>NC_135330.1:149226867-154026867 GCF_023851605.1 Tamandua tetradactyla
TGCAGGTTAGAAAATGGAAATGAAGTCTTAAGCCATCTCCAGTGACTTTGAATTGTAACTTGGTCATTATGGGCAGAAGCTGTGGTATGAAGAAAAAAAATGTGCTGATAGTAGGATGGTAATTTTAAGAGTATTGATGTTGACCAAAGAGTTTATTATTCTCAGAAGTCTGGGAGGAAAAACTTTCAGAATCTGAGGTACATCTTACTTCCTTTAATAATGCATTGACTCCAATAAGTAATATTAATAATCATTTCAAGATTTCTCAGAATAAAATTTTGAAGAAATTAAAATAGTTCCTGAAAGGCTAAGAGGAAGTTGGGTTTGAACTTATAGAGTTTGTTTATAAACATTAGTTTTATTCATTGAATTGACATGAAAAATAGCTTTGCAGAGTAAATGAACAGTATTTTTGCTGTTCACAAAGGCATTTTTGTCATGCTTTATGAAATATCCTGGTATTGATCAACACATACTTAACAATAGCCTTTGAAATGAACATATGTTTCAATATATTTATCTTATTCACACATTCTCAACTATTCTCCAGATGCCCATAGATGGAATGGTCCTGGTTAGGGGTTGGCAAGTTATGATAGGTAGCAAGGTCTACCTGAAGCTCCCATAACAGCAACCTCCAGAGTAGGCTCTCGACTCTATGTGAACTCTCTCTGTCACTGATACTTTATTAATTACACTTCTTTTTCCCAATTTGATCAAGATGGAATTGTTGATCCCATGGTGCCAGGTCTGGATTCATCCCTGGGAGACATCTCCCATGTCACCAGGGAGACTTTCACTCCTGGATGTCATGTCCCATGTTGGGGGTGAGGGCAATGATTTCACTTGCAGAGTTGGGCTTATAGAGAATAAGTACACACCTGAGCAACAACAGAGGTGCTCCAGAATTAACTCTTAGGCATGTCTATAGGTAGTCTAATGCTACCTACATAAAAGTTTCACAAGAGTAAGCCTCATGATCGAGGTCATGGCCTATTGATTTGCGTGTTCCTGAAGTTTGACACAGTATCAGGGGATTCCCTGATGGTAAAGTTTAATAGTTCCATAGTCTTACACCCTCCCTCAGGGGACTTTGCCAATACTTTTTGATTATCTGCTTAATATACTCTAGGATGTTTCCAGGCATTACAATAACTTATACAGGATTAAAGGACCTCTTTCTTATTCCATGCTTCCTGTGTTTCAGTTGTTCAAATGAGCTATACAAATAGTTGAATTAGATTGTGCACTACAGAAAATTTCAGTTCTAGATCAAATAAAACTTTCTTCCATTAGTTTTTCAGAGTATGTGTGGTTCTAAAATATAGACACCGTCTTCCTTACCCCTATGTTCTGAATTACTTTAATCCCAACCTGTTCGGCTTTGTTCTTATCGCTAAATGTCAGGTTATATATATAAAACAGCCTTACAGAATCCAGAAATAATAATCACCACCCGGACTTAATGTGTCTGCTCTAAAAGCTTACAATCTAGGCTGCTGTTTTCTTATAAGCATTTTCTAAAGGTGACCATACCATTGTTGTTGTTCTTTTGTTTCTAGTTTATTTTGTCTCACCAAATGTTCCACATGTTCATTCATATCATCTCCTGTTTCATGACGTTGTTCCTTTTTGTAGAAGCACAGCCGTTTTTCATAAGTATACATCATCATTCATCATTCTACTTCTCCATCAGTGCATCCTTCAGCCACCTGCATTCATCAGGCATCATGTAGAGGGCCCAAAGTCCACAGTCCATCAACATTCTCAATTTTAGATAATTTCATTGTTCCCAAGAGACAGAAAACCAATAAACATACCCTCACCAAATAGGAAATCAAAACCTTCTCTTATCTCTTGTCCCTCACCCCATTATTTACCTCTGCTGTTGCTGTGGTAGTGCTGATGGTTTCCTTTTAAATATAGTCCATAGTATGTGATAGCAGTTTTCCCCCTGTACCCTTGACTTAAACACTCTTTATACAAGAATCATATCTTTGAAGCAATTCTTACAAGAAAACATTCATATTTCTAGTGTGAGTCAGTGAGACATCTAGGTCTATACAACCCCTTTCAATCTTGTTCATCTTCAATATAGTAATATTACTTCTAGACCCACTAAAAAATCACCTTCACTCCTATCTGTTCCCTTACATTGGAGCTGCATAATATTCCATCGTATGTATATAGCACATTTTGTTGATCCACTCATCTGTTGATGGGATTTTGGTTTGTTTCCATCTCTTGGCAATTGTGAATACTGCTGCTGTGAACATTGGTGTGCAAATGCCTGTTTGTGTCATTGATTTCAGCTCTTCTGTGTATATACCAAGTAGTGCTATTGCTGGGTCATAGGGCAGCTCGATATTTAGCTTCCTAAGGAACCACCAAACAGTCATCCATAATGGCTGCATCAGTGTACATTCCCAACATCCTCTCCAACATTTATAGTTTCTAGATTGTTTAATAGCAGCCATTCTTATAGGTGTGAGGTGGTATCTCATTGTAGTCTTGATCTGCATTTCCCTTATAACCAGTGAAAATGAACATCTCTTCACGTGCTTTTGAGCCATCTGTATTTGCTCTTCAGAAAAATGCCTATTCATATCTTTAGTCCATTTTATAATTGAGTTGTTTGTTCTTTTGTTGTTGAGTTGTATGATTTCTTTGTATATACAGGAAATCAAACTTTTGCCTGATATGTGATTTCCAAATATTTTCTCCCATTGAGTTGGCTTCCTCTTCACCTTTTTGTCAGAATTTTGACGTGCGGAAGCATTTGAATTTGAGGAGTTCCCATTTATCTATTTTTTCTTTTGTTGCTCGTGCTTTGGGTGTAAAGTTTAGGAAGCCACCTCCTATTACTAAGTCTTGGAGATGTTTCCCTACATTTTCTTCTAGAAGCTTTATGGTGCTAGTTCTTATATTTAGGTTTTTGATCCACTTTGAGTTAATTTTTGTGTAGGGTGTAAAATAGGAGTCCTCTGTCATTCTCATGGCTGCTGATATCCAGTTCTTCCATACCCAATTATTGAAAAAAGTATTTTGTCCCAGATCAGAGGATTTGTGGGCCTTGTCAAAAATCAGTTGACCATAGATTTAGTGGTCTATTTCTACACTCTCAATTCA
This sequence comes from Tamandua tetradactyla, assembly GCF_023851605.1. Lineage (NCBI taxonomy): Eukaryota > Metazoa > Chordata > Mammalia > Pilosa > Myrmecophagidae > Tamandua > Tamandua tetradactyla. Next base: position 149,229,997 of record NC_135330.1, read on the forward strand.
ATTCAATGCTCAGTGCTTCTGTCTTTGTGCCAGTACCATGCTGTTTTGACCACTATGGCTTTATAATAGGTTTTAAAGTCAGGGAGTAATCCTCCCACTTCATTCTTCTCTTTTAGGATGCTTTATAGCTATTTGGGGTCTCTTTCCCTTTTAGATGAATTTGGTAGTTAGCTTTTCCAAATCTTCAAAGAAGGTTGTTTAAATTTTGATTGGTACTGTGCTGAATCTGTAGCTCAATTTGGGGTGAACCGATGTCTTATCTATATTTAGCCTTCCTATCCATGAGCAGGAAATGTCTTTCCACCTATTTAGATCCCCTTTGATTTCTTTTAGCAATGTTATATAGTTTTCTGTGTGCAAGTCCTTCACGTCCCTAGTTAAGTTCATTCCTAAGTATTTAATTCTTTTTGTTGCTATTTTGAATGGAATATTTTCCTTAATTGACTCCTCAACTAGCTCATTGTTGTGTATAGAAGTGTTACTGATTTTTGCACATTAATTTTATATCCCACCACTTTGCCGAATTTGTTTATTAACTCAAGTAACTTTGCTGTAGATTTCTCAGGATCTTCCGAGTATAGTATCATTTCATCTGCAAATAACAAGAGTTTTACTTCTTCCTTTCCAATTTGGATTTCTTTTATTTCTTTGTCCTGCCTGATTACTCTAGCTAGAACTTCTAGCAAAATGCTGAATAATAGTGGTAACAGTGGGCATCCTTGTCTCCTATCTTAGGTGGGAGGATTTCAGTCTCCCTCCATTGAGTCCGATGCTGGCTATCAGTTTTCCATATATTCCCTTTATCATATTGAGGTAGTTACCTTTGATTTCTATCTTTGGAGTGTTTTTATCAGAAGAGGATGCTGAGTTTTGTTGGATGCTTTTTCAGCAGCAGTCAAAATGGTCATGTGGTTTTTCCCTTTTGATTTGTTAATGTGCTTTATTACATTAATTGATGTTCTTGTGTTGAACCATCCTTGCATTTCATGTATTTACTTCTTAGATGTACCTAACTACCTGATCACTACTAAAAATAGGCCAATAGACTGCTTTGTCTATGTATAATCTGGTATTTAGAGAAAAGAATGAAACTGATCACGTTGGGATTAATGTAATTCAGAATACAGGGGTAAAGAAGACATTGTCTGTAATTTAGAACCTTATCTACTCTTTGAGACCAAAGGAAGGAAGGTTTATTTTGTATAGAAAGTAAATTTCCTGTAGCACATAATCTAACTCCACCTGTCTGGTTAGATCATTTAAACAATCCGAATACAGGGAGCCCAAAACAAAAAGAGGGCCTTTAATCCTGTGTAGCTTTATGTAATGCCTGGATACATCTCGGAGTATATTAAGCAGATGATCAAAAAGTATTGGCAAAGTTCCTTGAAGGACAGAAGAAATAATACAGAACTATCAAATTTTACCATGAGGGAAACTCTCAATACTGTGTCAAACATTAGGAACACCCAAATCAGTGGGCCAAGCCTTTGATCTTGAAGCTTGCTCCTGTGGTGCTTATGTATGTAGTGGAGAAGCTTAGCCTACCTATAGGTATGCCTAAGAGTTACTTCTGGAGGACCTCTTTTGTTGCTCAGATGTGACTCCTCTAACTCTGGGTCCAACTCTGCAAGTGAAATCATTGTCCTCCCTGTTACACGGAACTTGACATCCAGGGGTGAGAGTCTCCCTGTTGGCTTGGGAGATGACTCTCAGGGATGAGCCTAGCCCTGGAACTGTCAGATCAATAATGCCATCCTGAAAAAAAGGGGGAAAAAAGTGTAAAAAATAAGCTATCAGTGGCTGAGTGAGTTCAAATGGAGTCAAGAGGTCACTCTTGCACAGACTTCAATTAGACATTGCTACCTATCATAACTTGCTTTGCAGTTTGAATCAATTATGTACCCCAGAAAAGCATGTCCTTTAATCCTCATTCAGTATTGTTGGATGGTATTTTTTTATGTGTTTCCATGGAGATGTGACCCACCCAATTGTGATTAGATGGTTTCCACAGAGATGTGTCGCCACCCATTCAAGGTGGATTTGCTTACTGGAGCCTTTTAAAAGGGAACCATTTTGTAAAGAACCAGGAGAGCCACCAGAACCAACAGAGCCAACAGAAAGGGCAGAGTCATGGAGAAGTTATTGATGATTCCTGGAGAGAAGCTAGCAGACATTGCCATGTGCTCAGCCGAGAGAGAAATCCTGAACATCATCAGCCTTCTTGAACCAAGGTATCTTTCCCTAGATGTGTTAACTTGGACATTTTCATAGCCTTGCCTTAATTTGGACATTTTCACAGCCTTAGAACTGTAAACTTGCAACTTAATATATTTCCCTTTTTAAAAGCCATCTTGTCTCAGGCATATCACATTCCAGCAGTTTGCAAATTAGAGCACTTGCTTAACCCCAGCCAAAACATTCCCGTCAATCCTAAAGAACACCTAGAATGTTATATAACATTCTACAAAGCTTCCATGCACTAGGGTAACTTTCCAGAAACCTACAATCTCCAGATAGTTCTCTGGACCAGATGGGTCCTGAAATGCAGAGGGGCCAGCCTTTCAGAACATCAGCTAGTTCCATCCCCCATCCCATATTATTGACATCCCCTTCCAACATGAAAAAGTTAGAATGGCCATAGCCCAAATACCCCTGAAGTATGGGAGAAAGAGCAAAAGTAATGGTAGAATTATTTAAAGAAGGTAGGGTTTTAATAAGTGAGTATGAGCACTGAAATCATATTGATATTTCTCTAGTCTCCAGTGCCTTAGAGCAGGTAGAAGTAAAAATCTAAAATTATGGAATTGCAACTTTTCCAAACTCTGAAATCTGTTCTACAACTAATTATTGTGAAGTGCTTTGAAATTTATTGTTTTTTTAATATATGGTATTTTTCACAACAAAGAAAAAAGTCAGTTGTGACGATAAATGCTCAGCTATATGATGATGTTGGGATCCATTGATTGTACACTTTGAGTGATTACTATGTATGTGACTATATAACATATACCAATAAAAACTTGAAAAAAAACAGGCTGATAGAAAAAAAACCAAGCCTTTACATTTGAGACATTTGAGAAATCGAAACACTTGGAAATTTTAAAATGTGGTTAAAATGGATTTTGTGGATGAATGTAGATTTGGATTCCTCTATATATTTCCTACAAGTTTCTATTTTCAACTAGTCAATGACTGAATAGATTGAGGATATTCTAATTTAAAGGAAAGGAAACAGTGCAAAATCAAATCTAAAGCCAAATAAGTTAAATTATTTTGTTATTCTCAAAGAATCCAGTATTGGGAAAAAAAAACAGCACATATGAGAATCTGATTGTAGACTGGGCATTAGATGATATTATGATATCATGATATCAGTTATGTTAAAATGATCATTTAATGAAGTTATACAACAAAATGCCTTTTTAAAAGATGCATATGAGCTATTTATGGATGAAATTATGATGGCTGAGATTTGCTTTAAATTTCCATGGTGAAAAAATAACAAATATTACTCTTTTGGCTGAAAATTATCAGTTTTTATTTTCCTTAAATCTAATATCATTACTAGAAGTTATGATTACCTCGGAGATATTTTTTTCATAGAATAAAATATTTATCACTTTATATGCCATGAACAGAAAATAACATAACCAGTTTCTTCCCATATAAATGGTACTGCTCATAATTAAGGCTTTGTACTTTGTATGACTCAGATGTGTGCTTTTAGAAAATTAAAGACAATTATTATTTGCCACATATTTTCTGGTTCACTATGAACTTTGCAAAATTGCAAAGATTTTCTGTATGTTTGGGTGTGTATTTTGTGAAATTTAAAAGCAACAACAATAAAATGTTACCTAAGCACACATGAATGATTGGCTGTGAGGAAGGAAAAATCGCGTTCTTTTTAAGAGCACAGTGTACTGTAAGATAAAGACTAGTAAAAAGGACTTCCCTTCTTGAAGATTTTACCTAAACTGAAATTGCTTTTGTCATGAAAAGAAACAGGATATGACAATAGGAAGAGAGTGACATGTGGCAACTTATTGAGACATGGAGCTTTCAAAGACCTTCAGGTTATTTGTTCTGGCTGGAATACAGAATACAAGAGAAGTGGAAATTTTTCAGGCTTGGCAGTAAGCATGACAAAAAGCATGAAATTTTGCACTTGGCACTAAAATTGGCTACATATTCTGAAAACCAAACGTACACATTGGCAGTTGTTAAGTAATAGAGAGACAAAATGATATTTTAGAAGATTATTCTAAAATTAGTAGAAATGAGAAAACTAAATTGAAAATACATTTAATAATCCAGGATTTTAAAATATTAGGGCCTCTATTAAACAGGTGTTAATTAAAAGAGAGATGAAAGAACAAATTTATGAGACATTTAGTAGAGGGAATCAACGCAACTTTACCCAGTTATATATTCACTCATTCAATAGACATTTGGTAAAATAACTGCAATATCCTGAGGATAAAGAAAAAGGCAAGAAAAATATGGTATCTATTTACATATGATTTATATACTATCAGAAATGCAAAAAACCTTACATAATTAAAATATGTGAAGTGCCTGGCTGGAATAAATACTAGGGAACAGCAAAGACAAAAAAAAAAAAAAAAAAAAAAAACCAGACAAAAAACTAAATTAGCCTGGGGATAAGGATTACACAAAAGAGGGAATTATTAAACTCAGACCTGGAAGAATGAATGGGAGAACGTCAAAAGGATGGAGAGTCAGGGATCAGAAGTGAGGTAGACATAATGTTCCTGCAAGAATATGACAATAAATAGTTGGCTTGGTACAGGTATAGTAAGCAAATAAACTAGTAGTATTCCCCGCAATATGACAATGAATCTAGTAGGAGGAAATCAGGGGTGGTCATGCGAGCTTGAAAGAGCGCGACTAAACACTTTGATCATGAGAGTAATTAGACATACATTTTAGAAACATCTTTTTGTAGAGAATAAGAGGGGAGAAAGAAAACAAATTTGGAATTGCATTATTCCACTGGGCATGATGTACATATGCTGGGAATATTTTGGAGATAGAATTAGAATTGGTGGTTAATGTGGAAATGGAAGAGAAATGGGTTAATTTGACTGGCATATTTAACCTTGGTTCCTCAAGGTGTCATTTACTGAGAAAGAAAATTGGAAGAGAAACGAGATTTGCATTGAATTGATTGGTTAGGTTTTGGACTAGTGCTTGTGGGATTTTCAAGTAAGTTATTATATCCGACTAGGTCTGTAGTTTGAAAGAAAAGTCTGCCCTAGAATACATGATAATCTTCCTAATTGAGTTGTGAGACACAGAAGATATTGCTTAATATTTGTGCAAAATGAAAAGAAGATGAATGCTATCCAGGTCAGATCCTTGAGGAACACTACTTGCCTATTTTCCTTTCATTCAATCTTGCCTACTCCCCTTCTCCTTTCCTCCCCATTCTCCTTATTCCATCTTAGAAATTTTGAGAAAACTGAAAGGTACAGAAAAGCAATATAATCACCCATATTTTTACCAGCTAGAAATATCAATTGCCAATATTCAAAGTGTATGCTTACATTTTTGATTATACAAATTTATTTTAAAAATAATTGTTCTATAGCATTTAAATAGGACTTATTCTGCCACATTTCAACTGAGATACCAAAATGCCAAGAATAAAACATTAGATAGCAAGCTTTTTAAATGGCAAAAGTGAATGTTAAATAACTGTTAAAAAAGGTTTTGCAACTTTAGCCGAACATCCCTGAGGAGGCTGTGAAAAAGATTCTCCAGTCAAGAGTGCTGAGGAAGCCAGGGACACTCCTACAGGCTGTCTCCCAGTCTCACCTAACCACCTCCTCCTTTTCAATTGTTTTGAGTGTTTCAACATGTTTCAATTCTGCAGGTTGGGGGCGATATCATGTCCATGAAAAGCCCAAACATGCCTTGAACCCAGAAAACAGGAACAAACATCCCCAGTTGCTTATCAGGGTGAGACCTCTCAGTGGAACTCCCCACCCCATCCCTCAACCCCAGAACCATATAAATACTCCTTTCTCAGGCAGCACATTTTTATTTCTCCTCTCCTATGGGAGGTGGGGCATTTTGAGCTGACATCTACTGACCCTGACCTGAGCAGTTGGCCTCCCCAGGAGACCAGCACTATGGGATCTTTTTCCCTGCCCTTTTGGACCCTTTGTGCTGGATAAGTAATGAAGTGGTCATTTGCTGAAAGTTTCTGCTGTGCTTGAGCCTGTGTTCCAAGGACACACCATATTGCAACACATTTGTTTAGAGAAATCCATTTCAAGGTTGTTCATTTTTTGTGCCACTTGAACCTGGAAGAGTGTAGGAGGATGGATATTTCCTCCACAATTCAAATCCAATGAGCTGTTTCATTCCTAAATGTTGACCTGTCTCCTTGCCTGAAGTTTGTCATTGGGAGAAATTGTGTGCTTATATATGACATTTGTCTTAGGAATCAAAGGCAAGAGACTGTGACACTTTGCCTGATGTATAGTTCAGAGGGGAAAAAGAAGGTAGCATTAAATGGGGAAGCCTACATATAGTGGCACAAATATGAAGTGTTTCCATAAGGTTACTTGTGGACGTCATTGTAGAAAAAGATGACATTTATCTTAAATACTATGGAAGATGAATGCCTGGGTAAAATTGGAACTCCAATAGAGAAGGTAGACCTCACTAGATGTTTTAGGATTAATAGAAAACACAACTGATCATAGTCAGACTTTCATAAATGAATGAACTATGGGCTATTCCACATAGTAACATTTATGAGAAGTGAGCAAAAGTTCTCCTTCAAATGAACATTACTATCAAAGAATACATGCATTGCCAAAAAATTGGATAGAAAATGCACACTTTCTTAAAATGCTTGACTTATTCAGAGTTTCTTGACTGCATCCCATGTAAAATCTTAAATAATATAGTTTGAACCTAAACACCTGTAGTAGTTTGTGTTGGGTGTCAACTTGGCTAGGTGATAGTGCCCCGTTGTTCTGTTGCTGTGGATTTAAATCATCAGCATGTGAAATTCATCTATGGCTGATTACATCAGCGTTCATCTAAGGGATTGCCTTCTGCAGTGGGTGATATTTAATTTGATTAACCTGCCTGGAGGCTTACTAGCAGTGTTCAGAAGAGAGAGAACATTTCAGGAAAGCATAACACAGCCTGGCATAACTCAGCTCAGAGTTGACATAGACCCAGATGTTTGGAGATGCAGAAAGGAAACACCCTTGGAAAAGTCATTTGAACCCAGAAGCTGGAAGAGAAGGCCAGCAGATATCACCATATGCATTCCTAAATTAGTAACTTTTTAACTAAATGAATCCCCTTTATAAAAGCCAACCCATCTCAGCTATATTGCATTCTGGCAGCTTTAGCAAACTAAACCAATACCTTTGCTAGTCCCCAGTGACTTCCTTCCTTTTCATATTTTTTCTTATTTTTTTAAATTTTAAAATAATTGTAGATATAAGTGCATTTTAGGCAAACAAATACTGAGAGATTCCATTTGCACTTTACCTAGATTCCCTCAATAGTAACATCCCACAAAATTGGAATATAATATCACAAACAGGATGTAGAACTGGCTATACTCTTTGCATAGCTATTATCGTGGTTATACTGAACTTATCACAGTCTACTGGGGTCATCGTTCTACCAGTTCTAGTGAAGTGCGCAAAATTTATTAACATATGCAACTCTTTGGCCTACCTTATTTATTAAATGATTTTCTTTATTTTTTCTCTTTCTGTACTTAGAAACACATCAGATAATGTAATTTTTGCTTCCACCATCAAAAATAATTTAAGGTAAGGAAAATATATTTACCCATGTTTTTACTTTTCTCATTGCTCTTTATTCCTTCCTGATGTTCCAAGATTCCTTCTTTTATCATATCTTTTCAATTTAGGTAACTTACTTGATTCATTCTTTTAGGGTAGGTCAAGTAGAGGAGAATTCACTTAGTTTTCTGCCATCTAAAAATATCTTGATTTCCCCCTCGTTCCAGGAGGATATTTTTTGCTGTATATAATATTGTGGATTAATAATTTTTTTATTTCAATATTTGAAAAATGTGGCACTTGCCTTCTGGCCTCTTGGTTTCAAATGAGAAGCCCACTGTTATCAGAATTGTTTTGAAACCTTCCCTCTGCCCCTTTAAGTAAAGTGTACTTTCTCATTGCTTTAAAAGCTTTTTCTTTGCATTTAGTTTTCTTACTGTTTGATTACGATATGTCCTGTGGTGAATACTATAGGCTTATCCTATTTAGAAATCATTCTGTTTCTGGAATTTATAGATTTATGTCTTTTGTTAATGTTTAAGTCTTAAAATTTTCCGTCAAAAATTTTTCTGACTTGTTAGGATGCACTTTTCCTGGTCCTTTGGCTTCGAGAACAGATATTTTGGGGTCTTTTATTTTTGTCTGCACCTGTAGGCATTTTTGGATTGCTGACAATTTCATATCCAAGTTGGGGAAAACTGAAGCAAAACAAATACCAGAAAAGTCACCAAAGTGTTGTTCTCTGAGTCCCAAGTTCCCTATCTGATCTGTCTCATGCCCTTTCCTTCCAGAATCTTCTTATATTTGTTTCATATTTAATGCTCAGTATTTTAATTATATTTAGTGAGACTAATAGGGGAAATTTTCATGGAAACAGAAGTCCCTCATTGTCCTTCTATTACTTTTTAAGAGAAAAAATTGAAATAGAAAAATAGATCTATTCACTTACATGTCTTATAATAAAATAGTTTGTGTTACACTCAGGATTTTTGAAAGGGCTGTAAAATGTTTTATTTTGGCAATGTCAATATAACTTATAATATGATTATTCCTTGTGTGGCAGTTGCATAAAAAACAAAATAGCACTTAGATAATATAATGGATTAATTCATTTGAAATAGACATAAATTTCCCCTTCTAAGAGATCATTTAGTCAATTCATGATTTTCTGCAATTGTAATCAGGGCTTTTTCTAGAAATTCAAGAACAGGATCTTAACTGGAAGCCAACAAATTATCTAAAGATAAGCATTTCAGTTTCCAAACTTCTCATTTCCTTCAGAATTTCCATTTTGCTTCACCATATAGATGGATGCCAGAGTCAATTTTCCTCCTCTTAAATTGATTGTGGTCTGGCATTTGTCTGAGCAGTTCAGCCTCAGACATACAAATGCAGAGACAGTTTCCTGGATCCTCTCTCATCTACTTCCCAATAAAAAGAGAAAAAGCCTGCAGGAAATGATAGGTAAATCAGAAGTACTAGTGATTTTGGTCTTTTCTGAAGGTATTTTGGATGTAATAAGTCTCCAAGTTTACAAAAGTTCTTTTTCAACAGAGAGTTCTTGGTTCTCAAATTCTTCTCTCAAGAACATTAGACATTGAAAAGAAGAAAAATGTAGTTAATAAAAACAAAGATGATACATGAAATTAAGTGGAATATTCATACTTAAGCTTCAGTTTATTTGAATTGGTTATCAAGAGTATTTATAATGTCTGCATAGGAAATGGACAGGTATTGTAAAGCATGTGCATTTTACCAAAGAGTATTTTTTAAATTAGTATGTGAATATTAAAGATTCGCAATTGCTTTAGCTGATGGCTCATAATTTTAATGCGTGCATGAAGAACAATTATGAATTTGCATATGCAACATTATCCTAATATAACTCGTACAAGATTATACAATGGTAGTATTATCTGAGCAGTCAGACATCTGCAAAATCTATTTTTATTATTTTAATATACCCTGAAGTGTTTAATGAATGACTTAGAAGTCCAAACTTACTACAAGATTGCTGACAGAAGAAAATGCTTAAAAAAAAATTCCCCATAAGTTGCAGATGATAGTCTTATATTGGATGATCTCAGGTTCCTCAATCTTAATTTATGAATATAATTCTAAAAACTAAGATCATTTTAGTGCTATAAGTTCATACACTTTATTTAAGAAATAAATTCTTCATAGATGTAAGAATAATTATTCCAAAATATAATCCTGCAAATATATTTTTATGTTCTTTTTTAAAAATGATTTTGAAATCTTAACCTAACCTTTCCTTCCTTCTGTTTTTTCCCCTAAAGTTTGAGGCAGAATAAACTACATTCTGTGATTAGATTTTATTACATAAAAGTTAGGAAAGAATGAAAAAGAAAAAAGGGATGATGAAGTTCACATAGGCATATAGATTTTGCCTGCAAAACTTTAAATGAACTCATTGGCTCATAAAACTTACATATTATCAAAGAGTAAATATGTACCTCTACTTTGTATGCTATTAATTTATTCCAACTTAATACTCAAATCATTCCATACAGTTTTTACTGCTTCACACAAAGTCAGCGCAAATTGTGATAGTCATGGTTTATATTGCTCTGTTGGGGAGCACAGGCTTCCCTATGGAGATTGCCACATGCATAAATATCTAAACTTATGTCTCAAGTGGTAAAAATATTGTACAAGGAAGAGCCTAAAGAGGAAGAGATAATTTTGCTTGTTATAAACGTTGTGTTACATTATGTTGTATATATATGTTACATTATGTATATTTATTTCACTTATTTGAAGAGTTGTCAAAAATGAAAATTAACACTATCCATTAACAGGTTTAAAAGAAAGTATTTCAAATTCCAAATAATGTACAGACATATCATTTTGACCCAGTGGTATATACATTTGATAGCATCTTCTTTAGAATGTTCTTATTTTAGTAACTATGCTTTGGAATCACTATTTGACTTATCTATAAGGTAAACTGCTTAATTAAACACTTCAGCAAAAATGTTAAGCAAGTCATTGGAAATCATGACTATTTTGCAGATATGGACATGCAAATTAGAATTTCTGTTTGCAATTTCTTTGTTTGCACTTACTAAACTCTTCCGCTTAAACATATAAAAGTGCATTATTTTAAGATATTTTATTCAGAGTCCCCCCTACTTACTATAGCTAATATTGGTAGGAACAATGATGGGAATGGAAGGAAAAACAATTGATAACAGACCTTCATAGGCGATATGTGCAGAAAATTATTCTCTTGTTTTCTTACAAAACATATTAGTAGAAGTAAGAACATAAGATCTAGAAATAAAAGACATGACATGCAAACTTTGAACCCTGAGTACTTATTACTGTACCTGACTTTGGGGAAAGCAAGTACTCCTTCTGCGCTTTATTCTCCTTGTCTTTAAAGTGGAGAAATTAACACTTGCTATAAAGATAGATGTGATATCAAGAAAGGATATGTATTATACAATATAGAACAATATGTAATCATATGCTGTTTATACTATAGGTAGTTAATTCTCTAGATAATTTTTGCAAACATTTTTGCTGTCAGTGAATTTCTTCCACTTTCCTGATCCATGTTTTCTTCAGATAAGAATATTCCTATCTTATTTGCAACTCATAAGACTGATCCGATTGTTGTTTTTGTGATCCTCTGGTTTATAATCCTCTAGTTTATGATATTTCTCCTCATTTGCCCATCCTTTTATTAATAAATATAACTCTGTACCCCCATTTTTTTTTTTTTACCTATTTTACACACTGAAATGAGGATCTTTTCAAAACTTGTACACTTGCTCAGACCAGTACATTAGTGGTCCTGTCCTGCTTTTTGAAATTATTCTTATTGAAAACGATAAACATATTCCAGATGTGAACAGTGTTTTCAAGCTTGAGCCAGTAATCTGTTCCTTTGCAGGTTATTTGAAAATCAAAATGACCTCATCCATCACATGTAAAATGTTAAAAAAATAAGAAAAAAGAAAGCTCAGGCATAAGTTCAGTTGAAATGAATTTCCCAATTCATCGATTCCACCTGCTAAAATCCTGTTTTTTATCTCCTTGCTTTATTTCTGTTATTTCTACTTTCTCTTCTACTTTGATCCTTTATTCTTGGCTGCATTTTTCCAGAAATGAAAGTAGTTCAGCTCAACAAGGATTCATTCTTCCTTTCTTTCTCTTCTATCTTCTCATGGTGGAACACTGTAGTACTGAATGACTCTCACTCTGGTGTTTTTGAAACACTGCTGATGGGCTTACCTTGGCCACATGAGCAGTGCTTAAATGGCTAGAAATCCATCCTTTTACAAGCTTTTTCTTTGATCCTTTCATCAAGTTTATGTGATGCTATATTTATTCCTTGTCATTCTACCAAAGTACATTTTTTCTTAAATTTGTTGTCTATTATGTTTGACCCACCTTAAATTTAGAGATTAATTTAGTTTCCTCAAGTATACTGGAATATCTCTTGTATAAATGCATTAGTGTGAAGTAATTTAAAATAAGTGTCTCAATGTCCGATTATAGTATGTATAAACAGTAAATCTGAATTACTTTTGATTTACTGCTTTAACATAAGTTGAGCTTAATATCTTATAGACATGGGGTAATGAAATAATGTGTTTTAACTAATGTGATAATTCAAAGTAGGCATTGCAGAAAATCTAAATTGTGTATTAAATTTATTAGTCTTTATTATAGTTATTCATTTGTCATGATTCCTATTTATTACTCTTTCACTGATTTCGGGGCTTTGAAAATCTCAATACTATCTTTGGGTGATATGATTTATGATATAAATAGTGATCATACCTTGCCTTTATAATGCTTTATAGTTCTTAAACCATTTTCAGACACATCCCATTTTATTTGATGCTCGGAACAACACTACCAGGAAAGAGGGCCAGTATATATACAGGCCGAAACAGAAAGTCAAGGGAAAAGTTTCATCAAGGTTATTGATTAAAGAGAGGGGAACTGATAAATAAATCTGAATTTTTAGTTTAAATTTCAATGCTTTTTTCCAATGATCTTCTGTCCTTGCTTGTCTGAAATCTCCCAATCCAGCAATGTGAAGCCTGACTTCCACCATCCACTTCCCATTCACTAACATTGTGAAAATCCATTATTTATGTATAATGGTTTTAGAATTGTTAAGCTGAACCATCAGGGGCAACAACATTGCCAATTAGAGTACAGTAAAAAGTATAGTTCCCTTTGCTTTTAATCTTAAAGTCTCCGCAGTTCCAAATTTACTTAGGTTAGCATCTTTATCTCCAACTCGCTTCAGATTTCTAATAGTTTCTTTTGTACAATCTGTATTCCATCTAGAGACCTGCTCACATTCTAAACAATTTCTTAAAAATTAGCGTTCATTAAGCTTCACTCGATGCTGTGGACTTCTCTGAGTTTTGAACATATAGTATCATGCAGAATAGTTTTACCAGTCAAAAAGAAATTTAGTTTCTTCACTTCTTTACAAACCCTTGGCAGTGACTGACCTGTTATCATGTCAATTGTTTGGCTTCCCTAAATGTTGTATTAAATGAATTCATTCAGTATACAGTCTTTTCAGTCTGGCTTATTTAATTTAGCATAAGAATTTAAGATTTCTTTTTTTTGGTGCATGGTCTGGGAATTGAACCAGATCTCCTGTATGAAATGTGAACATTCCACCACTGAACCACCTGCCTTGTACCCAGATAGCTGAATCATTTTGATTGCTGAATTGTAAACCATTGTTTGTGTACTAGCTACCTATAGTATGCCACTCACCTCTTGAAAAACATCTTGTTTGAGTCAAGGTTGGGCAATAATAAATAAAGCTTCTATAAACTTTCACATGCAAGTTTTTATGGGCATAAACTTTCAAATCGGTATTATAAGATTTTTCTATCTTTGCAAGAAACTACCAACTATTTCCAATGTTTTTTTGCATGACTACCGACAATGAATCAGAGTTCCTGTTACTCTGCATCCTCATCAACAATGAATAATTTTAGTTTTCTTTGACTTATGCCATTACAGAAAGTTCTATCAGCTTTAATAAAGTTCAGATCACCATTTTTACTTTCATGGATCATGTTGTGCATGTTGTATTGAGAACTCACTACCAAATCTAAGGTCACATAGATTTTATGCTGGTACTTACTTTTAGCCATTTTAAACTTTTTCATCTTTTATTTATGTAGGAGATGTAAGGTATGCATCTTAGTTCTTTTTTTTAATTTTTTTTAATTGATGAGTGGAACAATAATTCTTCCAGAACCATTTGTTGAAAAAAAGTCCTTTTTGATTAAACTGCCTTGTGCATTTGGCACAAATCAGTTGACTGTATTTGTTGGGATCTATTTGTGATGCTCTGGTTCATTGATCTATGTGTTTTTTCTTTTGCCTGTACCACATGGTTTGCAGAATAGTGTTATAGAAAAAATGGGTGGTGTGAGTAAATAAACTTTGCTCTTCTTCAGTGTTGTGTTAGTTATTATTGAACTTTGCCATTCCATATAAATTTTAGAATCATTTTTCAGTATCTATAAAATAGCTTTATGGAATTTTGATGGAATTGCATTGAATATACAGGTTAAGCTGGGAACAATTTACATGAATGTGACATATCTCTTTAATATCTTTCATCAGTATATTGTAGCTTTTCACATACAGATTCTGTACAAATTGTATTGGATTTATACCTATATGTTTCCTTTTTTGGTACTATTGTGAATATTGTCTTCTTGTTCTAATTTCAAATTCCAATTAGTTATAGGAAAGTGTACTCTTTTCCATATTGACTTTGTATCTTGTGATTCTGCTATGGTTGCTTATTAGTTTAGCACTTTTTTTTTCATAGATCAGTTAGCATTTTTCTATGTAGACAATTGTGTCAGTTTGTCATCTGAGAATACACGTAGTTTTATATTTTACTTTCTACTCTGTATGCCTTTATTTATATTTCATGGCTTATTTCACCAGCTATTATTTCCAGTACAGTGCTGAACAGGACTTATTGGAGCAAACATCCTTACTTCGTACCTGGTCTCAGAGGGGAGAATGATGTTAGCTGTGAGTTTTTCATATCCTTTTTTATTTTATTAAGGAAGTTTCCTTCTGTTCTTGGTTTGTTGAGAGCTTTTATCATGAATCAATATTGAATTGTGTTGAATCCTGTTTTGTGCATTTATTTATAAGGTCATGTGTTTTTTCTTATCCACTCTGTTAAAATGATGAATTTAATTGATTGATTTATGAACATTAGGAGCAGCCCTGCATTTATGGATTGAGCCCGACTTGGTCAGGAAGAATTTTCTGTTTTATATGTTGGTGGATTCAATTTTCTAATATTTTGTTAGGGATTGCTGTTTTTAATGTTCACGAGAGGTATTGATCTGTTGTTTCTCTTCTTGTCATGTTTTTACCTTGTTTGTGGTGTAACGTTGGTCTAATAAAAGGTTGTTTCTATTTTCTGAAAGAGATTGTTGAGAATTGATATTATTTTTTTCCTTAATTGTTTGGTAGAATTTCCCAGAGAAGCCGTCAGGCTTAGTGCTCTCCTTTTTGGAAAGTGCTTACTTGCTCATTCAAGTCCTTTACTAGATACAAAGTTATTCAGATTATCTATTTCTCCTTGAGCCTGTTTTGGTAGTTTGTGCTTTTCAAGGAATTCATACATTTGTTTTCTAACGTCAAATTTGTGGACATACAGTTGATTATAAAATTTCCTTATTATCTTTGATGTTCATGTAGAGCTATTTCTTTTATTGCAAGGTGCCATCGAGACTATTTATTTATAACATTTCAAGAAATGTTCTTTCAGCAACTACGAGAGCATCATATTTATTTTTCTTATTTGAACTACTGGTATGATAAGTTGTCAATAATATTTACAGGATGCCTATTATTTCTAGGTCCTCCACTTGATGATGGGAAAAGGGTTGTCAAATTATAAAAGCAGTGAAATGATTTTAATCCTTTATAATCTCTCTGCACTTTTCTGAGAGCTTTGCATGCTTTGCATTCACTGATATATCTTGATGGTAAGAATATGACAGCTATCCTCATGGAATGATTAGTTACAGATACTTAAGTAAACAGTTAAAACTGTACAAAGTGAAAATACTGCAAAGGATGACTAATGAGTTCTATGGCCACAAGGAATAGGAGAGAATGTACCTAGTAAAAGGTCATAATGAAAGTAATTTTTTTTTCTCTGAGGAAGTACTGGGATAAAACTTGCAGGACAAACAATGTATAGATATTAGATATTTGAAGAGAGAGTATAAATTGGTTCAGTAACAATAACTTTTGGTATTTAATCATTCAATAGAATTGAGAAAATAGGGCAGAGTCAAAGAGGAGTACTGGGCTAGATGGCATTATAGGAAAGTTTAAGGAGTTGTGTGGTATGGAAACAACTGAACAACTCTTAAACAGGAAGTGTGCCCTATCAAAGCAATTTGTATTGTGATTAATTTGGTTCTCCAATGTATAGCATGACATTTTCCTCTGATATTTAATATCCTGGGATTCCTGGATAAATAATAAATATTCTAAATAAAATGCTAGATTTTAACTATGCGTGCACTTTTTTAAACTTGTTTTATTGTATAATATAACATGTACTCAAAGTAAAGAAAGACAAAAAGCAATAGTTTTCAAAGTAGTTAACAGCACAGATCCCAGAGTTTGTCATGGGCTACCATACCATCATTTCAGATGTTTCCTTCTAGCTGCCGCAGAATGAGAAGGCTAGAAGGAATATATATTTTTTAATCATCACACAATCAATTTTTTTCTTTTTTGTGAAAAGTAACGTATATAAAAAAACAATACATTTCAAAGCATAGCACAACAATTCATAGTAGAACAGACTTAAGAGTTTGGTATGGGTTACAATTCCACAATTTTAGTTTTTTACTTCTAGCTGCTCTAAGATACTGGAGACTAAAAGAAATAACAATTTAGTGATTCAGCAATCATATTCATTTGTTCATTCCTATCCTCTCTGTATAACACCACCATCACCTTTGATCTTTCTGTCCCACTCTTTAGGGGTATTTGGGCGATGGCCATTATAACTTTTTCATGTTGGAAGTGGCTGTCAATAATATGGGGTAGAAGAGGTAACTAGTTGATGTTCTGGAGAGACTGGGTCCTCTAGGTTCATGACTTACCTGATCCAGGGACCCATCTGGAGGTTGTAGGATTCTGGAAAGTTATCCTTGTGCATGGAACCTTTTTAAGAATCTTATATATTGCCCTGGGTGTTCTTTAGGACTGAATGAAATGGTTTGGTTGGGGTTTGGTAAGTCATGATAGGTAGCAACGTCTAACTGGAGCTTGCATAAGAATGACCTCCGGAGTACCCTCTTGACTCTATTTGAACTCTCTCTGCCACTGATACTTTATTAGTTACACTTCTTTCCCCCCTTTTATTCAGGATGGAATTGTTGATCCCACTGTGCCAGGGCTGGACTCATCCCTTGGAGTCCTCTCCCACACCACCAGGAAGATTTTCACCCTTGGATGTCGTGTCCTACATAGGGGGAGGGCAATGATTTAATTCATAGAGTTGGGCTTAAAGAGAGTGAGGCCACATCTGAGCAACAAAAGAGATCCTCCAGAAGTAACTCTTAGGCATATGTATAGGTAGGCTAAGCTTCTCCACACATACATAAGTTTGACAAGGGTAAGCCTCAAGACCAAGGGCTTGTCCTATTGATTTGTGTGTCCCTAATGTTTGACACAGTATCAGGAGATTCCTTGATGGTAAAGTTTAATAGTTCCATATTTTTTCTCCCATCCCTCAAGGGAATTTGCCAATACTTTTTGATTATTTGCTTAATATATTCTAGGATGTATCCAGGTATTATATTAAGCTATACAGGATTAAAGGCCCCCATTATTATTCTGGGTTCCCTGTGTTTTAGCTGTTCAACTGAGATGTGTAGACAGTTTGAGTTAGGTTATGTGCTACAGAAAATTTAGGTTCCTGACAAAATAAACCTTTCTTCCTTAGGTCTCAAAGAGTAGGTGTGGTTCTAAAATATAGACAATGTTTTCTTTACCCCTCTGTTCTGAATTACCTTTATCCTGACCTGATTGGTCTCATTCTTATCTCTAAATAAAAGTTTATAAGTATATAAAACAGCCTCTCAAACTCCAAAGATAATAATTACCACTCCAGAGTAAATGTGTCTGCTCTGAGAGCGTACAATCTAGGCCCCTATTTTCTTATAAGCATTTTCTAAAGGGGACCACACAATGGTTGTTCTTTTGTTTCTGGATTGTTTTGTCTCATGAAATGTCCCACAGGTTCATTCACATTGTTGTATGCCTCAAAACTTCATTTCTTTTTGTAGCAGTGCAATATTTGATCATATGTATACACTGATGTTTGCCGATCTACTTCCCAGTCTGTGCATCCTACATCCACCTGCATTCATCAGGCATCATGTATAGTGCCCAAAGTTCACAGCCCTTTAACACTCAATTTTAGATAATTTCACTGTTCCAAAGAGAAAGATAACCAATAAACACACCCTCACCAAAGAAAACCTAAACCTCCTCTTAACTCTTCTCCCTCCCCCATTATTTACTTCTGCTGTTGCTGTGATAGTGCTGATGGTTTCCTTTTTAGCATAGCCCATAGCATGCAATAGCAGTTTTCCCCCTATACCCTGGACTTAAATACTCTTTGTACATGAATTACATACCTTTGAAGTAGTTCTTACAAGAACTTATTTTTTTTTTTTTTTAGTTTTAACCAGTGAGACACCTAGGTCTATATAGCCCCTTTCTATTTTGTTCACCTCAATATGGGAATATTACTTATAGACCTACTAGTGAGCTTCTTTGACTTCTATTCCATTACATTGAGTTAGCTAATGTCATAAGCTAACCCTTCACCCATCTCTAGCTATTATGTATCTTCAAGTCCCATATATTCAGTATCAAAAGCCCAATTTTACCTTTACCACGGTCTTAAAAGTGGAGTCATACAGTATCTATCATTTGTGTCTGGCTTATTTCACTCAACATTATGTCCTCAAGCCTCATCCATCTTGTCATATGCTTCAGGATGTCATTTCATCTTACTGCTGCATAATATTCCACCTTATGTATGCACCACATTTACTTAATCCACCCATCTGTTGATGGGCATTTGGATTGTTTACATTTTTTGGCGATTGTCAATAACGCTGCTATGAACATTGGTGTAAAAATGTCTGTTTGTGTCACTGTTTTCAGCTTTTCTGGGTATATACCAAGTAGTGCTATTGCTAAGTCATAGGGCAACTTGATACTTAGTTTCCTAATGAGCCGGCAAACTGTCTTCCATAGCGTCTGTACCATTGTACATTCCCACCAGCAGTGCATAAGTGTCCCAACTTCTCCACATCCTCTCCAACATTTGTGATTTCCTGCTTGTTTAATAGCAGCCATTCTTATAGTTGTGTGGCGGTATCTCATTGTAGTCTTGATCTGCATTTCCCTTATAGATAATGAAAATGAGCATTTCTTTGTGGACTTTTGAGCCATCTGTATTTGCTTTTCAGAAAAATGCCTATTCATATCTTTAACCCATTTTATAATTCGGTTATTTGTTCTTTTGTTGGTGAATTGTATGATTTCTTTATGTATACAGGAAATCGAACATTTGTCTGATGTGTGATTTCCAAATATTTTCTCCCATTGAGTTTTCTGCCTCTTTATCTTTCTGACAAAATCTTCTGAGGTGGAAAAGCATTTGATTTTGAGGGGTTCCCATTTATATGTTTTGTTGTTGTTGTTGCTTGTGCTTTGGGTGTAAAGTTTAGGAAACTACATCCTATGACTAGATCTTGAAGATGTTTCCCTACATTTTCTTCTAGGAGATTTATGTTGCTAGTTCTTATATTTAGGTGTTTGATCCACTTTGAGTTAATTTTTGGATAGGATGTAGTGTCCTCTTTCATTATTTTGACTATTGATGTCCAGTTCTCCCATGCCCAATTATTGAAAAGACTATTTTTTCCCAGGTCAGTGGATTTGAGGGCCTTGTCAAAAATCATTTGACCATAGATTTGGTGGTCTATTTCTGTACTCTTCATTTGATTCCATTTTTGGTCAATATTTCTGTCTTTGGGCCAGTACCATGCTGTTTTGACCACTGTGGCTTTGGAATAAGTTTTAAAGTCAGGAAGTGTCAATCTCCCACTTAATTTTTCTTTTTTAGGATGTTCTTAGCTCTTTGAGTTTCTTCCCCTTCCAGATAAATTTGATTACCAGCTTTTCCAAATCTTCAAAGTAGGTTATTGGAATTTTGATTGGTACTGCACTGAATCTGTAGATCAATTTGGGTAGAATTGATGTCTTCACTATATTTAACCTTCCTACCCATGAGTATGGAATGTCTTTCCAGCTATTTAGATCTTTGATTTCTTTTAGTGATATTATGTAGTTTTCTGTGTTCAAGTCCTTTGCATCCCTAAAGTTCATTCCTAGGTACTTGATTCTTTTAGTTGCTGTTTTGAATGGAACCTTTTCCTTAACTGACTCCTCAGTCAGGTCGTTGTTTGTGTAAACAAACACAAACAATGTGTTTTTCTGATTTTTGCACATTAACTTTATATTCCACCACCTTGCTGAATTTGTTTATTAGCTCCAGTAACTTTGCTGTAGATTCCTCAGGATCTTCCAAGTATAGTCATGTCACCTGCAAGTAATGAAAGTTTTACTTCTTCCTTTCCAATTTGGGTGCTTTTTATTTCTTTGTCCTGCCTGATTGCTCTAGCTAGAACTTCTATTACAATGCTGAATAATAGTGGTGACAGAGGGCATCATCACCTCATTCCTGATCTTAGGGGGAAAGCTTTCAGTCTCACTCCATTGAGTACGATTGTGCACTTGTTTTTTATATTCAATTTTATATTTTGCATCTGTGACTATTGAAAAAAAGGTACTGTTTTCTAGTCTTATTTTTGCATTAAAATTTTCTTATTTTTTGCTTAATTTTTTTGTGAGAATTTTGTTTATTTTTCAAAGAATTTATAGTGTCTCATACTTTTATAGGCCTGGTTCTAATCACTTTTATTGGAATTACCTATGTTTTGAAGGAACTGATTGGAAAAATTGCTAGAACATGTACTATCATGTGGAACCATTCTTATATGACTTTTCCAATTTATGCCATGGCTATAACATATTTGGGTTTTATTTGTCTTTTAACACAAATTTTAAGAATTTATATTTGATTGGGACTTAATAAGGGAAAAGGAGCTGGTTTATGCAGCTAAAATATCAAATATTTTTATAGTAGGGATTAGAAGTATACACTGATTTGGGAAAGAAAAGCTTGGGGAATGAGGTACTGCCAGTCTCTTTTGGACCACCAAAACAAAGGACATTCCTAAATGCTCACCTGAAACCTGCCTGTGCTTTCTATTCTTGCAGTGAAATCACCTGCAACTGCCTGTAACTACCTCTAAAGAATGTGACTTTCCCTGACTTTCCACCTCTCATATCTCACATGAGAACCTCTCCCAGGACAAGAATACGAATGAGGGCATGTGGAATATAAGCATTTAGAACAGATTCTGGAGATATGCAGAAGAAGATGAAAAATAGATTAAAGAGTGGAGCTAGTAAAATAAGACTGTCTATAATTCTATGGACAAATTCTGTACCCTTGGATAGATTCTATGCCCCGAGGACTAATAAAAGTCGATTTATGCATGGCTGAATAGTAAGAGGTGGTCAAGTTCAGAAAGGGAATTAATATGTCTAATTACACTGTCAGAAAATAAAAAATACTTAAGGCAACATTTCAACAGATTGTTAACCAATAGTGTCATCTTTCTACCCAGAAAAAAGTATTAGGGTTAATAAATTCATAAATACATGGAAAATAGTCTTACAACCAGAAGTTGTAAGAACGAATGGACCCTTTATTATATTTATAATAATGAAATATTATTTTGAAGGCTAATATGGTACTCTACCTAAAATATTGATCCAGAAAAATACATTTTTCAAAGACATTTATTTAGGGATTAAAGCAACATTGTTTAGGAAGTAAAAGAGGAATGCAAAACAATATATTTCAATTACTGTAAACAAGTTCAAGTTTTTCTTCATCAGAGAATGGGCTCCTTATTCTTCTCTAAAGGATCCATTGCAGAATCTTGGTTATTGTTTAATTCTAGCAGATTTTTGCCTTTTATCTAATTCTTTTTTAAAATCTCTGCTATGATATAGCTCTCTGTTAATCAGGTCTATTTTGGTAATGTAATTCAATGAAATTTCAGCAGAACATCTAAGTACTGTTGGGAGTCCCTCTGCAAGATTTCCAATTTCTCTTAAGGGATTTAGAACTGAACAATGAATAATTTTGGTTTAATTAAAATTGAAGTATCAATTCCCTCGAGCCTCATTTTACAAAGACCTGCCAATCAGTCAACTGACAAACTCACAAAACACTTGCTCACTCTGTGCCTATCTTTACTTTAATGTTATAACCCCCCAGTGAAGGACTTTTGTTTGCTGATATTTCATCCCACATATCTTGTAACTTGGCAATCTTATAATGAAAGAAGTGACATACTATTCCAAATTAGTGAGTTATGTGCAGCAAGTGTTATAGTCCCAATTTGCACTAGTCTCTTTTGCATGATGTAAGACAACAATGTGGCGACTTTCTTTCTTCTTTCAGTATTAATAGTGTGTATATACCATATATATGTACATAATTGACACTTGAAAACTAAGTGACCTTCCAGCTGAAACTAATAGTACATGTAAGACAGTATGTATTCTCTTAAATATTCAACAAATGTATATTGACAATTTACTGTGTTGCAGGCAAAACTTTATTCTGCTGAAAATACAAAGAATATAATACAAGCATGTTTTCTGTCTTAACAGGACCTATAGTTTAGTGGAGAAGCAAACGATATAATAAGAAAGTTTGATAATGTGAGAAATGTATTTAATGGGGATATGAAGGGTGTATTGGAACACACCCCAAACAACAAACATTAAGAAAAGTTTGAGTGATTTTAAACTGGAACTTAAGGAACATGTACATGATAGCAAGCTATGGACATGTGTTATTGAGAGCGTATAGTGTTAGGATTATCCAGGTGAAAGACATAGTGTATGAGGATTGATACTTAGAGGAAAGGAATACTTCGTAAGAATGTAAATTTCTTAAAGATCATCATTATAAAGGGACAGATAACAAAATCATCAAATAATAGCCTTTTATTTAAAAAACAAACTCTAAGGACAATCAAAAGGAATTGATGATTTTTAAAGAGGGAAGTGACAAAAATCACTCTATAGATCTTAATGATGAATCCTTCCTAATCATAAATAGTATATTAGATTCCACTAATAGAGTGACTAGCAAAATGGAGAACTTGAATATTGGTTGATTTGGAGAAGACTGTTTACATCTGAGAAGTTTCACACTTGGAAAAATTCTCCACAATTTTATTTTCATTTCTGACCTAACTCATGCTTGTACACAACTATGCATTTAAAAGGTATCATTGTGACCTGTGTCCTAGGTGGGGAATATCACCCACTAACATACCCACACACGTCTGCCTGTATATGCATGCACGTACGGGGTCAGGGGGCGGGGGGTGGGTAATGGAGTTAGTTGAATACAGGAAGAAGTACTTGGATTTCTAATAAAAATACAGCAAATAAATCACAACAAAATTGATCAGAAAAATGTGTTCATATTACTGGAAGATCCTGAACATGGGTGCAATTTATTTTCCTCAGAAATATGTACATAGGGAAGAGAAAAAGGGTCAAGAAGCCAGACAGGCTGCTGAAAACAGGTATTGCAATTTGTGAAGTCCTTGCCAACAGGAGGAAAGCTCTGGCATGAGGTACAGGTCAAATGCAGGCTCCAAATTTAGCAAAAATCTCTGGCAAAAAAATCTAACGTCGTCAATCTGAGATTTTTCTTCTTTCTGATATTTTGCAAACCACTGGGTTGCTGAAACACGGAGTTAGGTTTTCATATTAAACTTCTTTTGGCCCTATTAGGCTTCTAATGTCTGACTACATTTAGTTGTAAAAGAAAGCAACACAAATTAAAAAGATAATAAAGCATTATTTAAGATAAAGTTTATTAATCTCAAAGTTTAATATAACCATTAGAGTTCTTGGCATGCAGATATACACACATTGCAAATTTAACAGCTGATTATTAAGAAACTGCTAGTCATTTGATTAGAAATAATTAGTTGTAGCCTCTTATGCACTCCCATTCCAAAGTTGAACACAATGTGATTGTTCATGCAGAAGCATGGTTGCTTGATATAATAATTGTTGGATCTTGATCTTTCTAATTAGCAAGTATTAAAGCAAAACTCTTTTTAAAAGATCTGTCTGATCTAAGAACTGATCACTATGGCATTACTTATTAGAGAGCTATGTAACAATTATTATTCCTCAATTAATTCTGCCTCTAGTTACCCAGCAAAATGTTTGTCTTTAGATTTAAATCCAAGAAGAATATATGTGGTCTCACATAACATATTAATGGCAAAAAAAATTGTTCAAATAGATAGTATTTGTTTTCCTTTTCTCCCATTTTTGACTTTTGAAGACTTTTAAGGTTTTTTTGTTTGCTTGTTTTTTTAATCTGCCACTGCCTATGAATGGCATTTTGGTTTATCAGGGTGCTTTCATATGCAGAAACATACTTGGAAATCACAACTATTATAGTAGGCAGTAAAACAAACATCATAATAGTGATTTAGAATAAAAATAATAAGGAACACCTCCCCCCATTCATCTATACTGTAAGAGGTAAATCCATTTTGGGACTATAAACAAATGTATCCTCCTTTTATTTAACCCTCTTTTCCCTGGGGTTTACTTTGAGGATTTGCAGCTAGTTTGGTTTACTTATTTTTGTTTTTTGCTGTTGTTTAACACTTAGTAATGCAGTGGAGAGGGGGAAGCAGAAGGAAGCTAGAATGGAAGCAAAGAATAATAAGAACAAAGGAAAGGAGGAAATGAAAGAAAAAGATAAAATTTGTTAACTATTGATATTTCTATAGCTAAACTTTTCATAATGATTAGAGATACCTGTTGCTTATAAGTAATTAAATGTCCCTAGTTGGAAAATCCCCCATATTTCTTGGACCAATCGTAACTTGTTTTTTAAAAAAGTTGTAGCAAGGATAACAGTTGGTGAACAAAAAGTTGCTGTTACTTTTCTCTTTTATTGGAGCATTTCTCTAAGAACTGAGGTAAATTAGAATTTATTCCACAGAAATGGATAAAATAGATATATTTTCATCCCGATGGAGTAGAAGATATACAGCATTATCCCCATACACTCTTTGGAAAACATTATTCATTTTAGTATTCAAAGAAAAAGTAATTTGTAAAGGTTGCATGCTCTGTAGAGTCATTTTGTCAAATTGCTGAAGCTCAGTGATTTCTTTAGAGACTGTTTCCCCTGTCATGCCACTCAGGACATATCCAGAGGGCAGTTCATTTGACTGTAGTTTGGGAAAACATATTTGTCTGAATATCAATTTCCTGTCACCTTCTTTGCTAACTCTATAAGTTATTAAAGCAATCGTAAGAAAGGAGAACACAGTGATTTTTCAGATACATTATCTCCATGCTGTTTTTTTTACTATAATTTTTAAAAGTAAAAGTTTCTACTGAAGCAGTGATACCATTAAAGCTTGTATTATTTGGTTACTATTTCTTGAGCCATCTTCTTATAAATATCTACCAGTCTGATAGAATTTCTCTCTAAAACTGCAATATAAATTCCAAAATATTTCTAGATGACTCAAAGCTTCATAGAAAGAAACATGAAATTCAATTCTGGAGTGTTTTTATTTTACAGAGGAGAAGATTAAACTACAAAGAGATTAAGACACTCTCCAAAATCACCCAGGTAATTTAGTGGCACAAATAAAAGCATGACTAGAGTTCCTGATTCTCAGTCTAGGGCTGGTTTCAGTTACAACCTGAAAAAAAAGTCTTCAATCAATATTATTCAAAATACTTTAATTCTGACACATTAGTGACTGAGAGTAAGAGCTCTAGAGACATATTTCCTGGGTTTGAATCTTAGGCCTAGTATTTACAAGCTCTGACCTTGAGCAAGTTTGACTTATCTGCACCTGAATCTCTCCACCTGTAATCTAAGTTTTTGTTGAGTTTAACTCAGAAGATGAAACAAGGTAATGAGTTCTAAGGTGAACTACATAGAATGGTTCTGTTACAAGGAATTCAAATGTTAGCCATTATTATAATATGTTTTGGTTATCTATGATGTGAACAAAATCACAAGCCAATTTTAGTGGCTTAAAGGAATGACAATCCTTCATTTTGCTCATAAATCTGTAATTTGGGCAGGTGGTGGAGGTTTTCGGTTTTCTGAGCTCCGCGGGAGTCTTGACTGGGACTGGATGATCCACTTCCAAGCTGGCTAACTCACGTACCTGGCAAGTTGGTGCTGGCTACTGGCTGGAGATCAGCTAGGGTTGACAGTATGAGTTTCAGTTCCCCACCATTCTGTCTGAAGGGTTTTTGGGCTTTCCATAGCATTTCAGTTGAGTTCCAAGAGAGGAAGATCCAAATGAACACAGAAGAAGCTGAAAGACTTCTTATAATTTATCTTGAGAAGTCATACAGTGTTACATCTGCTGGATATTACTTATCAAGGAAGGTATTAAGGCCAGCACAGGTTCAAGGGGAGCAGAATTAAACTCCGTGTCTCAATGGGAGAAATTGTTAAGAATTTGGAGCCATTTTAATGATATTTTTCTCTGACAGCACATCTTCAGGATCAGATGCATGTGGTTCTCATCTACTGTAAAATTTAAAGACCATAACATTTATAATAATGTAAAAACATGTGCACAGTTTGTTCTACAGTTGTCTGTGGCTAGTCCTTGATATGTGTGATCTTATTTTTCCTATTCCTCCTTACATTCCTTTGCTTCCTATTTCCTTCCTATTTTGTTTCTTTCCTTACGCTACTTTCCCTTCAATATTAAGTCAATTATTAATTATTGGATTATATTATTGAAGTTTATGCACTTTGTTTTCCCTGAATATTTTATCAGACCTGTTTTCTTTTCACTGTTTAGAAGCAACATAGTGTTGTTGTTTTTTTTTAAGAACCCACACAAATAAGACCCAGACAATGGAACAGGGAGATTATAGACTTGTCTCATAGACTTGCGGTGAAGATTAAGTTAAAATCAGTAGAGTGATTAGAATGTTGCTTGATACATAGAACTGCTATAGAAGTTTTTGCTGTGATTATAATTAATTAAGGATTAATTTTAATAATTTACGTACAATTAGAGAAAATAAATTTAAAAATCTAGCTTTAAAGTTCAAAATTTATTTTTTTGTTTTTATTTTGAAGACATATAGCGTCTGGTATTTATCTACAACTACTATGTTGCATTAGTAATATTATATAAATTCTGTTTAAGATAATAATTCAAAAGAAAGTCATGTAATGTTCTTTAAAATCAAATGTAGTATCATTTTAAAACATTGGAATATGTATCTATTGAGAGATCTGTATAAACCATGACCCTGCAAAACATTGAAACATACCCCTTTTTTTAACAGAATTTTCTCTTAGTCCATAATAAATGATATGTAAGTAACATCAATCACATTTCTTTTGTAATCTGAAAAGCTAATATATGTAATTCTGACATTTATTTAATTTATTTGAGTATACACTATAATGGTGTGTGTGTGTATATATATGTATATATAAATATACAAAAATATATCTCATTGGTATGAACCATATATGCCATATGGGTATCACTATCAGAGAAAACACCCGTATTAGCTCAAATCTTAAAAATGATTTTTGACCTGAAAAGAAAAACTGAGAACCAGAAATTTTTTATAGACGTCCAATTTCACACAACTTTTCAACAGAGACCCAGGTCTCTATGCTTCCAGATAATTGTGATAGTCTCAATTATGACAACTTGCTACTATAATGAATAGAGCAAATCTGCCATTTTCTTAAATTTTGGTCACCTATTTAATTCATTGTTTTCAGTGCTTTATCCTTTTAATAAAATTATTTCAACTTGAGACTATTTTATATGAGATGAAAGAGTTAAGAGAACTGAAATTTATTTTTCCCCAAATAAAAAAATACAGTAAAGAGAAAAACATAAGTGGATATGTGACTGGCATTATGGATAGGAATCAAGTAAAGATAGTATTTAGAGAGTACATAGAACAATAGCTTCAGTAATGGCCCATGGGAAAACACAAATTAACCATACTAGTCCCTGGTTTCCATGAGAGTATAGTCTTGAGAGAAGAAAACCAAGATATAAACAAATACATGTCATTCTGTGTGCTTAGTATTTACAATAGAAGTGTGACCTAGGTTCACACTGAGCAAAAGGGTGTAAGCAAAAGATCAACTTTTTTGGAAATCTTCAGAAAAAATTCGTTTGCAAGATTTTATGTTCAACCATCTCATCTTTAGCATCATTACTTCTTAGTAATGAAATAATGTCTTATGGAAGGGTATTCCTGATAGATATATGTTGTAGGATCAGATTGACAGAAACAGTTTGGAAATTTAGTGATTATTAAATGTCCATGTGTTACCCCACATTTCCTGGCACCCTTGTTATAGTCTGGAATCCTGTGAATAATTCTGGCCAATGTAGATGGTTGTGATAAATGCTCTAGTGTGGCTCTCCAGCTCTACTCTGTCCTTGCTATAGCTACCCAGAGATTACAGATTAATTTTGCTACATCAAGAGTGGTGATGGGAGCTAACTCGGATATCTCAAAACTTCATTGGACTTTGAGTGAGCAAGAAAGAACGTTTTGTGTGCTAAGCCACTGCCCTTTGGTGGGATGTTATCATCATAAAGCATAATCTAACCTGATGAATGCAGAGGTGGTAGAGTTCGCATTCTTTTCTCTAAGCCTTGCCTGTAATACCTGCAGCTATAATGCAATTCCTTTGGCTAAGCTTATGGGTGAGTATAAATCCTTTCCTCCTCAGTGTGCAATAACAAAAGGCTTTGTGAGACTCAGTACAGGGCTGGTATGACTATCAAAGGAACATTACCCCAGCCTTTAAAAGTTTAGTGCTCTAAAGAATATAAAACACAGCCCATTGCTAATGTTTTGTTCCTCTAAAGCACCAAAGAATATATATTATGTCTCTCTGTTGCCATCTATATTCTTACCAGGGATTTTTTTCTAGACATTATGGAAATATTATTGTTACCAAATAGTCTGAAGAAGTCAGGTTATTCTTGTTTTGTTTATTTTAATTAAACTTACAAATACCCCATTTCATCTTGTTAAAACACACATTTTTTGTGTTTTAGTGTGTGGAAACTGAGGTGCATAAAACTACCAGTATTTCTTCTAAATAGACTCTTTGTAAAACATAAAATAGAATGCCTTAAAAATAATGTTTTCTATTAAGTTAAATATATAACACTGCAATATTGTTTATAATTAAGGATATGAATTTTCTATTCTTTGAAACATTGATCATTACCTTAAAAAGTAGCTTGTAATATTTACCTAAATGTCAGCAGTTGATAGATTACAGAGTGAGTAATTAGATTACCCATGAAATCTTACACAATTATTAGTAGGCAACACCAAATGAAGTTCTCATAGCAGGGATAAAGCAAAGTTTTGTATTAATCAACTTAGAAAATCCAATTGTAATTCCAGATTATCTGGTATCATTTATGTAGCCATGTCTTTGGTCCCCAAAACTCCAACGTATTTCTGTGAACTGTCTACCAATTTAATAAATCACACTGATTACCCTATATTTTGTGTACCTGTGTATCTAGGAACATAATATTTCTCTTCAAAGTGTAATTTTATATTTTACATAGTAGATAACTACAGAACTATTTGAACTTCCATTTCAAACATTAAATTAGGAAGACCATTACTAACAAATGAAATACAGCAAAAAGGACTGAGCATTATTATACAAAAAAAGGAAATAAAATAAGTAGGCACTGGAAACAAATCAAATCAAAGTTTTGTTTTTTTTTTAAAGTATCTTTTTTCTCTAACATGAAAGTTGACTTGAACATATCAAACTAAACTAATGGTTTTTTATATCAGTTCATTAGAGGCTATATTCTAAACTTATCTTCTGCTTTGCTTTTACAGTGTGAGCAATTTTAGATGGCAAGCATGTTTACTGAAAATAAATGCACTGATCTTATTTCTACAATAAATCACTCTCTTGTAGAACTATTTCAGAGTTATGTCCATTATGCAATGTTCTGTAATATCATAAACACATACCAACCAAAATGACAGATTATTATAATTTTCAAAAATGATAGTATACACCTAGGGACAGATCTCAAGAAATTTAATATTTCAATCCTTCTTTTACTATCATCACAATCTAAAAAATAATGCTATACAGTAATACTTATTTCAATTTCCCCATCAGTTTCCTTCTTGTTACATGATGAAAAATAAACTTGCTAGCTGTTCCAATACATTGCCCAGCTAGTGTGGCAGAGTGTTAAATTGTAGAAAGCACACTGAACTGAGTTTCTTGAGATATGGCTACTGAAGCTGGCTCTATTTCTGTAGCTAGTCACTGACCAAATCGACAGAACCTGGAGGAGAAGGGAGAGAACAGGAGATGTTGCAGTGTGCCTTGCCATGAGGCAGAGGAGCCAAGGGTTGCCCGGTATGGGCTGCAAGAAGAGAGCATTCCCATCCTGATGCCTTGATTTGGACATTTTGATAACCTCGAAACTATAAGCTCATAAATTACCATTGTTCAAACCAACCCATTTCATGGTGTCTGCTGCGGAAGCCTAGGAAATTAAAAAAACACAGTATTTTGACAAGCTGGATCTAGGCTCCAGGAGGCCAGACCTTTTCACATATATCTACCTTCTGATGGTAAAACAGATTTAAAAATACAAGCAACTGTAATGGCATCATGAACAAAGTGAACAGTGCTCTGACAGAAAACAATTAAGCAAAGAGGGTAGACAGAGAACTCACTGGGCAAGTGGCATTTTTTTTGAGAAAGAAGAAATAAAAAGTAAATATGAGAATAGTCAGTGAAAAAGAGTAGGGCAAATATCAAAGCTCCAAGGTGCAAAGAGCACCAAATCATGTAAACACCATATACTCGACTCAACTATTGCATAAGCCTTTACAATGAGCTCTCAAAAAATAAAAATAAATGAAATAGAAACATACGTCCTGTTACTCCCTGAATAGGTGTTATATGAATAGAACCTTATGCCTCAGTGGAAACATTTGTTCCAGAATATAACATTTATTTTCTGGAATTGTAATTTGGCTATTTTAATAAGAGTTGAAATAATAGTTTCCAAGGCTAAAATAATTACTTTTCACAATTTAGAGAGTAACCACACTTAACAGACATGAGTCCTGGATTTGGGTTATGTATTTTTCTAGAAAAGAAAAAAGATATATGTTTTCATGAAACAAAATCTAGCTTTCTGAATTAAAAAATGTTCAATTTTTGTATTGCTATGTAATACAATTTCCCAAAACTTGATGGCTTAAAAGTACAGTTTAATATTATCGTTCATATTTCTGCAGGTTTATTACATACAGATGGGCAGAGTTCTCTTGGAATCTCTCATGTGAAAGCAGTCGGAACTGGCACGTGCTAATGTTATCCGAAGGCTCAGTTAGCCAGGACGTCCAAGGTGCTCATTTCCATGGCTGCCAATTGATGCTAGATTTCAGATGAACACAGCTGGGGTTCTAACCAGAATGCCTATGTACAGTTTCTATTTGGTTGAGCCTTCTACTGAATGGTTGCAAGTTTCAAACAGAGGATTCCCAAGACTGAACATTTTAAGGGAAATCCAGTAGGGAGATGCAAGATTTCTTATGAGCTATTTCTGGATGTCCCAGAACACTATTTTTGTTGCATTTGATTAGTATACAAGTCACTATGCTGGCTCACATCTCTTGATGAGAGAGTGGCAAGGATATATTGTAGGATAACATTTAGGATAGGAGATACTGGTGTATCTCAGAATCATAGCAAGTATGCTTCTATTGGCAAAAGCCTAAATTCATCCTTATAATGAATGCAGACATTTGACCATTTATTTTGCAGTGGCCAAAGTCCAAAGTTAATCCCAGTTAGGTCTAGTAATTCTTTTGTTGTTCTATTACTGTAGTGAAAGACAATAAAAGAGCATCTTGAATAGATTTTAAAACAACTGGAGGGAAACTGTCCCCCCTTCTTTGGTATACTCTAGAATCAGAAAATTTGAGAAGAGTAATTTTTTCCAAGTTCAATCTAATTTTAATGTCATTTAGAATTTCAGTTGACAAGCTAAGATTAAAAGAAGGTCTGTTACTTTCACAAATTCACACAGTTGGAGAATGAACAGGAAGTTCAAATCCTTTGCTCTAAGTTCAAGTCCTGTCCTGTGATTCCCCATTGTGAACAGTTGCTAATATGTCAAGTTTCCTCCAAGGACCAGTAACACTATATTATTGAGCACTTTTCACATGCTGTATAAACTTCTTCACATATTTCATACTAATCTCTTTGCTATAAAATGAAGTCCTTCTGTGAAACCTTAAGAATCTTATTTATAATCATTTAACTAGTTGCCTAGAAATTATAGGTCAATTATATGTATCTAGAATGCACTGAGAATTTTGGTAGTCATAGAAGGCGAGGGAAATGAAAAATACAAGGATAAAATTAATTCATTCCAGCTCACAAAAATTTAAAGTATAGTTAAATTACTTATTTCTTTGTTTAGAGATGTAGACATTAAATTTTGTTTTCATAAACAGATAAACTAAATCTAAAAGCATTCTGTGGTCATTAGGTTCAGGTGTCAACTTGGTCAGTGATGGTGCCTAGTTCTGTTTCTATGGGCTTGAATCATTAGCATATGAAACTTATCCATGGCTGATTACATCTGCAATTGGTTAAAGGGAATGCCTTCCACAATGAGTGATGTTTAATTTAATTACCTAGAGGTATAAAAGAGAGAGGTCAGACGTCAGTTCAGGTCAGAAGTCAGCTCACTCAACACAGCACAACCCAAGCAGTGCAGCATACCTCATCACAGCACTCTCAGCTCAGCCCAGAGATTTGGAGATGTGGAAAGAAATCATCCCGGGGAAAGCTATTGGAACTCAGAGCCCGGAGACAGTGCCATGTGCCTTCTGGGGTAAGAGAGAACTTAAATGAGAGTTAGCTGATTTTTCTCTGAAGAACTATAAGTCCTTACCTAAATAAATCCCCTTTTATTAAGAGCCAATCCATTTCTGTTGTGTTGCATCCTGACAGCTTTAGCAGACTAAAATACATTCATAGATGGGGAAGTATTTGTAGCATACATTTAAAGATAGAAAAGTTGAGTCCGAAATAGATTAAATCTGGCTGTTTTGAGGACATAATGTTAGAAAGTGGTATGAAGTTAGGACTCAAACCAGTATTTTCTGAATCAAAGCTAAATGCTCTTTCTGCAACATCTCATTTTCTATCCCTGCTCTCCATAAATAAAATGCAGTGTTAGCATAAGGGACATATTTGTTGATAGAGTAGATATGCACATTAAAGAAAAAAAATTAATTTACTATAACTTGTGCTTAGGGGCCAGAAGGACAACTAGGTTGAAGTGATTAACATTTCCAACATTACCTGACCTCCTGACCAGTTTCTTCCTTCCAGCTCTCAACCTCTCATTCAGTGCTTCACCCACATTGAATATTTGAAAGCTCCCTGCCTCTGCCAACAGTCTCTCTTTTCTCTATGCCTTTGCATAGGACATCTCTACTTTTCTTACCTTGGTTTATAGCTTTCGATATTTCAGAATTCTGTTTAAACTTTGCCATCTCTGGGAAGGAATGTCTGGCTTTCTAAGGTGGGTCTTTGTGTCTTTCCCGTGTGCTTTCATAGATCTTGTTCACTCTATCATACATGTTTGGCTTTTCTTTTGGGAAATACATCTCTTAGGCAGTGCCTATGTACTAGTTGCTGTTGGCCCAGAGTTTAGCCTCATGCCTGAATTATAGTGATGCTCAGTAAATGTTTTTTAGAATGCTACACATGCACCTTAATAAAGATAATTTGTTGTAAGTTATTGATGTTAGAAAGGTTATTTGAATATTAATCTTTAAATAGGTCCACATATGCTTCAAAAATAGGGGTGTGTATTGTCAGAAAATTTGGTATCTGTATTAGTTTGCTAATGCTGCCAGAAAACAATATATAAGAAATTCAATGGCTTTTAAAAAAGGAATTAAATAAGTGGCAAGTTTACAGTTCTAAGGCCATGAAAATGCCCAAATTAAGACACCTACTAGAAGTTACCTTCACTTGAGAAAGACTGATGCCATTTGAAACACCTCTATCAGCTGGGAAAACATGTGGCTGGTGTCTGCTGTTCCTTGTTCCAAGTTCTCTTGCTTCTAACTTATGATGCAAGTGGTTTCCTCTCTAAACAACTGTAGGCCTTCACTTAGCTCCTCTGCTACACATCTCTTGGTTCTGGCTTGCTTAGAATCTCATGGCAAGGCACATGGTGAAATCTGGGGGTCTCTGTTCATGTTTAAGCATCTGTTCTCTCTGTCGGCAATCCATGCATCCCCAAATATCTGTGTCACTGTCAACTTGAAACCATTGTTCTCCAAGTATCTTCAACTGAGTTTACTTCAAAATGTTACCCCTTGTAAAAGACTCCAGTAAAATAATCAAGACCTACCTCGAATGGGCAGAGTCACATCTCCATCTAACCAAAAAGCCACATCCACAATTGGGCTTTATACATCTTCATGGAGATAATCTAATCAAAAGGGTTTCTACCCTCCAAAACTGAATGAGCATTAAATACATATGGCTGCCTCCACAAGATTGGATCAGCAAAAAGGCATGGCTTTTCTGTGGTACATAACAGCTTCAAACTAGCAGAATATCTGTACTTAAAGAATAAATGTGGCATCCTGTTACATTTTTGTCACTTGGTCTTTATAAATATCAGAGATAGATTGATTTTATTTTCCTGATGATTTATATCCTTACTAGTATAGAAACTCAGATCATGTAAAATATTTGGGAACTGGTGGCTGGCTGAGACCAAAGTTATTAACATTAGAGGGATTGACAGTCTGATTGATAGCCTAATAGTAGTAATTATTCAAGTTTTATTTTTTTATATATGACTACTTAGTGAGAGCACGAGGTAGTTTTACATTTCTTGTTTCCATGGGTAACCAGGCTAAGTGCAATGAAAGGACTGGCATTTTTATGTAGTCCATTAACTTACAGCCATTTCATTTTATATTTTACACAGGATTTATGTTCTCATTGATAGGGTATAATGCTATGCTTCATTATCTGTATTAAATTTTCATAAATAGCCATTTTGTTTACAAAGTAAGATAATGCAAGATATTTTTTACAGAACTGTCAGGATTATTTTCATGGTTATATTTATCATTTTTCAGAGAAAACAAAATTAAAATGCAGATGAATAAAAATTGATCCTACTTACCTTTAGAAATAAAACTTACCTACAAATTATGATATTTTTATTCATAATTAATAGTATTTATAATGATTTGGTAGTATGTCTCTCTCACACATATGTGTGGAATGTATGTATGTATATATGCATACACACATGTACATATATATGTATATAATAAAATTGTCAATTTATGACACCTGATCAAAATTAGATTGTGTGAAAAACTATCTATTAAATAGCTAAAAATCCCAAAAGGCAATATCTAGGATATTTTAAGTCTTTAAAGTCTTCTATATCACTGCCCCCCAACACACACACATACATACATATACTGAGTCTAATTTGTCATAGTACATGATCCCAGATTTCTACACCTTAATTAGGCGATAAAATGAAAAGTAATGATGTTTTCA
Source organism: Tamandua tetradactyla (assembly GCF_023851605.1). Classification (NCBI taxonomy): domain Eukaryota; kingdom Metazoa; phylum Chordata; class Mammalia; order Pilosa; family Myrmecophagidae; genus Tamandua; species Tamandua tetradactyla. The sequence continues at coordinate 149,265,745 of NC_135330.1, forward strand.
AATTATAAATTATGTATTAGTGATGGTTAATTTTATATGTCAAATTGGCTAGGTTATGCTGTTCAGCTGACTGATCAAATACTGGAATAAATGTTGCTGTGAAAATATTTTATAGATGAGGTTAGCAGTCAGCTAACTTTAAGTAGAGGAACTTTAATAATGCAGGTGGGCCTCATCCAATTAGTTGGCATCTTTAAAAACAAATAACTGAGAATTCTAGGGAGAATTCTGTCTCAAGACTATAGCACATGTTTCTCTGTGAGTTTCCAGCCTGCTAGCTTCTCCTACAGACTTTGGACTAAAGCCTGTAACACTGACTCTACTTAAATTTCTAGCCTGCAGGCCTGTCTACAGATCTCAGACTTTCCAGCTCCCACAATCATGTAATATAATTCCTAAAAATAAATTTCTTTATATATCTGTATGTACGTATGTCCTGTTGGTTCGAATTTTCTGTAAAACCTTCACTGATACAATATTTACAACACATGTACTCAACAAGGATTTGAATTTAATTGAATTTAACTTCAAACAATAACAATGTGAACTTCCTTCTTAGAGAAGATAAAAATATTAGAACAAATAATAATCAATAAACATTGATAAATAACTAAATTTATATAAGAAAAACACTGCAACCAAGCATTCTCCTATCACTTGGAAAGAGTTATTCTTCCAGTAACCAGCAGTAACCAGATTATTGCATTCACGACTTCATTTCATTCGTGCCAGAATTCAAATAAGTGTGTATGTACACATTGTGCATGTGTGTATCCTACTTCATTCTGAGATATAGAAGAATTTGTCTCGGGATTGACTCACAAATTGTCAGTCTTATTAAAATTGTGGATTGGAGAAACTTCATTGCCAGCCAGAAAGAAATAGAATTCAAACCCAGAATACTATCTTTGCCTAGGCATAAAGTAGAAATCACACACATGCATATATACAATTTATCTAAATCAATTAAAACAAGAGAAGATAAAGTCTATCAAAATGTATCCTAGGGCAGGCAACCGTTGCTCAGTGGCAGAGTTCTCACCTGCCATGCCAGAGACCTGTGTTCATTTCTTGGTGCCTGCCCATGTTAAAAAAATATATATGTGTATAACTAGTTGTACATTAAAAATCCTTAATATTATATAGTTATTTCAAGTAAAATATTAAAAAACACAAAGTTTCCGATATCTTATTAAAGAGAAAATTTCCACTTTTTCTAGCATTATCATAGGAGACTCCAAATTGGATTTTGTTTTTGATAACAAAGTTCTAAGCAGTTGTAACTGATGAAGAACCATGCCTCATTGTGTAACCTCATGGTATAACCTTTCTGAACCTAACCATAGACTCCTTTAAGACAAACAGTGGGACTTTACTCTACTCAAATGACCTATGGACTCGCTCCAAAATATTTAGAATACGAGTGTCAACCAAAATAACAAACTAAACTGCCAGGCAACAAAGGCGTTTATTTGGGTCTTAGAATTGCAATTTGGAAAGCACAGATTCAGTAGCAACCCAAATCATGTACCATTTTGGCACTTCAAGCAAGGATTTTTAAAGAAAAAGAAGATGACATAAATTATTTGTGATTGGTGGGTATTCAGGACACTCCTAATACCCTCAAGTTAGATTGTTTACTAAAGTTCCTTATCTTGTGGTTTTTTTCTGGTATTCTGGTGCATAGTTTTGCTTTGTTTTTTAATTAGAGAAATTATAGGTTTACAGAAAAATCATGTAGAAAAAACAGCATTCCCATATATACTTCCCCCATTAATAACATGGATTTAGTGTGGTACTTTTGTTACAATTGATGAAAGAATATTATGATCATAGAGTACAATGTACAACTGCAGTGCATAATTTTTCAAATATAACACCCTATAATTAACACCTTGCATTAGTATGGTAGATTTGTCATCATTCGTGAAAGAACATTTTAAAAATTGTGCTATTAACTATAATCTATCATTTCAAATAGGTTTGGTGTGTTGTACAGTCCTGTTTTATCTTTTAATTGCAATTCTAGTAACATATACACAACCTAAAATTCCCCCTTTTAACTGCCTTCACATATTTAATTCAGAGCTATTAATTACACTAACAATGCCATGCTACCATTACCACCATTCATTTCTAAAACTTTACAATCAACCCAAGGAGAAATTCTCGACAAGTGGAGCATTAACTCTCCATTCCCTACACCTAACTCAGTCCCTGGTAACCTGTATTGTAGATTTTAACTCTATGAGTTTGCCTGTTCTAATTATTTCATTTCAGAGAGATCATACAATATTTGTCCTTTTGGGTCTGGCTTGTTTATTTCACTAAACATAATACCTTCAAGGTTCATCCATGTCATCACATGAATCCATTGCCCTATATTTCTACCCTTGTGCCAGTGACATGCTGTTTTGTCCACTGTAGCTTTGCATTAAGCCTTAAGGTCAGGAAGTGTGAGCCCTCCAACTTCATTTTTGTTTTCAAAATGATTTTGTCTATTCAGGGCCCCTTACCCTTCCAAATGAATTTGATAATTGGCTTTTCCACTTCTGCAAATTATGCTATTAGAATTTTCACTGGTTATTTTGTTGATTTGTAAATCAGTTTAGATAGAACTGACATCAATATTTATTCTTCTAATCAATGATCATGGAATGCCCTCCATTTATTTAGATTTCTTTTAGGAAAGTTTTGTTGTTTTCCATGTATAAGTCCTAGCATCTTTAGTTAACTTTATTCCCAGATACTTGATTCTTTTAGTTGCTATTGTAAATGGAGTTTGTCTTTATTTTCATCTTAGATTGCTCATTACTAATGTATAGTAGCACTACTGATTTTTGTGTCATTGACCTAATACCCTGGCATTTAGCTGAATAAATTTATCAGCTCTAGAAACTTTGCTGAAGATTTTTCAGGACTTTCTATATATAGCATCTAGTCATCTGCAAATAGTTTTATTTCTTCTTTTCCAATTGGGATGTTTTTATTTCTTTTCTTGCTTAACTGCTTGAACTTCCAGCACAATATTGCATAACGTTAGTGACAATGGGTGTTATTTTCTTGTTCTAGATTTTAGAGGGAAAGCTTTCAGTCTTTCACCATTGAGTATGATGTTAGCTGTAAGGGTTTTTCATATATGTTTTTTTTTTATCATATTGACGAAATTTCCTTCTATTCCTATTTTTTGAAGTGTTTTTATCAAGAGAGGATACTGGATTTCATCAGTTGCCTTTTCTATGTCATAATGTCCACTCTCTAATTGCTGATTTATTTATTTGTATCTTCTCTCTCTTTTTTTTCTTTGTCAGTCTAACTAAAGGTTTGCTAAATTTATTGATCATTTCAAAGAACCAACTTTTGGTTTTGCTCATACCCTCTTCACTATTTTTTTATTCTCTATTTCATTAATTTCTTCTCTAGCCTTGTTATTCTTTCCTTTTATTTATTTTGGTTTAGTTTGCTGTTCTTTTTTCTAGTTACTCCAGTTGTGAAGTTAGGTCTTTGATTTTAGCTCTTTCTTCTTTTTTAATATATGCATTTAAGGTTAAAAATTCCCTTCTAAGCACTACCTTCCCTTCATCTCATAAGTTTTGATAAGTTGTGTTCTCATTTTCATTTGTCTCAATATATTTACTTCTTTCCCTTATAATTTCTTCTTTGACCCATTGATTGTTTAAGAGTGTGCTATTTAACTTCCATATGTTTGTGGATTTTCCAGTTCTCTGGAAAATCAAGTAAACAGAGAACTTGAATAATATGATAAATGAAGCAGACCTAATAGACATATTTAGAACACTGCACCCCAATATAGCAGGGCATACATTTTTCTAGGGAATGCATGGATCATTCTTCAGGATAGATGTGTTATGTTACAAAACAAGTCTCAGGACTTCCAGCATCATTCCAGTATGGTCAGTGAAGATGCTTTGTATAATTTCAATCTCTCTAAATTTACTGAGACTTGTTTTGTAACATAACACATCTATCCTGAAGAATGACCCATGCATTCCCTAGAAAAATGTATGCCCTGCTATATTGGGGTGCAGTGTTCTAAATATGTCTATTAGGTCTGCTTCATTTATCATATTATTCAAGTTCTCTGTTTACTTATTGATCCTCTGTCTAAATGTTCTATATGTTGATGAGTGTGGTGTATTGAAGTCTCCAACAATTATTGGAGAGGTGTCTATTTCTCCCTTCATTTTATAAGGGTTTGCCTCATGTATTTTGAAGCACCATTCTTAGGCAAATAAATATTTACAATTCCTATTTCTTCTTGGTATATTGATCATTTTATTTATATATAGTGTCCTTCTTTGTTTCTCATAACAGCTTTTGACTTAAAGTTTATTTTGCCATGTATTAGTAGAGCTTTGTTGTGCTTCTATTTACAGTGAATATCTTTTCCCATACTTTCACTTTCAATCTATTTGTGTCTTTGTGTCAAAAGTGAGTCTCTTATAAATAACATATAGTTGGATCATGCTTTTTTATCCATTCTGTCAAGCTGTGATTTTTCACTGAGATGTTTAATCCTTTAGCATTCAATGTTTTTGCCACATGGCAGTACTTACTTCAGCCATTTTGTTCTTCGGTTTTTATATGTCATATCTTTTTTTTTCTCCCCTTTCCTTTATTTTAAACCCTTTTACTGTATATTGTTATTTGTGATGTACCTGACTGATTCCTTTCTCATTTTTGTTTCTGTATAATTTTAAAATAATTTCTTTGGTTACCCTTGGTTTTGTATTACACAACCTACATCTATAAGCTGTTAATTTGAAAAGATACAACATTATCTTCAATAGCATACATGTTCTCTGCTCCTCTATCCCTCTCTTTCCCTTCTTTATGTTGTTTTTGTTCTACATTAACTTTTTATATTTTGTGGGTCCATTGTCAGGAAATATGCTTATTTGTTCAATTTTATTCTGATTCATAAAAATTAAAATAGAACTGTATATTGAGAATTAAGTAATATTGGGTTTTGCATTTACCCTTTAGTTACCTTTACTGAAGGTCTTCAATTCTTCACACTACTCCACGCCACTTTCTCTTACCTTTTACTTTCATCCTGCAGAACTCTCTTTAGTATTCCTTTCAGGGAAGGTCTTTATTTATTTATTTATTTTTGATATACTGTCTCAGTTTCTGTTTTTCTGTTACTACGTAAACTCTCCCTCATTTTTGAAGTACAGTTTTGTCAGATAAAGAAATTTTCTTGACAGTTTTTCTCTTTCAGTATCTTAAATATATCATACCGCTACCTTCTCACTTCCATGGTTTCTGATAAGAAATCCACACAGTCTTTTTGAGGAACACTTGTATGTGGCAAACTGATTTTCTCTTTCATTTTTCCGAATTTTCTCTTTTTCTTTGGCATTTGACATTCTGTCTCATTATGAGTCTATTAGGGGTTATTCTGCTTGGGATACCTTACACCTCTTGGACATGTATATTTATGTTTTTCATAAGGTTTGGTAAATGCTCGGCCATTATTTCTTCAAATATTCCTTCTGCCCCCTTTCCCTGTACATGTCATGCTGCACACAAGTCCCTAAAATACTGCTCAGTTTTTCTTATCTTTACTCTGTTTTTTTCTTCTGTCTTCTAGTTCACGGATTCTTTTTCTGCTTATTTAAATCAGCTATTGTATTCATCTATTTTTAATCTCCATTATTGTGATCTTCATCTCCATAATTTTTATTATATTTCTTTTTAAATTTTCAAATTCTTCTTTATGTACACACATTGTCTTCTTAATATCCTTTAGCCCTATATCTATATTTTCCTTCTCCTTGAATTCACTTAGGAGATATGTTTGAACTTCTTTGATTAGTTTTAATTTGTTCGCTTGATATTCTGGTTTCTTAGTATGGCTGTCGGTTTTTGTTGATGTCTAGGTATCTTCTTTTTTTTAATGTGTTAACTCTGATGAGCAGTTTCTCCCATTTGTATAGGGTTTTATTATTGGTTGGCTTTTTGTTAAGGCTCTTTTTGATTCATGGTTCAACTTCTAGATCTTTGCTGTAGCCCATGTTTAACTGTTTAGAGTTTCTCTACCCTTCTCCATCTATTTCTCACCCTCAGTAGGTACAACAATTTTTAATATTGCACTTTTTGTGCCATTGTTTCACCTCTGGGAGAAAACTTCCTTTGATCTATTCCCTGTCTGGTAATCTTGATTCGTTCTGTTTGTTTTTGTGCAGAATTCTCTACTCAGTGCCCATGATTTGTTTAGTTCCTCTCTTTCATTTAGTGCCCCCTTTTCCTCACACCTTCAACTCTGTTACCCATCCTATCTTACTGCAGCTGAATTTGTCCTATTCTTAAATGTCTATGAGGATTTGCCCTGGGGGCCCAGATGGGGTCAATACAGAATGGTGGGTCAAAACAAAAGGTCCATTTTGCATTTAGGTGGCCCAATGATCAATGTCAGGATCAAGTCAGTGCAGCTTTTGCCAACAGCTCTGCCATGGTCTTTCCTTCCCTCCCCCAGGGAGATCCTTTTTGGGGGACAGAGAAGGTCACCATGACTCTAGCTGTGTAAAATGTGCTGCCCCTTCTAGATGTCTAACCCCCTTGCTTAAAATCTGCCCATGCCAGGACCCAGCGGTGAACTCAGAGCTCCCTACCTTGAGTTCTGTGAGCATTGCCCAGGAGCGCAGGAATAAACTGGCTCACTCTAAGATTTCTTGGTCTGCCTCTTCTCTCTTTCACCTTCAGAACTTTTCAGTGAAGAGTTAGAAATAATCAAAAGTTCTATTTTGAAGGCATAGTCATGTGGATTATGTTCAATCCACACAAAATATATTCTGAAACACTAAAGATGGTGCTGGAGAAACATATATATGTACAGGCTGAGAGTTTTAATAAATGGTGTTTAATGCAAATGCAAAAATTTTAAATTGTATGTGGAATACAGGCTGCCAGCCTTGCTATTTGCATGTTCCTATCCACTCTGTTCTTGAAATTAGTCTTGCAGCTATGGAACTGCAGCTACTTGGACTATAGGGAAAAAAAAAGAAAATGAATATTAGCTATTCCAAATTATCAATGTCACCCCCAAATTTCCCTCCTCTCTTTTGCTAAATGGCCTATAGGTACTTTCCTTTTGCCCTTGTCAACCAACCCCTGCTTACTTGGGAGTTGAGTTCTGCTCTCCTTCCCCTACCGTGGAAGCTACATGTAAAATTAACCTTGCCTGCTTCACATTGTCTGGTGCAATTTTTTTTTCTTTAAGAGTTACTGGTGCCATAACTTGGGTGGGATCCAACTCATTACTGGACCCTAGCACCTTTCACCTAGGACCCCAGGTGTACAACTCTGAAGTTTTTTTTTCAGTGTTGAATGATTAACATCAGGGATCCATGGTGAGTCTGATTCCTGACCCAGTGCTGTATGATATATATGTAGGTCCACTGAAGCATGGTAAGGACTTGACTTTGATTCTTTGAGAGTAATCTTTTTGTGTAATGAGATCCCACTGGGTGGGAATTAACTCTCTGAGTCTGATTTGAGCAAGAAATTCTTGGAGAGGAGTCTTCTTCGCTCTTTTGAGTGGGAATTTCATCCCTGACTCTTCCCTTAAATGGGATTCTTCCTGATCCTTTTTGTGAGGCCTCTCTCTTCTCTTTTTTTTTGTTTGTTTAGAGCTCATTTAAGTTTTAATCTCCCCCTTTTTTATTCTACTGGGTGTGTTCTTCCTAAATTTACACAGGTTTACTGATGAAATGTTTAAGATGATTGAAAAATGCAAATTGACATATAACTAATTGAGTTACTGGGCCGGTTTATAATTGTTGTGTACCCCAGAAAAGCCAAATTCTTTAAAGAGCTTTTTGATTATTTCCATGAAAATGTGATCCACCCAATTGTGGGTGGTAACTTTTGATTAGATGGTTTCCATGGAGATGTGTCTTCACCCATTCAAGGTGGGGTTGCATACTGGAGCCCTTTAAGAGGGAACCATTTTGGATAAAGCTTGAGAGCCCATGGAGCCAGAGGCCTTTGGGGATGAAGAAGGAAAGTGTCCCTGGGGGGCTTCATGAAACAAAAAGCCGGGAGAGAAAGCTACCAGAGTTCACCATGTGCCCTAACAGCTCAGAGTAAACTTCATCAGCCTTTCTTGAGTGAATGTAAATTCTTTTTGGTGCCTTAATTTGAACATTTTCATAGCCTTGCCTTAATTTGGACTTTGTTGTGGCCTCAGAACTGTAAATTTGCTGCTTAATAAATTCCCCTTTTAAACAGCCCTTCTATTTTTGTTATATCACATTCCAGCAGCTTGCAAACTAGAACAGTCACTATTCTGACAAACTTTAACAGTAATTGTGTTTTGTAATATGTGAACTTAAAGATAGTTTCCAAGACCTTTGGTAACTTAAAACCTTAGAGTTATGCTGTAATAAGTATGAAAACTAAGCAGGATCTGTTTGTGTATGTGTGTCTGTGTGTGTGTGTGTGTGTGTGCGCGCACTTAATGGAAAACAGAGTACCTCTGTCCTAAAATTATTGACTGGCTGTTGCAAAATGAGAAAGAGGAAACATAAGATTAAAATCCAAATAGATATAGAAAGTTGTAAAATAATTGCAGAAAAGGAGTTTTATTTCTTATGGTCAAACTTCAGTAATAGTTGATGGATTTATTTATAAAAAAAGATAAAAGAGATTTTATGTCAAACAATATACTGATGAAAAGCTATAATTTAGTTTTCTCATTGCTAACATGACAAATTTTTCTTAGATTATTGGTCTATTCTTACCAAGAGTATGTAAAAGCCTTTACTTTATCTTCTGATTAATTGACCTTAAAAGCAGAGATTGTGTGCTTTAAGTTGACTTTATCATGTCCTTGACTTCTTAAGAGAATCTAATCTTTTAAATTTTAAACTAAGATTTTTTATAATTGTTATCTTCTATAGTTACTTCTAAAATCTTTTATGGTCACTTTGATTAATTGGAGAGTCAAGTATCGTTTCACAGTGACCTATGATCCTATTTAACCAAAGTCCAGACCTTCTAACAAATCTTGACATTTTGCCTTCCCAAAATCCAATCCTAAATGATGTCTTCTTGATTTCCAAACTGTCTCTGGTAATTTCCAGAATGCCCTTGGAAAATCACAAAGGATTTGTTCTTTCACCCTGTAAAAAGAGAAGTGCTAAAATAATTATCTTTTGTTGGGATGCTATAAAATATACAAAAGATACAATTAAATCAGAAAATATGCATAACCTTCTCTAGGTTAAATGTATATAAGTAAAATGTTACTTATCAAATATTTCAAAGAGTATACAAAATTCCTAGAACACATGCCAGTGTCCTCACTGTCCATGCTATATCCTGATACTGCTTTGCCTGATATTGGACAAATAATAGTATAGTGTTATCAGTCATCATTAAAAATATTACATGCCATGGGACAACCAAATTTCCTTGTCAGTTACATTATTTTTGTGATGAACTCTTATCAGATCTTTCACTTTTATAAAATAGTAATAAGTGAACTACTTCACACCTTTGACATATACAGATTTTTTTTTTTTTTAATTTACACTGATGCTTCCCTAAAAGTGCTTGCAGTCAGCTACAGGCCAAAGTGCTTTTTGCCCAGAAAAAGAGTACAATCTCAGAGATCAACTTAAAGGACTAAGCCAGCTATGCTAAAGCAATGGCATTGTTTAAATAACAATGAGATCGTGATACCTGAACTGAGTCACTATTTCAAACTCTAGTGAGAAACTGATGGATTCATAAAACTCATGATATCAAACAAAAAAAAATTAGTTGTATAGGGCTAAATGATCTGATGTAGGATGATTATAGGTTTTGTTTGGGATATTGCTGATGCAATACGTTCTGATTTGGGGACATAAAATCCCCTTTCCTTTTATCTTAAACTATGTAAAACATAACAGTTTAGCAGACTATGTTTTATAAATCAAAATGAAACATATTTCTTTTTCTTCCTGCCTGATCTCTCCAGAATTCAGAAGCTCTAGTAAGTATCTTATCTTTATGACAATATAACTATTTGCATAGTTTCTATAAAAATCAGTACTAGTTGTTAATGAGATATAATTGGAATTGACCACATAACTGAGGCTTTGACTCAAATACCATATTTGAAAATAATATTCATTTTATCAGATATGACCAGACTACTCTAAAGAAGTAAGGTTAAATTTTTTTTTTTTTCATGGGTTGGCACTGGGAATTGAACCCAGGTCTATGGCATGGCAGGCAAGAACTCTGCCTGCTGAGCCACCATAGCCCGCCCTAAGGTTGATTTTTTGCAGTCAATGCTTAGAAAGCCTTCCTGGGGTTAAAAAAAAAAAAAAAAAACAAAGACTGGCTTAGAGTTCTTAGCCTTAAAAATGGGAAAAGAGGGGGTGCAAGGGTAGTTCAGTGTTAGAATTCTTGCCTGCCATGCAGGAGACCCGGGTTTAATTCCCAGCCCAAGCATTTTCCAAACAAGCAAAAACAAACAATGGAAAACCAAACCAAACAAAAATACAAGTGCTGCTGCAATAAGGGGATACTCACATGGAAAAAGAATGAAATGTGACTCCCGCCATACAGCATACAAAGGAGATAAATATATATCAGCCCTAAGAGGATGGTGAGGGTCACTTAGTGGTAGAATTCTTGCTTGGAATGCTGGACACCTGGGTTTGATTCCCGGAGCCTGCACAAACAAAAGAAACAACAACAAAAAGATGGGTAAAAAGTTTACTTCCTGGCACACCAAGGAATTATACAATAATCTATGGCTCACAAGGAGGAAGGAATTCACCTATAAGTACTAGAGGTAAAACTGGTGATGAATTCTTGGCTTGGCTTGGCTTTCTATCCTGAAGAAGCTTTTAAAATCCCAATCTGAGATTCCTTATGAAACTTCCAACAAAGCAAAGTTAAAAGAACCTATATGATAATTTTATATTCTTGTTGCATAAATATAAAGAGACTAAATCTAGTAAAGCCAGATTTATTTTGTGATCAAGAATAATCTTGCTTAAAAATTGTCATTGATCAAAAAAAAGGGTGGTTGGAGATCGAAATTTTATATTTCAAATAAAACTATGAAGCACCCTGTAGGTTATCAGACTGTTAACCTGTTCGTTACTTTGAACTAGTTTATGTGTCCTTGTAAATAACACAAAACACAATTAGTTGTGTGGCCTACATATAAATTGGAGTAAAACCTATCATCTTTCATCCATTGCCAATTCTCACTGAAGTTTTAGTTCATCCCATTTCCTTCAATATCTGGCCATAACTTTCCAAACTAAAATTTCCACTTTTCCTCCCACCCTCCTGACTTGGCCTGCCCAAATTCATACTAAGTCTCCAGGTTGTCTTTGAACTAGATTGACCTTTTCTCCAGGATCAGAAAGAGCTGTGAGGCAAAGCCTGAGAACTAGATATATACCTTGAAGAACTCATGCCTCCAGCAAACCATGTTTAGGCTGGATTTCTCCTTGGATAAGCCATTCTCTGAGCCACTAAAAATTGCTTAAACACTCAAGTCTTTAAGCCCTTAAATGGGAGATAACTATAACTTTGGGCAACATCAACAAAAACAATTAACATCTTAATTAATTTCAAGAAACTCAACAAGCAGTGTCACATAGACAAAAAATTTTTATCAACTGACCTCTACCTCTAATACATCTTTTTCTTTGGGGGGGTGGGGAGGGTGCATTGTCTGTAAGTTGATGCATTGTCTGTAAGTTGAACCCGGGTCTTCCGCGTGGAAGGCGAGCATTCTACCACTGAACCACCTGTGCACCCTAATACGGTCTTTTATGTTAATAGTTTCCTTTTCATTTTAGTCATCCCTCTTTTTAAGATGCCTGACCCAAAAAGAACGTGCCTTTTACAACCAGCCTCAATAGATGATTCAACTTCTCTTCTACTGACAAAACCATCTAAACAAGAGCCATCTAACTAACTGTTCAATGAAACACATGAGTCTTTCTTGAACCAGAGGAGGAACTAAGTCTGTTTTTCTTTCTCTTGACCATGATGCCAGCCTTGTTCCTCATGAGCCCTTACCCACTCATTATCTGGTCCGCCTACCCTACTTTGAAACTATTCTCTCAGCTTTGGAAATGCAGAGAAACACACACATACACAAACACACACATACACAAAAAAGAAAGATAACTTCAGATACTAGCTGTTCCAGGTCATCAACCTGACTCCTGGCTTTCCTCTCCCCTCTTTTACCAGGTATTGTTCCATTGCCCTGACCTTGACTATCAAATAAAACCTACCTTCTGCCTTCTTGTGAGTTGGGTTCTACTCACTTTCCTACCATGGTAGTGGTGAATAAACTCATTCTTGCCTGTTTCACATTGTCCGCTGCAATTTTTTCTTTGACTAAGTTAGGATATAATAATTTTTAAAAATATTTTGCATTTAGGTGATTATCTTCTTGATATTTTTCTCTACTTGTATTCCAAAGGAGGGAGGAAGGTTTTTCTTTATTTGTTTTTGCCCTTGCTTTTTTTGCCAGAGTTTTTTGTTTTTGTTTTTGTTTTTGTTTTTTTTGGCCATAGTTTTTGAGTCATTTTGTTTTGGTAAACAAATGTCAGTCTGTTAAGACTTAGAATAGCTTTGGAAGTCATTTATTTTACTTTATTTTCAAATAGTGTGGAATAATACTAATGATCTTTCTCTTTTAATTTGAAAAATACATTTAGAAAAATATATATACATATAGCCTATAGTAAACTATGCTAAGTTAAAGTGAAAAATTAGAAAGTATATGTGTTAGATTCAGTTGTCAACTTGGCCAGGTGAGCGTACCTAGTTCTGTTGCTGCGGACACAAGCCAATGGTATGTGAATCTCATCTGTTGCTAATTAACATCTGCAGTCGGCTAGGAGGCGTGTTTGCTGCAATGAGTGACATTTGACTTAATTGGCTGGTGCTTAAATGAGAGAGTACAATGTTGCACAGCCAAGCAGCTCAGCATTCCTCATCTCGGCACTTGCAGCTCAGCCCAGGCCTTTGGAGATGCAGAAAGAAGTCACCCCGGGGAAAGTTGTTGGAACCCAGGGGCCTGGAGTGAAGACCAGCAGAGACCATCCTGTGCCTTCCACGTAAGAAAGAACCTCAGTGGAAAGTTAGCTGCCTTTCCTCTGAAGAACCAACAAAATAAATCCCATTTTATTAAAAGCCAATCCGTCTCTGGTGTGTTGCATTCCAGCAGCTAGAAAACTAGAACAGTATAATATAACGGCTTAGAAAGACAAAGGAATAATTTCTCATAGCGTGGTATGAATGACTGCAGTTTGAAAAACAGGAACACAGAGTACAATATCCAAGCTTTTAATCACTGAATGGTTTGTCAAAGCTCACTACTTCCAAACCACCAGGAACACAGCTATAATCAAACTGGATAATGTGTGTTAATTTGCTGCAACAAGGGAGAAGGTGCATCATGGGAATCATGTCACCTCTTGAAGGCAGCTCTACAAGTGGCTATCTTAGTTTCCTTTATTCAGAATCAGAAAGAGTGAAATTAACCTGGCTATATCTGCATCCAGAAGAGGGAACTGTGAGTCATTTTGCATCTGCTTTATGGCCTTGGTAACATCTGTTGCAATATAATTGGCGTTCTATTAACTGGTCTGAAGACTAGCAGGACTGATTTTTCCTTTCTCGGGGCTTTCAATAATATGAATTTATCCACAAAAGAGAGCCAAGATAAAACTATCCATCACATTGCCCATTTCTACATAAGTAAATTATTATATTTTAAATTATGTAAATACTTAAATAAATGCTAGTCAGGTTCTTTTCAATAGTATATGTTTAGATTTCAAGCAAAATGCAATTTGTATTGCATAGGAAAGGTGAGTTTTAGAAGAATCATTAAGGAAAAGTGGTAGAGCAATTTTAATTTTTAAAATATAAATTACAATAAATTATTTTTCAAGATCTTGTCAAAAAATTTTCTAATGTTAAATATTGATTGAATATAATACAGTGGGGAATTTTTAAATTTGTTCCTTAAAAAGGTAAATCTCGGTCTTCATTTTAAAGAAAGAACCAATTCTCTGAATCTGAAACACACCATTTTATATATCATACACTTTTATTATCACTCATATGCCAATAATGCCAAATAAGACAAAAATCTTGACAAACATACAAATCTAAGCTTTTGAACTAGAACCAAATACAAAAGAAAGAGAAACACTCGTGCCCAATCTGATACTAGTAGAGTCTTCTGCCTTGGAAATATCAAAATTTCTGAAATTTAGTCCTTTTTAAATCTCATTACATTTTGTGAAAGAAAATACTTTAGTTTCTAGGAAGAAAATATATTGAATAGTATTGAAATATTGAAAGAGAAAAGAGAGAGGCTTTATGCATATTCCTAACGCATCACGGACTTCTCATAAATGCACTTTGTATAAAATTACATGAAAAGGAAGACATGGAATGATTCATTTCTAGAATGGGAATTTTTGTTTAAAAACATTTAAATGACACACTAGTCATGATGCAGTCATGTATTTTAGTTTTGTGCTCTGTAAACATTTTCTTTTCAGTCTTGAACTTTTAAAAACAGAATTTGAGTTTAATGACAGTAATATATGGATATGACTTTGAACAAGAAAGAAAGACAAGCCACATGGTCTCAAAGAATGGGTTTATTTTAGGGGAATTTTTTGGGGGGTGGTGCATGGGCCAGGAATTGAACACCAGACCAAGGTCCCCATGTGGCAAGCAAGCATTCTCCTACTGAACTACACATGGAGGTACTACTCTAAGGATTGTCTCTTTTTTATTTAAATTTTTTTAATCATGAAATATAACATATATACAAAAAATTTTTTTGAGTACCTTCTAACAAGTAGTTATAGAATAGATTTTAAAGTTTGGTATGGGTTGCAGTTCCATGCTTTTTGTTTATTCTTCTAGCTGCTCCAGGATACTAGAGACCAAAATGAATATCAGTATAATGATTCAGCAGTCATACTCATTCATCAAATCCTATCTTATAGGATAGGCAACCTTCTCAGTTTTTTTTTCTTTTTTATGAAAAATAATGTATATACAAAAAAAGCAATAAATTTCAAAGTACATTGTAACAATTAGTTGTAGAACAGATTTCAAAGTTTGGTGTGGGTTACAATTCCACAATTTTAGGTATTTACTTCTAGCTGCTTTAAGGTACTGGAGACTAAAAGAAAGAATAATATAATGATTTAGCACTCAATACTCATTTGTTAAATCCTAACACCATCTCTGTATAACCTTCGATCTTTCTCCCACTCTTTAGGGATATTTGGGCTTTGCCCATTCTAACTTTTTCATGTTGGAAGGGGTTGTCGATAATATGAGATAGGGGGAGGGAACTAGTTGATGTTCTGGAGACACTGTTCCATCTGCATTTTGGGACTTACCTGGTCCAGGACCCATCTGGAGATTGTAGACTTCTGGAAAGTTACCCTAGTGCATGGAACCTTTGTAGAATATTATATAATGCCCTAGGTTTTCTTTAGGATTGGCAGGAATGGTTTTGTTTGGGGTTTGGCAAGTTCTGATATGTGGTAATATCTAACTGAAGTTTGCATATGTGACCTCCAGAGTAGCCTCTTGACTCTATCTGAACTCTCTCAAACAGATTCCTTAATTGTTTCTCTTCTCCCTGTCAGTCAGCCTGGCATTGTTGGTCCCCAGCGCCAAGGCCAGGCTCATCTCTGGGAGTCATCTCCCATTCCGCCGGGGAGACTTTCACCCTTAGATGTCATGTCCCATGTAGAGGGGAGGGCAATGGTTTCACTTGCAGAGTGGGGCTTAGAGAGAGTGAAGCCACATCTGAGCAACAAAGAGGTCCTTCAGAGGTGACCCTTAGGCATACTTATAGGTAGGCTAAGCTTCTCTGCTACATACATAAGTGTCACAAGAGCGAGCCTCAAGATCAAGGGCTTGGCCTGTTGATTTGGGTGTCCCTAATGTTTGACAGTGTATCTGGGGTTTCCCAGTGGTAAAGTTAAATAGTTCCATATTTTTTCTCCCATCCCTCAAGGGACTTTGCCAATAGTTTTTGGTTATCTGCTTAATATCCCCTGGGATGTATGCAGGCATTGCATTAAGCTATAAAGGATTAAAGTCTCTTATTCTTATTCTGGGCTCTCTGTGTTTGGAATGTTTAAATCATCTTTCTTGACAGGTTGAATTAGATTATGTGCTACAGAAAATTTATGTTCTGGACAAAATGAACCTTCTTCCTTTGGTCTAATAGAGAATGTGAAGTTCTGAAATACAGACAATGTTTTCCTTAACCCTGTATTCTGAATCAACCAAGGATTGTTTCTTTATGATACCAGAAAAATGAGCTCCTGAATAAGAAGAGAGTGCTTTTCATGAAAACTTTATCAATTTGCAAGATTAACTCTACCTTTCAAAAATTGGAAGGAAAAATTTGAGAAACAAAAAAATAAAACAAACTGAGATGAAATACAGTGGAGCAAAAATTGTAGTAATAATATAGAAGAAAGATAAATGATGGATACACAGTATAGTAGTTCTTGAGAGGAAATATTGCAACCAATGAAAGATAATTTTGCACGTATGTACACACATCCACAACTGAATTATAGACATGGAGAATATATACAATATGCAAATGAATTTAAATAATTTATACAACATACATATAACTATAAAACTATCTCCAAGTATGTGCAGGATGGGTTAATGACTGTAACATGATAATTGATAAATATCCTTTTAAATTTTAGTCATCCTTAAAATCAGCCAGATGAATATTAAAACTCCTAATTAAAAAGGCTATGATCTATTGTATCTTACCTTGATTTTTAATTATTTTGAATATAATTCTGGCTAGGGTAATGCTGTTTATATTGTGTTATTTTTCTAACACTATTAAAAGTATTTGTGCCAAAGAAAGATATACTAGTAACAAAGACACTCAGCCAAATGGATATGTAATTATAAAGTCAGATCAGAACATTTGTTTGAATTTTCTTCCTGAATTCTTGGAAGTTAAATGCTATTCAAGTAGGATGGGGCAGTTCCTGCCTCTTCTCTTGGGGAGTGAGGTCATTTGGAAATATCTGAGCTTTTTGGTGTTTTCATAAATGACTAAGGAGGGCAAATGATTCTTCTATAGTCAATGATCTAATAATTTGCATCTCCTTTTACCCATAGGAATTGGCCATTGACATTCTAATTAATAAATGTTCTTTCATTCAATAAATATGTTTTGGGTCTAAATTGGTTTGGGCTTTTTGCTAAACTCTCAGCATAACTTGCCTAGATCCCTAGCAAATACCTTTAATAGACATTAAAGGCATTAGTAAAATTGGCATTGCTGAAAATTATAATAGAAGTCCTTGGGGGCTTTAAGTACTTGCATTTAATCTTAGTCAGAAAGTAAAGAGAATCTGAATGATTGACTGATATTGAGCTGAGAACTGATGGATGATATAGTGTTAGCCAAGTAAAGAAAGGAGAAGAACTTATTAAGTGGACTGGTCAGCAGATTGAGGAGGTCCAGTGTAGAAAGTGTCATGCATTGTAAGAACTGACAGAAGTTATAACAGAGTGACTGGAATGCAGAGTGTGAGGAGTAGAAAGATATGAAGTTAGAACAGATGTTCATCTCAGGCATGGAAGTCCTCTAAACCACCCAAGAAAATTGAATTTCATCTTTTGGCAACATGATGAAGAGTATCATATTCATAGCTGTGATTTATAAAATTTATTCCTTTCTTATTCAGAATGGGAAATATATATTTATAGCTTACTTCTGAGCTTTTGTACAGTTTGCATCATCAACTATAGTGAAGAATTAGTGAATGGATAGAAAGTATCTTGCCCATCTTTCTATCCCAAACTTCATACCTTTTAAAAATTATCAATACAATGCACTTGAAATACAATAACTTAATAATAGTCCCCAAGAAATCAAAAAATGAAAGAAGTGATGATACAAATTTCTATTATAAAATAATGTACTGAAAAGGATCAGATGTTTAATAAATTAATAAGTTTAAATATTTCCATTGAAGGGAAATTAAATGTTGAGAGCAATGAAATGAAAAGAATTAAGGTTTTAGACAATAGCTGTTTTCAAATGTTTTAACTATTATTTAAGTATGATTTATTCAAATTTTATGTGATTTATTCTAGGTAAAAACAATGATTATGAATTTGTTATGAAACATGATTTATGAAAACATAAATCAGCAGAATATAAGACTAAAAATGAACTTCCAATATTTGACCTTTTTTAATAATGGAAAGTGAAGTATTTCAATCAGATTTGTATGGGGCTTGCTACATTTTATGGAAAGTTAAATTGGATGACACCTATTTTCATTTCCACTGCTAACGTATTGTTATTTAATTAATGTGACCATCAAAAGAGAAAACTCTCAAAGTAAACATTAAAAACAATACCCCTAAGACCAGACTATTTTATAACATTCTGAACTATTTTCATTTTACTTATATTGGTCTAAATACATTCATCTGTGACTCTATTCATCTCTGTTCTGCCAAGAAATAGAAAGAATACATATGACAAGTAGAATTTAATGCAATCAATTGCTTATATGGTTGATTTTATAAAGCTGAAAGAGTGAAAAGGGGATAATAATCCAAACAGCAATAACGGCAAAAACACCAACCATTACTATGGCTGAGGAAATATTTTTTAAAAAGAAGAGGAAGATTTGATGATATTAGAACAATGGTGTTCAGGCTTTTTTATGTTGAGGGAACATGAAAAATTTTTATGGGAATCATGTTTAAGAATAGAGGATAGGGCCAAATTCGTTGATATGGTTGCTTTTCTCAGAAACTCTGAACTTAATATATTTTACATGGTGTAATACTTTGTGTCATTAACTGAAATCTAGTTAATGTAGATTAACATCAATCTCAGTTGATGCCAACATTCAGTGAGACTGAAATGTGAGAAATTATCTAACATAATGTAAAAGAAAAGATTCACAAGCTTAAGAAATTAGGAATGTTGGAATGGTTGTATGATATGCCATCTGCTTCTCCATTATATTGTAGGAGAAGACTCAGGAACACACCCTTCTCTGAGGTACTGATGATAACATGACTGAAGGGAAGGGAGACATCCATGGAATGTACTTTGGCAGCAGTCCTCTGTAGGCTGGGGAAGATAGAAGCAAATGCCTCTATTGATATGGGTTTCCTTTTTTCAGTGAGGATAAAAAAAAAATCCCAGAATGACACAGGACATAGGAGACATTTATATGCAAAAACACGAGGGGACCTAAATTCTATGGGGGCAGGAGAATCAAAGAGGTAACAGTAGGTTTTAACTCCCATCGACCTTTAGTGGATGCTAGGAAGATTGAGATAGGTTGTCAGTCTATTGAAGTATCACTTGATCATTGTAACAGAAATAAACTCTGGGTATGGTGGGTGGAGACTTATTTTGAATCACCAAACTGGACAGTCACAATCACTCACTCAGTTCTCAGTTAATTCAAATATCATATCAGATTCCCTTTAAAACTATAAATTGTAAACATTCTCCAGGGGGACTTGGCACCTTTTCCATTGACTATGCATTATGAAAATGGAAATCCATGGTGTTTCGGTAGATTTCTAGATGTTAACTCTAATCCTATGCTAGTAGTTGAATATTAAAAAAGCCATTATTGTCCACTGGCCAAATTGGGGGTTTTAGAACTCAGTTCATAAATATAGTTTTGACCCAAGCCCATCTTGTAATGTGTTCAGTGTAGCTTCATAAATACCCTGTAGTTGTTTACCCAGTTCCTAATAATATAGTTACATCCAGAAGCGGGCAGTTCTCTGACTGGTTGAGTTATTATAGTAGATAACAGCGCATGGAATCCTCTGAAAATATTTCTCCCTATGATATAGTAAACAAAAAGCAATGCCACATACCATCAAAGACTTTGAAGATGCAGTGTTAGCAGTTCCTATCACAGCCTTGTTTAACTTATTTGCCTTTGTCGTCAGTGATGGATCTTGGCAAGTGACAGGGGATTACTGTAAACTTACTCGTGGTGACAAGAATTGTAGCTGCTTTTTCAGATGTGGTAAATTAATGAAACAAATAAATATAGCCCCTGGCACATCTTTCAGTTATTGGTTTTAGTAAATGATTTTCTAGACCATGATACAGCATTTTTTTTTTTTTTCTGAAAAGGGGCACATAGTACATAGTTTAGACTTTGCAGCCCCTTTGGTCTCTGTCACAACCACTCAACTCTGATGTTGTGGCTATATACAGTGTGTAAAGCAGTGTGACAATGTTCCAAAAAAACTTTAAAAAAAACACAAGGAGAAGATTGGATTTGGTGGCCATAGTTTGCAGAGCCCTACCTAGACCAATTTACAAGCTCTATCAGTAGCAGTTTGCATGTATTCATAGTCGTGCTTCAGAGCTATGGCAAGCTTCTTGCTCTCTACTGCATTTTAATCTGCCTGGTTCTTGCTTAACTTTATATCCCATGGAGCACCCTACTGATCTACTATGTTTTTAATATTGTGTTGATTGATTTAATGAACAGAGAGAAGTCACTCCTTAGATCTCTTAGTGTGTTAGAGGGTGAAGGATTAAACCCTACCTGCTCTACAAAATACTGTGATACACACTAGCTGTTCAGATGAGAGAATTTTAAAAAGGGCATTAGTTATATTTGTAGGAAATTTGAAATATCAGAAAAGGGATTCTGATATAATCCAGATAATATTAGCTGCAGGAATCAATTAAGACATTGAGAGAACAAAAAAGGTGGAAGCAATCCAAACGACCGTCAATGAAAGAATGGCTAAATATTACGTGGTGTACATATACAATGGAATATCATTCGGCCATAAAAAGGAATGATGTGCTAAAAAATGTTGTAGCATGGATGGACCTTAAAGACATGTTGAATGACACAAAAGGAGAAATATTGGATGATTTCACTAGAATGAAATGATTAGAATATGCGAATTCATAGAGTCAGAAATTAGAATCCAGGTTTC
This sequence comes from Tamandua tetradactyla, assembly GCF_023851605.1. Lineage (NCBI taxonomy): Eukaryota > Metazoa > Chordata > Mammalia > Pilosa > Myrmecophagidae > Tamandua > Tamandua tetradactyla. Next base: position 149,286,784 of record NC_135330.1, read on the forward strand.
CAGGAGCAGGACTGTGGTTGGGGATGGGGAGTCAATGCTTAATTTGGCCAGAGTTTCTGTCTGGGATGATGGAAACATTTCGTAATGGGTGGTGATGATAGTAGCTCAACATTGTAAATATAATCAACACCACTGGTTTGTATGCTTGAAATTGGCTAAAATGGGAAATTTATGGCTGCACATATTATCAAAATAAAAATAAACAGAACTATACAATGCAAAGAATGAACTCTAATGTAACCAAATGGATTATAGTTATAATTTTAATATTGTTGCATCAATTATAGCAAAGAAACCATACCACTACAAAATGCCAATAATAGGGAAAACTGATTGTGTGTGTGTATGTGGGGGGGTATATATGGAAATTCTGTTCTTTCTATATGATTTTTCTGAAGAAAATTCTACCCTCAACTGCTCCAATAAGAAAAAATTTAAAGAAAGGCTGGAGTATCATATCCTAGGAACCAACTCTAGGAAGTGATCATCATGTTGTGAGATCAGACATCTTCTGAGTATGCATGAATTCCATGGGAAATTAAGTAAACAGTGAAGGACAAATATTAGAATTTTTTGTAGCTTAATAAAGCACAGAAAAATAGAACCGTGATCATTCTGGTTTTTAATTGTAATGTTGCCTTGTGGATAAGCAGGGGAACATACTGCCAAACACAAAGGCATTGGAACAGTGACTGCACTCATCAACTTAAAATAGATATGAAAAAGCAATTTTTCCATTAAATGACATTAACCATAAGAAAATACAAAAATAAGTTTTGTAGAATCATGCTTAACTCACTTGTATTATCTGACTCCACAATGGAGCTAAAACAAGCCAAATGATTTTCAATAAAGAAATAAGAATTTGACCATGTTGAAGAAACTGTCTTCAAGATTATAGGTTCTACAAAATTATATATTGGGTGATGTTCCAGATAATTAGAAAACAATGCCCAATGATTTTAATGTAAAATAAAAGCAACGCAAATATGCAAAACAATTAGAAAGGATAACACGCTATTTAAGAGACCATTTAAGAGAGATATGGGGAAACAATGAAGAAAGACTTATTTACTATCAACAGAAATATAGCTATATCTGCCATCATAATTTATATAATCAAGAATCATTCTACTAGTGGAAAACCCAAAAGAAAGATCTTTGTAAAGGCAGCATTTTGTCAAGAATGTTATTTTCATCTTTCTGTCCACTCTAAGTTCCAGAGTCTTCATCATAAATAAAAGGTAAATTTTGTCAATTCAAGAATTTATATTTAAAATTCATAGTATAAGTTCTTCAAAATAAGATATACATCAAAAATGTTATATAAAGAATACTGACTTTACATTAAGGAAATAGAATTATACATATTTTATTATACACTAACTAAATGTAACTATATACAATATGTAATGTCATATCTACAGTTAGAGATCCAATTTTTAATTTCTTACTCGTAAGTAGCTTGAAATTTCCTAGGCCAGTTTGAATTAGAGATCAGTTTTGCCCCTATTCCACACTACTTCTCTTTTTGCATCATGCAAGTTCAGATTGAATCCAATGTGCCTATAGCTCTTATTTTACCATATCCTTTTCTTTTGTGATGGTATTTTCTGTTCCTTAGACTTTTATTACTGTTCTAAAATAGTGTTTTGTGTTTTCCTAGGCACTTGCTCAATGTTCCATTTTAATGCAGTGTTTTTATCTGTGGCATTTCATAAAAGCCTTGCTTTCCCGCAGGATATTCTGATAAGTGCTGGATGTTAGTTTTGCTTATGATTACTGAACCAGACTCTTTCCATTGTAACCTTGCTCTCCTCTTGATGCTAAATCATTCACTGTCTCCACAGTTGGAGGGACAGCTAGCACGTCGAGATTTTTGGACCCAGAAGTCAACTTCTGATTAAAATAATAGCTAAATCCTGACCTTCTAGAGGACACATGGAACTTAAACCAACAACAAGAGAAAGAGAGAGTTTACTTTTTCTACTTTGATATCTAGTAGATGGCTATAGCACTGAGTAATGATCAGAATATGTGAATATCACAAGGCTGTATAGTATATTATTAAATGAAAGTAAATATCATTCTGCTTATAATTGCTGTCAAACAAGCAAGAACAGGTGGCCAGACAACACACACTCAGGCACATACATCACACCTTTTGGTACAGCTTTTATTAGAAAGCAACTTTCAAAACCAGGAGAAATAGCTTATTCGTCAATACTCTATTGCCCACCATATTCTTGGAGAATGCCTCTATTTTTGGATTATTTAGCTCTTAAGCTATTTGGTTGGAGAATAATTAGCTCCTGATAGTGGTGCAATTTTCACTATAACAGACACGTTATGAGCAGAAGGGAGGTATCACTTAAGTGGTAGAGAAATTTCTAAGAAAAAGGGTCTAAGAACTAGAAAATAGACATGTATCTATGGTCCTAAATCATACTTACACCTGGAAAATAGTAGATTGGTCCGTAGTAGCCTCAGCATAGTTGATAGGTGTGAAAGGATTTATGTCCCCAGAAAAGCATGTTTCAATCCTAATCAATCTTGTGGGAGCAGCGATGCTTTCTAATTCCTATTCTGCACCATAGGTTGGAAACATGATTAGGTTATCTCCACAGGGGTGTGACTCAATCAATTGTGGGTATTAAATTTGATTAGATGGACACATATCTCTACCCATTTTAAGTGGGTCTTGATTAGCTTAATGGAATACTATAAAAGAAGAAGTATTTTGGAGAAAGCCTCAGAATGCTGCAGAACCATGAAGCAGAGTCCACTAGCCAGTGACTTTTCGAGATGAAGAAGGAAAGTGCCTCCTGGGGAGGTTCACGAAGCAGGAAGCCAGAAGAGAAAGCTAGCAAACTTTGCCATGTGCCCTTCCAGCCAAGAGAGAAACTCTGAACATCATCGGCCTTCTTGAACCTAGGTATCTTTTCCTGGATGCCTTATATTGGACATTTGTATAGACTTGTTTTAATTGGGACATTTTCCCAGCCTTAGAACTGTAAACCAGCAACTTATTAAATTCTCCTCTCTAAAAGACATTTCTGGTATACTGCATTCCAGCAGCTAGCAAACTAGAACAACAGGTATCAAATGTCTGTATATCTAAAGGAACGTTGAAACAACCTTAAAGAGGAAGAGGAAAACTTGAAAAATGAATTTGTAATAGGTATGGAAAATCTTAATTATAAAAATCCTATAATCAATAAAGATAAAAAATATCTAAAATGGGCTTCTTTTGAATGAATTTAGTCCATTATAAGTGGCTATGTTGAATGTCAAACATTTATGTAGAATAAGGATTTTGATTAATTTGCCAAAATGAGTCAATTTATGGAGGTTACAGTCTGGATGCCCATGATCAGTATGAATCCTGAAGATATATTTAGTTTAGATAAAATAGTGTTTAAAAGTGAGCTAACACTTATTATATTAAGAGTTTACATCACAATCCAGATTTCCCCTGCATCGTCTGGAATGCCTTTGACTGCAGTTGATGGAATAGTTTACCCAAGTAAGAGTTCATTTTCCTCAAAAGGGTCTAAAGTGAAGAAATTGTTGATACTGATTCAGCTAGTAAGCAAAAACAATTTTCATGAGCCCAGTATAGCTGCTGCAGTACCAAATGCCCATCACCCTATATAAGGAAGAAGGCTCAAGAGAAGATGATACCCATGCCAATCAAATGTCAGAAGGAAAGCAAAAGTTTTGTCACAACCCATAACTCCCTACAGCTGATTTATTCTCATTGTCTACAATTATTTCAGAGAGTAACTGCTAGCTGAAAGAAAGACCAAGAAAATAATTACTAGGTGTCACATATTGTTCTCCCCAAATCTTTTTTTATTATTATTTTTAAGGGTAAAGCAAGTACAGATTTGGGGTAGGTGGCTTCCTATTTCAAATGGATCCCTACTCTATGGAAAGATAAGAACCGGAAACATCTCCACTCCTGCAAGACATCAATTGACTGTAGCTGAAGGCATATTTTCCATAGCAGATGTCTCTCATTAATTTTATTGCCTGTGAGACTCCTTTAGGAATTTGTGATTATGGCTCCTGTATTACAGTATTAACCGGAGACTTGTAATGGCCATATTTAATGGATATGTGTAATTGCTCTTTGGGTGAATAGTTTCTCCATTTTTTTCAGGTCCCCCTTTCCTTTTTTCTTTACTTAAGAAACAGTAGGAAAGAAACAGTGTTTCTTTACTTAAACATGATTTTGAACAAACTAAACTTATCTGCAGGATGTGTCCTGACCATCCAGACTGTGTAACCAGACTGTGATCTCTATTTATTGGCTCACTTTGGCAAATTAAACAAAATCCTCATTCTGCATGAATGTTACATTCAGAGGTTTCTTACATTTTTTTTTCTTTTAACCACTGTCTCTCTTTTACATCTTATTTTCTCTAGTTTGTCGCTTTTTCTGATCTTCACCTTTTACATGTGATTGGATCCATCTGTGCCAAGTTTTATTTTATTCTAATTGCTTGCATTCTCCCTCCATCTACTCAAATTCCCTCTCACCCCCCACCCCACCCCCTGCTTCCACCCCGTTCTTCTCTCACTGTGCATTTTTGTGCTTTCAATGTATGGTATTTTTTGTTTTTCACTATTAACTTCCTATACTCTCTCTTTCTCTTTACATTTCATATCACACTGTTTTCCTTATTTATTTATTTATTTTTATTTAGCTTGCCCTAATTTTCATGGCTGACGTTTTGCTCTATTTTAAAGGTCAGAGTTTTTGTTTCAGTTTCTTATAACTTTATTATTCAATTCCTGCTTTTATCTCTAGTAGAAAATACCATGAATGTTAATGTAATGTAAGATTTTAAATATTTAAATGTATTCTTTTACTATTAGAAATATCACTAAGTGACAAAAAATGCATAAACATCCAATACAAGTAAAATTAAATTGAACACATCCTAATGAAAAAGAATGGGATTTCATCATGTGGTGTACACATAAGTTATGTACATCAAATGCAAATTTTTTTTACTAAACACAGAAAAAGTCTTGAGAAGGTAAGATCAGAAAGGGTTAAGATAAAAACAGTATATAAAGGCTCTGAGAGAAGACATAGATTGATGGTACATGAGTAACATTGCATCTACACAACACCAATATTTAGTATTTGAGCATTTGGTCAGAAAACAAATTGAGTGTTTATTCTTCCTGACAAAGGGATTAAGAAATGTGGTTGATTATACCTTTATAAATGAAGCTTTGAGTAAACTACTATCTTGATTTATTTTTTTGGTATTTGCTAACACTTAAGCTGAATATTCTGTTGGAAATTCCCTTTATTTGCTCTCATTTCCTAAAGATGTGAATTAACCCTTAATTAATGAGATTAATAAAGACATGAAACAGCTCTGATAGTTTTATTAACAATATCATTGGAATATAAACAAAGATAAAATATTTTAGAGGCAACAGTGGTGTTTGCCTAAAACTTTCTCAACATTGAAGTGGCAGAACAAAAAAAAAAGAAAAAAAAAAAAACATTGAAGTGGCAAAGGTTAAAACACTTCACCAGAAAATGATGGGTAAAAAAAATTTTAGAGGGGTATCTAATTCTGGGTGTTACAAAATCTAACCCTGCTATTTATTTAAAAGCAAAGAGATTTCTCATTCAGTTCTATTCAAATTAGATTTACTCATCCACCTGGTAGTTTTTAAGCACTTTCTACATATCAGACACTGTGTAGATTCCAAGTTGAATAAAAGGGAGATGGTTATTACCCTCAAAAGAATCAAATCATGTGGTATTTAAAACAGTGATAAGGATTATGAAGGGAGCAAACAGGATGCTTTGATCAAGGGGTTTCCTTTGGATATGCTGGTCAGGGAAAGCCACTCTGAAAAGATGCCACTTAGAGACCTGAAGAGTGATAAAGACCACCTATTTAAGGAATGGCGACAAGAGCATTCCAGGCAAGAAGCAAACGGGGCAAATGACCTAAGGAGGAAAGTGCTTGGCTCTTTCAGTGAACTGAAAAAATTACAAGTATTCTTGGAACATTATATGACAGAGGCACAGTGACAAATTAGGCAAGAGATGAATCAGTTAAGGAGTTTGGATTTTATTCTCAGTCTACTGGGCACAGGACTACAAATGTGGCTTTGAGTTCTACATTCGATAATGAATTAGGTATTTGTATGGATCTTTAAAACTCTTTAAAGCATTTATTATGAAAAACTTCAGATATATTTGAAAGTAAAGAGAATATCATAGTAGCCTCTCATGTAACTTTTACTTAGATTGAACTGCTGAAGTTGCTGCAAAACATTTTGCTCCTAGCAAATTAATAGCTTAATCACCATACTAGATGGGTGATCACATTAAATTTTTCTATGTCTCATATTGGAAATAAGTATACATGTTTTATGGCTAATAAGTTCCCTGAGGGGACTGTAATAAATGGAATATTTGCTTTTTGATAGATGTAAGCATAGGTTAAAGCAGACTTTTCCTGTTGCATCAATGATTTTAAATGTCCATGTAAAAAACAAATAAACACAGAAAGCAATAGTTGGCAAACATACTTTCTACTTTCTAGAACTTATTAAAATATAACCAGCAATTCTTCTTACTTCTCCAGATTTTTAGAAACAAAACCCAGAGGCAGGAGAAGGAAACACCATCATGAGCTCATCAACTCAGGGAATAGGTGTTTCCCCCTACACACACCTTTAAAACAAAATTAATAATTTACTGAGGTCTTCAACTAAACAATGTAGATTGAGAAACCTGAGGTCCAAAAGATTCCAGAAGCAAGTGCATTTGATGTGACTGCTTGGCTTAAGGTGAGATAGGTTGTTAGAGATGCAACTATGATAGATATCCCTCCATCAGCAATCTCTCCTACCTCCATAGCACTCCTTAAAGAACTCACTCCTTTGCCCTACCAGGTTGATAATGAATAGGAAAACATAATCTACCAAAACATAATCCAACTGACATCACTGGAGACAAGGGTACTTGTCCTTTCTCTTATCTCTTTTCCTTACCCTATATGTCTGAGTAGATGAAAAAAAAAAATGCTGCTAAGTTGATTTTCACCAGATGTGTTAGTCTCTCAAACCTGAAGGGCAAAAGGCTAAGAGTGGTTGCTGAAATTCAAGGGAGATCTTCCAGAGAGGGCCACTTTGAGGGCCATGTGATCTTCAATCGTAGGCATGCCTGCAGGGAGAAAAGTGGAATAAATGCACTGATCTTATTTTGGTTTTCCCTGTATTTCCAGGCTTTACTACCCATTAGTCATCTGGACTGGAAATCACAGGTCAAGGATGATCCTTATGCTGTCTGTACAGATTGTACAGGGGAAAAGTGGAAAGTAGAGAGGGAAGACAAAGGAAAGATACCTGTCACATTATTAAAGAAAATGAACTGAAGGTTTAGCAGAACGTAGTTGAAGTAAGTGGTTGCAGAAAAAAGAACCATGTTAACTCACCAAGTTCAAATGATGTATTACAATAATTACATGTGCCAGATTCAGGGCTCCTGAGACTTTATTGCCAAGAGTATAATATAATTATAGTTTCCAGAGTGTCTTTCTAATTATTCTATCAGATTTGGAAGAGGAATGATTGGGTATTGTTCAAATGATTGGGTATTGTTCAGATAAGAATGAATGAATAATTCAGTCAAATAAAGAAGGAATATAAATTCCTAAAGTCACTTGTCCTTCTGGAACTTTGATTTCTTCATTCATTAAATGTTATTATCCATCCATATATTTGCTGTACAGATGAAGTGAGGCATAATAAAGGTGACAATATTATCATTTTAACTGGCCTGTGTCCCCTTTTAAAAAGAGTTATTTTTTAAAAAGAACAAGAAAAAAAGTTGTTGGATAGAGGTAATATTGAACATATTATAATTGAGCATTTTGATTTGTTTTTATGGTTTTTTTTTTTGGCCTGAAAAGGATAAGTGAACCATTATCTTCAGATGGCAAATACATATCAAGAAGGGATTTATTGTTCTAGAATTTTGATATAACAAAATTATCTGGGACAAATTAAGGCCTTCATTTTCTAAGATCCTTGTTAAATTTTATCTTTGAGGGGAAGCAAACTGACAAACCAAACAGGAATTCTGAGTGACAACGCCAGGGAAAATTTGAAGGGTTGGCAAAAGGTGGTTCCAGCGAAGACATGGTTGCAGGGAATCACAGTGAGTCTCCTGAAATAAAATAATCCAGGAAAGGTGACTTATAAACTGGTGGCAAACTATCTTAAAATAACCGGAGTTAAGTATCCTTGAGAAGGCTTGCTTGTCAGGCCAGCAGGGACTGATAGTTAAAGCTTTGTACCTTGGTCATGCTCCCACAAAATCCTTCAAGATATCATCAAAGTCATCTTTGGAGAATGCAAATGAGGTTACTGATTAAGTCTTTCTATTGATCCCACAGAGATGTAGGAAATGGCTTAGCTTAGCAAAAGAAACATACTTATGATCAGTTCAATCTTATGTGCCATACTCTTAAACATGCCCGAAGAACTGCCGCCCCTTGAATCTGCCATGTTCTGTCTCACTTCTGCTTCTTGAACTTCTTCCCTCTCTTTGGATTGTCATATCTTTACTTGCCATATTTGCATATGCCTAGGTTAATTTCTACTTATCATTCATGACTTAATTGAAGACTTAGCTTAGCAGAGACTTCGTCTGAATTAAATGAAGCAGCTCTTGATACATAGTGCCCTATACATTATTAACCTGTCATAACTTTTACTGAATTATGATATCATTGTTAAGATTGCTAACAAGGAGAGAGAGAGAGTTTTACCTTTTGGCACCACCTCCTGGAATTATGTCTGCCACAGAGTATTTTTCCCTTTAACAAATACATGGAGATCTGAAAGAATGATGAATAATAAAGGTTTGATAATGCCCTGTCATTGTTCAAAACTTAAACAGTTTTTAGTAATCCCTGAGTTGCCTTGACCTCCAAAAAGAGTGGATGATATTTTTTTTTCCAGCGGCTCAGTGGAATCTCTATCCTCTATTTTCATTTCCTAGACTGTTGAAACAAGTATCGTGAAAGAGTTCTGTTTAAATGATTAACTAAAATGAAATATTTGCTGATGATTTGGGGACTAAAAGAAAGTCCAAATCAAGGCATCGACAAGGTGATGCTTTCTCCCTGAAGACTGTGGCATTCTGGCACTGGTTACTGGAGTATTCTTGGTCCTTAGCCTGTCACATGGCAATGCAACCTGGCTTCCTCTCCTGGCCTTTCATTCTCTTTTGGGTTATGCTGATTTCAGCTTCTTAGTTCCTGTGGCTTTCTCTCTATCTGCCTGAATTTCAGTCCTCTTGTAAAGGACTTCAGTAACAGGATTAAGACCTTTCCTGATTGAGGTGCCGCACCACATTTTCTTAACTGAAGTAACCTCATTAAAATGTCTTAATAGGTTCACCCCCACAGGAATGGATTAAATTTAAGAACATGGGGTACAGGAACATAGAGCTTCAAACCACCACATCCTCCTAACTCTGTGTAAATTCCTGTTTTTGGTTGAAATAAGTTAATTAACTTTTAGCATATGAGATTATATTTTAATTTTGGAAAGCATCTAGAAGCATTTCAAAGTTTTGCCTATCGAAAAGAACTAATAGCTCATTTTAGCAAGTTTTGTGATTTAGTCATCCCCGCACTGCCCTTACCAAGCCTGCAACACAGTAAATATGCTTAGAAATTAGTAAACATTTCTATGATGACTCAGATTCTTTCTCTGCTATTTCAGATATTAGGCATACATTAGGTAGGCATGATGCTAATGAATAAAAACTGAGAGGTTTTATATTTTTGAATTTTTTATGTTGTATAGGGTTGTTTAAAGTTGCCCTATTTTGATAGAAGTGTATACTATAGATTCGTTTATGATTTTATGTAGTCATGATATTGGATATTATCTTCTTAGATAATAGAAAAATGATGCGTTAGCATTTATTTCTATACATATACATTTAAACACTATATGGAATATTTTATTTGGAAACAAATCCCATGCGTTTTTTTGCTTCTTTTAAAGTAGCACCTTTCCATGAAAGAATAATAATTAAAAATAAAAGAGATTAGGGACATTTCTTAAAACATAGTTTTAGGAACTATGTTTTAGGTGGGTTTATATTGAGTGGGGCTATTATAAGTACAGGAATGAAACCTGATAATTTGATTTCCTAGACTAAGGAATCAAAAGAAGAAACATGAAACTACAATCAAAGTGTTATTCTTAGGAGGAGGTATTGTGGGTGATAATGTATGCTTAAAAGGATAAGATACTCCACATAGTGTTGTTTCTGAAGGTAAAGAAGAGTTGGAGACAGAAGACCTTGAAGAAACAAAAAGATTCACAAAATCAGGAAAAAAAAATTCAACACTTTTCCCATTTCTCCAAAAAAGATTGCTATTAATTCCAGAAATTACACTGAACTAGATATGTCCTGAGTGGGCATTTTATACCAGAGAACTTAGTAAGCTACCTGCAACTCTCAGCCCCATCTGCATTTAAATGCTATTGCTGACATGTAAAAATAACACACTAAAGAATGAGTAGAAATTAGAAGGAAATGTCTACTAAATGCTATTGGAAAGAAGAAAAGAGAAAATTATATTCCAAACATTTTCATCAGTGAACATTTCTTTAACCATGAAGCAAAAGAAAACATACCAGCCTGAATTATGTATCATTAAACAGCAATTCTCAGTTATAAAATCACTGTAACTATTTATAGAACAAATAAAGGAAAACTTAGGGGTGTGGGAAAAAAAGGTTATGCCACTATCGTCATTTAATTTTCTCAAAAGAAGAATTTATGTGCTTGAAGAATTTTTATACTCACACTAATCCAAAGGAAACATGAGGCATTGAATTTAATCCTCATATTTGAGCCATGTTGACATATCTATTTTCTACAGCACACATTTAATCAATTTGACTTTAAAAAGATTCCCTGAGAATTGTTTTAATCAACTTCTTTCACATTTTAGAATAAGATTATTACATTCATTCCTTAAAAGTAACAAAATGGATTTGGTGAGGAAAAATAGTCATTACATTTGAGAGAGCAATAGACTGAGGAAACAGATATACTATCCTGATCTTACATTATTAAAGATGTTTATGGAATTGATTTGAAAATACAATATTTCAATCTTAACCAAAGACATAGAAGAACATTCCTGAAGTATTTTTTCACACAAATATTTAGAATAATTAGCAAGTGGCAATAAGACGTTTTTTCTTTTCATTACTATAGCAAAGTAACTTCTTGGGTCAAATAAGGAAAGCACTATGAAATCAACTCTATACTTTATCACATTCATATGTACAATCATGCTTGCGTTGATAAATCAAGAGTTGGGTTCAGTTTTCAAAAAATTCAAAATTCTAGAGAGCTAGGAGTTGCATTAATCTTTTAGACCAACAGCTTGCCTTGATTGCTAGTCTGAAATCCTTCCTCGCTTATTGAATAGGCTGATAATAACCAGGGTCAATTAGGAGTTTCATTTATACCTAGAAAAGAAATGATAGAGCATCAGAATTAAGGCCAGCACAGATGAAATATAAAATATTATGACAGTAGAATAAATAAACAATGATGGAAGCTAGAATCCTTAGAGAAAGGCTGAGTTAACGGGTTTTATCATATTAGGAAATAGCAAGAGGCAAGGGATGAAATAAAGATTTTAGAGGCAGAATAGTATTTGGTTTTTAGTTATAGTCAAGAAAAAAAAATGCTTTAAGTCTAATGGGTAGAAAACATTTTAACTGTAAGAATATTAAGAAATTTGCTATACTGTTTTGAAGATTTTGTCTATGATTTCACAAGGCTGGATATGTTTTATGAGGCATTAGTTAAGGATTGCTTGAAATACTGCCTAGTGGCCAGGGAATGTTAGTTTTCCATTGAACTCCTTAGCTTCTTTTGCTTCAGGAGAAAATAAAACCAATTGCCCAGATTTTTGTTTTAATCAAAGTGCAGTATAGGCACATTTCATGAGTTTGCTTATAGAATACAATTTCCCATATATCCGCAAACGTGTTTTCCATTTTTAATATTCTCTACCTCTTTTTTAACAGGATGCTGTAGACTAGATATATGTGGGCTATTATTAGTTTAGACGTTTTTAATGGTGACATTTTCAATTCTCTTAATTCTTTTCAGAAACTTCATACCTATTTCTAATGAATCAATGTATAGACTCTTTAAAACTGTATTACCCATACTTTGTTGTTATTCAGTCATTTAAATTGTTTTAGTAATTGCTTAAAGGAACTAAAAGCCAATTGTCATCATATCGACAAATTCATTCTTGAGTTGGAAAGCAGTCCACATCTTTTGGCATCTCTCTGTAATTAATATAGTTTATTCAATGTTTAAATAAACATGATGTTTAATCATGTCTAATTTAAAAGCATCAAAATAAATTTTATGCATGTTAGTATTCTTATCAGTAATGTTCTGTTCATTTCTACTTATAAACATTGTGATTAATACAGGATTTAGGAAGACAAATAACAATTTATCTCCATTTTATCCAAATGATTCTTTCTGAATTAGGATTTTGGCAGAGTTAAATACATTATTAATCTTCTAAAACGTGTTAATTCTTTATTGTTAAAATGTATCCTGTTTTAAGGAATAAACTATGAGGAAAGTGAAAATTTCAAAGTTGGATTTTGTTGCCTCCTTTTATCAAGATTTTTTTAAGGGTTTATTCTCCTGGGAATTATTCATTGTTTGTAGACTGTTGTACCGGGTATCTGTCTGCATCTGCGTTGGAACTTAACATAGTAGTGAGAAACCCCAAATTATACTTGACCAATATATGTTGCAATGATAAAATGTAATTTCATGATAAAGATTGTAAATAACCTGTTTATTTTTAAGTTGCAATCACAACATTTAAAAAATAATTCTTTATTCAGGTTAAAATTTTTCATCTACTGCATATTGATGAATTTCCTTTCCTACATTATTACTCCTTTAAAAGTTCGAATTGTTTTTTGTATTGAAGATACATGGTTTCAACAATTTTCTTTTGAATTTCTATTTATTAATATAACCTGATTATTATTTTTAAAAGTAAATTAAATCAGATAAGAAGGTCTTAGTAGACAATATCTTGCATTTTACAACAAAATGAATGCATCAATAAAATTTTGGTCTCTGTAGTCCTACGCTATCATTATAGTAAGTAACATAATTAAGAAAACTATAATCCGGTAGGACACTATTATTATTTATCATAGAAAATAAAGAGGTACAGATCATGAAAATATACAAAAACATACAAAAATATATATTCATATAGGTGTATGTATGTGTGTGTGTGTATATATATATACACACACAAATTCCTCTAAATACATATATAAATAAATATATCTTGTTTTCCTGAGTTTCTATCACAAGTACAACACAGTGGGATATTTTAAGTAATCATAAGTTATTGATTCATGGGTTTGAGGCAAGGGAAAGTCAAAATTCTAGAAATCAACAAGGTTTGCTTTCTCCCAAAAGACTGTAATGTTCTGTTGTGGATGCAGACAATCCTTGGGCTCCTTGGCTTTCCTGTTACATGGTAATGTCTTCTCTTTTCTCTTCTGGGTTTCCACTGACTTCTGGCTTTTAGCTTTCTATAAGGTCTCCAGTAATCCTCATTTAGATCCACCCTCATTCAGGTGGGCCACACCTTGAAAATAACATTTTCAAGAAGTCCTATCTACAATGGGTTCACATAATAGGAATGCAGTTTAAGATTAAGAACCTGTCGAAGTGGCACCTGTATTAGTTAGGGTTCTCTATAGAAACAGAATCAACAGGGAACACTTGCAAATATAAAATTTAGGAAAGTGTCTCACGTGACCGTAGGAACACAGAGTCCAAAATCCACAGGGCAGGCTGCGAAGCCGACGACTCCGATGGATGGCCTGGATGAACTCCACAGGAGAGGCTCACCAGCCAAAGCAGGAATGGAACCTGTCTCCTCTGAGTCCTCCTTAAAAGGCTTCCCATAATTGCATTTAGCATCACTAATTGCAGAAGACACTCCCCTTTGGCTGATTAAAAATGGAATCAGCTGTGGATGTAGCTGACGTGATCATGACCTAATCCTATGAAATGTCCTCATTGCAACAGACAGGCCGGCGCTTGCCCAATCAGATGAACAGGTACCACAACTTGGCCAAGTTGACACCTGTCCCTAACCATGACAGCACCTAATTCAATCTACCAAAGCCTGCCCTCTGGACCTTAATAATACATGTTTTTCCCATGTGCCACAAATATTCAACCATCCCAATATCCCAAAAGCTGTAAGCAACAATTCTAAGTCTAAAGTCTCATCAAATTCAGTTGGGATTTGTCCATCCTGAGGCAAAATTCCTCCTCATATATGGGCCTATGAAAATGAAAAAGCAAGTTATTGTTACCAAATTTCAGTGGTGAAACAGGCAAAGATAGACATCACCATGCTAAAAGGGAGAAACTGAAAGTAAAGCCAGTGTCACAGCTCCCAAGAAAGTCCAAAACCCAGCAGAGCAAGACTCGTTAGATCACAAAGTCTGAGAGTCGTCTGTGGATTGATGTTTTGTCCATCATCCTTGCTGGAGTGGCAGCCCCACCCTTTCCAAGCACTAGAGCATGGTCTTGTTCTGCCTGGAAATGAAGGTGTAGACATCACCCACTCCCAAAATTGAGATGGCAGTCAAATTCTCCCTCAAACCTGGGCATACATCACTCCCTCTCTAAACATTGGGATGATGGCTAAACTCTGCCTAAATGGGATGGCAGGCTCACTTCCTCCAAGCACCAGGGTGGAAATTTGGTCCTATTCAAAGGCACTGTTGGGGGCTCCTCTATTTTAGCCTGAGGCATGTCTTTGGTCCAGAATTCTTCTTTCATGGTTGTGCCCATGAAGTCATTTTTTCTTTTTCTTTTCCTTTCTTCTTCTTTTTTTTTTTTTTTTTCTAGGTGCATGGTCTGAGAATCAAACTCAGGTCTCCTTCATGGAAGGCAACCATTCTACCAGCGTTAACTCCTGAGCACCGCAAAGTCATTTTTCTTTTAATTTGTCCCAACATCTCTGTCTCTTTCAGACCAGACTGGCAGTGTTTCTGTTCATATAGAATGCTTAAAAACCTTGTTGGCTTTGCATGTAGTTCAAGGGGTCCTTGTCATAGCAAAGGATTTTCCTCATGTCATTCCTGGAAGAATGCATTTACAGTCCTGACTTCCTCTGAGATTACTGACTAGATCCATGTTCAGCCATACCATTTGGAGGAGGCTTGTTTTCTGGAGATCATCTCCTTGGAGTTCAGGAAGGGCTCCAACAAAGATTCTGCTGGCCCTAGTCCCAGAGCATGCTATCTGAATGCACAGAGAATTTTCCAAATCATCAATTGCTTGTTCCTTTGTGTGCATAAGTTTGGTTATCACTTTATACCTTTCCTCTCACATTTACTATAAGCTACAAGGAGAAGCCAGGCTACACTTTTCGCACTTAGCTTGGAAATCTTTCCAGATTAATATACAAGTTCATCATTTGCAGGCTATTTCTTTCAGCTGACATCAAAAAATGATTTTGCCAAGATGTTTGCTGACTTTATAAGAAAGGTCATCTTTCCTCCAACTTTCAATAACATATTAATCTTTTCCTTCTAAGTCCTCACTAGAAGTAATTGCAATATCCATATTTCCACCAACAGTTTCCTTAAAGCAATCTAGGTTTTTTCTCTCCAAGGCCTCCCAATCCTTCCAACCTCTACACATTCCCAAGCCAGTTTCACATTTTCAGGTGTTTGTGGTAGCAAAACATCACTTCAGGTACCAAAAACTGTCTTGGTTTTCCTGAGCTGCTATTACAAATACTACCCAATAGAAAGGCTTAAACAGTTGGAATTTATTGGCTTACTCTTTTTTTTTTTGCTTTGCTTTAGTCTCACACATAAGGTGACATTTAAAAATATTAATTACCACCTATTTTCAGCACTCTGCAATAATGACATTCCTTTGTTCTTCCTCATGCAAAAGCATTTCTAAAATTTGAACATTTAGTCACTATTATTATACACTCTAGGCATTCCTAGATTATACCATCTCAATCTTTAACATCTGTCTTTCTTTCTGATTTCATTTATGCCACCAGCCATCCTCCCTCTATCATTCTCACATCCAGCTTCATTCAGTGTTTTAACATAATTGTATTACAGTTAGGTAGTATTGTGCTGTCCATTTCTGAGTTTTTGTATTCAGTCCTGTTGCACAGTCTGTATTCTTTCAGCTCCAATTACCCAATATCTTACCCTATTTCTATTTCCTGATGGTCTCTGTTACCAACAAAATATTCCAAATTTATTCACTAAGGTCAGTTCATATCAGTGAGATCTACAGTATTTCCCCCCCCTTTTTTTTTGCCTAGTCTCACTCAGCATAATATTCTCAAGGCCCATCCATGTTGTTACATACTTCATAACTTTATTCTGTCTTAAAGCTGCATAATATTCCATCGTATGTATATGCCACAGTTCGTTTAGCCACTCGTCTGTTGATGGACATTTTGGCTGTTTCCATCTCTTTGCAATTGTAAATAAGGCTGCTATAAACATTGGTGTGCAAATGTCCATTTGTGTCTTTGCCCTTTGAGTAGATAACTAGCAGTAGTATTGCCGGGTCATATGGCAATTCTGCGTTCAGCTTTTTGAGGAACCGCCAAACTGCCTTCCACAACAGTTGCACCATTTGATATTCCCGACAGTGAATAAGTGTGCCTCTTTCTCCACATCCTCTCCAGCACTTGTCATTTTCTGTTTTGTTGATAATGGCCATTCTGGTGGGTGTGAGATGATATCTCATTGTGGTTTTGATTTGCATTTCTCTAATGGCCAGGGACATTGAGCATCTCTTCATGTGCCTTTTGGCCATTTGTATTTTCTCTTCTGAGAGGTGTCTGTTCAAGTCTTTTTCCCATTTTGTGATTGGATTGGCTGTCTTTTTGTTGTTGAGTTGAACAATCTCTTTATAAACTCTGGATACTAGACCTTTATCTGATATGTCATTTCCAAATATTGTCTCCCATTGTGTAGGCTGTCTTTTTACTTTCTTGATGAAGTTCTTTGATGTGCAAAAGTGTTTATTTTGAGGAGCTCCCATTTCTTTCTTTCCTTCTTCAATGTTCTTGCTTTGGGTGTGAGGTCTATAAAACTGCCTCCAATTATAAGATTTATAAGATACTTCCCTACATTTCCTGTAACTGTTTTATGGTCTGAGACCTAATGTTTAGAGCTTTGATCCATTTTGGGTTAACTTTTGTATAGGGTGTGAGATATGGGTCCTCTTTCATTTTGCATGTGAATATCCAGTTCTCTAGGCACCATTTATTGAAGAGACTGTTCTTTCCCCAGTGAGTTGGCTTGACTGCCTTATCAAAGATCAATTGTCCATAGATGAGAGGATCTATATCTGAACACTCTATTCGATTCCATTGGTCTATACATCTATCTTTATGCCAATACCATGCTGTTTTGACCACTGTAGCTTCATAATATGCCTTAAAGTCAGGCAGTGTGAGACCTCCAGCTTAATTTCTTTTCCTTAAGATACTTTTAGCAATTCGGGGCACCCTGCCCTTCTAGATAAATTTGCTTATTGGTTTTTCTATTTCTGAAAAGTAAGTTGTTAGAATTTTGATTGGTATTGCATTGAATCTTGTAAATCAATTTAGGTAGAATTGGCATCTTAACTATATTTAGTCTTCCAATCCATGAACACAGTATGGCCTTCCATCTGTTTAGGTCTTCTGTGATTTCTTTTAACAGTTTCTTGTAGTTTTCTTTGTATAGGTCTTTTGTCTCTTTAGTTAAACTTATTCCTAAATATTTTATTCTTTTGGTTGCAATTGTAAATGGAATTCATTTCTTGATTTCCCCCTCAGATTGTTCAGTACTCTTTTGAGGCCAGGAAAAGTGCAAGCTCTACATTTCAGCCACGCTTGTTTTCTCTGCAGAGACTGATTCTGGTGCTGGCAACACGCAATCATTGGGCTTCTACAGCTTTCCTGCCACACAGCACTGTCCTCTCCTTTCTCTTCTGGCTTTCCACTAACTTCTGGCTTCTGGCTCTTCATAAGGTTTCTAGTAATCCAGAATAAGATACACCCCCATTCAGATGAACCACATCTTAACTGAAAATAGCATTTTTAAGAGGTTCTATTTTCACTGGGTTCACACCCATAGGATTAAGATTAAGTACATGTCTGAATTGAGGTACATAATTCAAAATACCACAGCACATATACATATATTCATATTAACCAAAGGAATGTACATCTAAGTACAGAAATCGTTTGAAATGCTTTCAGGTTTTTAAATCGACTTGAATGTTTCAAAATACTCTGCAAAATACATTTGTGTTTATACTTTTTAGAATTATGGAAATAAGTAAATAGTTTACCTTTTATTCCTTGAGTCATCATCTAGAAGAAAATTTAGATGCTACTAATATTATGGGTAACATAAGAACTCTTGATAACCAATAATTAGATTAGCCTCAGTTAACATTCTGAATAGACATCTTAAGCTCTGAAGGGCAGAAACTGTTGTGTTCTTTTCACTATTTTATCTCTTATATCTACCACCATGCTGGGCATGGGTAAGTGGATGAATTGCTAAACATATGCAGATTGGCATAAGCCTTGCTTTTAAGACATGGCTCAAGAATTTATTATCTATTTATTTGAAGTTGAACTCAGTTACTTCATATATAAGGGGTGAGGACACCTACTTAAATTAACTATACAAGCTTCCCAGAAAGATTGTCTGAGATCACTTATGGTAAAAAAAAAAAAAAAAAAAAAAAAAAAAAGCTTCAAACCTGCTGCATGCCATCTAAATGTGAGTTCATATCATAGCTATTGCTATAAATTATGCATCTTTTTAGAAGAAGCATGCTTTAGCAATGCTTTATTGTGTGTTTTGCTACTGAAGGCTTTAAGTAAGGTTGAATAACATTATTAAAGCAAGCATTTAATATTTAGGGAAATCCAAATGGAATCATAACTCAAGACTTATTATTCAACCCTGTTCTTTTAACAAGGACGTATTTTGTAGAAATCTTTTATGTATAGTAATATGGGCTTTTATAGTACAAATAAAGACAGAAGAGTGCCTTTTATTCCCAACAGAGTACATTTTGCTTACAGCACTTATATTGGCAGCAAGGACCATGAAGCTGAACAATTCTTTATAGAAGACATTGCCTGTACTCTAAGGCCTGTATAATGATTATGTTTTCAATAAGAATTCATTCAATGAGCCTAATGTGAAAAACTAAAAAAAAAAAAAAAATCGAGGTCTTATTTATAAATTAAACTAATTTCGATTCAAGGGAAATTAAGATCTTTGGAGATAGTCATATTCATGGAAAACATGTGACTGAGAAAGCTGTGACTCTCCATATTACATGACAACATCTGCCTTCCCTGAATTCTAATTTGTGCTTATGTTGCCACCTGTACCTCTAATATCCTACTTGATTCACCTCACATGCAGGTAACTTTTTCTCTATTTAAATTGACTAGAAATTTGTACCATCTCACTTATTTTTTATTATTCCATCATGTATGTATTTTATATTATCACATAAGTTGTTTTCTAAAGCTGTTGACCTTATCTTACTCTTTGAATTTCTTATAGTTCCTTGCTTAATACCTTGTGTGCAGCAATTGCTTAAAATATATTTTGGAATAGAAGTGTAGGTTTTCAAACAATAACAACAGTAATGAAGAGAATAGAGCTGACTGCCACCCCTTCTCATCTACCAATTACTCATGCTATTAGGATTAAGAGCCTTGTAACTTCTATTTCAATGAATGTAAATTATCAAGAAAAGCCACTAACTGCTTGCCAATTGTAACCTCCAATTATAAACTCCAATCCCAGAAATTCGTATGCATTTCATCTTCCATTCTCATCTGTAATCCTCCTCCAACTTCTGGAACCCTTCCACAGTGTTCTGTGGAATTTTAAGCCTTTGGAGAAGAACATCTTTTATAACTTTCACCTCTTCTCTCAATATTACTTTCACATTTTTTTGCTTTAACCAAAACATGTCTCTTCTCTAAGGTACTACTTCCATACAGGCTCTTTAAATTAGTTATTAATTTTTCTGATAATGATGCTTCTTTCTAACCATTTTCCCTTCCTCATAAGAACATCCGCCTTTGAACCTCATATAGTAGCTGTTGCCCGTCCTTGTTGCAGTTACAGTTTTTTTTGTGACAATACTGTACACATGACAGATGCATAGATAAATAAAACAAATTGATCTCAGAGAATTGTCAATGGGGTAACCATGATAGACAAATGGGCAAAGTATTACAATAATGTAGGAAGAAACTATGGACAGGCTTTTAAAAGTTTATCTGAGCTGTTAGTAAAGGGCATAACTGTTTATTCTCTATCTCAGCAAAATTAAGAGTGGATCAATTCTTCAATTCTTTGGTAATGATGAACTAATGTGACATAACTAAATATAAGTGATATATGTGGTAGTAATTCTATCCAAAAATAATGGTAGACATTCTGTTTTCAAATGCAGATATTGTGGGGGAAAAGGGACTTAATTTACAGGGCCTAAACTTCAGGTATGATATTAGGAGAGATTATTAGAAAATTGTCAAGGTCACAAAAATCTTTGACTGATTACTTTTTCATCAATAGCAGACGAATTAATATTACAGTCACATAATTCTCTAGAACTTGACACAAAGGACTTTTATCTAGTAACATTTCTTTTCTTATACTCTTCTTCATTGAATAGCTTTATTTTATTTTTCCAGGAATATTCTTCAAACACCTGAATTTCACAGTAATATGCCTGGAAGTTAGCCAGTAATAAAATCTCATGAGTAATTCATGTCTGAGGAGATATTATGTGTCAGTGATTGCCTTACAGTTGATCCTAAAGACATTTGACTAGTTTTCCTGATCCGTCAACTAAAGAGACTTGGCCAAAATACATCCCTTTGGAGATGATGGAATATAAAACACAGTGGTGCAATAAGATTATGCTGCTCTTGCAATAACTGCATTTCAAAAATGTTCCTTTTCTATAACACTGTTTCATTTGAAATGTTTAGAATATTAGCTTGTCACTCTAAATATTATTCTAAAGGAAAAAAAAATCTGAACTAGTAAAGATTACCTAATATGGTACCCATCGTATAATAATATGTAAATATAGATGAATGAACTAAAGCTTGTTTATCCACAGATTGTCATCCATTAATAAACTGTACTAGTTTTCATAAAACAAAGTAATGTCTTTAAAATTTTCACAGGACTAACTTTTCCTTACCTTAACTCTTAGTGTACTCTGTATCTCTATTCTTTTTAGCAAATGATGATGTTCCCAAACCTGAGAATAATTCCTGTTTCATTGAGAGGTTAGCAGTGCAGAGGAAAGCAAAAAGGTTAAAAAAATGCCTTCTCCGTAACACCATACCTGTTAGAAAGGGGATACCATGATCTACACAGGAGACTCTACAGAATACGTATAAGAAGAATCCATAAAGCAGAACATTATGAAACATAGCTTATAAAATTAGTCAACCAGTGCTGATAGATTTGGTTTATGCTGTTATAATTAGGATAATTTGTTTAGAAAATGTTGAGTTCAGTCGTTTTCTTTAAACCTTTTTACAGAATTACCTTCACTGTTATAAAAGTATTTGAGAAAATGGCAGCGGGCAAATGCTATCATTTGGCTCCTTTATACATTTCCCCATTAAATATGCCCTTCTGTTTATCAAATGCTTCTAATTCCATCCTTGAAATTTGTTTTGTATAAACGCCAATTATTCTTGTTTATATACTCATAAATACTTATTATTATTTTCAATCCTCATATTTCTTCTCTTTATTTTATGTGCAAAGAAGAGTCATAATTAGATTCATCTGGACTGATGATCATACAATCAGTTCCTTATGAAAAAGGCACAATACTGACTTCATATTCATCAAGTGTAAACAACAGTGTTGTCCTTTTGATTAATCTCCTTGTAAGCCTTATACACAAATTAGTTTGCTATTTAAACGATTTTAGTTTTTCAAACATGTGCAAAGAATGATATCATAAATTGTGGACTTTACTTCAAAATAAGTTCATTCAATATTTCCCCCAAATCTTAACCTCTAGAAATTATATGAGTTCTAAAGATGTCTACCACTTTTTAATAGCAATTACCATTAAAATGTTAATAGAAAAATACAATTATGCATCTAACTATTCAATACATACAATTTCAAACTAGGGCGGTGTTAATAATAAATTCATATAAAACAATAAATGTGGTTAAAATTATAATGTAGTTTCAAAATGTTTATAATTTTATAATAATTTAATGTCCTGGTTTTATAAAAAAAGAATTACAGTTATAAAAAGCTCAGGCATATATATTTGTACAATATGGTAAATAGATTGTGTGTATCTATGCAATGCTCATTCAATATGTAACTTCAAAACATCTACTACACTTCTGGAATTGTTTATCTATATGTGAACAAGTCAGGCAAAAACGCTTGCCTTCATGGCCTTTATATTCTAATGAAGCAATTTCTGTTTGAAAACTGAAATTCCCAATACAATAAACAAAATAGATGAAGTCAAATATATTTTATTGCAACTTACTTTTGGTAGATAAATAAAATAATAGCAGCATTGCTTACATAGATTCTATGTATCCATCTCTGCATTTCATAATTTTGTATGGAGAGGGTATGTAAATTTGTTGAAAAAAATCACACAGCAAAATGGTGGGGCTAATTAAAACTCTGGTTGTCTCACATTAGAATAAATGCTGCTCAAATAATTTGCTATCCAGCCTCTTGGAGAATAGCTGCACTGCTATCTGCTTATATTTTGCATAAATATTTATATCATTAGAAATAGAAGAAAATTCTAGGAATATAAATTCTCAAAAGAAAGATAAATAGAAATTGAAGCATATAAAAAGTTTCATAGCTCATAGATGTTAGTGATATGACAAATTCCAAGCATCAAATAAAAATGTACTAGAAAGTCCTGATGGGGCTGTGCAATGAATATATTTATTATGATGTTTGTAGAGTATCTGCTGTATTATTTTCCTTTTGCTGCTATAACAAATTACTATAGACTTTGGGGCTTGAAACAACTCAAATTTATTATCTTATAAGTCTAGATGTCAGAAGTCTAAAATGAATTCACTAAACTATATTCTTTCTGGAGGATCCATTTCCTTGCCTTTTCTAGCTCCTCCAGGCCATCTGCTTTCTTTGGTTCATGGCCCCTTCCTCCATCTTTAAGGTAAATCACTCCAATAGCTACTTTCCTGCTCAAATCTCCTTTATGGACTTGACCCTCTTACATCCCTTTTAGGAGGACCCCTGTGATTACACTGGACTCATCTAGTTAATTCCATGTACACATCCTCTCAAGATCCTTAATCACACTTGTAAAGTCCCTTCTGCCATGTACGGTACCATATATGCAGGTTTCACGGATTAGGACATGAACATCTCTGTGGGGAGGGGTCATTCTGTCACCTCTGCAGGCGTTAACTTCTTTGCTATTCAGTCTTCCGCAACATGCCAACATGTGTGATGAAAAGTGGTTTAGACTGACATGAAACACATTCAAATAATCAATACATTGGTTTGATGGTTGCATTGAGTGGAACCATGTGTCATGCACATTCTGTGAACAACACAGATCATGATGGATTCTCAACCAATGTTAGTGGATGAGTATTTAACCTAGGATATCCATAAAAATGTACTCACCTTGCAAATTATCATTTTTCCATATTTAAACTTATATTTGTGCAACTATCTTCAGTCCATTTCA
Source organism: Tamandua tetradactyla (assembly GCF_023851605.1). NCBI lineage: Eukaryota > Metazoa > Chordata > Mammalia > Pilosa > Myrmecophagidae > Tamandua > Tamandua tetradactyla. The sequence goes on from NC_135330.1 coordinate 149,310,710, forward strand.
CTTTTCATCCACAGCTCCATCAAACAAAGAAAGAAAATGAGAACAGTGAACATAGGAGTCAATTGCATCCTTTGAGTATTTGTAAAGGTCAAGCTATGGAAGAGGTTGGAAACAATGACTAAGGCCAAGGTTTTGAGATTATCTGTGGGCTTAATTTAACCATGTTCTATTAGCATGTTAACTGAAATGTTCAATCATAAGTAAATTTAAATACCATTTTATGAAGTAAGTTTTTACATAAAATATCTCAGAATACCTCAAATTTTCTACTCTCCAGGTCTGGAAGTGATCGGGAGTTCAATGACCGAAGGAAAAGTGAAAAAATTTTACCTTCACAGGACTCTAACAGGTACTCCTCATAAACATTTATTTGTCTATATATTTTTTAATCTATCATATCTATTCAGCTACCTATCTATTTATCTACCTCTGCGTACCTGCCTACATACTAGCAGTAGATAATAAGTTAATAAGAAATGCTCCAGTTCCTGTCATTGGAACACAGAGGAAACGTGTGAGGTAAGTAAATATGATATTCATTACCTACCGTGTTGTCTTATTTAAAAAAAAGGAATGACAATATTTAAGATCTGTGAATACAATGTTTAAATAATAACTATAATAATATGCACAAAAACTCCCTCAAATCTACTGCTTTACTATCAAGAGAAAAGAGTATATGATTAACCTGTTACATAAAAAAAAGTGAATTAGACTGCCATGGTAAGAAATTGTGGCAACCTAGACTCTACTGATTATATACATATATATAGATGTCCTATTGATATAGTTATATTACATATTAATAGACTTTTTAAATTAAGCATATTTATTCATGTGTGGTATATGTGCAATGAAATTCTTAATTCATTAATTTATAAATATATTGCGAAATTTCAATAAATTTAGGTGTTCTCTATATAGGACTTGATATCAATTTTATGGCATTGGAATAACATACTGGATACTAATTAATTTACTTTTAACATTGTTTAAATGATTGCCTTCCACCAACCTACATAAACACTGAAAAAAAGTCATACACAATGAATATCAACATCAGTGAAATTCACTCACAACAAAAACAGCTCCCTCCAAGTGGTAAGTTGCACATGTTCATTCATTATAAATAAAATTTCATTTTTCCTTTTTTATCCTTGTTTTATCCTTTTTGAAAACTATTTTGGAAAACTTTTTTTTACAAATTCAAAAGATTACAAACCACTGCTGAACATTGCCTTTTTCCTAAAAGAGCTCCTCTTTTGTTCTTTTTCAAATATTTATAATTCTTCCACTTACTTCTTTGGCTAGAGGAAATAGTTATGGATAGGGACAATGATTAATGTCAGTCCATTAATGCTTAAAAGTTAAGCATCTAAGGGTTTCAGTCATAATTAAAGCATTATATTTAGAATATTACCTTAGTAATAAAAATTGAATATAGTATTCAATTGAATATAGTAATAAAATTGAATATAGGATTCAGTTGAATATATTGAATATAGTATTCCATTTTTTAAGGATTTTATTATCCCTACCTCATTTTCCTAATCCATTTACATTAATTGCTTGATTCCATCACACTTTTAATTAAAATATATCTGGATTCTGTTTCTTTCCCTTTACTTGGTTTTTCTTCACCATGAAGCAGACTCATATCTCACATCAAGTTGTTTGCATTAGTTACTTGTTATCTATAATTTAAATCTCCACTATCCAATATATTTAACATAATTCTTCCAGATTAATCTTTCTAAAACTTGGCTTTCATATATAATTTCTCTACTTTAAATTCTACAATGACCCTCTGTGCACTCAACAAGTCCAATTTTATTTGTGTGATATACCATCTCTTTATCATTTTTTCTTTGTAAGTACTTTCTACTTTTCCACTCCTCCCGAGGTAGATACTCGGGTAGTTTCAACTCTTTCCCAACAAAATAAGTATGTAATGACCCTCTGTGTGTATGTCAACTAATGGGCACGTTGGTCATTGCTTTGAGATATATCCCCAGGTAAAAAATTCAAGGACATAGGGTTTGCATAAATAACAATAAACGTTTTAAAATTATGTCCCATAATTTTGAAAAATGGCTTCACTAATGTTCATTTCTGCCAACTGAGCATACAAGTACTGTTAGGCTCATATCCCTCTGTAGCTTAACTGTTATTGCACTAACAATTGTAGAGTGGTGTTTTATGGTTGTAATGTGAAATTCTCCCATTTTCTATTGGTTTCATTCTCTCTTTATAAATCTTTATTCTGTTACATTTCTTTTCTTTTTTAATAATGCCTGTTTCCATGTTATTAGTGAATTAATGGATCTCTGTATTTGAAAGAAAGAGAAAAAGAGAGAGGAACTTTGGATGATATTTATATTTGCCATAAACTATTAGCATCACGTTGTGTGGTTGTTAGGGGAATTTAGATGAAGGCATGAATCTTATCTTTACAAAACTTATTATTTTCTTTAGAGATGCAAAATTTTCAAACACAAACCAAATTTATAATAATATTAGGAGACAGTATAAAGTTTCATGCTATATGAGTGGCAGAACAATGATTGATAGAGGAGAGCAGTAGAGACAGATAATCACACTCTGCATGGTTCGGGGAAGCCCTCCTGGAAGAGGAAAAGCCCATACAAATTTTATTACAAATTGAATCATTTAAGACTTAATGTACTGCTGTGCAAAAACCAAAACAGAAAATCCCATACTCATCCTCTACTTTCCCCTTTACTGACCTCTATCAGGATATTCATCCCACATTTTTTGTATTTTCTTATTCAAATCCTACCTCTTCTTCAAATTCTTTCCCATTCCACAGCCAATCCACCTTTCTTCATACCTTAAAATATATATCTGACTTTCACTTAACCACATACTTTTGATATCTCTTACTTAACTCTTTCTTGTCTTATATATTTTATTGCAGTTCAGTCTGCAAGAAAACATTTTCTGTTTGTCCTTCTTTATCATAAGTACCCTGCTTTTTGTTGAATCACCCAACATTTGGGGCACAATGTGCATTCAAATCACCAAATGTGCAGAATATATGCCATGATTTAAGTCATTAAGTAAAAACCCTAAAATAATTTTGCCTTGTGAAAGTATCCCTTCTTTATTTTTACATAAACTTTTTCAATGACTAAACATGCTTATAAATTTTTAATTTTAAATAATTCATTTCCAATGTTTATACTTATTTATCACTTAGCTTAAATGACAGAATCTATGTTCAGGGATATCTTTACGAGGCCAGACTTTTCTGGTGCATCTGTAAAACCAAAACCTCTACTCAGCCACTACAGGATTGTGACAGATTTGGCCAGCAGATGGCAGTAGCAGGTAGCAAAAAACCAAGGTTGATTTTTTTATTCTTTCTGCACAATAATCATACTATCCTAAAAATTCCCCAATGCTATGAGCTGACAAAGGCCTTGCTTAGCCACAATCAGTCTTTATTCGCTGGCAGATTAAAATGGTTAGATGTACTTGATTACTTCAAACTCAGAAGAATGCTTTTACATAATTCTATGTATGTTGAACATATATACATTTGGTTTATTGTTGCCTTTTGCATCCATTTTACAAATATATAACTCTAAAACCACACTGCCGGTTTTTTTTGACATTTAATTTGATAACGTAAATTGTTACCCCTTAAGTAGGATTTTCAAATTTAGAAAAAGTATAACCAACTACTTTATACAAATTTAAATGTTACATATCTCTGTTCTAGACCATCAGAAAGCAAGTGAGCTCTTATAGAGACTTTACCTGTATTATAGAAATAAGCAATTGCACTTTTTTTCTTGCTAGTTTTGCTGAGATAATAATAATGTGCATAGACTGGTGTATTTGTCTTTCTTACTTACACTGCAGTTAAAGCCATACCAAAATTTTTCTTACTTAGTTCAATGATAGGGGCTAATAAATATAATTTTGAGTATTAAATGCTAAAAGCACCAGAGTTTATTTTATAATAAACACTATAGATGCACACAAATCTTGCATTAAAGCTTTCTTCTATCAGCATTTTAATTCTTGTAGTATAATGTTTTAGAATATTTGAATATAAAGAATCAAAGCTCTAATAAAATGTTTGGAATCAAATGTAAAAGTATTGTAAGAAGTGATTTGGAATCTGTAATGGTGGTGTGGTTTTATTTATTTATTTATATTTTATTTCTTCCAGTATGCTTAAGGTTAAAACTGATTGCATTGAAACCAATCATTCTTATGTTTAATCTCTTTCCCCTTTTAGTGAAGTGAAAGCAGCTAGAGTGCTTGTATTAAAACATGGAATGTCCTAGTAGCTATATATAGTATGTACTTAGAATTATGAATGTCAATATGAAAACATAGTGATTTGCTTAGCTCTAATAAATCTAACTAGTGAGTCAGTTGCTTAATGGAAATGAATTGAACTGAGTAAAGCTTCAAGCATATCCACTGAAGTAAATGGATGTTCTAAATTCTGTAGAAAGCAACTGGAGTCTGTCGTATAGGCACCCAAAGAAAACAAGTGGTGATTTCAGATTTCCCAAGTGAAGATTACAATCAAGTTACAATTTGGGGCTCTCCTGTGTAAGAACAAATACGGATAGTTTTTTATAGTCATGCTTTGCTGGTGTTCTATTTTCTGTGGACACTGCTTTTTTAAGTGACATCTCCTTTGCAGATAAATTCATCATTTTGCCAACAGCATTCATAATTGTCAGAGACTTTTCTGCTTTCTTTGACTTGGGTGAATCAGCTGTTTAAAGAATATGAAAATGCTCACGCAATTTTTTCTTTCTTCTACTAGTTGTAGCTTTCTTTCGTGCTTTATGAAATGCCCCCTACTAATCAAAGCCAAACAGTGCATAATGGACTTTCATGAAAGCTGAAATGCATTTTTTCCAAGTACAAAACATTTGAGCAGCCTGTGCATTAATCTTTACTATTTGTTTTTCCTTATCAAGTAATTAAGAGGATGGGTGAAGCATAGTGCATTTTTCCTGATTAATACACTGCCATGTACTTTGATTTCATACACGTGAAGTTTACAAAGATTTGGTGGTGTCATCAAGTAAAAAAATTATTTCTCATAAAGTAAAATGTCAAATGCATTCTGTTTCATGGCAGGATAGCTGAATCTGTAAAGTTTAGTAGAAAATCAAGAAAATAGAAATCAAGTTTGGAGACAGAGAGGCCTGGGAGAACTTGTCATCTTACTTGCCTTAGACAGGTGTCTTATCCTATATGGATCATTCCAGGAGGGGCTTTATTGACCTACCCATCCTACCACATCTGTGAGTCAAGTCCAGTCTACAGACAAATCTTTTAATTGTATTTGGCAGCATTTTCTGTTCCTCATGATAAGATGATGTGCCTTACAATCAATGGAACTTTAGATTCAATGAAATACAGTAATCCTTATCAACCTCCATTTTATCAACTGGAGTATGAATTCATCAGTTACTTCCTCAAGACGTTGGGATGAACATTGCCTAGATGGCATATGTGAAGTGCCAGGCGTATTGCAGGAGTGTGCTTAATGTTAATCATAATCTTCCATCCTTTCTCAAGAGCAACCACTGGAAATGTTGTGAAATAGCAAACTGTTATAAGAAGGAATTTTTCTGCATCTCTCTAAAAGGAAACAAATTATTTCATGAGATTAGGGTGAGGTGATCTTCAAAATTTCCTTTTTGCTTCTCAGTTACTCTTTGAGAAGATAAAAGAGAATGTTTGAAGAAGGAATATTTCTTTAATATGCCAGTTTACTCTCACTATATAAAAAAATAATTGATTGCAGTATTTCCACAGCTGTTAAGACAATCGCACAATTATTACTTAACAGTTTATTGTTGAGACATCATGGCACAATATTAAACATCACTGTCTGTAAGTGACTTAAGCAAAATAAAAAAAAATAGAGCTCACTAGATGCTATTAAGTACTCAACTACTGAATTGATATTGACCATCAGTCAACAAACAACTTAACATTCTTTGCCACCTGTGACAGCGAGAAGAATGACTCATGTATTATGGTTGTGATATTAAAATTAATGCCAAAAATGTTATTCTGAATTTGAAAATATTAAGGTCTAAGAGGTTGAATAGAGATCTTGTAGTGTGTATATTACTTTGAAGTTTCGAGTATGACAGGTTGGATTTTGTACTTATTAGGGTATTTGTAATATAAACTTCCAAAGTTCATTTCAACAATTGCTCATGCTTCACTCCTGCTTATGTTTCAGAAAAGATTAACCCCCTGAATGATGTGAATAGAGCATGGTGATTTTTAGTTATGCTTGGATAAAATAATCACCTCTGTATAAATGACTTGCTACCCTATCAATTTTAAATAAAATCAAACATATATAATCCTAACAAAATTTTCATACTCTGTAGAACTATTATGAATATAATGAGGTATCATTCTGCTAATAATTTTAATATTCTGGACATTTATGCACTTAACAAGTATTTATTGGTCAAATTTTTATAATAACAATATCAAATTTTTTCTCAGTAAGACTGACTCTTAAACATAGTATTATTTTTTAAGTGTCTGAGATTGACTAAGCAAACAAGTTAATTTTGATATTTAACTTGCAACTAGTTGTTTCCTATTTATGTAACTAAAAAAGGCAAGTAGAAAAAAAAATATGTACCTGTTAACAGCTATCTTTAAGACCATAGTCTTTTAAACTAGCTCATTTGGAAAAATGTAAAAAATAATGCATTTTAGGTTGAAATCTTTATAATCCTTAATGATGAAAATTGCAAGATGGCAATATAACTAGAAAAAGGAGTGAAGAAGAAAGAGGGCAAAAGGGAAAAAGCAAACATTTTCTCCAAAAGAGCATCTGGTATGGGAAAGGAACATATGAATAGAAACTGAAGGAAAGCCTAATTCTGTTAATGGCATAATTTGCATTTTTACCTTTTCCTCTATCATCTTATTTTTTCTCCAATTCCAGTCTTTCTTACCTCTCTCTCCTTATTCCTATAGTTTCTCCTTCTTAATTCATACTGAATAAAACACTAATGGATTTTCTGATCCTTTTTCTTTTTAAAATATGAAGAATCCATGGATTTCAATCCCTGGAGAAAGCTCAGGTACTTGACGAAAGGAAGTTTGATAATATTGAGAGCCCATGACTTAGAAATTTCATTCTTAAATATATAGCCTAAGAAATTCTTGTCCATATGCAACAGAAAATAGGTACAAGGTTGTTGCAAGTAGATTAGGATGTGATAGAATGTACCCGGAAGAATATTGCTTAGCAAAGTCATAGATAAGTAAGTTGTGGAATATTAACAAGACAGAACAATATGCACAACCAAAATAAATCAAAAACAGCTGCTTGAAGTAAATTAATACAATATTGAGCCCCAGATATAAGTATAGAAGAGTCAAGACAACATGAAACAATTAACATATACAAGAAAACTGGCAAAATAAATATTTTTCTTAAGAAACCTGTTATATATGTGGACAAATGCATCTATAAAATATATACAGTAAATAATTGAATTAAATGCAAGTGAAAAATAAGCAGGAAATTCAAGACCTCTAGATGGCAAAGTAAAGGGCACCTGGTAAATTTCAATGTAAGTGAAATTCTCAAATAAGTAATATGTCATTGACAAACTGGTATTTTTATTAATAGTATTATTTATGGCTGCCATACATTTACATACTATTTTACATATATGAAATATAAGAAATATATAAAGATAAAAATGAAATGATATAAACCCCTTTAAAAATATATTATTGAGAGTTTTGCTGTTGATGAAAGTAAAAATAACCTCTCTAAAACAACTTGGCAGCATATATCACAGCATTTAAAAATGTTTATACCATTTGTCCAAGAAATTCATCTCATGAAATTTCTACTAAAATTGCAATATGGATTTAGGTTTAATTATAAGGTTGCTCCTCATACTATACCTTTTAAAAGGAAAAATTGGAACTAAAACAAATGTTTAACAATTAGGGAATCTTAATATTTATTAGGGTATGTTCACATACCGGATTATCATGCCATCATTATAAAAGAGATCAAATTATGACTGTATGCCAATATTGTCAAATTTAAGGTCCACATCCTCTTCAAAGCTCTTCCAGCATTCTCAGCTCCCAAAGATAATCACATAATTTCCTAGAATTACTTATTTGTACTTATATGCTCTGTTTGAGTTACCTAGACTGCTCAATCAAACACTATGAAATCAGTTGGTTTAAAGAGTGGGCACTTACTCACTCATAGTTTGAGGCTAAACAACAGTCCAAATCAAGGTGTCATGAAGAGATGCTTTCTTCCTGAAGACCAGCTGGTTGCCTGTGATCCTTGGCTCCTCTGTCACGTGGCAAGTCACATGACAGGGTCTTCTGGTCTCTCCCTTCTCTTCTGGGTTCATCCATGTCCAACCCCTTACTTCTGGTGGCTATTAGAATTAAGACTCATCCTGGTTGGATTGGGCCACACCTTAACTCAAGTAGCCTTATTAAAAGGTCTACTTTACAACAGGTTTACACTGACAGGAATGGATTCTTTTTAAGAACATGTTTTTATGGAGTACATGCAGCTTCAAACTACCATATGCTCTTATATTTGTTATACACTGGGACATGTATAATGTCTATAACAAGGCTTCTATTTTTGTTTCCATTTATAATTTGAGGTGTCTGTGTTCTCATAACTCTGATTTGAAAACACTTTGCCTCAGAAATAATCATCTATTTTTATCACATATAGTACTAATACAAATAATAAGTCTAACTATGTAATTTGAGCATCTAGAAGAAAAGGAATGAGATATCTCTTTTTACTTTTTTGATAGGCGTACCTGGGGAAAACTGAGTAATGCCAAGAGTTGTTGAGATGGCAAGTAATGAGATCACTCCCGTATAGCTCATTTGAATGTGAACTAGTACAGTCAGTCTGGGGATCAATACAGCTAAACCTAGTCCAATGAAAACACAATTCAGCCATTTAGCAGCTGGAAATTTCTACACAGTTCTGGAAGGGGGCACATAGAAGATTTTATTTTATGTGGTAGTGAGGAGTTGGAAGTGATTTGTGTCCATCTCTTAGAGAAGGCATAGGCAAACTACAGTAAGAACACAACCTAGAGTGCTTTGCTATAGTGCAAACCAATAGTCTGAATATACCCATAAATGTTAATGGAACAAAATATACAAACTAAAAATAGGGATAAATCTTAAAATGATAGTGCTGAAAAACAAAAGTGAAAAACTGAATACAATTTATAACTACACTATGCCCCGACACAGTGTCCAAACTAAGCTGTTATATCAAAAAGACACAAAAATATAGTTATTTAGAAAATATGGACATTTATTTTTCTTTCTCATGTTATATGCCCAAGGTAAACAAAACAATTTTGCTCTATATCAACTTTTTTTTCTTTTCCTTTCCTTTATTAAAGAAATTGTGTATTTATAGAACATTCATACATAAAATTTAGGATTCACATATACCACCCTATTACTAACACCTTGCATTGGAGTGGCATGTTTGTTATAACTGATGGTAGCGTATTTCTGTAATTGTACTATTAACTGTAGTCCATGGTTTAACTTAGGGCTCACTGTTTGTGTGGCTTAGTTCTATGGATTATTTTTTTTTTAATTATATCCCGCTATCATATATACAATGTAACATTTCCCCTTTTAATCACATTCAGATGTATAGATGTAAGTGCTGTTAATTATCTTCACAATGTTGGGTTACCCTCACCAATATCCATTACTAAAATATTTCCATCATTCCAGACAGGAACTCTACATATTTTAAACTTTAACTTCCCTTTCCTTATCCCCTTCCCATTCTCTGGTTACTTAAATTCTAAATTTTGACTCGATGGATTTGCTTATTCTAATTGCATCAAATCAGTGAAATCATCCACTGTGTCCCTTTGTGTCTGTCTATTTCACTAAACATGATATCTTTAGGGTTTGTCCATGTTGTCATATATATATATATACACACACACACACACATATCAGGTACTTCATTCCTTTTTATGGCAGAGTAATACTCTGTTGTATACCAACAGGGTAATGTCTGTTGATAAATAAAATAGCCCATTTTATTTATCCATTCATTTTTTAATATATACTTTGGCTGCTCCCATCTTTTGGCAATTGAGAATAATACCACTATGAATGTTGGTGCGAAAATATTTATCTCAATCCCTGCTTTCAATTTTTTTGGGTATTTACTGTATAGTGGGATTGCCAGGTCAAGTGGTACTTCTATATGTAGCTTTCTGAGGAACTGTCAAACTGTCTTCCACAGTGCTACAACATTTTACATTGTCATCAGCAAGGAATGAGTATTCCTATGTCTCCACATCTTATCAACACTTGTTATTTTCCATTTATTTTTAATAGCAGCCATTCTAATGTATATGAAATGGTATTACATTGTGGTTTTGATTCCCAGTTCCCTGATGGCTAATGATGTTGAACATCATTTTGTGTGATTTCTGGCTATTTGCATATTTTTTGAAAGATGTCTATTCAAGTCTTTTGTCCAATTTTTAATTGGGTTTTCTTTTTGTTCTTAAGTTTAACAATTTCTTTATTGATTTTGGTTATTAAATCTGTAAGAGAAAGAAGTGGAGGAGATGGGATGTAGGGGAGAAGAAGGGACGTGAGGAGCAGACAGAGATCACAAGGCTATACTATTTAGTCTCTGATACTCTACAGTAAAAGAGCTGGTTCTAGCTATTAACAGTTATTCAGGAACTCAGGTTTTTTATATCTTTTTGCTTTGTGGTTCTCAAACTGTGCAAGCATAGCAACCACCCTTAAGGACTTGTTCATATACAGATGGTAGGCTCCATTCTCAGAGTTTCTGTCTCATTAGATCTGGTGGGGGCCTGAGAATCGGAATTATTAACAATTAGTAACAATTTCTGAGGTGATGCTGGTGATGTCTATCTGGGATAACACCATGATGCCTGGAGCATTGTTGTTCTTTGCCTGACTGAAACCGAATCACCAATGCATCAAGGTAGCAGAGGTGAAGAAGTGAAAAAATGAAAAGACTTAATATTTTAAGGCCTAGAATGGAAGTATTCCATATCATTCAAACTCCTGCAAAGTGTTGCCTATACACTATTATTATGGAATAAGCAGATGAATTTTAGTAGAAAATCAACAATCTCTACCAGTATGCTATTTTCATAAATTAAAAGTAAATGGGTTCCAGGAATATGCTGGAATAGGGTAAGTCCAGTTCACCCTTGCTCCAAGGAGCAGCTAGAGAAGAGACAGGAAGGCAACTGAGACAGTGATTCAAGGGCAAAACTGAAGGGAGTGCTAGATGCTTCAACAATAATAGTAGGAGGCTTCAGTACACCACTCCACCCTAGACAGTGAAACCAGACAGAAGATCAACAAGGAAATAGAGAAGTTAAACAACTAGATAAATGAATTAGACCTAACAGATATATATATATAGGTCATTATACCCCAAAACACCAGGATATGTGTTCTTCTCTAGTGCTCCTGGAACATTCACCAGGATAGATCATATGCTTGGGCAAAACAGGTCTTTATAAATTTAAAAACATTAAAATTATTCAAAGCAATTTCTCTGTTCACAATGAAATGAAGCTGGATATGACGAACCACCGAAGAACGAGAACTGTCACACATATATGGAGATGAAATAACACAGTCTTAAACAACCAATCAAAGAAGAAATTGCTGGAGAAAACAGTAGCTATCTGGAGACAAATGAAAATGAAAATACAGCATATCAGAACTTAAGGGATGTGGCAAAGGCTGTGCTGAGATGGAAATTTATTGCCCTAAATGCCTATATTAAAAAATAGGAAAAAATCAAGGACCTAACTGCTCAACTGGAGGAACTTGAGAAATAGCATCAAACTTTAACCCCAAAGCAAATAGTAGAAGTAATAAATATTAAAGCAGAGTTAAATGAATGGGAGAACAAAAGAACAGTAGAAAGTATGAATAAACCCAAAATTTGGTTTTTGAGAAAATCAATAAAATTGATGGGACACTAGCAAGACCAAAAAAAAAAGAGAGAGAGAGAGAGAAGATGCAAATAAATAAAATCAGAAATGAGAAGGGGTGCATTACACAGAACCTGAGGAAGTAAAAGTGATCATAAGATGATACTATGAACAACAACAGACTTAAATGAAATGTACAAATTCCTGGAAACACACAAACAAGCTACAATGACTGAGAAAGAAATAGAAGAACTCAATAAATCAATCACAAGTAAAGAGATTCAATCAGTTATCAAAAATCTTCCTACAAAGAAAGATCCAGGACCAGATGGCTTCACAGGGATATGTTATCAAACATTTTAAAAAGAACTAATGCCAATCCTGCACAAACTTTTCCAAAAAAAAATTGAGGAAAAAGGAACACTACCTGAGTCATTTTATGAAGCTAATATCATTCTAATACCAAAACTGGGTAAAGATGCTCTAAGAAAGGAAAACTAGAGGCCAATCTCCCTAATGAACATAGAAGCAAAAATTTTCAACAAAATACTAGCAAATTGAATCCAACAACACATTAAAAAAATTATACACCACGACCAAATGGGATTTATGCCAGGAATGCAATGATAGTTCAACACAAGAAAATCAATTAATGTAATACAGCATATTAACAAATCAAAAGGGAAAAATCACGTGATCATCTTGATTGATGCTGAAAAAGCATTCAACAAAATTTCAACATCCTTTTCTGATTAAAAACATTTCAAAAGATAGGAATCAAAGGTAACTTCCTCACTATGATAAAGGGACTATCTGAAAAAACAATAGCCAGCATCATACTCAATGGAGAGAGACTGAAAGCTTTCCCCTTAAGATTGGGAATGAGACAAGGATGCCCTCTGTCACCACTATTATTCACCATTGTACTAGAAATTCTAATTAGAGTAATCAGGCAAGACAAAGAAATAAAAGGCATCCACATTGGAAAAGAAGAGGTAAAATTTACATTATTTGCAGATGACATGATACTATACTTGGAAAATCCAAAAAAAATATACCACAAAGTTACTTGACCTAATAAATTCAGCAAGGTGGCAGGATAAAAAATTACTATTCAGAAATCAGTAACATTTCTACACACAAACAATGACCTAACTGAGGAATCAGTTAAGGAAAAAATTCCATTCAAAATAGCAATTACAAGAATCAAGTACCTAAGAATGAACTTCACAAGGGATGTAAAGAACTTGTACACAGAACACTGCATAACATTGCTAAAAGAAAGCAGAGAAGATCTAAATAGTTGGAAAGACTTTCCATACTCATGGATAGGAAGATTAAATATAGTTAAGATGTCAATTCTACCCAAATTGAGCTACAGATTCAACTCAGTATCAATCAAAATTCCAACAACCAACTTTGAAGACTTGAAAAATCTAGTTACTAATTCATCTGGAAGGCAAAGAGACCCCAAATAGCTAAAAGCATCCTAATAAAGAAGAATAAATTGGGAGGATTAACAATTCCTAGGACTTTAAAGCTTATTATAAAGCCACAGTGGTCAAGACAGCATGGTATTGGCACAAAGATAAAAGTATTGACCAATGGAATTGAATCAAGAGTGCAGAAATAGACCACCAAATCTATGGTCAACTGATTTTTGGCAAAGCCTCCAAATCCACTGAACTGGACAAAAATAGTGTTTTCAATAAATGGGCATGAGAGAACTGGATATCAATAGCCAAAAGAATGAAAGAGGACCCTTACCTTACACCCTATACAAAAATTAACTCAAAGTGGATCAAACACCTAAATTTAAGAACTAGTACCATAAAACTTCTAGAAGAAAATGTTGGGAACCATCTTCAAGACCTAGTAATAGGAGGTAGCTTCCTAAACTTTGCATCCAGAGTACAAGCAATTAAAAAAAAAAAAAGATAGATGGGGACTCCTCAAAATAAAATGCTTCTGTACCTCAAGATTTTGTCAAAAAGGTAAAGAGGCAGCCAACTCAATGGGAGAAAATATTGGGAAATCACACATCAGACTAAGGTTTGATATCCTGTATACATAAAGAAATAGAACTCAACTGCAAAAGTGAAAACAACCCAATTATAAAATGGGCTAAAGATATGAATAGGCATTTTTCTGAACAGCAAATACAGATTGCTCAAAGCACATGAAAAGATGCTCATTTTCATTATCTGTAAAGGAAATGCATATCAAGATTACAATGAGATATCACCTTACACCTATAAAAATGTCTGCTATTAAACAAGCAGGAAACAACACATTTTGGAGAGGACATGAAGAAATTAGGACACGTATGCACTGCTGGTGGGAATGTATAATGGTGCAGCTGCTATGGAAGATTGTTTGGCAGTTTCTTAGGAACTAAATATTGAGTTGTCTTATGACCTAGCAATAGCACTACTTGGTATATAACCAGAAGAGTTGAAAGCAGTGACACAAACAGAAATTTTCTCACCGATGTTCATAGCAGCATTATTCACAATCACCAAAAGATGGAAACAACCCAAATGCCCATCAACAGATGAGTGGATTAACAAAATGTGGTATATACATACGGTGGAATATTATGCATCAGAAAGATGAAATGACATCCTGAAGCACATGACAAATTGAGGACATAATGCTGAATGAAATAAGCCAGACACAAAAGGAAAGATACTATATGACTCCATTTTTATGATCATGGTAAAGTAAAATTTGAGGCTTATAGTACAGAATATAGGGGTCTTAGAGATACATGGAAGCTAGAGATGGTTGAACTCAATGTAAGGGAATAGATAGAAGTGAAGCTGGTTCTCTAGTGGACTTTTAAGTAATATTACCATACTGAAGGTGAACATGAATGAAAGGGGTTGTATAGATCTATGTTTTCCACTAATGAACACTAGAAATATAAATAAGTTCTTGCAAAAACTACTTCAAAGGTTCGATTCATGTACAGAGAGTGTTTACGTCCAGGGTACAATAGGAAACCTGCTATTGCATGCTATATGTATGAACTATGTTTAACGGGAAAACATCAGCACTACCACAGCAACTGCAGGGGTAAATAATGGGGGAGGGACAAGAGTTAAGGGGAGATTTAGATCTCCTATTTGGTGGGGGTGTTTTTACTGGTTATCAATGAAATTAAAACAGAGAGTGTTGTTGGACCATGGACTTCAGTATTTTACATGATGCCTAGTGAATGCAGGTGGTGAAGGATGCATTGACTGAGAAGTAGATTTGTGAATGACTGTGTATACTTATGATTGAATATTGTGTGGCTATAAAAAGGAACAAAGTTTTGAGGCATGCAATGATATGAATGAACCTGTTGGGCATTTTGTGTGGCCAAATAAGCCAGAAATGAAAGGACTATTATTGTATGGTCTCCTTTAGAAAATGCTTTTAAGAAAACAGTGGCCTAGATTGTAAGCTCTTATAGCAGACGCATTTACTCCAGAGTGGTAATTATTATTTTTGGAGTTTGAGAGATTGCTTTATATATGTATAGCCTGGTATTTAGAGATAAGAATGAAGTCGATCAGGTCGGGATTAAGATAATTCGGAACACAGGAATAAGGATGACCTTGTCTATATTTCAGAACCTCACCTACTCTTTGAGACCGAAGGAAGATAGGTTTCTTTTGTCCAGAACCTAAATTTTCTGTAGTACATAATCTAACTTAATCTATCCAGATAGCTCATCTGAACAATCAAAACACAGGGATCCCACAATAAAAATGAGGGACTTCTCATTATACAGAGTAGGTAGGGTTTAACCAATGAATATGATTGCTGAATCACTAAATTGATATTTACTTTGGTCTCTTGTATATTAGATCAGATAGAAGTAAAAACTTAAAATTGTGGAATTGTAACCCATACCAAACTCTGAAATCTGTCCTACAACTAATTGTTGTGCTGTGTTTTGAAATGCATTGCTTTTTTTGTATATATGTTATTTTTCACAGAAAAGAAAAAAAGAATCTATTGTGATGATAAAAAATGTATTCCTTTTAGCCTCCTATGTTCTGGAATAGCTAGAAAGAAGCATCTGAGATGATGGTATGGTATCCTATGAAAAACTCTGGGATCTGTCATGTAACTGCTTGTTGATGAGTGCTTTGAAAACCATTGCTTTTTTCTTTCTTTGCTTTGTATATGTATTATATTACACAATAAAAAAAAATTAAAAAGAAGGAAAAGTAAATGAAGAGGGTGCAAGGGTAGTTCAGTGGTAGAATTCTTACCTGTCAAGTAGAAGACCAGTTTGATTCCCAACCTGTGCACTTCCCCCAAAATTCAACAAATGGTGCTGCAAAAATGGGATAGTCACATGGAAAAGAATGAAATGTGACCCCCACCACACAGCATACATAAAAATAAAAATAAAAAAAAGAGCACAAAATAAAACACTCATTAATTCAGTTCTCTGAACATGGGGTTAAAAACAAAAATGCTATCAACCTGCATTTAACCATAGGTTTACTGGTTACTTCAGAAAACAGATAAAAATTTGTGATGGAAAGTTTATTTCTTTCTATTAATTGACAGTATCTTCCATAAAAACTTGAAAAATATCTGCCATGAACAAAATAGAATGACATAGATAAACCACAGTTTATTCAGACAGATCTATTGTTCATTGAACAATGCAGATTAATGTTTTGATTAGACAGAACTTTGTAATAGAAAATAAACAAAGAAAACATAAGTTCATATTATAAGACTTGATTCAAAGCCCAAATCTGACCCAGGAAGTCAGCATGCTATACACAATGTATCAAGAGTTTAGATGCAGAACTCATTCAATTGTGGAAATAACTCCACGGAATAGATACTATTGCAATATCAGGAGACTGAGGCATGTATAATAAAATAAATCATGCAAAATCACTAGTTAGTAAAAAAAGGCAGATTTGAAAGTTATGTTTGCCTGCTTTCTGAGCCTATATTTTCAGCCACTATATTAAACTTCCTCTTTGTAAAAGAACATTGGCTGTTAAAAGTTGTAAGAATGAGGAAGGAAACAAACAGAAAAGCATTAGTATAGCATACGTAAGAACATAAGTCTTGTTTTGCTGGGCTTTGTTCAGAGAAAGGAAAGATAAAGTTATGGTTACAGCATAAATGAGAATATAGTTTTTCTTCTCCATAGTCTTACAATAAGATCTGCTGTTCTGTGATATACTAAATTAGAAAGAATGATTGCTTAAATAATATAGAGTCTTGATGGTATCTATGTAAATCAGAGGTGGTTAAATGGCTTCTGTGAAGTTAAAACCTGAAAATGAATGTAAGTTCATTAGGAATGAATTGACAAATATTGACAAAGATGTAGCTTTTCCTCATTTTGAAGAGGGGATTTACATTTTTCCCAACAGAAGGGGTGAGGAAGAGGTCATGATTATTTTAACTTATTCTGCAAAATACTCCCCTCTGGCTAATTCTTGATAGCTACCTGTTTATATAAATAAAGCTTTACTGGAATACAACCATGGTCACTTATTTAGGTATTGTCATGACTGATTTCCTGCTACTATGGCAGAATTGAATAGCAGGGATATGTACAATGTGGCTCTTTAGAGAAAGGTTTGCCAACTGTAGTTGTAATCCAATAAGAGCAACTTGCCATGGTGTTTGATTTAGGTAATTCAATCGATGCTCTTTGACTTTCTCCTGTCAAATTAGATTGGGTTTGGAAATGGACATGTGACACAATTCAGACCAATGATGCAAGAGGAGAGGTTAGCTGAGAGCATCTGGGAAATGGCCCTTAAGTTACAGAACACCAGCCTTCTTTCTTCCCTGTATATGGGAGCTGTCCTGGAAGTTACTTGCAGCAAACTTCCATTGGGATGAATTTGACACCCTACAAAAGGCAGAGAATAGAGAAAAAAGGGTCTTACTGATATCCATGAGATGCTAAATCAAATCAATATGACCAATACTTGTATCTCTTTAGCTTTCTAGTTCTATGCGGCATTGAATCCCATTTATATTGACTTGATTTCGAAAGGGAATCCTGTTACATGGAAACTAAAACATCCTAATCAAAATTATGCATGGTATAATTTAAGAGAGAACTGTTATACAGACCTTGGTGTGGGTGGCACCTTCTAGAGTCTTTCAAAGCTGTAGGTTTCCCTAATTCCTTACCATTCACTGGATTCTCAATTCCCAGTTTGAATGATAGGAACCCTGCATTAATCTTTGTAGAAACGCACTATAATTAAGTCCCCTAGTTCCCAGTTCTGCCAGTTTGAAACTGTTGTCTGTCTCAGAAAAGCCGTTTTCTTTAATCCTCATTCAATATTGTTGGGTGGGATCTTTTTTATTAAGTTGTTTGCATGAAACTGTGTTTCCACCCATTCAAGGTCAGTTGCTTACTGGAGTCATTTTAGAGGGAACCATTTAGAAAAGGTTCAGGGCTAACACAGAGACATTGGAGATGCAGAAAGAAAAAAATCCCCCACCCGCTCCCACCCTCCCCCACTGAAGTGCAGAAATGGGCACATGCTCATGGAATTCTCTGGTGTTACCATGTTGCCCATCATCCAGAAGCAGCTGGATTGATAGAATGGTAGAACGGCCTTTTGAAAACTCAATTATGGTGTCAACTAGGTGGCAATCCTTGAAGGGCTGGGGTAATGTTCTCCAGGAAGCTATGTATGCTCTGAATCAACATCCACTGTATGGTGCTGTTTCTCCCATAGCCAGGATCCATGGGTCCAGGAACCAAGGGGTGGAAATGGGAGTGGCACCACTCACTATTACCCCTAGTGATCCACTAGGAAAATTTTTGCTTCCTGTCCCTGGAAACTTGAGGTCTGCTGGTCTACAGGTTTTAGTTCTAAAAGGGGGAGTGCTTCCACCAGGAGAAACAGCAATGATTTCATTGAACTGGAATCTAAGACTGCCACCTGGTCACTTTGGGCTACTCATGCCCTGAATCAACAAGGCAAGGAGGGGATTACATTACTGGCTAGGGAGATTGACCCTGATTATCAGGATTGAAGCTATACAGTGGAGGTAAAGAAGAGTTTTCCTGGAACATAGGAGATCCCCTAGGGTGTCTTTTAGTACTAACATGCCCTGTGATTAAAATCAATGGAAAACTGCAACAACCCAATCCAGGCAGGACTACCAATGGCACTGAAACTTCTGCAATGAAGATCTGAGTCACCCCACCAGCAAAGAACCATGGCCAACTGAAGTGCTTGCTGAGGGTAAAGGGAACATGGAATGGGTAATGGAAGAAGGTAATGATAAATATAAAATATGACCACATGATCAGTTACAGAAACAAGGACTGTGATACTGTTTTGTTCATGTTATAGTATTTAAGTTGTAAGATAACAAGTTTAAGAATGAATATTACCCAAAGACTTGCACCCTGTTCTGGAGAGATGTAATATGTTTCCAGTTATACAGGAGTATTGTTAGTTGAGGGAAAAGGTGCATGTTTTATTGTTTTCTATTTAGAAATTAGTTATGGTTTAAGGTGATGTGTATAGCTGCCAAGTTGACAAGGGGTGAGTGTTATGGTCATGTTTATGTGTCAATTTGGCAAAATGGTGGTACCTGTTTGTCTGGTTGGGCAAGTGCTGGCCTACCTGTTGCTATGAGGCCATTTCATATAGTTAAATCATGATCACATTAGCTGCATCCACAGTTTATTCCATTTGTAATCAGCTAAGGGATGTGTCTTCTGAAAATGAGTGATGCTTAATCTCATCACTGGAAGCCTTTTAAGGAGGATTCAGAAGAGACAGGCTCTCTTCTCTTCCTCCTTTGGCCAGTGAATCTCTCCTGTGGAGTTTATCCAGACCCTCCATCAGAGTCCTCAGCTTCACAGCCTGCCCTGTGGATTTTGGACTGTATATTTCCATGGTTGATGAGTTACTTCTATAAATTTTATATTTACAGGTATTTCCTGTTGATTCTGTTTCTCTAGAGAACCCTAACTAACACATTCCCCAATCCACTTTATCCAAATAATGTAGTCCTTCAGGGAGGCAGGTCTTAAGTAGTAAGTTCCCTGCCTCTACCCACTATTAAATCACTTTCATTTGCTGCCAAAGTGATGTGGCCTGTCATTATTGCTGGATCTAAATACCCATACATTCCCCTTCACCGTGACTTTGTGTTCTTCAGCATTATGTCAAGCAAAGCAGCATAAGGTTCTGTTGACCTTAGGGTTAAGTAATATCTCCTTTAGAGTCTTACTGTAAAAATCAAACTGCATATATGGATTATTTTGTAAATTACATACTCTCTCTGAAGCTTTAATTTGTAAAATATGTATGAGGATATGTACTTTACATGGTTATAATGGTTAAAATGGGAGAGGAAAAATAAAATCACACATTATATTACATATTGAAAACTAATAGATTTACTAAGAATCCAAATTGGGCTGGTGCTGTTACTATGAGGACCACAATGGCTCCTCCTTCTATTCTTACTGAAATGATAAAATCATGCACACTTCTACAAACAAAGATGCTATATTTCTATGGAAGCAATCCTCTGTAGCCACAGCTTCTTTATCCATTTATTGTAATCATCTAATTGGAATACAGTAAACAACAATTGTCAGTGTTTTTGGCTGAAAAAGAATCTAGGGTAAAAGTTAATATGCTCTTCTATGGATTAAGTAGTCAAGTGAATTTGAGAAAGCAAATATGAACTAATACAAATACAATCATATTTAATAGGAGCAAATAAAGTTTACATTTACAAAAGGATATACAATGTTGGAGGATTTCTACTTAGTAGAAACTAGTGCAATCATGAAAGTATACAAATTCACAAAGAGACAAAACTAACTAAAACTGGAAACCCAAAATTGTCACTGCTTTAGTTTGTTAAAGTTTGCCAAAATGCAATATACCAGAAATGGAATGGCTTTTAAAAAGATAATTTATCAAGTTGCATGTTTACAGTTAAACATTAAAAATGTCCAAACTAAGGTATCCAGAGAAAGATACCTTGACTCAAGACAGGACCAGTGACATTTCAGGTTTCTCTGTCAGCTGAGAAAGCACACAGTCTTCAAGCTTTCTCTCCTGGCTGCTCATTTCAAAAGGCTCCCCAGGGGAACTTTTCTCTTCTGCGTCTCCAAAGGTCTCTTGTCTATGTCAGCTCTGAAGCTTTTTCCAAAATGGTTCCCTCTTAAAGGACTCCAGTAAGCAACCCCACCTTGAATTGGTAAAGACACATCTCCATGGAAACCACCAAATCAAAAGGCCCTACCCACAATTGGGTGGGTTACATCTCCATGGAAACAGTAAAAAAAGATCCCACACAAAAATATTGAATGATGATTAAATACATGGCTTTTCTGGGGTACAAAAGTATTTCGATCTGTCACAGGCCCACACGTATACAAGCATTTGATTTTTAGCAAATGGTCCAAAGTAATCCAGTAGGAAAACATGCTTTTTCAGCCAAGGGTGCTGGAATGTCTCAATATACATATGGAGAAAAAAATAAATCTCTATTCATATCTCACTTCGTACAGCAAAATTAATTCAAAATACAGCATAGACCCAAATGCAAAAATCATGAAACTTCAGAGGAAAACATCTAAGAATATTCTGTTATCATGGTAAAAGTTGCATGGCAAAGGTTTCTTATATTCAGCATAGAAAGCAAATATAAAAGAAACAATAGATACAATAGGCTTCATCAAAATTAAAACATTTTCTCCCTAAAATAGCCAATTAAGAAAAATGGGCAAGGCAGAAATTAGAAGAAGATATTCATAAAATCATGTCTGACGAAGGATTGACATCCATAACTCCTACAGCTCAATGATGAAAAGAGAAACTTCTCAAGAAAAAAGATCAAATTATTTAAAATGACACTCTTAAAAGACACCAAAAGCCAAGAAACACTTGAAAAAGTTTTGAGTATCTTTAAACCTCAAGGAAATGCAATTAAGGCAACAGTAAAATACCAGCACACACCCACCAGAATAACTAAAATTAAAAAGACCGAAAATACTAAATGTTGGTGAGGTCTTGGAGCATCTGTGGCTGTCTTTGTTAATCCTGGAAAAATGCATAACCTTGATAGAATTGTAAAATGTGATAACCCCTTTGAAAAAATCCTGCTGATTTCTTTTAAAATTAATCATACATATAGTCTATATTCCAGAAGACCTACTTCTAGGTATTTACCGAGTAGAAATAAAAGTTTAGCTTTACAAAAAGACTTTGTACAAAATCTTCAAAGCAACTTTGCTCAGAGTTGCCAAAAAATGAAAACAACTCAGGTTGCAATCATAGAAGAATGGATAAATATGATGGATTAATCTATGGATAGAGAAATGAATATAGTTATGTGATAAACCTTTTATAGTAAAACATTAAAGGTCAAATCTTACTGGTGGTTATATAAGTTTTCACTGTAAAATTTTTCCATCTTTCCTATGTATTTATACATTTTCAATATAACATCTTGGGGAAAAGACTGTTCAAAAGAGTAACAGGCTGCTTTTCAACATTGTAGAGGCCCAGTCTTCCAGAGCAAAACAAATGCTATTGCTATGTATTAAGTGGATGAAGTGCAGGGAAGAGGTCATTGCTTAATAGGTTCCAAGGCTTCATGAAATTGCTATCTATGCAGCTTACAAGAGTGTGTGCTTGGTACAAATGAAGAGGTCAATAAAAAGGATTAAGATGCAGTTCCACCAATATAATAAACTGGAAGGTATGCGAGAGTAGAGTGATTTGGAAGCTGTAATGGACTAAATAATAATCAAGTGGGGCATCATGGAATAAGAAAGACAGCTACATATTAATCTCATGTTACTAGATTAGAATATCGACCTTTGAATTTAGTCTGTGAGTAATATAGGTTGCTCTCTCCCTCCCTCAAGTCATAGGAAGATACTTTGGAAGAACTGCTTGCCTCTTGGGCATTTCCGTTTCACTTCAGAGGGTTGAGTGTCTGTGTGAATTGTGAATTTAGAAAGGCTGTATTGATTTTCATTAGAAAGATTCCTGATTTTTCTGCTTAAAATCCACCAGTTGCTTCCAGTCTCACTCAGATATGGATGGGAAAACTCAGTCAAAATCTTTAAAATACTTACAAAATCAGGTCTCCCTCACCATTTCTCTTGCCTCATCTTCAAATCTTTCCCTCACTCATGACATTAAAGGGACAGCCTGCTCTTCCTGGAAAAATACGACGCCTACTTTTGCCTCAAGATCTTTGCACTTGCTATTCCAAATGCCTGAAATGGTTTTCCCTCAGATAAACGATTGCCCAATTTCTTTACCTCCTGCAGATCATGAATCTAATGTCATTTTATTGGTAAAGGCTTCCCTAGATATGCTGTCTAAAAGTGTAGTCCTTAACCCTTTATTCTCATCCCATTCCATAATTTAATTTTCTTGCTAACAGCTAATACAATCTAACATGCTATGTATTTAACTGATCATTGTTCTTTTGTGCTTATCTCTACAAAAAAATTAAGTTCCACAAAGTCATTTATATTTTTCTCTTGTTGGAACTCTTTGCTTATCCTAAGTATTGAGAATGGTGTCTTAAATATAATTGAGTCTCGATAAATAATTATTATTTGAAAAAGTGGTGTACTATTGAATAATTATAATTGTTAATAATTTTTAGCACATATTATAAATTTCACCCTCTATTATAAGTGCATCACAAGATAACACCCCATGAAATCTTCATACTATCTGCTAAAGTGGGTATTATCACCCTCCCCAGATTATAAATAAACTTCTGTACAGAAAATTTGAATAATTTGCACGTGGTAGAAATAGCTACAATGTGACAAAAGTTAATTTTTAATAAAGAGTGACAATGAATGAAAAGCAGCTTAAAAGTGACTTAGGAACAAGGGACAAATGCTGTGACTGGGGGGACTTTGAGAAATGAATATAAAAAAAGATGTTTTGGTTTATTTTGCTTCTCTGATATATACAATGAATATATTTTTGTTGCCTCCATAAAGCATTTCAGCAAAATTTAAACTTTAATGATATTGGACTCATGTTTCTGATTTTCTTGAGTACAAAGCGCTTGAGCAAAACATTACAAATTTATTGGATTATGAAGTGCCTGGCTCCTGGTTAAAAACTCAGGTATGTTTTTCAAGTCCAACCTGACTTTATCTGGCAAGCCTCATAGGGGAAACCTGCCTGCCACACCTACTTAGGGCATAGTTAATGCACTGCGTTATTTAAAGGGAGTTGCAGTCAAAGACTCAGAACCCCTGGCCTGCCATGCTCTTGCGCATATCCGCATTCTGAACCTGGGCATTTCCACTTAGAAATATTCCTGTCAAGGTCCTAAAACCCAAGCTTTCCTCAGGTGCCTCTATTGAGAACACTTTTTCAGGGGGAGGGGGGAGAGAACTTATAGGTACTTTTCTTCATGCTTACTCAGTTATCAGTGCTTTTCTACTCCTAGGCCCCTCTTCCTTCTTCCCCGGCTCCTGGGTCCATAAACCTGCAGAAACCTTCTGTTTGGGTCTCCCTCAGCAGGAAGAAGGCCCTGTGCCTGTGCTGCTCCATCTGCTCCTTAACCTGAGTCTCCGTTCCGTGGAGAAGTTGTTTAGCCTGTTTCCTTGGTTTAGCCTCTTGCTGTCTTTGGTAACTGGCAGCTCCGCTCCGCACTCTTTCTGCTTTTGATAAGTTATATGTATATATGGTCCTTATCGAATATAAGAGGGTGAGTTGTAGAGCTGGTGGACCATTATTAGAAATGTTCCAATCAGAGCATAGGGTCAGATATATAGGAGTTTCTTTCATTCGTTGGAGTTTTGGATCTGTAAAATTAATCCACAGATCAGCTTCTATAATTTTAAGAGCAGTATAAGCACACACATATTAATATATTTATTAATGCATTATAATATGTCAATTGATAATGACTATATTAATTCATATTGAATTTTGTCTCGTATAATTTAACATATTATGATACTTTGTTCATGCACTATTTTATACTATGTACAAGTTAGTTCATAATGTTATTGTAAAATTAAATTCTTAGAACTGGCTTCCAAAATCTAGTTTCTTCCATAAAGATATGGAATGAAATGTTGGTCATATTTTTGCTCTTGAATATTGACAAGAAGACTTGATATTTAATATTAAAAACTTACTTACTATGCATCAGTTAAGATTGTAAATTAATTTTATCTTCAAATGGCTAATTTAATTTAGCTAAATTAAACTAAATAAAATAAATTAATAAAGAGTATTATCGTGAAAAATGCACTTATGGTCATTTCTATTTCTACTTTCAGAATTAAAATGTTAAAGCCAGATTTTTCGATGGATACTTTTACCTACATTTACAAAAATGTTCTCTTTCCTAGAGATACCCATTGAATCAGAAGGACACATGCTAAACCTTTAAAACTTTCATTTTACTTTGATTTCAAAGATTCACACTTATTTCACAGAGGCAGAAATTGCAGGATTGGCTTTTAGCTAGTAACCAGTGTTAGCTATTCACCTTTTTGTTTCTGCTAAAAAGCTAGAAACAATTAAATTAAATCTCGTTCATAGGAAGAGCACCTACAAATTTTAACACAGGGTAAAACTACCAAATTGAAAATCTGCTTTAAGAACAATCCTCAAATATCTTTAGGAATATTTTGCTAATGTAACTTTTTACTGTACACTGGTCAGAAATTTTCAGACTTTGTTTGAGTGTTTGATGTTAGATTAAGAGATAGAGATAACCTAAAGTATAGCATTTAAAAAATCAAATATAAAATCAATTTTTAATTTTAAAAAGTCATTTATTTGGAGGAAATTGTGGGCAATCTATAAAAAGTTAAATGCTTTCTTTCATACCTTTGAAGGTTTTGTGGTTTAATATCTCAAATGTCCTTTGTATATAATTCTTAAATGTTAGTTACTCTTAGGGTGTCACAACTGGAGATCAGAGAATACCTTTGAAGACACGGTGGGATGTCTTGCAACAAATCAATTTTTAGAAACAGAGAATTTAAATCACATCATGTTGAATTTTTCCCTTTGTCCTTTCAGGCTTTGAATTCCAAGTCTAACCAAGAATCAGTATCTTACAAGCTTTCTCTTACTGTCATGCCTCAATTTTTAAATAACTTTATCTATGAGAGGCCATGAAAACAGGATGAATAATAATTTTGAATATTTGATTTTTTTTGCTGATCAGTCATTGAAATTGGGTAGATATATGACCTAATTTATCATTGTCAATAATTATTCACAATCACATAGATTATTTGAGGGAAAATTAAGGTCTAATTTGTAGGGTTCACTATTTGAACTTTATCCTCATGTGATTATCAAATACAAACAGTTCTTGGTAATTGGAATACAACTACTTTCTTACACATCGAACCAATTCCATCAAAGAGACTGGAAAGTCATATTACCTTCATGAAGGAATGAGGACTTATTCAAAGGAGATAACCTCTTCCCCTAATTCCCTGTTTTGCGTGTTTATACAATAATTCCAATGATATCAGCTAACCAGCAGTGACCGAAACAGAAATCTACATGTTAATCAAGTAATGACTATAGCATAGGACTTCATTACAGTTGAAATTAATGATGGAAACTAGAACATTGGTTATTTCCAGAAAGAGTTTTAAAGTTGAACCTAAACTAAAACAGCATTTAATTTGGATGTCCCAATGCAAAACTGAAAGTAACATGTCTAAAGCTAAATGTACTTTATTTTTTATTCTCCAAAGCAACTCTCTTTCTGAATTTACCTCCTTGATATTTCTAATGCCATTATTTCCATCACACATTTTGGAAAAATCTGAATAAGATCAGCCTGTCTTCTCCCATACCTCCTATAGCCACTTAGTCACAGGTCCTTTCCATTACTTCATGTTTACATTATCTTAATATGTATGCCAACTGCCTTCAATATGTAGAGATACTGGAGAATTTAATTAATTGAGTGGCTAAATTGCATCTGAAAGAGAATGTTTCTTAGAAACATCAACAGAAGAAAGGAGACAGTTATTCAAGAAATATACTTATTTCCCACTTTCCCTCACACACTCTGTCAAAGCAGAAAACACACAGATGCACACATCGCATACACAAAAACACCCGTATACACATATACATCCAACTTTACACACACAACAACTCACAATCCAAAGGAGAACTAAGCTAGTGATGTTTTATATCAATTTATTCAGCAAATGAGAATCTTCATTGTGCCAACTTTGTGCTTGTATTTCTTATAAAACAGCATTGATTTTATCATCATAGGGCTTATTTCCTTCATGACCTAACAGGAAAAAAAAACAAAATTTAAAAGGCAAATTGATATTATTTCAAGTTATAATAAATTCTTTGAATAAAACAAACAGTGGGCAAAGATAGATATAAACATACAGAGAAGATTGTTACTTTCAATATCAAGACTCAGCAGAAGTGACTATAAAGATGTAACTTGAAAGATAAAGAGAAAAAATCCAGGAGAACCCTGGGGAAAGACAAAAGCCCTAACACATTTATGAGTCTAAATTGTGGCATGTCCACAATTTAAAGTAAAAGATGAAATAAAACTAGTGTGACCAGACCTTGATAATTGACCACAGTAGTGGATGCAGCCATGTATGCCTATGTGTGTGTATGCATAAAGGAAGGCAGTTGTATGTGTGTAGATTAGTACAGGCACATGTGTGTATATATGTGTGTGTACTATGTGTATACATGGGAGGGAGTAGTCATGGGTGTATATGAGCTTATGTCAATGTATGCATGCATGAGTAGGCATGTGTGCATATTTGCATGTAAGTGTGTGTGTGTTTGTTTGTGTATGTCACACTGGAATGGCAAAAGGTAAGACTGGAGAAACACCTATACGCTTTGGTGATATAACCCCAAATCTGTATTTTAAAGAGCTCTTCATGGGCTTGTTATACACAGTAGTTTAGGAAGCACTAAAATTTTAGAATACAAGTAAAGGAATTAGCCTTTTAGGAGATGGGGAACTTTCTCCATATGAAGTAGGGGTAGGAGAAAAATGGGTAAAACGGTACATGGGATTTGGGGTTTGGTGGTGGCAGAGTAGGAGAGGCCCCATCAACTTAATGCAATTTTCAAATTTAATTATATAATATTTTCATTGGACAGGTGAAAGAAGAGGACCACATATATGATTTCTTAGAATGGAAGAAATATAATTAAATAATATTTAGGGGAGTATGGGAGAAAATATAAAAAAAAACAATATACTATATGAAGGTTGCTGTAAAATAAATTCAGTGTCCATTTCAGACCACAAATTTAAAAATGAAACCAGTATACACATTTGTGCTATTATTCATCACTAAATTTCAGGCAAGGGTACTGTGAGTGGTAGAGTTCATCAAGGTTGGGGTTTTGTGAGGAGAATAAAATGGAACAAAAGAGAAACAAAGAAGAAAATTAAAGCCAAGATGATTGGGATTTAGCTATGCAATCTCTCCCTCCACATCTGTGGTACTTTGTTGCCATGGTATTCTGAAATTATACTAGTTGATTGATCATCTGTTTATATGCCTCTAGCTTCTCTTTCCAGACTTTATACAAGACTCACTTGCTTTTGTTCCACTAAAAAATGCCCCCAGTGTTCATTACATACAGTGCTTCACTTTGTTATGCACTCTATGGAATCTGCATTTTTTTCAAGGTGGTTCTGATTCATATCAATTAAGCTAATTGTCCTGATTTTACACGACAGTGTAACTAAAAATTTAAAGGGAGGCAGAAAGTTGGATAGCAAAAAAACCAAAGAAGAAAAGTGATTCAAAGAACTACGATAATAACACGTATTTATATTTAAGTAATTGCTGCTATATTCTTGGCTGTGTCCAAAACAGCCCTGTAAATTATGTAGTTTTATTTTCACCATTTTCCACGTAAGGTACAAGGTAATAGAGAGTTCAATTAACTGACAAAGTTTCAGATCTAGCAAGTCACAGCTGGAACTTGAATGTATTCTCCTTTAAAAAACTCAAGACTTTTTTTCAGTACATTCTACTACTTCCTGGGCCCCACATATATATACATACACCCTAAATCATATGAATAGAAATAAACCCACCTCCATCTTTATATGGTACTACTTCTCTATCCAGACACAGTTTTGTTTAGTGTTTACAATCTCTCATTTTATGTTCTATACACATAAATTTAATGTGTTTCACTCCCTGGAATAAATTATTCCTTTAAAGAAACATTCATAAAAAAATAGACATTTCTGGCAGGCAATGGTGGCTCAGTGGCAGAGTTCTTGTCTGCCATGACAGAGACCCGGGTTCCATTTCCAGTGCCTCCCCATGCAAAATAAATAAATAAATATTAATAATAATAATAGTATTTCCCTATCTTGTTTCCTCTAGGTATTAAAACAGATAAGCTTTGCCTTATCCATGTATCTTCCTAGAACAATTTGGAGTGGTGGATTTTTGGGACATTTATGATTAAAAATACATTTTTAATCATAAATTACTTTGTGCTATTTTCCACTACTTACTTGGTGGATTACTTAGGAATGACTGATTATATCCAATGGAATGGGAATTATATACAATTTATGATATAAGTCCTCATATTATTGCTGCCAAATAATATGCTGTTCTAGTTTGCTAGCTGCCGGAATGCAATATACCAGAAACAGAATGGCTTTTAAAAAGGGGAATTTAATAAATTGCTAGTTTACAGTTCTAAGGCCAAGAAAATGTCCCAATTAAAACAAGTCTATAGAAATGTCCAATCAAAGGCATCCAGGGAAAGATACCTTGGTTCAAGAAGGCTGATGAAGTTCAGGGTTTCTCTCTCATGCGAGAAGGCGCATGGTGAACACAGTCATAGTTTCTCCCTCTGCTGGAACGGCACATAGCGAGCACAGGGTCATCTGCTAGCTTTCTCTCTTGGCTTCCGTTTCATGAAGCTCCCCAGGGGGTGTTTTCCTTCTTCATCTCCAAAGCGCTGGCTAAGTGACTCTCTGCTTTGTGGTGCTGCAGCATTCTCTGCTCTCTCCGAATCTCCTCATTCTCCAAAATGTTTCTTCTTTTATAGGACTCCAGAAACTTATCAAGACCCACCGAAATGGGTGGAGACATGTTATCACCTAATCCAGTTTAACAACCTCTCTTGATTAAATCACATCTCCAGGGAGATAATCTGATTACAGTTTCAAACACACAGTATCAAATAGGGATTATTCTACCTTTACAAAATGGGGTTAGGATTAAAACATGGCTTTTTTAGGGTACATACATCATTTCAAACCAGCACATATGCAGTGGGGCTCCTGCATAATGTTATAATTTTCTCTCTGCAAATTCTCTCTCTGTCCCTCATACTGCTCTATATACTTATCCAGTCTAGAGGCTCTAGTTGATTTTCAATGTGTGATATACTTAATTTGTCCTAGTCACTTACATTTTTTTTTTTAACATGGGCAGGCACTGGGAATCAAACCCGGGTCCTCTGGCATGGCAGGCAAGCATTCTTGTCTGCTGAGCCACCGTGGCCCGCCCACTTTACATTATTAATTTGCAGAACATTCTCAGAAAATTGCTTAATTCTACTCAGGGCAAGAAACTCAAGGAAAGGTTTTCTGTTTGAAATTCACACTAAAGCCAAAATCTTGAATAATGATATTTGAAAGTTGCTTCCATCTTTTCCAGCTGTCAAAGGCTCTTTCATTGGTTATTTCTTAGCCACAGGAGTGCTGTCTTCTTCTCATTTATTTTTGGCTCTTTAGCTTTTTTGTTTGTTTGTTTTTTTGCATGGGCAGGCACCAGGAATTGAACCTGGGTCTCTGGCATAGCAGACGAGAACTCTGCCTGCTGAACCACCATGACCCACCGTCTATAGCTTTCATTTTTAAAACTTTAATGAAAGTATTTCCCCCATAAGACTGAATCAAGTATGAGGTAACATTTCCTGACATTTCCTAGCTAGAATTTCCCTGGGTACCACAATTCATTCTTATTTTATTTTATCTTAAATTTTTATTGTAGTAACAAACAAAATTTCATGTTTAAATCATTCAGTTATACAATTTAATACTAGTAATTATATTGACAATATTGTGCTATCATTACGGATATCCATTACCCCTAAATTTCCATCATGTCAAGCAGAAATCATCACTCATTAAGCTATAATTCCCTCAATCCCCTACATTCTATAATCTACCATCTGTTTCAATGAAGTTTACTTTTACCAGGCATTTCATATAAGTAGAATTATACAATATTCATCTGTTCATGTCTGGCTTATTTCATGCAACATGAATTCTTCAAGGTTCATGTTTGTTGTAGCATGCATCAGAGTTTTTTCCCTTTTTACAGATGAATAATACTCTGTTGTGCAAATATACCACATTTTGTTTATCCCTTCATCTGTTGATAGACACTTGGGTTTCTTCTTTCAGCTATTGTGAATAATGCTTTTATGAGCACTGGTATAAAAATATCTAGCTCTTCAAACCCCTACCTTCAGTACTTTAGGGTATATACCAAATTCTAGAATATGTAAAGAACTGTTCTGAGTCAAAGCAAAAAGACAAATTACCTAATTAAAAAATGAGAAAAATACTTAAACCTTTTTTTAAAGAAGATATATAAATGGCCAATAAACACATGAAAAGATGCTCTACATCATTGGACATCAGGGAAATGCAGATCAAAACCACAATAAGATACCATCTCACACACTAAGATGGCTATTATTAAGGGGAAAAAAAAGAAAGCAAATAAGTGTTAGCAAAGATCAGAGAAATATAAACTTTTATACATTGCTGGTAGTATTAGAGAATGGTGTAGTCACTATGGAAATCAGTTTGGCAGTTCTTCAGAAAATAGAAAATAAAATTATCACATGACTGGGCAAACTCACTTCTATTCATTTTTCAGACTGTATTATATTTGCTCTCTGAGGGCCTCATAATTATTAAATATAGTGTTTCAGTGAGGGGTGAGCCAGAGAAGCAGAGCCAGTAAAAGTTTATATATATATATATATATATATTTGGATTTATTACAAGGAATCACTTATGAAATTGTGGGGTTTGGCCAAGCAGTGTCAAAGTCCACAGTATAGGCAGCAGTCAGGAAGGAAGCTTCACAAGCAGATGGGAATCCCATATACAGTTTCTGAAGCATTTTGTCCATAGAAGGCAATCAGAAATAAAGAGCCAGGGTGATGTCAAAGCAATTGCAGAGGCTGTGGCTATTTGAAGTCTTTCCGTCAGGGAAGGCCTATAGGCATTTTTCATTTTATTTTATTTTTTTTTGGACTTTCATCTGATTAAGCTAAACCTATCAGGGATAATTTCCATTTTGAGTAGTTTAAAGTCAACGGATTAGGGATCATAGTCATAGCTTCATAATCCCAGTTGCACCTGGATTAAGATTTGCTTGAATTACTGTGAGAAGGGGTGTATATTTAAAAAAAATGGCCACTGCTCCCTTATGTCCTTCAACTCTCCTGTAAGTATCCCCTGTAGCACCACCTATTCAGAAACACACTAGAAGGTAAATTCTGGGGACTGAAGTTTAGCCTAACCATATTGACACATCAAAAATCTTCACAGTGAAATTAGACAGAAACAAAAGGATAAACATTGTACGGTCTCACTAAAATTAACTAACACTAATGAGTGAACTTTTGGGAGTTGGATGTTAAGAACACAGGTTATCAGGAGACAAAGTTAGGATAGAGATTGGGTTGTTTGGTGCTGAAGGTATACAGATCATGCAACATTGACTGATTGTAAAAATTCAGAAATGGATAGAAAGATAGTATCCAATCATAGCACAGTAATATACGTACACTGAATGAAGCTGAATGTGAGTATGATTGAGGGAAAAGGGCTGGGATCACGTATGAAACCAGAAGGAAAGGCTGAGGATAAAGACCGAGACAGTATAATTTAGAAATGCCTAGAGTGGACAATGATGGTATTAAATGTACAAATATAAAAAAGTTCATGCATGAGGGAAAACAAATGAATATCAACCTTGCAAGGTATTGAAAATGGGATGGTATACAAGAAAAAGTACAATCGATACAAGCTAAGGTCTATAATCAACAGTGACATTATAATATACTTTCACTGAATAAAACAAGGCATTATGCCAAAACTAAATATCAACAAATGGGGGAGATGGGGAGGGGTATAAATTCTTTGCAGAGGAAAGGGAAATGTTTCATATAGATTATGGTGCTGAAGGCATGTTATTTACTTAGGTTGAATTGTATGATGTGCGAATAAAACTTTAAAAATGAAAACAAAACCACCACATCTAACATTCACAGCTCTAAAATAAAATACATTTTTAAAGGAATATATTGAAGTTGAAATTACACTCTTCAAATATTTGTAAATTTGCCTTTATTAACAGCTATTTAAGAGTCAACAAATAAGCAATTTGTGTTGTATATGTAGTGTCTTCTCTACAAGACTGTCATGCTCCCTACTTTCCTACACTGACTTGCAAATAAGTACTGCCATGTGACCTTTGTTTTAGTCCATGAAAAGTAAGAAACACTTTGGGGAGGCTTCACAGAAATACTTTTATTTACCTGCTTTATTAAACATTAGCTTTCTCATTTATTTTTGCTTTGAACACCAGAAAGAAGGCACGAATTGCAAAAGTAAACTTAAAGCCATTATAAAAAGTTCACAAGAAGTACAGAGGTTTGAGTCCTGGCTTACCTGAGATAATGAACTCCCTTCTTATCTGAGAAAAGCAAACTGTAGGTGAAATTTAGTATATTCAGGTTCTCTATTACTTGCAGATGGACACATATTTAATCTGAACTATATGGATATCAGTTTATTTATAAACCTACCTTGTGGCATTATTAAAGAGAATTGATGGAATAAATGATCAAATCTATGGGTTCAGTGTTACTTATTAGATATTCAGTTATAATAGTAAACACGTAAAACAAACTACATCTCCTAATACATTGGGATTGAAAAATAAATTATATTCAAAATGTGGAAGCATATGACATTAGGAAAAGAGGTTAAGTACGGCCAGGCAGTTTTATTTTGGAATCCATACTCCTGTCATCTATGATAAACTGCTTCTATTTTCATGAATATAGGGATATTTTATAAATCATCGAGTGGAAAAGCAGATGATAGAACATCATGATTTCCTTTTCTCCCTCTCTAGTTTTGGCTCTCCCCTCTCTGCCTTCTCCCCATCCTGCCCAAGTCGATTTCCCCTTCCCCACCCTAGGCCCCTACCTGGGAAACCCTACCCTGGGAAACCCCTGTTGAGAAGACCCCGCCCCCAGAAGCTTGGCCTGGTTTACAGCCCGGGATGTCTCATCAGCAGCAGGCGGTTTGCCAAGGCATGATTCTCAGCAGCTGGAGGAGCTGCGTGGGGGCCGGATGCAGGGCCAAGTGTTCCAGGACACGCCACTGCCTTCCTACCAAGCCCCAGCGGGTAATGACTCTCAAATGTGGTCCAGCCTCTACAACTAATCGTGGTGCTCTGCTTGGAAATTTACGGCTTTTTTGTATATATGTATCGTTCTCATAAAAAAAGAAGAAAAAAAAAGTTGATTGTGATGATAAAAAACTATTTAAGCCCTCTAGTCTTCTATATTCTGGAGCAGCTAGAAGGAAAAATATGAGAGAATCGTATGGTAGCCCATGACAAACTCTGGGGTCTATCCCGTAACCAGTTTTTGAAGAGCGCTTTGAAGACTATTGGTTTTTTTATTTCTTTGCTTTGTATATATGTTATACTATACAACAAAAAAAAGTTAAAAAGAAAAAATGTGGTCTGCAACCTTTCCAGCAGCCCATGTTTGTCCTTGCAAGCCCATCTGTTCAAGGGGGACTCCCGGCAGGTGTTGTACCAGTGTACTGCAGCATGATTTCACCAGCTTGGCAGGATGCTATGAGCCCTTCTGTGGGGTCTCTGCAACCTCCTGGCTCTGAGCTGTACAAGATGCCTCAGTCTCTGAATTCCATCACAGATGCCACAGCAGTACTCAGGAGTGTCACCTTCTGGACCAGGTGTGGTGGTCATGCAGCTGAATGTCTCTAATGGACCCCAAAGCCCTCCAGAGCCCATCCATGGTCCAGTGGAGTCACTGTAAATATTACAGCATGGATCAGTATGGCCAGAAGCCTGGAGACCTGTATAGTCCTGACAGTAGCTCCCAGGCCGACATACAGCCCGGTCACATCCCCTACCCAGTACGCAGCACTGTCTCCTGTCACCAGCCTCAGCAGTGTCTGCACAGGACTCAGTCCTCTACCTGTCCTCACACAATTCCCTCGGCCTGGAGGTCCAGCAGAGGGTGATGGGAGGTACTCCCTCTTGGGCCTGCCATTACAGTACAATCTGTTCATCTGCCCTCTCTTGCTCCATGGCCACTCAACTTACACAGTGCACCAGGGACAAAGTGGATTGAAGCATGGAAGCCGGGGCAAGAGACAAGCACTCAAATCTGCCTCAACTGACCTGGGGGCAGTAAATGATGTCCTGGGCTGGTGCTCAAGTGATAGGTCTCCCTGAGGGCATCAAGATCTGGCACCAAGATCTAGTGGTTCAGGATGCTCAGGGGCTGCCTGGTGGTGGGCGTGGTTTGGGGGGACACTGCCGAGAATGACTGCCATGAAGACCTTGCTGCCTTGTATACCATCATGGCTGTGTTCCCCAGTCCCCGGCTGCCCAAAATGCCTCCCTTTGCTTCACTAACTCTGTGAGTTGCTTCAAATTTTGAGTGGCCGAAAAGAACTATGACCTGAGGATCCTGGAGCCAGCCAGCTCCCAATAAGTGAAGGAGGGAAAAGGGACTGGCAGGATAGAGGTGCGGACAAGATGGAGGAGGGTTGAGGGATCCAGACAGACCACTGATGGAGGTAGAAAATAGGGAGGCAGATGCAAAACCGGGGCCAAAGACAATAGGAATGAAGATGGAAACACACTCAACCCTTTATCATCATCCCTTTTCTGTCCCACTTGACTCCTCTCTGCTTCCCTTTCCTTCCCATTCTCTTCTACATTTTGTATCTCTTCTCCCACCACAAAATTAATTTCTTGTTTATTCTTTGGCCAGGTAGAATTGGGAGGGTTCACACTTCCCTATCCTATTTCCTTGCTATCCTAAGCTCCCTTTTCTCTTTTGTTCTTTATGAATATATTTATATAGACAGAATTAAAAAAGATGAAATTGATTTCCCCTTCCTCTCACTTCCCTCATCTTGTCATCTCCCCAGACTTCACAGGGTTAAAATTTGGGATCCCACTCACCTGCCCCCAGAGCACTTGTATATTGTCTGAATTTTGTGCCACAGTAACAGACACAGTATTTAATTGCACATACACGTTTGCTGGGTACATTCACTGTAAATTTTATTTAATCTATTTTCTTGTTTGTTGGGAGAGTTACTTGGGGGAAGGTTGGCTTTGTTTTTAAGTATTAAAAAAATATGTCTCTGAGAAAAATCATGATTTGTACAGAAATTTATGTAAATTATATGTTTACATATTATTAATAAATATGTGCAGTTTTATGCATACATGAAATATGTATCTTTTAATTTTATAGATATATCCTTTCAATAAATGTTTATAGATTGTGAAATTATATTGAAATACTATCATTTGAATTTAATTTTAAAATTTAATATGTTAAAGTAATATTTTATTTTTTTTCACTTGCATAAACCTTTTTCAGAAAGGAATGCATTCAAATTATGTTTCCAGAAAAATAAGGAATGTGTAGTAATTAAAGACTCAATGAGTTAATTTTATAACTGTAACCGTTATAATTAGGTAATTATTTAACAAAATCGTTGAGCAATTTCACCCTTCTATGAAATATAGTTTAAGCTAAAAAACACTTTTTGAAAATAATATTCTAGAAAAAGTCACTGAACATATGTATAGTCTCATATTTCCAAGATAACAGTATTTAAGGGACAATGATTAAAACTAACTTTGGATATTTAACTGGAAGTTATTTCTCTTTTGGAATTAGACCAACTAAATTCATTTTTTTGATAGCTGCTAGAGAATAAATATAAAACTTTTACTGACAGTTACTTAAATATTTTAAAAATTTCTTCCATCTCTTCCTAAATGAAGGATCACATCTATCATAGTGTTTTACATTCTGCAAGGAATTTATGTCAATAATGTCAACACTGAAAGTTTTACTTAGACGCTTTTTAAAATAAAATATTTGTTTTCGGTTCTAGTTCAGAGAAGCCTAATTCCTCCAACAATTCCTCCAAAGAAAAGAATTTCTAACTTTTAGTCATTTTAGTTTGTCTTCCTATTTTTTAGACCTAGTTTGCTAATATTCCTTTGAAAAATTCACATATAGAACTGGACATAGCACTCATGCAGAGCTCCTCTTCTGTTTTTCTGTAATATCTTGTCATAATACTGCTGTGCTTTTGTTTCAAGTCTTCCTCCACCATTAGAATGAGAATCCCAAGAGCCAACCTGTGCTCTAGCCCTTTGTGGAAGAAGCTCCTGATATATGGGAGGGACTTACATATATATTCTATATATTGATTCTTTCATAAATGCATCTTTATTTTTAATATAAATAAATACTATATTTTAGGTGCTATTTTCTATTGGATTGGGAAAGTATAATCAACTTCTTCTGTCTACCCAGAAAATGTGTGATTCATTCTGACATTATCTCTTATATACTTGATCAAATACACACCACCATTTACTTCCTGCTGAAGTTTATTATCACATAGGCATTCTTTCATTGGCATGCACTGCTGCCAGTTCATCACTTCTCAAGTACATCTATAGTTTGAAAAGCGAAATCTTTTTTTCTAGTCACTAGTCAG
Organism: Tamandua tetradactyla; assembly: GCF_023851605.1. Lineage (NCBI taxonomy): Eukaryota > Metazoa > Chordata > Mammalia > Pilosa > Myrmecophagidae > Tamandua > Tamandua tetradactyla. The sequence goes on from NC_135330.1 coordinate 149,348,599, forward strand.
TGATACCTATTTGATTGTAATCATTTGTCTGTATTAGAATCTCTGCAGCACTTTGTTTCTAAATTAAGAACATTGTTATGTAATCAGCTCTGTCAGTCTACCCAAGATACAGCTTCTGTGAAATATTGCTTATGTCTACTTACTTGACTTTGTAATTATCCAGTTCTATGCTTTTAATGGAACATTGGTTTTCCCCCTTATCAAATATAATTTTAATATCTACTTGATTAGGTTGGTAATTTTATTGGTTTATCTATTTGATTAGTTTGAGTTGTTTTATTTTGTTTCATGATGTGAGCATTTTGGTACAAGAAACAATAACATTCTCTCTTCTGATATCAATTTATTAGCAAGCTGTTCAATTCCTGTGCATTCTGTCTATAGCCAAGCGCAAAATTCAGCTATTAGAAAAAAAAGTACATACCATTCCCATGTAATTCATTTCCTTTCTTGTATTTAAGTTATCCAAGATAGAGTCCCAACAAGACTCGTGAGAATCCCCATTATAACTTGGATACTTTCCTTAATAACACTTTAGTGTTCTGCATAAAATACTTCCAATGGATACAGTAGTAAGTCTTCAAAATATACTATTATTTCTTTTTTATTGAACTAGTAAAATTTTTTGAATCTACTAAGCTTATGAATGTCACTGTAATTTTAAAAAGCTAAATAAAAACAGCACAAACAGAATTGACTGCAATGATGACAAATTATGGTTTCTTACATAGTTCTCAGACTCTGAGTCCATCAAATATTTGAGGATTGGTTTCTTGAGAAGAGATCCTACAATATCACTGAAAGAATATAAAATGAAATTATTCCATTTCTTCCACTGAAACAACCTAGGACATTACTGATTTAAATATACACTGGCAAATATTATGAGAGCTGTTTATTAGGATGTGATCTGACATTGATGCTAGGACATTTATTGTCATCATAGTTCCTCAGTTACAATGGGGGCATAAAACCAAGTAATAAGATCTTGACTGAATAGGTTCCAATGGGTGCATAGATATATGCTTAGGTTATTTCTCTAATACTTGAGAAAAGAAATTAGGATAATTATACTAAATAGCTGGAAGAATCTTACACAATTCCCACAGTCTGAGATATAAAACCTTTTTTGGTAGGAAGGGATAGTGGGAACTACTGAAAATTTCCTACCTTGCTACACTGACCAATGCAGTAAATCAAAAATTATGTTATATTGCAGGTGAAATGGGAGATATTACCAACACCTTAAAATAATTTAAGAGACAGGGTAACTTGTCCCATTGTGTTCCCTTTTAATTCTCTTACTCAGGTAACAAACTCAATTCCATTTATTATGTCAAATGTGGTACCTATATTGGAACAGATCTACACAGCTATGGCAGTTGGGAAGTGTTGTATACATGGTGAGTTTATTTTTTTTTCCCATCCCTTTTAGCAAACAGGATGAAAATCAATTTGCTCTTATCATTTTCTTCTGGTAAAGTAGTGTTTTATCACTTTATAGACTCCAAGCTACATCAATTATCCTTCAGGTGGTGACCTTGATCATCTTGACATAAGGAACTTCATACTGGTACTACATGCCATGGCATCAAGATGTACCTGCCCAGAGAGAATATCAGAACGACCTATGAAAAGCCAAGCTAAGTTGCTAGCTTTGAGAGGATGTCCCTCAGTGTTGAGTGTCTGTCCCCCAGGATGCAGTATATGTTTATTCAAATGCCCAATGTAGTTACTGTGTCCTTATAACTAGACTACACAATTGGAAGCAAAGGGATCATTGTAGGATTGTCCCTTTTCACATCTTAGTAACCTGCATACTAAATTTGTGCTTCTTGTCTCTATTAGAGATTTTGATTCCTGATATTAAGGAAAAGGGTTCACTCTGTCAGTTTCCAATGAACTGGAATCTGTGACCATCATCCAGACATTTTAGATTCTCCATGCTTGTGGATCATCAGGCCCTGAAAGGAGTTACTGTACTAGTGGTGACAGCTGACACTGATTACTATGAAGAGATAAGCATGCTGACACAATGGGTTTAGGAAGGAGTCTGCCTAAAATTATGGATTTCACTAGGGCAACTGTTGATATTCAATCCCAATAATAAAAGTAAATGGAAATTGCAGCAATTGGGATCTAATGAGGGTAAGGTAACCAAGGGATAAAAGCAAGATTTTTACCCATGAGGCAAGCAATCCAACTAACTAAAGGTGCTGAACAAGGGTGAAGGAAATCTAGGATGCATGGTAGAGGAGTGTAACGATGGAATACCACTCAGGGCCTGGGAATTGGTGGCAGCAGTGGGGAACACAGTTTGTTGAAAGAGGATCTGAGACAAACAATGAACTTGTATTTCACCTCTCAAGAAAATAGTGAAAACATGGTTTTCACAAAAATAGAGGCCCAAATTATAGAACAGGTTCTGGATATTAGAAGGGTTGAGGGAGATTCCTTTTGTTGGTATAAATACATCAAATCCAATTAATGCTGGGTTCCCTTGACAAATTGTGTCATCCTAGCTGCCATGGCGAACACTTCATGTGCTTGCAACCCATTAACACCTTGTCCCTTGCCCCTACTATATCCTACCATGTTACAATGTTGAGTTTACTCTTTTGGCACTGAGTGACAAGACAGCATGGACTTGCTTTGTGCCCATGTATATGCAACCAGAAGTGCAGGGTAATCCTTTGATCACTGTTATACTAAAGCCAAAGGATAAGTTATTTCTCTTTCCTTTACTTGGAAGGTATTTCCAGAAATTAAATTATTATAACCTCCCAGATAAAATTTCTGAGATGGTGAGCAATCAGTTATGCAAGACAAAAGTGGTAGCCAGCTAAATATAAACCTCCAAAATTGTTCATCTTACTCATGTCTTCTTCTCTTTTGTAGCAATACTGCCTTCTTGGGTTTGTATTTTTGATAAAATGTCATCTCATAATGCTTTTCTCAGACTATGTTTTCTAGGGAGCCTATTTGAAGGTGACATAAATCAGTGGGCAAATTCTCTTTCTGTGATTATTTAACTCAAATGCAGCTTTCAGATAAATTTTGTGTGTCATTACTTTATGCCTCCCTTCCCTTATTTAAGCTACTTAGGATATCTTCACTTCTCTCTTGCTTGTCAAAATCTTATCAAATTAAAGGAGTAAAATTACCCTTTTTTTAATCTCTTGCATTATCCTTTCAAGATATTTTTCAGAATCTATTTTTAAAATCATTAATTGTCTTACTGTTCTTTCTTGTGCCTGCATTTTAAGCTTCTTCAGGTTAAGGATTATGTCTATTTAATCTTTCTTGTGTTAATCACACCTACTATAATCTTGTGAATATGGAGCATAAATATTGATGCTAATTGTGGTAGTTAGGTTCAGGTGTTACCTTGGGCAGGCGATGATGCATTGTTCTACTTTTGTGGGCTTAAATCACATGTGAAAATCATCTATGTCTGATTACATTTGCTATTGGCTAAGTGGAGTGCCTTCCACAATGAATGACATTTAATTTAATTAGCTGGAGACTTAAAAGAGGGAGGTCAGAAGAGAGCTCAGCAGCTCAGCATACCTCATCTCAGCACTGTCAGCTCAGCACAGATGTTTGGAGATGCAGAAAGAAATTACCCCGGGGAAAGCAGTTGGAACCTAGAAGCCATGTAGAAGCCATGTGTCAGAGAAATTCAGATGAAAACTAGCTGCCTTCCCTCTGAAGAACTATAAATTTTTAACTAAATAAATGTCCTTATTAAAAACCAATCCATGTCTGATGTGTTGCATTCTGGCAGCTTTAGCAAACTAAAACAGTAATTTATGTTTTATTCTCCTTGAATTCCTTCCCACCTCATTCCAGTATGATAGCCAGCCCCTTGATCCTCTCTTATGTCAGTGGGTGTTAATGTTTCAAGGTTTGAAGATTCTAAACAACCTATCTTCCTGAATTTTGTTTTCTTTTTCTTTGTGGGGCCTTACCTGGGTGAGAGAGAAAGGGAGAAAGCAAGTGTGAGAAGGAAGAGAGGGGAGGGAGATATTTTTTTAGAACATCTTTTAGAATAGCATGAATGGATTTCTACCTTATCTCTGTCTTAAAAGATGATTGATATCAGATGGGCTTGTGGATAGCACAGACTCAGGCCCTGATTTTTATTCATACCTTAAGGAGGCAGCAAGCCCTCCAAAGGGAATGGTTCCATACTGTATACAGGTGGATTAAGCTTCAAGGATAATGGGATCTGTCAAGAATCTTAGGCTTACATTTGCCATTGAAGCAGTGCTTTCTGAATTATTGCACAGTACCAGGGAGGGCAAAGAAGTTTTAATAATGAGCAACATCACGTTAATAATGAGTTTTCTAGCAGACACAAGATTGGATTTCAAATAAAGGTTTATGAGATTAAATAAAAATATTAAATGTGACATTTCTTTTGTATGCTAGCTTATGGAGTGAGATTCATACCCTACAACTCAAAATAGGCAATGAATTGAATTTGTTATACATGCTGAGTATCAAAGTTAACTGTCTCTGTGTACTTTCCCCACTGGCTTTCCCTTTTAGCTGTTCCAATGAACTGTTTATTTTCCAGCTCTGGGTAATATGTGCTGCCTTTAAGCACCAGGCACTTTTTCTCCTTTAAAGTTTGCATTTAGTTTTGTCCTTCCTTTTCTCATTATCATTGTAGGTGGTCTGGCTATGTAATTCTATTTGAAAAAATAAAATCCATGATTGGTAAAACCCCTTCCATCTTTCACCTCCCCTGCTACTAGCGCCTTAAAAACCAATCAAAATCAATCATACAGTGTTGTATTATTTGTTGCTTCTCTGTATTAACCATTTAATTCTATTACTCTATTATTTTCACTGCAAGTTTTAATATAACTGCATCTTCAAGCATATAGAAGCCCTGTAGTTCATGTGGATGCTAGAAATGCTTTCTACCCACCAGCATTGCAAGCTTTCTTTCAAGATAATATAACAAAAATCTATTTTTAGTTCTGCATCTTATTTTAATGAAATGTTTGGAGTAAGGCAGACTTTTAGGAAGCATATATAATCACTCTGTGAGATTTATATCCCGAGTGTTTAATATTCAAAATTTGAAATTGAGGGAAACAAAAAAGAAAGTGCCATTGTCTGAGAGTTAAAATTCTAACTCAATATAATATTTGATTTGCAGAATTTATATGGAGACAACATAATGCCAAAGTCCTGTCTGTACCATTTCTCTTAGCAGTTGATTCATATTAAAATTATAAATTAGCATTTTGTTGATTTCTTATAAGTTTTGTGAATCTGAATTCATTTATGATGAATGTAATTTTAGGGTGTTGAGAAATCAGGATTCTGAACCTATGATGGTGAAGGCACGGCTCCAAGTTTTGCAATTTTATGGGGGTCCTGTTTGGAAAAAAAAAGGGAAAATTGGCATCTTTCAAATGACTTTTATTGGTTATGTAATTCTGCATAATATATTACCCTAAAATTTAGACACTTTAGGCAACAAACATTTGATATGTTATAGTGCCTAAGCAGGAACCTGGCTCCTCCTTAGTTGATTGTCTCAGCCTCAATTTCTGAGGTGAGATTCCAGTCAAAGTATCAGCTAGGGCTGCAGTCTCACCTGAACGCTTGGCCCAGGGAGAATACACTTCCAAACTCACTTAGCTGGTTGTTAGTAGGAGTCAGTCTCCACGATCTATGGGACTGAGGGCCTTGGTACCTCACCAGCTATTGGCTGGAAGACTCCTTTAGTTCCTTGTCATATATGCTTGTCCAGAGGGCAACTCAGAAAACCACAGTTGGCTTCCCTCAGAGCGAGTGAGTAAGAAAGGAAGAGAAGAGCCTAAAAAATAATGCATAGTTTTTGTGTAACCTAATCAAAGAAGGGACATCGCTAACTTCTTCTCTATCCCATTCATTAGAAGTGAATGAATAAATCCAGCCTATGCTCAAGGGAAAGGGATTGCCAAAAGGTATAAGTACCAGGCAGCAGGGATCATTTGAAACCATTTCAGAGGATTCCTCCACACAGTTATTGCAATTTGCCTTTGGCAAGCTATTGTGGATATAATGAAAAACAACAAGTAATAATAAGAGTTTAAAGCAGGAAATGTGTATAGTTTTATCTATGGTGTGGCATCATTTACCATCAAGGGTCAATAATTTCCCAACTACAGAATCTTGGCTACTTATAGGAGGTAGGGGTTGACAGCTGTTGGCAATGGGGAAATAAGTCTCAGAAATATTGAACATCTATGAAAGTTCTGAAATATAAATTATCAAATGTAAGTCATGGTTCTCTTCTACCACATTATTTTCACTGAGAGATATAATAAACACCTACCACTGCCACGTTCATGTAAGTGAAATTCTACAATCTGTGCCTGCACAGACACTATCACATCAGAACATCACCACTGTCGTTAGGAAAATACTTATTCTTTGCCATTTGTTTTAGTTTCCTAGGTTGTTAAAAAAAAACAAAACAATCTGGCTTAAACAATGGGAATTTGTTAGTTTACAGTTTTGAGGCTGTGAAAATGTCCAAATCAAGGGATCATCCGTGCGATGCTTTCTTCCTCTGGCTGAAATGCTTCTTGCCCATCTCTCACATAGGATAATGAAGCAAAGACAAGGCTTTGAGGTAGCTTCTGAAGTATTTCTGAAGACTAATCTGTACTCCGACATTTTGAAATTCACTTTCTGTATTGTAAACCAGTTTCATCCATAATTGATAAGTGCCTGGTCTCTGGGTTTGGATCCTGCTTGGAGTTTGCTGCTGCCACAAGACTTGAAAGGACTAACTTTAGCTTCCTTCTGTCACTGCCACATGGGCTCCAATTCTTTGTTTCCTCTCCTTGAAGGTGAAGCATAAACTCTCATTGACACTTTTACTTTTAGTCAGTTTTCCCATGAGGAAGAGTCCATCCTTGGTTTATACTTTGGAATAATGTTCCAGTTGTTTCACAGCTGTATCTCATGATTCCTCTTGAAAAGGAGTGGTTGGGGAGTAGCGTGATGCAGAAAATTGCACTTTACTCTTGGTGCAAACTATCCTAAGCCTTCTCCCAAAAGTGTCTTTACAAGACAATCTCAGCTATCCTTGTGGAAGGTGTGGACAGCAACACCCACCCTTCCTGATTGTCTCCCTGGGTCACAAGGGACACAGTCAGCTCCATATTCTTTGACAGGAAGCGAGCAGGATTTATAGGCACTATTCCAAGGCCAGATTACTAGCCCATGAGTTCTTTGTCATCTTGAAATCTTTCTCCTTGATTTGTGCAATCAGCAACAGATATTGGTTGAGGGTTTTGAGTTGCATTTGAAAATAGGTTTAGGCCATAAGCCATGAACACCACCTTATTAAAATAGACAGTCCTCACAGGCCTTAATGTTTAAGATTTTCCTAAATCATGTGAAAATTCTGTATCTTTTATTTTATTCTGTGTATTTTCAAATTGTAAAAGTACATAATATGTCTTATTTTCTTTAGCAGTCAAATGTAAGTGATAAATGATATTTCCCACCAAAGATGGGAAGAAGGTATAATCATGTAAACAGAAGAAATTTAGTGTTAGAACTCATTAAAATGCAGCTCAGTGAGGGCAAGTTATTTAAACAATCTGAGTTTTAGTTCCTTTGACTATAAACCAGGATAATTACTACTTTATTACAGAGTTGTTAAAGAACCTTATGCATATAAAAATGAGCACTGTAGAAGAACCACTTTTAGGTACCACGATATTTACTTTCTTCAAAATTCTCTAGATTATTTCCTTGATAATTTAACTGGCTAGGCTACTTCATGCTGGTTAGGATATACTGTTCTAACCACTATTAAAAATAATTCAAGTAACAAGGTCCAGAAGGGATGCTCCACTAGCCATCTGTCTATGTGTTTATTTTCCTGTTGAAGATCCATCTCTCTCTATATATGAGATGGCTGGATTAAATACATAACTACTGAAATTGCTTTCACCTTTTGCTTCCTCTTTCATGTCTTAAGAAGTTGCTATTTATTCTATCTCACTTGTGGAGTGAAACCATTGTCTGTCACTCACTCTCTTAGTTCTCTCACACATTTTGATCAAATATGTCCATTTACTTGAACATAACAGATGCTCCCTGTTTTCTTTTTCCCCCTTTCATTTGATCTCCCCCTCTCCAAGGAGGAAAGCAGAAATTACAGACAAACCATGGAAAATCTATGCACATCTGTTTCTGATTATTTTCTTACTTGTAAAGAGTCCTTTGGGAGATATATATTATAACAAAAAATATGGTGTTCTTGTGGACAGGTTTTATTTTAGCTATTGACTTCACATGTATAAGGAAAAATATTATTAAAAAATAGGTAATTGTAAGTTGCCAAAGGATCACACTTTTCAAACAATGAAAGCGCCTTTTGTTAACATGCATTAAGTTAGGCTATAGCTTACTAAATCCTACAACTGGGAAGCTAATACACATAATTTTACTTAAGAAATATGTTTCCCATAATTAAGGTAACAGATCATTTGTGGTTGATTCTTTTGAGAGTTTGGATTAATAATCTTTCTTTATGTTTAAAACAAAACCAAACAAAACGCCATAATTTTTAAAGAAAGTTCAACCTCACTCTGAGTTTTTCATACCTGCTTTCTGGTATATTAGTTGTCTTTATAAAAATTCAAAGAATAGCAAGATTCATTAATTTTAATGCAATTTTACTGAGATATATTCACATACAATATAATCATCCAAAATATGCAATCAATGGCTCACAGTATCATCATATAGTTGTGCATTCACCATCACAATCAATTTTACATTTTCATTACTCCAAAAATAAAAAAATAAAAAAGAACATCCAAAATTTCCCATACCCTTTTCCCTCCATTATTTACTTTTTGTCCTTATTTTCTTACTTACATACAATGCACATACAATGAAAAAGGGAGTGTCAGTCACAAGGTTTTCACAATCACATGGTCATACCATATAAACCATATATTTATATAATCATCATCAAGAATCAAGGCTACTGGAATACAACAGCATTTTTTCCTTCTAGTTATTCTAATACACTAAAAACTAAAAAGGCATATCTACTTAATGCACAAGAATAACCTCTAGAATGACTTCTTGAATCTATTTCAAATCTCTTAGCCACTGAAACTTTATTTTGTTTCTTTATTTTCCCTCTTTTGGTCAAGCAGGTTTTCTCAATTCCTTGAAACCAAGACTAGGCTCATCCCTGGGAGTCATATTCCATGTTGCCATGGATGTTAATACCCCTTGGAGTCATGTAACACATAGGAGAAAGGAGAGTGTATTAACTTGCAGAGATGGCTTAGAAAGAGAGAGGCCACATCTGAGCAACAAAAGAGACTCTTTATGGTGACTCTGAGACATAATCATAAGTCTGTTTAGCTTTTCCTTTGCAGGAATAAGTCTCATGAGGGCAAGCTCTAAGATTGAGGGCTTGACTTATTAAATTTGTAGTCCCTAATGCTTGTGAAAATATCAGGAATTCCTCAGTTGATGAATTTTAATATTTCTACATTTTCCCCAGTCCCTCAAGGGAACTTTGAAAATACTTTTTAAATTTTTTGCCAAAACTACTCTGGGATATATCTGAGTATTACATTAACGAGGACAAAATAACAAGATCTCATTCCCTATTCTAGGTTCCATGTAATTATGTTGTTTGAATAAACTGCCCATACAGGTTAAATTAGGTAGCATGCAACAGAAAATACAAGTTTTGTATTAAATAAATATCTCTTTCTTTGTTCTCACACAGAAGTTGAAGTTATAAAATACAGTCATTATCATCCTTTATCCTGTATTCTGATTTACCTTAGTTCTATCCAGATCAGTTTCATTTATATCACTAACTTAATTCTGATCTCTTTTTAAGTTTCTTTAACAATTGTTGCATGGGGTAATGCTGACTTTCAGAACTGCAGAGCTCTAACTCGGAGTCTCAGATGTCAAGAATTCCCAAAGTTCAGGAAATAACCTGTTTATACCCAAGGAGCTCAGCATCTCCTAGTTTAGGAATAACAGTTAAAACTCAGGAATAGTTGAGCATACCTTCTAGGAACATTCTACATTCTAGGAACCTCTACAATAAGCCTTATTGAATGTTTTGTACTCCTTAATTATCAATTGCTCAATCTCAGCCCATATTTCCTGATGATCTATGCTCTTAAATTCAACACTCAGAATTTGCAAGTAATAGTTAGTCAATATTAGTAAGACCTTAGAATATTTGTCTTTTTACTTCTGGTTCACCTAGTTGCATGCCTCACCACTTCATTCCTTCTTGTAGTTACTCAATATTCCATTGGATGTCTGCACCACAGTTCGCCCTTCCATTTTTCAGCTGATGGACCCATAGGCCACCTCCATTCTGTTACAGGCCATGAGTATTGCCACCATAAACACCAGGTGCAAATATCCATTTATGTCCCTGCTTTCAGTTCCTCCAAGTATATATTTAATAACAGGTTTGTAGGGTCATATGGGGACCCTCTACTTAGCCTTCTGTGGAACCATCACACTACTATCCAGCAGCTCTATGCTATTCAACTTCCTTACCAACAGTCAATAAGTACATATCCCTCCCTCATATCCCCTGCTTATTGACATTTAACTTTTGTATATTATTTTTATTATAATTAATGGTAGTGTATTGCAATTTTACTGTTAACTATAGACCCTGGGTTGCATTGATTATATTTTTCCCATATGCCATCCCATTTTCAACACCTTGCAATATTGGCATTCATTTGTTCTCCTTCATGTAAAAACTTTCTTATATTTGTACATTTAATCACCATCATTGCCACTCTAGGTTTTGCTAAGTTATGCAGTCCCAGTTTTTATACTCTATCTTTCCATCTGGTGTTATACATTCCCCTATCCTTCTTCTTTCAACCATACCCACACTCAGCTTTGTTCATTATACTTATAATATTGTGCTCTCCTTTTACCCTTACTGGTAGCCTTCATTTCTAAACTATTCACCAAACCTATCTATCCTGTCTTTTCCTATTTGTCTGTAATGCTCTCTTTAGTATTTCTTGTAGAGTAGGCCTCTTGTTTACAAACTCTCAGTGTCTGCTTGTCTGAAAATATTTAAAGTCTCCTTTAACTTTTTTGTATGGTGTATGGTGGGGTCACATTTCATTATTTTTCCATGTGAGTATCCCATTATTGCAGCACCATTTGTTGAATTTTTGTTTGTTTGTTTTGCTTGTTTGTTTTTTTTTTTGCGGGGGGAAGGGGGAGTGCATGGACCGGAAATCAAACCCAGTCTCCCGTATGGCAGGTGAGGAATTCTACCACTGAACTACTCTTGCAAGCCCCCTCTCCTTCATTTTTTTGGGGGGACGATTCATGGTTTGGGAATCAAACCTGGGTGTCCTGCATGGAAGGCAGGTATTCTAACCACTGAACCACCTATGCACACTCTCCTTCCTTTTTGAAGGACAGTTTTGCTGGATATAGAACTCTTGGTTGGCAGTTCTTCTCTTTTAATATCGTAAATATATCATGCAGTGGCCTACTTGCCTCCATGGTTTCTTCTGAGAAATCTACACATAGTCTTATCAAGTTTCCCTTGTATGTGGTGGGTCACTTTTCTCTTGCTGATTCAGAATTCTCTGTCTTTGACATTTGACAATCTGATTAATGCATATATTGGAGTGGCTCTATTTGCATCTATTCTGTTTGCTGTGCTTCTTGGATCTGTAAGTTTATGTTTTTTACAAGAGTTGAAAAATCTTCAATGATTATTTCCTCCATTAAGCTTTCTTCCTCTTTTCCCTTCTCTTCTTCTTGGACATATTCATGTGTTTCATGCTGTCATTCAATAATCTGAGATCCTGCTTAAATTCTTCCATTCTTTTCCCTATCTGTTCTTTTGTGAGTTGGATTTCAGATATCCTGTCATCTAGCTCATGAATCCTTTCCTCTGCCTCTTCAAAGCTCCTGTTGTAATTCTCCATTGTGTTTTTCATCTCTTCTATTCTGCCTTTCATTCCCATAATTTTGTATATCCATAAGTTTGCCATTTGTATTTTCAAGTTCTTCTTTATGGTTGTCTGTCTTCTTTATATCCTTCATCTCTTTTGCCATATCGTCCTTCAACTTGTTGATTTGATTTTCGATCTGATTTAGAAGATCTGTTTGAACATCTTTAATTAATAGTTTTACTCCCCATTTGAAGTGTAATTTTTTCCTTTGACTTGGCTATATTTTCATTTTTCCTAGTATGATGTGTAATTTTTTGCTGCTGCCTAGGCATCTGATTTCCTTGATTAGTTTATTTTATACATCATTTTTGCTCTTTTACCTAGGGATTTTTTTTGGTTGACTTTGTTCTCTATCTGTCCTTTAACATTCAGTTCAGCATATTCTAAATCTCTAGCATTCTCTAAATCTACTTAACTGACATCTAACCCCAATTTGATATTCCCAGAAGGAAGGAAGAGGGTGTAATCAGTTTCAAGTTTCCCTGAGAATGAGACCCAGCCGACTGCCAGTTTTTCTTGTCAGGTATCTTGAATCTGTGTTTTCCCTGGCCTGACCAGCAGGTGGCACTTGCCTGCTCACAGTTCTCCACCAGCAGAAAAGTGAGACTGTGGCTTTAATTCTCAGCAGACCCTTTCCCTCCAAGAGCATGGTTGAGAGAAAATGAGGCAGAAGATGGGCATAAACTGTTTATGTTTTCCAGTCCAGAGGCTCTGAATTCTCTGAATGAAAGTGGCCACTTCTGCTGGGTCCTGCCCACCCCTTTTCTTGCAGAAGATATGCCCTTTAGGAAATTATCTCCTTTACCTAACAAGTTACTTTGTCTCTTGGACATACCTAAACTATGCCCGTGTCTGGGCAGTGCTGAAACCTGAGACTGGCTGCAGCATTGTTTAATGGACAGATATAAAGTTAAAAAAAAAATGGAAAAAAAATCCATTTCAGAGCCAGATTCATTTCCCTGGGTTTTTCAAATCAAGGGTCAGAGTTGGGAGTTGGTACCCAGCTCTATGTGTCCCTGTTTCTTAGGAGTATAGCCCTTTTCCAGTATCCTGAGCTTGGCCAACTCCAGAAATCTCTGTCTTTTTTTTTTTTTTTAATCAGTCTTGCCTCTTCTCTGCTGGGGAGAAAACTCCAGGTTCCTTTTGTGTTAGCTCTAGATTTATCTGAGTTCTGAGCTTATATTCGGCAGTCCAAATTTGTTTATTAACCTGCAGTTGGAGCTTGGTTGAGCTACATTCCCTTGCTCCCAAGGAGAAGTGTCTTCAATACAGCTTGCTATGTCAGTGGGGCAGGGGCAACAACCTTCACAGTTTGGGGCTTTTCTTTTGTTCCATGCTATGATCCTGGCCCCTCTACCCATTCCAGTCTGGTGTATGATAAGTGTCTAGCTTAGTAGAAATGTCTTCTTTTATCCCATGGGGAAGTAACTCCAAAACAGCCCGCCATGCCAGGGGGGGGAGAAATGCTAGCTTCCAGAACTTTGGTGGCTTACTTTTGGCCATTTATTAGCTGCCCTAGATGCCAAACTAAATTCTACACCTCCCTATGCCATCAACTTGTTCTGCTTCCACAAGATTTGTTATTATTATTGATCTGTAGTGATTCAAATGTACATAGATACATCATTTTAAAGCAGGTCGTGATTTAAAAATCCTAATTCAAACCACGTGACTAGAAATAACATCAGTACTCCTGAGGACATATATTCGGAAGATGTCCTCACTGCTATTTTAAATGATCCATGTATCTTCTGGGTATTTTCAAAGCATAAAACATACTGAATGCCACCTTAATCTTAAATTCAACTTCAAAATATTTTGAAAGTGTAATCTGCTATTCAGTGAAATGAATCATATGAACACATAGAAGTTTTGAAGTGTAATTCATCCATTTCACTTTATCACTAACAAGGTTTGTGAATTTTTTGCAGGCAATTTTCATCCTAACTCATGCATCCAACTGTTGGCAATGAAATTTGTGTTACAGAAATACCTTATATGTCAATTAGTAAATATGAATTATTGACATCATTGTTTCACTGAACCAAGTGGGGTAAGCATGTAATTCCTAAAGTAGTGCTTCATTACAAGGACACTCCCTTTCTATCAAAGGCATGATGACTTTACTTATTATATTAGAAAACAGTTCAAATTAGTTTTTTATACAGTTATGTCTGCTCCCTTTTAAATTATTAGATGAATAAGAAATTTCTGATTGTGAAATACCATAATCATGCATTTAAGTATTTAGCTTCAACATAGTTTTTAATGTTTACGACTCATGCTAATTTTAAAAAAGAAATATTCTAATGGAATGTGCTAGCACATGTAATACACATTTATTGAACAAATTCTGATTGGATTGAAAATATAATTAATTAATTTTTTTGTGACCTGAAATAAAATTGGTGTGTGTAGCTTCTGTTTCATATGATAAATGCATTTCTAGATATCTACTAGCAGCAAGCCATTATGGATTATTGGGAAAATATATATATTTAAACCATATTAGTTACTCAGTAAATTTATTGGAAGGATGGGTGGATGAATGAATCTTTGGATGGATGGACCATTGAATGCATTAATTGATGAATAGAAATATGAATGATTTAGTAAATAATTAGGTTCTAATGCAATACTTGTAAGAGAAATAAGGAATAGTTACTTTTTTTCCCTAAGTCTGGGGATCTGGGAAGATAATTTTTGTAAGAACATATAATTTTCTGCAGTACCAAAGATAGACATTGAAATAAATAGAAGGCAGAAGCCCTTATAGAGGGCATAATCAAAGAGGTTCCCTATGATTAGAGCTTATTCCTGCTGGGAAGTTTCCAAATCATAATACAGATATATTGTTCAGAGTTAGCACACCAAAAGGAAAATGTGCTTATAAATCTACCTTCCAATCTCCATCATTTATTGATTGAAAGCTCTTTTGAGGATCATTTATTCATTAAACAAGTTCAAACTCTGGGAATAGATGGTGAGAACAGATATGGCTCCTGTCTTTATTGAGCTTACTATCTAGATGACAAAATAAGCAAGAATATAATTTCATAAGCAAATACTACTTTAAACTTGTGGTGAGTATTAGGAAGAAGTAAGAGCATGATGTCTTGTGAGCATATGTCTTTCAGTTACTGAAAAAATGTGCTAGCGTTGTTCAATCATTTAATAAATAAAATGTTACACAAAATATTAAAATGTTGTAGATAGTAAAGATCATACAATGATTTTACATGTTGTCTTCTCCATAACTAATAATATTATTAATTTGGACTTTTGTTTAACTTTTCTATTTCCTTGTTGATCCTCTGTCTGGTTGTTCTGTCTGTAGGCGAAAGAGGTCTTTTGAAGTCTCCTACTATTATTGTTGATACATGTATCACTCCTTTCAGTTTTGCCAATTTCTGTCTCATGTACTTTGGAGCTCCTTGATTGGGAGTGTAAACATTTATGATTGTTATATCTTCTTGGTGAATTGACCCTTTAATTACTATATAGTGCAGTTCTTTGTCTCTTATGATGACTGTACATTTAAAGTCTGTTTTGTCTGATATTAGTATAGCTACTCCTTCTTTCTTTTGATTACAACTTGCTTGAAACATCTTTTTCACTTTTAATCTATTTGTATCCTTGCATCTAAGATGAGTCTCTTATAAACAGCATATAGCTGGATTATATTTCATAATCCATTCTGCCAATCTGTATCTTTTACTGGTATGTTTTAGCTGGCAGAACTCCCTTTAGTACTTCTTGTAGGGCCCATCTCTTGTTTACAAATTCTTTAAGGACTTGTTTGTCTATGAAAACTTTAACCTCTCCCTCAGTTTTGAAGGACAAATTTAGCTAGGTACAAAATCTTGGCTGGAAGTCTTTTTTCTTTCAGGATCTTAAATATATCATACCACTGCCTCCTCATGTCCATAGTGCCAGTTAAGTAATCTGAATTCAGCCTTATGTGTTTTCCCTTGTATGTAGTAGATTGTTTTTCTCATACTGCTTTCATAATTTTCTGCTTCTCTTCAACATTTGGCAGACTGACTAGTATGTATCTTGGGAAGGCTTATTTGGATTTATTCTATTTGGAGTTCATTGGGCTTCTTTTATTTGCATATTTATGTCCTTTATAAGGGTTGGGAAGTTTTCCCCTGTTATATCCTCAACTAATCTTCCTAGCCCTTTACTGTTCTCTTCTCCTTTGGGGGCACCAATGATTTTTTATTTGTGCACTTTGTCTTGTCCATCATTTCCCTGAGATCCAATTCAAATTTTTCCATTTTTGTTTGCCATTTTCTGTTTTGAGTGTTTGAAATCAGTTCTCCTGTCCTCTACTTCACTTATTTTTTCTTCTGCTTCTTCAAATCTGCTATTGTGCATCTCTAGTATATTTTTTATTTGGTCTTCAGCCTCTTTGATCCCTGTGATATCTGCTATTTTTCTATTTATTCTTTCAAATTCCTTTTTATGTTCTTCTAGTGTCTTCTTAATCTTCTTTATTTCATTAGCCATCCCATTTATTTTATTTAGTAGAATTATATGAATGTCTGTGATTAGTTGTTCCAAAGTCTGTGTTTCCTCTAATGTTTTAAATTTGGTCATTAGGCTGGGCTATATCTGTCTACATTATGGTATGTTTAGTGATCTTCTGTTGCATGTAAGTATTTTGATTGTTTACTTTGAAATTGATATCCTTCAGTAGTCTAAAATTTGCATTTTGGGGATGGATGTGGAGCAATATGTGAGATACAGGGCAGGGCACAACAGTGCTGATGCATTGAGGTCAAGAAGTCAGTGCATGAATGTGTAGCTGCCCAGTGGTGGGGGTTTAATTTGATTTTTGATTCTTTCATTCTACTCTTCAATACACTAGCTTCATACCCAAGGCCATCACTCTAGGAGAAGGCAGGGCAGGGACTGAAAACAGAAATAATCTTGAGAAGAGAAAAAATTGACACGGAACAGTCAGAATTCTGACCATTCCCTCAGTTGTGGCTACCGGAGGAGAACCCCTATGTTTTTATTATCAATATACATAGCAATCCACTTAGGGTGAATACTAGGGACATTGTATGCATGCATATACATTTCTTAACATAGGGGATGAATTTTATAAAATTTAGCATTCTTTGTTTTAATGAATAAGTTATTGACAAAAATAACATTTATGTTGTGTGATTACATTTCTATATAGTCAAATCTGTGAGATACTTGAATACAGGAATAATGTTTTCATAAATATGTATTCTCAGATAGGAACACACAACTCACACAATAACTATCATATGAATAAATGAATAAAACATAGAATAATATTTATCTATATCTAACAAATTTGGAAACATAGTTATTAAAATAAAATATGATCCTTAGTATGATAATATGAGCCTTTGTAATATGTGCCTTGTTATACTCTAGAAGATTATCATACATAGTTTAATCTTACCACACCAAGTTTAATGAAATATAGAAGCTTTCATTGTTATTTCCAATTCACACATGAGGAGAATGAAACACACAAGGTTAATTGAGTTGCAGGAGTTACCAACTGAAGTGGCATAATTCAGACTGGAAACCAGTTCATAAGTCTGTATCCCTAAATTGTTCCAATTTGCCTGAGCTATAATCATCTCATTTAGTCCAAAGTTGTGGAACACATTTTTTTAATGACATTAAATATTTTTGTAGCAAAATCTTATGTAAGTACTTTTATATAGTCTGTGAGTCAATGCTTAACCTAAAATTATGCCTTACTAAGATTTCAGCGGCACTTAATTGTACATAATTTATGCGCAAGTTTACACAGTACCTACTAAACTTAAGGTAAAGTTGATCTTACGTATTTATTAATGCAAGGAAGTAGTCTTTATTTAGAGTTAGAGATCATACAGATACAAATTAAATAAAGCAATATAACTACATTTTATAAGCTGATTTGATGCAGACATCACTTTTTACCCAGTTATGACTTTTGCTCCAGGGCAATAATAATGTATTACATTTTCTAGAATTTGTGTCCAATGCAATCTTGCTTTAAATGCATGTTTAATTGTCATATCAACTAATATTTCTCTAACATATTTACACTTTTTAAGCACTCATTGTAGCTTTTATTGTCCTTTTAAAAAATATGTCCTAACCATAAATATTTGCAATATCTATAAAAGGAATTGTGAATAATAAAAAAATCATTTTTCAGTAATTGCATCTTTTTAAATATCATTTATATATCACAGTCAATGCCATTTCACTTATTCAACAAAGCTAATTAAAATAAGAAATGTGTATTCATAGTAGCATGATTGTAAATAGCTGTCTAGCTATTTAAAATTATTTAAAATACCAGTTAAAAAACAAGTGTATAACTGAAATAATACCAACTGAATTACTTCAAATATAACAGCATTAAGTGACATTTTATCCTATTATAACTCGGGATAATATAAAGAGATCAATTGATATGATTTCCTCATACCATTTCTCAGTATCTGAAAATGTGGGCATGTTAACTCATTAGTGAGCGCAGCCATAGGATGAAACTTCCCGTTAAAGAAGAGATAAGAAATTAAATATGTACTTTGTATAATAACATATGCACACAAAAACACAACCATTTTTGGAACCAAATTAGCATTAGTGGGTTCTTCAATTTCATTTTCAAAGATAGAATATATAAAAGTGTTGTGAAATAACTGAAAATGTTTTGAGATTATCAATCCAAAATAGGTGATTGACAACACCTCTTTTTTTTTCAGCTACCAAGAAGGGAGAAAGCATAGAATAATTAAGTGTTTGAGTTCAATGAATTCTGAAGCAAGAAATAATATCTCAGGTTCAGTGTTACAATTTTGGAAGAAAATATTGCAGCTTTATGAGATATTTTCCACCCTCAGTATCTATTCTTGAAGAAGAGGTAAATTAAATACAAATATTCAATATAACACAAAGGTGTTATATAATAATTATTGGTTAAATCTAAATCAAACTTCATGGAGATGCGATTTATATATATATATATATATATATATGGCTTTTGGAGATTAGATAGCACTGTATGCAGAGTATAATAATTAAAATAAGCTTGCAAAATAAATAAGACAATGAAAAGTGTAGTACATTTTTGTGAAAGAGAATATGAAAACAAGCATAAGGACACGTTCATGGAAAGCAAGTATTTCAGAGCAAAAGTAACAGTTATGTGACATGAATATAGGCTTCTGTACAATGGAAAGCTTTAAAGGTCAGAAGAAAGGATTGTACATGATTTGCAATAAAATAGCTACTGAAAGATGAATTAAGATCATCGTTTTTTTAATTAACTAACCATAATTTAGGAGGGATAAGACAAGTATGTAAATAATTTAATTTTTAAGACTGATTGTATGTGAAGTCAGAATTAAGTGACTTGAACTTTCAAAGATGCTAGAGATCAAGTTTTACCAAGAAGAGGATAAGTGAGCAAGATTACTAATATAACATCAATGATGGTAGTCAAATAATTATGCAAAATTTACCTTACAGGGCAGGCCATGGTGGCTCAGTGGCAGAGTTCTCTCCTGCTATTTCAAGACCGGGGTTTGATTCCCAGTGTCTGCCCATGTAAACAAATAAACAAACAAAAATTGACTTGCATCTCAACAGAATTAGCTGGAGATAAGGAAAAGTACTCAGAAAAAATAGGTAATAATTTATCTAGCATTGTGGTAGGTTGAATTGAGTACTCCGATCTGGACTTGTTTTTGGTCTTAGTCCATTTTCTGGTGGGTATGGACCCATTGTAAAGAAGATCTCTTCAATATGTTACTTCAGTTAAGGTGTGGCCTAATTTAATAAGAATGGGATATAATCTGAATTATTGGAATCCTTTACAAACAGAGTGAAAGTCAGACAGAAAGAAAAAAACACAGGGGAAGAAGTTGGAATTCATCCGATCCTGGAGAAGAAAGGAGGAGACATTGCCATATGTCTTGCCTGTTTCAGAAAATCCAAGGACGATGGATTGCCAGAAGCCAGCTCCAGAGCGCCACAGTCCGCAGGGAGAAAGTATTGCCTTGCTGATGCCTCTATTTTGAACTTCTCCTAGCCTCGAAACCAAGGGCAAATAAATTTCTGTTGTTTAAGCCAACCCACTATATGGCATTTAACAGCCAGGAAACTTTGACAAGCATCTACTAATTCTTTGCAAGACATAGTGCTGAAAATAAATACATTGTATTTAATGTTTTCAAATCGTCAGTAAGATATATATTTTCATCTGCTTTTAATTAATGAAGCAACAGAGGTTAGTACAGGTTAAATAACTCCCCATAGGACATATAACTGGTTAATTACAGATGGCAATTATGAAGCCAAATCTGTCAAGCTGCAGCCCACACATTTTTAACTATGGCACCTGTATAAGTTTGCCCATTGCCGGAATGCGATATACCAGAAGTAGAATGGCTTTTATAAAGGGAATTTAATAAGTACCAAGTTTATAGTTCTAAGCCTATGGATATGTCCAAATTAAGGCACCAAAAGAGGTTACTGTTGTGGGGTGCACTGAAAGAGGGACCATACAATTAAAAACTCAAGCAATTTGGAGTCTTTATTAGCCAGCTGGCAACTGCCTCAGAAACCTCCAAGAAAGAGGATTCAGAGAGCAGCCCCCAGAGGTTTTCAAGGTGTGCTTATAAAGGATAAAATTATGTTGTGGTTTTTTTTGCAGTTGCTAGCAAGCAACCAGATTATAGAAGCAGAAGAATGCCTTTATCCATTGCCAAAACACATCCCGTTCCCTCAGTTTCTTAACATAGGTGATTGTTTAACTCTCGGGGATATTCTGCCCCAATGGTGTGGGGACTTTCCCTGCGTGGGCCTGATTGATTGCTCCTGGCCCTCCACATTCCCCACTGGTTTTATGAGAGAATCAAATCATCGTTTCTTTGTTTTGATTATAAATCTGTTGATACCGGGGTCCAAGGACTAATAATTTAACAGTTTGTATTTTTCTTTGCACGCATGAGGTTAGACAGTTGATTACACAGGGTCCAAACATTAAGCCTAATAATATGAGGATTAGGGGCCCTGCTGCAGTGGACAAGAGCGTGGTCAGCCATGGAGACCAGGAAAATAAGTTTTCATACCAGCTGGTTTCAGTTTGTTGGCGTACTTCCCGCTCTCGTACCTGCTACAGAGTAGGGATAGACTATTTCTAATTATTCCAGAATGATTGGCATAGAGGCAGCAGGTTTCTCCGAGGGCCATGCATAACCCTCCTTGTTTCAGAAATAGGAGGTCTAAGCCTCTGCGGTTTTGGAGGATGACCTCAGCCAGTGAATTTAGGGAGTTTTCCAAACGACAGACAGAGCCTTCTAATTCACTAAGATCCAGATCAACTTGCTTGCTAAGGGTTTTAAAATTTTGGTCCCCGGTAATGAGGGCTGAAGTCCTGACTGCAGTTGATCCTGCGATGCCCAGTCCAACAAGGAGGGGCACTAAGATTGGGGCTTGCTTGACCTGGTAAGTGGGTTCTAAATGTTCCCTACCTCCTTCCCCAGAATAATAATATACTTGGGGGATAATATGAACCAAAATACAAAACTCCTCCTTGACTGTCATTATTGGAGGAGTTATACGGGGGGTAATGCCAGATGTGCAGGCAAACCAAGCACCATCAGGGGCTCCAAGGAGGTGGTCCCATCCACCTGGGTTGAAGTTAAAATGCCCTTTAGTGACATGATGAGACCGCAGGCATCACTACATGGGTATTAGCTAGATTAAAATTCTCAGAATAAATACAGGTTCCCTGCCCTTGGAGATCTCCTAGGGCGAGTTTCGGTTCCTGTCCCCACCTGCATAGGTGCTGGCCTGGTGCTTCCTGGACTGAGAGGTTTCTGATATGGGTATCCGTGAAGCCTAGGGAGATGTTAGCTCCTATTCCTATGTAATAAGGGGGTTCAAGCAAAGCCAACAGTCTTTAGTAATAAGTGGATTGGTTTGATTCATAAACTGGAAAACTGAATTTAACATGTTGAGCAGGGGTTTCTTAGGGGAGGGAGAAGAATTTATTTGGGAGTTTGGGGTGGCATAGTCTTTTGAGCTCGAGCCTACCATAGGTGGGACCCTGAGTCTGGGGCGCTGTGCCAGTTTTATGCCAGGGTTGAGAGCTCGATTAGGTCGTATGGGATTGTCCGCTTTATGGGGAAGGAACCTTTGAATTGTGAAAATGGTGCCTGGGCTGTGACCTGAGACATATAATCTCAATCCCCAAGTTTTTCCACTCACCCAGGTTTGGCTATGCCAGGAAGGGATAGTAATAATCATTGGGTTACAGGCACCTCGGGTGCAACTGTTGGGGTTATGGGCTGGTGCCTTTGTTAAGGTTATGAACGGGTCATGGTTAGTCCATTCTGCGATTGTTTCACAACCCCAGTTGGCACAATAATGTTGGCCTCCCCCTTGGCAGTTTGAACTTCCCTCCGCGGGACAGGCATAGAATTGGGTATGCCATAAGTCTTTTTCTTGGTGGGGGGTAGCACACCCATTTCTGAGCATGTTACCGTAACTCCCCTTTCCTGGTGTTCAAACAGTTGGCAGAGATCAAAGTGGAGGGCTGGTTGGGAGGGAGTGGTGGGTGTAGCCACCAGTACTCCATCCACCGTTTTTGTGAGTTCCTAGGTATAGTTTATAACCTAGTGAGGGTTTTTTCCCGCCACCCCCACCAGGGATATTAAGAGGACCCAGAGGGATTTCTGGAAAGTCTTATCTTTAGTGGATCCTCAGTTCACTGGATGGTCCATTTTTCAGGGATCTGGTCTGGGGTGGCCTTTTTTATCTGGGTGTGATGAATCCAGTGCCATTTTCCTGCAACTTTCACTGCTGTTGGAGTTGAGAGGATCACTGGCAGGGGTCCTGTCCACTGGGCTTCCAAGGTGGCTGGCTGAAGTTTCTTTATCCAGATTAGGTCTCTGGGCTGCACCTGAAATAAATCTTTTTTAGGGGCAGGATTTGTTGGTCCTGGATGTGCTGCCTTCACCAGTTCCCGAGTTTGCTGGGTGGTAGATTGCAGGGCCTGTAATGATTTTAGAAGAGAATGGTTATTTAATTCAGCTATTTTTCCTTTCCCCAATTTAGGGATTAGTGGAGGTGGTCGTCCAAACATGATTTCATATGGGGTAACTCCCTTAACATTGGGAGTACATCTAGTTTTTGGGAGGGCAAATGGAAGGAGACTCACCCAGTTTTCGCCAGTCTCGAGCTTTAGTTTATTTAAAGTTTCCTTTATTGTTCTGTTCATTCTTTCAACTTGCCCTGAACTCTGTGGCCTATAAATACAATGCAATTTCCATTTGATATTTAATATTTTTGCTAACAATTGGGTAACTTGGGCGATGAACGCCGGCCCATTGTCGGACCCCATTGCAGTCGGGAGGCCGAATCGGGGGACAATTTCAGAAACTAGTTTTTTTACTACTATTTGTGCTGTCTCGGTTCTGGTAGGAAATGCCTCATTCCATCCGGAGAAGGTGTCGATGAAGACTAACAGGTATTTGTATCCATATGGACCAGGTAATATTTCTGTAAAGTCTATTTCCCACTGTTCCCCTGGGGCTTGTCCCCTCAGCCTGGTTCCTTGGGGCATTTCTCTCCCTCAGCCGGAATTTACCTGGGCATGGATGTGGCATCTGGAAGATATCTGCCGGGCTTGTTGTTGCAATTGGGGAATGTAGTGGTCATTTCTCTCCTGCTTCTGACTCTTTCCAAAATGTTTCCACTTTTAAAGGATTCCAATAAACTAATCAAGACCCACCTGGAGTAGGTGGAGTCACAGCTCTGTCTAATCAAAAGATCACTAACCACAATTGGGCTTGTCATTGGTGATAATCTAATGGTGATAATCTAATCAAAAGAGTCCAACCTACAGTAATGAATCAAGATTAAAAGAAACATTTGCTCTCACAAGATGGGATCAGGAATAAAACATGACTTTTCTGGAGAACATAATACTTTCAAACTGGCACAACATCCATGCTTGGTGTGGAGGATTTCAGGGCCTGAACAGGAGAAGGTTTTAGGTTTTGGCTTACATGGCAAATCTCAGTATTAAGGGTAACTAAAAAATGGTGCAGCCCTCTCCAGAGTGGTAGGATTGATCATATTACCTGGCTGTTGTTGAACACTTACCATATGCCAGACAACTTTCTGAGGCTTTAAATGCATAAATCCTTCCAATTATCTCAATTATGCCACTTGTTAGAAAATAGAATTAGTCACATTTTAAGATGTGGAAATTTTTGCTCTGAATGAAGTAATTATTGCAAGGTCATAAAGACAGTAAACAGTAGACACAGAATATGAAGCAATTTATTTCTTGACCTTGCATTATTAGTCACTATATGATACTATCTCATCATATATAAAGTGTTGCATGATCTAAATTTAAAGGAAAAATAAGAAATGTCTAGGATATATTATTTTTGAAAAAGAAACTTAGCTAAAACCTTTATGATAGAAAACTCTGCTTAAAACCTATGCTATTTCAAATGGTAATTTTCAAGGTTATTTTTTTCCACCTAGAAAGCCATCATATCTGTTTCTGAGATTACTTTAAGCTAAATATACCCAAAATAAAGAAAAAAAATTATTCAAGCAAGTGATTGTGTGTATTTCCATGACCCAAAGTAATATAGGTGTCATGATTAAAATCCTTGCTTTGATATCGGATGCCAACTTTCTTCCATAAGAAACCAGTTGTGTGACCTTGGGAAGATTATTTAATATTTTTGAAACCTAAGTTTCTTTAACCTGGTCTGTTTGGTTTCTTGTCTCCCATTTCAGACACCATCTCCTTCTCCATAATAACAATATATCTCCCTCCTATTTCCAAACATCAAATGGATTCCTTATGCTATTGTAATAAAATTCATACTACTTGCCACGACATTCAAGCTTCTCAATCTCTGCTTGCCTCTCTGATAGTATGGCTTACATTTTTCCTCTTGTTTGCTAAGATTTTGCCACACTGCAGCTTTTGGTAAAATGAATGCATAAAGCTCTTTCTATTTCATCACTTTCATATTTAATATAATCTCTCTCTAGAAAACTTTTTTCTTTAATTATTGTACAACCATTGTCATTCATTTATTAATTGACATTGCTCCACTTCTGAGAAGTCTTCACTGACAACTCAGATTAAAGTGAAACTACCTCAAGCTTTCTTCTGATTGTTCTATTGTTTTTTATTTCCTTTATAGCCCTGACCATTATTTGAAATTATGTTACTGATCTACTTATATCTCACTAGCTCCTCCTTCTACAATATAAGATCTACAGGTCTCAGAAATTTGTCTGCTACATCTAAAGTTGTAGCCTTAGAACCTCCAAATTTGCTTGGCATACTTAATAGAAACTCAACAATTACTTATTGAGTGCATTCATTTGCAAAATAGTGGTGCAAATATTTATACAGTGTTGTATTAAAATTTTTTTTAATTAATTAAAAAAATTAACTAACACAACATTTAGAAATTATTCCATTCCACATATACAATCAGTAATTCTTAATATCATCACATAGATGCATATCATCATTTCTTAGTACATTTGCATCGATTCAGAAAAAGAAATAGAAAGACAACAGAAAAAGAAATAAAATGACAATAAAGAGAAAAAATAAAAATAAAAAAATTAATAAAATTATATTAAAATAAAAAAACTATACCTCAGATGCAGCTTCATTCAGTGTTTTAACATAATTACATTTCAATTAGGTATTATTGTGCTGTCCATTTCTGAGTTTTTGTATCCAGTCCTGTTGCACAGTCTGTATCCCTTCAGCTCCAATTACCCATTATCTTACACTATTTCTATCTCCTGATGGTCTCTGTTACCAATGACATATTCCAAGATTATTCTCTAATGTTGGTTCACATCAGTGGGACCATACAGTATTTGTCCTTTAGTTTTTGGCTAGTCTCACTCAGCATAATGTTCTCTAGGTCCATCCATGTTATTACATGCTTCATAAGTTTATTCTGTCTTAAAGCTGCATAATATTCCATCGTATGTATATACAACAGTTTGTTTAGCCACTCATCTGTTGATGGACATTTTGGCTGTTTCCATCTTTTGCAATTGTAAAGAATGCTGCTATAAACATTGGTGTGCAAATGTCCGTTTGTGTCTTTGCCCTTAAGTCCTCTGAGTAGATAACTAGCAATGGTATTGCTGGGTTGTATGGCAATTCTATATTCAGCTTTTTGAGGAACCGCCAAACTGCCTTCCACAGTGGTTACACCATTTGACATTCCCACCAACGGTGGATAAGTGTGCCTCTTTCTCCACATCCTCTCCAGCACTTGTCATTTTCTGTATTCTTGATAATGGCCATTCTGGTGGGTGTGAGATAATATCTCATTGTGGTTTTGATTTGCATTTCTCTAATGGCCAGGGACATTGAGCATCTCTTCATGTGCCTTTTGGCCATTTGTATTTCCTCCTCTGAGAGGTGTCTATTCAAGTCTTTTTCCCATTTTGTAATTGGGTTGGCTGTCTTTCTGTTGTTGAGTTGAACAATCTCTTTATAAATTCTGGATACTAGACCTTTATCTGATATGTCATTTCCAAATATTGTCTCCCATTGTGTAGGCTCTCTTTCTACTTTCTTGATGAAGTTCTTTGATGCACAAAAGTGTTTGATTTTGAGGAGCTCCCATTTATTTTTTTCTTTCTTCAGTGCTCTTGCTTTAGGTTTAAGGTCCATAAAACCGCCTCCAATTGTAAGATTCATAAGATATCTCTCTATATTTTCCTCTAACTGTTTTATGGTCTTAGACCTAATGTTTAGATCTTTGATCCATTTTGAGTTAACTTTTGTATAGGGTGTGAGATATGGGTCCTCTTTCATTCTTTTGCATATGGATATCCAGTTCTCTAGGCAACATTTATTGAAGAGACTGTTCTGTCCCAGGTGAATTGGCTTGACTGCCTTATCAAAGATCAAATGTCCATAGATGAGAGGGTCTATATCTGAGAATTCTATTCGATTCCATTGGTCAATATATCTATCTTTATGCCAGTACCATGCTGTTTTGACCACTGTGGCTTCATATTATGCCTTAAAGTCAGGCAGCGTGAGACCTCCAGCTTTGTTTTTTTTTCCTCAAGATACTTTTAGCAATTCGGGGAACCCTGCCCTTCCAGATAAATTTGCTTATTGGTTTTTCTATTTCTGAAAAATAAGTTGTTGGGATTTTTATTGGTATTGCGTTGAATCTGTAAATCAATTTAGGTAGAATTGACATCTTAACTATATTTAGTCTTCCAATCCATGAACACGGTATGCCCTTCCATCTATTTAGGTCTTCTGTGATTTATTTTAACAGTTTTTTGCAGTTTTCTTTGTATAGGTCTTTTGTCTCTTTAGTTAAATTTATTTCTAAGTATTTTATTCTTTTAGTTGCAATTGTAAATGGAATTCATTTCTTGATTTCCCCCTCAGCTTGTTCATTGCTAGTGTATAGAAACACTACAGATTTTTGAATGTTGATCTTGTAACCTGCTACTTTGCTGTACTCATTTATTAGCTCTAGTAGTTTTGCTGTGGATTTTTCAGGGTTTTTGATGTATAGTATCATATCATCTGCAAACAGTGATAATTTTACTTCTTCCTTTCCAATTTTGATGCCTTGTATTTCTTTTTCTTGTCTAATTGCTCTGGCTAGAACCTCCAACATGATGTTGAATAACAGTGGTGATAATGGACATCTTTGTCTTGTTCCTGATCTTAGGGGGAAAGTTTTCAATTTTTCCCCATTGAGGATGATATTAGCTGTGGGTTTTTCATATATTCCCTCCATCATTTTAAGGAGGTTCCCTTGTATTCCTATCCTTTGAAGTGTTTTCAACAGGAAAAGATGTTGAATCTCACCAAATGCCTTCTCTGCATCAATTGAGATGATTATGTGCTTTTTCTGCTTTGATTTGTTGATATGGTGTATTACATTAATTGATTTTCTTATGTTGAACCATCCTTGCATACTGGGATGAATCCTACTTGGTCATGATGTATAATTCTTTTAATGTGTTGCTGGATTCGATTTGCTGGAATTTTGTTGAGGATTTTTGCATCTATATTCATTAGAGAGATTGGTCTGTAGTTTTCTTTTTTTGTAATATCTTTGCCTGGTTTTGGTATGAGGGTGATGTTGGCTTCATAGAATGAATTAGGTAGCTTTCCCTCCACTTCAATTTTTTTGAAGAGTTTGAGGAGAGTTGGTACTAATTCTTTCTGGAATGTTTGGTAGAATTCACATGTGAAGCCATCTGGTCCTGGACTTTTCTTTTTGGGAAGCTTTGAATGACTGATTCAATTTCTTTACTTGTGATTGGTTTGTTGAGGTCGTCTATTTCTTCTTGAGTCAAAGTTGGTTGTTCATGCCTTTCTAGGAACTTGTCCATTTCATCTACATTGTTGCATTTATTAGCATAAAGTTGTTCATAGTATCCTGTTATTACCTCCTTTATTTCTGTGAGGTCAGTGGTTATGTCTCCTCTTCCATTTCTGATCTTATTTATTTGCATTCTCTCTCTTCTTCTTTTTGTCAGTCTTGCTAAGGGTCCATCAATCTTATTGATTTTCTCATAGAACCAACATCTGGTCTTATTGATTTTCTCTATTGTTTTCATGTTCTCTATTTCATTTATTTCTGCCCTAATCTTTGTTATTTCTTTCCTTTTGCTTGCTTTGGGTTTAGTTTGCTGTTCTTTCTCCAGTTCTTCCCAGTGGACAGTTAATTCCCAAATTTTTGCCCTTTATTCTTTTTTGATATAGGCATTTATGGCAATAAATTTCCCTCTTAGCACTGCCTTTGCTGCATCCCATAGGTTTTGATATGTTGCGTTTTCATTTTCATTCACCTCGAGATATTTACTAATTTCTCTTGTAATTTCTTCCTTGACCCACTGGTTGTTTAAGAGTGTGTTGTTGAGCCTCCACATATTTGTGAATTTTCTGGCACTCTGCCTGTTATTGATTTCCAACTTCTTTCCTTTATAATCTGAGAAAGTGTTGTGTATGATTTCAATCTTTTTAAATTGTTGAGACTTGCTTTGTGACCCAGCATATGGTCTATCTTTGAGAATGATCCATGAGCACCTGAGAAAAAGGTGTATCCTGCTGTTGTGGGGTGTAATGTCCTATAAATGTCTGTTAAGTCTAGCTCATTTATTGTAATATTCAGATTCTCTGTTTCTTTATTGATCCTCTTTCTAGATGTTCTGTCCACTGATGAGAGTGGGGAATTGAAGTCTCCAACTATTATGGTATATGTGTCTATTTTCCTTTTCAGTGTTTGCAGTGTATTCCTCATGTATTCTGGGGCATTCTGATTCATTGCATAAATATTTATGATTGTTATGTCTTCTTGTTTAATTATTCCTTTTATTAGTAGATAGTATCCTTCTTTGTCTCTTAACTGTTTTGCATTTGAAGTCTAATTTGTTGGATATTAGTAAGCTACTCCTGCTCTTTTCTGGTTGTTATTTGCATGAAATATCTTTTCCCAACCTTTGACTTTCAGCCTATGTTTATCTTTGGGTCTAAGATGTGTTTCCTGTAGACAGCATATAGAAGGATCCTTTTTTTTAATCCATTCTGCCAGTCTATGTTTTTTGATTGGGGAATTCAGTCCATTAACATTTAGTGTTATTCCTGTTTGGGTAATACTTTCCTCTACCATTTTGCCTTTTGTATTATATATATCATATCTGATTTTCCTTCTTTCTACACTCTTCTTCACACCTCTCTCTTCTGTCTTTTTGTATCTGACTCTAGTGCTCCCTTTAGTATTTCTTGCAGAGCTGGTTTCTTGGTCAAAAATTCTCTCAGTGACTTTTTGTCTGAAAATGTTTTAATTTCTCCCTCATTTTTGAAGGACAATTTTGCTGGATATAGAAGTCTTGGTTGGCAGTTTTTCTCTTTTAGTAATTTAAATATATCATCCCACTGTCTTCTTGCCTCCATGGTTTCTGCTGAGAAATCTACCCATAGTCTTATTGGGTTTCCCTTGTATGTGATGGATTGTTTTTCTCTTGCTGCTTTCAAGATCCTCTCTTTCTCTTTGACCTCTGACATTCTAACTAGTAAGTGTCTTGGAGAACGCCTATTTGGGTCTATTCTCTTTGGGGTGTGCTGCAGTTCTTGGATCTTTAATTTTAGGTCTTTCATAAGAGTTGGGAAATTTTCAGTGATAATTTCTTCCATTAGTTTTTCTTCTCCTTTTCTCTTCTCTTCTTCTTCTGGGACACCCACAACACATATATTTGTGCGCTTCATATTATCATTCAATTCCCTGATACCCTGCTCAAATTTTTCCATTCTTTTCCCTATAGTTTCTGTTTCTTTTTGGATTTCAGATGTTCCGTCCTCCAGTTCACTAATTCTAACCTTTGTCTCTTGAAATCTACCATTGTAGGTTTCCATTGTTTTTTTCATCTCTTCTACTGTATCTTTTATTCCCATAAGTTCTGTGATTTGTTTTTTCAGACTTTCCATTTCTTCTTTTTGTTCATCCCTTGCCTTCTCCATGTCCTCCCTCAATTTATTGATTTGGTTTTTGAAGAGGTTTTCCATTTCTGTTTGTATATTCAGAATTAGTTGTCTCAGCTCCTGTATCTCATTTGAACTATTGGTTTGTTCCTTTGACTGGGCCATATCTTCAATTTTCCTGGTGTGATTTGTTATTTTTTGCTGGCATCTGGACATTTAATCAGATTTCCCTGAGTGTGAGATCCAGCAGGTTGAAAGACTTTCCTGTGAAGTCTCTGGGCTCTGTTTTTCTTATCCTGCCCAGTATATGGCACTTGTCTGTCTGCGGGTCCCATCAGCAAAAGAGGTTGTCGCTCCTTTAACTTTGGAAGGCTCTCCCTGCTGTGTGCATGGTGGAGACAGAGGAAAGGTTGTAGGCTGGTTTTAATGGCTTCAAATTGTGAAGTCCTGGGATCTGAATTCCTTGAGAGAGGGATTCCACCTGAGATGCATTTCACCCCTCCTGTGGGGAAGGTTCAGTTGGTAGAGAGCCCTGAAAGCAGCCTGTTTCTGCATTTGGGGCAGTTGCAACCTGTGTAATCCTGGCGCTGAGCCCAGAGGCACCAAGCCTCCATAGAAACAGCCGCAGAAGGCTCTGTTTTGCCCCCTCTCCTCTTTTTCAGTTAGCCCAATAGGCGACTTCCGCCTTGATCAGTTTCACCTGAGCTGGGGTCCTATTTTTAGTAGTCAGAATTTGTTTATTAATGCCACTGTAGGTGTTTGGTTGGACTCAGTCCCTGCTACTGTTGGAGACTCTTTCCTTTCCCTCCGGGTAGCCACCTTTGGTGGAGGGGCGCAGGCCGCCAGCCGCTGCGGCTTGGGGATCTTGCTGATCCGAGACTTGCCGCTGGACTGGGAAGCCACCTGTGGGGGAGGGGCGCCGGTTGCTGGCCACCACAGCTTGGGGATCTCACTGATCCGAGACTCATAGCCGGTCCGGGAAGCCGCCCATGAGGGAGGGGTGCTGGCCACCATGGCTTGGGGAACTTGCCTCTCCGAGAATCTCAGCGGGCCCGGGAAGGAGGGAGGGAGGTGCGCTGGCCACCAAACGCCATGGCCTGGGGAAGCACACGCCACTCAGGGATCTCACCGCAGCAGAGTCTCGCAGTCGGTCCAGCCAGTCCAGACTGGGGTGCGCTGTGTGTCTGGTCTCTGTTCTGTCTCCGGGAGCTGTTCTGTACTGTTTCTGGTTATTTAGTAGTTGTTCTGGAGGAGGAACTAAGACGTGCGCACCTTACTAAGCTGCCATCTTGGCCCCCCCCGGCTACAGTGTTGAATTTTAAAGATAAAACAGCAGAGTGTCTGATGCATGATTATCAATCAATATTATTGTTTTTATTTTCTTTATGATATTTAAAAATATTAATCAAAATCTCTTGAACTGAATTGAATGGTTGTTTTGAATATTTTGATTGTGTCAGTATTCTAGGTGATGTCAACCTATAAAACAAGAGTCAAAAAATTGGGATAATATAAGAGAACATGTAAAATGAGAGTGCCTCTGGAATAATCAAAACAAAAAGGTTGTTAAGTTAACAATATTGGTGTACTGGTTTGAAGCTGTTATGAAATCCAGAAAAACCAAGGTCATTTCATCAATCTTGTGACTGCAGACTCATTGTGGGTGGGATATTTGATTAGGTTGTTTCCATGTGGATGTGTCCCATCCAACTTGTGGGTGGGACACTTTGATTAGGTTATTTACATGGAGATGTGACCCCATCCATTCAAGGTGAGTCTTAATTAGTTTACTGGAGTCCTTAAAAGAGTCAACACAGAGAGCAAAGAAATGAAACCAGACACAGACATTTGGAGATTCTGGGAAGCTCAGAGAGGAGACCACTGGAACCAGAAACTGAAGGCAGTAAAACTTGGGAGCAAAGGGCCAGCAGATATCACTATATGCTTTTCTATGTGACAGAAAAATCCAAGATATGATCAATCTTTCTTGAATGAAGGTATCCTCTTGTTGATGCCTTAATTTGGACATTTTCATGGCCTTAGAACTGTAAATTTGCAAATTAATAAATCGGCTTTATAAAAGCCAATCTTTTTCTGGTATATTACATTCCAGCAGCAATAGCAAACTGAAACAATTGGATTTAAGAAAGTGTACATATATTGGAAAGTCAAGGTATTCCATTGTAGAAATGTGAAACCCAAAAATCAATAAATATACTCATTCTTTTCAATGTCTATATCTTGATGATCAACTTGGATAGGTTATATTGTCCACTTGTTTGCTCAAGCAATCCCTGGCCTAGTTACTACTGTGAACATGTTTCATAGTTAGATGTGCATATATGGCTGATTGCCTCTATATGCAGCAAAGGACATTGCCCTAACTAATGAGGAAAGTTTCCTCACTCAACCCTATGGAGGTTGTAAATGCTAGCAAAGAGGAATTTGAAAGTCAGACAGAAGAATTTCTGCCTGTATATCATCCAGGCAGCTTCTCCTGTAGAATTCAATCTCAAGGTCATTAGAGTTTCCAGTTTGCTGCTTGTCCTGTGCAGTTAAGATGTGCCAGATTTCAGAATCACCTTGGTAAGAGTTTGTAGCTTGTGGCCTGGGCTATGGAATTTAGACTTGCCAATCCTATGGTCATATGAGACAAATGCTATACTAAAGTTATTTTAATATATATGTATTGTTAGTTCTGTTTATCGGGAAAACCCTTACTAATTTAACATTATTCCACAGTATTTTCTTTATAAGCCTGGTAGTTTCCAACTTTTTCTCTGAGACTCAGCTCTGACATCATCCTCTCCATTAGGAAGATTGAAGGTTTCTGGTTTGTTTGCTCATTGCCAGTCATGATTATTTGTTTTCTTTCATAGTCATGCTATAAGTATTTATAAATTTGTATTATTTAAAATTATATTTATATAGTTTAATGATTATGAAATATTGGAAGAAAGTCATAATCAACTTTGAGATGCAAGAGCCCAGCAGAGAGAAATGCTCAACAAAACATTCTTGAATGTATAAATTTAAAAAACTACATAAATAAATAAACAGCATGCAACATAATTCTGAATTAGAAAATAATGTTTGAATAATACAAAGTAACAAATGCAAACAAACTAAAATAAAAGGAAAAAATAATTTTGTTTACTCTTGAGAAGATTAGAACAGTTATCAGAGCATGTGACATGAAAAGATCTCTTTAGGAGAACATAAAGCTCCAGAAAATTATGCAATTAAGTACTGAGAGGCAATTTTATTAGAGGATTATCATTACATGTAACTACTTTTATACATATGAAATTAATGTGTAGATTTTGTTCTATGTATTGTTCATGTGGATATTCTCAATGTCACATGTTTATTACTTATAAAACACTTTTGTTTACTTAATGATCGATTTAAGGAATTCTAGGTGATTAAAAGAAGAATGGCTTCGTTGATGTCATTTGGATGTGTTCCATATCTTTTAATACACTGATTAGTCATCTTTGTAAACATTGAGATGCCCTTCTTAAAGCCTTGACTATCATGAAGCATAGTACCTAGATAATATCTGATAGGTGAAACATTTTATGAGGTTTTGGGGATCCACATGGCACACTTCTATAATAGTGTTGATTAGTATTTAGCTTGTTAAATAAGTCCCTCCCCCTGCTTTTTACACATGTATATCAGTTAGATGAGTTTCTTCAATAAACTTATATTTCACATGTCTTAGATTTATGGAAACAATGAGAAGATAGTATATGGACTTCCCATGTAGCCACACTCAGTTTCTTCTATTAATATATTAGCATGCTATACTTTTTTAAATTAATGAACCAATTTTGATACATTATTATAAAGTAAAATCAACTTAAACTTCCTTTTTTTTATTTTTTTAACTTGATGTCCTTTTTCTTTTCCACAGTCTTATCCAGGGTATCACATAACATTTAGTTGTTACATCTCCAAAGGTTTCTCTTGGCTGTGACAGAGCATGAGAGTTTCTTTGGTTTTGATGATCATGGCAATTTTGAGCAGTACGCTGAGATATTTTGTAGGCTGCCTCTCTATGGAATCTGTCAGATGTTTTTCCCATGATTAAATAGGGGTGATAGTTTTTTGGAGGAAAGCCACAGAAACAAAGTGACACTTTCTTAACCACACCGTCAAGGTTAACTATTATCAATGACTCTTGACTTTTTATGCTGAACTTGATCACCTGGCTAAGGTAGTGTTTGTCAGGTTTCTCCACTGCAAAGTTACTCTCCCCACTACTTCCATTGTGTACCCTATGAAAGAAGTCACTACATACAGCCAACTCTTAAGGAATGGGGAATTAGTCTCCCCTCTTTTGAGGATGGGGTACCTATTTCATTATTTAGAATTCTGCACAGATTTATTTTTTCCCATTTAGTAAGCTTTTTGGATTTTATTTTTGATAGGATGGGTTCATGAATACATATATATATATATATATATATATATTGGCATGGGCAGGCATGGGGAATTGAACCCGGGTCTCCAGTATGACAGGCGAGAATTCTGCCACTGAGCCACCATTGCACTGCCGGTGAATATTTATTTTGCACATTAGGTTATAATACAGTTCTACTTTGTTTGGTTACTCAAACTAATCTAGCTTTAAGTACTGAGCCTTCTTTCAGTACTTTCTGACA
Organism: Tamandua tetradactyla; assembly: GCF_023851605.1. Taxonomy (NCBI): domain Eukaryota; kingdom Metazoa; phylum Chordata; class Mammalia; order Pilosa; family Myrmecophagidae; genus Tamandua; species Tamandua tetradactyla. The sequence continues at coordinate 149,383,818 of NC_135330.1, forward strand.
CATTCCCACTTCAAGGTTTTGTGCATGTGTGAATGTACAGGTGTGTTGTGTGTTTATTAATTCCCTACTTTTTACCACTATGAAATGCTCCAAGTTCCTCTTGTATATTCTCAGTCCTAGGTTGAACAATTTTTTAAAGGAGTTCTGGTTTCTTTTTTAGAGAATGGTGTGAGAAACCAAGGTGTGAGTGCTAGATTTCCTCCTTGCTACTGGAGTGTTGTTGCTTCTACAGTCTCAACTAACAGAACAAGAAAATGAGTATAAAAATTTATTTATATACCATATGGATAAACATTTCTATATGTAACCAGGTGTCTATGCTAAATTAAACAAAAGTTCATATTGTTATCTCTACTCTAATCCATTACTAGATGGGTCATTCTACTTTTCCGTACATTTTTACTCCAACAGCAAACTACCATCCTCTATCCATTTCCTTAATTAATTCTATTGTTCATGTATAGCAGTATCAGGATTAGCTCTTACTCTAACAGATACCAATTTAATCAACTAGAGAACAGAGCTTATATGCAGTTCCATTTTCCTCTAGTCTTATAGACTCCACTAATTTCCAAAGTTAATTAGGTCAGCATTTTTGCCTCCTATACCTTTCAATGATATTGTTTCGTGTACTTGTAGTACTGTTAATTTCCTTTGTCACAATCCGCATTCTATGGTGGTATATGCTACCTTCCTAAATGATTTTCTGTAATTTGCATAATTAAAGTACCCACTATTATACTATCATGCAGTCATTTCACCACCATAAAACCCTCCTGTGCTCTATTCAACCCTCCCAGCCCCTCTGAATAACTTGCAACCATTTTATTTTTTTAACATCTATATTTTAACCTTTTCTAAAAGGTTACATAATTTGAATAAAGAAGATTGTAGCATTTGAAGACTGACTTCTTTCATTTAGCAATAGGCATTTAAAATTTCTCTGTGTCTTTCCAAGGCTTCATAGTCTATTTATTTTTATCACTGAAGAATATTCCATCATATTGATGTACCCCAGTTTATTTATCTATTCATCTATTGGAGGACATCTTGGATGCTTCCAGTTTTATGTATTGTTGGATTCAATTTACTAATAGTGAGTTGAGGAATTTTACATCAATTTTCATGAGATTTTTGTGTGTTAGGTCTGTAGTTTCTCTCTTTTACAATTCCTTTATTTCACTTTGGTAATGCTGGCCTTATAAAATGAGTTATAATCTTATATAAATGAAAGTGTTCTCACTCTTTCTATTTCTGTAAGAAATTGTAGAGCTTTGATATGTAGTTCTTGACATTTTGGTGGCATTTATCAGAGAAAGTAATGTTTGGTGGTTTCATTTTTGGAAGGCTAATAGTTATTGAATCAAAGTCTTCAATAGAAAGATGACTATTCAAAATAATCTGTTTCTCAATTTTTTACTTTGCTAGTTTGTGTTTTCAAGGAATTTGTCCATTTCATGTAAGTTATCAAACTTGTGAACTTATAGCTGTTCAGAATGTTCCTTTTTTTGTACAATTAATATCCATGAGATCAGTGGTAATACCACCCCCCCCCCCCTTTTTTTTGGCATGGGCAGGGTCCGGGTCACGATCCTCTTTCTTTTTTTGATATTAGCAATGTGTGTCTTCCTTATTTATTCTCGGTTATGCTGGCTAGATGTTTATGAACTTTATTGATACTTTCAAAGAATCAATTTCAATTTCATTGATGCACCCTACTGTAGCCCTGTTTTCAAGTTCATTGACTTCTGCTCTATTATTTATTTATTTTTCTTTTCCTTCCTTTATGCTTAAAATTTTCTTCTTTGTTTAGTTTCCTAAAGTGGAAGCTTGGTTTATTAATCTTATATCCTTCTTCTTTTCTAATAAATATATTTAATGTTATGAATTTCTCTCTAAGAATTGCTGCCACTGTATCCTATTAATTTTGTTAGAGTTTCATTTTCATTTAGTTTACATTTTAAAATTTCTCTTGAGACATCTTTTTTAACCTATTTTTTTAATATATATGTTTTTGGGGTGCGTGGGCTGGGATACCAACCTGGGTTTTCCACATGGCAAGTGAGCATTCTACACTGAAGGACCCATGTATTTTTAAACCTGTTTTTAAGAAGTTTGATACTTTATTCTCCAATTATTTGGAATTTTCCTACTTATCTTTTATTACTGATTTCTAGTTTAATTGCTTTGTTGACAGAAAATATACTTTGTGTGATACCTATTCTCTTAAATTTATTAAGGTGTGTTTTATGGCACAGGTATGATTTATCTTTGTGAATGGTCCAGTTTGCTTGAGAATGATTCAAATTCTGCTGCTGTTGGATGGAGAGTTCTGTAAATGTCCAAGAGATTACGCTTATTAATGGTACTGTTTAGGTCAATTATATCATTACTCATGTGATTAGTTAGAATAGTAAATATTTTTCCATCTCTTTACTTTTAACCTATCAGCGATTTTTTAATTGAAGTAAATTTCTTTTTGGCTATTCCTCCTTATTGGTGTGGTCTGAGCTTCCTGAATATTTAGTTTGGGGTTAGTCGTTAATTTTGGAATATTCTCAGAATTATTGCATCAATTATTCCTCGATCCTTCCCTCCTACCTTCTCTTCCTCTCTCCTCCCCCTCCTCCTCCTCCTTCTTCTCTCTCTGTCTCTCTGTCTCTCTCTGTCTCTCTCTCTCTTTCCCCATCTTTTCCTTCTGGTATTCCAGTTATGAGCATATTATGATGGATGGTTCTTGATATTGCTCTATTTACCCATTCTTTATTTCTCTTTGCATTCAGCTTGTGAAGTTTACTTTAAATATGGTCTAGGTCACTGATTCTTTCATATACTACCTTAACCACTGATGAACCCATCAAGGGCATTCTTCACTTCTGCTACAGTATTTTTGATTTAGTGTTTCCTTTTGATCCTGTTTTAGAGTTTCTACCTCTCTGTGCACATTACCTAACTATTGTGGTATGTTGTTTTCTTTCCATTTAGATCTCTTAACATAATAATTGCTGTTATTTTAAATTCTCTGTTTAATAATTTCAAAATCAGTATCTGAGTTTGCTTGGATGCTTGTTTTTTCACATGTCTAATACTTATTTTTTGATGAGCATGAACATGATGTGTTGAGTAACATGACTGAGATAAATAAGATTTTGGTGTATGGCTATGTTACTTTGTCAAGGAGTTGAACTGTGTTTAAAGCTTGGAATAAATAGTTGCCAGAGCTTCAAAGCCCTCTTTTTTTATGTGCCCCTGTTGATTCTGGTTTCCCTAAGAATTTCTTCTTAAAAATAGTGCATATCTTGCAATTCTTTCAACTATAATCCTCTGTCATTACACTGCTGTCCTTTTAATGCAGTGATTAGGTATGGGGGGTAATTTGCATTTTGTAACTTAATGATGAAATGTGTCCATATCCTGGAATTGATAATTATTGTTATACCACGTGGGATGAATCTCTAGTAAAACCTTTTCTATGGCAAAATAGGACATTGTTATGGGGAATTCCATGAGCTGTAAATTGCTGACAGATGACTTTGCCATTTTCATGAAACATGGGAGAATACCACTATAAATTCAATGATAATGTTAAATAAAAGATATGAAGACACAGTGTAACACATAAATGAGGCATCAACATTTTAAATTTCAAAATTTCATAACTTTCATAAATTTCAAAATCATAACTTTCCCCCCTTTTTCTACCAAAAAAAGAAAGATGAGATTATTCTTGACCTTTCACTTTTATAACCTGCTGGGTGCCTGGATATAAAACCGAAGGAATTATGGAGGCCCATCTAAAAACACAGCGCCCATGAATTTCTTACTCTCATGCTAACCCACACTCAGTCTCCATCAATTCTTCAACCAGTGGGGTTCACAGTTTCACTGACTTCTGCTTCAGGGAAGCAATTTCTGTTGTGATTCTCTATACTTTCTGGTATCTCCAGGTTTTTGGGTCATAGTTTTCCCTGGAAGCCTCAATCATCAAACACCCTAACCAAATCACTGATTTTCAATTTGTTCAGATTTTTGCTTGTTTTAAGTATTGGACTGACAGCAGACAAGTTCTTTCCATGTTGGACCTGAAACAGGAAAACTTAGACACATTTCTCCCTTGTAAAAAACCTACTGTTTTAATTTTTAATTTCCTTTTAATTTTATCTGACTGTGCTTCTTGTGTAAGCTAAGTTTAAAATCCATGTCTGGTAGGATTTGTCTGATGAACAGATGAAGGACTTGAGAAAGAAAATATTTTGTGGGTAGGAAAAGGGAGAGAAAGAAGAAAGAAGGAAGATGGTGAAGTTACCTGGTGACCAATTACATTTGGACCAGTAGATGAATTGCTGGCTGAGACTTACTGAGAAGCTGATTAACTTATCTTTCTACAGAACAGAGACACTGCCAGTATAAGTTGAGATGCTTAAATTGAAAGATAAAAATGTGTGACAAACAGAAAGTGAAGAAGCAGATGTTCTCTCCTGTTTTTGAGTTATGTGGAATTATTCTAACACCTGAGATAGCAGCATTGGGATCATCAAAAGATGTCCTATCATGGATGTCCCTCTCACAATGAGGATTAGAAATGTTGGTGGAAGCAAAGTGCATTTATATAGAGTTTTCATCAGAGTTCATCAATAATGCATCAAAAGAGAGAGGAGGTAAATGGTCACAGCAAAGTCAATTTTACTGACAGATTTTTTTTTTCTTTTACAAACATGTCATATTCCCAATGAATGGACAGAAATAGACAACTTTTAATATGGAGTTGCTTTCCTGTAACAAGTGAGATGAGAGAGAATACGAAATTTGTGCTATTATTATTACTCTGATTCTAAAAATACAGTCCGGGAAGGTTTGGGAAATTTTAAATTACATATTTAAACAACTTTCTCAAGTTATCCTTAAATGTAATCCTTTTGATATTCATGGTGGCATTTAAGTTTTAACGCATACATCAAAATAAAACTGCAGTACATTAAATTATTCTTAAATGAAGCATCAATATATATTGTTTTTAATTCTTTTATATGAATGTACACATAGATATTCCTAATACAAATGTAAACTAAATGAGATTTTATAAGGTAAAAAAAAAATAGCTGGACTTCAAATTTTTAAATCAAGCAGAGTGCATGTCTCCTAATCGCATGTTGATGTTCTGTTCGAAAGTTCAATGAAATATTATTCCAAAAATTACTAATATTAAGAAAAGAAGAAAATTAAGAATGATGTTAAAACATAATTGCATTTATCATTCTTCTATTAAGAAAGTTCTGAGAATGCCAAGATTTATTTCCTGCTTGGTATTAATTGCAAAACCCTAATTAAATAATACTCTGTGAGCTGTAAATTGCTGACAGATGACTTTATCATTTCCATGAAACAGATGGGAGAATACCACTATAAATTCAAATGAAAATGTTAAATGAAAGGTATGAAGACACAGTATAACCCAGAAATGAGGCATCAAAATTTTAAATAATATTCTTTATATTGTATGTTTTGTCTCTGTCATGTTTTCCCTTTACTTTTTATTTATTTATTTATTTATGTATTTATTTATTTTTACATGGGCAGGCACTGGGAATTGAACCCGGGTTCTCTGGCATGGCAGGCAAGCATTCTTGCCTGCTGAGCCACTGTGGCCCGCCCATTCCCTTTACTTTTACAAGTAATTTTCAATGAAATATACACGAATGTCTTCATAACATTTTCATAACAGATGACTAAGGATGGATTCAATTAAAATTTCATTTTTAAAGAAACTATTCTCTGAGTCTTTCAGTGTTGGATTCTGGCTTCTTATTGAACAAGTGAACAAAATTTTTATTATTAATTTTTGCTGTACTTATTTTAAGAAAATCTAAAGTAAACATCACTTTTACATACATTGTATGTAAAGTCATTTTCAAAAGGAATTGAAATTGAATGAAGGAGGTGAAGGAATTTAATTTCCCTTCTGTCTCTTTACACAAGATTTAACATGATGCTGTTCACTAAACAGGATAATTACCATAGCAATCTTTAAAACACAAATTTACCCAATACACATTAATGAAGCACATAGGAAGGGCAAAGGAATGGCTGTGTTTCTTTGTTAAGCTTTTCACTATTAAATATGTTGTATTTAAGTCTCAATATTTAGAGAAAATGGACAGTTCCTGGACTTTGTTTACCTTTGACATCCTTTCAATAGTAAAAGCATGTAAGGGGGGGAAAGGCCATTGATACATATCCTAGATGTCTGTTTATCTTTGAAATAAAATTAAATGATTTGCTGAGCTGAGGCTTGGAGAGAGCTGCACTGAGGTTTAAGAGATTTGAATCCTATCCCCAATTGCAAAGCTATTGTCAGGCCTCTCCACTCCTTTCTTTTACTGTAAAAATGATTCATAATAAGAAATTAGCTACTGTCTGGAACTAACAATATGATGAGTGGCCTCTTTAGATTAGTTTTTAATAAGAAACATTATTATTGCTACAGTTAAATTATATTTAATGCTCTGTGAAGGTTGAAATGTTTTGAAACCTTAGACAATGCAGTCTGAGAGGCAAAAATTTGAATACTTGGATAATTATACTTGTAAAAGCTGAATGGCGAGATTAACTGAATGAGGTAATAATTTTCATATATCTCTTCTGTTAAAAAGTGACCCTACACAGCTCTGTTCATAATTCATAAAATTCTGTTGTTGGGATATTTTTCCCTTTGTGATTCCTTCTAAAAATGTCATTCAGTTATGGCGGTATTAATGATTGTCTTAAGTCCAATATTTAAAATCCATCCTTAAATAATTAAGAGTTGACTGTACAAATGATGCATATTGTACAAAAGGCTGTAATCTATAATCTTTGTTGATTTGTGTTAGATAAGGAAAATTTTAGAATCCCAAGCTCTTAATGTATTTCATAGACCAGGTGTTACTAGGCATAGGTAGTGTGCTGGTTTGAAATGATGTATGGACCCTAGAAAAGCCATGTTGTAATCCTAATCCCATTTTGTAAAGGCAGCGTTTCTTCTACTCCCTATTCAGTATTGTATGTTTGAATCTGTAATTAGATCTTCTCTCTCTGGAGATGTGATTTAATCGAGAGTTGTTGTTAAACTGGATTAGCTAGAGATGTGTCTCCACCCATTTGGGTGGGTCTTGATTAGTTTCTGGAGCCCTATAAAAGAGGAAACATTTTGGAGAAAGAAAGAGATTGAGAGAGAGCAGAGCAGAATGACTTAGCCACAAGAAGCAGAGTCCACCAGTCAGTGGCCTTTGGAGATGAAGAAGGAAAATGCCTTCCAGAGAGCTTCATGAAACAGGATGCCAGGAGAAGAATCTAGCAGTTGATGCCATGTTCGCCATGTGCCCTTCCAGTGGAGAGAGAAGCCCTGACTGTGTTCACCATGTGCCTTCTCACTTGAGAGAAAAACCCTGAACTTCATCGGCCTTCTTGAACCAAGGTATCTTTGGATGGATGTCTTTGATTGGACATTTCTATAGATTTGTTTTAATTGGGACATTTTCTCAGCCTTAGAACCTTAGAAAGGCCATCCGTTTCTGGTATATTGCATTCCAGCAGCTAACAAACTAGAACAGGTAGACTTGCAAATAATGCAATTTCATTTGACTTTGAATTGCACTTTGTGTGTGTGTGTGTGTATGTGCCATATGGTGGGGTCACATTTCATTATTTTTCATGTGAGTATCCTGTTATTGTAGCACCATTGTTGAATTTCTGTTTGTTTGTCTTTGTTTATTTTTCTTGTTTGTTTGTTTGCTTGTTTTTGGGAAGTGCGTGGACCAGAAATCGAACCAGGTAAAAGTGCAGGTGAGAATTTTACCACTGAACTACCCTTGCACCCCCTAAACTACACTTGCACCTGCTGAATTGCATTTTAGATGTTATTTTTCTCTATGAACTTTGAAAACTATCTAGTGCATAAAAATTTTGAAGAAGATATAACACCTGAGAATCATAAATATAACACTTTACTTGACTTGGAGAAAACTAGAGCAGTAAATTTGTCCAGCTCTTATACCTGCTCAGTCTTTGTTACCTGCTCTTTACTTCACACTGACATTGAAAATTGTCACCTTATGAAAGAATGTACAAAAATATGTTCCCTTTCATATCTTATGGAAGGTGTAATCTATGAATTCATTCACAACCTCATCTAATACTCTTGAGAAATACATCCTTGTAGATTTCATATGAGTTTTCATCAGAATAGTCTCCCTTTCAGAGTACCTCCGTTAAGAAACAAATTATATTACTGATGCAGAACACATGATAATGAAGGAAGAAGCTAGGTGGCAGGCAGTTAAACTATTATAAACATCTACTAGGAGTCATCCCACATATCTTGCAAAAAAATATTGAAAAATAGAAGCATCCCTTTTACTCTGGGTTCTGGATTGAAGAGGATATGGAACTTTGCAAAAAAAAAAATACATGTGAAAATCAGGAGTTAAGACTTTGAAGGTATAAAACAAATAAAATTTAGGGTTCAATTTTTATGACAACATAATTTTTAGCATATGCTGATTTATAAAATATTCCATTTAGAATTGTATGACAATATTTACTTGTATTCTTTTAGCTTGGTTTACTGAAGCAAAGTAAAAGCCTAGTGACCTCCAGCAGAAAGCAGGTTAAGATTTATAAATTTGCTTTAGATAATACACATACAGATAATTGAAAACTGAAATACGCTTACAGAATACTTCCTTTTAGTTCACTTTGTTGGGGCACTTTATATATAATAAGAAAGATTGACCACAAGCTACATTGTTTACAAAACTTTAACTCAATCTTAGAGAATTATTTCCCTATTTATGGTTCCAGTCTAATTTCACAGAACTCTTCAGCAAACTCATTTGGACACTTTGAACTACATCTACAGCAATTCATTTACAATATTCCCTAAACAAATTTCAGCTTCACTAACAGATTGTGCTTGGCTGAGGTTGTTTGTGATTTAAAGCAACTAGAACTCTAAAGTAAATTTATAATGAAAAGTCTGACAAGCCTCTAACATGGGAATCTCCTAATGATTTTGTAATATATTGACAATCTTGAAAATATGTTTTCTTTTAAAAAGCTAGCAAATGCAAGTTTTCCCTAAGCAAAATATCCCATCTGTTAAAAAAAAAATGGTTTCAAAATACCAAAAGTGCTAATCACAGTGCAGGAATAAACACTCGTGTGAATTCATTTCTTTAAATAAATGTTCCTTTTGCTGAGATAAATAATAGGAATTGTAGAAATCTTTAAAATCTTGATTTTATAATGGGACATCCTGGTAACCTCTAAAAGTAACCAACTGAGGGAATTACTGAAGATCCCTCAACTGTGGCAAAATGTGTCCTGAATGCTCCTTATTATAGGAGCTAAAAATGATATTTAAATCTTACTAGTTTCAAGAACAAAGAAAACAAAGTGAGTTTTATATTAATAGAGTACTGAACGTGCTCCCTTTAGACAACTATTATGAACATTCATCATTTTTCGCTCCAGTTGAGGGAATTGTGACAGTTCCCCATGCAGGTCTCCTTTAAAGGTATCTGCCAAGCTGATGAGGCCGCAATATTGATTTGAGTTGTGCACACGTTAGCTCAGATGATTGCGAGTCAGCTTGAATTCCATGCTCTGTTCTGAACTTTCCCTCTGTAACCTTGAGAAGGTTAAAATTACCACCACCCTTTCTATATAGTAATTTTCCTGACTACAAAATTATTTCACATACTGTATTTCATATGATATGCCTTCCCCATTTCAAAGATAATGACTCTAAGGCCCTGAGACATAGGTAAAATAACTGACAATGAATAGAGTGAAATTTCTAATGTCAGTTGACTTTCACCCTTTCTCCCTTCTTCCTTTCCTTTTTTTAGGCATAACTCAGTTTTTTTTTTTTTAAACTACCTTGTTTTTAAACATTAACAAATGAAATTGCACCTATTATAATGATCATAAAGTAGATGCATTAAATATTCATTTACTTTCAGTTTATATAATTGTTCCTGCCAATTTAGGAAGTATGTAAATATGTATATTTAGATTAGATATAGTTATGAAAATTCAAAGAACACACTGCTCTTATTACTTCAGCCTCATTTAAGCCAACACATCTCAGATATGTATGTGTACATATATATATATTTTTTTTTTGCCTATTTTATAGGTTAAGGGACAATTATTAATAGATCTGTACTCTCTTTCACCATGTTAGAGATGCTAGATTGAGAAACCTAAATTAAATTAAGTAAATACCCTGTAGTCATTGGTGGGTTTAAATTGGTAGTTTTGATTATTGATTTGATTAGCAATTTTATCCTCAAAGGTAGATCTAGCATGTAGTTATGAATACTAAGCCAGAGGGTCCCCCACTTACTAAGGCCCCTTCTAAAATAATAATCACTTTTATACTTAGTTTTATAATCATAATATTATTCTTATTTTTATAAAAGATCCCATAATTACTATAAGCTTCAGGTTCCACAAAATCTGAATAAGCCTCAGTTATTTTCTATGTTGAAATAAATTAAAAATCTCCAATAATTTCAAAATTTGACATATATGTGTCCCTTTCATTCTTAAATTTATCATCAAATTTCAGTTATTTCTAAAAGTGAGCAATGAAAGGGTGACCATATAATAGGTAGTCCAAATCAGTTTACTTTTTGGAGCAGATGTAAACCAGGTCTGTCCTAGACAAACGACATGTATAATTCCTTGCAAGAAGCTACAGAGTAGAGTTTTAAACACCAGATATCTCTTTTGGTTTCCCAGCTTTCCTTGGCACACAGTCTAGAAAATTATATGAAAATTCATCACTTAGTGATAAACACAATGAGTTTAAGGCAGACCTGACTGCTGTTTTCAAATATTTGAAGGTTTTAATATGTATTAAATGTGCACTTGTCTTATTTCTCATGACAACAAAACTAGAACTAGTAAGCAGAAGTCAGGAATTTAATTAGCGTCCCCTATAAGGCAGGTCCAGCAGTACATTTTTTTTTTTTCAAAATGAAAAATACCCAAGTTGAATTTTTTTTGGGGTGAAACCATAAGGACTTTGTCAATGGAAATATTTAATAGAGCTGAGATGTCTCACTAAAAGACGAACAATGATGCAAAAAACTGCAATTGCTGGTAGGTTGAAAGAGATCAACATTAAAATTCCTATGAATTCCAAGATTTTAAGGAACAGTGCAGAGATTGATAGCTTTGACAGTCAGAGAAACTGGGTTTGGATTTTAGCTTTTCCTTATGAAGTCAGAAAGTCTTTGAAAACAAATAAAGCCGAGACAATGCTTAGATCTTATTTACATTATTTAAAGATAATTAACAGAATGTTAAAATTAACGTTTGTATTCATAACTAATTAGAATATAGGAGCACAGGCACTAAAAATGATTATTTTCTATCTGAGAAGCAAAACTATTCAAGGTGTGTCCTTTGATTTGACTTGAGCTGCAACATACAAAAAACTCATATGGTTTAGGAAAAAAGTAAGTGTATTAACTCATATACATGGAAACTTAAAGCCAAGGTATAGAGTGATGAAGGCTCCCTCAGTGCCTCTCTTCCTCCCTTTTGGCTTTACACACATTCATATGTCCCTCTCTCCCTAAGTCCAGCTTCCCTCATCATTTAAAGATTGCCACATCTATTCCAAGTGTCACATTCAGGTACACCAAATTCCAGAAGTAGGTAAATGGTCTATTTATTTTTTGAGTCTGTTTGGCAAAGCAAGGAAATTTGGAAGGGAGACTTCCAAATTTAATCACTGACAATAAAACATAAATGCTCCTCTCTTTAGGACCCACCTTAAGATGCCTGCAATAGGTCACTCATTAACCTGAGACTTTTCAAAACATCAACTATTTAGAACTGAAGGTAGTGGGACTTTTATAAGAATAAGCACGGATGTAATGGGAGATGAAGGTTCATTACAGGATACAATGTGCATGGTAAGATGAGAATCAATGTTTTCCTATACCAGGAAAGTATTAAAATGAACATTTATCAATGATAGCGTGACAAATTTAGTTATGTCATCTGCACCACCAAAGTTATTTGTCACCAAAGTAAAATATCAACTTCAAATATAATTGATTTTAAAAGAGAATTTATTTATCCTTTTGATTACTAAATCTATGGCAGAAAATGTGGTTGCTAGCAATTCAAAACTAGCATTATATTTTTATATGAAATGATTTTTTAACAGACACCTGAATATGCATATTTAGAACAAGTTTTGAGGATTGGTGATATAATTTTCTGAGTAATATTTTAACTTCTCTTTCCCAATCCCACTTGAAGCTCATACAACATTGTGTTTTTTATTGGGGGGGGGGGTTAGGGGTTTTGTAACTTTATTGAAGAAAAATAAATCAATTTTAGAAGAGTGCTTATTTGATCACCCATCCATTGACAACTTGCATCATTTGTACTGTGCTATATTAAACTGTGTATTGGAAGATAGATTAACCAATAGCTCCAAGCTTCCTAACAATTTAAATGAAAAGTACAAAGTGTTTGATACCCTATTTTGGAATACAAAATGACTTCCAATTTCCATTCTCTGTAGAGCAAGAACAGGTCATTATTTTATTGACGTGCATAAAATACATCACGTTTTCTGTTCTGCTGATGCCATAAATTCAGTATCAATTTTCCAGCCACATCAGTTACGAGCGTAAAGTTTATTATGTCACCTCAAATCTCTAACAGTGGAAGGCTTAAACATGAACGGATGCTGCTATGGAGTACTGCTGCTTCCTTTGATGTGACAACTGAACATCCCTCCTCTTCCCCCTCAGATGACGCCTTCAGCATGTTAGAGCAGTAAGGAACGGTTTTAGTCTCATAATCAAGTTAGAGTGAAGACTGGCCACATAATACACATGTTCCACGTTTAAAAAAAAATCTGAATCTTGTGCAACTCTTGATTATCAGGGGAGAGGAGAAGGATTGAAGCTTCCCCTCACACTGGTTCTGCCAGACACAAGTGCAAAGGAGCCAGGCTTCCCTCAAGCTGCAGCCTCAGCCTCCTCCCCTCGCGGCAGCTGGTACCTCGGGATCCCTAGCAGGCTTGGGTGCAGGACACAGCTACAAGGCATCCTCTCTGACTGAAATACCCCACAACATTGTGTCTTACTTCATTTATCATGCCTTCCTGGAGGCTAGAGACCAGGAGAGAATAGCCTTACTCTCAAGCTCATCAGTGTTGCTGGCCTGTCAGGAAGAAACACAAATTACAACTTCTAAGACAGAGTCATTTGTAAAGCAGAGAATAAGTACCATATCAATAGCCTCAGGAATTTTTAATCATCATTTCCACATATGAGATGGGACTCTTACTCCTTAATAGTGAGTTTCTTTTATTTATGTACATAAAATTTATCTTAAGGGGTTCAAGGGTAGTTTAGTGGTAGAATTCTCACCTGCCATGAGAGAGAACCTGGTTTGATTCCCTGCCAAGGCACTTCCCAAGAAACAAAACAAGCAAACAAAGGAATTCAGAACAATCAAACAAAATTGCAATAATGGGATGCTCATATGGAAAAACAATGAAATGTGACCCCTGCCATACAGTCTACAAAAAATTATCTTCATATAGAATATTTCTGGCATGGTCATGAGTATCAATTTAGATTTTTTGCTCATATCCTGGTTGGAAGAGTGCTTGTGTCTTATTAAACCAAAGAAACAAATAAATTATTATTGAATATGAATAAATGATCACATTACTAACAAAAGCAAACTAATCAAGGTACTTTGTATAAAATCTGACCATTATTCTAATTGGACTTGGCAGACAAGGCAAAATGACAAATGCTACATTTTCTAGTCATCGTCATGTATTCCACCAGAGGTGCTATTTGCAAATATGGACTTTGATGTTTACAAATATGAGGTGATGTTCCTAGGAAAACATTTAAATTTAAATTAAATTTAAATTTAATTTAAATTGAGAGAGGTTGACTGTGATTTTTAAAAAAAAACTTAATCCTTTGGGAAAAAAATCATCCTTTAAATTTCAATTATAAATGGCATATATTTAAGTTCTCCTGAAGAGACATTATCTTGTATATACAGTATTCTTTATTAAGCTTCTAACTATGTACTACTTCTAATTAATAATGCACAAGACATTTTATATGTTCTATCTTCTCATGGGTGTGTCCTTCTATATGACAGACATTATGTCCCTCACTTTCTAAATACGTACATCTTTAAAATACAGTATGATGATTTCTATGATATTTTTATTGGTCTGCTGGACCAATTAAGAGTTCTCAAAAGGTAAATGTTCAGAAAAATTTAGATTAGAAGTCTTTAACCATGGCTTTGATTATATAATTATAGGCTGCTTAAGTAGGGTTAAAGATAGAACAAGAAGAGATATATCTCTATATATCTATCTCTCTCTTTGTATATAGGTCTATGATAAAATACCAATCAATAGTGACTATACTCCACTGTTTCACTCAGTCCTACTATTTAACTCTTGTAAGCTGAATTTGGATAGGTGATCTGTTTTCACAACGTCATCTGCTTCTTTACCAAAATAGTCTTTGTTATTTAAGTGTCTTAAATTCCCTCATACTATCGGTCAGATGTTTGATCATGTTAACAGTTTATATTGGAATCTTATACCTATGGGTCTTTTCTCTGTGGTATCATGAGGAAAGAGGACTTCCCACTGAGGTATTTTAGTTTAACTTAAACTCATTTAAATTAACTTCCAAAATATATTAATATCTTCCTGAAGACTCAGTGGGTGCTTTCAGTAAACAATGTGAGAAAGCAGAAACTACTGCAGATGACAAAACTGAATGTTCTATGTGAATTTAATAGTATAGTTAAAAATACAAATGTGGAAAAGAAGGGAATTCCTTTTTGAAATGATGTACATGAGTACAGTGTCCTATCCATAACCATTTAATATGGATTTAGTAGAAGATAAACCTGAGGGGAAAAGCATGTCATAGAAATCAGAAATCAAAGACATCACATCCTGTTTGTTCACACTGCCCAGTCAATTGTACATATTATCACTATCAATTGAGCACTAGTTACTTTAAATTTGGGACTGAAATCTTCTTATATGTCACTGGGTTAGTCCTTGTAAATTAACATGAATGTGCTTCTACCATGCTGAAGAAAAAGTGTATCACTATATTTACTAACACTAAAGCCTATCTATATCAATATAATTTGAGGTTCATATTTTGATTTGTGAGCATTCTTACTTCTGATTCTTGATTACAAAGTGAAGGACAAAACCTTTAATGCCAACCAGCAGTTATCTGGGGGATACCAAAGATAGCATAGATGTAAAAGATACCTTGCTGTATTAATTATTCTGAATAAAAGTTCTAAACCAAAGTGTCAGATCATTGCACATGTGTCTTCAAGCAGGAAGTGGACTCTTTATTTAGATGATAACATATATTTATGTATGTATGCAATGATCTTATGTATAGAGAGTGACATAACAAACATGAGAATTTTCATTTCTACAGAAGAAATGTACCCTTATTGTAATTCTGTTTGTCTGTAATTTTAAAAAGTATATAATTGTCGAATATTCCAAAGCTGCATGAAAGAATGAAAACAAAAAGACCTCTTTGAGAATGCAAAATTGGAAAAGGTAAGACATACAATTTGTCATACAAGGAAAATATGGAGAATGTAAACAATCACTTTATTATTGCTGCAACTTTAGAACATACTGTGGGTTATTTCTCATTGCCATATCATTGGTCCTCTCCTTGCAATTACATATAAGCTTCTTTAAAAAAATTAATTTAGATATACCTTAATATGCATGCTGATTGAATGTACATGTACTTATATAATTATTCTATGTAATGAATATTCAACAAAATAATAAAAATTCAGTGACTCATAAATGGAACAAAAACGTGATCAAAACAAAAGTTCAGTATACAAAAAATAGAATATAGTCTATGTGTTCTCATTAAACTATGTGAAATATAAAATTTTAAAAAGTGCCATTTCTAATACTACCATAAGAATTAAATATTATCATAAGTGTTAAAAGAATTTAACAAATACGTGCATGCTCTGTAACAAAATATTGTTTAAAGAAATTTAAAAAAACTAAATAAATGGATGGACGTATTCTGGATTGGAAGACTCAGTGTTGTCAAGAAGTAAATTCTTCTTCAGTTTGTCTTGATTTAAGCATAGTCTTAACTTAACGGCCCAAAGGGATTTTTGTAGAAATTTACAATTTGAATAGAAAATTTGCACAGAAAGAAAAGACATCTAAAATAGAAATTATCATTTTAATAAAATGACAAAAATTGAATGACACAGGCTATATCGTTTCAAGTCTTAGAAAGCCACATTACTCAAGATACTGTAGTATGTCATAAGGATAGATAAAGAGAGCAATGGAAAAGAATTTTTGACAAAAAATATCCACTCATATTGATCAATTGATTTTTGACACGGGTGTCAAATGGAGAAAGGACAGACTTTTTTTTTTAAATAGTACACAATTGGCTATTCATATGCAGAAAAAGCAAACGAATATCAACCTATAACCATAATTGTCCACTATATAAAAAAGTCAGTGAATCATAACCATAAATTTGAAATTTAGCAGTATAAAACTGCTAAGGAAAACATAGGAGAAAATCCTTGTGACCATATTTAAGGCACAATTTTTTATTTAATAGCAAAAGCATGATCAATAAAAGAAAAAATAATGAATTATACTCCATTAAAATTAAGAAGCAAACTACTGGAATAGAGGACTTAAGGAGGCTAAATCATAATAATTACTAAAAACCTTTAAATAATTTGTATCTCTGTTCCAATAAGCAAAATAAAATTTTCTGTTTCTTTTTCGACCCTTTGTAAGTTATACTCCCTAGGAAGCAATCAATGATATGTGATTATATTTAAATATATTTAAGAGCGCATTATATTTAGTACAATTGTTAGATCTTTTATTCTAACTACAAAATCAGGGGTCAGCAACATTTTTTCTTCAAGAACCATATAGAAAATGTGTAAAAGTGTGCAGTCATAGATCTATGCCATAACTAACCTGCTGTTATAGCTCAAAGCCACCATAGACAATATGCAAATAAATTGCATGACAATTTATTTATTGTAAACAAAGAAATTTACTTATTGTAAATTAATCAATAAAACTTTATTTACAAAAAAACGTGCCAGTGTAGGGTCATAATTTATCAAACATTGATACAAATTAATCATTCTCATGGATGATCCCTTGTTGGTTACTAGTGAGCAAAACTGAATCAGGAAAGTGATTTATCACTTTGCATATGGAGGGTTTTCCCTAGATATGTTCTCAGTTTGTTTTTTGTTTCCTTGATTTTGTTCTTCATATATTTTAGTGAGCAAGAGTTTAACTTGGAATTACAACATATCTGTATTCTGGTTTTCTTGCTTCTTAATTTTGGTTTGAATCACTTACACTTGAAAATGTAAAATGTGAACATTAAATAACACTAAAAAATCACTTTGTAATCTAAAAATAGTATTAAACATACATAAACATTTCCTTGTCTATCTCTTCCTATTCCAATTCCCCATGGTTGCCTCACTTCTTACTCTACGTAAGATACTGACCAGCAGCAGCTTCAGAACTTATCTTGCTTTCCACCTTATTTTTTTCTTTATTTTTTAAATAATAAATTTACTATTGGAGGTAAAAAATTAGGTTTACAGAAAAATTGCAAAGAAAACACAGAGTTCCTATGTACAACTCACACGTCTTTTCTCTTATAATTAACATTCTACCTTACTGTGTTCCACTCGTTATAACCGATGAACCAATACTGATAAATTATTATTATCTGAAGTCTATAGTTTATGTACAGTTCACTCTTCGTGTGGTAGAGTTATATGGATTTTGTTTTTCCCATGGGCAGGCACCAGGCATCAAACCCAGGTCTCCTGCACAACAGGAGAGAACTCTGCCACTGAGCCACCGTTGCCCACCCCAGTTATATGGATTTTGACAAATAATATCTTGTCTCCACTGTTACAGTGACATATAAAAAAAATTTCACTGGTTTAAAAATGTCCTGCAGTCCATCTGTTCATCCTTCCCTCCCCCAAACTCCCCCCAAGCCCCTACTTCCCAATTTCATAGCGACCTCTTAACTTTCCAGTGTCTCACAATATGTAGCTTTTTCAGACTGGTGTCTTTATATTTATCAATAGGCATTCAAGTTTCTTCCATCTCTTTTTGTGGGTGATAGCTCATTTCTTTTGATCTTCAATAATACCCATTGTATGGATGTACCAAAAATTGTTTATCCATTCATCTTTTGAAGGACATCGAAGGTTCTTCCAACTTTTTGGTGATAATGAATATAGCTTTAAACATTTGTGCACAGATTGTTTTATGAACTTTAGTTTTCAACTCATTTTGGCATATACCTAGGAAATCAATGACTGGGTCATGTGATAAACCTACTTTCTGTAAATCTCTCATTCTATATTCTAAAGTGGTGGTACCATTTTGAATTCCCCTAGCAATGAATGAGAGTTCCTGTTGCCCCATATACTTGCCGGCAATTGGTATTGCTGGTGTTTTGGATTTTAGCCACTCTAATTGCTATTTTAACTTGAAATTCCCTAATTATATATGATATTGAGCTTATTTGCCATCAGTATATATTCTTTCATGCAGTGTCTGTTAAACTCGTTTACCCATTTTTCAATTAGATTATTTTCTTATCATTGAGTTGTATGCGTTCTTTCAGATTTTTTTTTATTAATTAAAAAAAAATTAACACAGCATTTAGAAATCATTCCATTCTACATATGTTATGCAATCAGTAATTCTTAATATCATCACATAGATGTATGATCATCATTTCTTAGTACATTTGCATCGATTTAGAAAAAGAAATAGCAAGACAACAGAAAAAGAAATAAAATGATAATATAGAGAAAAAAATAAAAATAAAAAATACAAAAAATATATATAAAAAAACAAAACAAACAACAAAAAAAAACTATAGCTCAGATGCAGCTTCATTCAGTGTTTTAACATAATTACATTACAATTAGGTAGTATTGTGCTGTCCATTTTTGAGTTTTTGTCATATTTTGATACAAATTCTTTGTCAGACATGTTTCGCAAACATCTTGTATCTATCTTTGGCTTGTCATTTCTTTCTTTTACTAGTCCTTTGCAGAACATTTTTTTTTTTAATTTTAAGGAAGTCCAACTTATAGATTTTTCTCTTTCATGGATCATGCTTTTGGGGTTGTATCCAGGAAGTCCTCACCAAATACAAGGTTACTAGAATTTCTCATATGTTATTTTCTAGCAGTACTAAAATTTTACATTTTGCATTGAGATCTAATCCATTTGCTATTTGTGAAAGGTGTGAGGTGTGTGTGTGTAGATTCATTTTTTTGATCAAGTGTGTATCCGGTTTTTCCAGCATAGTTTATTAAAAAGGCTTTCCTTTTCCCACTGAATTACCTTTGCTCCCATGTCAAAGATCTGTTGAATATTTTTGTTTGGGTTGTTTTCTAGGATCTCTATTCTAGTCCAGTGATTCATTAGTCTTTCTTTTGACAATACCATATATTCTTGACCACTGTAGCTTTATGATAAGTCTTGAAGTTAATGTAGTGTCACTCATCATATAATGTTCTTCTTCAATACTGTGTTGACTATTCTGAGTCTTTTGTCTTTCCATATAAAATTTGGGATTGATTTGCAAATAGCCACAAAATAAGTTGTTGGAATTTTTATTGGGACCACCTTTTCTTCACAGGGGTGTTCCCTCTTTACATAAATATAACTGTGACCCAATGCTAAATTTGTCTAAATCTATTTTTCTACTCTGAAACTTTTTTTTTTGGTTCAAACAGTTCTTTTCCCCAATACCACCAAAGTTATCATCCACAAACTTACTACTCATCTGCTGAAAAACATTCCATGAACTATGACTGCTTGACAATAAAATCTTAAACTCTTTGCTGTATCTTATAGAGTTTTTCACAATCTTATTGAACACTAACTTAAAAACCTCACCTGCTGACACTTAGCCCTTCTTTATTTCTCAAACATTGTATATTCTGTTCAATCTAATATACTCCTCATTCTTTAAATAAGCTACAGGCATCCATATTTGTTCCAGCATGTTCCCTCTGCCCTTTGGATTTTTACTTGTCTATCATAATGCTATTTCTTGTGTAAGCCTTGTTTGTATGTTTCCCATAGTGAGAACTGATGATGTTCTTTTCTGTACAACACTTTGTACTTATTTCTCTGCAAGAGGATATTCTGTCCATTATACTTTTAATTTTTTAAACCTACATCCACTACAAATCTATCAACTTCTTAGATTAGCCACATATATTCTTCCTTTTTTCTCTGTTTCTATGTCAGAGCCTTGAATTGAATAGATGTTCAGAAATATCTGGTAAATATGAAGTAAAATTACTGCTCCCCCCTTCACCTCTGCTAAAACCCAAAACATTGTTTTGTCTCATCTAAGACAGAAACACTTTTTTTTTTTTTTGACATTTCCAGGTTCATTGCCTTTCTCAGACTTCTTTGATTTATAAAAAATGATTGCTGATAACTCTGTTACATGACTTTACCCAATCTCATATATTTTAGTCTTTAAATCACAGACGTTGGGAATTTAAGCATATCCAAATAGTTTAAGTGATCCATTGCTCACATTTTCCTTATTATTCCCTGAAACCTTACTTTCTTATCCCTTATGTATCTTGTTTGGGTTTTCTGATAAAAGTTGACAGTTTGGGTAATGATGGAAGGAAAAAGAAAATTAAAAGCTACTGCCTGTTTAGTGCCATCTGCTATTATTTTTTTCTTTCCTACTTACCGAAGAAGCAGCTTTGAATTTTGCAGTTGGCAATGTTTTCCTGTACATTATCAACATTCTCCCCTTTCCGTTTTTTTTATGTGCTACAAATCCCTGATTTAGCTTCTCAAATATATTGCTACTTTCCCTACACTGAAAAAAAATTTAAGATTCTTCTAAATGTAGTTACTTGATTACTTTGGCAGGATTCTAGACCTAGATTGGATGTATGCTTTAGAATTTGTCTAATATGTCAGATGGGCTATTGAGGTTCCTCCATTTTCTGACCCTTTTCTGGTATCTTGGTTTCCAAAGATGTAAAACACAAAGTAAGTTAGGATAAGTATTCCCTGGAATTGTTTTCTTCTTCAATCCTTTTAGCTTTCATTTCTGGTAACTATACTGTATTAACTCAAATGCCAAGAATTCTACAACCCTCACTGAGTACAGTATCTCTGATAGCTTTGGCTCTCAGTCTAATGAAGCTATTTTCCAACTATAGGCCTAGCTCCATTTTGGAAGGAATTAATCTACTTAAAGGGAAAAAAAGAAATATCCCAAAATATTTATTGCAAAGAAAATTTTTATATCTCACAATATTTTCTTGGGAATGAATTCAATATGCATACATACGCACACACATACACACAAACACACATATATATATATATATATATATTTCATTGCACTAATTTTTTCCCATGGGTTGCTTGGCCGAACTGTATTTCTGTGGCCATTTCCTATCTGCCCTGCTCATTTTTCATGCATATTAAGTCCTTGAGCTCAAACCAGGCATTTTGCAGAGGAAATTGGAATGAGAATTGAAGGGACTAGGTAACAATAGAACCAATTTGTAGAGTATATTGATTTTGAAGCCAGCAAATTAACACTTAGAAAAGGAATGAAAATTATTTAATATCTTCCCAGGGAAATTATTTAGAAAAACTAATTTGTTGTAAATGCATAGGTAAGGGTTGGAAGGGAGGGACTTTAAAAGTTAGAAACATCAGTGGAGACTTTGGATTGGGGCTGGTCATATGTGGAGAAGTAGTACAGAATTTGTATAAGATATGATATGAAATTTTGTATTTCAAGTAGAATGGTGAACAATAAAAGAAAAATTTTAAAAAAAAGAGAAAGGATGTGTATTGCTTTGGATACTGATTCAATGTGACCAGTAAAGGCAGGAGGGGTTCAAAGATAACTCTTGGAATGTTGGGAGGAGATATTTTTCATGGTCACTGTGTGCCCTATTTTAATAAGAAGGAGGTTATCTAACTCAATTCCTAGATCTCCTTTTATTAAATAAAAAGCTCAGTATAAGTCTAAATCAACACAGAAATTGGGAAGACAAATTATTATAATAATCTAAATTTAAGTAATTTGTCCAAAGGGAGGCACCGTATTAGGTGTGAAACAGTTAAAATTTTAGACAACTTTTAAGAAACTTTTAAGTCAATATAAATTTAGAGTTGCATTCCTCAAAATACTTTATGATGTATGTACTATTATGGGGTATAAAATAATGTCTTCCAAATATTTATTTTAGAATATAGACTATGAACATCTTTGTTCATAAGTCTAGAAATATAATGGTGTTTTTATATAAATATTATTCACACAACTAAAAAAGTACAAATAACAAGTATCAAGTGGCTAAATTATCACACAATAATTATACTGACTTAGCCACCAATCTGGTCAGGAAATAAAATGTTATTTAATAGAAATACCCTTCACAACTTCCATTAATTAATCCCATTTGATTCTCCAAAGGTACCACCACCCTGTTTCTAATTCATAGAATTGTTTCACTTGTATTTTGAAATTTATGTAAGTGGAAATATGTCTGTTATTTAATTTGCTTAACGTTATGTTTATGATTGTATATCGTGGTAGTAGATATTAAAGCTCCATGAAACATAGAAGTATGATATTTGAACGAGATGTGTGCATGCAGTGTGCATTTGTTTTTAGTATCAGACACAGTTCTTGTGGACATGTATTTTTAGTATCAAGTACAGATTAGGCTCCAGTGGATTATACTGGGTCTACTTAACTAAGCAGGAACTGAATTACTCATACTTCCCTTCCCTATAGAGTTTTGGATTTGAGTGGGACAGATGAGCAATGTTGCATGTGATTTGAAAGGTAGAAGTGAAATAGTAGCTATTTTTCTTTTACAACAAGAATATGGTGGAAGGTATCAGATTTTATTGTTGGTTGGCTATGTATATCGCCGCTAATTGATTGTTGAAGTGGGTTAACATCCAGTACTACAGTTCAATGAACATCAACCAGATTTTCTCTTTCACCTTTTTTGAATCCCAGGCCAGCATATATGGTTCCTGTAATTATGAATTGACACACATCTTTTTCAGCTCCTACTATAACTCCTACTTTAGCTTCTCTGATTCCAAACGAGGTGTATCTTTAGCTTCATTACCATGTGCCAACTTCTCTTGCAAATCTCACATCTCAGCAAAGGTGTTTGCTTAGAGGTAGTGAGGTATTGAAGCAGGTTCCAGTCCATAAATGTGAATTCCCCCATTTGTTTTTGTTCTCTCCTTGTTTATGTCTATCTTTCTTTCCTAACTGCTTACCCTGCTAATTGTAGGCCTGGCATCAGATGCAGAATCACCAAACTGTTTAACTACTTGCACGATTGCATAAGGTGAAGTCAAACCTCTGCATTAAATCTTCTATCTGTATCACTCTTAATGGCCCTGCTTTTGAATTATTAATAATAATGTTGTGGAGCAATTATTTATCTTAAAACAAAGAAAGTTGTAATCACAGCTTTAAAATAAATTAAATAGAACAAAATAGTATAGATAATCTATTATTTATTTATTTATTTATTTATTTTTTGCGTGAGCAGGCACCGGGAATTGAAACCGGGTCTCTGGCATGGCAGGCGAGAATTCTGCCTGCTGAGCCACCGTGGTCAACCCTAGATAATTTATTTTTACATGGTGAAATGATTTGTAGGTTTGAAATAAAAGAAGAAATAAAAATAAAAATAATATTCTAATGTAAAAATGAAAACTGTTGAAAATTTAAATATAAATATAAGGTGACAACAACAAATTACAAAATTTATCATCATATTTGATAGTTGTCAATATGTAAATTGAATTTACAAATCAATGCAAAATATAGACATCATTTGATAAATTTATTTGGAAAAGAAACAATTGAAAAAATAACAAATTTGATTTCGTTTTAAAATCATTCTAAAATTTTTGAAAATTAAAATTTTTTCTAATGAATTGGAAAAATAAATGAGGGTAGCAGCCAATTTATTTTCTTTATTATAAATGAAATTATATTGAGTATATAGCTTAAACAGAGGACTTATAAATTTGTTGACTTAAGACCACATATAGAACAGTGAATGAAAGACATGTGTGAGCTCAATAAAGTAACACATTTATAACACATTAATTTGATTACAATCATGGATAAGAGAAAGGGCTTGAAAAACATCCCAGAAGACACGTAATGGCATTTTTCCTTACCCCCATCATTGTATTCCCAATTCTCTCAAAGTGCCACTCTCTTTAACTCCTAATACCATGGCAGTTTTCCTGTTTTGATAATTGTGTTGGTTTGAAATTGCTGTGTACCAGAAAAAGCCATGTTCTTTAATCCTGATTTAATATTGTTTAAATTGTTTCCCCTGGATGTGTGACCCACCCAATTGTAGATGGGACCTTTTGACTAGGTGGTTTCCATTGAGATGAATCTCCGCCTACTCAAGATGGGTCTTCACCCACTTACTGGAGTCCTTTAAGGAAACCATTTTGGAAAAAGCTTAGAGCTAACACAGACAAAGTCATTTGGTGATGCAGAAAGAAAACGCCCTTGGGGAAGCTGCTTAAAACCAAAAGCCACAGGACTAGCAAATGCCTGTCACATGCTTTCCTACATTGGCTTTTCTTAATTCTCTGGGTGCCTTAGTTGGACATTTTTATGACCTTAGAACTGTAAACTTGTAACTTAATTCCCTTTATAAAAGCCAAGTCATTTATGGTATACTGATTTTCTGGCAGCATTAACAAACTAAATAATAACTTTATAAAAATGCGGAAACCCATTACAGACACAAAAGGAGGAATAAACAACAAAAGACTGTGTTTCTGGAAGAAATGGAAAAGAGATTCTTCATTGAAGAAAATTGTGCAACTCAATAAACTACTATTAAAGTACAGGAGAGATTGCTTAAATTCACCTTACTTTTTTTTAGGTGAAAATTGTCTCTTTCATAATTTAAAGGAGAAAATCCTGGGAACCAGGGTTTATAATCATTTAATCATTATATAATCATTTATATATAATTTATAACCATTTTATAAAATGATTAAATAGATTCAGACATTCTGTGACAATTTGAAACTGTTGTGTACCTCAGAAAAGCCATGTCCTTTAATCCTCATTCAATATTGCTGGGTAGGATCTTTTTTATTGTTTCCATGGAGATGTGACTTACCCTATTGTGGGTGGCAACCTTTGACTAGATGGTTTCTATTCAAGGTGGGAGCTTTTTAAGAGGGAACCATTTTGAAAAAAAGCTTTAAATCCATCAGAACCAACAGAGTTAAAAGAATGGTCAGAATCCTGGGAAAGCCACTGCAGATTACTGGAGAGAAGCTAGCAAATGTCCATGTGCCTTTCCAGCTGAGGGAGAAACCCTGAACATCATCGGCCTTCTTGAACCAAAGTGTCTTTCCATGGATTCCTTCATTTGGACAATTTCATAGCCTTGCCTTCATTTGAACATTTTCACAGCCTTAAAACTGCAAACATGTAGCTTAATAAATTCCCCTTTTTAAAAGCCTCCACATTCCACATGCTTCCTTTTGTAAAAGGAAAATACTGTTGTATTTTCCAGGGCATATGAGGCCAATACTCATGTGAAGTTTGGCCATGTGTGAGAATATGTGCCGAGCTGCTAAACTTAGAGAATGGCCACTAAGGCACTGTCAGGATATGTGTGTATGTGCTTATTATTTATTTATTTATTTATTTGCATGAGCGGCCGCAAGGAATCAAACCAGATTCTCTGTCATGGTAGGTGAGAATTCTGCACTGAGCCACTGTCGCACTACCCTGTATCTGTTTTTTTTTGGAGGGGGGGTAGGGTGCATGGTCTGGGAGTCATACCCATGTCTCCCACATGAAAGGCGGGCATTCTAACCACTGAACTACCTGTGCACCCATGTATGTGTTTTTAAGTAAGCAAAATAGAATTCTAGCACATAAAACCATCCTTAGACATGACAATTATTTTGTTTTCATTTCTAAGATGAAATTAATTATAAGAAAAACTCTGCAATAAATAAAATTTTATCATACAATGAAAAGCAAACATCTGAGATTTACATATAAATTATAAGACACACAGTTTTAAAATAGTTAAAATAGAAACAAAAGTTAATTTGGCTTCCAGAAAGATGAAATTGAAGAGACCAGATTTACTCTCCTATATAAATAAACAAAAAATGACACCATAAGAAATAAAAGTTTTCAAATCGCTGGGTTATCAAGTCAGTTGATCCTTGAGCAACCAATCAGGTGAGCCCTAAAGTGTGGGAAATAATTGGCTCTGATTGAGCACTGTCCCATTTAACAATTCCTTAAAGAAAGATACAAAAAAGTCAAATTGCTTCATGCCATTTGACCTCATCCCAGAGCAAAGCTGAAGGATGTCTTTTGGAATACAAAAATACACAGTACCCTGAAATGTAAGATTCAGAATATCTGGTATCCTATAAAAAATTGTCAGGCATGCAAACAAGCAAGTCAAGGTCACCATAAGGAGGAGAAAGTAGTCAATGAAAACTGATCAAGAGTGACATAGATGCTAGAATTAGTAGACAAGGATATTAAAAGTTAATATAACTATATTCCATATGTTGACTAAGTCAGGTAATTACATGGAAAGATACTAAAAAAGAACTAAACCACATTTGTAGAGATGAAAATTACAATGTGTGTAAAATTTTCTTTCTTTGCAGATGACATGATTGTTTGTAGAAAATCCAATGGAGTCTATAAAAAAGCTACTAAGAATGTTTGTTAGCAAGGATATAGAGTTCAATATACAAAATTTATTTCATTTGTATATATTAGGGATGCACAATTGAAAAAATACCATTTATAACAACATAAAAATGAAATAATAATGCATCAAGGATATATTTACTAAAAATAAAAAACATATATATATATATTCCTGAGAGGATAAAAAGAAAACCTATTTGAAAAGAGAGGTATATGATGTTAAAAGTAAGAAGATTCATTACTACTATGATGTCATCTGTCCCCAAATTGTTCTATAGATTCGATTCAATCCTAATCATAAGCCTAAGAAGCATTTTGTGGATATGTGCGGAGATTTTGATTCTAAAATCCATATGGAAATTTAAAGGACTTCAAATAGCCTAAGCAATCTGAAAAAACAGAAGAAAGTTGGAAGACTAATATTATCTGATTTCAAGACTTAGCATAAAGCTAAAACACTCAAGAAAGTGGGGTATTGACATAAAGATAGAAAAATACTGTCTGTCAAGAAGATTGCTATGGTAAAAGAAATAAGAATGTGTTATCATAGGCCTAAAAAACGCTCTTGGGAGAATAACGTTTCTGAAAAAGATAAATATTTTAAGATAGAACCTAGGAGGTATACTGGAATCTGTTTAGGAAGTAGTGGACAAAACAGACTGCTCAGAGTTCTTATGAAACTAATAATAAAAATGAGAGAAAGTATGAGCAGTGGATACTATACAGCTCTGGTAAGTGGCTGTGCTTATACATGAAAAAAAATTCCTTCACATCTTTCATAGGGTAATGTCAAATAAAAATAAATAGATAAGGAAGTAAATAAATAAATAAATACAGTATCATTATCTTACTTCATGGTGATTACAGATCTTTTTTAGGATGGAAATCTTCAAGAAAATTAAACTTCCTTTAGTCGAGCAAAGAGAGCAGAAGTAATGTACTGATTTAATGGTGAATTCTGTGAACTGATAATTCTTTATATAAAATCTAGTTTTATTAATTAATTATAGTATTGCTGAGTTAGATGAATATATGGGAGAACGGGAAGTTAAAGTAAATTGAATTTATTGATTTTATTCACTAGTGACCCATAGGAACTACAGTATATATACCTAATCATATATGGTGATATTTAAAAAATTAGCATTAGTAATTTTCCGTTCCCTAAGTATAAAATGAGTTTATCTTTTTAAATTCATATTTCCTTCATCAGTCTTCTGTATCTACTACAAGTAGTTGCAAGTTCTCAAAGTGTGTTTCTGGTATTTCTTAATTCCCAATTCTGATATGTCCTGATTCCTAATGTTGCCTCTTTCTCTCTCATTTCTCTCTATATTGTAGCTTTACTGAAAATACTGGGATATTTGACATTCTTTTTTTTCTCCTTTCTTTTCTTTTTCTTGTATGCTGTATAGCAGGGGTCACATTTCATTCTTTTTCAATTTGAGTTTCCCATTATTGCAGCACCATTTGTTGTTATTTTCTTTTTTGGGGGGAAAAGTTCAAGGGCTGGGAATTGAACCCTGGTCTCCTGCATGGCAGGCAAGAATTCTACTAAACTACCCTTGCACTCCTCAATATCGTTTAAAAGGTAATTAAAAGAATGCTACAAACTGTTAAGACATTTACCCATACCAGAAGAGGGGTAACCATGTATTAGATGTGGAACTCTAAGGCCTTAAATAGAAATTATTATTCCTTTTGGAAAACATTTGACCATATCATTGACAAAGCAGATTTTCAATCTAAACTTTATTCACTCAGTATCATAACTGATATATAATGTGCATCCCATTTATTATAGACTTTTCCTCTTCATGTTAAATTATTACTGTTCACTTTGCATTACAGCTATTCTGGAAACAGACTTAAGTCCCATGGATACCATTGTTTTTCATAATAGTACCTGTTTTCTTCAAAAGTACATGCTGTTGAACATGCTCTTTTCTTTGTCCAGAAGGCTATTCCTACGCATCCTCAAATATCTGATTTCCCTTGTTTCTAGGCAAAGGAAGTCACACTCTTCTATTTGCTATCGTTGTATTTGCAAATCTTTGTTGTAGCACTTGCTTTATGATAGTAAATTTTTAACACCACTCTAATATGTGGAGAGGTAAACAAAGGCAGTAAACTATGTTTTGTTAATTCATGTGTCTGCTCTAGTGCCAAAATATTTCCTGGCGCAATTGAGGTACTCAGTATATGCTTCTGAGTAAATGGAAACATTGGCTAAATCATAATTATTGTTGGATAACATTAACCAAAAAGGACAGTTTGGTAATAAGATTACTTTTTATATTTTAGATGAACAAATGTATTTCATGTGTTTTGGGGGAAAACATTTTCAGGCTTTTTAGAAAATTTTATTTTGAGAAGCATTTGTTGATTTAAAGTACTTGAATTCTTATTTTAGAAATATTGACCAGAATCTGTAAATGTCCCATCCTACTAGTAACTCATTGTAATTATATTTTTTGGGGAGGAAACCTAATTTTAAAAATCAAAATTTGGGGTGCACAGATGGTTCAGTGATACAATGCTCACCTCCTATGTGGGAGACCTGGGCTTGATTCCCGTACCATGTACCAAAAAAAAAAAAAAAGAGAAAAAAAGAAAAGAAAAATCAAAATTTGTTTATATATGCAGGCATTTCAGGATTTTAAACATAAAAAGAAAAAGAAGTAGAATTTATTAGAGAGTTGTGATTGTTCCTGGGAGTTTCAAGCAGAAACTAGTCTTGTGAAGTGGAATTTCCATAAAAGATAATATAAGGTTTCTGTGCAAATACAAATGATCAACAAAGCTAAAATATATTTTAGAAAGGATATCAAAATGTGTTTTCAAAATAATTCCCTAAATATAAACAACAGAATGAACCAATTTGTATAAATCAGTCTGCAATTCAGTCTGGATTTGTAGTTTCCTCAAAATTGCTATAACATACCTAGTTTCATTTTATAATATTTGCAAAGGGATGCCTTTTGTTCAGAACATGATTGAGCTATTTCACTGAAAGCTATAATTACTAATTGCTTTATTAAGTTTATAATCCCCTGATGAGAAAAACAAGTTATTTACTCAGCATTCCAATGACCTTACCCTTCACGTTATAAAACCTTTGGCAAACCTTCAAGGAAAGATTCACTAAAGTCCAGATATACTTTAAATTGGGGTTAATAAACAAACAAACTGAGGTATAAATATATCCATCCAAATAGTAGATTTTTATAATGAGATTATGAATGTGTCTTTTTGCATGAGAAGATTATTTTATTCAACTTTATTTTTACATTGAATTATCTTAATAAATGAACCATACTTTAAAATCAAAAGAAGATTTAACCATGCAATGAGTCAAATGTGGTAATTTGTAGTTTGTTATTGAATGTGTCTTTTTTATCATGCAAATCTTAGGTATGCCCACTATGTTCTAGACATAGCATAAAAAACTAAAGGTTTAAGATACATTAAATAACCTCTAGTATTTCCAAAAGATGTAAGTTACTTGATGCCACAGGTCTCTAATTGTTTTTCAGTGTATTTTCAGTACTGAGAACAATGTCTAGCACACAATTATCAATAAACACTTTATTGACTGGCAGCAAGACTGGCTTTTCATCAATTCATCAATCAAATAAATCATTTAAATGGAATACACTAGTAAAATATATAAAGTGGGGGGGCCACGGTGGCTCAGCAAGCAAGAATGCTTGCCTGCTATGCCAGAGGACCCGGGTTTGATTCCCGGTTCCTGCCCATATTAAAAAAAAAAAAGAAAAAAAAAGTATATTGTTCATGAAAATAAGTGTGCTAATTTAAAGGTGGTGGTGTGGCTTCATGTAATCTGCATCATTTCATTATTTGAACAAAATATATAATTAACAAATAAAAGTAAAGGTAATGGGCAAGGTGCTCTTTAGTCAAAACATTGCCATTTATTTAACAATGCCTAAATCCTCAACAGTTACAACATGAATTAAATATTTATAATACGAGTGAATCCCATATAAATATTTTAGAAATAACTAAAAATATATTGATTCTCTTTAAGTATGTATTTACATTTAATATACTGTAAATATAAAAGTATATTTCCTTCTCCAGTACTCCAAAAGGGACTTTTTGTGTTAATAAGTTATAAGTAAAAATGGACACCTGACAAATAATGCTTTTCACTTCATAAAAATATTTGATTCAGCAAACGATGGTCTATTTGCTTTTTCAATTCTGTTTAATTTTGTATGTTGTAAAATACACATGTTTTTTAAATGCTTCCTTTGGAATATTATTTTTAAGCGACCAATTACCCCTTTATAACCATCCCATTGTAAGTATCCCTTCTGTATTGCTGACAAAATATTTTCAAGTTTCTTTGAATTATTGTTTATGGTTTTGTTTTCGTTTTCTTATTAATTCTTTGTGATTTGAATTGTGCTTTCCAGGTCTCTTCATTCTATTTATTTGACTAGTATCCAGTACTATTTTTGAGTGTATCTGAGCTTACATCTCATACTAGTGAGGTTAGTATTGGCAATTTAAATTCCATTATAAAAAACTGCAGGCACAATAGATAATTGATATGTTATATTGGTAACCTGAAATTATGTTACACAGAATCTTTTATTCAAATGCTTTGGTCAGTTGCTTTGAAGAAAGTAAACATTTTTTAAAAGTAGCTAAACACTATCTGAGTAAATGAATAGTTTTATGAGTATAACTTTCTTCATTGATTCCAGCTGTTTTGACTATAGGAGTAGTCTGTATTTTTAGATGGGTATAAAGATTTACATAGAGATGAATAAAAAAAGGATCATTTAATATATAATGGGGGAACTATAGAATCACTACTGTCTATCATAAAATTTGTTCTGCTCTAGCACAGGCATTGAAAATGAGGGAATAAAATATTCTCTGTGAGACGCAGTATGAGAGAAATCCTCAGAGAGATGATACAATAACTTTTTGTACTTAGCTTTCAAGGATGAGTACAACATACAATCTGTTTTCAAATATTTCATAAATCAGACGTTAACACTTGGTCAGAAATTTGTTTCCTGAGAAATGTTTTTATCCACAATATTCTCATCCAATGCAAGTTAGAATAGGAAAGAATTAGAGAGAAGCTTATGCATTAAATATAAGAGACTTGTAGCTGATTGCCCCGTCATCACCAGGCAGCTTTCTCAGGGCCAAGGATGAGGGGCGTGGCGGTTAGTGTACATTATAAGGATATGAATGTAAGAGGAGAAACAAAACGGCTGCAGCACTGGACTTGCTTATTTTAATGATACTTTGAAGTTAAATTGACCCTAAAATAACCTGCATTTAAAAGTCAGTTACCCCATTACAAAAAAAAAAAGAAGAAGAAGAAATGTGGCCCAGTACTACAAGTCATGATTTAAGAGATCCCAGATGTTATCAGACATATTCATTTTGAGGAATAATTCACAGATCATAAAAGAATACTCCTACTAGGGACATCAATTGTTGCCAATACTTTTTCACCCCTTCCAAATTTTTTGCTCACTAAACTTAATGAATGGTGCTGTTTTCCTTGTTCATAAAAATTTCTAAGACATAGAGTTCTCAGATATGTTGAAAAATGTGGGTGAAAAAGAGAATTTTAATGGGTGTATATTGCAAGAAATAGTGCTGAAGCATTTGTTGATGTTGGCAAGAGGCTAAAGTAAGTGCAGAATAAAAGATTTTATTTTATTTTTCTATTTTGTTAGGCCCTGAAAAAAGGAGATTTGTGGATAAGTGTTTTAAAATTACATACTATATATAAATGCTTTTGCAAAAAAAATAAACTTACATGTCGATACCACACATTTAATGAGCTATAACAGTGGAAATTAAGTTAATGGGAATAGAAGCCTTCAGCAGAATAAGACATTAAAACCAATATTGGGACTTCAAATTCCAGTTATAATTGAGTAAATTTTACCTTGAATATCTTTTGAAAACACCCATAAAAGCTGGACAAAGAACATAAAATAACTATTTAAATATAACATAACCAATCAGGGGTCAAGAGCACAGAAAGCAATGAAATTCATCATAGCGAACTTTCCATATTATTTTCTCTGCCATTTTCTTCAGAGAAGTTACTTTTATACCTCAAACATAATACAGTCCAAAAGGCAAGTGGCAGGCTGAATGAAGCACATGGAAGTTTTATTAGGATTGAGTTATAGCAGTTGCTGTTCTGGATTTCCTAAGCCACCAGGATTTGTTCTTCCAGATCCTAAAGTGAAGAGAACTGCAGTGAGACTAGCTGACTAAAAAAGTAACATAAAGTTGGGAACTCTGTATTTTATGCCTGTTTTTCCGGTAAATCCAGAACTTCTCTTAAGAAAAACAAAAGAGAGCCAGTCATATCAATTAGCCTGAACTCAAAGTATTAGACCACTATTATCTGCTTAGCACCAATTGCTCTGAGGGATTAAAAATTTTAAAATTACATCTTTACCCTGAAGGAACTTAGAATCCTGGCGACAGTAGCTCATAAAATGATATATAACTAAGCACTAAACTAGGTAAATACTATAGAAAGTCAGAGGAGGACCATCTAGAAAGGTAACAGAATTTTCTCTCGAAAGTAAAAGACAGAGGGATGTTTTCCCAACAGAAGTAATGACTTAGCTAGGAGGAGGAAGGGTAGAAATAAATACAGCATTCCAAGTAAAACTAAAATCTTCATTACAGTGTTTTAATGAGTCTCATGCAGTGACTCTACTGTGCATGCCGATCTCAAGAACTTTGAGTTATTAGGGCAGTCTCCAGAAATCCTATTTAATTAAAGGGTCTCCAGAGCCTCTTAGGGGAAATGATAAAGAAGACTTTGGTACAGATGATTCACTATTCAACAAAAACACCCCAGTAAAAGAACAGGAGATGGCCATAACCTGTAGGTAAGAATGTGATGCCTGAAGAAGGCAAGAAAGATTCACTTCAAGACCTTGGTTCAGGCGAATAGGGAGAAATGCTCAATATCCTCCAAGACAAATATCGGTTATACTCACATGTTCTTTTTTTTTTTTTTTTTTTTAATGAATTAGTTCCTTTAAAATATTTTAAAATGGAAAAAATAAAAGAACAGGTTGCCTTTGGGATGTTTAGTAAGTGTTCAGGTTACACAGAAGCCAAGTAATTTAGGATTGTTCAAATCTTGAAGAAAACAAACAAACAAAACCTTCCTTTGAGCCTGAAAATAGCAGAGAGATGGATGGAAAGAGAGCAAGAGTAGGAGTGCAGGTGTGCATGTGTAGCGCAGCGTGGTCCCGTGCTTGGCTTTAGTAGGTAAACAGAAATTTACAAAATGAGATAAATAATGGCAGCTGAGAAGCAGGAAAGCTCAATGGTTACTAGAGGTTTAAGCCACCCACTGCCAAATGGCTATCTGCGGTATAAAGACCCATAAAGGAGTCCTTAGAGAAGCTTGGAATCAAACGCAAACACAATCTTCACTCAAATACCCCCAATTAGGGAAAAAAACTAACATAAGGAAAGATTAAAAATATGAATAGTCCGACATCTATTCTAGATAATAAAATCAATGATTTAGAATATCCCCATAAGGAAAACAACAAACATAGCGAGTTCCTCCCTTTATTTTGACAAATATTTAAGAATGAACATCAATTTTACACAAAATCCCTAGGAAATAGGGAACTAAAAAGAGAGCACTTCCTAGCTTATTTCATTAAGTAATCATAACCTGATAGCTAAAACTTGACATATATAAAACTCAACTATGTAAAAGTGTTCTTTCATCGATTATAACAAATGCACCACACTAATGTGGGGTGTTAACATTAGGGTGGTATATGGGAACCCTGTATTTTATGCATGATTGATCTATAAACCCACAAACTCTCTAGTTTAAAACATGACAATTCTAGGAGTATTGATAGCACCTTAATTTATAATATATATCTAAACTGGAAAAAACATCAAAGTTGAATGTGTAAATAAATTGTGCTATATTTATACAAAGACCTTCTATTCAACAAAGAGAACAAATGAACTGCTATTAGAAGTATTACAATATGAATGAATCTTACAGAAAAATTGACAAAAGAAGCTAAATAAAAGGCAACTTTATTTATGATCCCTTTTATATAAAGATCAGAAGCAGGAAAAATTAATTGTTGATGATTGAATTGTGAATAGTGGTTAAACTTGGATGGAGATGGCATCAGGGAGCTTCCTAAAAGTCTGTAGCTCGACCAGTGTCGGACTTACGCAAGTATATATATATTTCTTTAAGAAATGCATTAAGCTGTACAGTAGGATTTGCACACTTTCTGAAGCTAAACGCTTCAATAATGCATTTTGATATTGCAAAATATTCCTTTAAAAAACAATGATAAAATTTATCAACACATTTTTAAAAATAAAATACCAAACCAAGTTGATAAATTTAATGATGAAACCACTAAACTTTTCATGTTGGGCTTTCTATAGATCATGTAATATCCTATTGTGACAGTTTGAAAATATTATGTGCCCCAGAAAAGTCATGTTTTAATCTTGATTCATATTGTCGGGACAGTCATTTCTTTTAATCCTAATTCAAAACTGTAGGCCAGAAATCTTTGATTAGATTATCTCCACAGTGATGTGGTGCACCCAATTGTGGGTATGGCCTTTGATTAGATGGTGATGTGACTCCACCCATTCCAGGTGGGTCTTGATTAGTTTACTGCAATCCTTTAAAAGTGGAAATATTTTAGAGAGAGCCAGAAATGACAGAAGCCTCAGAGCCGACAGAGAGAGTAGATGGAGACGCTTGAGAACAGTTGCTTCAGAGAACAAAGACGCGGACATTTGGAGATGCATGGAGCCCAGCGGACATCGCCATGAGATGTTAAGCAAGTCAGAACCTGGAGAAAGCCAAGGAAAGCCAAGAGATGAAAGCCAGCCCTTAGAACCGAAGTGAGAAACCCCCACATGGACAAAGACTGAAAGCAAGGGACCAGCAGGTGTCAGCAACATGACTTCCCAGTTGACAGAGGTGCTCCTGACCAATCAGCCTTTCTTGAGTGAAGTTAACCTCTTTTTGGGGCCTTAATTTGGACACTTTCACTTCTTTAGAACTGTAAACGTGTAACTTATTAAATTCCCCCTTTTAAAACCATTCATTCCAGTTCTGCTATATTACATTCTGGCAGCTTGCAAACCAACACACCTATCATCAGTTAGATTGCTGAATCACTGAAATGATAATACATTCTTTTCTTAACCCATCTCTTTTTTATGATAGCTGAGTGGAGGTTTCTAATAACTGTCCACTTATAATTGGGGAGGAGGTGGTTAAGAAGAGAGCCTCTGTGCTGATAATGGCAAATTACAACTAAACCTGTTTGTCCTTATTGAATGCATGAATATAATGAGTAAATGATAAATGAAAATAAAAAGTCCATGAAAATTCAGCAGCAGAAACAAAGGAGAGCATCACACTCAATCTATAGAGTAGAGCACACTTTTGAAAAAAATAAGGATATAGGGTAAAAAATTTGAAATATGGTCAAAAGTATTTCATATCTCAGTTTGTGGATTGTAAAGATTTAGCATATGCAAGGCAACATAAAAGAGAAATAAAGCTGTGTGATTTTTTTTTTTTAGTTTCAAGGAATTAAAATTATAAAGGATAAATACAGAAATCAAGTAAGGAAAATAAAATAGTGTTATTATATAAGAAGAAATATCATTGAGGCCTCTGAATTTCTCTTGACAATATTAAATATTGGAAGATAAAGGTAATTGCTACAGATCTTGATGGATTGGGGCTTAACCAAGCACTTCTATGCAAGAAGATTTGCTGATGTGGGAAGAAACTGCAATCAATATTATCAAGTATGAACCTGTGGGGGTGGCTGTCTGAATATGAGATGATAAACAGAGACAGTGAAGAAGTGGATCATAATAAGAACTTTAGAATGTGATGTTCATGGTGTATGGATTAGCTAGGGTTCTCTAGAGAAACAGAATCAGCGGGAAATACCCGTAGATAAAAAATTTATAAAAGTGTCTCACAAACCCATGGGAGCGTAGCATCCAAAATCCACAGGATAGGCTGTGAAACTGATGACTCAGATGGAGGGTCTGGATGGACTCCTCAGGAGAGGTTTGCTGGCTGAAGCAGGAAGAGAAACTGTCTCTTCTGAATTCTCTTTAAAGGCCTTCCAGAGATTAAGCGCCATTCATTGCAGAAGACGCTCCCCTTGGGTGAATGCAAATGCAATCAGCTGTCGATGCAGCCTACGTGATCGTGATTTAATTCTATAAAATGTCCTCATAGCAACGGACAGGCCAGCACTTGCCTGAGAAGACAAATGGGCAAGTTGACACATGAAGCTGACCACGATAGTACATATATATTTTTCCAAGTATTTTGAAATCAGTTAAATGTAGAGCTGCCTAAACAGTAGTTATTACTGTGTTTACAAAGTAATTCAATCATAAAAATCATTGACATAGCTATATAATACAAAAAATATATAATATTAATAACAAAACAATTCTAAAGCATTGCATGCTGCTAAAATCTAGGAAGTAGTTAGAAGATCAATAGACAGAAATAATAGTATGGAGTTTTGTTAACCTGCCTTGGTATAAGTTTGGATACCCTTTATTTCCTTACTTGAATAATTAAAAAAATATGGGCTTTTGTTTTTACTGAGCCAGAATTAGAGGTAATATTGTTTAAAAATAGCATAAAACTCTGTGTATTTGTAGCAAATGAAGTGGCAAAAAATGTAATATAAAACAACTGACATTAAAAACAATTGTCAGGAGAAGAACAATAGCAAATGAGTATAATAAAACAACAGAACAAATAGATCATTTTGATAATACTGAGATTATCCACATATAAACTGTCCAAAGAAAGGAGATGTAGAAAAATCTCTGGGGAAATTTAAAAGTGATTTGGGTGTGGGAAAATCTTGTATCAGGTAAATGCAAGTTAAAAGTACTCTGAACTAATAGATTCTAAACAAAATAAAATGTAGGACAAAAATATTAACCTTGCCAAAGAAGATCTTGTGTTTTGATATTGAATATAAACCACAATGATTATGATTAAAACTGTAGATTAAATAGCACTGTATCACATAAAGCAAACATTGTTAGATGTTTGAGGACAAATTATTAAAATGCAAATAGTAAGCATACTTAAACACATATCTCTCATAAGTTAGTAAGTCCAGCTCTGAAATACAAACAGGCAGAGTTGTGATAATACATATACATTAAAAATCACGCTGTGAATAAATCTTTTTTCCTATTGTTCTAATATGTTTTGTATTGTAACATCAACTCTTAATAACCTGTGGAAAACTCAAGAAATTCAGAATTATTCCATCGTGATATATAGAACTCCGTCGTGATACATAGAACTATGCATTAATAATATGTGTCTTTGTGAGATAGTATCCTCTACTTAAATGAAACATGGTAATACAAAGATCACTTATCTTGATTTTAGGCTATTTATCCTGTCCAGGTTTAGCATTATCATTAATTATCTTATTAAAAATTTAGCTAATGTGATTTGTTCCCTGAATGATTTTCTCCGTTAATTGTTGCACTTGGAGGAATCAAGCCAGAAATTACTTTTTTTTCCTGGTTGCTTTTTCCCAGCTGGGGGTCAGGTCTACACTCAGTTCTGTATGACACTTTCATTGGTGGTTATTGTTAAGTCCTCTTTTTTTTCCCATGTTGAACTACATTCTCTATTAACCTACTGTCTCCTCTTTCCGTTTTCCTTATATTTAACCTGCTACTCTAAAATATTTATGTCCCAAATGTGCTTGGTGATGATTTCAGCCAGAATTCCATTCTACTTAAAAAGGGGTTTGACATCTCAGTTTTGCTTCATTAAGCTCTTATTTAGTTTTGTTTTTATTTCTCTTCAGTGTGGAAATGTGTAATGAGTTGTTAAAAATGTATTTTCTGAATTGTACACTAAGTTGAAAAGAAGAAAACTTAAAAAAAATATTTTCTTACAAGTGCTGTGGCTGTTACTGAATTTTAAAGTAAACCTGAGATATAAAGAATTGCATTATGAGAACATTTGAATAAAATTAATTTTAAAGCCATAATGAGCTTTCATGTGCTTATGGTTGATCCTCAGTATTCATGGGTTCTATATTTGCTACACTTTCTGATTCATTTTGGAATTTTCCCATTCATTCGTGATCATTCATGATCACTCATAGTCATTGCACATCACTGATGAACATGCACAGATGACGTGGGGGAACTAGAATCACTGGATGGGCAGTTTCCCAGCTGAGATGGAACCAGGTGATGCTCCTCCTGATTGTTTCAGCCCTCATACTTTCCATGATGTTTAAATGCTACTCTAAAAACTTCTGAAAGCCATGGTGCTTTTTCTGTATTGGTTTCTGGAGTCAAATGGGAGCTATCTGTAAAAGGCTGGAAAACGTTCAAATTTAAGGAGGAAGCCAAAAAATAAGGTACCTTTAAATAGAAACTCACATAAAACAAGAATATGTTCTGAACCATTGACCGAATGTTGTCCCCAGACGCGTAGAGGACCATAACCCTGTTTTTCCACTAAGGTCAGTGGTTCAATATTCACTAATTCATTTCTGGCAATGACTTTATAGATCATAATAAACATGAAAACAAAAATTGAATGTAGGTTTTTTGAAGAATATTTCTGAATATAGATTTTAACATTTATAACTTGGTAAGTATTCATTTGTTATAAATTTCCATATAAAATGTGCACTGTATTTATATCTAGCATTTAAATCAGATGTTGGGTTACTATAATTTTAAAAAATTCTGATATTTTTGAAAAACAGCTATGGCTTGACATGAATTATATACTTAAAAGTGGGCTATACATCATACACACACACACACACACACACACACACACACACATATAACCCCCCCTTTGTTTTTAACATGTAACGTTAAACTATATTAACACTGGAAAATTATACCATTCATTAATAGATAGTCATTCCAAAGTGATTGATGATACTTAAGTCTATTAGACTCTTCCTATGTATTTTCTTTCAGTGTAATATTAATGTTTATGTTGCTTCTGGATTTGATATAGCATATTTATCTATTATTTATGTTATAATTACCATACCGAGCAGAGTTAGGCAGAACCCTTTCTCCCTTGAAACAACTGACCCTCAGCAAGTATTCCAGGAAACTTCCCCCACTCATAATGTTCAGGGGACTCCTTGCTAAACCAAACATGCCTCAGCCCCCAGGGCAGTGGTGTGAGTATCCTTGCAACCCCTTCTGGCAGCTGCATTCCTGCTATAACTCTCCTTATACAACATCCGTCCTCTGGCAGTTACAGCCCCCAGCAGCTGCATTCTTGTGATAAGCTCCCCTTCTACAAACATCCACCCTCCAGCAGTTACAACCCTGTGTGACTACAGTGGCATTTAACTTTAAGTCCGCCAATGAAGAGTTGCCAACTTCCAACTTAGCCCCTTACTTCCAAAACCAGCCAATGGTAACCTGCCAACTTCCTGCACCCAAGATAGTCAAAGAAAATCCACTACTGCCTCCCTTTTCCTATTTCCCGCCAACCATCCTATATAAGCAGAACTCCCTCCCCTGCTCAGTGCTGACTCCATTTTCTCAGTGTCAGCCTGCTTGATGGTTGCTGCCGAATAAATTGGATGAGAGGATCTGTGTGTGCAGTTTGCTCTACTGAGCCTTGCAAGTAGGATTTCTAAGAAAAACAATCTTTTAAAAATAAATGAATAACTATTTATGAGAATAAATATTCAAAAAGGTTATATATTTGCATGTATATTCTTATATAACATTGCACACATACATCCATTTTTAGACTAGGGTGATTTTCAAAAAATTGACCGTCTTCACAAATATGAATTTCTGAATATGAGTAAAAGAACAATGAGAGTAAGCATAGTTCCTGACCCTCTGCTTCACTTTCACTTGACACACACATACAAAAAAATTAATTGGAAGATGGGATCTGTCATGGTTAGGGACAGGTGTCAACTTGGCCAAGTTGTGGTACCTGTTCATCTGATTGGGCAAGCGCTGGCCTGTCTGTTGCAATGAGGACATTTCATGGGATTAGGTCATGATCACGTTAGCTACATCCACAGCTGATTCCATTTGTAATCAGCCAAAGGGGAGTGTCTTCT
Source organism: Tamandua tetradactyla (assembly GCF_023851605.1). NCBI lineage: Eukaryota > Metazoa > Chordata > Mammalia > Pilosa > Myrmecophagidae > Tamandua > Tamandua tetradactyla. Next base: position 149,424,940 of record NC_135330.1, read on the forward strand.
ACAATTAGTGATGCTAAATCTAATCACAGAAGCCTTTTAAGGAGGATTCAAAGGAGACAGGCCCCATTCCTGCTTCAGCTGGTGAGCCTCTCCTGCGGAGTTCATCCAGACCATCCATCGGAGTTGTCGGCTTCGCAGCCTGCCCTGTGGATTTTGGACTCTGCGTTCCTACGGTCACGTGAGACACTTTCATAAATTTTATATTTGCAAGTGTTCCCTGTTGATTCTGTTTCTCTAGAGAACCCTAACTAATACAGGATCCAAATTAAATATCTCCTCCCAAACCTCATGTTTGGCTATTCCTGTCTATTCTCATAGTTCTTACCCTTGGAGTATCGTGAGTTTTGTCTGCTTTCCTTTATAATGTTTAATTTTTAACTATTATTGAGCCCACCAAAAATATTTCTGTTTATATACATATGATTTTTAAACCAATGTATTAGTTCTTTTCTTTGTTTTTATTTAGTTTATTATTGGTATTTATAACAAATTAATTCCCAACACAACTACAGAATTATGAGTAAGATAGAGATTTCTGGCTTCCAGAGAGTTTTTGAGGTAAGATTTTTCTCCCTCTGTCTATATCAACACTGGCTTCGTTGTTCATCTACAGTGAGAGAAGCGCTAATTAACATGGTGAGACTCAGTGTAAGTAAGAAAGCAGAACAGAGTTTTCATAAAAACATAAACATTGCAGGATTTGCTATCTTCTTAAAGCAAAGCCCTGCTTCTTTTGTAATCATAACAATGAAGCAAATCACTGTCCATTCATCCATTTATAATTTACTCTCAATTCAACAGTCTGCAATTTAGAATTAAAAATATGATCATTTTTCCAAGAAGCAAATGGGGTCCTGAATAAAGTTAATTTTCAAGCTCTGATTTTTCATGGCTCATTGCATGTAAACATGGGAAGTCAGTAAATTGACAGTTCAGCTTTTATTCTTTGGCCTTTTGATTCTCACATTTTTTCTACATTCAGAGGATCAAAGAAGATGCCTTCAGTAAATGTACCACATTATAATCGTTTAGATTTAAACTACAGGTTGCTGCTCCTGTTGTTAAAGCATCTGCTTTTCCAGTGAGCTGTGCTCAATTGGATAAAGCTTGAAGAACATTTTTATTACCTTTTTCCAAAGCACACATAAATTCTTTTTAAGCATTTCTATAAAACACAAAAATAATAACAGTTCTCTAACGTTTCTCAAAAAAAGGCTGTTTCAATAATTTAGAAATAATATATTCATGAAACAAGCAATGGTAAAGAGGTTAATCAATTCAAAAGTCTAATTTAAGAGGCAGTCAGTCTTCTTGTGGGAACCAGAAAAATTCTAAAGTAGATTGGGTATAGATTATAGGTAATTGTTTCATATTTAATTGCACTTATTTCAAAACATAACTAATAACACTGTATATAATTGTCAGTTCAATAAAATATTCCTTTTCCTTTTGTAGAGTTTCATGGAAATAAAATTGTTCATGAAAATTCTTTATATAATAAATTCTTCATCTTTTCTGAAAATAAATGCAACATTTTGATATTTTCTGTGAAGTGCCATGTAATTATTGCAGATTTTTAAACCTTATAATTAAGGACAGCTAAAAAGATGATCTCTCTCTGAAAGATCAAATATTAAACAGGTATTTTCATAATTAATTTAGTGATAGGCTATTCCAATATTAGGTGTCATATATCCCATTTCCTGTAGTAACAGGCAAGAATGTGCTATCTGCAAAACTTTCTAGCTACTCAGTGATCAGGGCATTCCATTGTGGTGGACCAGGATTTTGTTCTCTACAGGGAAAAAATTACCAGGCTTCAGAAAGTGGCTACACATCCTCAGTATGGGCCAAAGTGTCACGTAACTTTTCAGGATATTATCACCTGCTACTACCAAATTTCTAAGACACTAATCCTGTCTTCCCCATTGTTTTTCATCCTCTTTTAGTTAAATATTGTTTTTCATATACACAGAAAGTTCTATTTGTCTTTTCATCCTTTTTTATGTTCCTCATGCAACAAAGCATTGATTTGGGCACAGTATGAACAATTGAAATATAATAGTGAATTTTCCTCTAATTTTTCTAAACATTTGCAATCAATAATCTGGATTTTTAAATCAAAGCAAATAATTACTGTTTATTAAATATATACTCAGAGTATAGTAAAACAAAGTAATATAGAGACTGGTCTCTCTGAATTTATAGTAACATCTAATGGAAAAAATATCATATCCAGCAAAAATTATTTCTAAATTAGTTAATAGAATTTTGAATGTTTCATTCCTGATGGCATGTACAGAGACTATTATAACCTAACCAGACTCATTAGTTTCTGGAGTAGGTATACCATAGCTTTTTCCAAAAATTGTATTTATAATGTAAATGATTCACATGTCATATTTCAATGAAAGTATAGGGCAATGTTACACTTGAGCTTTTTTATTGATGCCTTAGAGAATATATTCTTCCTTTGTGAACATCACTGAGCCATTTATCCAATTTACTCATTGTACTTATATAGATATATTCCTATTACCTTTAAATTTGCATATGGAGCTTCAGGAAATTTAATCATTTTCCAACACCATATTGTCAAAGAAGAATATATATTTATTCTCTCAAAATATTTATATTCAGGTCTGATAAGCTATTTTCACCAGAGAAGCAGTGTGTATCATATACTTCACAGATGATATGGACAATAAGATTTCTTATAATTATTGATACTTGAAAAGTTGAGCCTTTATATGACTTGGTCTGTAAGTTCTATGAAGATAATTGATCCAGTAACCTTGTGCAAATATGATAAATTTAATAAATCTCCAGCAGTTTAAACCCAGATTCACCTCCTGAATGAATCATAAAGATGATTCAGATGACAAATTTTTTATGGAGTCAAGAACAACCAGAAGCTGATAATTACAGAATAGACCTCAACCTTAAAAATATAATAAATCTATAAGTGAAATTGCCTAATGTTTGGTCAACAGAGTATGAAAGCAGCTTGATAAAACTGTAAAAAAAAATTACAATAAGGAAAATAAACTAGAATTTGAACATTCTGGTTTCTGATATCCCAGTGTGCACTTGGGGGAAAAAAAAAAGGATGGCTATTTTACTACTTCCCTATTTGGGACCTCAGACATAAAGTGGTTTTATCCCAGAGTGTCATTTGATAGACAGCTGGGCAGTCATCCGTCAAGTGACAGTCTGTCAGTGTTGGTTTTCTCTCCTTGTTTTTCAAGTAAGGGAGTTGGCTACCAAGGACAGCAATGCCTTAAGCTTGAGTCATGGTAGCTAATTGACAAGCAGTAGCCTCTTGGGAATAGCCTCAAAAGGACAAGAAACCAGAAGCTAGGAAGGAATTTAACTTGAGTTCAAATGCATCAGTCAGACAGTTGGCACTGTGATGAACTCATGGGAAGACTGTCACAGATCAATGAGCTGTCAGCAGTCTCATGAATGAAACAAGGAATGAGCCCAAGCTGTCAGAAGAGACAGCAGGTGGACTCAAGGGTCAGATGCCAGTGTGCTAGTAGTAACACTAGTTAAGTTCTGGCCAAGTTGCTGAGGGTCATCTGGGGCACCATTGCCCTTGATAAGACCAAGCAAATTAAATTTCTAGGTCACTAGGGAATAATTCTATAAAGCCAGGTCATGGCTAGAAGGGATCCTAAATTTTTGAAAATAGATAATACAAAAGAGCCCATTTTTACCATTTGAAAATTTCAAAGCATGGATGATTCAATTAAACATCAATTAAATGTAGTTTTAAAAAATCATATTCACTTAAAGAAAACTACCACACCATGGAAAATCCAGCTTACAGGTCACCTCCTTTCATTCAAACATACAAGCTCTGGGATATCTTCATTAGGCATGGAACCATAATTTAGGACAGTAAGAAATTATCCTTTTGCACTGAAATTTTGAAACCTTTAAAATAAATTTTAAAACCCAGAAAAGTATGGTAATTATATTCCTAGGATTGGTCTTATATAACACCACCTCAATACCTGTTTTCTACAATAATTACTGCAAATCCAATAGAACTTGTGCTCCTTAAGTCTCTTAGAAATTCCTTGTATTTTTATTATTTCTGCAACCAGGTCTAAACATCTCAGACATGACTTCTTTTAGGTCTTCTAGGTTTTAATGATCAGCTATATTGACAAACAAGGACGAAAATTCTAACATAGTCAAGTTCACAAAAAATAAAACTGAAGCAAGGAGAAAGGCCAAATATTCATTGCATCCCAGTCACTTGTGGCATCCAGGGACAGCAACATAAGCTACTCCACAAACAACACTTCACCTATATGTCTTGCCACTATTACTTAAAAAGCACCTGGAAATGTCAGAAAAATAAAAATCTGAAATATATCATCATCCAAAAGCAAAGAATTCCACAATTCAAATTAGTATTAATTCTAAAACATAATTAACTGATTTATCCCAACCTAATAAGATTGACATTGAACAAATTCTTTTTAAATATTTAAAAATTCCTTAAAAACCATCCAGCACATTACTCATATGAACTTTTTCGTAGTATGTGGACCAACCTCTAAAAACAATTAGCGAAATCATGCCTCTCACTGGCATCCAAAAAGGTTTCATTCATTTATCTAGTTACTTGGTAATTAAAAAATGTTCTTTTAAAAACTATTTATAATGGGGACTTTACTACGTGCTAAGGATGAAACAGTAAACAAAAGATCAAAATTCTGAGTTTTGCTTTGCAAAGTTTAATTCTGCCGGAGACAGCCAACGAATGTATTGTTTTGGTTTGCTAAGGTTGCTGAAAAATAATATGCAGGGAATGGGCTGGCTTTTAACAATGGGGATTGCTAGTTTACAAGCTTACAACTCTGGGGAAATGAAAAATGTCCAGATCAAGGCATTAGCATGCGATCTGGCCTCCCTGGACTCCTCTGTCACATGGTTACTTCTGCTGGTCTTTCTCTACCAGATTTCCTTGTTTTCAGCTTCTTTTTTCTCTATCTGTGACTTTTTTCCCCTAAGCTTCTGTTTGTGTCCTTCTCTTTAACATCTGTACTTTCTCTCTATTTCATCTCTCTCTCTCTCTCTCTCTTTTTTTTTTTTTTGCATGGGCAGGCGCTGGGAATTGAACCCAGGTCTCCGGCATGGCAAGCAATAATTCTGCCACTGAGCCACACAGCCCACCCTATTTCATGTTTTGTTATAGGGCTCCAGGAAAAGGATTAAGACCCACCTGAGTCATGCTTCACTGAAATAAATTAATCAAAATGTCCCAACCACAATAAGTCTATACCCACGGGAATGGGATAGCTTTAAGAACATGATCTTTTATGGGGTCCATAAAACCTCCAAACTGTTACTCTGGATTGGACCTTGGAAGTGTCTTCTGTATGGTTTCGCTCGCACAAATAGAATGAAACCAGATTTCATGGAGGAAGCAGAACTTTATTATTTTGCCAAAGAATGGAGAAGGTGAACTCATGTCCAAAAAACAACTTCTCCCCAAAGGGAGGTGAATGTAGTTCTTTTATAGGGGACCAAGGGATGCACGTGCAGGTGGCTAATGCAAGTGAGCAGTTGGGTTTCATCATTGATTCTGATCACGTGTAACCCTTGATCATGCTGAGGCGTACTTTTACATTCATGGCATGTTCAGAAAATGGAATGTAAGTCCCACCAGAGGTGGGGAATTTACTGTTATAATGAGCAAAGATAAATAAAGGCAAGAGTTGGAGGCTTGGTTGCATGCTCTGGGAATGGGTCTTCCCTGACTTGGGAGGCCAGGAATGATTGGGATGATTTCCTTCTATTTCATTGGCCAGGGACTTGGTGGTTCACCAAGGAGCTTATGGGATAACGGCTTCAGGAGCTCCTATTCTCAACAGCTTCTTGCATATGTTTGCTTGTTTTATTTTTCTGGCAATAAGCACAACTCTAGTTAGATGGAACGATTTTTATGGTCAGATTTCATCTTGGTGACATCATCGCATATACAATAAGCAGAAATGAAATATATAGTTCCTAATTTGTGATCATTGCTTAAGGAGCAGTAAAGCAGGGAAAAGAATGTTGACGGAAGCACTTGTAATCTAAAATAAGGTGATAAGGGAAAGCTTCATGGAGAATGCAATTTCTCAGCCAAGGAAAGGTGAAGAAGTAAGCATTGTAGATATATTGGAAAAGAGCATTCCAGACAAAAAAAGAACAAATGCAAAGGTCACGAGGCAAAAATTAGGTGAATTCAAGTAACAACAAATTGGTCATGCGGAGAGTCAATGAAGTAAAGACAGCAAGAGTATAAGGAAATGAGATCAGATGAGATGGAGAGAGCAAATTATGAGGGACACATTTTGGCTTTTACTCTGAATTTTTTTTGGTAAGTCACTTGTGGATTTTAAATAGAGTAATAGCATGTTCTGGTTTACTTTTTAAAAAGGTCATTTTGGCTGTTGTATTTAAAAAGAGTATGGGAAGTCTGATTTCAGTTAACTTCCTCATGTAAATTCAGAACAAATATTGCCTAACAATTATAGATGCCTTTGTTGGGGACTTAATCATATGGCACATAGAAGGCATGTTCAGGTATCAGTCCTGTTCCTTGGGTGTGCACCCATTTTAAGTAGGACCTTTTAAGATGTCATCAGTCAAGATGTGCCCAAACTGATTGAGGTGGGTCATAATCTAACATAGCTGAAATACTTAATAGAAAAAGAAATTATACACGGAGAAGAAGCCACTGGAGAAGCAAAAAGCTGGAAGTCAGTGGAACCCAGAAGAGAAAGGAGAGGCCACCATGTGCACTGCCATAAAAAAGCCGAGGAAGCCCAATAATGGATGGTAGCCAGCCCGAGAACGCCACAGTTGTCAGGAAGAAAGCATCACCATACTGACATCTCAAGAGTTTATTTCTCCTAGCTTCAAAACAATGAGCCAATAAATTTCCCGTTGTTAAGCAAACCCACCAACCCATTGTACATTATTTGTTTTAGCAGCCAGAAAATCAGACAGTTTTATAAACAGATAGATGATAGATATCAGTATAAAAGTATATATTATGAATAAATCATAAAGATAGTGTATTTATCACTATAAAACTATATATTAATGTTCTATTCATATGAAAGGAACTAGCTCCACTTTAGTTTCTAAAAAGTCTTCTTTGAATGTTCTCCCTAGAAAAATATAGTATTTCCATCAAACCTATCGCTCTTTAAAAAAAAAAAAAAGACAAAATTTTCACTTAAAAACTCTATAATACTAATTCTACTAAACATATGATTGTATAATCACATTGGGATAATACTGTTCATTAACAAATTTAAAGCTGTGTGAGTGATTTGAATTCTCTGTGATGGATTGAATTGTATTCCCCAGTTGGGCAGGTTATTGATCTTGGTCTGCATTCTGGTGGGCATGGACCCATTGTAAATTAAATCTCTTCATGATTTTACTTCAGTTAAAGTGTGACCCAACTGAATCAGTTTTGGCTTTAATCTTGATTTCTGGAGTCTTGTATAAACAAAGTGTAAGTCAGATGGGAAGAGAAGCCATGAGAAAAGAGAAAACATCACCATGAAATGGAAAAGCCAAGAGAAAAGAGAAGACAAGAGTAAAGAGACAACATCAACATGGAATGGAAAAGTCAAGAAAACCCAAAGATCACTGGTAGGCAGCCCCAGAGAGGTACAGCATTTGAGAAGAAAGCATTACCTTGCTGATGCTGCAATTGTGGACTTTTTCAAGGAAGAAACTATGAACCAATAAATTCCCACTGTTTAAGCCAACATATTGCACGGAATTTGCTTTAGCTGCTAGGAAAACAAATTCCATATGGAAAAAAGAAATAATTTAATAAATTTCATGGTATGTAAATGAGTTAGTTTAGCTACAAAAAAGATTTGTTGAGAACTTTATCTTAAAACACAAACAAATTTGTCATAAACAGTTTCTTTCCATTTTTTTATAACTGCAATTCAGAAATAAATACGACCCCACCTTACAAAATTAAGCCATAATAAAATATATTTTAATTAAATTCTTCTTATATCTATAATGTTAAAATGTTTTCTATCTCTTTATCTGCAATTAACATAAATCTGACTGACTTTGAAATTCTTGTTGATTATTATTATTAGTTTTTTTCATGGATAGGCTCCGGAAATCGAACCCAGGTCTCTGGAATGGCAGGCGAGAACTCTGCTGCTGAGCCACCATTGCCCACCCTGTCAACTATCTTTTTAATGGGCATGAGATTTCTCTTTAGAGAAGCTATAAATACAAATTTTTCCTTGAAAGAGAGAGCTGTGATTTCAAATCTCATTATTTTCTAAAAAAATTAATGCTAATATTGACATATGATTTAAATGTCATTTATGTGAAATAATTAAAATGAGTAACTTTGGTTTAAAAATGAGTATCTGCATCTGTTTAAAGATTCATGTAAAAATAATAATATGAATAACATCATAAACTGTCTAGATTTTGCCTAACTATTCCAGTTAAACATCTTTAGAGGAAACTTGAAGACACCATGTTGAATGAAATAAGACAAACAGAAAAGGACAAATACTATATGATCCCACTGATTTGATAGAATTAAAATAAGCAAACTCATAAAGTCAGAATCTAGAATATACATTACCTGGAGATGGAGCTAATAGAGAATGGAATTGTTAGGCTTAAAATGTACAGGGTTCCTATTTGGAATGATGGAAATATTTTGGTAATGGATGGTGGTGATGGTAGCACAACATTGTGAACATAATTAATAGCACTAAAATATATATCTGAATATGATAAAAGAGAAAATGTTAGATTGTATATATGGTAACAGAATAAAAATCTAAAAAAAAAATCCATGGAAGTATGCTGCACAAGGAATGAATCCTAGGTTAAACATGGTCTTCAGTTAATAGTACAATTATAAAAATGTGTTATAAATTGTAACAAATGTTCCACACCAATGCAGATATTAGTGGTGGGTAGCGTATGGGAATCCTGCATTTTATGCATGATTATTCTGTAAACCCACAACTTCTCTAATTAAAAAAACAAACAAATTATAAAGGCCAGGAACTAGCAGTCATATTCAGGAAACTATGAACATTCTTTCCTTAAGTTGCTTAAGATATGAAAGTTTATATTTGGTAAAGTTCTAAAATGCTCCCAGCCTCCTTTTGCAGTCCTCTATAAAATATCATGATACAAAAACTTTTTTAAATCAATCAAAAAAGGACCCATCATAATCCCCAGGGCATGTACACAACTTTTGCCAAATCATTAAGACCCAGATTCACATACCTGAGTGAAATATTCTTAACCAAGAGAAGGATCATTTTCAGATTGCCAAGTGTAATAATCCAAATTCCTTGAGAAAGCCAAATGTCCCTGCTTAATATTATAACATGGTAACATGAAACCCACTCATCTCTTCTTGGAATGCTAAGATCTGTGGAAGGGAACATATAACTTTTTTTCTAGATTAACCAATCTTTGAGGACAAACAACACCAACTCAGTGAATAATTATAAACGATGTATTTACAACTGATGTAAAATAGTCACAAATTTAACTCATCACTACGCAATAGACTGAAACTACTCTCCTGTTTAATTTTTTTTTACTCTGATGACCTTATTATCTTCAGATGTTGTATTTTCCTATATAAGCCAAACCTAATGGACAATGAAATCAAAGCCAAATAAGTATTTTCAAAATAATGTCCAATGGTAACTTAACCATATCTTAATATTTCTTTAATTGTTAATACTCTTGCTTCTTGTTTAAATAATATAAAAAAGATGCTTTAGACAAATGATAAAACTTCAAATGTTAACGTCATAGTGTGGGTGCTAACAAATGAATACTTAATTCTAAGAATGAGGAATCCTCTTGCACAAACAATGGCTTCCCTTATTATTAGATCCTATATAGGTCGAATTTCAGTAAAGAACATTGTTTGGAAAATAACTAACTGAAATCTCAGCTCCTGTGATTTAACTGTTGATAATTAGATGCAAGTCTTATTTAATGACAACATTTTCTGTTATCTTGATATAAACTGCTGCCAATAAAATGGCCTTCAAGACAGCCTATGTCTATCTACATATCCCTTTAACATCTGAACTATAAAAATCTCTGCTATGGTCTGCCCAATCCAACCCAAAACCTGCATTGACTCAGCAGTAACTAGATACAAAATGACCTTTCCTAGATTTGAAAGGTGACTATGCTATGGAATGTGATACTGAAAATGTTACCCAATTTAACACCATATACTATAAAGATTACTAATTCATTTGAACAAAGAGAGCAAGCTAGGCATTAACATCAGAAAATGACATGTTCCTAAGAGCATGAGAATTCAATATATGGATTTGAGATGAATAATAAGGAAAAAAAAATCCAATTTATCTCAAAGTCTATTTAACCATTGATAAATTTTATTGCAAACAGCATGAGTGCCTTTCAGGTACAAATTGAAAGCCTGGTGTAAGTAAACATATAAAAGCAAATAGATTTTCATTATAAGGCAACTGCACAAGAAAGATAGTCTGTTTTAATAAGTTAAAATATTCATATCTTCATTTCTCATTAAAAATGCTTTGAAATCAGCATAAGTAAATCATACACAAAAACAGTTCTTAAAGTTAAAGCTGTCCATTCCAAACTTTGCCTACAGATCCACATATAGATGCCATCAAGGCAAAGTCTCAAGTAACTAATAATGTTTCTCATGCTGGTTTTATGCTATATTTCCTCATTATAACTGTAAAGTGTCATCCTCTAATATAAGTGTTTCAAAGACCAGAAAAACAAATCCAGACCAAACAAGAACTTTTCAAGCTCTCAGCTGGAAATAAATATTCTAGTAGACTTTAATACATGGATGGAAGTTGCAATTAGGAAAGCAGGTGACATTATTTCAATATAGTAGGGAGTAAAGCTGGAGAAAGACTCCTAAGGTAAACTAACATTTTAGGGACTCCTGGGAGTAAATAACATTTTAGAGACTAGATGAAAGATGAAAAATATCTTTTGGTTCCCAAGTTACTCTCAATATATGATAAATTGGTAATGCCACATCTGGAAAAATAATGTGTGACTCATTAGACATTAGGGTGACATTACGTATAGCCTCAGTGTTCAATCAGATGTATCCATTGAGTAAAATATAGTATGATGGATCTCAAAAAGGGAAGTCATCCCCCCATTCTGAGAAATGTGTGAGAGCATCAGTGAAAAATACCCCAGGATGCTAGTAATGTGCTGGACAGTCCCACACAATGAACACTTTGCTGTCTCAAAATTTCAATTTCATGTTTAAGAAGACTTACTGAGGGACAGCCTTATTGGAAAGCAACATGTTGTTTCTTCTCTGCCCCCCTCAGTTAAATATTTACACTGAGATTTAAAACTTAGTTTTATGACTTCCAAGGGATAACATTGGTTATTTTGGCAGATGAAACTACCCACAGGAACATAAGTGTGTCAGATATAAACCTTTTGGTCTGTTTAGTTTCCCTCAGTGCTGTCAGCCACTCAGACAACCATGTCCTCACAAGGTCTCATACACACACATACACAAACACAACACAAAACATGTATCTGCAAATATACAATCTATTCATCTCTTCATGTGTATATTCATTGCTTAAGAGAACTGGCATCCCCTTCTTTACCACAGATAGCCAAATGTCACATTACTGAAACACACACTCTGGATGTATTACTGACAAGAATGAAATCTCATACTCCAGGGCATGGACTACCCTTTCCCAATGCCCCTGGCAGTTTTGCAACCTGGCCACAAGAGCAACTTCATGACATAAACAAGAGATATGCAGGCATTTGGGGTAACCTCTGGCCAGTGGGAAACAAGAGAAAAGAAATAACCAGGAAGATCAATTTTACAGTCTTCCTTCTCCTCTGTACTATCTCAAGGTATATTTTCTATATGCAATTAGTTCAAAGGTTCCTGGAATGTCTCTTTGTAGACCATTACATATAGTGTCCCACATAACAAGGTAATATTTTTCATCATTACACGTTTCCTTTGTTACTTGCTTATTTTCTCACCTTTGTTTCTTTGGTTTTGTGTTTCATGAATAAAGTATCAGCACTGTATCCTTGCCTCAAGATCTGTTTTCTAAATAACATGGGCTAAAAGAATGGGTCAGTGTAATCTATCTTTATTAAAGTTTAACCACCATTCTGCTGTGATTTGCATCATACTCTCTGTCTCACATACACACACATACACAAACACAACACAAAACATGTATCTGCAAATATGCAATCTATTCATCTCTTCATGTGTATATTCATTTATAATGAGATGAAGAAATGTTTTTCTCTGTGTGAATAGATAAACAATTCCTCTTAAAGGGATATAAATCTTCATAGGGAGACACACCCAAATAAATGTGTAGTGTAAGCTCTGATTTCAAGAGCTTCAAAATCAGAGAATCATCTGATACCAAACCTTAAGAGGAAGTAAGAAAATATAATGCACAATAGAATGAAGGCAATTTTCAGATAGAAGAGAGAACAGATAGAAAGTGGAAAAAGTTGGTAAGAAGGTAATAGGGATTTGTTCGATAGCAAAAGGATGTGCAATGAATGGTATGCCCTCTAATGGGTTTCTCTGCAACTTTCAGGGTCTCTGTAAATAATTCTCAATAGTTGATATGCTTGAATTTCCTGCTGAGTCAGGAGAAAATGCTGACTTACATATTTGAATCAAACATGTTTGAGTCAAAATAAATAAAATAGGTTATTAAAAACAGGCAAGGTGATTATGAGATGCAGTTTGGTGGCAGAGACATATTTGGCCTAAGGAAGTAAGGAGCAGTTCTGAGCTGCATCTGAAATTATTTTACTACCTGAAATTCACACACATGTACCTCCTTCACATGTCTGCTAAATAATGCATCTGTGTACAGGAAAGTAAAGAGGTATATTTCTTAAGATATAGTGATCTTAGAAATGTCATTGAATATTGTGAACAGTTATGAAATCTCATTTGAGATTCATATTTTACCCTGTGTAAGAAATTTTATTTGAGATGAAACTTATTCCACACGCAAAAAAAAAAAAAAAAATTACTCTGGAGTCAGTCTATGTTTAATTGGCAAACTTCTTTCCTCTGCCCTAGTTTCCTCCTTCCCTTCCCCCTTCCCTTCTTTCCTTCCTTCCATCTTTCCTTCACATATTCTAGCCACATTTTCAAGAATGAAGTCCAACATAAATAACAGGTTTTGAAACCTCATTACAATCCTGAGAGATAAGGAATGTTACTATCTCCATTTGACAGATGAAGAAATTGAAGCATAGATAAGGTAAACAGAATGCCATTTGATTTACTTCGTTGAAAAGCATCCCAATAGATATTTAAGGAAACAGCAGAAAAGAGGCCCTGTATTTTGTCATACACCATTGTTTCTCCATGAAACTATCCCTAATATGTTTATTTTGCACTGAATTTCAAGCTTTTTTATTTGGATTATATGAAGGGCTTCCTACTGTGGACACCTCAGTTTCCTTCTGTTGTAAAAAAGAAGTCAAAGACCAATGGTGTCATCCCTCAGAAGACATTTTAAAAGGAGATCTGATTTGCTTTCCTGGGGGTGTTCACAAAACCAGATAGTCCTCTCACTTGAAGGTCAGAGGACCATCTGGTTTTATGTTAATCCTCTGATAGTGGGATTATTTTATAGACAATCTCAAAGCACAGAGAGGCAGCTCAAATAGGCAATATTCATCATAATGTTAACCTATATTTTGCTATATTTAATTTGATTCAGGTCTATGCTAAAGACTTTATAATTGTTAATGCATTTAATGCTCAGAATAATCTGTGAATTAACTTAATTGCCATTCCCATGTATAGGTGGGGAACCATGTCTAGAGAGATAAGAGGCTTTGTTTAATCTCCTAGCTTCTAAAACGAATACCATAAAATGAATCAGATTAAACCAACCGGAATTTATTGCTTTGTGGTTTCAGATTCTAGAAAGATACTGAACTCCTGAACTTACTATCTTCTGGCAGGTCAGCAAACTTTGTGGTTCTTTGGCTTTTCCATCATACGACAATGCATGTTGTGGCACCTTCTTTCTCTTCTGGGTTCCCTTGACCACCAGCTTCTGGCTGGCCCCTGTGGATTCTCCTTCCTCCTTCAATTTGTTTTGATTATAAGGACTTCTGCTGTAGTCACCCCTCATTCCATTTGGGCACACTGTAATCATCTTCAAATTCTATTTATAAATCCTATTTACAAGTAGGCTTATACCTATAGGAATGGAGTTGAGGCCTGAACATGTTTTTGTGGGGGATGTGATTCAACCACCAACAAGGGATTCCTCTAAGCCACCTAACCATGCAGTAACAGACTAGATCTTCAACTGCATCGTGTCTGGTTGTTAAATCCCATATTTTTAAACACCAAGCTGGGCTGTGTGACTTTGGCCCAATTTTTGAGAAAAGGGTAACTAATATTTCACCAATGGGGCTTTTTATTTTTACACATATCCCCAGGAAAATGCTGAATTAGAAAACTTTTTTATATGTTTTTGAATAATATAACAATATATGCAAGGATTATTTGGATGAACATATGTTATATGTAAAACATACACATTCTACTTAGGATCATCTACAGAAATTAAGTAGGACAGCTATGACTGAAGATAACTTTCTCATTCTATTGCTCAACATACCGAATCAAAATATTTCAAAACTTAATTTTAGAAATTGTCACTATAAATGAATGAAAGAAAAGCTTTGGTGGGGCAGCATTTTTTTTTAATTTAGTGGATGAAATATTTTAAAAACAACTATTGCAATTTTGAATAATATATTGTGAGTTCTCTTCTGTGCTGTAAAGGCTGTGTGTGCCCTGTATTTGGGTATTTCTTTGTCAGGAAAATAGAGATGCGCATCAGTCACTGAATTGTTCTTTCCTTGTGGTGATTTTGAAGCTTCTTTTATGGTATTGGTAATGACCCAGAACTGATTATGACCTTGAAGGATCTAGCATTTCTCATCAGTCAATAACTGTACCAAATTGAAGTTGAAGATATTTTTTTTGTCTTCATAAATATCCTTTTTGATTGAGGCTACTATAAAAGACATAAGCCGCTGCATTGTTTCCACTGTCAATTTCTTTAGCTAAACTGCAAACTCTCTGCATGATTGGAGAGGGTAAAAGTTACAGAAGTTAGTATTTTCAGTTTGCTCATCATGTCTACTGAAATGAGCGGTGTTACCATATTACTTTTTTATCACAGTGCAAATAGAAAAGAGGCTCAATTACATGCACTTCATTTAAAATATAGCTCTGATGAGTCATGCATGGCCACATACACTGGAGAGAAACCAAGCCCCAAGAACCCAGACTATAAAAAAGTAGATTTAGTTGTTCTTGTATCAAATGATGTTTCTCTTGCTTTGGTTCACATTTTAATTCCCACATGCAACAGTATTTTCTCTTTTATGTGATCTATAGTTTTGCAAAAGTGAACAGTTTTTAATAAATTTCACTGCTTCAAAAAATCTCTAAAAATAAAATTCAGCATATCTCTAAGATTCCAAGAAAGAAGCTTATTAACAAAAATCCAAATTTCAAGCATCAAAATATTGTAAGCAAGTATGTTAGACAAACAATGCTCATGGGTAAAATCTACAGCTCATGTATCAAGAGACTCATTCTTAGTTACCACATAAAGGAGTTAGATCACAAAGAATGAAATTGAGGCTATGATAAGTATCAATGTGATTGTTATATTCAAGCAATACGAAAAGCATTTGTAGAAGAGATTATGGTTGAATATAGTATTGAGATGGGTATGGAGGCAATGGATATGAACTTGGTATTTAAAGAATGGAATGGGCGTCTCAGAGATGAGAGTATTTCAGCCAGGGAGAATAATTAGGAAAAGCTGGCAGGCAGGAAAATGCCTAATATTTATAGGCAAAATAAGGAAATGCCTGTGAGTGCTGGGCTCAAATAACTAATTTTGTGGGAAGCCTTGAATTTTGGGCTAAAGAATATAGATTTGGAAAGGTTTTGTTTTGCTTTTCTGTAGAGGAAAATAACATGCTAATATCTGTATTATAAATATCATAAGCATAATGACTTGGTATAAGCAAAATGAAACATCTTTTTTGATATTTGTCCCAACATTAGTTTTTATTCTAGTGTCTTCATATACTTTTTCCCTTACCTTTTCTTGTGATTTTGGTACGGAAGTCTTCTAATCTTTTATTCCAAAGTTCTTGCTTATAAATAGCTAAACTTATCTGAATTACTCATTATTTCTCTAGAAGTCATTCCCAAACATTTACTTACTGAAACAAATATTTTATTATAAATTAATTTCCTTTTTAATTTATCTCTTAAATAACAAACAGGACATTACATTTCCTTTTTAAATTATGCTAGGGAATGTATTGTATTATATGGGAAATTCATTTCAGAATATGAAAGGTCTGTTATAAGGGAGCAGGGAATCTAACAGACTCGAAGATCTGTGCTTTGGGACAGTAACACTAAATTTTAAACCAAGACATTTATACATTTCTTGACTTTTCTTTTTCCCAGGCTACCATCCCATCTGAATGCTCTTTTGGTTATTGGAAAATGTAGTACACTCAAGTTGTCTTCATTTTGTAAACTCTAATTTAGTTTTTGTAAATAAATTCTCTTTTATTATTCTACTGGTTCACTTTCAAATGGTACTGAATATCACCTAGCTACCAAATCCAGAGGTCCCTTTGAGTCATCTTTCTCCACATCATTGAAACATTTGACATATTGACTATATTTTTATCACCATACTCTCTTTCCTTGGGATGTATTCACTGCACTCTTCTAGCAAATGCTGTAGCCTGAAGTCTACTTTCAACTTCTATGACTGACTTGTATCAGAAAGCACACTTTACACCAAAATCTACATTTTGCTTTTTCATCTTATTCTAAACTTAATCTTTTTTTCTTCAATGGCTTTTTAATTGAGATATAATCATTCAAAGTGTACAATCCATGGTTCACACCATCATCATAAAACTGTGCATTCATCATTATAGTCGATGTTTGAACATTTTCACTACTTGAAAAACAATAAAAATAAGAATAAAAGTAAAAATAAGAAAACCCAAAACATTCCATGCTACCCATCCTCCCTATTATTTATTTATTTTTGTCTTTTTTTTTTTTCTTATTCATCCATCCAGACACTGGAGAAAAGGAGTGTTTGAACTAAATCTTGATAAGTTTGTCTGTTATTCTAACTTCAAGAATATATGCTTAGCAATTGTAACTTTGCTTTTAATTTTCTTGATATATTATCAACAGCTTGTGATCAAGGACCATATATCATTACCTCTTTGTCACTATGGATATTGTTCAGTAAATATTGGTTGAATTAAAAAATGTTTGGGGATCTAGGAAAAATGATTTTGTTAATCATATGATATAATAACCTGTAGCAAAATAGATGAACTGAATTTTAATAATTGGAAAACCATGTAATCAAACCAAATCAGAAAGCTCTTTGGAAATAGCCTGTGAAAAATACTGTAAGACACTTAGTAGTCTGTTTATACCACATTTTTAACTAAAGTTTCTTCTATATAATAATTCCTATTATTTGAGTTCAAGGTATTCTTCAATAAATATCATCCCTCTTCCCTATTTTAGGACTCCAAAATTGAGAAAGACAAAAAACTCAAAGCAAATGCAATCAAAATATTTTTTTTCTTTTTTTAATTTGGAGAAAAAGAGAGTAGACTCATGACGCCAAATCCTAAATCAGAAAAGCTTCCTATCCAATCACAGTAATATTGGACAAAGGCAGGGCATCTGATATGGGTGCCTGTACATCTAAAACTTACTTCATTGAGGCAGGTCTGGCTTCATAACCCAGCAAGTGGGCAGTTTCACACAGATCGGCAACACTTGATTTAATGCTCTGATGCCTCCATCCTGCAATTCTCAATAATTTTATCTTTGTATTTGTATTTTGTCAGTGAAACTTGATAGGACAATGAAGCATGCACATGAATAGATGAGATATGTGCAATATGTGAGTCCACTATTCCTTATCACTCCATTGTAATGTAGCATTTGTGCTTTTCTCATTTTATTTAGTTTTTGTAATTAGATTCTCTTTTGTTGTTTTATTGATTCACTTTCAAGTGTTACTGAATACCACCCAGCTGCCAAATCTGAGCATAGAATTCTGGAGTGCCTAAGATGTATGGGAGGTTGGAAAGGCTCAGAGTGTAGAGTAAAAGTATTATGTTTTGGACTAAGTGGGACTCTGATAGCCCTGTGAAACTCCACTTTATATTCAAGCTATAATTTGCTTCAAGCATAGAAAGAATGCAGAGGTGTTCTAGGAAAAGGAAGGACTAAAGAACCTTATTATAACCTTCTTTTTTTTTTTTTTTTTTTTTTTTTTAACGAAGGCAGGTACTGGGAACCGAACCCAGGTCTCTAGCATGGCAGGTGAGAACTCTGCCTGCTGAGCCACAGTGGCCCATACCATTTTTACTCCATTTTTACTCGTGTTACTTTCTTGTATTAACTCTCTACTTACACAGAAAATGATAACATAGAAAGATAAAATCAGGGTAACCCTTAGTATTTATTCCTTTTGGTCCCTTCTTACTCATCAGTAAGCTGAAGGTAGAAAGTATTTATCAAGAAATAAGACAAAAATAGTTGAATTAGCTTTGTGTATGATTTTCACTGTTCTGGCACAAACAAAATGTACATATAGAAGCTACAAAATACAAATTGTGTGTTTTGCATTCAAAACTGTTACCTAAAGTAACTGTTATGCTAATAATTTAAAATTTTACTTTTTATTTTCTTAGAACAATCTAAAATAGCCAAGATAAAAACATTGTGGGATATAGGAAATACTTTATAGGGTAATAGCTTAACAGCAGGTTTTCCCCACCTTTTGAATAAAAGGCCCCACATTTTCATTTCCACTGGGTCCTACAAATTATGTACTTAGCTTTGCAGAGAGGAACAAAAGAGAATAAATACTTTTTATGTGGACTTGTCTCTCAAGAATGAAAGGAAAGCAGAAAAGACAGCCACGCATGCACAGTTTCTACTTCCAAACTCATCAGTTAAATTAAGTCATTCTCAAGATTGGAGTGACTGGGGAAAGAGATATAGAACAGAGGCTGGCACTAATGAAACTGTCCTCATGAAAAGAAATATCAGGAATGGGAAAGAAGCATGTGTCCCTTGAACATTATGGACATTTTTGTTCTTGTAACTACACTGAATGCCTTATTTATGAAGTTTACTAACTTGATCATACCTAGAATTTTCCTATCAAAAGATAACATAAGGTATGTCAGGCTGCGTGTAATTTCAAAAGCAAGTTTGCTTTGGCTCCTCATTGTTTAAATGCACAACTTCCATGCTCAGTACGGACATGGCTACTATGTGTTTGCCTATTAACACATATTCCGTTGATCTTTGTGTTTAGCATGTGTTTTTGTATGGGTGTGTAAGCTATTTATCTGTGTTGATAATTTCATTTTATAATATATGTTCATTGAAAATAAAATATATCTTCTTCTATTGCTATGCAAAGTACTTTGCATTGCATGAAATTTATGAAATATAAATGTCATCTACAGTTTGTTAAAAAGTGCATTTTGATTAAGTAACTTCCTATATTCCAAGAGAGATAAATATAATGCTGATTACAAAATGTATTATTAATGAATATACATTCTTAAAATCTTTAGCAATAAATATATATTTGAGAAAATGTTCTTAGTAAAATAATAATTAAATCACCAAGTTTTAAGGTTACAGTATTTTAAACATTTTCTTAAAAGGAAAATAGAGCAAGACTGTAGCAGAAAGAGTCTTCAGTGAATTTAATATGCTATTCTTGAAGTTTCATACTACAATCAAAATGTCCTAAGAGAACAAAGAGAAGATTTGTCACATATACACCTGACAAAAGCACCATGTGTGTGGGCAGCAGGGGATGTGTTATCCCTCCTTAGAGGAAACCATTAGCTCCTAATAACCAGTCATGCTCCACCACCACTCCTGACCTGACAATTTCTACTTAGACAGGATTACAATATAATTGGTGTGCCGTGATCTCTGAAGTGGGTCAGAAAAGTATACTCAGTGAATCAAATAAATGATGAATAATGTACACAAGTCTGAAAATTCATCTTTAATTCTGTATTCCTTCCCAAATACCATCCCGACGATTTACAAAACAAAGCCTATCAGTATTTTTGCAGTGATATAAAATGAAAGAATTAAAAAATGATGAAATTCATATAGGTATGTTAATAATAAAATTCCAGCAACATAGAAATGATCCAAATTTAAATTTAAATCCTCTTCCATTGTCAAATTCCACTGATATATTAAAGTACAAAGATTGAAATTGTTTATGAAAAAAAGCCAGTGCCTCAAAATTCAAAAAGTTTCAGAATTGTGTGAAAATGATGGGGTAGAAAGCTTCAAGAATCAGTCTTTCCACCAGCAAAACTATTAAACAGACAGAAACTATCTGAATTGACTATTTTGAAACTGCAGGGTCTGGTAGATCATTTTACAGCATCCAGAAAAGAGCAGGAGGAAGAAGCTGGTAAATTACCATAAATATTAATAAGTTGCTCTCTCAACCTATGGCAGTTACAATTGCCCATCCTCTATTCTGCAGGCAGGCGGCAATGGAGTCCGGCACATGGTGTAGCTTCCTGGTTTCAAAAAGGGACATAAAAATTCAGTTCCCCAAAATCCAGGAAGGGGGTGCTCTCCAGCCACAGATCACTCCTTTGGGTTAGCTACCTCACAACACCGGCAGCCCAGCTGAAGGCAGCCATTGTTCCCATCTACCCTGGACAAAGGCAATGGAGGAGACTTAAAGCTGGTACAATTCCTCAGAACTGTAGAGGACAGTTGAAGGGACAGGTACCAAGTCAAGAAAGCACAGCTTTTGGAATTTGTGGAAGAAGCTCCTGGCACCCTTCCTAGCCCCTTCCTTACCCCTCCCAAGTACAGTTTGAGCTGGCCCTCACTCCCTTTGTGAGTCCTTAGCCTTATACTGGTGGGGAAAGAGTGACTCGGGAAAGTCCTCTCTTAAATGTCGCCTTTCAGAATTTACACTCTAGATAAAAACGGATTAAGAAAACAAAAGCAATATAAGAAACAACTGAGGCAGAAGGCCTAGGACAAATGCTTACCCTGATTTAAGTCCAGCAATGCAATACCCAGGAGAAGGAGAAAAGTTGTCTCCTGGGAAGTCAAAGGGACAGTCAGACATCTCTAAACAAGAGGCCTCCTAAGGTCTCTACAGGAAAAGCCAGGTTAAGGCACAGACCCAGAAAAGAACAGGGCAGACCCTGCACTTTGCATTCTCCTTGGGCTGACCTTCTTGAAAGGAAACAGCTCAGAGAATAAATCCCAGAGTTAAGACATTAAAATGTTAAAATGTACAGTGTGCAACAAAAGATTTCATGACAACAAAATAGGAAATGATGGGCCCTCTAAATGAACAGGATAAAAATTCAGAAAATATCAGCAAAGAAAAGCAGGTTGTGGACAAATTGGAAAAGACTTTAAAATAAGAACTTCAATATGCTCAAAGAGATGAAGACCACAATAACTGAAATTAAAAATCCTCAGGAGGTTTCAACAGCAGATTGGGGCAAGCAGAAGAAAGAATTAGTGAACCCAAAGATAAGACAAATTAAATGGGTCAATCTGAGGAGCAGAAAGAAAAATGAATTATTAAAAAAAAATGGAAATATATTAAGAGACCCTCTGGACATCATCAAGAGCACCAGTATATGTGGTATAGGAATCCCAGAAGGAGAAGAAAGAAAGAAATGGGCAGAAGCAATATTCAAAGAAATAATGACAGAAAACTTCCCAAGTTTAGCAAAAATTGTGAATATGCACACCTAAATAAAATAAACTTGAAAAATATTATGCACCATCACAAGTTGATCAAACGGAAAAATGTAAAGGATAAGGAAAGAGTACTGAAAGCTGCCAAAGAAAAGCAGAATGTTGTGTATAAGTGAGTGCCAATAGGATTAAGTTCTCATTTCACATCAAAGATCATAGAGGCAAGAAGGCAGTGGTTTGAAATACTTAAAGGTATTGAAAGAAAAGAATCACCCACCAAGAATTTTATATCTGTGACATTTTCTTTCAAAAATAAGGGAGAAATTAAGACATCATCAGATAAACACAAGTTGAGGGAGTTCATCATATTAGACCCATCCTACAAGAAATTCTAAAGGTAATTCTTCAGACTGAAAGGGAAGGACACTAGTCATGGTCACAGAGACATAAAGAAATAAAGACCACTAGTAAAGGAAACTGTTTCAGTAATTTTAAATCCCAGTACTATTGTATTTCATTTTTTGGTATGCAACATCACTTCTTACTTCTTATAGCTACAAAAATGCAAATATATAAAAGTAATGATAAATCTATAGTTTTGGACATAGTATATTCAAGCATATAGTTTTTAACCAGTACAAAAACAAGTGGAGGATGGGGAAATATATAACAGTATAAGTGTATGTTATTTAAGTCAAGTTCATATCAAAATAAATGTTTATATATTTAACATATTAAATTTTAAACCCATGATAATCACAAAGAAAACATATGGGAAATGTATCTAGATATAAATGAGAAGGGGCTTAATACGGTACAATACAAAAAATAAAATACATATGAGAACAGGGGGATTATGGAAGAATTGAGGGACCAAAAATGAAATTTATAAAAAGAAAAAAGTGTAAATAGCAGAATGGCAGAAAAAAGTCCTGAATTGGTGACTTTAAAATGTAAATTTAAATGTAAACTCTCCAGTCAAAAGGAAGAAATTGACCAAATGAATAAGAAACTTGATCCAACAAGATGTTTTTGTAAGCGGTTCACCTCACATTCAAAGACGCAATTATGCTGAAAATGAAAGTATAGAAAAGATATTCCATGCAAATAGTAACCCCAAAAAGAGAACTGGGGACTAATATCAGATAAAATAGATTTTGATAGAAACGATTACAAGGGACAAGGATAGTCATTATATTCTTATAAGGGGATAAATTCAACAAGAAGATGTAACAATTATGAATATATTTGTACCTAGAAGCAGAGCCCCACATATATGAAGTGGATACTGATAGATTTGAAGTGAGAAATTGACAGGTCTACATTAATTGTAGAAGACTATAATACAATGCTTTCAGTAATGGATGTAACATGTAGCAAGAAGATCAATAAGAAAGTACAAGATTTGAACAATACCATAAACCAACTAGACTTTGCACACACAAACACACACACACAAAAACATATGTAAAAGAATATATGTTACTTTGAGTTCATATGGGCCATTTCCAGGACAGATCATATCTTAAGTCACAAATAAATTCAATTCTCATTAAATGAAAAAATATTGAAATCATACAATGTATCTTATCTGACCAAGTGGAATGAAACTAATAATAGAGAGTGAGGAAAGGAAAATTCACACATATGTAGGAAATTAAACAATATACTCTTCAACAATGAATAATTTAAAGAAGAAATTACAAACAAAGTTAGGAAATATCTCAACGTTAGTAGAAATGAAAATACAAGACACCAAAATATACAGGATGCAGCCACAGTAGTGCTGAGATAGAAATTTGTGGTTCTAAATGCTTGCATTAAAAAAGACAAAAAAGACTTCAAATCAAAGATTTAACCTCAAAACTGGAAGAACCAGAAAAAGAAGAGCAAACTAAGCCCAAAGCAAGCAGAATGATGATAATAACAAACATTATAGGGGAGATAAATAAAATAGAGTATCAAAAACTAATAGAAACCATAAAACCTAAAATTATTCTTGTACATAATCAATAAAGCTCACAACACTTGAACTAGACTGATGAATAAGAAAGAAAGAACATTTTTACAAATAGCGAAATCAGAAATGAAAGTGGGGGCATTACTACGGATTTCATTGAATAAAAAAGCAGTATAAGAGGAGACTATGAACAACTGTATGCCAACAAATTATATAACCTAGATAAAATGGAAAATTCTTAGAAATATACAAACTATCTACACTGACTCAAAAAGAAATAGATCTCAACCAAACAATAACTTGTAAAGAGACTAAATCAGAAATCAGTAATTTCCAAGAAAACAAAAAAAGCTGAGGAACAGATAGCTTCACAGGGTAATTTTACCAAATATTCTAAGAAAAATAAATATCAATCCTTCTCAATCTTTTCCAAAAAATTGAAGTGGAAGGAGCACTCATTCTGAGAGACCAAAATTACCCTCATACCAAAGTCTGATAAAGTTACTAAACACGCAAAAAATTACAGAACAACAAATCTTATGAATATAGATGCAAAAATACATGTGCAATACTAGTACATGAATCCAATGGTATGTACATGTCTTGATCAAATGGGATTTATCCCAGGCATTCGAGGATGGTTCAACACGAAGGTATATAAATTAATGTACTGCACCACATTAACAGAATGAAGGAAAAAATAACACCTAAACAGCTCAATGGATGCAGAAAAGACATTTGACAAAATCCAGCAATCTTTTAAACAAAAAAACAATTAGACAACTAGGAATAAAAGGAAACATCCTCAACATGATAAAAAGTATGCATGAAAACCCCACAGTTAACATCATATTTGATGATGAAAGACTGAAAGTTTTCCATCTATGATCAGAAACAAGACAAGGATATCTACTGTCAACAATGTTACTCAACATTGTACTGAAAGTTGTACACAGAGCAATTACAAGAAAAAGCAGCAAAAGCCTCCAAATTTGAGAGGAATAAGTAAAATGCTTCATATTTGCAGATGACATGACCTTCTATATAGAGAATCCACATCAAATCTCCTAGAGGTGATGAATGAATTCAGCAAAGTGGTGGGGTACAAGATCAACAAAACGTGTTCCTATACAATGGTAATGAACAATCAGAAAAAGAAATCAAGAAAAAATTCCATTTACAATATTAACTGAAATAATCAAATATCTAGGAATAAACATAACCAAGGGTATAAAGGATCATACAAAACATTGCTAAAATAAATAGGTGGTAGGACATTTCATGCAGATGGACTGGAAGAAAGTATTGTTAAGGTGTCAAAGGTACCCAAAGAAATTTATATATTCAACCAAATTTCCACAACTTTACTGGAAGAAATGGAATAGCCAATCACCACATTTATGTGGAAGGGTTATCAGCCCTGAATAGCCAAAGTTATCTTGAAAAAGAAGTACAAAATTGGAGGACTCATACTTCCTGATTTTAAAAGTTATTACAGTGCCACAGTAATCAAAATGGCATAGTCCTGGCACAAAGACAGACAAAAAGACCCATATAATCAAACTGAGAGTTTAGAAATCAACCTACATATTTATGGCCAGTTATTTTTGATGAGGGGCAAATAACATTCAATTGTGAAAGAAAAATCTCTCCAACAAATGGTCCTGGGAAAACTGGATCTCCATATGCAAAACAGTGAAGGTAGACCTCTATGCCATACTACATAGAAAAATCAACTCAAAATAAACTGAAGACATAAATATAAGAGCCAGAGCTATTACACTGGTATAAGAAAACACAAGGAAGCATCTTCAGGACCTTATATTAAATATTGTTGTATTAGATGTTACACCCAATGCAGAAAAAAAACAAAAGAAAAAATTAGATAATGTGGGACCACATTGAAATTAAAAACTTTTGTGCATCAAAAAACCTTACCATGAAAGCAAATTGCAGTGTATAGAATGAAATATTTGGAAACCAAAAATCTACTAAGATTTTTCAGAATATATAAAGATATCCTTCAATTCAGCAAAAAAAGATGAACAATCCAACTTAAAAAGGTGCAAACGATTTTAACAATTTCTCCAAAGAAGATATGCAAATGCCAAAAACATGAGAAAAGATCCCAACATCATTCGTCCTTATAGAAATGTAAATTAAAACTACAATGAAATATTATTCCGCACAGTGGAATGACTCTTTTTAAAGAAATGGAAAATTACAAGTGTTGGAAAGGATGTGAAATAGGAACACTTATTCATTGCTAGTGGGGTTGTAAAATGATGTGGCTTCTGTGGAAGGCAGTTTGGTAGAACCTCAAAAAGTTAAGCATAGAATTACCATATGACCTGGCAATCACACTTCTAGGTGTATACCCAAAAGAATTAAAAGCAAGACTGGAGCAGATATTTGCACACTGATGTTCATAGTGGTATTATTCACAATTGCCAAAAGATGGAAGCAATCTGTTTTTTAATTACCTAGGCTGCTTAAGTAAATGTCATGAAATTAGTTGACTAAACAATGGGGATTTATTACCTTATGGTTCTAAGGTTAAAAAAATGCCCAAATCAAGGCACCATCAAGCTGATGCTTTCTCCCAGAAGCCAGTGGTGTTCTAGGGCTGGCTACCAGCAATACTTGGCTTCTCTGTCACATGACAAGGCATATGACGCTGTCTCCTGATTTCTCCCTTTTCTTTTGGGTTCTGTCAATTTCAGCTTCTGGCTGTTTATATTGTGGCTTTCCCTCTCTATATCTGAATTTCATTCTGCTTATAGAGTGTGCTAGTTTGAAACTGTTATTAATCCATTTCTGTAAGTTTAGTTCTATGGTGGGTGGGGCATTTTTTGTATGCTCTATAGTGGAGATCATATTTCATTCTTTTTCCATGTGAGTATCCCATTATTGCAGCAGTATTTGTTGAATTTTTTGAGGGGGGGGAGTTCATGGGGTGGGAATTGAACCTGGGTCTCCCGCATGGCAGACAAGAATTCTACCAACAAACTACCCTTGCATCCCTGGGGTGGAAACTTTTGATTATGTTATTTCAATTGAGATGTGAGCCACCTCATTCAGGGTGGGTCTTAATCCTCCTACTGGGGCCCTTTATAAGAAACTAAAATACATACAGAAGCTAAGAAATAGATTTAAGAGAGGCTCATAGAGAAAAGCCCTGGAAAAGTTAAGAGAGAACCCACAGATGCTTAGAGAGGAAACCACTGGAACCAGAAGCTGAAAGCAACAAAGTCTGAGAGCAAAGAACAAGCAGACACTGGCCTTGTGTCTTCCCATGTGATGGAGATGTCCCAGCAGCCTATCTTCAGAGTCAAGGTATATTCCTGTTGATGCTTTAGTTTGGACATTTTGATGTCCTCAGAACTGTAAATTTGTAAGTTATTAAATCATTGTAAAAGCCAACTCATTCCTGGTATACTGCATCCTGGCGGCTTTAGCAAACTGAAACATAGAGGGCTAGAGGGCTCCCGTAATATGTTTAAGACCCATCCTGTTTGAGGTGGGTAACACATTAACTGAAGTCACTTCATCAAAAGGTACTACTTACAAAGAGTCCATACACAAGAATGAGCTAATTTTAAGAATATATTTTTTCTGGGGTATACACAGCTTGAAACCACCACATAACCCAAATGTCCATCAACAAATGAATGGATAAACAAAATGTTTTTTATACACTCAAAGGAATATTATTAACCTGTAAAAAGGAATGAAATTCTGATGCATGCAACAATATGGGTAAACCTTGAAGATGCCATGTTGAGTGAAATAAACCGGACAGGTAATAACAAATATTGTATGAACTCACTGATATGAAATAACTACCAAAAAGCTCACAGAGACAGAATCCAGAATCTAAGTAGCAGGGGATGGGGAAGGGGAATGGGAAGTTATGGCTTCAAATGAACTGGGTTTCTACATAGAACATGGAAACTTTTTGGTAATGAATGGTGGTGAAGCTAGAAAAATTTTGTGAATGTAATTAGTAGCCATGAATTTTATACTTAAATGTGGTTAAAGGGGGAATTTTAGGCTATATATATGTTACTAAAAAAAAAATTTGAAAAAAAGTACATGTAACTGCACAACATAATAGCGAATTATATGTTAAACTGTAGACTGTAGTTAAAAGAACACGTAAAATGTGCTTTCATCAACTGTAACAAATGAACTACACAATACAAAGTGCTAATAATAGGGTGACATATGAAAACACTGTATTTTATGCATGATTTTTCTGTAAATTCACAACTTCTCTAAGTCCTAAATCAATTATCACACCATTTTCAATTAAATGTCCCAAGAAGTTAATGTCTTCCCTAATGAAGTATACTACTTAACACTCAGAGGGTTATTTATGCTCGAAGGATGCTTGGATTTTAAGGTGCTGTAGTTTGGGATGTCTCTTATTGGAATGGTATAATATCTTTAGTTCCTTCAAAACTAGCATTGATTCAAAGAAAAATATCTCAGGGGCTTCATTTAAAATGTTTATATTCAGGAATAATATACACACATAAAAGCATATAAATCAATAGGTTATAATTCAATGCATTTACATAAAATGAAAACACTCAGGTTTCCATTGTCCAAATGAAGAACAGGACCCCAATGCCATTCATTACCCCTATCCTCACCACAATGTCCTCTAGAAAGCACTTCAGTCATTGCAACTTCCCCTCTCAGAATATAATTACTCTCTTTACCTATATTACCATGGATTATTTTTGGCTGTTTAGGTTGTTGATGGGATATTTTGTGTTTGGCTTCTATCATAAATATTTTGTTTGTAAAAGTCATCTGCGGTTTTCCATGTAGCAGTAATTCGGTCATTTTCATTGCTATATTGAATTGCATGCATGAATATAATACAATTTATCCATTCCACCGTTAAAAGGATACTGTTGTTTTTATTTTAAGGCTATTGGTGAGCACCTTTATGCATTTCTGTAGGGTATATAACTGGCACTGGAATTACTGCTCAACATTATATATTGTTTCACTTTTCATAGACGTTTCCAAACATTTTCCAGCATGGCTGTATAGGGTTACCTTGCCAGCAATATGTGAGAGTTCACTTTGCTCCACAAGTTCATTAACATTTGGCTGGCTGGGCTTTTTAACATTAGTGGTTCTGGTAGATGTGGTTTTATTCTAGGTTTTATTTTCATTCCTCTATTCATGAGTTATATTGCAGCACTAGGTTTTCAGATAATAATTCAGTTCATTAAATTAAAAAGTTAACAGAATGCTTTCTGCAAGTCTGCTAATGTTTTAAGAGATGGTATAGGCAGACTCTCTTTTCCTCAATTTAATCCTTTCCTCAATTGAATCTGCTTGTTAAGGCCCCTGAAATCTCCCAGCATTCCTTGATATCCTTGCTTGCTGAGCATATATACAAAGTATAACTCAAGGTCAAACTGAACAATCAGCTGAAGCTACCTGAATCTTCCAGCAACATTCAGAATCTATGCTTTCTTGAAGCTCTGATAGCTCTGTGCATTTGATTAGGCTGCTTTGACCCATGTGGATAGCATTCTTACTAATTTTTGTGATAGATTATGCTCCTTTGCTAAAGCCTATATGTGCATGCTGCTTTATTGAGAGCTCTTGTCTGTTCTTTAGGCATACAGAACATTCAGCAAGCCACTCAGCCTCTGAGCCATGCTATTTCAATGGAAACAGATACTTTACTGTGGATGAAGCCACTATAAGCTGTATAATAAGCTGCACTAATATGAAAAACACTGAAAAGCCTCACTAAATTTGCACAAACATGCACACCCTCGGTGTATGAGAAGTCTCAGTAACCACATATGTTATCTTCTTTGTATGCTGTATGCAGGGTCACCTTTATCTATATTTCCATGTTAGTATCCCATTATTGAAGCACCTTCTGTTGAATTTTTAAATTTTTTATTGGTTTCTTTGGGAAGTGCATGGGCTGGGAATTGAACCTGGGTCTCTTGCATGGCAACTGAAAATTCTACCACTGAATTACCCCTGCACCCCCTTCTATAGTTTTTTCTTTATGGAGGGATCATATCAGATTAAGTATGTCTTTCAATGTAGAAAATTATTCCACAGATTTTAAATGTAGTATAATCTATCATTCTGACAAAGACCGACCAAATGTCCTGAAGTTCAAATATTTGTACCCATAATGTAGACAACTATTTAAAGCTTGCTTTTATTTATTTACATTGATGTATTGATGGGTTTCTATATTATTTTGTAGTGAGAATTCACTATTTTTCATAATGTGATAGATTTGGATAAAAGTATCTTCTCAATCTTTCACATGTGATATTCAAAATATACAAATGGACACCATCCATGACATTGAAATAGAGTTCTAGAAGATGTCTACAACTCCTGTCGTTGCTGAATTCATAGTTAGATTATGAGGGACATTCAGGAATCCCAGAGGAAAGAACTGAAGTAGTCCAGGTCCAGAGAAGATGGGGATAATAGGAATCTGTGATCCATAGATGTTTCTCAGCCAGCACTGCTATGCAATATTTCACTATTTTATTCAGGGTGTATGAACTGAACATCATCACTGATTCTAACATAATTCAACTCACACATTCCCACAATTTAGAGATTCTCACATTCATCATTCACATTTGGGTAGCAGTTTCTACGTCAGTTTTGCCTCTTTTTGTGAAAGTGTCAGAATTTCTTTTTTGATGGGCTACAGTAGGCTGTAGGGATAATCTCAAAATCTCAAGTTCAGAGTGAGGTAATCATAATTCATGTCTATCGCTGGTTATCAAATTTTCTTCCAAGAAGTAAGAAAAACCAGAAATATTTACTAAATAGAACAAAAAGCAATCTAGGAAATCTTACTCCTTTTTTCAACACTCACAGCAGAGACAAGACAGAATCATCATTTTTTGTCAAACAAGCAGACTTTGCATTGGTCATAGTTAGACATGTTTGGATTGACCTGTGTCCCGCCATCATTCTCGGGGCTGGCTTGTGGACTTAGTGTGGAGAAAGGTTGTTCCAAAATGGGAAAAATCTAAGATAATCTCAAAAACAAAAAAGATAGAAATAGTAAGGAGACAAAACAACAAATATCTATTACATCTGATAAACAGATCTATCAAAATGAAAAATCCAGTATTTTCCTAAATTTGTTAGGCATCTTAGATACCCTGAGCTTAAAGCAAAACATTTAACAAAGGTAAAGGACTTGACTTTTGTCACTGCCTAGGAGTGATGACACATTTCAATAACCACTTCATTACCTATAATGTAAACTCTTTCTTATCAGGGTTTTGTTTGGTTTATTTGCCTGTAGTTTTATTGTTATTTTTTTAGGATTTTGGTTTCAGATGACTTTTTTTTTTAAATTGTCCATCTATTTATCCATGTTTCCATCCATCAACCTATATCTAACATGCAATGCAAACAGCCTCTGCACTACATATTTTAAGTATTAGCTGCTGCCAGATAATCAAATCTAAAAATAACATAGGTTTGATTTTAATTTAACTTCAAAACATTGCATAATATGTTATTTCATTTCTCAGGGGGAAAAATGATTTTTGATTAAAATTACTACTGCCAAATTTCTTTGAGAGCTTATGTTGTATCAGAGAAGCTAGGATTTAAATGATGATTATGATTACTGAATCATTATATAGATATTCCTTTTTGCTTTCTGGTATGTTAGAGTAGACAGAGGGAACTAACTGAAATCTTTGAGCTGTAATTCAGCTGCCTAAATCTCTATAATGATTGCATAGCTTTTGTCTTGTGCCCTTATGATTGTGAAAACCTTATGACTGAATTTTACTTGGATCTATTTTACCCAGTTTTTCAGTATTTTCACTAAAAAATGTTTAATAACAAAGGGCCTTAGGTCAGCCCAGAACTAAATTCACCCCAATTACAAAGTTATCTTGTTAACCAAAACTCTATCTACCAAAATGGGCCCACTGGTCATGCTTACTTAGTAGCTTAGACTTTAACCTATAAGTGACCTGTACCTCATTATATTAAAAATCATGCCCATCATCATCTTAAAGCCACCATTTTCTTACATATCTTCTGTAACTAAGCATATAATCAAACTGCATGTACTCATTAATTAGATCACTTCTAATTATATCATCTGGAGCCATTGTGCTCATTATCCTAAAACCTACCCATCACTTAATATTATAGAACTATCAGAATGACTGCAGTTTGGGAAGACAGATTTTTGGGCCAATAGGTCATCTGATCTCTTGCCTTATGTCTAGCAGTTAACTCTTTCTTTCTTTAAAACTCTGGTGTTTCAGGAATTGGTCATTTGTCTGGTAACAATTGTGTTTGGTAACACTGTAAGAGTGTTGATATTGACTCTATTTCTTTAATCAGGCATAGAAGAATTTTATTTTCTCAAGAAAGTTTGTGTTTGTGAAACATTAATGTTACTGTGGTGAAATGAATGCTGGTATTACAGTTGGAGAGGTGTTTCCTGAAATTCTCAATGATTTTATCATGAGGAGTGTACTGTTTTGAAATTGTTGTATACCCCAGAAAAGCCATGTTCTTTAATCCTCTTTCAAAATTGTTGAGTGGGAACTTTTAGATTAAGTTGTTTCCATGGAGCTGTGACCCACCCAATTGGAGATGGGATCTTTTGATTTGGTGGTTTCTATGGAGATGTGCCTCCTATCATCTACTGGAGTTGTTTAAGAGGGAAACCGTTTTGGAAAAAGCTTTATAACCCACATAGCCAGAGACCTTTGAAGATGTAGAAAGAAAAAAAAAACAAAAACAAAAACAGAGATTTCTTATGAAATGAGAAGCCAAGAGAGAAAACTAGCAAAAGTCACCAGGTGCCTTACCAGCTGAGAGAAGTGTCCAGAAGCCAAAGACCCCAGCAGATGCTAGCCATGTGCCTTCCCAGCTGACAGAGCTGCTCTGGATGACATCAGCCTTTCTTGAGTGAAGGAAACCTCTTACTGGTGCCTTAATTTGGACATTTGCACAGCCTTAAACTTAAACTTGCAACTTCATAAATTCCCTTTTTAAAAGCTGTTCTGTTTTTGGTATATTGCATTTTGGCAGCTTTAATAGATTAATAAAAGGAGACAAGGAAACAAGGAATTATTAGCTTAATCAATGGATTTCAATGTAGAGTAAACTAGACTATTTTTTGAAAAATAAAGGATGTTCAGATGAACATGTATCAACCAGGAAGGGAAAAAGATTGCTTGGTCAGGAAGCTTTGAAAGAAAAATAACCATATTGCTTGGTAGAAATGAATTTAGGCCTTGCAAGCTTTAAGTCTTTTTCCATTTTGGCTGATTAAGAAAATTGGATTTAAAAATTCTTTCTCAGAACCTACAGAAGGAGACTCTATTTGAATTGCCAAAATTGATAGTTTATTCTGCGAACTTTGATAGTTGAGAATGGCTGGAATGCTATATGTGCAGTGTGTGTGTTGTGGGGTTGGAGAGAAGAGAGTTAACTGGAAAAGTAAGCAAAGGCATAAGTAAAAGGCCTTTGTGTGGGCTCTCAAGAACTAGACTTTCTCCTAAGATAATGAAAAGTCATAGAAGTGCTTAAAATAGTAGACTAGGATGATTGAGTTACTGTTTAAGAACAAAATTAAGATGAACACATGCATACACAAATCCTTCCAGAAGTTTAGTTAAATATGGTATATTGAATCCAAGAATTTAATTCTTATGGTAGATTGAAATATTGGCTCTAGGTTTCCTTCCCTTGTACTAGTTCACAGGCATCTTATGCTGTCATGGCCTTGAGTATTGCATCGGACAATGGTATGTTAGCATATTAGGTGAAAGCATTTTGACATGATTTCATGCTAATGCCACATCTGAGAAAGACTATGAGGTTCCTAGAGTAGTCAACCCACCCTTGGGCTAAGAATGGCCCAGACTAGTGACTTGCAGATGCTTGAGTGAGAATTAGATCCTACATATAGTTAAATTGTGTAGTAAGTTTCTATGCAGAAAACGTGACTAACACACTTCTACAGTTTACTGATGTCTTATTAAAACGACAGTAAAGAAAGAAAAATAAAGGCCTAAATCTATAAATGCAAAAAGAATCAGAAAATTATCAACACAATTTTGAAAACTTGTGAGCAGATTAATGAATAACCAGAATTTTGGCAGAAGAGAGGAAACAAAAAGCTAAGAACTTTATAGAGAAGACAGTCATAAAGAAAGATATTTTGCATGTTGGGAGTCTAGAAAGGTTTACCTGATTGAGCTGTAAATTTCTGCTGAAGATGGAGTCAGGAATGAAGCTGAAAAGTAGAAATTTCATTGAAAGTCTTTAAGAAAAGCAACCTGACTTCTGGACCTCCTACACTATCCCAAATAATCAGTCAGATACTCCTTGCCAACCTTGATAAAAAAGGAATAGTTTTAACCAAAAAGACTGGAAATGAGTTGCCATAGGGGTTGAAGAAAAGCAATTGAAAACAAACAAAAATAGTGGAATTACACTGATGAGGAGAAAACTGTTTCTAGTGTCCCATGCAAAGTGAAGGTCAAATAAAGCAAGGAATGAAAGTGCCTTGTGGATTTATGTAAATGTTGGTTCTTTGAGAGCTACAGTTTTTTAGTGAAGTTGAAGTGGACTTCAACTTGAGGTAATATTTTGAGTACATTAAATTGAAGTGCATACAGTGACCAGGTGTAGCCGATTACTCAAGTGTGGCAGTAAAGGGATAGTAGAGATTCTATAATACCTGGAGGGAGCTGGAAAGTAAATGAAGTGTTTCTATTCACTGATTAATTTTCTAAAGGAGAGATATTCAAATACTTTTAAATGTTGATGGGAAAGATAAGGCAGGTGTAGTTTCTGGTACAAGAAAGAAAGAGGAGAGCAATTTCTATCAGTTTTCCCTTTTATGTTTTCAATATTTTTTTGGTTTCTTTATATACCTTTACCTTATCCAATTCCTTTAATTTTGTTCAACAGAAATCTAATTTTCTTGCATTTTACTGAAAACTAAATTGGATGTAAATTTTACTTTGCCTTCCATTAGCTAATGTTCTAAAGGTTCTCTTTTGCCTTATGAGTATTCTATTTTTCTTTCAAGTTGCAGAATATTTTTGCAAGCACACTACAGGTAGGAGAAGTTGTGGATACCACACTGTAAATTTCCATCCGTATATTTTAGTGCTTGCAGAAGACAAACTGCCAAGAATTGCTTCTCTTTGCCTAAAGGTTTTCCCCAACTTCAGTGCATGTGAATCATATTCGCATGCACATAAAGGGCAAGCCAAGAAATTAAAACCCACATTCCATTCTTCAAGCAGAACTGACAAGAGTATTTGTGTGATTGGCCTCTTGGATGGGAATAATGTTGAATTATCTGTTTTAAATTGCTTTCCAAATGGCTCTATTCCCACAGAGTGGTAAGTGAAATATAACACGCCCATTATTGGCTCCTTACCCATCCCTTTCTCCTTTTCTCACTCCTTTATTGATGTTTCTGACACCCCTCAAATAAAACTAGCACCAACATCCTTGCTTTAGTGTCTTTTCTGGGGAGCTGCTCTCTTCTCAGTTCCCTTTCTGAATTTCTATTGGAGAATTTTAAGAAGGTAAATGGATATATGGTAATTTCATTTAACTGTTCAGCAATAGTATGACTTGAGGCGCATGGGTAGAGAAACAGGTTTAGGACACACCATGCAATTTATCTTTGTTCTACTTTCTGGGTGTGAAGTCACTTGCCTCCAGTGATTTTAGCCAATATTCTGATTAACTTTGTTCACCCATTCAGTTGTATTAAAGCCCAGAGTTCTTCCTGATATTGCTGTCCCCACCAAAGCTACAGACAACCCTGTATTTTTTTTTGTCCATAGTCACCATGGGGACTTTCACTCACAGTTCTGAATGGATCCTGATCACAGCAGTAAAAGGGCATGCTATCCACAGGTCCTGAGGCTCACATGACCCCTGCCTTTGTGATCTCCAAAAGAAAACATGAGAAAGCACAAAGTAAGCAAATCTTGATACAGCCAGCAAATATGTTGAATATACCAAATTGGTTGTGGTTCAGTGTGCAAGGCTGAGGGCAAATTGCTAAAGTCTTGGATGGAATGGTATATAATAGACGTATGAGAACCTTGGAAATTTTGGATAGAGCACTGACACCAAAACATTAGTGTTTTAGACATAACAGATTAGTAGCTGAGGCAGTTGATTTGAATTAACGTTGTGAAAAAATTTTTGAGATTTTGAATAGTGTATTTGAGAAAAATGTTTTTTTCCAAAATGTAATTAATGACAATTGGAATGAATATCAAGGGAAAAGTTGGATAAATCAACTAACCAACAATCCATACCTGAGGGGTGAAGACTGAGTGAGTGGAATTAGTCAAATATTTAGCAGATTTGCAAAGTCCCTGTGATGGGGATGGCAAATAGAAAGGTAAAGGGTTTTCTGTGACCTGATGGGAAGTAAACCAGGACTTTTCAATAGGTAAGCCAACTGATTATTTTCCAAAATAATAAGATATGTCTGGAACTTAAGTGGAAAGCAAATATCTTTCTTAATATCCAGTAGTCATTTCAAAATGTGAGCTATGACCTACTGTGGTGTTTAATACAGACTTTACATCAGAAAGTTTTATCCGATTATGCTCATTATCTGATTTTTCTCATCTTTCAACAGAAATGAAACAAACTAGACTATAAAATTATCATGGAGGGTAAGGGAAAACAATGCATTTCACGTGTTTAGTAAGGCGTGTTGTATCTGGAAAGAATTTAATTCATAATGTTAACATTGATGAAGTTGGTGATGATGATAATTGGGTTGTTAACTATGATGCAGACTTTATTTCCTCTTCCATTAAACAAATTTCCCATCCTGAATAGGTAAACAACAGAATATTTCTCTTTCAACCAAACACAAATAGCACTTTTACTTAACTTTCCCTGTGCCTTACTAAACTACATACAATCTAAGCATGTAATTAAATGGAATACAAAAGGTTTTAACCCTTCAGCCTGACAGCTACATATCTCATTCTCAAGAGACGGAGTTTTACCTCTTTTATGTAATCATGCCCCACCTGAACAGAGACAGTTTTAAAAGCACCATGTGCTTGTAGCAGTCAGTTATAATCTTCCAAAAGATAAATTTAGCATTTATATTTAATCTATATATCTGTCTTTAATTATGATTAAATAATTTTTAAAATTAGTCTCTGCACTATATTTTATAATATTTTCATATGTGTTTTAAATATTTTTCTTTAAGTAACTTATCAGTATTGGTTAAATAGCCATTTCTCCATTTTTTATCACTTTGTTGTCATTTGAAAATTTACATAAAAATATTTCATGGGATTTATGGTTTTCAATTCTTTTATAATTAGCAAATTTATGAACATGTAATGGTCCATTATACACTGCTTATTTGTTTGAAATTTGTCCTGACTTTAAAAAGTAGAACCTTCAGTATACGAACATTAGGTATAGGTATTTCAAACAAAACATTAATGAGAATTGGTAATAAACAAAACAAGTCATTCTTTTTTATGTGGAAAGATCAATAAATAAATGTATCTGGTGTTAGTGATATTGTGTTTAATGTAAATAAAAGAATATTGTAATCCATTTCAGCTTATAGAGCAAAAACTTTTTTATTTTAGAAAATTATTGACATTATCAGACACCCTTTCCAAAGATTTCAATTCACTACATCAGTATCCAAAATAATAGCTACTTACAATTATGTGCAGAATTATAGAAAGGACATTTACATTTTAATAAAACTGCATATTTAATAACTATATTTGTGAATATTTTTGAAAATGAGAGAAATTAATATTGCTTTTTAAATATAATATCTTTACTAAATATTCTTCTTTAAAGTACCATCTTACTCTACTCCTCATATTATATTACATATTATTTAATGAAGTGTCCAAATCATATAGGAAAATTTTATCATCATCATCTGTCTAGGAAGATTGGCGATGTGATAAACTAGGACTACATTCAGTACTTTAAATACTTCATCTAATCTATTTAGTTGCATATTTCTTATGTTGATTTGGAGGTAGACTAGCTAATGCATTTTCCACTTATTCTCTAACCGTTGCTGCTGCTTTTTAGACATATAATGTTTAAAATAAGTAAGTTGAGGTTATTTCATTGAATGATCGTATATACCTAGACTATCCAGCAAAGCTTGGTGATTGCTTCTAAATTCATACTTATTGCACTAATGGAAAATTTAAACTGAAGAAAAGCACCTTCAAGTAAGTGCATCTAATTTTAAAGTGCTATTTTCAACAGCTTCTATCTATAAATTTGTGTACAGCTACCCCTCATTAAAATACTCAAGGAATGAAATTTTGAATAAAGGAAGCAATATAATTAAGCTATACTTCAGGTTAATCTTTTTTTCCTGATAATTCTTAATAGCATCTGCATTTATACCAATTCAGGCTGTCCACAATAATAATTGTCTTCCTTGTTAAGAATGTGTAAATAGAAATTTATTAAGCTTGGCTTCTATATTATATTTTGTAAATTAGAAAGTGTTCTTTAAATATAAAACTGTCTCCAAATTAACTTTCTGTTGGCAAAACAACTCTAGGGGTGTCAAATCTATTACT
Source organism: Tamandua tetradactyla (assembly GCF_023851605.1). Taxonomy (NCBI): domain Eukaryota; kingdom Metazoa; phylum Chordata; class Mammalia; order Pilosa; family Myrmecophagidae; genus Tamandua; species Tamandua tetradactyla. The sequence continues at coordinate 149,463,461 of NC_135330.1, forward strand.
AATGTTAGGTAATGATGTTCTAAATTAGCTTATAAAGAACAAGTGGGGAATAAATATACCAAATCACTGATCCTGAGAATCACAACAAAAATGCACTATTTAAAACTAAATAGAAATATTTAAAATCTCAATATTTTCAACTGGTTTCTAGTCAATATAAAACACTTTACTTCTTACAGAGCAAGTGGAATGGTTTCCCAAAAGGAATGGCATATAATCAACCTTGTTATATAACTCCTTTACTGCTATTTGACTACCAGAGAACTGTTATCCATATTACCATTATTTAATAAAAAATAATTATTGGAGATGAGGAAGATGGCAGGACAAGATAAGTTGAGTTCATTCCTGTCCCAAGGAACAGCTAAGGAAGTAAGGGAAGGCCACTGAGACAGCAATTCCAGGGTGTGAGTGACCTGAGAGGGTCTTCTACACCACAAAGGAAGGGCCTGGTGACAAAAGCTGAAGAAATGAGACACAGGGAAACATAGACCATTTAGCTGGTGCAAGCAACCTTATCTACACATTCCAATCCCATGACCTGTGACTCACCCCACACCCCACTCACCTGAACCCCGTTACCTGCCCTCACTCTGTGCTCAAGCACCCTCATTCCACCACCTCAACCCCAGCTGTACCCACCCAACAGCCCCAGGCCAAGCACATGCAAACCTGCCACAGTCCAACCCACCTCTCCTGCACAAGTGCAGTCTCACCCCAATTTTTCTGAGACTCACATCCCCCTGTTTGCCCCCTGCAGATGGATGCCAGTGCACAAAGGCTGTAGGTACCTACCTTCATACCTAGGCTCCACTCACTCCAGCCAAACAGTTACACAACCCCACCTGGCCTGCCCTGAGCTTTGCACACATGTCCATCAGTTTATGGCCCTCCCAGATCCTCACAGATGCATACTCCCAAGTCACACCCTAGTTCTGGGCAAGTGCTGACCAGCATAGCTGGGGCACATACCCCAGCTCACCCAGACACTATGCCAACCCATTGCCCCTAAACTGTGTGCACATGGACACAAGAGCCCCATCCTTTAGACCAGTGCAGACCAGGACCAGCCCTCCAGACCCATGGACTTGTGCAACCACATCCTCCCTGTTGGATGGCACCCATACATTCATGCATCACCGCTGTTGTGCCCCATCCCACGTCCCACATCCTGTTCCACATTGATTCTGCAAATACAAAGCTTTAGACTACTGAAGGAAATCAACTTCCAATGCAAACCAATCAAGATATTTACATGCCTTGAAGACAACAAAAGACCACTAAGCACATCATGATGTAGAGAGATATAGCCCAGTCTAGTGACCAAATTAAAACACTGGAGGAGACACAGACTTTGAAACAACTAATAAAAAATATTCATATAACTCTACTAAATAAAATAAATGGATGGCTAGTGACATAAAGGAGATCAAGAAGACACTAGAATAGCATAAAGAGGAATTTGAAAGAATAAGTGGAAAAGTAGCAGACATCATAGAGATTAAAGATGTTGTAGATCAAATAAAAATATACTAGAGACACACAATAGTATATTTGAAGAGATAGGAGAAAGAATAAGTGAGCTAGAGGACAGGAAAAACATTTTCAAGTGTTCCTAATAGCAAATGGCAAAAAGGATGGAAAATTTTGAATTGACTCTCAGAGAAATGATGGACAAAACAAAGCACACACATATAAGAATCACTGGTGTCCCTGAAGGAGAAATGAAGGGTAAAGGGCTAGGAAGATTAGTTGCGCATACAATGGGGGAAAACTTCCCAATCCTTACAACGGATGTAATTATGCAAACCAAAGAAGTTCAATGGACTCCAAATAGAATAAATCCAAATGTGCCTTCCCCAAGACACATACCAATCAACCTGTCAAATGGTGAAGAGAAGCAAAAAATCCTGAAAGCAGCAAGAGAAGAACAATCTACTACATACATAGGAAATCACATAAGATTGAATTCAGACTACCCAATTGGCACTATAGAAGTGTGGTGGCAGTGGTATAACATATTTAAGATCCTGAAAGTGAAAGACATTCTGCCAAGAATTCTGTACCCAACCAAATTGTCCTTCAAAACTTAGGGAGAGATTAAAATTTTCACAGACAAATAAATCCTGAAAGAATTTGTCAAGAAGAGACCTGTCTCCAAGAAATAAAAAGTAGATCTGTGAATTAAAAAAAAAAACAAAAAAAAGCAGGAGAGGGAGGTGTGGAGGAGGGCACAGAATTGAAGAGTACCAGTAATGGTAACTTAAAGTATAAAAAGAGAAAGAGGGAAAATAATATATAGATCTGACAAATAAAGTCCAAAGGATAAAATGGTGGATTCAAGAAACCATTTCAATAATAACTTTGAATGTTAATGGACTAAACTTGCCCTTAAGAGATGCAGGTTGCCAGAATGGATTAAGAAATATAATCCAACTATATGCTCCCTAGAATAGACTCATTTTAGACACAAGGATACAAATAGATTGAAAGTGAAAGGAGTGAAAAAGATGTTCCATGCAGGTTGTAACCAAAAGAAAGCAAGAGTGGCTACACTAATGTCAGAAAAAATAGGCTTTAAATGTAAAGACATCATAAGAGACAAAGAAGGGGATTATATATTAATAAAAGGAACAATTAACCAAGAAGAAATAGCAATCATAAATGTTTATGCTCCCAATAAGGAGCTCCAAAGTACATGAGGCAGACATTGGCAAAACTGAACGGAACAATAGATATTTCAACAGTAATAGTAAGAGATGTCAGTACACCACTCTCCTCTATAGTCAGAACAACCAGACAGAGAATCAACAAAGAAATAGAGAAATTAAACAACCTAATAAATGAATTAGTCCTAATAGACATATATAGATCATTACACCCCCAAATACCAGGATATATATTCCTCTTTAGTGTTTATGGAACAATCTCCAGGATAGACCATATGCTGGGGCATAAAACAGGTCTTTATAAATTTAAAACCACTGAAATAATTCAAAGCACTTTCTCTGATCACAGAGAAATGAAGCTGGATATCAATAACCATCAAAGAATGAGAACTTTCACAAATATATGGAGATTAAATAACACTCTCTTAAACAACCAATGGGTTAAAGAAGAAATCACTAGAGAAATCAGTAGCTAGCTGGAGATGAATGAAAGTGAGAATACAACATATCAGAACTTATGGGACATGGCAAAGGCTATACTGAGAGGGAAATTTATTGCCCTAAATGCCTACATTAAAAATCAAGAAAGGGAAAAAATTGAGGACCTAACTGCTCATCTGGAGGTTGTGAAAGAACAGCAAATGAACCCCAAAGCAAAAAGAAGAAGAAAAATAAGAAAGATTAAAATACAGTTAAATGAATGGGAGAACAAAAGAATAATAGAAATAATCAATAAAACCAAAAGTTGTTTCTTTGAGAAAATCAATAAAATTGATGGACAACTAGCAAGACTGATGAAGAAAAGAAGGCAGAAGATGTAAATAAATGAAATCAGAAATGAGAAGGGGATTGTTACCAAACACCCTGAAGAAATAAAAGAAATCATAAGATGATACTATGAACAACTATATGCTAACAAACCAGAAAACTTAGATGAAATGGAAAAATTCCTGGAAACACACAAATAAGCTACACTGTCTCAGGTAGAAATAGAAGATCTCAACAAACCAATCACAAGTAAAGAGATTCAGTCAGTCATTAAAAATCTTACTATAAAGAAAAGCCCAGGGCCAGATGGCTTCACAGGGGGATGTTATCAAACATTCCAAAAAGAACTAACACCAATTCTGCTCAAGCTTTTCCAAAAAGTTGAGGAAAAGGAATACCACCTAACTCATTTTATGAAGCTTACATCATTTTAATACCAAAACCAGATAAAGATGCTATAAGGAAGGAAAACTACAGGCCAATCTTCCTTGGGAAAATGGATGCAAAAATTCTCAACAAAATATTAGCAATTTTTTAATCCAATAGCATATTAAAAGTATTAGACACAATACCCAAGTAGGGTTTATTTATACGAGGAATGTAAGGATGGTTCAATGCAAGAAAATCAATTAATGTAATACAGCACATTAACAAATCAAAAGGGAAAAATCACATGATCATTTTGATTGATGCTGAAAAAGCATTTAACAAAATTCAATATCCTTCTCTGAAAAAATACTTTGAATGATAGGAATCAGAGGTAACTTCCTCAGTATGATCAAGGGCATATACGATAAGTCAATAGCCAGTGTCATATATAATGGAGAGAGACTGAGAGCTTTCTCCCTATGATTGAGAACAAGACAAGAATGCCCTCTGTCACCAGTATTATTCAACATTGTACTAGAAGTTCTAACTAGAGTGATCAGGCAGGACAATGAAATGAAAGGCATTCAAAATGAAAAGGAGGAAGCAAAATTCATTATTTGCAGATTACATGATACTATAATTGGAAGGTCCTGAGAAATCTACAGCAAAGTTACTTGAGCTAATAAACCCAGCAAGGTGACAGAATATAAAATTGATGTGTAAAAAATGGTAACATTTTTATACACCAACAGCGACCCAATTGAGAAGTTAAAGGAAAAATTCCATTCAAAATAGCAACTAAAGAATCAAGTACCTAGGAATGAACTTAACCAGGGATGCAAAGGTCTTGTACACAGAAAACCACATAACATTGTTAAAATAACTCAAAGAAGATCTAAATAGAGGGAAACAGATTCCCTGCTCTGGATAGGAAGGTTAAATACAGTTAAGATGTCAATTCTACCCAAATTGATCTACAGATTCAATGCAGTACCAATCAAAATTCCGAAACCTACTTTGAACACTTGGAAAAGCTAGTCACCAAATTCATCAGGAATGTAAAGAGACCCGGAATAGTTAAAAGCATCCTAATGAAGAAATACAAAGTAGGAAGATTAACACTTCCTGATTTTAAAACTTATTATAAAGCCACAGTTGTCAAAAGAGCACGGTACTGACACAAGCACATAAATATTGACCAATGGAATCAAATAAAAAATTCAGAAATAGACCACCAAATCTATGGCCAACTGATTTTGAATAAGGCTCCTAAATCCACTGAACTGGAACAAAATTGTCTTTTCAATAAATGAGCATGAGAGAACTGGATATCAATAGCCCAAAGAATGAAAGAGGACCCTTACCTTACACCCTATACAAAAATTAACTCAAAGTGGATCAAACACCTAAATTTAAGAACTAGTATCATAAAGCTTCTAGAAGAAAATGTAGGGAAACATCTTCAAGACCTAGTAATAGGAGGTATATTCCTAAACTTTACACCCAAAGCACAGGCAACAAAATAAAAATAACAGATAAATGGGAACTTCTCAAATCAAATGCTTCTGTACCTTATAAGACTTTGCAAAAAGGTGAAAAGGCAGCCAACTCAATGGGAGAAAATATTTGGAAATCATACATCAGACTAAGGTTTGATAACCTGTATATATAAAGATATCATACAGCAACTCAACAACAAAAGAGCAAACAACTCAATTATAAAATGGGCTAAAGATATGAATAGGCATTTTTCTGAAGAGCAAATACAGATGGCTTAAAAGCATATGAAGAGATGCTCATTTTCATTAGCTATAAGGGAATTGCAGATCAAAACTACAATGAGATACCACCTCACACCTATAAGAATAGTTGCTATTAAACAATCAGAAAACTACAAATGTAAAGGATGTAGAATAATTGAGACACATGCACTGCTGGCAGGAATATATAAAGTTATAGCTGCTATGGAAGACAGTTTGGCACCACCTTAGGAACTAAATATTGAGTTGTGCTATGACCTGGCAATAGCACTACTCAGTACATACCCAGAAGAGCTGAAAACATTGACACAAACATACATTTTTACACTGTTGTTCATAGCAGCATTACTCACAATCGCCAAAAGATGGAAATAATCCAAGTGCCCATCAACAGATGAGTAGATTACAAAATGTGCTATATATATATTTATATATGACAGAATATGTGGCAGCAAGATGAATTGACATCCTGACACACATGACAAGCTGGATGAACCTTGAGGACATGATGCTGAATGAAATAATTCACACATGAAAGCATAGATACTGTGTGACTTCACTTTTATGACCATCACAAAGGTAAAATTCTAGGCTTATAATACAAAATATAGGGGACTTAGAGATACATAGAAGCTAGAGATGAGTGAATGGTTAGCTAGTAAGGTTGATCTTAGAAGTAAGGGAATATAGAAAGTGAAGGTGGTTCAATTGGTGATAAGCAATATCACCAATTGAAAGTGAACACAATTGAAAGGGGTTGTATAAACCTATGTGTCCCACTGATTAACACTACAAATATAAAGGAGTTCTTATATGAACTATTTGAAAGGTATGATTCTTGTACAAAGTGTTTAAATTCAGGGTACTTGGAGAAAACTGCTATTGTATGCTATGGGCTATGTTTAACAGGGAAGACATCAGCATCACCACAGCAACAGTAAATAACGGGGGAGGGCCAAGAGTTAAGGGGAGGTTTAAATTTTCTATTTGGTGAGTGTGTGTTGATTGGTTATCTTTCTCTTGGGAACAATTAAATTATCTAAAATAGAGAGGGTTGAAGGATTGTGGACTTTGGACATTATTATACATGATGCCTAATGAATGCAGGTGACTGAAGGATGCACTGACAGAAGTTGATTGACGAATGATGTTATGTACATATGATTGAATACCATGCTGCTACAAAAAGGAATGACGTTTTAAGGCATACAAAATTGTGAATGAACCTGTGGGATATTTGATGAGGCAAAACATTCCAGAAACAAAAGAGCAAATATTGTATGGTCTCCTTTAGAAAATGCTTATAGGAAAACATGGGCCCAGATTGTAAGCTCCTATAGCAGTTACATTTATCCCAGAGTGGTAATTATTATCTGAATTTTTAGATGCTCTTTTATATGTGTATAACTTGATATTTAGAAATAAGAATGAAGCCAATCAGTTGGGATTAAGGTAATTTAGAACCATGGGTAAGGAAGACATTGTCTTTATTTTAGAACCTCACCTACTCTTTGAGACCAAAGGAAGAAAGGTTTATTTTGGCTGAATCTGAAATTTTCTGTGGTACATAAAATGTAACTCAACCTGTCTGGATAGCTTATTTAAACATTCAAAACACAGGGAGCCCAGAGTAAGAATGAGGGGCTTTAATCATGTATAGCTTAATGTAATGCCTGGACATATCCTAGAATATATTAAGCAGATAATCAAATAACTAATCAAACCCTTGAGGGCTGGAATAAAAAATATAGAACTATTACATTTTACCACTGGGAAGAACCCTGATACTGTCTCAGACATTAAGGACACCCAAATAAATAGGCCAATCCCTTTATCTTCAGGTTTACTCTTGTGAACCTTATGTATGTAGTGGAGAAGCTTAGCCTACCTATAGGTATGCCTAAGAGTTACTTCTGGTGGACCTCTTTTGTTGAACAGGTGTGGCTTCACTCTCTCTAAGCCCATCTCTGCAAGTGAAATCATTATTCTCCCTTCTACATGGGACATGATGCCCAGGGCTTAAAGTCTCCCTGGCAGTGTTGGAGATGACCCTCAGGAATGAGACTGGCGCTGGCACTGTGGGATCAACAATGTCGTCCTGACCAAAAGGGGAAACAAGTGAAACAAATAAGTTATCAGTGGCTGAGAGAGTTCAAATAGAGTTGAGAGGCAACTTTGGAGGTCCCTTATGCAAGTCAATCAGACATTGCTACATATCATCACTTGCCAAACCCCAACCAAAACGATTCCAGCCAATCCTAAAGAATGCCTAGGACAATATATAAGATCTTACAAAGTTTCCATGCATTAGGGTAACCTTCCTGAAATCTACAACCTCCACATGGGTACCTGGTCAAGATAAGTCCTGGAACCTGAAAGGACCAGTCTCTCCAGAACATCAGGGAGACCCATCTTCCCACCCCATTTATAGAAAGCTCCTTCCAACATGAAACATTTAGAATGAACATAGCCCAAATACCCCCAAAGAGTTGGAGAAAGATCAAAAGTGATGTTTGAGTTATACAAAGAAGATAGGGTTTAACAAATAATTATGATTGCTGAACCAGTATGTTGGTATTTCTTTTAGTCTCCAGCATCTTAGAGCAGCTAGAAATAAAATCTAAAATTGTAGAATAGTAACCCACACCAAACTCTGAAATCTGTTCTACAACTATGTGGTGATGTGCCTTGAAATTTATTGCTTTTTTGTATATATGTTGTTTATCACAAAATAGAAAAAAAGTAAAGAAAAAAAAATAACTATTGATTACCTACTGTGCGCAATTCAAAATCAAGTTTCAAAGCAGAGAAACAATGATGGGTTTTGACCTTGGGCTTCTAACATAATTCAAAAGGATAAACAAATTGAAATTTTTTATCCTACAATAGTGCGACACAAACTAAATGAACATTCACTACTATAGCATATTTGAACCTGGAGTTTATCAAACAGAAGCCAATAAATCTTAAAAAAACATATGTATATATACACAAAGGCAAATGGTAAAAAGCAACTTGGGAATTGCTTAGAATATGTTCTTTTCCTCAAACGTAATTTGTTTGAGGGTGATGAGATTGAGGCAGGTGGAATGTCGCAAGCATCATCCTTCTTACTTACCTTGACAATTTTCCTGATTTTTCCTCCATATGGTTCAATCAAACATACCCTTATCAAGTTTTTGGTAGACATGTGAAAGGTATTTCATCCCTCTCTAGGTAAAACAACATGAGCCAAACATAGGTTGAGTTTTAAGATCAGATCTACAAATATAAGTTACATACCTGTCAAAGTTTCAGGTATAGAATAAGCAAAATTTAGAATGGAATAAATTGCTGAGGAAGGCTTTATTGTTTTTGTTTTTTTTAACTACTTTACCTCATTCAAATAGATTTAGTAAATCTACATGCTAGTTCTTTATATTTCCCCTCACATTTGCATTGTTAAGCTCATAAAAATTTAATGATGGCATAAACAAATTATTAATTATCATCCAGTGTTCAGAACAAAGGCTGGCAAATTCCAAAGAAAGGATGTTCTAAAGAGAGTTTAGAGACAGAGATTGTAATCAACTCCTGTGGTTCCAGAGCCTGTTTTCCAGATCTGCCGTCAATAAAAATGACAACAAGTAAAGCTACTTAGTGTCCATTCTGCTTTAGAAAATCCCTCAGAGTAATTTTTTAGAATAGTTTTGGTTGTTGATATCATGTACAAATTGATCCTAGACTTTAAGCATAGAAGATTATGGTATCCAAAAGGGGATAGCAATTTCAAACCCATATATCACGCCTTGAAATGTGTTTCTCTTCAGATTACTATGATGTGCAACAGTTCAATAAGCTCTTTATTTCCCCTAGGATTCTGTTCTCTACAGACAGACTATTATTTTATATGGGGCTTTGTCAAGGGGAAGCTAATACTCATTCAGCAGATAATTTTAAAATTAAAAAAATCAAGTGTATTAAAGCTCAATGTGAGTATGCAGAGAAATCTTATGATTCATATATTCACAGAATGAAAATTTTTGCAGAATTTATATTAACATGCATATTGCTTGTGACAAAATACTCATATATAATGAAATATAAACTAGAGCTAAGTTTTACTACCAAGAAAAGCCAAATCCTGATAGAAAAATTACCAACCAACAGATATATTAAAGGGTCATTCTTGTTTTCCTGCATCACTGTTGCTTCAGCAGTAGATGTACATCTAGATTTAATATAGATTTCCTATTATATTCAGAGAAAGAAGACTGATACAATGTACATCATTAGATAGCTTACCTGTATAAAAGGTAAAAGAGAGCTGCCCACCTCATAGAGACAAAAGCCCTACTTTTTAAAAATATGTATTTTTGTTGAATAATATCCACACACATACAGTCTATCCAAATTACATAATCAGAGGCTCACAATATCTTTACATGTTTATGTATTCTTCACCATGTTCATTTTTAGAACACTTGCAACACTCCAGAAAAATAAATAAAAAGAATAAAAAAGAACTCATACATCCAATAACCCTTACCCCTCCCTCTCATTGACCCACAGTATTTCAATCTACCCATTTTTTATCCTTTATCTTCCCCTATTATATACTTATTTTTATCCATTTTTTTAACTCATCTGTCCATACTCTGTATAAAAAGAGCATCAGGCACAAGGTTTTCACAATCACATAGTCACATTGTAAAATCAATATTGTTATACAGTCTTCTTTAAGAATCAAGGCTAATGGAACACAGTTCAACAGTTTCAGGTAATTCCCTCTAGCCACTCTAATACACTATATAAAGTAAAAAGAAATATATCTATACATGTATATATATCAAATGCATAAGAATAACTTCCAGGATAACCTCTCAATTCTGTTTAAAATCTCTAGTCACTGAGGCTTTATTTTGTTTCATTTCTCCCTTTCCCCTTTTGGTCAAGAATGCTTTCTCATTTCCATGATGTCTGGTCCTGGCTCATCCCCAGGAGTCAGGTCCCACGTTGCAAGGGAGATTTATATTCCTTGGAGTCATGTCCCATATAGGGAGGAGGGCAATGAGTTTACCTACTAAGTTGGCTTACAGAGAGAGTCTATACCTGTGCAACAAAAGGGGTTCTCTGGAGGTAACTCTTAGTCATAATTATCAATAGACTCAGTCTATTGAATTGAATGTCTCCACTGCTTACAAGAAAAACAGGAATTCACCAAATGGGGAAGTTGAATATTTCCTCCCTTCTCCTCAGTCTCCCAAGGGGACTTTGCAAATACTTTTTTATTCTCTGTTCAAATTACTCTGGGATATACCAGGGTAACACAACAACCTATACAAACCAACAAGTTTTCATACCCTATTCAAGATTGCATGCAATTATGTTATCAAATAAACTAACCAGGCAAATTAGATTAGTTATGTACTATGCAAAACATAAATTTTGCACAAATAAACATCTTTCCCTTTGGTCTCACACAAAAGCTGAAGTTTGAAAATATGGGCCGTATTATACCTTGTGTTCTGGTTTACCTTAGTCCTATCCAGATTAGCTTAATTCATATCTAGAGATGAAGTCTGATCACTTTCTCAGTTTTTTTTAAACAGTTGTTGAATGGGGTAATGTTGACTTTCATAGCTTCAGTGTTCTAACTCTGAGTCACAGGTGTCACATAAATATGTGAAGTAACAGAATTTATTTTCTGAAACAAAAGCCACACCTTTAACTCATCTGATAGAGATGGTAATAGAAAGACTTTTAGGAGTTGTTTCTTTATGGGGTACAAGTTAAGAGAAAAAGAGCTGTGCAATACAAACATAAACTAATGGGGCAGGACATAAATGCTTTTTATCATCATAGCCATCATCATCATCATTATTATCAACATCGATTCATAAATATTGTATCATGGTTTGCTTAGACATTTAAAATAAACTAACAAATTCACAATCAAAGTACTATAGTGAGTGACCTTCATATCCTAGTCAACTCATATTAAACTTTGCATTGATAATATATATGTATCTTAACATTTTGAATCTTATGAAAAGTTATTATTATTTTCCCTTTTATATGTGAGAAAATGAGCTTAAAATATTGTCAGAATTAGCACTTAGATTAAGTTAGGGAATCAGGATTGAAACCCTAAATAGTTTGCCTCCAGTTTCCATATTCTTGACCACTACACTCTACTATATTTAATATGGGATATTAAATAATGCATTGTTGGGGTGCAAGGATAGTTCCATATTCTTGACCACTATACTCTACTATATTTAATATGGGATATTAAATAATGCATTGTTGGGGTGCAAGGATAGTTCAGTGGTAGAATTCTTGCCTGCCATATAGGAGACCTGAATTCGAAACCCAGACCCCAAAACAAGCAAGCAAACAAACAAGCAAACAAATAAAAACAAACAAAAATTCAACAAATCGTGCTGCAGTAACAGGATACTCACATAGAAAAAGAAAGAAATATGACCCCTGCCATACAGCATAAAATAATACATTACTTACATAAGTATAGAGAGTAAAATTATTTCATGCATGATTAAAAATAGTAGGAAAATTTAGCATTATGTCTGGAAATAAACTAGTCATGTAGGTACACTCTCCTCTTTCTTTAAACCATCAACCTGCAATTAGGAAATATATAAAAAGGCATTAAAATGGCACACAATCCCACATACATATTTGCAAATCTCTAGGAATAAATGAAGCAAAGGCATATAAGATCTGTATGCAGAAAATCACACAACTTTCCTGAGAAATGTTAAAGAAGAGAGCTGTCTAATAATCTTGGATGGCTATAATTTTTCTTTTTTTTTTTTTTGCACGGACAGGCACCGGGAATCAAACCCGGGTCTCTGGCATAGCGGGCGAGAACTCCACCTGCTGAAGCATGATGGCCCTCCCAGATAATATTTTAATAATGACAGTTTTTGATAAAACAATTATAGAGTCAATAAAACTCTAAATTCCAAACAAGGACGTTTAAATGGAGATAGACAAGCTATTTCTAAAATTAATTTGGAAATGCACAGGGTCATAAACAATGAGAGTTGTGAGGGATAAAGAATAATATATTTAAAAAATAAAGTTTTCTACTAATTATTAGGGCTAACTTTGAAGTTTTAGTGATTAAAAGAGTGTAGTACTGGACTAAGGAAAGATAGAAAGATAGAATGCACTGATAACTCAAAAACAGATCCATGTTTCTTAGAACTTTTACATGTACTTGGTACCAAAGGAAAACAGTGTGAGAAAGGATGGTCTATTTAATAAGCATAGCATAAAAACTGTTTTTCATATTGTCAATATAAAATAAGATCCCAATCTTGCTCTACAAATATGAATTAATAATTTAAAATCCAAAATTAAAACTTTAAAATTTTTAGTCAAAAACAGGTGAATATTTTAAACTGGTTGAGAAGGATTTTTAAATAAGTTGCATGTAATACTAATAAAACAATTCATAACATTTACATTAAATTTAAAAAAATTCTACTCATAAAAATGTCTTAGTTGACAATGACCATAACAAGTACATACAGGTAAAACCTATTTGCAACAAATAACATAACAAAAGCATTGTGAAGAGCATTAAGAGTTCATAAAACAAATAATGAAAAGAGTGAAAATCATCACTAGAAGAGGACACAGAGGTCAAAAGAAATGAGCAGATGTTTCATAGAAAATAAAATATGGAATCAGCGTTTATGAAGAAATATCCAAATTTATTGAAATCAACAAGACAGAAATCAAGACCTATTGTCTACCCATTTTTTGGCAAAAAATAAGCAACTGCAAGAAAACACTCTCACATGTTTATATCAAAAGATATGTACAAGATATTCATATAATGCCTTTCATAACATCCAAAAAATAAAACAGTTACCATGGCGGGGAAAGATATAAAATATTTTTGGAATATAGTAGATGCAGAAATTAGCACTGAGACGAGAATACAGAGGAAACTTCTGTGGGCTTAGGAAAGGAAATCTAAACTGTAGTCTGTAATCACGTTATCTTACAGATGTGGTCCATTTGTGGCAATATCGAGAAATATCCTAGATTAAGTGAAGGCATGCAGAAACCAATATCAGGGTTTCTTAAGGAGCAGTCTCACAGACTTCTGCTCTGTGGTACACTGCCTGCTAAATGGCGCGGTTAGTAAACTGATGAATTTCTGGTTTTCGATACTGAATTTATAACTACACCTCAGTAGCGAGTTGAGAAGTGTTGTTCATATACACTCAGACTAGAGGTACTTCTGGCACAGACTCCCTGAGTGAATTAAGGTGCACATGAAAGATCATAAATGTCTGCTTAGGTTTATCTAAGGTCACAGAACAACCTTAACTTCCATGGCAAACTCAATGAGGTTGCCTGAAATCAGGATGAGGCATGTAGCATCCTAGGAATAAGATCTATTCTTGATACAGAACTTGTATTCTATAGGCAGTGCCAAGGAGCAAGAATTGAGTTAGTTATGTCTCCTAAAATTAAACTTATAACAAGCTAGGTTAAATTGGTTCCAAATCCCAAATAAGAGTTCCCTCAGATCCACCCTGCACTTAGTCCACCACTCAAAATAGTTTTGTGATATCAAAACACGTCAGGTGAAGGTTTGCTGTGGTACCACAGAAATCAGCCTGGTAGATAACAGAGTGTATAAGAATTATTCAATAAAATCCATTGACACATAGGAGTTTTTTTTTTTTTTTTTTTTTTTGTATGGGACATGTTTATTTCAGTTATTGGGCAAAGTGACTATACTAAAGTTCATCAGGATAGGATAGGTTATGCTGCAGTAATAACAATAAAAACATACCCACAAAGAATAAAAAAAATCTCTGGCTTGAAGCTTCAAGGGTTTATTTCTTACTCATTCTATATGTCGATTATGGGTTGCATGGTTACTTTGTTCCACCATATAGCCTTTGTCACTTTGAGACCTGGGAAGAGGGAAAAGAGAAGAGTCGTGGCAGAGAGAAAAATTTAAATATGAATATTTTCTAGCACCAAGCTAGAAGTGACATGTGTTACTTTCACCCACAATTTATTGGCCAGAATGAATTTGCAAATGTTCCATTCAATCCCAAAGCATCCAGAAATGAAATTGAACCATGCGCCTAGAAAGGAGAATTGGACTTTTGGCAAGGAAGGCAAGTGACTTTCAGATTATATTTCCTGGCTTCCATCTGCCCTTTCTCATCATTCCTCTTAGCAAGCTTACAAAGTAAGGTAGGTATCGACCCCCTCATGACCTTACTGAATAAAACAATTCCTCATCACACACCTGAAAGATGAAGCATGATAAAAACAAGGCTTTTCATAAGCTGGATCAATACATCCATCTGATATCTTTTTAGCACCTCATGGCACATTACACTAAAGCTGTAATGTAAGTGAAATGCCTGGAATACTGCATGCAGTTTTACATGTAATTTCCCCTTAGAGCTCAGCCTTTCCTCTCCTCTTCTGCCAGCCAAGGGTCTATTCATACAATAATGTCCAGGGTAGGCATCAAGTTCAATTGAGACATTTACTGAATTCTTGATTCAGCAACACTCTGTGTAAGTCTATCACATTGTGTGGAAATTATTGTCTGTAGACCCATCTTCCTTACTAGAATGTAAGATTACATGTGGCCATGGAAGATTTGTTATGTGTTTGCATATCTAGCACAAGACCCAGTACCTGATGTAGAAGGCATTCCATGAAGGTTAAATGAATTAATGAAGGGATGATTAAATTGATTATAATAGTTTTCAACATCAGCTTTCTGGTTTAAATTACTTAAAGGCAAGTATTATAATTTTCTTCTCTTATTTATTTTCTGAAAGTGAAATAGGAATTGGCAAATGTGATGGTTCATGTGTCAGCTTGGCCAGCTGATGGTGCCTGGTTGTCTGGTAAAGCAAGCAATGGCCTATCTGTTGCTGTGAGGACATTTCATGAACTCAAATCATGACCGTGTTGGTTGCATTCATGGCTGATTACATCTACAGTCAGCTAAAGGAAGTGTCTTCTGCAATGAGTGATGCTCAACCTAATTACAAGAAGGCTTTTAAGGAGAATTCAGAAAAGAGAATCTCTTACTTTCTCTTCTCTCCAGCCAATCAACCTCTCTTGGGAGTTCCTTGAGAACCTTCATTGGAGCTGCCAGCTCGTGGCTTACCCTACACAAGAATTTGGACTCTTGCATCCCTGCAGTTGCTTGAGACACTTTTGTAAATCTCATATTTATAGATATCTCCTGTTGGTTCTGTTTCTCTAGAGAGCCCTCACTAGTACAGCAAGGAAATTGTCAAAAATTGTTTCCAATTGAAGGGATAAATAAAGAAAATTTATGGACTAATAATAAACCTACTTGTTGAGTACTTAGATGGTTTTTAAATTAGCAAAAATTTCAATATTTAAATGCAACCAAAATTCAGTGGAGAGAGCTCTTAGGGCTTCACTGGCCACAGATGTTTTTTGAAAACAAAAGGTGGCTCTACTAATAACAGCAGTCTTAAAGGGAAAATTCTGATGCTAGAGATTTCTAACACTTAACTCTGTCAAGCATTCTCACCAACTCTTTCCTAAATATGTGAGATTTTTCCTATTATATTAAAAATATAATGTCCCAATGGGCAAAGGAAGAATCCCTTTTAAAGTACTGGGTACCATGAGAACAGGGAAAGCCAGATTTTCATTTGGGGTATCTGGAGGAGTTTGGAAGGGCCTATATAAGGGAAATTAGCTCCCAAAGAGGAAATATGGAGTTCAGGAACACATATTCTATACTTAATTGTGTGTTCCTCAGAGGTCTACAGATTGTCATCTATTTTCTACTGCCTCATTAATATTTCTCAGCCATCACTTTTTAGCATACAATTAAAAAAAAATTACTCCAAGAAGTGAGAACGCATACATGCATATAGAAAGAGGTCTTGCAATAAAATGCTCAGATCACATAAGACTTCAAATCCCAGATAGTACTCTCAGATTTTAATGTATTCAAAAAAAATCCATGGCATGTTCTGGCCACTGCTGTTGTGCCTATCAGGTTTTATTAAACAAGCACATCTCCAAAGATAAATTAAGACATGGAAGAAAATGGGAACATGCATAACAGTAAAAACTGAGAAAGAATTCTGCACTAATTGAATTTCACAAGAAATTGAAATTCCCATCATTTCATGTTTTCCAGCATTTATACTAAATAATATTTTATTGAGGCTTCTGTGCTACTTTAAATCTTATTTTTTTACAGAATTTTTTGTGTGTGTTTTTATTACCACTGAAAAATGACCAGAGGCCTTGTTTTCTTGCTTAAGAAAGTAACAACTGTTTGAAACTCAGGACTTTTGTCCCAAATTTCAGTCATCAATATCTACAGCCTTTAAAAAGTGTTTGCAATGGGAATTATCAAGGAATTGTGTCATTTTTAAATGATACAAGGATATTGAAGGTTTAGTAATATTTTATAAAAGCCTCTGTTTTCTTCTTTGACTACTGGTCTTTAAAGGCAACATTTATTTGAATTCTAAGCTTTTATTTTACTTTCAAATAAGCAAACAGAACTCATCAACAGAAATTCTGACTGATGTATTAAACCCACTTCAAATGCAAGATATCCAAAGAATTCCTCTAAGCAGAAGGCTTTAAAGTAGCTCTGGTATTTGAACAAATCTATTGTTTAATAATGCCTCCGGTTTATTTTGTTTTAATCATCATAAAAATACTGTTTTGCCAGAATATCCCCATATCTGAATTACCTCAGGCTGATAGCTAATCTATAGGTTTGCTCTATCCTGTGCTTATGTACAACTTTGATGACAGGTGACCACCAAAGGAATTACTGAATTACAAGGTGAAATGGACTGATCCCCGTCTAGCATAGAATCTGCTTAATGAGTGTGTTATAATTGAACGAAGATGTCAATGAAATGCATTTGTAGTAGATCATGCATAGATCTTGCATTATGATATAAACTGTCTAAAATTAATTTCAAACCAGAATTATAGAACTAATAAAAATTTACTCAAAATGAAAATAAATCATCTACATCAAGAAATTAGACTATGTGTGGCAAAATTAATGCACATTACGATTTAAAGTGTGTGATGTTTTATTTAAGATGTTGAGAAGTGGTAGGAAGAGTAGAAAAAAGAGAAAATATAAACTGGAGGCCAAGTTAATGTCTAAATGAGAGAACTTTGATTTTAGAAATAAAAGTAAATAAATTTTATATACATATGGTAAAAATTATATAGAGGATAAATCCTGAGGTCACTTTAAAGTTTTATGAGCGAAGTAGCACAGTTTCTTTATTTCATTTGTAACAGTTAGCTTAAAAAATTACTTGAGATTATGAGACCATATGATGCTTAAAACAAAGCATTTTAAGTTTCAAAGCAGAAAGTGTCATTACACAAGTTTTCTTGATATTATTATTGTCATTAATAATAAGAAAAAATTCCCATTATGGAAATCCTGTCATGCATATAATATGAACTTTTTACAACAATTTTTTGTATTTGTGATATAAAGAATGCATTGTGAGAAGACTTATCTCTGGAAATGAGGCTTCCTTAATACTTCTTTAGAATTACAAACTTCTACTCATGCATTCATTCATTTGTCAATTTTTTAAAATTTATTTTTAAATAGGTAGTTCTTTTTTTCGGGAAACATATATTAAAATATTGTTTAAAGTGCTAAGACCTACCTCAGCAAACCAAAACTCAACTTAGTTACTGTTACGTAAGAGCACTTAACTCTCACAAACCCAGAAACCTAAGGCCAACCAATTGTACTCCACCAGCTCCGATTTAGTTTGTTTGTTCCATCTTCTCTCTGGTCCCTCTGTCCTGGTGTTAGCTAAATGAGGATCATATCTTTTATTTTTCCTTTTTCCTTTTTTTTATTAGAGAAATTGTGGGTTTACAGAACCATCAAGCACAAAATACAGAATTCCCATATACCACGCCACCACTAGCAATTTGCATTGTTATGGAACATTAGTTACAATTGATGAGAGCACATTTTTATAATTGTACTATTAAAAGTCCATGGTGTGATTTAGGATTCAGAATTTATGTAGTGCAGTTTCATGGATTTTAAATAAAAATATTCTGTTACCATATATACAATCGAACATTTCTATTTTAATCATATATTTCAGTGTTTTGTGAATTGCATTCACTATGTTGTGCTATCATCACTCCCAACCACTTCCAAAACATTTCCATCATTCCAAATAGGAACCCTGTACATTTTAAACCTTAATTTCCCATTCCCTGGTAACCTATATTTTAGATTGGGTCTCCATGACTTTGCTTATTCTAATTGTTTCAAATCAGTGAGTTCATACAATATTTTTCCTTTTCTTTCTAGCTTATTTCACTCAATATGATACCTTCAAGGTTCATCCATGTCATCACATGTATCAGTACCTCATTCCTTCATATGGCTGGAAAATATCCCATAATATGTATATACCACATATATATCATGCATATCGCATAATGTGTATATACTACATTTAAATATCACACACATGGACACTTGGTTTGCTTTCATCTTTGGACAATTATCAAGAATGTTGCTATGAACATTGGTATGCAAATATCTGTTTGAGTTCGTTCTTTCAATTATTTTGGGTATATATCTAGTAATGGGATTGTCAGATCATACTGTAGTTCTATGCAATACTTAGCTTTCTGAGGAAGCATCAAACTGTCTCTCACAGAGGCTGGACCATTTTGCACTGTTACCAGCAATTAATGAGTGCTCATATTTCTCTGCATTCTTTCCAATGTTTGGCATTTTCTATTGTTTTGTTTTATTTAATAGCAGCCATTCTAGTGTGTGTCAAATGTGGTTTTGATTTGCATTTCACTGATGGCTAATGATTTTGAGCATCTTTTTATGTATCTATCCATTTTCATATTTTCTTTGGAGACACGACTGTTCAAGCCTTTTAATCATTTTTAATAGTGTTGTATGTCTTCTTATTGTTGAGTTGAAGTATTTCTTTATGTGTTCTGTATATTAAACTTTTATTTGAAGTTGATTTCCAAGTATTTTCTCCCATTGTATTTCTGTTTTCAGGATAAAGTCCTTTGAAGAACAAAAATTTTTAATTTTGCTAGGGTTCCATTTATCTATTTTTTCTTTTGTTGTTTGTACTTCAGGAGTAAAGTCTAAGAAACCATTGCCTAACAGGTTCTGAAGGGTCTTTTTGCATTTTATTCTAGGAGTTTGGCAGTTTTAGCTCAAATTAAGGTCTTTGATCAATATTGAGTTGATTTTTGTATATGGTATATGGTATGAGGTATGAATCCTCCCCATTTTTTCCAAATGGAAATGCAGTTTTCCCAGCATCAATTACTGAAAAGACTATTCTTCCTCACTTGAGTGGTCTTTGATACCTCATCCAAAATCAGTTGATCACAAACGTTTGAGGGTTGATTTTTGAGTTCTCAATTCTATTCCATTGGTTTGTATGTTTTTTCTTATGTCAAGACCATGCTGTTTTGCTATGGATTTGTAATAACTTCAAAGACTGGGATGTGAGGGTCTCCCAACTTCATCCTTCTTTTTCAAGATAGCTTTAGTTATTAGAGGCCCCTTACTCTTCCATCTAAATTTGATGATTGGCTTTTCCATTTCTGCAAAGGAAGCTGTTGGAGTTGTGATTGGGGTTGCATTGAATTTACAAATTTCTTTGGGCACTACTGCTATGCTAATAATGTTGAGTTTCCCAACTCATAAAAACAAAGCACCTTGCATTTATTTACGCCTTCTTTCTTTTAGCAATGTTTTGTGGTTTACTGCATACAAGTCCTTTACATCCTTGGTTAGATTTATTCATAAATATTTAATTATTTAGTTATTATTGTGAATTGATTTGTGTCTTGATTTCTTCTTCCTATTGCTGATTACTTGTGTATAGAAACACTAATGAATTTTGGGTGTTGATCTTCTACTCACCAGTTTGCTGAATTGCGTTATTAGCTCAAGTCATTGCTTTACTGTGGATTTTTAAAGATTTTCTATATAGGGTCATAGCATATGTGAGTAGGAAAAGTTTTACTTCTTTTCCAGTTTTGATGCCTTTTATTTCTTTCTCTTATCTGATTGACCTGGACAGAACTTCCAGTACAATGTGGTGACAATGGACATTATTGCCTTATTCCTAAATTCAGAGGAAAAACTTTCAATCTTTCATCATTAAGTAGAAATTAGCTATGGGCTTTTCATAAATGTCTTTTTTGTTTGGCATGTGCAGTCTCTGGGAAACAAACCCTGGTCTCCTGCATGACAGCGAGAATTCTACCACTGAGCTACCCTTTCGCCACTCATAAATGGCTTTTATAATATTGAGGAAGATTCCTTCTATTCTTAATATTCTAAGTGCTTTTATCAAGAAATGGTGCTGTATTTTGTCAAATACCTTTTCTGCATCAATTGAGATGATCGTGCAATTGCTTTCATTCATTCTGTTAATGTGATTTATTGCATTAATTGTTTTTCTTATGCAGATTCAATCTTGCATACCAGGGATAAATCTCACTTAATACATGGTGTATAATTGTTTTAATATGCTACTGGATTTCCTTTGCCAGTATTTTGTTATGGATTTTTGCATCCATGTTCATAAGAGACGTTGGACAGCAGTTTTCTTTTCTTGTGATATGTAGCTTTGGTATAAAGGTAATGTTGGCCATGCAGAATAAGTTTGAGAATGTTCTCTCCTCCTCAATTTTTTTGGAAGAGTTTGAACAGAATTGGAGTTAGTCTTCTTGGAATGTTCAGTAGAACTTTCCTGTAAAGTCATCTGATCCTGGTTTTTCTTTGCTGGGAGGTTTTTAATTTAATTTGTTTACTGGTAATTGGAATGTTAAGATCTTTTATTTCTTCTTTGATCAATGTAGGTAGTTTGTATGTTTCTAAGAATTTTTCCATTTCATTGAGGTTATCTAACTTATTGGCATACAGCTATCCATAGTATTTTCTTAGTCTTTTTATCTTAGTGGGATAGGTATTAATGCCCCCACACCTTTTCAATCCTGATTTTAGTTATTTTAGCTTCTCTCTTTTTTTACTTTTTCAGTATAGCTGAGGATGTTTTGATTTTATTAATCTTGTCAAAGAACTAAATTTAGGTTTTGTTGATTCTATTTTTTTGTTGCTGTTTTGTTATCCATTTCACTTATCTCCACCCTAATCTTTGTTATTTCCTTCTTTCTTCACGATGTGGATTTAGTTTGCTCTTTTTTTTTCTCTAGTTCTTCCAGTTTTAAGGGTAGGTTTCTGATTTTAAGCCTTTCTTCTTTTTTATGTAAACATTCATAAATTTTCTTCTTATCACTGCCTTTGCTGCATCCCTTAAGTTTGGTGTCTTATATTTTCATTTTTATTTACCCTAAGATATTTCCTAATTTGGCTTGTAATTTCTTCTTTAACCCATTGATTAAGTGTATGTTTTTACTTTCCATGTAGTTTTGAATTTCCCATTTCTCTCTCTCATTTATTTCTAGCTTTATTCCAATGTAATTGGAGAACGTGAATTTTACATTTCAATATTTTTAACTTTTTGAGATTTGTTTTGTGACCCATCATATAGTCTGTCCTGTGGAATAATCCAGGTGCACTTGAGAAGAATGTGTATTCTGTTTTTATTGGGCAAATATTATAGATATGCCTGTTAAGTCCACTTGGTCTAGTGTATCATTCAAGTGCCTTACTTCCTTATTGATCTTTTGACTAGATGTTCTATCCATTTTTGGGAGTGGTGTGCTAATGTCTCCTACTATTAAAATAGAACCATCTGGGCGGGCCGCGGTGGCTCAGCGGGCAAAGTGCTTGCCTGCTATGCCGGAGGACCTCGGTTCGATTCCCGGCCCCACCCCATGTAACAAAAACGGAGAAACAGAATACAATAAAACAAGAAAATGTTTAAAAATGTTTCCCTTTCCTCCTTCCTTCCTTCCTTCTATCCTTCCTTCCTTCTCTCTGTCTTTCCTTTAAAAAAAAAAAAAAAAAAAAAAAAATAGAACCATCTGTTTCTCCCTTCAAAACTGTCAGTATTCGCTTCATATTATTTTGGGGTTCTGCTGTTAGGTACATATATATACTTAAAATTGCTATACTATCCTGTTGAATTGTCTCCTTTATCGGTATATAATGACTACCTTTGTCCTTTGTAGCTGTTTTTATCCTAAATGTTATTTTATCTAATATAAGTTGTATTGGTTTGCTAAAGCTGCTGGACTGCGATATTCAGAAATGGAACATCTTTTATAAAGGGAATTGATTAAGTTGCAACTTTACCTTTCTAAGGCTGTAAAAAATGTCCAAACTAAGACATTCAGAGAAAGATGCCTTGACTCAACAAAGCCCAGTGGGTCCAGAATACCTTTGTTAGCTACAAAGTCATTTGGCTGACATCTGCTGGGGTCTTTGGCTTCTCTGGTTTCAAACAACGTCCCCAGGACATTTTCTTTCTGCATTTCTAAATGTCTGGGTCTCAAGTTGATTCTGTCATCTCTGAAGATTTTTCCAAAATTTTTCCTCTCAAAGGACTTCAGCAGGTGAATCAAAATCCATCTTGAATGGGTAGAGATTCATCTCCATGGAAACCACCTAATCAAAAGGTCTGACCCACAATTAGGTAGGCCACATCACCATGGAAACAGCTTAATCAAAAGTATTCTACTCTCCAATATTGAATCAGGATTAAAAAACATGGCTTTTCTCAGGTACCACAACAGTTTTAAACTGGGACATCAGTATAGCCAACCCAGCTCTCTTTTAATTACTGCTTGCATTGTATATATTTTTACATCCTTTCACCCTAAACATACTTTTATCTTTGAATTTAAAAAAGTATATAGATGGGTCATGCTTTTTAACTATGCTGCCAATCTCTGTCTTTTGAATGGAGAGCTTAATCTATTTACATTTAAAGTCACTACAGATAGTACAGGACTCTCTTCTACCTTTTTTTTTTTGTAATTTGGTCTTTATAAGTCATTTTTTTTTTATTCTGCATCTCTGTTAATGCCTATTTTTATATTTATTTGACTTTTTGTGTTGTGCCATGGTGATGCATTATTACTTCTCTCTGGATATATTTTTCATTTATTTTCCTTGTGATTGCCATGAAATTAATTTTAACATTCCATATATATAACAATCATATTTGTCTTGATACCAACTTAATTTCAATGGAATGCACATATGCTTTACCTATATCTCTCAATCTCCCACCATTTTTGTACTTGCTGTTACTTATACCTTTATACATTGCATGTCCAAAAACATAGATTTATAATTACTTCTTATGTATTTGCATTTTAACACCTGTTGAGAGTAAGAAGTGGAGTTACATTCAAAACAGTGTAATACAATTATATTGGCATTTATAATTACTAAAATGGTTACCTTTACTGCAGGTCTTTACTTCTTTATGCTGCTTTGTATGACTGTCCAATGTCTTTTCTTTCCAAACTGAAAATCTCTCTTTAGCATTGCTTGTCAGGCTATTATAGTGGTGGTGATAATCTTAAAGCCTAGCAGATACAGAATTCTTGGTTGGCAATTGTTTTCTTTCAGCACTTTAAGTATTTTGACCCACTGCCTTCTTGCCTGCAAAGTTTTTTGATGAAACAGCTCTGTCTAATTGTGACTCCCTTGTACATGACATGTTGCCTTTCTCTTGCTGCTTTCAGAACGCTCTCCTTGTCCTTTGTAGTTTGATAGTATCATCAATATATGATGGGGTATATTTTTCTTCATGTTTATCTTGTTTGGTATTCTCTAGGATTCTTGGATATGCATATTCATGTTTTTTCCTAAGTTTGGGAAATTCTCTCTTATTATTTCTTTGACTATTCCTCCTGCCCTTTTTACTCTTTCTACTCCTCCTGGGACCCCAATGATGCATATATTCATACACTTAATGGGCACCATTGTTGTTTTAAGTTATTTTCACTTTTAACATTTCTTTTTTTCCCTTCTATTCCTCAGCTTGACTCATTTCATGCATCTTGTCTTCAAGTTCACCTATTCTTTCTTCTGAAGTTCCAATCTGCTATTGAAAACCTCCTGGGCATCATTCATTGTTGTTTTTTGGCTTCAATTTCAGTAGTCCCTTTGGTTCCTTGTCAAAATTTCTATTTCTCTACTTAGACTCTCACATTTTTCATTCATTGATTTCCTAGTATCCTTTAGTTCTTTCTTTATACTTTCATCTTCTTAATAAATAAATCAAGAATAAATATCATTAAAAGATGTTATGAAAGGTAATAAGTCTTTAATTATCTTAAATCATTTTCAATGAAGTCTTTTTTTTCAGCTTGTCTACATTTTGGTCTTCTTCATTGGTGTTGGCATTTTCATCCTCATCCTTTGAAAAGGCTATTGTAGCCTATTTCATTGTTTGTCTTGTACTATTTTGTTGCAAACTGTTAACTCTGGAATTTACTCCCTGGGATCTGTTTCTGATTTTGTAACCAGCTGGTGATTAGATAGAGATTTTCATGGGCTTCAGCCCTCCTATCAGGAAGGTCTGTTAAGGTGAATGCAATAGTGGGGTTTCGTCTTTCTGGGCGTCTGTCCTTCCTGGACTTTTGCTTGTTAGTTATTTTGAAGTTCCCCTGTTTAAAGAGGTCTGGGTATTGTTTCAGTTTGGTAATGCTGCTGGAATGCAGTGTACCTGAAATGGACTGGCTTTTACAAAAGGGGATTTATTAGGTTACAAATTAGCAGTTATAAGTCCATAAAAAGTTCAAATCAAGGCATCAACAAGAGGATTCCTTCACTCAAGAAAGGCCAATCACATCCAGGTTTTCTCTGAGAAAGCACGAGGCTGTCATATCCTGGTCCTTCTGATTCCAGTGGCTTTCCTTGTTGGCGTTCCAAACATCTCAAAATGTCCGTGTCTAGACATCTATATGTCTAGTGCTCTCTGTATCAGTTCTCATCTCCGTGTTAGTTCTTTTAATGACTCTAATAAACTAATTAAGACCCATCTTGAATGGTCAGGGTTACATGTCCATCTAATCAAAAGGTCTCACTCACAATTGGGCAGGGTTGCATCTCTGTGGGAGCAACCTAATCAGAAGGTCCCACCCAAACGAAATAGGTCTGCCTCCACAAGATTGGCCTAGAATTAAAATAAGATGACCTTTTGGGGGTACATACCAGTTTCATACCAGCACAGTTGTCCTCTCTGATTCTCAGGGGACAAATCTCCTTATCCCAGGTGTTTGACACTGGCTGGCCTTTCTCCCAGACTCTTGCCCTCTATAGTTATTTACACCTTATTCATTGCCTTGTGTTGTTTTTGCTTGCAAGGGAAATACTAGGAGGAGGGTCACCTCAGAAAGGACTCTCACAATCAGTCTTTCCCAGCCAGAACATTGCAAAGAACCCATGAAGTGGGCACAGAACTGCTCCAAAGTGTTGTGGAAAGGGATCAGAAAGGTCACCATAAGTTTCTCCAACTGTTCTTTATAGCTGAGCATTCCTGCACTGCCCAGAGAGTGCAACCCTTTAGTTAACTGTCCTTGCAGCCATAAAAAGCTCTGCATCTTTAATTTTTCACTGCCTCCTCCCAGTTTGGGGTGGGCAGAAACACTCACACCAAATTTGTTGGGTTGGGGTTTAAACAATGGCTGCCACTGTCTTTGTCTGGGGTGGACCAAAGTGACAGCCACCCTCAGAGCTGACATCCAATCTGAATCCTTTAATCAAAACCTGTGATCGGCAATCAGCTATGACAATCCTTACTCTTGGGTAAAATAATTTTTATGTCCTTTTCTTTCACCAGCAGCTAGCGAGGGATTGAATGCCACAGCAGTGTGCTCTGAGAATAGGCGATAATTGTTGGTATCTTCTGCATGGAGAGAGTAGTATACTGTTCTTTACCATAATATCAGACTCTTCTTCCTGCTCTTCCCTGGACGCAGCTCTTCTGGCCTCTGAAGTTTCAAAATAGTTTTCTTATAAAGTTTTTCCCTGTTTAATAGTTGTTTTGTCAAATGACTGAGTACTGGAGCTCTCTATTATGCCATCTTCTCTGAAAACCAATATCAATATCAATAACAGTTTGATACAACCAAATGAACCATCTAGCTTCCTTGTTGATTTTATAAACTTGTTGATATTAATGCTGCTCTGTCTACCACTCTTAGGAGTACCTTACTGTTTTCTGGATGGGATGCTGCCTGATTCATGAATCACTCAGTAAAGCTGTGAGACCCTAATTTTCATGTTGTTAAAAAGTTTCTCTTTTATAGTATGATAGGTCTATGAATATACTGAAGCACCAAAATGTACCCTTTAAATAAGTGTATTTATTTATTAATTGAAATTTAATAAAGTTTAAAAAGCCCAAAACCAATTTATTTAAAATAGATGAAATTTATTACATTTAAATTATAATTCAATAAAGTTGAATAAATATGTTGAAAAAATAAGATCATTAATGTTAGGATCTACTTATTATTTGTTAGCCTTCATTTTTGAGGTATATATCATGATAATGTGTGGTTAAATATGGTGTCAAATTTGAAGGATGGTACTTATGAGGAGATTTTAAATGTAATTCTAGGTTCCTATTTAATTGCAGATGAAGTTCCATGTGGGTGAGGACAGGAAGTTAAATGATGTTAATGAGTCCATGGTCATTGTGGGGTTTCAAGCCAAGGTCAACCTGAAAATTACTCTAGTTGCAAATATAACATTGCCAACATGTAATATTCTCTCCTTTTAAATAAAAGTTTAGATGTTAAATATTGATTCAGTTTTTAAAAAGTCTATTTTATTTAAAATGAATTGTTTGCACTTAAGGTATCCCTTTGATAAAAGCAACTACTTTCTGATTCCATATTAAAAATCCACATACATTTTTATATCCACACACACATACACACATAAATTGAGAGCGTTATTTTCATCTAGAACTATTGTCTCAGATAAAGTGTCTATTTTCTTTTTTTGATTTTATATTTTGCAATTCTGCAAACAATACTCTGAATAAGGATTGTAGGATTCCATTGCTCAAAACATAAAACCAATAACATATATTTAATTTCCACAAAATTTTCAATTCAACAAATCTTTTTCTACACGTATAAAGTATCAGTAAACTCTCAAAAATATCTACTTCTTTAAATACTAGTATAATATTAGTTGTTTGAAAAGAAATCATGGTGACATAAAGGAAAGTAGAGATTACTCATTTGCATTGGTGCATAGGTATATGGTAGCAGCATATGAACACTATGTCTGTGGCAATGTAATGCCTTTAAATTTCCAAAAGATGAAAAGTTAACTAGATGAATATATTAAGAATAATATGCAAGTATGGTGTCCAGTTTCATTGTGATAGCAAAATCATTTTGTCCAGTTCTTCCCCATTGGTCTTTATTCCACAGTCTGAGGCATGGAATGACAAGTCACTATATCTGATTAAAAGACATAATGAACACTGCAAGGGGTACTATTTTACTAAGGAAACTGATGGTCATGGAAGAACTGCATTTAATTTTACAGAAAATTAAGCACAGCACCCGACCACTAAGAACCCTGGGGTTGGTCATTCATGTTTAACAATTTATTTAGAGTTCGAGGAATTAGTCATGGATATATCCATACACTATTCAATTTATTTTATTGCTTTCCTCATGGATAATGAAACGCAACTTAAAATATTAGGGTTCAGTGGTTTTTTTGTACTCTCTGACTCATACATTTTAACATAAAAGAAAGTCAAAGCATGAATTTAAAATCATCTAAGTATTATTATGGTATAAATTCTGTTATACTCAGAAAAGGAAGTCTACTAAGGCTGATAATATAGTCATTTAAAAATATTTTTTAAAAGTCAGTCAGATTCTCATCATTGATACATTGATTTTTATAATTATAGGACTAACACCAAATAAGTTGCTTAAGTAATGCTTACATTTAGAGCCTGCATTAGTTACTTTTGGGAAAACATTTCACAAATGTGATTCCCTAATCCTTCTTCATCAAATAATATGCTTAATTAATGGATGTGCAATTCAGGTGGGAAATATAGATCGAAGGTTTTTCCAGGGATGTATGTAGGCAATTTTATTAAAACTGCTTCTAGAAATAGCATATTGGATAAAAATTGAAACATGGGGAAAAAACTCTAAATAAATTTTGCTATAGATTTTCAGAAAAAAAAGTGTTCAATGAAAATAATAGTTCCTATATTCTATATTCTTAATGTCTTTCATGTCTATGCTCATCCTGAGATATGGTGTTTAAATAACAAAATGAAACAAGCAAGAAAGCATTAGATCATTCCTTCATTTATTGAATATTGTTTTAAACTTCACAAACATGGTTGAATTCACCTTTGACTATCCTAAACCTAGACTCAAAAATTTGAGCAGTTATGCTTCAATATCCTCTTACTCCCACTTTCAGCCAAACACTAACTTAAATTCTATTCTGCACACACTCTCCTAAGTGACCTCATCTAATCATATGGCTTAAAATCCATCTATATGCTGATGACTCCAAAATATACATTACTATCCTCAATTGAATTTTTCCATAAACCCTAAGCCTAATCACCTGGCACCTTGACATTCTGACCAAGTGATTTACTTGATATCACAAAATGCATATTACCTAAACTTCTCTTCTGGGTTACTTTCTCAAACCTGCCCCTCACCCCAACTTCCCTATCTCATTGAATGACGACTCATGATTACTCTCTTCATTTTTTTTCACAATATACACCTATCCTATCTGCAAATATTTTTAGCTCTGTATTCAGTTTATATAAGAAATTCAGTCCATTAACCTCATCTCCTTAGTCCCTGCCATTATTGTCACTCTTCTAGACTTTGAACTATCTCCTTAATTAAGCTTCAACCTTGCATCTTGCCCTCTTATATTCTAGCAGTTAAACAGGAAAGAGACATAAAAAACCTCAAATTGATGAGAAAGAAGTGAAACTCTCATGTTTGCAGATGATACTATATGTCATGATATGACATGATGCTATATGTGAAAAATTCCAAAAAATCTACAGCAAAGCTACTAGATGAGCACAGCAAAATGGAAGGGTAGATTAACACCAAAATTCAGTACTGTTATTATACACTAGTGATGAGCAATCTGAGGAGGAAGTCAGGGAATTATTTCCATTTACGATAGCAACCAAAAGAATCAAATATTTAGGAATAAACTTAATTAAGGCTACAAAAGACCTATACAAAGAAAAAAACCAGAAATTGCTAAAAGAAATCATGAAAGATCTAAATAAAATGGAAGGGCATTCCATGTTCATGAATTGAAAAATTAAATATAGTTAAAATGTCAACTCTACCCAAATTAATTTATAGATCCAATGCAATACCAATTAAAATCCTAACAACTTTCTTTTCATAAATAGAAAAACCAATAACCTAAGTTATTTGGAAGAGCAGAGTGTCCTGAATAGCTACAAACATATTGAGAAAGAGAAATGAAGTGGGAGATCTCACATTACCTGACTTTAAAGATATTACAAAACTACAGTGGTCAAAGCAGTTTAAAAAACTAGATAGTTTATGCATAGTATTGGCATGAAAATAGATATACTGACCAATGGAATCAAACTGAATATTCAAAAACAGACCATCTCATGTATGGACAATTGATCTTTGAAAAGGTGGTCAAACCAATCCACCTGGGACAGAGTAGCCTTTTCAATAAATGATGTTTTCATAACTGGATAATCTTATGCAAAAGAAGTAAGGAGGATCCATATCTCACACTCTATACAAAAATTAATTCAAAATGGATCAAAGACCTAAACATGACAGCTAAGACAATAAAACTTTTAGATGAAAATGTAGGAAAATATCTTGTAAATCTGTAATAGAAGTTGGTTTCCTAGACCTTACACCAAAGAGAAATAGATAAATGGGATCACTTCAAAATTGATTGTGCATCAAAGAACTTTGTCAGGAAAGTAAAAAGGCAGCCTGTAAAATGGGACACAATATTTGGGAACCACATATCAGATAAGGGTTTAGTGTCCAAATTATATAAAAAATTCTTCAATTCAACAACAAAAAAACAACACAATTTAAAAATGGTCAAAAGACATTAACAGACACTTTTCAGAAAAGAAAATACAAATGTCTAAAAGGCACATGAAAAGATGCCCAACTTCACTGGCTATTAGGGAAATGTAAATCAAAACCACAAAGATATATCATCTCATACCCACTAAAACGGCCATGTTTGAAAACACAAACAAACAAAATATGATAGAGAGGATGAGGAGAAAAAGTACTCTCATCCTTTAATGGTGGGATTGTAAAATGGTATAACCACTCTGGAAGACAGTTTTGGTGGTTCCATAGGAAGCTAAGTATAGAATTGCCATATGATCTGGCAAAACCATTACTAGCTATATATTAAGAGGAACTCAAGGCAAGTACAGAAACAGACATTTGCAAGCAGATGTTTATAGCACCATTATTTATGATTGCCAAGAGATGGCTACAGCCCAAATAAAAGGCCAGTGGCTAAACAAGCTATGGTATATACATACAATGCAATGTAATGCAGCTATTAAGACAGAATATAAATTGTGAAGCATATAACAACATGGGTGAACCTTGAGGACATTATGCTGAATGAAATTAGCCAGAAACAAAAACACAAATGCTGTACGGTCTCACAAATATGAACTAACATTAATGAGGGAACTTTGAGAGTTGAAGTTAAGAGCACAGATTATCAATAGATAGAAACAGGGTTCAGACTGGGCAGGTGGTGCAGGAGAAATACAGATTTTGCAACAGGACTGATAGTAAAAATTCAGAAATGAATAGCACCATACAATCTGATGGTAGCACAATAATATAAGTACACTGAATGAAACTTAATGTGAATGTGGTTGAGGGCTGGAGGCACATGTGAAACCAGAAAGAAAGACAGAGGATAAAGACTGAGATGGTTTAACTTAGGAATGCCTAGAGTGGACAATGATGGTGATTAAATGTACAAATACAAAAACATTCTTGCATGATGGAGATCAAATGAATGTTGACATTGTAAGGTGCTGAAAATGGGATGACATACAGGAAAAAGTACAATTGATGCAAGCTAGGGTCCATATCCAACAGTAACATTGTAATATGCTTTCACTGAATGTAGCAAAGGCATTATGCGAAAACTAAATATCAACAAGTAGGGGGTACAGGGAAGTGGTGGATTCTTTGCAGAAGAAAAGAAAATGCCTTCTTATTTATGATGGTGGCAAAGGCATGTCTACTTACTTAGGTTGGATTGTATGATGTGAATAAAACTGCTTAAAAAGGAACCAAGAAAAACAAGTGATAGAGAAAATGTGGAGAAAGAGATGTATCTATTCACTGTTGATAGGAGAGCTGAGAGTTGCAACCCTTCAGGAGGGCAGTGTGGTTCCACAGGAGACTAGGGGTAGGGTTGCCATATGATCCTGCAAACCCCTTGCTAGGTATATACTTGTAGGAACTGAGATGGGGACATGAATGGATATTTACATACTGGCGTTTATGGCAGCAGTTTTCACAATTCACAATGGAGGAAGTGGCCTAAGGGTAGAAAAATTTAAGGAAGGGGGAACTGTGGTGTATACATACAGATTACTGAGTGGCTGCAAGAAGGAATGAAGTTATGAGGTATGCATCTGGGTGAATGAACCCTATGGACAGTACGTTGAATGAAATGTCAGAAACAAAATGTCATGCTTCACTTATATGGACTAACTATAATATACAAACTCAGAGATTTGAAGTTGAGAGTACGGGTTATCTGATTGGGGCCTATTATGCGGTGTCCTGATTATAAGCTCTTAACAGCAGTCATATGTATTACAGGGCTTGTAGCTGTTATTTCTAAATTCCAAGATACTGAATTATTTGAGTATAATGTGGTCGTACCCTGGAACTTCAGATATGTATGTACATCTGAGACTCTGAGTTAGTGCACTGAAGCTATGAAAGTCAGCATTATCTTATTCAGCAACTGTTTAAAAAGTTGAAAAATTGATCAGACTTCAACTAGAGATCTGAAGGGAGCTGATTTGGATAGGACTAAGGTAAACCAAAATAATGGGTAAAGGGTGATATGACCCATTTTTCAAAACATCAACTTCTGTGTGAGACCAGAGGAAGGGATGCTTATTTGGTGCAAAATGTATATGTTGGATAGCATGTTATCTAACTTGTATGATCAGTTTCTTGAACACCATAATTGCATGGAATCTTGAATAAGGAATGAGATCCTGCTAGTTTGTACTGGTTAGTGTGATGCTCCAATACATCCCAGAGTAATTTGGGCAAAGAATAAAAACACATTTGCAAAGTCCCTTTGGGGGACTAGGGAAAAAGGAGGAAATGTTCACCTTCCCCATCTGGGGAATTCCTGATATTCTCACAAGTAGTAGGGACAGCCAAATCAATAGGCTAAGCCCTCAATCTCGAGATTCACCTCTATGAAATTTATTCCTGAAAAGGACATGCTAAGCATACTTATAATTATGCCTAAGTGTCACCCCCAGAGAGCCTTTATTGTTGTTCAGATGTGACCTCTCTCTCTCTAAACTAACCTGGCAGGTAAACTCCTTCCCCTCCTTCCTATGTGGGACATGACTCCCAGGGGTATAATTTCCCTGGCAACATGGGACATGACTCCTGGGTATGAGCTGGAACCTTACATCATCAGATTAAGAAAGACTTCTTGACCAAAAGGGAGAAAGAAAAATGAGACCAAATAAAGTTTCAGTTGCTGAAAGATTTCAAACAGAGTTGAGAGTATACCCTGACGGTTATTGTTATGCATTACATAGATATCCCTTTTTAGTTTATGGCATGTTGAAGCGGCTGGAGGGAAGTACCTTAAACATTGAACTGTGTTCCAGTAGCCTTGATTCTTGAAGACGATTGTATAACTATATAGCTTTTATAATGTGACCACGTGATTGTTAAAACCTCGTATCTGATGTTCCTTTTATCCAGGGTAAGGAAAGATGAGTAAAAAAGTAAAGATAGCAAATAAATAAATAATAGGAAGGGATAAAGGGTTAAATGGGGTAGTCTGTAATACTAGCAGTCAGTGAGACATGGGGTAAGAGGTATGGGATGTATGTTGTTTTGCTTTCTTCTTTTCATTTCTTTCTCTGGAATGTTACAAATGTTCTAAAAATGATTATGGTGGTGAATTCACAAGTATGTGATGATTGTTTAATATGTATGAACTTTATGTATGTGAAGATTTCTCAATAAGATTATTATTTTTTTTTTTTTTTTTAAAGGAAAGACAGAGAGAAGGAAGGAAGGAAGGAAGGAAGAAAGGGAAACATTTTTTAAACATTTTCTTGTTTTATTGTATTCTGTTTCTCCGTTTTTGTTACATGGGCTGGGGCCGGGAATCGAACCGAGGTCCTCCGGCATAGCAGGCAAGCACTTTGCCCGCTGAGCCACCGCGGCCCACCCCATCAATAAGATTATTTTTAAAACCAGTATGGGGATTTAATTGATTCTAATATTATAAGGGAAATACTAATGTTTCCTTTTGACTTTAAGGAAAGTTTCATCATTTGTATTTATTTTATTATTTAAAATCTATCAGTAATGGATATTCACTGTTAGTTTCCAACTCAGGACCTTTCATTTTTTTAGCCTAAGAGTAATTCAATGGTACTTTGCTAAGTTTCTCCTATGAAACTTATTTACTCATACAAAGATTAAGACCCCCAACATCTGGTAGTCTGATTATTCTATGAGTGAATGATACCCCTTGCAGAGCATGTTCCAAGGTCCTAGACTTTGGCCATTCAGCGCATGGAATTCAACTTGGACATAACAAACAGTTAGGAATAGACATCTTCTCAATTTTACCCCAAAAGATAGGATGGGATAAGTGTTGCAGCTTTCTGGAAAAGAGCATTAACCTTAAATGAAGCTCACAGAAGGAAGATTTACTTTCTCAGGTGTTATTACGTATATGCATCAGACATTAGAATGGTTAAAATCATCTTTTTGTCAGTCTAAGAATGAAGCTGAAACATGGATGATGTTATAACCAAGAATTTCAGAATCATGAAAAGAAATGGAGCAAGTCAGTAAACTTGCTGACTCCTTTTCCTGGGCTCACAATTGGATTGCATTTTCCAGCACCCCCTACAATTAGATGTGGCCAATTGACTGAGCAATGGAAAAACTGAAATGCTTTTTTAGTTTGGTAATAAATGACAATTAAAGTTTTAAAAATTCAAACTAGCAGAAATGTGGGAAATAAATAACTGACAAGGTAAATGAATATTGACGAAGATAACATTATAAACAACATTTTGGACGTGTTGAATTTGAATTTTCAGGTTAATAAGTAAGTGAAGATTTTCAATAGGCAATTAGATACTGCTGTGTGAACCTCAGAATTAAGATCTAGTCAGTAAACATATGTGTGAGATTTATTAATGTGCATATAACAACTGAGCACAAATTAATTGATTAAGTTTATTAAGGAAAGAATATTGAGTGAAATAGAAAACTTAGTGCTATGTGTGTTGTTTTCCTCCAGTTCTGATTAGGGAAGGAAACGATTAGTAAACAGAGAATAGTGATGATAAATGGCAAGAGATGAATGCAGTAACTAAGAAAGATAATGTCAAGAAAACACAGAAAAAATGGTGCTTTGGCAATGAGATTCAAGGAAGCATAAGTGACTTTGTCAAACTGACAGAGCTAATGAACTGAGATATGACGGAATTGGGATTTGGAGCCAGGAAAACTGATGTTACAGGCTTTGCTTTAAAGCACATGCTCACTAACGTGAATTATTTTCCTACCTGAAACTTCCCTGAACTACCTGAACTGTCAGTTTTGTGGTTAATATTGAACTGTGGTGTCTGATGTTGATGGTTTCTTTGGGCAAATTTTAAATGTTTCTTATGTTCCTTCATCATCAAGGATAAAAATCTATAGTAGTGAGTTTAGATTTACGTGAGGTAAAATGATTGTTCATCCTTTAATGAAATTTGTTTGAGGATAATTCCCTGAAACCGAAACATAAGTGCACATGTACCTTTTATTAAATCAACAGGTAGAGAGAGTCTATTATATGTCTATGAGGCAGTGGATGATTCATTAATTTTAGAAATCATATACAACTTATTTTGTCCCATGACTTTGATTCATATTTTTCTCATAAACACGTTGAATTCATAATATTGAAATAATAACTAATATTTGTTGGATAATTATTATTTTTAGATATTATGCAAGCACATCACACAGTTATATGATTTAATTGTGTCTGTTTAGTCCGTCGAATGTTGTAAGTATTAAACAGGATAATTCAGGTAACAGAACATACAGACATAATACGGTTAGATAACTAGTACTCAAAGTAGCCATATAATATCTGTATAATCTCTAATCAAATTTTAGGAATAGCTAATTGAGTTTTAAATATTTTAAACAACAGCCTCAAAACAATACAGAACTCATATATAGATCCAACACAGTTTTAACACCAAATAACATACTCATATATTTACTGTCTGCTAGATTGCCTTTCATACCAACATTTTTCACAACCACCTTTGAGGTTTCTAGGCAC
Organism: Tamandua tetradactyla; assembly: GCF_023851605.1. Taxonomy (NCBI): domain Eukaryota; kingdom Metazoa; phylum Chordata; class Mammalia; order Pilosa; family Myrmecophagidae; genus Tamandua; species Tamandua tetradactyla. The sequence continues at coordinate 149,499,664 of NC_135330.1, forward strand.
TTTTTTTAGGAACTTGAGGATATTCAGAAAGAAGAAAACCACATTTGTAAATCTAGATGCCATTTTATTTTACTATTGATTGCAATATTGACATTGCTCAAGTGTATATATATATTAAAATATTGTTGTTTATAGTGCATCTAATAGATTACAAGACTGTGTGATGTGCTTGCATAATATCTGAAGCTAAACATTTGCATAAGTCATCATGTCAATGAGGACATGGTGTCAAGGAATCTGAATACTAGTCCTGTCACTAGAAAAGTTGTCCCTTTCAAATTGTGACCAGCTCTAATTATTTGGGTTCTTTGAATGCAAGTGAAAGGCAGTAACCCTTACTAACTTAACAAAAAGTGAATTATTACGAAGAATATGGAAGAGGTCATGAAAGTGAAAAAACCAGGTGCAGGAAATACAGGAACCAGAGTGCCTCCAGTATTTAGAATACCAATGGACTGTCTTTAGGATGCTGCCAAAAGAATGATTCAGCTCCAAACATTTTCAGTATTCTAATAATGCTATTCAAGTTTCAAAATTCTGAGAAAGAGCAACTAATTGTCTAATAAATGGAAGAGCATAATGATTACGAGTCCAAACAACACCACCTAATTTAAAAAAAAGTTAACAAAATGAAAATAGAAGACACAAAGCTAAAATTAAATTATTGTCCACTCTACTTTTATGCAATGCATCACCTTCATGGGCAAATGTTCTTATCTATTAAAGTTTCTTTATTTTTTCTACCAGACTTTGAGCTGTTACATCATATATTATATGAAAGTGTTTTAAAATTGTTAAATACAAGTTTTATGTTATTTTGGGGTAAGCTACGGAATTTCAGGAAATGAGAAAAATAATCTCAAAGTAAGTGAATAGGAAGTGATAATGGATAGAATTAAAGACAGAAGAGGTACAGCTGTAATATTAAGTATATGTCAAGCCTTTTTAATTTTCTGCATTGCATGTTTTGTTTTTCATTCTTGGAATTCTTTGTTTTGCATGTGGGGTCTCTGGCATGGCAGAGGAGAACTCTGCCTGCTGAGTCACCATGACCTGCTCCATTCTTGGAATTCTTACTTAAAATAACAATCTGATTCCTCAGGCACTGTGACATTACTTTTAGGAAAACATTAACATTGTGAAGCGTGTTAAATGATAACTGGATTCTACATTTATTAATATATTAGAAAATGTATTCCCATATGGAAGTTTCTGATTTAAAGTTTGCTTGAGGGGAGAGTCACAGAAGGGATATTATCTACCTCAACTACTGCAGGAGACCTTCATCTCAATGTTTTCCCAAGATACCTGTGAATTCAGTGATAGTTTTTTGTACTGTTTTCTGACCATTCCCTTTTCTCTGAACAGAAAAATAGAAATATGCTGGCTACATATAGGCCATTACTTATTGGAAAGAGGTTTTCTTCTGGAATTAATTAGATGCTGGGCCCTGTGAAGAAAATTTATGTAGGAACAGCCATTACATTTCCTTTTAAAGTGGAGGGAAAATTGAGTAGATTACTTTGAATAATGGATCACTGATACTAAAAATTTGGAGAGAGAGAACACATCAAGAACAGATAAGTTTTTATGGGAAACTCTTGAATGGAAAATTGTCCTGATCAATGGGCAGTCAGACTCAATTTGTCATTGCTGAAGATCAACAAGCAAGACACAACCTATTTGAAAACATGGGTTTGTTCAAGGTACAATCATGTATTGTCAAGTACGTTTTAATGCAAAGTAAAAGCTGCAGTTGTGGATTGCACATTAATTTCAATAGGAAAAAAGTCTTTGCCTTATAAAGGTCAAATGAAATTTAAGAGACATTATAATAAGTGGTAACTTACTAATGACAGCATCAGCTGTAATACATGCAATAAAAGTTGATAGCCAGGGATTGTTAGTTATGTGCTATGATTAAATAGCCTTTGGCTCAATTTCTTATAAAAAATACTATCCTCATCACCCCACATGGCAACCTGGGACATTTTGTGTGATTTATGCCATTTATATTAGGCAGAGCTCTTACAGCATAAAGCCCCTAACCTCCAGAGTATAAAACTAAATTATTATTTCAGTGGGGATAGGAAAAAAAAAATTTGCTAATGCTGTAGACCAAATGCTTTTCATGACTTGCCATATTCTACTTATTCTAATTCAGAATGCAGCTGTTTAATTAGTATTTAATTATTATGACACTGTGACCAGTTATGCCAGTCAAAAACAAAGTTGTGAACCAAGCCATAATTTGTAAAGCATATGAGTTATATTACAAAAGTGGATATTGTTATACTTTCACTGACAAGAGTAGGCATTACAAGTCACAAAGAAGAATATTACTCTGAACAGTGTAATATAATCTTTCATTTTATCATTTGTATATTGAAAATAGTATAACAATTATTCAGATTGCTGTGCTATGACTACATCGAAAAAATAAGAGAAAAAAACATGTTTAACTTAGAGAAACAATTCATGTTAGGGCTCCACTTAATTTTGGACTTATCTGTCTATCATAGAGAGAACTCAATAAAGAGGAAACATATATACTTATAAATATTTGGATAACATATCACCGAGCCGCAGCTGGTGAGTCCTCAAGTGTTTCTACTCTGGCAAAATAAGGGTTACCCCATCTTGAACTAAATGATGAATAAAATAATCACTTGATGTGCACTAATAAACTCAGTTGCCTACTTCTATAGGAAAATGATCTGTGAAAAGAGTGCCTAGCTCAGTGACCAAAATCTTTCTTATTTCCTATCACATTACCACAATCCGAGTGGCTTTAAAACCATGCAAAATCATCATCTTACTCTTCTGGAGGTAGAAATTCTGAAACAGGCCATAAAGTAAATTGCATATATAGGTAAGAAATAACATAGTCAATTCACAAATTATTACATTCAACAAAATGTATTACTATATTCATATGTACTGGATTTAAATAATATGACAAAAATAGACCAAAATATTTATTAATGTTTACATATGAAATCTGGCTAAATCCCCAGTCTTAATAATTTCTTTTTCTTCTCTCCCAGATACCTTCTTTCTTACGTTTCAATGCTCAAGTCAGGTTTCATTTCCTCCCACACTTCTTCCTATAAACTTTGTCTAGTTGTAAGGAAGTGGAATTGGTGCTATTCTGGGACAAGAATTTTTCCATGTTCATTTCTGTTTTACCAATCCCTAATCTGAACTTTGGGAGATACCTAGTGGATACTGTAAATTATACTGTATGACCTTGTAGTGGGTTGAATGCTGAAAACCCAAAAGATATGCACACTCTCAAATCCCTGGAAGAGGCAATTGTAAACTTACATGGAAATAGGGTCTTTGAAAATTTACATAAATTAAGGATCTTGGGATGAGGTCATCCTGTATTTCCTGGTGGGCCCTAAACCCAATGAGAAGTGTCCTTGTAAAACACCAAAGAAGTAAAGATATACACAGAGGAGAAAGCAATGTGAAGATGCAGGCAGCGATCGGAATGATGTCACCACAAGTCAAGGAAGGCAAGAAATATTGCCAGTCTCAGAGTGCTAATGGGCAAGGAAGGATTCACTCCTTCAGCCTCCAGATGGAATATAACCATAACAACACTTTAGTTGCGGACTTTCTGGTCTTCACTACTTAAAAGCAACTATATAATTATTCTCAAACACACAGACATACACACATGACAAAGAGGAAACCCACTTATGAAAAGTTGAAAATTAATACTTTTATACATAGTTAATTTTCAGTAAGTACAGTCATGTCAAAATTTTACATACATGCATACCAAGTTATTTAACTTAGTTGGAACATAGACTATTCACAGTAAATATGTTTTTTTTCAGATATATCTCCATTGAATGTATTCACATAAATCGGTTTTCTTAATTGATTGTCAGTAGCAGTATTTCACAATTTGGGTAAACTACGTATAAAAAGTTTTGTAAAAGTTAAGCAAAGTTAGTAGCAATTTGTCAAAAATGAGCAGAGTTAACTGTTAAGCTGGATTTTTATGACTTCTGGCTGTTTAGAATATTTATAGTAACCTTTGTTAAAGAGGCGTATTTGCCACATTGGCTCCAGCGTGGAACTCATCATCCCAGATACCAATTACTTATACCATTTTGAGGCATCAGGCACAAAGGCATGGGATCAGCTGACAATCTGGGTATCTGCCAGTGGGATGCTTGCTAGTTATGAGCAGAACTGAAATACTTGTGTCCAGTGATTAAAGCAGAGGGTACTTCTCTGGTGATTTCAGTGTATATTTCCAGCATTGGGCTCTAAAGCATGACCTCCATATCTCTGACCCTCCGTAATAGGTAGAATTGTGTAAGACCCCCAATTAAAAACAGAAATATTTTCTTAATATTAATTCATTCCTGTGAGTGTAAACCTATTTTAAATAGGAGCTTTTGAAGATGTTATTTTTAGTTAAAGAGTGATCTAACTGAATGAGGTTAGGCCTTAGTCTTATTACCATTATGAGGACAAAGCCATGTGGAATCACAGAAGCTGAAAGTCAACGGAACCTGGAGGTGAAAGGAGAGAACACGGCCATGTGCACTGCCATGTGACCAAAAAAAACAGAACTCAAGGATCCAGGCAGCCAGCCCGAAAACACCACAGTCTTTCAGGGGAAAGGATCATCTTGCTGATGTCTCAATTTTGGAGTTCTAGCTTCAAAACCATAAGCCAATAAATTCCTGTTAAGCCAATCCATTGAATAGTATTTGTATCAGCAACTAAGAAATGGAGACCCTATCCTTTAAATAAAACATTTTCCTTCTTAGTTAATGTGAGTTTTCTTTTTATATAGAACCGAGTAACTCAAGTTGGAAATTAGAAAAGAATGGTGAGATGAAGAACTGAGGAGAACTAGGGAACTGAAACAAACTTAGGGGATGATTACAAATAAGATAGTCATGTTTTAGCATTTTTTAATGAATTATTTGAGAATACAAACAAATTTTCTTCTTATTTTCTTTTCCCATTTCCTTTCTATCCAATGTTCAGTCAATCACATTATTATTTCTTTTTAATATATTTATATCCCTCCTGTTCCTTCTCTAGCTCACTGTTGCATTTGACTTCTTGGCATTCAATCTATTTTAACTCCTATCTTAAAGAAAAAAAAAATCTTTCCAGATGTCTACTTCTGCATACCTTTCATACTGTTGAGGAAATTTCTCTAGTCTAAATGAATGATTGAATGAATTAGTTAAGGGATAGATGCATGAATGGTGTTATGTTGCTAATTGCAATGATCTTAGTTGAATCAATATATATTGGTAGCAAAGCAAAGAAATGGTTTGGTAAGACATAAAAAATAAAAACTTACTTTCTGTCAGCCAACTGTGTATGACATGCCATCTCAATCTAATAGATTGAATAATCTTGCCTTATCCTTTGTTTTGCTTTTACAATGAAAAATATTAACACATGTTGGCTATTCACCAAAAATATTTTGTTTTAGTATAATACAATTTATCCTAAATACTTTATCAATTTTGCATGTATAGCTTTTTTTGCAATAAAATGTATAAATAATCATTTTAAAATTTTACTAAATTAATTATTATTTTTGTTTAATGTATTTCAACTTCAAAACAATAAAATGTACTCTGGGCATTATTATTTTGAATAGTATATCTTTAAAATGAATCTAGATAATAAGCAGAATTACAGAATGCTTGAAAACATAACTGTTCATAGATGATAAAATTTTCTTTTGTTTCTACCAAAATGAGTTTCCTATTTCAGTCAGTATAAGATGTAAAGAACACTTATAAAAAGCTTGTAAAAAACTAGTTAAAATGGAAAAAGTTCAAATTCCTGGCCAAAGCATTTTACAATTTCAATATCCTACCATCCTCTTACTACATTTATATTCACCTTTCCCTGTAATGATACCTATGCATTTGCTGAAAAATAGTCATGAATCTTTTACAAAGTACCTCTTATGTTCTCAGGTCTAGGCATTAACTTCCATCACACTAACTCAAGGGCAGAGTTAAGACCCTCTATTAAGCCCTCTTTGAACACCTTAGTCATGTAAAAATGCTTACAGCATTCTCTAACAATACTACTCACTTTATATGTATCACATACAGTCGTATGTCTTCAGTCAAAAGATATAAAAGTGCTGGATTTTTAAAAATACATAGCAAACTTTAGGAGGATAAGCACATTATCAAAATTTTTTTGATTTACATGAAGTAAAATTACTGAAGTGTAAAGTAAAAAAAAATTATTGAATTGAAACAATAACAGTTCTATTTCTTATGTTATTTAAACTTTAAAAAATGTTATGAGGTCTGCATTAATTTTCTTATAGACATGAAAAACAGCTTTTTCATAGATACTTCTCTAGCATATTAGAATGAGGGGGATTAGGATTTGAACCCTAATCCCATGCTCTTCCTGATAAAATTTACAGCCTCATAATTGAAAAATTGCTTTGTTCCAGCCAGATTATCCATATCTCAAACTCCAGTGAGTCTTGATAGCCAAATATATGTCTTAAAAACCAATGTCCACATTTCTGGAGCTGCTTTTTGTTGTTGTTCCTTTCTTTTGTGTCTCTGTGTGGGGGACTTAATTTGCTGCAATCTCAGCCTGAGAATTAATTTAGAATTTCTTTTCTGAGAAAATGAAAAAGAAATCTACAAAGCAAACATCTTCACTTAGTTTTTCTGGAGGTATAGAACATTTAATCATTTTAGTTAAGAAAACAAATAAACTTTATTTGGACTTTATTTATTCATTGCCTCAGAAAGTATGTATGCGTTAACCAATTTGAGATGCGATTGAATAGATAAGTGATTTCTAATGTTCCTATATGTTTACTATTACTATATATGCTCTGTAAAGATGAGATAGTATTTGTTCCCACAGTTGTTGAAAGTGAAGCTTTTTAACTGGTTCTTATTCACAACATGTTTTATCATCGTATGGCATCTGAGTTCACTAATGTGATATTGGTTGGTTGGAGAACATGCATTAAATCAAAATTTCATGTAAAATTGGAGGAAACTTTACCAGAATTTAGTAATTATTTTGTTAAATATGTTCAAAGTCACTGACATAGAGTTTAGCTCATTGAGTTAATTTCCTTCTTTCCTTCCTTAGCAAAGAACTAGAAAGTGCCGTCATGCCAGATATGATCTGGGAAAAAACAAACCCCAGTATTTCTGAATAGCTGTATTCTCAATGCTACAATTTAAATTAAGCAGACACTACTACTGTTTTCAAAAATGACAAGTAAATGTTAAGAATGATATTTAAAATTAAAAATATAAGAATAAGAGCATGCAGTGCCATGGACACTTGGTTTGTAGAATCAGTTATGCCTGTAGCAACCGGAAGGCATCAACCGCAATCCTTTACATATAGGAACATTTGTAAAGAATTTGTAATAGAGCTTTTCTAAGTTTCCTTCCGATTCTAAATTTTTATTACGGCATGAATCTCAAAATGTTATGCATTTGGTTCAATAGAAAGAGCACCAGACTTGATCTCAAGGTCATTTGGCTGAAGTACTCATTCTGTCTGCACAGAGGTATTCAATCCTTAACAAATAAACACAAATATATTAAACTCTTTTTGTAAAGAAGATGAACTCAGAAAAAAATGAGCATAAGAATTCATAAAACAGTGGGTTTTCTTTAGGAGAAAATAAAATGATCTATTAGAAAGTGCTTTGTGTTCTTCATTCATTCCTGAACATACTGCTGAGCTTCTCTTGTGTGCCAAACATACAATTGACAATTATCTTACTATATGAGGTATTTCCTAACCTTCAATCATTCTTATACACAACCACAGTATATACGTTATTAGGATACTACCTATAAAGGTATTTCTTAACCAAATTTTTATGTTTAACTTAGCATTAGCTAAACTGTGGTAATCATGAGAGCATGAGTTTGACATGTTAGACTATACACACATCAAAATAAAAGCGTTAGTAGTAAAGGAAAAAAAAACACAAGTTAAAAAAAATCATCTGATTAAAGTGCTAAATAATAGAAGATACTTACTTTCTTCAAATATCATCTGTTCACTATTCAATGTAGAAGTTTGCTCATTTTCCAAGAAATTTATATGAAAAATAAATCCCAAATTTGAATTCCACCATCAGAGAAGTTAAAAAATAAATGGATACCTTATTGAAAATCCACCTACAAAACTGAACAGAATTGATTTTGGGATTTGTTCTTACTTCTGCTTATACAATTAGGGTTAAATTCTTAATTTACTTGTAGCTCTGATATCAAAGAATCCCCAGAACAAATAATACTAATATCCCACAGTTTGGAATGACAGAACATGTCTGCAAGATTTGAATGTAAGGCAATTATTGGGGGCCAAATGTCAATCTTCATAAATACCCCCCAAATTGCATACATATGAAATTTGTTTTATAATTGCCCCAAATTCAAGTATTCATATTAAAATTGATTTTCATGACTTGTTCCAATGGGAGGAATTATGCTACATAAAGGAAATAGGACAGCAAGTCATTTTCAGCAGCTACAACCATCTCTGTCAGGATAACTCTTAGTTATGCCTTCCACTTTAGTTCCCTCAGACTGTGAAATCTTCAATCATACAATGTAAAATTAAAATAACCCTTAATTTTTTCTTTGATTATTTACATACACCTGAAAGTGTTGACAAGAGAACATACAATCTTGAGCAGAATTAATTGTGTATCCTATATTCAGAAGATACATAGATCACCAAAAATTTTTCCTAAAAAGAAGAAGTTCAAATTCAATAGTTTAGTTACTGGGGAAGAAATGAGAGAGAAGAGAACATTATGTAATCACTAATTCAATATTATTATAATGATGCATAATGAAACTGTATTTACAAAGGAAAATCAGAAAAAAGATGTAATCTGTCATCAGCTATTTTTGAGCTTTAAAACCTAATCTCTGAAATTTAGAAATGCCACAGAATTATGGAACAAATGATTCAAATATTGGAAAAAGCTAAAACGGTTAATTAGGGAAAAATTATAAATACCACAGAATTCAGAAAAAAAATATAAAGCCCTGTAACCCTGAATGAAAAAATGAAAGTTATAGAGGATTAGCCTAGGATATAAAATATCGATGTATTATAGAAGCTACAGAAATAGAGAACATAGTTATATAGAAAGATTGATGAAGAATGTAAGGACAGTTTCCTTAAACGAAAGAATAAAAGTCAATGTAGAGAATAGCACAATGGAACAAAAGTAGAGAAATGTGTTTGTAATGCATGTCAAAATTAAGAAATATATCATGTAAAATTTGCTTCAAAAATAAAAAAGTAGGCATTATATCTTTCCTTTATATGAATAATGGTGATCACAGTTATTGAGGTTTACCATGTTCCAGGAACTATTCTAATGTATTTAATCGTTTAATACTTATAATAATCTGTTGAGCTGGGTGATAATTCAGTTAAAAACATGGGAGTATCGAAATCAAGAATATTTAGATTTGAATTCTGGCTTTACCACTTATGGGTCATGCAATCTTAGGTAAGTCTACACAACTTTCCGTATATCAGTTTTCTCCTCTGTAAGTCTTTTAAGATTATTAGAAAGAATAAATGAGTTAGTATATGAAAATTGCTTAGAAAAACATGCAGCCTATGGTGAGCACAATGAAAATATTAACTTGTCATTATTGTTATCTCCATTTTGCATGGGAACAGACTAAATCTTAGAACATTTTAAAAATAATCGATAGTATGTTGAATCTCCAGCAGTCAGGCTAGGGGAGTAAGATAAGAATAATTCTAACAGGAAACTGGGAACACTTTTTGCTTTTTTGTTTATTTTTTCTGATGTATATTCAGGGTATGGCTATGGAACGCCCTTCATAGTTGTACACATATGTAAACCAGCCCAGCTTTGCTCCAGTATGATGGGTGCAAATTTCTATGTTTCCCCTGACACATGAACAACTTGGGTTACCCTATGCACCTTAACGTTATAGATAAGTTTGGGAATGAGGGTTGGTTTTTGGTCCTTTTATATTTCTCCCGTAATTGAAGGCAATAATACAAAACATCTGCGGATCAGCCTAAACTTCTTCCTGTGGGTCGTAATGGCTAGGAAACTGGTTGTAGACTGGATTATGGCTGCCTGAATTAACATCTTCTGATTTGCCTTGGGATATACTCAGACTTGTCTGAAATTGGAACTCTCAGGATTGTCATCATCCTGCTGCTTAGAGTCCTATGATAGTAGCCTTAAATTCTGTTTTTACAGAATTTGGTTTCAGCCAGTCAGTCAATTTAATAAAGTGGGCCAAAGCATGACACTTCATGTGTAAATTCACCAAAAGCAAAAAACAGTATAGGCTGAGGGATGGAATGTTGTCATAAAATCTTTCCTGGACCTCATGCACACCTATACATCTTGTTAGATATGCCAAGACTTCAAAGCCTTGCCTTCTACTATCCAAGCCATTTATTAAAGTTGTTTAATCAGTTTATAATTTTGAGAGATGAATTAAAGTCTCCCCCTGGAAAAGATCAGTCTTACTGTTTTCCATAACAGCAGTGGATTCCCGAAGCTCAGTGTTTCTCAGTGTGAGGCAAAACCATTGTGAGCGTAGCATCTGCCTGAGCTCATTGATTTCCCTCCCCATCTTGGGGACATGGGACAATGGAATTGATGCAAATATTGACTATGTTCTTATGTTCATACTGTTTGTTTTGCTGTCAGGAAGTCCTTTTTCTCTGTGTCTCTGATTCAGGAGTCTCATATTTTTTGCAGTATCCATGAGACTTACTAGCTTGCAAATAGAATAAAATCAAGTCTCAGAATGGACATACACCTACCTATGACAGGTTTTGTTAAAGTTTGGTGGGCATATCTAATAAAATATGTTGTGGTTCCTAGATACTCAAGTAAAAACCACAAAATGAATCTGATGAGGCAAACAAAAAAATATTTGCTCATGTTTTGAGGCTGGGTAAACTTCATCAAGGCAATGCTTTCTCATCAAGACTGTGGCATTCTGGGGCTGGCTGCTTCTGATCTTGAGTCAGCCTGTCACATGACAAGGCCCTTGGCAACTTCTCCTGCCCTCCCTGTTCTCTCAGATTCTGTTGGATTTCAGCTTCTGGCTTTGGTAGCTCTCTCTATATATGAATTATACTCTACTCTTAAAAGACTCCAATAATAGGATTAAGGCCCATTCTGATTGAGTGGGCACACCCCTTAGCCGAAGTAACCTCATAAGAATTTCCAATTTACAATGGATATGTACCTACATAAATGGATTAAGTTTGAGAATATTTCTTTCTGGAGTGGGATACAGCTTCACACCACTGCACTCCACCCTCTGAACGCCAAAGGTGTGTAATTTCTACATCCATCACAATATCCCAAGGGCCTTAAGTCATTTCAGAAACAATGTTAAGTACAACATTTCATCAAAATTTGTTAGGGTTGCAGTCTGGCCTTTGGCACAATTCCCCTGTGTCTGTGGACTTGTGAAACCTAGAGAGCAAGTTACCTACTTACAATATACAATGGAAATACAGGTATTAGATAAATATTCCCACTTCTATAGGTAGAAATTGGAAGGGAAACAGAACAGGGCTCATGGATACCCCAAAACTGTGAAACCCAGCAGGGTACAGTCAATTAGATTTCAAGGTTTGAGAAATGAATGGAAAGATGGTTTGTGCTCCGTGCTCGATGGAGCAGCAGCTTCGTGCCTTCCAAATGCTTGCCCAGCAGCCAAGCTCTCCCCAAGCAGTGCTCTCTAAGCTTTTGGAATGGTAACCAGGCTTTCTGCACATGCTAGAGCACCCTCTCCACCCTATCTGAACACTGGTATGGCATTAATGTTCCTGAACCATGGGGTAGAAGGCCCACCTCTTCAAGTGTTGGGGTAGATTTACCATTACCACATGTATGCAGGTGTGGAGGAAGGGTCATCTTTCCTGGCCCAAGGAGATATCTTCAGTTCAGATATCTCTTCCATGGTTCTGTCTTTGAAGTAATTATTCCTGCAATTTGTCCCTCCTCTGTCCTTTTTAGTCCAGGCTGGCAATAATTATATTCATGCAAATTTTGTTACCAGACAAAGGCGATGGATTCTTTTGTCTAATGTGCTCAAATGACCAATTCCTGAGACACCAGGATTTCAAAGAGACAAAAGCCTTATTACTAAGCGTGTAACAGGAGATCAGATTGACTATCAGCCCAAAATCCGTTTTCTTGAACTGCAGTAATTCTGATAGTTTTATAGAATTAAAAGACTGAGTACAGTGGCCTCAGCTGATGCAATTAGAGGTGATCTAATTATTGAGCACACGCAGATCGATTGCATGCTTACAGAAAGCATTTAAGAAAATGGCAGCCTTAATAGAATGATGGGCTTGATTTTTAGCATTATAATGAGGTATTTGTAGTTTAAAGTGTCAGCTATCACACATGTCAGGTGGGCCCATTTTGGTTAGATCATCTTTGTTATTAAGACTACTTAGGACTTGGGGTAGGGTAGTTCTGGGCTTACCCAAGGCCCTTCATTAATAAGTATTAGTGATTATAAGACCCTTAAGTGACAAGTATTTTACAATCACAGGGGTACAAGGTAAAGGCTATGCAATCATTATAGATCAAGGCAGCTGATTTACAATGTAGAGATTTCAGGTATTTCCCTCTGTCTATTCCAATATACCAGAAAGCAAAAAGGAATATCTGTGTAATGATTCAGTAATCAAAATCATCCCTTAAATCCTAATATCTCAGTTACAATTTCTCAAAAATGTGCAAGTTTTGGATGTGGTTAGAATAATTCAAACCATTAGGCAGTAGGACTTTTTACATAGATCTATCCTGGATAATTGTACCTCTGATACTTGCACAGGATCTTAGAAATCTCCACAGTAAAATATATAAGTTCATTGTTTTCAACTTCTGCTTTCTACAATTTCACCAAGTCCTCTGACATTTTAAAACAAGGATTGCCTTTCCACCAGTTTCCAATAACACTTTCTCATCATTTCCTTCTAAAGCCACATTGGAAGTACCTCCAGTATCCATATGTCTACCAACACATTTTCAAAGCAATTTTGGGTTTTCCTATCAAGCACCTCAAAATTCTTCCAGCATCTACCCATTACTCAATTCCAAAACCATTTCCACATTTTTGGTGATTGCAATTATGACACCCAACTTTCCATGGAAACTAAATGGTTCAGGTTAAACAATGAATGAAGCATGAAATGGTTCAGATTAAACAATGGGAATTTATTCACTCATGGTTTGAGGCTTGGAAAATGTCCAAACCAAGGCATCATCAAGGTGATGCTTTCCTCCCAAAGTCTATAGTGATATGGGTCTGGTGGTGATCTTTGGTCCTTTGCTTGTCACCTGGAAAGGCACATGGTATACTCTCCTGGCCTCTCTATTTTCTTCTGGGTTCCACTGAATTTCAGCTGTTTCCTTCCATGGCTTTCTCTTTGTCTATCTGTGATTCACTCTGCTGGTAATAGGGTCAAGACCCATTCTGGCTGAGGTGCAATGCACTTTAATTGAAGAAACTTCCTCAAAACTTCCTACTTCTAAGGGTTCTCACTCACAGAAATGGAATACATCGAAGAATGTGTTTTATATGTACATAAAACTTCAAAATGTCACAGAATGTATTTTTTATTTTTATTTGACAAATCTAAGTGTATAGTTATTAATTCAATCAATATTCTATAATTCAAATCATCATGACTATTTTTATCTTCTGTTTCTATCATTTAAACTTAGAATTGGATTAACCTGTCTACTCCTCCAAAAATGCTTTTATTAAACGCTTTGCATTTCTAAGATTTTTTATTTCATATATGTTTACATTCATTTAGTTACTTATAGCAGTACATAGGGATAATTTTAACCATATTTTAGAATTAATATTTTTATTTTTAAGATTAATCTTTAAACAACACAGTTTTGACTGGCAGATTATTCTCATTTCTGCTTTTATTTTAGATTTTCTAGGTTTATACTTCTTTAAGTTATTCTTTTATGGTGCTTGACACATGGACCTTGTTTCTCTGTTTTTATATAGTCAATTTTATATATTGAATCTGTAAGAAAAATCCAATATTTAATTTTATCACAGTGTTGTTTGGAATTGTCTTACATAGCACCGCACAATCTTCCACTCTGCCGCAACTTGTTCTTCCATATTTTCACTCTTATTTTGAGACTCTGAGATAATTCTACTTCCCTTTGAATAACACTTCAGGGTCTGATTTTTTGTGTAGGTTTATGAACAGCTTGATGTCCTAGTACATTGGTTCAAATTTCTCCATATTGACAAGTAATTCCTGGTTTGGGTTAGGATGAGCAACATTTAAATGATATTATTTTAAATGCTAAAATCTTATGATTTGTCCTAAAGCCATGATTATTTTACACTATTTTATAAGGGAATCAAAGTAATATGTAATAACATTTCATACACCACTCAAAATATCAGAGGTAGATATAGCAATAAAAAAATTACACATTTTTGACAACCAAATGAGCAATGGCTTTCCTTGACATTTACTGATTGTAACTCTAATAAGAATTGTCTCAAGGGTAGAATGTCAATTGTAAGATTTTGTTAACATTTGTAAGATTTCAGAAGCACATTTGTAAGGAAGCATTCCTAAAATGTCTAAAGAGGTCTTAAAGTAGCTATCTAATTTTAAAAGTATGCATTACTACGCTTTTAGAATCAATGTAAATTATAGTTGATTCAATATCATTTTTTAAAGATTGGTTCTGGAAAAGTAGTAGAGCTTATTTCTGTTTGTAATGCTATATGCTTTAAAATAAATGTATATTTTTTTAAATCAAAATCTTAATTTTCCTTAGAGAAATTTCATCAGTTGGTATGAACTGAATGCCACTGTATAAAGTATAATTGAATATTGCATGAAATAAGGCAACACTGACATTAAAGAAGGAGAAAAAACATACCTTCTGTATAGATAAATTAAACAAAATCTGGACGTTCTTTAGAGCTTTAGTTCAAATTAAATTTAGAATCTCTATTGCCAGCAACATGTCATCTTGAATCTCACAATGCGCCTCTGTTCCTTTAGTACATGGTGACTTATAGAGATTCATTTGCATTTCTGTAACTTTAAAAGGCAATGAGAGATGTGAAAACATTTACTACCAAAAGAGTGCATAACAATTAGCCCTTTGGCACTGTGATGACTAAGAGAAATAAAAAATACTGATTTTTGTACTTGAACGGAATGAATTTTTTTTTCCCTCACATCCTTTTCTAAATCTCTATCAGCCTTCCTTTATTGACAGAAAGGAAAAATGAAAACAGGGTGTGCTGGTTTGAGCCTGTTATGTGCCCCAGAAAAGCCTATGCTCTTTTACTCCATCGCTGTGGGTGCAGATCTTTTGTGGGTGGGACATTTTTCTGAGGCTATTTCCATAGTGATATGACCTAGTCCATTCAAAGTGGGTTTTAGTCTCCATGCTGGAGTTCTTTATGAGAGGAGAAAAGGCAGAGACATTTTGGACAGAGCTCAGAGAAACTAAGGGAGCAAAATACCCACAGAAGCTCAGACATTTTGTAGCGAAGGACCAGCAGATGTCACCATGTTCCTTCCCATGTGACAGAGGAACCCTGGATGTCTGAGCCTTTCATGAGAGAAGGTACCTTCCTCTTGATGCCTTAATTTGTACATTTTCTGTTTTTGTTAATCTGGACATTTTCATTGCCTAAGAACTGCAATTTGTAACCTAATAAATTTCCATTGAAAAAGCCAACCCATTTCTGTTATTTTCCGTTCCAGAAATTTTAATAAATCAAAACGCAGGGTAATGCAAAACCAAGCATCAGATATTTTTCTCATTTATGCTCTCTTTCATTGTGGAAGTATATACATATATAAAATGAGCTTTAACTCACTGTATTAATTATTTTATTTTCCAATTCTTAGCTGAGAGTTAGGTCATTAAAAGTACTTTACATTTATGCTAAATTTTCACAATGGGCATAAATAAATGTTTAATACTTGAATAGATTTTTTAACAGTATCCTGAATTTTCAGGTAAAATTATTCCTGCATGCTCTCTGATCCCATTCTTCTGTAAATAAAGATGATGATTATTCTATTTTTTTCTTTAACATCTAAGTTATTAGAGAATGTTTTCATAAAAGTCTGTGGCTCAATTTACACCTCTTAGGGCCTCCGTTTCCATACAGATAGACTAAAGCCTTATAAGGCTTCCTTATAAGGAGATCTATCAAACATTATTAACTAGCTAATTTTAAGCTCCACCACTCCCTTCTACTTTACTTTTATTAGATCTGTTATTATTTTCCATAGTTACTCAATTTCATCTCCATTGCTGCCCTGTATTTTGTTGGTGCCCTGATGTCCTGAACAATGCATCTATTTAGACCTCTAGCCCCAATTCTTTCATAACATTATCTTATGATTTTTAGCCATATCTCAGTCCTTTCCCTAGTACTTTTATTATATCCCACAAATTTAGTCTCTTAGAGAGCTACTACCAATGCTGTTAGAAAAATCATATCGGAAAGCAGCTCATGATTCACAAGTTCATAGAACTACATATTGCCAATTCCCAAAAGACATCAAAATTTATGTTGAAATGTGGCTTCTGACAACACTCCCTACAGTGTGGGTGCATGCACAGACACACATACCATGTTTTATGCTCACCATATGAGTCTTTATATTGCGCTCTTCAGACAACGCCCCATAAGTTCTCATGAACTTCCTCAAAGCATTCTTAAACTCAATATATGCAAACATCTTACCCTACTCTCAAAACCTAAGTACCAAGGCTTGTCTCCTATTAGTGTCACTTTCTCTCCACTATAATCTATACTACACACACCCACATTTTACTCATCCTTATGTATTATGAACCATGAAAGGAGACCAGATTACAAATACATCAGTCATTTGGAAATGTTACACCATTTTCTGATTTGACTAACTTGATTCTCAAAAGTGTTGGATAACGCATGACTTATCTGGAAATAGTTCTTTCCAAATATTAAAAGTGCCAAATATGGGCTTTGAAACCTGACAAGTCAGTATAGCTTGCCAGTGAAAGATGCAGATAAGCTTGTTTATGGTGAGATATACAGAATTAGGAAAAAAAAATCTGCAAGTGGAAATTTATTATTAGGAAGAAATTCACCTTTGTTTATGCTCCAAGCTTGCCAATCTTTGTAGTGTAGTAGTTTAAAGCTATATGTATCCCAGAAAAACATGTTTTTAAATCTAATCCATTCCTGTGGGTGAGAACCCATTGTAAGTAGAATCTTTTGATGAGGCTACTTCACTTGAAGCATGACACACCTTATTCAAATGGGTCTTATTCCTATTATTGGAGTCCTTTATAAATGTAATGAAGAGAGAGAGAGAGAGAGAGAGAGAGAGAGAGAGAGAGAGAGAGAGAGAGAGAGAGAGAGAGAGAGAGAGAAGGAGAGAGAGAAGCAAGAAGCCAAAAACAATGAAATCCAGAAGAGAAGGGACAGACCTGCAGACATTGCCATATGCCTTGCCAGGAGGCAGATGAACCTAGAATTGCCAGCAACCAGTCTTTAGGAAGAAAGCACAGCCATGATGAGGCCTGGATTTGGACATTTTCACGGCCTCAAACCATAAACTAGTAAGTTGCCATTCAATTTCATGGTATCTGCTTTGAGCGATGTAGGAAACCAAAACACTGTGCAAATAATTTTTACTTGATTCTAAAGTGTATAACTTACTCACAGATACATATAAAATAGCATTTTCATTCACATTTCTATTAATTCACTGTTCTTAAATTAATGTGCTTAATTTGAAGAATTGTCTAATTGAGTGCTTTCATGACATTTTGCTTCCATTTTCTTTTGAAAACATATAAAGTTAGATTTTGAAAGAAGGTGAAGAAAGGCAAGGGGAACTATTGAATATATTATGACAGTTATATTTTTTCTGTGTAAAGCCAATTAAATTAAGATGTTCTTTTATCTGTATTTTAAAAACTGAAGCATATTTATTAGAAATCTTTAATCCCTTCCACTTCTTCCCTCATATTTTGTTTACAAAAGTACGGCAATCCTTTATGTCCAGAGCCTTAAAAGCTTTTCTGAGACTTGGAGGTAGAAATGGTGAATGCAGTGCTTCCATGAATCCGTTATGGCCGCCTGAATGTCCAAAATGAGATTCCCTATGGAAACAACGAAAGGTGGGGATCCTGAGACAGTCAGAAGACACCCACAAAAGCAGCCCCACTTTTCTGGGATGCCCTGCGTCTTTAGGCCCTTGTTGTTCTATCCCTTAGGGAATAATCAAAATTGTATAAGGGTCCTACGGTGCAGAGAGGAAGTACAACACCAAGTTGGTCAGTTTATAATCCCTTGACCTCTGACCTTGAAATGTCACTGCTCTTTATGTATATCTAACAAATCCTTTACATGTACTAATTTACCCCAAAATGAAACTTCGTACTGAGTATTGTATTTTTTAGCCAGAACATTTAGCGTCATTCCTCCTACTTTAGTAATCTGTTATTTATGACATTTGCTTCATGCTTAATTCATGCTGCCCTGTTTCTCCTCACCTTCATCTAAACTTCCAGTAAGTAGGAAAAAAACAGAATGCACAAAAATGATACATGGAATAAAGCATAACTGGATGATGAAAGCTCTCAAAATCATTTTTACTCTCTTATAGTACATTGGAAAGGGGAAGATGCAGTGCATTTGTGGTACAAGGAACAGCATACCACAGAATGTAGTAGGATCATCATCTACTTTTTAATGTTCATTTGCAGAAATGGTAGATATTTTTGATGACTTTAAGAGTAGTGCATAATAGAAACAATGAGAGATAACCCAGGTCATGTAGAGAGAGGCCGCATTAGAAAAGAAAATCAAGCCCAAAACTAAAAGCCCTGTTTTCAGCATGGTAGGAGTTGGATTTCATCCTGTGTGAGAGATTCTAAGTAAACATAAGGATGATTGTAACTAAATCACTCTGGCAAAAGGGTTGAAGGTAAATCAATGGCATTAATCATGATGATTTAGTTTATAGTGCGGTCTTACCTATGGTATTCAAAGTGATATTAGCAACAACCTTTTGGTATGGGTGGGGCATACACAAATCTTTATATTTTACAGTTAATGCACCAATACCTGCTAATTGTCTTAGAAATATGGAATTATAACATTAGAACTTTCTAAATCAAAGATCAGAGTAGCTTTTATACCCAATCCTGACTTTTAAATAATCACCACTAATGTTTCCAAAATTCTCAATATTTGGCAAACAATATTCCGAGAAACTGACATATACTAAAAAATTTAATCTGGCTACTAGGTCTGTAAAACATTTAATATTATTATTTACAATTTACAAATAAGAACTGTGATATAGAAATATTAAACAACCTAAACGAGATCACACCTCTAGCAAGTGATAGATATGGTATACTACACCACAAAGTATGCTTCCATAATCCTCAAACTTTTCATTGCTCTTCCAAACTGTCCCTCCCTTGATCATTATTACATTTTCTGTTACACATACTATTGATAGAAACCACTTGCCTTAAGTAGAAAAATCTTATTGAGTCTCCTCCTACAGTAGTATTTTTGTAAATGCACAATGAAAATACAATTTAATGTGAGAATAAGACTATCCATAGAATACTGAATTGCTATTTCCACAATGAAAAGGAAAAACTAAATTCTTAAGCAAGAAATATACTGGCCTTTCAAGTATCCTTGCTAACCACTAATCACTTTCAGCCCATGTGCAATACTTACAGGAATGTGACTTCATTCTATTCAATAGGCCAATGCATTTCCAATACAGAAGTCCTGTGAGTCATGTTCTCTCATAAATGATACTTCCATGAAGTATAATACACAACTGAATGTTTCTCAATTTATCAACTAAGCCTGATTTTATATTACAATATTAGTTGTATTCCCACCCTTCAAATATCATTTTCATATTATTTGAAGAACAAATAACTCTCTGGTAGGTGAGCCAGGCACATGGAGAGCTTGTACTTTTTAAATAGGAACATGATTTCACTTTAATAAAAATATAAACATAAATAGGAACTTATATATTAGTATTTTTCACAATCATACAATGGAATCCATGACTCAGTTTACTTTGCAAATCTAGCCATTCCCAATGGCTGAAATTGTGGAAATATAATCTGAAGAGTTAAGCAAGAAGCTTGAAGAGAGGTCAAGAAGTTGAACATAAACCCAGCAGAAGCATTTATAGAAGTAGGAAGGCAGAACTGTTATATAAGAGGGCTAGCCCACAGAGTGAGAGGTCAAGCATAGCAATAAATCACAAGTTGCCCTGGATTTGTTCATTTAGAACATAGTTCATTAACTAGAATCATAAAAACTACTCACTATTGGTGGAGACATTTTGATTCTGGATAATAATTGTAAATAAGCATATCAGGTAATCATTTTATTATGTAAAATGTTGGGAATAAAAATTAGGCAAATAGAATGTACCTAACCTTTGGACTCCAAAATATATCTAGATTGAATGCCTATATCTACTATTATTCTTTATTTTTGGAGAAACCATTCAACTTTTTAGTCTTCAGTTTAGTGATCTATTAAAAGATGAAATAATAATTGCAGAATAGAATGTTTTAAATATGTAGTCTCTGTTGTCAAAAAATTCCTGGACATTAGAAAAAAAATTCAAGCAGTGTTATTTTTTTGTTTTCACACTCATTGAAAAAATACCCAAGACAAATATCTACATATCTAGTTTTAGAAAAAGCAGGAGAAAAATAATACACAGGATTCTTGACCTTATATCAAGAGCTCATCTCCATGACACAGCTAATCATCTTTTTGGAACCATTAGTAAGTACCTTAATCTAAGCTTTACTTACTTTAACAACATATGGTGAATAAAACAGTATTGATTCCGCATGTAATTGTATATACTACTTAATGTAGTTTGAGTGCTTTGAGGACTTATGAAATAGCTAATGCCATATAATTGTTAGATGCTGCTGCTACTAATGAGGATGAAAATAACAATAATAATTGTAAGAATGTTAAGTTTTCATGAAAATGAAATATATTTGTAGTTCTAAGAGTGGGTATTGCTTTTTTCTTTTCTGCATCAAACAAGTCTTCTCACCAATTCAAAGGAGAGTCTTAAATAAATGCTGTAAGATAGAATAAGAAATTCAGAGAATATCACAGCTTTTTTCATTACAATAAAGTATTAATATTTACATTGCTAAAAGGTTTTGCTTTTAATTTTCCCATTGACCTTCAGTTGGAGCTTTCAGTAAACATATATAATTTTGTGGTCTCAATTTAATCAATTGTGACCTTAACAGATAATTAAACAGAAAATAAATTAAATTATTTTGGTAATTGGACTTTTGATACTTATTCAGGATTTCATCATTGGAAAGGAAGGCAGTGAGAAAATGCAGATATATTTGATTTTAATATGAGCAGGAAATGATTTATATTTGACCTATCTTTTGACATTAAGATTATACTGGATGGTTGTTAATCATGTATAGCATGGTAAAACAATACTCTGGGTTTAGAATTTCCAGAGTCTAATTTTACTAATGTAAACTATTAGAAAGAAATGGTTGAATTAACTTTGATGCTTAACATTTTAATATATTTATTTTAAATTGATATTTAATTTCCCTTTTAAAATATATGTACACACACACATAGAAAATTAACAGTTATTTTTGGCTTTCTCTTTATTTTCCCAATAGCCATTTCTTAAGTAATGTTGAAGTCTTTCTATTCTATATTGCCTGTATTCTCACAAGGAAGATGTAAATGGTGTCCCTAAAGTCATGCAACAGAAATGGCCTTCAGATTACAATGACACAAATTCACTGGCCCCAAAGTGTTGCTTTCCTTCCTTAGATTTTCACTTTGAGGGCTTTAGCAGCATCCAAGTGAACTAAAAGAACAGTAGTTCTGATAATTATGGCCTCCTTTCAAAATGAAATGTTGCCCTACTTTCCTTCTGATCAGATCACTACTAGTTTATGTGTCCACTTAAAAGCTGAGCATCTAGTACAGGAAATATACTGCATGCTCCTTCTATGCCTTCACCCTTGCAAGAGAGCTATAATTTGCACAAGTTACACTATAAATCTTAACATCTAATCTTATTGAGTGGCTGAATGTATCAAATGAAAATTGATTGCAACTATTTTCCAAGGAAATTCAATCTCAATATTGAGGAGCATTTCTGGTATGCCAGACAATTGCAATATTTTTTATCTCAAGTTCATGCAACATAAAGAAGTTTTTGATGTGCAAGTTTATCCTTTCAGATTTTTTCTCCTATTAAAGTTTCATCCATTAGTTTATAAAACATATATAGATTATTGAAAATGCAGCATATAGGATTCAAACTATACTATCAGTGCCAATTAATATTCACTTTAAGATATTTGTTATTAAAATTGGTATAATTAAAAATTGGTATAATTTTCTCTCATTGTTATTAAGAAATCAATTGATTTCTTCTAAAACCTAAGATAATAATTTCTTCCTTCTTAAATGAAATGGTTTCAGCATACCTCTAGGTTTTTGATTGGAAAGAATATGACATTTAAAAAATATGTCATTTTAAAATAAAAATGGAATGAAGAATGACGTTATGATAGATTATAAATCTGAGGGCTCAGACTATTCCTAATTTCTCTGTAATATGCATATAAATATAAAATTTTTAAAGTCAGAAAAAGGTCTGAGCATTATTATACATATTCTTTAACAATATTCTCAACTAGAAATTAAGAAACTTTTTTTACCAGACTTCATGTATTCCTTGTCTTAAAACAATTGAACACTAGATTCTTTCTGCTTATGATATCCGTTACATTTTGTTTTGTTTTTGAGGTTAAAAACCTGACTTCCACGTGAATTCTATCTTATTAAGATTAGTATCTATTTTTACTACAGTCCTTATCACAAAAAGTTGCAAAGAGCTCAAGATATGGCAAATATCGTTCCCAGTAAATACATAATAATCTCTTAGAAGAAAGCAAAGAATAGTATCTCCACAACTTAGGATAGGTCAAAAGAACAGATCATTTCAAATGCTGGTGAGAATGGACAGTAAGTAGAATTCTCATTTACTTCTGATGGAAGTGAAAATTGTTGAAAACAATGTGGATACCTTTATGGCTGCATCCATGAGAGCTGAGTGTATGAACAGGTTCTGAGCCACTAATTTCACCTCTAGGTATATTACCACCGGAATGCAATCATATGATCCCCAAAAGACATACATAGAGATGTCTTTACCAATATTGTTTATAATAGCCCAAAACTAAAAACTGCCCAGTGTTCACGAACTTTAAAATGGATGACTACCTTTTGATGTACACACATGGTGGTATACTATTCGGCAATGAAAGATAACAATCCACTGCTACATGCAAAAATATGGAAGTAACTCACAAGCATAAAGTTAAACAAGAGAAGCCAGATAGATACAAAAAAGCATATACTCGATACTACTGTTTAAATACTGGCAAAACAAATCTATGGTATTAGGAGTTAGAGTCACAACTATCTTTGGGAAGAATAGAAACTGGAAGTAAAAACAAAGATGAATTCTGGAATGGTGTAATTGTACCTTAGCTCTCTATTTCCCTTTTACGTTTCTTCCAGTTTTCTAAGTTAACATAAATAAAGTAAAAATCAGATAAATGTATGATATTAATATCATCATACATTGGAGTTAATTTAAACTGTGCAGAAGGTTTTGCAAAGGTATAGTTTGAGAGGATTTTAATAAGTCATTTTAATGATAGATATGCTAATATAATGATATAGAATATGAAATGATAGACGATAATATTTCTTACATAGTTCTAATCACACTATTGGTTTTTAATGTGCTCAGATTTTTGGAGAAATTATTCTGGGCTTGAAGACTTGAACACCTTCCTAATTTCTGAATTATCCTACAGCAATTGTACATAACATTTTTGAAAAGGAAAAGCATTTGGCAGGAGAAAGCTTAGAAATCTCTCCAATTTTATCTCTTCATTTCTTTATTTAGCTGCATAAATAAGACAAAACGGTTTTCTATTTCAGTTTCAAGGTCTCTTTTTTTTCCCCTATGGATTTCCAGATTAAATTCAGTACTATATATAAACTAATATACTATGAGGGCAATGTTATTTGCTTTGCTTCTTTTCCCTCTCACTCATGAAGAAAAGGGCCAACTTTAAACTATTGCCAATTTCTCTTCTGTGTGACAAAGCTGTGGTTAATTTTAGTCATGAACATGTATTCTAAGTTGGCAAACATCTAAGTTGGAAAGCGCAGAGACCTAAGTATCTTCATAAGATGGCAAAGTTCCTAATAGTGAAATTCTTTAGTACTTAAGATACTTTCATGTCAAAATATCATTTACTAAAAAAAAAAAATTAGCTCTCTATCTGGGATTGATTATTGAAATAAATTCTATGAAACTTCCTGAAACTCAAGTTGATAATGCATTTCCATAAACCCTGTGTTTCAGTCTGAAAACATCTGCTTTGGTACATTATTCTTTATTACAAAAACATCTTAAAATAAAATGGTATCTGAAAGGATAGTCTTTTGTTATTTTTTATTACTTCTGAAACTTTTTTGAAAGTTGGTAGAAATACATAATAAATTAATACCTTGACATTGACTAGAAAAGAAAACTATGGAGAATTTGGTGACAAATGTTTAGCAACCCTTCTCAGAGGAGTGATAATAGGTATCTGTGCTGTAAGCATGGAAAATATAGTGCCCTGAATTCTGGTGAATCTATCCTCCAGTGAGAAGAAATGGGCTTTGGGGAAATAATACTTACAAAATAATAATATTATTGTATGAGAGAATACATGGTATCTTATTCTCTGTTGGGAGAATTGGAGATGAACTCTACAAATCAAGGAGTGGAAAAAATAAATTTAACAACAAATTCTCTTTCAGATTGCTCAAAATTTAAAAAGACATTTTCTTTTTTAAAAAAATGAGAATTCACAATCAGAAGAGGGTTTAAAATATGAATCATATTTGAAGGACAGAAATATGCATGTATTAATCTGGGACTCCACGTTTATATTCATTCAGCCACCCACCCATGTATCTAGTTATACAGGTTGTTGTAAATACTTTACTTAAAGTAATGGGTCTGTGATGGTTTTAATTGTGGCTTGGTAAATTTATTGCTAAAAAAAATGCACTTTTATATATCTTAAGAGGAATTCAAAAGGGATATATAGGATCAAACATATAGTAAACAAATATTATGTACCTACCATGGGCAGGCATTTTGCTAACTAATATAGAGTTTGCTAGAATATATTTTGATAAAAGAACCTCTGATCCAAGCTACTTTTTATTTTTACCTGACACTTAAGAAGTTAACATAACTCTCCCTCCTCTCCCTATTTCTTTTTCAAGTAGAATCTGTCTTAGTTTCCTAGGACTGCCATAACAAAGTAGCAGTAATTTGAAACAACAGACATTTATTTTTTGTCTCACAATTCCATAGGCTGGATTGCCAAATCTGTAGTGAGAATCTGTTCCATGGCTTTTTCCTGTCTTCTGAAGGGGCTTGCTCACCCACCCCACCATGGTGTTGACTTCATCTTAATGTGCCATGGGAGAGAGTAATGCATAACCACTCTTGTGGTGCTGCTGCTACTGTCTCTCCATATCAAATCCTAAGATCAAATCTGGCTATTCTCCTGGCATTTCCAGAAAATGGCGACTAATATTGCAATATCTTGAACTGTGACTGAACCAATTGCTACATCCAGGGTTGTGAAATATACTTTATAATGCTTTGTGCCTTAACAAGGGTTCTTTCCGAGTGCAAGCTGCACCAGTAATGATTCAACAGGAAGAGCAGGCATGAATCAAAACTATCCCAGGCAAACTGGCCCATGTGGATCCATTATGTATTCCACATGACCGCCCTCTCCTGGAATAGACCTCTGCAGTACAGGACCCATCTGAGGCCGACAGATTCAAATGGAAGAGGGATGGATCTCCAGATAAAAATTGAGAATTGGTGCTGAAAGATGAGTGAATGAAAGCCCTGGGATCAAAGAGCATATCTCTGAAGAGTATACAATTCATTAAGGTAGGCCTGGATATAGCTCATTAAAAGTCAGTGATTTATGGTTAAGATTTAGTTTAAAAATATCCAGGACAGTAAAAACAAACGAAAATCACAGTGTTGCAGTTTTATAGCAGATTCAGCAAATAATTCCATCTAAGAATCAGGAAATGAGGAAATGTACAGACAGACTCAACACTACTCTATAGAGTATAAGGAGAACGAACATCCCCAGCATTGGCAGCAGCATGAGACACTTGCACAGTTGATCTGCCCTAAATTGTATGCTCCGGCTCACCTTCAATAGTTACTGCTTTCTATGTTTATGTTTCTAGTGCTTAGTAGGAATAGCCTATGTCATGACCTTCAAAACGACATCTGAGATGGACATTGAACAAAAATGCCAAGTTCTAGGAGGCAGGAAATCTTTCACAGCACACTTCTCGTTTTCAGTGATTTCTCTGAGTGTGTTTGTGTGTGTGTGCACACATGCTTGAGAATTATCTTAAAACTTTTAACAAGTTTTGCATTTTGATGATAATGCCTCTGCCTTAAAATCTTGGTAAGTTTTAGATCAACTTCTCAGTAAATTTAGAAGCTCATAAACACTGTCCAGATGTCATGACAAAAAGTAATGTTTGGGCAAACTTGCAATTATTTTTGCTTCTAGCCATCAATTTTATTTTCACCTCACTCCTTACATATCAATTTGATGTTCTCTGTGTTGACAATTTTCCACCTTTGGGCAACTTAAACTATGAAGTTAGACTTGGTAAACACCACAAGTTTGTACCAATGTGAAAGGATTTTTGAAATGTGATTAAATGTTTCTATTCTCAGATAGCTGGTGCATAATGACAAATTTAGGATTGTTGGAGTCAAGCATCTCCCAGATGCTAATCCTCTCTCTCGATCCATCTCTTATCCACTCTCACCTTGACATACATATAACATGGGACTGAAAAGTCATCTGAGTCACCCCTGCAAACCTTCAGATGGCTGGAATCTTAGCTGTAGGTTTTCAGTGTATAAGACACTAATTTTAAAACTACATTTTTTTCTCTCTTCCCTCTCTTACAACCAGGTTTCTGTTTAAAATCCCCTTACCCACCACTACCACCTCTCTATTTCTGTCTCTTTCTCCCTATCTTTCCTATAGCCATTTTAGTGGCTACCAGATATCACTTCCGAAAGCTATACAGAAATTTTCTTATCTGAGTTGAATATTGCTACATTTTTCTTAGCACATGGTCTGAGATCCATGCTACAACAAGTTCAAGTTTATTCTCTGTTTTGTTCTCACATCCACCACATAATAAAGATTTTGAAACTTGTGATAAGGGCTGTTCAGTCAATTCTATATTTAAAATTTTCCAGGTACCACAGTGTCTGTTTCATGAGGAACTTTTTTCCATTACAAATTATAGAAAACCTGAACCAGACTGTCAAAATAAAACATGACAATTTACTCACTAAGTGAATTCAACGGTAGGAAGGTTTACTTGCACTCACTCATGGGTAGCTAAATAAGAGATAAACAATATCACCAGGAATATGTTTTATTCTTCTTTTGGTTTCCAAGATATGCAGCCTTATATTGTGCAAAGATTAAAATCTTTAAACATAATTAAACAGTGGAATCAGAAAAAGCTACAAAACATGCAAAGATAAGCA
Source organism: Tamandua tetradactyla (assembly GCF_023851605.1). NCBI lineage: Eukaryota > Metazoa > Chordata > Mammalia > Pilosa > Myrmecophagidae > Tamandua > Tamandua tetradactyla. Next base: position 149,527,498 of record NC_135330.1, read on the forward strand.
AAAAACGTATTCTATGTTATATCCACAACTTAATAGCTGAAGCTCACTAGAGAGAATACTTGATGAAAAAAACACTAAAACATATCGGTTGGTAGAAAGGACAAAACGATAGGAAAATGGACTAACTTGACAGCAGAATTTTTTAGGCTTAGTTTTATTTGCTGAAAAGAGAGTAAAGATAAATTACAGATGAAAACCCCAGATTAAGCATGAACTAAAATTATATTAGTGGACAAAAATTATAGGATTATGGGATGCCAAAGCACATTCCATATTAAGGAATGACAAAATCCTGAAAGAAATTTATTTCTAAAATTGAATTTTGAACCAAAAGTTTTTGTAAGATTTATTTTACTTTGTCATTTATGTTCTTTATTTTACAGTTAAATATACCACTGAGGCTTCCTTGATTTCTCCACTAAAAATTCATTTTTTCCCTCTTTCAATATCCCATGGTAATTTATCTTTCTCCTTTAGCAATGAGGGTTTTCACTGCTTTGTTTACTTCTGTCTCCCCAGGACTTAGAATATTTCCCAGTATGTTTGTTTAATAAATGTGTGAATGAATTTCTGTATGACTTTTGTATGACTATATGGTATGTTACTTAAGCAATACTGTGGTATAATTAATGTGCTATATATGTATATGTAAATCATCTTTAATTTACCCTCTAGAAGGGATTAGTTAACATTTGAAATACTTTAATCAGAAATCAACACTTCAAAGGCTACTTTCCTTTTTAAACCTAATCACTGAAATTTATCCCAGAGTATTTTATGAGGATGTTAAAAATGTTTTTCTCCCACTGGTGCAATCAGTGGTACTCAAGTTGGATAGTTGGTTAGTAAGACTGTGTAACACTCTGGACCAGCTTATACTTTCAGTGTGATCTTGAGCTCCCTTGCCCTGTTGTTTCTCTGCTTTAAATGAAAATCTGTTGCTTACCCACCAGCCAAAAAGTATGTTGGTCTTGTTAGAGTTAACCTTTCCTGCAGTTTGCTAACTGTATCTCCTAGTGACAGACCGAGACTAACTCTGAGCTATAGAAACAATCTCTTTAGCTGTTTTTATTTTTTTTGGTGCCTCATTGCTAATAAGTATGTGTGCCCTTGGCATAATTATGCTTAAGATCTGCCTTCATCGTGGGAGGTTATATGGAAGAAATGTCTAACTCTCAGGGGTTTGTCTAATAATAATAAAAAAGAAAAATAAAACCTATCAACTGCCAAATAAGAAAATTATCTTGTAACTCATTGAAATATCTAGTCGCAATTGGCATAATAGTTCCATAAATTATAATCCAAGAGCATATAAATTTGACGAATTACTGGAGGTTAACACTATGCCTGTTTCTAAAGTATTGCGTAGGGCAAGAAACCCAAAGACGATTTTTAGAATGATCCAAGATACTGTCTAGGAGCAAAAAAAAGGGTCAATATAACGGTTCTTCAAAATCTATCTATATAATAAGATACTGAAAGGATTCCTATAATAGCGCGAGGGCTGACCCAATGCGGAGGGTTATGTCAATGTCAATTCCCCTAGAGAGAGTTGGCTCGGGAGGAAATTGAAAATTCTGAGGAGCAAAATTTCAATATAGGAAATGAAACAACAAAGGAAGGAAGTAAAGGCTTCCCAGGCTAGAATTAAATACCAGTAGAAATAATCTGTACAAAAGAAAGAAAAGTCTTGCCTTCCAGTCTCATAGTATCTATAAGGAGCAGAATTGTTCATGTTAAAAAAAAGTTAAGATATTAAGTAGTTTCTCCTGGAAGAATTGAAATATGCTAAAACCAGCCGGAGCTTCATTCTGTAAAGATAAGTCCACTTTCTCCTATGCTCCTTTATGGTAGGAACTTGTAGCCCAGGCACAAGTGTTTGCCCCATCCAATACCACAGCCTCAGTAAAAGAAAAAGTATTTTTAAAAATTGTAAAAAAATGAAGCACATATACTTCAAAGATATGCACTAAAAATAAATGAGGTTTTCAAGAAACAGTTACCCCTTTGGAACTATAGGTTTAACTCATGTAGATATGAATATCTCACCAAGGTCATTTGTAGTTCAGGATAGTGTCTATACTGTAGTGTAGTATGGGGGTCATAAATGCAATGGTGATAAACATTTCGAAATTATTATAAAAATTGGATAGGAAATGTAGAAAAATTGGGAGAAAATAAGGAAGTCTAAAGAATAAAATTGATGGGCAATCAGATAAAGTGTTATAAAGTATTAATAAGAAGCCATTGTTAGGCTCTTTTTTTAACAGTTTTTATTATGAAATATAACATATATACCAAAAAAGCAGTAAATTTCAAAGTACATTGTTACATATAGTTATAGAAAAGATATCAGAGTTTAGTATGGGTTACTCTTCCACAATTTCAGGTTTTTCCTTCTGGCTTCTCTAAGACACTGGAGACTAAAAGAAATGTCAATATGATGATTCTGCAGTCATACTAATTTGTTAGTTCCTAACCACTGTCATAATTCTTCCTTCCCCTTTGTTTCTTTTCCCAATCATTAGGGGTATTTCTGCTTTGTTCTTTCTAACTTTTCATGTTGGAAAAGGGTGTCAATAATATGGGATAGGGAGATGGAACCAGCTGATGTTCTTGGAGAGGTTGGTTTCAGGACTTATCTGATCTAAGAAGCCATCTAAAGTTTGTAGGTTTCTGGAAAGTAAGCTTAGTATGCGAAACTTTTGTAGAATCTCATAAAGCCCTAGGAGTTCTTTAGGGTTAACAGGATGATTTTGTTTGGGATTTGGTAAAGCATGGTAATTAATAACATCTCATTGCTAGACTCCTGAAATAAATTCTCCAGGCAGTAAATATTCAAGACAGTTTCCACAAAAGTTAAATTAACAAAATTGAAGAGAGTTCTAGATTCCTAGTGTAAGGTGTACCACCTCCTGAAACTGTTTTCATTATTTAAAGTAGGAACTCAGCATTCTGCCAGATCATGTGGAAGGGAGGTTGATAATAATGAATATGCAACCCTAAGAGTTATTGGGATTCAAATAATCTGATACAGTTGCAATTTTCTCTTCCTATGTATGTGGCAATCAGAGAAGTAAAGGAATAGCTTTAATGAATTTTTAAGAGCATTTCTTGGAAGGATTGAATTGAAAATTTTTATTGGTGTTTGTTTCAACTATATAAAGTGCTATAATGTGCTATATTTCATTAATTGCAGTGGCTAACAAGGAAGAAAGTTATTTGATGTGTACTGAAATAGTGAATGTGATTCTTTTTCAAGGACATCCATTAATTAATAGTTTATAATATTTATTCATGTGAAGTGACATGGCTAATTCAGTGTGAATTTTTCACTAATGAAAATAATCTATGATGATGAATTTAACATTAGATTGATAATGTTTCATTTGCCATCAGTCCACACAGGATGAAATATTCATTTATGTCCCAAAATATTCAAATAATATTCTACCTCATATATGCCAGCAAATATAAGAATGTGGCTATTTTTGGGTTTGTGTATATGTGTATGTTAATTATTGTTGATTATGCCATTTGTTCTATATGGCTAACTGCCAGAATACAACACACCAGAGACGTGTTGGCTTTTAATAAAAGAGGATTTATTTCATTAATAATGTATAGTTCTTCAGAGGAAAGGCAGCTAACTTTCAACTAAGATTCTTTCTTACACCAGAAGGCACAGGGTGATCTCTGCCGGCCTTCTTTCCAGGTCTCTGGGTTCCAACAACTTCCCTGGGGTCATTCTTTTCTGCATCTCCAAAGGCCTGGGCTGAGCTGTGAGTGCTGAGATGAGGTATGCTGAGCTGCTTGGGCTGTATTACATTGAGTTCTCTCATTTAAACTTCCAACCAGTTAAATCAAACATCACTCATTGCAGCAGGCACGCCTCCTAGCCAACTGCAGGTGCAATCAGCAACAGATGAGGTTCACATGCCATTGGCTCATGTCCACAGCAATAGAACTAGGCACCTTCACCTGGCCAAGCTGAAGGTAGGTAGGTAGGTAGGTAGGTAGCTACCACACTATTGTAAGAGAACATTCACCAAACTGAATAATGTCAAAATAGACTAAAATGTAATGTAAAACAAGTAAAAGAAATGGTTTAAGATAAAAAAAAATAGAAAATGATTAGGTAACAATAGCCTGAATGAAAAATTTATGATCAAATGCCAAAAGGTATCCTCTAAGATATCTGCAAAACTATTTTAAAATAAATATTGAATAACAATTTTAAGTATAAAAATTCAAGATACTTTAATACAAACATGAAATATGATTTATAAGCTTTAAATAAATATGTCCCATAAATGCAATTTGTATGTTGGTTTAATTTTAAGGTATGGTTTTACATAAAGTTTACACTGAGCCTGCAGTTTATATTTGAATACAAAATAGTACTTAAAACTAGGATTCTTAAATTGAATTGACCTTGATCAATTCTAACAATGTCACTGACTATCTCTGTTACTTTAGTCAACTTATTTTCCAATTTATATGCTTACTTTGTCAATCTGTATTGGAAACGATAACTAGGTTATTTAAGGTTCCTCATAAAGGACAAGGTCTGATTTACAGTAATCACAAATAAATATTAAGTAATATTTTAATGAATATAATACAATAATGTCTATACATTATACTATTAATATTTTTTCAAATAATCCCAATAATTTCTACCTTTGAAGCTCCAGGATTATTTATTTTTGTCTAATTTCTCATATCCAATTTCATTTCATCAAAATGAAAAACTAGATACATACAGATGAGAAATAAGAACCTAAGAAAATCTTTACTTCCTCAGATAAATAGAAGGAAAATGAAATTCAATTCAAAAAGCACTCATTTCTGCAGTCAAAAGGCAAATGCTAAAAATAGTTTCCTTTATGTTTGACCTTTTAATTAATCCAAATTAGAATGAAGTATTTACTTTAAATATATATATCAAATTGAATTTCTATTCTGCCATTTTAAATTAATGTTAAATTTATTCTTGAAAATGAGAATCAAGTTCAGATAAGAAAAAATAACTTTAGTCACTTCCCACTCTATTTAAGTATATCAAATCATGATAGTTCCCTTTTCTGTTTGTGGATTTTATCTATGTGAAAATATCTTCTTTTCTAGATTACTGACTAGTAGTAGTAAAGTAGAAAGATACAGACATTTACTAAAAATAATGCTTAACATTTTCAGAGCATTTTATCAGTGATTTGTGATACTAAATGTATGAGAAAAGTCTGTTACAACACATTTCATCTCTAACGGTCAAAAGTTGCGTATTGGAAAACTATGGAAAAAAAGGCAATAAGAAATAGTAACTATGTGAGTATACCATTCAGCCAAATGGTGCACTGTCTTCATAAAATCTCCTAAAATTGTTTAGGGAGTTTTCCTTCCTTAATATTAATATGGATATGTACCCTTTAAGAATACAGGCAACATGCAATTTGCCAAACTGTTCAGAATATCATTAGCAAATTTATATAAGATTTGATGAATGTAATAGATTTTATGAAATCAAATGTAATATATGCCTTCAAAAAAAGGGGTTCTCCCCCTTGGCTATTAACTATATTTCTGAAGGTTTCATATTTAATTGGCAATATTATTTCAGCTAGTTTATAGTTGAGTTATCTGTACTATTCATGAAATTTACCAAACTTAAGTTTGATTAAAACAATCTTTAACAGCATCTTACTTTTTAAAACCCTTGGGAAATTTAGAGATCATTTGGTCTGGCTCCTTATGTAGTGGGTTGAATGGCATTCCTCCAAAAGATATGTCCACTGAGAACCTGTGAATCTTACCTTCTTTGGTAAAGAGTCTTTGTAAATGTAATTAAGTTTCAGATCTTGAGATGAAGTCATCCTGGATTAGGGTGGGCCATCAATCAAGCATCAGGTGTCCTAAAAGAAGAGGGGGGAAAAATTAACTGATAGAAGAGGAGAACATGCAGCTAAAAAGAGAAAAAAAAATTGAAGATGGAGACTGAAATTTGAGTTATATACCCCAAAGCTAAGGAGCCACCTGAAGCTGAAAGAGGCAAGAAAGTATTAAGTTCCTATTAATGTGAACCATATTTGTATTAGTAAAGTTGTAATTGTGAGTATTGGAGAGGATGTGGAAAAAAGATGCACTCATTCATCACTGGGGGAGTGTAAAATGGTGCAGCCACTGTGGAAGACAGTTTGGAAGTTCCTCCAAAAGCAAGGAATAAAATTACCTTGTGACCCAGCAATGCCTCTACTAGCTTTATGTATTAGCTAGGATTCTCTTGAGAAACAGAATCAGCAGGAGATATCTGCAGATATAAAATTTATGAAAGTGTCTCATAACCATGAGAATGTAGAGTCCAAGGTCTGTAGGGCAGGCCACAGTTGGTAACTTCGATGGAGGTCGGCAATGAACTCCAGGAGAGGCTGGCTGGGCAACCACGGGGATGAAAGAGTCCAAATCCATAGGACAGGCTGTGAAGCAGGTCTAACTCCACAGGAGAAGCTCACTGGCTGAAGCAGGAAGAATGTCTTTTCTGAAACCTCCTAAAAGTCATCTGGTGATTAGATTAAATGTCACTCATTGCAAAAGACACTCCCCTTCTTAGCTGGTTACAAATGCAATCAGTTGTGGATACAGCTGATGTAATCATGATTTAAGTCCATAAAATGTCCTTATAGCAACAGACAGGCCAGTGCTTGACTGACCAGACGACTAGGCACCACCACCTGGCCAAGTTGACACATGAATCTGACCATGACACTATATATCCAAAGAACTGGAAACAGGGACTCAAACAGATATTTTCACACTGGTGGTTCATAATGGTATTATCCACAATTGCCAAAAGATGAAACCCATGTCCATCAACCAATGCATGGAAAAACAAAATATCATATATTGATATTTGGGAACGTTCTCCAGCATAAAAAGGAATGTAGTTCTCATACATGCAACAACGTGGATGAATCTTGAAGACATTATGTTGAGTGAAATAATCCAGACACAAAAAGACAAACATTGTATGATCTCACTGATAAGCAATCTCATAGGGCAAGAATGTAGAATCCAGATTTTTTAGAGCCTTGGGTTACAGTAAAGAATGGGAAGTTAATGATTAATTTGTAAAGAATTTCTACTTAGGTTTATTATAACATTTTGGAAGATAGTGGTGGTAGCACTATATTGTGAGTGTAATTAATAGCACTGAATTGTGTATGTGAATATGGTTCAAAGAGGGGATTTTAGGTCATATATAGGTTACTAGAGTAAAAATTAGAACATAAAACAGGACTATATAACATAGTGAACTTTGTCTTAGATATCAACGACACTGACATGGCTTCTTTGCATTACCCATTGTGTTTTCATATGGTTTACTTACTTTAGTAGTTAAGAATACAGGGAATAGATCCAGGTGAATGATACAGAAGGTCAGGATATTTGTGCGATTTGTGGCAGGGCTTGTCTTCTATGAGTCTCTCTGCTTCCTGTTCAGTTATAGTATATATCGGTTTGCTAATATTAGCTATCCCATAGAATGGTAATGAGAATTAAATAAGTCAAGTCCTTAAAGCATGTAGAACAGTACTTGCTCTATAGTGATGGATTATTATTTGCATAGATGTACAAATGATTTAGAGTTGATATTGTTATGACTATTTAAGTAGTCAAGGGTGTTTTGGGACAGATGATGGTGGCAGATTCCTGGATATGTGCTCCATATTCAGATTCTCCATTTTTTGTATTGATTCAAAGCAATCATTCTGTACTTTCTCTTTCTCAGCTTCCCTATTGGCTAAATATAGTCTTGTGGGTAAACTCCTGCCAGTAGCAGGAAAAAGGTAAATCAATAAGTACTTACATGAAAAAATAAATAAATAAATACTTATACAATATGACATGTGGAAGAAACAATCATAGTGTTTTCATGGACAAATGGGAAAGAGGGTCCAACTCATGAGATGTACAGAGGAAAAACAGTCTAAGTAGAGGGGACAGCATCAGTTAAGTTTCTATATAAAGAACACATAAATTTGACAAGATTAGACTGATGATATAAAGGTGGGAATTTCATATAGGACTTGTCAATCAAAATAAGGTATATATGTTTTATTTTTTAGAGGAATTGGAAATTATTAAAAGGTTTTCATCAGAAGATTATGTGACTCCATTTATATTGTGAAAAGAAAATTTCTGCTGCTGCGTGTAAAATGGATTTGATACAGTGGGTATAGAAAAAATAAATTAGTGAATTTGAGTTACAGCTTGAAAATAAAATTAACAGTGCTTTCTTTTTCCTTTATTGACACACAGAATCACTACCTATATAAGAAAGATTTTAATAGAAGTCTCTGCATTTCCTTGATCACTTGTTTTAGCAAATAAAAAAGTAAAATGACAAAAACAAATTGTAGAGTTTCTTTGAAAATGCAACAGATAATAAGGTTTCTTGGAGGTGATTTTTGATTATCACACTATAAATGATGTTGCCCAATAACTAGGCTGCTGTAATTCTAAATTTAACAATCACAGTTGTATTTTCATCATTTATTGTGGTGAAAGATGCTAACTGCCTTACTTTGAAAATCAAATCCCCTCATACTTAGATGGCTTATATATATATTTTATCTGTTGAGATCCCATTATAATATTTCTGTTTTTTAAAAAGATATTTGGTTACATCATAAATTTCTATTTCATCATTACTGTTAAGGAAAATTATCTCTTTTAGAAGTATTTGTTTTCCTGATTTTTTGTACTTTTATTTTTTATTAGGAGGAAAGTAATACAGTTAATGTGTTTGTTACAATATATTTCTTCTAGTTATGCAAGTTAGAAGTAAAATTTCTGTATCTTACTTCCTCAATAAGTGTATATCTTTGGTTCAACACTTTTCTCTCCCTTAGGAAACTTCCCACTCACTGTTTCCCACATATGCACAAGAAATTTATGCATAAGAGCTGTCTTACACTTTATACTAATTTATTCCAAAATTTTTTATAGCTGTCAACAGAATTGATAGCCATTTTGCTGGCCAAATATTTTTAGAAACAACTGTGATCCATATTCTAATTTGATACTTTTGCAATCATAAAATATGTGAAAGAAAAGGATTGTAGATTAAATATGAGGATTCTTTGTTATGGAATATCCAGAGGAGTCACAAGTCAAAACATTAAAATATTCTAGGTGATTAACAAGTGCATGTAAAAACTTATATATAGAAATCATCTTGCGTAAGTTTCTACCTAGAAAAAAAAACAATACTCAAAGGGTTGCTGCATATCCTTTAAGTCTTTAACAGAATAGAAAGTACATATTTTACACAAAGCAAATAAAAGATGCCTTTTTTCTTTAAGTAACATTGACTGCTAAATATAATTTAAATCCTATTCTTAGTGTGAATGAAATATAACTTTTAAAATTCAAAATAATGATACCATAGGGTAAGGTTTTATAATGAAGCATAGGTCAAAATTGTGCTAAAGATCAAACAATTTTATCTATAATTAATAATTTGTAAAGGGCTATGCTATTTTAAATTTGTTTATTTTTATGTGGTTCATTCACATTTTATGAAGATACATGTTGAATGCTGTCTTGGCCAATTATCTTGACAAGTGATGTTACAGGAACTGTATCAGATAAGCACCATACCTCATTCTAACAACAGTTAGAAAACAGGTCTTCCCTTTTTCTCTTTAATAATTCCAAAAGTACCTAGACAGCTAGAATTTTTTTTAAATGTCATCATGTTATCCCTCATGCATATACATTTACCTGTTTTTAATTGTGCGTTATGAGAAATGTGGAAAATTCTTAGAAATTCTAAAGTATGTCCATCCACTGTACACAATAAAAAGCCTTATTCTATATATAAGTATTTACTTAATGTCCTTGAGCTCCTTTTAGGATGTAATTAGGGAAACGACAACAACTTTCATACTATCGCTGAATCCATCAACCATCCTTCCTTATGGTTGGTCATAAACCACCAATTTAAAAATGTATTTTTTATCATTTGAAGTACCCTTACTAATGTATGATTGAAATTTTTAAAAAAATATAAAGTTTTAAGAAAGTTTAATGGAAACAACAGAAATATATAATCCTTTTTTTAACAGGCAGATATTATCACAACAAGTAAAAGTAAACCTTTTGCCATTGCCATTATTAACAAATGAACTGCATTTCTAGCCCTCCCTTTCTTAATGCACTCTGTAAAGCAAGAAATTCACATGATTAGACATAAACTCCACCGAGCTCTTGGGTTGGGGAAAGGGGGAATGAAGGAGCATCTAAAAACGTTTATTTATTATTGGCAGGCAAATATTAGGAAAATCTTAACTAAGGGCATACCAGGATAGGCAGATTTGAACAAATAGGAGGGTAAGAATTATTGAATCCTGTATCCTAAGAGATTAGGCTAATAATGCTTGGGTGTCAGGTGTTGTATTGAAAATAACAACTAGATAGCAAAGTTTAAACTGTTCTTAAATTTGGCAAGGCACCATTCAAAGCATTTAATATTTATTTATTCACTTATTTTTCACTGCAATACTATGAGATGCATATAAATTTTATCCCTATATTATACAGATGATGTATCTCAAGATCTGGAAAATTAAGTAACTTGCTTATGTGTTAATGAGTGGTAAATGAATGGTGTAATAGATTTTTGATTTTGACAAATTGCTAATTATTATCTCTTATTAAATAACATACGAGTAAAATAATAAAAATCTCACAAAAATTCAATTATCTTGAGGGTTGAGATGATTAGATATGATGGAATTATCATTAGACTCTAAAATTTCTCTAAGGCAAAATGTATCAAAATATAGACAAATAAAATTTGGATAATTACTAGAAAACCATATACATTTTAGAAAAATAACAGATTGAAATATATGAGAATAAATAACACTCAATTCTAAACCAGGGGATTTAGGTCAATACCTATATTATGAAGGGATAACACTTATCAGAGAGACACTGCTGAGAGTGAAGGAATAAATTACCAAGCACCAATTTACACATTAAAGCTCATGGCAGATTTCTTGGCAAAGCATAGACTTCATAAAGTCGAAGGTTTGCTACACTGTTGAGGTCCGGGAAGGAAAGCTCCCTAGTATCCACTGTTGTTGATTTAGACAGAAGTGGACTCTCTTTCTTCTTTAACTTTATTAATATGCTTTTCAGTAAAAGGAAGTATTCTCACACAATTTTAAACTGTACATTTTAAGCCACCTAAAGTTTCTTTTATCAAATGATACTAGTATTTAATCTAGGATCACAGATAGTAAATCACTAGATTTAATCCAGGTTAAGTTTTGATTATCACTAATGAATATCAGATTTCATGAGTGACTGGCAAACTATGTCTGCAATATCGTTGTTGGGAACTCTATAAAGGAATACTTAGAAGAAAAATTAGTGACAGTTACCACAATTAAAATAGCAAACATAAATGAGCATGTTTAAAAAATAGGTAGAAAAATAAAAATAGCTAAAATATATTTCACATCATACCCTAGATGGATCATCTAATAAAAGAATCAGCTTTTTTAGAAAATTTAACTATATGAAAAGTCTGTTATTCATTTTACCCTCAATTAACCCTCCTCTGAACATGTTCTTCCTTCCTTTATATAAATCCAAGTTTCTGACTATATTAGTTTCCTTCTGCCTGAAGAACAACTTTTTTTTCCTTTTTTTTTGCATGTGTAGGCACTGGGAATCAAACCCTGGTCTCTGGCATGGCAGACGAGAACTCTGCCTCCTGAGCCACCATGGCCTGCTCAAGAACAACTTTGTTTAACACTTATTTCAGGATAGTTCTGCTGGTGATAAATTTCACTGGTTTTGTTTTGAAGGATGATTTGCTTCAACTTAGATCCTAGGATAGTGTTTGTTTTTTTCTCCTCCCAACACTTAGAAATTATTTCATGTCACTCCTCTCTTCTTGTTTTCATGTTTCTGATAAAAAGCCTGCTGTGCTTCTCTATAGGTAGGGTGGTTTCTTTCAAGATTTTTTCTTTGTCTTCAGCTTTCTACAATATGAATTTGATATGCCTAGGTGTAGATTCTGTTATTTATCCTGCTTTATGTTTTCTGACCTTGTTAGATTTGTGATTTTGTTTCTGTTATTAATTTTGGAATGTACTGGGCCATTAATACTTCAAATATTTATCTTATTCAAATATCTTCTCTTTTTGGTAGTTCAATTACAGTCATTACATTGTTAGATACTATATTGTTTGAAGAACATTTGGGGATATTTTATTTTATTTTTTTTATTTTTCATTCCTCTTTCTCTAATATTTCAGTTTGTGAAGTTTCTGTTGACCATCTTCAAGTTCAGTGACAGTGTGAAGGGCTGAGTCAAGTCCACGATGATATTGTCTGAGGCATTCTTCATTTCTGTACACATTTTTTAAAATGTCTAGCATTTCCTTTTGATTGTTTCTCAGAGTTTCCATCTCTTGGCTTACATGATCCTTCTGTTCTTGCATATTATCTCTTTTTTCCATTAGCCCTCTTAACATATTATTCATAATTATTTTAGATATCCTGACTGATAATTGTTATATCGATGTAATCTCTAAATCCGGTTTTTATTATTGCTTTGTCTTATGAGACTTTTTTCTTACCTTTCACCATGCCTTGTAATTATGGAGCTTCCTTATGAATCGCTATTCATGGAGAGTCAATGTCCTACAGATTTTTCAGCTGAAATCTATTATTCTGTCCTGGAATTATCTTGACCTGGTGGTAGCATGTAAGGGAGGATGTATTCTATAATCATTCAATTATAATTCTCCAGTCCTCCAAACCTCCGAATTCCCTCAATCTATTAGTGATCCTGTTTCTTGGGGTTCTGGCCTTAACATGGGTTCTGACCCTTTTCTCTGGTATTGGTTTTATTTTCTCTGTCTCCAACTCCCTATTCTGTCTACAGCTTTCCCAGTCCATTCCCTTGAAACTTTGTCCTCTCTTTATTGTTTCCCCCTCCTTAGTACAGACGAGGACAGGAGGCAGACTGTAGTGTGGAGAAATTATTTTCCTTTTACAGAAATAAATTTCCATGATTGTGCCCAAACACAGTCTCTCTGGCAAGTAGGCTTTTGTTATAGAGAAAATTCTGGATTTTTTTTTCCACCATGGTTATTTTCCCCTCCCAGTACAAGGCCATAAGGATATCTTTCTTGGACACTCACCTAGGGACTCTCTTGGGGTCCCTAGAAAGAAAGCTTATGAAAGTTTGGAACCACCATAAGAGTTTCTTACTTTCACTGTTGTCCCTACTCTGACCCTAGCAATCTCTCAAAATTCCTATTCAGATTTTCTTATACATGTATGTCTTCAGTATCTTCTGTTCTAGGTAAGTATATTTCTGTTGTTGTATCTCTCTGGATGGTCTTGTCTCTTCATAGTCTAAGACAGAGGTTAGCTCAGTGAGTACAATTCTCTAATTGCACAAGAAAAGTCATTGACTTTCAGTTTGCCTGAGTTTTTTGTTGTTTTACTGGGTGACAGCTTCTAAGGTCTTTGCATATTAGAGATTATACCAGAAATACCTTCTCAATATCTAAGCACTGATTTGATCTAAGTTCATTCTTCATCCTTCTTCCCATCTTTACCTGTACACACATTCTGGGTGATCTCATCATTGCCGTAATTATAACTGCAGTCCAAATCTGGAAATTTCCAAATGAGCTATCTCATCCCAATTTATTCCAATGAGATGTAAACTCATGTATTAAACTGCACATTAACTTCTATATTGCCATGACACATAAGCAGCTCAAACTCAACATGAACAAAACAAAGAATTTGATTACGTCTCAAAACTATTTTCCCTAATCGTCCTTTCCGAAATTAGCACAATCACCCCAAAGGAGAGTAAATAAAACATCTAAAATTGATCAACCATTCCTTCTTGATTTCATTATCACTGACTATACAATTGGCCTCAGTTTGACCTATCTGGAACAGACGGAGCCAGGATTTAGCATTCAAAACGCCTATTAGAGAGTGTCATTGGAATCAACACTTACGGAGGGATGAGGAGAGCAGGGATAGGCAAAAAGAGAATTTAGTGCTGTTGTAGTACTGACAGCTTCACCTAAACTTATAGGGAGCTTTAGAGCTGATATGGCCCACTGGAGATTTCCCATGTCGTGTTGAAATGGACAAGCCTCTACACCTTTGCTTCAGTCACTCACTAATTTGGGCCACACATGGAAGTTGCAGCCTTTTGAAGTGGATCTTTGCAGCTGAGGCATCATGAAGGATAAAGCTGAAGACGATTTGCTGACATCACTCTGAGTAGCTGGGACAAGTCTTTCCTTACGATGAGTGAGAGAAAGCTGTGCTACACATCTTAATTCCCATCAGAATTTCCTAAAGTCATCACTGTCTTATTCACAAGTCTGGCTCATGTTTGATGATTAACAAATTATTGTAAGAATTAAAAAAATGGATCTCTCTCATATCCACCTTCTTTTTTGCTACCAGTCCAAGTCACTATCCTACTTCACATAGGTAATAACAAAGCCCCTATAATCAATCTTCATTAAGTTTTGCCTATCGTAAAACCCATTCTCCAGAATCCAGAGAGTAATTTAAAAATATATATATTGATCCAGCCATGCCACTCTTGTGTATATATCCCTCAGCAGCTTCTTCTTGCACCTGGAAAAAAAATGTGAATCGCCAGTGTGTTTACATCTGCAAAATGTCCTCTTTTTGTTTAATCAGCATGTCCCTGACACCCTGGCCATACAGTGCAGAGAAACTAAGTTCTTTCCCACTAGGTACATTGAAGTCTTGGAATCTTAAGGTGGTTTTACTTTCCTGTTTTCATTACTTCCTCCATCACATCTTTTAATTCTGACCCCTTAGAGTTTGTTCTAAGCCTTCCTATGTATAAGTCATTCAATCTCTTCAATCCCTCCTCACTAGTTACTGTTACATAACTCTATTTATTCTCCTTATCAAACACACCACAATTTGAATTTATGTTCTCTATTTATTTGTGTGTTTATTGTTTTGCTTTGCTCTGTCAGAATGTAAGTTCCAAGAAAAACTTACCTAGTTGATAAAATATACGTAAAACAATGAATATATTAAAGATCATAATGAGAATTAACTGCATGAAACTTAACTTTATTTGTAAGGAAACAAAGGCTTCAAGCATTTAATGAAATTTGTCAAGGACAAATAAATTTGCAGCACAATCAGAATTACAAAGCAGGTCTCTTACTACCAAACTGTCTACCTCTTTGTTCTTCCAGTATTTTCTACTTTCATATGATTATAGCACTGGCAAATTGGACTCAAGAATTCCTTTTTAGAAAATTGCTTCAGACTAAATATACTCTCTTTGTCCTATATGCCATCCTTCCAACATTTTCTATACCTTTAATCCTTGAACCAATACATTACCAGTATTGTAGATTGTCTTGTAAAACTATATTATATTAGTTAGAGCTCTCCAGAGAAATAGAATCAACAGAAAATGTAAATGTAAGATTTATGAAAATGTCTCACGCAACTGTTAAAATGCAGGAGTCACAAATCCATAGGGTAGACTACGAGGCTGTCAACTCCATTGAAGGGTCTCAACAAACTCTACAGGAAATCCTCGCTGACTGAAGAAAAAGTGAAAATTCTCTCTTCCCCCTTAAAAGTCTACAACTGATTGGATCAAATCCAGCTGATTGCATCTCATTTGCTGGAGACCTACCCTTAGCTGATCGTAGACATAAGCGGCCACAGCTGCAATCAACTAATTGATGATTTAATAAACCTGCCTCTGGTCTGTCAACCAAGCATGACATATCCTTCTGGTAATGGTTAGGCCAGTGCTCGCCTGACAAGACAACTGGGCACCATCACCTGACCACACTGATACCAGAACCTAACCATCACATATATAGTGCCTCCCTGACATCTTAAAACTTTTTCAACATTACCTTTACAGGTTTATTAAGCTAAAATCTCATTTAACATATGCATTTCTGACTGCCTTATACCATTGACATAAAATTGCCTTTTATTTGTTTTATCTTTATTTTTTTCAAAATGGTCATTAACTTGTCTATATGTCTAATATTAACTTGTATGGAGAAACTCATACAGTATTTATGATGAAATTCAGCAAACCTACCACTCCATAGAAATTAGATAATTTGTGCACACACTCTAGGAGTCAATTTCAGTAGATACTGTGATATCACATAATTTTGTACTACTGCACAAATGGCAATTAAGATTGTGAAACCAGATAACATCAATTGAAAGAGTCACATTTACACTTCTTTGGCAAATTACCAATTTAAGCTATTTGCAGTATCTAAAAGGAAGCTTTGGAAGCGGGAGACAAGAAGCTCCTACTGCTTTTTAGCAGCTTGCAGAAAGGATCAGTCAAGCATATTTAGACTTTGCTAATTAATTTTTGTTGCCCTTTAGTAACAAACTTACTATATTGCTACTTTATCTTCCTCACTTCTCCAGTTATTCATTGTTTATTGGAACCCAATAAGCTAGGCCCTGTGTTATTTTCTCTGCATTATAGTTTCAAAGATAAATAATAATGGAGTAGAAATTGTTATTCAAATCCAAAAATAACAAGATAGAGACTCAAGTTAGATGAGTAATTTTCCCAATGTCACTGAGTTCATACATGGCATGACCGGTTCAGAGTAAAGGTCTTATGAATCCAAGTCTCATGCTAAATTACAATTATCCTACAGAGAATAAAATCTTCCAGTGTCCTTTCACACTAACATTTTTTATGGCAGAAGATTTACATGGTAGAAAGGAGTTGACTACATTCTGACCATGTTTTGAAAGACTATGTTAGTCTGCATTCTCTTTTCATAGACTATGGAAGCTCAAATAATATCTCATGGAAAATAGAGAACTTGGATAATTATCTATTTTGCTAGTTCACATATATTATCTGGAATAGAATACTACAAATTATGATTATGGATTACATTGTGTTCCCCCTAAAGATGTTCAAACTCCTTGAATGCTGTCCCATGAATGTGACTTTTCTTGGAAATAATTTCTTTGAAGATATTATTAGTTACAATGAGGCCAAACAGGATTAGCATGGACCCTAATCCAATACAATTGGTATCCTTATTAAAGAGAGGAAATTAGACTCAGAAACAGACAGACATGAGAGGGCAAAAGACATGTGACAGTGTAAGCAGAGATTGAAGTGCTGCACTGGCAAGCCAAACAGCACCATGGATTACACAAACACTAGAAGGTACAAGAGGCAAAGATTCTCCTCTGAAGATTTCATAGGGAGCACGGTCCTGTCAATATCTTGATTTCAGACTTTAGCTTCACAAACCATGAGACAATACCTTATTATTGTTTTAAGCAGTAATGTGTTATTACGGACCTAGGAAGCTACCACGGTTACTTATGTAAGGGAGCAGTTGTTCTTTCACAATAACTAGATGTTTTTCATTCTTTCCTTGTTTCCCTTTTTATATTTGTAATACTTTCCACATTCTAAGTTTTCCCTCAAAACAGACACTATAGATGTAGTTTCCCAAATCACTGTGACATTAAGGTGTAAGTATGTTACCTAGTTTCAGACAATTATAAGCATGCAGTAGAAATTAAGTTGGGAAGGGAGAGGCATGATAAGGAGGTAGTACTTTTGGCATCTTTTGGTGGGGGGCAGGCAGGGATGTCAGAGAGACATCTTACATGCATAGGGCGAGGAGGCTGAAGTATCCCATGGCCAGACATGTTGAAGTTGCCTTTCTATGACCTTAAGATTAGGCAGCCATTGTTTTATTTGCAACTGGTTCCTGGCTAGCCAGTTTTCAAATCTGATTCCCTAGACTTCCAGAGCTACTGAAATTCACCTCATATTCTTTAATACATTTATTTTCTACTTAAACTAATGTAGTTTCTGTTGTTTTTAAGTACAAGTCATGATTGTTGTACTTGGAAAAGGATTTTACAGCGATTTTTGTATGCACTAAGTTAGAAAAATATCATGGCTAAGAATGAGGGAAGAAAATAAACATTGCCTTCAGTAAGTCTTCATTAATTATAAACATTTCCTATACTGTTCTATTAAGAAGTCTAAAAAAGTACATCAATTTATCTTGCCAATAATTATTTCCATCAGTATTTTAATCCCAGTGAAATATGGGTATTGATAGTATATAAAGTGAAGTATAGCTATTTATAATGTCCTATATGTTAAATAGGGGGAAAGTCTCAAATCAATAATGTGAAATAGCCGAGGCAAATGTTTTACTAGAAGCGTATGAAAAAAAGTTTAGAGAAAAACCAAATATTTTTTATATAACTCCTTTAACTTTCATAATAAACAGAAAAGACAGATTAATCAGTAGTGTTGAGTCCAGAGTCTGTGCCCCCACTTGGCATTAAAATATTTAAAAAATGGGACCAAAATTGATTAATCAATTCCCTCCAGGCAAGATGCAAAAATTTTAAACTTCTGCTATTCACTAGAAAAATAAAAGACGGTATTTTAATTATTCCGTGCACAATTTTAGTGTATGTGTACTTAATGAAATTCCTAGACTCTGAACTTTGATTTGAACTCTTTAGAATCATTTACAGCATTTATTTAAATAATTAATTTGCAGAACTTTTCTTTACACTTTCGATTTCAGGAAAAATCATAAAAATACTTTATCACTACTTTTACCTTCAAAGACACAGAACTATCAAAGCAAACTAAAGATTTTTTTCACAAGTACCTTGCTCCCAAATGTTAGCTGAAATTCTAAGCTAACCTTAAATCTTAATAGTAAACATTTAAATGAATACCGTTAGAAAAAGTAATACCATAGACCTATTTTTGTATATAAATATCTGGGTGGTAAATATATGCATGTATGTATGTCTCTGAATTTGATAAAATCAAATTACATTTAAAATGTATCACCTACTTATAATAATGACTAGATAGTTAAAGTTTTTGAAAAATGTATGTAAATTATTTCTTGAAATGCCAATGTACAATTAAATATAATTTTTCTACTTAAATTTATAATGATGCATATTATGCATGAAATTTATTATACTATATTTGATATGATTAAATGATGCCATATTTTAAAATCAAGTTTCAAAAGCTATCGACTTTGATTAACTCAATAAAACTAAAATCATTAAAGTTTAATTATTTGATCAAGTATATTTAAATATAATTATTTTCAGACTTGTGTCTAACAGAAAATATATTCCAAATCATCTGAAACTCAGGGAGATATCAATTGTAAAACTGAAATGCCAAATAGCCAAAGTATGAAATACCATTTTCAGAGAGGAGGTGGTAAGGAAAATTACTGAGGACAAATGTGTAATAAATCCTCTAGGAAATTTCCATCTAGAGTAGGGTATTCCTCTAGATAATCACCATCCATGTAGTACAGTTCTCTTTATACTCTAAACCCAGATTGCACTTTTCTTGCTTTTCTGCCTCCTTTCATTTGTATAATTTAATGTCACTTTAGATAAAATATCAGGCATGAAACTTTCCCTAATCTTCCTAGTAAGAAATGTATCCATTCCTCACCTCTACACTGCTTTTAACCAAGACTCTTGTCACATTCTCACATGGATTATGTTGTTTTGTTATAGGTTTTACCCAAGAGAATGGCATATTCCTCTGCAGCCACCAGCAATGCTTGTTTCATCATTACAAGGAACATAATATCATCTAATATTAGAAGCCGTGATCTGGGAGTTTGTGTGATTTTACAGCACTACATTTCTCTTACCATATCATATTTCAACAACATTGTAGTATTAATTTCACATTTCAATTTTAAGAAAAGACATATTTTATAAACCTTAAAAATTATGAAATTAAACCCTAAAAAGCTTAAAATGCCAAGGCAGGGGGAATCTTAACCACGACAGAAAATCCTGAATCTAGATGAGTAAGGGTAATAAATTTTGGATGTATTATATATAGAATATATAATGCATTACATGCAGAACTTTTTAGTGTCGATTTCAGACGGATCATAAAAATACTTTACCACTAAGTCAAGGCAAATTAGTGATTATTTTCACAAGTACTTTTCTCCCAAGTATTAGCTTAAATTCTGAGCTAAACTTAAATCTTAATTGCAAATATCTTAAATAAATACCATTAGAAAATGTAACACCATAAACTTATTCTTTATGTAAATATCTGGTTTACATCTGCAGCCAAAAGAATGGCCTCTTCTTTTCTTCAACCTGACAAATATAATGAAAGGATCTCTTACTGTTAATCATTTTTTCAGAATCCATATGAAAAATTTAGATCTCCTCTTCTCCGCCATAATCAGTGGTCATATGTGCATATAGAATGGATGGTAACACATATATTAATATATAGACATATGGAATGGAAGATACATATATTAATATATAGACATATATTTAAATTTATTACCTTTATCTTGTTTATATACATATAGTTTTATAAAGCCAAAGTTGACATAAAATCAATAAGGAAATAATTTTGTTAAAATTTGCAATGCCAATGACAGATAAATGGCTGGTATAAAAAAATAAACCAAGAATTCTTAAAAATTGATAAAAAAAAAAATCTCCTGCCAGAAAAATACCAAATAAATTAAAAATTCATTTGTCAATGAATTCAAATTACTAACTAACATGAAAAATTATTCAAACTTACAATAACCATAGAAATAAAATAAGAGTTTGCGAATCTCATCTGTTAGACTGGGAAAAGTTAAGACTGAAAAAGACAGTCTTAGTGGTTGTGGATAATGCAGTTACAAGGTCACACTTGCTGAATCTTGGCAGATATTTAAATTGTTGCATCTTTTGCACAAGGTGACCTGACAGCATCTATTAAAATGCTAAAACATATACACATATACTTCTAAACCAAAAATTCATTATTTGGAATATATTTGTAGAAATTAAAAGATTAAGATACAAGGATGTATATACAATGATGCTTAATAGACATTTTGGGGATAATGCTAAAAGATATATGAAAATAAATGCTCTTTACTATCAGAAGGAGTGTCTTTCTTATGGTATAGTTACATTGCTGTTATAGTTCTTATATTAAGCCTCTACAAGTTGACTTATAGGGTTTCTATGAGATATTTCTGAATGAGAAAATAATTGGAAAAGAAATGTCTATAATCTAACCCCTTGGAATATTTTTGTAAAGCTAACAATGGCAAATATTGTCCTGTGTTTATGTGTATATAGGTTTGTACGCGCATGTGATTGTGAGTGTGTGTTGGGAAGGGGATTGAAAAAGAAGGCCCTGTGGATTCTATGCATGAAGTATTATAATAAAGGTAGCAAGGGGCTGGCACAATCACGGAAATTGTCACTAACATTTGAGCCTGAATCACCAAGCTGGTGGTCCACAAGAGCCTAGGAGGCAGAAGCTGTGCATTTTATGTATTTTGGCAAGTTTTCTTACACCTGCAACCAAAGAAGGATGTTCTCTGCTTTTCTTCAACCTGTCAAGTATAATGAAAGGGTTAGTCATCTTTCCAGAATCGGTATGATAAATCTAGATCTCATCTTCTCTCCCTTAAGCAGTGGTTATATGTGCATAGATACGGTGTGGAAGTCAGACACCTCACTGGGGGACGGGTTAGGAGTTTGAGTAAGTGGAGAGTTGAGAAAAAGGGATCCAGGTTACTAGAAGAAGGAAAATATTTGCTCTAATAAATTCATTTCACAAGCTATATAATGTAATTTAGCTGAAAACATTTACATACATATATTTGTATATACGCAAAGCACATAATATACATAGAATATGTGCATATTTAGATGCACAGTGTCTGTATCTAATAAATCTCTTCAGTTAGAGTGACTTTCTTGAATATTAAGTGTATATTTCCTGCTGAGACAAACAAGTTTTGGACTATTATCTAGAGTATAATTCTATTTTGAAAAAAAAATAGAGCAAGATAGAGAGATCACAATATTTTGGGAAAAAAAATGTGTGTTTTGCATCGTCACTAAATGTATATGTAATAATGGAAAGAAATGAAGATGTATTGAGGCATAAATCTTGAAAAACTTACCGGTGATAAAAAATGTGACTTCAGGGCACTATTTTAGTTTAAGCATCCCCTATCCCCAAAGTAAGAAAACACTTATATTTACCCCCAGAGTTTTAGTCTAATTCACTTAATATGCAGCAGTTAGTATCTTTATTATATATCAAAAGAAACCCTATAAAGCTTAGCATTTATAAAGTTATTCATCGTAATACAAGAACTCTGAAAACATCAATTGTTTTCCTTAATTAAGGTTCTATTAATTACTAGGAACCATGCTTTTGGGAAACATAACCTCATTTATATTGAGGCAAACACCTAAGTTTTCTGTAACTGGATTCATTTAAACTAAGATGCAAAATAAGCAACTCTGATAAGAAAGAGACGGATTTTCACCATTAGCTATGCTTGATTTATTCGGGTTTTGAAAATCGATGAGGGAATCCCCATTTAAACAAAATCAAGGTTAGGCAGCCGAGCCCGGGAATGAAGCACCAGTGGCAGCTATTACTGCTCACTCCAGCTTAGAAAAAGTGTGATGCAATAGAAGTCCCTGTTTAATCCAGCCTGGCACTACTTTCCTGAATATGTTCGTACCCACCTGAAAATAAAAGAATAAACATCGACAAGGTATTGAATTGTGGTTCTGTATTGATGGCCTATTTTTACATATTACATTATGTACCCATCATATGCATGCACATATATTTAAAAGGTATGAATACATGCCGAAAATAGGTTAATATTTTAAGGATGACTCTTATCTTGTGTAGCCATAACAATTGTCATCGTTGCTTTAGGTCTACCATTACATATATATATATATGGCTGTGTGTGTTTGTGCACATACACACACGCCTGTGTTTAGCTTAATGTATTATGTAAAGCATATTAACATATTTTCAAAAACAACCAGGGATAATATTTTCTAGTATCAGTGTTTTACATAAATCTTTCCTGTACAATGTTGATTTAGAAATGTTTTCCTAATATAGTTTCTACAGGAATTACAGAGCAATTTTTCTGTAATTGAATGTATTTTTTATTATTTTTAATGTACATGCTGCAGTCAATTGCAACATTGGCTCAAATAAAATAGTAACATTAAATATATAGTCATTGTATTTTATAAGAAAGGAATATTATCTAGAAATTTAAGAAGTGGTAATATAGAGAACAAAAATCTGAAGAACTTAAGAAAATTAAAAATTGACAACAAACAATTTGTGACCACAATCTAACCCAGAAGGGAAAAGCTCATGTTTTTGCTTTTGATTAGATTTATGATAATTGCTATAACTATGCCAATATTTTATATATTAAATAAAATGAAATTTAAATGTTTTGATAAGATGCATCATGCATGGGAGTTGAAATAGTGCGTATTTCAATATTTTTATGCTAATGTGTGTTCAGAGTTCAAAAGAAAGTGATTTATGATTATGAAAGTACATTTGCCTCTTAAAGATTTTGAATAAGTTTTCTAGACCATGAAACTGCTGTTTATTAAATTAATAGTGAGTTTTGTGACTGAGTAAACAAACATTGTGGACATTTACTTTTCTTGTTGACATTTAAAAAAGTAACAGTCTCATGAATATATTTATAAATAAGTATTGAAACCAAGACATAAAACCATGCATATTCTTTTTTGTTGTTTCACTTATTATAGTCACTTGACTTTCCTTTTTTTATCTGTTACCCTGTGTCTCAAAATTCTACCAGTATTCATGATTTAAAGTAAATTCACCATGGTTTGTTTATTAATTCATTATACAGTCATTAAAGTTTCAAACTTGGTTTGCCTTTCTGGCTTGATTTGAGAGTTGGAATGTAGAGATTTGGTATCACCACAAAGAAAGCCTTCTTAAGAATAGAAATCTCAGGCATTGCTGACCCACTTCATCAAATGGGGGAGAGAAAAAAAAGAAGAAAGAAATGGATTCTCCTTACTATCACCATAGGAAAAATAATAAAACATAGACATGAAAATATGCCTAAATTTTAACATTGATTCTTTATTATTATTTTTTCAATAAAAGTAAATTAGTAAGACTATTTTCTAGGCAGTACCCTTAAGGCACATGAAGACATTGCTCCACATTGAAATAATGTATGAGCAAATGTTTCTTCATAAAATCAAATTATGCACTGAATTTGATGAAATACACTTGTTTTAAAACATAATTTAATATTTTATGGAGAAGATTAGAGAAAATGTTTTCTTCCTATTGAAAGAGCTGAATACATTTTCAGTATGAAATTTATAAAACTGGAAAGTTTTTCCAATAAATATTCCATCACCTTCCATGGTAATTTGAAGCTACGTGTACCTCATAAAAACCGGTTCCATTCCTAGGGGTGTGAGCCCATTGCATGTAAGACCTTCTGATGTGACTACTTCAGTTAAGATGTGACCCCCCCTCACTCAGGATGGGTCTTAATCTTATCACTGAAGTCCTTTGTAAATGAAATGAAGAAAGAGAGAATGCCATAGAAGCAAGGAGATGAAGACAAGGAAATCTGCAGTGAAGAAGAGACCAGCAGACATCTCCATGAGCCTGCCATGAGGCAGAGGAGCACAGGACTGCCAGCAGCCAGTCTTTGGGGAGAAAGCTTCCCCTTGATGATGTTTTGATATGGACATTTTCATGGTCTCAAACTGTAATTTAATAGATTCCCTCGTTTAAGCATGTGTGTAGGAGGGGGAGTGACAGGAGGATGTAAGGGAGGGGGACAGGCAGAGGGAAAGTTGGGTTAAGAACTACTGCAAGCATTTTGGAGCAACAGAGTGAACTGGTTGAACTGCTCCTGATCTCAGCAATATAGGGGAAGAGAGAGATGTTGTGGAGAATAATCAAGAGTTTGACTTTGTTTAGATTTATTCCTATTAAGTATCTAATTGTTAATGCGTGAGCAGAGTATATATATATATATATATATATATATATATATATATATATATATATATATATATATATATATATTGATTTGGTGAGAAGTAGTGCTAGTGGTATAAATGTGACAGTTTTTAGAGAATGGTATTGCAAGAGATCACATAGAGAATAGAGAAGTCTTGAGTCATTCAAATATTCAGAGACGGTGAACTAAAATAAGGTCATCAGAATAGACTAAGGAGTGTCCAGTGTACCAAAAGTGTGGGATGTCTCAGCAATAATGAGCAAGGGAAACAACTCTTTTAATGCTGGTATGATTCATGGCACGATAGTTTATGATTCAAGATACTTGTGATCTCAAATTAATCGTAATAGAATTTTATTATATATTTCTTCCTAAGATCCTTGTGACAAATCCAGATGTTTCAATCTAGTCTTTGAAAAATGCGTGTGATTTTCCAGTTTACGATTAGTTAAACAGCAGATGTTTCTTCCAGTTGTGATTTCAACATTCTTATGATTTTTAAAAAATGTTTCATTTCCCTTTTGCCAAAAACTCTTTTGATAGTTACTCAAAACTTGAGACATTTTAGTCGATATTCCTAGTTGTTATCTTCATGTCTGATATATGTAGAATTAGGAAAATATAAAAATCTTATATTTTATTTGCTCTTAATTTGATAATTTTGTCTTTGAAAGTGTATTTTTATCTGTTAGTTTTTCCTTATAATATTGAATAAACTTTAACCACAATCTATTATTTTTCTGGGATGATGAATTTATTATGACCCCAAAATGAAATGATGACAATGTATTTAAGAATAACAATATAATTTTGGTGTTTGTCCTCGAATTATAATTGATACACTGTAACAAAGTTAGTAATGTACAAAGAATGATCTCATACCATAAGACATAGGCTTATAAGTATGATGAGTTCAATTTCTTTGGAGTGTGATAATTCATACACCTTCAAACTGGTATTGAAACTTTCTAACCTAAAGTGACTCTTGATTTAATCTAGCAACTAACTTTTGGAGATTCACCATTTATGACGAAGTCCACTACATGACAATGTTTTGCTCATATTGTCACTTGAGGCTCACATTATTAATCAACCTAAGGAATAAAATTTCCTCTATCATAATATAACCTATTATGAATTATTAATGGTAAGTATAAATTTTCCTTTAAAACTCATAGAAGAGTATGGGGCAATTATTGTCCTCTTAATTATTAATATATTTAGAATTAAGACAGCCTAAAATTTTCCAAACATGCACAGAATTTAAATAGTGACACTTTTTTAGATTAATTTGCAAAATGAAAATGAAAATAGATTAAACAACCATGGACACTGAAATAAGGTACAAATTTATTATGTCTCATTATTTTTATTCTTAAAGGAAAACACTACCTGACAGATGAGGAGTCACTATTTCTTGTATGTCTATATTGCACTTCAGAAATTCAAAATTCCTGAATACTTAATTTGTTGCAAATATTTAAGAAGGACAAAAAATACAGCCCTGCTTTTTTGCTCTTGCTACCTACTACAGTTGTTAAAATGTGACCCCACACAACCCATTGGTACAAGCTGGGGTGGGCTGTTCCCAATTAAAACACTGAGTGCCCGTGTGCTCAAAAGAAGTGGAAGAGCCACACTCTCAGTGCTCAGCAGTAGGTACCCTGCTTGGTTTCCAGGGAAACTTTCATGTTCATCCTTCAATCAGGCAGCACCAAGCGTATATTCCAACTCCCTTTACACTCTCCTTTTCTTCCCCAGGGATCTATTCAAGCAACCAGAGTTTTTCTCTTTGACTTTCAAAGTATAAAATGTCTCAAAGATCCTTTTGGGAACATGACAACAGTAGCCACACACAGACACACACACACACACATATACATGCAACTTCAGAAGCAGACTTCCTATGATTGTCCTCAAGGGGTCAAGAAAACTAGAGCTTTTACACCAGTGATTGGAGCTATCTGTAGTGCTTTCATCTGTTAAGTCTGCCATGGAACAACTCATTTTAGAATGGGGCCATTCCAGAAAGCACACATAAAACAACACAACATTAAAAAGAAAAAGAAGAAAACATAATTCACATAGTCAATGAAATTAAAAATTGTGCATATTTCATTGATAGGTTCATTGGTAATTTACCATCATTCCTTTAATACATTTACAAAATTCTTATGTTTATGAATAAATATATTACCATGTGACAAATTGTTTGGAATATATTTTCTAAGAAGTTATTTTTTGGCCAAATGCATGGAAGATTTTAAGGTCCTTGATGGCAGTGGTTTTAAGATAAATAGTAAACACTTCCTTTAGATGAAAATGAAAGTGCCTGTCATAGGATACTCTCAGGACCATTGAGCATTGTCCTTTACAAAATATCTGGACATCTATTTCTGGATCTATGAATAATGAACCAGATATTCCAAGAAACCTCCTGCAATAAAATGAGGAAAACTGACTAAAATATTTAGCTGAACTTCTAAAAATATACTCAGGAAATAACACTGCAGAGAAAGCTGAAAGCCAGATGCCAAGCATAATGACTACTTTGGCTACTTGGAGGAAATCTTACCTGTATTAAGAAACAAGGAGCTTTTAATTTTGAGATCATCAGGATGGCATGTAGGACACTGGAGAAAGGGCCTGCCCGTGTGGAGAACAGAGCCCAAGCTTCCCCAAATCGCCATCCAACCCCAATCTCATTGATAAGGTAGGATGCTTCACGAGTCATACTACACTGAGAAGACCAGAAACAAATCTGCCCATTGGCAGAAGAGGTTACAAGAATGCTTCTGTGCTTGGGCCAAGCTCTGGCTGTATAAGTTTATAGACAGTTTGTAACCATAGCCCTACTTAAAAAGGAATTAGTATTAAAATTCCTGAATGGTTCAGGTAAGCAAAAAGCCAGCAAAATAAACTTTCTTTGGCTGAAATACCCCTGAAGTGGTCTGAGCAACAAAATTAATTAGAGGTAGCTATTTGAAACTATTACCACAGATAAAACAACACAGAATATGATCTTATCAAATTTATAAATCATGTGAAGAAATCAGACAACAAGGGTAAGACTCAACAGGAAAAATGATTATTGGTTTTAGAAGCCCTGAAATCCAGAGAAACTGCACCAAGATATAAATATAAAATGATAAAGAAATTAAGAAAAAATGGACGAAGTTAGAAAGAGAGAAGATTCTATTAAAAATACAGAAAGATTTATATAAAAACAAGTAGAACTTTTAGATATGATGAATAAATACAAATTTAAGTTACAATTTTGTTGTATGGATTAAATAAGGATTTGAATGCTACTGAAGAAAATACTAGTGAACTGGATATGCAAATAGATTAATCAGATAATAGTAAAAGTATCAAAGGAAGTTTAAGGAAATTGATAAACCCAACTTATACCTAATAGAACTACAGGAAGGTGTTTGTGAAATGCTGATAAACATCTAAGATAATGTGTAAGAATTTTTCAGGATAACTGCAAGGCATGATTCCTTGGATTCAGGAAGCAAAACTAATGGTGAGTAGAATTAAATAGAAGTGGAAGGAAGGAGGATATGTAGAACTGGAAAACAAACAAAAAAAACAATCAAAAGAAAAAATCTGTAAATTATTGACAGCCTGACAATTAACTTCACACCTGAAAAGCATTGAAGCCATAAGCTAGTCAAAAAATACATTCAATTTTTTTAAGAAAGTAACCATCAACTTGTATGGGACACCATAGTGTTCTATTCAGATCCCCACTGAAGAATGAAGGACTCATAACACCAGCTGTTGTAAATGCTCCCAGCAGACAGCTTTCAGCTGCCAGCCTCCTTTAGGAGTTGTCCTCTGCTGAACAGTGGACAAGATCATAGGCGTTTCCTGGGCCACCTACACCCAACGACTGGTTGATATGGGATGGTAAAGACCTCAATGCTCTAACTCATGATGAAGGGCCGTCCTAACTTCAGAGGTTCCCATTGGGTTGACAATCCCATTGGATTGAAACTGTACTACAGCCACACCTCTCCTCTACCAGGAATAATGGTCTCGAAGTCTTCTTCCAGGAAACACAACTGGTGACATAATCAAAAGCCTATGAGCAAATAAACTGCAATTCGGAATTGAGGAGCCAGAAGATATAGATCAATAAACAGTAAGTCTCCCCAAATTCAGCATCAATAGTATCCCAGCAAACAAATAAATGAAAATTATTTAGGAACAAGGAAAATAAATCCAAGATCAATTTTTCCAGAAAAAAATTTGAGCAAAGAATTTTACAATCAATGTTGTAAATTATTACTGACTGAAAGCATAAAATGCTAAAAATAATGACTCATTTGGTGGATAACAAAATAAGTTGGAATTAAAAGATTTGAAAATATTAAAATGTGTCCTGAGATGAAGTAGCTGGAGGTACAATTTTCTAAGCTCCTCATACTGTTAATAATAAGAATAATAAAAGGAATACCACTAACAAAATTTAATAATGATAATAATAGAATATTGCAGGCAATTTATATAAATTCATTTGGGGATGTAAAGCAACTAAACAACAGTCTAATAAAATATACTTCTCCTAAAGTGTGTTAAGGAGAAATGGAAAGAGTGAATTGACTCATTACTATGAAGACTGTGGTATAAAATTGATTTAAAAACATTTTGTACAGTATATAAAAAAATTATATCCCAATCTTATTAAAAATAATGGTGCAAAATTACTGAATAAGATATTTACCACCAAATCCTGCAGTGCTTGAAAACAGGCATTTTAGCATATTGTTTGGCCCAGGAAGGGAAGATATTTTAATGTTTGTGAATATATTAATAAATTTCAGAATATTCACAGATCAAAAGAGAAAAATAAACATAAGATTATTATAATAGGTGTAGACAAATCATTAGATAAAATTAAATTTAAATTCATGAGTAAGAAGACAACCACATCATCACCAAATCTAAATATATTTCTCCAATAAGTCAAGGTTTCTCACACTATAGTGTACCTCAGAATCATCCTAATATTGCTGGGCTCCATCCCCTATATATACTTCAGTAGGGGTGGCTTCCAAGAGATTACTATTCCAACAAGTTCCCAGTTGTTAATGCTGCTGGCCCAGGGACATACAGACATGCTCAGCAAAACAGTGATAAAAGATAAAGGGACGTTCTTTAATAAAATATTGTGTGCAGTGGAATGTTAAGAAACATTCCCTTCAAAATCTGGACCATGACAGAAATATCCCCATTAGCATTCCTTTTGATATTTCATAAGTTCTTTGTAGTGCAGGAAGCAGAAAATAATTAGCTATAATTACTAAAGGGAATATATTAAATTTTTGTTAATAGATAGTATAATAGATAATATCATTATAACAATAATGACTCCCTGAATAGACAATAATGAACAAATATGTTAGATTTGAGAAAATCTACCAACAAATTAGTAAAAGAAATAAAAGCTCAGTAAGTTTGCTAAATATATTAGATTGAATTTATTAAATTTCCCATATGCCAAATATTAGTTCTACAGCAAAGTGTCAACTTCATATCAGATACTTCTATTTACCTCACATGCACATGAGTAAACTAATAAACAAAATAGATCACCCGTAGTAGGAAAACAATCCTAAAGCCATTAGGAATAAATCTAACAAAACAATAACTAGCCTTTTTCTTAAGACTATAAAAACATATCGGGAGATGTAAAAATTATGTGGATAGGAAGATTAAGTTTGATAAAGATTTCAGTTTTCCCAAACACATTTAAAAATTTAATTGAAGTCCCCGTACTGAATTATAAGCTGCCTCTGCATCTCCAAGGTCAGTTGTAGAATGAGGGACTTTGTGTGGTCACACCACGACAGTATCTTAGACCCTACTGCTAGGTCCTTCAGTGACTACCCCTAACAACCATTTATGATACACAATAAATAAGATTCTTCATCTTCTACCCCACACCCTATCTGGTTTTGCACCCCTGTGAAAGTCAAGTATAAGGTCCTCAGTTCCCATTCTTGCTTGACCAACTGCAAAGCCCCAAACCTACAGCGTTTTAAAGGCAGAGTCCCCAAGCCCGCCACACCTTTGCTCGCCTCCAGCTCGGTTGAACCCCACGCACCACCTGTGTTGCCGCGAGGGACCCCGAGGCATGCCTCCCCTCTGTTCCAGGAACTGTAAGTCCTAATGAGATTTTCTTTCACACATCTCAAGGTTCACTCCTTCTTGATACATCTATCTATGTAAAGAGAATTACAAAACAATCTCAAAAAGGATGTTTGTGCAAGTTGAAAACTGTCTTTAAAATATATATGAAAAAGAAGGAAAAAACAAAACAAGTAAAGCCAAGACATTTTGAGGAACAAGGAGCATGTGGCTGGTCCAGGTACATTGCAAGATTTTTTAAAGTGTCAGGACAATGATGCAGTGTGAAATGTGTGTTGGAGCGGCAAACAGAACACAGGAGCAGAATAGAGGGCAAAGAAGCAAACCTATATGCACATAAAAGTGTGCTTTTTGACAGTTAACTCTGCAGATGAATGATGATAAACAGAGACCTCAACC
Organism: Tamandua tetradactyla; assembly: GCF_023851605.1. NCBI lineage: Eukaryota > Metazoa > Chordata > Mammalia > Pilosa > Myrmecophagidae > Tamandua > Tamandua tetradactyla. The sequence continues at coordinate 149,559,051 of NC_135330.1, forward strand.
AGTCACTTCTAAAAATTAAATGTACCTGGGTTATCACACTGTACAAATACATAATTCTAGGTAGATTAAAGACCATAAGGAGATGACGAACAAAACTTTCAAAAAATTGATGAAAAATGCATCAGAAGTTGATGACTATTTTTATGGCTTTGAGGGTAGGGAAGAGTTACTTAAAGATTCCCCATAAGTCAGATATTATTTACAAAACACATGCACACACACAGAAATTCAGCAACTTAACAAAATAAATCTGTAATTTGAAAGACGCCAACCCCCTACTAATCCCTACCAGGCAAACAGTGGTATAAAACCTACAAATTATGAGAGATGCAAGGGGAAATGGTCAACCACTGGACTCTGATGGGAGGGTAAGAGGAGATATATTAGTATTTTTGAATTTTGTTAACTCAATCTTGTATTAACTAGTTTGCAAAATGTCATTTAAAATCCTGTTAATTTATTTTTGAAATTTTTTTCTATTTCTTCTAGCAATTTATTTGAGTATAAGGAAATTTAAAAGTTTTATGATAGTCTTAATATATGCTTGTCGTTTTCTTTTCTGCAAACTGCAACTTTATAACTTTTATCCAGTTTTCTACTAGGGTTTTAGAATCCTTACTTGTTTAATAAGACATATTCATTTATTTATGTTTTTTTTAATTTTTATTTTTATTAATTAAAAAAAATTAACTAACACAACATTTAGAAATCATTCCATTCTACATATGCAATCAGTATTCTTAATATCATACATAGATGTATGATCATCATTTCTTAGTACATATGCATCGATTTAGAAAAAGAAATAGCAAGACAACAGAAAAAGAAATAAACTGATAATATGGAGAAAAAATAAAAATAAAAATAAAAAATACAAAAATATATAAGAAAAAAAGAACAACTATAGCTCAGATGCAGCTTCATTCAGTGTTTTAACATAATTACATTACAATTAGGTAGTATTGTGCTGTACATTTTTGAGTTTTTTTATCTAGTCCTATTGCACAGTCTGTATCCCAACAGCTCCAATTAACCATTATCTTACCCTGTTTCTAACTCCTGCTGAACTCTGTTACCAATGACATATTCCAAGTTTATTCTCGAGTGTCAATTCACATCATTGGGACCATACAGTATTTGTCTTTTACTTTTTGGCTAGACTCACTCAGCATAATGTTCTCTAGGTCCATCCATGTTATTACATGCTTCATAAGTTTATCCTGCCTTAAAGCTGCATAATATTCCATCGTATGTATATACCACAGTTTGTTTAGCCACTCGTCTGTTGATGGACATTTTGGCTGTTTCCATCTCTTTGCAATTGTAATTAACGCTGCTATAAACATTGGTGTGCAAATGTCCGTTTGAGTTTTTGCCCTTAATTCCTTTGAGTAGATTCCCAGCAATGGTATTGCTGGGTCGTATGGCAATTCTATATTCAGCTTTTTGAGGAACCGCCAAACTGCCTTCCACAGTGGTTGCACCATTTGACATTCCCACCAACAGTGGATAAGTGTGCCTCTTTCACCGCATCCTCTCCAGCACTTGTCATTTTCTGTTTTGTTGATAATGGCCATTCTGGTGGGTGTGAGATGATATCTCATTGTGGTTTTGATTTGCATTTCTCTAATGGCCAGGGACATTGAGCATCTCTTCATGTGCCTTTTGGCCATTTGTATTTCCTCCTCTGAGAGGTGTCTATTCAAGTCTTTTTCCCATTTTGTAATTGGGTTGGCTGTCTTTTTGTTGTTGAGTTGAACAATCTCATTATAAATTCTGGATACTAGACCTTTATCTGATATGTCGTTTCCAAATATTGATTCCCATTGTGTAGGCTGTCTTTCTACTTTCTTGATGAAGTTCTTTGATGCACAAAAGTGTTTAATTTTGAGGAGTTCCCATTTATTTATTTCCTTCTTCAGTGCACTTGCTTTAGGTTTAAGGTCCATAAAACTGCCTCCAATTTTTAGATTCATAAGATATCTCCCTACATTTTCCTCTAACTGTTTTATGGTCTTAGATCTAATGTTTAGATCTTTGATCCATTTTGAGTTAACTTTTGTGTAGGGTGTGAGGTATGGGTCTTCTTTCATTCTTTTGCATATGGATATCCAGTTCTCTAGGCACCATTTGTTGAAGAGACTGTTCTGTCCCAGATGAGTTGGCTTGACTGCCTTATCAAAGATCAAATGTCCATAGATGAGAGGGTCTATATCTGAGCACTCTATTCAATTCCATTGGTCGATATACCTATCTTTATGCCAGTACCATGCTGTTTTGACCACTGTGGCTTCATAATATGCCTTAAAGTCAGGCAGTGCAAGACCTCCAGCTTCGTTTTTTTTCCTCAAGATGTTTTTAGCAATTCGGGGCACCCTGCCCTTCCAGATAAATTTGCTTATTGGCTTTTCTAATTCTGAAAAATAAGTTGTTGGGATTTTGATTGGTATTGCATTGAATCTGTAAATCAATTTAGGTAGGATTGACATCTTAACTATATTTAGTTTTCCAATCCATGAACACGGTACGCCCTTCCATCTATTTAGGTCTTCTGTGATTTCTTTTAGCAGTTTTTTGTAGTTTTCTTTATATAGGTTTTTTGTCTCTTTAGTTAAATTTATTCCTAGGTATTTTATTCTTTTAGTTGCAATTGTAAATGGGATTCGTTTCTTGATTTCCCCCTCTGCTTGTTCATTGCTAGTGTATAGAAATGCTACAGATTTTTGAATGTTGATCTTGTAACCTGCTACTTTGCTGTACTCATTTATTAGCTCTAGTAGTTGTGTTGTGGATTTTTCCGGGTTTTCGACGTATAGTTTCATATTGTCTGCAAACAGTGATAGTTTTACTTCTTCCTTTCCTATTTTGATGCCTTGTATTTCTTTTTCTTTTCTAATTGCTCTGGCTAGAACCTCCAACACAATGTTGAATGATAGTGCTGATAGTGGACATCCTTTTCTTGTTCCTGATCTTAGGGGGAAAGTTTTCAATTTTTCCCCATTGAGGATGATATTAGCTGTGGGTTTTTCATATATTCCCTCTATCATTTTAAGGAAGTTCCCTTGTATTCCTATCTTTTGAAGTGTTTTCAACAGGAAAGGATGTTGAATCTTGTCAAATGCCTTCTCTGCATCAATTGAGATGATCATGTGATTTTTCTGCTTTGATTTGTTGATATGGTGTATTACATTAATTGATTTTCTTATGTTGAACCATCTTTGCATACCTGGGATGAATCCTACTTGGTCATGATGTATAATTCTTTTAATGTGCTGTTGGATACGATTTGCTAGAATTTTATTAAGGATTTTTGCATCTATATTCATTAGAGAGATTGGCCTGTAGTTTTCTTTTTTTGTAATATCTTTGCCTGGTTTTGGTATGAGGGTGATGTTGGCTTCATAGAATGAATTAGGTAGTTTTCCCTCCACTTCGATTTTTTGAAGAGTTTGAAGAGAATTGGTACTAATTCTTTCTGGAATGTTTGATAGAATTCAGATGTGAAGCCCTCTGGTCCTGGACTTTTCTTTTTAGGAAGCTTTTGAATGACTGATTCAATTTCTTTACTTGTGATTGGTTTGTTGAGGTCATCTATGTCTTCTTGAGTCAAAGTTGGTTGTTCATGTCTTTCCAGGAACCTGTCCATTTCCTCTAAATTGTTGTATTTATTAGCGTAAAGTTGTTCATTGTATCTTGTTATTACCTCCTTTATTTCTGTGAGGTCAGTAGTTATGTCTCCTCTTCCATTTCTGATCTTATTTATTTGCATCCTCTCTCTTCTTCTTTTTGTCAATCTTGCTAAGGGCCCATCAATCTTATTGATTTTCTCATAGAACCAACTTCTGGCCTTATTGATTTTCTCTATTATTTTCATGTTTTCAATTTCATTTATTTGTGTTCTAATCTTTGTTATTTCTTTCCTTTTGCTTGCTTTGGGATTAATTTGCTGTTCTCTCTCCAGTTCTTCCAAATGGTTAGTTAATTCCTGAATTTTTGCCTTTTCTTCTTTTCTGATATAGGCATTTAGGGCAATAAATTTCCCTCTTAGCACTGCCTTTGCTGCGTCCCATAAGCTTTGATATGTTGTGTTTTCATTTTCATTAGCCTCAAGGTATTTGCTAATTTCTCTAGAAATTTCTTCTTTGACCCAGTCGTTGTTTAGGAATGTGTTGTTGAGCCTCCACGTATTTGTGAATTTTCTGGCACTCCGCCTATTATTGATTTCCAACTTCATTCCTTTATGATCCGAGAAAGTGTTGTGTATGATTTCAATCTTTTTAAATTTGTTAAGACTTGCTTTGTGACCCAGCATATGGTCTATCTTTGAGAATGATCCATGAGCACTTGAGAAAAAGGTGTATCCTGCTGTTGTGGGGTGTAATGTCCTATAAATGTCTGTTAAGTCTAGCTCATTTATAGTAATATTCAGATTCTCTATTTCTTTATTGATCCTCTGTCTAGATGTTCTGCCCATTGATGAGAGTGGTGAATTGAAGCCTCCAAATATTATGGTATATGTGTCTATATCCCTTTTCAGTGTTTGCAGTGTGTTCCTCACGTATTTTGGGGCATTCTGGTTTGGTGCATAAATATTTATGATTGTTATGTCTTCTTGTTTAATTGTTCCTTTTATTAGTAGATAGTGTTCTTCTTTGTCTCTTTTAACTGCTTTACATTTGAAGTCTAATTTGTTGGATATTAGTATAGCTACTCCTACTCTTTTCTGGTTGTTATTTGCATGAAATATCTTTTCCCAACCTTTCACTTTCAATCTATGTTTATCTTTGCATCTAAGATGTGTTTCCTGTAGACAGCATATAGAAGGATCCTGTTTTTTAATCCATTCTGCCAATCTATGTCTTTTGATTGGGGAATTCAGTCCATTAACATTTAGTGTTATTACTGTTTGGATAATATTTTCCTCTAACATTTTGCCTCTTGTATTATATATATCATATCTGATTTTCCTTCTTTCTACACTTTACTCCATACCTCTCTCTTCTGTCTTTTCATATCTGACTCTAGTGCTCCCTTTAGTATTTCTTGCAGAGCTGGTCTCTTGGTCACAAATTCTCTCAGTGACTTTTTGTCTGAAAATGTTTTAATTTCTCCCTCATTTTTTGAAGGATAATTTTGCTGGATATAGGAGTCTTGGTTGGCAGTTTTTCTCTTTTAGTAATTTAAATATATCATCCCACTGTCTTCTAGCTTCCATGGTTTCTGCTGAGAAATCTACACATAGTCTCATTGGGTTTCCCTTGTATGTGATGGATTGTTTTTCTCTTGCTGCTTTCAAGATCCTCTCTTTCTCTTTGACCTCTGACATTCTAACTAGTAAGTGTCTTGGAGAACGCCTATTTGGGTCTAATCTCTTTGGGGTGCACTGAACTTCTTGGATCTGTAATTTTAGGTCTTTCATAAGAGTTGGGAAATTTTCAGTGATAATTTCTTCCATTAGTTTTTCTCCTCCTTTTCCCTTCTCTTCTCCTTCTGGGACACCCACAACATGTATATTTGTGTGGTTCATATTGTCCTTGAGTTCCCTGATACCCTGTTCAAATTTTTCCATTCTTTTCCCGATAGTTTCTGTTTCTTTTTGGAATTCAGATGTTCCATCCTCCAAATCACTAATTCTATCTTCTGTCTCTTTAAATCTGTCAATGTAGGTATCCATTGTTTTTTCCATCTTTTCTACTTTATCCTTCACTTCCATAAGTTCTGTGATTTGTTTTTTCAGTTTTTCTATTTCTTCTTTATGTTCAGCTCATGTCGTCTTCATGTCCTCCCTGAATTTATCGATTTCATTTTTGAAGAGGTTTTCCATTTCTGTTCGTATATTCAGCATTAGTTGTCTCAGCTCTTGTATCTCATTTGAACTATTGGTTTGTTCCTTTGACTGGGCCATATTCTCAATCTTCTGAGCGTGGACAGTTATCTTCTGCTGTTGGCATCTGGGCATTTAGTCAGATTTCCCTGGGTGTCGGACCCAACAAGGTTGTAAGATTTTTCTGTGAAATCTCTGGGTTCTGTTTTTCTTATCCTGCCCAGTAGGTGGCGCTCGTGGCAAACGTTTGTCTGCGGTTCTCACCAGTAAAAGGTGCTGTGGGTCCTTTAACTTTGGAAAACTCTCACCATCCGGGATGTTCGCTAGCCGAAGCGGCTTGGAAGAGTGCCAGCCGGCCCGGGTCCGAACGTGGGGAGGGTCGCTGGCCGCCGCAGCCCGGGAAAGCGCCCGTCCGAATTTCCTAGTCGGCCCGGGGCGCCAAGCTTGGCGGGAGGGCGCCAGCTGCAGTGGCCCGCCAGGGAGTGTGCACGTTCCTGGGGAGTCACGGGTTTGGAAGGGCCCCCCCCCGTCGCCGTTCTCCACGGCCTGGGGATTTCCGATCCAATTCTGTCAGTTGGTCCAGGGGGATGCATGTGGTGTGGGTGCCAGCCGCCGCGGTTTGAGGGGACCGCCTGTCCTATTCTCCCAGCCGGCCCGGGGAGGGGGAAGGGAGTGACTCTGGCCGCTTGCCGCCCTGCCCGGTGAAGCCCGCGCCCCTCGGCGGTCTCACCAGAGAGGGTTCTCTCAGCCAGCCAGCCGTTCCAGGATGGGGTACGCTGTCTTTTTTATCTGTGTCGTGGCTTTGGGAGCTGTTCTGTATCGTTTCTACTCCCCTAGTAGCTGTCCTGGAGGAGAAACTGGACTTCTGGTGGTTCTCCTTCATTCACAGTCTATGTCTCCAATTCATTTTGGACTGTAGTAGAGATATGCAATCCAGTCAGAGGTCCTGGGGCTTGGATCTGGAAATGGTTTCTCTCTTTGAGGCTTTCTTAAAGAGCCAAAAGTCTCTAGAATGCTGGCCAAACAGAGAAACTCCAATGTTCACAAAATGCACAGTTATCTTGCTCACCTGCTCTGCTGGGGCTCCAGAGATTCAGGCATTCATCCCATCTGTGTCACCAAATTGTTACCATACAAAGGCTGTCAGTTTTTCTGCCCAACATACACAATTACCAATTCCTGAGACACCGGGGTTTCCAAGAGAGTAAAAGTTTATTACTACATGTGTTGCAGGAGAATAGACTGCCTAACACCCCCAAATCTGTCTTCCTGTATTTAGAGTGTTCGTGGTTTTTAAGGATTTTAGAAGGGGAAATAAGGTCATTCCAGATAGTAAACTTGAAGCACAGAAGGAGAGAAGTGTTAATATTATCATTTCCATAGGAGAGCATAAATTGAAAGGAGGGGAACCAGAGCTATCCAGACATATTTATTTTAATAATACTATGTTTGACATATTTCTGCAAAATACTTTCTCATTTTCTTATTCCATTGATATTCAACTTTTTAACATTACAAAATCCATGTTTTAAAAATAATTTAATTGCTTTTATAATCAATAACTCCAGTTTCCTCATAGGACATATAAGTATACATGTAACTTTTATTCAAATTAGTTATTTTTTTTAAGTTTTCATTTGATATACATACAGAAAGAAAAAATGTGTGTAGATAACATACAGGAGGTGGAATTTGACTGTTTCCCAGTGAGGGAGTTAGAAATCCCAGCCCACAATGACATTATAAGACTGGGGGAAAGTGACAAAAATAACAATTTCAGAGTTCTGGAAATCACCTAAATGCATACAACAATCACAGTAACATGTATATGCAAAGATCTGTTGAATTTTAGGTAAGAACAGAAGACTGGGACATTCTTACCTGGGGTGACATGTTGTGTCAGGCAGGTGGTGAGATGTGGCATCATCGCTAAAATTGGTAGATAGTGCTCACATGATTTGAAGAAGTGAGTGATGTCTATAGCCAGTGGTGATGTCAGTGGAAGTAACAATTTAATTGGGGGGTGAGCAGAGAGAAATAGCAGCTCCACGACCCGACATTGTGGTTTTAGCTGGGGCAAACATACTCCTCGTTAAGCCTGAGTGCAGGCGCAGAGAAGATGCAAAAGGGCCCAGAAAATAAAAGACTTCGTATATCAGATACCAAAAGCACAATCTATACTAGAAACATTTGTTTCAAATAACACCTTTAAGAAATAATAGACAAGCCACAGAAAGGGAGAAAACATTTACAAACCATGTATCTAATAAAGGACATGCATCCAGAATATAAATATATGTTTAGGAGGCAGTCTTAACATGGGCTGCCACTTTTCCCTGGATACAGTTCAAATACATGTATCCTGTGCTCAGGACCAGGTGTGCTAGCTTGGTGGAATAAAACCCAATTCCATAATAAAGGGAGTGCTGGTACCTTCCTTCCCTTATTGTTCATAATATGTGTAAAAATTCACTGGAAACTGTCTGACTCTGATAGGCTTATATTCCATGACATCCAGTTCACTCTGCAGTTGTATATCTGTTCCTGGCAGGAGGAAGCATGTTTCCTCCACTTTGGCACACAAACATAAGAGAAGGGTGCTGTGCATAACACTTCTATCTGTGCAGACCAAGCTTGAGATCTGCTGACTATGGGGAATCAACGCTCCGTACCTAATGACCTTGCTTTGCTTCTTTCTCTTCTGCAAGTGAATTATTATTTTTTTTTCCATCAAAGCCTGTGCTTTTGCAGACAACACTGACACTTTTATTTTAGTGGGCTTATTCCACTTTCTTCTTTCTTTTCAAGAAATTGGTTTATACTTAGATCATTTTCTTCATTTATTTTCTTAAATTATAAACTCCCATTAGCATGGCTGTAGTTGCATCCCACAAGTTTTATGTCATATTTTAATTGATATTCAAATATTGTCAAAACACAATGTCATTTATTTTCCACCTGTGGTTGATTAAGAAATGTATTGCTTAAAATAAAAAATTAGAATTTTCTAGTTATCCTTTTGTGTTTTTGTTAGTAATTTATAGCTCAATTCTTTTGAAGAAATGAAAATTTTATTTCATTTTTTAAGCACATGTTGAGACTTGCTTTATACTACAGCTCATGGGTATTGTTTTCATAAATATGCCAAAAATATTATATACATACATGTATATATATATATATGTATACACACACATTAATATTATTTAGATTTGTTTATATTTATCATTGTTCTGCTTCATTTTTGTTATCTGAGAGTTGTGTTGACTGTACATTCTGGGGATTCTTTCTTCTAACTCTTTCAATTGAAGCTATATTAACAGATGCATTCAAACTTTAAATTGTTTAATCTTTTTGCTAGATAAACCCTTTTAAACATGGGAAATGTTCTTTTCTGCAGTCATATCTCTTGCATTAAAATCTACTGTATCTTTTGTTAATATAGTTAAATTAACTTTTTTTGGTAGTGTTCCGTAGCATACATTTTCCCAATCATTTTACTTCCTGTAGAGCTACATTTAAAGCATATTTGTTGTGAGTAAAAGATAGGATGTTTATTCACTTAGATTGAATATCTTTGTTATTTTAATTGCATTTTTATGTTTGCACTAAATGAATTGTTGATATATTTTATGTTTATTATTCCATTATGTGTTGTCTCTTGTCCAACTAAAGATACTTTGCTTCTTTCTTATTTTACTTTGGATGAATCAATTATTTTTTTAAAAGTTTCACTTTACTCTACAAATGGTTTATTCTCACTGTGCTGGTCTGAATCTGTGGTGGACCCCAGAAAAGCCATGCCCTTTCATCCTCATTCAATATTGCTGGTTGGGAGCATTTTGACTGTTTCTATGAAGATGTGACCCACCTAATTGTGGGTGGTAACTTTTAATTAGATGATTTCCATGGAGGTGTGTCTCCACCCGCTGAAGGTGGAATTGCTTGCTGGACTTATTTAAAAGAGGAAACATTTGGAGAGAGTCCCTTTTTTGGTAGAGCCACGTGAAAGCCAGCAGACGCCGCCATGTTCGCCATGTGCCCTTCCAGTTGAGAGAGAAACGTTGAATGTCGTTGACCTTCTTGAACCAAGGTATCTTTCCCTGGATGCCTTTGATTGGACATTTCTATAGACTTTTTTTAATTGTGACATTTTCTTGGCCTTAGAACTGTAAACTAGCAATTTATTAAATTCCCCTTTTTAAAAGCCATTCTGTTTCTGGTATATTGAATTCCAGCAGCTAGCAAAGTAGAACAGTCATACACTTCATTTTTTCCCAAAAAAGTTAGACTAGGTCTTCCAAACTTGTGCTGCACTATCTGTTTTCCCTATTGATCTTCAAGACAACATTTATTACTTAAATTTTTGCAACTGTTCCATTGACATAAGTATCTTAGCTGCTCTATAAAAATAATTTTGTAATGTGTATTAACATCCAGAAAAATCAAGGTTTGTATTAGCTAGGGTTCCCTAGAGAAACAGAACCAGGAGGAGAGATCTGTAAATATAAAATTTATAAAAGTGTCTCACATAATTGTGGGGATATACAGTCCAAGGTCTGTAGGGCAGGCTGCAGCTGGCAGCACCAATGAATGTCAATGAACTCTCAGAAGAGGCTGGCTGGGCAACCATGGTGGAGGAAGAGTCCCAGGTCTGTAGCGCAGGCCGTGACCTGGCAGCTCCAATGCCGGTCCTCAATGAACTCTCAGGAGAGGCTGGCTGGCTGAAGCAGGAAGAATGATTGTCTCTTCTGAATCCTGCTTAAAAGCCTTCTGGTGATTAGATTAAGCATCACTGATTGTAGAAGACACTCCTCTTAGCAATCAGCTGTGTATGCTGCTGACATGTATAGTATTACACATTAACCAAACTGAGCAATGACTTAAGTTGTTTTTTTTTATTTAGTTTGTTTTTTTGTGTCTTTTTAATTTTTTTGGTTTTTATTTGTTTTATTTTTTTCTACAGCTTTTATTGATTACTCTCCTTCATTTAAAACTTCTCTATCTGATAATTTTACCTAACAGAACATCTGTTTCAAATTATTGCTGATACATTTTTTCTTCCCTTTTATTTTTAATTAAACACCTCATTTTGAAGTAATTATACATGTGCACCAGTAACAAGAAATTATATGGAAAGATTTCATATACTTTTTACTGCTTCCCCCAATGGTAATATCTGGGAAAACTATACCAATATTACATCTTGGGTATAGACATTGATATAATCAAGATATGGATCACCTATATCACCACAGTGATCCCTCATGTTGTCTCTGTTCCTCTAATCCCTAGCCTCTTCTTAACCCTTGGCAACAACTAATCTGTTCTTCATATCTATAATTTTGTCATTTTAAGAAAATTACCAAAAAGGGAATAAGGCAGTAGGTAACTGTTTATAATTGGCTATATTTGATCAGTATAATTCTCTAAAAATTCATCTAGGCCATTCCATGCATCAATTATCTGCTGGTAAAAATCTGTAATTTTCTTACTTCTGACCATGTCTCATTTTCCCCTTCAAACCTGATGAATATTTATGATGGGTATAAGAGTCTAGGAGATTGCTTTGTTTAGAACTTCAGATACCTTGTGGCACTTTCTTCTCATCTGCATTTTTTCTGATGGAAAATCCACTCATTTGAATTATTTGTTCTATATATGCATATTATCAGATTTTTCTGGTTGTATTCAAGACTTTTTCATCCTTGGTTTTCAGAAGTTTAATTTTTTTTTAATGAAAACTTACTTTTCATAATTATGATGTGCCTTGCTGGTGATTTCTTTGGGTTTATTTTTCTCGGGGTCACTCAGCTCTTTGAAACTGTAGATTTATATCTCTTGCTGAATTAGGTAAGTTTTCACCTTTATTTCTTTGAGTACATTTTCAGACCTGCCCTCTTCCTCCTTATTTGCCAGGATTCCAATGAAATTAATGTTATTTCTCTTGTTATAGTCCCTCAGACTTCTTAGTCTTTGAAAAATTTTAGTGTATTTTTCTCTGTTGGGAAAAAATGGATTTCCATTGCTCTATCTTGTAATTCTGTGAATTCCTTCCTGTGTTGCCTCAATTTTGTAGTTGATTCTTTCCGCTGATATATATATATATATATATCATTTATATGGGCAGGCACTGGGAATCAAACCTGGGTCTCCAGCATGGAAGGTGAGAACTTGGCCTACTGAGCCACCATGACCTGCCCTCCACTGATCTTTTGAGCTCTGTTATTGTATTTTTCAGCTCTAAACTTTTCATTTGGTTGTTCTTTATATCTTGTATGTTCTTTATTGAGGTTTTCTATCTTTCAAAAATGTTTTTCAAATGTAATTTTGATTGTTTGTTGGACCATGTTTATCATGGCTGCGTAAAAGTCTCTGACATCATCCAGGCTGAGGAAGGGGAGTATCACATTGTCATTTACAGGATGAAGTAGAAGTTCTGGTTCCCACTTGAGTAGGGAGCGCTAATCATCACTATTAAGATGGAGGGGGAGTTCTCAATCCCCTTGTGATCTCCACTGACCCGGGATTGGTGCCATTATTACTGGTGCTTGATGGTGAAAGTCCTGACTCTCCGCTCAGTCATATCCCTTCTCCACCCCATCAGGAAGAGTGAGGAGTGCCTCATTACTGCGAAGTAGGAATGGAAGTTCAGGATCCTGATATGATCTCCAGTGACACTAGTGATGTAGTAAGTTGCTGTTCTAGATTGACTGGAGATTTAAGATCAAATTTGAATGATAAAAATGAAAAACATAATATTATTGAACACCACATCAAATGCCTGCTTGGTTACATTTCTAAAAACAGTAAATAAATATTATCTTCTTGGATTTAAGGTCCGAAGGGAGATGTATATAGTTCTTGCTTTTTGCTCCATTATTGATTAGAGAAATGCTCAATCGCCTGTACCATTCTACCATTTTGGTGGTTGGCATGAGAAAAGTTCTGCTGTTTTAAAAACTCTTTTAGCTGAGTCTAAAGACATGATGATTCTTTACTTTGTTATGAGATCAAATATACATAGAAAGAAATCTTTAACAAAATTTTAAAGATAAGATAATAAGACATGGTGTTATAATATATTTAGTAAGATATCATTTTAATGTTTCATAAGAGATCAGTACAAAAATTAGATTTTTTCTGATACTCACACAACTAAATCAGAATAATGTTTTCATGGCTATCTCTCACATTATTCTTAATAGAAAATCATACCTTATTCTAAATAGAAAATCATACTAAGCCTCTATTGGAATAACTTATAGTCATTCCTGATTTTGTACATTTTAATTTTACATGCATGCAGTTTAATTTATGCTCATTATAATTTTTGTCTATTGCTATGTAGTACACTCTTTAAAGTTGGCAAGCCAGAGTATAGATTTACTCATTATCAATTAATAATATTATGATTTCTGTAAACACAATCCTTGAAAATATTTATATAAATATGGATATATAAATACAAGAATTGTTTGGATACTAAGTAGAGGTATTGAGATTATAATTCAAAATGGGGAATCACTAATTTCAGAATTCTGTCCTAAATATATTCACTTGTCTGAGAATTTTTAATTTAAATGTAAATTATAAAAATAAACTCCTCTCCCAAAGAAACACAACATTTATTCTGTGACCACAGTTAGGTAGAAATATACCAAAGAGAGAAAAAGATAATAAAATTAATAATTAAAGAAAGATAAGAAATAAGATATAGAGATAAGGGCCAAAAATCCTATATATTAGTACTGAGAGGAAAAAAGAACGAAAGAAAGAATGGTCATTTTCAAAGTGGTTTTGAGAGCAGAATCTTAAATTTTCCACTTATATTGGGAAGTTGAAGAAAATCAGATCGTGAAGGAGAGGGAGCTGGTGAAGTGTAGGCCCTAAGGATCTGTTCTCATAGCATAAACCATCACAGAAACAAACAAACTTACAAAGGAAGTCAAAGATAGAAAGGAGGCAGTGAAGAAAACAGACAGTTGCTTCTTTTTATCCTGGTGCTCCTTCACACCTTTAGCCCCTGACCCACAGAGGTGCTGACAAAGATCAGAGGGATAGTGAACCAAAACAACACCAAAAAAAAAAAAAAAAAAAAAAAAAAAAATCACCACGTATTTTCTTGACAGCAGTGCTCCAAATTCCCTCCAACTTCCTCAAGCATTTCAGGCTCCTGAGAAATGTAGCTGCATGCAGTCTCCTGTAACTCAGACATGAACAAACCAAGGTATAAAAACATAGCTGTATCTCTCTATGAATGCACACTCAGAAAGTAGAGAAGTTCACAACATATCCTGTCATTATTTGGAAACTTATAACCATTGATTTTTAAAGCTCTAACAAAACAGTGAAAAATGACGATAAATAAAATAAGGAAATATATCTCCTCAGAGGATGTTATATCAAGTCATAAAAATCAATTATGTCATATAAGCAATCAGGCTTTCATATATTACTCCTTAATAACAAGAAAAATAAGAACAGTCCCCAAAACAACAACAAATTTTGACCAGTCAAATTCCCAATAAATAAAGCATACATCAAAGGAAAAATAAAACAAATCCCAGTAGCAATAAATTCCAGATTGCCTAGACAACCTCCAGATATGAAAATATCACACATGAGAGATTGTTAAACTCATGATTTGGATCTTTTATCCACAAAACTCTTACATGTTACGTTATAATGACAAATTTGGTGATTTTTTAAAAGATATAATCTTGTTAAATGAGATTTTTATTTACTCAAGATGAGCATATTGTCAAGCTCTCTCATTATTTATAATAATTATGAGAAAATAAGAAACACTTTAACTATAACATACGGGAAATAATAGTGATTTCTTTTAGTAAATACATTTCTTTCTATGTTCAGACTAATATGTTGGTGTTAGTTAAATATATATATATATATGTATATATATATATATATTTACTTACAGATTTTTTTCTTAAACTTACTTTAACTGTCTCCTTTTGATTTGGGGGCAGTTTCTCTTTTGTTTCAATCATCTGATAACAAAATCCTTTCACGTTATAGGCAGCAGTGGGTCTTGGTTGCAATAGCTGTGTCAGCTGTAGAAGAATGAAAATCTCACTAAATGTGATGCCAGTGAATCTCTAATAGCCTCAGAAATAAGAGGATCCAATTAGAAAACATGGAAAGAAAAATGCAGTCAGAAAATAAATAAAGGAATAAATTATATATTTTGGTACAAATATATTTATCTTTAGCTAGTAAAAAATATATATATATTGGAATAAAACTTTTCACCTGTCAGATTGGAAAAGAAAAATAAATGGTGATTCATTTGGTTTGCAAGTTTAAAAACAGACACTTTTATAATATGGATGGCAGAATACATTGGCTCAGCCTCTAAGGATGGAAATACTGTAGTGTCTATAAAAATATTTAGTACAGGTCTTTAGGCAGTAATGCTGACGCTATTAACTATAGCTAATGTATATTGCATATTAAAACTTTGGACACATATTTAAATATAAAGAATTACCATATCTGCATGTATCTATAGGTAGGAAATATTTTTGTCTTCCTTTACAAAGGGTATTTGATGCTTAAAGTAGAAAAAAGAAAAAAATAAACCAAGGTCATGTGAATCAATATGATGGATATAAAAAAGCTATAAAAATAAAGACAAAAGCTTCATATTTTAATTGAATGACCTCTATAATAAATTAAAATGTAAAAAAAAAATTAAAAACAGCATCTATCTTTGTACATATTTGCGTATAAAAGCATAAAATATCTGTGAATGATGGGTAGATGGGCCAAATTTAGAAGGTACATATTTCAAATCTACTTTTATGCTCTTTGAATTTAGAACCATGTAGAAATTCTCTATAAAATAGAAGTAAATGAAAAATGGTAATGGCTCTTTGGAATTTTTTTATCACTCATTTATTATGCATCATTATTTTACCACACACAAATGAATCCTTAAATAATACTATTGAATATTTTGATTTGTATTATTATATTTATTATTTTATTGAAATAATAATATTAAATATTTTGAACAATATATATTTTGAATTTTAGTGTTCATTAACTCACATGAGAGAAAAATGCCAATTGTTCTCCTCTTTCTTTTAGTAATACTCCGAAACACACGCACATCCATATTCACATGCATGCACACATCACTCCATGCTGAGAATAAGTTGTACAAAGAGACCACGTTTGTCATCCTCCCTTATGTGGCCACAGGACCAATTTCTCCCCCAGTGAAATGTGATCGCTTTGTTGTGAGTGACTTTCATCTCTTAAAAGGAAATTGGTTGCAGTCTGCTCACTCAATTTCTCCTTTTCCCCCAGCTGGATGACAAAAGGCATGAGGACATAGATTTTGGTGGAACAATAATTTAGAAAGATGACCTCAAGGCACAGAGTCTAACTCTGCACTACTCATCAGAGAGAAATAAATTTCTATATCATTTGAGCCACTGTACTTTTGAGCCTTTTTGTACAGGACCATAACCTGTAGTTAATAAAACTATCTATTTACCACTTACTAATGTTAAAATTCTAATGTGTTCTTTTATTACTTGCCTTTTGATTCTACATTACATTGTAGATTCTACATTACATTGTGAAGTTGGAATGGTAAATAGTTAGTAGCCATCTTAATTTCTTAAACTTTCATTTTTACTGTTTTGTAAAAACTTTGTAGTTTTAGAAAACTACAAAGGAGAAACCAAAAGTAACTGACATACCAACAGTCCTTTGTGATGCTAGTTAAGACACCAGCCTGTATGGGAAAGGAGGAACTGTGATGAGCAAGTATGTGGACACTGACAGATCTGCTATGCTTCACCAGGTAAGCCCATTCTTTCACAACCATTCTGTCCGGGCAGCTGTATTAGTCAGTGTTCTCTAGAGAAACAAGAACTGACAGGAGATATCTGTAAATATGAAATTTGAAAGGTGTCTCATGCAACTGTGAGAAAAGAAGAATCCAAATCCACAGGGCAGGCTGTGAAGCTGACAGCTCCAGTGAAGGGTCTGGATGAACTGCAGAGGAGAGATTGGCTGGCTGAAGAAGTAGTGAAAAATTCTTCTTCTGCCTTTAAAGTCTCCAACTCTGTTATAATTTGTAAGCTACCAGAATGCACTATACAAGAACTGCAACAACTATTTAAAAAGGGAATTTATTCAATTGCAATTTTACAATTCTAAGGGCATGAATATGTACAAATTAAGGCCAAGCTATCAAATGTCCAGTCTAAGGCATCCAGCGAAAGATACCTTGGTTCAAGAAGGCCGATGACATTCAGGGTTTCTCTCTCAGCTGCAAAGGCACATGGCAAAATCTGATCTCTTCAACAGCTTCCCCAGGGTTCTGTCAATTCTGTTCGTTCTGTCAGTTCTGGTGGCTCTCATGACCCTCATGGCTCTTTCCAAAATGGTTCTTTCTTAAAGGGCTCCAGTAAGCAACCCCACCTTGAATAGGTGGAGATTCATCTCCCTGGAAAGCATCTAATCAAATGTTACCAACCACAATTGGGGTGGGTGACATCTCCACGGAAACAATAAAAAATATTCCACCCAGCAATGTTAAATAAAGACGAAAGGACATGGCTTTTCTGGGGCACACAACAGATTCAAACCACCACAAACTCATTGGATTATCTTGTTGGTGAGAGATATCCCTCAGTTGGTGAGAGATTACCAATGTAATCAGCCATAGATACAATCAACTGACTGATGATTTAATACACCAGCCTTCCAGTTTATCAGCCAGCCATGAAATATCCTTGCAGCAGTGGTCAGGTCAGTGCTTACCTGGACATCATCACTTGGCCAAGTTGACACGAGAACCTAACCATCACAGCAGCTTTTGCAGATATATGGCACCGAAGACACCCTGCCCTAGACAAGTCACATAGCTCCTGTCTTCCTTGTCTCTCCCTCCCCATTTCCCCATACTCTTTCTTCAGCAGGCATATAAATTATCTTTCCTCCACTTTTCTTTGAGCAGTAATTTAATTCTGCTCCCACATTGTGTCACTAAGCTCAATAAACTTCTTCACCTTGATTTTCAGAGGCTATTTTCAACTTAAATCTATTGTCTATTAATTTTTCATGTTTCGTGACAGTATTGCATTATATCTTTATAACACCGTGTATATGGGAAAGAAAAATGCTTTTTAAATACTTAATGAGCTAAAATAAGATTCATCTTGAAATTTATGTGTATTTGTTGTTCTTGACAATATCAACAAAAAACTCAAAATACCTGAGATGCAAGAAAAGTCCAAATTAAGGGGACACATAACCAAAACGTATATGTTTTTATAAAAATATAAACATAAAAATACTGCAAAGACATGTCTTCGTTTCAAGAAGGAAGGAAAAGAAAAATAAAGGTCCAAAATCTAAGAAGGAGATTTTAAAGGAAAGAAAGAAGCCAATAATCATCCATAAAATCTTAAAAAGCTTAAATCAATGAATAATATCATGGATGTCTGATCTGAAGAACAAAAGAGGAGAATGAGAGAGGGAGAGAGAGAAGGAGGAAGTGAGAAACGGTATTTGGCAATGCTTATAAAAACTTGTGAGGATTAAAAAAAAACTTGAAAAAACATACTCTATTAATCAATACATAGAATTAGACTAAGAATGATTAGAATAAGCCTGTATTTTAAATGTAGTCATTGTTCACAATATATAAGTAGTTTAAAAATCTACTTACATTTTAATAAGTATGATTTATACAGAATTATTGCCTACCACATGGCAAATGCTCAATATATGCATATAAAATAAAAATTGTATATAAGTATAAATAATAAATCTTCAACAGTACTGTATTAAATATTACACAAAAGTCAACAGTATTGAGTATTTTTTATCATTTTTACTGGTATATTTTAATCCACATAGATTGATTTGAAATGCATCCATGCAATTTTACTCGTGTTCATCTCCTTATTTTTGTGTTATTTTTTATCCAATGGCCCATTGTTCTTCTATCTCAGCTGCTAAAAGAAAGAATAAAGAATTTAGCCCTTGGGGATTTGATGGCCTTAACAAATTAAAATAAGTAATACAAAGAAAATTGAAATTTTGAGCTTTGAACAGGAATAGTTGGATTACAAACCCACAGGCAACTGGTTTATTTCTGTCTCTTTCCTCTGATATGTATGTGAAGGAGAATTTTGTTCTAAAAGCTTCCATTAACATTAAAACATTTTTAACTCAGGCCATTTTTTTTTCCTCCAAAATACCTGTTTTCTTGTACTTTTTAGTAATGTTATATTTAGTTGATTGCTTCATGGTGATATCTCTTTTTCAAGCAGGTTAGGCCATGTCATATATCCCCCCCCACCCCCTACCCCCATTCTTGTAGGTTGCCTGAAAGTAGCAAATGCAGTGGTAAGATAAACATTGAAGAGATACAATGGGGCAAAGAACTTATCCCATCATAAGACAATGGCATTTAAACCTGTCTAGGTGAACATAGTTGAATTGTTTCCAGGTCATCACATAGTAAAATTCAATGTTAAAGGTTGGTTTGCTTACTTTTGCTCCTTAATGTATCAAAGTCAATTTAATTCCATATTAGTAATAAAATATTTGCATTTCCCTTTGGGAAAATTATTAGCAATTAGAACGTCATTTAAAGGAATTTGTAGAATCTCTGTTCAAAATGTCACATTTTTGGCTAAGTCAATGGATGAATTAATTGATTGCAATGATTAATAAAATAAATATGACAATTGAATATTAAAGCCTGGAAATTCCCATACTTGAGAGAGTAAAAAGAATAAAGAATAGAAAAAAAATAGATCTATTTCAGAGCTGAATTTGATAGTTTTAAAAAATAGCTTCTATTTATGGCTGGCGACCCAGGATACAATTTTCCAAAGTTCTGTGAAGTCTTTGAAATTACATGCACCTTTTGATACAAATATATGCCCAGTTTTATCTTGGGAACACAGAATGTGCAGCTATCCTCATATATTCTGTGGTACAAAGAAATTGCAGTATAGGTCACAAAACAAGTGTCAGTAAATGGAAAGATTAATGATTGAAATCATGCAAAGTATTTGCTCTAAGCACATGGAATGAAACTAAAAATCAATAACAGAGGGAGAACTGGACATTTCACAAATATTTGCTTAAATACTAATGGGTTAAAGAAGAAATCACAAGAGAAATTAGGAAATATCTTGAGGCAAGTGAAAATGAAAGCACAACATACCAAAACTTATGGAATGGAGTAAGATCAGTGCTGAGCAGGAAATGTATAGTTGTAAACACATTAAAAATTAAGGAGAATCTCAGATCAGGGGCCTAATCTCTTACCTTGAAAATCTTACCTTGAAAACAAGAACAATCCAGAGTAAGTTGAAGGAAGGAAAGGTTGAAGATTTGAGTTGGGATCAGTGAAATAGAAAACAATGGAGAAAATCAAGAAAACCGATAACTGCTTCTTTGAAAAGATCAACAAAATTGGAAAATGTTTATACCGAGAAAGAAAAAAAATATGACATAAGTAACACAAACTAGAAATGAAATAGAAACATTACAACTGACTTTATAGAAATTTAATGGATTATGAGGATACTATAAACAATTGTATGCCAACAAATTAGAAAGCACAGATTAAATAGACAGAAGCCTAGAAATGCATAAATTACCAACACTGTTGCTAATTACCAACACTGACTCAAAGTAAATAGACGATCTTAACAGACCAATAACAAGTCAACGGATTGAGCAGTAATCGAAAACCTCCTAACAAAGAAAAGTCCAAACGAGATACATGGCTTCACAGGTGAATTTTTACCAAATAGTTCAAGAAGAATTAACACTAAGTGTATTCAAACTCTTTAAAAAAAAAATGGAGAAGGGAATCTTCATAACTCATTCTGTGAGACCAGCATCAGTCATATATCAAAGCCAGATAAAACTAACCCCAAAAAAGGAAATTACAGACCACTAATTCATGATATATAAATGCAAAAATCATCAACAAATTAACAGCAAACCAAATCCAACAGCATATTAAAAGGTTATACACCATGATCAAGTGGAATTTGATTTAGAAGTGTAAAGGTGGTTCAATTTGAGAAAATCAGTCAATATAATACATCACACTAATAAAATGAAAGGAAACAAACTTGATAATCTCAACTGATTCAGAAAAGGCTTTTGTCAAAATCTAGCACCCCTATTTGATAAAAACAATACTCAGGAACAAAGAATAAAAGGGAATTGCCTCAAACTGATGATACAAAGGCAGGTGTGAATAACCTCCAACTGACAACATACTTATAGGTAATAAAATGAAACTTTACCCCTAAAATTCAGAGCAAGGCAATTATACTCTCTTTCACTACTGTTAGTCAGTTACCTAGAGTAATTATTCAAGAAAAAGAAATATAAATTATTGAAATTGGAAAGGGAATAGTGGCAGTATCCCAATTCACAGATGACATAATTCTAAATATAGAGAATATCCTTAATAATCTAGAAGAAAACTACAATATTGAATGTATCAGTTCATCAAAGTGGCAGGATGCAAGGTCACAGCATAAAATCAGTAGTGTTTTGATATAGCAGCAATGAATAATCCAAAAAGGAAATCAAGAAAGCAATTCCATTTACAACTAAAATTCCATTTGCAGCTAAAAGAATCAAATACCTAAGAATAAATTTAACCAAGGATGTAAAGGACTTATATATGGAAAACTGTAAATCATAGGGAATGCAATTAAAGAAGCTTAAATACATGGGAAGGTATTCCATGCTCATGGGTTGGAAAACTTATCCCTAAGATGTCAGTTGATACTACCCAAGTAATTTACAGATTCAGTGTGTACTGGTTTGAAAAGTCATATTCTTAATCATGTTTCAATATTGCTAGGTGGGATCTTTTTGACTAAGTTGTTTCCATGGAGATGTGTCTCTACCCATTCAATGGGGTTTTGTAATGGAGTCCTTTAAGAGGGAACAATTTTGGAAACAATTTCAGACCCAACATGAGACCTAAATGTTTGAGATGAAGAAAGAGAACACTCCTGGGGAAGTTGTTTGAAATGAGAAGCCAGCGAGGCCAGCAGTTGCCAGCCACATATTTCCCAGCTGACAGAGGTGTTCTGGACCCATTAGTCTTTCTTGAGATAAGGTATCTTTCCATGGGTGCCTTAGTATGAACATTTTCATGGCCTTTGAACTCTAAACTTAAATAAATTCCTTTTTAAAAGCTGTTGCATTTCTGGTACATGACATTCTGGCAGCTTTAGCAAACCAATACAGATTTTGGTATCAGATAAATGGGGTACAGTGGTTTACAAATATCAAGCATGTTGGAAAAGCTTTTTAGATGGATAAGAGGAAGATTTTGGAAGAGTTGTGAGGAGCTTTTTTTTTTAATATTTTTTGCTTTAGTCTCACACAGAAGTTGAAGTTTTAAAATATGAATGGCCATCTATTTTCAATACCCTGCAATATTGACATTCCTTTGTTCTTCCTCATGCAAAAACATTTTTAATTGGTACATTTTGTCACTATCATTGTACACTCTAGACATTCCTAAGTTATACCATCTCAGTCTTTATTGTCTATTTTTTCTTCTGGTTTCTTAAGTACCCCCAACCCTTCTCCCTCCATCATTCTCACATTCAGCTTCATTCAGCATACTTACATTATTGTGCTACAACCAGGTAGTATTGTGCTATCCATTTCTCAATTTTAACACTCAGTCTTGTTGCACAATCTGTATCCCTTCAGCTCCAGTTACCCAATTTCTACCCTATTTCTATCTCCTGATGCCTCTGATCTTAACTGAAATTCTCCAAGTTTATTCATTAATGTTAGTTCATATCAGTGAGATCATACAGTATTTGCCTTTTGTTTCTGGCTAATCTCACTCAGCATAATGTCCTCAAGGTCCTTCCACATTGTTACATGCTTCATGACTTTATTCTGTTTTACAGCTGCATAGTATTCCATTGTATGTATAGACCACAGCTTGTATAGCCTCTCATCTCTTGATGGACTTTTGGGCTGTTTCCAACTCTTTGCAATTGTAAATAATGCTGCTATAGACATTGGTGTGCAAATGTCCATTTGTGTCCTTGTCCTCATGTCCTCTGAATATATACCTAACATTGGGATTGCTGGATCATATGTCAATTCTATGCTAGCTTCCTGAGGAACCACCAAACTGCCTCCCATGTGGTTGTACCAATTTACATTCCCACCAACAGTGGATAAGTGTGCTTCTTTCTCCACATCCTCTCCAGCACTGGAAGTATTTTGTTTTATTGATAATGGCCATTCTGGTGGGTATGAGATGATATTTCATTGTGGTTTTGATTTGCACTTCCCTAATAGCCAGTGAAGTTGAACATCTTTTCATGTGCCTTTTGGCCATTTGTATTTCCTCTTCTGAGAATTGTCTGTTCGTTATCTCTTGCCCATTTTGTAATTGGTTGTTTGTCTTCTTGTGGTTGAGTTGAACAATTTCTTTATATATTCTGGATACTAGACCCTTATCTGATATGTTGTTTCCAAATATTGTCTCCCATTATGTAGGCTGACGTATTACTTTCTTGACAAAGTTCTTTGATGCACAAAAGTGTTTAATTTTAAGGAGTTCCAATTTATCTGTTTCTTTCTTCAATGTTCATGTTTTGGATGTAAGATCTAGGAAACCACCTCCTATTACAAGTTTTATAAGAAATTTCCCTATGTTTTCTTCTAAAAGTTTTATGGTCTTGGCTCTAATGTTTAGGTCTTTGATCTATTTTGAACTAATTTTTGTATAGGGTGTGAGATGTGGATACTCTTCATTCTTTTGCATGTGGCTATCCAGTTCTCCAAGCATCATTTATTGAAGAGACTGTTCTGTCCCAGCTGAGTTGGCTTGACTGCATTATCAAAGATCAATTGTCGATAGATGAGAGAATCTATATCTGAACACTTTATTAGATTCCATTGGTCAGTAAATCTATCTTTACAACAGTACCATGCTGTTTTGACCACTGTAGCTTCATAATATGCCTTAAATCAGGTAGTGTGATACCTCTGATTTCATTTTTCTTTCTCAGGATATTTTTAGCTATTTGGGGTGCCCTGCCCTTCCAGATAATTTTCATTTTTGGTCTTCTATTTTTGCACAGCACATTTTTGGGATTTTAATTGGTATTGCACTGAATCTATAAAACAAATGAGGTAGAATTGACATCTTAACTATATTTAATCTTCTAATCTATGAACACTGTATTCCTTTCCATTTATTTAGGTCTTCTTTAATTTCCTTTAGCAGTGTCTTGTAGATTTTTTTGCATAAGTCTTCTGTGTCCTTAGTTAAATTTATCCCTAAATATTTTATTCTTTTGGTTGCAATTGTAAACAGATTTTTTTTCTTGATTTTCCCCTCATATTGCTAATTACTAGTGTATAGAACACTATAGATTTGTGATTGTTGATCTTGTAACCTGCCACTTTGCTGGACTCATTTATTAGCTCTGGTAGTTTTGCTATGGATTTTTCAGGGTTTTTGACATATAGTATCATGCCATCTGAAAACAGTGAGAGTTTTACTTCTTCCTTTCCAATTCTGATGCCTTGTATTTCTATTTCTTGTCTAATTACTCTGGTTAGATTTTCCAACACAATGTTGAATAATAATGGACACCCTTGTCCTGTTCCTGATCTTAGGGGGAAAGCTTTCAGTTTTTCCCCATTGAGGATGATGTTAGCTGTGGGTTTTTCACAGAAAGTCCCCTTCTATTCCTATCCTTTGAAGTGTTTTCAACAAGAAAGGGTGTTGAATTTTGTCAAACACCTTTTCTGAATCAATTGAGATGATCATGTTTTTATCTGCTTTTATTTGCTGATATGGTGTATTACATCAATTGATTTTCTTATGTTGAACCATCCTTGCATACCTAGGATGAATCCAACTTGGTCATGGTGTATAATTCTTTTAATGTGCTGCTGGATTCGATTTGCAAGAATTTTGTTGAGGAGATTTGCATATATATTAATTAGAGAGATTGTTTTATAATTTTATGTTCTTGTAGTATCTTTGTCTGGCTTTGGTACAAGGGTAATGTTGGCTTCATAGAGTGAGTCAGGTAGCCTCTGTCCTCTTCAATTTAGTTGTAAGCAGCTTGATAGAGAAGTCCTCAAATGCTTTAAGAGACTGTCGGTAGAAATGTGGACTCTAAACCACTTCTGATAAGGCCTTAGACAGAAATGACACATGTATTATTGCAAACTGGAAGGAAGGCAATCCTTATTTTAAAGTGGCAGAAAATTAAGCAAAATTGAGTACTATTTTTGGATGGAAAGCAGATTTTAAAAGACATGAACTTGGATATTTAGCAGAAGAGTTTTCCAAATTAAATGTAGAAAGTGTGACCTGGTTTCTCCTTGCAGATTAAAGTTAAATGTGATAGGAAAGAGATAAGCTGTGAACTGAACTCTTGAGGACATGGAAGCTAGAAACTGATGGCATGGAAAATTCTGGACTTCCAGATAGGGAGAACCCATAGAAGAGTACCCAACATGAAGATTTAACAAACCATGGAACCAGTCAACCATTTCAGAAAAAGCCAGGATGGGAGTGGAGTTATTCAGGAAGGATTTGTGGAAAGTCCTATTGTTTGATGGTTATGAAACCTGCATACTATATAGAAAACCAACAAGATTGTGTGGGATCCATAAAAATAGAAGCGCTTCCAGTCTGTACTAAAGGGGACAGAAAAGGGACAAATGAAAAGTAAAATAACTTCAAAGCCAGAATGATGGTAGCTAAGGTCTGAAGCCAAGAAACTCTGGGCCAGGAGAGTAGACCTACTCCTGCACTAGAGAAGGTGAGTTTTCCTCAAAGGTAGAGAGTGGGCCTTCTGCCTGGTTGCTCTGGAAGTGTTATGATCCTCCTTTGAGAGGATGGAACACATTCCTTGGGGATTGGGAGGAGCCTGGTGATTGCCCATTGTTCTGGATGGGTTGAGCCTGTGCCCTGAGATGTCAGAGTGCATAGCTTTTGCCCCAATGCTTGAAGAAGGTGGAGCCAAGAGAAAGGTCCATCAATAAGCCCCATTTTGGAAAATTTACCCCAGCATTTGGAGAGAGCAGGGACACTGAGTAGGTCCCTGAAAGGGCAAACTCCATTAGATTTGAAAGTCTGTTTTCTAAGGCCCCCAAAATAAACTCTCAGACTTTCAAATCTAATGGAGTTTGCCCTGCAGGTTTTTGGAGCTGTTTGTGTCTTGTGTTCCTCCAGTGTTCCTTCCAATTTCTCCCTATAGAAATGGAAACATGCGTCCTATAACTGTCCCACCTTTGCAGATTGGCAACAAATGACTTGTTCTGAATTTTAAAGGTCCAGAGCCAAGGGGACTTTTACCTTAGGATAGACCATGCCTGTAGCTGACTTTTCTGAAATTTTGTATTGCTTCTGACTTTGTATTATATTTTTATTGTTACTGAAATGGTTTAAGGCTTTCTGATACTGTAATAAAATTAATATGTTTTATACATGGAAAGAACATGCCTTTTGAGTGTCCAGAGGGTGGAATACGCTGGTTGGAAAATGTTGTTTACCCCGGAAAAGCCTGTTTTTTAATCCTGTTTCAACATTGCTTCATGGGATCTTTTTGATTAAGTTGTTTCCATGGAGATGTGACCCATCCAATGAGTGGAATCTTTTAATTAGGTGGTTTCCATGGAGATGTGACTCCATCCATTCAAAGTGGGATTGCTTATGCAGTACTTTAAGAGGGAAGCATTTTGCAAAAAACTTCAGAGCCAACAAAAGACCCAGACATTTGGAGATGAAGAAAGAAAACACCTCTGGGGAAGCTCTTTGAAATGAGAAGCCAGAGACCCTAGTAGTCACCAGCCAGGTGCCTTTCCAGCTGACAGAGGTATTCTGAACCCATGGGCCTTTCTTAAACCAAGATATCTTTCCTTGGATACCTTAATTTGGTCAGTTTCACAGCCTTTGATCTGTAAACTTGCAATTTTTTCCCATTATAAAAGCTTTTCCATTTCTAGTATATTACATTCTGGCAGCTTTAGCAAACCAATACACAATACAATCACAATAAAAACTTCAGAAGTGGGGGAAAAATACTCATAAAATTCAGGGCAGTGGACTGTGAATAGCCAAAACCATGATGGAAAAGAAAAAAGTTGGAGAATTCACGCTTCCTGACTTTGAGACTTTTTACAGTTACAGTAGTCAAATAAGTGATGGCTGCATCGGGACAGAGATATAAAACAATTAAATAGAATTGAACATTCAGAAGTAAACTGACACATTTATGACCCATTTATTAGGGTATCAATTATACTCAGTGGGAAAAGAATAGTCTTTAAAAAAAACAGTGCTGGAGAACTGAATTTCCATATGCAAAAGAATGAACATGGACTCTTACTTTGAACCATATACAAATAGTAAGTGAAAATGAATAAATGACTGGAATTGAAAAAGTAAAGCTATAAAATACTTAGAAGGAAGCATAGTAAAATATTTCAAGACGTCCTATTAGGCAACAAATTATTAGACTGCACCAAAAGCATGAACAACAAAAGAAAAAATAGTGCTGAGAAGTCATATGCTCAGCAGCCATCTCCCAGTCTTCTCTAACCCCCTGTATTTTCTATTGTGCACAGGGATTTAAATCAGCTTCCACTCTACAGCCCAAGGGAGATGTTAAGTCTCATAAAATAGTTGAAACTTACTTTGAATCTGGAAGCTAGGGACAATCAGTCCCAGAGGCTTTTTAGGGTAGGAACTCTCAGTGGCAGGGTTTCTTCATGCTGGGTTACATAAATACCCTACGTTTTGAAGACAGCTTTTGTCTTTTCCTTCTGACATAAAGTAGGGTACCATCCACTAACATTGACCCAAACAGTTTGGCTTCCCTGGGAGCCCCAGCCCAATGGAATCTCTTTCCCTGCTCTTTTGGACCCTTTGAATTGTGCAAGTAATAAAGCAGTCATTTGTTGAAAGTTTCTGTTGTGCTGTAGCCTCTGTTCCCACAATGCACCATGTAAAAATTTTCTGTGCAAATAGATAAACTGGAATTCATTAAAATTAAAAACTTTTGAGCATCTGGGGCTATTACCAAGAAAGTGAAAAGATAACCATATATATGATAAGGATTTGATATCCAAAATATATAACAAATTCCTTCAACTCAACAATAAAAAGACAACCAATTTAAAAATAGGCATAGGATTTAAGAAGAAATTTCTCCAAATAAGATACACAAATAGTCAATAAGCCCATGAAAACGTGCTCAACACCAATAGCCATCAGGGAAATACAAATCAAAACCACAATGAATAGCATCTCACATCCACTAGATTGCCTATTATTAAAAAAAAATAATGAAAATAGCAAGTGCTGGTGAGGAAGCAGATGACCAGGAACCCTAGTACATTGCTGGTTGGAGCATAAAATGGTGAAGCTGCTGTGGAAACAATTCAATGGTTCCTAAAAATGTTAAACGTAGAACTACTATGCAGCTCTGCAATACCACTTCTAGGAATAAACCCCAAAGAATTGAAAGCAGGTACTCAAACAGGTATTTGAACACCAATGTTCATAACGCATTACTCATAGTAGCTAAACAGTGGAAACAAGCTCTATGTCCATCACAGATGAATGAATAAAAGGAAGGTGGTGTACTGTGCCGGTTTGAAACTGTTGTGCAACCCAGAAAAACCATGTTGCTTAATCCTGATAAATATTGTTGGGTGTGATGAATTTTACTAAGTTGTTTCCATGGGGATGTAATTCATCCAATTATGGGTGGGAACTTTTGATTAGGTGGTTTCCATAGACATGTGTGTTCACCCATTCATGGTGAATCACTTACCGGAGCCTTTTAAGAAGGAACCATTTTGAAAAAGCTTCAGAGCCCACTCAATCAGAAACGTTTAGAGATGAAGAAAGAAAATGCCCCAGGGAAACTGTTTAAAGAAGACAGGAGAGAAAGTTAGCAGAGATTGCCATGTATCTTCCCAGCTGACAGAGAAATCCTAAACATCATCCAACTTTTCTTGAGTCAAACGACTAAAGGGGGTTCACTGGTAGTTCAGTGAAAGAATTCTCGCCTGCTATGTGGGAGACCAGGGTTCGATTCATGGCCCATGCAGTCCCCAGAACAAGCAACAAACAAATAAAAACCATTCAACAAATGCTGCTGCAATAAAGGTATACTCATATAAACTAATGAAATGTGACCCCACCATACAACATACCATAAAGAAAAAGACTATAGAGACAATGACAATTAAATACAATACATGATCCTGGATTTGAAAGTAGAGGAGAGAATGTACCCCACCCACCCCCAAACACATTGCTGGGACAATTGAGAAAAACGGAATATTAACTATAGAACTTATATCACTGAACTTTATAACTTGAACTTTATAACTATTCTCAATGATGTTACGTAAGACGATACCCTTCTTCCTGGGAAAAGTGCATGCAAGTATTAAGTGTTCAAGGACCATGATACATGCAATCTACTCTCAAATGATTAGAAAATAGACAGATGTTAGATAGATGAGAGATAGGATCAGAGAAAGATATGCAAAGAGAATAAAATAACAAATATACCAAAATACTAAAAGTTGGTAAATCTGGATGTCTGTATTGATTTTCTATTATTTTTCCAACTTTCCTGTTTGTTTGAAATTATTTCAAAGTAAAGAAATTTAAAATAAAGTTTAAAAAAAGGTAGTTGTACAATCCTGGGATGATAACATATTCCAGGAATGAAATTAAAATTACAGAAAATGAAGTCATAATGACTATTCTAGAGGGTAAAATTTGCACAAATACTCATTATCACAGAAAATGCATCCGGCCATAACTTTTCCGTTAATTTATAGTATGTTTTGTTATGTGAAAGAGAAAATAATTTATTGTGATAGCATACTGTGCTTTGCTGGTCATTTGTTATGCTATTTATTAAATAAATAAAAGTTAATTTCAGACAGATCCAAATTGCATATATTCTTTCCAATTTTCTTCTTAATGTGGAGTCAATAAAATAAATGTCTCCAGTCATCCCAGAATTCCATTGATCTTTTTTTATTTTCCATTGAATGAGCAAACAAGATGGCAATAAGATATTCTTTGTGACCTTTAAAATATCAATCCAATTCACAGCAGGATCCAGGAAAAAAGATAATATAACTTGTTAAGAACACACACTCACACACATGTATACACATATCCTTTACTATGTGCATATACTTTGCTCACACACACACATAGACTATTTTTCTTCTAAATTAAAAATACATCTTTTTACAAAAGTACAATACTATTGCTTTTTTTCTCTTTTTCATTTCTAGAACTGATTATAGGATCAGAAATTAACCTTTAACATAAGGAGTTAGGAGAGGAAATAAATATGTCCCCACTCATTCATCTTTCTTTTTATACACATACTGCCCTTCCTCCAACTATTTTTATATTGCTGATGCTTTCTCTCTTGTTTTAAACTACAGAGACATTGTATTTATCTTAAAATTGATTAATGCTGAAATTTGGCAATCACCATTAGTTTAGGAAGAAAATAAATTTAGTGCTGGATGTTTTCATCATTTTGTCACTATGCTTGTATTATGCATAGAAAAAGGGAAAAGAAAATGTTATCTTTGCAAATAGCTAACTATATTAAGGAATCACTGATAAGAAAGGAAAATCAGTAAAAATAAATTTATTATCGACCTCCAAGGAATTTTTTTGTCACCCTGGTCAGAATTTTCATATGAAGGAGAATAATTCAATTAGCTGTAGTAAATACATTTTCAGCAATACTGTCCCTATTCTAAAATTAAATAATTTAAAAATAATTTATATTTTCTATTCCCATAATACTATTCATTCTTATCTAATGGATCAAATTTCCTTTTTGTATAAAGTTGGAAAGATACATGCAGTTTTTCAATACTTAAGAATAATTTATCCTTTAGACTGAATGCTGATTTTGAGCAACGAGATTCTGTGTATGCCACACATAGTTTATTGGATGTTAATGAATTAAAAACATAGATTTCCCAATTTAATATATGTATAAGTAAAAATATATTACTCAACTTACTAGCAATTTTAGCAATTCAAAAAGGTTAGCTGACAACGTTAGTTTTTTTTTTCTTTTGCAATAATTATGTTACGTAAAATAGGCCAACTGATGCAATGATGTTATTATGTAGAATACATATTCATAAAGTTTGAAGTAGATATACAAATACAATTATAATATCCTGAGGCAATGAATGGTAATGCAAATTACACTTTTCAGTTTCAGACTGATCATTTAACACAAGGATGATTAATCCTGCCAAACCAAGCAAAATTACATAATTTTTCAGTTGAAAAACCACTAGATTATAACACCAAACCATTTCTTCCAAAATTTTGCATCAGGCTTCCAAGTCACTGGCAATATCTCTACAGTAGTAAATATGCATCATATACATTTTTGTTTGCTTTTTAAAAAAATTATTGTTGTAACATATATACACACACACACACATGTATTAAATACATTACTTCCCATTTTATCAATTTTGAAATATACAATTCAGTGGTGTTAATTAAATTCACAATGTTGTGTAATAAGGAATACAAAAGTTTTTACTTTAAAAGGATTGACTTAATTATTTTGAAATAGTTTATTCTCAAACTCAGTAATGGACAAAAGATATTTTTCTAGATGCTATACCCTGCATTAATCTAAAGATAAATTAAACATAGTACTTTTCATGAAGAAACATTAACATTTAATTTTTGAGTACATTATTATGAAACAAATCTTAACTTTACATACATCATACAATCTGTCTTCAATTCAGTAGTATGATTTGTAGCTACATCTATTTTATTTCACATTATCACATCTGAAATTTTTATAACAAAATTTGTGCATAAAGCTTGACAGATGGAGTTCTTAAATTTTATACAGAAAACAATAATCTACCAGAAGTGCTTAAGAGTTCTTACACATTGAATACAGATTTGATTTGATTAGGTCAGAAGTCCACTTTTGTTTATTTCTAGAGTCTTGGGATTCAGGATCAGATAATCTGATTTTTATTTCAGACAATCTGATATTACTTCCCAATTATGATGGCATGTGAAGACAACGCAAACATAAATTATCTATCAATGCTGCAATCACTACAAATACTTGCCCCCAAGATGAAGTTTCCAAATTCTCCAAAAAAAAAAATCAATTCGTGATAAACCATTCAATTTATAATATAAATCAAAGAATTATATTAGATGTCCTGAAGAATAGATTATATGCAATTTTTTTTCAAAGAGAATTTGTCCATTACATTAGATTTATAGATAGATTAAAAAAATAGACCTACGATATTCTTACCTAAAGGAGCGGTTGCCATTTTTCAGGGTTGGGCACATCTGCATTGCATTAAATTCTGATAGGGTCTATGCCTGACTCATATCTTATTTAATCCTCATAATAACTGTAAGGTAAGTGTTTCTCCTGCTGACAGGTGAGGCGACTGAGACTCAGAAAAGTTTACAGATCTGTTCCAGGTTGTAAGAGCTAGTAAGAAGAGTCCAGGTCAAGCTTGCAGTTTATGTGACTAAAAGCCCATACTGCTTCCCACTGCGCCTCTGAACCTTTGATCTAAATTTGTGAGTCCTTTCTTTTTTTTTTTTAATTGAGAAGTTTTGGGTTTACAGAACAATTGTGCATAAAATAAAGGTTTCCAATATGCCACACCATTATTAACACCTTGGATTGGTGTGATGCATTTGCTGCATTTGATGTAAACACACTTTTATAATTGTACTATTAACTTTAGTCTACGGTTTAATTTGTTTCCCTGTTTGTGTTGTACAGTTTTATTCTGTACACTTTAACATTTTAAATGTACATTTAAAACATTTTATTATAATACTATATATACAACCTGATATTTCCCCTTTTAACCAGTATTTTTAAATTTTTTCATTTATTTTCCTTAAAGAAAAACATAGTTTTATAAAGTGATTAGATATAGTCTATAAGGTACATCCTCACTTGTTGAGTGAGGGGTGGAGCTATATATTTACTTTTATATTATCTGATTCACCTCATACATATTTAAGTTGGAAAAAAAGGAACTTGTGGATAATAATTCTGTTGCTTTAAAGGGGCTTTTCTATTTATTGGTATTTTTCTCATATCTCACAAGTAAATATAATGAGATTATAAATAGCAGAGAAAGTAATAAACTAAATCTGTGCATATTCTAATTATTTATTATTCTGCTGAGGTTAATTGCATTTTGGATGTCATATAACTATTCTTTGGCCCAGAATAAAAAGGTTTTGTGCTTGTGCTAAGCTTATCTGGGTTATTGCATACTTAGGAAAAGAAGATGAGGGAACAGTCTGGGTAGGTAAAGTGGTAATGGACAAAATAGACTTTAACTACAAAAATATCTTCAAACAAGGAAGGACATTATATACTAATGAAAGGAGCAATCCACCATTTAGAAAAAAACAGTCATAAATAGTTTTTGCACCTAACCAGGGAGCCCCAGAATACATTAGGCAAACAATGGCAAAATTGAAAGGAGAAATAGATATCTCTACAATGATAGTTGGAGACTTCAGTATGCCACTCTAGTCAATAGACAGAACATTTAGACAGATTTTCATAAGGAAAAAGAGAACTTGAATAATATGATAAATTTAATTATTTCACACATATATAAATTCTCATCCAAGAACATATATACCAGTGATTAAACATTTCCCTTTTAAGTTGATATATTGATTGATTGCTAAAAGTTGAGAATTTCACATGCAAATATACACAAAGTTATAAAAACCTAGCTTTCAAAAAGGATTTCACCACTTGTATTAGTTACCTATTGCTGTGGAATGAATTATTCTGAAAGTAAGTGACTTTAAAAAAATGTTTATCATCTCACTGTTTCTCTGGGATTGAAGTTTGGGCACAGTTTAGTAGGTTCTTCTTCTCAAGTTCCCCCAAAAGGTGCTAAAATGGGCTTCAGTCTCATCTAAAGGCTATACTGAAATAGGATGACTTTCCAAGATTTTTCGCATGGTTATTTGCATGATTCAGCTCCTCTTGCACTGTTGGGCTGGGGCATCATTCTTTTCCTGACTGTTGGCTGGAAGCCTTCATCAATTCCTTGTTGTGAAGACCTTTCCACAGGGCAGCTCACAACATAAATGAATTAATGCCTCAATAAATAATGGAAGACAGGAATGGATATTTCTATAACAGTGTTTATTTTGAGTAACATATTTTGTGTTCTGCTGAATAATCCACCATAAGTAAATGTATGAATATGGAAAAGGTGTTATATGTCTAAAATAAATGATAAGGAACTGTATGGTTCCTTACTCCAGATGTGTGATCAGAGAATTGTTGGGAATTTTTCAGGGAAACTATGTTTGGAACCAATATGGGATCCAATAATATAAATCTGAAACTATTGTTTGAGCAATTACTAATGGCAATGAATTAAATAGTCCCAAAATTTAAAATCTGATTGCATATGGCCTATGTTTGCTTCCATGAGTACTATAAATTGACAATTTCATTTGTACAGCATTGTAGTCCACTTGATTCTCCTATATAAATCAGTTTATGGATTATTGCAGTTTTCCGAACTTTATATTTTCAGTCTACTTATAGCTTGAAAGAAGCAACATATCAGAGTTAAGTTCAAGTCATTCCATGAGAATGTGCAATCATAATAATTCACAAGAGTTGATGGAAATAAAATGAAATTTAAGGTCACAAAGGATGCCACATTAAAAATGATGAAGAACTAAGAGCTGATTTCTGAGGAATAAGAAAAGACCCCAGAATTGGCTTACAGCTCTCTTTCTCTCTCTCATATGTATATCTTCCAGTGGGAAGATGAAAACGAGGGAAATTACAAGAGTGTTTAATCTCTTTCTGTAAAAAAGTATGAATATATACATATATATATGTGACCAAAGAATAACTTTGTTTTTCTCCTCTAGCCAGATAACAACTAATAATTACTTTTTCTTGTAGTCTAAGACTGTCAGACAGAGTTCTGAGTGCTTTACATGTTTCAATTTATTATCTAATTTATGAGTTGGTGTATTAGTTAGGGTTCTTCAGAGAAACATAATCAACAGGGAACACTCACAAATATAAAATTTATAAAAGTGTCTCATGTGACCACGGGAATGCAGACTCCAAAATTCACAGGGCATGCTGTGAAGCTGAAGACTGATGGAGGGTCTGGATGAACTCCACAGGAGAGGATCACCAGCCGAAGCAGGAATGGGACCTGTCTCTTCTGAATCCTCCTTAAAAGACTTCACGTGATTAGATTAAGCATCACTCGTTGCAGAGGACACTCCCCTTTGGCTGATTACAAATGGACTCAACTGTGGATGCAGCTGATGTGATCATGATCTAATTCTATGAAATCTCCTCATTGCAACAGACAGGTCAGTACTTGCCCAACCAGACAAACAGGTACCACATCTTGGCCAAGTGGATACATGGCCCTGACCATGACAGTCCACCCCTTGTCAACTTGGCAGCTATATATATCACTTTAAACCATACTAATTTCCAAATGAAAACAATAAAGCATACATTTTTTCTTTTACCTGACAATACTCAACTGTCCTGCATATACTGGAAACACATGAATCTCTCCAGAATAGGGTGCAAATCCTTGGGCAACACTCATTCTTAAACTTGATATCTTACAACTTAAATAGTATAACATGAACAAAACAGCATTACAATTCTCATTTCTGTAACTTATCACATGGTCGAAGTTCCTATTTATCACTAACTTCTACCACTACCCATTTCATTTTCCCTTTCCCCTCAGCAAGCACTTCAGCTGGCCATGGTTCTTTGCCTGGTGGGGTGACCCAAACCTTCATTCCTGAAGTTTCAGGGCCATTGGTATTCCTGCCTGGATTACACTGTTGCAGTTTTCCACTGATTTTAATCACAGGGCATGGTAGTACTAAAAGACACCCTAGAGGATGGCCTATATTCCAAGAAAACTCTTCTTTACCTCCATTATGTAGTTGCAGTCCTACTTCCTCCTGATAGTCAGAGTCAATTACCCCAGACAATAATGTAATCCCCTTCTTGACTTGTTGATTCAGTGGCATAAGTAGCCCAAAGTGACCAGGTGGCAGTCTTAACTTCTAATTCAGTGGAATCGTTGTTTCTCCTGGAGGAAGCACTCCCTGTTTTGGAGCTAAAACCTGTAGACCAGCAGAGCTCAGGGTCAAAGGGACAGGAAGCAAAAATTTTCCTAGTGAATCACTAGGGGTAATAGTGAGTGGTACTACATCCATTTCCACCCCTTGGTTCCTGGACCCATGGATGCTGGCTATGGGAGAAATAGCAACCATACATTGGACGCTGATTTAGAGCATATACAGCTTCCTGGAGAACATGACCCCAGCCTTTCAAGGTATTGCCACCTAGTTGGCACCATAATTGAGTTTTCAAAAGGCCATTCCACTGTTCTATCAATCCAGCTGCTTCCGAATGATGGGGAACATGGTAAGACCAGAGAATTCCATGAGCATGTGCCCATTCCCACATTTCATTTGCTGTGAAGTGTGTTCCTTGATCAGAAGCAATGCTATGTGGAATACCTTGATGATGGATAAGGCATTCTATAAGACCACGAATGGTAGTTTTCGCAGAAGCATTGTGTGCAGGGAAAGCAAACCCATATCCAGAGTATGTCTATTCCAGTTAGAACAAACCACTGCCCTTTCCATGAAGGGAGTGGGCCAATGTAATCAACCTGTCATCATGTAGCCGGCTGGTCACCTCGGGGAATGGTGCCATATCAGGGGCTGAATGTGGGTCTCTGCCGCTGACAGACTGGACACTCAGCAGTGGCTGTAGCCAGGTCAGCCTTGGTAAGTGGAAGTCCATGTTGCTGAGCCCAGGCATAACTTCCATCCCTAACACCATGACCATTTTGTTCATGAGTCTATTGGGCAATGACAGGACTTGCTGGGGAAAGAGGCTGACTGGTATCCACAGAACGGGTCATCTTGTCCACTTGATTATCAAAATCTTCCTCTGCTGAAGTCACCCTCTGGTGTGCATTCACATGGGACAAAAATATCTTCATGTTTTTAGCCCACTTTGAAAGGTCTATCCACACACTTCTTACCCAGACATCTTTGTCACCAATTTTCCAACTATGGTCTTTCCAAATCCCTGGCCATCCAGCCAAACCATTGGCAACAGCCCATGAGTCAGTATAGCAAACACATCTCTGGCCAGTTTTCCTCCCAAGCAAAATGAACAACCAAGTGCACAGCTTGAAGTTCTGCCCACTGGGAGGATTTCCCCTCATGACTGTCCTTCAAGAACAGCGCAGAAAGGGGTTGTAATCCTGTGGCTGTCCACTTTCAGGTGGTACCTGCATATCATGCTGAACGATCTGTAAACCCGGCCCGAGTTTTGTCTTCCTCAGTCAATTCACTGGAAGGAACACCCTAAGATGCCATAGTTCTGGTCTGGGAAAGGGAAGATAATGTGGCAGCAGTAGAGACCAGGGGCATTTGGACCACTTCTTCATGTAACTTATTTGTGCCTTCAGGACCGGCTCTGGCTCTATCTCGTATATACCATTTCCATTTTACAATAGAGTGCTGCTGCACACAACCAACTTTATGGCTTGGTAGGTCAGACAACACCCAATTCATGATAGGCAACTCAGGTCTCATGGTAACTTGGTGGCCCATGGTTAAGCGTTCAGTCTCTACTAAGGCCCAATAGCAGACCAAAAGCTGTTTCTCAAAAGGAGAGTAGTTATCTGCCGCAGATGGTAAGGCTTTGCTCCAAAATCCTAAGGGCCTGCATTGTGATTCTCCTATAGGGGCCTGCCAAAGGCTCCAGACAGCATCTCTATTTGCCACTGACACTTCCAGCACCATTGGATCTGCTGGATCATACGGCCCAAGTGGCAGAGCAGCTTGCACAGCAGCCTGGACCTGTTGCAGAGCCTCCTCTTGTTCAGATCCCCACTCAAGATTAGCAGCTTTGATGGCCACTCAATAAATGGACCAGAGTAGCACACCCAAATGAAGAATATGTTGTCACCAAAATCCAAAAAGACCAACTAAGCATTGTGCCTCCTTTTTGGTTGTGGGAGGGACCAGCTGCAGCAACTTATCCTTTACCTTAGAAGGGATATCTTGACATGCCCCACACCACTGGACACCAAGAAATTTCACTGAGGTGGAAGGCCCTGTATTTTTGTTGGATTTATCTCCCATCCTCTGACATGCAAATGCCTTACCAGTAAATCTAGAGTAGTTGCTACTTCTTGCTCACTAGGTCCAATCAACATGATATCATCAATATAATGGACCAGTGTGATGTCTTGTGGGAGGGAGAAACGATCAAGGTCTCTGCGAACAAGATTATGACATAGGGCTGGAGAGTTGATATACCCCTGAGTTAGGACAGTGCTGACCTTGCCAGCTGAAAGCAAACTGTTTCTGGTGGTACTTACTAATAGCTATTGAGAAAAAAGCATTTGCCAGATCAATAGCTGCATACCAGGTACAAGGAGATGTATTGATTTGCTCAAGCAATGATACCACATCTGAAACAGCGGCTGCAATTAGAGTTACCACCTGGTTGAGTTTACGATAATCCACTGTCATCCTCCAAGACCCATCTGTTTTCTATACAGGCCAAATAGGAGAGTTGAATGGGGATGTGGTGGGATCACCACCCCTGTATCCTTTAAGTCCTTAAGAGTGGCAGTAATCTCTGCAATCCCTCCAGGAATTCGATATTGCTTCTCATTTACTATTTTGCTTGGTGGGGGCAGTTCTAGTGGCTTCCACTTGGCCTTTCCCACCATAACAGCCCTCACTGCACAAGTTAGAGAGCCAATGTGGGAATTCTGTCAGTTTCTTAGTATGTCTATACTAATGATACATTCTGGAACTGGGAAAATAACTACAGGATGGGTCCGGGGGCCCACTGGACCCACTGTGAGATAGACCTGAGCTAAAACTCCATTGATCACCTGGCCTCCATAAGCCTCCACTCTGACAGGTGATCCAGAGTTATGTGTTGGGTCCCCTGGAATTAATGTCACTTCTCAACCAGTGTCTAATAATCCCTGAAATATCTGATCATTTCCTTTTCCCCAATGCACAGTTACCCTGATAAAAGGCTGTCAGTCTCCTTGGGGAAGGCTTGGAGGAAGATTAACAGTAAAAATCTGTGGTAGTGTAACAGGGTTCTCCCCCAAAGGGACCAGCCTCCCCTTCATTCAAGGGGCTCAGGGTCTGTGAACTGTTTCAAGTCTGGAAATTGATTAAGGGGCCATGACTCTGTGTTTTTGTAAATCAGGTTAGACTTCTGTTCACTTGACCTAGAACTCTTTTGTTTATACAGCTCCAACAAGAATTTAGTAGGCTGCCCTTCTATTGTATTTCTAGGTAGCTCATCATTTACTAGCCAATGCCACAAATCTTTGCGTGTCATATAATTTTGACGCCTGCTTTGAGTTTGCTGTCTATTATAATAGCCACATCTACCCTGTCTTTGGCGATTAAGTGCTGCCACCTGGCTTCTGTCAACTCAGAATCCTGTCATCCCTATTGTATTTAAGGATTCTAGCTCAGTGACAGCAGTTCCTACAGTAATATCTGACCTACAGAGAAGTGCAACCACAGAGCTCTCCAGGGACGATGGTGCTAGTCTCACAAATTTATTTCTCACTGTTCTGGTAAAAGGCACATCCTCTGGACATTACTGGGGTTTAAGAGCAGGCTTTGCATGATAAATCCACTCTAACATTCCAATCTCTCTAAGCCTCTGGATCTCCTCATCTACATTATACCAGGGCAGTTCTGGTATTTCCACCTCAGGTAATGTTGGCCACGTTTTGATCCATGTTTCAACCAACCATCCAAACAAACTGTTAATACCTTTTCTAACTGCTCGAGCTATAACATTGCAGAATCTCTGCTTAGTGGGCCCATATCAATAAATTCAGCCTGATCCAGCCTTATATTCCTCCCACCATTATCTCACACTCTTAAAATCCATTGCCACACATATTCCCCTGATTTCTGTCTATATAAATTGGAAAACTCACACAGTTCTTTTGGAGTATAATGTACCTCCTCATGTGTGATACTTTGTACCTCACCTTTAGGGGCCTGTTGGAACTTTAGTCTAGTTATAGGTCTGGACAAAATGAGGGGTTGTGGGGGTGGTTCATGAAAAGAATTAGAAATATCTTCCAAGCCATTTGCTTCAGGGCCTTCGTTTGCAGCTTCATCTGGTGAAACAGGATTAATCACTCTAGGGCTAATCCCTTCAGGAGGAGGTTGGGTGGCCAACTCCTCAAGGCAGGCTGGAGGTGGGGCAGTTATATCCTCAGGGCAAACTATTACAGGGGTATCTAGAGAAGACTCAGCATGATCTAGTGTTTCAACCTCACCCCTGACTTCATTATAAATCCATATGTCACCATCCCATTTTTCAGGTTCCCACTCCTTTCCAATCAATGTCCTCACTTTAATGGCAGACACCACGCAAGATTGAGATTTCAGTTTACATTGTAATGTTGCTACTCCAACGATAAGGTTCTGAGTCTGATTTTCAGAGATCTCAAGTCTACAGCTACAGGAAATAAGATTTTCTTTCAGGATACTCATAAAAACATCTACATCTTTCAGACAGCACTTAAACTTCTCATTTGAAGGTTTAAGCCCATCCCTTTCACCCCTTAATGTAGCCAGTGTATCTAAGAACAACCAACCAACATTTCTATACCTTTTATTTCTACCAAGCTCTGTAAAGGTGTCAAAAACATTATCCCCCATAGCCTGGCTTCATACAAGCCAAGCATTAGGAGAATCGAATGATATTTTGACTATCTCTTTTGCCAACTCACTCCATGGATTGGGAGTGTCATTCTGATTACAGGAATCAGAGTTCTTAGTGTCTTTGAGTCCAGTCAGAGTAGAAAACCATTCATAAAAACCCATTTTTAAGATTCTGTTTCTTAAGAACCACTCCTGGTACCAAGATTTATTGGTTAGGGTTCTCCAGAGAAACAGAATCAACGGAGAACACTCGCAAATGTAAAATTTATAAAAGTGTCTCACGTGACCGCGGGAATGCAGAGTCCGAAATCCACAGGGCACGCTGTGAAGCCGACGACTCTGATGGAGGGTCTGGATGAACTCCACAGGAGAGGATCACTAGCCAAAGCAGGAATGGGACCTGTCTCTTCTGAATCCTCCTTAAAAGGCTCCCCATGATTAGATTAAGCATCACTCATTGCAGAGGACACTCCCCTTTGGCTGATTATATATGGAATCAGCTGTGGATGCAGACGTGATCATGATCTAATTCTATGAAATGTCCTCATCACCACAGACAGGCCAGCACTTGCCCAACCAGACAAACAGGTACCACAACTTGGCCAAGTTGACACATGTCCCTGACCATGACAGTTGGTAATAATATCTCCAATTTAACAGGCTAGAAAATCATGTACAGAGGTCTTTAAAAAGTTGGCTGAAGTCTGTTTTTGCAATACATGCTTTTAATGAATTCATTTTCTAGCCTTTTGTAGTTCTAAAAATTTCATATTTTTAAATTGTTTATACTGGAAGAAAAATTACATCACAATTTTATTCAATAAAATTATACCATGGGAAAGTACTGTCATAAATCACAAGAACTGATAGATAATAAATGATATATAGGTTTCTAAATCATCAGTCCTGGAAACCAATCTGCAATACAGTGCAATGAAAACTAAGTTTTAAAAGTCTGTTCTGTGGTATTGAGGGACAAACATATCTAAACACATCATCTGCCTCACCATATTATCTCTTTTAATGTAATGTCACAAGATGGTAAAGACAAAGCTTTCTGATAGCATATTAATTGCTCTATATGCAGCACTAATTTCGGTATAACACTTTACAACTTTTTTTAGATGGAAATTATTGAAAATGAATGGAATATAAAAGAATGTAAAGCATTGTGGAATTAACCGTAATTATTTTTTGCAATGATCTTTGTGCCTTACATTAATTAATTTCATGTTTTTACAACATGGCAAATAAGTTAAAATAACATTTAAATCTGCCACCATTTTTAATCAGAGAATGCAACTTAGTATTTATTCAAATTCATACCTAGTTCTAGGGTAGATACTGCTCAGACCTGGTTCTAAAATTCCCCATTTTAAAGGATACATTCTAATGGGTTAATGCTATTCACACTCTTTCAGTCTATGATAGCTTAGATTTTTCTTTCTTCTTTAACAAAATTCATTTCAAATGTCTTATATAATTTATCTATTCACTGAATCCCACTAAGTTATCGCTCAGAAAAAAAATGGAGCATAAATCTGATATCACTCATTAAGTAAACTAAGGGAAGAAAGATAGATGATAGGTAGACTTTACCCTTCATGTTATACTTATTGTATCCTAATTCTTCTATCTAGCCTGAAGAGTTAATATGCACTTATATTTACTTGGTTTACTAAGAACAGGTGTGATGGTGAGTCTTAGGTGTAATTTTGGCTGAGTTATAGCATCCAGTTAGCTTAAAAATATTAATCTAAGTGCTGCTGTGAAGGTATTTTGTAGATGTTGATTTTCAATAAAAGAGATTATCTTCAATATTGGTGGTGGTTCTCAACCAATCAGTTGAAGGTCTTAAGAGCAAAAACTGAGGTGTCCTGAAAAAAATAAATTGTCTCAAAATTACAGCAAAAAAAAAAAAAAATCCTGCTTGAGATTTTAAGCTGCTAGCCTGCCTTATAAACTTTAAGCTCAATAATACCACATCTACTCCTGTCTGAATTTTCAGACTGCCTACTTACCCTATTAATCTTTCTCCCAGCCTTCCTGAAAAGGATATGGCTTTTTACCAGAGTGACTGCGCATAGGGAACAAGGAAATGATCAGATATTTTAACTTGCTGAGCATCATCTCTTAATTGACACCAATTCTAGAAAACCCAAAATGTCACTGTGGTCCATCACTCAGAGTAAGGTCTTATGGATGTTAGGTGATCCATGAAGTTTTACCTTGTGTCCAGATAAGAAGTCCAGTCAGTTCCTAAATCCATTGTGTAGCTGTATCTGTAGTTCTGAAATGCATATGAAATAGACATAATCAGAAACTGGCAAAATTCTCACAGTGGCTGCCTTACTTGGGGAGTGAGTGATATTTTGGTTGGAAAGGCCAAATGCAAGCCACTATAACTGATGATCTAAGAAAATAGTAAACAAAAAAGCAAAACAACTGGGAACAACTTCAAAGATTAATGCCACCATCAAGTACTTGAAGAATACAGGGGGTGGTGATTCCTTACATAACCCCTATCAACTCTCCTATGTGGCCTGTGTAGAAAATAAATGGATTTTAGACAATGACAGTAAATTATAAATTTATACTGATAGTGACTCCAATTGTAGCTGCTGTTATGGGTTTGTGTTTGAGCAAAGTAACATATACTTTGGTACCTGGCATGCAATTATTGATATAAAAAATGTTTATTTCTGTATATGTTAGTCAAACTCACCAGAAACAGTTTGCTTTCAGCTGGTAAGGCCAGAAATGTATTTTCCAATCTGAGGGGTATATCAACTCCCTAGTCCAATGTAATAATCTAGTCTACAGGGACTTTGATAGATTTTTCCTTCCACAAGGTATCACACCAGTCCATTACTTTGGGAATACTATGCTTATTCAAACTTCTGTGCAAGAAGTATCAATTATGCTAGAATAGTTGTTAAGACACTTGCATATCGGAGGATGGGAAATATATCCAACAAAAATTCATTAGCCTTTCATCTCAGTGAAATTTCCAGGGTTCCAGTGGTGTGGAGCGGGTTGAGATATCCCTTGTAAGATAAAACGTAAGTTGTTGCATCTAGTTCATCCTGCAATAAAAAAAGAAGCATAACATCTATTAGGCTTCTTTGGATTTGGGGGGCAATATAGTACTCATTTGGATATGCTTTTCTGATCCATTTACCAAGTGATGCAAAAGACTTCTAATATTGAGTGGAGAATAAAACAAGAGAAGGCTTTGCAACAGGTACAGGCCATAGAATCTGCTCTGACAACTGGGCCATCTAAGATTCAGGGGTGTCGATGGTGGTTTAAGTGTCAAAGGCAGTTAAAGATGCTGTTTAGAGCCTGCAACATGCCCATATTGGAGAATCACAGAGTATACTCTTATGAATTTGAAGCAAAGCCATGCTATTCTATGGGTATCCAATATCCTTTTTCTGAAACAGCTTTGACTTACTCTTGGATATCAATAGAGACAGAATGCTTAACAATGGACTATCCAGTTACCGTGAGATCTGAACTGTCCATCATTCACT
Source organism: Tamandua tetradactyla (assembly GCF_023851605.1). Classification (NCBI taxonomy): domain Eukaryota; kingdom Metazoa; phylum Chordata; class Mammalia; order Pilosa; family Myrmecophagidae; genus Tamandua; species Tamandua tetradactyla. The sequence continues at coordinate 149,603,314 of NC_135330.1, forward strand.
AAATATTATCTGACAGCAAAAAAACACATAAATTTGGATGTACACAGCAACACTACATCATCAAATGGAAGTGGCACATATGAGATCTTGAAAGGACTCCGATCATTTGATCAGTTGAAGGACTTAAAGCGAGAACTGAAGATTTCAGAAAGAAGAATTTTTACTCTCTAATTCAGCCAGCTATCTTCTCAGGAACTTTTCCCCAGCATGATAAGAGTTCCCAGCATGTGGCTTCATCTTCCCTGAATTTCCAACTGGTGGCCTTCCCTACAGATTTCAAACTTGCCAATCTTCAGAGTTACTGTAATCAATCTCATCATATTTACATATATTTCCTGTCAGATCTGCTTCTCTCAAAAACCTTAGTACAACTGCTATTATATTAATTTTTACAGAGGGGGAAATTAAGGTATGGAGTGTTTGAAGGAACTATTCATTCAATACTGTATCTGAAATGTTGAGGAAAAAGGATTTTAACCAAGGATACCTTGCAAACCAGTTTACCTTTGAAGACATTATATTATTTCATGTATTTTCAACTTATAGTAAGAGGAAAGCTTTGAGTATAATAGTTCTTATTTATGATTCAATCTGTGTGAATATATTTGCAATAAGAAAGGCAGATGGAGAGAAATAAAGAAAAGAAAACATTTAAGGAGAGACCCGAGGCATATATTTTGATTGATTATTATGCATTATTGATTTTAATTCTTAAAATAATTACAATAATAAAAATTATAATGCCTTGTATTTATGGGACTCTGTGGCAGACATTCTGAAAGTAATTTTATATACATACTTTTAAAAATCCCTACAATAGTCCATATAAATAATAATTTATAGGTGAAGACTACATGGCTGACTGCAAAGCCCCAAGGCTTCTCACTTCATATGTATTATAACTTCTATACATTTAGAGTTGACAGTGACCCTTATAAATAAATGTAAGTAAAATGCATTAAACTGTAAGAAACCATAATATTGAACATCTTTCATTTGTTTGCATGTTCCTTCTTTATGAAATTCCATTCATAATTTGTTATATTAATATTTCAAAAGCCTCAGAAAGAAAATAAAAAACAACAGCTAGAACAGCACATTTATCTCAATGGGTAGACACGCTAAATTCCAATCCATTTAAATTTTTTATTATGAAGACATTGCAAATTATAGCTCTTAGTCCTCACATTAATTTCAAGTTTTAGAAGCAAATGAAAACTAATTTAATAATGGTTATATAACTGATAATTTCTGTATCTTGCTGTTATCTACACCGTATCACATAAATTATGAAACAAATGTTTATAATGCCCTACAGTTATAATACCAATTTGTTGTACTGAAATGCTCTTTTGTTTAATTGACAGAATTTTTCAACACATAGTGATAATTAGGAAATGTTACATTTGGAATACTAAATGTTTCAATAGGATATAAAAATACATCTAAAACTTATCTTTAATGCATAGTTATTTATATGAATAGTTCTTGAATCACATTTAGTATGACAATATATATAGACATATAAACACATACTCACTTCAAACATACACTTATCCACACATAAATAAACACAAATAAACACCTACAAAAATCCTTATATTTAAGAAATCTACGTTATACTGCCCAGGTGGATAAAGAATATACTTCGAGGTTTAAGGAAGGAGATCCCATTTAAATTTAGGAAATGTATCATTAAAACATTAATAATATTTCTCAAATATTTTCTCATTTATTAGGACTATAATAACAAAATTTAAGAATATTAGTTTGCTAAGCTGCTGAAATGCAATATACCAGAAATGGAACAGCTCGTGTCCTTATAATTATTGTTAATGGGTTATGGGATTTTATTTACTTTATTACTGAAGATTTCCTAGGCAGAAAAAAATTGTTCCTAAAACTATTTTGTGGAGGAACTATGTAACTTGTATTCACTATAAATACTTGCATCTGATTATCTGCTGCTGATAAATACCAGACTGTTAGGGTAGAGATGCATTTTTCTTTGAGCTAGTAAGTTGCACATGGAAGTTATGCATTACCAGAAGTTGTGTGTATTTGTTGTGGGTTATTCTCCTTTTATTTTACCTTCATTCACTTCATTCACTTTTAGTTTCTTTACAATAAAGGCATTCAGAGATTGAGTTTTAGTTATCCTCCATCCAATTAGTGTTGAATGTTCAGATCAATTAGTGTCCAGGGGCCGCCTATGAGAGAAAAAAATATAAACCAGTGTAAATAGGGCTAACAAATACCCTCAGAGTATAAGAAGAGCACTCTCTCCTTATGTGGAATACATCTTGATTGATATTTGAAGTTAATAGTATATGATCTTTTTCTCATCATATCTCATCACTTGATGGGCATTAATATAAATAATTAGGTATTTGAATGTATTTTTAAGTCAATCAATTATAATAATTTAGACGGTTTTCATAATATTTCAAACGTTCAGTATTTTCTACATGGAACAAAAAGAGATGCTATTTTTGCCTTTATCCTGTCTATGATTATTATAGTAATGACATTTAATGTGAACTGTGATAATATCAGATTTAAAATATTTGCCATACAAGTTAAATTCAATATCATCTGGGGGAAATAAAATGTATGTAACCATACAGATGACATTTACATCTTGTTCTAGCTAATCACAGAGCACATTTACTGAAATTTTCTTTTTTAATTTTAACTTCAAAAATCAAGCGTGGGAATGCTGTTATTATTCAGATATCTCTCAGAAAGTATAAACTTCTAAATTCACTTCAAGTGGCAAATAGTTACTAAAGTTAAGAATGAATACGTCCTATTCCAAATGATAATCAAAATGCTGAACTTGTTCTGAAGTGAACACTTTTCCTGCACCATGCTACCACCTGCTGGTGGGGATAAAGATTCTGCGTTGGGTGAAAAGCATACTTATAACTGCCTTTTTGATTCCCTTACCCAGTAGAGGATTTTTTTGTTTGCTGTCTTTTTTTTTTTTTTTTCACATGAGCAGGCACTGGGAATCGAACCCGGGTCTCCGGCATGGCAGGCAAGAACTCTGCCACTGAACCAGCATTGCCCACCCTGCCCAGTAAAGTTCTAATATTGTAAATTCATCTACAAATAAAAATTAATGCTATGATTCTCTGTATACAACACCTGGCTCATATAGTGTAATTTTTCCTTAGTGATGAAACAGTATATTTCCACTTGCGACAGCAGAATGCTGCTGACAGAAAATATAATGATTCACTTCTGTGAGTATATACATATATCTCACTTCTGTGAGTATATATATGTATCTATATATATACTCACTTTCTCCAGAGAGCTGATGGTCAGTTACCATCACATAACTAGATACTTCACTATGTATATTCTGACTAATCAGTTTTTCTACCCAAAGCCCCAAGAAATCCAATTTCTCACTACTAAGTCCTAAAGATTCATGAAAAACATTCAGGAAATTCCAGGTTTCTGTGAATGTGTCCCATTATCTGATCCACTAAATATATAAATGGCTTTTTTAGACCAAAATTTTCTGGGGATACAAGTGGATGCAAATATTAGAGCAATTTAACTTTTAATGCTGCTATTAAAACAGTTAACTGCATGTCTCTTAATGTTTAGACTAATTAAGGAGATTCAGAAAACACCTTCTCTGACCCCAATAAAGAGAAGTCCCATGTTAAATACCCCAAGTAATACCAAAAAAGTCCCTCTCACTAAGTCCAAGTCCAATATAAAACACACATTACATATATTTCAAGTTTTCTAGATGAAATCAGAGTATTAAATATTCATTTATATAAGACATCTGATCAACCTTCATAATGTTGTTACCACTTAATGGACATTTGGTGTCTTCCACATACTATGTTAAGCAACTTATATTCACTCTATAAGGTCAGAATGATCATTATACATATTCATATGAATATTTATGGGTATAGATGCATATATTTGTGTTATTTACAGATATAGAGTGACAGACCAAGAGTAGGAGAGAGAGCTGAGAATGAAGTTTGGAGTACATGTAAAATAAGAATGGGAACCAGGATTCGAGACCATTTTGACTAAAGTCTAAGATCCTTGAATACGGATTGGAGTTTATAATTAAAATAAATGCATTTGAATATTTAAAAATGAAACAGCAATGCAAATCATCGAAGAGTGTTTCATGAAAGAAATAATTTCCACCCTCACTGACTTTCCCATTCAGTATATGAAAGGATATGAAAACACTTGCACACACACAAAAAAACACATTCACACACTGACACATTATAAAATGAACATACATTTTGAAAAGTTGAAAGAAATATTAGAATTTATAAAATTCATCTCTCCTATTTTACAAGTTAATAAGTGAAGCACAAAAAGTCACAGAGTGGCCTTAGTTGAAGCTAGTTAATTGCAGCTAGTAAATTTCCTTACAATTAGCTTAGAATATGGCACTGATGTCATAATTTTTATACTAAGACACTATAATTTCACTTTACATACCCCAGAAGAGAATGGTAACAATGAGTTCTCTCTAATTTCTCTTACTGAAGCAGTTTATATTTAGCTCATTTTAAATATATGTGCTCCTGTTCAAAAACAACACAATGAAATGCAAAATCTATTCTCAAAAACATATTTTCAAATCTTTGTAAAACTTGTGTGACTACAAACAATGATATTTCATTTAAAATTCATGTCTACAAACAGTGTTAAAGGACAGATTTACAGGTTACAGCAATTCCTTTGTATCTAATCTCAGGCTAATGGCTAGAATTGAGATAGAAGAAAAGTTGAATTACACATTTGAGTTAGAAATGGCCTCTTGAGCTTCTTAGCCTGTATCCCTGAAAGCAGCAGAACCAATTTAATCAAACCATGTGGAGAGAACGACAGCTGAAAAGCACATCAATCCCAGTAGGACTGGCAACACTTTCAAGACAGAATCTACCACAATGAATTAAAAGCACAATTTGAAAAAGAAATGGAGAGAAAGACTTGATTTACAGGCCCAATCTCTTAGAGCAAGGATGAAGATTGTAGAGTCATCTACTGGAAGTCTAATCCAGACTGTCAGGCCTGCACAGTGCCCTGTAGAATAAAGCAATAGGACCCCTATCTCTGGATTTCAGCCATTTGCTTAAGCATTTAGAGTTTAGGACAAGGACAAAATATTTAATGTAAAGGAAAGTATAGGTATGATGTTTTTAAGTTGTTGAGATAATTGGATTTTTCTGGGTAAATTTTTAAACTCCATTAGAAAATACTTAAATTGATTTGCACAGATTAGAGAAAAAGCATATTAAATATGATTCGAGAATGTTGTCATAGTTTGTCAGGTCTACTGTGACAAAATACCACAGACTGTTTCACTTAAACAATAGGAATGCACTGCTTCTCAGTTTGTGAGGCTAGAAATCCAAAATCAAGTGTCATCAGGATGATGCTTTCTCTGAAGTTTGTAACATTGTGGCGGTGGCTGGCCAACAGTCCATAACCCAATGTCTGCCTCTATCACATGTGCAACTCTCTCCCTGAGGCCTCCTACTCCTGTTTCCAAATTTCCACTGCTTCTAAAGACTCCAGTTATATTGTATTAGGGTCAACTCTGTTCAGTTTGGCCTTGCTTAACTTAATAACGTCTTTAAGATCTTATTTACAAGTGGGTAGGATGGTAAAGGTCGTCATATACAGAAGGAAATGTGGGGAAACTTGCCTGAAAAATCTATCTATAAAGACAAGTTATTCTTCTCTCATACTGCCATGCAGAAAATGCCCAATACCAGAATATAGGTTTCAAAATCAGAGATTTATTTTCTGGAAGCATTTTTTTTTAGGAGAGACAGTGGAATCTAATATGAGATATTACAATAGATGGCAGGATACAAAATAAAGCCAAAAGATAAGAGGATGTGTTGAAAGTCTGCATATGGAATAGCTGGAGTACTAATTTTATTTTTCCAACCAATGTACAAACTGAAAACAAAGCTTTTACTACCCAAAGAGAAATAGTGGGGTCTTTCCTCTTCAGTAGTGGAAAAAACGAAATGCTCCATCAAAAATGTGATTATTGTAATAGGGCTATTTCACATTCAGATCTATTTGCTTCATAAAATAAATTCACAGCATTGACAAGTAGATTTTAGTGGCACAGTAGATTCCCTGAGAAGCAGAACCTACCATGTAGATTGAACTGAAAGGAGTTGTTTGGGGAGTGCTTTCAACACCAGTGGAGGATGAGAAGAAAGTAGTCATAATAAAGGTCTGAGCTAATTGTTTGGTGATTCTTCATATCAAGCCTTCATAATTGGCCTTTATACCCACTTGTTAACCAGGGTTTGGTTGTAGGCTTCCTTGGGAAGAGGAGGGTGACCATTATTCAGGTGGATTTCTTTATCTGAGGCAAGTTCTGAAGAGACTCTGTGGAGGGCTGTTGCTGCTAACATCCTCATTAGCTGGGATATCCAGGGCTTGAGTTCTAGAGAGAGAATCTGGACAAAGCATGATGTAGTCCGTTACAGTCCACCTTTATTTCTAGAAGTCCCTGTGGGATTGACTAAATCCTTTTCTGTGGCTGTATACCACCTAATTCTCCTTCTGCGGAATCTTATTTCCTTCACCTCCCCAGAGTAGTCGATACCAAGAGCATTTTCTAATTAGCTCCCTGCATGCATATCTCCACTCAGTAAATTTTCTGTTTACTGTGATGTACACCTATAATTTCTCTTAGTGACCACTTAACAAATGTATATTTTCATAACTCCATAATTTCTGGCTCTATGGATTTAGAGATTTTGGTAAAATCCTCTACTACCTGCCATAGGAAAGTTCCATTAAACTTCAAATTCAGGCTGCTGCTCAGTCATTTCAAGCTTCTTGCACCAAGAAACTATCAGTCAGGAAAGGAACCACCATCCAATCATGGAGAATTAGTCCTGATCATCAAGTAGGTCTGCTGTTATATCGTGGAGTCAGAGAATATGCATGGCACCCAGAAGATCCACTTAGTATCGCTAGTACTCTCCATCCCAATTTTGATGGCAAATTGATAAGTGCAGCATCAATACCTGAGGTAGATATGATGTGCAGGGGCTAAGAACACTCATGGATGAGGACCTCAGTTACCTCTCCAAGTAAGCCATCTTTTACAACAGAAGTGCCAGTAGATGGTAAGAATGGATGGTATAGTAGAGCTGATGAATATCAATTGTGGTCTTGAGAACAGATGAGAGAGGAGGACTAGAATTTGTTTTTCTAATTGTGATCTTGTAAATTTCCCCTAGGAAAGAATAGAAGAAAAGTTCTAAGGAGCTTTAGTTAAATAGACCAAGATGTGAGAAATACCATAACTGTGTAATTCCCTATACAGATCCTCATACTTAAGATAACAGAAAACCAAGAGTTAATAGATGTGACTTGTGAACATAAAATAGGGAAATACCTAGAACAACAGAAGACTGATAGGGGAAATGTTTGCCTAGATAAAAGAGTGATAGTTGCAATGGATAGGAATTGGGGTAGAGAGGATTTAATGAAGTGTGCTCTTTTTGGAGTATAATCTTCTAAGTCATTATTTCAAAGCAGGAAATAAAGTGTGGTACCAGGAAAAAAAAGAAGTTGGCTGTGATAACTGTAGTAAATCCATCCGGATGGTTTTAGCATCTTTGTCAGAAGAGGAGAGTTTGACCACATGACAAGGTAAATAATTAACTCACACATTGCTTCTTTTTCCTGTTCCTCCTCTACAATCAGACATATAGATGATTAGAACAATGCATAGTTGTTGAATAAAAAGCAAAGCTTGGTCATTTATAAGATTGCAGTACAAAATTCTTTCTCCTCAGGGTGCTCCTTTCATTACCATCTAAACACAGCAGATATAGTGCACACTGCAGTCTAAGTATCTCTTTCAATTATAAACCACCACCCAAGCTGGTTAATAACCCAAGAGAACATTATCCCTGTGGGGAAATACAATATGACATCTTAGAAGAGCAAACATAATTAAAAGTAACAACTACAAAATGAACTATCTAAAAGACACAAAGTAGAATTAATTAATTGAAACTAGAATTTAAGCTAAGTATTTAAATATTCTTTAGACGAACAGGGAGGATAAAAGAAGTAAAAAAGTTGGAACAAGAAGTCATATAAAAAACTAGAGATACTACAAGTTAAAAATAAAATGGTATTAAAGTCTTAATTCAATTGATTGACCAGTAGAAAGGATGGAACTGAAGAATTCTCTTTGAAAATCTCTGGAGGGAGTAACTACATAGATAAAGTTAAAAAGATACTAGATAGAAGGAACAGAAAATGTATCTTTGGAGACGCAAAAAGAAAAATATCATTATAGGAGACGTTTGAATTAATGATTGAGTTTTCTATATTGGAAAGTGGGAAAATACTTCATTTGAAAATGTTTTATGGAGTGACAAACACATCAGTATACACACACATACACTTCATACATAAAATCCTTTTCCTAATTCAAGGTAATTCAAGAATATACATGAATATACATGATAAATATAAGCTCAAAGAAAATACAAAAATATTTCAAAATATTTCAAAATTGAAAAATTGCAAATTGCCATGAAACAAAGACTGTTTTTCATGAGCAATGAAAGTTGTAAGAAGATAAGACTATTGGTTAAAATTGTTGAAGGAAAGAAACAGAGTATAGACTCTAAAATATTATTCAAATATTGGATAAAATAGATACGCCCTCAGGCAATCACAGGTAGTATATCACAGGTGACGCCCTCTGAAAACACTTACAAGTAAGTGCTGAATCCATATGAGAAATTAAATCAGAAAAACTTAATAAGGTATGGGATTTGTATATGAATAAGTAACAATAAACCTAATTGCTGTTCAAATAATTAAGGTTCAAAACCAAAATAGAATGTAAAATATTCAAATACAAAAAGTTATAGATACTTATAATCTTAAACTGCCACTGGAAAATGCACATCAATATAGTGTTCCATACTTCTTATTTGTCATTAAAAACTCTGAAGCCAAGATAGCCCCCCATAATTATTTCAATTGACCGTAAATTCAGGAATCTACAATGTTCTGTGATCCTCTTGGTGTTCTGATAGCAAAGGGGTTATAGCAGATCCAAGTATGTTTTTTTTTTTTTTTTTGCCAAAGTAAAATATGCAAGCTAGGAGAGGGTTGGTTGCTCGATCTTACAGCTTTTTTAGAAAATTTTCCCCAGCATCATCTCCATTTTACCATATTGACCAAAATTGCTTAGCATGAAAATATCTAAAATATTACTTGTCAACAGAATGGAATTAATGTGTTTGGCAAAGGCTAATGACCATTCATTCTTAGGAACAAGAGTGGAGTCCACGGACCTCACAGACCACAAGCAACTGAACAAAACTAAAGAATGTGCTATAAACTGAGTGTGTTTATCTGAATAGATGTTGAAAAGAGAAAAATTCCTACAATTATAATGTGTGGTAAGTCTCTAGGACCAAGTCAATCTACATTGGATTAAAAAAAGAGCTCTCTATCCTGGACCTTTCTGGGTAAAGTGGTATGCTTGATAAAGTAGGAATGCATGACAGTGAACATGAAGAAATAAACTGGATAGAAATAAGGGTACACATATGGGCAATAATACTAATAATTTAAACGAAAACCTTGTAAGTTATTAATATGAGGTAAAACAACAGCTCTCCTAATGGAAATTATACCTGTGTGTAGAAGTGTTTACATAGTCATAATAATGTCAGCATCAGTTGATTGAATTATATATAATGATATGACTGTATCAGAAGAAAGATAGATCATAAATAGAGGGTATTGAGATCTATGTTTGCATTATTATGATGGAAATGCAATATATTGTATAAAATAGAAAAATCAACAAGTGAGAATATAAACACATTATTTATAAATTCTGACGTAATTACAAGATGACCAAAAAAAAAAAAAAAAAAACACCTTTAAAGTTTGTGTTGGAGAACACTATCTTACATAAAATCTGCTCTCCTAAAAAAAAAAAAATCTTCTCTCCTATTTCCCATAGTTACAGCAGGTCACTTCACTGCTAGATACCATATCCCAGCCTTCCTTGATGTTCTGTGAGGATAAGTGCTTTTCCATGGAATGCAAAAAAGTGTGTCACTTCTTAGTCTGTGTCTAAAGTCCTTATGTGTGCCTCCTGCCAAGTCTTTTTCTCCTGCCTGCCTTGGCCAGAGGTTTCTATAGATCATTCTTTGCAGGGTGATTGGGTAATTTTACTGACTCCCTAGCTTTCTGAGTATAGTTTTGCATCCCTCCCAAATATTCTTTGAACTGCTATTAAATACATTTTGTGTCTGCTTCAATTAGCCATTGCAGTTTTTGCTATTTTCTACTATGAAACCAATTACTTAGATGTTCTACTTATATCTGTTTCTTAAACTAGCTACATGAGCTACTTTAATAGACATAAAATAATGTGTATTTATGTTAATTTCTGAAAAACCTCACTCTGAACAAAGAAGATAGGAAGACTACAAAGTTACTCTTAGTAATGAAAGCTTGCTTTATTACAGGAAGGTTTGGGCACTCCCTGTCCCCTACCAACTTTCCTACAAATATGTAGAAAGTCAGAGTGACGGGGTACCTCTTTTGAAGCCCCACCCATGTGTCTGATTCAAACCCACAGCATAGTGGGATGATGAGTTTAAAGAAATACTTACATACCACTGATTCCCTGCCTCTAGGTTTCCTCACTAAATCTGCCTTATACCTCAGTGTTTTTATCCCTGCCTTCTGACCTGGATCATTATCATTGGATTGCTACATAGTTCCTGCCAGCACAATGATAATATTCTATGAAACAGCAAAATAATTCCAAATTATCTTTCTGATAAAATTTTTATCTTTCTATGTCATATGGTTAGCAAAATGGTATAAATTGTTTTCAGTACAAGCATATTTGGCTCCAGAATACGTCATTATAATCCTACTGCTTTATTGACATTTTTATAAAGTGTCCCCAGCACTGCATTTTTTTTTGCTATTGACTTTTTGCCAATTATTTTTGCCATAAAATGTACAGCATTTTTGAGGTTATTAAACATGTAACATCATTTTATAGAAGTAGAATAAAAGGTTGACTGACATCTCTTTTCAATGCTTCCACCTAGAAAAACAAGTGAAAATAATGAACATTTGTTTAGAACTTTTCCTGTCTATTAAGTCTTCCAAAAATTAATCTACTGTGAAATCACTTTTAATAGGCATATTTTTTCTGATATTCCCACATAACACATAAATAAGTGGTCACAAAGTATTTAGAACATAGTATATGGTCTTTACTGTGTGTGTGTGTGTGTGTGTGTGTGTGTGTGTGTGTGTGTGTGTGTGTGTGTGTGTGTGTGTGTGTGGTCTGGGAATAAAACCCGGGTCTCCCTCATGGAAGGTGAACATTCGACCACTGTGGTCTTTACTTTTGATTGAGTACATTGTGTCTGAAAGATGCATTTAACATTTACTGAGATTATTTTATAATAATATTTTAAATCTCAGGAAAGCAAGTGACATCTTGAATTTCCATCCTCTTCACTAATGACTTTATTGTATGTCTTTCTATTTTCCTATGTTTAAAGATAGAGAAATATCAGTATTACTGTAGTGCTTTATAAGCAGAATGAAAATCAGACAGAGAGAGCATGGGGGAGCAGCCAGGAGAGGCCGCCATGTGCATTGCCATGTGGCAGAAAAGCCCAGGTCAAAGCATCACTGGCAGTCAACCCTAGAATGCCAGTCTTCAGGGAGAAAGCATCACCTTGATGACTCCTTGATTTTATACTTCTCCTGGTCTCAAAACCATGAGTCAACAGATTCCCATTGTTTAAGCCATCCCACTGCATTGCGTTAGCTTTTAGCAGGCATAACTAAAACAGAGTGGTTATAGAAGGTTTTCAAGGAAGGGGTGATGCATTAGTGTGGATTTAGCTGGTTGCTGATTTAATCCAAGCAACAGATTGCACTTGGTTAACAGAAGTAAGGATTGAGAGACCACTGCATATTACATATTTTTTTTTAGGTGGTAAATGATGGATTGAATATGAAAATGAGGGAGAATGAGTAGAGATGCTCAGGCCCTGCAGAATGAGCACTAGTTTTCTTACTTGTGCAAGTGGGAGATTGGGACAAATAGCTTAGGATGAGTTTAATTTTGGACATAATGAATATTTTGTGCTTTAGTGAAAGTGGAAATAATAATATGATGGTTCCAAGCCTAAATTTTCAGAAATTCTGTAATGAAAATTTAAGTGCCTCCAACTTATAAGATTCAAAATGCTTTAAGTGGATTGTGCCAGTTTCGATTCATTGAAAACTCCAGAAATGCCAAGTTCTTTAATTCTCATTCAGAATTACTGGGTTGGAGCTTTTTGATTGTTTCTGTGGGGATGTGACATATTCAATCGTAGGTGGTAACTTTCGATTAGATGGTTTTCAAAGATATGTGTATCTATCTATTCAAGGTGGAGTTGTTTACAAGAGCCTTTAAGAGGGAAAAGCTTTAGAGTCCATACAGCCAGAGACCTTTGCAGATGAAGAAGGAAAATGTCCCTGAGGGACCTTTATGAAACAAGAAGCCTGGAGACAAAGCTAGCAGATGTTGCCATGTTTGCCGTGTGTCTTTCCAGTTGAGAGACAAATTCTGAATATCATCAGCCTTCTTAAACAAAGGTATCTTTCCCTGGATGCCTTAGATTGAGCATTTCTATAGCCTTGCTTTAGTTTGGACATTTTCACAGTCTTTGAACACGTAAACTTGTAACTTAATAGATTTGCTTTTTAAAAAACTGTTCTGTTCTGGTATATCACATTTCAGCAGCTTGCAAACTAGAACATGGACAAAACTGAAATCACTCTAAATATCCAGACTAGAAAAAGATTCTTTAAAAATCGTATTTAAAAGGCACTGGCTTTTATTTCCCAACTCAGGGTTGAGTTTAGTCATTAAGGTGATTTTATTTTTATTGGAGAGGTTGTGAGATACAGAACAATCGTGCATAAAATGCAGGCTCTCCATATATACCTTATTATTAACACCTTGCATTGGTGTGGAATATTTGTCACAATTGATAAAAGCAGATTTTTATAATTGTACTAATAACTATAGTCCATGGTTTAACTCAGGGTTCACTGTGTTGTGCAGCTGTGTGGATTATTTTTTTTAAATTCTAGTATCATATACACGATTTAAATTTCCCTTCCAACCACATTCAAACATATAATTCATTGCTGTTAATTGTATTCACAGTGTTGTAGTAGACAAAGTCTCTTTACCACATAATATTCAAGGGGAAGCAATTATCCTGATTTATATGCTCAGGAGCTAGGGAATGGATGGGAGTACATTTTGAAACCTCTCCACAATTGGAGTTTAGATATATATATCTACACAGTAGGGATTCTGTCAGGGTGACATAATTCAGGTTATAAAGAAAAACAAAAATTATCAGCATACATGAGAAAGAATACTAAACAGTGTAGTCCTAAATTTACGGCCAGGAAGTGCTACTCTAGGATACCAATCTTTAAAATAGCACAAATTAATAGAACCATGACAGAGAATTGCAAGACATTGTTACGATTCTGGGGATTTTATTTCTTTTCCATATATATTCTTTTTTCAAATGGTGACATTTATCTTTCATAATTTGCAGTAATTTTTTAAAAATAGTTGGGGGAAGAATTAATGCTTGATTTGAAGATTGAGGAAGTGAGATTTAAGGAGTTGTCCTACTCCAATAATAACTTTGATGTAAGAAGGGTCTTAAAAGAACACATATTTTTTAAAATGAAGTTTTAAAAGGTAGCTTCTCTGCTTTTTTTCCTTTAGACCCTAGGCTGAAATTCGGAGAAAAAAGTGCAAAATGAATGTATTTGTTCTTCTTTTCACAATCAACTTTCATGCCCATTTTTCTTTGCTGTGAGGTTATTTTATTCCTCTAATATAAAACTGGATAGATGTGAATTCCAAGCTAATAGCTATGTATTCACCTTTCATAAAGGTCTCTATGTGGCAATAGAAAGTATTTGTTTTGGCCTAAGGGTTGTCTAAGTGTTATGAAGGCTTAAGAAAAACAAGTTTGCTGCAAACCTTAGTGATTTTTTTTATTGTTTTCCTCAATCAATTGGTATCCTAAAATCTTTTAAAATAATATTAAAGTTATTTTATAAGTTTTCCCTGCCCCCATGGTGATTACATTAATCAGGGTTCTCTAGAGAAACAGAACCAACGAGAGATAACTATAATTATGAAATTTATAAAGTTGTCTCACAATTGTGGGGATGCAAGAGTCCAATATCTTTGAGTCTGGCAAATTTGAAAAAGGCCCTTGATGAACTCCACAGGAGAGGATGGCTGACTGAAGAAAAAATGAGGGTTCTCTCTTCTCCCTTGAAAGCCGTCAACTGCTTGGATTCAATCCAGCTGATTAGATTTTCTCAATGTGAAACACACACCCTTAGTTGATCAGCCACAGCTGCAATCAACTAAGTGATGATTTAATAAACCAGTCTCTAGTTTATCAACCAGCCACAAAATATCCTTGCCTTAGTGGTTAGACAACTGGGCACCATCACCTGGCCAAGTTGACACATGAACCTCTCCATCACAGCAATAGAGGGAAGAAATGAAGAAAGAAAATGAAAGAGAGAGGGTGGGGAGGTGGAGAGGGACAAAGAAGGAAGAAGAAGAAAATGAAAACTATAGATACCATCATTAATTTATTTTCTATTTCCAAGTTTATGTACATAGACATAACTAAATTTCACTTAAAAATAGATATATGTGCTTATTTGCAGTAGTGACATGGTAAACTAGTGTCTTCATTTTCCATCATTGCATAATAAATTACAGAGTCTAAGCAATGGAAAACAATGCACATTTATTATTTCACAGTTTCTATGAGTCAAGAGTCTGGGCTCAGCTGTCCTGGGGACTCTACTTGGGTTCTCACAAAGCTGTAATCAAGGTAACATCCACACTCATATATCTGGAGGCTCAAGAATCTCTTCTAAAATTATTCAGGTGGTTGGCAAAATTCATTTCCTATGACTCAGGGCCCCAGCTTTTGTTGGCTATTGGCTAGAGGCTGCCCTCAGTTCCTAGAGAATACCTGCACTTCCTGGAGGCTGCCCACAGTTTGTCGCAATGTGAGGTTTTCCAGTGTGTTCACTTACACGATTAAACTGGGAAGCAGAATCTCTGACCTCTTAGTATCCAGCCCCTCTTTTAAAGGCTTTCACTTGATTAAGTCAGGCCTAGAATCATCTCTTTTCCAAATAATATAAATCAACTGATTTAATTACATGTGAAATAGCACTTTATTTTTGCCTTAATTTCTCACAACCTGGCTCCAGGTGGATATATCTAACTGACTACTGCCCTAAGCTTGAATCATCTATCTGTTTAATTCTCAGTGTAATTTATTAATAGAATAGTGTTTTAAAAACTTTACTGTATATATTCATGTTATATTTGAGGGTGAGGTTTGATACAAATAAATTGGCTCTTGTCCTCCTCCAATTGGGACTCTGATAGGAACCTTTAAGTCAACAGGGTCCAAAGCAATTTTTTATCCAACCCTTAAACCTGATATCCTAACTTCATATTTTCTAAGCACCCAAGAGGAAACTGAGGGTTATTCTGTATTAAACTTTCAGTCAACCATAACCTTAACCTCCTTCTAAGGCGGTTGTTTTCAACTATCAGCATGGGAGAGCTGGTTGAAACAAGGTTGCTTGGCCTTACCACCAGAGTTTCTTACTCATTAGCTTTGGGATGTGGCCCAAAAATGTCCATTATTACCAAGCTCCAGTTGATGACAATGCTGCTTGTCCAGAGATCTGCCCTACTGAACACTCCATGCTGCCCTGCTCCAAGAGGGTGCTTCAACCCCTATTGTTCCACTGATGGGTCACACCTGGTCAGAGTGGGGCCAGTTGATGGATATTCAATGGTCAGGAGCAAGCTGTTTTCTGAGCAGGATATAGGCAATAAGAGAACCAATGCAGAGCTTTCCTTGGAGAATTCATTGGATTTGAAAAGAAAGCCTAATTGGCTTTTTTTGCACAAGCTGGCAGACAGGGAAAATAACTGGCTGCATATGGCCTCAGTAATTTTCAAGAAGAGAAAACTTGAAGTATCACAAACCAAAAGATATACAGGGTATAAAAATTTTTCATTAGTTGGCAATGGCAGCTGTAGGGGAACCAGAGATAGGAAAGAGCTAGCAGAATGCTAATTATGGTTTAAGGAAATCTCTCCTAGCTAAGGGTAAAATGATGGAGAAGGGTAAAATAAGTTCCTCCAGCAATGAAATGTTGAGTTACCTTCTAGTCTACCTGAGTCCTAGTTCCATTATGATCCATGAGTTTTCCTAAAAGCTTAATTAAAAGATTTTTAATCCAGTTTACCCAGAATTTTGTCTACTTTATCAAGATTATTCCTGTCTAGTAATAGTTACAGCTATAAATTTTAGTTCACAAGCTCAATCTCAGAACCAACGCATTGATATCTCAATAATTTATTCTATTATTAGAATTTCTAATTGTCCCATTAGCATAAGTGCCTGGATTAATTTCTGCCCATCATAATCCAAAGAATCTACTCACCTGACCCCAGCCAAAGATCTAGTCTGTCATTAGACTGTCTCAGACACATGCATGTTCAGTGGCAGCCTACATGGCACTGACTGATAATAAACATGATGGCCAGGGAGGCAGAGTAGTCAGGGTGGATGGGAGTATGCACACTCATCAAATACACATTCTAAACACCTTATGAGCAATTAGAACAATTTTGGTGCTAGAGAACTATAACAGCACACAGGGATGAATACTATGGCAGAATCCAAAATCAAGCCAGAATTAAGGTCAAGATGTAGGAATTTCTCAGGCAGAGGAACTGCTCCAGCAAATGCCCTAAGGCAAGAAGAAACCAGAGACTAGTGTGTACCTAGAACAGAGTAAAAGAGATGACAAGTGGTAAGAACATTGATTTTTACTCTGAACAATGAGAAGTAAAGGAATATTGGGGATAGCAGAGGAATCAGTCACAGGATCTGGCTTCAATTTTAAAATGTCTTTCCGATTATAAAGAGGACCTGGAAAGCATGTTAATGAACAAATACATTCTCCTCTTTGCTATACAAAGGAAATGTTTAATGAAATGGTTATTAGTAAGCATATAATCTAGATTTGGCATATTAGGATTTTGTTAGCCAGGTTTGTTAACTGATTTTAAAGAGATAGCTCCTTCTTTGATATTGAAATTTAGCTGCCTGAGATTGAAAAGCTGAGTGGGTGAGGGCAGCCTCCTTACTGAAAGGAACTACAGCATGCCACCAAAATTGCAGGAGACTTTTAACTGGTGTTGCTCTCTCTGATTATGTTCTTCTCAGGTCAGTGCTGTACATTGACTGAATGCTCAAGGCCTTGAAGCTTAGCCCTCTTTTTATTGTTTAGTTTCTCAGTTACAGACCCTCTGCAGTTTCATGTCTCTAGGGTGTGTTCTTCAGTTCATCATGTTTAACCCCTACCCAATCTCAAAATACAGATTAAATATTACTTCATTTCTGAAGTTTTCCAAAAGCTACCCTAGTCAGCTTCAGAGACTCCTGTTATATATTTTACCAATCTGCTCTGTAAGTCTGATAACATTTGATGTTATTTGTTTGACATAACAAGGGGTTCTTTGAGGGCAGGGATAATCTTTTATTCAAAATTTTGCAAAATTCCCAGTGCTACAGTCATGGAAAATCACTTTGTGTCCTATGTGGAATATTGTAGGAAAGTAAATATCTGTTGAACAGCTGAGGATTAAAGAATCTGTTTTCGTTCAGGCTGATTTGCTCAGTGACTTGTTATCCTGTTTGTAATCATTCAACCTTCGACCTCCCCCTAGTGAGTTCTTATTCAGTGTGAGTGAATAAACCGAGGAGTTTTTTGAGTTTTTTATCTCCACATTCACTATTTTTACTGTACCTCTGATGAGTTCCTTACGTGAAAAAGGCAATTTAATGATCTTTTAATTTCTACTTCCCTCTTCGCAATGTTCAGTTTGATGTTCTATAAAATACTTCATAAAATGTAAAACATTATATAAATGCAATTATTCTTTATGGTCTTATTCAGAAATGATAATTACCAATGGATTAAAAATAGTGAAGAAAGGGAGAGAGACAACTGATTGAAATCAATTGTTGGAGAAGCCATAAAAGATCGCTATTGCTGGAGAAGCCATAAAATATTGCTAACATGGCTGCCGTGGCTGATGCAAGGCAACACAAAATGGCTGACCTGAACTCTGCCCTCTACCCTAGCAACAACGGTGACCAATCCCGGTAATCTGCCCTCCAGCCTAGCAACAACAACCACCAATCCCAGCCCGACACGTGTCCCTGCATGCTTCCCAGCCTATATAAGCCTGTGCACTTCCTGAATAAAGCAGACGCCTTCTATTTTCTCCTGAGGGTTGTCTCCTAAGTCATGTGCTGTGTGCTCTGTGTCTGTATGACTGACTCAGTACGGTCACTTACCCCCAGCCATCAGCTAACCAGCCACCAGCTACACCACAATCAATACCTTAAAGCATGAAGGCTGCCAGGAAAAAAAAAAATATATATATATATATATATATATATATGTATAAAATAGGTGATTCTTTAATTCAAACAATACAGTATTTTAGAACTAGGTAGAGACTCAGCAGAGCAGACCTCATGAAACCTTTCTTGATAAGCAAGATTCATTGTAACTGCTGACTACAGAGATTTTACTTGTAATTATAAATATTATTTTAGCTTATTTCCATTCCTTTGCTTGTTATCTTATGTTAACTTAGAGCTTTACAACAATGCTGTAACCAGATGTCCTCATTTACGGCCCTCTCTTATAGCCACTTTGTGCTCATCCTAGCTGGCTTTTGTCAGTTTTCAAGGGATGCTCAGGCTGTATTAATTATAAGCAAACCATAACCAATATATGCCAACTTGAATAACATCACTATCTCCACTCCCTTTTGTTTGAAGCCCATAAAAACCTTAAGCTCTCTAGACTTGGGGAAACAGATTTGAACCAGTGGAGGCTCCTGTCTCTATACTTGTCGACCTTGCATTAGAGTTCTTTCTTTTCTCAGAACCTGTCAGAGCATTGACTTCCATGCCTGTTGGAGCAGCAAGACCTTGCTCAGTTATATCATGAAGAAAATATTAAATTTTGTCAAAATAATTTTATTAATAAAAGAGAGGTTAGTGTTAAATCAGAAAGACTGCTAACAAAATATGGTTTCCTTATTTCTGCCAGCAAAGTAACCTGATTTTAAAAAAATCAGCCCCATAGATATCTCACTAATGTTGTATTCTGGTGTAGATACTGTGTGCTATAGTATCTAAACAAATATCATAAACATTGACTGTAGCTGATTTATCAGGTTATAATCTGATACAGAATAATAATTATAGAAAAAAACAAAAACTAAAAGAGCATCTAAACAGGAATTATCAAAATCAGGTCCTCAGAAAATCCTTCCTTCAGGGAAAAGTACTGCCTGCACCTATTATTCATGTGACTAGCTGTTAATGATATTGTCTGTGTCTTTACTATGCAGCATATTTTGTGTGCTCTTGATAAAGGTAGAAATGCTTCAATTCTTACCTTTTTTTAAATCTTTCTTACCCCATACATTACTTTGTCTCCTTGTTTTTCCTCCTTTTTTCTCCCTTTTTTATCTTGAGAGAAAAAACGTGTCTGTCATTTTAAATAAGAGAGAAACACTTCCATTACATTATCACATAAGCAAAAACAGGAGCTGAGAAAAATGCAAATCTTGTTAAGTAGCTAAGCCTTAACAAGTATTTGTAAATAAGCCTGTTTTCTGCCATATAACCAGATAAAATGGCAGATTGGGGATATTAAGCTAGTTTTGTTCTGCTGCAGTTGAGGCAGAAACATATTTTACAAAAATTCAAGATCTGAGGTATGGAATTTTACAAATCTGCTTCATAAAACATCGTATTTTATATTTCAATTAATGTATGTTTTGCCTTTGACAAGTTTTCCTTTTTTACGCTATTTTTTTTTTTTTTAGGAATTGCTCATGCACCTATTGCATTGTAAAAACAACGGCTACTAAAAACACTTGTTTCCCATTGTCAGTTAACCTGTTTCATGTAATGAATTCATCCTAAGACTCACACCGCTATTTTCCTTTTTTCTTTTTATTTGAAGTATCATAACCATATTGATTCAAGAAGGCATCTAAGCTTAATTTAAATAAAAATACTGCAAAGTGTCATACAAAATGTATCCTTTTGTATCTGGCTTATTTCATTTACTTTATTGTCTTCATAGAGTATATGGGTGTACATATGTGTATGTTTGTTCATTGCCGTATATTTGAATGACACATAAACAGGCAGCTCTGGAGAGGATTAGAGAGAGAGAAATAAAAATTACAAAGAAGAAGTACAGAGATGAGTGAAACTAGATTTTATTTACCATGTGGTTTGTTGAATATTTGTTTACTAGACAGCACACCAGGAATATCCCTAAGTCATCATCAGTGTCTGATGGCTTCTCAAAGGTTGACAGTCCACTGATGCTCGAAAAGTAATTCAAACAGTTGCTTTCCCTGTGTGCCAGATGTTTAAAAGTTCATCTCATGGTGAACTCTATATTAAAAGCCCCATACCTTTAGCCTGGTGAATAGAAGAGATAACAATTTTGAACAATTGGAGGGAGATACTGTGAAAGAATTGTTCAACTAGAGAACAGTTCATATTAGAAAAAATAAGGATTCAACCTTGTCCTTAACCAGACCAAAAAAAAAAAAAATGTAATTTAAAGTACCAAATGAGAAGTTGTTAACAGTTGGCATCTTTCTGGATCTGGATTACTGAGGATGAAAGGGCCCACAATATTAATCAATAGCTATACTTTTAAGTATCACAAAGCAGCACAGATTAATTGCTAAATGAATGAAAACTGTAAACGTTAATGTGAGTTCAAAGGAAAGAGATAGCAGTGATGACTGTTGTATAGTTCATGGGCCTTCTGAAATATGAATATATTGAAGTACACATTAAAGAGCAGCATTCACTTATATAAGGCAATGAGGGAGAACATCCTAGCTTGGGAGGTTAGCATTATAAAAATGTCATTGCCTAACATCTTACTATGTAGATAGCTCTCCATTATTTGTTTGGAAATAACACAATG
Organism: Tamandua tetradactyla; assembly: GCF_023851605.1. Lineage (NCBI taxonomy): Eukaryota > Metazoa > Chordata > Mammalia > Pilosa > Myrmecophagidae > Tamandua > Tamandua tetradactyla. Next base: position 149,624,560 of record NC_135330.1, read on the forward strand.
CAGATTAAAAGCTGGTTAACATACTGTTAAGTCAAATGTGAATTACTAATTGATATTCAATTATTTTATAAATATTCGGGTGTGCCTATTCTATACTAGTCACTGTGATAAGAATTGGAATGTTGAAAAGAAGAGAAAGAAAAATCCTTGCCATTGGATAGCTCACAGCATAATGGAGACCGTGAAAAAATCAAACTAAAGATTCCACTGTAAGTGAAAATGGCTATAACAGAGGGAAAGACTAGATATTATTACAGCAGAAAAGGTGATTGCCTAAAAATTTTGAGAAGGGCAATGCACATACACATGTATAATACATGCATATACACAATAGAATTAGATATGTTCATGAAGAATACATACATTGATCTTCAAATTAAAGACTGCCAGGAGTGAAATAATGCTGCCAAAATTAACAAAGATACGTTTTGTAATATATAGACTTGTTTGTAGACATTCTGCGATTGGAAAATAAACACAATAAGATCAGAATAGCTTCAAAAATATGAAAAACTTATTTAGCCTGAATAACATTTACTTTTTGACAAATACTTACTGGATACTTTAATGGCATCTCAAAACATAGATGTAAATATTTTTAAAGTTCTGCAGCAGGCATTTTCCAAGCTTCGCAAACAAGATTTCCCCCCATATTTCCTATATTTTACTAATGCCTTTGGTCAAACTATTAGGACTCAGGTAAAGTGAGATGCAACTGAAACATTGAAACATAGCAAACCTGAAGTGCTGCTTTTATTTTTCAAGAGGAAACACTCATTCAAAAAATTAAAAGAAATAATTCTTCCTTTGAATTTCTGTATCTTTTCAGATACTGCAAAGGACAAAACCAAATTAGAAGATTAGAAGAGAAGGGAATTAAAACAAATGAGCAAACAAACAAAACTTTGCAACTCCAGAAGACAATCATTCTACTTAAAAGAAATAGAAGAAAAAGCAGTAAAACTAAAAGATGTTATAAACAGGTGGGAATACCTCACACACTTAGGTTTAAGTTTATTTTTAGTTTGTACATTCTAATAACAGAAAGCCTTCAAAAATGACTCAATTATAGTCAATCTTACTTTGTATTGGCAGAAGTATTCAACTCCTGGGACTGTTTCCTTCTAACATCAATTAAATTAAGTCAATTAAAAAGTCATCCTTACCTAGCCTAATTATTGTGATTGCTTGAGAAAATAGTAAATCATTGCTTTTGAGTTCAATATTTAAAAAAAACTTTTCATAATAAATTATTTGCACTCTAAATGGAAAGACCATTTTTTAAAACAAAACAAATCCTGATTTAAAAGATTAAATATGCAATGTATCTACCCAGAAATTCGATGGGCTAAACCATTTGTATTTCTCGATTTTCAATTGAATCCTTTTATTCTTAGGATCAATGAGTCCTTTGAAATGCATAGGGTGAACACTTTCTTGGAAATCCACTCTGAAACACTCATGTCACATCCATATAGGTGTGTCCAAGATAGACATTTCTTAATGGCTTGGTGATTGTACTCACATCCCAGCAATTGGAATCAACTTACTTGTTTCTGGCATATTAAGGTCATAACACTTAGGTAGGCCTGGTTTGTGTTAAATGTTTTGCAAAAATGCATTTTCAAGGTTTTCAGACATATTTAGTCATCAGTTCTTTGTTGTATGGTGTTATTTAACCCTGAAATTAGGGAAGCCAGAATAGCCAAATTATCCACTTGTTCTTCCTGCCTCCAGAAAGATAAAAAAATATACAAACATCAACAGAGCAGCATGCACCCGCCATGACTCATGAATTTGTCTGAGTAAAGGTTTACGATTTTAGATTTCAGATTTACAAAATCGTAATCTAATCTTACAGACAATCTAATTATTGAGCATGCACAGATTGAGTACATGCCTACTCTCAGAACAAACATATGTAGGAAAATGACAGCTTTCATATGATGATGGGCATGATTGTTAGCATTATAATGAGGTATAGGTCACTTGCAGGTTAAGTGACCAGGTGGGCCAGTTTGGTTGGATCTAGCTCTGTCTAGCAAGATAGTTTTGGAATTGGGGTGGTTTAATTCTCAGTTGACTTATGGCCCTTCGTTAATAAACATTATAGGCTGTCTCTGGTGTTCAAAAGATTCTAAAGCTGTAAAACTGTATAAGGGGGTACAAGTGGGCATCACTCACAAGATTTTTACAATCACGAGATTTTAAGGCTGCATAGTTATAAATCCTTATCAGAGATCAAGGCAGCTGGATAACAGTTCAGAAATTTCAGGTATTTCCCTCTGGCTATTTTAATACACTGAATGTAAAAAGAAACATATAATGAGTCAGTAATCATAATCATTTGTTAAATTCTAACTTCTCAGTTACAAGGCCTTGTGGTATATGATGGACATGTGCAAACGCATACTGATTTGAATAAAGATAGCATGGGAATTGCACATACAATTCAAAGATTACTTGCTCTAATAATCCTCATCTCAAACCTAATAAATCCAAAGTAGATCTTTTTCATTTTCTACCCAAACTCTTCCTGAAAAACACTCAGGAAAATTTTTTAATTTTTCCTTTCCTCATCCTTCAAAGTCAATGCTTCCTCACATCCTTTAAACTTTACCCAAGATGTCTTTCACTTTAGACAGGCTTCTTTCTGACTCCAGTCCCCTGACCTTCTTCTTACCCCAGCCCGTATACTATATAGGTCCCTAGTAATAGCCTTAAAAGAGAGTGCTTTATACAAGAGCCAGGTGCCCACATCAACAAGAAAGGAAACATTTTTAACCAAATGGTCCTAATTCCAAATGGAACCAATTACTACCCCTGTCCAAGGATTAACTCCCCCCTCCCAAGGGTCTCCACTGTTTTTCCATTAGCCTACCACATCCCTTAAAAACACTCCTTCTTTATTTCAGAGGAATTGAGTTCTACATTGTGTCCTTTTTTTCAATAGCCTTTGAATAAAGTTATCCTTGTTTGCTTAACGTTATCTGATGCAATTTTTACTTTTGATCTTACCTCCACAATATACTCGTGTATTCCACATCTCTATTTTCCTAGCCATTCATCTATTCCAGGGCACACTCATTCTTTAAATCAGTACTGCAATGGCATTTTCTCTGGTCTCTGTGCTTCCACTTTTACTGGTCTATAATTTCTTTCCCACAGAGCAGCAAGAGTAGTATTTAAAAAATTTATATAATATTAGTCCCTTATTTAAAACTCTTAAATGACTCTCCATTATATTACACATAAGATCTAAACTCTTTACCTTATGATACCACTTCTTTGATTTCATAACACATCATTCTCTCACTTACTATTATTTAACTATACTTGCCCCTCATGACCTTCATTAATCCATGAACCACTTGCTTTAGAACTTTTCATTTGTGACACTGATAATGTTTCAAAATCCTTGATGAAAAATTCCTTCTTTCAAGATCTCCAGTTTAATTTTACCTCTTCACTTCCACAGCAATTCAATCTAAAAAATTCTACCTTTTTGATTTCCTGCTTATATCCCTTGACAATATTAAATTACTCTTTTACTTCCTTTGTAGCAGTGATCATTATCTGCATATATTTATTATTGTATGCATTTGCCATTAAAATGTAACTAACTTGATGGTAAGTATAGTCTACCTTCATCAAAACTGTTTCTTTAATCCCTAGTGAACTGCTAACTTGTATTAGCTTGTATTAACTTGTATTGTATTGTGTGTATTTGTTGAATGAATGATAATTAGACTTCACAAAGTAATTATTCTGAGCCCCTTTCTTCCTTACAATATATATTGTGGACTTGGTAAATCCACTGATTACTCATTTTTGTCAAAAGACAGTTGCAGAATGTCTTATGATAATCATTGTAATAACTCAGGAGAGATTTTATGTTTCTGTGAGGAAAGAATTGATACCCATCACCACACTCAAAACATGACTAACATATAGTAGATAAAGGAAAAATAATTGCTTAATGAGTGAAGGCAGAGGGAGCTGATGAGGGACCCTGATGTAAGGATAAGAATATGAATGCAGATACTAATACAACTACTTATTTTTTATCACATGCTCTAATATCCAAGAAAAGTTATTTTTGCCCTGATTAAATTTTTTCCTATCACTCTCTACAACACACATCTAATTTTTTACTGCTAGCAAGGCAGCATTTTGCTACAGGTCGGGGCAAAGTTACAGCATATCAGTAGGCAAAGAGACCAAGAAAGGTAGTTTAAAATTGAGATAAACACCTTTTTTCTTTCTTCTCTCTCAGATAGCTGATATAAAATAACAATATTGGAAGTTTCTCTTTTTTGTTTGCCTTGTTAGTGTAGTTCTACAAGGGGGAGGGTTAAAGGAAAGTATAAAAGCTGCCAATTGTGCTGGCTCTCTATAAATCATTTGTGTAAGATTGTACTGATAAAATCTCTTTCTTTTTGCACTGTATGAATGAATGGCTACTGTGAATGTGCCAAAATTTAAATAGAATATTGTGGAAATGGAGAAGCAGAGCATGTATTCCACATAATTTGAACGAGCAAGTTTCATGATAAAGATTAAAGACCAAGTCAGAGACCAATCTAATTCACGAGAAGGGACAAAAGCATAAAATATTTAGCATTATACTTTTAGCTAGTGATGCTAAGTATACATTGATCTATCATGTTTATTGTCTATGTATCTGTGCTGGTTTTAAACAGTTATGTACCTCAGAGAAACATGTTCTTCTAATCCATTCTTGTGGGTGAAGACCTACTGTGGGTGAGACCTTTGGATTAGGTTGTTTTCATGGAGATGTGACCTATCCAATTCAAGATGGGTCTTAATCCTCTGTACTGGGGTTCTTTGTGAGAGGATAAGAAGACAATAAAAACCCAGAGACCTCTGAGAGAGAAAAGAAATGCCCAGAGATATTTTAGAGCAAGCTGATATAGAACCTAGAGAGACAGAAATGCTCTGAGAGAAACAAGCACAACACCCACGAAGCATAGAGACATTTTGGAGAGAAGGACCAGCCCACCATTGCCATGTGCCTTCCCATGTGACAGAGGAACCCCAGATGCCAGCAGTCTTTCCCGGATGACGGTATCCTTCTGTAGATGCCTTTTGGACATTTCCATGTTCTTGGAATTGAAACTTGTAATTTAATAAGTTCCTTCTGTAAAGTCAACCCATTACTGGAATATTGCATTTTGGCAACTTTAGCAACCAAAACAGTACTTTACCCCCAAACCTTTTTTAAAATTTTGCCATGGCCAGAGTCATAATTATATTTTATTATTTTTTCTCTAAAAACACTTGTGTAAAAAATCTTTTTATTAAAGCAATGTGTAATTGAATAGAAAGACATTTAGAAACTACTGGTTGTCCAGCAAGCCAGTCGGTTTGGAAAATTCTTGTAGTGAGAACATTTTGGTAAGAAGATGACTTGAAAAGAAAATAGTATAAAAATATTATGCCAATTAAAGAAATTCACAGTTAAATAATGGATATAAAACTCACTGTACATGAGATTACAACTTTCAAACAAATGTGCTTGACACATCATAGCTGAGTATGCTGAAGTTTTTACTGAATATTTTATCATGAAAAGATTTAATAGCTTGATCTAAAGACATATCCGGAGGAGCTTTTTTTATTTTTATTTTTTCGATCAATGACATGTGAAGGAAGGGAGGAGATGAAAATATAGACAAATGCTTGGTACTAAAAATAGGCAGAATAAAATGACAGAAATTTTTGAAGAGCATAGCAAGGTGATCACATATTGTGAGAAGAAAATAAGCTGTAAGAGCCACTATGTTCATGAGTTCAGAGTGAATCTGAAGTCATTCTACTTTCATGCCAGGGGCTGCAGTTGTAGGGGTTTCAGACTTCTTCTGTTGTTATGCTTTTAATTCCAGGGAATTTTACCAGGTAGACTCACTCACAGCATTGGTAGAACACAATGATTTGAAGCTATGATTTGTATTCAAAGCAGATTTTTAAGTGAAACACTCATAACAGCAATGAAAGTTGCTAGGTCAGAATGTCTCATCCTAATGAATAATTTATATTATGCTAAATCACATGTTAATCTGTGAGAAGTTATACCGTAGGTGGATAGTTTGGATTATGTATCCAGCTTTGAATTTCTACTTCAGAACAAAGGAAAAAATACAAGAGTTTAGTTTCCTTTCAAAGGAATCCAGAAGCTATTGAAAAAGATAAAATGACTCCCATGAAAAGTACACACAATTCTATTTTACAGTTTCATGCCTAAAAGAAGCAAAAATTCCGATTGCAAAAATTTTGAAATGTGCATTAAAACTAAGAATTACAGGGCGGGCCACAGTGGCTCAGCAGGTAAGAATGCTTGCCTGCCATGCCCGAGGACCCGGGTTCGATTCCCGGTGCCCGTGCCCATGTAAAAAAAAAAAAAAAAAAAAAAAAAAGCCAAACTAAGAATTATGCAAAATTGCTGCTGAGAGCAGAGGCTTATTTCAAATGTAGTCAGCCTAATAAAATGTAATTTTAAGATAAATTAGATTTTCTTAATTCCTTCCGGTCTCCAGTGAAGAAATCACAACTTACTAGAAGAAAACCTTTGGACAGTTAAGCATCTTGCTACTATCAAGAGTGTCAGTTGGAAGGCTCACTATTTATCAGTGTCTCCTTGGCTATTGGGGTAAGGTGTTATATTGCCTCCTCTTTTCCCGTGCTCAGATATTTCAGTCATCTCAAGGTTTTGTAGAAACAAAATGCTACAATATTTGTCAGCAATATTAGGGATATCTGCAATATGAGTTAACTTTCAGTACTGACACAGTAAGTGCACAAATATTTACTGATATTTATGTATAAATTTTGTAACATAAACATATATAAAGTAAATACATTTTCTCTAATGCAAATGTAACAAAAAATAATAAACAACCATTTGTGGGGTGCCTATTATGTGAAGGATGGTGTTTTAATTCTGTAAACTAATTTAACACTTTCACCAACTTAGTAAGCTGGGTATATGAACTATTACAACACTGTAGTTTATAGACATTATATACTTCACCACAAATTATTCTATTTGTAAATTAAATGGCTGGGATTTCACCAAGATGTTTCTGATTCAGGAGACCATAGTCTTAAATACTTTTCTTTACTTTGCCAGATCTAAAAGTAAGTGGAAAGGAGAATTCAAGATAAGTGACTTCAAAATACCTTCCATTGCTTTCCCTCCTGTTGCCAAATTGGAACCATTGAGGCCTGTTGTTGGATTCTCATTAGAGTTAGTTTTATTGATTTTTTTTTTATGTATCCCTGGACATCTTATGAAATTTGCTTATTTTGAATGTAGTAGATGATGAAATTTTCCTGTCCTGTTATGTCTTATGATTATGTTCAACCATTTTATTAAGTTTAATATTAAAATTATGAAATAAATCAAATGAATATGCTTCATAAAATTAGATGCATTATAGTTTATAGTCAAGAAATTAATAGTAATTTCTATGTTTCATCTTAAAGAAAACCTACATTGTGATTTTCTTATACATTATGAACAGCAAGTTCAGAACTCTGCATAATTTTTATTTTTCTGTTCTTCTGTAGCAATATTTTGCAATATAAGTAGGACTATTCGGCATTGATAATATACCATGTTTTAATGTTTTCAAACAAATGCTTAGGCAGTTATCTACTATTTTAAGTTATATTTTACCATTGATTGTAAAATGTGCTTGCTTGAAAGGATGCATATACCCTAGAAAAGCCATGTTTTAATCCTAATCCCATTTTGTAGAGGCAGCCGTTTCTTCTAATCCCTGTTAGTACTGTATGTTTGAATCTATAATTAGATCATCTCCCTGGATATGTGATTCAATCCAGAGTGGTTGTTAAACTGGATTAGGTGGAGATGTGTCTCCACCCATTCGGTTGGGTCTTGGTTAGTTTACTGGAATCCTATAAAAAAGGAAACATTTTGGAGAATGTGAGAGATTCAGAGAGAGCAGAGTAGAATGACATAGCCACTAGAAGCAGAGAGTCCACTAACCAGTGACCTTTGGCGATGAAGAAGGAAAAAGTCTCCCAGGGAGCTTCATGAAACAGGAAACCAGGAGAGAAAGCTAGCAGATGACACCGTGCTTGCCATGTGCCCTTCCAGATGAGAGAGAAGCCCTGACTGTGTTCGCCATGTGCCTTCTCACTTGAGAGAGACCCTGAATTTCATCAGCCTTCTTGAACCAATGTATCTTTTTCTGGGTGCCTTTCCAGAAAATGTTTCCTCTTTTAAAGGATTCCAATCAAGACCCACTTGGAATAGGTGGAGTCACATCTTCCTCTAATCAAAGGTTAATACTCACAATTGGGTGAGTCACATCTCTGTGGAGATAATCTAATCAAGTTTCCAAACTACAGTATTGAATAGGGATTAAAAGAAAGGCTACCTTCACAAGATGGATGAGGATTAAAACATGGCTTTTCTAGGGTACATCATCTTTTCAAACTGGCACATGGAGTAATCAAGAAGGGCAAGAAGAATGCTAAAATGTGTTTGTAGGATGCAGGTGAGAAAATGAATTTCCTTTGCCCAGAATCAAAATGGTTTGAGGTAGAACCCTGTTCAACTTTGCTAGCTGCAGGAATGCAACACACCAGAGATGGACTGGCTTTTAATAAAAGGGGATTTATTTTGTTATTTCTTCATAGGAAAGGCAGCTAACTTTCCACTGAGGTTCTTTCTTGTGGGAAGGCACAGGATGGTGTCTGCTAGCCTTCTCTCCAGGCCTCTGGTTTGCAACAACTTTTCCCAGGGTGATTTATTTCTGCATCTCCAAAGGCCTGGGCTGAGCTGTGAGTGCTGAGATGAGGTATGCTGAGCTGCTTGGTCTGTGCTACATTGCGCTCGCTCTTTCATTTAAGCACCAGCCAATTAAATCAAACATCATTTATTGCAGCAAACACATTCACCTGGCCAAGTTGATAACTTAATCTAACTACCACAAACCCAAAGGTTGTCAGAGTGAGTAACATACAAAGAGATTATGGAGCTCCATATGGCTAGGGACATCAGGAAGTGTAACTGCAGAAAACAACTGCAATTATTTATTTATTTCAATCTGTTAGTTTTGCACCACCAGGCTACATGAATGGGAATCTGGTTTTCACTGGATCACAGGCTCTTCCTCTGGGATATGCTAGAATAGACAAAACACAGGTAACTGTGATTTGATCGACATGTCCCCTTCAACAGTCTGATTTTTCATAGAAGAAACAATAAATGAGCATCGAGCAAGATTCTTCAGACTTCAAGTCACCCTGCTTTGGATCAAAATAATTAAAAAAAAAGAAAAAGAAAAAGAAAAATGCTATAATGCCATTGCAGTATTCCAATCCTTCATTTGCATAAAACTGATAACTTGCTCATGATGCAAAATTAATCCCTGCTTAGTTTTAACCTTATTTAATAAATGCAAAAATTATCCAAATAAACTTGGTTGAAAGGAACACAAATCACATATCAACCTAGTGTATACAAACAACAGAAATAGTTATATTTCACATTTTATCTCGAAATTGACTTTTAGATGAATTGAAAATCCAGATCAAAAGTAACCCATGATGCACAGACACACACACACACACACACACATTGTTGAGCTAATTAGAATGCTTCAGTAAAATGAGAATTCCTTTATAGGCAGAATCCTTTTGCATATGAAAATAAAGCATCTGAATGTATTGTTTTATGATAAATAGTTGGGGGATTTGAAGACAGAATTTAGAAATGGTGTATTGGTTAAATGAGACTGTAGCATAATGTTCCTAATCCCTGGATTCTCATAAACTTGAAAAGGTGTTATTTTTATCAAAACGAAAGAGAAAATATACAAACAAATGGTTTTTCTTTGTGACTAGCAGGTTTAAAGTGATGAAACTGTAAGATGAAATGCATAAAAACAATACACAGGGAGTTGCAGAATTATATCTTTCACTGGAATTATGGTGAATATGTAAGGTTGCACCAGTTTGTATAGTGCCCTCTGAATACTTAACTTTCCGAAATCCATTTATTTGCTGTTAAGGGAATTTCTGGTTTAATATTTTACTCACTGTGAAGATAGGCCTCTAATTTTATAGTTGTGTTTGGTACTAAACAACTATTAGGGATGTTAAATAAGAATTCGCTCTGACATAGAATTGAGAAAGAAGTACTACTTAAACTAATTAAGCAAAATATTTCCATATAGAGTGAAAATTTCTTCTTTGTGGAGTTTTTATTAGCAATATGCCATGAAAGTATTCCTTCTAAACAAATAAATTTCCCTTATTATTAGGACACAAGCACTAAATAACCTACTGTATTTTTCTCTGTTCATTTGGATAGTTCTATATGTCATATTTGCAGCCATTTACTTTTTCTCAAATGGCACATATCATATTGGTTTTAGTTGCCTAGATTGCTTAATCATGTACCAAGGAATGGATTGGCTTAAACAATGAGAATTTATGAGCTTGCAGTTTTGAGCTGTAAGCTCAAATCACCCAAATTAAGACATCATATATAAGGCAGTACCTTCTCCCTGAAGAATCGCTGCAGGCGTTCTTTGGCTCGTGTGTCACAACACAGGGCACATGGTGGCTCCCCTTGATGTCTTTCTTTTCTTCCAAGTTCTGTTTCACCTTCTTGCTTCCTGTGGCTCTCTTTTTCTCTGAATTTCATTCTTTCATAATGGACTCCAACAATCAGATTGACACCCATCCTGATTCAAATGGACACATATTAAGTGAAGTAACCTCATCATAAGATCCTTCTTAAAATGAGTTTACAGTCATAGGAGTGGATTAAATTTAAGAACATGTTTTTGGGGTACATACAGCTTCAGAGCATATATATATATTTTTTGCATGGGCAGGCACCAAGAATTGAACCTGAGTCTCCAGTGTGCCAGGCGAGAAGTCTGCCTGATGAGCCACCGTGGCCCACTCAATAAAAGTATGTTTTAATCAGTCAATCATAAGGGAACATAGATGAACAAATATGGATATCCTATCTCTTGAAAATGTATTTTCTAAAGTCAATTTTATAGATGTTATTGACTTATTTGCAAATGTTAAGACCCTCAAACAGAAACAGTAATGTTATTTTTTTGCCAATATAGGTAGAAGATTTGTTCCTTTAAAATATATATGTGGTGATAACCAATGAGAGTTAATAAATACTTTTTCAGGGGGCACTGTACTTATAATTATTTGTTTTTCATTTTTTTATTTCTTCATTTGTATTTAACATATGTATTCATATAGCATAATGTAAGAGTTTGCATATATTTAACGAGTTTATATATATTTAATATATTTTAACATATCTCAATACAAGAAAATGCTCTCTGCATTTTTCTGAATAGAAATATCATTTGTTTCATAATTATTACTGAAAATGACTTGGTCATATAAAGGAAGATATGTTAAAAAATTATCTGCTCAGACAGTGTTACAGTGGTTCAGTGGCATAACTCTTGTCTCCCATGCCTGAGACTTGGGCTCGATTCCCGGTGCCTACCCTTGCAAAAAAAAAAAAAATGATCTGCTCTGTGTATATAATATAACATGTGTGTATGTATGGCACTAAAATTTGACCAATGACATACAGATACACACACAGTCACAAAATTTCTTTCCAGGCATGTATATTTTGTGAAATATCTTTTGTTTAATGTATAGTCCTTATCTTAGCTTCATGACTGCTAAGACACATACCATACAAAGGTTTGGTTTAACAATAGGAATTTATTGGCTCAGGGTTTCAGAGGCTAGAAGGCTTATTTACTTTCTGATTGGTATCATTCTGGCTGTGCGAGAATCTTTGGATTTCCTTTCCATCATATGGCAGTCCTCTCCTTTTCTTCCTGTTTCCACTGATGTCTTTGTCTTTTTCTCATGGCTTTGTCTTCATAAGGATCCATTTATAGAATTAAAGCTCAGCCTCATTTGGTGGGCAATATGTTAACTAAAAATAACATACTCAAGAGATCCTTTTTAAAATAGGTTCACACTCAGAGAAATGGATTAAAACTAAGAACATTTTTGGATTTTTTTCCCCTTTTTCTCTGTGGTACATAATTCAACCTACCAGAGTTCTGAAATACAACTCTTCATGTTTAACAATGGCTGCAAACACATTGTTATCTTGTAAGAGTGGAAAACACAAAACCATGGATGAGAATAAATATGATCATGGAAGAAATGCTATCACAATAGAAATCAATTAAGAGAATCACACTTGCGCTTGAAAATAATTATATGAGATTTCTATTTATTTTCCAAAAATGCTTTATATTTAACACAAAGAGACATAAATAATGTCTTAGAAAATGTATTAAAAATGGCATAAAGTTTGTATGTTGAGAATGATTGTATGTGTGTTTGTTAAGGTTGTACAAAAATAATATTACAAAAAAAAGACACAAAAACAAACTTTTGGTGAAGGTTAATATTCTATTTCAATGCTTACAGTTTTATTCCAATTTCAATATGTAAAATTTTCCATATAAACTAAATGACCTCAGCCTGCATTATCACATTTAGTTCCTGTAAGAATGAAAATGCTTTCTACCATGACACATTTGATGTTGAGTGAATGCAATGACTTCTGTCTTTCAACTGCAGACTTACTCAGCCCCCATCCTATGGAAACAATCTGATAGAGTTTCTCTCAAGAATATGGAGTGTGTTCTAATCTTTCATCTCTAGTTGATGCTGACCTCAAAGTTGGTTGGATGTTGAACCATTTAACAAAGATTTGGAATCTCCCAATTGACATCATTAAATTTATATAAAAAATAGTTTCTTTAACTGGAAAACAGATACACCATTGCACAGTGAGTCAGAAACAGTGTGAAATTAAAATTCATGTGTTTAAAACTGAAAAGAAAATATATTTGTCAAATTCAAAAGTATCTAGAGAAATTCTTTCAATTTTAAAACAACTTTAGGGAATGAAATATTAGAAGATATGGCAGCTATGCAAAATAATAAAGTAATGCAATTTTAAAATTATCTAAGACATTTTGCTACTGATAGTTGACCAATATTGTTATTATTCCTTAAAGAGTCTAACACTTGCATACCTTATTTATTAATACATTTAGCAAACAATTGTTTTGTGCCTACAAGGTATAAGGCAACGATTCATAATTCTTGAGATAAAATCTCTGGACACAATGAGGTGATAATCTAGATGTGGAAGCATATATACAATAAAACTAACAAAACAAAATAAGGGAAACTTCAAAGAAAGCTTAACAAATCAACTAATGTGATATGAGTGCTGTAAGGAGGTGTACATAGGGAACACAAAGTATAAAACTTTACTGAAATAAGGTTGTGGCGAGAGGGAGTGCGTGACAGTCAACAATGACTCCTGGGGGATTCTGCCTAATACATTCTTGAAAGATGCATAAGAGTAGGGTAGGTGAATATCTTAAGTGAAAGTGTTCTTGATGGAACAAACATGTTTAAGTCATCCAACTGCAATGACTGAACAACCATGGCTTGAGCATTGTGGATAAAGAGAAAGCTTCACAAGTGAGGCAAGTCAGCAAAAGTGAAATAATGGCATCATTAAAGGACTGGTCATTGTTGAAGAATTAGTTCAACAACACATAAATTGAGCTTCCAAACACTTCCATACTTTTCAAAAATATATAGTCCAATTTTTTATCTGACTTAACTAGTTAACTATCTTTTGAAAAATATTGGAGCATTATTCTTAATTTATATGACTTCCTCTTCATAAGATGACATAAATTTTGTTAGTTTTTCACTAAGGAATTTTTTTAAAAGATCTTTGTCATGCAACTACTCCATCTATGTCACAATTTAACAGACCCTTAACAATTGCTTTTGTTCCAATTAGTCTAAGATCATACTGAATTCCATTTATCATTTTACTGTTAATTAACTTATTAAATAATTTTCTAAAATTCAGTATTTGTCAATAATATCCTATAATGAAGTACATTTTTGAAAAGAAAGTTTATTATAAATACAATACTTTTCTAAAATATCAACCACTATTTATTGACTATTTACCGTGATCCTGTTAATATTATAGGTGCTTCAAAAACATTGTTTCACATAATTCTGAAGCTAACTACATGAGCTGAAACTACTACAATTTCCATTTTACAATTTTAAAGGAAACAGAGTTAAAAAAGGGTCAGTAATTTGCTTTGTTACATCCAGAAGTAAATAAATAAGCAGAATTGTATATTGGACACAACTTATGGTTGTTGTTAATTTTTACCATTGGCGTACACTATAATGTTTGCATATTTGCATAACATGTTCTTAGGAGACTTGGAGCTATGGGCATGTGTGTATGTGTTAGCGTGGATGTGTGAGTGTGTAGTGTAGGTATATGTGCCTGGTTGATATTCATGACTGCATAGTTATATATAACACAGCATCCAATCATTTGATCTAGTCATCAAGTTTCCAGTGAACATACACTGTACGTATAAAGAGTTGCACAGTATCTTGGTTGTATTTAGCAAAAACCAAGCACACCAGACTTTTTTTTAAGCCAATTTTGCAATATATCAATTTTCAATGAAGTCACTACTGTCACTTGTGGTGGAATCTATATGTTTATCAATATCTATATATGTGGGTATGTATTTATGGACATGACTAAAATATTATTTCCTTGTAAGGTTACTTTAATATTAAAATAAAATCAGATCATTAATAAATTCATTTCTATGCCAACTATTTAAATAAAAAGTTAGGTTAATTGAGTACTCAAGGCCAGCCCTTTCTATCTTTTTAGGCAAAACTTAACCTTGAGAAGCTAAATGACAATGAATGTTTGTGGCATCGTGAAAAGTACAGCAGTCAAGAGGACTTCATCAAACTGGAACAGCTTTATGAATTTAACCTTATAATGAAAAACTCAGGAAAAGTCATTGGAATGTTGCAAGTTGATTACCTACAATTTAGTATATCATCTCCATAGTGTATCTAAAACTTGAAGCCTATTTTCTAAATTAACATTGTCCAAAAGACTCTATGATGATGGAAATGTTTCCACGCTGTCCAGTTTTGTAACCACTAGTCTCTTGTAGATATTGAGCACTAAAAATGCCTTATATTATTAAAAAAATTATTTAATTTTAATTAAATTCAAAATTAAATATGTAGCTTTGTTTGCTAATTTATTGAATAGCAGAATTCCAAGACTTCCTATCTGTCACATGACTTTGATGCATCATGATGAGATTTGGGCTTTTTGTGCTTTAGACATAATAGTACTCATCTTTACTGATAAATTACTCTTTTAGAGATTTTATGAATATCTTTGTCAAAGATATAGTTAAATCTAGTCAGCTTAGAAATCCTTCTAAGTTCATTTTATATGTTTCTTTCATGATTACATAGATGTTGTATTTGTAGTTTAATTCTTAGAAGCATTCTTTTCTTTTATTCCCAAATTTTGGTGGGCAAAACACTGATTTATCAAATAATGACAACTCTCACATTTATTTTTACCACAATGTACTACACCTTTCATTTTTGTTACTGTGTCATTTTTATTTATTTGTCACATTTTTCTTTCTGAACTAAAGAATAATAATCAGAGGTAATTATTGAGAAAAATAAACAGATTCATGAAATAATGGAAGTTAAATGAAAAATATAGGAAAATTCCATTGAAATTTTTTCATGATTGAATAACAGTATTATTGAAAATAAATGTGATACAGTATGTTACACCCATCGTTATGATTACTGCTGTAATCATGTGAGATGGAAAACATAATAACTTTCCACTGATCTTCTCTAACTTTGTGTATATTTACAGGAAAATGGAAATGGAATAATTTCCTCAATTAAATATTCCTTCAAAAACTACAGTGATCATTATATATACTTTCAGGAGGCTAAAAGAGAGTTTAAATTTTAAAAATGTAATATACCATACATTCTGCTGTCCAGGAATGTTTGTGTACTGTCATATGATAAATTAGGTTGTTTCCAAACTATTAATTTTCTTATACGTCCAATTTGTTTAGGATAAAGTTCAAAGTCTTTATGTAAATAACTTAAAACTCATACCACCAGGTTGTGTATAGAAGAGGTGTAATTCTCCACAGTATATATACCTGTACCTCAAGGACAGATAAATTAAAAGAAAATTGCATCACAAAACACACACACACGTTCACACATAGAAATATGGATAAAATATAACAAACACCTTCTTAAAAACAACTAAATTTTTAAGAGAGTAAGCAAAATCCTCAAGATATAAACTTTTAAAAAATGTACCAAAAAATTGAAGATCAAGCATTTAGCTGACAGTCAGCTTCCAGCAGGAAGAGATATTTCCTCATCTTTGTAAGCCAAAAGAGAGTTACTACTAAAGGGCTCTTGTTAAAATGAATCCTAATGGATTCAAGATGAAGAAAATTGAATCCATAAATTAGAGAGATACAAAAAAATATGATGAATCCAGAAAAAATAAAGATTTAAATGAAAACCGAGGTGTATAAAAAAACACGTTGAGACTAAAATGCTAAAACAACAAGCAAATATAAAATGAGAGAGGATTATTTGGAGTAAGACCATGCATGTTTGAGACAATGATTAAGCTTAAATGATATTAAGTTATGTAGGTCTATTAAAATTATAAAGGTACCTCTGAAAGGAAGGGGAGATAGGAGAGAAAAGGAAATTTTATCAATATAGATGTACCAAAAGAGAAGTGTGAGTCCATACAGTATAGCTCCAGTTGAAAATTCTGCAAGTCAGTGCAAGTTTGCTTCTATTGTCAAAGTCGATATAAATATTTCAATATTGAATTATTTGGTATCAATAGTCACATATCTCTGCTGTCAATATATGAAAAAAATGATGGTGAAACTTTGAGTTATATTCATATATAAAGCATTTTAAGAATGTAATTTCAGAAACTTCCAGAGAAGATGGCGGCTTAGTAAGATGTGCGGATCTTAGTTCCTCCTCCATAACAGCAACTAGGGGAGTAGAAACAATAAAGAACAGCTCCTGGAGCCATGACAGAGATGAAAAAGACAGCATACCCCATCCTGGAACAGCTGACTGGCTGGGAGAACCCGCTCCGGTGAGATCGCCGAGGGGCGCGGGCTTCCCCAGGCCGGGGCGGCAAGCGGCCAGTGTCCCTCCCTTCCTCCTTCCCGGGCCAGCTGGGAGAAGTGGACAGGTGGTTCCCTCAAGCTGCGGAAGCTGGCGTTCCCCCCCCACACGGCCCCCCGGACCAACTGGGAGAATTGGATCGGAGATCCCCAGGCCGCGGAGAACTGTGACCGGGGTCCCTTCCAGACACGTGACTTCCTGGTCCGGCTGGGAAGGGTGCACTCTCCCGGGCCGCGGTGGCTGGCGCCCTCCCGCCATGCTTGGCGCCCTGGGCCGACTAGGAGATTCGGACAGGCGCTCTCCTGGGCTGTGGCGGCCAGTGACCCTCCCCGCGTTTGGATCCCTGGGCTGGCTGGCACTCTTCCAAGCTGCTTCAGCTGGCAAACCTCCCCCATGGCGAGAGTTTTCCAAAGTTAAAGGACCCACAGCACCTTTTACTGGTGGGACCCGAAGACAAACGTGTGCCACGAGTGCCACCTACTGGGCAGGATAAGAAAAACAGAACCCAGAGATTTCACAGAAAAATCTTTCAACCTGTTGGGTCCAACACCCAGGGAAATCTGACTAAATGCCCAGACGCCAGCAGAAGATAACGGATCACGCTCAGAAAATTGAAAATATGGCCCAGTCAAAGGAGCAAACCAATAGTTCAAATGAGATACAGGAGCTGAGACAACTAATGCTGAATATACGAACAGAAATGGAAAAATTCTTCAAAAACCAAATCAATAAATTGAGGGAGGACATGAAGAAGACATGGGCTGAACAAAAAGAAGAAATAGAAAAACTGAAAAAACAAATCACAGAACTTATGGAAGTGAAGGATAAAGTAGAAAAGATGGAAAAAACAATGGATACCTACAATGATAGATTTAAAGAGACAGAAGATAGAATTAGTGATTTGGAGGATGGAACATCTGAAGTCCAAAGAGAAACAGAAACCATAGGGAAAAGAATGGAAAAATTTGAACAGGGGATCAGGGAACTGAAGGACAATATGAACCGCACAAATGTACATGTTGAGGGTGTCCCAGAAGGAGAAGAGAAGGGAAAAGGAGGAGAAAAACTTATGGAAGAAATTATCACTGAAAATTTCCCAACTCTTATGAAAGACCTAAAATTACAGATCCAAGAAGTGCAGTGCACCCCAAAGAGATTAGAACCAAATAGGCGTTCTCCAAGACACTTACTAGTTAGAATGTCAGAGGTCAAAGAGAAAGAGAGGATCTTGAAAGCAGCAAGAGAAAAACAATCCGTCACATACAAGGGAAACCCAATAAGACTATGTGTAGATTTCTCAGCAGAAACCATGGAAGCTAGAAGACAGTGGGATGATATATTTAAGTTACTAAAAGAGAAAAACTGCCAACCAAGACTCCTATATCCAGCAAAATTGTCCTTCAAAAATGAGGGAGAACTTAAAACATTCTCAGACAAAAAGTCACAGAGAGAATTTGTGACCAAGAGACCAGCTCTGCAAGAAATACTAAAGGGAGCACTAGAGTCAGAACCGAAAAGACAGAAGAGAGAGGTATGGAGAAGAGTGTAGAAAGAAGGAAAGTCAGATATGATATATATAATACAAAAGGCAAAATGGAAGAGGAAAATATTATCCAAACAGTAATAACACTAAATGTTAATGGACTGAATTCCCCAATCAAAAGACATAGATTGGCAGAATGAATTAAAAAACAGGATCCTTCTATATGCTGTCTACAGGAAACACATCTTAGATGCAAAGATAAACATAGATTGAAAGTGAAAGGTTGGGAAAAGATATTTCATGCAAATAACAACCAGAAAATAGCAGGAGTGGCTATACTAATATCCAACAAGTTAGATTTCAAATGTAAAACAGTTAAAAGAGACAAAGAAGAACACTATCTACTAATAAAAGGAACAATTAAACAAGAAGACATAACAATCATAAATATTTATGCACCAAACCAGAATACCCCAAAATACGTGAGTAATACACTGCAAACACTGAAAAGGGAAATAGACACATATACCATAATGGTTGGAGACTTCAATTCACCACTCTCATCAATGGACAGAACATCTAGACAGAGGATCAATAAAGAAATAGAGAATCTGAATATTATTATAAATGAGCTAGACTTAATAGACATTTATAGGACATTACATCCCACAACAGCAGGATACACCTTTTTCTCAAGTGCTCATGGATCATTCTCAAAGATAGACCATATGCTGGGTCACAAAGCAAGTCTAAACAAATTTAAAAAGATTGAAATCATACACAACACTTTCTCAGATCATAAAGGAATGAAGTTGGAAAGCAATAATAGGTGGAGTGCCAGAAAATTCACAAATACTTGGAGGCTCAACAACACACTCTTAAACAACAAGTGGGTCAAAGAAGAAATTGCAAGAGAAATTAGTAAATGCCTCGACGTGAATGAAAACAAAAACACAACATATCAAACTTATGGGATGCAGCAAAGGCAGTGCTAAGAGGGAAATTTATTGCCCTAAATGCCTATATCAGAAAAGAAGAAAAGGCAAAAATGCAGGAATTGACTGTCCACTTGGAAGAACTGGAGAAAGAACAGGAAACTAATCCCAAAGCAAGCAAAAGGAAAGAAATAACAAAGATTAGAGAAGAAATAAATGAAATTGAAAATATGAAAACAATAGAGAAAATCAATAAGACCAGAAGTTGGTTCTATGAGAAAATCATTAAGATTGATGGGCCCTTAGCAAGATTGACAAAAAGAAGAAGAGAGAGGATGCAAATAAATAAGATCAGAAATGGAAGAGGAGGCATAATCACTGACCTCACAGAAATAAAGGAGGTAATAACAGGATACTATGAACAACTTTACGCTAATAAATACAACAATTTAGATGAAATGGACGGGTTCCTGGAAAGACATGAACAACCAACTTTGACTCAAGAAGAAATAGATGACCTCAACAAACCAATCACAAGTAAAGAAATTGAATTAGCATTCAAAAGCTTCCTAAAAAGAAAAGTCCAGGACCAGACGGCTTCACATGTGGATTCTATCAAACATTCCAGAAAGAATTAGTACCAACTCTCCTCAAACTCTTCAAAAAATCGAAGTGGAGGAAAAACTACCTAATTCATTCTATGAAGCCAACATCACCCTCATACCAAAACCAGGTAAAGATATTACAAAAAAAGAAAACTACAGACCAATCTCTCTAATGAATATAGATGCAAAAATCCTCAATAAAATTCTAGCAAATCGTATCCAAAAACACATTAAAAGAATTATACATCATGACCAAGTAGGATTCATCCCAGGTATGCAAGGATGGTTCAACATAAGAAAATCAATTAATGCAACACACCATATCAACAAATCAATGCAGAAAAATCACATGATCATCTCAATTGATGCAGAGAAGGCATTCGACAAGATTCAACATCCTTTCCTGTTGAAAACACTTCAAAAGATAGGAATACAAGGGAACTTCCTTAAAATGATAGAGGGAATATATGAAAAACCCACAGCTAATATCATCCTCAATGGGGAAAAATTGAAAACTTTCCCCCTAACATCAGGAACAAGACAAGGATGTCCACTATCACCATTATTATTCAACATTGTGTTGGAGGTTCTAGCCAGAGCAATTAGAGAAGAAAAATAAATACAAGGCATCAAAATTGGAAAGGAAGAATTAAAACTATCACTGTTTGCAGACAATATACTATACATCGAAAACCCGGAAAAATCCACAACAAAACTACTAGAGTAATAAATGAGTACAGCAAAGTAGCAGGTTACAGGATCAACATTCAAAAATCTGTATCATTTCTATACACTAGTAATGAACAAGCTGAGGGGGAAATCAAGAAATGAATCCCATTTACAATTGCAAATAAAGAATAAAATACCTAGGAATGAATTTAACTAAAGAGACAAAAAACCTATATAAAGAAAACTACAAAAAACTGCTAAAAGAAATCACAGAAGACCTAAATAGATGGAAGGACATACCGTGTTCATGGATTGGAAGACTAAATATAGTTAAGATGTCAATCCTACATAAATTGATTTACAGATTCAATGCAATACCAATCAAAATCCCAACAACTTATTTTTCAGACATAGAAAAACCAATAAGCAAATTTATCTGGAAGGGCAGGGTTCCCCGAATTGCTAAAAACATCTTGAGGAAAAAATACGAAACTGGAGGTCTCGTGCTGCCTGACTTTAAGGCATATTATGAAGCCACAGTGGTCAAAACAGCATGGTATTGGCATAAAGATAGATGTATCGACCAATGGAATCAAATAGAGTGCTCAGTTATCGACCCTCTCATCTATGGACATTTGATCTTTGATAAGGCAGTCAAGCCAACTCACCTGGGACAGAACAGTCTCTTCAACAAATGGTGCCTAGAGAACTGGATATCCATATGCAAAAGAATGAAAGAAGACCCATATCTCACACCCTATACAAAAGTTAACTCAAAATGGATCAAAGATCTAAACATTAGGTCTAAGACCATAAAACAGTTAGAGGAAAATGTAGGGAGATATCTTATGAAACTTACAATTGGAGGCGGTTTTATGGACCTTAAACCTAAAGCAAGAGCACTGAAGAAGGAAATAAATAAATGGGAGCTCCTCAAAATTAAACACTTTTGTGCATCAAAGAACTTCATCAAGAAAGTAGAAAGACAGCCTACACAATGGGAGACAATATTTGGAAATGACATATCAGATAAAAGTCTAGTATCCAGAATTTATAAAGAGATTGTCCAACTCAACAACAAAAAGACAGCCAACCCAATTACAAAATGGGAAAAAGACTTGAACAGACACCTATCAGAAGAGGAAATACAAATGGCCAAAAGGCACATGAAGAGATGCTCAATGTCCCTGGCCATTAGAGAAATGCAAATCAAAACCACAATGAGATATCATCTCACACCCACCAGAATGGCCATTATCAACAAAACAGAAAATGACAAGTGCTGGAGAGGATGTGGAGAAAGAGGCACACTTATCCACTGTTGGTGGGAATGTCAAATGGTGCAACCACTGTGGAAGGCAGTTTGGCGGTTCCTCAAAAAGCTGAATATAGAATTGCCACACGACCCAGCAATACCATTGCTGGGTATCTACTCAAATGACTTAAAGGCAAAGACACAAACGGACATTTGCACACTGATGTTTATAGCAGCGTTATTTACAATTGCAAAGAGATGGAAACAGCCAAAATGTCCATCAACAGACGAGTGGCTAAACAAACTGTGGTATATACATACGATGGAATATTATGCAGCTTTAAGACAGAATAAACTTATGAAGCATGTAATAACATGGATGGACCTAGAGAACATTATGCTGAGTGAGTCTAGCCAAAAACTAAAAGACAAATACTGTATGGTCCCAGTGATGTGAACTGACATTCGAGAATAAACTTGGAATATGTCATTGGTAACAGAGTCCAGCAGGAGTTAGAAACATGGTAAGATAATGGGTAGTTGGAGTTGAAGGGATACAGACTGTGCAACAGGACTAGATACAAAAACTCAAAAATGGGCAGCATAATAATACCTAATTGTAAAGTAATCATGTTAAAACCCTGAATGAAGCTGCATCTGAGCTATAGGTTTGTTTTTTGTTTGTTTTTTTCTGTCTGTTTGTTTGTTTGTCTTTTTTTTGTACTATTATTATTTTTTAATTTTTTTCTCTATATTAACATTCTATATCTTTTTCTGTTGTTTTGCTAGTTCTTCTTCTAAATAGATGCAAATGTACTAAGAAATGATGATCATGCCTCTATGTGATGATGTTAAGAATTACTGATTGCATATGTAGAATGGAATGATTTCTAAATGTTGGGTTAATTTCTTTTTTTTCTTTAATTAATAATAAAAAAAAAAGAACGTAATTTCATGGATACAGAGAATGCCAAAACCTTGCAACTTATTCCCGGAGCTCACACATCAGCCGTGCCAAACAATGGTTGTGAGTTGGAAAGCATTCTGGGTATTGATATTCAATATTTTTTACCTTTTGCCAGTTGGTGATGAATTAACTCAGCTTCAAGGCTGTTCGAGTTGACAGTGAGAGCTGATTTAACTCATTTCTCACTGAAGGGAGAAAAATTGGACCCAGAAAGAACAACCAATAGAAAAAAGAAAATGAATTAAAAATAAAATTAGTGCACTCATAGTTTAGCACCGTTAGGCATTCCAGAGTCTCAGGGATAATTAACATTCTTAATATAAAATATTGATATTATGCAGTATTAATGCAGTATCACAGTAAGAATTGACAGTGTTTAATGTTTCATAGCAGCCTCCCAGCTGAGCTTTGAACTTCTTTTCATAAGCAAAATGAATTTAATTTTAGACTCAAAGAATATTAAAAACTTCCGGCATGGAATGAAATTAACTCTTTGTTGCTTTTCATCTTGACTCTCTTACCTGAGTCCTCTGCAATGAGACTGCCTCATTTTAAAATATTGCTTTGCCACCAGTTTGTGAACTTGGATAAATTTATCGGCCACTTAGTGCTTTCTCATTTGGAACAAGTATTACAAAATCAATCTGTTGTTTAAGTCAGTTATCTCATTAGGAATTTTCTCTTTCTAATTCTATCAACCTTTCTGTATTTAATAGTTGAAATTATTTTGTATTAAAAACATTTCCCTACCTAGTAGAGATTTGGTTACCCTAAATGCTGTCTATACAGGAAATATGGGATAAATTCTTAATCCTCATTTAATTATTCATTTTCGTCATAATGAACTGATACCGTGGCAAACTCCAGTGTTCTCTAATGAGCTTGGTTTTGTTTTTCTATGCTTTTTTTTATTTTTGTTGTCTAAAACATCATCATGAACCCTAGGACTTTTATATAATCAGGGTTTTCAATACATTGTAGTCATGGTTTTTGAAGCTCAAAAGATTCGAACTTAGGTCAGGAGTCCCTTTAAGCCAGTTCCTGTGCCTTTTGAAAGGACCCCATAACCATTTTGTAGCTTCTTTTCTTTTATATTCAACAATATGTACCACACTTATTTTATGTCCATGACCTACATGAAATTACTCCAAGGGACCCTGATTACTTTTATTGCTGAAACATATATAATTACCAAAATCTGGCTGCTAGAAGCATTTATTGACAATGCTTTTAAGTTTTTCAAAGTACAGGGTCAGAAAAATACATTAAAAAACAAACAAAACCCAAATTACTTTGTTTATTCAATTCAGATATAAGATTTCTATCCTTTTTCTCTTACCTTACTCTGCAAACCTTATTTCCTTACAGCATTAACATAATTAATCATTTGTTTTTTCCTGCAATATCCAAACTTACATATGAAGTATGTTTCAGAAAACAGTAATACAAGTGGATAAATCTTAAGATTTCTTTGCATGTATTTTTGTCCTTAGGTATATTGCTTTGAGAATATTTTATCAATAATGAGAATATTTTCGGCGGGCCATGGTGGTTCAGCATGCAAGAATGCTTGCCTGCCATGTCAGAGGACCCAGGCTCAATTCCTGGTGCCTGCCCATGTAAAAAAATAAATAAATAATGAGAACATTTTAGCAATTGGATTAAAGTTTTTCCTCTACAAGTTTATGTCACCAAAATTATATTACATTAGCTCTATTGGTTGCAATTCATTTTATATTGAGATTTTCTTTATGATTTCATTTTGTTTTTTGACTATATAAAACATTTACATGACTCATGTATAAAAATTAAAGAAGAATTTCTTTCTTCTCTATTCCTTCCATTTTGTTCTTCCCATTCCTTAAAATTAAAAACTATTTTTAATAATTTTGTTAGTTTTTCATTAGTTTCTTTTTTCAAATATAACTTTGGTGTTTTGTGTGTTCACATTTTCCACTTTCTTATTCAAAGGTTAGCATATATAAATGCTTTTTTCCACTTAACATATTTTGGTGATCATATTCATGTCAGTGTACAGAGCATTTTCTCCTATTATTTTACAATAGCCTAGTGCCCCATTTTGTTACTGTTGCATTTTTTCCACCCACTGTTTATACGTGGCCAGTTTTAGTATTTCAAACAAGTTAATGCAGAGAAAACAAATTTGTTGATATGCCACTTTGTGAATGTATCTCGAAGGTAGATTTGTAGAAGTGGTACTAAAGCTACCGTACTAAAAAAAACAGATGAATACTTGATTTCCCTGGATGTTACCAAGTTCCATCCACATGAGTTGTGCCAATTTGCATTTTCATCCAAGATATATGAGACATATTATAAATTTGCAATTTCCATGACTCTGATAAAATGAGTTTCATGTTTTTCTTTTTCTCTTATTAATAAAGTTTAGTGTCTCTTTACATAATAAATACCCATTTGTATTAATTTTTCTTGGACTAGTCTGTTCATTTTAAACTTATTTTCTTTTTTTCTTGGTCTTTATCTTCTAAACTTTTAGATATCCCGTTATCTATGAGATAGGCAATAAGTTGAGTATACATTTTCTCCATTTGTCAGTTGTCTTTTGACTTTACTTAAGTGTGTGTTTCTGCCTCAGTTATTCTTTACAATATAATATAATTATTATTACCTTACTAATGCCACTTATTTGTTGATTCACTTGTTGAATACCACTGCAATGTTCTATATCAGGAGATAGGACTATAATCATAAATATGATAAACCCTGTGGGGGAGGAGACAACATTGAAGAGGTCCTTTAAATACAGTATGGAAAATGTTGTACTTGGAGATGTATAAGGAGTACAGGTACAGAAAACATTAGGAACCTTATATGAAGTGTTACATAATAATTTATTACCTTATATTCTAAAATTGTACACAGGTTTTCCATTTTGTCCCATTAACAAATCATAATAAATGTATGCAGGTGTCAGTTTGTCTATATTGAATTGGTATTTAGATTAAATTTGTAAAATTATTAATCCAAGATTTTTACATCAAGATATGATGAAGGAACAATTATTTTACCATAAGCAACTAAAAAACTGGAAATAAATATATTAAAGAATGGTTTTCAGAAAATGGACAATAGGCACTGAATGTTAGGGATAGGTAAGAAAAGGAAAACAGACAAGGTGAGCCCTATGACTGTATCAGCTTTCCACCTGGAGAGAGTATTCAGGCTTCAATATCGGGTCTCACTGAGTTGAAAGGACAGAGTTTGGGATGACCCAAACAGTTAGAGTTTACATAGCAGAAAATTGAGGAGGGAGTTACAATGAGAGAGGAGAGAGCACAGAGATCTGCCAAAAGCCGGGGAGATTTTCTTGAGTATTTTATTCATTGCTAACATGTATGCTCTTGTGAAGGAATTACTCGAGGCCAGAGATGAATCTCCAGAAATCTCTGAAAAGAAACATCTCAGAAATACACATGAAAAAGGATCATTTGTGTTTCCTCTATCCAGGTCAAAAAACTTGCTGATAGCTAGATTCCTCAGAAGGTTTTGTCTCAGAAATGGGGACTATTATCCTTAGATCAAAAGTTGCTCTGAAGTGCTATTAAGAAGTTTAATAGGAAGCTCAAAAAGATCTGAGTTCAAGTAACATAATTGCATCCCAGAATAAAGTCCATGTGTATTTAAAGAGCAAAAGTCAAAATTAACAATTCTAAAGCTTCAATGTTTGGTATCCAATAAAAAATTACTAGGCATGCAAAGAAACAATATAAAATGATTCAAACCAAGAAAAAAAAGTAAACAATATAATAATGGCCAGAAATGGCATGGATAATAAAATTAGCACACAAGGAAAGTGAAGGATAACAGAAATAAAGTGAGAAAAATTGAAAGCATAGAAAGAATGAAATCAAATATCTTCAAATGAAAAATATACTGGAAAGATATCTTAATAAATCACTACCACATCAAAATCTATTAACAACAAAAAATCAATATTGCTTCATGGAGTACTTAAGTTACTTTAAATTTTTTAAGGTATTTATTTTGAACATTAAATAGGATAAATTCTTTCTTTAGACATCTTTTGCAACAAATTGAATTTTTCCTTTATTAGTTCTTAGTTCCCTCTTAGGTCCCGTGGCATATTTCCTACAAATTAGAAAATTTTCAGTACAACAGGAAACCATTCATACAATCTTATGCTATATAGACACTCAT
Source organism: Tamandua tetradactyla (assembly GCF_023851605.1). NCBI lineage: Eukaryota > Metazoa > Chordata > Mammalia > Pilosa > Myrmecophagidae > Tamandua > Tamandua tetradactyla. The sequence goes on from NC_135330.1 coordinate 149,651,831, forward strand.
CCTTACTATTTAATTTTGGTGCAAGATAATTTTGCTTTCCTGTTTGAGTATTTTATTATTTCTTTCATTAGGAATAATGCAGAGGTGTACTAGGAGATTGCCACATATATTCAATTTTCCAAGAATATTTTTTTTGTTCATTGTTAGAATAAAATGAAAATCAGAACAAATATATAATTGCGAATGTATGGAGAATTTGGTTATTAAACAGTTCAATGTGTTCTTTGTCGTTGTTGTTTTTGGCATGGGCAGGCACTATCGAACTGGGTCTCTGTCATGGCAGGCGAGAACTCTGCCTGCTGAGCCACCATGGCCCGCCCTCAATGCCGTTTTATATGGAAATAACTGTTTTATTTTTGGGTTGCTTTATTAAACAATTTAGAATTATTTTATATGGAAAAATATGTATTGCTTTGGGGTTGAGAATTTTAAGAACTAGCACTGGCATTTTCTATTGTTGGTGGCATTTCTATTTCTAAACTAAAAAAATAAGTAAATGTGAAGAAAGAGACTGAAAAATCCAAATAAGAGAATATTAACAGTAAACAAAGAAATTGATGCTTTAGTTCCTTGTTTCTTCTTTCTCACTTATTTTCATTTTGATTTATTGTAAATTCAGCCACTGCCTTTTATTTTCATTTCATTAATTTTGTATTTCTTTCTTGACTTTTGGAAAGTTTTGAAACTAAATTTAAGAAAGCAACATAACTGAGGATCATTTGATTCTTTCTCAGATAGCACTAAAACAGTAAGCAGAACCCTTTTCCCCCTTCAAATATATTTTCATTGTTTGCACAAATGTACTGCTATTTATATCAGGTGGAAATGTCCTTGTATTCAGAAAGAATGTCTTTGAAATATTACCACAAGGCACAAAGTTCCTGCTGATCGAAAAATTCTTGCATACAAAAACCTAAGGTGAACTTCTTTTTGTACAAGAATGACTTTGTAGTAAATTTATAAAGTTGAACCGTGGAAATCAGGTAGAGAAAGAGAAACATTATGAATTCATATTTCCAGCCCAAGTTTTCAAATTCAGAGTATTTCTTACTCATAATGCTAAGTCATGAACAGCTTTGATGACTTTATCTATTCTTTCATAGATTTAATGTGCTACCTATCTGTGCATGTTTAAATATTTACTTATAGTAAATAAGTTATGTTAAACAGTAAAAAATATATATGCATTCAGATATGAGCACTATGTTGGATTCATTTAGGAGACAGGGATTTTAGATGTTACTAAATTCACTTTCTGATATTAAAAAAAAATTATGTCAAAAACCTCTTAATTACAGCTATTTCAAACAGATAATTGCTGGAACACCTCTTTCTACTTCATTGCATCTTATACTCCTGTTCTAGTTTGCTAGCTGCTGGAATGCAACACACCAGAGACGGATTGGCTCTTAATAAAAGGCGATTTATTTTGTTCTTCAGAGGAAAGGCAGCTAACTTTCCACTGAGGTTCTTTCTTACGTGGGAAGGCACAGGATGGTCTCTGCTGGCCTTCTCTCCAGGACCCTGGGTTCCAAAAGCTTTCCCCGGGGTGACTTCTTTCTGCATCTCCAAAGGTCTGGGCTGAGTTGCAAGTACTGAGATGAGGAATGCCGAGCTGCTTGGCTGTGCTACCTTGTGCTCTCTCATTTAAGCACCAGCCAATTAAGTCAAACGTCATTCATTGCAGCAGGCACACCTCCTAATCCACTGCAGTTTTTAATGAGCAACAGATGAGGTTCACCTACCATTGGCTCATGTCCACAGCAACAGAACTAGGTGCCTTCACCTGGCCAAGTTGACAATGGAATCTAACTACCACAACTCCTATATAGATAGATACCAATGGCCTGAATATCAGAACCCTTCCCTGCCAAGGAGGGGAGGCAAGGGGACGCTTGTCTCTGACTTTAAACCACATGGACCTGACATTGCAAACATGATAATGTTTGTTTTGTCTCTTTTCTTCTCACTCATCTGGCAGTATTATCACTAGCATAATATTCAGCTGTGTTACATATATTTTTTTCCAGTCTTCCTCATATGCACTTCTGCCTCCGTCTCTGCTATTTCTTGTGGTTGGTTTTCCCAGGAAATGTAGAAAAGCTTTCTTCAGATTGTGTATATATATATTATATATATATATACACACACACAAAAAGTAATAATTAGTATATTATAAAACAAAGTTGGTCTTCTGATGTGAAAATAAAAATAGAAAAGGTGACATAAAAAGAAGTATTCTGTGTCCTTCAGTTAGTTTTCCTTTCCTTAATAGCAACTCTATTAGTACATATCAAAAGAACAGTGTATGACTCCAGTTAAAGGAAAATAGCTTAAAGTTAATGAGAGTGAATTCTATTCTCTAAAGAATGTGCTTTGAAGCAGTTCTGAAAAGGCACTGAAAAGGAAAAATGGATGAAAGCAGGAACAGGGAGACAGAAGAAATGCTTATGAACGATCTGCAGTTACCCTAGAAGAACACCTGGCCACCTACAGCCTCTAATACTTAAATTTTAGGAGAGTTCATCTTGACTCCACCCTCTTCTTTAGTCTATAATTACTGTCCCTGAATTTCAGTTTCTTCAATATATGTATGACTTCTTTCTCAGAGTTTCAGTTAAGGGAATTAAGGGAAGGTCAGTAGTGAATCAAGGTGGGATTTCTGAAATAAGTACCAAGGTTTTTTTTTTAGGATTCTCAGTATTATTTTCACTGCAAATTAGCTCAGACACTGTTTATGATGTGAGTAGCCCTTTGAGTAAATATGTCTAGACCACGAACTCTAAAGTGACACTCTCTAGTGCAGTAGCCTCTCATATGACACTTTTTTCTGTGGCTAGTGACCACCACATCAGTGAGTGCAGAGTACAGAGCATTTCCATCATTGCAGAATGTTCTACTGGACCGTACAGATCTAGACTCCAGTGTTTTTCAGGCAGTAATCACGAATCGGGTTTTAGGGATAGCAAGGGATATTGACTCTCAGATTTCACAAGTGACATCACTACCTGATGTTCTTATAAAGCACTCTTAATAAGACATGGCACATCATAATTACATAAAGTGCCAGCATAAATCTAGATTACTTAGAAACAAGGCGAACTTTTCACCACTTATGACTGGATGTGTTTTGTCAAAGTAACTTAAAAATATTATATCTCAGTTTTTGCGTTGAAAAAAATGACAATACTAACTATTTCATATGTCTATTTGAGTTTAATGCATGTAGAATAGTATTTGGAATATAGTAAATCTTAAACAATTATTAGCTATAATTATTTTTGTTATTCTCATATAAACATAATAATAACAATAATTCCTGTTTATTAAGTCAAGGGTTTCTCTGATACCACTATGAACTTAAGCCCTAAATATAACTTTATTACCATGGAAAATAAAGAGAAACTTTTAGCACATTTCTGGAGCACCAAATATTAGCAAGGTACTTCCACTTAAAAAGGAAAAATACAGTAGCTTTGAAAAGTAGAAACTGTAGGTGGTTTCTGTTATTTATTTATTTACTTATTGATTTATTTATTATGATGAAGGGGAAAGCGAGGGTTTCTTCAAACTTCTTTCCCACCCATATATTGATCAAGCATGTCACCAAGGGAAGGGAGTACAGTTGTGCCTACTTATAGGTATTCACAATGATTTGTTTTTATAATGAATATTTTAAGTAAAAATGCTTTGATATGCTCCTCAACTATAAAGGAAAAAATCGTCAAGACATTTCTTTCAAGGACTTATTCAAAAAATTAATCCTCCTAGTCTTTGAAATGTTTCAGAAGGCTGTTGAAAGTCTAGAACTGAAGCACGAAGAGTTATTCTCATGTCTTTTAGCTGCTCATTAGTTTGATGTATTTCTTACAGACAGCATTACTGCAGGCTGCTGATCGATGACATCACATACCTTGGCCTCATTATTAGACAACTCTAATTATTTTAGCTGGATATTGGAAATTTTGTTTTCTGAAAGCAAATGCTAATAAGAATTTTATCTCTCAACTGTGTTTGAAACCACTAACATTACATCTAGGTTAATGTCTTTAGTGAGTACTTAAAGTATGAGCTGAAACTACAGGTTTGAGGTGTATGATTCTAAAAAATATCCAAAATATTACCCCTGAAGAAAGAAAATAATGCTCCCATCAAACTTGTCATTTAATCTACATTAAAAAAAAGGAACAGTGAAACTGATTTAAGTGAGGACGGAAATAAGAATTTCATAACTCTAGGTATGAAACAAAGGGACTAAAGAGTAGTACAGTTAAAAATAAACAATAATTCTACCATTTTTAATGTCAAATGTCTGTTTTCCATATACCCGCAAAGTTCTCTCATATCAAATTGATTCTAAGCAAAGGAAAGATAACCATTTTTATTTCCTCTTGGTTCCAGAGAGATATGTTTTGTTTATTTTGTCCATATCAAACCACTTGTTTTCTTGTTCTAAATCCCACATATGTATATTGGTTTCTAGAATTTAGTCTACTAGTAAATAATATTTGGGATATTGTCTTAGACTTATCCATCCTCAGATGTACTGAAAGTGACAAAGTAAGTGAACAGACTGGAACATTAGCATTGCCAGTATAAATGACCAAAAAACTTTTTTTGGAAATATTATAAGTGTTTATATACGATTAGTTATGAAAAAATTTCATGGAAACATCTAAAGTTCAGAGTTTTCTATGAAATGTGGAAAAACAGGTTCAATTTTTCCCTTGGTCATAGTATTAAAGCTGTTTGTGGAATGTCGTGCTTACTGCACAAATAAAGGTATTCATTTGGTTTAATTCTTTGGGATCTTGTAAAAAATGTATAACATACTTTATAAGCTTATAGATACCTTATACCTTTTATATGTATCTTATATATTAGAAATTGGCTGGGGTGGAGAGGTTGTGGTCATTAACTTTTTGAGGCAGACTGATGACCAACAAATAACGAGAAGTCATCTAAAGACAGTAGACAATGACACGATAATTAAAGGTGAAATGGATGCAAAGAAGTGAGGAAAGTAGTAAGACTAAATTTGGCTCAGATGGAAGTTAGAATGAGAGAACATTTTTCCTCTTATCACCTAGGCTGTTTTCTTACAATCTCTTTAACTGCCTCTTCCACTTTAGAGAATAAGATATTCCTACCCTCAGGAGAAGTTTAAGGTCTTCTTTGTTTCTCTCTATATTCAAACTCCAAACATAATTTACATTTTTCTAAATGTTTCTCTTTATTTTTATAAGAGAGAAAACCTACAAAGGCCAAGATAAAAATCCAGACAGAAAATAGAGATCTTGGGATAGTGATAGAAAAGGGTGATTTGATTCTTGTGATGACTAAATGCGTATTACAGAACAAAGACAATAGACAGTGTGTTGAAACACTATTGGAGCACTTTGAATATTTGATAAGAGAAAGGCACTGAGGTAAGAGAGTTGAAAGTATTGAGTAAAAAAGATGTTAAAATTAGGGATGACACTACAGAAGATTGAGAAGGCCAGATAAATAGTTCATCAATTCTCCAAGTGAATTCCGCACCAAGTGATAAATGAGAGTGTAAGCTATATGAGGGATGAAACTATCACCTTATTACTAATTAAAATGATATTAGATAATGTGGCTTTTGTATAAACAAATCAGACACCAACTCAAAAACAGGGATCACTGACCTGATGCAGGGCTTCCTCAAGTGAGAGGAACTTGTACTGTAAAACATGAACATGGACAAAGGGAGCAAAAAATATGCTTCTTCTGGACAGCTGGATCCAAGAGTGAGGGGAGAGAGGAAGGAGCTGTGATCACCATACCTAGTTGATTTTTCTAGACTGGTCTAGGGAGAGGAGTTAGTGAGTCTGAAGAGACCAGGATTGTGATGATAATGTATATCCCTATCACATTGAAGGAATCAAAAGTAGTGGAGGGTATGTTTTCTTCCCCTAATATATTCTACCTTGGGTTCCAATTTCCTTGCCTAATAAATCAGATGACTAAAGTAGATAATCACTGTCTTCCTTTCCAGCTTGCAATTTCTATGTCATAGAAATCTTTCTCTGCTACCTATATAGTGCTAAACAGAATCAGTGTATATGTTTCTTCTTATGGATTACCCTTGTCAAATTCTGAAATCTAGATATGTTGTATGTGCTACTTATACATGCCTCCTACCTCCTGTAGATATATGTGGTATGTTAAAGGACTGTAAATTTATTTGGGCATTTGCTAAAACATATCACACATTTTTTATTGGTGCCCCTGCAAAGTATGTTTTGTAAGAGCTTCACACATGTCATGAACCAGATTTGGGCAGCCGTAGGACACAGAAGAACAGGTGGTGCACACTGGACTGCAGATAAAATCAGAGTTCTGTATGGAGCTAAGGACACTAGCTAGCATTCGAATCTGAATATTGGAAAAAAAATTGAAACATAGCTCAATACTAGTTGAAAGTACAAGTGAGCAGGTTTTAGGAACATGCATTTGGAGTATTTGCAAGCAGATGCTGAGATTCTGTATGTCCATCAGGGAGAGATGTAGAGGGCAAGCAATAGAATTCTCATTTGTTGAAAACTAGAAAAATCAGACAGCTGAGATGAGCAGCAACTACTACCAAGACTTAAAAAGCTTAAAGAGCTACTCATCGTAGTTTAAGGTATTCCAAAAACAGACATAGCAATGAACATAAATTACTGCTAAATTCAAGAACTATTGAGGTAGAGATAACATGAGACTTCATTAAAGTAGTAATTAGACCGGGGTGAGTTAAAGCCAACTGTGGTATAAATTGGTAAGCATCATTATTATAGCCAACCTACAGCATAGGGCTTGCAAAACAAAACTCATATTTATAAATATTGAATTTTAGAATAGGGAGTTAATTTTTAAAAAATACTACCAGTCCTCTTCTTTTTACAATTCATCTGACATTTATTGTTTTCTTTCGTTTAACAAATGTTTATGGAGATCTTTTTGCAAATTCCAGGAACTATTTTAGATGCCTGACATCTAACAGAGAATGATGTAAGATATATTGCTGTTTCTAGCCCATTGAATTATTTTCCACAAATGTTCACAGTGTTAAGGATCACGCTATCATATAATATACCACACATTACCACTCCTTTCTGCAGTTATCTACAGACCTGCACTTTAGTTACCCTCATTCTTTGAAGGTTTTACAACGAACAGCGCTACCCTTGTCATAGTTTTTAGAGTTTCAATAACCAAGTACATAATCCAATATATGTGCTTCTTATTACCTTGAATTTCTCCTGCTATGATTTCTGTCTTCACCTTAAATCAGCCTCTGCTATAAATGGCCAGTACCAATAGCTGCCTCCTTGTCAGAATTTATATTGCAAATAGCCTAGTCTGTAAATATCCTTCTCTTTTTCCACGTCAATACCATAATTGGCCATAATAATTATTAGTTATTTTAGGATATGCCATCCTTTGACCTTCTGATTTTTTTTTCAATCTTGCTTCTTTTCTTCCTTAGAAATCCTAGATTCCATCAACTATCATTGCAATAACCTTCTTGCACACACCCCCAACTCACTTCCCTCTTGCCCTGAAATGAAAAATAAAACAACAAAAAGCTCCACATATTTTGAACCTCAACTTAAGCAGCTAAATGTGGCTGAAGGAAAGATAAAACAATGCTAATTCAACTCACTTTCAATTCACAACCTCTAATCTCAAAGGGGTCCCCAAATCTACCTGGAATTATACCTTGTTTTCCTTGTTCATTCATTTTCCTACTGTCCTTGAAGATTATTCCATGTCTTCTCTCCCTTGCAAACTCCCACATGCACTTTCTTTCCCCTTCACTCTCATCTGATGACTTCATTATTTTGTTAAGAACAAAAAAGCAATAAAAAAATGTCCCATGTGTTCTTGCTGCCACATAAAAAAAAACATATGTTCCTTTGCGGTAATTTTGCATTACCTCTCCTAAAATTAAGAATGTTGTGATTATGAGTCTATATAATGTCAACTCTTCTCCTTCATTAGAAACCATGTTCTGTTACTTATGCTAAGATATGGATTCAGATATTGACTCTGCTTTCACACTGGTTTGCCCTCTTTACTGCATCATTTCATAAGCATACAAATATACAATATTATTTCTTTCTTTACAAAACAGACAAAATCTTCCATTAAATGGGCCTCTATTTCTCTATCTCTATCTAACAAAGCACTCCAGAGAGTTGTCACTACTGGTTTCCCCCAGTTATTTTCTCCAGCATTTGACATATTAGATGACTTCTTCCTAGGAAAACTTTTCCACCTGATATATTGGGCAGCACTCTCTGTTCATTTCCTATCCCCTAGCCATGCCTTCTCCAATTCGTTTACTAGTTCTTTCACATTTCTCTCACCTCTTTAATTTATGATTCCCCAAAGACCATTCCTCAGAGTTTTCTCTTTTTTCATTTCAACTCACATTTCAGATCATCACATTCGGTCTTTTGCATTTAAATCAGTGTTTTTCAACTTTTTAAAAGAATATTAGGTTCTCCTAAAGAGAAAAAAAAATGAATTTAATTTAAATTCTCCCTAATGGAAAACATTGAATATTAAGGATTACAAATTTGTCAGATTGGTTTGAGCTATGGATGATCACAGACCAATGATACGTAACATCTTTCCTCATTTTAAGAACCAGTTTTCATTGGCTTGGTGAAGATAACACCTCTATTGAGAATGCATGTTTTAAATTATATTCACATTCTGATGATTCTCAAATTTATATCTCCAGGAAGAACTTCTTACATGAACTTCAGATGCATAACCAACTGCCCAAATGTAAGCTTCACTTGATGTTTTTTAAGTATTGAAAATCGAATGCGTCCTGAATTAATATTGTATAAATCTTCACTCTTCTAAAGCCTCTTCTTTCTGAAAACTTCTCCTCAACAAATAGCAGCACAGTTTTTCCAGCTGCCCAGGCCCTAAACTTTGAAATTATCTTTGATTCATCTGTATCTGCAGTCAGTCTTCCAATATATCCCCTGTTGAAACTCGCTTGTAAGTTATCCAGACTCTGAGCACTTCTATCATCTCCCACAATGTTCACTTCTCCAATTCACTAGTTTTACTCATCTGGATTATTGTACTAGTTTCCTGGCTTGTCTCACTGATTTCTCCTTTGCTGCCCACCCACCCCAATCTATTTTCCAAATTCTAGTCAGAGTTATTCTTTAAAAATAAAAGTCAGGTAGTGACTCTAAACCTTCTAATAGCATTCCACGTGTAATAAAAACAAACAAATGAACAAAAGCATAAAATAGCCGGCAAGGACTTATGTTATCAGCACATGAGTTAGTCCTCTCCTCAACTCTGACTACCCATCCAGCCACATCATCTGCTTTAATGGTTTTCAAACATACAAAGCATGTTCAACATTTAAGGGCAAGAGAAAGTATGCTTCCTGCTATCAGTCCATCCTCATATATTTCAACCCATGACTCCCTCAATTACTTTTTCTCCTCTCAAATATACTTTGTTTTTCACTGACCTCTCTATTTAAATTAACTGTACAGCCACATAAACACTCACTTTTAGTTGTTTTCATACTTTCTCAAAAATTCTTACGACCATCAGACTTACTCTCTGTACCTTATTGTTTGGTAAATATCTATATATTCTTTCTTAAAATTAACATGCATGAGACCAGAGATATTCTTTTATTAATTCTGGTATCCCTGGCAGGATGCATACAGCATGTCAAATATGATCCTCAAAAAAATTGCTGGATTTAATTACATACATGGAGAAACGCATGATTTACAGGTAAATAATTAAAATATATAAAAAATAGAATGAAATATAAATACAGGAATAGGAAAAGAGAAAAAGAGGGGTATAAGAATAGTCCAAGAGAGCCAAACATATATAGAGAGGTTTCTTCCAGAAGAAACATATAATATATAGATAGAATATAAATGTATTCGGGAGATGCACGGGGAGTTCAGTGGTAGAATTCCCGCACGCCATGTGGGAGACCCAGGTTCAATTCCCCATTCATGCACTTCCCAAAAACAAGAAAGCAAGCAAAACAAACAAACAAAAATTCAACAAATGGTGCTGCAATAATGAGATACTCACATGGAAAAATAATGAAATGTGGCCCCACCATACAGCATACAAAAATAAGAAAATAAGCAAATAAATAAATAAACAAATAAACAGGGTGCATGGGTGGTTCAGTGGCAGAATTCTTGCCTTCCATGTGGGAGACCTGGGTTTGATTCCCAGAACATGCACCCCCCCACCAAAAAAAAAAAAAAAATATATATATATATATATATATATATATATTCAATATATATATATGAAATATGTTTTTTTCTGGGATATAAAGTTAGAGCCAAGATAGCCCCTGGATGAAATGCAGACTATGACAAATGAATCTAATTCTATTACAAATGCATGACATAACCACACTAAAGGGGTAGACAAAGATAAAACCTTACCGAAGTAAACTTGGAAATTTTTTTCACTAAAGAGTTTAAAGATAAAAGAAAAAGAACAGCATTTACACATATTATTCAAGGTGTGTCTTTCTCAGAGGAGTAAATATGGACAACTGTGAAATTATATATTCTGGGGATGAACAAATACATGAATGGATGGCGGATGGTAGGCATCAGGGGTCTCACTGTTGTAGAGTACAGTCACAGATTACTAAGAAGTGAAGGTTAGAATACAATAGATTAGAGTTGGAGATAAAAGTATGAACTCATGGAAAGATGCAGAAACATTTATGAAGATATGAGAATTCATAGTATGTTACGTAGCTCTGCTTATCTGGAAAGCCCAAGAAGCAATGGCACTTTAGTAACAATGAGCTCACACGGAGCCAAGACCTTGGTTCCTAAATACCATTGTCTCTAAAATGAACCAAGATTCCTTGGAGAAATGGATGATTCTAGGCTTGAGGCAGAGAAAACACCATATGAGCTGGGAGCATCTTATATTAACTGTAAAAGAAAGAAGCACAAAAACTAAAAGATGAGAGTGTGTCATAGGAACACAGAGCCAATCTGAAAGCATTCTGAATGCCAAAGCTGGAAAGATTGAGAAGTAATATAATGCAGTAATAGATTCTCATAAAAAGTTTTAAAAATAATTTTACCAAAATCCATACTTACATATGCAAACACTTGATTAAACATAAGTAGAAGAGACAAATCACCCTTAGAGAATAATCCCAAATAAGGTCGACATTCTGATCTAAAGGAGGTAAAGATTAATTTTCCCTCCAATCTCCCTTTGAGTGTGGGCTGGACACAGAGACCTGGTTCTAAAGTATAAGAAAGTAAAATTAGTTATTTTATTAATTTAAGTTTAATGTCACCAGTGATGCTACACAGATATAATTATGGTCCTCTGATATAATATAATGAGATAGACACTAATCCTCTGTGGTATTTTTTTTTTTTCAATGTAACAACAGCAAAAAATTCAGTCTAATCATAGGGAAAACTTCAAACAAACCCAAGTTGAGAGACAGTTTACAAAATACATAACTAACACTCTTCAAAAATACCAAGATCATGAAAAATATAAGGTAGGAAGAGAAACTGTCACAGACCACAGGAGACTAAGAAGACATGCAATGTACTACCCTGGATGGGATCCTTGGAGCACAAAAAGGACATTCATGGAAAAACTGATGAAATTCAAATAGTCTGGGGTTTTGCGAATAGTAACACACCAATTTTCATCTTTTGCACCACAGCAATACAAAGTGATAACACTAGAGAGAGTCAAAACTGGGAATGGGGTATATGATAACATGTTGTATATCTTTGAAACTTTTCCATGTATTTAATTAAAGAAAGATAAAACAGCATGAAGGAGTGGAGTGTAATATTGTGGGGTATATTCTTTTAGAAATAGTTATCAAGAATAACTATTTAGACCAGTGACTAAATAAAGAGGAGGATAGAGCCATTTAGATAGCTGGGGGTGGGGGGGATTTTCCGGGCAGACAGATACGTGAAGAGATTTCAGTTGAGCTCACATATCACCCGCAATTCTCCATGGATGGACATGGAAAAAGCATTCAGAAACACAGAAAGAACTGAAGAAAGACTACCTTGCTTTTGCTTGTTAATACATATCACTCTGTGTTTCATTTCTGGCTGACCATAGAAATTGAACTATTATATAGCTAAATAGAAACCACAGCCTTATTACAAGAGACATTCCTAAGTCCAGTTAATTATTAGAGACTGCTATACTTTGGCATCTTTTGTTTCTAATTGGTAGCACAGAGAATGAGAATGGGGTTCTCAATTTTAGTGTCAATATAAAATATTAAAATGAAAACATCACTCATTCTAAAACCTAAAACATAGGTTATAAACATATATATGCTGTTAGCGTCTATGTTATCATTTTTTTAGAATTGAAACAAATATATTTATATTGTTCCTAAAAAATTCACCTAAATCCTTTAAAGTCTGTACAGAGTTTGAATGCATCAACAAAGCATAAGTATCCTTCAAAAATGATGAATAAAATTTTCTGAGCACTCTAACTACTGAAAAGTTATAATTTAGGCCCCTTTAGAACCCGTGAGCATGGATTACTGCCCGTAAAATCTAAAACCATAAATGCAATCTAAATGGTCACCTTACTTAAAACCTGAGGCATTTTATTCGCTCAGAAATAGTTGCTTCTTAGTGAGAATTTGCAAGACACATATATAATACTGTTGCTTATCAGTATGACTCCAATATGTTTTATAAAACAAAAGTGTTATTCACAGAGTACCATAAAATTGCAAGGAATTCGATGAGCAGGCACATGAAAATAGGAGGAAAGGATGAGTACTTGTTTAAATGTATAAAAGACCGCAAAATTATATTGCTAAATCATAATAAAAGTTAACAAATTTAAAAGCCAGTTTATTCAAAGTAATATTGCTAAAATATTAAACCATTTATTCCTACATTTACTGTAACAAGATCAATATAGGTTTAAAAATAATAAATTGTATCATTTTAAGCTACATTCTTGGAATCTTCTTTAATAATTTACCTTTAAAATTTAGAGAGGAAAAAGAACATGTATTCTGAGCTTGTAATGTTCATGGAAGATTAGTTTATAGTGAGAGTTGAAGTTTCTCTGATTATTTAGTAGCTTTTAATTCTCACAGTTCAAATTAATTACAGATTTTTTTTTTTTTTATATCTGGCCTTTGCTTTTCCTTCTCACAAAATGAGGCTATATAAGTAAGACATTTAAAAATGAGACTAAAGAAAAGTTACTAAAACAATCAGAGCACAAAGATAGTTTGAAAATTAATAGGCAAATGAATGCTTCTAATTCATTAGAGGTCTGATTATCTTTTGTGAAGTATAGTTACAAAATCCAGCTTGGTAAAAGACAAAAAAAAAGTCTTTTCTATAACTTTATAATGATAATAATAGTATTGTTTTTCTCAGAAAAAGTTACTGTAAATATAAGAATGTCAAGAATCTCTTTAACATTATTAATATAGGGTACCACAGGTCACTAGTCAGTAAGGGATATTAATGTTGGACTGTTTTTCAAAGCATTAAGTTAAGGCGAACTGATTTTACCTGCACAATATGGTCCCTGGAAAATAAATGATAACAATGAAGTGCTAACTGATTTTACACCTGGATGCAAGAAATCTATAAATAGAAGTTCTTGCCATAAAAGTTCATCACCATTGTGAGGCTAGCATTTGAAATTGTATTTGCCAAACTTTATTTCCTGGAGAAAGGAATTAGGGATCTGAGTTAAATAACTTGCTCAAGATCACATATTACTTCCAGGACAAGCCAACGGATCCCCTTTTAAAGCGATATTATACTATCCGACCATATTCTAAGCCTGTGTATGTGTTGGGGCGGGGGCTGGCTTATGTAGGTGCAATAATGTTCCAAGCCATTAAATTTAACCGAAATTTCACCTAAATTCTAACAGACAGACTTAAAAAAAATTCACACATTTAATGAATAAAGATTCATAAGGATAATCTTGTTTTAACATTGTTTTTACTAATTAAAATATTTTAAGAACTTACCATGTAGCTGCTTTTTTTTTTTTTTTTACATGGGCAGGCACCAGGAAACAAACCCAGGTCTGTGGCATGGCAGATGAGAACTCAGCATGCTAAACCAACGTGTCCTGCCCGCAATGTAATTTTAAATCCCTATTGGAGAACTGCTTAATTTAATTAACCATTGTTTTGCAGCAAAAACTTAAAGATGTTATGATGTAGATGGATGGTCTTGTGGCAGTTCCTTGGCCTTTTTTCAATTTCAAATGATTGGCATTTGTCTCAATTTTAGCTTCCAGTCTTCTAAGTTTGAAAAACTTTCCTGAAAAATCTTACTAAGCTGCTTTCTTTATTTCATCAAAGCAGTTTCTGAAATTCCATCTGCCTATGGAATTTCAAAAATCAAACTACAGTAAATGAATTATTTGAAAAGGAAATATCAGATCTGAAATCATAGTAATAAAGCTCTTGATTAAATCAGAACCTAATTTAACACTTTCCATAAGTAAAAAATAATTTCTCAAAATAAGAAATTTCATTCACATGTGTGCATGTGTATTTTAAAGCTCCAAATTAGAATTATAATATAATTACTCTCTATATAATAAATTTGTATATGCTTTCCTTTGTATTATAGGTTTCCTATCTATTCTTTTATTTGATTCCTTTTCTTCCTGTCATATGATTGTTAACTCTGAGTTTTATTTCTGAACTACTTTAGACTCTTTTTGTATGCTGCGACAGCATGTAACAAGGTTTTCTTAACATTTCCGGTCCAATGAATTTGTGAAATTTGTAGTTATGCACATTTCCAATCTTTCCCTTTGAAACCCAAGGGAAATTGAGGTGGTTAGGTGATGCAGGGCAGCAGCTAACTACTATAGTTTTCAAAATAATAATATAGTATTCCCTCTGCTAAGGAAAGTAGCAAGGGAAGACAAAACCAGATTTGCAGATGAGTAGAGAAATATTGACTCCAGAAAAGTAAATAGAAGACACAAAATACAGAATTCCTGAAGCATTATTTAGAGATTAGGTCAGCCCTTAAGTCATTTATTACAAGCCAACTAAATTAATCAGAGGAGAGTAGTTCTACTGGGAAGACCTCCACAATTTTATGCTGCTGATGGATGACTTAGTGATAAACCATTCTTCTCTTTTTGATTTTTTCAAGTATACCTTCCTAATATTGCTTCATCTTATTGGAGGTATATAGATTGATTGAGAAAAATATAAATGAAAGGTTATTGGCTGTAAGACCTTAGTAATTATAAGTCAACAAATAAACTAGAATCTCCATTCTATATTTAACATTTAAATACACAAAGAAAGAGAACACCCTACGGTAAAAGATGTTGTAATTGGGAAATTAGGATAAGGTATGATTTTGATTACTGAACTGTTATAGAAATATTCCCTTTTGCTTTCTAGTATATTGGCGTGGACAGAGGGAAATACCTGAAATCTCTAAATTGTAATCCAACTACCTTGATCACTGATAATGATTGCATAGCCCTTATTTTCTGTCCCTGTAATTGTAAAAACTGTGTGCCTAACCTTCATTTATACCCATGTATCTGGTTTTTCAAATTAGAATCCTATAATCACTGAAGACAGCATCTAATGTTTATTAATTAAGGATTGAGAGTCAGTCCAGAACTAGTTCACCCCAAGCTCAAAGTGATTTTGATAAACAAGACTGGATCTAATCAAAATGGGCCTGTCTGACATGGCAGTAGCTTAGATTTTAAACTACATGTCACTTATACTTCATTCTGCCATTTTCTTACATATATTCTGTGAATTAAGCATGCAACCAATGTGCGCATTCTCAATAATTAGATCACCTGCAATTATATCATCTAGGGTCTCGTGCTATTATCCTAATCCCTGCCCATCCTTTTCTCCAATAAAACTGTCAGAATTATTGCAGTTCAGGTGAGTAGATTTTGAGCCTCTAGGCCATCTGCTCTCCTGCCATGTGCCTAGTAATAAATTTTTTCTATCTTTGAAACCCTGGTGTCCCAGGAATTGATCATATGAGTGCATTACCCAAAAGAATCCTCCACCTTTGTCTGATAATATTCTTTCTATATATTTTAAAACTACAAACTGATAGGGAGGTAGAGTGAAAGGCTTAGATGAGTTATCACTCAACTCAACACACATTAAATACACTTAATGTCATAAAAAATTAAAATCTTTCTTATACAGAATTCAAGCAACAACATAAAAACAGTTTTCACAAAACAATAAGAATTATTTTGTGAAAACAAAACAAATATGCCTGAATGAATCCTTTCTATAAGAACATACTTAAAAAAAATAACTTTTATGAGGAAAATGCAGAAATCTAACTATTGCATTCATCTGAGTTTATCCATTTTTTTCCCTCATTTTCTTTTCAGCCATTACAAAATACTTTAAATGAAGGACAAAAATAATGCAATTTCAACTTTAAAAATGAGACAGAGCAATTCAAAATAGAAATATTCTATAGAAAATAGAAACTGTAAGATAGGCAGTATCTTTTAATAAAGGGCAAGGAAATGATTAGGCTGGCTTTGTTATGAGCATTTTACTATGCTGCCTATTGTCTGAAACATAACAAGTATTCAATAAAAACTTATTAATCTTTGAGAAGAAAACATGGCTTGTAATACTAGCTCTGCCATCTACTAGTGGCATTGAGAGGTTGTGGTTCCATCTTGGGCCTTGTTTCTTTGTTATTGAAAGAAGGAATTAGCCTCTATAAATATTAATGTTCCTTCTAGCCATTAAAATTTTATGTTTATATAAGGAATAAATTTTTTATAATATATTTTCTTTAACTCTATCTTAAATTGCCAAGAATTAATTTTTTTTACTATTTTAATAGAAATAGTGCCTTCCCAAATAGAGTATATTGGATATTCAGTAAACATTTTTTTGAAGACCCATATCCTAATCATAAACATTAACTAGTTGACTTTATTTCCTTTCCACTTGCTGTTAGCTGCTTACTGCTTATTTTACTCTCAACTTTAAGGGAACAATTTTTTTTTAATAAATGAATCTTGGGTAGGGCTGTAGACCAAGGAAAAGGGTGAAAGGAAGGTAGAAATAGAAAAAAGCTAATATTCTGAGCACACGTGGAAAGAGCGGAACTCAAAAAGAGAGTTTTATTTTTAAGGCGTCTCAAATGCAAATGCCTTCAGAGTCCAGGAGTGGGAAGAAGGCATTCTTAAGACAATAAGCAGTGGTGGGCACCATGATATACAGGAGTCACTGTGACCTTCCTAAATGTGCTCTCATTGCAACTTTTTTAATAGTACCAGGCTGAGCAGAGATACTGAATCTGCTGGAACAGCATAGAATTATGGAAGGCGACAATTTCATAAATGTGAAGGTGTGTGCTCCTTTATTTAGTTTTGCACACTTGCTTCTGCATAATTGAGGATGAAATCTGTTCACTGGTTTGACTGGTTTTAAGCTAATGGAGTATATAATGTTTGAAAAAAGTGGTTAATTTTGTCACATACTTTCCCTAGGTATTTCTACTATTATACAATATTATCAGCAGGATTTTATGCTTTCATACCACTCGTTATTGTAAAGAAACCTGGTGTTTATGAATTAATGGGGCCGTGAGTGGCTGGTGATTGTAACCTAAGCTGTGTAATTAATCGGGGATACGTTGGCAATGATTCATCACCTAAATGGCTTCCTCTGCATTGACCAAGAATCCTGATTGATAACCCAGACCAAAACATGTTCTAAAGAAGCAAACAGGCTTTTCTCCACCGGCCCGCCGCGCGGCGCCCGCGCCCCGCAGCAGCCGAGCCGCCCGACCTCCTTACCCCCTCTCTTTCTCCGCCGGCCCGCCGCGCGGCGCCCGCGCCCCGCAGCAGCCGAGCCGCCCGACCTCCTTACCCCCTCTCTTTCTCCGCCGGCCCGCCGCGCGGCGCCCGCGCCCCGCAGCAGCCGAGCCGCCCGACCTCCTTACCCCCCTCCTCCCCCTCCTGCTCCGGCTGCTCTCCAACCAACACGGTGCCCTCTTCCCCCGCCTTCACCGTGCTCCTCCGCCACCAGCCTCGACAGCCTTGCCGCCCTCACCTTTCCTCCTCCAGAACAACTACTGGGGGAGTGGAGATAATACAGAGCAGCTCCCGGAGCCACGAGGGAGATCAAAGGGACAGTGTACCCCATCCTGGAACGGCTGACTATCTGGGAGAACCAGCTCCGGTGAGATCACCAAGGGGCACGGGCTTCCCTGGGTGGGATGGCAAGCGAACGGAGTCCCTCCCTTCTACCTTCCCAGGCCAGCTGGTAGAATTGGACAGGCGGTCCCCTTAGGCCGCGGCGGCTGGTGCTCCCACCACACGAGGCCCCCCGGAACAACTGAGATAGTTGGGTCGGAAATCCCCAGACTGCGGAGAACAGTGACCGGGGGGATCCCTTCCAAACACGTGACTCCCCCGTCGGCTGGGAACAGTGCACTCTCCCGGGCTGCGACAGCTGGCGCCCTCCCGCCACGCTTGGTGCCCCGGGCCGACTAGCTAATTTGGCCGGACACTCTCCTGTGCTGCGACAGCCGGCGACCCTCCCCGCGTTTGGAACCCCGGGCCGGCTGGCATTCTTCCAAGACGCTTCGGTTGCCGAACCTCCCCTACGGCGAGAGTTTTCCAGAGTTGAGGGACCCACAGCAACTTTCGCTGGTGGAACCCACAGACAGGCGTGTGCCACGAGCGCCACCTACTGGGCAGGATAGGAAGAACAGAACCCAGAGACTGCGCAGAAAAATCTTTCAACAGGTGGGGTCGAACACCCGGGGAAATCTGACTAAATGCCCAGACGCCAGCAGAAGATAACGGATCACGCTCAGAAAATTGAACATATGGCCCAGTCAAACGAAGAAACCAATAGTTCAAATGAGATACAGGAGCTGAAACAACTAATGCTGAATATACGAACAGAAATGGAAAACCTCTTCAAAAACGAAATCGATAAATTGAGGGAGGACATGAAGAAGACATGGGCTGAACATAAAGAAGAAATAGAAAAACTGAAAAAACAAATCACAGAACTTATGGAAGTGAAAGATAAAGTAGAAAAGATGGAAAAAACAATGGATACCTACAATGACAGATTTAAAGAAACAGAAGATAGAATTAGTGATTTGGAGGATGAAACATCTGAACTCCAAAAAGAAACAGAAACTATCCGGAAAAGAATGGAAAAATTTGAACAAGGTATCAGGGAACTCAAGGACAATGTGAACCGTACAAATATACGTGTAGTGGGTATCCCAGAAGGAGAAGAGAAGGGAAAAGGAGGAGAAAAACTAATGGAAGAAATTATCACTGAAAATTTCCCAACTCTTATGAAAGACCTAAAATTACAGATCCAAGAAGTGCAGCGCACCCCAAAGAGATTAGACACAAATAGGCGTTCCCCAAGACACTTACTAGTTAGAATGTCAGAGGTCAAAGAGAAAGAGAGGATCTTGAAGGCAGCGAGAGAAAAACAATCCGTCACATACAAGGGAAACCCAATAAGACTATGTGTAGATTTCTCAGCAGAAACCATGGAAGCTAGAAGACAGTGGGATGATATATTTAAGTTACTAAAAGAGAAAAACTGCCAGCCAAGACTCCTATATCCAGCAAAATTGTCCTTCAAAAATGAGGGAGAAATTAAAACATTCTCAGACAAAAAGTCACTAAGAGAATTTGTGACCAAGAGACCAGCTTTGCAAGAAATACTAAAGGAAGCACTAGAGTCAGATACAAAAAGACAGAAGAGAGAGACATGGAGGAAAGTGTAGAAAGAAGGAAAGACAGATATGATATATATAATACAAAAGGCAAAATGGTAGAGGAAAATATTATCCAAACAGTAATAACTCTAAATGTCAATGGACTGAATTCCCCAATTAAAAGACATAGACTGGCAGAATGGATTAAAAAACAGGATCCTTCTATATGCTGTCTACAGGAAACACATCTTAGACCCAAAGATAAATATAGGTTGAAAGTGAAAGGTTGGGAAAAGATATTTCATGCAAACAACAACCAGAAAAGAGCAGGAGTGGCTATACTAATATCCAACAAATTAGACTTCAAATGTAAAACAGTTAAAAGAGACAAAGAAGGACACTATATACTAATAAAAGGAACAATTAAACAAGAAGACATAACAATCATAAATATTTACGCACCGAACCAGAATGCCCCAAAATACGTGAGGAATACACTGCAAACACTGAAAAGGGAAATAGACACATATACCATAATAGTTGGAGACTTCAATTCACCACTCTCATCAATGGACAGAACATCTACACAGAGGATCAATAAAGAAATAGAGAACCTGAATATTACTATAAATGAACTTGACTTAACAGACATTTATAGGACATTACATCCCACAACAGCAGGATACACCTTTTTTTCAAGTGCTCATGGATCATTCTCAAAGATAGACCATATGCTGGGTCACAAAGCAAGTCTTAACAAATTTAAAAATATTGAAATCATACACAACACTTTCTCGGATCATAAAGGAATGAAGTTGGAAATCAATAATAGGCGGAGTGCCAGAAAATTTATAAATACATGGAGGTTCAACAACACACTCTTAAACAACAAGTGGGTCAAAGAAGAAATTGCAAGAGAAATTAGTAAATACCTAGAGGCAAATGAAAATGAAGACACAACATATCAAAACTTATGGGACGCAGCAAAGGCAGTGCGAAGAGGGAAATTTATTGCCCTAAATGCCTTTATCAGAAAAGAAGAAAAGGCAAAAATGCAGGAATTAACTGTCCACTTGGAAGAACTGGAGAAAGAACAGCAAACTAATCCCAAAGCAAGCAAAAGGAAAGAAATAACAAAGATTAGAGCAGAAATAAATGAAATTGAAAACATGAAAACAATAGAGAAAATCAATAAGACCAGAAGTTGGTTCTATGAGAAAATCAACAAGATTGATGGGCCCTTAGCAAGATTGACAAAAAGAAGAAGAGAGAGGATGCAAATAAATAAGATTAGAAATGAAAGAGGAAACATAACTACTGACCTCACAGAAATAAAGGAGGTAATAACAGGATACTATGAACAACTTTACGCTAATAAATACAACAATTTAGAAGAAATGGACAGGTTCCTGGAAAGACATGAACAACCAACTTTGACTCAAGAAGAAATAGACGACCTCAACAAACCAATCACAAGTAAAGAGATTGAATTAGTTATTCAAAAGCTCCATAAAAAGAAAAGTCCAGGACCAGACGGGTTCACATGTGAATTCTATCAAACATTCCAGAAAGAATTAGTACCTACTCTCCTCAAACTCTTCAACATAATCGAAGTGGAGGGAAAACTACCTAATTCATTCTATGAAGCCAACATCTCCCTCATACCAAAACCAGGCAAAGATATTACAAAAAAAGAAAACTACAGACCAATCTCTCTAATGAATACAGATGCAAAAATCCTCAATAAAATTCTAGCAAATCGTATCCAACAACACATTAAAAGAATTATACATCATGACCAAGTAGGATTCATCCCAGGTATGCAAGGATGGTTCAACATAAGAAAATCAATTAATGTAATACACCATATCAACAAATCAAAGCAGAAAAATCACATGATCATCTCAATTGATGCAGAGAAGGCATTTGACAAGATTCAACATCCTTTCCTGCTGAAAACACTTCAAAAGATAGGAATACAAGGGAACTTCCTTAAAATGATAGAGGGAATATATGAAAAACCCACAGCTAATATCATCCTCAATGGGGAAAAATTGAAAACTTTCCCCCTAAGATCAGGAACAAGACAAGGATGTCCACTATCACCACTATTATTCAACATTGTGTTGGAAGTTCTAGCCAGAGCAATTAGGCAAGAAAAAGAAATACAAGGCATCAAAATTGGAAAGGAAGAAGTAAAACTATCACTGTTTGCAGACGATATGATACTATATGTAGAAAACCCAGAAAAATCCACAACAAAATTACTAGAGCTAATAAATGAGTACAGCAAAGTAGCAGGCTACAAGATCAACATTCAAAAATCTGTAGCTTTTCTATACACTAGTAATGAACAAGCTGAGGCAGAAATCAAGAAACGAATCCCATTTACAATCGCAACTAAAAGAATAAAATACCTAGGAATAAATTTAACCAAAGAGACAAAAAACCTATATAAAGAAAACTACAAAAAACTGTTAAAAGAAATCACAGAAGACCTAAATAGATGGAAGGGCGTACCGTGTTCATGGATTGGAAGACTAAATATAGTTAAGATGTCAATCCTACCTAAATTGATTTACAGATTCAATGCAATACCAATCAAAATCCCAACAACTTATTTTTCAGAAATAGAAAAACCAATAAGCAAATTTATCTGGAAGGGCAGGGTGCCCCGAATTGCTAAAAACATCTTGAGGAAAAAAAACAAAGCTGGAGGTCTCGCGCTGCCTGACTTTAAGGCATATTATGAAGCCACAGTGGTCAAAACAGCATGGTATTGGCATAAGGATAGATATATCGACCAATGGAATCGAATAGAGTGCTCAGATATAGACCCTCTCATCTATGGACATTTGATCTTTGATAAGGCAGTCAAGCCAACTCACCTGGGACAGAACGGTCTCTTCAATAAATGGTGCCTAGAGAACTGGATATCCATATGCAAAAGAATGAAAGAAGACCCATCTCTCACACCCTATACAAAAGTTAACTGAAAATGGATCAAAGATCTAAACATTAGGTCTAAGACCATAAAACAGTTAGAGGAAAATGTTGGGAGATATCTTATGGATCTTACAACTGGAGGTGGTTTTATGGACCTTAAACCTAAAGCAAGAACACTGAAGAAGGAAATAAATAAATGGGAGCTCCTCAAAATTAAACACTTTTGTGCATCAGAGAACTTCATCAAGAAAGTAGAAAGACAGCCTACACAATGGGAGACAATATTTGGAAATGACATATCAGATAAAGGTCTTGTATCCAGAATTTATAAAGAGATTATTCAACTCAACAACAAAAAGACAGCCAACCCAATTACAAAATGGGAAAAAGACTTAAACAGACACCTACCAGAAGAAGAAATACGGATGGCCAAGAGGCACATGAAGAGATGCTCAATGTCCCTGGCCATTAGAGAAATGCAAATCAAAACCACAATGAGATATCATCTCACACCCACCAGAATGGCCATTATCAACAAAACAGAAAATGACAAGTGCTGGAGAGGATGCGGAGAAAGAGGCACACTTATTCACTGTTGGTGGGAATGTCAAAGGGTGCAACCACTGTGGAAGGCAGTTTGGCGGTTCCTCAAAAAGCTGAATATAGAATTGCCATACGACCCAGCAATACCATTGCTAGGTATCTACTCAAAGGACTTAAGGGCAAAGACACAAACGGACATTTGCACACCAATGTTTATAGCAGCGTTATTTACAATTGCAAAGAGATGGAAACAGCCAAAATCTCCATCAACAGAAGAGTGGCTAAACAAACTGTGGTATATACATACGATGGAATATTATGCAGCTTTAAGACAAGATAAACTTGTGAACCATGTAATAACATGGATGGACCTAGAGAATATTATGCTGAGTGAATCCAGCCAAAAACTAAAGGACAAATACTGTATGGTCCCACTGTTGTGAACGGACATTCGAGAATAAACTTGAAATATATCATTGGTAACAGAGTTCAGCAGGAGTTAGAAACAGGGTAAGACAATGGGTAATTGAAGCTGAAGGGATACAGACTGTGCAACAGGACTAGATACAAAAACTCAAAAATGGACAGCACAATAATACCTAATTGTAAAGTAATCATGTTAAAATACTGAATGAAGCTGCATCTGAGCTATAGGGTTTTTTTTGTTTTTGTTTGCTTGTTGGTTTGTTTGTTGTTGTTGTTTTTTACTATTACTACTACTTTTATTTCTTTTCTTTATATTAACATTTTATATCTTTTTCTGTTGTGTTGCTAGTTCCTCTAAACCGATGCAAATGTACTAAGAAACAATGATCATGCATCTATGTGATGATGTTAAGAATTACTGAGTGCATATGTAGAATGGTATGATTTCTAAATGTTGTGTTAATTTCTTTTTTTTCTTTCCGTTAATAAAAAAAAAAAAAAAAAAAAAAAAAAAAAAAAGAAGCAAACAGGCACGCTTATTTTTTCTTTGTGTGGTCAAAATCTGTGTCTGTCTCAGAATTCTCTAGGAAAAATATACATAGTGATTGCCTGAATATTTGAATTATTATTAAGTGTCAGTTTTGGTAAGTTTTATAATTCACCTGAGTCTAATTCAAATATTTAATCTGTTTTATTACCAAAAATACAAATCAGGTCAAGCATAGAAAAGGTTTCTCTGTGGGACTGAGTGGTGTATATGGATAAATGGGTGATGAGAAAGACAGGGAGACTGGAAGGAAATAAGCTGGAGACATGAAAAACAGAAGCGATCTTAGAAATTAGTGTCGGCAGTATTAGATGCTAGAAGAGAATCAGATTATAATAACAGCATAATCTTTCTTAGCCTTTGAATTTACCTTTGTGTTTTCATCTGCCAATTCATTTGGAAATTATTATGGAAAGGTCAGTAAATTAAATTATTTTGTAGCATTGAAGCAGGCATAGAAAATTATACTTAGTCTTGTAAGACTGACTAGATAAAAGTATCATAGAAAATTATTCAGCAGTTATCAATATATTTAATGAAATTTCCCTATAGCATTTCAATTTTATAATAAATGCATGAATAATATTTAACTGTAGAATGTATCTACGAAATAATCCTGATACAAGTCTGATCAAAAATTTCTGATGGCAGATGGGTAGGCATCATTTATTCACTTCCACATTTACTGTGAATTATAAATGCCTATTGATGACACTTATCTGTATAATTTGGTATGACCAGAACTAACCGATGTCTGGATTGGGAAAAGAGAGCAGACGAAAATATTATGAGGTTATTATGACAATTCAGATCGTCTGTTTTAGGTAAAACACAATCAAAGCAGAACTCTTTCAGAAAGCTGTGCCCCATTTCAATATCCACAAAATATGTCTGGTGAAAGATTTGCAAGGAGGATGTTGGGAGTCAAGAAGAAAAATACATAGTTTAAAAAATGCTGCTTACACAGAAAGGCTAGAGGAATTGCAGACTGTTAAATCTAAAACTATGACATTCAGAGTACGAAAGACTTCTCTGAGTAATAAGGTTACAAATTTTGGTGTGTTTTTCTCTCATTACTTTTTTCTGCTTTTATTAAGAAGAAAATAAAATAAAATAAGGGATAATTAAGGAAGAATACATGGCTATAAGAACTCTGCTACACAAAACAAGTTATTACAAAGGATGCTGTAAAAACTCATTTAGGAGAATTTTGGAGACTACAGTAGACCGTCTTACTCATGGCATGCTCTCAGCCCTGCCACATGGCATATATGCCCTCCAAGTGCTCAGTAACATTTCACAAATAACTGAAACACTGTGTTAGTAAATTCAAGAAGCTTAATTAATTTCAATGCAATTTTTAATTGGAATTTTTTATTTTCAAATGAATTTTTTTATAAACAATGTTTGGCAATGAATGAATTGTATTGAACCTGAAGGAAGACGTGTATTTTACTCCCAGATTTTATCCAAGAGAAGCACATACCACTTAAGCTGCTATTTTTTATTATCTCCCTTCATTGGAAACTCTGGGAGGAGAGGGATAATGCTGGCAAATGTACTGCCATACCCTAGCCACTACAACAGGGACTAGAAGTGAGATATTTTGTTGATTCAATGCATGGATGAGTCATATTCACTACTGGGGGAGTAGTGATTGGCTTTGTACCAATGGCTCATTAGTGGTGAGATGAAGGAAGAAGTTTTCCAAAGTTCCAAGCCTGGGAAGTTGAGATGACACTGATATGATTAGCAGAAGAAAAAAGAGAGAATAGAAACTGGAATTAATAGGAAAAAAAGTTGTAAAGAAAATTAATTCAGAATTAGCTGTATTGTGGTCATAAAGACAGCAAAGCATAACAGTGAAACTTTCCATTAGGCAGTAGGAAATTTTAAAGGAAGTTCATGGTGAGGGATAGAGATTTTTGAGTGATTTTCCTAGATTATGTGATGCATACCTGAAATCAGACGAACTTGAAAGGTAAAGACTATATGGAGAGTAGCTTGATGCTTTGAGAATATTTATAGAGAGAGAGGAAGGAGGTTAAACTTTAAAGTATATTGGAAGGTAGTAAAATAGTGTTTTAAAAAAAGTACTTTCGTGCAGACCATGAATAAAAGAATGTTCACAAGGAGGAGATAGTCGACTCCAGCAAATGAATTGGAATTGCCTAAGGTCTGAAAGTATGATCTATAACTTTCCCTCACCCCTAGTTTGAATCAGAAGCAGACTTAACCAACTGAATTGACCTTAAAGTTCAGACTTAATTTGGTAGGTCTTTGAATTTTTTTTTTATTCAGGGAAAATTTAACTGTTTAAATGTGCAATTCTCCACTGTACCTAATCATTTTTACATGCTTACAGATTACAAAGTCTCCAGTATACTTCCTTGAAACGGACAGATGCCTTAGCAGGGCTTAACAATAACCACATCAAAATATGGCCCTCAAACACTATCACAAATGCTTATAAGTGTACTTCTTAAGTGTGCATTTTATTTAAATTTTATATGAAGTTTATTGTACGAAGGCAGCAAACCCTCAAGAAATATGTGGTATTGTTTCCCCCTTTCCTAGAAGAAAGATTAATTATTTTAAGTGACTCCAACGTTTTCCCTTCCTATACCCACCAATTACTCCATCTGATGGTTTTCCCACCTTGCCTTTGACATGATTTATTGCCAGTCTTTCCTGTCATCATTCAGCTACTACTCTGATTACATTGCGATGAGCTTTCTCCCTCCTGTCCTGTTAGCTTGTTTTCCCTCTTCACTGCATCTCAACTTTTTCACCCCTCATTATTCTTTTACTGTCAGTCTTGTTTGACTTCTTTCTTCATTCTCTATTCCCCTAACTATAATCCTCTTATATTTTTTGTTCTACTGACTTTGATTTATTTTTAATTAATTTATTTTTTTTTTTACTTTTTCTCCCTTTGTTTTTGGATTACAGTTCTGTTTTATGTATCTACAGTGTGTTCTTTTATCACACTACTTTTTAAATATTGCATCAGCTCTGAAGTTTTACTCCACAGGATACTTTATTAGTGCATTTCCTCATTCCATTTTACTATCGCACTTATTCCCTCTACATCATATCATCCTACATTTCCTGGCATTTTATTGCTGTAAGTCCTCAGTCTTTGTGCACTGCCAATGAATCAACGTCCTTTTTTGTACTAAAGCAATTTACAGCAGTCACTAGCGAATTGCTCTTTTTTGGCTACTCCAGGAAAAAAAAACATTCTCTTTTTTTTTTCATTATGTCTTGTTTCCACTAAAGAAAAATCACTCCATGTAGAAAGTAATACAAAAAGTAAAACCCAGATCTATTAAAGATCAGTTATACCTATTTTTCCTTTTCTTTTTTCATTTTAGTTTTGATACTTAAGGTGGTAGAAACAAAAATTCAGAGTAAACAACTATAACCTGTGTTTTTATTACCTTTTGTATAACTTGTCATTTTAGCATTAAAGCATGAAAATAATTAAGTTCAATTAGCTATTCAAGAATACCTCATAAATTTCAAACTGACATGATTCAATTCAGTTTTTATTATAGAATTTAGACAAAGCTCTATGTGTCAGTGAACAAAAATCAAAACACAGATTCTTTGCAATCTATTACAAAACTATAGCTTGCTTAACCGTATATTAAAAAAAAAACATTCCTAAACAGGTTCTAAAAATATGACCACTAAAGAATGCTTGGTTGTCCATTGCCTTTCTTATCACCATCCATCAGTTCCTTCACCTGTACAACAAAAGCTTGGACAAGAGGCTTTCTAGTGTTATTTTCTTCTCAATCCGTCTTTAATTTTATTCCTAATTTTGCATAATAGTTCCAATTTTCATTTACCAAAATAACAACAAAGAAATAGATTTTAAAATTATCTTCTGAACTTCTCTCTTGTCAGAAGACTTTATCATCCTTGAAATTAAATTTCATTTAATTCTCAAAAAAGAGAATTAAAAAACATCATCAAACAATATATTTTAGAAAAAGTACATGGAGCAGGAAGGTTAAGACCTAAACTTATATAAACTCACATTTTGTTTACTTCAGCGTGAGAGCTTTAGGCGAATTGCTTCAAAATCTATTTATATTTGCCAAATTCAACTGGTCCTATCTGAATTTATCATACTTTACCCTCCACATCATATTTTCCTTAATATTTCTCTATTCTTGACAACAGTGACATCTTTCTGCTCTGGATCTCCTTCTTCTGTGACGATTTCTTCTCCAAATCATCATCTGACTCCATTGGCTTCTCAGCTGTAATTTATTTATCTTTTTAATGCCACCCGTGTAGGAGTGATTCTTCTGCCCTATATCCACGTTATATGTCTTACTTTGGTCTCAAGACCCTTGCACCCATCTGACAGCAAGACCCGTAAACCTGGAAGTATCCGTATCGGGTATCATTATCCCCCCTCACTTGATATCTGCTGTTCCACGTGCAAACTTCTTCATCATGGCGCTGTCATCCATCCAGGCTCCTAACCCAGAGTTCCTGCCTTCTCCCTCTCCCTCGGGCCCACAGCTGCTCGCTTCAGCACACCTGAGCTTTACTATTGCGATGGACATGCAAAGACCAGTTTCTGTCTCAAGGATTGCCTCTGAGCACTCGAGTCCACGATACTTTCAGTGTGGTCCTTCTACAAGTCAATATGCTTCAGGCACTCTACTGATGGGATGATCCCTTCAGTTTCCCCACACCCTTCAGGATGAAGAACACATGCCTTTAATGGTAAAAAAGACCTTTCGTGATCTGAGTTTAACTAGCTCTCCAATTGTCTACCACTATTCCGCTCTTTGTCACATTCTTTGTTCAAAGGCCAAAGAATCTGTACTATCTTTAAGTCTTTAGGCTGCCCTCAGTGTGGCTTTGAATAAAAATTCTTATAAATACCTCATAAAATTCTATGTAGTCCCCTAATTTTCCCATATGAGATTAATCTACCTCCCTTTTCTCTATCTTGTATTTATCCTCAGGAAAGGGTATTCAGAGGAAATGTGTTTATTTCATTTATTATTATTATTATTATTTGAACGCATGGTCTGGGAATCGAACCCGGGTCTCCTGCATAAAAGGGGAGCATTCTCCCACTGAACCACCTATGCACGTGGAAATGTGTCTATTTTTAAATACCCAACTTAAGGGCAAAGATCTGGACTAAGGGTGCCTTCACTTTCTGTTTTCCCCCTTCATGCTTTTTCCTTCTAAAATGTACTCTGCAGTTCTTCATCAGTTTAAGGAGAAAGTCCTTTTGTTATATTTCTACACTCTAGAATATTATAATGGGGATCATGAAGAAATTGTGTGTTTCATTTTTTGTTACTTACTGATATTGGCCATAGTGAGTAGATGTGTGATTTTGGATTGGAATTTGCCAAATACCTGTTGTAAAGACCAACGGTTCATAAGATTTTTTCATACTCAAATAAGTTTGGGAGATGCTTGGTTAAATAGACTTCATAGCTGTTTTTACTGTAGGAAATCTCAGAGCCTTTACTGTGCTGATGTACACTTTAAATTTTCAGGAAGGAGATATATAGTGTTGGACAAAATTATTTGATCAAAGGGCATTCTTTAATGGCAACTATTACCTTAAATCAAATGAATGTCTGGCAATGATTATCCTCAATCAACACCAGTTTTGAAAATACTGATCTCATTTTCATCCTTATTTCTAAACTGTCAGAAGATATTTCCTAGATTCATTTAATATATTAGTGAGTATTATATATTACAAGAAGCTAAAATGCCACAAGAAGGCACAAAAATCTGAAAATACTTCCCTAAATCAATTATCTCCATATTGGGATAATGGTTATAAAATTATTCCTCCTGCCACTCTTCTTTTTTTTTTTACATGGGCAGGCACTGGGAATCGAACCTGGGTCCTCGGGCATGGCAGGCAAGCATTCTTACCTGCTGAGCCACCGTAACCTGGCCCCTCCTGCCATTCTTGAAAACATATTATTTATTAACTGGTGCAGGTTTTATAGGGAGGGAATGAAGTAGCCAATGGGTGCACACTGATCTTGCATAACGTGATGAAGGGTGTAATTTACATGAAGCTTTTCTTTGGTATTTCTAGGTAAGGGTGTGCTGACAGTGTTGACAATGACTGGTGATAATTAGGTGCTACTGAGAATTTCTGGTCCTGAGTAAGTAATGAAGTGATGACTGTCAGAAGGGGTAACAAAATATGATGATATTTAATTGAAGCCCTAATACCCAAAATAAGTATGAAGGAGGTGCTCCATTTTAGCTGAGAGGATGGGGACTCTAAGAAACTCTTAGAATCTAAGAGGATGGGAACATTGTGGATGAAAAGGTAGGAACAAAAGGTAATGGATTCTTCTACATCACCACGCACATATGGTCTTGAAGGAACAAATGTGCAATCCACTGTTATGGCTGGAGCAATACAAAGGTGATTAAGATATGGCCCTTTACCTTAACAGCTTAGAGCTCAGAGCCTCAGTTGTTTCTACAAGCTGGAGAATGCTAAGAGAACTAGTTATATGGGTAAATATATCATTTGAGGTAATGGCTAAGTTAGTTTACTATGCCATCTAAAACCTTTAGCACTATTTTTAAGCTACACATCTTCTAGTAGAAACCTTTAAAATCAATTCAAGCAGCTGCAAAAGCAACTAGCATGACTTAGAAAATCAAATGTACCTTTTGGAGGATTTCCTCTTCAAACAGGGTATATTTTGATTTAATCTATCCATTGTACCTATTTGACTTGGGTTTTTTGTTGTTGTTCTTGCTCTTCTTTTTAATATTTATTTTTAACTGTGGTAGTTAGATTCAGTTGTCAACTTGGCCAGGTGAAGGCACCTAGTTCGGTTGCTGTGAACTTGAGCCAATGGTATGTGAACCTCATCTGTTGCTAATTGCATCTGCAGTCGGCTAGGAGGCGTGCCTGCTGTAATGAATGACGTTTGACTTAATTGGCTGGTGCTTAAATGAGAGAGTGCAAGGTAGCACAGTTGAAGCAGCTCGGCATTCCTCATCTCAGCACTCGCAGCTCAGCCCAGGCCTTTGGAGATGCAGGAAGAAATCACCCCGGGGAAAGTTGTGGGAACCCAAAGGCCTGGAGAGAAAGCCAGCAGAGACCATCCTGTGCCTTCCCACGTAAGAAAGAACCTCCCTTTTTATTAAAAGCCAATCCGTCTCTGGTGTGTTGTATTCCGGCAGCTAGCAAACTAGAATAGTAATTAAGGACACTGGTTGCACTATTTTACTGAATCCTTTAGCCCTTATTACCCAACCCTATTGGATATCTTACTTTTGCTCTGTTATGTTTAAAAAATACTAGCTTCAGAGGGGTGCATGGGTAATTCAGTGGTAGAATTCTCATCTGCCATGCAGGAGACTTGGGTTTAATTCCTGGCCCATGCACTTCCCATGTGCCGAAACATTTTTTTTCAACAAATGGTGCTGCAGTAATGGGATACTCACTTGGAAAAGAATGAAATGTGATCCCTACCGTACAGCCTACAAAAAAAAGAATGGTGGTTTCAGGCCAACACAAAGAAGATAAATTCTGCAAAAATGTAAAAAAAAGTTATCATATTGTGATGAAAAAAATATATAACATGATTTGAATTTAATCGCTTGTATTACTATTCTACTTTTAATAAATTTAGTCTTATTTCTATTCTTGTATCCACAAATGTAGTATTTCTATCATCATAAAGTGATCTTTCATACCCACATTTTAGATTGCAAATCACTGGGTTTGGTGTCTATTCAATTTCACAAAAAAGGTGATTTTCTTTTACCAACATATAAAATTTAATGCAGTTTGGTAGGAGGGATTTTTGTTTGTTCTATTTATTTTTTGTTTTGTTTTATTTTATTTTTGTCAGAACTAATATTGCATTTATGAATTTTAAAATCTCCATATGTTTTATTAATAAAAATATATATGTAATTTATTTAAGAGCCATATGAAATCTACTAGAGCTACTATATGTTTTAAATAAATTTCATATAAATATCAAAAAAGATTCCTGATCCATATTAGTCAAGGCACAAAGGAAATGAAATTGACAGGTACAGTCCATATGGTATTGTTGTTTCTGATAGTTTATAAGAAATCATGAACTGGTTTTTCAAGATATTATATACTTGAAAAGAAGAAAACACAACTAGAACGAGATAGATAGAGATATGGATAGAAAGGTAGATAGATAGATAGAAAGATAGGTAGATAGATATAGACAGATAGAAATACAAATATTGAAAATTAAAAATACATAAATTTAAGTTCTTCTATGGATAATAATAATTGACAATCATTTATAATAGCACTCACTTTTTACCTAAATGCATTGAATACTTTTTTTTTAACACTTCATAAATTTCAATTAAAAAGATATTATTTGGATTCCCATAGGAGACATTGTTCCTGAAATAGTCGATGTTAACGGTATGGACTATCTCACTCATTTGAAATCCATGATATGAACTCTAAAGAAAATTTTTATAGTGACGTTCAAGGATGGATACACAAGTTAATAAACAACCTTAGGACTAAAATGTTACAACATTATAATATATTTTAATTTGCAAAGCATTTTCTTTTGTACCTAGTAGCACCACAACTACAGCTCAAAAGTAAATATAATTTTGTAAACGGCCAAGACATGCTTTAATTTTTCATACAATTTTATTTAAATGACTATACAAATAGCAGTCTTTGGTCTAGAGCTAGGAGCATGGTTTGAGTTCTCATGTGATTAAGCAAAGCAATATTGTGATAGAAAAAAAGATTTAATATATTGTTTTTTTAATGCCTGCATTTTTCATTCTTTTGAGCTTGTATCCTTGGCCATGCACGATACATTTATAAGCCTGTAGATATTAATATAATATTCATATCACACAGGGAATAAGGTGAAAAAGCATTTGAAACGGTGAGTGTTTTTAAGAGCCACATAGGGATATTTATATCTATCTTCTTAGAACGGAAGTTTATTTTTGTTTCTTCCTCTTGTTTGTAGTAATTCAGTATTCTGTGAAGCCTCTTCCTAGCTGGGCAAATAACTTTGATATCTCATCCAAAGGTAAGTCAGTTATTCATTTTGCAAAGAATGCTTTGTCACAGACCCCATTATAAACAGCACCACGGTGGCTTGATTTAATTGAAATAATGTGTAACTTACTTTATAAAATTGGATTTTTTTTATCCTTTTACTTGATAACAATGAAGCATCTTTTTATAGAAATTTGTTGTTTCATGTTTG
Organism: Tamandua tetradactyla; assembly: GCF_023851605.1. Taxonomy (NCBI): domain Eukaryota; kingdom Metazoa; phylum Chordata; class Mammalia; order Pilosa; family Myrmecophagidae; genus Tamandua; species Tamandua tetradactyla. The sequence continues at coordinate 149,685,343 of NC_135330.1, forward strand.
CTAGAGGTTTGCTTAAGTGAGAGTAATACAAAGCACAAAAGTCTCAGGATCTCAAGTTCTAGAGAGAATATAGTGAGAAGCAGATGATGTTGGGTTACCCTCTCACATTTACTCAGATATTTGGATACTATATGACAATTCCTACAAAAAAAAAAAAGAATGCTGGTTTCAGGCCAACACAAAGAAGATAAATTATGCAAAAATTGTATCTTCTTTTCTTTCCTAACATCAAGAATAGAGCCTAGTGGGAAAATTGTTTTCTTGCCTTCATCATTCTTTGATCTTCCGTTTGCTTCTTCCCACCGTCAAAACCCTGGTATCAGCCTTCATGATTTGAGAAACTTTTCGTATTGCCAGAGATTAGGTTTTTTAATCTCTAATGCCCCATCCTTCCAAACAATCGTTTACAGCAAGTCATGTTTTAATTAAATAGAATGCATTCCATATTAGCAGTAAATCTTTTAAGAAAATATTTAAATCAAATATAAGTCTCTATCTTCTATAAATATATGTAAGATGCTTCTTCTCCTATATCTTCAATAAGTACTGAGCAGACCAAAAATGGAAGGGAATAAAGAAATCTGCTATAGCATATTATTAACAGTAATATCTACTATTAGAAAGAATAAAAAAGACATAAGGATTAGCCAAAATGGGTAGAATGGACCTAATGGGAACAGCCTGAGAGTATATCACTACTGCCTTTCCCAAAATCTTGGAATCTATGGTAGACATTATAGCTGTTTGCCAAAATCCAGTTGACCTCTATTTCTGGGCATGCTGGAACATTATAGTGGCCTTGATAAAGTGTGGTGATGAGACTTGCCATGCCTCGTGAATCTGAGTTACAGTGATGTATGTGACATATAGATAGAAGTGTTTAAGAGTCTATTGCAGTGGTAGGCAGGTAGATGGTATGAGAAAGAACTAAACCTCAGTGCTTTTAAATATTGAAATTTTGGAATCATTGCAGCCTAAACTGACTGGTATGGTATGCTTGAATATACTTCTCAGCTCCCATCTGAGGGAAAATATTTATTTTTTATTGCTATTTTCTTAACCTGGAATTTGTGTTTAAACTATAAGAGCAATGGCATTGAATCCATCCAATATTACAACTTCAGAAAGGAGGACAATTGTAATAACTTCCAAAATTACAGTCCCCTATTACCTAAATGGTAATTTCTGACTTAAATATTATTATTATAACTAATCCCAATCATATCAACAAAAAAAGCCTGAAATATTTTAAAGCTGGCATCGTATATTACTGTTTCACTTTCATTTGACTAGCCATTTATTAATTCACAAGTTGCTAAATTGTGAAAAATTATAACTGAGAATTATGGATTTAAATCCTCTATTAACTAGCCAAGTGAATCATAAATCTTGTTTCCAGTGCATGGCTTTTAGAGTAAGTCAAATATTCTGAAAAACTTTTCAGCAATCAGGCTTGAGTGAGAAATTCCAGTAATTCAGTCTTTATGCACTTAGATTAATTGAGGTTTTATTATAGGTAAAGTAACAAGTATAAATTATAAAAATATCAGAGAAAGTAAATAAAGGGAAGAAGCAGATAAGATATGCTATATGTTGCCTGAAATTTAAATGCCAAAATTATTTGTTTGACTTTGTAAAGACTAATGCATAAAATATTGCTAAAGGTTATATTATTGCAGTGCTGTATCTGCCTTCCTTTAAAAAGAAGACCTGTGTATTTCTACCTTAATAATTATAATTATGAGCAATATGAAGTCATTTAATTTCATGAAATCATAATATTGCCATAAATGAACTAATATTTGTAATAATGTAATAGTGTAATAAACTTAAAGGTTGATTTATATTTTCTTTAAGCATCAGCCATGGTTAGGCATTATTTTGATCTTTTAGTGTTTGAGATTAACAGCCTGGTAAAAATGGCACAGCACCACTTACTATCTGTGTGACATAAGAAAGTTTATTTTACAGGCCACTCCTCAGTTTTTTCTTTTATTAAATGGGATTGATTGTATTACCCACTCCATTTGGTTATTTTGAGAATTAAAAGAGCCAAGACAAAGCACAATATTTGGGACAGAGTAACAACCCAATAAATATTGTGTTGAAGTTGATATTTTCTTGAACAAGAGTTGCTTCTGAGTGGTGTTTAAAGGCAGATAAATTTCAGTGGACATTCAATTGCTAAAAATATCCTTTTATATGGATAGGAAAATACACTTCAAAAGAATAAGGGCGCTACAGTATAATATTTCCACAGAATTGGTGACAGACCACAGCTTCATACACTGATGATCAAAATGTTCAATATTGAATTCGATATTGAATTTCATATTTTGAATTTATTAAAAGGGAATACAATTGAAGATCTGGGTACTGGAACAAAAAAGAGAATTCTAGTGCACGAACTGAGTTTTCTCTATAATCCCACTTATTTTTCAGATTCTATTTTAGTGAAACTCCCAATATTCTTTTTTTTCCTTCCTTTGTTTTCATGATAACCATTTTCTAAATTAATACAATCATTCTTTTTCTGATTACACAGCCTGGGCAAAGCATTTCTGGAGACCCAAAGTTAAATTGAAAGGAATTTTTGTCCTCAAGGAAATAAGATACTTAATGGAGGGGAAGTGGGACCATATAAACACGTGATTCCAATGCTGTGAGACAATTGTTAAAAGAGAAGTTTTTAGATTTACAAAGAGCTACAGAGGAAAGATGGTCGTGTTTCTTGGGTGGACCTCATAAGGCTAGAAAAGAAGAAGTTGCTTAAGCAGTCTTGATGAGTGAGGGTACATTCTTAGGATGAATAGTAGACTGGGAGGAGAGTAGGTTAAAAAATCCAAACTTTCAGGTATATGAAGAAGATAATGTAAATAATGACAGGTATAAAAGTTCCCACCACATCTAAGAATCAGCAAGTGTAGATTACAAAGGTTACAATCCATGAAGGGCCATGTATGCCATTTTTAAAAATTACCATTTATCTGCTAAATTATGGGGAGCCATTGAGCGTTTTATGGAAGATAATGATATAATCATATTGTAGAAATATTTAAGCATAGTGTTGGAAACATTCATAATCAATTGGATGCGAGGCTCAAGGGAAAAAGTGTAGTCTTCAAAGTTTTGAAAGTTTGTGGCTTGGACTAAATAGTAGCAAAATCAGACTCAGTATAGAAAGTAGCATAGTTAAAGCAAACAGTAGGTTGACATTTAATGGAAAACATAATAAAAGGATGCTAATTGTTAGAAGGTGGAATTTGGATTTGTTACAGCTCCAACTACTTTTAGATTCTTGCTCAAGAAATCTATTTAGCGCTGAGCGATTACCAGGTTAGCTGTATATATGCAAAGAATGTCAATGAATGACAAAACAGTGCAGTACTCACAGCACTTTACCATATGTCAGAAGCAAGAAGAATACTACTGCCAACATCAAATTATTTTGTGCACACCAGATCGTTAATATATGCTCTATGATAATTATTGCTGTAATAAAAGGGGATCTCCTTTCAATCTTCAATTTTCTAAACAGCTCAAGTCTGACTGTTGAGATACTAAGTGAGATTGAACATCCTCATAAAATGTACTATAGAATTACCATCCCATTCCCATGGGTTTATTGAATGAATTTGCAATAGGCTGGATCTAGGAGTTACTTATAAAGGGTTGGTCTCAGATTTTGCAGTTGAAGTACCTCATATAAGTTATGGCGTATTGTGCTGAAGTAATTCTCAGTATAAAGTTGTGCAGAGAGATGCAGACACTAGCTCAGGTTAACATAATATAACATACATGGCATTCTAGTAAAATGATAAGTTGTGGTTAGTTCTAACATACAATCAGAGAGGAACTTACATTTTAAAGCGAGTGTGCTGTTTATTTCTGAACATAAACCGTGTATATTCCTTCTGTCTGTCTCTCAATATTCTGTAAGTTTGAAAATGTTTCAAAATTTAGAAAAATTGACCTGCAGCTTTGAAAAAGAGGACTAAAATTTTTGTTTAATTTTTCTTCTACAACAAAAGGAAAGAAAATTAAAAGTGGAATTTGTTTTAAATTCTCTCTACTTTTGTATGGGTTTGAAATTTGTGTTGTATACACTATATTTTTAAATGCAGGCACACGTTTTATATATTCTTAACAATTTTCCCACATAACCTAAATAATCAATGTTACAAACTTATAATATAGAAATTTTAGCAGTCACGTGACTATGCTCCAATCTCATTTAAATTTCTTACATTTTTATACCTGTTAGATTATTTAAATACATCAATATCCCCAAAGAACATGCTTAATGAAAAGTTGCAAAAATAAGACAAAGAATTTCTGCAAACTCACTACCCAGAGTCCCTCCAAAGTTCCAAAGTTTTGTTTTGCTGTTTTACAACAAAAGCATCCAGATCACACCCATCATAATCATTCTCCACAATTCCTCCATGAGGAACGGTTTCTCAGGCTTTTCTCAGCTTTCATGACCACGAGATTCTCGAACAATATAAAAAAAATAGTTTTGTAGTGTGAATCTCCATGTAGATTTGTGAAGCGTTTCTTTTCAGAGGTTGTGTAGTTCAGGTTAAAATATCACAGAAATGATACCACATTCTTTGTGTTCTTGTCCCCCCCCCCCCCATCTTTCCTTTATTCCTTACTTCTTTTTCTTCCCCACTTCCTGCTGACTTCCTAATTTTCTTTCATTTTCTGTCAGGTTGCCAACTACTGCACATTTCTATTGTTTTTGTCTATGTTTATATTCATTTTTTTAACCTCCAAATCTACTGATTTTAATCTATATTCTGGCTGGGAAATAAATAAAGAAGCAGCTCATTGGATCTGTTTGAGAGGAAGGGGGGCTATCCTATGAATAAATTACATGATATTTAGTGCTTGGCCATTCTGAAACAGTTCTTGCCTGCATTCTACATGGGGAATATATCCCTTTGCTGAGTCCTGTAGAGTTACAGAATTATTCGCTCATTCATTGTTATAATCCTCCTAATCTGCCCAACCCCTATGATCCTTTCTGCCATTAGGAACCTATCATTAATCTCTTCTCTGAAAGGTTTCTCCCCTTTCTGGCCTTTACTAACAAATGCTCATGAAGGCACCACATAGCTGTAACGTTATGAAGGGGAAACTCTGTCTACTGTTGGTGTTTAATCTGACGGCCAGAAGGAAGAGCCTGGGCAGTGTTTTCCTTATTGCTCAATAATGCTTCCAAACCATTCCATGTCACCTTAGTCAGTCTCAGTCAAATTCTTTTCCCTCCTCCTCTCCCTCTTCCTCTTCTCTCTCTCTCTCTCCCCCCTCTCCCCTCCCCCATCTCCCTTCATGTATGGTCCTTTTAGATACTTGCTTTTCATCAGTTATATCTTGTACTTTTCGCTAAGACCTTAAACTCTTGATTCCTAAATACTAATACCGATAGTCACAGCTTTGTTATCAGAAGTAACTGCACTATTTATAAATTGTTCGGACCACTACGTTCCATCCATCCCACTCACTGCTGCAGCAATATTCTGAAAACATCTGTATCATTTAAATATACATTTCATTGACACTCTATATTTTTCCCTCTTCCAAGTTTTGATTCCATGGTTTGTTCATTACAATCAAAATACTGCAAAATCCTCAACCAACTAACCCCTCTCTCCTACTTGACTGGTGACCTTCAATTACAGGTGAAGCCAACTAACCTTTCTCTCCACATAATTAACACGGATGACTTGCAATTGAATTTTGCTGGAGAAACAAAGCAAAAATCACATAATTAGCCTAATTGATTTTATTATAGACTAGTGATCATATGCCCCAAATCATACTCAGCACTGCCTATGACACTTACTCTTTGCCTGTAGTAATTTCACTTTCTCACTCTATTAACCTTGATTTTATCATTTTCCCTTTCTCCTCACCACAAGCCTATTCTGACATTCAGCTGCCGCCTTTGCCTCCTACTTGATTTTGAGAAAATAAATGCTCTTAATATTTAAGCTGGGAACACAGGAGCAAACCATGATTTTCCCCAAGCAAACTGGGGGATTGCTTCATTTTTCCTAAATTGGTCTATGAGTTTCCTGTAAAAAATATTTAATATGGATGTGATTTTTCTTGAACTGGGATTGCATTAAAATAAAATTAGCTATCATTTTTAATGGATCATATTCTATATTAGTGATTGTGCTGGTTTGAAAGGAAGTATGCCCCCTAGAAAAGCCATGTTTTAATCAAAATATCATTTCATAAAGGTAGAATAATCTCTATTCAATACTGTATGTTTGAAACTGTAATCAGATCATCTCCCTGGATGTGATTTAGTCAAGAGTGGTTGTTAAACTGGATTAAGGTACAGCATGTCTCCACCCATTTGGTTGGGTCTTGATTGGTTTATTGGAGTCCTATAAAAGAGGAAATACTTTGGAGAATGAGAGATTTGGAGAGAACAGCACAACGAAGCAGAGTCCACCAGCCAGAGACCTTTGGAGATGAAGAAGGAAGACCTCTTGGGGAGCTTTGTGAAACCGGAAGCCAGGAGAGAAAGCTAGCAGATGATGCCATATTCGCCATGTGTCCTTCCAGCTGAGAGAGAAGCCCTGACTGTGTTTGCCATGTGCCTTCTCACTCGAGAAACCCTGAACTTCATCGGCCTTCTTGAACCAAGGTATCTTTCCCTGGATGCCTTTGATAGGACATTTCTATAGACTTGTTTTAATTGGGACATTTTCTCGGCCTTAGAACTGTAAACTAGCAACTCATTAAATTCCCCTATTTTAAAAGCCATTCCATTTCTGGTATATTGCATTCCAGCAGCTAGCAAACTAGAACAGTGATCATGGATTCTCATCAATGGCTCGAGGTAGATGGGTATTTAATATCATGGAACAGAAAGTAAAAATGAACTTAGCTTAGGGGTTAAGAGCTGGGTTATAGACTCAGCTCTACTAAAACCTTTCTATGTAAATTTGTGTAAATCTCAGAATCCGTATAAGAATTGGCTTATTAATTGGAATATGAGCACATTGGCCTGAATAATTATCGAGGTCTAGAAGTCTATTTTTCTCTGTACATATAAAACTACTATGGGGCAGTGCAATGGTGGCTCAGTGACGGAATTCTCACCTGCCATACCGGAGACCCAGGTTCAATTCCTGGTGCCTGCCCAAGCGAAAAAACAAACAAACAGACAGACAAAAACTATGGATTTCTAAGCAGTATGAATACACTAATACTGGCTAATAATAAAGGTATGGTTTTATAGAACTTTCTATATTCATCATGAGTTAAATTTTTTGAAAATATACTATAACATAAGAGGGGCTTTGTTATGTAAAAAACAGACCTTTTTATCATCTTGTACAGTATCATATAGACAAATGTTCTCCAATAAATTGAATTTGAATAAAATTGCCTTATTGTGTTCTTCATTTTGGTGTTTTGTAATTAAGCTTTATAATACCCCAAGGAAGTGTTCCTCATAATCTTTGCGCTAGAACTTCTCTTAAAATTTTCATGGGTGTTTTATATTAGGAAAAATGAAGATCCCTGAGGTATTATATAAATTTAAAAATGTAGCCCAATACCCAAATGCTGTAAACCCACACATTTTCTTTGGCATTTCTGAGCATTGTAAATCAAATCTAATTCCCAATGCATAATACATGCTGTCAGCTACCACCCACTATTAATAAAATGCAGCATTCCTCTTAAAACCAAGCCAAGACATTATACCACATTGAAGCATATCATTTGCAAGTCTCTGAAGCTGAATGGAGATGGTAATAGTAAATTATTTCATAGGGACAATAAGGAAGTAGGCTTATTTCTGAGTCAGTGCTAAACTAAAGTCATAGCACAGTACCCATATTTAGGTGAACAGTCTCTGAGTAACTAAAGTAATAATATTCACTTTTTGCAGTGTTCGAAGAACTGCAAATCCATGCAGGAAGGTTATGAGACCCAGTGTTTTATCACACTATCAAAGTTATTATTTTTTAATTATCTAATGAATATAATTTCTATTATTTTGAAATTTTTCTCCCAAAAGCAAAAATAAAATTTTAATCATTAATCTCAATAAAAACTAGCTTTGGGATTTACACTCTGTAGTGTGTTCTGAGAACTTTGTTTCAATACTGTAAAACCTACACAAACTTTATTTTGACTATCGTGTTTGTCTCTCCAATCTAAACGTAATCACTCATACCATTCACACACACATACATACACATTCATTAAAGACACATTGTGTCAGTTAACATTTTATTTTCTCCTTTTATAAAAATGGTGAAACCTTCTGTATTAGTTTCTTATTGCTGCTATAACAAATCATCACATATATGGTGGCTTAAAACAACACAAATTTATCCTCTTACAGTTCTGGAGGTTGGAAGTTTGAATTGGGTCTCACCTGGCTAAAATAAAAATGTAGTCAGCATTGCATTCCTTCTGAAAATTCTAAAGGAGTATCCATTTGTCTGCCAATTTCCAACTTCTAGAGGCTGCCCACCCTCCTCGGCTCATGATTTCATTCCATCTTCAAAGCTAGGAATAGTTGGTCAAGTTTTTGTTACATTCCATCACTCAGACGATGACTCTTCTGACTCTCTATTCCATGTTTTAAAGACACTTGTGTTTATATTGAGCCTAAATGAATAATACAATAAAATACCCCTATCTCAAGGTTAGTTGACTAGCCACCTTAATTCCAACTGCCACCTTAATTCTCCCTTACCATGCAATATATTCACAGGCTCTGTGTATTAGGATATGGATATATTGGGGGCATTATACTGCCTTTAACATCCTCCATCTTTAAAATATGTATTTTGGATAACAGTTTTGAAATATTAGATGATTTTTCTTTTAAACTCAGCCTCTTCGTTTCTGAGACAGGCAGACTCCAGGATGGCCCTTAGTAACCTCGGCACCCTGGTTTTCGTACCCTTGTGAAATCCTCTCATCTTGAGTATGAATTGGCTCCCTTCTAACAAATGGTGACTTGCTCCTAGCAAATAGAATTTGGTAAGGATGATGGTGTCATCTCGTGGTTAGGCTACATAAGATTGTGACTTTTACCTTGTTAGCAAATTCTCTCTCTTGCTGGTTCCTATGAAACAAGTGGGCATCTTTGGGAGGCCCAGCTAGGCAAGGAACTAAGAGTAGTCTCTGACCAACATCCAGAAAAGAGTTGAGGCTAACAGTCTAACAGCTCTTAAAGGACTAAAGGCTGTTTAAAAAAAAAACAATTTTCATTGTCAATGAAAGTGTAAAAGTAATGCATAGTTGAGCAGCACTTGAAGAATACATCATGTGGTTATCCTGAGGTGCTCAGAAAGCATCAATAAGCAAGGATGAGATACTATAGTCACTGTATAGCATGACTCCAGGGAATTTAGCTCCAGTCTAGGTTAAAGAGGATGAAATCTCAGATTTGATGAAAGGTTTTCTATTCCTCCAGAGGACTGGTGACTGGGCAGCCAGTCTCTATAATGGGACCCCAGATCCTGACTTGGTCCCTCTGCTTTTGTGTAGTCTTCTCCCACATTGAATCAAGGCTGATCTCTATGACTAAGGAGAGAAAGATTGAGATAATAGCCTTTGACTTCTGAGGCTTGGTAATAAAAAAGCATCACAGTTTCAACCTTGCTTTATCATATTGCTCAATCTGGGGAAGGTCAGACACCATATCATGAGAATATGCAATCATCCTTATAGAGAGGACCTTGAGATTAGAAACCCAGGAACCCGTCTATAGCCAGCATCAATTTGACGGCTATGTTAATAAGCTATATTTGAAGAGGATTCTTCAAGGCCACTTGAGGCCAGGTTGTCATTGTACTGCAATCTCATGATAGGTCCTGAGTCTAAATTTCCCAGACAAGCCTTTCCAAAACACTTGCCCTTCAGAAATTAGAAGAGATATTACTGTTTATTATTGTTTTGAACCAATACATTGTAAAATGAATAGGTATCTACTCCTCAAGATGACAGAAAACTAATAGAGTGGCAGACTAAAATTAAGCTGCATGAATTAAACATATCTTAAGCGTCTCTCTCAGAGTCTCTCAACACTGCCATCTTCGCTGCCTGTCTTACCTCTATCCACTAATGAGGCTGCTGTTTTCAGTTGCTGCTATAACAATCCATGAGTCTTGGAACACAAAGCCACAATTTCATGGACTAGTGTAGCAGCTGACAAGTGATCATTTGTTTGTGCCCACTGAGAGTTCCCATGGACAGGAGTGTAAGAACCACAGACCTGGAGTCAGGCACCAAACTGATGAGGTATGGATCCAGTGCTATTGGATTTTCCCTTAACTTCTGGACTTGGTGAAAACTTGTACCTAAGTCTAGAGGGATGGGCTTCATGACCAAATTTAGAAGGCATGGCATAATTTCATTAGAGTGAAAGCAGAACATTAGGAGAACAGGAAGAGCAAGAAAAAAGAAATTCTTTTTTTTTCCCCTCTTACCGTTGGCCTATTTTACAAAGCATAAGTTCTTATGGCCTCTCTGAAACATTGTTAAAGGCTAAGCAATCAACTTCATTACTATGATGCATAGCCAGTTCCCTAATGCAATCTTTTCTGTAGCCTTCCAAGCTACACTTTCTTACTTCCCTCGATCCTGCTTGCCTGGGATCATATTCCTCAAAATGACAACACACAGGTACTTTACCTCAGGCTTTGTTTTCTATAGTACACAATACACTGAAAAGCCACTAAATTAGAGATCAGTTTTAAAAAATATGTGTTGTACTCACAGGAATGTTAACCAAGATTTGTGATTAGTATACATGTCATCACTAGCCATTCCAAATGCCTTCAATGTGGATTCATGTTAGCAATATACATTTTGGGTTTAGATCAGATCTGTTATTATCACCAGACAACAATTATGTAAATGTAAGTTTATTAACTTCATCCACCTAATAAATATTTATTATATGGCCAGCAATATTCTGGGTATCATGCTAGATACCATAACAAATAAATAGACGATAAAGCCATGCTGGTGTCCTTGAGAAGCTGAATTGTCCAGAATTACATGCATGCTTTTTGCACATTGTTTGATGTTAGTGGTGGCAATCCTTTTGGGCACATCTCAGATGAGCTCAGGTCATTCCTTTAGTTACAGGCAAAGCAAAACCTTTATTCTGGTGATTTCAAAGTTATGCAAGTACATTTTGATCAAAACAGCTGAGTATAGGCAGAAATAGAATGATTATATTATGATGGTTGAAAAACAGAAAGAGAATATGTGGCTGGGATACATTCATACAGAAGAAAAAATAGCCCTAATTTACCACTGAATGTTTCGGTGATTTTGAGCAATTTACCTTTTCCTTTTCCTTTCACAGAGTATTGTTGATTTTCTATCTCTGGCATGTGTCTGCTCTATACAGATACTGGCTCAATTTGAAACACAAGACTTCACCAAAAATGCCATGGGACATAACGTCAATAATAGCTATATCTGTATATTAGGTATACATATATCATTCAAATTGTTTAGTTATATTCTTAATTTTGAAAAGGAAACTAGCTGTATCAGACATTTTCTGTTATTTTACCTAATTTGATTTCATTAAAATTCTCTCATTCCTTTTTCAAGATAAATTGTCTTGGGATACTGGACAAGAGTTGAATAGGGAGGCCTGGGCTCATGGGATTAAAATGGAAGAAGAGGCTCAGTTCTGATTGCCCTTTGACTATAGGTTGTGCAAAGCTCAAGTGAATGACAAAAATAGTATTTTCTGAGGGGAACGGAAATCAGATAGAGAGTAGAATAGGGTATTTAGCCTGTAGACTCTGGAATCAGTTCTCTGTGATGTTTTGCAAGTTGTTCAGCCTCTCTGTACTTCACATTCCTCATCTGAAAAGTATAGATAATAGTAATATCCCTCTCATAGTTGTTCTAAAGATTTTGTTATATGCCTAGTAAACTTTCGTTATTACGGTCAATTATCCTAAGCTATAAATGCATTAAGAGCAAGACCATGATATTATCACATATTCTTATATGAGAATAGGATAGAAAATAAAAAAGAAAGAAATCCTTTTAAAATAAGAAATAAAGATCAAGTCTCTTATGCTATAGTGTACACTGGAGGCAGAATTCAAAAGGAATATGTATCCTTTAAAAAGTTTAATAGGTTCTCACAAGAGAACTAGAGAGTGGCCATTGTGAAAATCAGCCTAAGCAAATTGTTCATTAATTTATCAACTACAATACATTCAATTATTTGTGTTGATGAGATCCACATTTTGTTCAATGATAATTACCAATGTCAAGATATAAGAAATGCATTTTGAAGGTTTTAGGAAGACTTAGAAGAAATAAGAGTTGTGTATTTTCAATTGGGAATGATTAAATCTCCTCAACACTTAGAAAAAGTTGTGTCTTGGAAAATCTGAAATTGGCTGTATGCTCTCTTCTTTAAATTAACTCACATATTGACATTTCCAAAATTAGACTGGAGGGATTAAGAGAGACAAATATGATGTCAGCTTATTTTACAAGACTGTGAATGGTAACTTTACAGAGTAAATAATGGAGCAGTTTATTGTAAATATGACATTGAAGAAACCACTAGCTTTAGCTAATATTAAAATCTATTTTTAAGTTATGGAAAAAAGATTTCCTCTGCATTCATCTTTTCTGTCTCTAAATATAAACCTTTTTGTTAGTGTAAAAACTAAGAATTGTGCCAATAAATCAGTTAAAAGAGATTATGTTAGGACCATCAATCCATTTTTAAAAATGAGATTTCAATAAAGTCAGTTACTCTGGCCAAAAATTGTGGACATATTCAATAAAACCTTTTTTACGATATTTTGCCTTAGGGAAAGCAATTCTAAAATAATTTCAAGGCTAGTCGCAAAACTGACTTAAATATTAGTTATTACCCATTTAGTATGATTAAGTCCACAGAGTAAAACTCAATTTCTCTTTATCTCTTCACCTACTACTCGGTTCCCAGCACTTTTTAAAGCAAATTAAATATTTGCGTATAAATTATTTTCAAACTGAGGCAAAGGTATAGAGAAGGTAGGAAAGATAGAGACAAAATGGCTAATTTGGATTGGAATTAGTACAGAAAAAGATATAATTTTTACTTTGCTTGCTTCATTTCAGATTTGCTTGAGTTAGGACACATATTGGATTTGTTCTTTTTAGCAGCTAATGCAAAGAGGGGAATTTGATCCATTATACAATTTCCTCCAGTCATAAAATAAATACACACTTATTTTATCATATTCTGTCATTACAACTGCAGCTCATTAATACTTATGTCTTCAATTTTTCTAACTTGGAAAAAAATATCTCATTGAATAAATAGGATAAAGAATAAAAATTCAAATACTCTGAATTTGATAATCTATTTACATAAATTTAAATTCAAGCTTAAATTCACAGTGTGGGGAAATATATTGTTCTTTAATTCTTAAAAATCAACTATTTTATATATAAATTCTATGGAGGAAGAGTTTTTAAGACTTTAGTGAATCTTAAGATTTAAGATTTCACTAGCAGTTGTGGTCTTTGAGTGTTCAGTGTGAATACATTGAGCCTGCCTTTTTGAGGCCATGTCATCTCTGTGTATTAATTTCTTCTAAGTAGGACACACTTTCTTAGACAACTCAGCAGATAGGGCATACTCTCTCCTCTCTGTCTTCAACATTTTTGTTATTCATGCATTGAACAGAAGAGGTCTCGTCCTTTCAGGGAATCACTGATACCTTTTTCTGTTCTCCACATTCTCTTCTATAGGTTTTAAACCAATATTTAAACAAATATTGTTGAATGGGTGAATGAATACATGAATGACTAAATAAAACTAACTTTGCCATGATATATTTTAAGTGGTCCCACATAAGAACTTTTTCTAGAGGCTGGCAGCCTAGTTCTCATATACCCTAGGATCAAATGTTACTAGTTTCCCCCAATAGTTTTGAGCTCTAAGAAAGGATTGGGGGAAACGCCTAAAACATCTAACAAAAATGCTTCTCATATTCGCATGCATTATTATATTCTGTCTTATCATCTATAATCTTCTATACTTGTCATTAGTTAACACATGTGTCCTTTTCAAAATTATCTTAAATCCATATTAGGAGTCTAAAGATGGGGATTTCCAGTTTATATGTGAGTCCCCCAAAGAACAATTTTTATTAAAAAATAGATGTGATTGGAAATAGTTACATGGATATTGTAATATCTTATATTAGAATACACTTAGATCTAAGTTATTTAAATTTAGGAAATGACACAATGCAAGTAATATGGTGGTTTGGAGCTCTATGTACCCCAGAATATCATGTTTTTAAAGTTAATTCATTCCTGTGGGAGTAAACGTATTGTCACTAGGGCCTTTCCATGAGGCTACTTCAGTGAAGGCATGGCCCAGGGTGGGTCATAATCCTTTACTGGATTCCTTTATAAAAGAATGTAATTAACAAATAGAGAAGAAAGTCTCAGAAGCAAGAAGCTGAAAGCAAGGAAACCCAGAAGTGAAGGGGGAGACAGGCAGACATCACCATGTGCTTTGCCATGTGACACAAGAGTCTAGGTTCCCAGTCAGCTGGTCTTGAGGGAGAAGGTATTGTTTCTATGATGCCTTGATTTGGACATTTTCGCAGCCTCAGAACTGTAAACTTTCAGCAAACAAATTCCCATTGTTAAAAGCCAATTGATTTATTTTCCGCAGTCTAGCACACTAAAACAGCAACCAACAAGAACACGGAATATTCTAATTTAAAATAGGCTACATGATTTTGGGGTAGCATACATTATGCATGTTATTTTTGTTGGGTTATTAATTCTTTTTAAAAAAATACTTATTTTCTCTAATTCCAGTTCCAAAATCAATATCTACCTCAACTCTTCTCAAATAGCTACTATAGACCAGCTAAGGTTTTTTAATAAAGTAATGACAACTTTAAGACAATTAGAAATAAATAAATAGACTTAATGCTGGACATATGGCCCAGTTCAAAATCATCTAATGAAGGTAGAATTCTACTTCTGACTTGTACTTTCACAAATTTACCATGTGCTACAACGTCCAAAAAGAATCCATACTGAACAACTTATTAAAAGCAGACTCTTGATGAATTAAAGACCTAAAGTAGAATATTAGAATTGTAAAAATTAGAGAATTAAAGGGTAAGAGAAACCCTTCTTAAAGAAAGTTCATGTTTTATTGGTGGGCTTGATACATTAAAGTTAAGGAATTCTGCTAAAAGAACAAAACCCAATCAAAGTGAATAAAGATGACACATTGAGAGAAAATAGTCAAAATACCTAGTAACATCAGGTGGCAGATATCTAGAAAACTCAAGGAATCTGCAAATTAACAAGACAAGTAGACAAAATATACCAAAAAGACAGCACAGAATAAACACAAATGACTGCATCTTATGAGGAGCTATTCAGTTATCAGAAATACATACTGTAAGACAATGAGTTCAGCAAAATTAGAAGTCTTAATAATGATAAGTACTGATGTAGGTGTGGGACACCACACACTATTCATGTGAGTATAGACTACTGCAGGTATTTGTGAATATTTGCCATCTTATTCATCAGAGAATGCTCATACTTTAGAGGCTCACTCCTGGACCAGCCGGAAGACTCAGGAATCTATGAGTGCAAGCTTATGTTTTTGTCTGTTTGATTGATTGCTTCGTTTTATGATTGCAGGGGTTATAATCTCCATGTCCATCATTGGAGAATATGTAAGTCCAATGTGAAGGATAAAAATGCACTTGCAGAGGATTAAACGTGCACACAGCAACACGGAAATGTATGTATTATAAATACTGTGGTTAGAAATATTTAAAATATGTGTACACAAAGCTGAACACACAGGAGCATATACGAGTAATAGACTACGTGTCAAACATATTTTAAATGTCTGTCCATGACAGGCCAAGAGGACCAGGGATGAGGAATGGGAGCGAAATAAAACATAAGAAGAACCCATGATGTCAGTGTTATCTGGCTATGAACAAAAGCATATGATTATTTGCAACAAAAGTGCAAAAATAAGAATGCTTAAGATAAATTTTATAATAGGAGATGATCTATGCATGAGGGCGTGAGGTTGTGGGCAGGCACTTAATAGGGACTGGTAGCAGGATTCAACTAACAATACAGAAACAATATGCCAAAACTGTATAACTTCTTGCAATCCAAACATCAGGCACACCATCTTGGTTCTAAGGTTCTGGTAATCAGAAAACTCCTTAATGAGATTAGTATTTTCCACACTTTTAAAATGGAATAAGACATAAAAAGAATACTGATAATAGAATTCAGGAACACAAAACTCATTTTTTCTTCTATTTCTTTGCTTACTGTGTTATTGGGCTTGCTATAAAAAGGTTTTCTTTAAGAGAAAGCAAAGCAATTTGGATCTAGTGGCATTTTAATGCTAAGCAATGAAAACTCTTCTAAAGCAGCACATTAAAAAACTACAATTGGGGAAAGTCAGCTTCTAATTAATGAGCTTTAAGACAGAGGGAAAAAAAGAGTTGCATAAAGAAATACTTAAACTTACAGTCCTCAAAGAGAAAACAATCCTCATTAGTGACTAAATCATTGGGGTTTGTAGTCAAAGCGTTCAGCAACCTAAGGTAATATAAATGTGAAAACATATTGCTTTTACTGCAGTTACTACTCAGGTTTTGATTATTAATCTCTAAGAAATATGCTTTGTGTACTGCCTTTTATTGGAGAAAAGAAGCAAGGAGCAAGGTCAGTGTTTAACGGAATAAAAATATTTAAACCTTAATTCTTGACCTAATTGTAATAGACCCATGTGAATTTCAATCTGAAACTCTACGTTGTTGCCAGGAGGTGGCGCCCTTCAGCTGTCCCTTGGTGTTCTGGAATTCTACCTAGCCTGGGTGAACTCACAGCATAGGGCACATTACAATTAAATGGCTGAATATTTGGAAATGGCGCGGTGATATTTACACGGTATGTAAAGGCAAGAATGGTATGACCATTTGGATATCTGTTTGCTTCTTGGCCACATATTAGTATGTGAGTTTTAACAGTCATAATCGGAAATTTTTGAAAAGATATATTAAAGAAAACTGTGAGACTGCCAGTGCTGATTTTCTCCTAAGATGATTACATTAATGTATATTTATATGTATATATATATATATATTGTGATTGAATATCAGGAGCTAAATCTTTACAGTCTAAAAAAAGACAGATTTCCTGTAAGGATTGCCTACCTTCCCGGACTTACTCACTAGTTTTACATATTGAAATTCAGAATACAAGTTGTTTTTCAACTCTACCTGGCCTATTAATGAAATACGAGAAGTCAAGATGAGCGTCATCATCCGAGAGCAGTGATGTGTCCTTTGCTCCTTCAATTCCTATCAGCTTCCAAAAGTGGAACATCGTTTCCATGTTCATTTATGGACACATAGTCTGGATTTTTTGGCCAGAGGGACAAATCTTCATGTTCTATTTATTATCACATCTCTTGATTTCTACGTTTTTTAATACTATTTTATTTTATTTTTTTGCTTGCACAGGCACCAGGAATCGAACCCGGGTCTCTGGCATGGCAGGTGAGAACTCTGCTGCTGAGTCACTGCAGCTCACCCTCTACTTTTTGTTTTAATAACTGAATTTTACATGTGTCAGTTAGATAATCACCAGTGTTTAAAGACACTAGCCACTAACTTAAAAGCTTAAATTTAGACCATCAAATTAAAGAGAAAGAAAATTATTTATTTCCTTCTTTTACGTCACTTATTACCAAGACATATTGAAAAGATTAATTCTAATGTTACTCCATATGTCCTAGTCAAGATTTTGTAAACTTAAATTTATTTCCTGCCAATTTAAACCTGAATTTCCTTATCTATAATGAAAGGATGGTAATCTGTACCTTGGATGTAAACCAAATTTCATTGATTTATTATGATTTTTTAGCATGATGCCTTGCACAAGTTGGTTTCCAAAAAAAATAGCCAAACTTAGCATTTTTCACAAAATAGTTTCAAACTAATTTGACCCAAAGTATAATTTTGATGCCTTTGAGTTGATCATATGCATTTCTAAAAATACATTTTTTAAAATATTCTCCCATGTTTTCTTGGTGTTCTTTTTCTCCAGAAAGATGTTCTACCATGTTTCTCATCTCTAAGCATAATCTTTTTTATCAGAAACATTGATTGATTAAATCAATAAAACATTTACTAAGGGAGTGTTAATTTTAAAGAAGCATGAGCTCTAAATCTTTCATAGATTTATATTTGCATTTTAAATTTAATATATATATATATGGATAAATAATATTTTAGAACGTATTTCTTATAGAATGAAAAGTAGTTCAATTTACAACCAAAAAATTCCAATTATGCAATTACAGATACGTAAACCAAACCAAAATATTTGGCTTTGATTGGATTCTGTCAAGTCATGTAGATTCAACACCAAGGAATCATTGGACTTCAATAAAGGCAATTTTTACAAAAGACAGGTTAGGAGAAAAACAAATACAAACATGAAAATTTAGAATATCTAAAATAGGTTTTAGATTTATTGCCTCAAATATTTCCCTAGTATTATTTCTTAGTGTACTAGAAATGTTGCTCTTTGTTCATTTCCAGTACTTAATTACATTAGTACAATATATTACAGTGCCCCAATTTTCCTGTTTGGACATCTATTACTCTTTTGCCTAATAGATCAAATGTGTAATTACAGGTGGATTTGGACCAGTTAATGAATTAGCAGTCCTGAAAAATAATAAGCCCTGGCCATCTATTTGTGTCAGAAATAGAGACTAGAGCATTTGAGATGCTATGGGTTAAAATAGTATGTGTGTGTGTATATATATATATATATGTAATTTTCTTCATGTACTCAGTTTCTTCATGTACTGAGTACGTGAAGAAAAAATGGTTTAAGAAATGTCAAGAGAGAAATGTAATCAAATGCTCAAGAAATTATTAGAATAAAACGTTTTATTATCACTTGTAGATACTGCAAGTAACAGTATGTGCAACTGATATCAAGAAAATGTGTAAACATTACTTTCATTGCCATGCTGTCACTTTAGATTAAGAACAGACACACTGAAAAATCATGGTAAATTTGCAAAAGCAGTGAAACTCCAACAGATAGATTCTTGTTTTGACCTTTCTAATAACTTGTTTTAGCATAGAAATGAAAATGTCATATTGAACTTTTCAATCTCTGTATTGAGAAAAGTATGCACTCAAATTTTGTAAGCTCACGTTTCAAATGTTGTCAACATATGTTAATAAAAACGTGCTTTTAACATTATTTTTATATAAATTCATATTTCCTGTTTTTCCGTTAAAATATTGGTTATATTTGAAGATTCAATTACAGAAATGTTATGAATATATGTATTTCCCTCTTTCATTCTTTAAACTAATTTCCATATAAAAAATTTAGTGTACTATTTAATGGGCATTTTTATGAACTGTTTACAAAATGGTGAGTTAAAGTTTTATCATAGTAGATCTGTTCATTACTTAGAGACAGTCCAACGGGTTGTCATGATTTGGTTGTTCCTCCTGGGACTTTATTTTATTCAATGACCAAATTATTAGGCTAAGTGTCAAGCAGTATGCTTCGTGTTTACAAAAATCTTATGAGTTACGTTTATTATAGAATTGAAAAGCTGAGTATCTGAATATTATGGGAAATAGAGAAGTCAGAATTTAAAATTCTATCTGTCTCCACTACTGTTCTACATTGCTGTTCTACTTTGCTAGCTGCTGGAATGCAATATACCAGAAATGGAATGGCTTTTAAAAAGGGGAATTTAATGAGTTGTTAGTTTATAGTTCTAAGGCCGAGAAAATGTCCCAATTAAAACAAGTCTAAAGAAATGCCCAATCAAAGGCATCTAGGGAAAGATACCTTGGTTCAAGAAGGCCGATGAAGTTCAGGGTTTCTCTCTCAAGTGAGAAGACACATGGTGAACACAGTCAGGTCTTCTCTCTCAGCTGGAAGGGCAAATGGCGAACACAGCGTCATCTGCTAGCTTTCTCTCCTGGCTTCCTATTTCATGAAGCTCCCCAGGAGGCGTCTTCCTTCTTCATCTGCAAAGGTCACTGGCTGGTGGACTCTCTGCTTTGTAGTGTTGCTCTCTCTGAATCTCTCTGAATCTCTCATTCTCCAAAATGTTTCCTCTTTTATAGGACTTCAGAAACTAATCAAGGCCCACTCAAATGAGTGGAGACATGTCATCCCCTAATCCAGTTTAACAACCATTCTTAACTAAATCACATCAACCAGGGAGATGATCTCATTACAGTTTCAAATATACAATATTGAATAGGGATTATTCTACCTTTAAGAAATGGGATTTATATTAAATCATGGCTTTTCTTAGGGGACATACTTCCTTTCAAACCAGCACAATTGCTTTCCAATCAGCACTGGATTTAGAGGTAATGCTAAATAGTGTAAAAGAGATTGATATAGACATCGCAACACAATTCATTAAAGTTAATAAGGAAGGTCTTTCTACAGCTTAGACTACTACTTTCATCTAAGAATCACTTCCTTCAGGAATCAGATGTAGGAAGGAATACAGAGGAAAAGGGCATTTAATATTTTTGTTATCCATGCAGACATAAAGAACATATATACATCTATAACAAATTCACATAAATATCTATCCAGGTATGTATATAGATATAGATATAAAAACATGCATTTGTATACATATAAAATTCAGTATCTTAAAAACATATAAATTATGAAAAAATCCTAGGTTTTACTTGCATTACAAACACCCATAACTTACCAAATAATATCCAGTTTCCATATTTCTGTTATACGGCCCTACCTTTCTTTTATTGACAAATTCAAGAGAAATCACATGGACAAATAGATTATGTGGTAGAAATCTCAAAATGTGACCTGTATTAATTCCTTCTCTGCCTCTTAATGTACATGCACTTTTCTTAGGAGGTGAATCTATTTCCACTCCTCTTGAAAGTGGGCAGATGATGTAATAAAAAATGAACAGGTGGTATGGCCCCTGGGACTAAGCAGTAAGCAAAGGCCTAAAAGTCATCAAGTAGATTGTTCGCAGAGACTGGAAAGTCTATGTATTGTTCAAAAATCTATGAGACAGTTGTCTGCATAATCTGGATGACTATGAAAATAAATCTCATGAACTTGATAATTCCTGCCAAGGAATTTCAAGGCAGAGAGTTGAAAGAGCCAATTGGTTTACATATGCTAACTATGATAAGGTATTGCAAGACAGAGATGAATTAAGGAAGTGGCTCTCCAGATGTTGAGCAGAATTTGTAGAAACTATTTCAAACCCAGGATTGTTAGGTTAGAAAATGTAACAGTTCCTCATCTCTTAATATTTATGATAGCAAAATAGTCTCAAAGTGAGAAAAGCTGTAAGTTAAATATCAATCCACAGTGTTCCTGGTAAAGTGGGGCTGTAGGATCAAGATAAGATGACAGCTGAGGCTCTTAGTCCTCTTGCTAAGGACTTGGAAAGATGTAAGGTAGTGCCTTGTGATCCCTTCCAGCCAGACAATGTGATTCCATGAATCTTAGAGTCCTTGCCCCACAGCAGCTACATGCCTAGTGTAGAGCAATGTCTGTTTTGAAAAGAGCTATGCATGAGTCTTGTGGGGTATTGAGTGAATCCCATCATCATTTACCCAAAGCCCACAATGTTTTCAAGAAAATTACATTAGTAAAAGAAACTATAGCTTGAAATAAAAGGGGGCAGAGA
This sequence comes from Tamandua tetradactyla, assembly GCF_023851605.1. NCBI lineage: Eukaryota > Metazoa > Chordata > Mammalia > Pilosa > Myrmecophagidae > Tamandua > Tamandua tetradactyla. The sequence goes on from NC_135330.1 coordinate 149,707,127, forward strand.
CTGTTTAAAGAAGAGGCTTCTGTGCAGTCTAAATCTATTCAGTTGTAAACTCAAAATATTTCTTATAAAAAAAGTCAAGATGATCTCAAAGGGCCTAGGCAATCGCCCAGACAGTAGTACCAAAAGCTGTTAGTAAATTACTTCCAGAAAGCGAAATTAGGCCTTAATCATAGAACGTTCCATGCTCTGTGAGTAGACATACCTGGATTTCAAAATTTCCATGGATCAGTGACTGAAAATTGCCTTCCATGAAGTTTCTATGGTGGGTTTTTTTTTTGGTTGTTTTTTTTTTTTCTTTTTTTTTCTGTTTCTGCCTGATCATTCTATTATGAATGTTGGGTTGGGAAGGCAGATAATTTTCTTTGTCTTTTTTTTTTTTTTTTTAAGAATATGGATATCCAGATTTAGGGAAATCTCAGGAAACTCATATTTTTAGTTCTGGAACAAGAAGATAAGCTACACATAAGAAACTGCCCTTAATGAGAATCTTCTACCTCTGGACCCGATATAGAATGTGCAGTTCTGGGCTTGGCACTGATGCTTATTTTGGATAGATTTTTGGCATGGGTGTTTTGTGTATTTTGCATATGAAGGGGTATGAATTTTGATGCAATATGTCAATTGTGGAAGTATTCTTCCAAGATAGCATCTGCCTTCGTTTGCTAGAGCTGCGATCACAAATACCACAGAATGGGTTGGCTTAATCAAAAGGAATTTATTGGCTCACAGATTTGAAACTAGGAGAAGTCCAAAATCTAAATATCAGTATAGTTTGCTTTCTCCACGAAAACCTTGGAATTCTGGTTCCAGCTGCCCTTTATGTGGTTCCTTGGCTTTCTTTTCATGAAAGATAGCTTCCCCATTTCTATTCTGGGTTCCTGCTTACTTCCTGTTCCTGCTTATTCCTGTGACATTCTCTGTAAAAGACCTCCAGTAACCTGGGTTAAGACCCACACTCATTTAGTTAGGCCACACCTTAACTGAAAATGAGATCATAAAAATGTTTTATTTACAATGGGCTCACATCCACAAGAATGCAAATTAAGATTAAGAACATGTGTAACATTGGGATACATAATTCAATAATTCAATCCACACAGCATCCATTAATTCCTTCTCTCTCCCTGTAGATGCATGTTGACCGCTAATCAATCATCTGAAGGTGCATTCTGATTCCTATTACTTTATACTAGTTCTTGAAGCAGGTCTTAAGAGCAGCTTTCTTGCTTGTGTTCTCTAGAGAGCACTAGCAAAAAACATGTAAAAAGTGTGACTGCCCTGCGCCGCCATGCTTGGAGGAAGCCGACGCTAAACTATGGAGTTCATGTGAAGGAACAGCAAGACCCAAGAGCTATGACTAAAGGGTTCTTCAACTTTACAGGTGAACTCATCCAGCCAGTAATTGAATACAACAAAGTGAGTGACCCCTAACTGACACCATGTGAGACAGAATGGCCTAGTCTGCTACTTCTTGAACTTCTGTCCCATCCACAGAACCATGTGAAAAAGTAAGTCATTTTCCTGAATTACAAAGTATTGGTGTGTTTTTTATTATGCAGCAATGGACAGCTAAAATTGAATAAGAATATCATTGCTCTCCTTTAGCATGGGGATTACCCAGATATTCTAAAAGATTAGATGTTATAGAAGTTTTTGTTGTTGTTTTTCAGTCCATGCACGTGACTGATGAGAGCCAACTGTTTATTCTCACCAACTCAGTCACAAGCTCTCCCTCTGCCCCTACTCTTGCCTGTTCCTACCTGCTTTAGAGAGTTCTCCACACTGCTTCCACTCATCTTCCCCACATCATGTCCCTTACTTCGTGTCCCTTACTTGACTGCTAGTCCAGCTGCCTTAGAAAGTCAGCAGGCTGACATTTTTCAGTTATTTTCCTGTTCAACTGCAAAGTATAGGACAGGCAGCCCTAAGTGCTGCTTTCGGCACAAGTATTTTTTGATTATATAAAGCTAACTAGGTTTGAAATGTTTCATAGAATAAGACAAATAGGAGAATCAGTTAAAAATGGGAAATTATATTAAAATGGAATAATATGCTTTATAAAGAAGTTGGCAAAATTTATGTATGACCTCATAATTTAGTTCAAATTAGCCCTGAAAGAAGAGTTTTGCATGCTGCATTTTTAAACTTTTTTAGTTTTACAATGATACCTATATCTATCAGATCATCTGGTGTTCTTATTCCAGACAAGTATTTGTGGCTATGAAATAATCATAAGTAGTACACAAGGAAGAGATAAGGAAGAATGATATTGCTAATCATATGATTGAATAAATTAATCATATGCTCATTTAATCACATTTTAATGACATTTTTTAGCATTGAGGTAAGTTAAGTAGTATGTGTATATATAAATATAAATACCTATTTTATATATGCATTAAGCTATTATCTTGATTGTTGTTATTATTATTAGAACAATTAAGGACATTTTTCCCATAGGAGGCAAATTATTTTATGGCTAAAATTTATCTTCAATCAAAATTTATCAATATCTTTCATCAATATGAGTGAAATCAAAACAATATCACAGATTATATCATCCTGAATTGAAGCAGAGGAGAGAAGGCTGATGGACATACACAGTTGGATCTTATCCTTTATACACTCTTCATTTTCCTGCATAGGAAAAATGAGATACAATTACTACTGTATTTGGTATTTGATACCCATTTTAAACTGCAAAAGCACAGACACCATTGTGAGACACAATTAAGTAAATTATAAGAGAAACTCAGTTCACATGCAAAGGATCATGTAGAGAGACAGAGAAATTGGTTTGCCTTGATTTAACAGACCATAACGTATTAACAGTGTCTGTCACAAACAGAGTAGGTGTTTCCATGGGAAGCAGGAGTTATGATTTTCCTGTTAATTCATTTTTCTCTCTGTGTCCTATGCACAAAGGATAATTAAATGCTCTTTATGGACACCTATTGCACTAATGTGCACACAGCATGCATTAGTTTGTTTCCTTTGCCTATAATCATAACAACCAGATCTGGTTAACTTGAAGAAAAATGAATTGATTGAAAAGGCAGTAAGCTATTTTAAGAAATTAGAAGGAGAGAGAATCAAAAACAAAGAAGAAAACCCGATATTTCAAAAGAATCAGCAAAAAATTTTACTGACCTTCTTTCTAATGTAGGACCTCCCTACTCATAACAGAGTTCAGGAAACAAACTTTTATACTTGAGAGTTTACAAAAAAGATGCAGAGGGTACACAGGTGGTTCAGTGGTAGAATGCCCACCTTCCATGAGGGAGTCCCAGGTTCGATGCACCCCCTCCCAAAAAAAAAAATGCTGAATCTCAAGCCCTATCTTGAGCCTAACGAACCAAAATCTACATTTTGACAAGTTCTCTGGTTATCCAGTTGAACATTAAAATGTGTTAAGTACTTCAATTAATATAGCACAATTACTATCTGTGTCCCTGTTCCAAATGTCAAATGCTGAGAGAGAAAATCTGACCAACCCAGCTTTGTTTAACTGTTTAACTGAAGTTGTATCAGCTACAGAGTAGTGTCAGGTCACTGAGAATAAACACTGGCTCTTAATACATATTGTACCAGTATGTTTTAACTCTATTTGTGCATTATTAAATAAATGTAAACTCATTCCACTAGCCTTTTCGTAGGTATAAATATGGTATTGCAACATGGAATTAAAAAATAAGGAAAATAGGGAATTTTTCAAAGAAAAGTATGCAAAGATTAAATTATATAAATAATGCTAGAATCTGTGACTTGTCAAAAAAAAATATCAATACGTTTGGGTAAATATCAGAAAATTACTTAAAAAATCATGAGCATGAAATAATGAAGACATGTTGACTGAGACACAAGAGAAAATGTGTAACATATTGATAGTTTGGGACACTTGGGTATATGATTAATGAGTTAGGTAAAAGGAAAATTGTTTTTAAAAATCACAAAGGATAAGTAAACATTATTCAATATCAACCTAATATTTCAGTAGACAAAACAACTTCTCAGTAACTGATTCTCAAAACTGAAAAATTATTCTTGGGAGGAATCCTTTAATAATTATAACTTCTGAATGCCATCGTGAATATATGAATAACTTTACTCAAATGGAAGGCTCTCCAATATTTATTGTTAAGTGAGGAAAGTAAGCCACAGCACATACATTATGTCTAGAATAAATCAAATTGTATAGGTAATTAAATAAATTATATATGTACACAAATATATGAGGCTATATGCTATGTATGTAAGTATGCAGGTATATAAAATGTGTGAATGTAGTCTATATAGTTCCTTTAGAATCTTTTAAATTTTATCTTAAATGCATAAATTTTCTGGTCCTCCTCCTCCCTATTGAAGTCAGAGCATATGGACTATCAGATATCCTCTATAATTTAAGTTCTAACATATTCTGCTTTTAAAATTATTATTTATCTATTTTTATGTAACTGTAAAAATATCTTAAAATCTATAGGCTTTATGTGCATGTTAAAAAGTAATTTTCTTCTAGAAATTGGAAATACAGCAGTGAAAAAATAGAAAATCCTTGTGTTTATTGAATTAAAAAATTTAGTACATGCATCTTTAATTTTCTAGAAAATTTATCTCAGAATATCTAGATGCCCTCTTAGAGGTTAAGGATTTAAAAGAATATAGAATTCTAAGTTCTCAAGGGAGGAAGAAAAAAGAAACAATAATTTTCTCTTCCATTTTTAGATTCTAGTATCATTATCAATAATAGACAAGCTACTGTGTCACTGTACTATTAAAGAAGAAAAGCATTTAATCACTTCACTGAGATTCTTATACCAACTTAATCACTATACTATTTTATCATATTGTAGGCATGTATTAGCATATATTAAGAACAATACAGCAAAATCAAACATTCACAATATGTCAAACATTTTGCAAAGAAATTGAAAAGCAAGACACTCATTTATTTCTTTACAAATGCTAATTAATCATGAACAGGGTTACTGACGGAAGCAACTAAGAGCAAACCTACTCTTAGCATAGCTTTGTGGGTTAGGAAAATGGCATTGTTCCCCCAAAATCTTCTATGTGAATGTATATTAAAAGAAATCTAAACAGCAAACTTCAATTTAATTGAAAATATAAAGGGAAAATTTGAAACCCAGAGGAAGGAAACAAAGCAACAGACTGGAAATGATAAAAAAGGGAAACACAGACTCTTCAAAAATAAATTCACTTAGGAAAAAAAGGTTGAAATTACATTGTTGCTACATACGGATATCTCAAAGAATAATTTACATTTGAAAATAATTTTCTGATCACAGATGTCTACAAATTTTTGGCAATAACTTCAAAGTTCAAAATCACAGCATAAAAGCAAAATAAAGCTGTGGTTGGTGTGCAAGTATTAAGTGGGGTCAATTCATTTTCAGATTTACAAGATACAATGTGGCCAAAAAACCTTTAATTCTTTCTTTGGATAAAAGAATTAAGTGGCTAAAGTAAATTGTAGAAGAATGAGAGTGTGCATGTGTGTTGTTTAGCAGCACATCCTCAGATTTTAGCTATTTCAAGCTCTATTGCCATTTATTTGCTTAAAGCATTAGATACATAATTTCTAAGAAAACACTTTTATGTATTTCAAACTGTGATGAACCCTGCTCTTACTCCAAAGAATTTATGAAGTACGTAATAAACAAACCATTATTATTTATTGAGAAGGCAATAATTATTAATAAGTTTTAAGATCATTAAATACTTTCATTTAAAGATACTGGAGTTCAGCTGTCTCAATTTATCCATGAGGACACTGAAGATGAGAAAAATGAATTGAGCTGCCTGTTTGTGTCAGCAAGATAGTGAGGAAGTCACAACTTTGCCTCAAATATATTATAGGTAGCCTCATTTTATGTTCCAGTTGTTATTCCAGTTAAGGTCTGTGAGGTACTTTTTGAAAATACTAACACATTTTCTGTCCTGGAATCGAAGTTATTTGTGACATTATGCTCTTAGCAGCCTGCCCTAAGCCTATTTAAGCTTCAATATACATGTGCTAGGCTGATTTCTTGGTTCTTAGGGCAGAAGTCCCTTTTGTACAGAAGGGAAAAGCAGTGTATTTCCCATTAAGTAAAATAAAATGGCTGCTTGCATTGGGCATTGCTGGGAGGGACCTCATTCTGAGATACGATTTTCAAGAAGACAAAAACAATGAACCTGTAGAGACTTGCAGAGAAAACAGGACAATGGAGAGAGCCCTGCTGAACTGCAAATAAGCATCTGGTCAAAAACCAGTTTTGGTCCAGGAGTGGTAGTTTTTCAAAATGAACAAGTATACCATATTAGGCAATGTATAGCTGTTCCCCACTGTGTAAGATTCCCCCATGTAAAATGAAAATTTATCATTAGCCAATCAGGACGTTTCCTTACTTTCTTCTATGTTCACCCTATATGAGCTTGCCTTTTCTACTCCCTTGACAGACATCACTTTTTTTTGGAATGGGATGCTGCCTGATTCATGAACAGCCCAATAAGCTGTCAGATCCTAAATTGCATGAAAAGTTTTTATTCCAACACTGTTTTTCTTTTCCTAGAATTAGAATTATATATTTGGATGAGCAGGGCTTCTTTTTGCAACATGCGTTGCCTATGCACAATTGTAGAAAAAGACAGTATGCCTTCCTTTCTCAGTTTTCTGCCAAATGCCAATTCATATCTTTATTTCCCTCTTCTTAGGCTCTCAGGGAGCTTGTGCTCTTTATGTAAGCCCTTGTTCCTAATTATTTTTGTTTGTTTCAATTATATTGAAGTTGATTTTGAAAGTTGGCTAATTTTACAAAGAAATTAACTTAAATAAAGCTCCCTACATCATCCCTATTTACTTTCAGAGGAAATGTATGGATTTTAAAGTATGATAATAGTCTAGAAGGAGCTCCTTCTGTATGAGGAGATACAAGTGCCTTACAAATAGATCCCAGTCTTTAAATTGCAGAATCATTTTCAGTGGTCAGGTTTATCACAAATCACCAGTTATAAAATACTGGTCATTTTATTTCCATATTGTTTGGCCCTTAGCCATCCCTGATTTCAGATCATAAGATTAGCAAGCCTTTGGTTGAAATTCAAAACTCTTTTGTTGTGCTATGACAGTTATTTCTTCACAGTGGAGAGCAGTGCTCCTGTAAGACTCTAAATGCACCAAATGAATTGGTCCATTCACTTGAAAGGAAAGATTGTTTCCTGGTTCATAAGTTTGATTGTTCTTTCAATGCAAAAACCCTGAGGAGAAAACACTGTAGTCTCATTCTTACACCAAAGCCTGCTGTAAAACCCTGAGAAGACTAAAAAATTTAAAAGACTCATTGAATAAATTTAAAGTGAAAGGAAAAATTTTAGGGCATCATAAATAATACAATATACAACCAGAAACAAACAAAAAAAGATGGACTCCATCAAGCTCTAAGAAAAACAGGAAAGTAATCCCTCAGAAACAATCAATTTTAATTAAATACTTGGACAAATATTGTAATGGCATGTTTTTTTAAGAAATAAGACTGAAAAGTTCAAACCTGTTTTACTCAGTTGCAATTAAAAGCCCTTTTAAACTCACAATGCAAGAGTCTGCTACTCTGCACTAGAAGTGATGTTACTGTAATAATTAAAGAATAATCCCCGCGGTGGTTTAAAAAAAGAAGAGTCAATGATAAGACTAATGAATAAACAGTAAATAGTTATGTCCTCATTATTTTTAATTATGAGTTTTGAAATATTCAGAACTGTATTTGTTCAAAATAGAGAGAAATTGAGATAGTACCAGCATTTAGAACATACCTACACAGACTATCAGGGTTTTTTGTTTGTTTGTTTTTGTATGCTGTATGGCGGGGGTCACATTTCATTCTTTTTCCACGTGATTATCCCCTTACTACAGCATCATTTGTTAAATTTTTGTTTGGTTGGTTTTTCATTTGTTTGCTTGTTTGTTTGTTTGGCAGGTGCATGTACTGGAAATCCAAACCAAGTCACCCGCATGGCAGGCAAGAATTCTACCACTGAACTACCTTTGCACCCCTGACTATCAGCTTTTATATGTAAAATAATTTCCACTTTTTTCTAGTTATCTTTAAGAATATCTCTAATACTTACCAGAAAGTATAACTTTTTAACACTTTCTTGTTACTTTTTGGAAATATGCGGCAAAAATGATAGCAATATTATTACATTTCTCCACACATTATATAGAGCTTACATTAGGGAGATTCCCTTTCTTCTCCGAGATTCTATACCTCCCTTCCCCTCGCCCCCAGATGTGTATCTATCATTATAACATTAATTGAGTATACATGTACTCACTCTAGAAAGACTTGGAATTTGAAGATCTGGAAAGGTAAGTTATCTGAGTTACTGGGAAAAAGAAAGGCGGTGGAAAGAAAAACTAATATTGACTTTTGGGGGTTAATATTGGGAGAAGAAAATGGACAGGGGAACAGAGGGAAAAAGGGGACAGAGAAAGACCAAAACAGAGTTGCTCCTTATCTCTGAGAAAAGGAGTTATAAATGAGAGAAAAGGAGGCACAATCAGTGACTGAAGATAGCCAGTGAACTTGACAAGTGTAAAACATATTGGAGCTTAAGAGTCAAAAAGGCGATAGCAGAGAAATATCTTTTTTCTTGAGAAATTGCTTTCAATGGAAGCAACTGCTTTCACAAGACTAGGAATATCGCAGCATGAGGAGTGGGGTGAAATAATTTCATGTTTCATGTATCGCATAAATGGTGGACACAATTTTGTTGCCTTTGTTAACTATACTTATTAATATAAATGTTTTATAGGGAATATTATGTTTTAAATTATAACCATGCTTTTTTCTTTTACCTTTATAAGCATATAATGCCCATACTTCTCTGTTCAAGGCATTTATATGACCCCCAAATTAAGACAGTCTACAAAAGGAACTAGAACGTCAATCTGAGGTAAGAAAAATTTCTGATAAACAAAATAAGATGATGCAGGGGTGCATGGGTAAATAAATTTAAAAAAAAAAAGAATATTCCTTTTTACCCTCCCTCTGAGTATTGAGGTATGAATGAGGAATTTCTTTAGATAAAAGAGGTTACCACTGAGGGCAATCTGGGACTCTGATATTTGCATTAGAAACAACAGGAAGAGGCTGCCTTTCAGCCTGTTTCATGCTAACCTGAGGAGGCATCATATGAAAGGCCGTCTGGTGGTGCTGTGTTCTCAGGCAGAGAGAAGTCCTGTAGGTTGTGTTTCCGTTTTTGCTTTTCATGTATCATCCATAGCTTCCAGATGTGGCTGAGAAACTGCATAGGGCGCTAGCTCTATAATGTGCCTGTAGAACTGACTGCATGAGCTGTGCTCAAATGATGCTCAGACTTCACAAAGCTTTTATAGCACTAGCAGGAGCCAAGGTGGGAGCAAGTAACAGCATCTGCTCATGTTTCAGCCAAGCAAGGCATGGAGAGCAGAGAGCTCGCAGGTGGAGAAAGGACAGTATCCCAGAGGACAGAGGTTGCTGAGGACATAAAACTTTCACCTCACTTCTTCTAAATGTACAGAAACATTCTTGGATAAAAATGTATCTTGTAAGGGTCCTGTAAGGCTGATAAATTATTTAAGAGGAATGGAATCAATGCTTAAATTCTTGATTAACGCTAAATTTTAAGGCAATCACGTGTGCTTGTTGAGTGGGTATGTTCTACTTTTAAAAAGCTTGATTTTACAATTTTCTATATATACAAGTTGTAAAGTGAGTTTAAATTTGTGACTGTGCTACATTTCCATCTTGTTTTCAAGATATGTATGAAGAACATTCATTATTTGGCTGTGCATAGTAAATATTCCCAAATTTAGCACATAGCAAACGATAAGTTTCACACTTTAGATCAGCAACGGAAAGGGTGGATTTTATGATAGCAAAAAAACCCCACAAATATAATATCCTTTGGATATAACACTAAAAATTTTCCTGTGCTTCTTAATACAAGTTATATTTCTTTTGACATTTTCCCAAGATTTTATTTTAAATATAATTTTTTAAATTTTCCTATCTATCTTTTAATACTCCACCCTGTGACCTGTGCTTCTATTTTCTGTTACTAAACTATATTTAATACCTGCTCTACAGGATATACCATAAATGTGAGGTGTTTTTTTGTGGCTTTTCAGCTATTAACTCTGTTTCCCAAACATTGTTAAATTTACTTCATAAAATTGCAGATTCCTGGGTACCACTCCAGATGCAATGAATTAGACTCAAAAGTCAAAGAATCTAGACAACTATTTAATTGTTTTATTTATTATTCCTGTTGCTGTTTTTGTTGCTTTACATAAGCACCCCTATGCTTCACCTTACCAAACACATTACAGAAATGTTGAGCTAGAAGAATAAAGCAGACTGAACGTTTCATTTCTCCTACAACTGCCTCACATGCTGATAAATGTGAGCACTTTTAACACTACAGCTTTTCAAAACAATTCTTAGTTAATCTAAGAATTAATCTATGGATTAATAGAGAAAGGATGACATTAGCTCTTTACCTGACCCAAATTCCTCCTATGGAATGCATGTGGCTGGCAACTGTTTCTGTGGGAGCAACTTTTCTTGGGCTTAACTAGATGGTTGGGGAGTGTAACTCAGTTGTTGGTTTGGGAAAGGAAAAATGTTAGGAGTGAAGGGGTTGAGGAAAATTCCCAAACAACTTGAAAAGAATCAGAGCATCATCCTGGAAAGGCCAAAATATGCTCAGGGTGACATCTCATTGTTTTTCCATGCATGGCAGATGAAAGTGAGGGTCTATTAGCATTCACCATTCTGCTTCATTCTGACCCATGTACTGATCTTATAAACATCCTAAATAAACATAAGAGCTAGGGGTTTATTTCAGATCACCACTATAAAATACATAAATGTGCCTTGGACTTGGTTATGTCATGTTTTTAGGGATACAGACATTGAGGCTTGGAGGTGAGAACATCTTACAAAGGTCTTCATTATATCTAAACTGCTTTAGATATAATGTAACTAAATTACTTTAGATGAGACATAAGGATGCATATTTTATTCTAAAATTGACTTTAAAGGAAATTATTCACTAGCATGTCTCCAGAACATTTCTCAACAATTTTTTAAATTTACTAAATGATTTATTTTGTTTTTAATCAGTTTACTAAGCACCCATTATGTCATTGAAGTTAATAAGAGGTGAATGAAAATGAATACTTTGATCCCACCTTATACATAATAAAATGTCTTCTCTAATTTTGTTCACGCCTGGAAGCATGGGTGAAGCAACAGCAATAGTGCATGAGTCTAGTGTGAAGCTTGTCACTGCTTACGGACTAGTATTCTGTCTAAAGGAGAGTACAAAAATTCCGTTTTATCTACACACCTTTATAAAGATGTAAACATAGGTTCCTGCTACTTAAGTTTCACCCTGTAGAAAAGATTAGAAGCAGGTTATATGTCCTATTATGGACCTTTTATTTAAATTAGACAGTTTAAAGAGAAACATTCTTCTAAATCATTTATAGAATGGTTCTGTATATGTTTTATGAATGCAGAGCTTCCTGTTTAGGTTATCTAATGACATAAACAAAATATTGCTGAATCTTTCATGAGATACTATAACTAACACGTGATACAATGCTTGTTTGAGAGCATGTCACCTGTATTCCTCAACATTGTAGATTCTTAAGAAAGTTATATATAGACAGTTATAACTGTCTCAAAATTTAAAGAGACAGTTACTCTATTTTGTTTTTAAATATTTAAAACAAATATTTCTATTTCTTCTGTTACTCTATTTTGATTTGAAATATTTAAAATAACGAGTATGTAATTTAACTTTTGCCATTTACTATTGAAAAATTCAAATGTTGCTTCAAATAGTAATTCAAGCTTATATAATACTAATATATTGACAGACGTCTAGTAGAGTGAGTATATAGAAAAGCGATAAAAAATGTATCAGTTGGCCATTAGCTAAGGAGCTCACAGGAATAATGTAAAACTCATTTGCTTAGGCATTCTAATTAGTGAGAAGATATAGGACGTGCATAATTTTTCTAAGTTTTTTTTTTAAGGTAAAGACACCTGAGTAAAATGGTCAGATACAGATATATATGTATTGGTTTATGTGTATCTCTACAGTAGTATTTCCTTTGATTTATGAATAGTTAGGCTATTCTGCTCAAAACAAAGGTAAGTAAAAAACTAAACTAAGTTAAAACAAAACAAAACAAAACAAAAAAATGCAATCTTTGCTGGGAGAAACGTACACTACTGCAAAAATATGCTTCAAATAGAAAGTGCAGTATTTTGATTCCTCTTGGAATCACATGGATGGCATCTCCTGGTCCCTTTCACCTGGGTTGTGTGGCCTTCAGCCTCTGTTCCTGAAGGATCCCTTGCTTTCCTTCTCTAGGGCTGGCTTTTATCTCTTGGCTTTCCTTGGCTCTCTACAGGTTCTGGCTTGCTTAACATCTCATGGGGAGGGATATGGCAATGTCTGCTGGGCTCCAAGCATCTCTAGACATCCCTGTCTCTGCTCTCTGAAGCAACTGTTCTCCAAGCATATACATCTGCTCTCTCTGTTGGCTCTGAGGCTTCTGTCATTTCTGAAGTCTCTTTCCAAAATGTTTCCTCTTTTAAAGATTCCAGTAAACTATTATTTGGAACTGAAACATTAACTTTGCAACCAATTATAGAGAAAAACCTGAGAAAGGACAAGGTATCCTCTGGGCTACTTTGTACCACAAAAATACCTTTTAGCTGTTACTCTTTCCCCCGACATGCTAAATATGATTAGCTTATCTTAACTTGTTTCAGTGTATCTGGAAATTAAACTTAATCTTGCTTCCTTTTCCCCAAACTGTGTATTATTTATTGTATGATGGTCATTAGATATTGTGTGCTTGAATCAGTGTCTCGTCTTAACTAGAGGTTTCTGGTGTGGAGGAATATTTGTATTCATCTCAGAAGAGTTTTGAGCTGGTACAGGAAATGTCTATGTGCTATGAATATGATTAACTGATGTAGCAGGGGCAATTATGTCACAACACCTGAGTCTCAAGTCTTCTGATCAAATCATATAGTCGCTTTGTAACTCCAACATTCTAGTAACACAACCTCATTTAAGACTATATTTTCCAATTATAAGAAAAAATATTAGGTAATTTCAATTCAGTCACTGCTGGATTCACACATTGATATTTGACAATCAGTTCTATGCTGGCACTTATAATTATTTAGATCCTGTGATAGTAAATCTTTCCATAAGGCTGTGACAAAAGATGAAGGTAGCAGGTGTGAGCCTTTTTCAATTTAAATTTGATTGCCACTGAAGCTACTTAAGAATCAAGAAAGTGAATATTATACCTGTGCACATTCCTTATAAAATGAAGCTAATTATTCTAAAAATAATTGAGCTGACATTTCTGTGGTAATACCATCACATCTGAGTGTCATAATCTTTGAAAAGAGAAGGTTGAAGTTTAAATGATTATTTTTTATTTATAGTACAATAATTTAGCACAGCCTGAAAATTGCTTTGTAGAATTAGAATAGTTGTTAATCAAATCCAAACAAGATGTGAGAGAAATAATTGGAGTTTAGGGTGCGGGTGTAATTAGGGGGTGCTTAAGAACCTGCATAACCTATTTATTTATGTAGGAAATGCACATAATAACCTTTAAAGAAGTTTTGATAGCAAATGTCTGACATTCAGAAAGACTAGTGGGTACTCAATAGGCTGAACAGTCATGTAGCTAAAACAAATGTCTTTATTTATTTCCAAAGTTGGAGCATGATAGGAGATAGTACATGCCTGATGCCAATGAAATAAATTAAACCTATACAAAAAGCATTGATTGGAAGGCATTTTTTTTTCTCAAAGTATGGTCAATAAGCATTCTGATTTTGAATATAGATGTTTATTTAAAAGGCATATTTATGAGCCTCATCAGAATATTTTTGAGTGAACTCTGGGGTTTAGATTTTATATTTCAAAGACCTCAGAGAATTCAAATCAATACTAAAATTTGCTAATCATGGATACAAATTAGAAGTCTTTCCAATATAAGATCAAGTTATAACTGTTATATACTAGGTATGCAAACTTTATTCATTTATTTATTTATAAATAGTAATTTGGGGACCTAAAAACTTTGACCTTTATCTATCTGACAGGGACTGGTGAAGAAAATAGAAAGGACTTTTTAAAATTAAGTGACATAAATGCTATTTTTTGTGCCAACCTTGTTTTAAAGGTTGCAAATATAGTAAAAAGGAATTTATGTAAACAAGGAAATAAAGCTTTTCAGTACAAATAATTTATTCAAGAATCTATTTCTTGGTATTGTTGCTACTGCAATATTGTGTATTTTTGTTAGTAAAACATTTTCTAATTTCTCTCCAACCTCTTTCATATGTCACTATTCCAATAGCACCTGTGTCATTTTGACTCATTAGTCAATGATGAACATCATAGTTAGAAATAATTCTTTTATAGATGCCTTTCAATAATAAATTTTATATTTATTATTTTGTCATTTTGTTGACATCCAAGTACAATTCTCTTTTTAAAAAAATATTGGAGTAAGAACTCTTAGAGTAAGAATAATTTTATAGATTGAATCATCCCCCCAACAGACATCATCCCCCCAACAGACATATTCAAGTCCTAACTCCAGTCCTGTGGATCTGAACCCATTCGTAAATAGGATCTTTGAAGATGTTATTCATTAAGGCGAGGCCAAACTGAGCAAGGGGGACCCTTTATCCAATATGACTGAAGTCCTTATAAGCCAAGGAAATTTGGACATAGTAAGAGACAGAGAAGGAGAGAAAGTGACAGAGGCAAAAATAGAGTTATGGATTGCTGATAAACCACCCCCAGAATTCTGCAGGCTTTAGAGAAAGCACAATCCTGCGAACATCTTGATTTTGGTCTTTTAGCCTCCAAACCTCTGTCTAAGCCAACAGCTTCTGGTACTTTTTTATAGAAGCTCTGGCCAACTAAGACTGTTAGAACAGAACAAATCAAGAAACAAAACTGGGCTGAGATCCTATACAGGTGTCAGAGTTTAAGTACATAAAGTTATATTTTAATTATTACCAAACAAGCATTAAAGAATAATGCATTCCCAAACTTCGACTACATCATTTTTCTTCCACTACTAATGTGAACATATTGATGTCATCAGATATGCAAAGTAATTTTGAAATTGTTTTTGGAGGGGCGACTGATGAGTCTCCTTTGACAGCATAATGACAACAATAATTTAATTTTTACTTTAATGGTGATCCATATATCACCTGTTTTGGTTTGCTAAAACTGATGAAATGTAATATATCAGAAGTGTTCAGGCTTTGAACAATGTGGATTTATGAGTTTATGAGTTTACAATGCTAAGGGCATGAATAATGCCCACATTAAGGCATCAAAAGGATTATAGCTTCTCTGAGGACTAATAACCAGCAAGCTTGGGCTCCTTTGTTAGATAGCAAGGCACATGTTGACATCTGCTGGTCCTTCTTTCCTGGGTTTCATTGCTTCCAGCTTCAGTGGTTTCCTCTCTCAGCTTCTGTGGATATGTCCTTGTCTTAGCTTTTTCCACGAGCCTTTCTTAATTTGATCTCTTAGTTTCTGTGTGTGTTTTACCCTCTTATAAAGGACTCCAGAAAGAGGATTAAGACCCACTTTGAATGAATTGGGTCTCATTTCAAATGAAATAACCTAATCAGAAGGGTCCACCTACAAATATGTCTACACCTACAGGAAAAGATTAAAAGAACATCATATTTTCTGGGGTATATACACCTTCAAACTATTACAGCCTCATTTAAATATCAAAATGAACTAATAAGTTAAATAGTATCATTCCCACTGTAGGTTAAGAAACAAAGCCTTAGTGACATTAACTAAAATCACCAAAGCCACACTTACTAAGAGTTGTCTATTTAAATCCTATTTTGTATCCAGTGTAATGTGCTGAAAATTTCAGTATATTGAAATAAGTAGCTTGATTTCTTAATTAGTTAGATATATAGATATACAGATATAGAAAAATAGATGTATACATATACATATATATATATAAAGAAACAGATAAATAAATGACTATCATATAATTGTCACATAATGTTCTGAAAAATTATTGCAAATTAAAAACAGAATCAGCATAACATAGTTTGGATGCTTATTGCAATGTATTTGCTTGCCTAATCGCAAATTTTCAACAAGTAAGCAATAACCAAGTCAGAGGCACATAACCCATTGAAAAGAAAAGGACACCAGAGTCTGTAAAGGCCATTAGCCTGAATGGTGATGCAAGACAGTTCATTCCATCTAATGAGAGGTCTGAGAAGCCTGTCCCATGTGGCATCAGTGGAAGATCTGAAGACAGTGGTTGTAGGCCATGGATGCTGTGCAGTGGCAGCAGGGGTGCGGAAAGCTTTGCATCACAGCACAGATGTTGGAGCCCAGAGTCTGAGTGACTGGCAAATACTTAGAAATTAAAGAACATTTCTCTAAATAAATTCTGAGTCAAAGAAGGAAATATAAGGCGTCTTTAAAAAATTTCGGAATGTCGTTTATTGAAAATACAACAAATCAAATCTGTGGGAAGCAGCTAAGGCAGTGCTTGGAGGAAAATTTGTTACTTTAAATACTTATTTTAGAAAAGAAAGAAAAAAATATGGAATTAATGACCCAGGTACTTATTTTTGAAAAGAAAGAAAAAAAAAATGGAATCGATGACCCAAGGTTTGCTCTAAAAAAGCTAGGAAAAGAATGAGGAAGCTTAACCCCATATAAGAGGAATAGAAGAAGTAAAGGTAAGAGGTAAATTCAGTGATATAGAACACAGGAAAACTACATTGAAAACTAACGAAGCCTGACATTAGTTGAAGTGATCAACAAAATCAAGAAGCCCCTTGCTGGGCAGATCAAAGAAAGAAGAAAAAGAAAAAAAACAGTCAGGATATAATTGTAGATCCTACATACACTAAAAGAATATAATGAAAAATAAGTAGCAAAAATTTAACAACTTATATTCAATGGACAAATGCCATGAAAAATAAAATTTACCAAAATAAATCCAAGAAGCAATAAAAATTGTCTATCAGCCTACATTTATGAAGATTTGAATTCATGCCAAAAGTTTACCTTAAACAAAACTCCAGAACACAAGTCTGACACAATTAGGTTCTTAAAATAAAGAAGGAAACACTTCCCAACTCATCTGATAAAGAGAAAAACATACTGTAATTTTAATACAGGATGGAAAGACATTTGAAAATAGCCCACTACCATTTGTGATAATAACTTGAGTAAATTAGCCATAGAGAGAAGTCTCCTCAATTAAAGGTAGCTACCTACCTAAATCGAACAAAAAATAAAATCTACGACTAACATCATCTTTCATCCTGAAATATCAAACACTTCCCTCTAAATTCAGGAACAAAGCAGCCATGATTTCCACTGTCACAATTTCGATTTAATTTGGAAATCCTCCTGGGCAGGTATTCTAAACTGTTTCTCTTAACACTACGCCTTGGAGAAGATGAGATTAGCTCTTCTTAAGGCCTTTGAAAAATTCTTTATTGTTATTTCTCTCTGTGTCCTCTAGATCCACGGTCCTCATGGAGAATATTCCTTGTCACATCTCAGGCCACATCACGATGTTCATAGCCGACTTTCTAGAAGACTGTTCTAAGGTCAGACAGCCTCTCTGTTGTCTGAGTAATTGTGCTATAGTGTCTATAAATTTGAAAAATGCCAACAAAATAGCCATGCAGTATGGTGGAGACTTGAGGTGACTTGAAAGGCCTATTTGCATTATATATTATAAATAAGGGGAGAAAATTGCTCCATCACAGGTACTTATTTTTCTTTGGAAACTAAGTTTCTATGTAGTATGTACTAAAGATCTGCTAAGACTGTTTGTCTATCCATGTCTGCTTTTTGTGAGGAAGGGTATTTGCTGTTCCTTATATTTTATATACAAAATGGACAATTCTTTGCACAAAATTTTCCATTGTATTTGAAAATGTATGGCTGTACATAAGAAATTATACCCAGGGTGTGTTAACTTTTTGAAAAATGGCACACATCTTTCTAGCATTTTTGAAGTACCTTGAGCAAGAAAACTCGAGATTCACTGTATTAGCATTTGTCTCTCAACTGAAGGAAAATATATAACCCAGTCAATGAACCATTTATTTTACTTTCCTTTACAATCAAATATATTAGAAATAATGGCAGCGTAAATAATATAATCAAATCAGTCAAACAACATGTTTATGAGATTAGTACAGGGTGACAGGAATGCTTCATGATGATTTGTTGATTTACTCTCATTAGCAAAATATTTATTTCAATATGAATTAATTATTCATCCAATTACATCAACATTAATTTATTCAGATAGAAACATCATTTCAATATTTATTTCAGTCATATTGATTCAAATGTATGAACATTCTAGATTTGATTTTCAGAAATAAACTTTTAATACTATGTGATATTTTAAATGTATCTTATTACAAAGTTGACCTCTTTCTATTTGCAGAGGTATGGTCCACTAGATTCCAAACTAATTTTCAGGTCATCTCAGGCTAATAAGGTGGAAGCCAGAAATCATCCATTGGCCACACTGTTGCAGATTCAAATTTTTTTGACTTCCACATATGTTCACCCTCAATTTCTGAAATGATTCTAAGTCTATAAGTGAATTATTTTTATTCTGAATGTCTTCTCTACCCTCCCGCTCCCCTCCAACACACATTTTCTATTGCATGAATTGATTCCAAATGCTGATATTGGAGGTACACACTATTCCCCATTTTCCAAGGCAACTTTTTAACTCTTAAACTACTTTTCCCTTTAATTAAAAAAAAATCTTTCTCATGAATTCATATTTTTGAAATGGTCTTCTCTGTTTATCACTGAGTGAAGCAGTATAAACTCACATGAAATAACAAACTCCTAGAAAGTAGCTCATGCTTCCCTTATAGGAAAGCAACAATTTTCCCTTTCTTAAAGCTATTCCTTCTGAGTGTTAATTTATTTTATTTTAAATAAACATCTAATTTCCCAATGTTAACTAGCTTTTTTGAAGGATAGTCAAAATAAGATGATTATACAACTTTGGGGGATTCAGTATTCATGACTTACATTAAACAGCCAAAGGTCTTTTTGGAAAACAATCATAGTAAGCAAAAAATGTGTCTCATAATGCGAGTCTTGCTTATCCTGAAGGGTCCACACTTTCCCAAGAGCTTATTTCAAATTAGAGTAAGCTGGCTAAATCAAAGAAGATCTTAAGAAAAAAAGAAATGGTAAGAATTTTCATAATGCATTGAGGCTCATTCATTTTCTCTGAATTATGGTCAATATGTCTTGATTGATATATATTAGCATATAAAATTGTTTGTATTGCTATACTAGGTTGAGTATAAAAAAGGGTCACCCTAAGGGTCCTATACAATATTCCTGGGTTCCACCTGTGGTGCTCCTCACTCGTGTTCTTTGGAAGATCATATTTCAATAGAATTCCCATCATGTTGTGCTGGGCCTTCCCCAGGTATTCGATAATTTCCTGGTTAATGCACAGCAGATTTTTTTTCTTAC
Source organism: Tamandua tetradactyla (assembly GCF_023851605.1). Classification (NCBI taxonomy): domain Eukaryota; kingdom Metazoa; phylum Chordata; class Mammalia; order Pilosa; family Myrmecophagidae; genus Tamandua; species Tamandua tetradactyla. The sequence goes on from NC_135330.1 coordinate 149,726,762, forward strand.
TACTGCAGCTTGCCTGGGTTTATTCTTTTGTAATCATCAATGGAGACATTAGGAGCTTTGCAGACAAATCCCATTGCATGAACTCATGTTTTCACAGGTTTCCATGGAAATCTATTGATCTCTGATTTTGTGACTGCTGGTGCATGTTCTGAGGACTTTGTTTCTTTGACAGCCAAGCCACTGGACCTGGGTGCACATTATGTAGAAGCTGCTGGGGTCTGTGCTGCTGATGTGTATGATGGAGGCAGTTTCTATTTGACCCATTCTTCAGTTTATAGTGGTTATTGAACAATGACCAATGTTAACATTTCTATGTATTCTTTTTCCACAGCACTTTTTTAACTAACTTTGCAAATTAGGTTGTCTAACATTATTGATTTGTGCAATTCAAGTTATATTTTGGATATAATAGTTGTTATGTGCTGAAATATCTTCTCCTGCTGTTTACCCTACTTTTTCAATCTTTTGTTTTTGCCTTTTTTTATAAAAAGAATTTGTTCGTTTTAATGTAGTCCAATTGTCTTTTTTTTTACCTTTTTAATTTGAAATAATTTTTATTTTTGAAATAATTGCAAACCTAAATAACAGGGGTAAAAATAACATACAATCTATACAGAGATGTCCAATATCTGTATATTTCCAAGATACCCAGCTGTACCGGTTTTAACAGTTTGTGACCTTTGTCATAACATTGTATCTACAGGCATACCTTGGAAATATTACATATTCAATTCCAGACCAGTGCAATAAGGCAATGTCAAAATAAAGTGAATCAGGCAGATTTTTTGGTTTCCCAATGTATATAAAAGTAAAGTTTATACTATATTGCAGTATATTAACTGTGCAATGACATTATGTCTTAAACATGTACATACCTTAATTAAAAGGTGACATGGAGACACTAAATGAGCACATGCTCTTGGAAACATGGTGCCAAAAGTCTTGCTAGATACAGGGTTTCTGCATACCTTTAATATAAAAATACATAGTGTCTGTGAAGACAAATAACGCAAAGCACAATAAAATGAGGTATGCCCATATCTATTGTCTATCTATCTATCTATAGATCTATCAACCTATTGATTGATCTAACCATCTATTTTCTGAATATTCGAGAGCATGCTGTATACATTGCATTCCTTGAACACATACACTGCCACATACATTTTCTATGGCAAGGATATTCTCTTTGTGTTCATCTACCATTTTTTCTGATTTCCTTTAGTTCTTTGTCCATGTTTTCTTTAGCAATTTGAATATATTTAGGACCAATTTTGAAAAGTTTTGGGCTAGAATGTCCTAGGTCTGAGCCTTCTCATTAATGATTTCTAATGTTTTAATCTCCTCCTTTGTCTTGGACATTATTTCCTGTTTCTTTGTGTGTTTTGTAACCTTTTGTTGAAACATGGTCATTTTGATATTTTAGTTTTATTGATGGAATATAAACTTTGAGGTATCTCCTTCCTTAAGCTCGTCTCTAGCTAGTATTATGGCAAAGCTTTCCTTGAATAACAGGAGCCAAAGATAAAACACCTTCAACAGCCTTTACAAATTGACTGTACACTGACTGTACAGTGAGTTTGGAGAATAGTGCCACACCAAAGTGTAAGGACCTCCCTGAACCATCTTATGCATGCTACTTGTTATGCACATATTGCCCTAGGAATTCCGCCATTTACCCAATTATGAATGTACCCTCTTCCCTAGGAAACAGTTTCCTCATATTCTTGAGCACTGCACTGTATGTTCTACAGTCAACAATTCTCTGCTCCAGGCAGCATGACTTGGCTGCCCTTCCACAGCATTCTGTAAGAGCTGCCTTCCACACACAGGACAAGTCCTGGGATAGCCTTCCCTTCAGTCCACTACCAGATTGGGCTAGACATATGTGGTCCCAATATATACATGAGGGTTACTATACTCTTTGACAAACTTGGACCAGAGACCAGCCCTGGCAGCAAAGGCTGGCTCCATGCCAAGGTGCCACAAGATCTTACTTCTTTTAAGGGGATCTTTCTTAATTCCGCACTTGCTCTATACTGCAATCATTTAACTGTTTTCCAGAGCTTTTAGAAAGATGCTTCTGCCAGTTCTTGATGGTTGTTCAAAGCCTCTGTGGAGATCAGGAGCCCTGATGCATGACATTTTGCCATCTTGATTGGGGCAGAGCCCCGATTATTAATCTTTTCCTTCATCCTTATTTTGTTTAAGAAAATTTTTAATACCTTAAAGTGTTGAAGATATTTTCTGATGATAAAATCTGGAAATTTTAGCAATTTATCTTTCACATTTAGTTATACAATGAAAAGAAGAAATGAAGAAAGGGAGAAAGGAAGGAAGGAAGGAAAGAAGGAAGAATTTATAGGAATGGTAGGTATAAGTTTTCATTTAAAAGATATATATATATCTTTGCATATAGTTATCCAATTGACCCAACACCATGTAAAGTAAATGGTTCTTTCTGAATTCACTATCCTGTTTCAGGGTTCTCCTTCCCTATTTATTAGCAAATACAACAGAGTATTTACTAATGTCATTTTATAATAATTCAATCTATCTGGTAGAGTGAGTACCCCCTTTGTTCATCTTTAAATCTGTCTTTATTCTTATTGGTCACTTGCATTTTCATATGCATTTTAGAAGCTTGTCAGCTTTTAAATTTTTCCCTTTATTAAAAAAAGAAAATAAAAAATTTTAATTTAATTTTAATTGAATTTATGGATCAATTTAGGAAAGCACATTTTAAGTATTTGAATTTTTCCAGTCCAAAAATATGTTTACAACCCAACACTTGCTCAGGTCTCTTCAATTTCATTCAACAGTATAGATTTCTTATGCACATTTTATTAGATTAATTCTTAGATATTTGATGTCTATTAATTTTATTCCAAATGCTTTTCTTTTTTACTGTTTGAGTCCAGCTTTTATAAATTCAATTTATTTGGGAACTTTACATTTGCACATTGGTCTGTGTGTATTGATATTGCATCCAAATAAATTACTAGAATTGGTTATTTCTAATAATTCATCTGTAGACTCTTTTGACTATGACCAATAAACAAGAATATCAAATGAATAATTAAAGCTATATTTCTTTCTTCCAATTTTTGTGTCTTTTTTTATTGGCTTGGACTTTCAAAACAATATTGAATGAAAGTAGTAACAATTGGTGATTTTTTTTTCATTTCTGATCCCGAAAGAAAATATTTCCACATTTCAGATCAAATGTACTTTTGCCATAGATTTTCTATAGGTCCTTTATCCAGATAAATAATTTCTACACTAAGATTTCTAATAATTTGAATTAGAAATAAAGTTGAGTATTTTCAAATACTGTACCTGCATTGCTTAATATACAGTTATGATTATTCCCCCTCCCTGCCCCCCACTTCTTCTCTCTCCCTCTCTGTCTGTTCCTGATTCTCTCTCTCTTTATTGTTAATATAGAGAATTTCCAAAGTATTTTTGGACATTTTATTGAAGTTCACAAAACCTAGATGTATAACTAAATGAAAGAGTCACACACCTAACAAACCTCTGTTTCCAGTAGTCAGATTAGAAAGAACTGTACTAGACCACTCTAAACCCTGATGCTTCCTTCTGCGACTTGCCAACTGATCCTAAAGTCTCAATCCTTTCACCTTGATTTTATGGAGTCATATAGTCATTACTCCTTTGTGTCTGCCTTTTTGGAATCTCATGGTATTCACTCTTTTGTATCTGTTTTCACTCAAAATTATTTTGTGAGATGTATCTCTATTAGTGCAGGTAGTTGCAATTTGAATAGTCAATTGCTTTAACATTCTATATATAAATACATCAAACTTTAATTATCTTTTCTACTGTTGATGATGATTTGAGTAGTTCCTGGTTTGGGCATTATTACAGATAGTGCTTTTCAGTCTGAAACCATGGGTTCCAAGTCAGCTGTCTTAATCCTGACACATAGAATCCTGTTGGTGGTACATTTTTTTTTAACAGCAGCCAATATATTTCAGATTAATAAGAGTGGCCTGTGAGAAAAAGTGGGCATGGCAATGTAGAAATGAGAGGTAAGTATTGTTTCACAGCTCTTCTTCATGATGGTCTACAAGTCTTGAAGGGCAGATTTTGCTACCTACCATTTCTTCAAGGAGGGTTGCACAGAAAACAACCTTGTAAGATAGAAATAGTGTCTCTAGGCCAGAAGGTAGATTTGTTTCCTGACAAGGGTATTAAAAATTATGCCTCCAAGACTCCAGAGCCAAGGTTGGGCAGGTTTGCTTGCAGCTTCCTGGTAAGAATTGATAATTTCCTCAACTGTGAAGCAACATCACCGTATATGCAGCATCTACCTGGGCCCACCTCATCATGGAATTTGGGGCTGTGGTCAAAGTATATATTAATATGAAGCTCATGCTGCCTGCTGAAGCTCTTTTTTTTTTGCATGGGCAGGCACCAGGAATTGAACCCAGGTCTCTGGTATGGCAGCCTGGTAAACTTTTAATAAAGCCCTTTTTCTTGGTCTCATGATCCTTGTGTTTTCTGTCAGCATTTATGAAACTGTGGCAAGCTAATTTGCTAACTTATAAGTAGTGTAAAATCTCAGACCCTTTACCAATTATTGACATGTATCCCCCTGTTTCATACTGGATATTTCTTTTTCTAGCTTACCTTCTTTACTTATATTTATTTTCTGGCTTACTTTCTAATTTGTTAGTCTTTTCACCTCTATCTAATTTGATGTTAAATTCATTTGCTGTGTTATTAATTTTATTGATTATAATTCTTATTTCTAGTTATTACACTTATTTCTTTATTATAGATTACAGTTCTCTGCCAAAATTTTCATTTTTATGTTTTAACTTCTCACACATATTAACCATTGCTTCTTTTAAAGTTTGTAACTGATAACTCTATTGTCTGTATCTTCTATGGTTCAGTATTTTTGTAAGTTGCTTCTTTTTATTTTTATTAATGTCTTGTGTCTCATAGCCTAGTTTATTTTGATTGAGTGCTTAATATACTATAGTAGAAATAAAGTCAGTTTGAGGCTCTGGATGAGGTTATCTTCATTTAGATGGATTTATCTTTACTTCCCACAATATTATCGAATTGAGATCATTTGGAAGTGTCCTTGGTCTTGGTGAAGTTTTGTCTGATTCTAGCTCATTTTTCTTCCTTCATTGTAGCAATTTGAGGACTCTTTCTACATATTAAGCATATTTTTTCCAGATGACCCTGAACTGCAAGTTTGTCTCTCTAGTCCCATGATTCTATGGAAAGATTTGCTCAGCATCTGAATCTCTCAGCTATTGCTTCCAAAATCATTCAACCTTTCTAAAAGAGAAAAGACCCCAAATGTCCACTTCACTCGTGTAGTCTTCTGTCCCCTCCAAGACCCTAACTTCATAATTCTCTGCTGTCTTATTCACTCATACATTTTTATTTGGTTCAACAAGTAGCTGTTCTCAATTAAAAGTTGCTCCAAACCATGTACTCTATCATTACTGGAAATAAAAACCCTCAACTTTATAATCCTTGTTTATCTCATCTTAATTTGCCCTAAAGATAAAATATTTCTCAGTAGGCCTGGCCTTCAGTCTGATGATCAAATAAACTTCTCTTGGTTTCCTGCTTTTCTCCTAAAGCTGTATCAAGTCAGTCTAAACCTTAGAGTATATTATATTTATTTTCAAGTTATGCTTCATATTAATCATTAAATATTATATATGTGCACGTAATTATTATATATATGTGGTATATATTTGTTGTGTATTTGAGAAAACTTTTAAAATAACAAAAAATATTATATTGCTAGTATTTTCAATACTATACAAAATTACCCTGAGTACTTTCCTAAGGAAAACAAGCCCTGTGGAAAAAGAAAACCTGATATATTTCATAGATAAGAAATGATTATTTTGATCCAATATTAGTTCCTAGAGATCCAGAATATCACAGTGTCAATTGTTTAGTATAAAGACTTATAGAAGGAAAATCACATAAATGGAAACTGACCTCAGTCTATCACAAATTAGTCTCTTTTAAATCCTGAAACAGTCTAGTTTTTTTTTTGTATTACCAAATTTTAAGTATAACATTATAAGAGATATCATCAACAATTACTATAATCATCACATTGATTCCCTGTTCTGAAGAGAAAGGATTTTACAGTAAGCCAAGTACAAGTCCCTGAAGCTCCTCCTCAAAACAAAATTGCTCATCAAAAGCAATTATATATCTTTGTCTGAATCATAGGAATTTAGAGGTTTTAAATATATGAGTGTGGTTATTGGTATTACAAGCCAACTTAAATCAGATTGCCCTAAATTGAAAGCTGAGGAGACTTGGAGAATGGTAGGGTTTTTACTCATGATTTTAACTTCTATTCTTGGTAAGCTCTCTTTACTGGAGCAAATCAACTCATTCCCTGTAAATTCACATCCTACCATTGACATGGTAATGTTTTTTGTTATCCCAGTAAGCCTCGAATACCATAATCAGTTTGCTGTAACCTAGTAGATACACCAATATTCCTTCAATGCCTTTCCTCAGGGCTAGTCAATTCTTCAACTTGGTACCACTTCTTAGTTTTCAGGGACATTTCTTTTATCCCCACTGCAAAGGACGTCAACACATGAGGCCATTATATTGATAATATCATGCTGATAGAACTAAACAGATCAAATCTTTAAATAATTTAAATGACACAGTAAACTTTGCCAGAGAATGGAAATAAATCCCACAAATTGTATAGGTCTTTTATTTGAGAGAAAGTTTTGGTATTCCCCCATATTAAATGGCTGTACCTTTTGCTTACTACCACTAAAAATAGATGCAGGAAATTTTGATAATCTGAAAGATAGTCATGTTTGAATGAGAACCAAAGTAAGATAAGTTCCTTCAGTTGACTTTTTATGATAGCTAGGTGAATTTGTCACTTGCTCCTTTTGACCCAGAGAGTCTATCTCTTATTCATTTGTGGTAGTTCAGAAAGTTCTACAAAGGTTTAGCAAATCACAATTGGGCACCACATTGGAGAACTTTATTGATAAAGAAGCGAGACTATGCCACTTTTGGCAGTGCAATAGAGTTTTCCAAGGAAACAGAACCGACAGAATGTAAATATTATGAAATTTATTGCAGGAATTGGCTCACATGACTGTGAGAATTACCCAAGTTCCCTAGGGCAAGCCACAAATTGGAATGAAAATTTCAGTGAGTTCCCCAGGAGAAGCTGTCCGTCTGAAATAAAGATTGAAATTCTTCTTTCTGATTGCTGGAGAAATCTCCAGTTCTCCTCTTAAGGCTTTCAACTGATTGGATGAGACTTCAATCATTGCTGAAGGCAATCTCCTTTGTGGATTGTAGATATAATCCACCATAGATGTAATCAACTGACTAATGTTTTAAATCCACGAAGTATCTTCACAGTAACAATCAGGCTTGTGCTTGCTTGGCCAAACAACTGGGCACCATAAACCAGCTAGGTTGACACATGAACTTAACCATTATAGATAAGAAAACATCATCTTTTTTCATAAATATCTCTTGGACTGGTAATACACATGTAAGAAAACAAAAACCCAACCACTGAATTGTTACAGCACTATCTTATGATCCTACATGTTTTTTCTGAATTGGTTGTTATTGAATTGATATTATTTAGGAAACACACAAGCCTAAGCAATATTATTGTTTATGATTTTTCTCATTACTTATAGATCTCTCTTATTGAGGGTCTAGTTAGGCATCAGTTGTAAATAACACCATGTAATGAGTAGAATATATTCTGCAGAAATATGGAAATCAGTAAGTAGAAGTAGCACTTACTATTAAGCACTCATTCATAAAATATCTGCTGACCATTTCCAGGACTCTCATATAATGTAATTTAGGAATTTTAGTTTCTCAAAAGTACATGCTTCCACTAGGGGTCCTTTGATTCCACTGAATTATAAAATGAGACAGCAATTTGCCTTTTGTTGTTTTTGCTATTTTGGGGGAGAAAATAGGAGTTTGAATGTCAGTTTGGGTGATTGCTACAGATTGGAAGCAGAGGAGAGTTTGTATAAGCCAACATTTTTCTGGGCATTTTTATTGTTCTTTTATACCTAATGGCAAATGTTAATAGAAAACAATTGCAAAAGTATAAAAGCAGAACCACTATAGGCTCAGATCTTTCAGAAATGAAGGTTTATGTTACAAAAAGGCTCAGATTCTGATCAGTTGAGCTACAGATTGCAGTCAAAGAAAGTGATATAGTTAATGGAAGTGAAAAATCATGAATACCACAATGACTCAGTGCCTTCTTTTTTTTGGTAATACACACAAACACACACATACAAATACGCACATACATATTTTGTGTATATAATGTATATATTTCTGAACATACTACCTATTTTATATGATTCTAAATTCTTCTGCCTACACTTTGGAAAAAAAGGGCTCAAGTGTTATCTCTTTTCATTTGCTGGAGAGCTGTATATGAACATGTCACAAACTAATCCCCTTTTAAATGCTCTCTACACTATGTTCCCTAGTCTTTAGTATGAATCTCTGAGCAGGTAGATATCTTTCAAGTAAAGTTTCTTTGTTTAAGTTATCTGCAGTCAGTTTCCTTGTTCCCAAACCAGAATCCCAACTAATATAGAAGAAAGTTCAAGTGAGTTGCTGAGAAACTAAAGTTAAAAAAAAAAAAAGTGTGAAAACTAAACACTGATTTTATCTCATCCAGCAAAGGAGAACAAAAAAGAGTTTAATGAAATTAATCTGCATCTTATGGGAATAATGAGTTATATGAAAGACATAGAGAAATGATGTTGACACTGGAATAGATTGAGTATCATATTAATTAAAGACCATGGGTACCCTTGATTACTAATTAGATGTAGAGAGTAAAGTTGAAGCAGTAAAGATTTGGTTTAAAGTTATGTCAAGATCAAATCAATGTTTCACAAACTTGCCTGAACATAAGAATTACTTAAGGACCTTATTAAAATTACTGATACAAGACCTTCTACTGCAGATTCTTGTGATTTAATGTTGGGATGTATAAAAATAAATTTATACTTTTATCAAAGTCCTTAGGTAACCTAATGATCGAAAAAGACTGGGACAATTCATGACTAAAAAAAAATGTGTAAAAACAGTACTAATTATTAACATAATTGTGATTTAAAGTTTACTTTTGCTTATAATAAAACACAATTGTGCTTTTTAAAAGTTTCAAAAGATGCGATTTTTGAAAATCACCAAATGTCAGAATGCTGGCTCCCACTCAAATTGAAGAAATGTAATTTTTGTTAATGTTGTTTGTAAGTAGCTCGGATTTTAAAGTGCTGAAAGGGAAAGCTGATTGGATTGTCTGCAGCTCCCTATAACAATCATATATTGCTTTCAAATTCCTGGCAAGGGTTCAGTCAGGAACATCTGCAAGAATTTAGCACTGGGCAATGTATTCACTGATCTCCATACCTGTTACACTAATTACTACACTATAAAATTTTTATTTTTATTCTAGCTTTTCCTGATGCTGCTGGAAGATCACAAAGTAAACACAATGGGGAATAAGAGTCTAAGAAAAGAAACACAGGAAAGGAATAAGGCAGGAAATTAGAGATAATGAATTTAGAAGCTATGTATCATTATTTATGGAATTACAAAAATAAACCGTATACCCCGTGGTTTCTGCTTCCCACATAGTCTCAAAAGTAATGGAAATTGTGTTGAGGTTAGCAAAAATTTGCTTGGACAACATAAGTACCACTTAACAAGTTGTGTACATGCACATATACATTGTGGGGGAGATGAGTTTATTATAAGAATATACTTCCACATCTTTCCTTCACCTCTTGCTCACTTGTTTTGTAAGCTATATTGCAAGTAGAAGGTGGTCTAATAACCCCCAAATTATATTGTTCTTCATAAATCTGAGTATTCATTTATCAGGTTGGAACATATTTCCTTTTGTGATATCCTCAGTTCTGTCTAGGAAGTAGGATTGAACACATATATGATTTTGAGAGCCTACCCCTATAATTATTTGGAGGCAGGGAATGACAAAAGAAAAAAAATGGGGGAGCATTTGTAAAATAAGGGATGGATAGCCATGAGAGAAGCCAATATCTCAAATGATGATTAAACCTCAAAAACTTTAAAGGTTTTTGGAGTTTCATGTTTCCAATTTATTAAGTTTGCTTTTTTTTAAATAGTAGTAGCAATTCCCCATTGAAACTGTTTTATATACATAATAGAATTTATAACTTATGCTGCTGAAAATCCAGAGTTTAAGGACAACTCATTCTTTGTATTTTTAAGCTGGATCTTTCTCAGATAAGCCAATACCATGCAGTCCCATCTGGATTGACAGCATAATGGTTCTTGTTGATATTCCCCAGCTTCCAGGTTCATGAGGGAAATAGAGCCTGTCTCTCCTTCTACAAATAGATCAAGGAAAGTCCAGAGACGTTGTCTTGTCCCATAGACTCTGATCTTTCCCATGTAGACTATGCAAAGGTGCCAAAACTGGGCTATGTTCTTGTCTCTGGAACCATAGAGGGAGTTGACTGTACCGGAAAAACATGGAGTGAGGATTAGGGAGCAATAGTTACTGAATGTAAATTAGAGATTACATTGCCAGAAAATTTGGGAAGGTTTCTGGGCCTGTCATAACACACGAAACATATTAATGAATTTGCAAATTTACTCCAGGAATTAGATAGTAGGATAATATGGCTAATATTTTCAATTCCAAAATTGAGCATCATATTAATTCGAGCATGCTAAAGTAACCTGAAAATGTACAATTAAGCTAATTACAGGTTTTTGAGAGTATCTGTGCCATATTCTCTTTATTATCAGTAATAATTAACAACTGGATCTACTTACTTCTTTCACTCCACCCTCAGTGTAAGAAATATTTTTTCTGCCATTTCATTTTCTTTCCAAATGCTTCCAGAATAAATATTTATTTCCAAATGTTGCCAAAATGCTTGCAATTAATCATTAAAATGTTTATCCTAATGATGATTCACTCATGATTCCACCCGTTCCCAGTAGTAAAATGTTCTTAATCACAGGTTTTTACACCAAATATTTGGGTATAATTTCTAAACCATCCAAATTGAAAAAGAAAGGGAAAATGTTTTCATAAATTAAGTGTTCAATTATTTTTTCTTTTCTTTTTAATAATTCTTCAACCAAGTAATGATCTGCTTTTGAAAAAAACTTTTGCTTTGTCAACTTGCTTCCAGAAAATTGGTCTTACTTCTTAAGAATATTAATGTTTTAAAATGTATAAGACAGATCTGTATCTGTGCTTCAAGAACAAATCACTATTTTGATAGTAAAAGTGCATCTCAAAACTGAAGACTATTTGCTATTAAAACTAAGGAAAATGTGATCTCTACTTAATCATCAGCTTAATTTCCATTTTGTATATAGTTATTATACATATATATATATGCTTTTAAGTATCCTTGGTTGGTTGCAAATGATAGAGATCCTTAGTAGCTTAAGAAATAAAGGAAATAAAATGAATCTCAGTGACCAAGGACCGTTTTAACAAGCAAACTATGGAGAAAGAAGTGATGCATCTTATATGCTTATATACTTATATGAGAAGTCATGGATTATATGCTCTCATGACTCTGTCCTAATGACTTTTGCTTATTTTTTATAATCAGTTTCTTTTTTTATTGTATTAAAATCTGCTCTATACCCATGACATCAGAGATACCCCAAACTCTAAGGTTTACCTTAGAATCTTCATCCTTTGGAAACATCTTTTTCCAATATTAATCTGTTTCTAAGTTCCAAATACCATGAAATGGTCTTCATATTGAGCCAGATATCACTGTTGTTCCAATTAATTTTATTTACAAGAGAGTTACTTTATTAACATTATTAAAGAAATGGGAACTGTTCATGGAAAGGTGCCCAGAGTTGAATGTTCTAGGTTTTACATTAATAATTTAAGATGGCATAGAACCGATTTTACAATTCCTATATAATTCTCACCTATAAATAATAATTGAGAAAGGTAAATTGAGTCTTATGGGCAACCATGGTTCTACTCAGCTATTACCTTAAAACTGCTTGTATAGATTAATTGAAATCCATACCCGAAGATTCCAATTAAAATAAAATGTAACTTTAAAAAATTAAATAAGATTATTATAGCATTTTATTTAGCATTTTATTTAACACGAATTACCTATATTATTGCCATATTTTTCCTGCATGTTCATGTAGCTCGAATGTGTTAATTAAACAACTGAATTTTTTATTGAAAAGAAATCTTCTGGGCAGAAATCTCAGATTGGTAAAGGGAATATTTAAAGTATTCAGTATCTGATTGGGCATACTTTTCCTTTGCAAAGTTATAAAGTAAATGCTTTCTGTTTAGCATTGAAAATTATACCACCTATGGTTCACATTTATGCTTCATCTAAGAACAGGTGGAAGAAATCTGGATGCCAAGAAGCCTCCCATGGTATTCACAGTTAGAGATTGAACTAAAAGGGAATCGCTTCACTTGTAAACAGCTTTACTTTTCATATAATTGACATGAAACTGGCACTACATCACACTGGTATGTCATAGTATATTACATTTCACACAATGGTATTCTAACAAAAGATCCAGCCAACCAAGCTTTCAATTTGAAACTCATAATTTAAAAATATATGTGTGTATAGTTAATAGTTAAGCATAAAATATATTGCAATAGTTTGAATAACGTGCCCCACAGACATGTTCAAATCATAACCCCCGGTCCTGTGGTTATGAACTGGTTTGTAAATGGGGTCTTTGAAGATCCTATAAAGATGATGGCAGACTGAAATTGTTTGGGTCATAATCCAATGTGACAGGAGCCCTTATGAGCAAAGGGAATTCAGACATATAAATAAAAGCAATAGTTGGAGACAGAGAAAGACAGATCACCATGTAACCGAGGCAGAGATTGCCAGCAAGTCACCACTAGAATGCCACAGTTTTGGGAGAAGGTATGGCCTGATAATACCTTGCTTTTGGACTTCTAGCCTCCAAACTTTGAGGCAATAAATTTCTGTTGTTCAAGCCAACCAGTTTGTGGTATTTTGTTTTAGCAGCCCTGACAATTGAAGACATATATATTTTTCCTAATCAGTGAATGCAAGGGGGCATCTTATAGTTATATCCCAAAATTAATGGCATGAATGGTTTATTTTAAACAATTATTATCTAGTTAGACAAAACTATATAGCTCTAGAAATTATTATAAAAAAGATTGAAGTAGTATTCTTTTTTCAGAAAACTAGCTCAAGGCCTATGTTCACTCTCTTATTTGACAGTGTAGAAGTGGTTATCTCCTTCTAGGCTATTGGTTCAAAACCATTATTGTGTCTTTTCTAGGCTTTCTTCTGGAAGGTAGGTCCATTGTTTCAAGTTCCAAAGATGTCATACCTGATGCTGTGTTGCGTAGAGGAAAATAAAATGATTGTCATATGATCTTTAAAATCTGAAATAATTTAAATTTTCACAATGAACATAAAAGCAACTTAGGAAACAGAAAAGACTAACTGGCAACATTTTTTGATATCCCCTTTTGAATTTCCCCTTCATATGGCCTCCCTAGTCATTAGAACTTTCTTATGGAAATTAGATTATGGATTAAGATTGACATTAAAAGTGAAGTTTATTAAATCATCTATTTTTTCTGTATTTTTTAGAGTTCTGCAATCCAGAACTTTTACTGCCTTTGTAAGCAAAGGTTACACTTATTTTAAATAAACTAAAGAATCTTTACTGATCATCTTCAACCATAACCCTTAATCTTAGCCATAAATTATCACATTTATAAAAATAGGGAGATTTATTTAAAAGGTATAACTCCCAAGTCACAGCACAAATTATTGTCAAAAATTTAAGTATGTAAATTTCTTGTGAACCGAAGCCATAGCAAGAAAAATTAAGCCAAAATTTGTGTTGAAGCTGAGGCAAGCACTGGTATATGTTAAGTTTCTCTGGTGTTTCTATTGTGCAGGTAAATTTGAGAAATGTTGCACCACTACACATTTAAATTCAATTGCTAATATAATGATTTTACTGACCCTGTTACAATTTCTCCCAGAAACAGCATCAGTAGGATATTGTATTATGACCAAGGCTGCATGCAATTTCTTCCTAAGATCAATAGTTTTATCAAATCTAGATACAAAGGGAAAATAAATCATAAAGTGCTTTCTTAGAATCAGAGAATCTGAAAGTTGCATCTCAAATAATATTTAGTACAATAACTTAATTTTTTTAATAACTTAATTTTATATAAAAGAGAAACAATGCCTAGGAAGAATATTGATTTTTCCAATGTCAGAGAATGCATTTGGAACTAGAAACATAGGCAAATTATAGGAACATAATGCAATATTTCTGCAATAAAGATGCATTAGTTTGCCAATGCTACCAGAACGCAATACACCAGAAATAGACTGGCTTTTATAAAGGGATTTATTTAGTTACAAATATACAGTTCTTAGAGGAAGGGCAGCTGACTTTCCTCTGGCTTTCTCTGTCACATGGGAAGGCACATGGCCACATCTGCTGGACTTCCCTTCCTGTTTGTGGGTTCAATGTCTTTCCCCAGTGTTTGTCCTTTCTACATCTCCAAACCTCTGGGTCTGAGCTGCTGAGCTCTCTTTGGGCCTCTCTTCCATGAGCTCCCAGCTAATTAAATTAAACATCACTCATTGCGTAAGGCATCCCCCTTAGCTGTCCGCAGATGTAAGCAGCCATAGATGAATTTCACATGTTGATGATTTAAGTCCCCAGCAACAGGACAACAGGGCACCCTCACCTGGCCAAGTTGACACTTGAACCTAATTACCACAAAGGGTAATACAAATTTAGGGTTGTTAATTTGATAATGGTAAATACATTTAAAATTAATAGCAATTAGTAAAAAACTAAAAGTTAAGAATCAGTAAAGGAGAGGTTATAAAGTAGCAAATCATATGCATTAAAAAGGTTGTCATAAATTTACCTCCACAAAATTTATATCAAAGAAGGCCCAGCCATATATGAAGAAGAAATAATAGAAATCCCTTCCATCCAGGGGGAGCATTGAGAATTGGGAAGTAAAACAGACTCAGAGGTACTAGAAGCAGGTGGTTAGAAATATTTATCCTTTTTGTTTAATGCCTAATCCCAGCGCGGAAAACAGATTTGATATGTTGTGAGGACAATCACAAGTAGGTTGCTTGCATTGTGTGTTTCATGTTCCCACAGTTTAGCTATGTGTTGATTTCCACAGGAGCTGGTCCATGAAAGTTTAGAGCAACCAAAGTAAAATAATTGTGGCAATAAATTTTGATAGTGCAGAAAGAAGGCATTCTATTCTCCATTTCTGCTGGCTCCAGTTTCCAGTGCACAATGGAGAAATGTGGAATGTACCTCACTGATAAAATAGATTAAGTAGTCATTGTGGACAAAGTGACCCTCTAGCATAGAAACTGTGATAGACTTAAGAATCCCCACCACAGATGCCTGATCCTTGAAAACCGTGGAGTTGTTTATTTACATGCAAAAAAAAAAAAAAAAAGACATTGCAGAAATGATTAAGTGAAGGATCCTGTGATGGGGGTTATCCTGGATTTTTCAGGTAGAATAAAGTAATCACAAAAATCCTTATAAGAGGAGAGCAGGAAAGTTAGAATCAAAGAATAGGATTAAATCACAGAAGCACTGGTCAGAGAGATTTGAAGACCCTATGCTGTTGTCTTTGAAGATGGTAGATGAAGCCATGAGGCAAAGTAGGCAGCCTCTAAACTAGAAAAATAGGAAAACGAACATTCTTTCCTATAGCCTCTAGCAGAGATGAAAACCTGCCAGCATTTGATTTTAGTACTTCTGAACTCCAGAACTCTAAGTCAATAAATTTTGGTTGTTTTTAAGCTACTGAGTTTGTGGCAATATATTATAACAGATAACAGGCAAACAAAGACCAGAGATGGAACCAAATAAGTAACAAACTTGTCCCACCAGAAAATTCAAAATACCATCTAAAAACAAAATGATCTGGGTGATCCAGGTAGCCTCTCTTCATAGCAAGAGGGGAGGCTAGCAGGTTATCAGCCATAGATATCATTAATAGACTTCAATCTATAGGATAATTAGCCATTCTTCACTCAACTCCCATCACAAAGGAGAACAATGAAGATCTAGAGGATATAGATTTCTCTGTAGACTCCTCCCATGTGCTAACATGATATCATATAAAGTCCCTGCCCTCATACATAACTATATGACCAGAAAACATTGGTAATATAAGAGAAGGAAAGAGTCATCCCAAGGTTGAGCTTAAACTTTGGTATTACAAAATGAATTTTTAAAGAGATTGAGAATTTTTGTTAATCATTCTCTTTTCCCTGTCCTTCTCTACTTACTTCTAATTATGTAGTAGGAATTCGTGAAAAAATATTAAATCCGTTGTTAAAAAAATGTTGCTAGATTTTCTTTGCTCATTAGACATTTAAAAAAATCAATAGATGGTCTGAATTTTATGTAGGAAAAGCTCAGAAAAGGACAAAGAGATAAAAATAATGATTCAAAATATTGAGCAATGATTATGTTCCAAGAATAATATAATTAAATAAAGTTTCTGCCATGAGTTCATTATCTTGAGAATAACACTTCATATAAAATGCAACCAAAACAGAAAGGAAAA
The DNA here is from genome assembly GCF_023851605.1 of Tamandua tetradactyla. Lineage (NCBI taxonomy): Eukaryota > Metazoa > Chordata > Mammalia > Pilosa > Myrmecophagidae > Tamandua > Tamandua tetradactyla. The sequence goes on from NC_135330.1 coordinate 149,743,455, forward strand.
TTTCCCAAAGTAAAAAATAAAATAAAATAAAATAATTCCAAGGTTGTAAAAAGGACAAAGCATTTTAGATTAGAAAATTCATTGTCAAACAGAATAAATAAAATGACCTAAAATAGATAAAAGAAATCATTGTTAAAAAGCAGAACAAAAAATAAAATATGCAGCACTGAATATTTTTAAATAAAGAATATATGTAACCCTGAAAGTTGCAAGAATATGAATTATATTAGGCTTCTGTACAATACTAAATCCTAGAAGACAATGGAGTTTGGTTTTCAAATTTTAGAAGAAATAAGGTTTTTAAACCCAAATTATTTCTCCTACTAAATTATGAATTGAAAACAAATTTAAAAACAGTCTGATATGTATATATATATGTATATACGCACACACACACACACACACACACACATATTTTTTTCCTCAGTTACAATGATTTAGGACCCTAACATTAATTCACCCATTTGCAGTATATATAGACAACTGAGAGATGAAATTAGGGAAATGAAGATATAAGACCAAGGAAACAATAAGTCTAAAGCAGGAGAGTACAGAGGGGTTGCAAGTTGACAGGTTTTCAGTGACCTAATGAACAGTCTGTCCAGTTTAGAGCAAACAGCTTAACAGTTTCAAGAGATAGAGTCTTTTGTTTTGTTTCGAATGTTAATTATTTTTTGGTGGTGATGGTCATAAGGATGCCATGAACTCAAGAGCATGAGAAAGAATTTGAAAAGTAAAAGTAAGATATAATAAATAATCGATGTTTAAATGAATGCATGGATGAATGGATAGATGCTTAAATGGATGGATGAGTGAATTAACGTATGGCAATTGGATATTCTGTATATGTGCAGTGGAGGGTGGGGGTGGAGGAGGGTTGTATGCATTGTCCCAACATGAAGTAAAGTTTCCATATTGAGAAACAGAATGGATTCAAGGCAATAGCTAGAATGTACAAAGGGAATAAGGAGCTAGCAGTTAGGCAAAGAAGGCATCTATTTCTTTTCCCAGCAATAAAACTACAAAAGTAATAATAAATTTCAGGGGTGTATACAATCTCCATAACAATGCATACTCCATATATGAAATAAATCAATATGAATCATGATTTGGATAAATTAATGAAGAGCAATAAAAAGAATCCGTTTGAACATTATGCTCATATTAGTCTCATGTGACAGACACAAAACATACTACTTGAGCTGCTGAGAAGAAAGCATCATCCAACAACCTACTGAATTCTAGTGGAAATGGTATTTATTTTATAGTACTAAATTAAACCCTTATTTCCTTTGGAATTAACATATAGACAAATAACAGAGTTGTAGGCATTTGAAGAGCACATAAAATTAATAGAGAATATTTTCATAGGTGTGCTTGTTGGAAATAGAATGCAAAATGGAATTTTGGGGCAAGATTTTAGTTTTACTAGGATCAATATCTGTGAAATTAAGAAGGAAAAAAGATTGGGTAGAAGTTGAGGTTCTAAGGAACAAGTAAGGAAGGTATGATGGCAATATTTTATCAAATAAAGAATATCAATAAAGAGTTAGAAATTATATGAAGCAAATAAGGAAATGGAAATTCTATAGTAAAAAAGTACAATTGATATGAAAAATTCACTAGAGAGACTCAATATTAGAGTTAAATTAGCAGAAGAAAGAATTAGCATTTTGAAGATAGCCTGACAGAAATTATGCATTTTAAAGAAAAGAGAACAAAAAGAATAAAGAAAAATGAGCAGAGGCACAGAAGAATGTAGGACACCATTAAGCACACAAAAATATACATAATGGGGGTACTAGAAGAAGCAGAGAAGAAGTGCAGAGAGAGAGAAAACAGCAGAAAATATAATCAAAGAAGTAATGGTTGAAAAGTTGCCAAATTAATTGAAAGCCTTTATTCAGGAAACTTGGTGAACCTCAAGTAAGATAAATGCAATAAGAGTCACAAACAGGCACATCATATTAAAAAATGCTGAAAGTCAAAGACAAGCAGAAAATCTTGAGAGCAGCAAGAGAAAGATGACTCATCCCTTACACAAGTTATCTTTCAAAAATGAACACAAAATAAAGACATTTACAGATTAAAAACAACAACAACAACAACAACAACAACTCTGAGATAATGTGTTGCTAGTAGATCTGGCTTACAAGTAATACAATAAGAGGTACTTCAGGGAGAAGACAAGTGGTCTCAGAAAGTAACTACAATATCCATTTAAAAAAAAAGAAAGAACATTGACAAAGATAACTATCTAATTATAAAGGACAGACAGTATAAATGCATATTTTTTCTCCATTCTTCTCAAAACTAATTTAATAAAACATTAATATAAAACAGTGTACCTAATGGATTGTTGAGCTTTGCATTAGTTTTGCAGGGCTGCTATAACAGATGCACCACAGACTAGCTGGCTTAAAAAAACAGGAATTTATTTCTCAAGGTTTTGTTGGCCAGAAGTTCAAGGTCAATCAGATCATCAGTCTTTCTTTGAGGTTTGCAGCATTCTAGTGATGGCTTGCCAGCAAAAAACACACTACTAAATAACAACTGGGTCAATGAAGAAATCAAAAGGAAGACAAAAAAATTTTTTGAGATAAATAAAAATGGAGACACAACATACCCAAAACTTATGGAATGCAGCTAGAGCAAAATTATAGTGAAATTGCTATATATAAACACCTAAATTTTAAAAAAAGGAAACCATCAATAACATAGCCCCCCCCCCCACCTTAGAACATTAGAAAGAGTAGTAGCACACTAAACCTAAAGAAAGCAGAAGAAAAGAAACAATGAAAAATAGAGTGGGAATTAATTAAATAGAGTTTAGAAAAAAAGGATCCAGAGAAACAATGAAACCAAAATCTTATTCTTTGAAGAGATAGAATTGAAAAACCTTTAGTTGAATTGTCAAAAAAGAGTAGGAGGGAGGAATAACAGAGAGAGAGGAAAGAGAAAGAAGGAGGGAATGAGAGAGAAGGGAGAGAGAGAAAGAGAGAGATTACTAGAACTAGAAGTCAAAGTGAGGAGGTTACTACTGAATTTATAGAAATAAAAAGGAATTATAAATAATACTATAAACAACTATATGATGATAAATTATAGAACTTAGAGAAAATGGAAAAATTCCTAGAAAGAAATAGAATAATGAAACAGCTTAAGAAAAAGATGATACTCTGAATAGTCTTATAAAAAATAAAGGTATAGAATTTGCAATAATAGTAATCAAGAAAAGTTCAGGTGAATTTGATGAAACTTAAAGACAATGTAATAACAATTATTCACATATTTTTCCAAAAGTAGAGGATGGATTGCCCTAATAGCAAAACCAGACAAAAATATCATGTGAAAAGAAACTACAGATCATTATGTCTTATGAATATAGATGCAAAGATCTTCAACAAATAGTAGCAAACCAAGTCCAGCAATCTATGAAAAGAACTTTACATCACGAGCTTGTCAGATCTTTTTCTGAGAATGCAAGGTTGGTTTGACATCCACAAAATCAATTAATGTACTACACCGCATCAAGGGAGCAAAAGACAGAAGCCTCATCATATAATCTCAAGAGTGGCGTTAAAAGCATTTGATGTCATCCAAAAACTTTTCAGGTTAAAAACTCAATGCATTAGGAATAGAAGAGAACTCACCCTGATAAAGGACATGTATGGGAAAAAAATTAACATCATATTTAATGGTAAAAGAGGGGTTACTTTCTCTGTGGACAAGGATCTACTTATTTATAAGAAACTAGAAATGTGTAAAATATAAGAAGTAAAACCATCTCTATCAGTAGATATTATCTTGCTTTTAGAAAATCCTGAGAAATCCATTGAAAAATCATTTAGAACTAATAACCAAGTTCAGCAATGTTGCAGGATACAAGATTAATATATCAAATCAATTGTAGTTCTAAACACTTGCAATGAGCATTGCAAAAATGAATTTAAGAAACAATTTCACTTACTGTAGCATTAAAGGGAATAAAAGAATTTGTAATAAAGTTATAAAATGCAGTATATGGGTCGTACCATGGTGGCTCAGTAGCTGAATTCTTGTCTGCCATGCCAGAGACCTGGGTTTGATTCCTAGTGCCTACCCATGTAAATAAATAAATTAAATAAAAAGGAAGTAAATGCCATACTCTTAAACTACAAAATATAGGTTCATTACCTGAAGAAAAGTGTTAATTTAAAATAAAAATATTATTTCATGGATTACTTTAAAGAAAAAATTATTTAAATTTCAAATATAATTTTAATATCCAGAAAAATTTAAAATTGGAACTTTGTTTCCCCTTGAGAATGGCAGAAACTGCAAAGGTTAAATCTTAGAATTTAAGTAAATGCAATACCACAGTTAGAAAAGGTCAGTGGAGAAGAGGGGCTATAGCTCCTACATTTTACGTATCCTTTAAGATTTGTAACTTGAACTGAGCTCATGCTCAATAACTATTGTTGAATTGAATTATAATATGGCTACTCCATATAGGATTAAGATATAAAATATTTTGATGTTGATCCCTTTACCCTACTTAAGGATTTTCAGTAATATTTGGGAGTAGTTATTTTGGCAATTCTTAATATGATTTTGATGTCTATTGAAGCTGTGTTCCTGTGAATGAAATATTCAGAATAGGTTTTGAGTACAAGTAATTTAAACTGAGATTCATTTTGTGTTGGTATCCACATTTGTCTCTTCTTCCTTCCCCATTTTAATGTTCTTCTAGAAAGATCCAAAAAATAAAGTAACGGGGAAAATTCAATATATGGAAATTTCTCAGCATGCTTATTTGACCATTATCTGGACCATTATCTGGACTGAAGCTCCACTATTCTATTAAAACTTATTCAAGTTCAATTGTTTGCCAATTAGGTGGCCATTTTGCTTTAAAAAAAATAAATCTTATTAGAAATCTTTACCTGTGCATATCAATCACTCCTCTCTGCTTCATGGGATTCACTGGTACCTCATTCCACTATGGTGGAAGCATAGTTGGGGCAGTGTACAGTGGTAGAATAAGAGCAGTGAAGCAAAGGAGGGCAGGTCATGACAAATCTCGATAGGCAAGGGCTGAGCCCTTCTTTTCATGAATGTATTATTTTAGTTTCTTTAAATGCACAAAAACTTACTACACAGGGACTTACTACTCTGGAATATTCTCCTTGTATGTCTTAACCTGCTTCTTTCTCTCTTATCACACATGTCTCTGCAGACTGTTCCCATTTATATTCCCCCTTGCTTCCCGCTAGAATGTTCGCTCCATAGGTCCTGGGGCATTAACTTATTCACGCAGTTCTGAATTTCCAGTAGTGCAAGAATAGCTTGAGGCAGAAGGTCAATACCCAATACATATTGGCCGAATGTTAAATATCTTTACCTGTGTGAAACAATAAATGTTTTTTGGCCTTCTTAATTTTTAGGCAGAAGAAAATATCATACACTGCTTCAGAATATGGCATATAGATATAATTTTATAAATATTGAAGGGGAAGGGATGATTTCTTTTAGAAAGAGGATGTACTAAAATGCATCCAGAAAACATTTAAAGAGGAAGTAGCAGAGGCACATACTGAACATAATGGTGCTTCTTTTGTACCAGGAGAGAAGTGCACATATCCCACAACAGAGAACCAATCACCAGACACTGTGTGAGGCTCTTCTATGAGCAGAGTACCCTGCTTCTCTGTAGGACTGACCTTCTTTCCCTTACTCTGAGATGGAAAAATCATTGTTTTGAAGCTCTTCTCTATTCAGGTTGCCCAGTTCAGTTATAAAAAGGGAGAGAGATTTCCAGCAGGGGAAGAAGTTAAGACAGCAAAAGTATGACAACCCTAAGAGGTAATTCAGCTCCATGACAAAAATAACCCAGAATAAAAGTCAAATAGTACTTTTTTAAAGCCAGTTTTACTCTTTTCTAAAATAGGTTGTGCCAATAGGCATCAAAGTTTGGCAATTCCACTGGAGAGAGATCCTTGCCGTGCTGATTTAATTAGTAAGCTTTGCTTGACCTGATTTGGTTCGTTTCTTGCTGTACTGAGCATTGCCATGGAACATTGCCTAAAATTATTTAGTAGTTATGGAAAGAAAAAATGTTTCTCTGGCCATTTCAGTTAAAAATAGCCATAACAAAAAAGGAATCTGACAAGTTGGTATATTGAGGAGACTTTTTCGTTTGTTGAGACTTTTTTTTTCACTCCTAGATGCTAGTCTGGTCATCCAAACCAAATGAAGAGAATTGTTGGTATTTAAATAGTAATTCATGAAGTGAGTGCAGCTATAGCAATGTGCCTTACTGCCAGACTCAGTGCTATCTATAGAAAGAAATCCTAATTGTTTCAAGCACCCCTCCCCCCAAAAAATCAATATTTACTCTTAGTTCTGAACTGTTTATTTATGACAGGTTTGGTGAATTTTTGTAATGACATTTGCAGAGAGGAAAGAACATTTTGCCAATCTAACAAACAATCTCATATACATGAGCATCCAAACAATCATATACAAATAACTCTAAAATAAGCCTGTGAATATTGGGCAGCCATTTTACTCCCTATTTTATCCATTGGATATAATGTTTTGAAAGCCAGGAATTTGGAAAAAAGTTGTTTTTAAAAATATTTTTGCTTTTAAATATGGATATGTCCTTTTGAACTTTGTATTGCCATAATATTAACCCTATATTATTCCGTTGATATTTTCTTTACCACCTATTATTTCTATGACCTTAAAATGAAAGTTTCCGCTGCATGGTGAGTGCCTGTCACACCAACTGAGGGTAAATATTGCCTTTATTTTGTATTTTTCAGGTTTATTTGGTCTGTTGTTTCTTCTGTCCTGTGAGGAATGATTTTTTTGTTTGTTTGTTTGTTTAGCACTAAGCATACTTTTGAAACTATTCATTTCCATTTCTATCTCTTTCAATAAACCAATAGCTTTTGAAGGAGTATTTTCACCTGTGTTGTATGAATTCTGTCTTCATGCCTCCCTCAGTACAAAGCAGTGTATGTGGCACACAATAGATCACCAATAAAAGTAGACTGAACAAAGAAAGAGTAGGAGAAAGAATAAATATTAAATAAATATCTATGATTTCTTTATATTTTTAACATCAGGATTTTACAATATATCAATATTATTTTTAATAAATACGAATGTTAACATATGAATAATAATTAATGAAGTCAAATACTAAACTATAAATGTGGTTTATTACTACAGTTTTTACTTATTAATAAAGGCAAGCATTTTTGCACATTCTTATGGAATGAGAATTCATGTTCCAATTTTGTGATAGAATTCATTGGAAAACTGCATTAATTATAAGTTACCGTAAGCAAAATTTGTTAGAATTCGAATGTTACCAGTACTAAAGGATAGATATAATCTCTGGTTAGATTTATAAATAAAATAGTAAAATAACTAAGCTTTATCTGATTAAATACAGAATATTTAAAAGAATAATTTAAAGTATTTAAAAATCTGTAATAACCACTATAGATATTTTAATTACCAAAGATAATAACACATTGAACTTTACTAGATATAGGGTTAATAAAAGCCACATAGATAACTCTAAATTTTAAAAAATTGAAAATCAGTCATGAAATACATGTTTTAGGGGATTACATTTACAAGTAACCGAAGAAACAGAATAAAACTAAACATGTAGTCTTTGCTTTCACAGCATTTACTGTCAAGTGAAAGTATGAATAAATGAACATCAGGTACTGATATTTTAAAAGAAAGAGAAATAAATAAAATTAGAGAGAAAATGACAGCTGGGTGTTAATTAATAAGGGTCCATGTGGGCAGAGATTTGGATCATTAAAGAGAGCTCTCTGTATAGCTGGGGAAGAACATTTGAGGTAGAGAAAACAGTTTATGAAAAGGCCTTGAGGCAATACCATCCCTCCTTTGTTCCCTAATGCAAAGTGTCTTGTGTGTCTGAAGTGAAATAATATAAAGAGAGAGACTGGTTTGGAAGTTATTGTGATCAGGGCTTAGATTTAACTGGAATACTCTTTTTTGCCCATATCCATTGTTTATTAGAATCACCCATTCCAGTAAATCAAGCTGTATAGTCATAAATTATTTTGCTTATTTCAATATTTCTAATTGTCCAAGCAAAAAGAAAATAGTGCCTTAGACTAGGATAGTAGTTGTGGTGATGGTAGTAAGTGGTAAGATTTTGTATTTGTTTTGAAAGGAGTGTCAAAAGAATTTACTGTACCCTGTGGGATACACAGGAAGGAGTCAAGGATGCCTCCAATTATTTTGAGCTGAGTAACTAAAAGATAGAGGTTCTGTTTTAGTTTCTTAGACTGCATAAAGCAGTTACCATGAAATGTAGTTACCTAAAGAATGGGAATTTTATTAGCTTACAGTTTGAGGCTGAGAAAATGTCCAAACCAAGGCATCATCAAGGCAATGCTTTCTTCCCAAAGACCAGCTGCTGCTGATCCTTGGTTCCTCTACTGCATTGCAAGGCACATGGCAGCATCTGCTGTTCTCTTCCTTCTCTTCTAGGTTTTGCTGCTTTTAGCTTCTTATTTCTGTGGCTTTCTCTTCCTATGTTTATTCTGCTTATAAAGGACACTGATAAAAGGATTAAGACCCATCCTGAATGGGGTGGGTTATGCCTTAAATGAAAGATCCTACTTTTGATGGACATGTACCCACAGGAATGAATTAAATTTAAGAATTGATATTTCTGGGGTACATTCAGCTTCAAACCACCAGAGTTCCTGTTTGTGGAATGTGAAATAATGTAGAATGGGTAGAGAAAAAGAGGGAGCCCAGATTTCAATTCTGGGTATGTTAAGTTTGAGATGAATTAAAGGTGTTTAACTGTGTTTATGGTGAAGTCATTGTAAAATTTAGGAGAAATACTGGGAGACGAGATATTAATTTTGGGAGTTCTTCAACAAATAAATGAATCATCTTAGAAATAGGCTGAGATAAAAAGGAAAGAAAACTCCATCCCTATCCCAAAATATATCTAATTTAGCATTCTGGAAGATGAAAACGATTCAACAGTTAGTGGAGGTAGAAGTGGAACCAAGTGAAAATAGTATACTAAAATATAAATGAAAGAAAAGTATTTCAAGGAGCAGTAAATTATTAAGCATTACTTCTGGCCAATTTATTTGCAATATAAGACTCAGCAATTGCACTGGTTTGAATGGTTTCAAATTAATCAGAGTATACACTTGTAGTCAGAGGATATACAAGATTATTTTAAAGATTTCTGCTGCAAAGAGAAGAATGGAGAGATGAAGAAGACATCTGTAGAGGTATGTGTTTTCAAGGATGTATTTTTAAGATGAAATGTATTATGATATATATGTTAATTACATCAATAACTATTGAATGACAAGTTTCTGATATATAGTGAATGAAACAGAAAAATATCCCAGTTATGCGAAGCTTGTATTTTGGTGGATGAGAATGATACAAAAGAGCCAATGAAAATTATTGATTAGGAGAAATGGGGGTGTTCTGGTTTGCTAGCTGCTGGAATGCAACACCTCAGAGATGGATTGGCTTTCAATAAAAGGGGATTTATTTAGTTAAAGTATAGTTCTTCAGAGGAAAGGCAGCTAACTTTTGACTGAGGTTCTTTCTTAACCTGGGAAGGCACAGGGAAATCTCTGCTGGTCTTCTCTCCAGGCCTCTGGGTTCCAACAGCTTTCCCCAGGGTGATTCCTTTCTGCATCTCCGAAGGCCTGGGCTGAGCTGTGAGTGCTCAGATGAGGTATGCTGAATTGCTTGGGCTGTGCTACATTGAGCTTTCTCATTTAAGCACCAGCCAATTAAATCAAACATCATTCATTGCAGCAGGCATGCCTCCTAGCTGACTGCAGGTATAATCAGCAACAGATGAGGTTCACATTGACACCTGAATCTAACTACCACAGGGGGAAAGTAATGAAGCTTATGAAGGCTAGAGGGTAATTAGGTCTGTTGCAGAAATGGAAGATTTGTCCTTAGATAGGAGCAGGGTGAATTCGTCCAGTCTTATGGGATTGGATGCAGAATGCACAGGAATATATGCATGCCTATGGATTGGTTCAGTGATGGAAGATTATCAGCTGAGACTGAGGATAGGGAATGTGTGTAATCAAACTTGAAGAGAGAAGAAAAGTATGAAATAATGACTCCAGATAAATAATTTATTACAGCATTTGATAAGATTGATAAATAGCATTAAAGCTTCACTAGACATTTGTAGTTATAATTTTAAACTGTAACCAGATACAATGACTATGTGTTTTCTCTAGTTGTGTTAATGCTTTCAGGTAATTAGATGGAGTCTGGGATTGAGCCTGATAAGGAGTGTCACAATGTGAGCAATTCAAAAACAGAAAAAGGTAAGTCAATTGAGGTTTATGAGTGGCTATAATGATGGAGAGTGTTCTAACTTAATGGTAAAATTGAAGACATAGTTTAACAGAAAATGTGGTGAGTGTTCAAGGACTGGAAGTCTGGTTGAGATAAATAAATGGTGTATAAGTTGTGAAATAGAATGAACAGGAAACACTTGCAAATATAAAATTTATTAAAGTGTCTCACATAACCATGGGAATACAGAGTCCAAAATCCGCAGGGCAGACTGTGAAGCCGAAGATTCCGATGGAGGGTCTGAATGAAATCCACAGGAGAGGCTTGCCGGCCAAAACAGGAAGACAGCTTGTCTTTTCTTCATCCTCCTTAAAAGATTTCCAGTGATTTGATTGAGTATCATTCATTACAGAAGACACTCCCCTTTGGCTGATAACAAATGGAATCAGCTGTGGATGCATCTGACGTGATCATGATTTAATTCAATGAAATGTCCTCATTGCAACAGACAGGCCAGCACTTGCCCAAGCAGACAAACAGGTACCACAACTCGGCCAAGTTGACACATGAACCTGACCATGGCAAGAGTAGACAGGAGAAAAAGGCTAGTGGTAAGATTTGACTAGTATATTGTCATTATTATATAATCATAACTTTCAAGAACTTTATAGTCATAAATTATTTTGCTTATTTCAATATTTCTAATTGTCCAAGCAAAAAGAAAATAGTGCCAATTCATTTAATAGTCACAATATTATCTATGTTTTACATAGATAACTCTCCATGTTTCTTAAGATTTATTGAAAACATATTAAAGATCCTCTTTCTACAACAAAAGAAGCTTATTGTAATAGGTTCTAAATATATATTTTCTCTTAGAAAAAGGAAATATAACTTTTACTGAATCACTGCAATTTAAGTGGTTTTCAATATGCCAACTTCCAAAATTTTAAAATAAGTTTGATAAGTTGAAGGCTTATTAATTTGCCAAACCTATAGTCATTCAATGTTTCATGAGTTGTTGTATAATGGCATCTATGGGGACATGTGGGACAAAAGTGTCTGATGCAGTGTGTGCAACAAGGAAAAATTCTTGTAGGACTGTGACTGCAGGATACCTGATGCATTTGAGAAAGCCCATTGAGAAAGAGGCTGAGTATTGGAAGAGGAAGTAAAAGAGTAGAGTGGAAGGATTTGTTTTCTAAATGAAGATATTGGAATATTCTTGGATAAAGATGAAAACATTGGAGGGCTTTGAATAAAGCTCATAAAATGTTCATAATTGCATTTTAGCAAGAACTCACAGATTGTTCTTCACTAAAAAAAAAGAAAAAGCCAAAGTTTCCAGAATAGTAAGGGGCTTTAAAGAAGTGGAATTGAAAAGCTACAACATTTTTTATACATTTTAGTGACATTGCTGCCTTCATAATTTTCTGGAGATAAATTAAATGTTTTTATTTATCTTGAATTTATTCTTTTATTATAGAAGGATTGTAAGTTTTACAGAAAATCATGCAGATAGTGCAAGTTTCCACATACCTCATCCCTCACACATATAGTTTTCCATATCATTAACATGTTGTCTTACAACCAATGAAACAATATCATTATATCTGTACTATTAATATAATCCATAGTTTGCATTAGGGTTCACTCTGTATTGTACATTTCTATATTTTTGGTTTTGTTTTTTAATTCTGATAACTTACATATCATTTAAATAATCCTATTTTATTCACTTCTAATAATAAAATTCACTGAAATTAATTATATTCACAATGTTTGCCACCATCTCAGCAATCCATTTATCAAAACTTTTCCATCACTTCAAATGTAAAATCTGTACCAATTAAATATTAATTCCTCAATCCCCACACCCGCCCTGTCCCTGGTAACAGGCATTCTAGTTTATGATTTTATGAATTTATACATTCTAATTATTTCATATATATAAGACTACATAATATTTTTTCTTCTGTTTCTGGCTTGTTTCATTCAAAATAATGTCTTCGAGGCTTACACATGTTGTAGTATGCATCAGAACTCCACTCTTTTTATAGCCAGATAATATTCTAGTTTATGTTCATACTGCATTTTGTTTATCCAAAACAAAGTTCTGAGATGAGGTATGCTGAGCTGCTTGGGCTGTGCTACTGAACTCACTTTAAACATACTTGTGTCTTTGAATATAATGTGAGTCTATTCCCAACAGCATGCATTTCGCTTATGCTATTTTATCCATTGTGCCAATCTCTCCCTTTTGGCAGGAGATTTAATTCATCTACATTGAAAGTAACCCCTGATAGTGCCTGATTTTCTTCTTCCATTTTGCCATTTGATCTTTGTAGGTCTTGTGTCTTTTTTGACCGTGAACTCTTATGTTAATGCCTAATTTCATAATTATTTGGCTTTTTTGTAGTGTACCATTTTGAATCCCTTTCCACTTTCTTTTGTATATCTTTTTGAGATATCATCTTTGTGTTTTTTTTTTCTTTATGAGGCTTAACTTTAATATCCTAAATCCATAATAACCAATGTTTTAAATATCAACTTAGCTTCAATAGCATATACAAACTATGTTCCTATAACCCTTCTTCTTCTACCCATTTTTTATTGTATTAATTACAAATTGTATATTTATTTATGTGTACCCAAAACCATAGATTTTTCATGCATTCACTTTTTAGAAACTGCAAGGTGTAAAAAATAAGTCACATACTAAATATTCAATACAGTAGTTCAGTAGTGCTAGAGTTTATAATTATCTGTATGGACACCATTATTTAATATCTTTATTTCTCCATGCCACTTCAATCCACTGTCTAGTGTCCTTTCCTTTCAAAGTGAAGAACTCCTGTAGCACTGCTTGCAGGTCAGGTTTAGGGTTAACAGTCTTCCTCATCCTTTGTTTATCTGGGAATGTCTTAATCATTCCCTCATTTTTAAAAAACAATTCACCAGATAGGAATTTCTTTACTTATAAATCTTTTCTTCAGCACTCTTAATATTTCATCCCGCTGCTTCTGTCTTCCATGGTTTCTGATGAAAAATAGACACAATCTTATCAGGGCTTCCTTGTACCTCACGTCTTGCCTTCCTGTTGGATCTTTCAGATTTATCTCCTTTTACTAAGCATTCAACAGTAGCACCACAGTTTGTGGTCATGATGCTTTTTTTCAATGGTCTTCTTGAATGTGTATGTTTGTGTTTACAATAAATTTTGGAAATTTTCTGCCATTATTTCTTTGAACACGCCTCCTTTCTCGCTTTCTTCTCCTACTGGGACGCCCATAATGCATATTTTGGTATACTTGATGGTATCATACAGCTCTCTAAGGCTATGTTTACTTTTCTTCATTTTTATTTCATTCTGCTTCTCAGCTTAACTTCAATCATGTTGTTTCTGAGTTCACAGAGTCTTCTGCCAGCTCCATCATCTTTTGATACTGTCTAGGGAATTACTCATTTCAGTTACTGTTGTCTTTGACTCAGTATTTCTTTTCTTGTTGTATTTATAAAATTTCTAGTTGTTTTCTTTTTTTTTTAATTGAGAATCTCACATTGGTCCCTCACTGGTTTCCTAACATCCTTTGGTTCTTTCACCTTGTTTCATTTAGCTTTTGTTCTTACTGAAAATCTTTTTTTTGATCTTTGACTGGCATGTCTTAAGTCTGCTATACTTTCTGATGGTTTCTGAATTTTTCTCTTGTTCCTTTGGATAGGCCATCATTTCCTGTTTCTATGCTTGTCTTTTCCTTCTTTGTTGTTCACTGCACATTTTAATATTTTCTATGTTTACTCTTGAATTTTGTTCCTGAGCTGTCAGTTCGTTAACTTCATATCCAGCTAGTGCTGTGACAGATATTTTCTTGCATGACAGGAGCTTAAAAGATGTAATAAAAATGACTTTCATTGTCTTTTTAAATTGGCTTTATATTGGCTCATGCTCCTTGTCAGAGTTTAACCATCCTACCATGAAGATCAGCCCCAGATGAGGGCACAGGGTCTCTGTTTTTACTGAGAATTTCCTGTCCTAGGCATGCAGTCCTGGCCTTAGAAAATCCCATTGTGTCCAGGCATCAATATGTTCCCTCTATTCACTTTGAAAGTGATTTCCCTCCCCTTGGGTTCTCCACTTTGTCCTTATGCCAGTAATCCCTTGCCCAGGCCACTTCCATTTGATTGATTTATATATACGTTGCTTTAGTTGCACACAAGCTGCTTCTGCCTGCAGAGTATGACTAGGAATGGGAGCCAGCATGAGAGTTGTGGTTCAGTCCTTCAAACTGTCATCAGATAGGTTGGCACCAAGGTACAGGCAACCAACCATGTATATAGGGTTCTCTTCCCCTTCCAGAACAAGACTCACAATGGGAACAAGGCTGTTCTTAAAGACAACAATAAAGTGGACGTTACAATTTGCATCTCTGTCTATGATTTGCAAAGTATAGTCATGTTAATTATAAAATGTTTGTTTTGTATTTTGTAAGTTGACGCTAAAGGTGCCTATTGTTTTCTGCATTCCCTTAACAAACAAATTCATATATAAATCCAAAGTAACTCTATCTAATAATGAATAGAAATAGGAAAATATTCTCTCTTTATAATATCTTCACTACTTTCAAATTATAATCCCAAGTTGCTAAAGGAGCATTAAAGTGACATTACAAAATAAAATTATTGAATTTTCATTTTGTTTTCTTTTATTTTTTGAAGGTATCCCTTATATCATCTTTTACTTGGAAGGTTTGTTTATTTTCCTAACACATTCTCCTTTTTATTTCCATTCTACATAAAAGGAAATACACAATATTGCCTTAATATTGTAGTATGGTTAAGATTACAAAGACACAACATGGGTACAAACTGAAGTTCCCATTTGTATTTGTTCTTTACCATGATATATAGCCTTGTTGGTATCTAATTGGGTGCATTTTATATCCAGTCTGAATCTATTTCCATGTACAGTAAGTGAACACCAGGAAAATGGCACATGGGAAGTTTGAGAGTTTGAAATTTTTTTCTAAAATAAAAGAAATATTCCAACTATAGACTTCATCTCACCTATTTACAACTTGTGAATTCAATAGGTTTTCCTACAATCTTTCATTTTTTAGTGTTGTCTGTTCTGCTGTAAATCTACTTTCCACCTCCTTAACTTTGAGACTATGCTTCTAAGTGGTGTGACTCAAGACTCAGTCTTATCAAGACATTTGGTCATTGCATTTAACTTATCCTACACTAAAAAGCTTCTGCATTCCAAAATATACAGAGTAGGAAGAATCAATGTATTTTGGGTTCTATAATTTCAGTAGTATTAAAGCAAATGACAGATATTGTATAGATTTGAAAATGATTAAAGAAACTTTCAAATTCATTGATAATTCATTTAATAATTATTTATTGGTACCATATTGTGATGAATTTTTATAAGGTGTTTGGGTACTTAGAAGAACAAAGCAGAATTATTCATATTCCATTGTGGTTTATGGTCTAGTCAATATAATTTAATGACTAGTACCCTACCCTATGCTAGGCAGTATAGTGAGAGGGCTTATAAAATGGGACCAATACATATTAAGCACTTCTGAGGCACATGAAGAGATAGTATGGTTAGATATAGTTTTGAGAATAATTTAAATCATGGCTATGATGAGTCCACTAGTAGTATATTAATGTTTTGGGGTTATGAAAATGTTAAACAAATTTTTCCATCTATATGTGTATATGCATATGTATGTTTCTGTTTGTATCCTTACGTGTGTCATTTTGCATATGTGCACAAAGCGATTTTTAGAAAGGATTAAATTTAAATTATAGTCTGAAAACAAGCGCTTTTAACATTTCTTATTTAAGAGCTTTATCTTCAAAAGAGTACTAAAATATGATTGATGATGTTTAAAGAGGTAAAAGGACAAAAGGCTATTCAGCTAAATGTTAATTACTGACCTACAATACCTGGATTTTTTACTCCCTAGGAGAAAATAAAAATTGATAAATCAGTTAATTGCCTAATCTACCTTTTCTAAATACCTAGTAATCTCAATAATGTTAAGAAGCAGTATTTGTCTACCTTGAGCTATGTAACTCAAATAATCTATACAACTACAATGCACAGCTGTTCTATGATTGAAGGATGTTTAATAGCCTTCAACCATTAGATTCCCAATTCCTTTTCCCATTTGTGACAACCAAAAATATCTTCAGACTTGTCTAGTGAGCATGAGGTAGGAGGAGGAAAATAGAATTGTCTTTGGATGAGAATCAATGGTTTAGAAAAGCTATTTAAGTGAAATATGATATTAATAAAGCTTATCTTACTATTTTTACTTTTATATTCTAAATAAAATTGCATGGGCCTGATTTTAAATTTAAATTTAATTAAAATAAGTATACATGTGCCATATCTAGGTTACAAACTGTATTATTATATTATTATGAATTAGATATTTAAATTGCATTAAATATAACATGAAAAAACTATTATTTAACCTTGTTAAATATGAAAAATTGAAAAGCCATACCAGGGAGAAATAATGACTTGAGAGGTTCATTCAAATTTAAAGGAACTAACATCAAAAGGAAAAAAAAAAAATAAGTGGAATTTCCTAGATGCAGCATGATAGAACTTACCACCAAGTTTTCAATTCTTAAACTGGTATGATAATGGAGCTTTCCCTTTTATATGACTATAATTTGAAAAAAATATGGAAACATTTGAGAGACAGAATGTGATTATAAAGAAATCTCAACAGGAAAATGGATAATGAAATATGAATGGTTACTAAGAATGAAATCTCATCAAAACAAGTAGATACTTTTCTGAGAATTATGGCACATGATTATATTATCTTTTCTCTGCAAACCTGTCCTCAAAGTGATTGCAGAAAAGTTATCAGGGTTGTCTATATTTTCTAAGGGTAGACAATCACTACCGTGTGACAATTCTCTCTCTGCAAGTGCAAAGAGTAATAAACTTTTTTTGAATTCTGATTCTACTTTGACATGAACATGTTTGACATGAGCAGAAATATTTTATTCTGGGGCATTGTTCAATTTCTATCTTACAAAAATGAAAAGCAAGGTAGAGGTTGAACAGTGAAGAGTGTTTATTTTTATTTGCTTTAGTTGCTGTAACTGTGAAAACAGAGCATTTTCAAAGTTAATAGTTGTACCAAAATCTTATTTGAAATGAATTAACATGTGACTATGTCTTCAGTATTGTCTTGTGCAGCCATTTGTATGTTCATAAAGCATATTATTGTCATGTTATATAAATTCATATAAAACTAAGAGCTCCAAGATGTCCATCAAAATGTATTGCACTGTTTCCACATGCTTATTCTTTCATACCTTCTCATGGTTATGTTGCTTTGTAAATGTCATATGAAAGAATATCAGTATTATTAGAGTTAGCTTGGCTGAGGAGAATAACCAGTTTCACTACTGCAATAAATTATATTTGCTTAGCAATAAGATATAGCACCAGGCAGAAAAAATGTGGGTTCTTCTTTCATGGAGATTAATATTTTGGAGGCATCAGAAAAGCAGAGAGTTTGAGTACGGTATCCCATAAGTAGTGATGTATTTTATATGAATGCACTGTGTGTATATCAGAAAACTGATGTCAGGAGAAAATGATTCACCATAATTATGGCCTTATAGCATTAAACATTCAATCCTAGGGAATTACCAAATGCTGTGGACAAAGAGAAAAATGTTAACTATTGAGTTTGCTGCTTCTGAGCTGTTCTTGAAAATGTGGTAATCTCTCCTTTGTCTAGCCTCTCTAGGCATCAGAGAGTCATTCTCTCCTAGGATATATTATCTACCCCAAGGGAACTGCTAACATGATGTGTGACCAAATTCCTGGTAGCAATCTGTAATACATTATCTAAACTTTAACTGACTGAAAGTCATTTGAGCAAAGTGATCAGCTCTATACATTTTTAAAGATATTTGTTTACTAAAGAATGAATTCTTTTAAGAATTTGTATGGTTTATAATATTATATAGACTATGATGACTTTAGCTGCTTCAGAGTCCTGCTCTTGAATTGGAATTTGTCAAAATTTCAAATGTTTAATTTAGTTTTATTTTAATTGCAGTTTTTTTGTCATTTGCCTGGGGTAGTTTCACCCACCAATTATACCGTGGCCATTCAAAATAAAGTGTGCTCTGGGTTTTTCAAGACTATGGTCTATAATTCTTGGAAAGGGATTTCTTCTGTATTTTGGCTTACAAATATTTGCAAAAGTTGAATGTTAAACTTTCATAAATCATGAAATTTCCTCAATTTCAACACATTTTCAATCCTAATCCAAAAATGTAACTGACTTTATCAAATATGTGTTTTGTGTATGTCTCAAAGGTATAAGATACTAAATGTCTGAAATATGAATAGCATACTCATTCAATTTAGCCCTCAAAAACACAGATAAATGGTTGACTCAGAGGCCTGAAGTTTTTCTAAAACAAATAGAATCTAAACTACACACTACCAAATTAAACTAAAACACAAAAAAATCTGTTCAAAGGTAGTTGAAACCCTCCCATGCAATGGAATTTGCTAAGATCTTTGTAAATATTTATCAGGAGTAAGTTTTATGATAATATGCATTTTGGAGAATGCAAAAGTTGTTTTGTGATTAATTGATTACCAGTGCAATGGTTTCCTCAATGGGACACCTACAAAAGTCTCTTGAATAAGCTTAGGTTTTTATATTCAGACAAAAATTGGGTTTGTTTCCAGCAGCTTGCCTATTTGCCTTGCAAAAACCTCTTAGGGAAGCCCAAACAAAAGGCCTGATTTTTTTCCTTTGGAATGAAAGATAGTATGAAATGTTTACGAAATAAGGAAAACAAATGCAGATTATAATTTCAATGAGCTGATTTGCTATATCATAATATAATTAATTACAAATCATGAAGATGTAACAATATATACAAACCATAATTATTTTTCCATAAAATAATTGATGTTGTATCACTGTACCAAATCTAAAATTATGCAAATTGGTTTAGGGATAAAGAAAAGGTGTGTTAGAGATTTTATTAGCTGGTTCAGCATATTACAAGATTGACTCTGTATAAGAGCTGAAACATCTTTATACTGTCTCAGCATTAATTGTTGCTAAATTATATCTGTTTGATATTTTTAGTGAAGTCTCATCTTTTCCTCCTAGACAAAGACCAAAAGGAAAGGGTTTAGGAAAATGACATGTGAGGATATGATAAAAGAACTAACCACACAAGTATTTTACATTAGATTTGTGGCTCACTTCCTCCACAAGCTCTTTCAAGGAGAGAGGGTAAACTCAACTGTTTTGTATTCTTCAGACCCCTTCTTTTAGAAACGATTGAAAGAATTTTCTTTTGTCTTTCAGATTATGATGTACTTTTAACCATAATCCAGCAAATCAGTCCTATTTTATTAAAATTGCAAGTTTATTTGCAATTTTAACTTAAGCAGTGTAAACATCATCAATTAGGCTGCTCTGTAGCCTCACAGAATATTGCAAGAACGCAAGTATGCCGCTCAGTATCATTATTAATGAATTTTCTTTAACCATTCTTTCCTTCCCTTCTGCTATACATCTTCTAAGTCAATTGCTGCTAGTACTGTCAGAGAAGTGGTCCCTGGTTAGATGACTGAGCTGAGTTTAATTTGTATCTACTTAGCCTGCCTTCTGACACCTTAAACTTCATTGTGCATTCTGCTCTAGCACTTCTGTTGGGTGAGGGAAGCTGCCAACACTGTTGCTAATGTGTAGCAAACACTAACTACCTTGTCCTTGCTTTTATCTCACTTGTCTCTCCATTCCTGGGAAGTGTTCTTATTAAAGTTAAGCACAGCTGTTCAGCTGATTGAAGGTTTGATCTAAGAATCTGTCCAAATATCATCTTGTTTGGACACCAAATGTTTAAAAGAAATGTATGCTGTGGCAAGGCGGTTGAAGAAAACAGCCATAAAGATCTCTTCTAATTGAGAGCTTTCATAATTCTGATTAATCACTAACTCTGAACTTATTTTCCCGTGTTATATCCATGGAAAATACAAAGGAAGATTTTCTTTTTTAATGCTACAAATTTTACTAATATTTTTGTCTCTTAGTCTATATTAAATTTTTCAGAATGTTTTCATCAAAGTATATATTTATGATATAATTTATGTTTATTCTGAGACCAATTGCATTATATTTTATAAATACCCACCATAAGGATTATAAATCTTCATTGATGTAAATTCATAATGGATAATTTCTTGGCCATGTTATAAATACCACAAAATAGATGCATCAGTAATGTTTTATTAAGTCGTACAGATATAGAAAAGTAATTTTAGCATCAGTTTTAAATCTACAAAATGATGAGCCCTGCCAATGATGTGATAATCCTGCAATTAGGAATACTATTTGTTAGGTGAATAGACTGTCAAATCAGATTTCTTGAGAAAATATGATTAAATGTCTGACTATGATAATGTCAATAGCAATGATAGTCATAGGGAACTAATATACATAAGAGAGATGCCTAGATCCATATTTGAGGATCAGGGATTTAAATACCATAGGATAATTTGAGCCAGACACTAGAATTTAAAAATTTTCTGTGATTTGAGATCACAGAAAACAAAAGAGAAAAAAATTCAGAGAGGTAAATAATTTTATATACTCATTAATCTGCTGGAAATAGTGTGTTTTCTTTCATTTAATGTATACACACAAGGTTGATATGTAACATTTAAAATGCATCTACAAATGAAACTGCTTTGTAACCACCTCCTATTTCTCATTTCTAAGTGATATTGGGGAAATGTCTCTATAAGCTTAAAAATGAAAATATGCCTTTACATATTTATTTAATTTTATAACTCTAGGAAAATATTAATCATACTCATTGGCTTATGGCACATGGGCACCATCAGTCTGGACAAGTTTCCTTTCCCTTTTGTCCCTTTAGTCCATCCCCACCATTGTTTTCCATTTCCACATACCAGTGATGTTCAATGTTGTGTTTGTGCTATACATGTTGTGATGGTTGGGTTCAGATGTCAATTTGGCCAGGTGATGGTGCCCACTTGTCTGGTCAGGCAGGCACTGGCCTAACCATTACTGCAAAGATATTTTGTAGCTGGTTGATAAATCAGAAGGCTGGTTTATTAAATCATCAGTCAGTTGATTGCATCTGTGATTGATTATATCTGCAATTAAATAAAGATGTGCCTTCCACAAACAAGAAAATCCATAGGTTGGATTTGATCCAATCAATTGAAGACTTTTAGCACACATACATTTTAGTTTTCCTTTGCATAAAGCTTTTTCTGTTTAAGGATAAGTGGTCAGGATAGTTACTTTTTTCTCTTTTGGCAAAACTATCAATTTGAAAACTGAACCCATATAGAATTATAAAATTCAAATTTTTTATTACATTCAGTTGCTCTCTATAATCAATAAAAAATTATTGGCTTAAACAAGAGAGAATCTTATTATCTCATAGGAGAAATTTCAGATTTTGGTGGTCCAGGACTGATACGGGATTTCATAGCCCAAGTTCTTCCTATTTTGTTGCTTGGCCTCACTAGCATTACATCTGAATCTTAAGGAGGAGGAATGAGAAGAGAAAGGAGCAAATGGAACACAGTAATTATCTTTTAATGTTTCCAGGAAGTTGTTACAGTGTACTTCAACTTTCTTGTTATTAGTCAGCACTTATTCATAAGGCTAGTCTTCATTCTAGTCATCTGTGTCTCAGATAAATTTTGGGAGATTATTTTTTGCTGCAGAATGAAAATATACTCCATCTTTGTACTATACTTCTCTGACTCTTCTTTGAATCAAAGCAGTTACTTTATCCTTTATTGCTCTGAAGCATTTGGCTTAAAAATGAAAACTTCAACTACAGATTTTTGAGTGTGTGGGGGGAATTTTAAGTTATGGCAAGGATAGCTCCCTCATTCGTTGTCCTTGTCCTCACCACTTTTTGTGTAACGTCTGATCAGTCTAGGCTACTTTTGGCAACCCCAACATGTATTTTTCTATTTTTGGATTGAATTGATTGCATAATTTCTCTAAAAATTGAATTTCTGAATTTATAAAATGTAAATAGTAAATATTTTCTATTGTAAGCTTTCCAAGAAGATAAAGAGGAAATGCTGAAATACACTCTTGTTCAAAGCAGATGTCATTATAAATTATTTTAAATTCCATACTGCAATACAGGAAAACAGATAATGGAGACAATTTTAGTTCAATAAATGGTAATTAACAAGAAGCTGCTTTAGTTCTTTTCTACCAGAAGCACATGGATACCGTCATGGTCAGGTTCATGTGTCAACTTGGTGAGATGGTGGTACCCGGTCATCTGGTTGGGCAAGCACTGACCTGTCTGTTGCTATGAGGACATTTCATGGACTTAAGTCATGATTACATTGGCTGCATCCGCAACTGATTGCATTTGTAATCAGCTAAGGGGAGGGTTTTCTGCAATGAGTGACACTTAAATCTAATCACTAGAAGGCTTTTAAGGAGGATTCAGAAGAGACAGTCACTCTTCCTGCTTCAGCCGGTGAGCTTCTCCTGTGGAGTTTATCCAGACTCTTCGTTGGAGATGCCAGCTTCACAGCCTGCCCTGTGGATTTCAGACTCTACATTCCCACAGTTTTGTGAGACACTTTCATGAATTTTATATTTCCTGCTGATTCTGGTTCTCTAGAGAATCCTGGCTAATACATCTTGGTACCAGGAGTAGTTCTTAAGAAACAGAATCTTAAAAATGGGTATTTACAATTGATTTTCTTCTCTGTCTGGACTCAAAGGCACTGAGGGCCCTGTTTCCCATAATGAGAATGACACTGACAATCCATGGGGTGAGCTGACAAAAGAGATAGTCAAAATAGCACCATTGGATTCTTCTAATGCTTTGCTTTTATGAAACCAGGCTCTGGAGGATATGTTTTTGACACCTTTTTGGAGTTTTGTGGAAATAGGAGGTATAGATATGTTGGCTGTTTGTTGTTAGACACACTGGATACATTAATAATGGAAAAGGATGAGCTGAAGGCTTCAAATGAGAAGTTTACGAGCTGCATGACAAATGTAAACGTTTCTATGAGTGCCCTGAAGGAAAATCTTATTTCCTGTAGCCACAGACTTGAGATCTCCAAAATTCAGACTCAGAATCTTATTGTTAGAGTAGCAACTTTACAACGTAAACAGAAACCTCAGTCTTGCATGGTGTCTGCCGTTAAAGTGAGGGCATTGATTGGAAAGGAGTGGGACCCTGAAAAATAGGATGGCGACATATGGATTGATAATGAAGTCACTGGAGAGGGTGAAACCCTAGGTGGTGCTGAGTCTTTTTCTAGATAACCCTGTAATAGTCTGCGCTGAGGACATAGCTGCCCCACCTCCACCCTGCCCTGAGGAGTTGGCCACTCAACTTTCACCTGAAGGATTAACCCTAGAGTGGTTAATTATGTGTCATCAGATGAAACTGCATATGAATGCCCTGAAACAATTGGCTTGGAAGATACTTCTAATTGTTTTCATGACCCATCCCCACCACCCCTCATTTCTTCCAGACCTATAACTAGACCAAAGTCCCAACAGACCCCAAAAGATGAGATACAATGTATCCCACATGCGGAGATATGTTATACTCTAAAAGAACTGCATGGGTTTCCAATATATATAGACAGAACTCAGGGCAATATGAGTGGCAACAGATTTTAAGGGTGTGTGATAATGGTAGGAGGTATACAAAGCTGGATCAAGCTGAATTTATTGATATGGGCCAACTAAGTAGAGATTCTGCATTCAATATTATAGTTCAAGGGGTTAGGAAAGGTATTAACAGTTTGTTTGGATGCTGGGTTGAAACATGGATCAAAAGGTGGCCAACATTACCTGAGGTTGAAATGCCAGAACTGCCCTGGTATAATGTAGATGAGGAGATCCAGTGGCTTAGACAGATCAGGATATTAAAGTGGATTTATCATGGAAAGCTTGCTCATACACCCCAGGAATGTCCAGAAGATGCACCTTTTACTAGAACTGTGAGAAATAAATTTGTGAGACTAGCTCCATCATCCCTGAAGAGCTCAGTAGTTGCCTTTCTCTGTAGGTCAGATACAGACCTACACTGTGGGAACTGCTGTCACTGAGCTGGAATCTTCCTCTGCTGAAGTCACCCTCTGGTGCACATTGACATGGGACACAAATATCTTGATGTTTTTAGACCACTCAGAAAGGTCTATCCACAGAGCTCTTTTCCAGACTCTTTGTCACCAATTTTCCAATCATGCTCTTTCCAAGTCCCTGACCATCCAGCCAAATCATTAACAACTGCCTATGAGTCAGTATACAAGCACACCCCTGGCCAGTTCTCCTTCCAAGCAAAATGAACAACCAGGTACACTGCTCAAAGTTCTGCCCACTGGGAGGATTTCCCCTCACTGCTGTCCTTCAGGGACATCCTAGTGATGCAGCTCTCCACTTTGGGGTGGTACCTGAATATCATGCAGAATCAGCTATAAACCAGGGCAGGGTTTTCCTTTCTTCAGTCAACTCACTGTAAAGAATTACCCAAGAGGCCATGGCTCTGTTCTGGGAACAGAGAAGGTAATGTGGCAGGAGTGCAGACCATGGGCATTTGGGCCACTTCTTCATGTAACTAACTTGTACCTTCAGGATCTGCTCTGGCCCAATCTCATATATACCATTTTCATTTTATGATGGAGTGCTGTTGCACATGTCCAACTTTATGGCTTGGTGGGTCAGACAACACCCAGCTCATGATAGGCAACTCAGGTCTCATGGTAACTTGGTGGCCCATAGTTAAGCATTCAGTCTCTACTAAGACACAGTAGCAGCCCAAAAGCTGTTTCTCAAAAGGAGATAGTTATTTGCAGCAGATGGTAAGCCTTTGCTCTAAAATCCTAATGGTCTACATTGTGATTCTCCTGGCAGCATCTCTACTTGCCACCAACCCTTCCAGCACCATTGGATCTACTGGATCATATGGGCTAAGTGGCAGAGCAGCTTTTACAGCACCCTGAACCTGTCGCAGGGCTTCATATTGTTCAGGTTCCCACTCAAAATTAGATACTTTGCTGGTCACTCGATAAATGGGCCAGAGTAGCACACCCAAATGAGGAATATGTTGTTGCCAAAATCCAAAGAGACCAACTAGGTGTTGTGCCTTTGGATCACCCCACCAGGTCAAGAACCACGGCCAGCTGAGGGGCTTGCTGAGGATAAAGGGAACATGGAATGGGTAGTGGAAGAAGGTAGTGATAAATAGGAACTAAGATCATGTGATCAGTTACAGAAATGAGGATTGTAATGCTGTTTTGTTCATACTATCATATTTAAATTGTAAGACATCAAGTTTAAGAGTGAATATTACCCAAGGAGTTGCATTCTATTCTGGGGAGATTGAATATGTTTCCAGTTGTACGTGGGACAGATGAATATTGTTAGGTGAGGGAGAAATGTGTCTGTTATTGTTCTCTATTTAGAGATTAAGTATGGTTTAAGGGGATGTGTATAGCTGCCAAGTTGACAAGGGGTGGACTGTGATGGTCAGGTTCATGTGTCAGCTTGGCCAGGTGGTGGTGCCTGGTTGTCTTGTCAGGGAAGCCCTGGCTTTTCTGTTGCTATGAGGACATTTCATGGACTTAAATCATTAATATGTTGACTGAATCCACAGCTGATTGCGTTTGTTAGCATCTAAGGGGGTGTCTTTTGCAATGAGTAATGCTTAATCCAATCACTGAAAGTCTTTTAAGGAGGATTCTTAAGGGGCAGTCACTCTTTCTGCTTCAACCAGGAAGCCTCTCCTGTGGAGTTCATCCACACCCTTAATTGGAGTCACCAGCTTCATAGCCTGCCATACAGAATTTGGACTCTTCCATTCCCACAGTTATCCAGTCCTCTTCTCCTGAGAGTTTGTTGATGAACTTCACTGGATTTACCAGCTTGCAGCCTGCCATACAGATCTTGGACCCTTACTTCCCATGGTTGCCTGGCCAGCTTCTCCTGAGAGTTCACTGAGGATCTTCATTGGTTACCAGCTTGTGGCCTGCCCTACAGACTTTGGACCCTACATTTCCATGGTTATATGAGATACTTTTATAAATTTGGCATCTACAGATACTTCCTACTTATTCTGTTTATCTAGAGAACCCTAAGTAACACAACTACCTAGCTATAAAATCATGTTATTTCAATCCTGAATATAAGAGATGGTGTTTGGTAGATGAGAAAATGTTTGTGATTTAGATACTGATATTGTTTAATTCTATATCCATTCAAAGAATTAATAACTGTTTGACATTGGAAAATATTTGACCTATGATTTTTATTTTGGAATTAAAAAAATAAACAATATTACCCTTTTGAACAAACTTGTAATATCAATGCATGATATCGATGAATCTTCAGATGGCCATACTAACATCCAATCTCGCTGCTGCAGGTGATGGTATAGATGGAAAAACAAGCAGTGAACATGAGATTTATGAGCATGAGCCCTTTCCCATACTTAATTTCTTGGTCAGAAGCAATGTTGTGTGAAATACTATAATGATAAATATATTTTTCTGTAATTTTTTAGGTGATGGTTTTGACAAAAACATTTTGGGCATAAAAAGACACTCACATCTAGAGTAAAGGTCTATTCCAGTGAGGACAAAGTGTTATCCATTTAATTTTGGGAGTCTCACTTAACCTGCCACTAAATGACTGACTGGTAAGCCCAGAATAGGGTGCTATTTTGAGGGCTGAGTGTTGGTGTCTGATTGGGCAGGTTGACTACTATCTGTAGTTGTAGTCATATCAGAATTGATAAGGAAAACTCCATGTCCAGTTTTCTTCCCTGCTCCTAAGAGCACTTTGTTCATGTTAATTATGTGTAGGAGTAGAGGTTTACTTATGTCAACCTGCCCATCTAATAATTGTGTCTCATTTTCTAGATTACTTATTGGAGAGCCCTCATATAACATACAAATTCCTTCACATTCAGGGCCTATTTATTAATGATTATTCATGTTCCTTTTAATCTAACATCCTTGTATCAATTTCCCATGTTTGTTCTTTATAAACCATGACTATTCAGCCATATTGTTAACTACTGCCTGTGAATCGTCGTAGGTCCATTTCCCTGGATATTTAGGCTTCAAGAGAAGATGAACAACTAGGTACAATGTTCAATGTTTTGGATTTTGAATCATTGGGATGACCCTTTATTAGAATATCTTCTTTTAGAGTGACCCCAGAGGTGTGCTTTCAAGTAGTGCCAATATATTGTGCAAAAATATCTGTAAACAGATTCTGATTTTTTTCTACTTATAGGGAACTCCCCCTAAGACCACATGTGTGGGTTGAGTGAGAGGACGCAATGTAGCACACCATTCTGCCATGGGTACTTTAAATGCCATCAGATCTGCTAGGTTATATATGCCTACCTTGTTCTGTTGCAGAGCCTCTACTTGTTCTTGGATCCACTAAAAAATGGTAGCTTTTTAAATGTTATTCAGCAAATAATTCAGAGTAGCATGCATAAATGAGATATAGATAGCCTCCAGATTCGAAAGATGTCTTCTTGGCATCATGCCTCTTTCTTAGTAGTTATTCAACTTGAAGGGGTATGTCAACCTTCTCCAGCCCCTTGAATTTCTGTGCTATTTATTCCCCATCCTTTGACATGCATATGTTTAACAAAGTATCTAGAATAATTGCTTCATACTAATAACCAGGCCAAGTCCTCATGGAATCATGAATGTAATAAATCAAAATAATAGAACTTTCCTGTGGCATGAAGAGGTGATCAAGATACATCCAGACTAGACTCTGATGTAGAATTATATATATATTAAGAGGATTCAGTATCCTCTTAATTCTTGAGGCTATGAGATTCTAAATTGGCTTATATCAGAGAAGTATTTCAGTGGCTGTGATTCTCCATTATGGTGATTTAAATCACACTTCTGTTCACTAACTTAGTTGGCTGCCAACATATTTCAAATTAGAGATAGAATAATCAACTATTCAATAATAAAAATCTCTGCACATTAAACTTTTCTGATTAATGGTGTTAGGTCTAGCACCTATTATAATAAACATGTGTACTTTGTCTTGACAATAAGGGCCACCACATGGCACAGATCTCATTATACCCATTACATTTGACACAGCTCAAGTCAATGGCACCAGTTCCACTATCGTTTCTGTCTTACAAAGCATAGCCTTCACAGAAATATTCATTTATAGAAGGGCTCCACTATTGACTGTATTTTTCTAACATTGTGAAGAAATGTGCTCTTTAACTTCCCATGATATGTAGTTAGGGGGATGGGTAAGCAATTGTAATGATAAATTCATTCGAGTATTTCATTCTTCCCCCAACCTTTGGACGTTTAATCTACAGTATGCTAAAGAAGTTATAGCATTTCTGTTTTCTTAGTATTGTGCATTTTTGGATCCAAATCAAACAACCAGCAATATGTTAGATCTACTTCCAACCACTTCAGGTAATACATTACATTTTTACTTAAGGAGCCTAAATTCAACCATAATATAACATTTATATTCCATCGCCCTGATTTAAAACCTTTAGAATGAATTCCAACATATGTTCCTCAGGATTCCATATATATACCTTTGTAAAATCTGCAGTCATTGCAGGTGTAGGTATTGCCCCACCCCACCCCACCAATGTGACTCAGCAGATTAGTGACATTTTGGACACGATGCTCCCATGCCCAGGACCCTCCTCCAAACTTCACAGCATAAAAATATATGACTGCTACTCCTGTCCTGCCTTCAAACTCTTAAAGAAAGTTTTTCTATGAGCAACACTAATCTGGCAAAATGCAATGAGAAGAATTCTGGACAATGCAATTGCGGTTTAGCTGAACTGACATAGTAATAAAACATCACACTTCATTTGGCAGAAAGAGAATGAGCATAGGATAAAGGGTAAATATCCTATGAAGGAAACTTTAGGTTCGAGGTAAGAATAATCTTTAATAAACTGATGTCCAATAACTCTTCTGCTTTCTGACAATAGCAACATTTTCTTATTCTTGATCTAGTGCAATACGACCTAAATGACAGAGAAATACATTTTTAAATAGAAATTGCAGTTTTAGGGAAGATGGATAAATTTATGAATGTTTAAGTGTTTCCCAACTCTAAAAATTTAATTCATTACAGAAATAATTATACATCTCCCTGCATCCATTTTCACTTAAGGAAAACTCAATACTCCATAAATCATCATTTAATTTTATGCCAGGAGGTAATGTATTGGTGAGAAATATAAATATTTCTTATACCTTGTATATATACCATGTGTACAGTCATTGTGCTAAGTTTAGGGGACACCAAGATGTAGGTGATGCAGTCTATGGCTTCAAGAAGATATCAACTAATAGGTATTAGCACTGCAAAGACACACATTATAACTCCCTGCAAGTCAAATAAAATGATAACGCTGAGCTTTTTAAAAACATTACATTCTCTTAGATAGAAATAAGTAAATATTTCTGGATATTGTATTTCAATTTGTTTTTATAGTACCAAAAAATATAAAATCCCAAACATTTGGAGATTTATCTAGTTATTTCACATTTCAAGGAAGAAAACAGATTATGTTTCATATGACAGAGTTCTTCAGTTAATTTACTAAGAAAGAAGTAATGTTCGTGTTGCCATAGTTCACATATTTTTACCGATTTGTTTTAAATAGGCAGTTACATTTGGATTTGACATTTCAAAATCCCTGACATACATTGCTAAGTTAAAGAAAATCATCCAAGAAGCACATAATGCCTTGATTATATGAAATTGAAGTCTTGCTGCTTTGTGCTAGTTCTTACTTATTTGATTAGCCAATGCATAGTACAGAGTGTCTCTATGTGTTGGTATGTGTTTATGTTTAAAGAGAATTTCAAGATACAAATGGGATCCTGGGAAACACTAGGAAAACTTTCATAAATGCTGTTGAAAAATTGGCACAAAACTGTAGAAATTAATAAAACATTTGCACTTGTATATAGAAACATATGCTCTTTGGAGATGGGTCCTTGTTACCAATATTATATTACCAAGAGTTAAAGGTGGAGAGCAAATGCAATGTGACTGGTCAAGATACAAAAGTGAGTGAGATTGGCAGGAAAATTTAAGCAGGTGATAATGTTGATAAAACACTGAGACAAGCAACTGCGAGCTAACTTTTCAGAAATAGTATATAGTTGCTTCATCATTTTGTTTTGTTTTTAATCAAATGGAAATAAATGGAACTCCTACATTATTACGGAAAGGAATGTGATAAATGCATTACCTGTTATAGGAAATAACTTGCCTATCCGGTAATCTTGTTACATAGAGTTTGCAGGCTTCTCAGGATGATAGTAATTCAAAGTAATATGAGTGCTTTTAATCTTTTATGAATATAATCCAAACTTCAACAATTTTGCATATGGCTTTGCTTCTTCACATTTCTTCCCCCACTCCCACAGTTAATTTTATGCTGGCACATACTGCATTTTTTTCCAACATGTTTTGCATTTCTCTTCTGTAGTGGATATGTTGACACTTCTTTTGGATTCCACAATCCCTGTTTGTCCCATCCCTTCCCCAGGCTAAAACTAGGGATTAGAATATAGCAGTTACTTAATAAACATTTGTTGTATTGAATTGCTGCATTCCAGCAATGTTTTTATATTTGGGACGAGCTATATAGCTTCCAGCCTGATGGTTTATATATATTTGGGAACAAATTATTTGGGGAGGTTATAAATAGCATAACCCTCCCCAAATCATTTAAATAATGAAGGCTCTCAAAGACTATTAATCAAACTACATGGAGAGGAGTCATAAATATTCATGATTAGTCTCATACCCTCGTTTTTAATGATTGTGCTGCTCATTCTATATAAAAAGTCTGTCTTTTTTCTTATGTATCATTTGGTAAAGCTGTTTTCTGAAAAGAACGTGAATGATTATCAATTCTTTTCTTGTTTTGGTATACAATCTGTGCTTGAAGGGGGATGAACCAAAGCATGCATACATCTTCAAACTTGTGATGTGTGTTTAGAAATGAGATGAATTTGAAAGATTATGCAGATATTATTATTCAAATAGCTTGGGATTTTCTTGTTCCCTGAATTTTTTTTTTTGCATTAGTAAGTCTTTATAAATTTGACAAACTCATGAATTTTCCACAGTTATTCACCAGCTACGCATGAGTGCCCATGTATCCAGGCTGAATACTGTAATTATCAGGAATTATTTTTATTGTAAAGTTATAATCACTTCATCTCCTTCTAATGTGAATCAGGCTTATCAGGAATGTTATGCTTTGTAAATGGTAATTAGGTAAATACGGAAAAAAGAGAAAGGAATGTCTTTAAGGGGAGGCTGTAATCATCTCTAGGTTAAGAAACTTCAATGGTCGCTGCTTACAATTGAGAGTAAATTGAAGATGTCTTTTTAAAAACATCAAATGTTTCAACAGTGTTTGTTGCTCCATGAATCAAAATTAGATTGCTCAACTTTCAAAAGTCAAAGTCTTAATCTCTTCCTATTTAGGTTTAAGTAGTACCTACATATGAAATTTTAATTATATTTTTCATGCTTATATATTATGAAAATATTACATATATATTTAAAGTAAAGCATTCATAGCAAGTAAATAGAAGGCAGCTAAGTTACCATAGAGAAAGAATTTCTAAAAAGATCTCAAAAGTAATCAAAAGGATGAAATGTTTATTGAAGGGATATGCCAACTCAAGCTTGTAGACTCTTTTCTTCCCCCTTTCTGAAATTCGTGTTCATGACCTTTGCTTCTTCATTGACAATCCTTTCGTGGAATAATTATATTTTGCTTCTTATTCAATGTCATTCTCCAAAAAGAGAGTGTTTTTACTATTGACAAAAATAAATCCATGCTTCAATAAATGATATAATTTTTGAGACCATCTTCCTGGAGTTAAGATTTCTTGTATCCAAAAATCGTCAACACAGGCCAACTAGGCAGTAAACACCAATATATGTGCCATTATCTCAGCTCGGACTTTAGAGGATTGTGAATTAAAGATGTTGCCTGGTGCATATAACTGAATTGTAGATACTTCTCCTGGTGAACGTGCCTAACTCCTGAATTAGGTCACATTCAAATTCTTTTGTAATAAAACATGCTATAAACACATGGAAAAAATACAAAAAAAGAAAACAAGTATAGCAGTTGACTCAGAACTTTTCAAAAGAGTGTTCCATCTTGTATTTTCCTTGTAGTAATAGCTCCTTAATTTGCAGAGTAGATTTGATCTTATCAACATGAAATGTTTCAAGGGATTGTCCAAATGCATCCACCTTCTAATGAAAGATGATTTTATTCACTGAAGAAGAGACAGTATCATGATTTGAATAAGAAACTTTCATATGCTCCTTTTAAGTACTATCATATTTCTTGTCTAAAGATGTTAGTCTTTTATCCTTAAATTTATCTTACATTTGAGTATTAATATCAATTCCCCCAACTTCTTGAGACTCTAACCACATTTGGGAAGGCAGGCAGGTTTCTGAAGATAGAAGATAGAGACAAATTATTAACGAGGTTACAATGAGAAACTCTTGTATTTGCTTTTAAAAGGAAATACAGCGTAGAAGATTCTGGTCTTAATTTGATAAAATCATGGCTTTGATGGCTATTTCAGTTCGGTTGAATTTTTAAAATAGTGAAGTTAGTAGCTTATGTACAGAAGAAACCAATTATATTTTTGAAATATTAATTTTGTATTTATTATATAATATGACTAAGCTTTTATCCCTTCTTTTTCATGATTTTTTTTAACAGAGAGGGAGATGATGATTAGTTCATTTTGCTTTGTCACAGATACATGTACCAACTTGTATTTTTTGTTCCCTGGGCCCATGTCCTCCCCCAAACATTCAATTTTGTGATTTCTCTGATAGAAGAGTTAGTGACCACTGCCACCTCTCAGGACTTGTTTTCTGGTTCTTCTGTTGTCAGCGGAGTCTGGAACCCCAGCTGTTAGGTCTCCTCTCACAAGCACCTGCCTAACTCCTTTCCATTGTTTCATCACAAAGAGTAGTTTTTGCTTGTTTGTTTGTTTTCCCCTGTATTTTTACCTTTTCTAACCTATCGTTTTATACTTCTCCCTTCTTATGTCACCCGTGTTACCTTTTATTTTGCCCGGTTTAAAAATCTTATTTTCTTCCTTTTCTAATTTTTCAGTAGTAGTCACTTTCATTTCAAATATAGTAAAATGTAAGTTTTACAGATTTAAATTAAATAATAGAATTAAATGCCTGTAGACCACAATTTTGTATAAGGAATTTCCTTATAGCACCCTTCTTAACACAGTGAATGCACGTATTAGATTAATTGTCCACTGAATGAGACAATACCTGCTTTTTCATCTTTATATTTCACAGTTTGGTATATACTAAAAATGTAATTAATTGTGGTTTATTTGAAATCACCTTGAAATTAAACCTTTTCTGTCTTTTAATTGTTGTTGTTTTTATAGGAAATGTCTTCCATTTTATAATTAAATTTAATAAATGACTTGTATTAAAAGTCATTTTAAAGCGTATTTTTCAATCAATTATTCTTTCATGCTTTTAAAACCTCCGGCCCTAGGCTGCACAGTCAAAGAATATAATGCAGACCATTGTAGATGGTCCCTTCTTTCATAAAGCACATAGTTTGATGGATAATCCATATATTAATCAGAGAACTACATGCGGATATGGGCATGCTGCAAAAATTAATGCATAAATTACCAAAATTTATGTGTTTAAAATAAAAGGCCCAACCCAAGTCTTTCTCCTTGAAGCTATAACTGATCTCTCTGTACTCAAAATTTGTCATTATTTCTTTTTAATTTAAAATACATTTATTAATTTCAGGGTTGCCGATTTAGTAAATAAAAATGCAGGACACCAAGTTGAATTTGAATAGCAAATAAACAATAAATAATTGTTATGGCTTCCTATTGTGGATGCAAAAATAAATCAGTGGCTTAAAACAAGCCACTAAATGCTAAAATACAAGAACTCTCTATTCTTACAGTTCTAGAAGTCAGAAGTTTAAAATGTGTACTACTGGGCTAAAATGATGGGTCAAGAAGGCAAAGTTCCTTCTAGTGGTTTTAGGAGGAAATCTGTTACTTTTGCATTTCCAACACCTACAGCATCCCACGGTCCTTGCCCATGGTTCTTTTCCATCTTCAAAGCAAACAATAGTGGTTGAGTTCTCACATCACATCCCTGCAAGCTTCTTTCCATTTTCATATCTCCTACCAGATTTATAACATGTATTTGTGACATATATTTTATGTATGTGCACAACACACACATTATATGTAATCTGCAAACCCTAATTTACCTGTATATGCTTACATAGCACTCACACATGATTTTTATTCAGATTTATTATATTTTGCTCAGAATAAATTCTGAAATACATCTGTCTTTGGATGCTCCTGCTTTGCTCTTACTGGTTACAGATGACTTATCATTGGAGACAGGGAGCGGAGCTGTCATCCTTGGAAGTCTTGATCTAGAGCAATAGTGAAAATACCTGATAGTATATGATGATGCACCTACTCTAGGGGTCCTTAGAAATAAGCAGAGTAGAAATAGCTAGAGAGTATTGAGTGCTTATAATGTGCTAGGTACTTAAAATGTGTTTTGTTTTGTTCCATTTAATCCTAACAAGATCTATGGAGGACATTTTATGTGTCCCATTTTCCAGTAGATAAAACTGATACTTGGACCATTTTAGTACTTTATCGAAGGTTGTACATAGCTAGCGTCCAAATTTCTTTACAACTGGACTACATGTAAGTCTCGTTGTGTCAAAGGAGTGATTAGCATTGCCTACATTACAACACTAACTTTTACATGGAAATTTAATGAGGAAACCTGCCTGACTCTGTGACCTTTGGCTTATATAACTTAGATATTAGGGATCATTGTTCATGTCATCAGTATGCATATTTGTTTGTGATGATCTTTACAAAGTTAATTTAACAGGGTACAATGAGTATTCTGAGTTCACTCAAAGTCACAAAGTTAGAATTCCTGAATGTTTCATTGCCATTTATATATATATCGTTTATCATGGAAATAGTCCAGAATCAATGAAATTCTTATATATTCTGTTTCTGATATTGAACTTGGAAATTTATATGCTAATTCACATTCATATTAAATTTTAATACAAATAGATAAACGTGAATAAAAGTCACAATTTTTGTTTTTGAAATCATTAAGTTCATTAATGGTTACATTATTTGTTGGTTTAAGAGGTTTAATCTGCAAATTGTCCTTCTAACATTTCTCTTAGTATTTAAGCTTAGAAATGCCTTACTTAAAAATGCAAGAAAAAAATGCAAGAAGTTTCCAGTAAATTTTCAGGTTCCAGAGATATATTATTTATGTTAACAAACCGGAAAGAGTTCATTTGCTTTAATATTTATGAGGAGATCAATGAGACATACAATACAGTATTACTTAGTTCTCAAACCACTACCAGACATAGATTCAATAAATGGAATATTATCCAAAGAATACATCAGCAATTCATAAATAAATAATTGTTATAAATGTCCAGCTCTTTAAGACTTTGGATTACTCTCCTGAAGCCAGCCGTTAAATCCATTAAAAAATGTAATTGTAAGGAAAATTAGATGCAGTCTTTCTCACAGCAGACTACATATTTTGAGGCTATATTGGTTTTAAGCCTTTGAAAGTAATAAGCCTTTGAAGGTTCATTAAGCTATTACTCTTGAGTTATTTGAAATATTGAATAACCTCAGAATGGTCTGGTTTGAAGAGGTTTAATTGGGAAGAGCTGTGCCCTGCCTTTTAAATAAAATATTTTGTAAGATACTCATAAGGATATTAACTTTCAAAGCATTTTACAATGAATAAATAGAAGTGAAAAATTAAATAAGCATACTACTTGGGAATAAAAATGCTTGTTAATAAAATGACTGAAATCAAATGGAATTTAAAGGTTAAAACACACAAATGTCATTGGCCAGAAATAGTGGTTTATTTCTTTCTCTTCGGTAGCAGATGTGGATTGAAACGTATCAAACATTTATCAGTAATCAGTAAGAATTGTGAAAAAAAGCCAAAGGAAGTGACAACACTTTCCTTTAAGATACTAAGTTTAAAAAGGGATATAGGAATAAACTGCAAACTGTTAATCTAATATGCATGCAATGACTGTAAAGTGGAAAGGCCATAGCCTGGCAGTTCATTTCAAATGCCTTGTAGCTATCTTTTCAAGGACAATTAGTTTATTCACATGTGGCATTCATCAGTCACTTCACATTGACACACCTTAATTTCATTTATTAAAAATATCAGATTAAACATTGCAAATGAATTCTCTCATATATTAAAGTGCATGTCCCAATCAACTGCAAAGGACTTTCAAGTTTTACCAAACACTTTAACAATGAAAATCCTTCCAGTAATCTCTAAAAAGTCCCTGACTCCTTCTATGAAGCCTGGGATAAATTCTCCAAGTTAATTTATATTTGGGAATTCTTCATACTCCAGGGTATCGCATACACCCTTGCAAAATTGCTATTATTATTTAAGTGTAATGATTAGGTATTATACTTAAGTAAGATTCATCAAATTTTTATAATGCAATATGACATGCTATATATATTATAGATAGATAGATAGACAGGTAGATAGATAGATGTAATCTTCAATTATCGGCACTAGCGAAATTATTTATCCCTTTGGCACTATGATATTGTAAGACAGAATTTTTTATTGTCTATTTCAATTTCAAAGTAGTGCCAACATTAGGAATCAATTTTTGGTTGTTGTTGATAATCTTTTCAAGTCCTAAATTATTCCAAATCGCAAAATTATTTTCAGTGGCTTACTCAGAAAGAAAGGCTTCATTTATAATTAACTGAAATCATGAAGCAAATTGCTCTTGCTTTTATACATCTTGAATAATTCAACATATTTTCTTAGTAAAAAGGACGCTGATAGATAATAAAGTAAGTAGACATGCACTAGAGACACTTTTAACCACAGCGTCCAAAAAATAAAGAAATCAGTATGCTTACGAATAGACTGGTTAAGTGGTCCAGCTCTGCTCCAATTGGGGTATATAAAATGAATATAAATGCTGTTAACATATGAAAATTCACCCATGCTGATAATAATTGAAAGAAAAAGGAAAATACAGGATAGTTAACATTTTTTTAAAAAAGAAAATCCACTAAGGAAAGTTTCCTTTTATATTCATTCATCGCTCTTCAGCAACCATTCCCACATGCCAGAAGGCTGTATACTCAACACATCTGGTATTCCCTATTATCAGACACTAGGAAAACTCTGTGTTCAAAGCTTTCATATTGTACCATAAAGTATTAAATGCTTGTTATTGATTTACTGTAGTGCATTTGTATCTGTACATGTTTAACAATCAAATGACTAACAACATTTGAATTGGGATGAGGAAAAATGCACTGCTGATCTTGTTATTTCTATGATGAGAAAAAATGGGTAAAAGAAACATACAATCCTATTGCAAGAGGTAGTAAACTTTGTCAAAATAAATTGGTTCAGTTAAACTGTTTAGTTTAGTCTTTTGGTCCTGCTAAAGTTGATCTTAGGTTTCCTACAATTAGAAATAAACAAAATTTACGGTTACTTCAGCATTTGAAGTTTGATCATGTTGGAAGAAAAAAAAAAAAAGACTTGGATCAGAAGCCATCCAGCAGAATGACCAGTCAACAAGAGCTATCAGAAGAGAAACCCAGCAGGCAATATAATCAAAGACTAAGAGAAGATGAAAATGTGATAATGATGAAATATGCAAAATCTGTTCAGGGAAAACTTAACTCTCACACTGTGTGCAAGGACTTAAGAGGATCCAGAAATGTTTTGTTACTTTAGCCAAGTTGTCTTAGTATAAGAATAACAAAATTACTTATGAGATGCAGCTTCTCTCAACAATTAAATATGTTGACAAACTTTACTGGTTGGTGTTTTTATATAAGACAGCATTTATTTAAAGTTAAAGAGTTATTAAAAATGAGTCATATATATCAGCTTAATTCATTCAATTATTATGCAGTCTTCTTTCAATGGGCATATGAATAAACATAAAGATCCAAATGCACACAATTTCTTTAATTCAAAAACTAGAATGGCAACTGTTCTTTCCTCATGTTTGGACTAGAAACCATACATGTCTCATTTGCCAGAAAACATGATCTTGAGTTAATGACTTTCTAGGTCCTGCCAGAAGCTTCATTTTCAAAATTATATTTGACAGTCAAAGGAACATGTTAAGAATTCATTATCACAGGTTGTAAGCTTTTTTCACATTTAAATTTTATTACCAAAGGCAATTCACTTGTGCTAGGAAAAGTTTAAAAACATTTTACAAAGCAAATCCAAATCTGTTATGATCTGATATGAGAGGACATTTCTGAAGAACTTCCATACCTTTAAAAAATAGACATGGCTGAAGATAGTATATCATCAAGTACAAAGACCCTGAGACAAGGGTATGTAAAATACATTCCTTTTGATATGATATCAAGAAAACAATTTTCCCTCTGGAAAGACTTACAGGATTAACTTTAAGAAGGTAGTAAGCATTTGCCTACTTATTATATTGTGCCTTATGTTTGACTTCAATAAATATGCAAGCTAAATGGATTCTATTGAATTAATAAGATTATCTTTTATAATCTATTATAAATAGATTATCTTTTATAATCTATTTATTTTATAATAAGATTATCTTTTCTTGCTTTTCCTACAATTATCCTCAACTGTTCTGGTATTTGGTATTGTCACATAATTGAAAGTTCTCAAGTAGTAAATATATAAAGATACAGAATTTTATATTTGGCACACATCAATGTCCACACACAAATACATAGGAAGACACTGTATTTTAATAATTAAGTAAATGTATATTATAAGAAATGATATAAAATTGTATGTTCTTTTAAAAATAAACAAAAAAATTAAAAATGTTTCCCCATAGAGCTCAGGATATATTGCCTCTGTGATAAAAGATACCAGAAAAGAGTAAAATTTGAGCTTAATTCTGAAAGCAATTGGAAAATAACTTAGTGTTGTTGTTTTCAATTGTAGCCCAATTTGGTTGACATATATACAAAGCAAAGAAATACAAAAGCAATAATTTTCAAAGCACTCTTCAACAAGTAGTTATAGGAGAGATCCTAGAGTTTGTCATTGGCTACCATACGATCTTCTAAGATTTTTTTCCTTCTAGCTGCTCCAGAATACAAGAGTATAGAAGGCTTGGATATTTTTTTACCACAATTAATTTTTTCCTTCTTTTTTTGTGAAAAATAACATATACAAAAAAGCAATACATTTCAAAGCACTGTACCACAATTAGTTGTAGAACATGTTTCAGAGTTTGACATGGGTTACAATTCCACAATTTTAGGTTTTTACTACTAGCTGCTCCATGTATAGCTCATTTGAACAGCTGAAACACAGGGAGCCCAGAATAAGAAAAGGGTCTTTAATACTGTATAGATTATTGTAATGTTTGGATACATCCTAGAGTATATTAAGCAGATAATCAAAAAATATTGGCAAATTCTTTTGAGGGATGGGATAAAGAATATGAAACTATTAAACCTTACCGTCGGGAATCCCCTGATACTGTGTAAACTTTAGGGGCACCCAATTCAATAGGCTATGACCTCGATCCTGAAGCTTACTCTTGTGAGCTTGTATACCTCCACCATCACCATTGATCTTTCCATCTCTCTTTAGGGGTGTTTGGGCTATGGTCATTCTAACTTTAATATTGGAAAGGTCTGTCACTAATATGGGGTAGGAAAATGGAACTATTTGATGTTCTGGAGAGGCTGGGCCTCTAGGTTTCAGGACTTATCTGGTTCAAGGACCCATATGGAGGTTGTAGGTTTCTGGAAAGTTACCCTAGTGCATGGAACCCTTTTGGAATCTTATATATTGCCCTAGGGTTCTTTGGGATTGGCTGGAATGGTCTTGGTTGGGGTTTGGCAGGTTATGATAGGTAGCAAGGTATAACTGAAGCTTGTGTAAGAGCAACCTCCAGAGTATCCTCTTGACCCTATTTGAACTCTCTCTGCCACTGAAACTTCATTAGTTACACTTCCTTTCCCTCTTTTGGTCAGGATGTAATTGTTGAACCCATGGTGCCAGGGCTGGATTCATCCCTGGGAGTCCTCTCTCACCATCACCAGAGAGATTTTCACCCTTGGATGTCATGTCCCATGTAGGGTGAAGAGCAGTGATTTCACTCACAGAGTTGGGCTTAGGGAGTGAGACCACATCTCTACAATAG
Organism: Tamandua tetradactyla; assembly: GCF_023851605.1. Classification (NCBI taxonomy): domain Eukaryota; kingdom Metazoa; phylum Chordata; class Mammalia; order Pilosa; family Myrmecophagidae; genus Tamandua; species Tamandua tetradactyla. The sequence goes on from NC_135330.1 coordinate 149,784,201, forward strand.
AGGTCTCTTAGGCTTACCTGTAGGTAGTAAGCTTATCTGCAACCTACATAAGCTTCACAAGAGTAAGCTTCAGGATCGAGGTCATAGCCTATTGAATTGGGTGCCCCTAAAGTTTACACAGTATCAGGGGATTCCCGACGGTAAGGTTTAATAGTTTCATATTCTTTATCCCATCCCTCAAAAGAATTTGCCAATATTTTTTGATTATCTGCTTAATATACTCTAGGATGTATCCAAACATTACAATAATCTATACAGTATTAAAGACCCTTTTCTTATTCTGGGCTCCCTGTGTTTCAGCTGTTCAAATGAGCTATACATGTAGGTTGAGTTAGATTATGCACTACAGAAAATTTCAGTTCCAGACCAAATAAAACTTTTTTCCTTTTGTCTCAAAAAGTATGTGTGGTTCTAAAATATAGGTACTGTCTTCCTTAAGCTTGTGTTCTGAATTATTTCAACCCCAACCTGATCAGTTTCATTCTTATCTCTAAATATCTGGCTATATATATATATATCAACCTCTCAAAATCTAGAAATGATAATCAACACTCCAGACTTAATGTTCTGCTCTAAAAGCTTACAATCAAGGCCCCTGTTTTTTCTTATAAGAATTTTTTAAAGGAAGCCATACCATTGTTGTTGTTTTGTTTCTGACTTATTTTGCCTCACAAATGTCCCACATGTTCATTCGCATTGTTGCATGCCTCATGACCTTGTTCTTTTTTATAGCATCATAACCTTTGTTTGTAAGTTTACACCATCATCCACCAATCTATTTCTCAGCCAGTGCATCCTTTTTTCAATCGCCTGTTTTCATCAGGCATCATGTATAGTGCCCAAATCCAGAGTCCATCAACATTCTTAATTTTAGATAATTTCATTGTTCCCAAGAGAAAGAAAACCAATAAACATATCATCGTCAAACAGGAAATCTAAACCTCCTCTTAACTCTTGTTCCTTCCCACATTATTTATCTCTGCTGCTGCTATGGTAGTGCTTTTATTTTCCTTTTAAACATAGTCCATAGCATGCAATAGCAGTTTCCCTCCCTGCACCCTGGACTTATACACTTTTTGTACATGAATCATATCTTTGAAGTAATTCTTGCAAGAACTAATTCCTATTTTTAATGCTAATAAGTGGGACAGATAGGGCTATACAACTCCTTTCAATCTTGTTCATCTTCAATATAGTAGTATTACTTATGGACTCACTAGAGAACCACCTCACTTCTATCTATTCCCTTACATTGGAGTTCAAACTCAATAGCTAACCGTTTACTCATCTCTAGCTTCTATGTATCTCTAAATACCCTATATTCTGTATTATAAGCCTCTGATTATACCTTTATGCTGGTCATAAAAGTGGAATCATATAGTATCCATCCTTTTGCGCCTGGCATATTTCACTAAGTATTATTCGCTCAAGGCTCATCCATCTTTTCATATGCTGTATAATATTCCATCATATGTACATGCCACATTTTGTTGATGAACTCATCTGTTGATAGGCATTTGGCTCGTTTCCATCTTTTGGCAATTGTGAATAATGTTACTATGAACATTGGTGTGCACATGTCTGTTTGTGTCATTGCTTTCAGCCTCTGGATTTGTATCATGTAGGGCTATTGCTGGATCATAGGGCAACTCAATATTTCATTTTCTAAGGAATCAGCAAACAGTTTCCCATAGTGGCTGTACAATTATACACTCCCAACAGCAGTGATAAATGTCCCAGTTTCTCCATATTCTCTCCAAAATTTATGGTTTCCTGTTTAACAACAGCCATTCTTATAGTTGTGTCATGGGATCTCATCCTAGTCTTGACCTGCATTTCCCTTATAGCCAATGAAAATGAGCATCTCTTCATGTGCTTTCTAGCCATCTGTACTTGATCTTCAGAAAAAGGGCTATTCATATCTTTAGCCCATTTTTTAATTGGGTTGCTTGTTCTTTCGTTGTTGAATTGTATGATTTCTTTGCATATACAGGAAATCAAACCTTTGTCTGATATGTGATTTCCAAATATTTTCTCCCATTGAGTTGGCTGCCTCTTCATCTTTTTGACAAAGTCTTTTGAGGTGCAGAAGCATTTGATTTTGGGGAGTACCTATTCATCTATTTTTTCCTTTGCTGCTATGTTTTAGGTGTAAAGTTTAGGAAGCTATCTCCTATTGCTGGGTCTTTAAGATGTTTCCCTACATTTTCTTCTAGAACCTTTAAGGTGCTAGTTCTTATATTTACGTGTTTGATCTACGTTGAGTTAATTTTTGTGTAGGATATAAGATAGGGGTCCTCTTTCATTCTTTTGGCTATTGATATCCAGTTCTTCCATGCCCAATTATTGCAAAGATTATTTTGTCCCAGTTCAGAGGATTTGGGGGCCTCGACAAAAAATCAGTTGGCCATAAATTTGGTGGTCTATTTCTGCACTCTCAATTTGATTTCATTGGTCAATACTTCTATCTTTGTGCTGGTACCATGCTGTTTTTACCACTGTGGCTTTATAGTAGGTTTTAAAGTTATTAATCCCCCCACTTTGTTCTTTTTTAGGATGCTTTTAACTATTCAAGTTCTCTTTCCCTTCTGGATTAATTTAGTAGTTAGCTTTTACAAATCTTCAGAGTGGGCTGTTGGAATTTTGAGTGGTACTGTGTTGAATCTGTAGATCAATTTGGGGAGAATTGATATTTTAACTATATTTATCCTTCCTATCCATGAGCAGGGAATGTCTTTCCACCTATTTAGAGCCCCTTTGATTTCTTCTAGCTACGTTATGATAGCTTTCTGTGTACAAGTCCCTTAAGTCCTAGTTTGTTTTTTTTTTTTAATTCCCAAGTGTTTGATTCTTTTAATTGCTATATTGAATGGATTTTTTCCATAACTGACTCCTCAGCTAGGTCATTGCTCGTGTATAGAACATTACTGATTTTTGCACATTAATTTTATATTCCACCACCTTGCTGAATTTTTTTTTATTAACTCAAGTAATTTTGCTGTAGACTTCTCAGGATCTACCTAGTATCATGTAATCTCCCTTTCCAACTTTGATGAATTTTATTTCTTTGTCCTGTCTGATTGCTATAGCTAGAATTTCTAGCACAATGTAGAATAATAGTGGTGACAGTGGGCATCCTTGTCTTGTACCTGATCTCAGGGGGAAAGCTTTCAGTCTCTCTCCATTGAGTAGGATGTTGGCTATCAGTTTTTCATATATTCCCTTTATCATATTGCGGTATTTACCTTTTATTCCTATCTTTTGGAGTGTTTTTATCAGAAAACGGCATTGAATTTTGTTGAATGCTTTTCAGCATCAGTCAAAATGACCATGTGATTATTCCCTTTCAATTTGCTAATGTGCTGTATTACATTAATTGATTTTCTTGTGTTGAACCATCCTTGCATTCCTGGTATAAACCCCACTTGTTTGTGGTATATAATTCTTTTAATGTGTTATTGCATTCGATTTGCTAATATTTTGTTAAGAATTTTGCATCTATGTTCATTAGGGAGATTGACCTATAATTTTCCTTTCTTATAGCATCTTTACCTGGCTTTGGTATTAAAATGATATTAGCTTCATAAAATGAGTTAGATAGAGTTCCTTCTTCCTCAATTATTTGGAAAAGTTTCAGGATTGGTATTGGCTCTTTTTGGAATGTTTAATAAAATTCCCCTGTGAAACTATCTGGGACTGGGCTTTCCTTCGTAGGAAGATTTTTGATAACTGTTTGAATCTCTCTACTTGTGATTGGTTTGTTGAGATCTTCCATTTCTTCCTGAGTCACTGTAGCTTGTCTTTGTGTTTGCAGGAATTTGTCCATTTCATCTAACTTGTCTAGTTTGTTTGCAAATAGGTGTTCATAGTATCTACTTATGATTTCTTTTATTTCTTCAGGTCTGTGGTTACACACCCTTCTCATTTCTAATTTTCTTTATTTGCATCCTCTCTTTTTCCTTTGTCAGTCTTGCTAGTGGCCCACCAATTTAATTGATTTTCACAAAGAGTCAACTTTTGGTTTCATTGATTCTTTCTGTTGTTCTTTTGTTCTCCCATTTATTTATCTCTGCTTTAATTTTGTTATTTCCCTTCTTCTATTTGCTTTGGGGTTAGTTTGATGCTTTTTCTCAAGTTACTCCAAGTGTGTTGTTAAGTCCTCAATTTTTGCTCTTTCTTATTTCTTAATATAGGCACTTGGTGCAATAAATTTCCTTCTCAGAACACACAGCCTTTGCCACATCCCATACGTTCTGATAAGTTGTATTCTCATTCTCCAGATAGCTACTGATTTCTCTGGCAATTTCTTCTTTGACCCACTGGTTGTTTTAGAGTGTGTTATTTAACTCCATATATTCCTGAATGTTCTCATCCTTTGTTGGTTATTGAGATCCAGCTTCATCCCATTGTGATCAGAGAAAGTGCTTTGAATAATCTCAATATTTTTAAACATATAAATACCTGCTTTGTGCCTCAACATATGATATACCCTGGAGAATGCTCCATGAGCACTAGAGAAGAATGTATATCCTTGTGTTTTGGGGTGCAATGACCTATAAATGTCTGTTAGGTCTAATCCATTTATCAATTTATTTATCTTCTGTATTTCCTTGCTGATCTTCTGTCTGGTTGTTCTATCTGTGGAGGAGAAGTCTCCTACTACTATTGATGAAAGATCTATCACTCCCTTCAGTTTTGTCAATTCCTGTCTCATATACTTTAGAACTCCTTGATTGGGGGCATAAATTTATGATTGTTATGTCTTCTTAGTGAATTGACTCTTTATTAGTATATAGTGTCCTTCTTTGTTTCTTAAGATGTCTTTACATTTAAAGTTTATTTTGTCCGATATTAGTATAGCTACTCCTGTTTTCTTTTGGTTACAACTTGAGTGGAAAATCTTTTTCCATCCTTTCACTTTCAATCCATTTGTATCCTTGTGTCTAAGATGAGTCTCTTGTAAACAGCATATAGCTGGATTATATTTCTTCATCCATGCTACCAATCTGTATCTTTTCATTGGTAAGTTTAGTCCATTAACATTCAAAGTGCTTACTGCAAAGGTGTTTCTTGAATCTACCATCTTATATTTTTTATTTTATTGTCACATCTATATATTCTTTTCCCTCTTTCTCTTTTTATCCTTTAAAGTATCCTTACTGGTACTCTTCAATTGTGTGCCCTCCTCCAGACCTCCCTTTCCTGTCTTTTTTTTTTTCCCAGATGGCAGAACTCTTTATTAGCATTTCTTGTAGGGTCCATCTCTTGTTGACCAATTCTTTGAGGACTTATTTGCCTCTGAAAACTCTGATCTCTCCCTCAGTTTTGAAGGACAATTTGGTTGGGTACAAAATTCTTGGTGGGAAGTGTTTCTCTTTCAGGATCTTAAATATGTCATAGCACTGCCTTCTTGCCTCCATGGTGCTAGTTGAGTAGTCTGAATTCAGTCTTGTGTGGTTTCCTTTGTATGTAGTAGATTGTTTTTATCTAGCTGCATTCAGAATTTTCTTCTTCTTATCAATATTTGACAGACTGTTTAGTATGTGTCCTGGGGAAGGCCTATTTGGATTTACTTTATTTGTAGTTCATCAGTCTTCTTTGACTTGTATATTTAATTCCTTTATAAGGGCTGGGAAATTTTCCCACAGCTAGTCTTCTTAGCCCTTCACTCTTCTTTTTTCTTTCTGGCACACCAGTGATTCTTATATTTGCATGATTGTTCTCTCTATCATTTCCCTGAGATCTCATTCAAAAATTTCCATCTTTTTTTGCCATTTGCTGTTTTAAGTCTTCTAAGTCAGTTATCCTGTCCTCTATACTGCTTATTCTTTATTCTGTCTCATCACGTCTTGTGTTGTGCGCCTCTAGTATGTATTTCATTTGGTCAACAGAGTCTGTTCTCTGTGATAGCTGCTATTTTTCTATTTATCCTTTCAAATTCCTCTTTATGCTCTTCTACTGTCTTATTGATCTACTTTATGTCATTTGCCATTCCACTTATTTGATTAAGTAGAGTTATATGAACATTTTTGAATATTTGTTCCAATGTCTGTGACTCCACTGGTATTTTAATTTGATCATTAGGCAGGGATGTATCTGTCTGCATCATGAAATACTTAGTGATCTCCTGTTGCTTTCATCCTATGTAAATATCTTGATTGATTTACTTGGGAATCGATTTCTTTTAGTAGTCGAAGGCCTTGTGTTTGTGGGATGGATAGGCTGCAGGGAGCAGGGTACTGGGCAGAGCACAACTGTGAGGTGATTTGTTTCAGGGCAGGTATAGGTGCAGGTTAGAGATGTTATACTGGTGCTTGTGAATGTGGGTGCCCAGTAGCCAGGGAGGATGTAGCTGTGTGTGTGCACTGATCTGGGGGCATAATCCTGGTTTGCACTGGTCTAGGGTGTGAGCCCTTTCTGTGCATGAATAGAGATATGGTTGTGAGTTGGTGCTATGCCTTCATTTGTGGTGGCCAGATATGACCTGGCTGTGCAGGTCAGCACTCTTTCAGACCTTGGAAATGTGACCGAAGTCTGTGTGCATGCATGGTTCTAGAGCTGACTGATGTGACTGGGGGCCCGTGTGCATGTGCAGGTCTAGAAGTGCCATAAACTGATGTGTAGAGCTTGGGGTGGGTAGGGCAGAGTGAGGCTGTGTGACACTATGGGTGGGGGGCAGGGGTTGCCTGAGTATGGAGATTAGCTCCTGTAACCTTTATGTGCTGACAACAGCCTGCAGGGAACAGGGAGGAGGAGGCAGTGCTCAGGAGGGGTACAGGAGAGGTGGGTTTGGCTGCACTTGGGTTGAGGGTGTGGGGCAGGTATGCATGCTGGGGGGTGGTGGGGTGAGAGTGCTTGGAGCATGGTGCATGGGAGTGAGTGATGGGGTTCAGGTGCGTGGGGTGTGGCGGGTCATGCGGCTGTGCTGGTGCGGGTAGTGCATTCAAGGAACATGACCTGGCTTACTTCCTAGTCCGGGGCTTCCATCCATGCACTCCCATGGGCTCCATGACCCCACACAAGGCTCCAGCTTTCTGCTTCTCAGTTTCTCAGCCTCTGCAACCAAGGCCATCCCATGCAGTACAGAAGGTTCTCCCAAGTCAGCTGTACTCTTGAATCGCAGTCTCAGTCTCCCTCCTGTCCCTTCTCTGATTTTTCCATGGAGCAGGGCTGAACTCAACCTACTCTATTTGGTTATCTTCATGGAAGTCTGTTTTTTTTATATTTTTTTATTAGTTAGAGTACAGAAATTAATATTTTTTTTCAGAATGCAAAAATGACATATGCATCATCTAGAAAATTCAAGCAATATGGAAGTTATGTTTAAAGTGAAATTGTTGGCAACCCCTTTCCAACAGAAAAGCAGAGTAGAAAGTGGGAAATCTAGTCCTCAAAAATAATTTTTCAAGGGAAATATAAAAAACAAACATAATTGAAGTAATATTTGTTAAGTCTTCAGGAATATAAAATATATATGAAAGTTATACATTAGCTCAGAAGTCAGACTTTATCTAGGGAATATGGTGACACCACAAACACTGGGAATGTATGTCTCAAAGGCCAGTCAGGATCCAGAAGGCAAGGCCTAGGAGTTACTTAACATGATGACTTTGAAATCTGTTTTCTAGCTAAAGCCAGAACTTTATGGAAAGGATGTACCAGAGAAGGCAGGTTGGTCATTGAAACGCGGGCAAGGAAAAGCAAATAACCTGATTACACAAGAAAATAAAAAGAAAGATCAAAAAAAGGGGGAAGGAAGTAAGGAAGAGCAGTATAAAAGGAGAATGAAAGAAAGAACAGAAGAATAAAATTGTCTCAATAGTTTGCAATAGCAAATCAAGCTATTAGTACAAAAAGTAGTTCTGGGTTGATTCATAGGAGCTGTCGTGCCTCAGCAAGGCAAAACTTTGGGAGAAAGAGACTCTCAGCCCAGGATCCTCAATATTTCTATATATTCAGATCATTTGAATATATAGAAGTCAAACACACAAAAATATGAAGTCAAACACAGAAAAAACACTGTGATGTTTTAAGCATTCATGGAAATGATGAAGCAATAAAAAATTATCTGAAATGACTAGGCTATTTAAAAGAAAAAATAAATAATCAAAGGGTAGACATAAATGACAAATTAAAAATAAATTTCAAGATAGACTAAACAAATTTGAAGAGAAACAAAGTAAAACATGAAATATATCTGAAGAAATTACAGAGAAAGCAACAAAAGAGTTGAGATAGAAATTGTAAGAAAATGTTACAAATTATGGAGTACAAGATGAGAAGCTATGATATACCTAATCTGTGATTTAGGAAAGATAAATAGAGAGGATAAGTAGAGGATACATTTGACAAATAATATAAAATTTTTTAAAAATAATTAAGAAATTCACACAGAAATGAAGGGGAAAGTTTAAAGTATACTGATAAATTTATCATTTTAATGTTGAGAAGTTCTCAGAAGTTTTTGATAGGCACTTTTATGCTCAGGATGTTTCAGATTTGCTTGTGAGAGGCAAGACCAAACTTTCAGAAGGAAAAAAACAGCAAACAAATCAGCAAAAATCCATATCTTTTTTCGTTTCCAAATTTCAGGCACTTGAGATTGAAAGTCATGATTTTTAGCACTCTATTTTGGAACACTACGTCATTAAATCATTTCATGATTTGAACTAATGTTGAACACATGCCAGTTCTAGCGTTTAGTGTTTAATAATGAATTGACATTTTAATCACACATGTAATAGAATCACATTTTGGAAATATAAAATATACAAAAATTTTATAAAAGTAGCTGTATAAAGATTCCAGTGTTAAAAATACTTGGTATAGTTCCCATATTTTCTGCTGTCAATTTATATTTCTCATGGCAAGTTTGTATTTATTTTTAAAGATTTTCATAATATAATATTAAGTATAGCTTAATTAAAAAAAATTTCCATTTTCTTGGACATCAAAATTATTTTTACCTGTGCATTTTTCTATATTTTGAAATATTTTTCTTGCCAATTGTCTTTTGACAGATGTGCATATACATATAATCAAGAACAATGTTAAAACTATTTTTTGACCCTTAAAACACTGAAAAAATTTATTCCTTGAAGCTTTTTGAAATAGCACATGTGCCATTAAAATATGTAGAAAATAGTTTCTTCACATCTTTATTTGGACTGTGTGCTGTCTTTCTTTGTTTTTGTTTTTTCTTTTTTTCGTGTGGGCAGGTACCAGGAATCGAATTCTGGTCTCTGGCATGACAGGGAGAATTCTGCCACTGAGCCACTGTGACACCACCCACTTGTCTTTTTTTTTTTTTTTTTTTTTCATCTAAAAGGAAATTTCATGAGATTAGGACTTTAATTCATATTTCTTTAGAACAATTGAAGTTTATATGACACTGCAATTAATTATTACTCATGCTCATTTGTTAAAAAAAAAGGGTTTTAAAAATAATTGTTTCCATAAAACTCATGGAATCTTTATGCAGAAATCTTTATGCCAATGCCCAAGCACTTGCAGTCTTCCTCATCCTAATTACCCCTCATTGTGTCTTACTTGCATTTTAAATCCCTGCTAAATGGAAAAGACAGAACTGCATCTTCTGCGTGCTAGTTATAAACCTGTCCTTGCCCTTGCCAACACATAACCACATTCTTGTTCCCTGGTTGAGTGATTTTCACACAATCAGTGTTTGCTAACTGAAAAAACCAACAAATAAATCTCACCTACAAAGATTACCTGAAGCACTTTGCCTGAAATATAAGCATTTCTGCAATTTGGTATAAATAAATTTCAGGTTATTGTTTGATAATATAAGAAAGAGAAGCTCCAGTTAATAATTCCACATTCTGTCCCAATTTCTCAGTCAAGCACAGAGAGACAGCATATTCACCATGCTACTAGAGACCTTACTATTTCTAAAGAGGAAGCTCACTGAAATCATACCATTATTGTACTCCCTGAAGTATGACTTAAGTGCATAATTGGTTGTTCTTCATGGTAGTCATGTCCAATAGTTTTTAAGAAAAATAGTATGGACTTGTACTTCCTCTATCTTCCAGATTCTTTAAATTCATGGAATCCATTTTTTACCTTTTTAAATGATACTGGAACATAAGTGTAAAAATAAAGGTGATGGGGATACCTTCTATAGCAGTCCTAGGTCAATGACAAATCATCTTTTCTATTTTTAACACTACTCATTTTTGTGTTTTCAACTCAAGAAATGCAAAGAAATAGAATTGAAAGGAGGAAGAGAAAGTACAAGAAGGAAGGAGGAAAAAGAAAGAAGAGCACTTGTCACAGTACCTCATTTATATATAATAGACAATACATTGCTCTTATTTGTGAAATCAGTCAACAATATGAAATAAAACTCTTAACTTCCAAGAAACCAAATGTATGGGTCAGAGTAATTAAAAATCCAATAATGACAACCTTTGCTAAATTTCACCTGATTAAAAAAAACATGCCTTGAAAAGACAAAATAATTACTTCCTTGCAGTACTGAGTGAATAAATAAATCATGAAAAAAGAACTGTTGCTGTCTTCTTCATTGACCTTAAATTTACTATAAGCTGCTAATTAACCACACTTGCAAGTTTTGCATTCCTGAATGACTACTAATATTTTATTAAAAAACTAAGTTATTATCTTAATTCCCACGAGAAGTTTTACTCTTTTTATTGCCTCCTACGGTTCACTCTCGTATTCTTTATTACATGATTTAGTTTATTAAAATTATTTGGTCAGAGCCATATATTTTAATTCCACTGACTTTCAACTATTTAAAGTGCTTTGGTATTTAACTTCTTGGTAAGCATAGCATATTGGTGACAACTTTAGATCTGAATGCCTTCACATATTCTACAGCTTGACTAGAGAACACTATCATATTCAATATGCATGAAAGTGGGAAAAAAACATTTGAAATCACAAGATACAGGTATGGAGCAATTTTGAGAAGTAGTAGATCAGAGGAAAGTTGCAAAAAAAAGAGAATGTACAAAGTATCCTTAATAGTGATGATATACTAATAAAAATACCATCGGGGAGACTTTTCTGCCCTAGATAAGAAATGCTGGCAATGGGTCAAATCTGGTGCATCAAAAAGAAGGAACATATAAGTACAAATTTCCAGAGGAGGCAATGTTCGGAAGCACTTCTAGCAAAAAATGAGGAACCAGGAAGAAGCTTGTTTGTGAAATAACAGAAAGAAGCATGTTGGTGAAGTTCATAAGCTCATAGAAAATAGAAAGCATCAGTGTATCAAAAGCAGAAGGTACACTGACTATCATCCACCACAGACGCATGCACACAAGTGCACCATTTATCTGGATGATAATAATGTGAACTTCACTTTATCACTAGAATAGAGAACTTTATCACCAGAATAGAGAACTCTTGTACAAAGAAAATAAATAGGTCATCCAAATTCTACACCCTATTATGCTCCCCTCAAACTGTATTGCTGATACAGAAAAATGCATAACTTATTATGAACAGGAAATATCAATTTATATCCACAAGAAGTTACTATCAGAATAAAAATGTGACAAAATTTTTAGGTTGAAAATAATGATCACCCCTGCCCCCTGTATTAGTCAGGGTTCTCTAGAGAGACAGAACCAACAGGAGATATGTGTAAAGATGAGATTTATAAAAGAGTCTCAAGCAACCGTGAGAATGCAAGCATCCAAAATCCAGAGGGCAGGCTGCAAAACTGACAACTCTAATGAAGAGTCACAACGAACTCCACGGGAGAGGCTCAATGGCTGAAGAAGCAGTGATGGATTCTCTAGTTTATGGAAGACCCTCCCTTAGTTGATCACAGATGTAATCAGCCACAGCTGCAATTAACTGATTGATGATTTTAGTAAACCAGCATTCTGGTTTATCAAACAGCCATGAATTATCCTTGCAGTAACTTAGGCCAGTGTTTGCCTGCTCAGACAACTGGGTACCATCACCTGACCAAACTGACACCAGAAACTAACCATCACAACCCCCTCCAAAAAAGAAAAAAATAAAAAACAAGGGATAAAACTTCAAAACAATTTTACACCATTAATTGCATAAATTAAAGTCGTAGGTATGAAAGAAACACAGCAAATTAGATCTTCATAAATTCATGGTTGTAATGAAAAAGCAATAGAAAGATGTGAGATAAGAACAAATCGAACAAAAGGAAAACAATCAAGAAACGAGACAAAATTATCTTAGAAATATTACAAAGTGACCATACAAAAATAGTTAAAAGTGCAAAAGTGCAAACAAGGTAATATAGTGAAGAAGAATAAAAAAGGCCCAGAGAAAATACATATGCACATAGAAAAACTATATATATACAAACAGTAAATATGCATAACTATATGTAAGCATATTTATGAATATGTATCTAGGAATTGATACAGATATAGATATAATAGCTATTTACATACAAATTGTAGACCCTCAAGAGGAAAAACTACACAATGCAAAATAAATCATATCCATAAGTAAATAACAATTTTTATTTAAAAAATACCCTAATCTATACATGCAGAGAGTTGATTTCATGCTTTTAAAATTTGATCCACAGTGATGAAGTGGAAAAACTATATTAAAGAAAAAACATTATATTTTAAGCATAAGAAAAATGTCTTGGTACTTCAGTCCAAGTAGTAGACTAAGATAGTTGCAAAAGAAATAAAATAAAATTTGTAATAATTAATTAACATAAACGTACAAAGAAAGTAAAGATTCTAGCAATATTTCAAAGAAACTTGAAATAGAAAGATTAAATCCGACACTTTGTGTCTTACCAAGCTCTTCATCTTTTATGCAAGACTGTAAAAAAAAACAACATGGAAGAACTCAAGGAAAATTAAACTCATGATTCCTTTTTGATGAATGTATTATGGGATAAGCTTCATCTACTGAAAATGAATAGAAGAAACTTTGGCAAAGGACTGATGGAAAATGAATTTTATATATAATTATGGATTTAAAATTAAATCAAGGTGATGGCACGAACATCAAAGTAATACTCACTAATTGATTTTAATTTGAAAATGTTGGGTTCAACCTCAACAAATTAGTAAATAATTAACAAATAAGTAAATAAAAGACAGTAGTAAGAACACATTCCTTACAGAGTAGTCAAATGTAAAACCATCTCGGAATTTTTAGAAAGTGATTTACAACCCGCCAAATAATAATTTATTAGTGAAATAATCATTTTGTGAAAACTATTCCAGAACACATTATATTTTGCTGAATTATTATCTCTCAAATGAATTTTGTAGTAGGGTATCTTTAAAACAGAAGATGCTGGTAAGTACTACTTTAACCAAATGATCAAATGTAGCAAATCCAATACTGAGAGAAGTTAACTTATGTGCCATTGATGTAGTGAGACATAAAGAACACGGTATGACCTATGAAATTCATACGAAAGCAGTTTACAAATGGTTCAGAAAAAAGGCACAAACATTACACATTACTGTCTTTATCATGAGTATAATGAGATTAGATAAATCATAGATAGATAGAGATAGAGATGTAGTTGGGGAAGATAGAGCCAGAAGGAGAGAAGATAAAGCAAATTTGAGAAATATTAACAACTTCAAACTTTGTTTATGTTAGAGTTATTTATATTAGAGATTTTCTAAGTAAGTTGGTATGAATGATTTCTACTTTAACTTCATGGGATCCAAATACTGTAATTTTTTATTTTAAATGTAAATGTTACCATTTTCTCATTGGCCAGTCTATCAGATTATAGTCAAAATAAATATATTCAATAATATCTACTGCATAAAATTCTCTAGTTTAATTTAAATAATTAATTTATTTAATTATTAATTAAATTTTAATAAATCAATTAATAATTAAAGTATTTAATTTAAATAATTAAACTGAAGATTTGTGCATTAGCAATTCCTATACAAGCATCTAGCAATCATATTCCTTCTAAGAATTCTTAGATGTAACGATTACGGAGAACCATATTCAAGCATAAGTGAATCATAGGTGAACTCACCTAAAACACTGAATAATATATAATAAATACTCAGTTATTATTAAACAACCTTCCAATGGATTAAATATTTAGATGTCACAATGTGCTAAACTGTCCTTTTTATCCAATGTAATGAATATATTCTATATAGCTTTTCTTAGATTAATATTTTTAATAATTTTCTCAAATTAAAATTATTTTACATACATGAGTATATAAAAATGTCATTGACCATCAGAATTCGAATAGGAAATAAATAGTACACTCAATTGTGTTATTTAAGAGCCTCATTAATGAAACTTTTTTCCAAATGTGAGGGTAGGATTAAAGAATATCAACAAAGTACATGGAACCAGCAACAGTAAGGTGTTGTTATCACACTAGAATAGAAGGAAAAGGGGGAGAAGAGAAATTTCTGGAAAACAGAGATGTAGTTATCAGGTAAACTCCACCAGACAATACCACATCTCATATACATCTCAAGAGAGTAAAGGATTGAAGTAAATTGATGAGCAACCTGTTTTGCCCATCTCCATCCTCTTTTGTTTTTCTAATGGATAGAAAACATGTGTCTTCAACACAGGGGACCACAGAACCTTTCCCTCTCAACTGCATTATTGCAGCTACTTTGCCCTCCTCAAATTCATGAGCAATCCATACCGAGAATCCCATTATTTTTGTGCGTGATGGAAGATGTGACTCAGCTGTTAAAAAATGCAAACTAAACACAAATGTAAGTTCAAAAGTTCAAAAACAAACAACAATCTATTCAGACAAAATAAACCATTTACAAATCTGATTTTAATGACCCAAGGAAATATTACGTCGGGTGATTCAACTGACTTTGTCAGTGATTATCATTTTTATTAGTAGTTTGAAGGATCTACATTATTGAAATGCAGTAAAATTCATTGAACCAAGGGTAAAAAGGCTACATATAAAAGAGTTGAAAGTTTTTACTCAGCTATCCATTGAAGACAGTGTGATCATATAACTCCTTATGGTTTTGGAGGAAGGCTGTGCTTCCAAGGACTGTTATGCTGAAGACGGCAGCAAACCAGAACTCTTGAAAGTAGCAAGGTGAGGGAGCATGTATCCCTGCAGAACAGCCAATGTATCATATTTGGAATGCAAACCATGAGTCTTTGATCCCTTTAAATAGATGTAAAATGGTTCTGTATTTGACTTTGAAATATGAAATAGACTTTTTGGATGAGACATATAAATAAGTTGGTGGCTGTAGTAATGGTGCTGGTTGTAATAGCCAGTATTAGTAATAAATATTATTGAGTAATGTGCTGTTCTAGTTAGCTAGCTGCCAGAATGTAATATACCAGAAACAGAATGGCTTTTAAAAAGGGGAATTTAATAAGTTGCTAGTTTACAGTTCTAAGGATGAGAAAATGTCCCAATTAAAACAAGTCTACAGAAATGTCCAATCTAAGGCATCCAGGAAAAGATACCTTGGTTCAAGAAGGCCAATGAAGTTCAGGGTTTCTCTCTCAGCTAGAAGGGCACATGGCAAACATGGCAGTATCTGCTGGCTTTCTTGTGGCTCTATAAAAGGGACTCTCCAAAACGTTTCCTCTTTTAAAGGGTTGATGGGTGGAGTCCCAAGTCCATGGAAGCTATCTCATTAAAAGTTACCACCCACAATTGGGGGGGGGGTCACATTTCCATGGGAACAATCAGAATGATCCCACCCAGCAATATTGAATGAGGATTAAAAGACATGACTTTTCTGAGGTCCATCACAGATTCAAACTGGCACATTCCACGCTTTGGACCCCAAAAGGATATGTTCTTCCCAAGGGCAAAATACATTCATTCCATTACAATAGTAGAAAGCCTTAAACAATTTCAGAACAATTTAAATACAATACAAAGTTAGAAGCAGTATAAATCTCATCAAAGTCACAGGCATGATCTGTCCTAAGGCAAAATTGTCCTCTGGCTCTGGACCTGTAAAACTCAGAACAAGTTATTTACTGCCAACATACAAAAGAGGAACATCCATAGGACACATATACACATTTCCATAGGAAGGAAGGAACACAGGGGTGACTGGAACCACACAGTTTGGAAAACCCGCAGGGCAAAGTCCATTAGATTTCTGAGTCTGAGAGTCATTTATCTTTGGGGCTTTAGAAAACAACAGTCACGCTTTCCAAGGGCTTACGCAGAGGTCTGCCTCTCTCTGAATGCAACCTTGGAGGACATTGGGGAGACCACTTTTTTCTTGGCTCCACCCTCCCTAAGCACTGGGGCTGTGCCCAGGCTCTCTGACCTCTCGGGGACACATGCTCAACCCCTCCATGTGGTGGCAGCCAGGCTCTCCCCAAACTCTAAGGACTGTTCGTCACCCTCTCCAAGGCTAGAGGCAGCATGACTCTTCCACTGCAACAAGGTGGAAGGCCCATCTCTGCTTTCAGAGCAAACTCACCCTCTTCGCATGCTTGGGTGGGTCCGCTTTCCTGGCCCAAGGCTTCTTGACTTCGGACCCTAGCCTCCATGGTTTTGCCTATGAAGCTATTTTTCCTCCAATGTGTCCCTTTTCTGTCCCTCTCAGTCCCGAACGACAGTGGTTCTCTTTATATAGATATCACAATACTCTTGTTGACTTTCTATATAGTAGCCTCAGATCTTACCCATCAGACACAAGGAGTTTCCACAAATCCTTCCTGCATAACTACATATTCAATTCTGGCTTTCTCTGAAATGACTGACTTATTCCACATTTGGTCAAGTCCTCATGTGGGACACTGTTTTCTGGGGCCCCCTTCCTGGAAGCCCAGAATTTCCTAGAACATCAATTTCTGGTTTCTTTGTACACAAAAGTTCAGTTCTCAACTCAATGCTCTTCTGTCGCATTTCACTATAAACTGTGAGGAGAAACCAGGCTTTTAAAATCTGCCTTCCAACCAAAGCCGCTAGTCAATTTTGCCAGATTATCTGCTATTTTTAAACAAGGATTGCCTTCCTTCCAGTTTGCAATGAAATGTGTCTCATTTCTCTCTAGTACCTGGTCAGAGATATCTTTAATGTCCACATTTCTACCAACAGCCTCTTCAAAACATCCCAGGCCTTCTCTATCAAGCTTTGTCAACTCCTCAAGATTCTTACCCCTATCCATTTAAAAAGTCATTCCAACATGTATGGTATTTGCAAACTGCAGCAGCACCCCACTCTCAGTACCAAAGTCTGTTCTAGTTGGCTAGCTGCCAGAATGCAATATACCAGGAACCAAATGGCTTTTAAAAAAAGAAATTTAATAAGCTGCTAGTTTACAGTTCTAACGCCAAGAAAATGTCCCAATTTAAACAAGCCTATAGAAAGTATTAATAGGTGGAATCCCAACTCCATGGAAGCTATCTGATCAAAAGTTACCACACAGAATTGTGGGGGTCACATCTCCATGGGGAGCAATCAAAATGCTCCTACCCAACAATATTGAATGACGTTAAAGGACATGGTTTTTCTGAGGTCTACCACAGATTCAAAATGGCACATTGGCTAAAATCCTTGTAGATGATGTCTTAATTCTCACTACAATCCTGTGAGTTAGATAATATTATCTCCATTTGACAGATTAGAAAACTGAGCCTAACTAAATTAAATTTCATAATAACCACAGCTAGTGAGTGGTGCATCAAGGAAAATTTAAGCTTGTATTTTTCTGTACCAAAATTCACACTGTACATCACACTGGTTATTAGCACATTCATTCATTTAACTCATTTAATAAATAAATATTTCTTAGCCTTTCTAACTTTTCTGTCAATCCCATTTCAACTGGTGACTTCCTGGGACCACTTCTAGTACCATCTAGTGAATCAGTTAATTTCAGCACAAGAAACAGATGCCTCACCTAAAGGGGATAATCAAGGAAATATCAGTAAAGATGGTGAAGCACTTTATCACTTCTAGATTGAAGGAGTAATGGGATGAAATCGTGACTAGAGTCCTGAGAAATCTATATGTATGGAACGTAACTGTACCTATTGATAAAGGCATACAGCCACTACCATGTCCAGAATAGCAAGAAAGAGCAAAAAAATTAAATATCTTGACCTTATTCTAGACAAATGCCCATTTGCTGATAGTGTCTCTCATTGGGAAATCCTAACACGAGGTTCAAGGCAAAGCAGTCCCTCAAATCATTCCATAAACATCAACTTCTCTGTGCTAACTAGAGTGATAATATCAAATGCTCTTTCCTTAAAAATAACACCTTTAAAACTGATTTACACAACTCTATTCATTTTGAAGACTAGTGCTTATTTTTCCATGAAGTTTACAAGTAATATATACACATTCACATATCATTGCTATATTTTCTAAGAGATGATATAAATGAATATGAATCTAAAAAATATGCATTTTATTTCTGCTTTAAATTTCTGCTTTTTGTGTGGAATTAAAAAAAATCTTAATTGCCTTCTCTGAGTTTCCTTAATACTTCAAGTTATTACATTATACATGCTTTATACTATAATATTTATTATTCATTAATAAATGTTGACATTATAAGACAGGCTATGACTACTCTAGAGAGGAAATTTGCATGATGGTCAATATATCTTTATGCCCTTAGAACTTCTGAGGGCATATGTTTTCCACTTGTTTATGAAAGCAGAACAATTCCAACTGCAATCTCCATTTTAAACAGTTTAAAGTGGTTCACTCTCTTGTCAGAATAAAAGCATTCAAAATGATAGGTTTCCTCTTAAGCACTGATTTCATGCATTCCATTAGTTTTGGTATGCGGCATTTTCATTTTCATTGATCTTAAATTATTTTCTCATTTTCTTTGTAATTACTTTATTGACCCAATGGCTATTTAGGAGTGTTTTGTTTAATTTCCATATTTGCATATTTTCCAAATATTATCCTGCTCTTATTTTCTAATTTCACTCCATTGTGGTTGTAGAACATACTTTAAATTATTTAATTCTTTTTACCTTTATTGAGATATTTTTCATGCTTCACATATGGTCTATGTATAAATTCAATGTGCACCTGAGAAGGATATGTATTCCATTGTCACTGGATGAAGTGTTCTGCAAATGTCCATTAGATATAACGTGTTTATAGTGTTGTTCAAGTTTTCTATTTTCTTGTTGATCCTCTGTCTAATTGGAGGGCTTAATCCATTCAGACTGATGATAGGATTTATGTCTGGCATTTCACAATTTTTCTATCTTTTTATTTCTCTACTCCAACATTACTGCCTTCTTTTTTGTCAAATATATATTTTCTTGTGTAGCTTTTTAATTCCTTGCCATGTGTTTCATTATATTTTTTCAAGTTATTTTATTAGTGGCTGCACTGGGGATTAGAATTATCTTGATTTATAACCATCAACTTGAGATTAATAACTTAATTTCAACTAATACCCAAAATTTCCTCTTATAGAGATCTGTTCCTCTGTTTGCCCTCTCCTTCGGGTAATTATTGTTACAAAAATTACATTTTTATGAACTGTAAGCTCATCAGCATAGACACTATCATTGCTTTATGTAGTTATCCTTTTTATTGGATTGTAGAAAAAAAGAGTTATAAATAAGAAATATATATACTGTTTTGTTTTTATACATACCTATCCAGTTAACTTCATTGGTGACCTTTATTTCTTTACTTCTTTCCTCTGGTAGCAGATAGTATGCTTGTTTTCACTGTGATTACATGGCTGTTTGTTTTCAAGGTTCCTGCAGAGATGGGGAGAAGTAGAGGGAATATGAAAAGGTAAACATCAAAAATGCTGTTTTTTATTATTCCAGAGATTCAGTCAATTTTCTTGAATAAGTTCTCAAATTGTTGAAAGAAATGGGCTAATTCATAGAGTTCTGAGAAGTTTAGTTTGACCATTTTGTCTGTGCTCTTGTTGTTTCGATGGAGGAAAGTATTTTGGGAGATCCTTTATCTGGCATTCCCTTTGACACCTCTGGCCAGCATAGCTCTTATACCAAAACCATAAAGTGGATATTAGGAAAAGAAAATTACAGATCAATATCCATAATGACTATAGATGCAAAAATTCCCTGACAAAATTTAAGAAATCGAATAAAACTATATATTTAAGGTAATCATAAATTGATCAAGTAGCTTTTAATCAGGGAATGCAAAGTTGGTGTAAAAATCAAAAGTTAGCTAATGTACTTCACCACATTAATAAGCTAAAAATAAAAGTTAAGGTTGCCCAACGGGTGCAAAAAAGGACAACATAAATTCCTAAATGATAAAAGAAAGACAGCTTCCAGGGATCTAACAATAGAAAGCGTCTTCTTTAATCTGTTAAAAGGCATATATAAAACTGGTGCCTGCCCAAGAGCAATTAAAAAAAAAAGTATCGAAAAGGCATCTATGAAAAATTTGAATATCACATGTTATGGTGAAGACTAAATGATTCTCCCTAAAATAAAAAGCAATTTAAGCATGTTTGCTCTCATTATTTCTCAGCCCTTCTGTTTAACATAATTCTAGACATCGTGGTGTTGTATTAAACCCAGAAAAATAAGAAAAAGACATGCAGATTTATGAAAAGCACTAATGAAACTATTTTGTCTACAGGAAACAGAAATATTTATGTTAAAGATAATGCTGGTTTGAAAATATTGTGTACCCCAGAAAAGCCATGTTATTTAAACTCATGCAATATTGTAGGGTGGAAACCCTTTTTATGAGACTACCTCCGCGGTGCTGTGGCACGCCCATGTGGGTGTAGCCTTTTGATTAGATGGAGAGGTGACTCCACACATTCAGGGTGGGTCTTGATCATTTTGCTAGAGTCCTTCAAAGGGAGAAACATTTTGGAGAAACCTCAGATGTTGACACTTAGAGAACAGTGGTTTGGCATTAAAAGTATAAACCATGGTATTAGAACTATAAACTTGCAACTTAATAAATGCCCTTTTTAAAAGCTGTTCCATTTCTGATACATTAAATTGCAGCAGCTTAATAACCCAAAACAAAGATCATATGTAATATAAAAGGAGGTAATAAAATTCATATGTGAGTTTAGCAGGATTGTGGGGTGCAAGATCAATATAAGAAATCAATTGTTTGCCTATATACTAGCAACGGATAATTATAATGGGACATAATTTTAAACCATGACATTTACAATAACATCAAAATAAAAGAAATATGTAGTGATAAATCTGAAAAGTAATGGAGCTTTACATTGTAGATTCCAATATATTATTGAGAGATATTAAAAAGACATACAAATAAAGCAATATACTGTGTTCTTAGCCTGGAATTCTTAATATTGTTAAAATGTTGGTTCTACCCAAATTGATTTATACAGTCAATACAATCCAAATTAAATTCCAACAGGAATTTTTTGGCAATTGACAAGTTTATTCTAAAGTTCATAGGGAAATGCCTGGGACCTAAAATGGCCAAAACAACTTCATAAAAAGAGCTCACTGAAGGATTAACTAACATTGAAGGACTAACTGACCTCATGAATTATTAAAAGATGAGACAGCCATTAAAGTGTTGTATTGGTATCTAGACAGACAGATTTATGCAAAAAATAGAGTCCAAATATAGACACATACATGCATGCACATTTAATTTTTACAAATATGCAAAGGCAAAGGGTGGAAAAAGTGTAGTCATTACAATAAATAGTGCTGGAATGAATGAATGTTATAATGAAAAAGACGAACTTCAATCCATACTTCCTACCACATGCATTAACTCAAAATGAATCATTTATATATATATATATATATATATATATATATAATAGTTAATATAATATAAAAATAAAAAAAAACTATGATACCTCTTAAGGAAAACATAGGATACAATTTTGACTTCTGATTAGCCACTTATTTCACATATCAAATAGTAAAAGCATGAATTATGAAAGAAAAGCATTAGGATGACACAAATTTAAGAATTTAAGAGAATGAACAGACAAGCCACAAAGTGGTAGAATACTTTCCTACAATTGACCCTTCTAAATATAGCCTACTCTACTGATTTTTCTTTCACACTTCTTTATTCGTTTCTCTTCAACTTTCATAATAAAAGGATATCTCTGTCACTCATTCTGAATTTTCAAATGGTGTATTGCCCAGTTGTATAAAAATCTGTGAGGAACCAAAACAACCAAATAAAAAAAAAGAAAGAAATGACCTTTCTTTTGAGTTTGCTTCTCTTTGGCTGGGGCAAATCTTCTGTGATAGTCTCTGAAAGGCAAATGTATTTTTTTTAACCCTTTTACTTCAAGCATGGTCAAGACTGTTTTTCTTATTCTCTTATGTGTAAACTTGAACTGAGTCAGGTATTAGAATCTTTTATTTTTCTCAGAAGCTTTTTGAATACATTGATCGATTTGATTTTTTTACAAAAAGATCAGACTAGACAAATAAATATTTGAATGAAAATTTTCCTTATTTCCCCCAGGTGAAAATAGCAAGGGTAAATGAAAATGAAAGCCAAATTCTAGGGAAAGGTGGGAATTTACCAAAGGTTGGGAAATTCTAATATTTTCTAGAAGGTTTTCCAAAGGGCAGGCATTTAAAAAATACATATAAATATATGAATAGCGTTAATTACTTTCTGCTTATTAGGGTAGGTAACAGGAAGTAGTTTATTTTTTATTTATTAAAGTATAGATTTTTTCTGCATGTATTTGATTAAAAAAACATCATATATATAGAGTTTAGATGCTTAGTAGTTTACAGGGAAATCAGTTCAAAGATTAAACCAGTGGTTTTAAAGAAAATGGACTCTGGAAAACCAGCAGCAGCAGCACCTAGGAATTCAATAGAAATGTAAAGTCATGGGCCCTATCTTAGAAATCTTAAATTTAAAAAGCTCAGTATTGGGAGGAAAAAGGTCAGTGTTGGGACCTCTTAACTCTTCACATGTCTGTGATCCTACTTAACATGCATGTTGAGAATTACATGCATGCCCAATGTTGTCATGGATGGTGAAATGCTGCATTACCATTTCTTGAACAATCATTAAAAAAGTAAATAACGAAAAGGCAGAATAAAAGTGATCAACCAAACAACAAACAACTCAGAATGATTATGATTGAAACAGCCCCACCACATTTCCAGATTCACAAAATTTTCAGTAAACGACTCTCAGAAAAACCCTCTCATTAAAGTATTGTGGTTGGACATCAAAAATGTACCTTGGAAAATATTTCAAGTATGTGACTCAGTAGTGACATTTGATCATTCTTAAAAAATTAAAAAAGCAAACAACTCAACTAAAATAATAATTTCTCAAATAGCGTCATTGGCTTATATTTGAACTGTTTTGAAAAGTTTACTCAGTCATTTCAGAATTCAATCTAAAAAGTTCTTCCAACGAATTGTATAGAAGTATTTTGGATGTCACAGAAGCTATAATTTGAAGAATGCCAACATTTTCAAACTCCCTCATTAAAATTCTAAGCTCATTGAATTATTCCTTTTTGGGCTCATGAATTTATGAAGTTTAATTCAAGCTCTGAATTTCTAAAGTACAAACATCCATACTAATTAAATCTAAGTCACAAAAGACAAGCTTAATTGGGACCAGAAAGTTACTGAGAAAACTACAGATTACTGAAGTCTGAGTATTTCAATTACTTCTCTGTTATACAAAAATCCAGTTATTAAGGTTTCTCTTGTCCTTTTATGATTTCCTCACAATAAATTTTACTTTTTAGGCAGCTTCATAATTGAGCAAGTGCCATGCCACTTCCATTTCTGACAAGAGCTTAGTAGCGATGAACAAAATTGCATTGATTCATGTTCATGTAGATGTTAAAATAAAAGTGAATGGTAGGGCTATACTTATAATTATAGTGATAAGATTATCCTACTCCTATAGGAATATACGAGGCAAAATTTTTAAAAAGTTTTCCTATATATCAACACAGATATTCAATTTTCTAAATAATGCTCAATATTTACTGAATTAGCAATCACATGTTTATTTTATGTTTAAACTGGTAACATGGAAAAGCTGAAGTCAAAGTACAGATTTTAAATTATATCAGTAAACTTCTAAATTTTACTTCTAAATAATGTAGTATTGTGCCAGTTTGAAACTTTTTGAACCCTAGAAAAGCCATGTTTTAAGCCTGATTCAAACTTAACAGGATCAACATTTTCTTTTAATCCTAATTCAGTACTGTAGGTTGGAAATTTTGATTAGATGATCTCCAAGGAGATACGACACACCCAATTGTGGATACCATCTTTTGATTAGATGGAGATTTGACTCTATCCTTTCCAGGTGGCCCTTAATTAGATTACTAGAATCCTTTAAAATAGAAAGAAACTTCAGAGCAGAGCTGACATGGATGCTGACATCTGGAGGAGAGAGAAACAGATGTTTGGAGATGTGTGGAGCCCAGAAGATAGCACCATGAGATGTTAAGCAAGCTGGAACCTAGAGAGAGCCAAGGGAAGCCAAGGGATGAAAGTCAGCCCCAGAGAGGCGAAATGGGGAACCTCTGCAGTGACAGAGCCTGAAAGTAATGGAACTGAGGAATCAGGGACCAGCAGATGCCAGACCCGTGACTTCCAAGCTGACAGAGGTGTTCCTGTCCCCATTGAGCTTCCTTGAATTAAGGTATCTTTACCTGGATGCCTTACTTTGGACATTTTTATAGGCTTAAAACTGTCAACTTGTAACTTATTAAATTCCCATTTTTAAAAGCTGTTCCAGTTCTGGTATATTGCATCCTAGTAGCTTGCAAAGTAATATAAGTATGTAAACCTGAAACCTGTGAAATAATGACACATATTTATTTGTCAATGTGTTAGGATAGCTAGACTATGATAATAAATACACCAAAATGTTGAATGTCTCAAACATAATAGAATTTTATTCTTCACTTACTTAATAGACCAGTAGAGTTTACCTGACCAGTAGATAGTTCTCCTTTAGGTAGTGAGTCAGAGGTCCAGGCCCTTTCTATCATTTGGATTGCCCATTCCTTAGCCTCAAAAGCTTTGTTTTGCAGAAATCTATCTGGAATATAGAGAAGAGACAATCTTGGGAAGAGCACCCTTGTAAACTTGGTCTTGAAATGGCACCCATCATTCCACTTACATGCCACTGCAGTCATCTGGCTATAACTAAATTGAAGAGAGGTTGGTAAATGTAGATAAACTGTGTGCCATAGAAGAAGGTGACTAGACCTTTGCCAAACAGATAACAATCTCTGCTGTGATCAGGCTTAACTTATTCAATACTTTTCATAATACTGAAATGTATAGAGAAAATTTGTCACAGTTTAAATTTTACCCACAGAATACTTTCTAGATGATATACCTTATAGTGGGAGAAATGAAGAGTAGTTAAAAGAAATTTTACAAAAACTCTCCAATGCCAGAGACCTAAAACAGAGTTGCCTGTGTGTACTCATTTGTCATGCTGATGGTGCTTAGTTAGTGATAGATTAAAAAGAAATGGCTTTTTCTGTGAATATAAATCAGATCTTTTCCTGAATAAGATGTGGATATCTGCTTCCATGTATCATTCATAAATAGATGGAAACATGGCACAGTAAAAAAAAAAGATAAGTTCTATTCCAAGATTCCAGATTCGCAATCTTGGTTAAGCCACTCACTGATTTGGTGGTTTAATAATTGTTTGATTTTGGAAATGTTTCTGAACCCCATTCTTATCTAATATCTTCATTTTTCTACTTCAGCAATTTAGAAGATTGTATGAGATGATGTATGCAAGGTACCTGGTTCCCAAAAGACAAACCATAAATACTAGCTATTATTATTACAACTTTCATACCTCCTGTCCTGAGCTCTTGCCTATTTTTCTTTCTATGTATTTCCAGTCTTTATCCACCATCCCCCTTTATTTTTCCACAGGGTTAAAAGAACTGCTTTCCACTAATATTGATACAGATAAGTACATCCTACCACTTAATCATCTCTGAAACTTACTTCTACTTCTAATACCATTTTACTAATAAAGCATCATCAGAGTTCATGTGCAATGTAGCAATACCATAATGTACAGTGTCTTTGTCCACAATATTTCTGTCTCTAATCTATTTTCCATGCTTTTTCCACATATTTCTTTAAATACTTTTTAAGCCTTCAAAGGCATCTTGTTGCATAAGTGAGTTCTTACGTCCAATCTACAATATGTTTTCCACTTTTCTTCCTCCCATTCTCTTTGCCTGACACATGGACATTACTTTAAACTCTTGCTCCGCATTGGCCAAAAAGTTGTTGTCATCATCAACCTCTTGCCACCCTGAAAATTGCATGTACTTCCTGGCTCTTTCTGCTTGTCCATATTATTTGTCTACTTTAAGGCTCAGTTAAAATCTTACTTTAGCAACTAAACTTTTCAGAACACCTCAGACTTTGTTTCTCACTAGAAAAGGCCAAAATTGGCCCTCCAAATTATCTGTGCCTCTTACTTCCAACTATTGCTTAACAATTACTCCATAATAGAGGCTAACTTGTTGAAAGTACTCTTTGGGCCTCAGGATTTGGGCAAACCTCTAAAGCTTATTGCTAAATGAGAGAATACTCAGGATGGAGTCCAAATTTTTATGCTTATGAATCAATCAGAAACGGGATTTGGTTATTATTCCATAAATCTATTGGAAATAACTAGGCTAAATACTACTTAGCTTTTAAAGGATGTATATTCCCTGGTGGATAAAAAACAATGATTAGAATTATTAGAAAAAAGAAAATCTTCTCTCTCTCTCTCTCTCTCTCTCTCTCTCTCATCCCTGTCTCTATCTCTATGTATCTCTATCTCTATCTCTTTTTCTCTCCTGGAGTCGCTGAAAGAATAAATTAAATTCTCTAGTTTCAGGTAGCCACCTTGATATGTTGAGAAAGAAGCTGGCAAAAAAATCTAAACAGCATAAAAGAAATAAGAGGAGAGGCATGAGTCCTGATGACAGTATTTGAGTCCTTTGATCTTCCTGTTCCTAAAGTTTATTTCTATGCTGGGCAATGTAGTTATGTGGGCCAATCAGTTCACATTTTATTTGAACTTGTCTTTTAGCATTTGGAAATATATTTTATGGAATACATCATTCAATCCCCCAAATAGTCACACTCTCCTTCCCTGGAGCAACAGATCTCATAGTGATGAAGTTTTAAACATTATTGAAGGTGGAAAACTGCAAAGAATATGCGTTCAGGGAAAATGAATATGCTTCCATTTAATATTCCTAAAATAATACTCTTACGATGTGTTTGTAGGTGGAAATGAGGAGACACCATACTGTGCTTTTGGTATTCACTAGTCTCTCCTCACTAAGGACATTTTTGAGTAATTATGTGGCTGAGGGAGAATGAGTACATCAGTAAACTTGGCCCTTGTTTTCATGCCACATATTCTGTGACATAATATTCACATCTATTCTAACTGCAGACAGTGTAGTTAGCTGTCTAGCTGTTAAGTTTTCAGATTTCATGTAAATAGCTTTTATTCACTGCCAGAAGCTCTTCGACAGGAAAAGTACCACCACTTAGTGAGATATGACAGAAAAACAAAGAAACACAGCGACAGACAGAATAGTTTTCCCATTTTGCAATTATGGCACAATAAATATGGGAGAAATATTAACAAGAGGAAGGATTTTAGAAAAAGTATATCAAATTTAGGTAAAATAAAATGTCAGCTTACATGGAAATGATTGTGTGTTAATATCATCTAGTCAGCTAATGCTGTCTTTTTTCTACAATACTGAATTTCTGCAAAGTTTTTATTGAGTAAATGAAATAATGGAGAAAAGCCCATTAAAAATAGTAGAAACTATGGAAACTAATATGTACTGTGTAGAAATTGTAAACTAGACATTGTTATGAATGTTATTTTTTTAATACAGGCAATACACATTCAATTTATTACTCTATTTGCAGATTTGGATTAAATAAAGTAATAAATTTCATTGTTGTTCTAGTGTGCTCTGCTTTTTACAAAAGTAAGATGTTCAATAAGCGTTTATTGAATTGATACTTCTACTAAAGCTCCAAACATGCAGTTATACACCTCAGTAAACTGTATTTTATTATTTTAATCCTAACAAATAGAAGATGAAAATATTTGAATATTTGGAAAGAGACTATATTAGTTAGGGTTCTCTAGAGAAACAGAATCAACAGGGAACACTCACAAATATAAAATTATAAAAGTGTCTCACATGACCAAGGGAACGCAGAGTCCATCATCCATAGGGCAGGCTGTGAAACCGACAATTCCAATGGAGGGTCTGGACCAACTCCACAGGAGAGATTCACGAGCAGAAAAAGTAAGAGAGCCTGTCTCTTCTGAATCCTCCTTGAAAGGCTTTCCATGTTTAGATTGAGCATCACTAATTACAGAAGACATTCCCCTTGGTTGATTACAAATGGAATCAGCTGTGGATGCAGCTGACATGCTCATGATCAAATTCTATGAAATGACCTCATTGCAACAGACAGGCCAGCACTTGCCCAACCAGACAAACAGGAACCACCACTATACCAAGTTGACACATGAACCTGACCATGACAGATACATATAGTACAACAAAATAAAAATAAATGAGGAAATCAGAGGTTCTGAAAATTGAAATAGGTTGTGCTGGTTTAAGAGGAAGTATGCTCCCTAGAAAAGCCATGTTTTAATCAAAGTCCCATTTCATAAAGGTAGAATAATCCCTATTCAATACTGTATGTTTGAAACTGTAATCAGATCATCTCCTTGGATAATGTGATTTAGTCAAGAGTGGTTGTTAAGCTGGATTAGGTGACAACATGTCTCCACCCACTTGGGTGGGTCTTGACTGGTTTATTGGAGTCCTATAAAAGAGGAAACATTTTGGAGACTGGGAGATTCAGAGAGAGCAGTACCATGAAGCAGAGAGTACATGAGCCAGTGACCTTTGGAGATGAAGGAAAACACCTCCCAGGGAGCCTCATGAAGCCAGAAGCCAGGAGATAAGAAGCTAGCAGATGACACCATGTTCGCCATGTGCCCTTCCAACTGACAGAGGAACTCTAACTGTGCTTGCCATATGCTGTTCCACTTGAGAGAGAAACCCTGAACTTCACTGGCCTCCTTGAACCAAGGTAACTTTCCCTGGATGCCTTTGATTTGGACATTTCTATAGACTTGTTTTAATTGGGACATTTTCTCAGCCTTAGAACTGTAAACTAGCAACTTACTAAATTCCCCTTTTTAAAAGCCATTCCGTTTCTGGTATATTGAATTCTGGCAGCTAGCAAACTAGAACATAGGTAAAGGAAGCTGAAGCATGTTTTAATGATTTCTATATGTTATTTATAGTTTAAAGGTGTGCTTAAAGTTGATGTGAGAATGCTGTTCACTTGTGCCTTCAAAATTGAAAATTTTACTTATAAAGAAATTGCATAGATGTTTATTTTATAGGAACTAAATGTACATGGAAATGTATTTTTAGGTTTACTATAATTTCATATAAAAATTCTCCCTGATTTGTAGAATAGGTCACTTAAACTTTGCTTTTATTCAGTTAAATAAACCAAGAATTGGATTTTTCATTTCATTGAAATGTTAGATCAGCCTGAATTTAATGCTTACTGGCTTAGTAATTATTCCTTTCAGAGATATAAAATAGATTATTTTTCTCATAAATGTTGGTCATTGGCTCGAAATACCTTGTTCACATGCTTAGAAGCATATAGTAACTGGAGAAGAACTTGTTTCTGAATAGTTTGTTGAAGAAATTTCTTAATTTGAAAAATAAAAATAAAATCTGAATAGACTCCAACCAAATTATTCCTTTTTAAAATTTAGGCTGTTTTTCTTTGTGAAAGCAGTATACAGTTTAATCATGAAATTAATCTTCTAATATTAAAGGTTACTAATCAACATATACTTACTGTAACATAAAAAGGGTATATATTACGGATGAGTTACACTTAGTACAATACCATAAAACATGTCATTTTTTTTCTTTTCAATTATCTGTTCAACTGTACAGATAATTGAAAAGAGAGAAGACAATACCATCCCCAGTGCAGATGTATCCATACAATATGTAGAAAGTGAGTAATAGGACAGCGTTTTCTATTGTGATCTGACGGATTCAGAGTCCACTTCACTATACTTGTATAAATAAGCCCTGTTTCACCTCTGGCCAGAATAAGTTATCCAAAGAAAAAAAATTATCTAAACAATATGCATGTTATTCATGCTATCCTTTGGTAAGCTTCTTCTTGTCCAAGGACTGCTGTATTGAGGTTTTTAAAATATGCTTTTGATTGCATAATAAACACCCAGTTGCAGGACATTTGTAAGCTAATGACAAACTATTTATTGGATAATGCATTATATTAAGATTCATCAAAAAATTTAGACCTATTTTAGTAAAATAGGATGCTCTAAAATTATGCAATCTGGAAAGTATCTACATATTTTAAGCCACATAAAATAGGTTTCACTAAAATATATAGATGATTGGCAAGAAATATTGCATTTGCTGTAAAGCACTTTAATTTATCTGGTACTCAGATTTTTACTCTAGACTGAATCTAGTGCTGAATTTTTTTGCTGTGGTCAGAAGGCTGTGTTCTCATATCTGGGTTTTGGCAAATATGACCACATTATTGGGATTCCTTGGTTTCTCTCCTCTTTCATAATCCATACAACTCTACAAACCTGTGTACAAATCACTTTTTAATCCTTCAGGGAACATCTCAGAGAAGCTACCTCTTGATGTCAGTATTTGGCAAAGTCGTTCTCTCTATGTATCCTTTCCATAGTATCCTTTTCATACCTTCATCACAGAATTACCATGTACAATTGTAATTCTCTTTTTGCAAAAATAAGATGTAATCTTCTTTGTACCTAATGCCTAAAAGAGTGTTTGGCACATATTAGGAATTCCACAAGTCTTTGTTGCATAAAACTAGAAAGGATAAATTACTTCTCATCTACACATAGTTTTTTCTTGTTTCTTTTTATCTAAGGAGCAGTAACAGTTTTATGAATTAGAAGCATATCATCTCTGCATCCATTTTGTATTCAACAATCATATATAACAAAAATAGCTATGATTTATCAACCACATGCTCTCTGACAGACACTGGGGTTAGTGCTTCACATGGGTTAACTCATTTGATTATTACACACATACATACAAACACCAACCACTGTAAAGTAGTAAAACATATTATACCAATTTTGCAAAAGAATGTCAGAGTCTCAGAGGTTTAAATAACTTTAGTAATAACCAAAAGCTAAAAAGCCAGTTGGTAAAAGTCTTAAACTAATTCCTTCTGAATACAGGGCCCTATTTCTTCACCACTGCAATACCTCTCTTTCTTCTCTTTCGTTCTCTCCTTTGCTGTCTGTCTGTTAGTCGTTTATCTGTTTCTCATTGTCTCTCATTTCTGGTTTGCACTAAATACTGAGTAAATTGAACTGTTGCTCAACAGATCTCAGGCAAGAATCTTTCCTTTTGAGAATATGCAAACCTTTAAAGCAGAATAGCACTTGGATTTAATAATAGCCCTTCAGGAATAAGAGAGAAAAATGCACCAACTGGGGCTTCAATTTTGCATGGATAAAAGCAATATATAATATTTCAATTGCCTAGAGATCATGAACTTGGCAACTCAAAACGAAATTGTACCACAGCTAATGAGCGGGAAATTAAAAAAACCAAACCAAACAAAAAACCTTTACTGTGTATCTGTAATAGATGTTGTGTTAGTTAGATTCAGTTGTCAACTTGGCCAGGTGAGCATACCTATTCTTGTTGCTGCGGACATAAGCCAGCGGTACGTGAACCTCATCTGTTGCCAATAACATCTGCAGTCAGCTAGGAGGCGTGTCTGCTGCAATGAGTGACGTTTGACTTAATTGGCTGGTGCTTAAATGAGAGAGCACAATGTTGCACAGCCAAGCAGCTCGGCGTTCCTCATCTCAGCACTTGCAGCTCAGCCCAGGCCTTTGCAGATACAGAAAGAAGTCACCCCGGGGAAAGTTGTTGGAACCCAGGGGCCTGGAGAGAAGACCAGCAGAGACCATCCTGTGCCTTCCACGTAAGAAAGAACCTCAGTGGAAAGTTAGCTGCCTTTCCTCTGAAGAACCAACAAAATAAATCCCCTTTTATTAAAAGCCAATCCGTCTCTGGTGTGTTGCATTCTGGCAGCTAGCAAACTAGAACAGATGTCATAAAAACCGAGGTTGAAAACTTCTTGTACTTTACTGATGAGATTTCTTCAGGCTGAAAAGAAATGAGCAGCTAAATAAATAGTAGATTTTATTCATTACACAGACACACATAGCAATTTATCAGAATAATTGGCAAGTTAAAACCTATCTGATAATATCAGAGCAATTTATATATCTTACTTCCATTCTTTATGTCTTTGTTGTTGAATAGGAAATTTTCTTCTTTCCCTTAGAAAATGGTCAGTGTTCTAGTTTGCTAGCTGCCAGAATGCAACACACCAGAGATGTTTTGGCTTTTAATAAAAGGGGATTTATATCATTAGTTCTTCAGAGGAAAAGCAGCTAACTTTCATCTGAAGTTCTTTCTTATGTGGGAAGGCTCAGGGTGATCTCTGCTGGCCTTCTCTCCAGGCCTCTGGGTTCCAACAACTTTCCCTGGGGTGATTTCTTTCTGCATCTCCAAAGGCCTGGGCTGAGCTACGAGGGCTGAGATGAGGTATGCTGAGCTGCTTGGGCTGTGCTACGTTGAGCTCTCTCATTTAAGCACCAGCCAATTAAGTCAAACATCATTCATTGCAGCAGGCATGCCTCCTAGCCGACTGCAGATGTAATCAGCAACAGATGAGGTTCACATGCCATTGGCTCATGTCCACAGCAACAGAACTAGGTGCCTTCACCTGGCCAAGTTGACAACTGAATCTAACTACCACAGACAGTTATTACATTTTGGTTGAGTGAGCATAGTGGCATTTGTAGAATATTCATCACTGAAATATGCTTTGAAGTACAATGCCTATAAGATATTTAGGTTTAAAAATATATATCCTGGGCACAAATTGAAATGGGCTAAATTTTTAGCAGAATGAGCTTATAATATTGAGGAGAAATTTATTAAATGATCATCTTAATGTATTTTTATATACATAATGCATATTTGTATCTATTTTCATAAGATCCATATACATGGTTCTATTTTAATATTTCTGTAACACAATCTTAAAATGATAAAATGTTTCAAACGCCAAAAATCTTACTTGTGAAATATATTATTAATCAAAATTTGATAACGTATAAGTGCTTCATTTGTCCCTATAATGGGAAAATGTAGCAGATATTTTATGATTGTTTTTTTGCCACTTTTTTGTTATTTTTTCCTTGTTTTAAACTAAATTTTTGCATTTCACAAAGTAATATATATATAGATTTTTGTATAGAAGATTTGATACTGATAAAAAATGGTGGGTTCTCTGCTTGACCTGCTCAAAGGACCAATTCTGAGACACGAGTGTCAACGAAAGAAAGAGTTTATTGCTAAATGCGAAGCGTGCGGTCAAATTACTCTTCAGCTGTCCCCCAGACCTCAGGCGCTCAAGGTTATTATGGATTAAACTGAGGGGAGATAGAGTTATTACCATTACACTAACAATCATAAGCAGCTACAATTAACAAATGTAAAAGAGTGGAGCTATGCTAGAACAGAGGGAACTAATGCAAGAAAAAGTGGACAGTCAGTACTGAGTTGATTCAACTTCCTTCAGTAACATTAGGGGGTGGTCTTTGAGATGATAAGACTCTGAAAGTGAAAACTGGATAAAGAGGGTGTCAGTCACATAGTCACAAGGTTTTTATAATCAGAAGGTCACAAGATAAAAATAAGTTATATGGGGCGGGCCACTGTGGCTCAGCGGACAGAGTTTTCTCCTGCCATGCCGGAGACCTGCCTTCTATTCTCTGTGCCTGCCCATGCAAAAATAAATAAATAATTAAATAAGTAAGTTATACAGTCATTATCAAAGATCAAAGCAACTGGCTTACAGTTCAGCAATTTTAGGTATTTGCTTCTGGCTATTCTAGTACACTGAAAAAGAAAAAGAAATATCTACTGAATATAGTAATTTGGTAGTTATGATCATTTGGTAAACACTAACTTCTTGGTCACAGATTTACAGTAAAATCATGTCAAAAGTAAAACATTCCCATATCAACCCCCCCACACACCATTTTCAATATTTTGCATTAGTGTGGCACCTTGTTGCAATTGTTGAAAGAATATTACAGTTGTACTATTAACTATAGCCTGTTGTTTATATTAAGGTGTGTTTTCCCCCCACATACCTGCATCTTGCATTGGTTTGGTACATTTATAGTAATTCATGAAAGAACATTTTTATAATTGTACTATTAACAAGCAAGCTAGTATGACTGAGAAATCAAGATTTGGGGGATGGCTTTGATTGCTGAGTCATTGTATGGCTGTTCATTTTTGCTTTCTGTGTGTCAGAGTGGACAGAGGGCAATACCTGAGGTCTCTGAATTGTAATCCAGCTGCCTTTATCTCTGATGACTAAGCAGCCTTTATCTTCTGCCCCTTGATTGTAAAAACCTTGTGACTAACCTTCATTTGTATTCAGCTATCCAGTTCTTCAATATTAAGTTCTGTGATGACTAAAGACAGCCCTTAATGTTTATTAGTGAAGGGTACTAGGTCAGCTCAGAATCAACCCACCCCAAGACCAGTTATCTTGATAACTGAGACTGGATCTAGCCAAAATGACCCCGCCTGACATGCACAGTAGCTTAGATTTTAATCTCCAAGTTACCTATACCTCATTCTGCCATTTCTTGCATAAGTTATATGACTAAGCATGTAATCAATTTGCGCATAATCAGTAATTAGATCACCTCTAATTATAACATCTGGGGCCACCGTACTGTTATCCTAAACCTTGCCCATTCTTTTCTCTAAGAAAGCTATCAGAATTACTGTAGTTCGAGGAGACAGATTTTGGGCCAATAGGCCATCTGCTCTCCTACTATGTGCCTAGAGTAGTTTCTCTCTTTGAACCCCAGTGTCTCAGGAATTGGTTATTGAGACTTTGGGGAAAAGAATCCACAGCCTTTGTCTGATAACACTAGTATCCATGGATTTCAAAACTCTGTAGAGCAAAGATGGAAAGATTAAAAAGAAAAAAAAAATAAACAGTTCCATTTCTCAAAAACACAGTACTAGAGTAGTCACAGCAATTAGATATGTGGGAGGGGTATCACAGACTATGGGATAGAATTTTTGAAGTGATAACAACCTGCTCTACTGAAGTGGTATGTGTGGGGAAATGTTATTTAATAGGATGGCTTTTTAAACTGGTTATAATAATAATAATGCCTGGACTTGCCCCAAATCTGTTTTAATGAAGGCAGGAAGAAGGTGGAACTGCAGTGCTGTAGACAGGTTGTAGGTGGCAGGTGCTCAGATGAAGGAAAACAAATGCCTTTTTCTTACTATTGCTAAGAATTCTACCAATTCAACATTACTGGTATATGTCTGATACAATAGTTGACAGATAGGTAATAGGGAATTGAAAGAATGGAAATGACTCCATTATGCAAACTATACATTTTACCATAGTTGCTGAGCTGTAACTTGAATTACTTTTATAGGGACATGAAATCCTTTTTCTTGTTCTATTTGGCAACTCTTCCAACCTGTTCTGCACATTGAAGAACTTACTTCCAAACTATCTTTAAATATTCTTGTTATAGGTCTCATCCTCTATTAGATTACAAGCTCCTTGATTTTAAGGACAGTGCTACATTGCTTTCTTAAAAAAAAAACAACTCATGATACATTATAGATATCCAACACATATTTTATAATATACTTTTAAGTAATGAGTTGGACTTGTTAATGAAAAAATGGGTATTAATTAACATGTTCTTTGATTAATATACTCTGATTTGATAGTATATAGATATTTTCTCTAGTTAAGTAAATGGATGTTTTTCTCAGAATGACAATTTCATATCATATGTATGTTATTTAACTTGAATTAAGATGAAATAATATTTAAAAAAAAGCAGAACAGAGAGAGTGAATCCATATTGTGTTTTTTTGCAATGCTGAAAATATTGCAACGAGTTACATAACTAGTCAGTTACAAAACTTTTCCTGTGAGCAAATTGTGATCCATCTCAGTGCAATGCGCCAATTGAGACCATTCCAGCAATAACCATTAAGACTCAGAACAGAGAAGTTAGAGCACACAAACAGCAAGAGAGACAGACTCATTAAAACTGAATTCTCCTTCCCCTACAGGATGCTCTTAAATGTTCCCCTTTAATTTGGAGAATTCCAGCTGACGTGTAAGAAATGCTTATAACTCAGATCCTGGATGAATTGCAAAAAACAATGGGTGCTACATGATAGGAAATATTCTCAAATCAAAGTCTGACTGAATTTGTTATTAAATTTAAATATGAATTGTTTAGAATTTTGAAACCATTCTCATGATTTTGTAACTTTGTCTTAATTTATACTTTTGTCTGACATATATCCTGATTAAAGCTGAAATCAGAAAATGCATCTGGTTAGCCAATACTACTGTCACTTTACATTTATTTTTTTCCCATGGGCAGGCACAGGGAATCGAACCTGGGTCTCTGGCATGACAGGCAAGAATTCTGCTGCTAAGGTACTGTGCCCCGCCCCATTTTATATTTTTTAACATTGAAAATTCATTATAATAACTTTTCAAAATGTATATCACTCCATATAGGTACTTTTTACATAGGAATTATATAATGTGAAGTAAAATATTCATTTAAGTCATTTACCTGATATTTCTTGGTGATGCAATTGCAACCTATTTCATACACATTGAATTCGTTTTCTTATTATCAATTCAGATTTATAAATATCTCGGTTTTATCTTTCTTTTTTTTACTAAGTTATTATAAGAATCCCTGGTCCCTACTTAAACCATCGACTGAAATAACCTAATAGAGTACATTTGTTTTGTTTCGGGGTTACCAAATTTTCATCAACAGTTGTATCAAATAATGACATGAACTGTTAAACTTGTGAACAAAAATTTGTAATGAAAGGTCATAGATTTGTTTAAAAATATTCTGAAGTAAACTTCTGTAGATTTAGAGATTGTGCATAAATACTTTGGCATGTTTTCCTTCAACCAATAACATTTATGTTTATGGAATTGTCAACTGAGAAAAAGCGAAGCTGCCGGGGAACAAAGGTGTTTATTGGACTCAGAATTGCATTCAGGGAGCACAGATTCATGTAGCAACCCAAATTGTGTTCTGTGTTGGGTCTTCTAGGCAAGGGTTCTTTAAAGAAAAAGAAGATAAATTATTTGTGATTGGTGGATATTTGGGGTGTTCCAAATGTCCTTCAGTTTAGCTAATTTACTGAGTTCCTTATCTTGTGGTTGTTTCTGATGTCTGGATGTCCTTTGGGTTTTGCGGAGCGTAGTTGCTTGAGGCTTTGCATACTTTGGCAGTTTGTTTTATCTCACCGAAACATGTATAAGGCCAACCTCCAGAATCACCTCCAGGCTCCATTTTAAATCTCACAGCCACAGTCATTTTATTTTGTTTTATTGCTTTATACAGAATCTAAATAAGCCAATCTTCAATAATGTACCGTATATCATCTCTAAAATTATTGGTCTCACAGATTAATAAAGTTTGCTTTTGATCCTAGAAAGATTATTTGCATTGAAAGGTTTACCACATACTATATTGACCTTGACCTTGTACAATGTAATTCGAATACATTTAAAAGTATGGTATAATTTAAAATTTACTTAAGGTATTTATACTAACTTCTTTCTAGTAGCACA
Organism: Tamandua tetradactyla; assembly: GCF_023851605.1. Taxonomy (NCBI): domain Eukaryota; kingdom Metazoa; phylum Chordata; class Mammalia; order Pilosa; family Myrmecophagidae; genus Tamandua; species Tamandua tetradactyla. The sequence continues at coordinate 149,821,995 of NC_135330.1, forward strand.
TTTCCAGTTTTGGAAAGGTGAACATTTCATTTACAATCAAACTGAGACTCCTTTGGGTGTGAAAGCTACTGCTACTAATTAGAAGGAAGCTATCTAAGATGGAACCAGTGGTGGGTTAGAAATGGCTTGTACTGGACTTTGGGTGAGCAAACAGTTAAAAGAAACATTGTGAGATTTTAAAAACAGTTTACAATTGGTCATAATGGTGAGAATATTTTCACCATGAGTATCAGCAAATGCTGCAAATCATGACACTTCACTTCCTACCCAATTGTTAAACATTTACCAACAAACCACTGTCCTGGAACTTTTTTAGCATAAAAGTGTACACACAATAATTATGACAAGACATGGGTAATCCAAGACTGTCACATGTAAATAAGTCATATGATAATCTTTTTAGGTTATAACTGAGGTTGTCATTATTAAGCAAATAATCAAAGAAACATGGAAGAGACATAGTTTTAGTAATGCTGTTATCAAATTCATTCTTTATTTCACAGATGGAATGATCTCCTTAATGTGATGGAGGCATTTCTCTAGCCAAAATAATTTGAAGGAAACCCATTTCCAATCAGATGAGTTCAACATGGATGATGTGGATTTCACTAAATCTAATGGATCTGCTGCCTGATTACATTTGGCAGCCACAATCTTCATCACTGTGGTTAATTGAATTAAGTACTCCAATTTAGAAATTGCTTTTAATCTTACTCCATGCTTCTGTGGATGTGAACCCCGTATAAATTGGACCTCTTGAAGGGATTATTTTTAATTTTTTTAATGTTGCATCCCAACTGAATGAGAGTGGGTTTTAATGCAGATTACTGAAAGCCTTATATAGAGAACTTCAAGTCACAGACGTGAGAAAGAAGATGTCATTATGTGATGGAAAGGCCAAAGAGTCCCGAGGATCACTAGCAGCCATCACCAGAACTCTACAATCCTTGAGAGAAAGTAAGGCTTGCCAATATATTTGATTTGAGACTTCCAGCCACAAAACCATGAGCAATAAAGTACCCATTGTTTAGGCCAACTCATTAAGTGTTATCTGTGATAAATGTCAGGCAAACTAAGAGAACCACTTACCTTGAATCACATTGAATGTGTTTTCATTTATTTTAATATATCACGTTCTCTTTTGCCCTTGGAAGTTAAAGTTGCTCTTCTCTCTGCCTGAAATTGACTTTGATTCATTTTAGTAGCTAACTTCTCCCTATTTCTGGGCACCATAACTTGTTTCCTAAGAAACTGTGTTTCTTAAATTCTGGTTTAGATTTTCTCCACCTCCTCTCTGAATCAAAATAGGAATTTTGTTCTATTTCAGGACATCTTTTACCAGCATCTTCCCAGTTCTCAGAGGACGATTACCACATATCCAGTAAACAGTTCTTCATCTTTAAATACCAACTTTATGGTGATTAATCCATAATGGATATCTTCAGACCCAACAAAATGGGTATCTTCAGACCCAATATCTCCCCTCAATTCAGGACTCATATATCTAATTGTTATTTAACATTTTCATTTTTATAGCTAATTGGCCTTTTTTTTTTTTTTTTGCCTGGGTAGGTACCAGGAATTGAACCGGGTCTCCGCATAGTAGGCAAGTCTGCCACTGATCCACCACGTGGCCTGCCCTAAATAGACCTTTAATGTAACAATTAAATTTGTTCCATCTGAAATTCCTAGTATCAGGAAATAGTATCAACCAAGATCTAAAGCCAAAACCCAGCAGTTATCTTTGGTTTCTTATCTTCCTTAATCCATATATTGTATACACAGTCCACTAGTGATACTTGTCAGCATATCACAGCTCATATACTCTTCTCCATGTTTAGTAATTATAGCCTAATGACAGGCACCAAAATCTATGGTTTGTATTACAGACTAACAGTACATGCCTAACTGTTCTGTCTGCCGCACTCTTGCTCACTTTTCCTCTCCCAACTATCTATTCTCCAAAAATTATTTTAATTCTCTTGTCCTTAAAACTTTCAAATAGCTTTTGAATTTACCTATAATGAAATATGAACTCTTTAACTGGCCAATATGTGTTATTCTCCAGCTACCTATCCTACATCACTTTCTACAGCAATCTCCCGACTTACTAAATTACCTTTTTTGTTTTTGTGCCTTAGAGTTTTTTTTGCCTTAGGTCTTTGCAGTATTTGATCCTGCTATTCAGAATGTTCTCTCATTCTTCATTAGCTGACTTGTCAAAAGTGAAACCTTAAATTTAATATCACCTCTTTAAACACATTTTATCTAAAGCACCCCACTCACCCTAACAATGCAGTGTTTCACTGTCATCATAGTACTGATCATTACCTGATATTTTTGCATTCATTTAATTAATGGGTGAATGTATACTTTCCCCAAAATAAAAAATGAACTCTTTGAGAGTAGTTGCCTCACCCATTGTTGCTCCTGCTGATTGCTATATTTCTGGTATCTAGAATAGCATCAAGCATATAATAACAACTTAGTATACATTTGTGGTGTGAGTGAGCATATAAAAATTTATTATAATATCTTTTTATTACTAATGCAATAGTGTGTGTTCCATTTTAATTTTTCCTTAACTTTATATTACAGTTTTCTACTTTACGACTAGTCAAGGACAGTAAGTTTTTTTTTTTAATCCAATAGAACATAAATGCAATTCAAGAGTGAGTTTCTCTCCATTATATTAATGTAGCAGAAAATCCAATTTTTGGCAGTGTTCCCAGGTAGTTGGGGTTACAAGTCATCTTACCCTCTACATTTGCATATAACACAGAAAATTGAATCATCATGATATATTGCAATGTTTCTGAGAGGGATTGACCTCATTCCAAAAGACACTTGATCATCTCAACAGACAGTCACCATCTACATAGAGGATAATCACTATATTTAATTAAGGAAATGATAATCATAAAATATGAATTAAAGGTACAACAAATTTATCAAGTAAAGTTAAAAATAATAAGCATGATGCTACTTCATCAATAATTAAATATAATACTTTGCATACAGTATCAACGAGCTAAGATTAAAAGCAACCTACTATGATTATTTGAATTATATTGTTTTGAAAATTTATATTTCTCAAAGAAAAGCAAAATTTAAATTCTGTTGGAAACTTATTCATACACAGTAGTTTAGTTTTTCAAGTGTTCCAAAACTTTTTTACATTCTAAAAATGGTAAGTTCATGAAAATCAGAAAATATTGGTCTTTCAGGCCCCTACTATGAAAATATTGAATTGTAATAATTTATGAAAATTGTTAACTCCCCAATATAAGTTCTTGTTTTTTATTTTTTTTTACATAGGCAAGTACCAGGAATCGAACCTGCGACTCCATCATGGCTGGCAAGAACTCTGCCACTGAGCCACCATGGCCGTCCCCAACATAATTTTTAAAAAGGCGATATTTTCATAATTGACTCTTAGTAAAGTTAAAAAAGAATGATTGATCAAGTTAGAAGAAATTCAATAGGAGAGAAATACAATCTAATTAGGTTTTGTGGGAAAGGAACAATGATTTCTTTTTTATATACACAGCAGTATGTACTCTGCAATAAAGTTTCAGAATTAAATATTAATGAAGAAACAGGAAAACATAGAAGATTAAAAAAGATATTTTGCTCCTGACTGTGCAGAAAAAAAAAAAAGAGAGAGAGAGAGAGAAATTGCATTAGAACAAGATTTCTCAACCTTGGTACAATGACCAATTTGGTTGGATAATTATTTTGGGGGGGGGGATGTGACATTTTGTACACTTTAGGATGTTTAGCAGCATCCCTAGTCTCTGACAGTAACACTAACCCATCATTTTTTTTGTGGCAACCAAAATATCTCCAGATATTGCCAAGTGTCCCAGGTGGCAGAAAGGCATAATTTTCCCTGATTGAGAAATATTATTCTAGAACCAATTAACAAACATAATATTTCTGCCATTGCAGGGTAGTGATAAACAAGCTTTTATCTTTCTTGGTATCTAGGTAGAAAAATAATCTGTTCAAAAATCAAAATCCAAGCTTATGGTACTTATGTGAATGGGTAAATATATTACCTTACCCAGGTGAGTCAGGAAATCTATGTAGATAATTTATTGTAAAGAATAATGAAATTTATATTTTAAATAATAAACATATATAATACACATAAATAATAAATGATGAAATATATATTTTAAATAATAAATATATTATAAATACATATTTATATATATAAGAAATATATAAAAATAAATGTATTTGTATTATATAAAGGAAAACACAAGCTACATTTAGAGTAAGTCTGCAACCTAGAACACATAGAAAAAAAATCCTGCTGATGTTGAGCTTACAACACAAAGCAAAATCACAAAAAGGAATAATTTATATGGGAGAGAGTAATCTACTCTTAAGCACATAACTGATCCTTCAAAACATCAAATATATATAAGGAAAATCTTAAAAAAAACAGTGGTTATCTGTGTAGGAATAATAATTAGAATTCTGGCTATAGGATTCTTATTATTAACAGATGTCAGAAAACAAAGACATCTAAAATAGAACTATAAATTGATATAAATGTATAATTATTTTTATTACTATAACACATATATACAATAGTCTTCACCTACATGACTGTATTTCATATAATTATTATCTATTATTTTAGTTCCCAGTCATTATCAGTCTTATTTTATTGTTTATAATTGATGACTATTTATATTTATCCCTATGTTTATGAATTCCCAGATAGCACTCAGTCAACTTTTAATTCTCAAGTCAACTACTTTATACAAATTAATGGGGAAAAAATTCAGAGAGAAAAAAAATCCAGGATATCAAATATCCATACTGATCTAACAATTGGAAAACAAGTTTTTGGAGTGGGGGTGGGTGTAAAAATTAATCACATTAGGACAACCAAAATTAGTTAAAATGAGGTTGTGATAGTTCATTTTATGTCAACTTCGCTAGGTTATGGTATCCAGCTGTTTTATGACACTGTCCTAGCAGCTACTATGAAGGTATTTTGTAGATAGGATTCACATCTACAATCAGTTAACTTTAAGTAAACTTTGTATAATGTGTGTATCTCATCCAAGAAAACAGCAAGAAACTATGGTTTCAGTGTTCAGAAGGAATTTGGTCTCACACTTCACTCCTTAACTCTTAAGGAATTTGGACTCAAGAACAAATTCACACTTGGCAGCACCCACAAATATGTGAGCCAATTCCTTATAATAAATCTAATTAGATAGATGATATATAGATAGAAAAAGAAATAGATAGAGGGATAGATGGAGATGATGTATAGGTGAGATAATAGTTGTTTTAGGTATCAATATTGATATAAATATAAATAAATACATATATCCCACTGGTTTTGGTTTTTTGGAGAATCCTGACTGATACACATTAACACAATAATTGTGAAAGTAAAAGTTAAACAATATAGACAAACTCTGTGACAACAAAGTAAAACTTCACCTTCCAAAAACATTGTTAACTTTATGTAGGTTGTATCTCAGACAATTATGAAGAATTAGAACTTTCTTTTATAAAAGTATGTTTGGGGAATGGGAATACACAGTTTTTTACAACATCATTGAAGTATAATTGAACACAATAAACCATACATATTGAAAGTATACGATTTGATAAATCTTGACACAACTAATATATCCATGAAATCATTCCTGCAATCAAGGTAATAAAAATTTCCATCCTTTCCAAGAGCTTTCTCATTCTCCTTTTCATTCTATTTCTCACTCTATTCTGTTACTAGGCAACCATTGATATAATTTCTTGTTGCTATAGATAAATTTACCCTTCTAGGTTGTTGTATGTGAATAGAAATAGCTTAGTATATATTCTTTGTTGGCTTGGCTTCTTTTAACATGATGATTTTGAGATTCATCCATTATGTTGTATATTTGCAGTTTCTTTTTATTATTGAATAGTCTTCCATTGTATGGAAGCATCACAGTGTATCATTCATTTTTTCACACACTTTTTCTGTTATCTAACTGGCTATTACAAAGGTTAATATGTTATGAATATTTTTGGTTTTGGTAATGAAAATTTAGGATTATAGATGTTGGTGATGGTAGCACAATATTGTGAATATAATTAATTTAATACCACTGAATTGTATACTTGAAAGTGGGTAAAATGGGAAATTTTAAGTTCTATATATGCTGCTACAACAAAAGTGTTTTTTTTTTAATGTTTATGTGTGGCCATAAATTTGCATTTCTCTTGGAAAAATTCCCTAGGAATGGAAAGACTGGCATGTGTTAAGTGTAGGTTTAACACTTTAGGAAGCAAATACCTAGAAGTGGAAAGCTAAGTAATGTGGAAAATCTATGAGAGGTTTAGTTTCCCCACATTTTGTCACAGCATTTGTTGTAGATGGATTTTTGTTGGTGATGTTATTGTTGTTGTTTTAGTTAGCCAATCTAATGAGTGTGTTTGGTATCTAACTGGGTTTTAATTTACATTTCCCTGATGGCCAATAATGCTGAACATACTTTCTTTTGCTTATTGACCATTAGTATATCTTTCTCTTGAAGTATTTAATAACATATTTTGTGTTGTACATATCTTATGCCAGTCTGTGTCCTGTCTTTTTGCTTTCTTAGTTGTATCATTTGAAGAGCAAAAGTCTCTAATTTAGATATTGTGAAGGTTTGGAGACTTCATGGACCCCAGAAAGTATGTTCTTAAAGTTGATACATTTCTGTGCTGTGGGCCCATTGTAAGTAGGAATTTTTGGTGACTAGGATCGAAAACTAAGATGTGACCCACCTCATTCTGAATGGGTTTTCATCCTTTTACTGGAGACTTTTATAAGAGAATGAAGCCCAAGAAAAGAAACAGAAGTTGAGAGAGAAAGCCACAGAAATAGAGGAGAAATCACGGAAACCAGAAGCTGAATGCAACAAAAATTCAGAAGAGGAGGGAGAGACTAGCAGATGCCACCATGTGACTTGCCATGTAATAGAGGACTCCAGGATCGCCAGCAGCCTGTCTTCAGGAATAAGGTACTGTCTTGATGATGTGTAGATTTGGACAGTTTCATGGCCATAGAAGTATAAGCTTATAAATGAATAAATTCCAAAATCTGGAATATTGCAATTTGGCAGCTTTAGAAACTGAAGCAGATTTGTACAGTTTTTTATTGTTTTCTCTATAGTTAATGTTTGAGAGTTTCTATTAATGAAATATTTGCTCACTGAAAGCTCACTATATTATTTCTTACTCCCATCTTTTCTCCTAGAAGTTTTAAATTTGCATGTTGGACAAAAAGATCTATGACTCATTTTGAGTTTATTTTTTAATATAGCATATGTGTAGTTTAAAGCTGTTATGTACTCCAGTAAAGCCATGTCCTTTTACTTGATCCAATCTTGTGAGGGCAGCCACGTTTCTTTGAATCCTGATTCAATATTATGGCATGGAAACTTTGACTGGATCATTTCCATGGAGATGTGGTACACTTAATCTTTTGATTAGATGGAGATGTGACTCTGCCCATTTAAATTGGATCTTGATTAGTTTACTGGAGCCTTTTTAAAGAGGAAACATTTTGGAGGAAGTGAAGACGCTTAGAGAACAGTTGCTTTGGAGTTGACACAGAGAATTTTGGAGATGCAGAAAGAAAATGCTCCCGGGGAAGCTGTTTGAATCTAGAAGCAAAGGACCAGCAGACACCAGCCACATGCCTTCCTAGCTGACAGAGGTGTTCCAGACCCATCAGCCATTCTTGAGTCAAGGTATCTATCTTTGTATGCCTTAGTTTGGACATTTTTATGGCTTTAGAACTATAAACCTGTAACTTGATAACTTCCTTTGTAAAAACCTCTTCCATTTCTGGTATATTGCATTCTGGCAGCATTTAACAAACCAATGCAGTATGATATAAGATTTGATATTCTTTTTTCTAAATACATATTAGCTAATCCAACACATTTGATAATGAAAGTTTCCTTTCTCTATTGAATTGATTTCACAGCTTTATTGAAAATAATGTATGGGTCTATTTATAAACTTTTTTCTGCCCAATTTATCTGTGTCTGTGTTTTTACCATTATCAAACTGTCTTGATTAATGTAATGTTACATGTAGTATTGAAATCAGATAGGAGATGCTCTTCAATTGTGTTCATTTTTAATTGTCTTCTTTATTCTAGGTTCCTTACTTCTCCATGTAAATTTTAGTATCTGCCTCTCAACATCCACAAATCTTCTTTCTAGAAAGTTTATTTTAATTTTGTTTAATCTATATATCCATTTGAAAGAATTGCTATTTAGAAACTTTTGAGTCTTCTGATTTATTAACTTGGCATATTTCTGATTTTGTTCTTATCTTTTTAAATTACTATCAGCAGTATTTTCTAGATTTTACTGTACAGGTGTTGGATATTTTCTGCTAAGTCTACTCATATATATTATATATATATTACTTATATATATATATATGTATAAGCATTTTTGATCACCATAGATGGGCTTATTTTAATTTTTTCCTGCTAATGTATAAACATATGGTTAATTTTTACATTCCCCTTGTATCGTTTTCTTGCTAAATTTATTAATTCTAATAGATGTTTGCAGAACATTTTGTGTATTCTAAAACAATTTTATCATGTACAAATATGGACAGCTTCACTACGCCTTGCCTCTATTTGTGACTTTTATTTCTTTTTTTTCTGGCCTTGTTGCAATGTTACAAAAAAGTGGTGAAAATCAGCGTCTTTGCTTTGGTCAAAATCCCAGAAGGAAAACATTCAGTCTTCAATATGAAATATGATACTGGCTGTATATTTTTGTAAGTGCCTTCTATCAATTAGAGAAAGATTTTGATAATTTCAAGTTCGCTGATATTTTTCAAAACATGAATGGCTTATGAATCTATTCAAACGCTCCTTCTGCATGTATTGAAATGACCACATGTAGCTGTCTTCTCTCATTCTGTTAATATGGTGAATTATATACTGGGTTTTTGAATGTCATACACAACTTGAATTCCCACAATAAACACAATTTGGTCATGATACATTATACTTTCATATATTGTTGGATTCAATTTGCTATTATTCCACCTAGGATATTATTATCTCTAATAGAGAAGAATACTGCTTTGAAATTTTGCTCTTTTTATTAACTTTGTGAATTAGTGCTGTGCTGATTTCAAAACAGATTGAGAGTGGTCCCTATTCTTCAAGTTTGAATGAGATTAGTCATATCACCTCTTGGATTGTTTGATATAATTTGTTAGTGAAGCTGTTTTATGGTCAAGTTCTTTTCCTCCTTGAACAAATTCAATTTGCTAATAGACAAAGCTACTGATTTAATGATTTGTGTTTTCTTTCTTTTTCCATGATCAGTCTAGGGATGGGTTTCTCAAATTTGTTGCTTTTTTTTTCATTAACCAGCTTTTAGCTTTATTAATTTTGAATATTATCTGCTTCCAATATTGCTGATTTCATTTCTTTTAGTTTTAGTATACTGTGTTCTACTTGTGTGTGTGTGTGTGTTAGGATATCACTTTGGATTCCACCCATGGCAGAATTTTTAGATAGTTGTTGCAATCCTGGCTTTAGTTTTTTTAAGTAATTGGCAGTAGTTATAAGCTATTAAGTATTTACATGACTAGAGAGGCACCTTGACTGCCTCATACAAGCTTTCTTAATAGACAGTATCAAGTTAACTTCAATTTGACAGGAAAGAAAAGATACATATAGAAAGAAAGCACACACAGATGTTAAATATTAGTTAAATCTTTTTCTCAAAATAAAAGAAAATAACTTTTAAATGGTTTTAAAAATTATGAAACAATGTATAATTATAAAAATACTGACTAATCATTTTTGAACAGTTTTATCAAGTCTGTTCTACAAGATAAGGAAAAGAGAATTGCCATATTGGCCACTTTTAGTCACCTCAAACACAAATTCTTATTTGTTGCATTTATTTTAAGGCATCTTCTGGAAATAAGATCAATTGAATGTATTTATCTCAGTAAGGCACATAAAATGAGCGTTGAATAAGAGAAATAACCATGGTAGTTGAAGCTATAAATAAAAAAATACAAATATAAATGTACAAAGTATATAAATATAACTTTAATGTTTTTGTTCAGTTTTTCAAAGTATTAAAAAATTATCACATCAAATCCTGTGCCTATTTTTTCCTGCACCTATAATCTTTCTGCAGAACGTAACTGCATGTATCTGCTACAACTTCAACTGAGAGTTGTCCAAGTATATTTCACAACTTTTAATGTGACACTTTCTTTCTTATATCTTCTAATTTGAATCCACTCTCCTGGATTGCATGATTCTGCATATTCCTGTTAGCTGTTAATTTCTCCATGTCTTTTTTTTCTGTTTGAATTTATGTATGTATATATGTACCTATCTATGCATCTGCATGTAGATATATACACATATATTTATGTGTGTATGTATATAATAGTGCAACCTCATGTAATATACTAAGGCATTGGCATGGGATGCAAAATTTCTGAGACAACATATTTTAAAGTATCTTATCAAAAAATTTGCTTAATGATTATCTGGGATACATAGTTAAATGGTAAATTGAAAAATCCTTTTATTTTGCATGGGCAGGCACCAGAAATCAAACCTGGGTCCTCAGTATGGCAATCGAGAATTCTGTCACTGAACTGCTGTCACACCACCCTGAAAAATATTTTTGTTCGGTATAAATGAATCGTAATAGTGTATTATCTTGTGTTGCTCAAAAGACATTCATAACATTATGATACACTTTATTTGTAGGTGACTTTATTGTTTTCTGGCTTTCTTTAGAGGACTTTAACAACTCTCTTATTTTTTATGCTCTGTACTTTTATGATGATTAATCTATGTCTGGGTCATATTATTATTTGATTCCTAGGTACTTGGTGAGATGTATCAATATGGAAACATGTCTGATAGCTATAGACATTTTCATCTTATCTTTTTCCTTTTTCTCTCTCAGTTTTTGAGATTTTTTTGGTATTTCCACTCTCCAGGACTGCTTTTACTATTCACATTTATTTTCTGCCCTTATTTTTGACTTCTTAATTACCATTTTTAAAATTTTATGCTACTTTTATTTTAGTATTTCTTTCTATATTTTACTTTTATATTAAGTAGATATTATTTCATGGGTGTGCTATATTCTTGAATTTGGGAGACATAAGCATAACATACGTTTATGGTTTATGCAGAAAAGCACTTTTTTTTTAATTGCATGGGCTGGGGGCACCAGTCTCCTGCATGGCAGGCGAGCATTTTATCACTGAACTACCTCTACATATGTGCTTTTAAACATCACTGTTCCAGAAATTGTATCACTTTCATTTTAAATCAATTTTTCTATTTATTTTTGCAATGTTCATGTTGTAAATTAAGTGGATATTGGTTTTCAATGCATTTAAGGATAGATATAGATAGACAGATAGCTTGCTAGCTAGATAAATAGATAGATGGATACATATAGATAAATAATTTAATAGTTGCATCAGTGCTCTGTGTCAAGCAATGGGGCTTTTTGCATGGGATATTTTGCATTTGATTCATCCCCTAGAGTGGGGCTTTAATCTGGAAAATACCTAAATACAAGCATATTGAGAAATTTGCTTAGGACCATGCAATTTATTTAGGGAATCAATCTTTCGTTCTTGTTTTCCTCTCTGCTGAGTTTTCTGCAAGAGGTTTAGAGTAAGGAGTCTCGCTAATACTTCTGTAGGCATACTTTAAAGTAATGATTTTTTCATTACCACATCTAATTCCTGCCCTCTGCACGTCTGGCATCTCAGTGACCTTAGCCTTTCTAATAATCTGAAAGAATGACTCTTCTTTCAGCCATATTTCTTTCTATGACTGCACTATTATTAGTTTTCTCCTTCCTTGTTTAAGCAATTACCAATCTTCCAACTTCTTTCTCTTTTTTCCCTCTACGTGTTGATACACTTCTGGCACATTTTTTATATTTAATGTTGCTATGGCATATATATATATATCTCAGAAATATTACTTTGGGTTCATTTCATAATATTACTGAGTTTTTATAGAGAAAATAAAGTATTAGGATTATTTTGTAATAAGTAAACTAAAAAAATCATTTTTTCTTATCGTATTTAAATGATTTTTCTCTTAAACTTTAGTTTATTAATAAATCTTTCTTCAGTATCACATTCAAACACACTAAAAGACAGCCTGTAATTGGGTTATAAATTATTCTCACTTAAAATTATGATAGACATTTGATGCATGAATGGTTGAACACATTTGTTAGTGGAGGCAGCAGATGTTTATTTGAACTCTCTAAACTAAATTTATCATCATGTCAATAAGGCAATTATTTTGGGCTCTGCAGTGCATTGCATGACCTGAATAAATTTAATTTTTTTCTTTCGTTTGCATTCTATAGTTTTACATTCTACATGTAATTTTAAAGTTTTGTATAATGTATTTCAGAAAATCTATCTACTACATACCTATCATCTATCCATACGCAGCTTGAGATTTCAGGTAGCTAAATAAATGATGATTCGCAATTTTACTGATCACACAAAATTCCAAGTACAGGTACATAATTTTTTTCCAACGAATATGCTAATTCAAATTGAAAATATTCTGATTTTAATTTTTTTTCTATAAGTCTGATGGAGTTGTAATATTTACTAACTAAAATGTTTCAATACCCCGTTCCAGTACTTTATTGACATCTGTGATGTCAGGTATCAGCTTGGTAGCTTTTGGTGTCCACTTATTTGGGCAAGCAAGCACTGCCCTGATTGTTACTGCGACGGTGTTTCACAAACAGACCTGCATCTATAGTCAGTGACTGCATCTATGGCTTACTGCATTTGCAATTAACAAAGGAGATTACCCTAACCAGTGTGCGGGGCCTTGTCATTAAATCATTTGAAGGCCTTGCAAACTAGAATCCTTGTGCAAGTGAGTTGCCCCTTTGGGGACCTGGTCTGGCTGCAGCTCAAGGTCCACGAGGGTGGGAAGCAGCTGAGCCGAGGCCTATGGGTTTAGCAGTACGCTCTGGAGATCTTCAAAAAGCCCAGGCAACTCCTGTTTTCTGGGCTCCAGGCCTAGATAGACTGCGCTAGGATGAAGGCAGGCAGAGGGCTGTGCCATTATCCACCTGCTGGAATCTGGATCCTGGCCCAGGGGGTCGCTAGGAGGCATCTGAGGGTTGGCCAGGGGCCAGCTGGTACAGAGCTTTGCCCAGGCCTGCGAAGCTGACCTGTCAGTGGCAAATTCCAGAGCCTGCTCCTTGTGCATCCAAAGTGTGGACGGGCAGACCAGTGGGAACCCGTGTGAGCGCCCCCTGTACGGCCACTGCCTGTACACCTGCTGGGGCTGTGGCACTGGGGTCTGGTTCTCCCGTGCAGTTGTGGAGATTATGCTTAGAGAAGCATTCCCAGAACACCCCTTCATCGCTGTCCCTCCTGCCCGACCCAGCTCTTCATGATCTCATGTGACATATATTGACCTAATTGCTCTCTCTTCTGATCATGAAGTGGGCTCCACATCCTTTCCTCAAGCAAGGCTCTGCACGCAGGTTTGTAATTTGTGTTTACTGGGCTTCTACTATGATGGAGTAACATGGACTGGGTCTGCCATGTTGCCTTAAAAAATTAAATAGACCACAGACTATTCAGATACTGGACAGTTGGCAGTGCAGAGCAGTGATCCCTGAGAGGAGGAACACAAATGTGACACGGCCCTCAGACCACTTCAGAGGGCCGCCTGGAGAGGGAACCAGATTGAGCTCGGCAGTCTAGGAGTCTGGGAGATGGTGGAGAATGGGGGGAGGCCAGGGCAGCTGGGCTTTGCACAAGAGGGTAGTGCTGCAAAGAGAGCACCCCACAGATCCACAGGGGTTCTCCTCCAGTCTCCAGAGAAGTGACCAGCATGTGCTTGTGAAGAAACCACCCAAGAAGAGGGAAGGGCCCATGCTCCCAGTTGGAGCCAGAGTGGAGAAACTCATGCAGGGGACATGGCATGGAATGCTCAGAAGTGTAGACTCAATAATGAGGCCGAATTCAGTGAGGGCTAAAAGCCTCAGAAAGATTAAATTGTTCCAAATCTGTAAATAGCATTCCAGGGGAAATTTCTGAGCTAAATAAATAAATAAATACATGCATCCAGCACTCAACAAGAAAAAAATTCATATATGTCTAGCATCCAATGAAAAATTACCAGATGAGTAGAATAAAAAAAAAAAAGAAAAGCGGACAAACAAGACTATACAACAAAGTGAATCCTGTGGTAAATGACAGGTTATAGTTAATAGGACAAGTATCAAATGGAAGGTCAGTGCTAAAGTCACTCCTACTTTTATATTCTTGTAGCTTCCCAGGTAGGCCTTGTGGTAGAACAAGTGGGGAAGTGGGGGTAGCTGATGAGAGAAGGATGTTGTCCTCCTTGTGGCCTCCCTGGCTGTAGAACTGCAGTCCTCTCTGCCCTCACTGTCCCAGCCCACGGCTCCCTGGTTGGTTGCGGATGCTCCCCACACCTCTACTCTCACCTCCCAGGTCTTCTGGCCTCACCCCGCAGGGTAGAGAATGGCCTCTGCACCTGCCAGGAGCTTTCTCCCCGAGAAGTCCACCTGCACTGCCCAGAGGTGCCGCTGTTCTTCACCATGAAAGCTGCATTAAGAGGTTCTGGGCCTCCCCTCCCCACCTCCTGCTACAGACAGCTCTGCAGACTTTCCATGTGGAACAGCCCTGATTGGGACATCCTCAGAGGTCCTCTGTCCTTGTCCTTATGAAGTTGTTCGTTTAAGGCCCATTTTGAATTCTTTCACCTGGACTGTAGGAAATATCCCTAAGGCACCATGGGTGATCTAAGGGAGCCCTACTGAAGACCTGTGTGTGCCCCTCTGCCTGGGCTTTCTGCCCTCCCCACTTCCCAGCTGTCCTTTGTCCCACTCTGCTGCCCCACTCTTCCCAGCTGTGCAAGCTTTCAGCAATGCTTTGTTGAATATTTGAGGATGATGGATGGGTTCCACTGTATCTGCTCATTTCTGAGATGCACTGATCTGTTTTGTTTTTATCTGGAGGCATCTCACCTCCAAAGCATCATTTAATATTTGGAATGGGGGTGAGGGGACAGAACCCAGTATTTCAGAAATCAGAAAGAATAATTTCTGCCTCAACTTCAGCCAGCCAACTTCTTCTGGGGAATTCAGACTAAGGTATTCAATGCCATTTTTACTGGTGTTTTCAACCTTCAACTTGCCTTATAGAGATCTGACTTGCCAGTCTCCATGTTCATGTGAGCCAATTCCTTACAGGAAAAGGAATTTGTATATTATCTGACAAACCCAACATCTTTTAATAGTTTAATAAGAATATAGATTATGTTCAATAACATTTCTATCGAGTGAATGCATGAGTGAATTTATTAACCCCTTGACACCCCACGATTTTTAGATTTCTGGAGGCAATGTAATTGGTCAGTGGTAGAAAAAAATGCAGATGATGTGTTTACTGACTGCATTATCCCTCTCACCTTGGGTTATAATTTATTTAATCACAAGTAATCAACCAGAAAATCAACATTGAATTCAAGAGCAGAGATGTGCCTCTTACTTTTAATTCATCTGACATTTTGATATATAATTTTGATTGACTCATACACTTTAATGCCTCTATATGTAAATGAGAGACTCACTAACCATACGCTCACTATATGTCTACCTTTTGAAAATAAAAGGGGAAATATTCTCACTATTATTTTGAAATAATATTATACGAACAAGGTAAATAAATGTCCACTCTAGCACAAAACTCATATTTATTATAACAATCCCCTATATTTCTTCATTAGGTTATTCATTCATTCCGTACTTCTCATTATTGTAAATAAGCACATTAAAACATAATAAAGATCAGTAGTCACTGGAAATTAGAACTTGTCAATTATCTAGCTTTTTCTTATATGTTTCTTAAAGCTTTCAACATATTGAGCAGAAGCCAAAATTTAGAGAAGTATTTTAAAGGTTGTAAAGTCAGGGTACATGAACGTTTTTATATCCATTAACTCTTTGCCCTGATTCTTCACTCCTCTTCCTGACTTGGATTTATATGAGATTCCCTGAAATGTACAAGCAGCTTTTATTGTTGTTGTTGTTGTTTTTTCAATTATGAAGATGACAAACCACTCTTAAGGCACACAGAAGGCAGAAGTAAATAGATCCAAGGTCCTTTACGAGGGATCACTAACCTTGCACCAGACTTATACTAGCTATCTCCATCCGTCTTGCTGTTTCAAGGGTACAATTTCCTTACTTGTTTAAACTATTTTCAGTTAAGTTTTCTGTGACTTGCAAAACAAAATCTTAATTGATAAAAGTGAGATGCAAGAATTCTCATCTAAACCAAGGAATCAGAAAGAATAATTTCTGCCTTAATTTTATGGGGGAATAAAAAAAACTATGCCCCCAAATCCTAGTGTCTATACAAGGGCACAGAAGATACAGCATAGCAACCACTTTCATGGAGGAAATAAATACTTGTTCAATTTATAGGTGGATAAGAATAAAGAATTTATGAAATAGAGTGTTACGGAACATAATCAAGGATGATCATTAAAATGTAGTTAAAATATAATTGATCAAATAATTTTATAAATAATCTTACAAAATGTAGGTCAAATATGAATGAAGTACTAAAACAATATTTTATATATTTTCTTTGCTAAATTTACTATTTATTCTTTATGGGAACATTATCAATTTTTTTTTTAAGAATTGAATTAAGCCTCTAATTTACACCCCAAAACACTGTACAAGCAAGAAAACATCTGTACCAATACTGAAGATAAGTAACATGACATAAATCTTTATAAATTTGTTCTAGTTATATTATGGTAGATATATAAGAAGTATTAAAGACTGACTCATACACTTACTTCAGGAAAATATAATGTTAGTAAAATTATTAGCAGACTATATTTCAGTCCTCTATCACTGCAAATGCTTTAATTTTAGAGGGATGAGAAGAAGGGGAGAAACAAGAGTGATAGGAACTATTTCACTAAGAATTCTCTCAATATCTCATAGTTGCTAAAGTTCAGGAATAGTTTTGATGGTTTTAAGACATTTGAAAGTGAAAAAAAAATGTAGGTCAGGTGCTTGCTGGGCTTGACAGGGTCAGTCCCTCACGAAACAACACAGAAGCTACATTTTAGAACCTGGAAGGAACTTAGAAAGGGTTTGGTGCAAACCCTTTTAGCTGGTTAACAGCACAACCCAGAGAAGGTCTAGCAGACCTCTCGCAGGGTGATGTTTCCTTCAGGCTTTTCTCCTTTTTCCTGCTGTGAGAAACTCACAAGCTTTGCTCAAAATAACATCAATTCTCTGCCACCACACGGGCTGTTACTCTGTAAAAGCAGAACAATTTTTAGGTTTTCAACCAAGAATAAGTCCTCTGTATGCAAATACTAAAATACATTTATTGGTTATAAATGTATGCATCCCAATAAATGGAGATGAAAGCAAAGATGACTAGCATATAGCAATATAAAGAATATAATAGGAAACAAAACTTTTATACAAAAACTAGAAAGAATACGAGAGACTGACAAAAACAGTACCAAATATATCTTACTTTTTTTGGAGGGGGTGAAGAGGAGTGCATGGGCTGGGAATCAAACCGAGGTCTCTCACATGGCTGCCAGGTATTCCGTGTTAAATGTTCTGCAGTGAAAGAGTTAAATACCCTTATTTAATGACAATTAATAATGTACTAAGTAAGTCTGGATAAAAAGTATTGCATATTCCTCCAAATTCAGTTTAAAAGCTAACATTTATTAATTCTATGATAAAGTGTTATAATAATACTGAGATTATAACATCCTGTAACAAAAAAGAAAAGCCAGAAAAGTTTATACAAATATCAAGAGCCAACCAAAAAGTATATACAAATAATAATAGCCAAGTCATACATTTGTTGTGTAAATTCCTAGTTAGTATTTGAGGATGTGGCAGGAGTGGGCAAGAGGCGGGCAATGATGGAGAAAGAAAACTCTGGAAAATGGCTGCACTGCAATCCAAAATAACCTCTCTTATAAAAATAACAGTAACTTGCAGAATATATAACTTTTTTTTGATTTTAAAAATTGAACACTTTGCATGTTCTTTTTTTTTGAAAAAAGAAAGTAATCTTTAAGAACTGTATTTCATATTTTTAAATATTTCAGAATTATGGGATTCAATCTTTATCATCTGTTTATAGAAATAAAGGAAATTATAGATAAAGGACAAATATGTTGAAATTATACTTAGTTTTTCCAAAAGTATACTTCATATAACCATCCTGTCTTAATGAAGAATTAGAGTAACAGTTTGATTAGTAACACTTTCTTGTTAGTATTTCATCACTGACTAACCATATCTCTTTTCCCTCTCACCATGTCTGGCATTTATCAATGAATATTTTGTTAGAGAGTTGCTTCTTTCTTTCAAATTGTGAATGTTTTTCTGGCTTGATTTTCAATAAACTACATTTCCTGATAATGCTCAGAAAAAAAACAAAACGAAACAGTCTGCAATTTGAAAATCCATGTAAACACACCATTGATATTATAATTCTAAATGTGAAAAAGCAGCATTTTATTTTCTAATTCTAATATTAATTCACTTCAACAACAGAATTAAATTCTGGTACTGCTGTGTCCTTATACTTGCTTTTCTATTACTGCCACATAAAATATTAAATGTTAAAAATTAAATGGAAGACATCCATAAAGGTGAGAAAATATATTCACCAGTTTTTATTACTTTGTGATTGTTCATTTCATTTCCTATATGATGTATTCAACCCCCAGGAGATCACAGTTAACAGAAGAACTGTATTAAATCTCACCTTCATGTTCAGAGACTTCTTGGATTTTTCCTCTTGAATAAAAATTAGTCAAAAGACAAAAAGAAGTTTAATTAGTTTATTTTTATGAATCTTTTATCCACATAGCACACAACATTTAATTTCTAAAAATTAATGAACTGTTCTATCATGAACTTTAACAACAATATCTTCAAATGAAAATAAAGTAAAACAGAAAAACATGAAGATTTAGTCCATCGAAATGTATAAACTTACCATAGTTCAGCAACTACTTTTCCTGGGAATATAAAGTGTTGGAAAAGAAGTAATAGCTATTTTCTTTAACATTTAATTACATTGACATTTAATTTTCAAAATCTGAAAGCTTCAATATCAACATTTCATGAGTAAAGAAATGAGCACCTTTAGTACTATTTACAATAATAAAATAAAGACACTTAAAGTGTCACACACATTAAAAAGTATATATGTAAAGGTAGATGACGTAAAAAATAGTGGGTTTTAGCAGAAAATAGTATCAGTGAAAATGTTCTCAGAAATTTGAACACGTGGCTTCTAAATCTACTTCTGCCACCAACACCATATGTAAAGGTAGTGCAACTGTAAAACCTTCATAGGATTCTGTTTGCACTAGAATAAATTGAGGTTTGAAGTCCAGTGTTCCCTCTAAGGAAAAATTCAAATATATAACGGTATTTTCTTCTAATTTAAGGAAGTAAAATCTTGTAAGTTTCTATGTTTCTATGAAGAGATTCTTCACAAATTTTTGAAATTTAGATCTTGGAACTTATTGATTCATTTAATATTAAAATCATATTTTTGAAGTATTATTTATTTATTCTTAATCATGAATATTTCCAAGAGTGGATTACAGAAGAGAACTTCACATTTTCAGTAGTAACGCATACTGCATTTGCAATATAACAAAGTTTAAGCAATGATCTCTTCTGTGACAGCTTAAACTGCATGCCAATTTAATGAAAACTCTAATGTGTCCTTTCACGATGTTCAAAGCAATGAGTCAGGTAAAAACTGTCACTGTGAGATGCTTAGTAATTCATAATTTAACCAGTTTTTGTGAATTACAATTTACAAATTTTATGAGTTAAAGGAATTTTTAATATGAATTCTAACTGACATTTATGGGTAAAGAAAATGTCAGAAGATGAGCAAAACTCAGAGCTTATGATATGGGATATTATCATAAATAAATCATTTTCTTGCAATCTAGCCAAAAAAAGGAAAATATTTCATAGAGTCTTTCTTCATTCTATTGTTTTATTATCTGAGCTGGGGTGCACATACAGAAAAGATTTGTCATAAAGATGATATTTTTATTTACTTTGTCTTATTAGATAGGGTTATGAAATATATACATCAACCATATTTACTTCTCTTTTTGAGTGTATATGTAAATAGGTAGATAGAAATAAAGATAGATGTCTATTTTGAAGTTTTTTATTTAAAGTTATTCATTCATGGTAGAAACTATTATTTATTATTTATTACTTCAGCTGTGGCATTGAGTAATCTATTGGCTGAACTGCTGTGACATATAGATTTCCAAATATAGCAATTTAAATATGCATATTTTCCTGTCATGTAAAAGACCACAATGAAAGATTAAGCAGTGAAGAAAAGATGGTAGTTCTGCAATACTCAAAACCTTGCTTCAAAGTTTCACCATTTTCAGCCAGTATGAAAGGAAATGTACAGTCAAGGAAAAATGACTTAATCTGTAAGGAAATGACTCAGAAATAATCCACATCATTATTATTTACATCTCATTGCCCAAAGTTACAATTAACTTCACTGGGCCATGAGAGGACTGAGAAAGGCAATCCTTAGTCCAGATAAAATTTGGCTTCTTGAAAACAAGGAGTTAATGGTATCTGGATAAAAATTAGCTGTTCTTGCTTTATTTTGATTCTCTAGACTCTCAAATCTCTATTTTCACTCTATTTCTCCATGAAATGCACACTCTATGCTGTTAAAAATGATACAATTCCAAATTCTTTCATATTATTGAATACATCTTGATCCCAAGAGCTCTCAATTTTGCATGAATTTTTCCACCAGGCTCCATGAGATCTTTTTGAGTTCTGTTAACTAATCTTATAAAATTAATAGGTGATTATCTTCACTCCATCTACTTTAGCCCCATTCTATGGAAAGTTCAGTAACTTGCTACTGTCCAGACTATAGCAAGGAGTTTCACTTTTTCAGCCTCCACAAACTTGAAACAAATACAAAACTAGACAGAATACATTAAGTGATTGTTCTTAAGACACTGGCATTAGGCAACAGTGGCACTGGGAAAGGAGACATAAACAAGGTGAGCTCTATAATTTCTGCAGTTTAGTGTCTTGAGAGAGTTTCCAGGTCACAGCATACAGAAGCGGAGACCACCAGATTCCCTGACTTGAGGAAATTAAACTGAAGCTCTAAGGCATCTAGCATTCACCAGAAGGAGAGAATCCCAAACTATTTAGTTGAGTACTGATTAGTACATGCATGTGACAAAACCTTTGAGCTGGAAAAGAATTCCCTTAAAGGTATAAAGAAAATAGTACCTGACATTCACACAGGGCCAAGATTAAGGCATACTCAAAGCAGTCAGAATGGAAAACCTCAAAACTCAGTGCATTGTATATTGATTTCAGAAGGATCTCACTCCAATGGTTGGGAAGAATTAGCCCTAGACTGAACATGACCCTTATTCTGCCTAAAAAATCATAAAATCAAAACCAAAAATGATCAAACTTTTTACAAGTAATTTAATGTATCCCAGAACAAAACTCAAGGGCATTCAATAAGAATTTAAACATATTTGTCATCGATAAGGCAGAATTCCAAAGATGTTCAATCAAATAAAAAATAGTAGTCATGCAAATAAGTAGGAAAATATGACCTATAATGAAAAAAAAGAATTAATCAAAGCAAATCTGGAAATGACACTGATGTCAGAGTAAGAAAAGATTAAAACATTACTTCTAACGGCAGGCCATATGTTCAAAAATTAAAATAGAGGCATGGGAAATATTTTTTTAAAACCAGCTCAAAATGCTAGCTCTTGAAACTACAAAGTATGAGATGAAAACACAATGAATTAACAGAAAATTATACATTGTGGAAGCAAATATTAGTGGATTTTAAAGCATAGTGATAGAAAATAATGGAAATTAAAAACAGTGAGTAGTATTAGTAATTTTGAATTTTTAAAAACATTTAAATTGTAAAGGGTTTCAGTGAATTGGGGAGCACCTTTAAGTGGCCTAATATGTATTAAATGGGAGTGTCCAAGGGAATTGATGAATGGGAATAGAAAAAAAAAATGGAAAAAATAAAGGCTGAAAAATTTCCAAATTTGATGGAAACTATAAATCCATAGCTCCAAGAAACTACATACGTTCTGAGCAAAAGAAATATAAATAAAACTGTGCTAAGATGCATCATAATCTAAACTCTCAGAAAAGCAGTGATAAAGAAAAATATTAAAAGCAGCTGAGATAAAATATATATTACATACAGAGAGACAAAGATAAGGATGAGAAGGATTTCTTGGTTGAAAAAAATTGAAATCAAGAAGACAATCAAACCAATACCTTAAAGTAGGACAGATAAAGAAAATCTTTCAACTTAGAATCCTATACCCAGCAAAAATATCTTCCCAAAACAAATGTGGAAAAAAAATTTCAGACATATAACAATTGAAAGAATTCACCCCCCAGCAAGCCACATTAAAATGTTTAAGGAAACACTTAAGGGTGAAGGAAAATTATTCTAGATGGAATTATGGATATATATATATAAAGTAAGAAAGAACATCAAATAGTAACTCCATGGATAAATAACCATGATTTTTATTATTACTTAAATCTCTTTAAAGTATAATTCACTGCTTAAATAAAATAATAGTGAAATATGGAATTCGTAATATGTGAAAGTAAAACGTATGTGTACAATGGCATACAGGGATTGAGAGGAGATATGGGAGTAGAATATCTTATATAAGTGGCATACTATCACCTGAATGAAAATTGACCATGAGAAGTAAAATTCATGTACTCTAAGCCCTATGGTAACCAATAAAATAGCAAAACAGATCATTTTTATTGTCATCTGAGTAGATAAAATAGAATAATAAAAAATGCATATGTAAGCTGTTGCTCCATAGAAGTAATGGAATGTTGCTGGGTAAGAATCATGAATACTCCCGGATCTTGTAGGATATAAACCCACCTGGCTGCCCTTAGTTCTTTTTCCTGGAGTAAGGGTGTTGCCCATTCTCCTCCATGATTTTTTATTTGACCTCTGAAATACCTTTTATTTTTTAGTGTACTTAGATTCCTTAATGCAGTAGTTGTTAGGGATTACGCATTGCATTGGTTGGCTCTGCTTAGATATCATTGCTTTCTTCCTACCAGCTGGGGGTTTCAGAGTCCCAGAAGTGTTCTGATAACAGAATTATCATAATCTTTGAGAACTGGACATTTTTTTTTCCTTCCTGGAAATACAATTTCCTCAAAATTGAATAGGATTCAGATTTAGTCATTTCATTGAATAATCACATCTCATAGCATTTCTTATATCAACAAATATGCTCTTACATTTCAGTATTAAGGCTCAACCTAATCTTTTTCCCTTAATTAAATGATAGATTTCCTTGGCCTTATGAAGCCAAACTTTTGGTTAAAAGCTAGCATCCTCGATTTGATTTCACACTGTCTTGTCATCCAAAATCTGTCTAATAATAATATTTAATGAGATCCATTTTTTGAAAGATTCTGAGTAAAAATATTATTTTCTTCCATTAGGTATTTAAAGTAGTTAGATGTCTTTTTTCCATGTGACCATGAAGTGATACAAAATTAGAAAAGATATTTGAATGAGTCAATTCTAATAGTTATAAAGAAGGTATCCAAAAAAGCCTGGAGAGGGCTGGATACAATTTAGAACAAAAAGGCTGTATTTCCTATCTTTCTGATTGCTACCCATTCTCAGGAGGGTTTTTGTAATAGTTAGCACCTTCCTTACTATAAAAATTTCAAAGACACAATGATTATACAAACATTTTACTTGAGAAAAATCTCAGGGTCAAAAATTATATCTAAACTATATTTAAGCAAAATATCTAGGGAAAAGAACAAATATCATGGCTATTTCAAAATAGTTTGATAGTTCCAAGAAAACAAATGTAAAGTATTTAAAGCAAAGCATCAAATACATAAATAATACCCAAAGAAATGTGATGGACATTTGCCATACAAAATGAATCGTAGATATGATAAAATTGGTAATATCGAGGATAAAAATGAAATAAATTATTTTAAACTCATGCACAAATTATCCCTGAGTTATAAAATGAAAGAGCCTTATCTAGAAAGTTCTTAACGTCAAATAGTTTTACTTCAGATAAGAATCTATCAACCACACTGAATAGACAATGGAGAGTAAATACTTTAAATAAACTCTTCCTCTTATTAATGGAATCCCCTCAATTTGCAATTATGTTCACAGCATCTAAGTAGAGCCTCATTTGCAGATAAATTTGTTGTGACTGATTTTGGCCATTGGGCTGTAAGCAGAAATTATGGGTGCAAATTTGGTATCAGCCACTTAAAGACAAAATCACCTGCTCTGGAATTTCCTTATTTCCTTTCCAGTTGGATGGATAATAACTAGGGTTGGAATCACTACGGAAGTCATATGGAATCCCCAGAGAAGCCAGTTGTGGACTGCCCATGTTTGAAAGAAGGAAGTAAACGTTTATCATTTAAGTTATAATTTGGAACATTTTATTATAGTAGCTTACTATACCTTAAATACAGAATTTTGCACATGGAATCAATGTGTCACTGAAACAAAGAAAATCAATGAAGTTTCAGATATTCAGCTGATTACAAGGTGGTAAGGATTCAAATATTGCAAGTTGGTGCCAGCACATCCTGTTATGTCTTGGCAAACATTGGGTAGAATTAACACATTTAACAATGAGAAAGGGAGAACATGTGACTAGCAATTGATAACTCTAGGTGCTGCTTGGGGTGGAAGGACTCTGAAAATTGATGTAAGCAGAATGCTTTATTAGCATTCCACAAATCAGATATTAATTTAGACAAAAATTAAACTATATTTGATAATAGAGATATACTTTTGCTTTACCTTTATTTAAACATTGGCTTTTGAGGGTAATCCTATAGAGATTAGAGATGGAATATAAAAATTCCAAAAGTTGAAGAAAAAATAAAATGAGAAAATACATTTCACTGGTATAAAACAGATCAGGAAAGAAGAAAATGATAAAAACATTATGACAAATATAAGCATAAAATAAAAAGATAGGAATATATATCAGTATATCAGATTTATCAGAAATATATATCAATATAAAAAGAATAATCTTTCCAAAGAAAATTATCTTATGGAATTTTTAAAAATATTGATTATTCATGGTTCGAAGAATGAAAGTCAGAAAATATTTAGAACCAAATGATTAAAAAGAAAACGAAACAACTATGGATTGTAACTATAGTGGCATTGAAAGGAAAATGTAGAGCTTTATTTATTTATCAAAGATATTATATGCTTCATAAACCAGGTAATAGGCACTACCACAAAAGAGAGTTAAGGAAATGGAAGTGTAAAAATTTAACTTGCATTAAATGACCGAGCTTGTAAATGGCAAAGTGACAGTTCAAAAACAGGAAGGTCAGGTGCGTAGTCTGTATTCTACCATAATAATGTGGTAGAATACAGACTACCATACGTAATAAAGACTACGCACGTCTTTATTAATATGAGTCTTAGATATGGATATGAGCCGTCAATATGTATTACTTTAAGAAACCAAAGGCTGAAAAATTAATAAGTTAAAGTCCATGTAGTAGTTATTCAGGTGTCGACTTGGCCAGGTGAAGGTGCCTAGTTCTATTGCTATGGACATGAGCCAATGGCATGTGAAGCTCATCTGTTGCTGATTACATCTGCAGTCAGCTAGGAGGTGTGCCTGCTGCAATGAATGATGTTTGATTTAATTGGCTGGAAGCTTAAATGAGAGAGCTCAATGTAGCACAGCCCAAACAGCTCAGCATACCTCATCTCAGCACTCGCAACTCAGCCCAGGACATTGCAGATGCAGAAAGGAATCACCCTGAGGAAAGTTGTTGAACCCGAGGCCTGGATAGAAGGCCAGCAGAGATCACCGTGTGCCCTTCCATATAAGAAAGAACCTCAGTTGAAAGTTAGCTGCCTTTCCTCTGAAGGCACTAACTAAATAAACCCCCTTTTATTGAAAGCCATTCCGTCTCTGGCATTCCAGCAGCTAACGATCTAGAACAGTCCATGTTAAGAAGTTAGAAGTTTCCAACAGAAGATATCACCAAAATAGAAGAAATAAAATTATAATGATTAAAGCAGAGATTGGTGGAATAGTGTATCCTAGAGAAAAAAAAAATCACTTTTGGAAAGACTACTGAACTTGAACAAAATCTTGAAAGTTTGATGAGAAGGAAGAGGGAGGCATAATAATCATTAAGTATTCCAAAGGTATTCTGAGAACAGCAGAATAAAATTGTGACACACTTTTGTAAATTTAAATAACATGGACATGTTTCTAGAAAAGCTAAATTACCAAAAGTAAGCTAAGAAATAGACAAATTGAGCAATGCAATACTTATTCTTTAAAACAATAGAATAAGGAGTTAATACTTTTTCCTCAAGGTAAACACAAGACTTGCAATCCTGTACAGGTGTATCCTTTCAAATATTTAAGTCTCTATTATTCCAATATTAATCTTCATTGTTCCATGTATAGTCAGGGTTCAGATATAGAAAAGAGAAGCCTATAGAGTTTAGATATAGGGAATATATTACAATTCATTAAATGATCTACAGAGTACTTAGGAAAGCTGAAGACAACCTATAAATGATGTTTGATAGAGGATTTCCACAAGGCAGAAATGCAAATTTGTTTAATCTGAAATCTGTCTTCTCTGCATCCAGCTCCAGAAATTCATAAACCAGTTCTGACAGCCTTATCCCAGATTCCCACTTCCTTGAAAACCTATTGCCTAAAATCACTTAAAGTGCATTTGCAGAGAACATAATTCATCCTAACAAATTTGAGAAGAGAGAAATTTATTACTACCTATTTCATAGAATATAGAATACTTGGGATAGCTGAAGATGCAGACCAAGGATGGACAAATATGTTCCATAAAGGTAAAAATAGTAAACATCTTTATGGCTCATACATTTTCTGTTGTAACTAGTTCTATTATTGTAATGCGAAAGTTGTCATAGACAGCATGCAAATGAATAGGCAAGATGGTGTTTCAATAAAACTTTATTTAAAAAATAAGACATGGACCACATTTGGCTGATGGGTTGTAGTTTGACCATCCTGATATAAACTACAGGCTGAGCTTCTAACAATGACTTGAGAGCTTGCTACAGAACTAAGATACCAAGAGAACTGCTTCTGCCATGAGCAAGAAACTACATGTTATAAGAGGAAGCCATTCCTTTGCTGCCCATTCCAAAATTATGCCACCTCTGCTATGATGAAGACTCCAATTATGCTGAACAGAAAGCTGCTAGTACCTACACTTGCATCAAATCTAAGGCAGTTCTCTCATAAACTGTACCAGAAATGAAGACCTTATGCTTTGTCACTCTTTCTATTTAAATTACTTCTGAATTCATGTTTCACAAAAGTACATTCAATTGTACTTTTAAATCATACCATAACCCTTAAAAAAGGGAGTTGGAAGACAAATAGGTTTCTACTTACTGCCTCAAAGACATACCAAATATAAATGGAAATAACTGTTGAGCTATTATAATACTTGTAGTCCTAAAACAAATTTTATAAGATTAAATAAACTTATGGGCAAAGACCAAAACTTAATAGTAAAATAAAGCCAAACTATAGGCAAATTACTTCTGAATGTGGATACAGAAATTCTAAACAATATTTTAGCAAAATTAAATCCAGAATGGATAAAAAATATTTTGATTAGTAAGCCATACTTAATTCAGGAATGTAAGCTTGTTTCAATATTTTTAAAAAGCACTACTAAAATAACAGAACAAAGTTGATGAAATCAAATAATTGCATCAGCAGAGGCAGGTTAAAACATTGAATTTAGTTCAAGAGCCATTCATTTAAAACTGGGAAATTAAGAATAGGAGAGACTATTCATAATCTGATTAATTGTTTCTAAAAAAAAGTAGGAAACAGTACAATAGCTTGGGATATATTAAAGAAACATTCTTTTTTCAAATAATTAATGAGATTAGGGGCCATAAAGAACAAGAAAGAGAACTATACCCATCCTTCCGACAACAAGATAAATTTGAGCAAACTGAAAAGTTGTATTTTCTTGAACCTATGGGGGATTTAGGATATAGGAATCTAACTGAGTCAAATTTAAGTAGAGACAGTATCATCATAGAGGGAGAGAATTAGAGTACTGGTTTTCCTGGGGTAAGTGCAACAGGATGCTTGTTAGAAAGGTGCAAATCAATGGAAGGAGCTGAGTCTGTGCAGACTGAGTATGATCTACTGGTAAGAAAGTATTAACCCCTGGTGGCTGCACAGAGAGCCTTTATACTGTACAAGTGTTTTTAAAAAATTATCTATTTTTTCATATCAAACCTACTGGATCCTCACAGAAATGATCAGTGAAAGTTTTAAGAAAGTGGTTGTTATGGTGCATACTCTGGGAGGTAAGCAGCAGTTATTGTGGTGAAGACATGAAACTTGGCACTTCTTTTCTTCACTAGTGCCCCTATTGAAGAAAAGCCTTACTCTATAGCAGGGAAACACAAAAAGTATGGCTTCTCCTAGGGTCCTGGTGAAAACACATTAAAGTAAGAGGAAACAAACAAACAAACAAAAAATCTACCCATGACTGAGAGACAGGAAAAAGTGATGGTCCTGAAAATACAAATGGAGGAAAGTTCTGAAAAGGTTACCAGGTATAAAGTACTAAGTAAAAGTGAAATATTGCTGAGAGAGATGCCAGGAGAGAGCCAAAGTTGAAAGAACCCTAAGTTACAGACAAAAGGAAGAACTGAAGCTTAGATTGCAACGCACCATTGAACAACTTTTAACAGCAGTAGTAACAAACACCACAAACTCCTAGCATATCTACCCCACCTAAAAGCCCCAACATTAAAGTCCTATATCTATGCACAAAATTTGTTTATCTCTGTCTCAATTGACCTATAACAAGATTCCTGCCTTTTGACAAAAACATACAATCTCAAGAGACAAAGCAATAATTAAAACCAGACTCAAATATGATTCACATTTGGAATTACATGATGTGTAATTCTAAAATAACTGTGGGAAATATGTATTATGTATGTAATATTAATAAATGCTCAGCTTGAAAGAAAGATATGAGATGTGAAATCACAGAGATGAATATTATAAAAAATTCAGTGTAAATGCTCATCAATAGAATTGACAAGCCTATTGAAAGAATCAGTAAATTTAAAGATAGATAAATAGAAATTAGCAACTGAAATACATAGAGTGAAAAGTTAAAAGAAGGAAAAAATAGGATGTCCCATTGAAGGTCTATGGGACAATTTCTAAAGCTCTAATATTTGCATAATTGAAATCATACCAGGAAAAGAGAAAATGGAATAAAAGAATTACTTGAGGTAATAATGCCTGATAATTTTCTGAAATGAATGACAAGCAGTAGTCTACAGAAAGAGGATCAGAGAAATGTCAGCAGGGAAATATCTAAAGCAATAAAAACATAATAGGCATCCTATATTCAAATTTCAGAAAACAGAAGGCAAAGAGAACATTTTTATGTTAGCAAAAAAACAAAATAGCATACAGACACACACTACATATGGAGGAACAAAGTATAATTATAGGAGAGCGCATCAGAAGTAATAGAAGACACAAAACATAGTACTGACATGAAAACCTTTGGAGAAAGGATGAATTAGCCAATGAATGCTGTGGTCAAATCCATTTCACACAGAGAAAAACAAAGGCAATCTCCTACATGGCACACACACACAGCAACAATACATTCTGATAGCTTAAGGACATAAATATGAACGGAAAATCCTTACAAATATTAGCACAGAATGCACTTTTGGGAAATCACAATCACAATGTGAAATTGGGTAGTAAGAAATGATGGTATATTTCTCCATTATCTCACAAGACTTCACTTAAAAAGTACAAGTTCAAAAATAAAATTATTAAGAAAATGATGATGGCAACAGAAGAGCATGAAGCTGAGCTCAAGGCCTTTGGGAGCACAGACTCTTGCCCAATGCATGTTGCCTTCATGTGTCAGTGACCCTGTATATAAGAATTCCGTTCCCATTCCAGTGTGAGAGAGAGTGTGGAAGAAACGAAAAGAAAAACTTCCCATTTTAGTTTCCGCCTTAGTTTATGAGATAGGCTATGAATAAAATATCATACAATGGGTTGGCTTAATCAAGGGGAATTAATTGTTCATGGTTTTGAGGCTAGAAGTCCAAAATCTCGATTTACCAGCAAAGCTTGCTTTCTCCTCAAAGACTGTAGGGCTCTGGTGCTGGTTGCCAGCAATCTCTTGGGTTCCTTAATTTGCCCATCATTTGATAATGTCCTCTCCTTTCTCTTCCTGGCTCCTGCTGACTTCATGCTGTTCCATTTGGCCTTGTCCAGTACAGGCTTCTGGCTTTTATAAGGCCTCCAGCAATCCAGTTTATGGCCCAGACTGCCTCAAGTGGGCACAGTTTAGCTAAAAATAATATCTTCATCAGATCCTATTTATAATGGATTAAAATACTTAACATATTTAAATTGTAGAATACAACTCAATCCCACACAGTTCCTCTGACGGCACATTTTCTTCCATTTTGAACAAGATTCTTCCATTTACATTTAGTGCAAGACCCTGCAAAATATGCAACCATTTCTTCTTATGTAGTACTCATACAGTATTAAGGTAAAGTAGGTGATTAAAAAATAAGTTGTAGTGAAATTACAACTATCTTCCTAAAAAGTCCACGTTAATTTGATTAAAGATCAACAAGACATGGAGAGAAGTTTGCAAAACATATAACCAAAAAATATTAGCATTTGAAATATGCCAATAATTTTATGACAATTAAGAACAATCAAAGGAAAATGCTTGGGGGTGAGATTATGATCAGACATTCCAAGAATAGGAGATACAAGTTGCCGTTTAATCTACTTCAGTATGCTCATCTTAAAATTCATAAAGGAAGTGTAAATTAAAACATTGTAAAATCCATCATAGTATTATTACACAGATCCAAATAAGCCCATTGTATAAAATGGGGGATATATCCTTTTTTGAGGTTAATGTATATGGGTAAATCTGAGAGGGTGAGCCTAGAAATTTCGAGAGCCTTAAAAACTACCAATTACACTATTTCTGCACTTACATTATTAAAGGATCTTTTTACAATGAAATGCCAAATTACACTCACCAGACTATAAACATAAGAGGCATACATTAACCAGTTGTGGGGACCTTGGAGCCGAGCCATCCCCTAAGACTTTATAAAAGTTGATAGCATGGTGGCCATGGTGGCTTAGCAGGCAGAGTTCTCACCTGCCATGCCGGAGACTCGGGTCTGTAAAACTGCATGACCTGGGTCAGTCAATTTAAGCTAACCTCTCTACAGAAGGAGGAATGGACAGAGGGTCAACCTATGTAAGAGACTGGACCTTCTCTGGTAGGGTGCTATACTGCACCCTACCTGCTTCCTGAAGTCTTGTGATGTTTTCATGTTTAATGTTATCTACAAAGCAATCTATGATCCTTCCCCTGTGCACAAAAACTATAATCAATCCTACCCTTGTGATACTAGATTCCTCTGCTGTGTCCATGTTCTCATAGTCAATGGAATGGGAATGTCTTTGTCTCAGGCACCTACAACTGGCCCTGCTAAGTCCTGCTGAAGTGTGGACTGCTTAGACCTGAGCGCTGAATCAACCGCCTTTGGAGCAGCATGGTTCCCTTATTAGCTTCCTTCTTCATTTATTTAAGTAAATTCCTACAATAAAATTCATGTCTCAGCCATACCTAGTCCTTTCTTTGGTATCTCAGCTGGAAAAGCCCCTGCAACACCAGTATTAGCAGATTAATGA
Organism: Tamandua tetradactyla; assembly: GCF_023851605.1. Lineage (NCBI taxonomy): Eukaryota > Metazoa > Chordata > Mammalia > Pilosa > Myrmecophagidae > Tamandua > Tamandua tetradactyla. Next base: position 149,854,009 of record NC_135330.1, read on the forward strand.
GAAATCACATACAATGCTGATGATACTATAAACTGGCAAAACTCCTTGGGCAGTATGACAATATGTAATAAAATTAGACATACACTTATTCAACAATTGAGCACTTTGGCTCATAGGTACATATCCTCAATAACCATAACAATAAAAATCTGTATATGTGTACCAAGGGAGATGCTCAGATATATTCATATCCATCTTATTCTCAATAGGAAAGAAATTGAAGCCACCCAATACCCAGAGCTAGATTCAGCTAAAACAAACTGGTACGGCTATCTGTGCTGGTTTGAAAGGATGTAAGCCCCCTGGAAAAGTCATGTTTTAATCAAATTCCCATTTCATAATGGGAGAATAATCCCTATTCAATACTATATGTTTGAATCTGTAATTAGATAATCTCCCTGGAGATGTGATTTAATCAAGTGGTTGTTAAACTGGATTAGGTGACAACATGTCTCCATCCATTTGGGTAGATATTGATAAGTTTCTGGAGTCCAATAAAAGAGGAAACATTCTGGAGATTAAAAGAGATTCAGAGAGAGCAGAGCAGAACGACATAGCCACAAGAAGCAGAGTCCACCAGCCAGCAACCTTTGGAGATGAAGAAGGAAAATGCCTCCCAGGGAGCTTCATGAACCAGGAAGCCAGGAGAAAAAGCTAGCAGATGACACCGTGTTTGCCATGTGCCCTTCCAGCTGAGAGAGGAACCCTGACCATGTTCACCATGTGCTTTCCAGATGAAAGAGAAACTCTGTTCGCTATGTGCCCTTCCACTTGAGAAAGAAGCCCTGAACTTCATCGGCCTTCTTGAATCAAGGTATCTTTCCCTGGATGGCTTAGATTGGACATTTTTATATAATTGTTTTAATTGGGACATTTACTCAGCCTTAGAACTGTAAACTAGCAACTTATTAAATTCCCCTTTTTAAAAGTCATTCTTTTCCTGGTATGTTGCATTCTGGCAGCTAGCAGACTGGAACACTATCCTTTTGTTTGAGATTGACATTTACTTGGAGTGGTTGCAATTCTGTTTGATTGTTCATTTCCTATGCACCATTTGTTATTAAATATTTTTAATATCTTTCCAGGAAGTGCACATAGATAGTACAATAGATAGATAAATCATGGTATGTCCATATAAAATAATAAAAGAAATAGATGAAAAGAAATGTACTATAACTACATACATTAATTTGGATAGGTCATAAATATGTTATACTGGACTAAATAAAAGGAATGCACAGAAGACTGCATGCAACATTATTTGAATTATGTAAAATTCAAAACCAAGCAAAACTTTAAACATGTACACCAACACACACTGACACACATATGGATGTCAAAAGCATAAAAAGAAAAATGAGAGAGTTTAACACAAAAATCAGAACTGTGGCTAGGGGATTTCCAAAGTACAATTGACATTTATTTTTTCAAGCTGGCTGGTGTGACCATGAATGTCCATTTTCATATAACTTTTTGCCTTGTATATACATGCTAATTGTATTCTTTTGTTGGTGTGTCACATTTTATATAAAAATCCTGAATGTGAGGAAAATGATCCTTGAAAAGAAAGCAGGGGATACATACATCCTATACATCACATCACACTATCCTAAAATCTTGAGTAAGTGTATCAGAATAAATAAATGGAGGACAGAACAAATTATTTTTAAAACGAAGATATAGAAGGTGCACATGTCATTGTCCAGTTGAAACATGTACATTCTGGATCCCTGAAGGTAGCTTTTGGAAACACATTTCATCTGATCTAGTTTCCAACCTTAATCCCTGAGAATCGTATTGTGTGTACATTATGCTCTAAGTAATGGTACAGAACAATTTTGAATTTGAGTTTTGTGTGTTTATTTTTTCACTTTAACACAATTTTGCCTAACACAGACTGTAAATCATTATATCTTCCTAACAAAATGGAACACAAATGGAACATGTAGGATAACAGTATGTTATAAACAAAATAACACACTCTTACATATATATATATATATATATATATATATATATGGACTATACATACGCTGAGTTTGTTTTTATTTCAAAATAAGTGATTCTTTAAGAAAGAAAATCTAGAAATATTTTGCTCTTGGAAGTTTATATTTTTTACATGTGACCATTCTATTTTTAGTCATGTTAGTTATAGCTTTTAATGCTTCAAATAATGGTGTTTTCATATTTTCAACTATATGCATGTGTATAGAGAAAGAGAAGCAAACAAGGATTTTGTTTCTAAGTGTAAATGACAACTTTTTGAAGGGCAAAAGCACCATTTAAAGAGAAGCTGGGTTAGTATGTTTGAAAGCTAGTATGAATGGCATTCATATCTCAAGAAAAACTGAAGAGTTTTATTTGCTTAAAGGATCTGTATTCAAAACAAAAATAAAGAAATTTTGTTAAAGGAGCACTTATTGATTTAAAGTGTGCTGGGCAACATGATAAACCATTAAGTTACTTCCAGTCAAGTGGAAAGAATGAGACATATGGAGATACTTTAATATTGAGAGTTACTAAGAAAGATGAGTATATGCCCCAATGTTATTTGTTCATCCTTGGAAAAATATTTCTTCGCTATCTATTGTTTGTCATGGACTATGGTTGTTGAGATGAAATGCAGTAGGAACACGGCATGGAACCTCCTCTTTCATGGAGTACAAATAATGATGTAAATAAAAATTAAATTACAACTACTGCTTAGAAGAAGTGACCTCTATCATAAGTGTGTACAAGAAAAGAATTAACCTGGCCAGGAAGGGCTAGGAAAGCTGCCCCGAAAATAAATGACTGGATAACTATGCCAAAGTTTGAAGTCAAATTATGAATTAATTAAGTTAATTAAGGTATGCTGGGGAAAGACAGGTAATTTAGCCTATGTGAGACTAAAAAAGGGTGGCTATTCTGAGATTTAAGTAGATTTTTCTTTGGATTTTATGATATTTTTGAATTTTTTAATTCAAAGAATTGCATTTCAGATTTCCATGTTATACTTTCCATTAACCCTTTGGTGGGTTTAAATTAATACCACTGACTTCTATAGTTTCAGATAACAAACTCTAATGAAAAGAAAAAAGAACATCATCCAAAATTGCTTCTTGATCATTATATCTTCAGTTATGTTTATTTACATTAAAAATATATTGTTTCTTGGTAGATTTTACATGCAGATCCTTGTAGTTATCAGGAAAGTCTACTTTTCTTTTCTAAATACCTGACTCATAGTCATGCTGCTCTACATCTTCCCTGTAATCCCTTGGTCTTCACCTCTGTGCACCCACTGCTGTGATTACAATAGGCTGAATAAGGGGAATAAATTATAGAGAGGCACAATAGTGATTCATTTCTCATTTTAATTCCCTTCGTATCAGCCCTACCTCTGCTGATTTACAGGGAAAAAGGTCTGGGATCAGTGCAAAGGTGAGAACCTTGGCCACATCTAAATTAAAAATTAAATTAAAAAATCTGACCAGAGCCATAAAATGTTACAGCATTAGAAGTTGTGAATTAAGGAGCATTCAGTATTGCATGCCTCACTGGTTAAGAATGAGAGGACATTAAAAAATAAAAAGAATATAATGACTAGGTGAGGGTCAATATGAGCTGATTATTTGCATCATAAAACTTTCAGGAACTGAGAAAGTAAGCCATAGAATTGTTTCTAAAATATTCTGAATTTTAATGTCTTTGACCAACATTACAAGATTCCTTGGAAATATTCCCTCCCAGCCTAATTAGTGAAGAGGACAAAATATACACATCATGTTATTTTTCTTTAAAAATCTGTATTAGTGAAATAACTTTGGATAAAATGATCCTGGTTTGAGGAAAATAATGCATTATTTTATTCATATTATTGTATTAACTAATGGATAATTTTGCTTAACTTTAATGCAAGGCAATTGTAGAGCATTGTAAAACCGTCTTTAATATTGATAAGCTACAATAATTTGTACTGAGTACTTTATTTTTATAAATCAAATTCATATGTATTAAACATGTTGAAAGGCTTTAACTTTCAGTAATGATCAAATATATGTTTTTCTCATGAGATCTAACACTAGAAATTTTTTTGCAAAATTTTGATTCATAGGAACATAAATTTGTATGTCCCTCATGCTTTTCCTTGTTTGTTATATATACACAAATAAGCTCAGTTATGTTTGCATAGACAACAAAGAAATAGCATAGCTTATACAGGTATCCATATGCCATGTTTCTGACAGCCATTTTACAAAATATTTCAGAGGAAAGAATACCTTCCTCATTTCCGAATTATAAAGAGCAAGACTAAATCCATGATAAGAACTTATGAAGATTCTATATTTGGAATTTGAACATCAATTCACGGTAGGGAGGGTAATCAAGAAACCGTAGGATACATGTAAATGACATAAGCAAAGTTATTACCTAACCTTTACCAGGATATGAGGGTTTACCTTACCTGCTCCTGGCTAAATCATTAAGGAGGAATTAGATAAAAATACCAGAATCAAGCTCTATTTTCTTAAAAGCTTACTTGAATTTGATGCTACTACTACATTAAATTCCTTTTCCATTCATGTGTCTGAGAGTTTGTATAACCTGTAAACCTAGTTTTGCTTCCTCACTCTCCTTTTCCCTTTATCACACATAATCAATCATTTTACATAACTGAATTTACCAGCAAACCCTGTTTCCTCTTCATAGCTCCACCCGACAATGGAGTAGGGTCCCTCAACTTCTACCCATAAATTAATATAAGACCTTCAAGCTAGTCTCTGTCCTTCCATGGGCTCCTCTGAATAATTCTGTTCAATTACTCATGGTGATCATTTAAAGATATAAATCTGATCACATATTGCTCTGCTAAAAGTCTCCCTGTGGGTCCTTCACTTTCCTCCAGGTGAAGTAGAAACACCTTATTATGTCCTACTAGGCTGTGCAATACCACTCCTGCTCCTCTCATGTTTCATCACTCACCCTGTGTACCCCTTCTCCTCCTCCAGTGCCTTCTTTTATTTCACCTCCTTGACAACAGTCCCTTCTTAACATACCAACTTAGATACTACCTCCCCCCAAACATTTCTTAAATTATTAAGGCATAAACATCAGTCCTAAATAATATCATTGCTTACTAGGCATAGCAAAATCACCACATATAAATAATTGTGATTGTTTATTTAGTTAGGTTTCCCCACTAAGCCATTAGGTGTTTGGGAATAAGTAATATGGCTTTCATCCTCATATTCTTGGAAAATATGTGAGCTATTTGCATAAGTTGTTAGTTGATTTGAGTTGTTTTAAGTTAAGATTGAATTTATAAATGATGGTCAGTGGGTTTTTCTCTGTGAAGAAACTTCTGATATTAAACTTGAAGAATATATGGTCATTGAAGGAGGGAGTGGGAAAAAGTATTCCAGAAACAGAAGCAACATAAGAAATACTATAAATAGATTCATAGTATATATAAGTATCTGAAATGAGTTTCGACTGGCTGGAGTAGAAAAGAGAGTGATATAGAACATTGAAAAAACTGAATAGTTCTTTTGGATATCAAAACCTAAGGTATGAATGATGGAAAATATAAAGGTCAGTTTGAGCATTTAGGCATAACCTAGATGATAATTTTGGGGTTTATTTTATGCTAATACAAAATTTTTTATTTATTTTAAGACAGATTAGGCAGCACTAAAATAGTTTCAGAAGGTGAGTACCTGTCCAATGAAATAAAATTTGTAGAGATTTAATAGCAGTGGCATGAAGACTGGTTAGAACTCCAAACTCATTTATGACAGCCTCTTGACCTGAATGATGGATGTCATTACCCTTCAATAATTTCATAGGAGAATTCAACCACATCTCTCCAAAATTGTAGAAGTGACTCTTAGCTCAATTATTCTTCCCACTGAGTTGACAATGGAATTCTGATTTTGTTCCCAGGAAGCTTCTAAAGTTTAAGGTCACCTGAATAAAATTTGTACAGCATGAATATTTTCAAGCTTTATTTATTCTGTTTTGTTTTCACCCCCAAAATTAAAACCATTCACTATAGGTGGAGAAAGAGAGATATGGATACATATACCATCTCTTTCTTATACTCTAGAAGTACTGACAATATAATCACATGACTGAATTTTAATAAGGTAAAATTGTTTTGCTTGCAGCTCCCTCCACTGAGTATAGATTGTCCACCGTTCAATCAAAGTGAGTCATCGGTGTGCATCAGTCTACTGAAGTAACTTACCTGAAGCTCTTTGTATTGCCGTTATCTCCAAACCTAGTAAAAGTGTTCGTCTTTCAGTTTCACAAGTGGTCACTTCAATTTTCCATTGCATGTCATCTTGAGATGTTGTGAATTTCATATTCTTCTATATATTTATTTTGCTTTAATCAATAATTAATCTTATTTCATCCACTTTATTTCAATGCAGAATTCCTCCATATGACTCTTTTAATAACCCTTTGCTGTAAGAGTTTTTATCCTTACTTAAGGGTTGTAAATAAAACTAAATTACGGTGCAAGGCTTTCATCAGTTATTTTAGATTATTAAAACTACACTAAAAAATTCTAGTTAAACAGATAGTAGCAAAATAAGCCACCAAGCAAAACACATAAGAAGAAAGCGAGAAAAAAGACTATACTTCTTACTTTGAGTAGAGAGTATGTTATATTGGAAATACATATACATATATATTTCTTTGAGTGAGCTAGCCTGTATTGAGATACTTCTTAAAATTGCTAACTGATTGATCTTAGGCTCAATATTTAATGGCTCTGGGATCAATTTTATCATTGGTAAAATCGACATAGTAGTACTTATTACATTCAATGGTAATAAATGTTAAATTAATTAGTGGGCGTGCTTGACATATAGAGATAACCAATGTATTGGTTTCCATTTCTTTTTTCTCCTGCATTCGCATCCATTTCTTCCAAGAGCTTTCTTGCTGTGTGAATTTTTCTTTTGCAGTATATTTTTTATACTTTATATTTCCAAATGTTTAAAGATATGAGAAAAAATGCATTCTCCTTTATGAAAAATTAACAGCAATGATATAAACAAAGCCAGATAGTGTAATTCTACTTATTCCATACAATTTTAACACAATCATGATTATTAACCATGTTATTTGTAATATTAAAACAATTTGGCCCTGGTGCCTGCCCATGCAAATAATAATAATAATAATAATTTAGGCGGTGCAAGGGTAATTTCAGTGGTAGAATTTTCACCTGCCACGTGACCAACCTGGGTTCACGTCCCAGTCCATGCACTTCCCAAAAAACAAACAAACAAGCAAAACAAACAAACAAGCTAAAATTTAAAAAATGGGGCTGCAATAATAGGGTACTCACATGGAAAAATAAGGAAATGTGACACCACCACACAGCATACAAAAATAAATAACGATTTCAAATTTAAGAAAACAAAAAATAAATTGAATGATTATAAATCATTTGCTTTAATATGGAAAATATTCCCCCTTCTCCCTGCAACTATCAGGGAACTTCATAGTTAATGATTGTGCTGGCTAGAAACTATTTTATACCCTAGAAAAGCCTTCCTTTAATCCTGACCCAATCTTGTAGGGCCAGACCTATTGTTTAGGTGGGAAACTTTGATTGGATTGTGGGTGTGCCCTTTGATTAGATAGAGATGTGATTCAAGATGGGTGGTCTTGATTAGTTTACTGGAGTCCTTTAAAATGGGAGCTATTTTGGAGAAACCTCAGATGCAGATGCTTGGAGCACAATTGCTTCAGAGCTGATAGAGACATGTATATTTGGAGATGTTTGAAGTGAGACAGAGAGAGCAGATGTGATGCAGAAATAGACATTTGGAAATGCAGAGCCCTGCAGAGGCTCATATTACCATGATGAGTTACTAAGCAAGCCAGAACCCAAAGTGGTATCCCAGAGGAAGTAAGTGAAGGCTCACAGACATTGCAAGAGGTAACCATTGGTATTAGAAGCTGTTTGAAACCAGAAGCCAAAGAACCAGCAGATGCCAGCCACATGCCTTCCCAGCTGACAGAGGTGTTTTGAGCACATCAGCCTTTCTTGAGTCAGGGTATCTTTCCCTGGATGCCTTAGTTTGGATATTGGTACAAACTTCGAACTGTAAATTTGGAACCTAGTAAATTTCTCTTTTTAAAAAGCTGTTCTGTTTGATTCCCAATGCCTGACCATGTTAAAAAAAAAAAAGTTCCATTTCTAGTATATGGGTTTCTGACTACTCTAAAAAATTGCAAAAGTGGACAATCAATATATGTTGACTTTCTCATTTTGTTGGCTAATATTTCAGAATTTTGTAAATTTTTATTTGTTTTTGGATGATTTTTATTTAATAATCCTTATTCTTACTAAATAGGTATAAATAAATCAGAGAAATCCTAAAATCAAATTCCAAGCCATAAGCTTTCCATTGGTTTCCAATAATGCTTTAAAGTCACAAAAAATTTGCATATTTCTGAGAGGTGTGAAAATGTTAATCTCAGGGCTAAATTGCATTACTTAATATTTTACAAAAATTTGACGATTATCATTATTGAATTTCTGTGACGTCTGTAGATGTTTATGCTGCAATTTTACAAATAAGTAACGTGGAAGCTCCTTCTATGACATTCCAAAGGCCACATATAAATCAAAAGAATAGTGCCAAGATGGAAAGTTAGCCAGTTTTTATGTCAAATCACAATGCACAGTGCAATATCTCCTAACTCAATCCATTAGCAACACTGCCTCAAATATAATGAAGAAAATCTTATTTAAAAGTGAAATGTTTATTAAAGCACTTCATGTAACTCTTTTCACTGGTTAGACAGATTTGGCGTTTGATGTCCACTGTCTATATGACAAACTGATCTTAATGAGAGCACCCTGAGTGGTATTGTCAATGTAGAGGTCGAATTAAACAATAAAGAAGCAGTAACACTATAATAATAGTTGATACCTCATTGGGATGAATTATCAGCACTAAATACTTATGGCAAGAATAGGTAGAATGTGATATGTGTTCAATTGGCCATCTATTTTATAGGGAAATAACTTGCTCAAAATTATTTGAAGGACAATGAAGAACTGAACCTTTCTTGCTGACATGGTTGATTTTCTTTGGATTTGTGCTCAAGGGAAAACAGTTCCTATCTTTTGAAGTTATAATATAGAAATCATAGTTGCATGTGTTTGTGCACTTGGTAAATATTTGTTAAATAAATGGATTGTTAAGTGGGCTCATAATTTAATAAATATTAGTGCAATAGAAAAAAATCAAAATATTAGCCCAATAGAAATGTACTATTTAATCTATGCCTGCCCTTACAAGCCTGCAAAACAAACAAAAAAACAACAGAAGCAGCAAATAACACAAAGCTTTAATTCAGTCTAGTGGCCAAGCACAGATTATATCCAACTTTCACAGATATATAAACAACAAAAATTAACTTTCTAGTAAAATTAGACTAAAGCTACTTGATAGAACAGTACATTTGGAGAATGTGCTGTTCAACTACATTGATTTAAATACATTGATGATTAAGACAAACAAATCTTATGAAGTTAAAATAAAATATTTAAGTAGAACAAATCCTGGAAAAGAAGCTAAGATATGAAGAATAGAAGTTAAGCTTTCTAAGCATGTAGCACTTTTATATGAAATATCTTATTTCATTGTCTGAACAATGCTGGAGGACTAGTATTATTACCCATTCTTGTAAATGAGGAGCCTGCAGCCCAAAACATTGAAGCAAGTCCCCAGTGTCACATAGCTTCCTTTCCTGTTTTGCATTTCATAGTCTTAAAGTCAGCATCACTAAATGCATTTAGTTCACTCAAAAGCTTCATTGTCATCTTTTATGGTAGACTTTTAAACAACTGATGTCTCATCCTAGAACAATCTTTTCTGTTTTCCTACCCACCTTCATTTGATTAAGTTCTTTTTTAGTTTATTAAATTTTAAGTGCCTACTCTGGGCAAGGCCTGCGATTCTCTTTCATCTTTCCAATTTATTATTTCATAAATTAGAAAATGTTCCTTGATATTCCAAACAGAAAATTGGAGCCTGTGCTCTATGACAGGGATCAGGAAACCTAACTGCAAGATACGATCCCCTGCCTGTTTTTGCATGGTCACCAGTTAAGAATATTTTTTACATTTATAAACGCTGGAGTAAAGCCAAAAGAAGAATACTATTTTGTGACAAGTGAAAATTATTTGAAATTCAAAATTCAGAGTCTATAAACATTTATTGGAATACAACCACCTCATTTGGTTTCATATGTACAGCTGGTTGAGAACCAACGACATCAGGATAAAATGGTTGTCACAGAATCTGTGGCCTCAAAGTCTAAAATATTTCTCTCTCTGGGCATTTAAAGAAAAAGTTTGGTGACCCCTACTTTGTTGTGTTTTGGTATGCTACAATAACTGAAAGTGCACTAAAAATGCCAGTTTACTGGCCTCTTTTTTTCTTTGGCATTCAAAGATTAGAGACTATAAGGAAGAGGTTTCTCTTTTGCAAGGTTTTATTCCCAGATTTTAGCATTCTCCAACTTCATGAATAGCTATTGATTTTGTATAAAAATTCTTAGCAGAGTCAACATTCAAGCTTACCACTGCTGACTTATTTGTTTCATGGCATTGCTGTAAAGAACATATTTTTCAAAAATGTTTGTAGAATATGGCATATTATATAATATTCACTATTTGATGGTGAATAGTTTACAATTTAAGAAAAGTTGAGGAAGAATAGGACTTGCGCTGTGTCAGATATACTTCAGCTCAAATTATTTTCATCCCCAAGGCACACCAAACTGGGAGATTTAAAAAGTTATTTCTGCAAAATAAGAATATTCTGCTGATGTGGATTTTACTCAGGGTTTTACAAGAATATTAATATCACTCAAATCCTGTCCAAAAAGATCAGAGGATCTAGAGATGTTTTAAATGTTCTCCAAAACACAGAGCACTTAGACAACTCGGGAGTTTCCTTTCCACACTAAGAGGCAAATTGGGTCTCCCTATGTCTTTTTTTGCTGCTGTTGCTCTTGCAAAATTCTTCCTTGTAATCACTGTGTCGGGTTATGAATCTTGCTACCCAGACCTCTGCAATCAGGTCCTTGCACAAATTTCATTAATCTGGCACTATTTAACCATGCCTGCGCCACTTAACGAGGTGGAAATGTTACTTTGTTGAGTTTCTGAGAAGGAAAAATGAATAAGAAAAAAACCAATTCAGAGAAGCCTGGTTTTTCTGTTCTTCATGCTGCAATGTCTGACCTTATTCTAAGTTAGGCTTCCACTGTACTCTCATTTTAAGAAGGACTTACAAAGTACAATTTTTATGGTTTTCTTAAATATTGTAATTTCAAATTAGACTTTATTCTTTTTAAAAGATAGAGAACTATTACTTAAAGTTACTGTGTATTATAAAGTTTCTAAGTAACACTATATAATTTAAATAAGCTGTAGGAACATTTAAAATTAATATTTCAAGATATTACTCTTATACAAATACTGTACAAATGCAAGATTGTGTAGATTATAAATTAAAATAAACAAATTATTTTTATTTCCTGGTTGAGTGTTTTCACAATTATTTTTCAACTGCGGAGTTTTTATGTATACTTTCTTTTCTAGAGAAACATCTGATGAAGAAGACTAGTGAATCTAAATTTTCATCTGTGACTAGGAGCAGCATTTTAACTAACTCAATTTCCAATATTCAGCAGCTTATGTGTAATCCCTGATTATATCTTCAGGTTTTTAATATTTCTCTCTCCAAAAGACCTTGATCATAGTAATTTCCAGGTTCTGCATATAAGGTTAGATTTCTTATCTTAATTTAATACTTTAGAACTCATCCATAATTCATAACAATGCATGATTGATTAAATAAATAAACCTGAATAACTTATTGTCATATTAGAAAGGTGGCAATCAGAATGTATTCAAATGGTTCAATTATATTGCAAAAGTGTTGTAAGATTCTAATCTATGAAACTAAATCATTGTAAGACATAAATGAGAACAAAATCTCTTTAAGTATTTCAACAATTTTAATTTTATGTTTTTGATTAGGGGTACATTTTTTGTTTTTGTTTTGTTTTGTTTTTTTTCAGAATAGAAGACAAAGAATTTTCCCTCAGCTGAAATACAGGTCTTAGGGAGATATTAACATTTTGAAGATTTGTTGACTGCATTGTTTCTTATTCTTCTAATATCATCATACTGTTTTCTATGGAGATGGCTTCATATACATTAAGTTGAGTTGAGAAAGACTAGAGTGCCCAACAAGATAAGAGTAGGCATTATCCCCCAACTTGAATATTATAGATCCCAGACAAATGTTGGTATCCTCTTTTTCCTGTGGTGTTTCAATCATTCTAAACTCTTAAACTCCTAAGTCACATGAAGCACTATTCTCTGGGGACTCACTTTCTGGAAACTCCAAATTTCCAAACCACCAATTTCTGGTTTCGTTGTGCCCAGGAGTTCGGTTCTTTACTTATCCTTTTCCTGCTACTATAAGGGGCAAGGAAAAACCTGGCTGCACTTTCCACATTTGACTTTCAAATGTCCTCAGTTAAATTCCCAGTTTCAAGTTCTACTTTCCTCTGACATCAGAACTCAATTTTGCCAAGTTCTCTGCCACCTTATAGCAAGGATCCCTTTCCCCCCAGGTTCAATAACATATTGATTATTTCTAAGTCCTCATTGGAATAACTTTAGCATCTATGTTTCTACAAACAGTCTTTTCAAAGCAATCCAGGCCTCTATCAAGTGCCTCACAATTCTTCCAGCCTCTGCCCATTTGGTTACAATTCCAAAGCCATTTCCAAATTTTTGATATTTGCAATAGAAGCACCCTATTCCCCACATCAATATTTGTTTTAGTTTCTTAGGCTGCTTAGGAATAGACCATGAAATAGGTTGGGTTAAAAAATGGGAATTTATTTGCTTATGGTTTTGAGGCCAGGAAAATGTCTAAATCAGGCATCATCAAGGTGAAATTTTCCCTCTGAAGACTGTGGCATTCTGGGGCTGGCTGTCAGCGATCCTTAGTTCTTCTGTCACATGGCAAGGTACATGGTGGCATATCCTGGTTTCATCCTTCTCTTTTGGGTTCCATTTCATCTTCTTGCTTCCTGTGGCTTTCTCTCTCTCTCTCTTTCTGAATTCCATTCTATTTAAAGGACTCCAGTAATAGGATTAAGACCCACTGTGATTGAGGTGAGTCACACCTTAACTGAAAGATACCCTCATCAGAAGGTCCTATTTATGATGGGTTTATACCCAGAACAACTGATTAAGTTTAATAACGTTTTTCTGGGGTATGCAACTTCAAACTAACAAAGAAAGAAATCGAAACAGGGTATGATCTAGTTCTTCTATTTAATACTTGAAGAACTGAGGGTCAGATATGTTAAAAATGATTTGATATTCAGAATCGGATTTCAATCAAACTGACTTATATGCAAATCTAAGGTCTTGCCATTTCCACCTATATGACTAAGTTATTTCATTATCTAAACTTCAGTTATCTTGTTATATAGGAAAAATATATAGCTGAAGTGACAGCATATTGCAAGATTCAGTGACATGGTATTTACTTATCATGACTTATTGCCTATTATTCACTATAATTTAGAGTGTCAAAAATGTTGGTTTACTTAACACAAGTTAAGTATAGCCAACGAATTCTACAAATGCCTAGCATTATGTGATAGGACATAATATAGTTCCCCAGAACCACTTATGTTGCCACTAAGCATGTGTTGCTAATTATCATTCAAGATTTATTCTTTCTTTCTTTTGTAATCCACAGAATCTTGAAATTATTCTGGAGGGCAGAGGACCCATTTGAAATACTGTACTTCTTAGCCTCTTTTGCAGTTATTCCTATCTGTATAGCTATGTTCTGGACAATGAGTTTTAAATAGAAGGGTTACATTCATTTTCTAGTGACTCTGCTTATAAGAGTTTACACATTTTAGAGAGAATTATTCGCCTTCTGTGTTTTTTGCTTTTTTCATTTCTCATCCTTTAAAACAGTTGTGATGTCTGGAACTTGAGTAGCCTTTCTATACCAGAAAGAAAACAAAAAGATAAAAGTCACTGAATGGGCTGATGAAATAGGAACAGAGAATAAACTTAAATTTTTGATATCGTTGAGTTGCCCACAAGCCCAGAACTGCCCACATTCAGAACTATTTGGGAAAAAAGGATAAGTAAACTTCATAAAGTCACATTAATGTTAGGATATCTATTATTTCTTAGGTGAATTTTCCTCTAACTCATGCAACCTCTTCCATCTGAGAAATGGAAAGAAAGTGAATGAAGATTGTTTTATTTCATTTTATTTTCTTGCTTATACTTATATAATACTTGCTATACTTATATAATACTTGCCAAAGGAGTATTATATAATCAAATATGAATGTGGCTGAGGGCAATTTTAGGAAATAAGAAGAGAGCAAAGCTTTCAATGATGATACTTCTGTATGATTAAATAATCAACTTCTAGTAATTAAGGAGAAAATGTGGGGGCTCACTGGATTGGGGTTTTAGTAACAGTAAGAAGCAATTGGAAGGTAACTTTTTTGCATGTATGTGTTTAAAATAAAATGAATTATTATATTTTAAAGCTAATGTCAACTTTAAAATAAAGGTGTTTAGCATATGAAAAAATTATATTTCTAGTGAACTAGAAGTCAAAGAAGGATTTTCACTTGAGGAGTGGAGTCACAACATTGAATCTTGGGGAATTATGTGGTATTTTCCAAGAGACTGAAATGAAGCTACAGGGGTCACTCATGAAATATTTCTATATTTTGCCACACAAACCCTAGTTCCAGATTCTCCATACAGAATTTCTCCCTTGGCCAAAAATATTCTCAGGGTTTCTGTTAGGATTAGCTTCAGCAGAGTATGTTGCTACTATTTGAACCAAAACCTTTATCGACTTTAAATGAAGAGAAAATCTATTTGGCTGATATGTGCAGCTTATGACGTTCGTCATTTGTGTGGAGTCTTTTTCTTCTAACATAGAAAGGTATTTATTTGGTCTGCCAAGGACAAAAGTGGCAATATGACATAGTATTTCCTTCATGTATACAGAACAGAAAGAATATAACTATGAGACTAAAAAGTTCCATAATCTTATTTATTTGGATCTGATGAAAAAGATGATGGAAAAAGTGGCAGGTGCTTTTCTGGAACAGTCTTGGGTATACTGCAATACCAGTGTCCTCAGTTACTGTCTTATTGCATGTATGGATGAAGGAAGTCAAGACCATATTATGTCTCTCATGGCACTATCAAATTCTTTGGCATGAAAAAATTAACCTTTTGATATTTTGCTTCTCAACTTCGCAGATGTGGGCAGTTCATCATCTGGTCTATTTTAAGCCCAAAATGACTCTTAAAAAGCAGAGTATCAATGGTTGCTGGCCAAATAGTGGTAATTATGGTGCTGCTGCTTCTGCTGCCATTAACAATGATGATAATCTATAGATATAGAGATTTAATATGAGTCAAGCACAGTGCTAAATGTCATTGGCCTCATCCTATCTAAAGCTCTTAGAAAACCTTAGTGTTAGGTACTATCAATTTTCTCACTTTGCTGATAAGGGAAGAATATTGCAGGAAGCATGTAACTTGCCCAACGCTGCACATGCAATAATTAAATCCAAAGTTTGCTTTATCATCAGTTTGGCAGAAGTTTAATATTTATATATATAAATAGCAATTGATTTTTAAATCCCCAATCTTTTTGTTAGTGGTATCATATATTTTACTTCTGCATATGGTATAATATATTTTATATACTACAAAATATATTATTTTCATTTTAGTTAATAGTTTTTAAAGAGATTTAAAAAGAACATATACAGCATCTTACAATTACTCATATACATATGATATTTTGTGCTCTTGACCTATTTCTAAACACCAAAGTTTTCATTTGGTGTATTTTGCACTTAGGCATGAATTTTCTTTTGTTCTTCCTGAGGTAATAGCAACACATAATTTGAGGTTTTGTCATCTGATAATGTGCTTATTTCACTTCAATTATGACAAATAAGTCTGGTGCATGTAATGTGATTTCACACTCTAGGTTGGGCTTCCCTGCCTTCCCCAACATACAAACAATATACTACCACTATTTCTGTTCTCTTATTGTCCCTCTAGTTACTTTCAAGATTTCTTATTCTCTTTGCCCTTTAGCAATTTGACTATGATGTGCTAGGTTTCTCTCTCTCTCTTCCCATCTGTATTTACTGAGCATCTTAAATTTTTAAGTCAATAGGCCAAACCCTCAATCTTAAGGTTTGCCCTTATGAAACTTATCCTTGCAAAGGAGAGGCTAAGCCTATTTAAAATCATGCCTAAGAGTTACTCCCAAAGAACCTCTTTTGTTGCTCAGATGTGGCCTCTCTCTTCCAGCTGACCCAGCAAGTGAACTCACTGTCCTCCCCTGTCTATATGGTACATGACTCCCAGGGATATAAACATGAGGCAGAAATCCTAGGATGAGCTGGGATTCAACATCAAGGGATTGAGAAAAACTTCTCAATCAAAAGGGGGATGAAAGAAATGAGATAAAGTGTCAGTGACTGAGAGATTTCAAACAGAATTGAGAGGTTATTCTTATGCATTATGTAGATATCCCCTTTTTATTTTATGCTGTATTAGAGTGGCTAGAGTGAAGTACCTGAAACTGTAGAAATGTGTTCCAGTAGCAATGTTTCTTGAAGATGATTGTATAATGTTATAGTTTTTGCGCTGCGACTGTGTGATTGTGAAAACCGTTTGTCTGATGCTCCTTTATCTATGGTATGGACAGATGAGTAAAAAATATGGATAAGAAATAAACAAATAACAGGAGGAACAAAGGTTGTAATAAATTGAGTAGATTGAAATACTAGTGGTCAATGAGAGGGAGGAGTAAGGTCTATGACATGTGTCATGGCCAGGTTCATGTGTCAACTTGTCCAGTTGTCTGGTCAGGCAAGCACTGGCCTGTATGTTGCTATGAGGGTATGTCATGGACTTAAATAATGATTATGTTGATTGCATTCACAGATGATTGCATTTGTAATCAGCTACTAGGAGTGTCTTCTTCAATGAGTGACATTTAATCTAGCCACCAGAAGGCTTTTAAGGAGGATTCAGAAAAGACAGCCATTCTTCCTGCTTCAGCTGGTGAGCTTCTCCTGTGGAGTTCATCCAGACCCTTGATTGGAGTTGCCAGCTTCACAGCCTGCCCTACAGACCTTGGACATTTATATTCCCACGGTTGTCCAGTCAGCCTCTCCTGAGAATTTGTTGAGGACTGTGCCAGTTTGTAAGGATGTATGTACCCTAGAAAAGCCACGTTTCAATTGTAATTCCATTCTGTAAACGCAGAGGATAGGCCTTCCACCTTGTTGCAGTGGAAGAGTCATGCTGCCTCAGGCCTTGGATGGATGAAACACATTCCTTGGGTTTTGGGGAGAGCCTGGCTGCCACCACATGGAGGGGTTGAGTGTGTGCCCTGGAGATGGTAGAGCGCCCAGGTGCAGCCTTGATCCATGGAGAGGGTGGAGCCAAGAAAAAGTGGTCTCCCCAATGTCCCCCAAGGTTGTGTTCAGAGAGAGGCAGAACTCTGTGTAGGTCCTTGGATAGGGTGGGACTGCCACTTTCTGAAACACCAAAGTTATATAACTCTCAGACTTTGAAATCTAATGGACTTCGCCCTGCAGGTTTTCAAAATTGTATGGGTCCAGTGACCTCTGTGTTTTTTCCTCCCTATGGAAATGTGTATATATATATATCCTATGAATGTTCCTCTTTTTATGTTGGCAGCAAATAACTTGCTTTGAATTTTTACAGGTACTGAGCCAGAGGAGAAATTTGCTTTAGGACAGACCATGTCTGTAACTAACTTTGAGACTTTGTACTGGTTTTAATCTTGTATTGTATTTGTAATGTTATTGAAATGGTTTAAGGTTCTCTGATATTGTTATAGAATGAATGCATTTTATATATGGGGAAAACATGTCTTTTTTAGGGCCCAGAGAGTGGAATGTGTCCATTTCAAAGGATGTATGTACCCGAGAAAAGCCATGTTTTAATCATAATTCAATTTTGTAAAGGCAGCTGTTCTTCTAATCCCTATTCAGTACTGTATTTTTGAAACTGTAATTAGATCATCTCCCCGAAGATGTGACTCAATCAAGAATGGTTGTTAAACTGGATTAGGTGTAGACATGTCTCCGCCCATTCTAGGTGGGCCCTGTTTAGTTTACTGGAATCCTATAAAAGAGGAAACATTTTGGAGAAAGCAGGAAATCCTAAGAGAGCAGAGAATGACATAGCCATGAGAAGCAGAGTCCACCAGCCAGCGATCTTTGGAAATGAAGAAGGAAAACGCCTCCCATGTAGCTTTATGAAATGAAGCTAGGAGAAAAAGCTAGAAGATGACGGTGTGTTTGCCACATGTGTTTCCACTTGAAAGAGAAACTCTGAAATTTATCAGCCTTCTGAATCAAGGTCTCTTTCCCTTGATGCCTTAGATTGGACATTTCTACAGACTTGCTTTAATTGGGACATTTTCTAGGCCTTAGAACTGTAAACTAGGAACTTATTAAATTCCCCTTTTAAAAAAGCCATTCTGACCCTGGTATATTGCATTCTGGTAGCTAGCAAACTCAAACAAGGACCTTTATCATTTGCCAGTTTATGGCCTGCCCTACAGACCCTGGACTCTGTATTCCCATGGTTACATGAGACACTTTTTATAAATTTTGTGTCTACAGATATCTCCTGCTGATTCTATTTCTCTAGAAGAGCCCTAGCTAATACAGCATGGATGAGTTCGCTCTCTTTTTTTTTCATTTCTTTTGCTAGAGAGATGCCAATGTTCAAACAAAAATGATCATGGTGATGTATACACAACTATGTGATGGTATTGACTGTAACCATTTCAAAAATATTTATACATTTGTTTGTTGTTTACAATAAAAATATATTTTAAAAATTTAGTCTTTTTCACCAAACTGTTTTAAATTCAAATATTAATTTTTCTGCCACATATTCTTTCTCCTCTCATTTTCTCACTTCAAGTACTTGTATGTTAGACCACTATCCTCACAAGATTGTCACCTCATTTCATATTATTTTCTAAAATATTTTTCTTTTTTTCTTCTGATTCAATATTTTCAATTTATCTATATTCAGATTCATTGATCTCTTTGCTTGCAGTTTCACTGTATTGAAATCAGTAAATACAATTTTGATTTTATTTTCAACTCTTGAATTTCCAATTTTTAAAAATTTCTATGAACAGATTCTGCATATAGTCCTGTATTATATTTTCCTCTTAGCTCCTTAAAATAGTGAATGTAATTACTGAATTAAAGTTCTTCTTTGCCAATTCTAACATCTAAATCATGTCAGGATCTGTTTGTATTGTCTTTTTTTCCATTATAAATCATATTTTCCTACTTCTTCATGTTTGATAAGTTTTTATGATATGATGAAAAGTTGAATGATACATTATAGCATATCTCTAATTTTGTTGTCTTCTTTTAAAGATGGTGTTCCAGTTCGCTAAAGCTGCCAGAATGCTACAAACCAGATATGGAGTTATTTAGTTAAAAACTTATGGTTCTTCAGAAGAAAGGCAGCTAGCTTTCATCTGAGGTGTTCTGGTATATGGGAAGGTACATCTGCTGGCTTCTCTCCTGGCTTCTGAGTTCAAAAGGCTTTCCCTGGGGCAATTCCTTTCTGCACCTCCAAACATCTGGGCTGAGCTGTGAGTGCCTAGATGAGGTATGCTGAGCTGCTTGGGCTGTGCTGCATTGAGCTCTCCTCTGACCTCTGTCTTTTAAGCCTCCAGCTTATAAAATTAGACACCTCATTGGAGGAAGGCACTCCCTTTAGTGACTTCATAGTGAATTCATAGATGAATTTCACATGCTAATGATTCAAGTCCACAGCAAAAGAACTAACACCATCACCTGGCCAAATTGACCCTGATCCTAACTACCATGGGTGATTTATTAGCAGAGGTTCTCTAGGCAATCAGAACCAACAGGAGAAAACTGTAAATAATAAGATTTTATGAAAACTATCTCATGAAACTATGTAGATGCACAAGTCCAAATTCCATAAGGCAAGCTGAAAGCTGGCAACTCCAATGAAGTTTTTTGATGAATTCCCCAGAAGAAGCTGGCTGCCTGAAGTAAAGGTGAAAGTTCTCTCTTCTGACTCCTGAAGTCATCACTTCTCCTTTCAAAGCCTTCAATTGAAGGCTGTTTTTGTGGTATTAACTTTTTTTAATTCTGTTAAAAGCAATAGGCATTACGTTGGTTTAGTAGTGAAAATTATTCATGACAATACTACAACAGAAATCTACCCACAGGAATCTCTCCCTACCACTGAATGCTAATTTCTTTGCAAGTCGGAGACACTTTTGTTCATAAAACTGATAATTTCCAACTGCATCCTCTTTCAGAATTTTCTGGTTCATGGTATTACTAATAATGATCTAATTCTTAGAAGTATGCCTTAGAATGCATTTCACCTTTTCCTGCTCCCTTTTTCTTTGTCTTGGATTAGCTGGCACTAATCAAATGAAGAAAGATGGCAGCATTAGATGTTGGAAGACATTTTTGACAGCTTATAAGGAATATTTTGCAATTTTAAAGCCCTTTCACATGAAACGTATTTTGGCTATTCAAAATATAACATAAAGTGAAATAAAATTTAGAAAGATATTCAATGGCAATAAAATTTTTTTCTTTCTTTCTCAAGCATACACACATGCAACACAGTTATTTATAAGTAATTATGAAATATTTAATAGATTGAAAATGGGATATTGCATTTTTAATTAGATATAACATTTTTTGAGTTAGAGTTCATACTGAATATGAAATAATATATCTAATACAACAAGGTAAGCACATAATATAAGTATCTTGCTTTACATACCTTAGAAAGAATAGAACAAATTGTTCTTTCTAATGAAAATGCATTTGTAATAAACAACTTTGTTTAGACAATTTCAATTGTTCACATTTTACAAGTTTTCACATATGATCCATTATTTCTCTAGTAATAAATTTGTGCACAAATTATTAAAATGATTTAAATCCAGTGTTTTGATAAATAATAACTTCCTTACTGTTGATTCATTTGGGAAGATAAGAAATGTGCACAGGGTTGATAGATAGGAAAAATACAGTTAAGACTAATATGAATCATGTCAAACATCAAAGCTCAATTAACATATTTTGTTTTTTGCTCCAACTTAATCAAATTGCTATTATAAAACATTCACAGTGTAGTCATGTAAAAGCATATAAATATTAAAAACTAAACACTTAAATCATTTGTGTATCTGTAAATCAAATTATTAAACTATTACAGATCTAAATGACAGCACATCATTTTGCTTCCCAATCACATGATAGATGTTTTCAGCAATGTTTTCAAAATAAACTTGAGATGGAATTGGAAAAAAACATATTCATTATCAATCTGAAATGGCCCAGAAATGAAATTCTTTCAAAACATGTTCTCCATGGTTGGTTGACTGCTTTTCTTCTGTCATGGAAAAAAATGATAAAACATCCATTTTGTTATACAAAAGAAGCACTGGTGAGAAGTAAATATATGTCTACTACAATGATTTTGGAGTGGCTTTGTTTCCTAACAATACAAAATTCTGATGCTTTGCTGGAGAAAGTTTTAATAGTACTACTTTTGATTGGCTGTTTCCTTGCCAAATTTTCCTCATATCTCTTTATATTATTGTAATTTGTTTACCAATAGAAAAGGATTTGAATGAAAAACTGTTTGAATATAGAGGTTAAATTTTGGCTGCTAAAGGACTATTAAAGACACTGACACTAAATACAAGATTAACATAATTTTAAAGTATCTATTTGTTGGGTAGCTGATGGCTGGGGGTAAGTGGCTGTACTGAGTCAGTCACACAGACACAGAGCACACAGCACACGACTCAAGAGACAACCCTCAGGGGTGAGTGGAAGGCATCCGCTTTATTGCGGAAGTGCACAGGCTTATATAGGCTGGGAGCATGCAGGGACACTTTCAGATGCGGATTGGTCACCGCTGTTGCTAGGGCGGAGGGCAGATTTCTGGGATTGGTCACTGTTGTTGCTAGGGTGGAGGGCAGATTTCAGGTCAGCCATTTTGCGTTGCCTTGCGTCAGACACGGCAGCCATGTTGGCAATATTTTATGATTTCTTCATCATCTATTTATATAAAGCACTAACATTTCTGTTTTTTAATGACAAAATACGAAATCAAAATGAAATAAGACTACTTCTAATGGGTGGACATGCATTTTACGGGATATTTATGATTGAACAGAGGGTTTATTCGAACAGAATGATATGTTCCCTCCTTTTACATAGAATTTCAAAATTAGGGGTGTGCTAGATTTATTTAGCTAGTTAGGTTTTGGATTATTACCACTTCTTAAATTTTACTCATTTTCCATGAGGTGTTTTCCACTATGGGAGCAAATATATTTCTACAGCATATTTTAGCCTTAAAAGTATCTAAATCCCCTTAAAATATCTTCTATTTTGAACATTTATTTTGCCCTGGTAATCTGAGGATTAAAAATATTATTTTGAATGGGAAATTTGGAATTATATATCATAGATATATAAAGGTAGATTATGGATTAGTTATATTAACTATGAAATTCTCTAAAATTGGAATATCCCATTCAACTAATTTCTTAACGGATTTTTGAAGAACAAAAGCTTTCAAAACCAGATGCTCATTTTCCTAATAACAATAGTGACCAAGTAGACTTGTTTGTGAACAATGTGAGCATAAAATATAATAATTTTGCTGTACTTGGAAAAGATGTTTAAAAATCAGCCAAGGTTTAGAGCCAGGGAATTTGATTACTGGCCTTAGATATGACATTAGATCCAACATTTAAATGATCTGGAATTCTTTACCCAGTGTTAAAGCAATGAATCAAATAATCTTAGCTTCAATATTTCATAATTTGACCTTTAGGGCAATGCCATCAATTAGACAGTAATTTATTTATTAATTTGTATAATGATTTAGTTACATAAAATAAACCTGAGAGTGAGTGTCTCAAAGTTCAATTTATACTATAATTTCAATTCAAAATAGTGAAAACATATGCTGAATGGCCAACTCATTTCCGTAGGCTGGTACTGTGATACTCTCTAACTCTCAAGGTTATAAAATATCATTTGGTGAAGAGACTGAAGAAAATGGGATATAAAAACATAGAATAAAAGACAGTATATCGCTTTCTTTAATTAGTCACTTCTCAAGCTTGAAAATATAGAACAATATGTCAAAAGATGGTAATAATAATACTGTATAATAATGATGATGATAATAAATAGGAGAAGAAAAATAATACAAACAAAAAGGTGAATAATAAGACAATACTCTTATGTTCTATTAAGTTCAGTTCAGTATGCAACAAGATATGGAGTCTTATAGAGTGGAATGACTATGCAGCATAATTATTGGTACTGATTTAATTTTTCATGAACTTATTAACCTTTGGAAACATATTCTTTGAAACAAAATTGAGGAATAATGCTTAAGCTTTTAAAAGTAAGATAAGAAATGCAAAATAATAAAAAATAAATAAGAGAAAGCAGTAAGAAATAAAACATAAGGAAAATGTTAAAAATAACAGGGCCAGATATTGGTGAATTGCTCAGAAATAGTTGTAGATATGTTGTTAAGTAAATAAAGTAGCCAAATTCTTTTATTACTATGAATAATAATATATGATAAAAGATGATAGAAAACACTGTACTGGTTAACCATTTGACTTTTAAAGTCATTTCAGTAAAAATGCTTTTCATTGAAAAAATGGCTTTAAAATAATGAGAAAGAATGAAAATTCATTACATAAAGACAGATACTTCTTGCCATAAATAGTCCAAGATGAAACACAATGATGGTGACTTCATGAGGTCAGTGATCACAGAATTTGCTAGTGTGTCATCTTTCAGTTACTTACTGTTTAGTTACCTAGATGCTAATACAAATGCCATGCAGTGGGTTGGCTAAACAAGTGGAATTTATGGGTTCAGGTTTTAGAGGCTAGATGGATGCTTCCTCCCCAGGTCAGTATCTTTGGGTTGGCCAGCAATCTGTGGGGTTCCTATACCTTTCCATCACATGACAATATCTTCTCTCTCTTCTAGGTTTCACTGACTTCCAACTCTGACTGGTCCCCATAGATTTTTCTCTCTGTGGCTTTCACCATGAGGCATTCAGTAATGGGATTAAGACCCATCCTAATTCATTTGTCACACCTGAAGCAACATCTTCACAAGGTACTATTCACAATGGATTCATACCCACAGGAATGGATTAAGATTAATAACATTTTTTGGGGTACAAAATTCCAAGTCACCAGAGTTACAGAAATAATTAGAATAAAGGCAATTTTGTGAAACAGTCGCTTGTGTGAAAGTCTCCTAATTTTTTTCTTCATTAAAAGCACACTCACACCCAAGCAAACACAATTTATTCACAATAAATTGATAGCAAAATAAATAAAATTGCCTAAACCTACTAAGATAAAAAGAATGGGAAAAGACACCACAATTGACCAAAGAAATCAACAAACTTTTGAAGATAGAATGTACCCAATAAGAGGCTAAAATTTTTAGTGGGAGAAAGAATAATTACCTACATGTTTATATTGGGCGGTGAATAAATAAAGTCATTTGATCTCTTCCATGAGCCTCTTAAATGCTCAAAAATTGGATGCACCACATACCAAGGGAGGAGACAGGATGAAGGTCAGGATAGTAAAAAGACTGATTTTAAGTATGTACATGAAGAATTATGTCCCCAAGTACCTTCTTTCAACGTGTATAGCCAGGCAGCCTCTTCCCTATGAATTTAAAAGTTATTCTCAGATGAAATTTAAAATAAAATGGTTCAAATCTAGAGATAACAGATGCACACTGAGATTGGCACTCTTGAAGAATCATGGAGCTAAAAGAGCAGGGCTGAGTGACTATTTGCTCAATGAAATATGGGGCATCTCTCTCATATATCTGCTAATATAATTTAGACAGTGAGAATCCTCCCCAGCCCCACCACAGCATAAAGATAATAATGTCTATTGTAATAGTGTATATGAAAACAGTGATTTGCGTTTCTGAATGTGAATTTCCAAATCCAAACACTGAGACATTTTCCTGTAGAAGACAATCTCAATGCAGTAGGAGAAGGACTAAAAAAGATAGAATATGCAATTTATTTGATTCTGTTATAAATATAAATGATTGTGGAAGTGACTCAATTTCTAATGTGAAGAGGAGAAATGTAATATAACTGCAAAAAGCATGAGCTTGATATCCTATATATGCATATATGTGTAAGTAACTCAGTTTTACTCTCTTCACAATGTGACAATTAACATCTTACTCATATTTCACATAAAACAAATTGTGTGATGATGATTACACTAATATATTTTCCTTAATGACAATAGAGACTACAGAGATAATAGGATTTTTTTTTTTTTTTTTTAACATGGGCAAGCACCGGGAATCGAACCTGGGTCCTCTGGCATGGCAGGCGAGCATTCTTGCCTGCTAAGCCAGCATGACCCAGTTTTCTAGTCATAATGACAAAGTCCAAAAAGCCGTAAGCTATCTCCAGAAATTATCAAATATAATTCTTTAAAATAGCCCTTAGTCATCTGACACTTCACAGGGTAAGAAAGCAGTTTTTTTTGTTTTTTTTTTCCATAACGATTCACAATGTCTCAATGTAAAGCAGTGGAGCAATTCATTGACTAATGTGAAAACTTGTGTCATTGTGGTGGACTGAATCATGGCCCTACCAAGATAGCTCTGTCCTAGTCCCTGGACCCTGTTATTGTTACTTTACAGAGTAAAATAACCCGAACAGTTGGCTTTTACATGGGACCAGCGATAATGTGACCGGTTCCTCTGCTCTTTCAGACCTTTTGTGCTATGTAAATAATAAGCAGTCATTTGGTGAGAATCTCTTGTGCGTGAGCCCGTTCCCACAAGGCACCATGTAGCAGCTTGCTGTGCAGTGAAGCCCAGTAGAGAAACAGAGATAACCTATGACTTCTTGGACTTTGTCATTAGCTTAAATTTCTTCTGGAGACATCAAAGCAAAGGTAAATTAAAGATGACATTATCTCCTCAGAAATCCACATACCACGAACTCAATGTCCACCTATTTCCGCTTTCCTCCCCTCTTCGCTCCACTTTTCACAATTACTGATTAAACATCTGCCAATATTTGTAGGACAGATACCCATACAGATAATTATTAAAATGAAAGTGTGTTTTTTGGGTGGGCAATGATGGTGCAGTGGCAGAGCTCCCTCCTGCCGTGCCAGGTTTGATTCCCTCATGCAAAAAAAAAAAAAAAAATAGGTGTGTTTTGTTTTTTTTAAGTCCATTGGCATTTTATTCCCAATTTTCTACCTCGGAAACTGTGAGGATTCTAACTTCTAATAGCACTGTTTCACGGATGCATTGGTGATATTGAGTTAAAATAATAGCAAGAGTAGCAACAATAATAATGAATAATAATAGATATTTTTAATATTGTATGCTGAAAGGAACATAGTGATAATTTTGAATGTTTGTCATTTGTTTTTTTTCTATTTCTTCGGTTATTATTTTCCTGTTTGTTTCTTTTGCTCGGTTTATTTAAATTGAGTTTTTATAAAAAACGTTTTTATAAAAAAACTGTTTATAACATTTCACATAAACAGTTATGTATTAAGGTTAATGTAATTTTTACCACTATTGCAAGCATCTTTCCCTTCAGTTTTCTGTTTGCTCTTTAAGTTTACTCATGCGTCTTTCTGTAGTTTTGACAAGTAAGTTCATTTTATTCTCTATTGTTTCGTCATTGTCTCATATCTATAGAATTGAATATGAGCTTTTCTCTGTACATAACCACTTAATCTTCTTTGTAATCTGCCCTTACTTGACCATTTCCTAATTACATTTTGGATGATTTCCTATCATATGAGAAATCAAAATATTTTGAGTATTATGGGAAATTGATTGCTAAAATTACCCTAGTTTTTCACCCTTCCTGATTCCATGCTCTTTGCAAAGAAAGAATAGCAATTTACTCTTTCCTAAGGTCAAAGCTATTGTATTTTCTGCTGTGATATTCTTAATTTTTTAATATGTAGAAAGTTGCCATTTTAAGAGAAATATTCTTTTATTTTATTTGCATGTATTTAATATATAGCTTTCTAGATTTGACCAGCATTTATAAATCTGTGCAGAATTTCTAGTTAACCATTTTGACCCAAATCTTTATTAAATTATCCAGTTTTCCATACTGATTTTCAATGCCTAAAATAGTATAATTTAGAAGTGCTTTATATAGCACATTATACTTTCAGATGAAAATGTTCACATATTTTCCAATGTGGCACATCCCAGGTTTATTTCACAAAATAAATATATTTATTGACCCACAAGACCTCACCATGCAGGCCCAGGCATACTCAAACAATACTCAACTAGTATTAAAATTGAGACCAAGTAATAGGGGAGATTCCTGGGTGTCACACCTCCACCACCTGTGTGTGACATGCCTCAGAGCATGGCTAATGACCCAAAGCCATTCAATCTACATATCCACTGACACCAACACATAGAAGATTCTCAACACAAGCATAATATAAATAAAATTCTTATACAGCACCAGTGGCCTCACAAGTATAATCAAACCAAACCTGCATGGCTAATTATCCTCTATTCCAACCTGCCAGACATACTCTTCTAAGACAAGAGCTTAGTTTGCAAAGGCCCACAAAATAATTAACACCAGTTGGCATTTAAGTATGAAGAGAACATAGTCTCCCTGAGGCAAGAAGTCCTGGAGTCAAGTGGAACAAACAGCCCAAAGCCTTTGCTGGGTGCATCCTAGAAGACCCCCTAAAAGTATGAAAATTTGTGATAACTGTTTTACAAAAATTTATAAGTTTTCATGACTAGAGCTGCCCTATAATATTTAGAAGCCTATGACAAAATTCCTCATCCATTGTGGATTATTATTTGGGAGGCACACCTAAGAATGCTTGGGAAGGTTGGCCCCCAGCGACCACCACTTCAGAAGGCATCGCCCCAGCCCACGAGTTCGCCAAAGGAGAGGATACCACCCAAGACCACCACCGAGGGTCACCCATCCCTGCTTCTGCAACCCTGATGAGCCAGAGCAACCCTTAACGCCAGCTGGAGCTAGCCAAAAAACCCAGACACTGCCTTGAGACATGCGGGAAAAACAAACATCAGACTGCTACCTGGTTAAAATGATAAATAGCCTAACATTTTTTATAGGATGCTTGTTGCCATGAGCAAGTTGTATACTCCCCAGCTGTAAAGATACCCTGTACTTTGCCATGCCCCAACTGGCATGATAGAAATTGTATCTTTAATATCACACAGCAAGGTCAACCATCCAACATTTGCAGGCCCACATGCTCGCCCTCATCTCTTTTGTCTGAATACCCATCTCTTTATATGCTAAGAATGGCTGATACAACAAAATAGATTCCTTAGCCCAGGGTGTCCTGGATAATCACTTAGCCCTAGATCATCTCTTGGCCAAAAAAGGGAATGTTGGCACCATATGAAACACCTGCTGCTGCCTGTACATTAATAATTCAAGGCAGGTCGAAAACAACTTTCAAAAGATTGCTCAAGAGATCAAGATATTTCACAATGCATCCAAGGTTTTGTCAACAAATACCTCACACCCTAAATAACCTCCAACATTTCCTCCTAGCTATTCTCTGAAAGGTAGAGGAAAGGCTACACAAAAGCATCCAGCTTCTGGTTTATTATTTAAAGACATTTAATAATAATCACTATCCTCAAGTACCTGATATACTGGTTCTATAATGCTATTCCCTGGCAGTAAATTTATCAGTCACCAAAATTGCCATTATCTTCCAAATAAAAGTTGCTAAGGTATCAAAGGATGGATTGTTATTACTACCAATTTTTGCATGACCTGCCTTGGCCTCCATCTTACTTTAACAATGACACTTGCCTCGAATAGACACTTGGTCTTCTTATCCACCCGCTTTCCAGACCTGGGGCTTAAACTCCTCCAAGCCCAGACCTGCAATCTGTGACCAGGACATACACCACCCACACACCTCACCTAAAACCCACAGCTGATCCCAAATGATAACCTAATCATCCTTACCACCCTGAGACCCTAGGCCCCTTTCCTTTTTCATATGTGTTTACTTTAAACTGACCAATCCTTGTCTCCTGGGAGAATTCTACTAATATTCACAATAACGCAAGCCTACGGGTCCCTGTAGCTCCACCTGTGTGCTCCCCACCTGCTGGTTGAGCAATGTGAACTGATTACACTTTCCATTGACCCTTCATGACACCCCTCTCTCTATCTGGAACCTGTGGGTAATATATTATCTTTTCCGATGCATTATGGCCTCAGTTTCCCATTGTGTGGTACTTGACCTCCACTTGGACTCAAGTTTAAAGTCCAAGTGGACTAATTTAGAAAAATAAATACAAGAAAAAAAGAATTTAAATGATCACCAAATTCTCATTAAAAACAAAGGCAGTTAAAAAAAAAAAAAGGCCAGCCATGGTGGCTCAATTAGCAGGTGGAGTTCTCACCTGCCATGGTAGAGACCCCAGTTCGATTCTGAGTACCTGCCTATGCAAAAATAAAAGGCAGTTGCACAGTCCTTTGAATTTTTTATTTCTAGTAACATTTATACAACCTAAAATTTTCCCTTTTAACCATATTAAAATACATGATTCAGTGCTATTAATTGTATTAATTATGTTCACAATGTTGTGATAGCATCACGATACCCACACTGTGTTGTAAAACTCAACTAGAGAATCCTAATGTAATCCATGGATTCTGATTATAGTATAATTCTGATAATATTTTCTTATCAATTATAATAACAAAGATACCACACTAATTTAAGTTGTTAATAATAGAGAGGTAGTAAATGAGAACTCTGTATTTTCAACTTGATTTTAAACCTACAACTTCTGTGATAAAAAAGTATATTATGATAAAATAAAACAACAACAACAGAAATTGGAGGTCAGAAGACAGTATTGACAGTAAACTACTTTAACCTAGATTTGTATAGCCAACAAAATATTCTTCAAACACATTCTTAGGTAAACCAAAGCTGGTTGACTTTCTTTCCAGCAAATTATCAATCACAGCAAGATATCTGAAAGGACATTCTACATTATAAGACAATAATTACATGTTTCAGGAAGATCTTAGGTATGGAAGAAGTCAGGATCACCATAATGGGAAATATCTGGAAAATTGTAAAGATAACTATTTTTCTTTAAATTCTTTAAAGTGAAAAGGAATGTTTAATGCAAAACAATATATTTAATAATTTCTTGTGGAAATTCTAATGTATGAATGTGCATTTACAGAAAACACTGGATGAAAATGCTACTAATGGTGGTTTTATCCCATCATTTCCTATTTAACTCAATTAAAACATTTTAAAGTTGAATATAATTTATTGTGGGAATTATTCCTATCTTATTTTATAACTGTCTTTGCAGTCGTAAAATGGGTTTTGAGTTATTCAGTCTCTTTACTATCTTTCTCTCACAAACCTGTGGACTTAGAGATTCTGATTTTCCTGCAGTGTTTTTTGGAATAATGTTACCACATTTCTCACTCAAAAGCATTTATCAGTACTTCACAGAGTGCTCAAGAGATTGGTTAGGAAAACAGATTATAGCAACCTTAAAGTACTGCAAGGTTAAGTGATTTGACCTAGGTCATGAGGAAGATAAACGACAGTACCAAGAGCAGGCTCTTGCTAGCATCAGGAATTTATTTTAAACCTATTCTTCAGTACTAGTTTCTAAGTCTGGGCTTTTGCTTTACAAACAAAGGGGCATAAAATACATGAAGGAAAAAAAGGAAAAATTCCACTTTAAACTCCCATCAGGGAGGTGCAAGCGTAGTTCACTGGTAGAATTCTTGCCTGCCACACGGGAGACCTGAGTTCAATTCCCAGCCCATGCACTTCCAAAACAAACAAGCAAAGACCAACAAAAACAAACAAACAATCAAAAAATTCTACTAATGGTGCTGCATTAACGGGATATGCATGGAAAAAGAATGAAATGTGACCCTACCATACAGCATGCAAAAAACAAAACAAAAAACTCCCATCAATTCAATTCTATTGTGTCACTTATGTCAGTTTTCTAAAATAATATCTTTCCTTTACATTAATGGAATAAAACTGATGGTGGGCGGTGTTATTTAAGCAGCATTCATTCAGGTGGGTGATGGAAAAATAATTATTTGAGGACCACAGTAGGTTAAGGACTTCCTTAGTTCACCCAGTGCTACTGAAACAAAATGTCACTGGCACACAGAAATTAGTTGTACCATAATTCTGGAGGTTAGAAGTCCGAAATCAAGGGAGCAGCAGGCTCATGATTCCTGTGAAAAGGGAGATTTCATTCCATGCCTCTCCCCTGGCTTCTGTTGGGAGGCCGGCAATTCATAGGGTTTATTGCCTTGTGGTGGCATATTTGTTCTCCATATAAGAACACCAGTCATATTGAGTTTGGGTCTGACTTCATCATTTTTCCTCATGTTAACTAATAATAGCTTCAAAAATTCTATTTACAAAAAATTTCACATTCACAGAACAGAGGTTAAGACTAGAATATGTCTTTTTTGTGGGACACAGTTCAATCTTATTCAATCCATAGCGAGCCCCTCAGCTAAAAAAGGCAAGGACCTTTGAAAATTTTATCAAGAAACAATACGCAATATCTCTAGTTCTAAAGAAACAATGGAGCCCAGCCAGCATAATATCCCTTAGTGTCATTTTACTTTTTTTTTTCTTTTTTTTCTAGCATAATATACCTTAAATATAAAATCTGGTTTCTGTACATGAGCTTAGGTGAGGAATGAATTGTTATAATCGTAGGGGAAGGACTGTTCTGTTAGTCTGGAAAAAGAAACAAAATGTGAATATATTGTGCTGTTGTCATCATTACAAATATTGACTGCATTATGCCGTCATTGTGCGGTTCCTGAAATGTACCTCACGGACCTATGAACATTCACCTCGATTAAACACACACTTATTCTATGTCAAGAAGTAACAAGAGAAAAGCGATTAATGTCCAAGGAATTTTTAAAAACTACATTTATATACAAGCATACTCAAATTTAATCATCAGTAGGAAAATAATTTCTGGACATTTTCTAGATATATACTAGAAAATTTTAATTTTACTCTAACTTTCCATCCTTGTTCTGTGGAGTTTCATATCGCACATCTTGCACTTCCCACCTCCCACGGAGGCCAAGGAAATCCATAAATAACCTAAAATCCACGTATGACTTTACCACCTGTCTTATCCAGACTGTAGAAACATGACCTAAACTGGGCCAGGCAAGGCTTTCTTTGAAGCAGAGAGAAAGGGACCAGCTTTCATTCATCAGACCAGCATTAATGGTACCTTTAAGTTAGGATGGCAGTTTCTGGCCATGTTGTTTTTACTTCCTGCTTCTTGATCCACCCATGTCTCCATGGTTTCTGTTTCTTTCTCAAGCCTGACTCTCTACCTATTTTTGAGTCTTCCAATAAATCTTCTTTATTAAAATAGCACCAGTGAACTTTAATTTCTTTCAATCAAGAATTTTGGCAATTAATTCCCCCTTAAGCCTAATTAATATGTAAGCATTGACTTTAGACTTTTGCTTGAAAATTTGAGATTTTAAAATGGTGCATTCAATATTCATTTCCTTTTCACAAGTCCTATTACTGTTTATGATGAGTCGTCCAAGTTAAGCTTTATTTCCTACTTATTTTTCCATTCCTGTTTTGTTAAAAGGAGAAGCATATGGTTGATCTTTCCGTGATCTATTTTAAGTTAATCAAGGTCCTCTCGGTTCCAGAGGTAGCAGAAAACTAGCTACAGATGGAGATATTATGTTAATTTGTTAATGCCTTTAGTGTCAATGGGTAAAAAGATACAAACTTTCTGACAAATTTTAAAGGATGGTACTGAAAATAATATATACAAGGTAAAGAAAACTCCTCAATCAATGCAACATTTCAGATTCCTTTCCAAATTTAACTGAATTAAAATACATTGCAAATATTACGATCATAGAGCAATCCATTTGCTTCTTTCCAAGTTCAAATAAATTGAAATACATTGCAACTGCTATAACAGAGCCATACATTTTCTTCTTTTATTTTCATCCCTAATTTGAAAGTGTTTCTTCCTAGATTCCCTGAAAACATTATCCTGCAGACTTTTATCTTTTAATTTGTATAAAGCTTTATACCTTAAATCCAAGTTTATCACCTGATTTTCTGTCTAATATCAATAAGTCAGATACAAATTATCGTAAAGAAAAGAATACATGGGTTGCCAAATGATGGTTTGATTGAAAACAAAAGATAATATTGCACAAGAATAGGCTTTAATATTTATTATAAAAAGTTCAAAGAATTATCTTCTTGGTAAACATATCCTAAAAAATATAGATCCCCTTTTAACAGACTGCTATTCTTTGAACTATTTGTGAATATAATTTGTGTTTATGGAAATCTAGAATTCAAATGAATATTTAAATACTTTAAATGTTTACTGATTTTTTTCATTTTAAAATAGACTTGATTACTTTTTCATGATTTGATTATTTTTAAATAAAAGCTGGTAAATGAACATGTGAAATATATAGTGAAAAATGAAACAAATTTCCCAAAAGTTAATAGGATGCATTTAAATGCCATGAAAAAGTATTAGTCATAATAGCTGTTGATTATGTTAAAAAAACAGATGGATATCTATAATTTATATAGATTAGTAGTTGTTATTTACTATACTCAATATATATTATAGTTCACACAAATTATATTAGATGCAATTTGTTATACATATTGTGTCATTATTTCTTAATACTTATAAATTAGCATCCACGTTTTTATCCTAAAAATCTCAAGCAGCTTAACACTTGTCAAAATATATGTATAATTTTTAAAATATTTTCTATTTTTAAATTTTGACAGGGAAAGAGCAGATCATTTTTAACTATATAGTATAAATACACATTGCATAAATAGATTTTGAGGTATGAATGGCTTTATATCAGCATGACTTAGAGTGGAAGTACACATAAATTTAAAATATGCTAGAAGTATGTTATTTAATTACTATTACTGTGATATCTAGGATGGGCACATGTTGAGGAATTAAAAGAAAAATAAAGCCTTTTTCACATGAAATTACATGCTAGAACAAGGGTGGCGATTCCACACATGTAAAGTTAAGTAGAAATATAAGACAAATATACCAAGGCCCTTTCAGGGAGGTGATTACAAGTGCAGTTGAAATCTAGAAGAAAGACGTGTTGATGTGTCTAGGTCCTGGGACAAGCCTGGCAGTACTAGCAGTTCAGATACAAAGAGAGCAGTGTGTGGAAATCAAGGGGAAGAAAGCAAAGGCATTCGATTTTTTTTTGTGGGCCCAGCATACAGAAAGAGATGAAATGCCTTTTAAATTTTTTTTTCAAAATGAGTATAATAGAGGTTTTGAGAATCCCTAGGAAATTCAAGGGCATAGTGTATAGACTTTCTATGTACTTATGTTAGAGAGTTGATTAACCATAATTCCTAGCAGTGTTAATAAGAGGATAGATTGAAAGAACTTTGAAGACAGGAAATCTAAATATGTATTGAATATTCAAGATACCTGCATTAAATTGGTTTCATTATAGAGCTACTATGTTAAAATACTAATTATAATAAAAAGAGGGTTTTAGTAAAAATTACACATAACTAATTTCAGTTTTTATTTTGTTTTGTAATCTTAAATGGTTTTGGAAAGAAAAGCTAGAATAGCGATGACTCAGATCCATTTTTCTACTTTAAAGTGGAGTAATAAAAAAGTCTGTGATGTTGGCTTAACTGTCCTTTTGGTGGCGTTATAAAATGAAAACATCTTTGGAAGTTATAATTTTCATACAGAAAAGATCCAAATAAATGCAAAAAGACTGTCAACTTTTATTTTTATATGTTGAAACTTTGGACAGCCACACAACTATTTAGCAGATAATGTTGAAATGATGGCAGCAAACATAGTCATAAAATGGAAGTGACATTTTCATTGTAGTGGAGTAATAGTGTCCCCCCAAATCCATGTCCAACCAGAACCTCAGAATGTGATCTTATTTGGACATGGGGTCTTTGAAGATCGTTTAGGTAAGCCTGGATGAGGTTATACCAGATTAGGGTGGGCCATAAAGTCAGGGACTGTTGTCCTTATAAAAAGAAGAAAGTACACCCAGATACATTCAGAGAAGAAGGGCATATGACTACAGAGGCAGAGAAGGAAGTGATCCAGCTCCAAGCAACGGATTGGATTCCCAGAAGCCACCAGGAACTGGAAGAAGCAAGAAAAGATTCTTCCTTACAGCATTCAGAAGGAACACAATCATGCCAACACCTTGATTTTGGGCTCTAGATTTCAGAACTGTGAAAGAATGAATTTCTGTTATTTTAAGCCACTCAGTTTGTGGCTTTGTTATGGCAGCTCTACAAATCTAATACTCAAATGATGTTTCCACCTTGTGCTGGTTTGAATTTGTGAACCCCAGAAAAGTTATGTCCTTTAATCCTCATTCATTATTACTGGGTGAGAGTTTTTAAATTATCCATGGAGATGTGACCCACCCAATTGTGGGTGGTAACTTTTGATTAGATGATTTCCATGGAGGTATGTCTCCACCCATTCAAGGTGGGGTTGCTTACCAGAGCCCTTTAAGAGGTAACTGTTTAGGAAAGAACTACAGAGTCCAGCCCGAGCGGCCAGAGATCTTTGGAGATGCGGAAGGGAAATGGCCCTGGGGGAGCTTCATGAAACAAGAAGCCAGGAGAAAAAGATGGCAGACACTGCCATGTTTGACATGTACCTTTACAGTTGAGAAGGAAACCCTGAATGTTATTGGCTATCCTGAACCAAGTTTTCTTTTCTTGGATGCCCTAGATTGGGCATTTCTAAAGCCTTGCTTTAATTTGGGTGTTTTCACAGTCTTAGAACTGAAAACCAGCAACTTAATGCATTTCCTTTTTTAAAAACCATTCTGTTTCTGGTATATTGCATTCTGGCGGCTAGCAAAGTAGAACATCCCCATACCAGAAAATGTAAATACCAGGGTGTGTAAGACACTTCTTTGTGATGTGGAAAGAAAATAAGAAAATATCTACTTATATATTTTAAATCAGATCATGTTGATTGTATTAGTAGTTAATATTCTGATTGAAATTGACATTTTTACACTATACATATAAAATCTATGGTACAAGAGCTGACGTGAGAGAAGTAGAATATAGGGTATAGGTGGTTAAAATACAATAGATACTATAGCATTCATTTATTTGTTTGACTCATTGTAAAGTGCCATATCACTGTATGTCTGTTGCTGAATATATAAAATATTTAACTCAATCAACTATATATAGCTTAAGAGATTCCTATCAAGACATCATAGGAAAAGTAGTGATATAATTGGTAGTAAACGTCAAGATGGTGCATATACTTCCAGTGCTGCAAAATTATTAATTGTATGAGCTAAAACAATAACAAACAAGCACTCAAACAAACAAAAAACCCAGATTACAATAGCAACAATGCAATGAGAGTTGAAAGCATTTCCAATTTATCAAGTAATTTGACAACAAAGCTAAGTATATTTTGGCTCAGGCTGTTCTCTCACAATCATATGACACCATCATAATAAGAAAATGTGTGAGTGGTTTTATATATATATATATATATAATATTTTTCATATATACTTTATAATATACATGTATATTAGGATAATAATATGGGCATATAGTTCAAAAATAAATAAGTGCATCCTGGAGTTTATAGTGGAGACATAATTTTTATCATCTAAAAGTTTCAGTAAGCTGGAAATTTCGATGGCCACTTGCCTGACTAATTGCGAGACTACTCTACACTGGATAACCTGCCTCTCTATTCTTTTATGTTTATAGTCTATCATTGACACCACATCCAGAGAGTTCTTTCAAAAGCATACACCAGAGCAAGTGATTCATTCTCTT
Source organism: Tamandua tetradactyla (assembly GCF_023851605.1). Classification (NCBI taxonomy): domain Eukaryota; kingdom Metazoa; phylum Chordata; class Mammalia; order Pilosa; family Myrmecophagidae; genus Tamandua; species Tamandua tetradactyla. The sequence continues at coordinate 149,891,191 of NC_135330.1, forward strand.
GTTTACAATCTGAAGATTATCCATTACTTATAAAGTCCTTTGAGACCCTAAAATTTTGGCCCCTGACTACCAACTTCTTTCACTCTTCCCATTGTTCATTCTGCTCAGTAATAAAAGTTTTCCTGTCTATACTCTTTTATTTCATACATTTTTTGGGGAGAGGGGGCACAGAACACATTTTCCTTAAAGCAACATTTAGTTATTTAGCCTATGCATTATTCTAATATCTAAATCACTTTTAATGTAAACTGACAACTTATAAATCTCACTGAGTTACAGTTATTTTATTTGTAAAATGGAATAAAAAGCATGGTGACATATACACTGATGATTCTTTTCATATTATATTTTGTAATACATTAAGTGGAAAATGTGAGGTGCAAAAAACATGGAAACTAAGATACCTTGTATAATTAAATAAAATTAGACATATATTTTCATATAAACATGCACACAAAGTCCATACTCCTACATACTAGGATATTATTTAGTAAACAAAGTTGTTTATGATTTTATTTTCCTTGGATCATTGGTGTTTTTATTTTATTTTATTTTTTTTTTTTTCACATGGGCAGGCAGTAGGAATAGAACCTGGGTCTCCAGCATTGCAGGCAAGAATTCTGCCGGCTGGACCACTGTGGCCAGGATCATTGGCTTTAATACCACTTTGCAAGAAATGCTGGGGAATAAAAAAGGAGATTCATAATTTTTTTATTATAAATTTACAACTTCAAGTTTAAATGGAATTCTTTTTAAGTATATTATTCTTATTTCAATAAATTTAACATGAGTTTTTGGATGACCAATTCAGGCTACAGCTCTCCTTATGAGTAGTGCCTCTATTTGTCCTAGTTTACATTAGCATCCTATCAATTTTAGTTTTCCTCCTCATTTTAAAAGACTTTGAATAATTATGATAAATATTCTGAAAGATAAGTACCTTTATGCCAATAAATATTCTTCAAGCCATACATTGTATTTATACATAAAATGCATAATAATAAGTGAGATAAATTATGCATTGTATTTATACATAAAATGCATAAGTGAGATATTTGTCCTGATATTTCTGTTAATTTTTTTGATAACTATAATCCAAATATCTAACATTTACAGCCTATTTTGATGATATAAAATATGTTCTTTTAACTTTGAAGTGCTGAGTGTCTGAGGTTAAAACATGTATCTCAGACTGACATAGAGGACATTTGTAGGATTGGCATATTTTGTCAGCTTGGTTATCTTTCCTCCCACTGTTTCCCACCGTTATTTCATCATTTTATCATTCTTTCCAAGGATGGCTCATTGGACAAACATGAAGCCTGGAATTTTCCATGGTGAAAACATGGGTAAAACTTACAGTCATGGTAAGGCAATTGAACAGAGAACAGAATAATGGATCCTGACATTCTGAGCTTTTGTTTTTGTGAGCCATCTGATCTAATTCCTTATTATTGTATCCGGTTTAAAAATGTATCTGTTACTTGACGCTATTGATGGTTTAATTAAAATAAACAGCTTTATAATGGGAATTTTCTCATCAGTTTTCCATGGAACCACTATTCCCTATTGTCTCCCACCCAAACTCTTTACAGATTTACACTATCCACCTGGGTCCTGTGCTAGAGTTTGCAACTCTTGGACTATAGAGCAATGGTTAAGGATAGTGACCAGAAATGAGACAAATTTGGCTTAGTTACATGGGGAAGTAACTTAAGTCTTTTAGACTCTTAGTTCACTTACTTATACATAAAGACTATGATCCCAGTATTTATGTTAAAAGAACTGGAATAACTAAAAGAGATCATTTGTATAACTCTCAGTAAAATGCAACTCAGTAGAAATCGAAAATTTTATAAATCGTTACCAATATCTTTTTGGGAAGTTGCATATGCAAAGGAACTCTTGAATATTTATAAGGCTTTTGTAGGGGAAGACAAAGAAACATACTTACTGCTTTCCTAGGAGATTGAGGTGCAGCTTTTGGAAAAAAAGGAATAAGAACAAAGTATAAAGAAATATTGTAGAATTTTTGGAGCTGTGAGAAAAAAGTAGAAAAGAGTAAGAATTTAAAAATTTATGGAAAAGAGGCTTTTAGAATTTTGTGGGAAAAAATGCTCCTGATTGACTTTAATCACAGGAGATTTTACTGGTCAGAAGACATGGAGAAAGCCCCAATGCAGAGCACCTATTCTACATTGTCTTAATGGGCCAAAAATAATATAAATATAAAATTTAAAAGTTTTATATTTGGAATACTTGATATATTGGTGAGCAGGATGCTACCTATGTAATTTTGTATTTTTATGCCACTCTCCTAAAGAAGATGTTGTCATTACTGATACAATATGAGATTTTTTCAACAAAGTTAATCACGTGATGGGAGATTAATTCCTGAAAAAAGGTTATATTCTTAAATTTGGTCTCTGGACAACTATCACACATGACCAGGAATTATGTAAAGGTTCAGAAAATATTCTTCTCTTTCTATACTTAGCTTTATCTTTTTCCATGATGTTTGTCTCAGAACAGCAAAGTGTATGTAGATAATTATTTCTACATACACATATATAAATATAAAAATACATATAAATGTACTATGATACATACATATATATACACACACACATATATATATATACGTATATATATACACTTTTCTGAGAATGGTCTACTTGGAAGCTTACTTCTATCAGGAAAAAAAATTCCACCCAGCTATTATGAGTTGAGTTTTGCTGAACACAATCTTGTTGACATCCTCTCTCCTGGTACCTTATTTAGAAGTAGGGTTTTTGGAGATGGTTCCAGGTTAAGATGAGACCATACTGAATTAGGGTGAACTCTAGTCCAATGTGACTTGTGTCCTTCTAAGAAAAGGCATAGACATAAAGGAGGAGACTGCCATGTGTTGATGGAAGCAGAGACAGAAGTGCTACAACTAGCAACCAAGGAATGCTGAGGATTCCCAACACCGACTAAGAAGCTAGGAAAAGTAAGCAAGAAGATTCCTCCTATAGGTTTCGGCGTGTCGTTCCTGACACCTTGACTTTGGACTTCTAGTTTCCAGAATTGTGAGGTAAATCTCTGTTGTTTTAAGCCACTTTTTTGATGCTTTGTTATAGTAGTCTTATAAAGACCTGGACAATAGACTAAATTAAGGAGAGAAATACGTAGTTGCTAAGTAATCAATCATTTGTGCCACCACTCCTAGAATCTTAAGACATTTTTGTAATGCCAGGGTTTGTGTTCTCTGCATATATTTTCTAGTCCATTGGGTAGATACAGCCTCAAGAACTGACTGTTTTAAAATAAGATTGAGAAATTGTGATTCAACCATCCAAATGGGACATGTGTGACTTGAATTTGTTGTGGTTGCTGGATAGTAAAAGAGTTTAGGAAAAGTCATGGATTTATATGTTGGGGGGATTTTGTTTTGTTCACGTAAACTAATTGATGCCATAGTGTGATTTCATGTTATTAAATTCCATTGGGTCACAGCTGTGTGTGTTAGATAATTGTTTGGTGAGCTCTGTTAAGCAATACAGCATTATATGTTTCAGATAAAAATAATTTACTAAATGATTTCTCTACTGGAATGTGAGGTCTTTACATGAGATTAAATAATGTCTTATGTTCTACTTAAGAAGTTTGTGGTTATAATAGACAAGATATAAATATATGTAATCTTCAGCTATAATAGGCCAATATCATTGTCCCAAATTAATACAAAGGTAAGACTGGACTTCCTGAGATGCTCTGCTTTTTTTTTTTTTTTTTGATGGGTACAATGCCTCTAATTGTCTCCAAAATTAATTATTATAGCCTATTATCATTAATATGAGAAATCTTACTTGTCTGGAGAATGCTGTTTTCCAGAGGGAATTCAAGATGGCTTTCGTCTACTCCCTATCCATTAAGCTACTCTCTAATTATACGCACCAATACAGTTACTAAATATTAAAGATAATTTTTAGGTCATTATATAGATATAGCATTCTTTTTTTCAGTCTTGGAGTTTGGTATCTTTGGAGCTTCTCTCTCTTTCTTGTCCACGCTGCTGGCATAATAGGAGACTGGGAATATCGCCACACAGGAGTTGCTCTTGCCCCACCCAATAGCCTAACCCCTGGAATACATTTTTTTGAACAAAGTTTTCTCTGCCATTTTAGTGGTCAGTTGAAATGGAACTATAGAGATGGAGAAATGATAAAAAAGGAAACTTCAGTAGTAATAAAGCAGTCTCTATGCATATGTATAACATGTTCTCTTTGTTAAAGGAGAGTAAATAAATGTCTTCAAAAAGCAGGATTAAAAATTCTCTGCTCTACTCCTCACAAATGAACAATGGCAGGTGAATGACCTCCATTCTGGAGAAGTGGTACCCGAAGAAGAGATTCTTGCATAGGTAACAAATGGCTACAAGGAACCAAACCAGTTCAAGTACTATGTGCATTATATGTTTCCCTAGAACCACACCAATTCTCAGAAATATTAATTTTAGCAATAGGGTAGTTATGTGTTGCAATCTTTTTTTAATATGTCGTGGTATATCAATAGATTATTTAACACACCAATTCATAGAAACATTTATGCATATTATTAGATTAAAATTGACTCATTTAGATACAGTGTGACATATTAGAAATTTAGCTTGTTAATAACATCTAAGTTAACACCATTTTCCAAAGAAATATAGACAAGTCAACTTCTACTCAAAACTTTCGCTTCAATGACAGTCCTCCATTTCTTGGAAATACATGAAGTAGTAAAGTAAAGGAAAAGACGAAAGAGACAAATTGACAGTAATCTGTTTCAGTGGCAGATATGGCAGTATATCATAGTTGGGGGTGTGTGTATATGATCTTTTTTAATTAATAGGTCTAATATTTTAAACAGCTCATCATAGATTTTATGATTCCATTCTACTAGTCACCATTAAAGAATAAAGACTATTCTATTTACTTTATAACTACTTTAGAGAGTCATATGCCAAAATATGGCTGATTGAAATTTTTTAAGGGCATTTTTAACTTGTGTAATACATTTTAACTTTGTTTTATAATAACCCACAAAATTATTTATATTCTAATATATTGGTAAGAAAATATACATTTTTAATTTTTACAAATACATTTAAAAATAAGATCTGTCTCTTGAGAGTAGGAAGCTTTAGCCAGCATAATTTTAAATAAGATTTTCTTTGTTTATAGTGTTAGACCTTCAAATATTGATTTGTTATTTATTCATCATGTAGTGCAATAGAGAGGTATAAAAGAATAATTGAGAAATTAAATCTCTATTTCATTTCTAATTCTCTGTCCTCTGTGGTTTGTACCTGACCTTCATAATGGTCTGAATACTGCTTTCATGGTATAATAAAAAATAACCTGGCAATTCAAAGACAAGAAAATCATACTTGTTATAGTCTTTTCAAACATAAAAATACATTTAAAGATACCAAGGTTGAACTGAATGTAATAAAAGATTGCGATTTTATTGTTATCTGGGTGACAGCATGGTAAATTAAGAAGAAACTTTCAGAAGTATCCTGTCGGGTCCAGACAAAGAGGATCAATTTTGATATTTTTACACTCTTTCATTGGGTTCTTTATGATCAACCTTTACACACTTTGATATTATTTTATTGGTTGTAACTTAGTGCTATCAAGATCCTGACCATGAACAATAGATTTAAAGAATGCATATCTAACAGAAGTTTCAATACCAAGCAAGTTCAAAACAGACCCAAGCCTGAAATTTGCATTAGAAAGATGATAAATTCTTGGGTATTATTGAGGAACCCAGGAGAAAACCTGGATATCTTAACATCAGAGATGGGCCAACGATACAATTCTAGGGGAAAAAAAAATTAGTTCAAATGTGGAAAAAATGTTCAAATTCTCTGCTCAAAATACTTTGTTTTTTTTAATAATGTAAAATTATGGTTGATATTTATTAAATCATCTCCTACCTTCCTCAAAAGAAGTCCCATAAAAGTCTGATTGTGTACCTAAAATATACTCTTCTGTTGAATAACAAAAATCATCATTATAATAAACTTTTATATAACAGAGTATGGGCCAGACATTTCCTACGTACTTTGCGTGGATTGATTATCATGAACATTTCTTGAGGAAAGAATTATCAGAACCCAGTTTTCCAACTAAGAACACTAAGGCACAGTGAGATTACAGAGCTTAAGTGGCAGAGCTGAGTTTTGAACAAAAGCATCATACCCTAGAGTCTCTATTATTAACCACTGTGTTAACATAAGTAATATTTGTTACCATGCATAGTTTTCTTTGTAACAGCCTTATTGATATTTAATTCACATATCATACAATTCGTCCATTTTAACTTTACAAATAATGATTTTTAGTATATTCACAGAGTTATACAACTATCATCATTGTCAATTTTAGAACTTTTTCATTACCTCCAAAAGAAAACCTCTACCATTTAATTATCACCCATGAATCAACCTCCCTGCCCCAGCCCTAAGCTGTCACTAATCTATTTTCTGTATATAGATTTGACTATTCGGGACATTTCATCTAGGTAGAATCATTTAATATTTGGCCTCTTCTGTTTTGATCTTTTTAACTTAACATAAAATATTCAAGATTCATCCATGTTGTAACATGTATAAGTATCAGTATTATTCCTTGTTAATGGTGGAATGCTATTGCATTTTATGGATGTGCCACAGTTTTTGTATCTACACAGCAGATGGAGGACATTTGGATTATCACATTAGACGGACGATTTCTTTGAACTGGGAAATGGCTTTACTGAGTACTCTGGCAGTCATTAATTCTTTAAATAGATCATTCTTTAATTAAAAACTGTCCTCTCCTGCTAGAATTCCACAGCATTTCCCCTTGGTCACCTGGGGCACGACAGAGAGTCAGGTTGAGGCATGACCTGCATGTTCCATTATCATCTTTCCATATGCAGCTTTCCCTGAATCAGAGAATCCCCTATGACGTTATGGAATGAGAAAGTACAAGCATGCAGCACATCCATTTCTGTTATATACATATATTTTCAATTTCTATTATATTTTAGCAACAAGGGCCACAGGGGCCCATTTAACATTCCTTTTAATCATAAGCCCTACCAATTGAATTTGGGTGCACTTTCCACTTGTGATATCAGGTAAAATGAATTTGGGCACCTGATTCTTGACAGGGGAATTACAATATGTGTTCCCAACTCCCTTCAAGAAGATTTTTTTGTGCCAAGAAATCATTCTCCACTTTTTTGCCTGTTAATAAAAAGGAAAAATACCTGGAGGGAGGCCCAAAACGAGCTGTCCAAATGGTTTCCTTGGTCACTGTGCACTCTCCTTCAGACAGGTAGATTTCCTTGCTATTTGATTATGAACTTCTTGTCAGCCCTATTGTAAGAGCTAGCAGTAAGACTCTTCCCACCTTCAGAGGGCATGGATACATCCATTCAATGAGTACAAAAGGAGAAAACATCATGACTGTTACTTTCAAAGACCTGGCAAATAATTAGAGCACTGGCTAATTCACTTGGGGAATGTAAGACAAAGCTAGGTGCCTTCTTGCTCAGCTCCTTCTGCGGTGCCAACCTTAGATTCTTTCAGAGGTGACAATCAAAGCTCTCAACATTTTCAAGAGTTGGTCCTGGCTGCTATGAGGGAGTGTGTGCTTTACGCTTTGGTCAACTCATCTACTTACTACTAATTATCAAGGACTTCCTTCAAATCTTATTACTTTGACCAAAATCCATTTTCTTTCTCACACAAAAGGAATGCACCCATCAATATACTATCCTTGCCACAAACTGGAAGGATTGACTTTATCCTACTTACAAGTTAAAAAGATAGCCTTTCACAGTCACATGGCTGCTGACAGATATGTAAGACACTTGGGTCAGAGATACAGAACTTTTTTACTAAAAGTAAAAGCAATATCTGAGCATCACCCTGCTTGTGCCATCAACCTGGAGGATCATATGGAGTATGTGTGTGCTGTGGGTTGCACCTTAACAGAGGACCTCTGAGATTAATTTCTGTCAGTTCTGTGGCAGACAATAAGCAAGCATGTTATTCACATGGAAGGAGAATTAAATTCACCTCTCAGAATTGCCAGTTGCATGAAAAATACTAAAAAGTGTCTCTAAGTGAACATTGACACAGATGTGTACAAGTGCAAGAGACCCATGGAAGACTTCTTCCGAACACTGTGTGATCAGTACCCAGATTAAGAAACAGAAAATTACCAGCATTCCAAACTATTTGTGTGCTATTTCCTTCCAGTAACTACCTGCCCCACTCTATCTTCCAATATCTTGACTTATAAAAACAAAAAAAATATATTTGGAAATTCATAAAAGTATAAAAAACTGTATACTAATTTTCCTTGGTTTCTTTTGCTGGAAATCATGTTTATGATGTTCACCCACATTGCTGGATATAGGTGTATATTGCTCATTCTCGTTGTCAAATAATATTTAATTTTGTGAATATAGCACACAATTTTGTCTACTATAAAACTGATATGCATTTGGATATTTCCAGCTGGAGGTTTGTGCCGATTTGAAAGGATTATATGCCATAGAAAAGCCACATTTAAATCCTAATTCATCATGTGGAAGCAGCCATTTCGTTTAATCCCTATTCAGCACTGTAGGATGGAAATGTGATTAGATTATCTCCACAGAGATGTGATGCACCCAATTGTGAGTATTAACCTTTGATTAACTGGAGATGTGACTCCACCTATTCCATGTGGAGTTTACTGGAATCATTTAAAAGAGGAAGTTTTTGGAAAAATCTTCAGAGACCCAATACAGCTATGAGAACCAAGAGAGCCCATGCAGCTAGAGACCTTTGGTGATGAAGAAGGAAAATGCCCCTGGGGGAGCTTCATGAGACAAGAAGCCTGGAGAGAAAGCTAGCAGACATTGCAATATTCATCATGTGTCTTTCTAGCTGAAAGAGAAACCCTGAGCTTCATTGGCTTCTTGAACCAAGTTATCTTTCCCTGGATGCCTTAGATTGGACATTTCTATTACCTTGCTTTAATTTGGACATTTTCATGGGCTTAGAACTATAAACTTGCAATTTAATAAAGTCCCCTTTTTAAAAGACGTTCTGATTGCATTTGACAAAGTAGAATAAGGTTGTTATGAGTAATGCTGATGATATTCTAGTGCATGCCTTTTGAAAAACATATTTCACATTTCTTTTGAGCATATATTTAAGAGTAAAATGTTAGGTAATAGAATATACTCATTGCCAAAAATTTAGTATAATGGTTAGACCACTTTACACTACCAAAAAAGAGCAGTATGTGAGACAAACATTTGTTTCTTTTTTCTTCATGTTAGCCATTCTCATGGTCATATAGTTTTATCACATTATCATTTCAATTATCTCTGATGACAAATGATGTCAAATATCTTTCCAAGTTTATTGATCATTGTGATGGTTTGAAGGTGAATCTCCCCAGAAAAACATGTTCTTAAAATTAATCCATTCCTGTGGGTGTACATCTAATGTAAGTAGAAACTTTTGATGAGCTTGCTTCAATTAAACTGTGACCCACTTTATTCAGGATGAGATTTAATATTTTTACTGAAGTTATTTATTAGTGGAATGAATATAGAAAGAGAGAGCAAGCCGTGAAAGTAAGAAGTTGAAATCAATAAAACCTGGAAGAGGATGGAGAACCCAGTAGGTACCTCCATGTGCTTTGCTATGTGACAGAGAGGAGTCAAGGATTGCAGGCAACCAGTCTTCAGGAAGAAAGCTTCACCTTGATGATGGCTTGATTTGGACATTTTCATAAATGCAAACTGTAAGCTAATAATTGTTTAAGATAGCTACTTCATCGTGTCTGTTTTAAGCAGCCTAGGAAACTAAAACAGTCATATAGCTATCCTCTTTTACAATGCAATTGTTCAAGTTTTTACCGATTTCTTTTAAATTTTATCTTTTTCTTATTAACTTTTTAAGTTTTTTTTTTTAATAATTTTGAATCAAGCCCTTGGCTAAATATAAACATATTTCATCTACCTTTTCTATTCTGTGGTCTCTATTTATTCTCTTAGTTCTATTTTGAGTACCCAAATTCAAACATTTTGTCTTTGTATATATCAATCTATCTATTTATGTTATTTAGTTTACATTTAGACCCTGGCTATTTTGTTTGCTCAAATTTTGTCTATTCCAAAATCTTGAAACTTTTGCCCCATGATTTTCATTATAAGCATTTGTCTTTCTTTCACAATTATTTTACTGATCCACCTGGCATAATATTTTTGTATTATAATTGGATAGGAGTAAATTTTTTTTCCAGTTGATGCAATATCATTTATTGAAAAGACCATGCTTTCCCTACTAAACTGCCATATTCTATTTGTTACAAAACTAGTGACCCTTCATGTGCAAATCTGTTACTGGGCTTTCTGTGCTGTTCCACACTGCTCAGTTTTTTCTTTAGTTTTTTTTTTTTTTTTTACCCTGCACCAATGCTTTTCTGTATTAATTACTTTATATAGGCTTTATTATCTTATAACTCCTTTAGCTATTTTTTCTTCTAGATTACCTTATTCATCTGTAGTCAAGATACAACTACTTTGCATTTCCATCTGCATTTTAGAATTAACTTTTAATATTTTTTCTCTCTCATACACACATGCATTTATATTCAACCATTATACTTGAAAAACTTGTCAGGGATTGAATCATGTACCCCACAGATGATATGTTCAAATCTTAATCCGTATTCCTGTGGTTTGAACCCATTTCTTAATAGGAACTTTTGAAGATGTTATTATTTGTCAAGATGTGGACCACTGAATCAGGGAGGGTCTTGATCCATATTAATGGAGACCCTGTAAGGAAAAGCCAGAAGACAAGAAGTTGGAAGTCAGAAGTCAGAAGTCAGAGAAAACCACAAGAGGAGACCAAGGGCATCACCCTGTAACAGAGAACTGCCATTTCTGAATACTACCGACTCCAAGAGAGACATGGCCTGCTAACATTTTGATGTGCCTCCCAACCGTGAGCCAGTAAATTATTGTTAATTCAGCCAACCCATCATCTGATAATAGTCATAACATTCCTGTGAAACTATAACAGGGCTATACATTGGCATGGGGATTGTCCTATTGATTTATATGGGGACAATTGAGAACTTCAGAATATTGAGTTTTCTAATCCATGATTGTAGAATACTGTTCTATTTATTTACATCTCCTTTATTTCTTTCATAAGGTTTTTGTAATTTTCAGTGGAAATAACTTACGTCTATTTTTATTTGATTTATTAAAATAAATGTGATGTTGTCAGCTATTGTCAATGGTAATTTTTTTTTTTTAAAACATGGGCAGGCACCAGGAATCGAACCCGGGTCCTCTGGCATGGCAGGCGAGCATTCTTGCCTGATGAGCCACCGTGGTGTTAATGGTAATTTTTATTTCCTTTTCTCTTGACTTGGAGCAGCATAAAAATATCATTTTTACACATTAATACCTCATGCAGCGACTTTGTGAAGAGTTTGTAAAAGATGGACGTTAAACTTCAAAAACATTCATTAATGAAAACTTGTATTTCAGAAATATTTCACTAGTGACACCTTCTAGACCTAAGCATTAGATGCACTTTTTAGTAAAGTTTTCAATTCCTTCATCTATGTAGGTCATTGAAATTTATCTTCATTCTTCTCTCTGCTTTGATTAGTTGCATGTTTCATGGAAGGTGTGCATTTTACCCAAATTTTGCAATGTAATATTATAAAATTGATCATGAATTTCTTATATTAATGAAGTCTGCAGGATCTGTAGTGATAATTCCACTTTCATTTCTGATACTAATAATTCATTCTCTTTCATTTGTCTTCCCTACTCCCTTCCTTCTTTCCATTCTTCCTTCCTTCCTTTTGTTCCTTCTGTCATTCCTTCCTTTCCTTCCTTCTTTTTTTCTTCATAAAACTTGTCATGAATGTATAAATTTTATTCTTAATTTTAGGAAAGCATACTTTGGATTTTCTGATTTTTCTCTAGTGTTTCTTTATTCATTTTCTATTCTATCTTTATTGTTTATTTCCTTTGCTTTTCCTAATGTTGATTTTACTATGACATTACACTTGTCTTGATATGAAAATTTAACTCTTTGATCTTTCAGCCTTTTTTTCTTTCCAACAATATACATTTTAGCCTTAAAATTCTCCTTGGACACTGCCTGAGCTAAAAATGATACATTTAGATAATATCACAACTTAATTATTGCTCATTTCAAAATATTTTCTAATTTTCATTTTCATTTTTCTTTGTTGTATATAATAGTTTTAATTGTTATTTATTAAAATGGATTTTTCCTTTCTATATATCAGAACTTCCTAACACCTATGACCCACTATGTTAGAAAATGCTAAGTGGGTGAGTTGGTCAGAGCAATTTAACTCATAAATGTCATCATTTTCTTTGCTCATATATTTGTCAGAATAACACAGTTTATGCTGCAATAATAAAAAGTCTATAATGTCAGTGGTTACACTAAATATGTTAACTTTTCAAGTACCCAAAGATCTGCAAGTTTTGTCAAATCTCTATGGCCACAAACCAAGTTGCTTCAATCCTTAGGCTCCACTATTTCAGAATGAAGACTCTAAATTTTCTATAGCTGGGGGAAGAATGACTGCTTTACTTAGTAATTTTTATACTTTCAGGACATATATGACACATATATTTACCTGTAATATTTTACTGGCAGGAACTATTTCTATGGACTCTTTTCAATATAAATAGTCTAGGAAATTAGGTTTTCTGTGTATATTTGCAAAGAAAAGGGAAGCTAAATATAAGTGAACAACTGTCTAATGTCTACAGCAGTTGGGCAGATCGCTATGGATTCTAGATTTTTTGTCTTGGGTTGTAACTTAATTGTCAATACTAAATTATATTTTAATGTGTATATTGTATTCATATACATATATAAAAATTTTTGAGATTAAGAATTTATGATTTATTATCCATTTCTAGAACTATGTATTATTCAATTCATTTTTTTTTGTCTTGGATCTAAATTTAACCAACAGATAAAATTCATTTTGCCTATCTATTTTAAAAATATTGATTCAGTATTTAAAAATCTAGATTTTTGGCATCTCTTTAAAAGCAATTATGGTAGCAATTACCTAAACCTGAATAGCAGATCCATGTTTGGATAGTTTAAGAATGCTTTATTTCACCTTATTTCCCATCCATCTTTGTTTCTTATAACCTGCCTGTTAAAACCTAGAGGCTTTTTGACTTTATTATCTCCTTAGTACTCCTATATAATGTTCAAATATTGTCAGTCCTGTGACAATTCAGGGATATTTTTATTGCTTTTAAATTTACCTCTGATTACTATTCATTAACTGGTAAATTAAAGTATAGGTTTCTCACTTTCTATGTGATAAACATTTTGTGCTTAATTGTCAGCTTACAAAATAATCATGATTTAAAAGTCAACATTAAGTTTGACAGAAAAGATAATTATCACATTTTTTGTTTGTTTTTCATTTTCAATCAATGATATGTCTTCAGGGAAAGGAGATCATTATTTAAAATGGAAGATGCAGTAGTTATGCTGTCTATTTTAAATTCCTTGTCATTATATTTTGCTTTCTTGAGAATTTATTTGAAGGAAAGTTTAAAAAAATTATAAATTCATTTTGTATTCCTTTATCAGATGTGTATTTCAACATTCAAAACTACTAAATAAATACACATAGTTTGTTTTCCTTTCTATTCAATGTGTTTCTATTTATGTAATTATTTTCTTCATTTTATTGCAGCACTCAAAATGTTCAGCAAAATTTTTTGTAAAAATTTATATACATAAATTTAAGAGGAGTAATTTTGTACTATTCTATTTGTCCCTTTTTTGTTTACATGCCTACTAGCCAATTTCTCTCTGTTTTCCACAAAATTTAATACTATAGAAACTTTATATCCAGTGGTAATATTATTATATACACATTTATTTATTGAATCCTGAAAAATATGCTAATAAATTGTCAGGAAGACTGGTGATATGGTTATTGATGTGGACAAATACACCTTAAAACTGCAAAGTGAAAAGTGACTCTGTAGGACTCCTGAGGTTATCTCTGACACGTAAAGAGCTTAGAAGTCATCACTCTTATTCTTATAATAAGAGTAAAAGAGGATATAACCTAGTCATTCCCAGAAACTTTGGGTATTTATGTGATAACTGAGACTCAGTTAGACCTCTGAAGCTATGCAAGTCAGCACTACCTTATACAGGAATTACTGAAAAAAATGAAAAAGAGATCAGACTTCAATTATTGATATGAATAAAGCTCATTAGGATAGGACTAAGGTAGATCAGAATAGGGGGTAAAAGATGGTATCGTCCATATTTTAAAACTTCAACTTCTGCGTGAGATTAAAGAGATAGATGTTTATTTTGTGCAAAATTTGTATTTTGGGTAGCACATTACCTAATTTAACTTCCATGGTCAATTTAGTTGATTCTATAAGTACATAGAATCTTGAACAGGGCAAGAGATATTGTTGATTTGTCCAGGTTAGTGTGATGCCCTGATATATCCTAGAATTATTTGGGCAGTGAATAAAGAAGTACTTGGAAAATCAGATAGGAGGGGATATTCAACTTTCCCATTTGGCAAATCCCTGATATTCCTGCAAGCAGTGGGGACAATCAAATCAATAAACTGAGCCCTTGATCTTAGGCTTTACCCCTATGAAACTTATTCCTGCAAAGAATAGGCCAAGTCTATGTATAACATGCCTCAGAGTCACCTCCAGAGAACTTCTGTTTTGTTGCTCAGATGTGGCCTCTCTCTAAGCCAACTCAGCAGGTGACCTCACTGCCTTCCCCCCTACATGGGACATGACTCCCAGGAGTGTAAATCTCCCTAGTAATGTAGGACAGAACTCCTGGGATGGTTAGGACCTGGCATCATGGGCTTATGAAAACTTTCTTGATGAAAAGGGGGAAGAGAGAATGAAACAGAATAAAGTGTCAATGGCTGAGAGATTTCAAACAGATTTGACAGTTTATCCTGGAGGTTATCCTTATGCATTATATAGATTTTCCTTTTTAGTTTATGATATATTGGGGTGGCTGGAGGTAAGTACCTGTAACTGTTGAGCTGTGTTCCAATAGCCTTGATTCTTGAACATGATGGTATAATGATGTAACTTATACAGTGTGACTGTGTGATTGTGAAAACTTTGTGTGTGATACTCCTTTTATTCAGGGTATGGACAGATGAGTAAAAAATTGTGGATAAAAAAAATAGGGAGTTAAGAGTTTTAAAAAAAAGAATAAAGGAGGGAAAAATCCCCTGAAATCCAATACCTTTTCTTGGGCCCACCAGAGAACTAAGATTGAAGGGTAAGCTGCCACCCCAAAATCTCAAGAGACAAGCTCATGATAAGAAAGAATCACAGTCAAGATAAGCAGAAGACACTGGAGCTGGTAAAAATAACAAACAATAACTTTGGCAAATCATGGAGATGGTGCAGAACAGTGAGAGAGTGAAAAAGTCCTGAGGCCAGGCTTGGAAGGGCTTCAATCTTTTATGGGTTTTACCTGTGGGTACCCATGAGGTTCTCATGGTGAAGAATCAAAATAAAATCCTATTTCAGGAAGTATAAGTAAGTTATACATTGTGAAATACTCCAAGGGTCTTATCAATAACACAGTCCTACTCAACAGAGGAAAACACTTTACCAGAGACTCATACAACATGGAAGAAGGAAAATTACCCACTCCAACTCCTGTGAGCTTTCCAGTCTCATCTAAGGGAGAAAATAGATGAGAAATATCAGAATATCACAACTAAGGGACACAGGTCTATTAAAAAAAAAACAACTTAGATTTAATCACACAATTACCACATCAACAAGGTTCCAATATAATAACAGTGGATTAAAGCTGACAAGACCTGCAAGGCTCAGCTCCTCTTTAAGAAGAAATTTTTAGGTAAACCCAAGGAAACAGGGGATGGGAAGAGGATCAGGAATGCAGAGAAAATGTTAACCTCTGAAACAATAGCTAAACAAACCATAAGCACAGTATAACATCTAGACAGAGATACATAAAACTTCACACTAAAGGCTTCATATCATTTTTATGCAGATTCATGTTTCAGTTTCAACAAAAATTTTGAAGGCACACTAAAAAGCAAAAAATGCATTTTGAAGGGACAGAACAAGAACCAGATGTAGGCTTAAATATAGCAGATAAATAGCATTATTACAGTAGGAATTAAAATAACTATAATAAAGTCACTAATGGAAAAAGCGGATGGCATGCAAGAACAGATTGTTAATTTGAGTAGAAGGATATACATTCTAAGAAAGACTCAAAAGGAAATACTATAAATCAAAACACTGTAAACAAAGTGAAAAATATCTTTGAAGAGTTCATTAATAGACTGACTATGACTAAGGAAAGAATCAGTCTGCTTTAAGATAAATCAATAGAAACTTCCAATACTGAAATGCAAAGACAGAAAAAGAATGGAAGGAATAGAATAGAGTACCCAAAAATGGGGGGGGGGGGTGGTACAATTGCTAAATATGTAAATAGGTGTAATTGGATGCTGGAAAGAGAGGAAAGAGAAGGTAATAGTAAGGAATATTTGAAGTAATAATGATTAGAAGATTTCCAAAATGAATGGCAGACATCAAGCCAATCTGGGAATCTTGGAGAACTCCAAGCAGAATAAATATACAAAAAATTACAGGTAGGCATATTTTATACATGCTACAGAATATCAAAGAAAAAGAAAATCTTGAAAGAAGCTCAAGGGGAAAGCAAACAAACAAAAGATTTGACATATAGAAAACAAGGATAGGAATTATACTGACTTCTCAGAAAAACATGGAAGTAAGAAAAAAGTAGCATGAAATATTTAAAGTGTTGAGAGAAATAAACATATCCCAAACATTCTGTATATAGTGAAATTATCCTTCAAAAGAGAAGAGGAAACAGATTTTTCTCAAACAAAAAAAGACTAAGTAAATTTGCATTGTAAGAACTGTTAAAAAAGACTTCTTCAGAGAGAAGGAACATGATATATCAGAAACTCAAATCTACATGAAAAAGGAAGAGTCTCTTAGAGGGAATAAATGAAGTTTGAAAATATATCTTGATTCTTTTTTAGTTATACTTGAAGAGATAACAGTTTATTCAAAGTAATAATGACAATAATCTATTGGATTATTATCCATAGACAATAATCTATGGATAAGTGGAATGAATGACAGATATGTCATAAGGGATGGGAGGGAGGAATTGAGACTATTCTGTTATATAGCACTTCTGCTTACCTGAAGTCATACAGTGTTATATGTAATTGGACTTAGATTATTTGCAAATGTATTCTTCAAACACTTGGGTAACCACTGAAAGTGTAAAGAAATATAAAAAGGAATAATTGATATACTAAGGGAAGAGAGGAAATACAATCACATAAATATTCAATTAAAGTAAAGAAGGCATAAAAAAGAACAAGTGTAACATATAAAACAGGTACAAACAAGTGTAACATATAAAATAGGTACAAAACAGACATTAAACCAGCCTTTTCAAAAAATCACCTTAAATGTCCATGGTCTAAATATACCAATTAACAGGCAGACATTGCCAGAGAGGATAAAATCAAGACCCAATTGTAGGTTATTTATGAAAAACCACTGTAAATACCAGAAAATAGGTTATGATTAAAGGGATGGAGAAATATTGGTCATGTTTACAGGAATGTAAAGAAAATTGGATATTCTATCTTAACTTTAGACAAAAAGGCTTAAAAAAAAACAAACTTATCAGGAATCAAAAGGGGTATTAACTTCATGATAAAGGGTTCAGTCCTTCAAGAAGATAGAGCGATCTTTATTAGGTAAGCAACTAACAGCACAGTGTCAAAATATGTGAGGCGAAATCTGATGGAACAATGAAATAGACAAACACACCATTATAGTTTGAGTTTCTAATGCTTTTGTTTCAGTAATTAATAGTTCAAGCAGGCAGAAAACCAGTGGGGATAAAATTGGCCTATCAACATCATTAATAATCCACTTGAAATAGTTGACATTTATAGAATACTTCATCCATCACAACAAAAATCCATGTTTTCCTCAAATTTATTTAGAATAGTCAACACTATAGATCACTTTTGGGACCATAAAATATACCTGAGCTAACTTGAGGAAATGATATCAATTATCTATAATTCTTCCAGAAAATGAGAACAGTTTCTGGTTCATAACATAAGACCAGCATTATATATACTAATATCAAAACAAGCTGAACACATTGAAAGAAAAGAAAAGGAAGTATGGGTCAGACCCTAGGTAAAAGAAAATGGCACTTTACTTCAGTGGTCTTCCTTCCAGTAACCCATAATCCCTATCTCCTCATGAGAACAACACCAGGGAAACTACCAGAGGGAGACATCCTACAAAATAACTGAACAGTAATCCTTGAATGCCATCAAAAACAAGGAGAACTTGTGAAGCTGCCACAACCATGAGGATCTGAAAGAAAAATGACAAGTAAAGGTAATACGGCATCTTGGATGGGATTCTGGGACAAAAAAAAAAGTATTGGATAAAAACTCGGGAAATTTAAATCATCAAATTTAATCAATAAGTATGCATCATATGATTAATCAACTTTATCAAGTGATGCATATGCATTCCCATCCACACAGGGATGGAAACACAAATGGAGGGACAAAATTTTTCAAGAAATCTGAATTATGTAAACAACTTTTTATTTTAAAATGGTGTCATTCATGAATGGACATTTGAACAGCAATGTTTATAGCAATATTATTCACTATAACCAAGAAATGGAAACAGTCTAAATGTCCATCAATGGATGAGTGGATAAATTAACTGTGGTACATATATATGATGGAATATCACCCAAGTGTAACAACAGAATAAAGTCATGACACATGTAATAAAGTGGATGAACCTTGAGTTCATCCACTTTGTTGAGTGAAATAAACCAGAAACAAAAAGACAAAAAGACAAATAATGCATTCTTTCATTAACATGAACTAACTATAATGAGAAAACTTTGAGAGTTAAAGTTAACACAGGTTACCAGGAGATAGAAAGAGGATAGAAATTGAGTATTTGATGCTAAAATAGTACAGAATATTCCATGGGATTGGTTGTAAATAGTCAGAAATGGATAGCACAGTGTGTGAGATGGTAACACAATATTGTAGGTATATTGTACAAGCTGAATGTGAATATAGTTGAAAGAGGAATGCTAAGGGCATGCATGATGCCAAAAGAAAATATAAGGTATAAACCTGGAACTATATAACTTAGTGATACCTAAATTGGAAAATGATGGTGTTTAAATATAAAAATTTATGAAAGGTTTTACATGAGGGTGAACAAATGAATGTCAGCAGTGCAAGATGTTAAAAGTGGGTTGGGTGTATGGAAATATAATTAATGCAAACTAGGGTGTATCATTAACAGTAACATTGTAGTGAACTTTCATTAATTGTAATGATTAGAGGGGGATATAAAGGAAGGGTATGGAATTCTTATTGTCTTCTCTCTTTTTTTTTTCTTTTCCTCTTCTTTCTTTATGGAAGAAATGAAAATGTTCTCATATAGATTGTGGTGGTGAATAAGTAACTATGTGATTATACTGGGAGCCACTGGTTGTACACCTAAGACAGATTTTGTGAGGTGTGAATAAAACTGATTAAAAAAAATAAACAGGAAAATACAAGTGCTGGAGAAGATGTGGAGAGAAGGATGTACGTATTAACTGTTGGTAAAAAACACAATGGTGCAGCTCCTCCAAAGAGCAGTGTGGTGGTTCCAAAGGAGCCGTTGCCATATGATTCTTATTAAGTATATAACTGGAAGAACTGAAAGAGAAACAAATAGATATTTGCACCCTGATTTTTAGGGGGGCATTATTCACAATTTGCAATGAATGGAGGTGATACATGGACTGATGAACAGAAGGGCAAAGTTTGGTGTACACATGTAATGGAATATTGAGCAGATGCAGGAAGAAATATGTTGTTTGGCATACAATGATGTGAATGAATCTTGAGGACATTATATTGTGTGAAATAAGCTAGGGACAAAAGGACACATGCTTTCACTGATATGAATGAACTAGAATGAGCAAACTCTGAGAACTGAATTTGAGAACATAGATTATCAAGGAACAGAAAATAGGCAGAGATTGAGCATCTGAGGATTGAAGATTATGGAATGCTCAATAAGGCTCATTGTAAAGATTTCTAGAGTGTAAGTTATTACAGCAGTCAAATCTGTTCTTCAGTTTCAACTGTTATTTCTAAATTCTGAGATGCTGTGTTCTTTGTGTATAACCTGGTAGTTATCTGGACCTTTGGTTATCTGTGTGACACCTCAGGTTCAAAGTTAGTTATGCACCTTTGAAAGTCAGCATTACTCCACATAGCAGCTGTTAAAGAAATTGAAAAAGAGATGGGACATCAATTAGAGATATGAATGAAATGGATCTAGTTAGGACTAAATTAAATCACAATACAGGGTAAAGGGTACTATTGTCTGTATTTTAAAACTTCAACCTGTGTGAGACCAAAGGAAGAAATGCTTATTTTGTTCAAAATTTAAATTCTCGGTAACACACTAATTTGACCTGTCTTGTCAGTTTAACTAAACAACCTAATTACATAGAACCTAGACTAGGGAATGAGAATTTGTTATTTTGTACAGGTAAAGGTAATAACCTGATACATTCCAAAGTATTGTGGGCAGAAAATTAAAAAGAAAACCTATATTCAGAGTCCCCTTGAGGAGACTGGGGAAAATGTGGAACTATTATCTTACCCACCTGAGGAATTCCTGATATTCGCTCAAATATTAAGGACTCCCAATTCAATAAGCCAAACCTTCAATCTTGAGTCTTGCCCTTTGGAAGCTATCTACTTATAACTATGCCTAAAGATTATAGCTCTGGCATCATGGGATTGAAAATGCTTTCTTGGCCAAAAGGGAGAAAAGAAATGGAACAGTATAAAGTTTTAGTTGCAAAGATTTCAAATAGAGTAGAGAGGTGATTCTGGAGGTTACTCTTAAACAGACTCAGCCAAATATTGCAAATTGTCACTGTGTGTCAATCATCAACCAATAGTATTTCAGAAAACCCTAAAGAATACCCTGGGCTGTATCTAAGACTCTGTAAATGTTTCAGCTAGTGAGTTTATTTTGTATATGATTTAATTAAATTACCTTTATTTTAAGTCTTTAAACTGTGTAGAATGCTCTAGGGGTCCGTAAGAGGGAGTGGGGCATAAAGGGTTTGGAATGTTTGGGGTTTTCTTTTTTCTTTTTCTTTTTCTTTTTCTGGAGCAATGCAAATGTTCTAAAATTGATCGTAGTGATGAATGCACAACCATGTCATTTATACTGTGAATCACTGACTCTATACTTTCAATGGATTGTACAAGAGTGGATGACTATATCTCAATCAAGTTACATTGAAAAAAATGGTGTCATTTGATTCATTTTTGACATTTTTTATTGTGAGACATAAAAAATACAAAACAGCAATACATTTTAAAGTACATTTTAACAAATAGTTATAGAATGGATTTTAAAGTTTGGAATGGGTTACAGTCCCACAATTTCAGGTTTTTAGCTCTAGCTTCTCCAAGGCACAGAATACAAAAAAAAAAAAAAAAAGAAATGAATACAATGATTCAGTAATCATATTTGCTTGTTAAATCTTAACTTCTTTGTTAAAACTCCTTCATGTATTGCATATTAAAGAAAACAATTCTGATTGTTCAGATGTAGTCTGTAAATAGAAAGATTGATATTTTTTGCCCAATAATTTATATCAAAATTCTTGGTTATCATTATTTTTTCTATTATCCTTGGGAATTTTCTCTCCATATCTGTAGTTCTATTTGCTCCACCTAAGTGGTACTGTGACAGACAGTACTAAGTGAATAATTTTAACTCAATTTTATCTTTTATATTTACTAATTTGCCAGAACTACTAAATTAAAATTATTCTTTAAGTGCCATGCTGTTCAATTACGCAGAGATAATAATGTTCCTTTTCTTCATAATTCCATTTTGGGCCATTTATATAAAAGAATGGTTATATTATCTAATATTACTCCTTTTGTTTTAATGAAGCCATTTATTACACATAGGAAAGAATGAGATAAATAAGCAAACCAAAATTGTAGCTGAAAATAATAATATATTACCTAATTTTTACATTTTATGCGAGAAATAAAAAGCCACACTAATTTATTTTGTATTTTCAACCTTTAAATGTAGAACGCATATAAAACAGCATCATTTTTCAATATTAAATTATATTTTATTCTGGGCTATAAAATCAAAAGCTTTTTAGTTTATAGTTGCACTGAAGTTATTAATGCGAGATCTGTTTTATTTTCATATGTCACATTTAGTAAACTTGTGGAATTACAAAAACATATAATTTGTGGGATGGATTTAGTTTTCCTTAGAGTTCACAAAGCCTATCAAAGTAGATACTAGAAAAGATATATACATTTATCATATAAATATTTGGCTGCAATTGCCTAAGTAAAATAATTTAATATTTTGTGTTTATATGTTTTATGAATAGAAAGGAAAACAGATTAAGACTAAGGAGCATGAGTAAAGTTCAACATTCCATTGACCTAATGATACATTTCTAAATATGTATTTTATAGAACAATGTGCTCATAATTATAAAGAGATATGTGCAAGAATGTTTCCTTAAATATTGTAATATCATCAAAAGAATAAATGGGACTTTTTTCCATCAACATGTGAATAACAATATTAAATGAGGTACAATAACATGGATTATAATAGAGCACTGCACCTGAATAATGTGCCAGTTACTCATGTGCCAAGAAAGGTAAATCTTTAAGGACATAATAAAAAATGGCCCAAAACAGTCACAAAAACTTTCTTAAAAATCATCTCACTTCTGTAGGAATAGCTCTTGTAAAAGTTAAATACATGAAGTAAAATCAAATAAAAGTACAATTTGAAAATATTGATATAAAACACTAAATTAAGGATTTCACATGTTGCTTACAGCAAAATATCTTCAAACACTTTTGCTTGGAAGTTCTACTTGTTTAAGATATAGAATGTTATAAGAGGACATTGCTAAGAGTCTGAAAATGAAATAGCACCCGGATAATCCTCTGAAACATAAATTTTCTTAATTCCATAGAAAACTCAGTTTACAAAGAAACTCAGTGAACTTCTCCAGTGTGACAAGCCTCTTGGAAGATTATAGAGACATATGAACTGATTCACTGTTTGACGCACACAGGCAGGAGCGGTCTCCACCATAAGTGCTGAAAAAAAGAAGGCTGCTAAATAGTTAATGACTTCCTAAAGCCCATGTTTGGGTAATCATAAAAAATTAGAATCTGTGAGAGACCAAAAGGACATCAGAATTCACCCCTAAGCTCTTTTCACCCATAAATTTCCTTTGGAGTGCTGTGGAGACCAATTTAGAAAAGTGTAGGGATCCTGAGAAAGAATCCACTCAAAGGTGCATAAACAAAAAACAACAGCAACAGAAACACTTGATTCCTGGAACTTTCCTTCATATACAGCTGTACCTCTAAGCCACTTGGGCCACAAAGATTCACTGCCTGTGGAGAAGTGGTCAAAGAAAAGGCCATCTGCTGCTAGAAGTGGAATAGAATGACTATTCCTATTGGATGTGATGACTAATTTCATGTATCAAGTTGGCTAAGTTATGGGGCCTAGTTGTTTCTTGAAACACTGGCCTGCTTGTTACTATGGAGGTATTTCATAAATGGGATTGGCATCTACAATCAGTGGACTTTAAATGAAGATGATTATCTTCAGCTATTGGCCTCATCTGAATGTTTGTAGTCTTAAAAGGGAGAAGTGGGAATTTCAAGAATCAGAAGGAATTTTTTTTGTACTCAAAACTACCCTCCACTGCTCCCTGGCCTCCCCTGCAGACTCAGATGAAATACTTCAACATCTCTCCTCCCAAATTTCCTATCTCTGACCTGCTATATGAAATTCAGCCTTGCCAAGCCCAAAAATCACATCTGAATCAATTCCTTATATGTAATCTCTTGAAATCTTAAAACGGCTCGTTCTCTCTCCCACTGTATAAGCCTCCAATAAGAGGATTAGGATTCATCCTGAATGACATCAGTGACACCCCCATTGAAGTAGCCTGATCAAAAGTTCCTACATAAATGGTTCCATACCACGTAAATTCTTATATTTAAGAATATGTATTTATGGGGTACATAAAGCTTCAAACCACCACAGTAGTTACTAAAACAAATAAAAAATCAGTAAGGATATAGAAAACTTGAGCAACATTATTAAGAAATTGTCATAATTAACATTTATACAAGATCTACCCAACAATACAATACATATTCAATTCAATTACATAAGGGGCAATCATCAAAATAGACAATATTCTGGCCTATAAAACAAATTCTCAATAAATTAAAAAGATTAACATTACACAAAGTATGTTTTATAAGTAGAATACAATTAAACTATAAGTTAATATCAGAAATATAAGTGTACCGTACTCCAATATTTGGATATTAATAGATACATTTCTGTAGCCTACAGGTAATGAAAAGTATGACTGCGGTTTTCAAATGTATTGCACATCTGTTTATGGTTATTGTCTCACTTGCAATGATGTATTTTTTAACAGGAAAGTTAATTTCTGATTACACAATTTTTCTTTTTATCTCCCTCCTAAAAATCCTTCCTAAAAAGTTTTCATCAAACTACAATGGTGTAATGCATATATAATTTCTGAAACATGTATCTTCTTTATTTTAGAACTGCACATATATGCATGTGATTTTAGATTTATACATTGATTAGATAGTAAAATTAGTAATTTTAAAAACTATAGGGTTTTTAAACCCTATAGGGTTTTTAAACTATAGGGTATAGGGCCATATTTACGCCACTTCTGTGTGATCTTGGTCAGCTTATTCAAATTTTCTGAATCTTAAATCTCTTCTCTGTAAAATGGAAAAATTAAAAATAGTTAAAGCATGGGCTTGTTAGAATTACGTGAATAAATTAAACATATATCACTCATGACATTCCTGGCAAATAAAAAAAAATCATTCAGTTCATTCTCCCTTTCTCTATTTCTGAAAAAAATTGTAACTTTTACAACAGAATGTAATATTAACATTGTAAGCATTAATAGAACAAGTAAACATGTAAGTATGAAGTTACTTGCATTTTTATTCCACTTATATACAGTTAAATGCATAGAAATTTGACAAAATAAAAGGGGAAATAATGACTCATTGCCTAATACTCCATTTTTAATCATTTGTACTTTTGAGCAATAGAGATATTGCATATTCTTGTATAATAAAATGTTGCGTACATGTTGTAAAGTAGATAATTAACTAGTAGATATAATTAGAGATTTATTTTCCCGTGGATATGGGACATAAATTGCATAGTAAAAATTGCATTGAAAAATGTGCAATCATTTTAGCAAGTGGAAATTATAATATAAATAATACACTGCATTGACAAAAGTTGAACTTAAAATTCATAACTTGGTTATAAAAAATAGTGACAATTTCTATTTACATTATCTTGTACTAATTTGCAACAGATCAAACCTCCTACCAAAGACTAGGAATATGAATTTTTAAAAATTGTTTTCAGAGGGTGCATGGGTGGTTCAGTGGTAGAATGCTCCCCTTCCATGTGGGAGACCCAGACTCGATTCCTGGACCATGCACCCGAAACACACACACACACACACACACACACACACACACACACACAATTGATTTCAGAGAGCCATTGAGTTAGCTGGTACAGAGAGACCACGATCCCAAGGAAAAATTATCATTGTGGGGAATCTGACTCTCTTTGCTGAATTTCTATCTAGACATTTGCTGAGACATAACAAGGGGTAAACAACTAAAAATCATGGCTGAAAGCTGAACTAGCCTGACCCTAAAGATCTATTAGTGGTTTATAGGCCTGAGTAGGGAAAAATTAGATTTCAGGGCTATAAGGTAGCAAACCTTTCCAGTGATAAATGAGACTGACATTCTGTAACACCTTTCCTCTTGATACATTTTCAGATTCCTATACTGTGCAAGTAGAAAACAGCTGCTTCTAAGATCAAGTGTCAATGAAATGTTCTGCATTCTTAGCTCTGGGAAGACAAAAATTATAATTTTGGGACTATCAAGGAAGAAAGGCCTAAATCAACAGTCCAAACTCTCAAATGTGTCTTTGATGGGCTACTTCATAGAGACAGGAGCAATAGGTTGTAGCCCAGGCCTTTAAAAATCTGAAAAGCTAACATTTGGACTGAGGTATATTACCCCTAATCTAAGTCTCTCCCTGAAGATTAAATAACTTGTTGAAGAAAAATAACACCTTCTATACTCTTTATCATTTTTTTTGTACAGAATTTAAGACATTCATTCACTTAATCACTAGGAAAACCAAAATACTAGACCAAATGAAAAACAATAACATAACCGAAATGGATTCATACCTATTCTGGATTTTGTGTTTATCAAACTAGCACTAATATTCTAATATGATTAATACATTTAAGAAAAGTAACATTTCAACAAACATTGAAAATAGAATTACAAATTTAACATCAAGTTGCATACAGCTGAAGAGGTCATTATTAATTGGGAAAACAAGAAGGTGTATCAAAAATTATACTGATTCAGTGTACTGAAGATTGCAGCATAATTAAGTGTGGAATTTAGTTAACCCTCTAGGGCAGCTAGTAAATAACCAGGAACTGTCTGAAACAACTGTTTGGGGAACTTAAATGATTGAACATATTATCTACAAGTCTGGAATAAATGGAATAAACATAGAATTGAAGTCTCGTAAACTATACAGGCTGGCACCCTTACCCCACTGCCATAGCAGGCTATCCTGGAGTTGATTCATCAATGGAAAAAAAAGCTCTTTCTATGAGGAATAGGGAACATAGCTCAACCAAGCCTAAATTGAATAACTAATTGACAAATTGACACTGCTAAATACAAGCTCTTGGCACAGATAAAACTGGAACAAGCATAAAAGGAACCAGCAGGTTTTAGCCTAGCAAAGAGAGATGGGACTAAGATAGGAAAATACAAAACCAGAGCCTTTAGAGTTGGATGAACTCAAAATACTGGAAAAGGGCTTGGCCCCAAGAAACAGGGCACACAGGGCTGGGTATCAACTCCAGCTTTGGAGCAGCTCTGAAAGGATTTTTTAAAAACTTTTTAACAGCCCATTGGATAGAACTGCAGGTCTTCTCAGGCTTCAACACTGCCCCGGTAAGGGCAGAATAAAGGTATGTCTCAGAGACAAAGTAATAAGGCAGGTAAAGGAGATCATTCCCCTATAGGAAATAAATCTCTACTGGGAGCAAGGGAAGGTAAATCAGTCAAGTTCCAATTGTGGTTTCAATCCTGGCAGAGAGGAGGTAGAACTGATGGAAAAATAAAATAAAATGAAAAGGAATAAGATGGAGAATTATGGATTCAGTTGAGCTCAGAGTACTGGATAGGGTCTGAGTTCCAAGAAGGGGGGCACACAGAGCTGCGTAACAACTTCAGCTCTTGAATGGCAAACTTTGTGGGCTAGGGATGCTCTGAAAAGGTATTTCTTTTAGAATTGTTTTCCCTTTTTCTTCTTCTTCTTTTTTAAACTATTCTAATTACTCACTAGAGAAAACCTAAAGTGCATTCAGTTTTCAATGTGACCAAGGTAAGGGCTGAGTTAAGATAGGTCTGAGAGTCAAAGTAATGAGCCAAATGGGGAAGACAATCCCTTAAAGGACATATCTTCCCCAGGAAAAGAGGAAGTAGGACCAAGCTCAAGTGGTGGACCTCCTTCCAAGAGTTCATGCCCAACGGACTGGGAGACAGAAACTGTTAAAACTTTCCTTCTACCTCAGCCACTGTCTCAACCATGCCCCTGGCAGGGAGGGCCTGCTGGAAATTAAAGACACGGCATCACTTTACACTAGTAGGGAACTTTGGGCTAACAAGGACCACCTGCTGGGCAGGGTAGGAAAAGCAGAGTCTGGAGGCTTCATAGGAAAGCTGAAAACCTGCTGCATGTCACCCTCAGGGAAACTGGATGCTGATTACACCCTCCTCCTGAGACCTGTGCTTGTCTCTGGGAAAATTTGACTGGAGTTGCTTATATCTGGGAAGACCCTCCTCCTCCTCAAAAAGAAAAAGATCTCAAATTGGCAGAGCAAGAACCAATGGAAAGGGCATATGGGTGGTTCAGTGACAGAATGCTCACCTTACATGTGGGAGACCCGGGTTCAATTCCCGGACCGTGTGCCCCCACCCAAAGAAAAAGAACCAAGGGAAAAAGGGGGGAAGGAATAACGGAGGAAATAATCACTGAAAATTTCCCATCTCTTACAAAAGACATAAACTGAATAGATCTAACCAAAACACTTACTAAACACAAAAGCAGCAAGAGAAAAGTGATCTATCACATACAAGGGAAGCTTGATAAGACTAAGTGTGGATGTCTCAGCTGAAACCACGAGGGCAATAAGGCAGTGGTATGATATATGGGAGATAAGGAAAGAGAAAACTGCCAATCAAGAATAATATATTCAGCAAAAATGTACTTTTTTGGGGGGAGAGTTCAAAATATTTTCAGACAGACACTGACAGCATTTGTCAACAAGAGATCTGTTCTACAAGAA
Source organism: Tamandua tetradactyla (assembly GCF_023851605.1). Classification (NCBI taxonomy): domain Eukaryota; kingdom Metazoa; phylum Chordata; class Mammalia; order Pilosa; family Myrmecophagidae; genus Tamandua; species Tamandua tetradactyla. The sequence goes on from NC_135330.1 coordinate 149,919,977, forward strand.
ATAGTAAAGGGAACACTACAGACAGGCAGGAAAAAGCAAGAGAGAGAGGTTTAGAGAAGAGCATAGAAATGAAGACTATCAGGAATATAAAACGAAAGAGGAAAAAAATAAGATATGGTATAAAATGCAAAAGACAAAATGGTAGAAGAAATAATTCCTTTAAAATAATGACATTAAATGTTAGTAGTTTAAACAGCCCAATCAAAAGATATAGACTCATAGAATGGATTAAAAAACAGGGCCCATCTATATGCTGTCTATAAAAAACTCACTTAACCCAGGACAAAAATAGGTTAAAAGTGAAAAAGACATTTCACACAAACAACAACCAGAAAAGAGTGGGGATAGCTTTACTAATATCAGAGAAATTAGAATTCAAATGCAAAAAAGTTAAAAGAGGCAAAAAAAAAAAAACCACACTATGTATTAATAAAAGGGATAATTCATCAAGAAAACATAAGATTCATAAATATTTAGGCAGGGAGTTCGAGTATTCCAAAATACATGAGGAACACATTGACAACACTAAAGGGAAAAGTAGACACCTCTACAATTATAGTTGGAAACTTATCAATGGTTAGGACAACTAGACAGAGGATCAATAAGGAAATAAAGATTTGGAATTATATGATAAATGAACTAGATTTAGCAGACATTTTCAGAACATTACACCCCACAAGAGCAGTATGCACATTTTTCTCAAGAGCACATGATCATCCTCTAGGATAGACACATGATGGGTCACAAGGCAAGTCTAAATAAATTTTAAACTACTGACCCTGAAGAAATAATAGAGATAAAGAGAGGATAATATGAGCAACTATATACTAAAAAATTAGACAACATAGGTAAAATGGATAACTTCTTAGAAAATCACACAACCATATTGACTTGAGGAGAAATAGACGATCTTGAAAATGGAATCACAAATAAAGAAATTAAATCAACCATCAAAAAGTTCCTAAACAGAAAAATCCAAGACAAGATGGTTTTACATGTGAACTCTACCAAGCATTCAAGAAAGAACTAGTACCAATCCTCATTCAAATTTGTTCAAAATATTAAAGAGGAATAAAGCTGTATAACTCATTCTCTGAAGCAAACATCACCCTAACACCAAACCCAGACAAAGATACTACAAGAAAAGAAAATTAGTGACCAATCCCTTTACTGAATATAGATCTAGAAATCCTCAAAAAATGCTTTTAAATCAAATTCAGTGGCACAATAAAATAATTATACACCATGACCAAGTCAACTCAACAATGTGACTGGGTTGTATTCCAAATATAGAAGACTGGTTCAACCCAAGAAAATCAGTTAATGTAATTCCACATCAATGCATCAAAGTGGAATAGCCACATAATCATCTTGATTGATGGGGAAAAGGCATTGACAAAATTCAACCTTCTTTCTTTATGCAAACACTTCGAAGTATAGGAATAGAAGGGAACCTCCTTAACATGATAAAGGGAATGTGTGAAAAACCCACAGCTAATGTCCTCAATGAAGAAAGACTGAAATTTTTCCCTCTAAATCAGGGACAAGACAAGGAGGCCCACAGTCACCAATATTATTCAACATTGTCCTTGAAGTTCATGTTTTAGTTTGCTAATGCTGCTGGAAAAGCTATATGCCAGAAATGGTGTGGATTTTATAAAGGTATTTATTAAGTTACAAGTTTACAGTTCTAAGGTTAGAAAAATGTCCAAACTAAAGTGTTAAGGCATCCAGAGAAAGATACCTTTACTCAAGAAAAGCCAATGGTGTGGAAGGCAGGTGGCTGGCATTGGCTGATCCATTGGCTTATGGTTTCAAACACCTTCCCCAGGGCCATTTTCTTTCTGCATCTCCAATTGTCTCTATCTGTTTTTGTCTGAAGCTTTTTCCTAAGTGTTTCCCTCTTAAGTGACTCCAGTAAGCGGATTAAAACCCACCTTGATTGCATGGAAACTACTTAATCAAAAAGGTCCCACCCACAATTGGGTGGATCATATATCCATGGAAACAACTTAATCAAAAAGATCCCACCCTACAATAAGTCTGCCCCACAGGATTGGACTAGGAAAAAGAACATGGTTTTCCTGGGGTACACAACAGCCTCAAACCAGAAGGTATAGCTAGAGCAATTAGGCAAGAAAAAGATACAAAAGGGATTCAAATTGGAAAAGAAGAAGTAAAATTTTTACTGTTTGCAGATGACATGATCTTACGTAGATAACTCCAAAACATCTACAGCATAGCTAATAGAGCTAATAAATGAATACAGCAAAGTGGCAGCATAGAAGATCAGCATGCAAAAATCAGAAGTGTTTCTATAAATTAGTAATGAGCAGTCTCAGGTGGAAATCAAGAAAAAATTCCATTTTCAATAGCAACCAAAAGAATCAAATACTTACGAATAAATGTAGCCAAGGCCGAGGTCAAGGAAAGGAAAATGCAGCAGAAGCAATATATTTCATACCGTTTTCAGGCAAGAATGTCTGTGTATTTTGTATCAAGGTCTAAGCCACCCTTTTTCTCCATCTGCAGCCTTCCCTTAGGCTAATTTGGCAAAACTAGATACATTTACTTTTCTTCCAGATATATATAATTTAAAAGGAACTTTTTTTTAATGCAAAGTAAAGATATATTTCAAGACTGCAGTTATGCTGAAGTATATGTACTTTGGATGCTGGTTCTGGTCCCCATCCACTTTTGCCCCTAGACATACCTTATGATTTCCATAGTTATTGTTACATTGATGTGGAGTTTTCTGAATCAGCATCAGCTGGTTACATAATAGGAGAGACTTTCGTAATTCTTTATAAACTTGCACAAGTAATTGAAAACTAGATTTTAAAATCAGTTGGAATATTGTCCTAAATTAAACCTTTCCCTGTTTCGAATTCATCTGCTGTTTAAACACCTGCATCACAGTCAGATTATCCTCAATTTAAAAGGAACGTTTGGTTTTTCCTTTTGTTTCTTCAAATTTTGTTTTATGCTTATAAAACATTTGAAAAATTATGTAGCAAATTGATTTCTAATTTTCATTGCTTTAGCAACTGATGTAAGTGGTAGTTTCAGTACTTATGGGACTTTTAAGACATAAAGCACTTATTCTGAAAAAAAAAATGAATGGTTCAGTCCTCATGATCTGTGAAGAAAGATCATTGGTACATATTAACTTAAATTTAATGTCCAGATGCTAAGAAAAGGTCATGCCCTAAATGCCATGAAAAATCACCTAAGATCAGAGGGCTCAGCAACATCTTCTTGACATGGTTTTTGAGCTGGATCTTTTAAAACCATTAATAATTGGTCAATGGGGAGAAGCGATGTATAAGACAGATATTTAGAATGCAATACAGCATGGAATAGAAAAATGATAATATTTTAACATTTTAAAGGGCTGGAAATAGTGTGTCATGACTATGTTGAAAATTTTGAAACAATTAATGATGGAAGACAAAACCAGTGTTGGAAATTCTTTCATGTCATTTTGGTCAGATTGCATAACTTTGGTAAAGATGGAGAGCCAACAAAGACTTTTAACCTACTAACGCTATCATATTTGCATTTTGCCATTCTTATATTATCTGAAATGTGAAAAATATATGAATTGTAAAGAAGTAAGACTAATTCCTGAAGAATGATGTATATTTCAGTATTCACAGTGATAGATAATACAGGCTTGGAATACTAGAGAAAGGATATTGACAGTTGTTTTGAAAAGGTATAAAAAGAGTCAAGAAATGTTTAGAATATAAAATAGAAATAGAAATTATTTCGATGTTTGGAGGTGGTTATATATAGAGTAGTAAGGAAACATGGCAGCTTTAATAAAGAGCATGTATACTTGGGTGACTGGATATACGCTGAGTCCTGATCGAGCAACTGTCCAGACAGGGTCAGAAGGGACAGTGGGAGATTAAGAAAGATGCAACACAGAGTTAAGAGAAAGTGGGGGCCAGGTGGTTCATTGTCTGACTGAAGGCAACAACCCCAAGAAGCCAGCGCAAGTTTATTTTATGTTGCTTAACAAAAGAAATTCTAGATAAGGCAGTGCAGTACATGAGAATGTGCTTGAAGTAATGAAGAGGGATGCAGAACTTTCTTTGAGAACAGAGTGAACACTAACTAGCCTGCCCAGAACTGCACAGGCAGAACCTTCCCACAGTAAGGCCAGATTAGATATGGTACAGCCCAGGCCAGACCTCATTCCATAGGATACCAAGGGGCCATGCCTCCAAAGTTACTCTGATTTGGCCTTGCCAGCAATCAGAGGTCTACTTCATGAAAAACCTGACCTGGGCCCCAACAGATAAATGACAGAAGCTTTAAGAATGGTCATTGTGTTTGAGCATGCTGTAGGAATTGGTGGTGCTTTTTTTTCAGTTGTATTTGAAATGTGAGAAGATGACATACTTGCAAAGCATCAAACTTTGTATCTCAAGAAGTCATGAGAATACCCATTGTAAACTAACAAAATGAAGAATATGTTCATCCAAGGATTGTGTGCAGAGAAGGACAGAATCGTGAGCTAGTGCTTGAGGGAATGCAGTGCTGAGAGGAAGGTGGAAGAGAGTTCCTACTCCATTTTTAATTTGCTCTCCAATAAATGTTTGAATAGACTTATCTAGACATAAAAGCATTGATTTATTGAAAGTGATATTTTCAATTTATTTTACTGAATGTATTTTAATGACAAATAAAAATGTAGAAATGAAGAACACAGATTTTATAAATGATTAGTTAATTTGCTCCAAGTTAATAGAGAAGTTTTTGTTTAGCCAAAATAAAGAAACTAGAAAATTTGGAAACAGAAAAATATCCTTATGCAATTCCTGTCAGGATTCTAACTTTTGCAGATGATCTGAAGGCTTAAAAAGAATGTAGAAAATAGTCAATGTATGCGTAAGGAATAAAAATTAATGATCCAAATCTTTGAAATATAAGATATGAATAAAGCTTAAAGGAATGATAATTAGGTAGCTTGAGAGAAGACAAGATTGCTGGCAAGAGACCTAATAACATGCATTCTGCATAGAAGTGTCATTATATTTTTAAAAATGAATCCCTATTAAAGTGAAACTGAAAACACCTGTATTTAATTATGGCAAGATAGATGCAGGTTTCACTGAAATAAGCCATTTTAGGATTTGGAACAATTTCCAATGCAAATGTATCACTGAAATTCTGCTTTTTTTTTACTTTGAAGATTTTATAAAATATTAGTTTGGTGATAGGTTATATGCAAGTCTATCATCATAAATGATATGGAATGTTTGGTCAAATTAAAAATATATAGTTAAAAAAGTGGATGTGTAAACTTAATTAATGCTGAAGCTAGTATGGAATTGTCTGGTGTATTTCTTAAGCATGTCTGATCTCAAAGCTTGGAAATATGATAATGCAAGTGTTTATCATTAGCTAACAAAAACAGTTTATATACAAACCTGTATATACCTGTATATGATATGTTTACAAACATGTGTTTATAGAATTTAAACTATATAAAATGTGAGCATATATGGAGTATAAAGTTTAAAGTATAGTTCAGCAATATTCTTAGAGTAAATTTAGATGTACTCTTTTAACTTAGGAACCCGATTCCTGGGAATTTATATTTTATAAATGAAATTGTAGGTGTATAGAAACATCCACTGCATGTATTACTCACAAAGTAGTCCTTCAAAATGCACATATGGCACAATACTTCCTTTCATATTTTTCTTTAATCCTGTAATATTACATAGGAAATAGATTCTAAACTCCTTATCATGCAGATTTCAAACTCCTCATTATTACCATATGTAAAGATTCCTTTCCAGAATCATCATTTACTGTCCCTGTAACCTCAGACAAATGACACACTTACAAATGCTCAATTTTGTCATTGTAAAATTTAATTAAACATTTTACCTATCTGAGAGAATTCTCAGGAAGAAAAAGTATGTAGCATAACATCTGGTCATCATTATATATTACATTTATTTTAGGGGTACTTCTTCACATATGTGAGATTCATGTGTGTGTGTGTGTTTCCAACTCTACCACTTTAGGTTAACTTCTCAGTTCTAACTACAACAAACTTACAGCTTGCCCCATGTATTCTGATCTCCTCTTCTCCTACAGTCAATAATATATATTCCTTATCATTTATAGGAATGATTGCTACCATCTTTCAAACACCCACTGAAAAAGTGTCCTTCTCATACCCTTAAAAGTAGTTAAATTTTTATTCTCTGTCTATGCTATTAAACTTTTGTCTATCTCTCTCTCACTTTCTTTTTCTGCATCACCAGTATATTGTTACTATAGTCACTGTGTTCATGTGTAAATCTCTGTACTAAACAATCCCAAAGGACAACATTGATGAAATTGATATGATTGACAATTCCCAGAATTGTGCACAACAATGAAAGTGCTTCACAGCATCTCTGATTGAAGCTTTTTGGAAATTATTATTACAAAATTATGATAAAGAAGAATAAATGAAAAGAGAGAAAAAAGAATGAAAAATCTGGAATGTTTATGACTAATATTTTGGTTAAAAAGAAATCATAATAAAGTCAGGAATAAGAATGGTCTTTCTCTGGCCCACTAAGATTTCTTTTCTCATCAGTTTCAATAATTTAAGTGCCTTGCTCCAGTAATTCCTAAATATAATATTAAAACTGATGTTCTCCTGAGACTGTTTCTCGCATCATCCCCATGCTATACACAAACTTCACAGATAAACCAGGAAACTAAAATTAGTTGATTATGCATTATATTCTATACTATGTGTGTAAAAGTTACCTTATTAAATCATCACATACCTATGTAATTGCTATTATTATAAATCTTATAAGAAAGTAATCATTTTGTTTAAATTTCTCATAATAGCATAATTTGTAGAAAGAATCTGAATGCTAGCTCATGCTTGTCTTACAGCATCACATTATCAAATACCTTCTCACCAAACACACCTACATACATATCCTGCCCCACAATTACATACATGTACGTATGCATGCATATACAAATCATAAATGTAAAACCTATGTTAGATGGATGTTTTTAGTCATTGAATTCTGTCAAACTGTGAAGCTAAGACGAGCACATTTTCAGTACTCACTCATTTTTAAAGGTAGTTACTTAATCACATTTCTCAGCACTTATTTCCAAACCTACTTTATGGATTTGAATTATCCCATAAACCTTTACGCACTTCTACCCTAGACAGAAAATATTAGGAATTCAAGTCAGCATGAAAATAAATCACAATTCTAGAAGGGAAGTGTTGTGTATTTTCTTCTTTCTCTTTCCCATGGTGGGAAACAGATAAATGATCTTCCTTTCAACCAGCATAGTCTTCAAAAGGAACATGATATTTGTAGATCTTCAAAATCTCACAGTCTTCCACAGCTGAGAAAGATAGAATTCTTCATATGTTCCCAAAAGTTTAACTGAAGGTGTTGATTATATAAATGTTACAACTTGTTTATTCTCAACTTTGAGCAGTGGTTGACTGCTAGAGACAGCAGCTGGAGCCGTTGAGATGACAAGACAGTTTATTAGAGAGATGAATCTACTTCCCTTATAGAGCTTGGCAAGAGCACTTGTGTATCCTGTGGCTGGGCTTGAGAAGTCTTGATGTTATACATATCCAAAGAAATCATCTCTTGAGATAAAGAAACCCCAATTTAAGAGGCTTCTATGCATCAGAGGTATGAAATTTACTGGGATATAGTTACAAAAGTTTCAGTCAGATCATAACCCTGTTCGATATTGTCAAGTGCAGAAGCTCCACAAGAGTTTATGAAAGAACTTGTATTCTGCAAGAAAGTCAGCAACTTGGTACTGGAATACGGAAGCCACTGACAACCTATCAGACTTGTTCATTTCTTTCTAATATCCCTTTCACTATCTCTACTCTGATGGAGACAGAAAACGTTAAATGTTGGAGAGAAGCTAGAATGGCATTCTATACCTTCACCTCTCCATGATGGAAATTCAAGAACCTTGAGTTCCTCCTGGAATTCTATTTCTGAATTGAGTTTCAACTCATTATTTAAATTTTGTTATATTTTCTCTAATACGTTTATAATTAAGCATATTAATGTAAGCATAGACCTTAATTTGGAGAATATCTTATTTGTTTCAGCATCTGTGTTGGTCAGTTTCATCTGTGAACTTGGCCGGGTAATGGTGCCCAGTTGTGTGGTCAAGCAAGCACTGGTCGATCTGTTGCTGTGAGGACATTTCATGGACTTAAATCATAAGCACGTTGGTTGCATATACTGCTGATTACATCAGCAGTCAACTAAATGGAGTGGTGTCTTCTGCAATAAGTGACTGTGCTGGTTTGAAAGGATGTATGCCCACTAGAAAAGCCATGTTTTAATCTAAATCCCATTTCATAAAGGCAGAATAACCCGTATTCAATACTGTATGTTTGAAACTGTAATCAGATCATCTCCCTGGAGATGTGATTTAATCATGAGTGGTTGTTAAACTGGATTAGGTAACACCATGTCTCCATCCATTTGGGTGGTTCTTGATGTTTCTGAAGTCCTATAAAAGAAGAAACATTTTGGAGAATGAAAGGAATTCAGAGAGATCAGAGAATGCTACAGCACCATGAAGAAGGAGTCCATCAGCCAGCGCTTTGGAGATGAAGAAGGAAAATGTCTCCCAGGGAACTTCATGAAACAGGAAGCCAGGAGAAGAAACTAGCAGATGATGCCATCTTCACCATGTGTCTTTCCAGATGAGAGAGGAACCCTGACTGTGTTCACCTTGTACCTTTCCAGATGAGACAGAAACTCTGACTGTGTTTGCCATGTGCCTTTCCACTTGAGAGAGAAACCCTGAACTTCATCGGCCTTCTTGAACAAAGGTATCTTTCCCTGGATGGATGCCTTTGATTGGACATTTCTATAGACTTGTTTTAATTGGGACATTTTCTTGGCCTTAGAACTGTAAACTAGCAACTTATTGAATTCCCCTTTTAAAAACCATTCCATTTCTGGTATATTACATTCCAGCAGCTAGCAAACTAGAACAGTGACACAATCTAATCACCTGAAGACTTTTAAGGAGAATTTAGAAAAGAGAATCTCTCCTCCTGCTTCAGCCAGTTAGCCTCTCCTGGTGAGTTCATTGAGGACATTCATTGGAGCTGCCAGCTCATGACTTACCCTATAGATTTTGGACTCTTAAGTCTCCATGGTTGCATGAGACACTTTCATAAATCTCATATTTACAGATATCTCCTTTTGATTCTGTTTCTCTAGAAAACCCTAACTAATACAGAACCAAAACCTCTCTATGTCTTTGAAACTATTGTTGTGGGGCTCACTGAAATAGAGACCACACAATTCAAAACTGCAAGCCAATTGGGCTTCCAGTTCCTGCAAGAAGGAAGATTCAGAGAGCAGCCTCCCCTCCCCCTCCCAAGGTTTTCAAGGTGTGCTTATAAAGGCTAAAATCATGCTGTGGTTTGCAGTTACTAGCAAGCAAGCGCAATCATAGAAGAAGAAAAATGCTGCTAGCTGTTGCCAAAACACATCCTGTTCCCTCAGTTTCCTAACATTGGTCATTGTTTAACTCTTGGGCACATTCTGCCCCAGATCTTTGGGGACTTTACCTGCTCAGGCCTGATTGATTGCTTCTGGACCTCCACATTCCCCACCAGTTTTATGAGAGAATCAAATCATTTTTTTCTTCATTGTGATTATAAATCTGTTGATATTGGCTTTGAAGGACTAATAATTTAACAGTTTGTATTCTTTTTTCATGTATGAGGTTAAACAGTTGATTACAGAGGGCCCAACCATTAAGCCTAAAAATATGAGAATTAGGGGCCCTGCTATGGTAGACAAGGGCATGGTTAGCCATGGGGACCAGGAAAATAAGTTTTCATGGCAGTTGGTTTCAGTTTTTCGGTGTTCCTCCTGCTTTTATAACCTGGTATGAACTAGGGATAGACTATTTTCTATTATCTCTGAGTGGTTGGCATAGAAGCAGCAGGCTTCCCCAAGAGCCATGCATAATCCTCCTTGTTTTAGAAATAGGAGGTCTAAGCCCCTGTGATTTTGGAGGATGATCTCAGCTAGTGAATCCAGGGAATTTTCTAAGTGACTGATGAAGCTTTCTAATTCACTAAGATTCAAATCAACTTGCTAGCTCAGGGTTTTAAAATTTTGGTCCCCAGTGATGAGGACTGAAGTTCCCACTGCAGTTGATCCTGTGAAGCCTAGTCCAATAAGGAGGGGCACCAAGATTGGGGCTCCCTTGGCTTGGTGAATGATTTCCAAATGTTCCCTACGTCTTTCCCCAGAATAATAATATACTTGGGGATAATATGAACTAAAACACAAAGCTCCCTCTCAACAGCAATGATTGGGGGAGTTACACAGGGGGTGATACCAGATGTGCAAGCAAACCAAGTACTGTCAGGGGCTACAAGGAGGCGGTCCCATCCATTCGGGACTGAAGGTAAAATGTCCTCTAGTGATATGAGAAATCCGTAAGAGTTACTATATGGTGATTTAGTGAGATTAAAATCTTCAGAATAGATACAGGTTCCCTGGCCTTGGAGATCTCCCAGGGTGAGTTTTGGTTCCTGTCCCCATTTGCATAGGTACTGTCTTTGTGCTTTTTTGTACTGAGAGGTTTCTGATATGAGTTTCTGCAAGGCCTAGGGAAATATTAGCTCCTATCCCAATGTAATAAGGGTGTTCAGGACTTAAGTAAGGTCAACAATCTTCAGTAATAAATGGGTTTGATTTAAGAATTGGAAAACTGAGCTTAACATGTCAAGCAGGGGTTTTCTAAGGGAGGAGAGAAGTTCATTTGGGGGTTGGGGTAGCCAATGTTCTTGGGCCTGCCAGAGGTGGGGCCCTGGGTCTGGTGGGCTGTACCAGTTTTATGCCAGAGTTGAGAGCCCACTTAGGTCCTATGGGGTTTTCTGGTATGCAGGGAAGGAACCTTGGAATTGTGAAACTGACCCCAGGGCCATAACTCATGACATACAATCTAAATCCCCAATTTTTTCCACTGTCCCAGACTTGAGTATGACAGGATGGATTGTAATAATAACTGGATTGCAGGTGCCTTGGGTGCAACTGTCAGGGTTGGGGTCAGTGCCCTCGTTAAGGTTATGAACAGGCCTTGGTTAGCCCAATTTGTGAGTGTTTCACAACCCCATTTGGTGCAATGGTACTTATCTTACCCTTGACACTCTGGACTTCCCTCCTTGGGACAGGCATAATGGTCAGTATGCTGTAAGCTTCATTCTTGGGTCAGGGTGCCACATCCATATTTTTGAATTATAACTGGCCTTCCCCAACTGTACGCCTGGGTTATAGTTGGCCTTTCCCATCCATATCCCCAGTTAGGGTTCCACTGATTCCCAAACAATTGTCAGAGGTCAAATTGGAAAGCTGGTTGGGAAGGAGTGGTGGTCTTAGTGACCACGATCCCATCCACCCTTCTAGTGAGTTCCCAGGTATAGTTCATAACCTGGTGAGGGCTTTTACCCACGACCTCTGCCAGGGTTATCAGGAGGACCCAGAGGGATGTTAAGAGAGTCTTATCTTTAGAGGATCCTTGGTTCACTGGATGGTCCATTTTTCTGGGATCTGGTCCAGGGTGGCCTTTTTTATTTGGGTGTGGTGAATCCAGTGTCATTTTCCTGCAACTTTCACTGCCATTGGAGTTGAGAGGATCACTGGCAGGGGTCCCATCCACTGGGCCTCCAAGGTGGCTGGCTGAAGTTTCTTTATCCAGACTAGGTCTCTGGGCTGCACTTGAAATAAATCTTTTTTAGGGGCAAGATTTGTTGGTCCCAGATGGGCTGCCTTCACCACTTCCCGATTTTGTTGGGGGGTAACGCAGCCTCTAATCGGGTTGAGTCAGTGGTAGGTTGTCCATCAGGTCCAAGAATTAACTTCCTCACCTCTCTCCTGACTCGGTCTCATTCCTTGGAGGTGAAGAGGGCCTGGAGGAGATGTTGGCAGACATTCCAGGTGGGCTGGTGGGTAAAAAAGACAGTCTCCAAGACAGAGGTGAGCACTTGGGGCTTTTCATAGAAAGAGGGATTCTGGTTTTTCCAATTATACAGATCACGAGAGGAAAAGGGAACATAGACCATGAAAGGTGGGCGGTCGTCCCCTGGGGCAGGGCCAACCTGCCTCAAGGGTAAAATTGAGACCCCGGAAGAATCTGGTAATTATGAACCAGAAGAAGGGTGGTAAGCAGAGCCACTTCTAGTATGGGGGGGACTGAAGGTCACCTCCTGGCTATCAGAGGGGCTGGTTGTCACCTCTTGGCTGTTTCTCCTCTCTGTTCTTAGAGGGGACGGAGGGGAGGTTGGGTATGGAGGAGGGTCAATCAAGAGCGGATCCTCCAATGGTCCTGTTAATACTGGGATCCCATTAGTCCTTTCTTTTTTGAGAGGTTTTTATTAAGAGGGCTGTTTTGGCTCTGGGCTGTCTTTCTTTTTGGGACTCCAGGCAAGATGGTAACCACTTGAGTTTTTCCGTTAAAATTTCAATCCAAATTAATATATAGGGGATTTGGTCAGGGTGACCTGGTTTACCAAGAATCGTCCTTTGGACTTTACAAGCTATAGATAGGTCTGTGGCTCCCTCATAAGGCCACCCAGAACCAAAAGTTGGCCACTCCTGTGAGCAGAATTTTTCCAAATCAAAGGCGTTGACAGGGGCTCCATAATCTCTGGCTTTCTGCTGAAATTCCTGGAAATTTTTCAAAAAACATTGAAGGGGAGTACAGACAGATGAATTTGACTGACCCATGGCAATTATGACAAGAATGGCACAGAATGTGACGAGACCAAGGTTGAGAGGAGGAATAAAACAAATCAAAACAAGCAAAGCGTTATCCTTAACTAATTCCTCACCCGTAGTCCCGGGTAACGTCTGGCTCCGGGACTGGACCTTGGAATTAATGCAGCGTCAGCCTTCCAGAGGTCCTCACTGGATCCAATAACAGATCTGTACTCAACGGTGAGGTTTCCAGAAATAGATGACTCCACCAGATTTTGTATAATTTCAGAGGGTCCTGTAGAACTGGTCCGGTCCCTGGTCCTTGCCTGGGATGGAGGAACATCTCTTCGAGGCCTTCCCCTAGGCCAGACCTCGGTTCCAGGGGCAATCTCCAGGACCTGTGGTCACCAGATGTCTCTTTAGGGATGATCTCGCTGAGGCCTACAAATGTGGTGGGGCACACCAAAAGAGAGACTGCACAATTGAAAACTGCAAGCCAGTTGGGAGTCTTTATTAGCCAGCTGGTGACCACTGCAGAAACCTCCAAGAAGGAAGATTCAGAGAGCAGCTCCCCCCACCCCCCCCGAGGTTCTCTAGGTGTGCTTATAAAGGCTAAAATCATGCTGTGGTTTGCAATTGCTAGCAAGCAAGCGTAATAATCACAGAAGCAAGAAAATGCTGTTAGCTGTTGCCAAAACACATCCCATTCCCTAAGTTTCATAACATTGGTCATTGTTTAACTCTTTTGGGACATTCTGTCCCAGATCTTTGGAGACTTCCCCTGCTCAGACCTGATTGATTGCTCCTGGCCCTCCACACTATATCTGACATATTTCTTTTTATTCTCTAGCTGAAAATTTTCCATGAAATATGATATTCTGCTTTTGCAAAGTAGGTAAAAATGTGATTCAAAATAATAATAAATTGATAAGGAGAAAAGAAAGATATATTGCTAAGATTGGTGTTTATTCAGAGAAGATTAGAGAAAGTATTAATTTGTACTCTAAGGAGAGGCTGATTCAATGTTGACACTGCAATAAGTATACTTGGGAATTTGGACAATTATAAAATTCACAAGTAACGGAAAGGGTGCTATTTATATGAATCAATATTTTCTAAATGAGCATTAAATTTTTAAAGATATAATCCCATTTATATATCATCAAATTCATCAAATTAATTGGTCATTAGAAAAGAATATTCATTACTGAAGGAACAATACTTCTTATGCTGAAAAAGTAATGATCTGAACGTAGAGAAATGCTTACTATTAAAGATTAAAATAGTAAGATTATTTTGGTGGTGATACTTCAATTTCCCTTTAGACTATGTTCTAGTTTGTAAGCTGCTGGAATGTAATATACTAGAAAAGGAATGGCTTTTCAAAAGAGGAATTTATTAAGTTGCAACTTTGCATTCTAAAGCTGTGAAAATACCCAAATTAAGGCAAGGCTATGAAAATGTTCAGTCTAAGGCATCTAAGGAATGATACCTTGATTCAAGAAGGCTGATGAAATTCACAGTTTCTCTGTCAACTAGAAAGGCATATGGCAAACATGGTGACATCGGCTAGCTTTCTCTCCAGGCTTTTTGTTTCATGAAACAACCCCAGGGGCATTTTCCTTCCTCATCTCCAAAGGTCTCTGGTTACATGCGCTCTCTTTGCTCTTTCCAAAATGGGTCCTCTTAAAGGGCTCCAGTAAGCAACCCTAGCTTCAATGGGTGGAGACACATTTCCATGGAAACCATCTAAGCAAAAGTTATCACTCATAGTTGGGTGGGTCACATCTCTAATCATTCTAGTCAAAAAGCTCCCACCCAGCACTATTGAACAAGGATTAAAGGACATGATTTTCTGGGGAACACCACAAACTCAAACTGGCACAGACTACTATGCACAATAATAATACTAACCTATTTCTCCTTTTTAACTTTGTAACATAGTTTCAAATATACCCCAAAAGAGAAAAGCAAGTGCAATGAACTTAATTCATTAGTTAACTGTAACAGTTATCAACATTTTGCCATTTTTCTTTCAACTATTCTTCTCTAAGATTTTCTTAGAGTCGTTTAAAGTCAATACCACACCAAAATTTCATCCTGATATTATTTATTTCTGGTAGGCATCATTTTATATTTACATAATGACAATAGCATATCTAACAGAATTAATAATTAAAACCTAATCTTATCTAGTACCATACTTTGTTCAGTCATCACAAAATACCTTTGTTCTGACTTGCAAAGTCACTTTTGAAAATCTGCATTTTAATATGTTCCTGAATATCTGTCTTCATGGACCAAAATCTACATAGCAGCTAACACATAGTATGAAGGACTGTATTAATGTGCATAATAATTAACACATTCTTGAGAATTCATTTTTTTCCTCTGAGAGCAAATATGCTCATTATATCTCCAATTTATGAAAAACAATGCAATATGAGATTTTGATATAAGATAAAAATAATTTGTATTTTAAAATACCTACTTGCCTAAAAAAATCAATTAACAAATTTTTGTAGTATTTATTATTGTAATAATAACATTAATTTTTCGTTATAAATCAAAAATGCAGTTTTTCCTTGGGCGTTGAAAACTTTTCAAAAGTTAGTGAAGGTATAGAAATAATGCTTTTAGAATTTTTGTTATTAATTACATTATCATGCAATACCTTTATCCTTTTGCACCATGCCCTGAAGAATAAAAGTTAAAGTTTCAGGAATAATCTTTTTTTATTTTACAGCTTGCGGAATAACAATTGTAAATGCCTAAGGAAAGATTAAAACGAAAATAATAAGGAAATTGCTGCAGTTTTCCAGAGCTCCTATACAAATACTGCACACCTGGATGACTTTACAACAGGTATTTTATAGACTCATGGCTTGGGAGATGAGAGGCACAAAACCAAGGAATTGTCAAGGCCACAGTTGCTCTGTGAAGTTGTTAGCATTTTGTTTCAGGCTTGGTACAATCCTTTGGGTTCCTTGGTTTGTGTCTTTATCTCTTTGTGCCTGTTTTTCAGTTTTCTGGTAACTTTTGACTTCTTTTTTATGGCTTTCTCTGACTGTTCTAAATGTTATTTTTTATAAAGCCTCCAGTGATGTGGATTGAGGCCCACTCTGATTCAATTTAACTGTTAATAACAATTTAACTAATCACCATTTGAAGAGGTTAAATGTTATTAAATGTGATGTTAAGTAGTGTTAATTTGAAGATGCTAAAAAGATGGTAAATAGTTAAACAATGTTAAATACTTACTATTAGTTGAATCAACTAATAATAAGATCTTCAAGTCATCCTATTTACATATATGATCCACACCCACAGAAATTCAGAGTAAGATATTGTGGGGGGACCATGATTCCACCTCCAATAGATACTAACTTGCCTGTGCAAAAACTGATGGTTTTTACCCCAGGTCTTCTGTACACCTTATGTGCATGAATGAAATGAGATTATACTTTTTCCCCCTTTCTTCTTCTATTACTCTTTTGCGTGATTTGGAAGTTAGTGTTAACTTAAAATATTGAGATGCAGGAGTGAATGAAAATATTTTTTCCTATGAAAGACAATTATTAGCTTCGGAAATTTTGAGTTTAATGCTTTTGTAGGATGCGGGGTCTTCTTAACTTGGTTATGCAATTTAGACTTAGAAGGAAAAAGGAATGTATATCCTTGAGGAAATTGGACCTAATGGGGAATGTTTCTGCTCTAAGCATTCTAATGAATTTAGCAGAATTCCTGAAGGAAGATGCCCATTTTTCCCTAATATTTATCTTTTCAATTGAATATATCATTTTCTTTGCATTTCACTTACTTTGAGGATTCGTATTAATCAGAGAAAATACAGAAAAATCAAATCATCTTATTCTTTATTTTCACAGTCTTATGCCTGTCTGTCTGTCTGTGTGTGCATATGTGTGCATATTTGTGCCTTTAAAAGGTGATTCTCTGCAATCACCAATTCACTTACAGTGGTTTACTTTGCAAGTGAAATTGTTACTCTCCCCACTATGTGAAACATCCCTGGACCGATGAATGTCTTCCTAGCAACATGAGATATGACTCCCAGGAATGAACCTGGCCCTGGCACCGTGGATTTATAATGCCTTCCTGACCAAAAGGGTCATTGGCTCAGAGCTCAAACAGAATCTGGAGTTCATTCTTACACAAGCTTCAGCTAGACATTGCTACTTATCATGGTTTGCCAAACCCCAGCCAAAACCATTCCTACCAACCCTAAAGAACACCTAGGGCTCTATCTGAGATTCTACAAAAGTTCCATACTCTGTGGTTACTTTCCAGAAACCTACAACCTCAATATGGGTCCCAGGCCAGGAAAGTCCTGAAACCTGAGGGATCAGCCTCATCAGAACATCAACTAGTTCCATTCCCTTATCCCATATTAACAACAACCCTTTCCAACATGAAAAAAACTGGAGTGGGCATAGCCCAAATACCCCTAAAGATTGGGAGAAAGATCAAAGCAGAAGGTGGATGTTATGCGGAGACGATAAGATTTAACAAATGAGTAAGATTGCAGAACCATTTTATTGATACTTTTCTTAGTCTCCAGTGTCTTGGAGCAGCTGGAAGGAAGAACCTGAAACAGTGGAATTGTAACCCATACTAAACTCTGAAATCTTACAACTAATTGTTTTGGTGTACTTTGAAATTTATTGCTTTTTTGTATATATGTTGTTTTTCACAATTAAAAAAAAAGGCGATTCTAAGAAATTTCTCTTCCCTGTTCTAGTTCTTCTATTCTAATGCAACAGCTTTTGTGAAAAATTTGGCTTCTTCTATATCAAATCATAACATAGGCATTTCCTAAAATAATCTAGACTTGGGGTATGGTAAAATAGCAACTAGGACAATTTGTCCTTGGAGCAAAGCTCATGTTTACAATTTAATTTTACTTATTATAAAATGGAAAACAAAAAATCTTTACTTTCATTTTGCAGATGGTTGAGATGTGATGAATATTTCAGAGTTCCCAAAGAATAGGTTCTTTAGCATCCTTTGTGTCAAACCCATATCATGCCATTCAAATTGTGTAGAAGTTTTATACCCTTTCACAAAATCGGCAGCTGTGAAAATGACAGTTCTCATATAACATTTTCTTGATTTTTATTTTATCTGAAGTATGGAAAGAGAAGTCTCCTGGAGTAGTTCTTTCCAGATGCAATTAATGTTAATATCCACTGGAACTACTGTCGTTATTTGTGTTTCTAATGTGTTACATATATTTTAAAAAATAGCCTTTATTGCTTGTTATAGTTACCAGCTCTGTGCAGAATTTCCTTATGATCAGAGAGATGCATAAAAAGTTTTCATAGTGGAAACACAAAGAAACTTTTAAATTACTATATAATTTACAAATGTGTACATTATACATATTTACATATATAAAACTTTTAAATTTTTTATACATAATACAAACCTATTTAGAATTATTGATGATTTAAGTTAGCTATTCTTTTTTTAAGACATGAATACCAGAATTGAAAAACTCACTAATTAAGATTAATTTTTTTTTTGTTTATTCATTGAAATACTATACATAGGTATAGAGAAGCGTCTCAGAATCATAAGGGGAATAAGTCAGACTCAAAAACTTACATGTTCTATGATTTAATTTCTACTAAGTTATATGATAGGCAAAACCATTCCCTGGTCATAGAAATTAGAACAGTGCTGACATTTAGGTTAGGCAAGAACATACGAATGTGGCAAACCTTGAAACTGTATTACCAGGTGCATGCACATCTCAAAATTCTCTGTATTCACAAACTATATATTCCATTATGTTAAAATATGCAAATTTAAACATATCAACATTTTAAAGACTTGGAGACAGAATTATGTTTATATATTTATATAACTAACAAAGGATCCACATTTATAATCATTGAAGTCCAATGGAAAATGGCTCATGAATCAGAAATTCTCAAAAATGGAAAAATGCAAAGGAAAAAAACCTAATCAATCATAGAGAAAAATTTTAAGTTGAAGCAAGAAAGCAATCATATTTTTCTAGGTTGGAAAAAAAATTGAATTTCAATATCATTGTAATGGTGGTGAAATGAACACTGCCACAATTTAGAGTAAGCATAGAAAGACATTTCAAAGAATAACTAAGCAGTATATTTTCCAAGAACTTTATTATTTTTCTAAAAGTTTTCATGTTTTAATCTGTGAACTATAAATTTAGCATTAAGAAAAAGTAACCATTTAGAAAAAATATACATAAATATGTTTTCTAATTAATTTTACGTCATACAATCAAAAATTATCATTATCTAGTCATAAAGGAATGATAATACCAGATGGTTTGATGATTTTAGTGTGAGTTAGTAGTAGTATTGCAAAGATTTCTGTGATAAAATAATTATCAGTGTTTTTATTTTAATGATTGAAATTACAGACTTGTACACGGATCTAATATGGAAACTGTCATACCTGTTACTAACTATATGAAAAAGTTGCTAAACTTCTGAGTCACAATTTTCCTCATCTATTATAATTCAATATTAATAATTTCTATTTTGTTCAGGATAAGTGCATAATAGATTCCCTTGGTTTCTAGAAATATGGCAAAAAATATACATGAAACACCTATCACTGAAACATAAAATGTAATGTTAACTAAAATGTAATATATGTAAGTGAATGTTAAAAACAATGGGAAAAATTGAGAAGGCTAAAAAACAAAGAAGAGTAAATGAACAATACGTTTTCCTGGAGGACAGATTCCTTCGACAGCTCTTCAAGTGATGAACAGGCATCTAGGCATCTTTCCCCTGGCAGCTGGCAAGGACACAGAGAAGACAATGGGCCGAGAATATCATGAGCCATTTGGGTGGACATCTCTTGTGGTGGTATATAAATATCTGCCCCATTGCCAGAGTAGTCATATCCCCTTAACTGGGATATATCCAATATACCAAAAAATTGTACTTTGATATGACCAGGAGGAAAATGAAATGCTTAGGCAATCACATGGCCTTTTTTTTTTTTTTTTTGCTAATTTCTATTCTTCAGAGCCACAGATATCTATCCAGCCTTTTACATTTCTTTACTGCACAGTCATTGCCCATTCATTAAATCAATATCACATATTTCAGGATTTGTTACAGTGACACCTCCCTTAAAGTGCTGATTTTGTACCTCTTAGAGTTTGTAACTTCAGGAACAGCACTAACAATGTAATGGCTCAACATAATAAAATTTGTTTCCTGATCACATAAAGTCCAATGCAGGTGTTCCTAGTAGGGAAGTTCTCAAGAGAAACTCTTTTTTACAGTGATTCAGGGGACCAGGCTTCATCCATCTTGTGAGTTACCTTTTCATATCACGCAGGACCACATTCCACATTCCACTTTCTATTTTGAAGGAACAAAGAAAGCAGATCTTTCCAGAAATTTGAGGGGCGGGCCAGAGTGTGGTGTACTTTACTGTGTCCTCATTCCGTGAGCCAGAACTTGTCATCTGAACCCATCAAGATGCAAGGTTTCTGGGTAATAAAAAATGAAAATCATCAGTGAAAACACAGCATGGTCTCAAACACAACTGTCAACGTAGGAGGGAAAAGCTCCCTAGACCACTTTTAACAGAAAAAAACAAACAAAAAAGAAAGAAATGAAAACATAAAAATATTAAATATAGAAGAAACATGAGTCTAAATTTATGATATTTATATTGGGAAATATCAGAAGGAAATAAATAAATAGGTAATATCATAAAGAAACAAATATGTATT
The DNA here is from genome assembly GCF_023851605.1 of Tamandua tetradactyla. Lineage (NCBI taxonomy): Eukaryota > Metazoa > Chordata > Mammalia > Pilosa > Myrmecophagidae > Tamandua > Tamandua tetradactyla. The sequence continues at coordinate 149,940,503 of NC_135330.1, forward strand.
TTTTAGTTTCAACTTTCTGTGCTTCAAATACCTCCGATTAGGAAAAGGTTTTGAAGTAATTGAACCTGAAAATAATTTAATATTAATGAATAAATAATATTCCTATAAACACATAAGTAAAGTCAAAGTTTAATAGAAATGTGGAAAAAGTACATAAAAATTAAGACTGTGTTAAAGAAGAATCTCAAATGTCCAACATGCTTATGAAAAAAAGCTTTATTTCCTCTAAAATGCAAAATAAATCAAAGTGCTTAACCATTTCATATTCTTCAGAATTTTATTGTTGTTAATCTGCTTTCATGATGATGTGAAGCAACAGGGATTCTCACATTCTTACACTATTGCAAAATTATGAATTTGCATAAGCATTTATATTTCTGGAAAAGTTAAAAATTAATGTAGTTTGTGGCCCCAAAATTGTCCTGATAGTTTTTTTCTGGCATAAATTCTGCTACATTGTTGAGCTTTTTAATTTCCAGGCATTTATTTATTAACTTTGTATTTTAGAATACTTTTTAACTTCAAGACAGTTATAAAAATACTATAAACCCCATAGAGAAAATGGCAACATACTCCAATGCACCCCCTCTCAGATACTCAGATCCACCAATTTTAATGTTTCACCACATTTATCATGTCACACTATCTGTTTATCCATCTATCCACCAATCCATCTGTCTGTCCATCTGTGTTTCTATCTATTGATCCATTTTCTGAATATTTGATTTGAGTGTAGGTTGCATATAACACACTCCTTGAACCCTTAATACTGCCTTGCACATTTCCTAAGAAGGATATACACTTATTATTTTAGTTCCTGATTGCTAAAACAAATACCATACAGTGGGCTTGCTTAACAACCGGAATTTATTAGCTTCTTCCCAGGATTAGTATCTTCTGGCTAGCTGTCAATATCCGCAGTTTCTTGGCTTTTCCATTACATGTCAATGCAAATGGAACTGTTTTCTCTTTTCTCTTCCAGGTTCCATTGATTTCCATTTTCTGGCTCGCCCTCTAGAGTCCACTTTTTTTTTTTTTGCTTCTAAGGACTTGAGTCACATCGAATTAAGGTGCGCCGTTCAGTTCCTGCTCATCTGAATTGATGACTTCTTCAAAGGTCTATTTACAAATGGGCTACACCCACAGACCAGGGACTGAAACCTAATATCCCTTCTGTGGGGGAAATGATTCAATCCTCAGCAGTATGTAACCAACTTAAATGCAGTTTTCAAGTTCAGGAAATTTAGCATTGATACAAAGCTTACAGTTTCTATTCCAAGCCTTTTGAGGCTTTCTCCTCCCTTGTTACATCCTATTTAATATCATGTTTTGCACTTAGTTGTTATTGTCTGTTTAGTTACTCCTTTATTTTCAACTGTTGGAACATGTATACAACGTAAAATTATCACTGATGTTACAAATGTATATATGGGATGGATAGCAGGTATGGATATTGATTCACCAAAGATGTGAATTTTGTTGATGCCTCCCACATATCCTTCCCCCATACCTTCCCATTTTATAACAGCTATAGTATTTGGGTAGAATTGGCCTAAAAGGCTCAGAGGAGAGCATGTGAAATTAATAGCTGGAAAAATATTTTGACTTTTTCTATTAAAAATGTATAATAGGAAGATCAGAAATTTAAATTAAGATACTTCCATTTACAAATAATAGGCATCCCAGGTCCAACTGGATTAAATAAGCAAGAAAAACATCTGGGACACAAATATGGACAAAATTACGTAAAGTACAAAAGAGTTGTGGGCTCTGAGCATGTTTGATCAAGGCTTACGAAGCTATGAAGGCAATGGTTCTCAGTATTTCTGTCATTCTCTGAAATCTCAACCAGTTTCACTTTATAAAAAGTTACTATCACATTCTCCAGCATGGTGATGGCATTGTCATAAAACAGATTGCAGAGTGTCAATTGCTTATCTTGTCATTCTCTTCTGCTGTGAATCAGAAGAGTTGAAATTGGTCTTACTAAGTTTAAGGGTTTTCTATAGGGAAATAGAGTAAAACCACAATAAGAAATTTTGGAAATTGGTAAAACTTTTTAAAAATATAAAAAAAGTCACACCCGTAATTCCAGACTTATGTCTGACTTGTTTAGTAACATCGTTAATCTCTTTTCTTTCTAATCAGATATCAAATTCCTGAATACACTTTTTTCATTCTTATACTTTACCTGAAAATGAAGAGACTGTTAACCATCTTCTGTATTTTGCTCATTTCAAACTTATAGGGTAATTGTAGAAAATAATATAGACCCATAAGTCTCCATTTGTTTCAAGTGAGCAATTCATATTTTTAAATAACATCCATGCTCCTCGGTAGCCATTTTTTAAATGTAACTTTTATCAGTCAATCTGTAATATTTATTGATCATCATATTTTCCAATCAGCAGTCTATGCTGTAAGTATATAGCACATAATATAACAAATCAGGTATCTACTCTTACAGAACATACATATATTTCTATTAGGTGTGTTTCATAACGTGATTTCATTAATCAAAGAAAAAGTTTGGCTTCTTGAAACATGAGTATTTCACTACAAAAGAATTCATAACAAAAACTGGTTTGCTGAATATTCACCAAAAACATCACAATAGTGGTAAGATTAGACAACCAGAATGAAATTTCAGGATGTGGAGAGTAAAGTGAAGTATCTCCTATAAGAATTTTTCCTATTCCAAGTGAGTGAAAAGAAAGATAAGATCCATCAGAAAACATTATAATGGGTCAGAGTCAAAATACCCTTTTGTTACCATGTTCAGCCATGTTTTACATGAATAAATCAAAATATGTATGTTAGGTCATTATTTATAAAAGATTCACTTGCAAATTTAGTTTTGAACTATTCACTATTTTATATAATTTATTGATGTTAAGAAGTGGCATGTTGATTGCAGAAGCACATAGATAATTGAAAATTGAAAGCTATAGAATTAATCCAAAAATCACAAATATCTGCATACTAATTAAGAACAACAAATGTTCTCTATGAATTATGTATATGAGAAAGAAGAGAGAACAAGAATAAGGTGGAATATGTATTTTCAGGTCTTATTTTTTCTCAAAATTCTCTACTGAGCATCTTCCAGATACATTTACGCTATGTAGACATGATTCCTGATATTGCAAATTATCCTTGCCACAGTCCTGGCGGACAAATTATAACTGATTTTAGAAATATTAAATATATATATATATATATTTTTTAATGCTCATGGTGTAGGTAAACCACTAGGGATAGTTGAGCACCTTTGAACTAATACCAGTTGGAGGTGCTAGGCCTAAAGGAACAACCAGAGGATTAATTTTTAGCACACTAGAAACAAAACCTGTCTTGCAGATGTTGTGACTTTCAATGAATGAATGATGGATTATACCCATTGATGGCATCCTCACAGGGAGGGAAGTAAGGGAATAAAATCCTTAATTCAGTTTCTTCTCTAACTCCTTGTTGTTCACCATTGGCCAAACCCCAACTACCTAGAATCCCAAAGGCAAATGATTCATTGATGTATTCCTTTCAAGTCAGGCTACCAGGACACAGAGCCTGGCATTGAAAGAAGGAAAGTGTATTGAAGAGGTCAACCAATGTTATCCAGCCCAGTGAAGAAAACAAGAAAAACAAGCATATTAAAACAAAACATAACATATTAAAACAAAACAAAAAGGTATATTAAAACAAAACACCTCTTTTATAAGTCTAGTGGAGCTGGGTGTAAGAATAATGTGTTTCAGTTATAGCCACCAAACTTTCTGTACAGTGCCTAGTAAATTATAGAAACTCAAAGCACATTTTTGAATGAATGTATGCATGAATAAGAGAGCAGCCACGGCTATTCTTAAATTATTTAAAAGTCCTCATGTGGCATATGGAGTACCCTTGTTATGTTTTGCTCTGGGGGATTAAAATTATGACTAAAGGATTATGCATAGAAGGCAGCTAAAAAAAAGAAATACATTTTTAAAAACTAGAAGTTGTCTGCTAAATAATGAAATGCCTTATTAGTGCTGAGCTCTCTGCCAATAGCCTCATTCAAATCGAAATATGATATTTTAGAAAGAATACAGCAGAATGAATATGGGAACTGAAAAGGCACTTGGACTGGTTGAACACAAATGTCTCTACCACTTCTAAGGCCCTTACACTATGGGGCCCACAGGAGACATTTATTTCTTTCTTAGTATCAAGAAAACTACGCTTCTCTTGAGGAACTGTTTGTTGTTAGCCCTTTAGGGACATTCTAAATCTCTATATGGATCTCTGTTTTGACAGTTAGGAATTTTAGAATAAAATGTGTGGTTCATTTTAGCAAATGTGCAGAATATTTTGCAACTTGCATTTGCATATTAACACTGCCTCTGGCTTTATCTTATTTTTCCTTTATGTACCATATATCTAATCTGTTTTAAAAATTATACTAGCTATATCCTAATGCTTATTTAAAAGTATTTTGGGGGAAAAGTTGAGTATAAACAAAGTCTTCTATAATTCTGTTGCTTAAATTTTTTTAAATAAATTTAAAGCAAACTAAAATAGGTAACTTTATTTAATTCTCCTCAAAAACGTGTATAACAGGGATGATCTTGCATTGTAAATTTTACTCCATTTTAGTTCTCTAAATTTGCAGGGAAAGGGATGACAGACGAGCATTCTAGGCAAACTCCTAACAGAGTATTTGCTAATTTCTACCTTTAGGTTTGAAATTATTAAAGGACTTGTGTATTTGACATATTCTAAGCAGAGTTTTGCATACAGAAACAGTACCAATGGATTTTTAAGATACAATAATTATGGTGGAAAGAAGGTTTTAAATAGAAGATAAGGGTCAGTGCAGGGGCTATAGCACTGTCCTGTGCATTCAGTCGAGTTCATATCATGGGGGTACATTGGAAAACCCCTTCAGAATCAAGGACTCCAGAACAAGAAGCAACACTGAAATTAAACACCTGGTGTGAATGGTAAAATATAAATAAATAACAAAAATATTTTGGACATAAAAAATTTTGTGGATTGAGCATATCTAAACACAAAATGAGTCTCCCCCTGCTTGCTAATCATCCCACCAAAACACATTGAATAGACGCCAGGGCATCTTACCACAAGAAAAGCCACTGCCACGTTATATAAAGAAACTATTTTTCAGCAACAGCCGATTTTCCAATTCTCCCTCTGATTGCCACTTGTAATTAAGACTGACCCAATGAAAAATGCCTTGAAGTTAATGATAATGCAAAGAAATTTTCATTTGTGTGTTTCTGGTTGAAGCATTAGTGTTTTGAGAATATTAATACTGATCAAGATGAACTTTACATGTCCCTCTTAGTTTAAAGCAAAGAATATTATTTACATTTGTATTGCTATTATTTAATCTTCACAAAAATCAAGGCAAATAAAAAAATAACCAAATACTTTAATTCCACCAAAAAGCAAGTTCAATGGGTGTTCTGGATTGAATTGTGCACCCCATCTAGGGATATCTGTTAACATTTATCTAAGTGGCCATCACTCAGACCTCACCTACCTTTACTTCCTGCTCTGGGGAAGTCAGGAACACAACCCACAACCTAGGGTGGATGTTAAGTCTAATGAAAAGGCCCTGCTAGACCTTAAAAAGATTCTCAACTGCTTATCAGAATAGGAATTCACAGTGGCAGGGTGGTCTCCCCTACCAGGTAGGTAAAAACTACACCCAATATAGATTTTTCCCTCTTCTCTGGGGCGAAGTGGGGTGTGTGAGCTGCCATCTACTGACCCCCACCCAGAGCATTTTTCAGCCACCCTGGGAGATGGGACTGTGATAACACTTCTTCTGCTGCTCTTTTGGACATTTTGTTCTATGAAAGTGACAAGGAGATTTGCCCTTTCTGGACTCTTTATTTTGTACAAGAAAGGGATCATTTGCTGAATGTTTCTTTTGTGCCCTGAAACTGTGCTCCCATGATACACTCTTGGAATAACTTGCAGCACAACCAAAAAGAAATGTTCAAATCCTAATACATGGTCCTGAGAATGGGAACTTAATTGTAAATAGGATATTATTAGATGAGGCCAAACTGGATTAGGGTGGATCCTGACCCGATATGACCTAAGTCTTTATAACCAGATAGCAGGAGAGAAACGGCCATGTGACAGAGGCAGAGATTGAGTTATGCTACAAAACAAGGAACATCTTGGATTACCAGCATCCACTAGAATCCTCTAGACACTAGGGCTGATTTTGACTTTGATGTTGCACTTCTAGACTCCAGATTCATGAGACAGTAAATTTCTATTGCTAAAGACAAGTAACCTGTGCGACTTTGTTAGAGCAGGTGTGGCAAACTGTACAATGAGTATAGGTGACCTAAAGAAATTTCATTGATATTAATTGAAGTTGGAACTGGAATTCAAATCTGGAGTTTCCTTACAACACAGTTGTCATATTATAAAATGAATCAGAATTCCAAGCATGACTCATTTTCCATCATTAGGGATACTTAATGCTATATTGAGAATAATGTAAAATTATAGAATTAATGCTCTCTTTTATGGATAATATAAAATTTATAGTATTAAATAGGGAACAATCAAATACATAAAATATTTTTCCATGAATCTGTGGCTAAAAATATTAACTACTTAGTTGACATTGGTTATAAAAATAACATTCATTATTTTAGCTTTAATGAAAGTAAGTGCTAAGTATTAGAAAAACCAAGAAGTAAATATCAATGTATTAATCACTTTTGGTTGATCAAATTCTTTATTTCTCAATCTGATATATTTGCTTAAAAAGTTGCCTTTCATGTTCCTATATCATTTTACTGATTCACAATTTGAGTAACTTTGAAGTTAATTTAGGATATTAATTTTCAATTGAAGCTTTATCAGCAAATATATTCTTCATACTAAGAAACAAAAATATGCATGTACTCAGCATTTACAAATTTGAATAAATATTCAAAATGGCAGAGCATGGCTAAAAATTTTAATATCATATATTGTAAACTTGATAGTTTAAAATTGTAGTCCATATACATAATAGAAGTTTAAGAACATTTCAATGCTTTGGCCAATATTATTGTATATTGGCACCAAATATTGAACAATTGTTGCCAATATTTCATTACTATTTCACTGCCCAAAATGTTTTCCATGAGCTTTTCCTATATCACAAAAACTATGTAGAAAATACTTGAGACTAAAGTAAAAAAAATGCAAATATATTACTGTAAATGCTCATTTACTTTATCTCCCTCAAGATATGAAATAGGTTAAACAGAGGTGTTGCGGTTGATATAGAAGCGACAGAACCTGACTCTCAATCACTTGTCAATTCAGACAGTCAGCAAGGGCTTGATAAATGTGGGGTTCAGATGAGTAGTGATAATTTGTTTTAAATATTATTGAGTTGATAATATATTAACCCAGGTTTACTAAAATCTAGTGTAAGTGAATGTCCAGCTTAGTCTCCCAAATGATAAAATAGGTAAAAAATTAAGCACTCGAGGGACTTCCTGGAAGATGGCGGCTTAGTAAGACGCGCGGATCTTAGTTTCTTCTCCAGGACACCTACTAGGGGAGTAGAAACGATACAGAAAGCGCCCAAAGCCACAACAGAGATAAAAAAGACAGCGTACCCCATCCTGGAACGGCTGGCTGGCTGAGAGAAGCAGCTCGGGTGAGATCGCCGAGGCGCGCGGGCCTTACCGGGAGGGGTGGCAAGCGGCCGGAGTTACTCCCTTCCCCCTTCCCGGGCCGGCTGGGAGAATTGGAGAGGCGGTCCCCTGAAACCGCCGCGGCTGGCGCCCACACCACGCGCAGCCCCCGGACCAACTGAGAGAATTGGATCGGAAACCCCCAGGCCGCGGAGAACGGTGACGGGTGGGGGAGGCCCCTTCCAAACCCGTGACTCCCGGGGAACGTGCACTCTCCCGGGCGGGCTGCTGCCGCTGGCGCCCTCCCACCACGCTTGTTGCCCAGGGCCGACTAGGAAATTCGGACGGGCTCTTTCCCTGGCTGCGGTGACCAGCAACCCTCCCTGCATTCGGACCCCGGCCAGCTCAAGCCGCTTCGGCTAGCGAACCCCCAGGACGGTGAGAGTTTTCCAAAGTTTAAGGTCCCACAGCACCTTTTACTGGTGGGACCCGCAGACAAACGTGTGCCACGAGTGCCACCTACTGGGCAGGATAAGAAAAACAGAACCCAGAGATTTCACAGAAAAATATTACAACCTTGCTGGGTCCAACACCAAGAGAAATCTGAATAAATGCCCAGACGCCAGCAGCAGAAGATAACTGTCCACGCTCAAAAGATTGAGAATATGGCTCAGTCAAAGGAACAAACCAATAGCTCAAATGAGACACAAGAGCTGAGACAACTAATGCTGAATATACGAACAGAAATGGAAAACCTCTTCAAAAATGAAATCGATAAATTGAGGGAGGACATGAAGAGGACATGGGCTGAACATAAAGAAGAAATAGAAAAACTGAAAAAACAAATCGCAGAACTTATGGAAGTGAAGGATAAAGTAGCAAACATAGAAAAAATAATGGATAGCTACAATGATAGATTTAAAGAGACAGAAGATAGAATTAGTGATTTGGAGGATGGAACATCTGAATTCCAAAAAGAAACAGAAACTATAGGGAAAAGAATGGAAAAATTTGAACAGGGTATCAGGGAACTCAAGGACAATATGAACCGCACAAATATACGTGTTGTGGGTGTCCCAGAAGGAGAAGAGAAGGGAAAAGGAGGAGAAAAACTAATGGAAGAAATTATCACTGAAAATTTCCCAACTCTTATTAAAGACCTAAAATTACAGATCCAAGAAGTGCAGCGCACCCCAAAGAGATTAGACCCAAATAGGCGTTCTCCAAGACACTTACTAGTTAGAATGTCAGAGGTCAAAGAGAAAGAGAAGATCTTGAAAGCAGCAAGAGAAAAGCAATCCATTACATACAAGGGAAACCCAATAAGACTTTGTGTAGATTTCTCAGCAGAAACCATGGAAGCTAGAAGACAGTGGGATGATATATTTAAAATACTAAAAGAGAAAAACTGCCAGCCAAGACTCCTATATCCAGCAAAATTGTCCTTCAAAAATGAGGGAGAAATTAAAACATTCTCAGACAAAAAGTCACTGAGAGAATTTGTGACCAAGAGAACAGCTCTGCAAGAAATACTAAAGGGAGCACTAGAGTCAGATACGAAAAGACAGAACAGAGAGTACGTATGGAGAAGAGTGTAGAAAGAAGGAAAGTCAGATATGATATATATAATACAAAAGGCAAAATGTTAGAGGAAAATATTATCCAAACAGTAATAACACTAAATGTCAATGGACTGAATTCCCCAATCAAAAGACATAGATTGGCAGAATGGATTAAAAAACAGGATCCTTCGATATGCTGTCTACAGGAAACACATCTTAGACCCAAAGATAAACATAGGTTGAAAGTGAAAGGTTGGGAAAAGATATTTCATGCAAATAACAACCAGAAAAGAGCAGGAGTGGCTATACTAATATCCAACAAATTAGACTTCAAATGTAAAACAGTTAAAAGAGACAAAGAAGGACACTATATACTAATAAAAGGAACAATTAAACAAGAAGACATAACAATCATAAATATTTACGCACCGAATCAGAATGCCGAAAATACGTGAGGAATATACTGCAAACACTGAAAAGGGAAATAGACTCATATACCATAATAGTTGGAGACTTCAACTCACCACTCTCATCAAGGGACAGAACATCTAGACAGAGGATCAACAAAGAAATAGAGAATCTGAATATTACTATAAATGAACTAGACTTAATAGACATTTATAGGACATTACATCCCACAACAGCAGGATACACCTTTTTCTCAAGTGCTCATGGATCATTCTCAAAGATAGACCATATGCTGGGTCACAAAGAAAGTCTTAACAAATTTAAAAAGATTGAAATCTTACACAACACTTTCTCGGACCATAAAGGAATGATGTTGGAAATCAATAATAGGCGGAGTGCCAGAAAATTCACAAATACGTGGAGGCTCAACAACACACTCCTAAACAACGACTGGGTCAAAGAAGAAATTGCAAGAGAAATTAGCAAATACCTCGAGGCGAATGAAAATGAAAACACAACATATCAAAACTTATGGGACGCAGCAAAGGCAGTGCTAAGAGGGAAATTTATTGCTCTAAATGCCTATATCAGAAAAGAAGAAAAGGCAAAAATTCAGGAATTAACTATCCATTTGGAAGAACTGGAGAAAGAACAGCAAGCTAACCCCAAAGCAAGCAAAAGGAAAGAAATAACAAAGATTAGAGCACAAATAAATGAAATTGAAAACATGAAAACAATAGAGAAAATCAATAAGGCCAGAAGTTGGTTCTATGAGAAAATCAATAAGATTGATGGGCCCTTAGCAAGATTGACAAAAAGAAGAAGAGAGAGGATGCAAATAAATAAGATCAGAAATGGAAGAGGAGACATAACTACTGACCTCACAGAAATAAAGGAGGTAATAACAGGATACTATGAACAACTTTACGCTAATAAATACAACAATTTAGAGGAAATGGACGGGTTCCTGGAAAGACATGAACAACCAACTTTGACTCAAGAAGACATAGATGACCTCAACAAACCAATCACAAGTAAAGAAATTGAATTAGTCATTCAAAAGCTTCCTAAAAAGAAAAGTCCAGGACCAGATGGCTTCACATGTGAATTCTACCAAACGTTCCAGAAAGAATTAGTACCAATTCTCTTCAAACTCTTCAAAAAAATCGAAGTGGAGGGAAAACTACCTAATTCATTCTATGAAGCCAACATCACCCTCATACCAAAACCAGGCAAAGATATTACAAAAAAAGAAAACTACAGACCAATCTCTCTAATGAATACAGATGCAAAAATCCTCAATAAAATTCTAGCAAATCGTATCCAACAACACATTAAAAGAATTATACATCATGACCAAGTAGGCTTCATCCCAGGTATGCAAGGATGGTTCAACATAAGAAAATCAATTAATGTAATACACCATATCAACAAATCAAAGCAGAAAAATCACATGATCATCTCAATTGATACAGACAAGGCATTTGACAAGATTCAACATCCTTTCCTTTTGAAAACACTTCAAAGGATAGGAATACAAGGGGACTTCCTTAAAATGATAGAGGGAATATATGAAAAACCCACAGCTAATATCATCCTCAATGGGGAAAAATTGAAAACTTTCCCCCTAAGATCAGGAACATGACAAGGATGTCCACTATCACCACTATTATTCAACATTGTGTTGGAGGTTCTAGCCAGAGCAATTAGACAAGAAAAAGAAATAGAAGGCATCAAAATTGGAAAGGAAGAAGTAAAACTATCACTGTTTGCAGACGATATGATACTATACGTTGAAAACCTGGAAAAATCCACAACAAAACTACTAGAGCTAATAAATGAGTACAGCAAAGTAGCAGGTTGCAAGATCAACATTCAAAAATCTGTAACATTTCTATACACTAGCAATGAACAAGTGGAGGGGGAAATCAAGAAACGAATCCCATTTACAATTGCAACTAAAAGAATAAAATACCTAGGAATAAATTTAACTAAAGAGACAAAAAACCTATATAAAGAAAACTACAAAAAACTGCTAAAAGAAATCACAGAAGACCTAAATAGATGGAAGGGCATACCGTGTTCATGGATTGGAAGACTAAATATAGTTAAGATGTCAATTCTACCTAAATCGATTTACAGATTCAACGCAATACCAATAAAAATCCCAACAACTTATTTTTCAGAAATAGAAAAACCAATAAGCAAATTTATCTGGAAGGGCAGGGTTCCCCGAATTGCTAAAAGTATCTTGAGGAAAAAAAACGAAGCTGGAGGTCTCATGCTGCCTGACTTTAAGGCATATTATGAAGCCACAGTGGTCAAAACAGCATGGTACTGGCATAAAGATACATATATTGACCAATGGAATCGAATAGAATGCTCAGATATAGACCTTCTCATCTATGGACATTTGATCTTTGATAAGGCAGTCAAGCCAATTCACCTGGGACAGAACAGTCTCTTCAATAAATGTTGCCTAGAGAACTGGATATCCATATGCAAAAGAATGAAAGAGGACCTGTACCTCACACCCTATACAAAAGTTAACTCAAAATGGATCAAAGATCTAAACATTAGGTCTAAGACCATAAAACAGTTAGAGGAAAATGTTGGGAGATATCTTATGGATCTTACAACTGGAGGCGGTTTTATGGACCTTAAACCTAAAGCAAGAGCACTGAAGAAGGAAATAAATAAATGGGAACTCCTCAAAATTAAACACTTTTGTGCATCAAAGAACTTCATCAAGAAAGTAGAAAGACAGCCTTCACAATGGGAGACAATATTTGGAAATGATATATCAGATAAAGGTCTAGTATCCAGAATTTATAAAGAGATTGTTCATCTCAACAACAAAAAGACAGCCAACCCAATTACAAAATGGGAAAAAGACTTGAACAGACACCTCTCAGAAGAGGAAATACAGATGGCCAAGAGGCACATGAAGAGATGCTCAATGTCCCTGGCCATTAGAGAAATGCAAATCAAAACCACAATGAGATATCATCTCACACCCACCAGAATGGCCATTATCAACAAAACAGAAAATGACAAGTGCTGGAGAGGATGCGGAGAAAGAGGCACACTTATCCACTGTTGGTGTGAATGTCAAATGGTGCAACCACTGTGGAAGGCAGTTTGGCGGTTCCTCAAAAAGCTGAATATAGAATTGCCATACGACCCAGCAATACCATTGCTAGGTATCTACTCAAAGGACTTAAGGGCAAAGACACAAACGGACATTTGCACACCAATGTTTATAGCAGCATTATTTACAATTGCAAAGAGATGGAAACAGCCAAAATCTCCATCAACAGAAGAGTGGCTAAACAAACTGTGGTATATACATACGATGGAATATTATGCAGCTTTAAGACAAGATAAACTTATGAACCATGTAATAACATGGATGGACCTAGAGAATATTATGCTGAGTGAATCCAGCCAAAAACTAAAGGACAAATACTGTATGGTCCCACTGATGTGAACGGTCATTCGAGAATAAACTTGAAATATGTCATTGGTAACAGAGTTCAGCAGGAGTTAGAAACAGGGTAAGACAATGGGTAATTGAAGCTGAAGGGATACAGACTGTGCAACAGGACTAGATACAAAAACTCAAAAATGGACAGCACAATAATACCTAATTGTAAAGTAATCATGTTAAAACACTGAATGAAGCTGCATCTGAGCTATAGGTTTTTGTTTTGTTTTGTTTTGTTTTGTTTTGATTTTACTATTATTACTTTTATTTTTTTCTCTATATTAACATTCTATATCTTTTTCGGTTATGTTGCTAGTTCTTCAAAACCAATGCAAATGTACTAAGAAATGATGATCATGCATCTATGTGATGATGTTAAGAATTAATGATTGCATGTGTAGAATGGTATGATCTCTAAATTTTGGGTTAATTTCTTTTTTTCCATTAATTAAAAAAAAAAAAAAAGAAAAAAGAGAAGGGATAATTGGAGATGAAGGGATACAGACTGTACAACGGGACTGGATATAAAAACTCAGAAATGGACAGCACAATACTACCCAATTGTAATGCAATTATGTTAAAACACTGAATGAAGCTGCATGTGAGGTATAGGTTTTTTGTTTTTGTTTTTTTTTCTTTCTATTATTGTTTTAATTCTTATTCTGTTGTCTTTTTATTTCTTTTTCTAAATCGATGCAAATGTACTAAGAAATGATGAATATGCAACTATGTGATGTTATTAAGAATTACTGATTGTACATGTAGATTGGAATGATTTCTAATTGTTTTGTTAATTCTTTTTTTAATTAATAAAAAAAATCAGTTAAACATAAAAAAAAAAATTAAGCACTCACACACACACACACACACACACACACACACACACACTACTCATACAAAGCTCAGCTTTTTTCTGGGGTAGAACTCATGAAAATAATCTCTCATGGCTCAACATAATATATGGCTACTTTCAGATTCATTATTCCTGGATATAGATAGCTTCACAAATTATCTTTCCTCTCCCAGGAAAGATAGATCGGTTTAGGAAGGAATTGACAAGTGAGGTAGGGAACTATCATGTATTAAATCATGTACTCTAGAGAAGGTAGGTTCATGTCCCAATGCCTGGTCCTGTGGTTGGGAACTCCATTATAAATAATACCTTTGAAGATATTATTAGTTAAGGTGTGTCACACCTGCATAAGAGTGGGTCTTAATTTAATATGGCTAAACACCTTATAAGCAAAGGAAATTGGACATGGAAAAGGAAGCCAGGAGGATCAACCAGAAGTTTGAAGTCTATACAACCTGGAAGAAAAATGAGAGAATGATGTCACATGCATTGCCATATGACAGAAAAGTCAAGTTCCTACGGATCACAGCAACTATCCAGAGAAAACCACAGTCTTCACAATGAAAGCAAAGTCTTGCTGATGTCTCAATTTTGGACATTTCCAAGCTTAAAAAGCCAATAAACTCCTGTGGTTTAAGCTAATCTATTGTGTGGTATTTGTTTTAGCAGCCCAGAAGCTAGAACAGGGATTAATTGATTAGGTTGAGCATATACTCTAATTCTGAAATACTATTAGCTGCTGTTAGACAACTTTCGTTTCTTAGCCTGGACAGTGAGATTCACCCTTCTGTTAGGACATTAGCTCAAATTGCATGTAACTGAATTTTAATGCTCATGCGCATTAGAGTCTTTCAAACTGATATAATCAAAATATATTTTTAAATGGTTAAAAAAAAATCTGAAGATACCAAATAAGTGATGTTTGAAAACTATGCTATAGAATTTGCCAAAATGGTATTACTAAACTTTATGACCTGGGAGACCCTTGACACGCTCTCAACCATTAAAGATTCCCCCGCAAAACAGGCCAAACCTTTGATTTTGAGGCTTGCCTTTATGAAACTTATTATTATTATGTTTTTCTTTTGCATGGGCAGGCACCGAGAATCGAAGCCAGGTCTCTGGTATGGCAGGCAAGAAGTCTGCCTGCTGAGCTACCATGACCTGCCCTGAAACCTATTTTTATAGCAGAGAAGCTAAGACTACCTATAATTTTGCCTAACAGCTGCTCCCAGGAAACCTCTTTTCCTACTCAAATGCATCCTCTCTCTTTCTAAACCCAACTTTTCAAGACCAACTATTAACCCCACCCTACCTCCATCACATGGGACATGACATTCAGGGGTGAAACTCTCCTTGACTGTGTGGGACATGATTCCCAAGGATGTGCATGTCCCTGGCACCTTGGGATCAACAATGACTTCCAGGCCAAAAGGGGGAAAAGAAATGTAACAAAATTAGGTAACAGTTCAAGTGGAGTTGAAAGGCTATTCTGGAGGTTACTCTCACACTAGATAATAATAATTGCTATATTTGCCAAACCCCAGCCAACATAATTCCTGCTAACCCTGAACACCAGGCTTTATCTGAGAGTCTACAAAAGTTTTGTGCACTAAGATTAATTGTCAGAAACCTCTAGCTGGTTCATAGACCACATAGATCCTGAAACCCAGAGGTGCCAGCCTCTTCAAGAATATCAGCTAGTTCCAGCCCCCCATACCATACTGTTGACATCGCTTTTCAACCTCAAAAAGTTAGAATGGGCATAGCCCAAATATATCTAAAGATTGGGAGAAGGATGAAAGGAGAAGGAGGGGGAGTTCTAACAGAGAAATTAGGATTTAACAAATGAATATGACTACTGAATCACTAATTGATAGTTCTTTTTAGTCTCCAGTGTCTTGGAGCAGATAGAAGGAAAAACCTGAAATTGTGGGGACACCACCTATACCAAACTTTGAAATCTGTTCTATAACTACTTGTTAAAATTTTTTACTTTTTTGTATTTATTTGATATCTCACAATAAAAAAAATGTTAAAAAGTTAAAGGTATTCTATTATAGAGTATATTTTTTACTTTAAATATTATAATTGATATTCTGATAAATTGCATTTTAATAAGATTTGTGAATAAGTTTCATTTAGTGTTTTATCATTGATTAAAATATTCTTTATCTAAAAGGTTTCTTTCCTTTTGGTTTCAATTCACACATGGCTCAGTCACTGATTAAGTCTCATCCAATGATTCGCACCTTACATCTATAATCTTAGAAGTGTTGGCACTGAGGCAATTCATTCAAAGTCCTTGTTAATGAAAGGAACAACTAACTGATTTATCTGCATTAAGAAACCTCATTTTTCATTGATAGATAACTTTTATAAAAGATTCTGAATCATCTGCCTTAAAATAAGATAGTTACTGCATTATCTTGAGATAAATTTTAAAACATAAATATATATATCTCTATCTCACTATCTAGCTATCTATCTTTAAGGGATGATATATCTAGCCATATTTCATCCCTTAAAAGTTCAGTTTAAATAGCATTTATCTCTAAATCCATTTTATTTTAGAAAACACAAAATCATTATTTTTCTTATATAATTTCACTTCACTTAAATATTTAAATTGGAGGAAAGACCTTGCCCTTGCAATGAAGATACTTTTTAAGTCACTGTTACAGCCTGTGATTCTTATTCTCCATTTCCCAAATGCAGAAATAGAATTCAGCAGTGCATTTAATTGGAATTTAGATATCTTACCATTCTGTCTCCCATCAGGGTTATGGAATTCCTGACAAATGATCTATTATATTAAAGTTGTCATCAGTACAGGGAGGTCTATGTAAACATAGTTTAAGAGAAAGATACTCTAAGGAGAAGAATTGCAAATTGCTAAGGAACCTATTCACATTTGCAAATCTATACAGTGGTGGTTCGAAGCTGTACATACTCCAGAAAAAAAAATGTTCTTAAAGCTAATCCAATCTTGTGAGTATAAACCTATTATATGTAGAACCTTTTGATGAGGCTATTTCAGTTAAGGTGTGACCCATCTTATACAGAATGGGTGTTAATCTTCTCACTTGAGTCATTATTAATATAATGAATACAAAGAGAGAGAGAAAGAGAAAGCCACAGAAGCAAGAAACTGAAAGTAATGAAACCTGAAAGAGAAGGAAGAGGCCAGCAGGTGCTGTCATGTGCTCTGCCTTGTGGCAGAAGAGCCAAGGAAGGTCAGAAGCCCATATTTGGGAAGAAATCATAGCTTTGAGGATGCCTTGATTTGAACATTTCCCTGGCCTCAAAACGTAAGCTAATAAGGCCCCATTGTTCAAGCCAACCCATTTTTTGATGTCTGCTTTGAGTAGCCTAGGAAACTACAACAAATACCTTTTAAATATTTAAAAGCACCAATCCTACCAAAAGGACCACGTATCAGTGAGAGAATAGTGTAGCAACATTATATTTAAGTTTCTCATTGAAGCAAAAGTCAAATATATTTCTCATTATGGTCAAAGGGGGAGTAATTCTATTTTTAATAACATCAATATAAATAGTAAATAGTAAATAGTAAATAATAGTAAAATTAAATTGTTTGAGTGCACAATCTTAGATCTTCAATTTCTTAAAAGTAACAATTGCTAAAATTCTGTTATGAATTTTTATTGAAAACAAAAGCAAATTTCTTACAGTCATGTGAGATACACACGCAAAGAGACAGGAATTTCTATACTAAGACTTAGGAATTAGGCACGATGATAGTCTGCTCTGTTTGGTATGAAAAACATAGGAAGAATGGATCCAGACTGAAATAGCAAGGGTTAGGCACATAATGGGATAATGCTGAGGCTAACTCCAAAATAGTGTCTAGAGAAAGAACAATGGTCTAAAGTTAAAATTTAGTCTTTTGTCAGCAATAGTCTAGAGTCAGAAATCCCAAAGTGTTAAAATCATATGGGTATTGTATAATGCAAGGAATTCAGACACAATTCCTAATTTGCCCCTTAACTACAACATAGTTATATAGCTTAAAATTAAGAGACCTGGGTGGGCCATGGTGGCTCAGTGACCAAGTTCTCACTCTTGCCATGCCGGAGACCTGGGTTTGATTCTTAGTGCCTGATCATGCAAAAAAATAAGCAAACAAACAAGCAAAAACAAATTAAGAGAACTGCCAATGGACAGTAGTGTTTTTACTTGGAACAGAATAAAGTTCTAGGTCCAAATCATGTTCTCTCACATTTCATTGTTTGAATAACAATGTTCCATTCTTAAGACAAGAGCAAAATATATGAATAGGAACAGAGCAGAATACCAATGTTCAAGGCTCATGTGATGGTTGAGTGCAGAAGAATTTAAACCCAAGGTAAGATAGGCCTGCATTAGTTCTCTCTGATCACTATGTTCAAGGTCCAATAATCTCAAGGAGAGAAGTAGAAATTCAGCATTGGTCTCTGTCATGGTCAGCTTCATGTGTCAACTTGGCCAAGTGGTGGTACCTGTTTGTCTGGTTGGGCAAGTGCTGGCCTGTCTGTTGTGATGAGGACATTTCATAGAATTAGATCATGACCACGTCAGCTACATTCACAGCTGATTCCATTTGTAATCAGCCAAAGGGAGTGTATTCTTCAATGAGTATTACTCAGTCTAATTACTGGAAGCCTTTTAAGGAGGATTCAGAAGAGGCAACTCTCTTCCTGTTTTGGCTGGTGAGGCTCTCCTGTCAAGTTCGTCCAGATCCTCCATTGGAATCATCAGCTTCACAGCCTGCCTGGCAGATTTTGGACTCTGTGTTCCCGCAGTCACATGGGACACTTCTATAAATTTTATATTTGCGAGTGTTCCCTATTGATTCTGTTTCTCTAATGAACCCTAACTAATACAGTTGTTCTATTTGCTAGTTGCCTGAATGCAGTATATCAAAAATGAAATGGCTTTTAAAAAGGGGAATTTAATAAGTTGCTAGTTTACAGTTCTAAGGCCAAGAAAATGTCCCAATTAAAACAAGTCTATAGAAATGTCCAATCAAAGGCATCCAGGGAAAGATACTTTGGTTCAAGAAAGCCGATGAAGTTCATGGTTTCTCTCTCAAGTGGAAAGGCACATGGTGAACATGGTTAGGGTTCCTATCTCATCTGGAAGGGCACATGGCGAACACAGAATTATCTGCTAGCTTCTTCTGGCTTCCTGTTTCATGAAGCTTCCCAGGAGGTGATTTCCATCTTCATCTCCAAAGGTCTCTGGCTGTGGACTCTCTACTTCATGGTGCTGCAGCATTCTCCACTCTCTCTGAATCTCTCATTCTCCAAAATGTTTCCTCTTTTATAGGACTCCAGAAACTTATCAAGACCCACCCAAATGTGTGGAGACATGTCATCACCTAATCCAGCTTTACAACCACTCATGATTAAATCACATCTCCAGGGAGATGATCTGATTACAATTTCAAACATACAGTATTGAATAGGGATTATTCTGCCTTTATGAAATGGGATTTATATTAAAACATGGCTTTTCTAGGGGACATATATCATTTCAAACCAGCACAGTCTCTTCTCCTGTGAATTCCTATTTAAAATTTGATTGGACAAGGCCCCAAAGCATTTTATATGAAGTTGTTCTAGTTTGCTAGCTGCCAGAATTCAATATACCAGGAACAGAATGGCTTTTAAAAAGGGGAATTTAATAAGTTGCTAGTTTACAGTTCTAAGGCTGAGAAAATGTCCCAATTAAAACAAGTCTATAGAAATGTCAATCTAAGGCATCCCAGAAGAGATATACAAAGGAGGAACAGTCTTAGGATACATATTTCCATAGGGAGGAAGGAACACAGGGGTCACTGGACCCAAGCAGTTTTGAAACTTTGCAGGGCAAAGTCCATTTGATTTCAAAGTCTGAGAGTCATTTATCTTCAGGGCTTCTGAAAGCGGCAGTCCCACCCCTTCTGAATACCTATGCAGAGGCCTACCTCTCTCTGAACGCAACCTTGGGGGATATTGGGGAGACCACCTTCTTCTTGGCTCTACCCTTTCCAAGCATTGGGTCTGTACCCAGGCTCTCTGCCATCTCCAGGGCACATGCTCAACCCCTCCATGTGGTGGCAGCCAGGGTCTCCCCAAACCCCAAAGAATGTACTTCACCCTCTCTCTTCCATTGCAACCAGGTGGAAGGCCCATCCTCTGCCTTTGGGGCAAACTCACTCTCTCCATGGGCTTGGGTGGGTCTGTTCTCTGCCCAAGACTTCTTGACTTCAGACTTCAGCCTCCATGGTTTTGCCTCTGAAGTTATTTTTCCTCCAATGTGTCCCTTCTCTGAACCCCCAGTCCAGACTGGCAGCGGTTCTGTTTATACAGGTCCCACAGCACTCTTGTTGGGTTTCTATGCAGTAGCCTTGGATCATGCCCATCAGACATAAGGAGTTTCCGCAAATCCTCCTGGATAACTCCATGTCCGGTCCTGGTTTTCTCTGAAATGGCTGACTGGTTCCACATCTGGCCAAATCCTCACATGGAGCACTATTCTCTGGGGTCTCCTTTCCTGGAAGCCCAGAATTTTCCAGAACATCAATTACTGCATAAGACTAAAGGAAGAGATGCTTATTTGGCATCTTGTATCTTCTTGTATTTTCTATAGTATCCTATCTAATGTAACCCTTAGGATCAATTTATTTAAACAGCATAATTACATGGAACCTAGAATAGGGAACAAGATCTTATTATTCTATACAGGTTAATATAATAACCCAACACATTCCAGGGTAATTTGGGTAGAAAATAAAAAGCATTTACAAAGTTCCCTTGAGGGACTGGGGAAAACTGTGGAATTATCAATGTTCTCCACCTGGGGAATTCCTTACATTCTCATAAGTATTAGAGACTCCCAATTTAATAAGCCAAGTCTTCAATCTTGGGACTTGCCCTTATGAAACTTATTCATGTAAAGGAGAAGCTATGCCTTCTTATAATAAAGCCTGAGAGTCACCGCAGACAACCACTTTTGTTGTTCAGATGAGGCCTCTCTCAGAACCAACACTGCAAATAAACCCACTCCCCCCATGTGGAACATGACTCCCTGTATTAGGATTCTCTAGAGAAGCAGAATCAACAAGAAACACAGTCTTCTCACAACTGTTGCAGATTCTTCCCCTAATCCATTTAAAAAACCTTTCCAACATGTTTTGTATCTGCAAACTGCAGCAGCATCCCACTCTCAGTACCAAAATCTTTTCAAGTTTGCTAGCAGCCAGAATGCAATATACCAGAAACGGAATGGCTTTTAAAAGGGGGAATTTAATAAGTTACAAGTTTACAGTTCTAAGGCTGAGAAGATGTCCCAATTAAAACAAGTCTATAGAAATGTCCAATTTAAGGCATCTGGGGAAAGATACCTTGGTTCATGAAGGCTGATGACGTTCAATGTTTCTCTCTCAGCTGGAAGGGCACATGGTGAACATGGAAGTACCTACCAGCTTTCTTGTGGCTCTACAAAAAAGGACTCTCTCCAAAATGTTTCCTCTTTTAAAGGATTCCAGTAAGCAACTCCACTTTCAGAGGGTGGAGACACACCTCCATGGAAATCATCTAATTAAAAGTTACCACCCACAACTGGGTGAGTCACATCTCCATGGAAACAATCAAAATGCTCCCACCCAGCAATATTGAATGAGGATTAAAGAACATGGCTTTTCTGGGGTCCACCACAGATTCAAATCAGTGCAGAAGTATTATCTTAGATTGGTTTATCTGTGGCAGTGGATCACCCTTGAGAAAACAGATTAAGATTAAATAAAGGGTCTATGAAACCTGTCTTGATTTTCTGATATGGATTCTTTCCTTTCAAATTACGTAGGCCATAACTATAAATGTAGAAAAGAAAAAAAAAACATAAAACAAACAAAAAAAATAATAAAATAGAACCAGAACTACTCAATACTTGCCTCTAAAAATAAAACTTTCTCTTTTATATGAGTTCATCAATGAAGTAAAAATAATTATAGATTGAGACTAAATTGACTTTATCCTTGGAATGCAATATTGGATGAATAGAAATTCTGTGGATTCATTACTCATATTAACAATTATTATTATTTTAATAATAGCCAAAATTTTATTAATATTTAATTTCAAATAGTCCAATCAATTAATTAAACAAAATAACATACAACAAGAAAATAAATGAGAACTTACACTGATAAAATCTAAATTAAAAAGCATAGTGGTTTACATTAGATCTATTATCTTTAAAGTAAAATAATATAAATATTGTTTTTACTATTTCTATTTAATATTGCACTGAAGGGTCAAGCTAAAGCAAAACATAATCACCAGTATATTACTAGTATTGGTATAATAGTATAATAGTAAATAATTCTATAGCATACCAAAAAATAATTTGCAAAAAATTATGTTTTTACATTCATAACAACTATAGCATTTACAGAAAATTATACAAGACATGTAAAAAAACTAACAAAGAAAAGCAAGAACATCAATAAAGAATACGATAGACATAAACTTTCATAGAAGAACGTATTCAATATTGTAAGGATGGAAATTGTCAGTCACAATTAAGATTGGATTTTATGGCTTAAATATGTATTTCACAGTAACATAACAAAATAAGGGTTTCTTTTAATCACCCACAATTTCTGGACATCGCCTGTACTAAGTGTTGGTGTAGCTTCTCTACAAAGTCATCAATGTTCCAGATTCCTTCTATCTTTCTCTTGTACTAATCTTAGCACAGATATATTTTAAAGGTGGACAGAATATTCTTAAATGCATGATATGGGATTTAAGTGTAAGTAAGAAATCTCAATGGCTCCACAATTTTCATATCATGATGGAACATAGTTGTCATCAATGTTGATGGATCAGGAATCCAATGCTAAAAAGTTACAGAAAATAAGAGAAACCAGTAAAAGGGTTTAAAGGATGCATTCTAAAATTTAAAGGAAAAATAAAGGAAAGAAGTAACCTTGAAAAAAAGTGAAAAGAATGAATTAAATGATTTCAGGTAATCAAGAAAAACGTGAAGATTGAGAATTGACCATTAGATTTAGTAACATGAATTCCTCAGTTACTTCTATAAGAAATAGAGTTTTGGTAGCATGGCAAAAAGCAGATGGAGGTGAATTTAGGAGAGAATGAGAAAACAATTGGATCTAGTGAGATTTAGATAATTTTTGAAGTATTTTGTTCATGGAGGAGTAGATAAATATTTTTGTAGCTAAAGAGAGGTTTAGAAAATTATATTTATATAAATCTAAATTCATGATGATACAGAAAGAAAAGTGTATTGTTTGCTCAATGTCCTTGAATAGATGAAAGGAATTAGACTGTAGTGTACTTATAGAGGGACTTGATTTTGTTGGGTATATAAATCATTTGTTTCGGTTACTAGCTAGAAACAAATATGAGGACATGTTTTGGGGGGATTCTGAAAGGTTTGACACTGTTTGCTGATGTTTTTTTCCAATTCTAACTTCCCTGATGTTTTCGTGGCATAGAAAAGGGGAGAGAGAGATAGAAGTAATGATGAGGAAACAGTATCATTCACAACAGAAAAGGAAATTTATCACAGCAATTCTCAGTGGAAATTTATTTCTGCTTACTGGCCACCACCCTGTCTCATGCTGGCAAAATGTATTAGTTTTCCTTTTTAGTTGAGGATATTTTTTTCCCAAACAAAAATATGGTTTTGTTCACAAGAAAGAAGAAAATAATGGAATTTTTGTAGGTAGATGGCAGTGTCCTCTACATCCAATAATAGCTCAACAAAAACTTTCACAAAACTTGATAGGCTAGAAATAAAATTTACTTGAACAAGTAAATTACAAAAATCACCAAGAAAGTTTGATAAAAAGTAAACAACAAAAAATAAATTTCAATTTGTGGGATATTAAAGCATTAACAAGTGTGCTGGTTTGAAAGAATGTATGCCTCCTAGAAAAGCCATGTTTTAATCAAAATCCCATTTCATAAAAGTAGAACAATCCCTGTTCAATACTGTATGTTTGAAACTATGATTGGATGGTCTCCCTGGATGATGTGATTTATTCAAGAGTGGTTGTTAAACTGGATTAGGTGAGGACATGTCTCCACCCATTTGGGTGGGTCTTGATTGGTTTACTGGAGTCCTATAAAAGAGGAAACATTTTGGAGAATAGAGATTCAGAGAGCAGTTCCACAAAGCAGAGAGTTCATGAGCAAGTGACCTTTGGAGATGAAGAAGGAAAATGCATCCCTGAGAGCTTCATGAAAGCAGAAGCCAGGGGAGAAGAAGCTAGCAGATGACACAGTATTCGCCATGTGTCCTTCCAGATGAGAGAGAAACCCTGACCGTGTTCACCACGTGCCTTTCCAGATGAGAGAGAAACTCTGACTGTGCTCACCATGTGTCCTTCCACTTTAGAGAGAAACCCTGAACTTCATCAGCCTCCTTGAACCAAGGAATCTTTCCCTTGATGCCTTTGTTTGGACATTTCTATAGACTCGTTGTAATTGGGACATTTTCTCGGCCTTAGAACTGTAAACTAACAACTCATTAAATTCCCCTTTTTAAAAGTCATTGCATTTGGGCAGCTAGCAAACTAGAACAACAAGCAACAACAATGGCATGAGAAATGGCCCCAAAATAAACGCATTTATCAATGTGACAGATAGAATCCAGAAAAATTAAACTTTTAATGAAATTGTATTGTTGGAAACGGTATTTAAAAATTGTGAACTAGTATTTTGTTAAGAAGATTGCATTGAAAAAACCAACTAACATTTGGGAAAAATATCTCTATTTCCACCATTTGCAAAAACAAAACCCAAGTATGTTTGAAACATATCTGTTAAAAAGAGCAATGAAATTATTAAAAAGAATATATGCTGATGCATATATTATTTTATTCATCAAAATACATTTTCCATGATAAGTATATTCTGGTGGCTATTGTAAGTAATAGGGATCTATTAACAAGACAGAAACTATTTCTGCTATCATAGAAATAATGATTGATAATCCTGGTTAAAGTAAATCAGTGACTCAAATAACCGCAACATCTATAATTAAAAAAAAAAAATCATGAAAATACAATAAATGTAACTAAAGAACAAGAACTATGTTTGCCAAATATATTTAAAAATTACTATCCAGAATATATGAAATAAGTCTACAAGTCAAAAATACATCCTAAAAGGAAACTGAGAAAACATATAAATAGGTGTTGTACAGAAGTGCAAATTGGTTTCACAATACTTGAAAACAAATCTCTCAATTTTTAAATGAAAAATTCAAATAAAAAAACATATTCTCTAAATTAGCAAAATTAGCATTCCAATGAAAATTTTGAAAATTTGGAAAACTTAAAAAATGATCATAAATTCAAGCATGGACCAGAGTTACAACAGCACATGTGCAGTGTAATTTAGGCTCACCCATCTAAAAACTCCATGATGTAACAGTTCATTCCTTTATATGTAAGTATACTGAGCTAAATGAACTAAGAATGCATGTACAAAAACAAAACAGAACAAATAAAATAAAATATGGCAAAATTGTTTGGGATAGAAAACAACAAAAAGGGCACAAACAACCAAATTGGGGAAATGATAAAGTAAATTGCAGAGTGGAATACAGAAGAACAAAGTTTCTGGATGACATGAAATGATTTATTGTATACTGCAAAACAACAAACAGGAAAAAAATAAATTCCAGACACATATTTACAGTAGAATTTCATGTATAAACACAAGTATCCACAAAACACCACTCTATATTTTCATGGGGACCTATACAAGTAAATATATAAGTAGAAAGGTAAAAATATATTGAAATCAAATACATAAAAATGATTATTTGGGCAGGGGCAACTGTTCAAGGATAACTTCAGTCTTATCTGTAATTTTTAAATTTATACAAGGAAACTGTAGTTCAGCATTAGTTTAGCAAATAAATGAACAAAATAGAAAAATAATTTTAGGATATGCTATATAACAATAATGATGTTTCAAAAATAATATGATCAAATTGCCAGACTCAAAGTAAACTGCTAAAAGATGTTTGGGGATTCCCTGATAAAAGTATATTTTCATAATTTCATTTTCATATTAATTATTAATGTAAAAGGTGCTCTGAAAGACATTTACTATAGGAATAAATACTCCAATTGTCTGGAAGTATTGAAGTGTATGGGTTAAAGTTTGGCTTTGAAATTCCTGATTTTAGTTCCTGATTCCACTCTTGTCATTCTATCTGTGTAAACTGGAAAGAAATATTTACTCTAAGAGAAAATGAGGGAAATAAAATCACTTCTGCCTCAAATGATTGCCATGATGTTTACATGGATTTAACAATGTATAAGTCTTAGGAAATACCTGGGACATTGTAATGATTCAACAAATATTACCTCTTATTAATGATCTCTAAAAGTCAATAGCAGGGTAGTGTAAACATGGTTCAGTGGCAGAATTTTCGCCTGCCATGCCGGAGATCAGGGTTCCATACCCGGTCCGTGCCAATGCAAAAAAGGAAAAAAAAAAAAAAAAAATCAATAGCAAAGAAGAACAGAATGGACATATACAAGCAAATTCAATTTGCTAAAATGATACAGTTTGTTACTTCTAGGTGTTATCCAAGAAAAAAACAGGAATGTTTTAAGACAAGCTGCATATGAAATATTTGTTTTTCTCATTACATATAAAGTCGATATGCCAAAAATAATATCTCACCACACACATTGCCCACACTGGCCACTGGCAAAACATGCTTCCATGAGATATTCATCAACTGTTACTGGGTATTATTTCATTACTCTATTTTCGAGAATACGCTTTACTTCTCACGTCGTCTAATTACAGGAAAACTACATGCACACAAAAGAAGTGTTTTGTATCTTTCATTGGATGGCTAACCCAAAAATTAACTATTATTATTCCTTTTCAGAGAGCAAAGTTTGAGAATAGTGAAATTCTTTCTTAAGGTATTTTTTTTTTCTTTTTCATATAGCCATCGATTGTAGTGCATTGAAAATATAGTATTATTCCAAAGAATCATGGAAACTTAGCTATATTAATTGAATTTTATCATAAGCATTTTGATATTCTTCATTACCCAAGATCTGACATCCCGACAAATAATTTTTTTTCAACCATAAGGCTATAAGGCTAGAGTGTTTTGTTGTTGTTTCCCATGGGCAGGGTCGGACCGGGGTCTCCAGCATGGCAGGCGAGAATTCCGCGGCTGTGTCACCATTGCCGCCGCCCACCCATGAAGTTTATAATAACCTAAAACACTCCCAAAGGCTGTGGTTATCTAAGCTTGGCAGTAATTTCCAATTCACTAATGGATATTTCACAATACTGATAATACCGGCAAGCCTGTTTTAATTAAAATCAGCAGAAAATTATGAGGACAGAGCAATTGTTTAACATGAGCTTTCATTTTTTAATGTTTTCTTTCTGTTATTATGCAAAATAGTAATATTGACTTACTATATAGTCAACAATAAGATGGTAAAATATAACTTAGCAGGCTGTAAAAAGGCCTATTTATAGAAAAAGCATAATGACATTTTTCCCAAACATTCTAGAATCGGAACCTCCTTTTGCATTTACACACTGTTAAGTGTCTGAAGCACATTTGCTATTTCCTTTCAAAATATGCTAATTGTACATATAATTTAGTCACATTGTTTAAGTTCTGCATAGCAAATTGCACTATGCACATAATTCTTCCTTTTTATTGTTTATAAAATGTTTAAAGTACATCCAATTCACTTTAAGCTTTCTACTAAAACTACAGCTCATTGTCTTAAAATTTTACCTTATTGAGTTTTATATTTAAGAGCCTCTGCAGCAATTTAAAAGACTGTATTTCTAGGTAGTTGACAACCCATCACTGGAAATTATATCCCATCTGTCACTTCAACAATTTTCAACTGTTTCTTTTTCAATATTTTAATACTATATAATTCAATTTAGAATGATTTCTTTAGATGACTCTCAAGTTCTCAGTAACTATGGAATCTGTTCTGAAAGTAACAAAAAAAAATTGAATAATTTTCCTTTTTCTTTCTACTGTTTTCAATAGCTAGGGGTTCCTTTCATCATCCTGAGAAGTACAGGTTTAACCATTCAGCTGGGACAAATCAACAGATAAGCAATTCAATTTATTAGAAAGAATACTGAATTTAGAAATAGGGGAAATAAGTTGAAACACAGATTCTAAATTTAATAACTCTATAAGTTTGGGCAAATTCTACATCCTCAATTTGTTCCCCCAATTTGAAAAATTGAGCTTGGGATCATTTAATTCCTATTTATTCACTCACTATTTATGGTTTTACAACTACGTGCCAATAAATTTTCTGGGTGTTAGAGACACTGGATTGAACACAGAAATGTCCATGTTCTCAAGTCTTAAAAAATTTGGTGGGCTAAGTGTGGGTAGATAAATAATGAACAGAGTCAAAAGGCAAATGTGTATAATAGCTTAGAATCTGCCAAAAAATTCAATTACAATTTTATTTTTACTTTTAGTTCTTCCACGATCCCCAAATGTTATTATATTAAATTAAAATTTTTCCATTATATAATCCATATCCCTAAACCTCTTTCATGTTGCACTTTGCATGATTTCTTCAACTAGATTTTTTGGTTCACTAATTCTCTCTCCTTTGTTTAATTTAGGTTTTCATTTTCCCAAGCAAACACTCTCTCTCTAATTCTCTCATCTTCCTCTTTACTACAGATCTTGCCTACTGAGTGCCAACATTTAATTTGGAAATATTAGACTCTCAAGTTTAATTTGTTTAGATTAATTTACAAAAGAAGAAAATAAAGACTGTGGCAAACAAGTCAAATTTTACAAGAACTTCATGCATTTAACTATTTCTCTGTACTTTATCAAGATTATGAATGCCCAGCTTCTTGCCCACTTCAGCAGCTTCTTGGCTTCAGAAGGTCATAGTTAGAAGACGGATGCATTCATCGCATTGCCAACTTCTTAAAATCCTAAGCCATGTTACTAAGTAGTTTAGTCTGACAAAACTGCCAGAATGCAACACACCAGAAATGGATTGGCTTTTAATCAAAGGGGATTTATTTAGTTGAAAACATATAGTTCTTCAGAGGAAAGGCAGCTAACTTTCATCTGAGGTTTTCTGTTCCATGGGAAGGCACACATCTGCTGGCCTTCTCTCCTGGCTTCTGAGTTTCAACAGCTTTCTCCCAGGTGATTCTTTTCTGCATCACCAAAAGTCTGGGCTGAAATGCAAGTGCTGAAATGAAGTATGGTAGTGCTTGGGCTGTACTGCATTGAGTTCTCTTCTGACCTCTCCCTTGTAAGCCTCCAGCTAGTTAAATCATATATCACTCATTGCAGAAGATACTCTCCTTAGCCAACTGCAGATGCTAATGATTCAAGTCCCCAGCAACAGAAGAGGCACCCTTACCTGACCAACCTGACATCTGAACCTAACGACCACACTAAGGCTCTCCTGTTTTGGTCTAATCTGCTGCTTAACCTTCTCACTAAGTATTTTATATCTGTCATTATAATTTCCTTATATTTTATAGGCCTTCGACATTTCATAAAACATTGATTTTAGTTCACATGTGATTTTTTTCATACTGCTCTGTTATTCCTGTGAAGTTAGTATGTTAAATAACTTTGCTAATCATCTTAATTTTCCTAAACTTCCATTTTACTCAGGAAAATACAAAGAAGAAACAAAAAGAGCAACTGAGGCAGGCTGACTACCAGCAGTGCTAATTAAGACTCCTACCTCCAAGGACAAGAAAATCTAAGAGAAAAGTACTATCACTCCCCTTCTGTACTCATGAGAAAAGACTGTCTTTCAAAATAATTTGCAATAAGTGGCAGAACAAAGATGTTAAGCTGTTCTCTTTAACTTTTATGTCTGCTGTTCCACTACTTTGCTTGAAGGCCGACAGCATTTTTATGTTTTTATTGGGTCCAGTTCTCAGCATGAAGAGAATCAAATAGAGTCAGAATTCATTAAAGGCTAGTTGAATTTATTTGACTCAGCTCTTTCCTAATTCACTCCTTTCACCAATGCTTAAAGAAGAATTACATTTTCTGGGATGGTATTCGTGCTCTTCCTGTAAAAGGTAGCATTTATTTCCATTTCTCTAGGAAGATATGAATAATGGCCCTTATTTTATGACTATGGAGAGTAAAACATAAGTGACTACAAGGCTAATATAGAGTCGATATTTGAAGAAGGCTAGTAGCTAAGAGAGCTCTCTCTCCATCTTCTATGCCAACATCCTTTGAAAGAAAAAGGGAAAGTAATTTTCTTCTCTCCAGATACTAGCACCATACTGGAATCAAACAGTACTGGTACACTGTCAATCATTGGTTCCTATTTCTAAAATGCTGCCGGCTCTCTATGTTAAAATGCTTTAAGGGACATTGCAGTTAATACAAATATGTGCATTCTAGCAGTAGTGATAGTAGCAGTAATAAAAGTAGTAGTAGTAATACATTAACATAATGAGCCAGCATTTGGCAAGGAAAAATTAAGCTGAGGGAACTGTCTTAGAACACACACTTGAATATCCACTGTAGCCATGTAACCAAATCAGCAGTTGCTGATTTCATTTGTTAGTTTTTTTATATGTCATTTATGGAGACTTCGAAAAATAGCACCTTTTTATATCCAATTCTCATTAAAATGGGTAACAACTTCTTTTCCTTGTATATGTCATTATATTTATATATAAAATCATGCTGTTGATTATCAATAGCAGGAGAAAGATCTTGCTGGGTCAAATTGTCAAAGTCTTCAGTTAGTTAATATCAAAAATAAGTTTAAAGGTTTTTGCAAGGTCAGGTCCCCTATAAGTTAACTTGGAAAATTCACCATCTATTGCCAGTGATAGTGTTAGACAAGTAACAATATGATTTCTGCACAAAACATGAAATTAAGAAACATACGAAAAGAAGCATCTTATGTAGTTCTTAGGGTGATAAGGGTTAAAGTATGAAGCTTCCTTGTTTATGAATAACATTTTATTAATTACAATATAAGGCACTCTTTTTTATTGTAATTAAAGTTAAAAGCCTAATATTTGCATAAGTAAATAGAAGTTTACTGTCACAGAATATATAAAACATAATTTACTGAGATGTAAAGTTCCTATTCATACATCATAGCTTCCCTCTTTCCTTTCCTTTGAGAAGAGATACTTATTGTGAAGAGAAGCAAAGATTCTTTGCAGTAGGACTAACTTCATCCACATGGTCAGTACTTCTGCAATTCTTATAAATTCAGAATCCATAGTGGGTATGGGTTTAAATATAATATCTAATAGGAAAATTTTAATAATTCTAACATGAATATACCTTGAAAAAGTTGGTTTTATAGATGAGAAATTCCAATGATAAGGGACAGACTTTATAAGTTGGTGCCAGTCATATTCATTTTATGATTTGGGAATTTTGATAATATAACTTGTCGTAAAATGACCTACTCAAATACTGCCTGAACTTCAGAAATTTTTCACTTCCTTAGATTAAGGCCAGCAAAGCCAAGTGACAAAATAAATAAATCATTATGAAAATTAGCAATGTAGCTTGAATTAATGTATATGTTTGGCCCCAGATGTAGAGCTTGGAATGAGAAAAAGAATAATGAACAGCTAGCCTTTAGTAGAAGGTAGCAATTTTAGAGAATAATTACTGAGAAGTCAGTAAACGACCAGAGTTATCCTGATATGGTATTTCAAAGACGTAGGTTTCTAGGTATGGAAAATAAATTTCTTCAAATTTCTAATTTTAGGAAATGGGTTGCAAAGAATAAAGATTGGATTTTGTACTGCATGTAGAGTAGATGTGGGGACTAACTGATTCTCAGCTGTAGACTTTAGACATTCAAAGCAGGAACTGTTTTGTCAACTGCAGTTCAAATCCTGATTCCATGTTTTACTAGTTGTGTAACCTTGAGAATCTGGAAACACTCTCAGCCTCTTTGTTTCCTCATCTGTTGAATGATGATGACAATAATACCAACATCTTAGGGTTTTTATTACAGTTTTTCCATGTAAGATACTTTGAGTAATACTAGATTTATCTTTAGCATTCATTAATTACTAGCTATTTTCATAAATGTTTTATTTGCACCCAAGAAACTTAAGAACCAGAAGTTTGATTCATATTGTTTCTCCACTGAAATAATATTCTTAAAGTTGGCAATATTATTTTATCTGTCACTTTTATCCTATTCTCTCTCACTAGTATCACATTAGACTCCTAGGATATCATCTTAGTGTGGTATTAGGTCAAATCCCACGAAATTGCCAATATTTGACCATTTCTTATCACCAAAAACAGTAGTTAAAAATGGTTCAACCTACACATGCCCTCTAATCCTTCACTGTCCATTCAATTCCCAGCTTCCCTCTTCATTCTACCGTTGTGCTGCTGCCAAATTAATATTCTGAAAGTGCAATTTCATCCTGTCATTATTCTGACAGAGTGGGATGCCCTATTGTCCACTTGACATTTTTAAATTCTTCGTATGTAGATCAAGATTCTCTGAAATTTATCCTTAAGTTAAATTTTCAAATGTATCTCACGGTACTATTTGTATTGTAATTCATTCCCTTTTTGCTCTTCACAGTCCATGGTTCCTATCACTGAGTGATCTTCTTACTGCTGGATTTTGGGAGACTTTACTGATCTCAAATACCCAGAAATATGGACCCCTTATATCAAATCCAATTCAAAGGATTGCATATGTTGTTTGTTTTTAAAGTACGTTTGGCTTTAAAAAAATGTATTCTCTTGTAATACTTTATAATCGCTTCTGTGTTCTCTTCCCTTCTATTGACTTAATACACTTGTCATTGCAGGCAATGAATAGAAGTCTCCGGAGAACACGTATGCAAAAAGCATCTTTGCTGCACTTAGGAACAGATGTTCTCAAAATCTTGTCACTAAAATCTTCAGTGTTTATTTATTCCCTCACAGAATTCCAAACATCTGTATCACATCAATAGATAACGCAAATATCAATTGTATTTAAACCCCACATGTAAAATGTGGAAATAGAACATAGATTTTTTCTATGACAAAAGGTTTCTAAATTTTATCAGTGGACTAATGCATAGAGAAAGAAATGAAAAGTATTTTTAAAGTGTTTACTGTACCTAAAGTAGTAATAAAAGACAAAAAATGTTGAAGGCAAGCCAGATTCAGATACCAGCTTCTTGTATTAGGCTCCTATTCTCCATACTAATTCTATTATTATTCCTATGTTTAGTCTTCTGAATGTTCTTTAATTTATGTGTATTCCAATGTTCTCTTTCAATTTCAGGTGATTTGCTTTTCACAGTTCTCCATTTGAAGTCTCTATCTATAGTTTACAAAAATCTTACTCATTTTTAGGAACAAATAAAGGGACGATTTCCTCTTGAAATACACTCTAATCAATGAAACATGGTGTAAAATTAGGAGTACAAATTTTTCCAATTTGCCTTGTAGATTCCTACTTTCCACCTATGGTCTAAATGCCATTAATTAACTTTTTCACATGCAAATATGCCTTCTTTGAGATGATAAATTGTATGATTACTTATCAAAGAAAATAATAGTAACATTCTGGACTAAGTTTCATTCTAGCAGTGATATTTTCTATTTATGAAAATTTGTACAAATTTCAAATTCACTACAGTCTCATTATTACTAAGAGCTTGTGCTGGTTTGAAAGGATGCATGTCCCCTAGAAAAGCCATGTTTTACTCTAAATACCATTTCGCTAAAACTGAATAATCCCTATTCAGTACTGTATGTTTGAAACTGCAATAAGATCATCTCCCTGGAGATGTGATTTAATCAAGAGTGGTTGTTAAGCTGGATTAGGTGATGACATGTCTCTACCTATTTGGGTAAGTTTCTGGAGTCCTATGAAAGAGGAAACATTTTGGAGAATGAGCAATTCAGAGACAGCAGAGCAGAATGACATAGCCACGAGAAGCAGAGTCCACCAGCCAGCAACCTTTGGAGATGAAGAAGGAAAATGCCTCCTGGGGAGCTTCATGAAACAGGAAGCCAGGAGAGAAAGCTAGCAGATGATGCCGTGTTCATCTTGTGCCCTTCCAAATGAGAGAGGAACCCTGACTTTGTTTGCCATGTGGCTTCTCACTTGAGAGAGAAACCCTGAACTTCATTTGCCTCCTTGAACTAAGGTGTCTTTCCCTGGATGCCTTTGATTGTACATTTCTATAGACTTGTTGTAACTGGGACATTTTCTTGGCTTTTGGACTGTAAACTAGTAACTTTTTAAATTTCCCTCTTTAAAATCCATTCCATTTTTGGTATGCTGCATTCCAGCAGCTAGCATACTAGAACAGAGCTCAATAACATAATAATATGCTTCTTAACTACTAGTAGACAGCTATCGTATTTTTACTTGCATAATAATAATGAATCTCTTTTAAAACCATTAGATTTTTGTCTTACAATTTTGCCATGAATCTCATGCAACTCATTATTATAAATTTTTTTTAATAAAAACTCTTAGGTAGGATATATAATGTAAAGTCTCCCGCATATTTTTTCAGAATTTAATTCACTGCAGAGTCTAATAAAGGTTATATGTGCAGTAGAAACATATTGTTAAACAAAATATTTAAAGATGACCTTTTCTTTGGCCTGTTTAATTATTCTGCATAATTATTAACAAATATTTAAAAGTGAGATTGTAGAAGATACAAAAAAATATGAAAGTCAATTCCAATTTTGTTGCTGTATTAAACAGAACGCTTATGTAATGGAGAAAAGACATGCTAGTTGACTCAACAGGTCAAGCACTTTCATCATAAATGTCATTTATAGCTTATGGCTGAAGCCAAGATACTCTTCAAACTCTACACTAAAGCATTTGCCTTATAAAATAAATCCTGGTACTTTCGCCTTCCCAGCATTCATTCTTCCTGTTTCTGGGAATAACATCACAAATTTGCTTTTGGAAATGATCTTTCTCTGATTAGATGCATCTTGCCAGGGCAGCAATTAACTGTTTCCTTCCTCTGTTTGACCCAAGATAGGTCAATAATGTGATTTCTAACAGAAATTTGAATAACATACTGTGATTCAAGTGTGGATAATGGATAGCTGTGTATACATGCTAAAGAAATCCTTCATTAGGGCTTTTTTCTTATACTCTGATGATTCCTTGGTTCTTTTCATTTTTGATACATTACTTTTCAAATCACATCTCTCTTTTTTTAAAATATACCATAGCCTTTCAATAAGTCCATCATTTCCTTAGGTTACCAAAGTGCATTTTCATCGCTTGCCATTGAGGAATCAAAAATAATACAACTTAAAGCAAATATATTTATCTTCTAGCTATTGAGAATGATAGGCAATTTCATGCCTTAACTTTATTTTCTCAATGGTCAATTAGACAATGGAGGGAGTAATCTAAGAAGGCTACTTAATATGGTAGTTAAGAGGATGGGCTCAAGCTGGACTGACTGATTTTGAATCCAGGATCAGCCATTTAACTGCTCAGTGCCTCAGTTTTTTCAGGGTTAAATAGGAATAATTATATTTATTTACTGTAAAGGGCTTTTACAAGACATAAATGTGCTAATAGAGACAAATTTCGTTAAGTAGGGCCTAACCAATTAAAAGTGGCTAATAACTATCTTTATCATTAGACTGAACAGAAGTATATAATCCATGTTGAAGGGGTTTTACTGAATTCTTTTAGTACAGATCAGCCTGATGAATACTTATAACCCAAATAAGATGACTCTTAAGCCCTCAAAGCTACTGATCCAGCCCTGGAATTGTTCTTCACTTCCAGCCTGGAGTATTATTGCTCAAAGTCACTGGTGCTTGTTGTAAAATATAAACCAAAATTGTGGTACTAACTGGACAATCTTCATAAGAATCATAATTTCCCATTAGAACTCTTTAGGGGAAGAGCTTGACAATTATTTAAAATTGTAGAATGCATTTATTTTGAGAAACACAGTCATTTATTCTTCGTAAGATTTTCAACAGTACATCTGGTACAAAAAAACTGTACTTCAATTATTCCTTGGAAGTACTATAATTCTATTTCATTTGGGGCCAGTATGCATATATATATATGCATATATATCATATGTTTCATAAATTATCAAATATATTTTGCTTGTTAATGACCAAAAATAGACTAAAGTGATAACATTACAGAATTTTATGGAGATTAGATGGGGTCTAACTGAAAGGAGTATTTGTAACAACTTGCCACAGAGATAATGTAGGTGTCAACTTTTAACCCAAAACTTTTGTGAACTCAAAGAAATGATGGCAGTGTTAAATAAAAGGTCTCTGATACCATTTTTGTTGCCCTTTCCATGTTAATAGAATTTTATTTTATAAGCTTAGGAAACTAGCATTGTTGTTTAGCTGGCTGAAATTAAATTACATTTAAGATACAAATCTGTGAAATTTAATTTAGGTTAAGTGGTAGCAGTGTTTGTTCAATAAAGTTGGGAGATTTCCAATGCTTGCTATTGCGAATTACCTTGTATTCAATCAAACTTCCTGCTGAAAATAACTAGATATGCTTGACCCAATATTAAAAACAAACAAACCAACTAAAAACACTGTATGAAGCTATTGGAAAGATACCAAACCAA
Source organism: Tamandua tetradactyla (assembly GCF_023851605.1). Taxonomy (NCBI): domain Eukaryota; kingdom Metazoa; phylum Chordata; class Mammalia; order Pilosa; family Myrmecophagidae; genus Tamandua; species Tamandua tetradactyla. Next base: position 149,977,126 of record NC_135330.1, read on the forward strand.
TTAAGATTTGAGAATGAAAGTACCAAGAGGTAGGCATTTAATTCAGAGCCACTTTTCACATGAAACCAATTTCAATTGGTGACTAAGAATCTGAGAAATTATCACATCTTTTTGCAATGTCATTTTGCTGGGGAGATGAAAATTGGAGCTTTGGTCACACCAAGACGAAAAGTCTTTACGCTATGCCAGATATTTCAGTTGAGCTCTGCAGAGCTAAAAGCTAGAAGTAAATTAGCCAATTGGAATTGGACAGTGTCTTTATAAATGAATATATAATTTTAAGACTCAAATTAACTTAATCTTTGCATGAAATATTGTTATTTGCCCCTAGCCTAAGCTGCTGTTAATATTGTGAGAAGGTGAGGAAGGCTTTCATAAATCTCAAAAGACTGCTGAAAAAAAATTGGGGTTTGTGGAACTTGTGCTTTTAGCCATAACAGAAGAGCTAGTATCAGAATAAAATCCCACCAAGACAACTATAAAACCTGAATAAAGTAAATGAAACAACTCTTTTAGGATTCCAGAGAGAAACCAAGGCAGGCATGAAATAAGGATACAAAATTCCAGGAGATGGAAGGAGCAGCAAGGCAACCCTCATACCCTACTCCATTCAATATTTTCCTCTTACACTTTGCCAATGTGTAGGTCTGGGGATAGAGACTTAACAGAATGTGGTTTGTGAGTCTGCAGCATTCACTGCTACATGAAAAATCAGTTGGATTCCAGTGCTGCCAAAGAAACTAGGATCTGACAAGGATAAGAATCTCTAGAGAAGTGTGACTAATATTCTGTCTACAATTTCCCCTTGAGGAAGTACTTGACTGCTCTGCTAGAAACATATAAAACAAGGCTGCAAGGAAACAAGTAAAAAGAAGTTATCTAGGAGGCTAAATATTTCAGCAATCTTATTCTAAAACTGCAGAATTTGAAGGTTAGCCAGGCAATTTGCAGGATTCCTGTTAATATGTTCAGATGATGATTAGCCTCTAGGAGAGAGAACTGTTCCTTGGAAATAAAAAGAACTGAGTAGAAATATCCTTAACGAAGCATAAAACCCATGCTGCATTGCATCAAAGTGATTTTCCTATACTCTGTTATTGCACTAAAATCTAAAGAACAAAAATTCTTTTTTGTTTTGAACATACACAAAATCCAACAACAGAGATCTGCAGGAATTCCAAGAGAGGCCCATATCACAGAAAGATAAAGAAGTAAACAGATAATAGAAACAAGCAAACATAGCAACAACAAGAAAACCACCAAGACAGTCCAGATGCTGCATATATCAGAGTGACTTTAAAATCACGGGGTAGTACATTTAAGAAAATAAAGTATATATATAATATACTTTATATATATATATATACTTTATATATATACTATAATATATATATATATATATATATATATATATATATATATATATATAATATATAAAGTGAATGATGACGAACTTCACAAGACCATGACAATTTACATGAAAGATTCAACTGGAAAATCTATAACTTAAGATCTAATAAGTAAAATTAAATATTTCCAACACAGATTTAAGAACAGATTTGATATATCAGAGAAGATTAATGAAACAAAAGATAATCGTTAGAATATATTCACACTGAAGTACGGAAAGATAAAGGAAACGAAGTGCAGAGAAATCATTATAAGATGCATAGTACAGAGTGAAAAGGTCTAGCATGCATATAATTGGAATTTCATTAGAAGACACAGTGGCTCAGATGAAATATTAGAAAAATAATATCTGAAAATGATGAAAGCAATAAGCTCAGTTAAACTCAAACAGGAAAAATATGAAGAAAATTAACAGAGAACTTTAACAAAAAATTAATGGAACAGAAAAATAAAGACAAAAAAATAAGATTAACAACTAATTTTACATAAAGCATAATGGAAACCAGGAGAAAATGAATCATTATCATTAAAGTGCTGAAGAAAAACAAACAATTAAACAAAAACCATCCAACTAGAAATACACAGTCAGGAAAAACAGACATTTATTTTAAAGTAAAATATAAAGCAATAACATTTTAGATGAAATGAAATGTACTAAAGGAAAAAATGTATTAGAAGGAAAATTAAATATATTCCTTCAGACAGAAAGGCAATAATCTCATTTGGAAGAATAGTAGTTCATGATAGAATTTTTTTAAAAACACAGAAAAGTTTTAATTACAGATACTTCTAAATGAATATTTACTGTTTAAATCAGGAATAATGTTTATTGATTTCCACAATACATTCAGAATTTAATTGTTTGACAACAATAGAGAAAAAGTGGTAGCTTTTACATGATTTATGAGTATTGAAAAGGACCTGGTGGAAAAAATCAAAATCTTATAAATCTAGTTTATTTATTTTATCCAGAATTACTTTCTGTTATTTAAATTGAAAATAATTTTAACTGATACAATTATATAATACATCTATTAAATTGTGTATGATCATTATGAGACTATTTATAAATAACTACTACAAAGAATACAATTAATGGGTAACCAACAAGCAAACAGAGTTTTGGCTAATAATTAAAAACATGCTGGATTAATACAAAAGAAGGCAAAATACACAAAATGAAAACAGAAAATTGAATAGAGAGGGCAAAGAGAAAACAAATAACAAAGGAATAGATTTATGCCCAAATATATCAGCAATTTCTTTACATGTGAATAGCCTCAATACTCTAATTGGAAGAGAAACATTGTAGAAGAGAGGAAGAATAACAAATTAAATTTGTTATGCTGTTTTTAAGAGACCTTAAATATAAGGAACCAAAAAGACTAATGTATAAAAATGGCAGCATCCATAGCATCTTCCCTATAAAGGAGTTGCAAATTCTTACCAACAAAATACGGTTGATGCATACAAGAAGACTTTTGCTGCTTTTGCCATATATCCTGGAGATTGGTACCACAAATGAATGATTTGGCACAGTATTTTCAATGCATCAGTCTCCTAAAAGGAACACCCTTGCAGAAAGTGTTCATTGTTGAAATATATAAACCTGTATTTCAAAAGACATCCCTATAGGATGGGCCACAGTGGCTCAGCAGGCAGAGTTCTCACCTGCCATGCCAGAGACCTGGGTTTGATTCCCAATGCCTGCCCATGCAAAAAAAAAAAATTTCCTTTAAATGTGAAATCTTTGACTAAGTTCTCATCTGAGCTTATTATATCATCATGATAATCTTCATAATTAAACTGATGTTATACTTAATTAGGTAGAAGAAAATTTTTAAAGCTGCCATTTCTCACTTTAAGTGTTTGCATCAATAAGATTACTTTCTAGGTGGCTGTTTTTGTAGGAATTCTTTAAATCCCTTGCTGTTCGTTAGTCTACTAACTATATTATAGTTAAAATATTCAGGCACAAGGAATCTGAAATACCCCACAATATCCTAAACGGGAATGAGCGAGGGAGGCACCATGATTACCTCTCTATATTAAAGAATTCTCAGTAAGTGGTTGTTCACTAGGCCATACCCATCACATGAAAGAATAAAATATTATTGACCAGAATATTATCAACTTGTAGGTAATGCTAAAGTAAATGATCTAACCCTAGACTGACTTGCTCCCCAGTGAAATTAGCAAAAATTGCTTTAAAATATCAATGATTTAAAGCCTCAAGAAATAGTCCCAATGGTAAACAGAAAATGAAGAACCATCTACTCAAGAAGATCTAAAAATCATGCCAGATATGTTAAGACTCTGTGGTATTTGAACCACCTCTCCTGTGCTCTTCCAGCTGAGCAAGGAAAATATTGCAATAAGATTCCCGTGAACACAGGGGTTTCTCTACCACTACCTCCCAGCCAAGACTTCCTCCACAGGAGGAGAAGGGCTTTCACATTTCTCATCCTGTCTGCAACTGCTTATTGTTGAGGCTAAGTCCCAAGGTAAGTGTAGTCAAGAAGTGGGGATCACATTTTCCTCCTAAACACCATTTGAGAAACTGGGGTTCTACCTTCAATATGATTCGTGAGAGTACTGGGGATGTAATATACCTTTCCAAAGCTCCTGATGCAGTGGAGCCATCCTTCTGTAGGCAAGACAAGAGGTGTTCAGCCTACTGGTTCCACTCTAAAAGGTGCTCAGCTTCTAGAGTGAGGTGTTACTTGAAGAGAAGCTTGCCATCATCACCATGCCCAGCTCCCCAACCCTGGTGGATACTGCCTAGGGAAGAATGCCATAAAACAGACAGCTCCTAATCTCTTCCTAAGAAAAGGGAGAGAGTGGAAGAGAGCTATACCAGTACTGCAGTCATGACAACATGAGTGTGGGCATACCCAAAATTTCACGTTCCTGAAGAACAGCATCAGCTGCTTGAAATTGTGAGCGTGTGTGTGTGGGGGGTGGGGTGGGGGGGCAGAGTTCACTCAAATAGCTGACCATGTCACCAAAAAATAAATAAGCAAATGACAATAAAAAACCCTGTTGGGTGGCTGATACATGGAGCTGTTATACCATATAGTCTAAAATGTCTAGTTTCCAACAAAAACTTATGATACAGGGCGGGCCATGGTGTCAGCAGGCAGAGTTCTTGCCTGTGTGGCTGGAGACCCAGGTTCAATTCCCAGTGCCTGCCCATGCGAAAAAAAATTTAAATAATAATAATAATAATAATTTAAAAAAATTGTGACACATACAAAAAGATGAGAAAGTGTGTCCATATGCTAGCAGCAGGCAATGGAAATTGCTGATGAGAGTGTTCAGTATGTAACAGAAAAATATTTCAGATTAGCTATTATAAATATATTCACAGAATTAAAAGAAAGCATGATTAAAAATGTAAAAAGAAATAAAGTAAGGTGTTTGACAGTCACATTAAAGAGAGAATGTCAATAAAGAGATAGAAAATTTTAAATAATGAGATAAAATGAATGAGGAAAAATTAACAGAGCCTCAGAGAAATACATGGCTTCATTAAGCACACCAACATGCAGATATTAATAGATAGAGAAAACAGAAGATAATATTGCAAAGAAATGATGGCTGAAAGCTTAATAAATTTGTTGGAAACTATAAACTCTAAGTAGGATAAACACAAAGTGAGCCTCAAATAGACAAATCATTGTAAAACATGCAAAAGTCAAAAACAAGGAGAAATCATGAATGGTCTAGAGGAAAAATGGTGCAACTCTTAAAAGGGTGTCCCGATATGATTAATTATGGACATCCCAGCAGAAACAATAGAAAACAAAAGTCACTGGAAGAACACATTCAAGTGTTTCAAAGAAAAAAAACTGTCACCAAAATTGCTACATCCAGCAAAATTATCATTCAAAACTAAAGATAAAATACTTTCCTAGATGAACAAAAACTGAGTGAATTTGTTGCTAATAGACATGCCTGATAAGATGTACTAAAGGAAGGTCCTGAAGCTGAGAGCAAGTGACCTCAGATGGGAATCTGAAGCCACATGAACAAAAAGTCCCATGAAGGTAATTATGTAGTTATAATATAAACCATAAATGCATACTTCCCTTTCTTCAATAACTGAATTTAAAGAAAAATTTATAAAACAAAAGGTACTTAATATATTGTTGGTCCTACATCATAGAGAAATGTAATGTATATGTGATATATTGACCAATAACAACAAAAAGTTGGGTAGTAACAAAACAGTTGTGGGATTAAGAAATGAAGGCAGATGGTAAAGTAATAATTGTAACATTTTTTGTTGGTTTGTAAATTTAATAAATGTAATATATAAAACTATAATACCACAAAGTTGAGGAATGGGAATAGAGTTATATAGGAATCACATTTCTACATATTGCTAAAATCCAGTTAGTATATATCTGAAGTTTATACTGATAAGTTATGATGTATATGGTAAACATAGCAAAACCATTAAAAAACTCAAAAACAAAGCAAAAATAGCAGTAATGAAATTAAAATACTATGCTAGAAAATATTCACTCAATGCAAAAGAGAGCAGTAAAGGTAGGATAAAGCAACAAGAAATATATTAGACACATAAATCAAGCTATATCAATAAGAATATTAAATATAAATGGATAAAGCAATCCAACTAAAAAGAAGAAATTCTCAGATTGGATTAAAGAAAAATATGACCCAATTATATGTTGCCTAAAGTAGATATACTTTAGATTCAAAGATAGATATGGATTGAAAATAAAAAGATGGAAAAAGATATATCATACAAACAATAACCACAGGAAAAGCTAGAGTGGCTATAATGATGCAAAAAAGTTAGATTTAAAAGTGAGAAAAAAGAAGATCATTTGTATTGACAAAAGTGTCAATCCATCAGGAAGATATAACAATTACAACATATATATACTCTTAATAATAGAGTACTGAAATAGTTGAAGGAAAAACTGACAGAAATGAAGGTAGAAATAGAGGAGACTCAAACAATATTTGAAAACTTTAGTACCCCACTTTCAGTAATGGAAAGAACAATGTGATAGAAATCAAAGATCAAGACAGAAATAAAAGAGTTGAACAACACTGTAAATCAACTACACTAACATATATATGGAACATTTCATATAACATCATGTGCTAGTTTGAAAAGATGTATGTCCCCTAGAAAAGCCATATTTTAATCTAAATCCCATTTCATAAAGGCAGAATAATCCCTATTCAATACTTTTAGTTTGAAACTGTAATCAGATCAACTCCCTGGAGATGTGATTTAATCAAGAGCGGTTGTTAAGTTGGATTAGGTGATGACATGTTTGCACCCATTTGGGTGGGTCTTGATAAGCACCATGAAGCAGAGAGTCCACCAGCCAGCGACATTTGGAGATAAAGAAGGAAAATGCCTCGGGGGTTGCTTCATGAAACAGGAAGCCAGGAGAAGAAGCTAGCAGATGATGTTGTGTTTGCCATGTGCCCTATCAAATGAGAGAGGAACCCTGACCATGTTCACCATGTGCCCTTCCATATGAGAGAGAAACTCTGAACTTCATCGGCCTTCTTGAACCAAGGTATCTTTCCCTGGATGCCTTTCATTGAACATTTCTATAGACTTGTAATTGGGACATTTCCTTGGCCTTAGAACTGTAAACTAGGAACTTATTAAATTCCCCTTTTTAAAAGCCATCCTGTTTCTGGTGTATTGCAATCTGACAGCTAGCAAATCAGAACACATCATAATATTTGTTCTTTTCAAATACACATGAAACATTGTCCAGCATAGACCATATGTCAGGCCAGCAGAGAAACCTCTGTAAATATAACAGGATGGATATAATAAAAAACAAATTATCTGAGCACAATAAAATGGAATTAGGAAAAAATAATAGGAAAACATTTGAGAAACATGCCAAATATATGGAAATTAACACATTCTAAATAAGAAATTGATCAAAGAAAAAATTTAAAAATTAGTTTATTTCTGTATATTGATTTGTACTGAGTACTTTCAATGCATCATCCAAAATGAAGTTAAGAAATAAAATTCCATTATAATAACATCAAAAAATAAAATAATTAGGACTGAATTTAATAAGTTGCAAAACTTACACTGTTGAATACACAAAGCATAGTTGAAATGAATTTTAAAATATGTAAATAAATGGAAAAAACAACCCATACTCATGGAGCAGAGACTCAATGTTGTAAAGATGGTAATACTTCCCAAACGGTTTGACGGATTGAACACAATCCCTTTAAGATCCTAGGTCATTTGTTTGCAGAATTCAGCAAAATCATTCTAAATTCATATAAAATTTCATAGTGTAGCGTGAAAACCAGGAATTAGGTGAAATTGGAGCAGGCTGAGACTAAGGATCTGTAGTTTCGGGAAGCAGGTTTTATTTTCTATGGCCATAGGGCTCAGCCGAGTAGCCTCTGAAAGTCTGAGCCCCAAACAAAAGGCAACCTCAGCTTTTATAGACTGTATGACATGTTAAAGACAAGGTAGATAATTGGCTGATTTAAGTTGAGAATGGCCCAAAGCTGAAACGTTAAGGGAGGGGCCCCCACCCTAGGAATGTCTTATCTTGCCTATGTGCAGCTTCACCAGTTCCTGAAGGCTAGGGGAGGGGGTTTCTATCCCAGGAATGTGTCTTATCTCACTTGCCTGAAGTTTTACCCCTTCCTGAAGGTCAGGAGAGGGGGTTTGGGGATTTTCCACAGAAAGCACAGCTAAACCAGAAAGAGGGGAGGCCTGTCTGTTACAATGGGGCCCAGAATAGCTAAAACAATTCTGAAAAAGGATGAAGTAAGATTCACACTTCCCAATTTCAAAACTTACCACAAAACCATGGTAATGATGACAGTGAGGTGCTGGCACAAGGATAGACATCTATTAGTTGAGAAAAATTGACATTCCAGAAGTAAACCTATATATCTATGGTCAACCAATTTTTCACAATGGTACCAAGACTTTTCAGTCATAAAGGAATAGCTATATCAACAAATGGTGCTGCGACAAGTGCATAACCATATTCAAAATAATGAAGTTGGATTCTTAACTCACACTATATGCAAAAATTGACTGAAAATGAATTAACAACCCAAATATAAAAGATAGAAGAAAACGTAGTAATACATCTTTATGACCTCAGATTTGGCACTGCGTGATTAGATTTGATGCCAAAAGCTTGAGTAATAAAAGAAAAAAATAGATAAATTGGACTTCATCAAAATTAAAAACTTCTTTACTACAAAGGATACTGTATTAGTTTCTTAGGGTTAATGAAACCAAGTACCACTAAATGATGGTTCAGTTACAGCTCATTTTCAGCAGTTCTGAAGTTTAGAAGTCTAAAAACTCTAGGGGAGAATAGTTCCTTGCTTCTCCTAGTTTATGGTGAATTGCTGGCAATTCTTGGGTTTCAATCTCTGATTCAGGTATCAGATAACATTCTCTCCTTTATCTATCCAAACATGTGCAATTCTCACCTTTACACTATCTATATTACATCAGAGCTCAACCTGATTAATACCATTTTCAAAGAATCTATTTCCAAATAGGTTCACATTCATGTAAGCAGGGAATAGGACTTGAACATATCTTTAGAGGGGATACAATTCAAGTCATGGCAGACACCATCAAGAATGTCAAAAGATCACCCAAAGAATGGTGGAAAATATTTACAAGTCTTATATCTGTTAAGAGACCTGCATCAAGACTTTTATCAGTAATAAAAAACAAATAACCCAATTAAAAATGAGCAAAAATCTAAATAGATATTTATTCAAAGAAGAGATACAAAGATGCAATTGGCAATTACACACATGAGAAGATGCTCAACATTATTTGCCTTAAGGAAAATGCTAATCAACATTGCAGTGAGACACCATTTCAAATTCACTAGGTTGATATAATCAAAAAGTCAGAAAGCAGTAAGTGTTTGCAAGAATGTAGAGAATCGTGGTGAGAATGTAAAATAGTACAACTGCTTTGAAAAATAGTCTGGCAGTTCCTCATATTATTAAACATAGAGTTATTATATGACTCAGCAATTTCGTCCCTTGGTATATACTAAAGAGAAAGAAAAACAAATGCCTTATGCAGAAACTTGGCAGAAATTGCAGAGGATTGAATTATGTACCCCAATGTAGATATGTTCTTAATCTTAATCTTCATTCCTGTGGTTGTGAACCCATTGTAAACAGGACCACTTGAAGATGATATTTTTAGGTATGATTTGGCCTAACTATAGACAATGAAATATGATGTCTCCTAAAAGTAGCTCTCAAGAGATTCAAAATTTTATGACTTGGGGGTGCAAGGGTAGTTCAGTGGTAGAATTCTCATCAGCCATGCAGGAGACCTGGTTTGCCAGCCCATACACTGCCCACAAAAACAAACAAGCAAACAAACAAAAAACCAACCAAACAAAAATGCAACAAATGGTGTTGCAATAAGGGGACATTCACATGGAAAAAGAATTAAATGTGACCCCTGCTATACAGCATACAAGAAAAAAAAATCCTATGCCTTAAAAATGTCAGGCAAGAGATTTCTATTATATTCTATTATGTTATGCTATGTTTCATATTGCCATATTATATTATGTTATACAAATATTGTATATTATTGTACTATATTATATCATCATTTTTAAATAGCTTTTTGAGGCAAAATTTGCAGACCATAAACTTACTTATTTTAAATCTATAGTTCAATAAGCTTTAGTGAATTTATACAGTTAGGCAATTATTATCACAATCAATTCTACAAAATTTTCACATGCCCATTTACAATCAATGTCTCTCCCACCCTCAACCCCAGGAAACCACTAACTTGCTTTCTATCTCTATTGTATTGCCTTTTTACAATCTTTATCTGGATGAAATAATACAATGTCAGTTTTCTCTTACTTTTTTCATTAACATAATATTTTTGAGGATCGTTCATGTGGTCACATGAGCCAGTAGTTCAATATTTTAATTTTTGAATGATATTCTATCATGTGGGTAATAATTAAAAAAAATATATTTCACCAGTTGCTGGACATTTGGTTTGTCTCCAGTTTTTGATTATACAAAACAATGCAGCCTCAAAAACTCATGTACAAGTCTTTGTGTCACCTATGTTTTATTTATCTCTGTAAGATAGGCAGGAATTAAATGTGTTGACTGCACATTTAACATTTTAAGACTCTGCCAAACTTTTTTCCAAAATAGCTGTGCCATTTTACGTCCTCATCTTAGTGAAGATAGGTGAACAGTTTTTCTACATCCTCACCAACATTTGAAGATAACCATTCTATTGGTATGTCATTGTGGTTTTCACTGCATTTCCCCGAAAATAATGATGTGGAGTATATTTTAAGATGTTTATTTACCATGTATATTTTATGCTTGATAAAATGTGTATTCAAAATATTTGTTCACTTTTTAAATTGGGTTCTTTTCTCATTATTATTAAGTTGAGCAAAATTAGTTTTTATAAATTCTGGAAACATGTCATTTATCCAAAATAGTCATTTATCACCCACTATTTTGTTTACAGTGATAAAAAATCATTGTTAAAGCCTATTAGCTCTTTTGTATCCACCGAATTATATTCACTCGTCTGCAAAAGGGACTGTTTCAGATAAATTTAAGTATAACAAGCTATTAATAGGGCAAGGTGAATGAGGAATCTCTTTGCCTTGAGACTTTATCTAATTCCTGTTGGTGGGAGAGTGACCTTTTCTGGTGACATTTTCCAGTGTTAAAAAAGTGTGAGCAGAAGTTGTTGCCATATATGCTTTAACATTCAGATAGTGTGGTGGATATAAGATAACAAATGGCAAAGGGATTATAAACAGAAATAAAGCAGAAATAAATGATTACAATTTAGTTTGCTTGATCAGTTTTTCAGGCATAGATCAACAAGTAGTAACTCTGCATGTAATTAAAAGGATTTTTAGATTTAACTGTTTGGTGAATACTTCCAGTTCTCCTAAATAACTAATACAATACCAATCAAAAAAGGAGTAAACACTGATTAGTTGTTATAAAAATGTCAAAAATGCTTCTAGACATTTAGTAAAAAAAGGTTTCCATTAATGTTAACAAATAAGTGATTTGTAAAAAAGGGTGATCACCTCTTGCAGAGATCCCCTTTTCCCATAGGAATGAGACAAAATTTAAAAGTATATATTTATAAGTAATATGCATATTTATAGACATTAATTTAAATATTTTTATAAAGGAAGTATTGTGAGAAAATGAAAATGGGGAAGATGTTTTGATAATATGTATCACAGTTAGACTTTATGTCATGCTATGTTTCTCACTTAGCTAGAATGTGAGTACAGTTTATGAATTCAAAGATGGTACATTGCTAAGAACTTCAGCTACATGTATAAGACATTAAAGAGAACAAATATAATTTATTAATGTTTCTTCTTTAAAATATTGAGATAAATTCACACATCATAGTGTCCATCCAAAGTATACAATCAATGTATCATCACATAGTTGGGCATTCATCACCATGATCATTGTTAGAGCACTTGCATCACTCCAGAAAAAGAAATAAAAAGAAAAAAGAAAAATCCCACACATTCCATGCTCATTACTCCTCCTGCTAATTGACCACCAGTATTGCAATTTACACAGTTTTTTACCCATTACCTCCCTGATATTTATGTATTTTTTGTCCTAATATTTTTATTTATCTGACCATACCCAGGATAAAGGGAGAATCAGCTGCAAAGTTTTCACATTCTCATGGTCACATTGTAAAACCTATACAGTTATATAATCATTATCAAGAATCAAGGCTAATGGAATACAGTTCAGTTTCAAGTATTTCCCGCTAGCCACTCCAATACACCAAAAACTAAAAAGAAATATCAATATAATGTATACGGATAACCTCCAGAATAACTTCTCAGGTCCATTTGAAATCTCTCAGCCAGTAACATTTTATTTTGCCTCACTTCTCTCTTCCCCCATTTGGTCAAGAAAGCTCTTTCAATTCCATGATGCTGTGTCTCAGTTCATTCCCAAGAATCATGTCCCATGTTTCCAGGGAGATTTACACCCCTGAGAGTCATATCCCATGTCGGGGAAGGGCAGTGAGGTCACAAGCTGAGTTGGCTTCGAGAGAGAGGCCACATCTGAGCAACAAAAGAGATACGCTTGGGGTGACACAGGCATAATAGGCTTAGCTTCCCTTTTGCAGGAATAAGTTTCATAGATATGAGCCCCAAGATCAAGAACTTCACCCATAAAATTGTCCCCAGGGCTTGTGAAAACTTCAAGAATTCCCCAGGTGGGGAAGTACACTATTTCCTCTTTTCTCCCCAGTCTGCCAAGGGGACTTTGCAAATACTATTTTATTCTCTGTTCAAATTACTCCAGGATGCAATGAAGCATCATACTAATCTAGAAAAAGAGACAATATCTGACTCTTTTTTCAAGATTCCATGTAATTATGAGGTTCAGAAAAACTGACCATACAGGTTAAATTAAACAATATGATACCAAAAATATAAATTTTGCATCAAATAAACATTTCTTTCTTTGATCTCACACAGAGATTGAAGTTTTAAAATATGGATATCACATTTCACCCTGTATTTACCCTGTATTATACCTAAACCTGATAACCCATGCCCTCAATTTCAATTTTTGAGGTTCTATATTATAGTTAGTTCATATGAGTAAGGCATGATAATATTTGCAATTTTGTTTCTGATATTTCATTCAACATACAGTTCTCAAATTTCATTCATATAGTTACATGCCTCACAACTACATTCTTTCTTGCAGCTGCTCAGTAATCCATTGTATGTAAACATCACAGTTCCCCCTTCCATTCCTCATTCCTTTTACCCTTAGGCCACCTCCTTCAATTATGAATCTTAAGCACTTCTGTCATAAACACCAATGTGTAAATGTCCATTCATGTCCCCACTCTCAGTCCCTCCAGGTATATACCTAGGAATGGGTTTGTAGGATCACATGGCAACCCCACATCTAGTCTCCAATGGGACCCCTACACTGCCCTTCTGAGGGGTGCACTTCTCAGCTTCCCTACCAAGAATAAATTGGCACATCTTCTTCTCCACATTTCCTCCTACGCTTGTTTCTCTCTCTTTATTTTTAACCTTTTTCAAACTTTCAAGTTCTTCTTTATGTTCACCCAATGTCTTCTTTGTGTCCTTCATTTCTTTTGCCATATCTCCCTTCAACTCTCTGATTTGATTTTTTTTTTTTTTTTTGGCATGGGAAGGCACCGGGAAAAGAACCTGGGTCTCCGGCATGGCAGGCGGGAACTCTACCTGCTGAGCTACCATGGCCTGCCCTCTCTGATTTGATTTTTGATGTGGTTTTGCATGACTGTTCAAACATCTTTAATTAGTTGTTTCAATTCCTGTATCTCACTTGAAATGTTTCTTTGTTCCTTTGACAGAGCTATATCTTTGTTTTTCTTGGTATGATTCATTTTTTACTGGTCTAAGGTGTCTGATTTCCTTGACTAGTTTATTCTGGAGGTTGTTTTTCCTCCTATACCTAGTGTTTTCCTGTTGGCTGGGTTTGTTCTCTATCTGTTCTCTGGCATATTCAGTTCAACTTATTCTGTACCTCTAGCATGGCTTCTGTGTAACTCATCAGAACTTTTCAGGTCCTGTTTTTCTGATTCTTGTCCTGCTCTATAGAACCTCTTTTCTTTTCTCTTTCTTTCTTTTTTTTTCTCTTGGCATGGTCAAGCTCCAGCAATTCTACCCAGGTCTCTGGCATGTCAGACGAGAGCTCTGCCATTGAACCACCATTGTCTACCCTATGGAACCTTTTTATGAGGTAAGTCTTCTCAGATATGATTGACCACAGTCAGACAGATCTATGGCTCAGGAAGAGGGTTCCCAGAACAGACAGTTCTATGTCTCAGGAAGAAGGTGTAATCAGTATCAAGTTTCCTTGAGGGTAAGGGCCCCACATGTTGTCAGAATCTCCTATGAAGCATCTAAACACTGTGTTTTTTCCTATCCTGCTCAGCAGGTGGCACTTTTTAGCCTGCAGCATCCCACCAGCATAAAGTAGTATGATGCCTTTAAATTTCAGCATCCTGTCCTTGCCAGAAGCATGGTTGAGACATAAACTGAGGTAGAAGGCAGGCTTAGGTGCTTCCCTGGGGCCTGTATTCCCTGAAGGATGGTAGCCACATGAACTGTCCCCTCCCCTTTTCTTGGGGAAGCTATGCTGTTTAGGGAATTATTTCCCCCACTTTACTGATTAGATTTTCTTTCAGATCCCTTTTAACTCAGCCCTGGCCTGTGTTCTGCTGACAATTAAGACTGCCTGGAACTTTTTCTAATGAGCTATGTAGAATAGTTTTAGATGAAAGAAAATAAAAGGAAAGAATAAAATAAATCCCTTTTCGGAGTCATTCCCCAGTCCCCAAGTTTCCAGTATCCTGTTCTCAGCTGACTCCAAATCCTCCATCTTTATTCTATTTAACTTTTATTTTTCTGTTAGCTTTGCCTCTTTCTGCTTGGATTAATACTGTAATTCAAACTTGGCTGAGTTACCTTCTCTTGCTCCCAGTAGAAACAACTTAAAGATACACTCTAGGAAATTATCCCTATTCACCTGACTAGTTACTTTGTCTCTCAAAACCTGCCTTAATTCCACCCTTGCCTGGAGCAGTGCTCAAGCCTGAGAATGTCCACATTCTATCCAATAAGCTGTTAAGAAGTTTTAAAAGGAGAGAGAAAGAGAAAAGCCCTTTCAGAGCCCAACCCCCAGACCCATGGCTTTGCCAATCAAGAGCCAGAGTTGGTACATGACTCTATTGGCCCCTTTTCTCAAGGCCAAGCCCTTTTCCAGTATTTTGTGCTCATTCAACTTGAAAAGCCTCCTTTTGTTTTTTCATCAGCCATGCCCCCTCTCTGCTGGGACAAAACTCCCAGTTCCTTCAGTGGGTACTCAGGTTTATGTGTGTCAGGGCTTGTTTTCAGGAGTCTGAATTTGTTAATTAATTCTGCAATCAGAGCTTGGTTGAACTACCTTTTTGCTCCTAGTAATGTCTGCTTCTTTTTCTCTTGGGAAACTAGCCTGCCATGCCATGGGGGAGGGGCATCTGTCTTCACATCTTGGGAGATGTAACAGTTCTGTGTGGGATCTTTGCTGTTCCACCCATTCCAGGTGATATGTACTATGTGTGTCCAGTCACTCAAGACCCCAAACAATTGTTCCATACATTCTCTCACTGTTTACTAGCTGCCTTAAAGGACAAACTGAATTTCACACCTTACTATGCTGCCATCTTGCCCTGCCCTGGATCCAACGTTTCTTAATAGTGATATTTACAATCTATGTTGCACAGTCTTAAAGAAATAGTAAAATCTAAGCCTGTACTGCTGAAATAATGTTAAATCTGAAAATAGATGCATCATCAAAAATAGTATGATTAGCAAAATTAATTAATACATTATTTAAAATTTCAAAAATAATTCAAATTATTTATTTCTATAATTATTATTATTCTAATTTGACAGCTTTTATTAAAATAAATGTTTGAGAAGCAACATGCTTCAGAAAATTCAAAGTGAGAATTTGAAATTGGTAATACAGGAGTGATAATGTCAAGTGATATCTTACTAAAAAATATAGAATTTAACAAATGGATCAATTTATGAATTTATATAAAATACATATTTTTATATAAATGTATTTTAAAATATTTATATAGTTAACATAAATATAATTCATTTGAACTTACATCCCAAGTCTTAGCAACTTGCTCTGTTACAGATTAAAATGCCAAGTTGTTTTATTTCTAGGTTTTTATTGAAGAAGTTCATCTTTAAGAATGATTTGTTTACACTTTCCAAATATTAATCAAGATGAAAGTTGCTAAATTAAATACTTATGAAAAGCTATGTGTTTTATAATCATTGAATATTAAATAATGATTTAATTTATTCTATTTTCAAATGGCTCAAAATGAATGTTAATAAAATGGGATAAAGTAAGAAATCTACTAAATTTTTTAAATCACCTCACTTTCATAATCAGAATTTGAGACCATTTTATTCCTAGGACTCATCTTCAATACTAAACAGGCTTGGTAGTTGATTAAAACTTGACCTCTTACATGGTAATGGTTACTTCTTCCTCTTTCACCAGAAATGAAACAGGAGGAATTTAGATTCTAAGAGAAGTGTCAATAAACAGCATTGTGCTTAGGTAATTACCTGAGTAAATTACTTTAAACTGCTTCCACAGTAAAATAGGTATTGATTCCTAATGTCATCTGCAAGCTCCTGGTTTGATTCTCACCATCCTCTAAACCCCAATCTAAGTTATCACTAATCTTATAATATGTGTGATAACTGTTTATGACAGTCACCAACAAGAAGCCCACGATTTTCAGTTTTGTCCTTTATTCTCAAAACTCTAACCCTATACTTTCTTATGTATCCCATTTTTTAAATTCCATTTCCCTCCCTTTCATAGGGCACTCTTCAACCCAGAGTCTTCATCTTCAGTAAAATAACCTATGTCCAGAAAGCTTCATGAATATTTTCTTTCATCTCTTGCTCTGACTGTAAGCTAAATTTCCTTTCAAAACATTGCATCCTAAGTAGTCCCCTCAAATTGTGGCTACTTTTCTCTCTACTACCTGTATGCATTGAAATCAACATTTAGATAAATTAAAATATCAAGTTCTCACCATCGAGAGAATTCCTCTTGAATTCATTTGTCACAATAATTGAACAAACAATATTCGTTTAATATTTCGGGCGATAGCCTGATCTCTATTTCAATGTTATTATATGTCTCTGAAATGTACAGTGTCACTTGTTCTGTCGTACACTAGAAATTGTTATTGCAATAACAGGGATATTTTAAATTTCTAGTAGTCCATTCTTCAACTACCACTGTTTTCAGCTCACTCCTTCTCTAATTTCTTGCATTTTGAGGGCCTATAATCAATTGATCAATTTTTTCTGCAGCTCCCTTTTGATGTATCACAGTGATCTTGTTTGATATCCCTTGATGTTGCATTCTTGCTCAGGCTCCTTCCCATCTGGGTTCCACTTTTTGATTAACTTATTAAAATTTTTCTCTGGGAAAACTTTTCTGGTAAATTGTGTTAATATAATTCCATATTTTCTGGTCCTTTTATGCGAAGCCCACTTTAAAGTGGTTGCACTGATTTATTTTTCCAAAATATTAGTGCAAGCAAAATGCACCAAAGACATTCCATGACTTCAACTTGACACTACCATATTTTTTCTGCTAAAAAATGTTCAGTTGTCAAAAATATTTTAATATCTGGGCTTCCTTCACTGACTTTAATTCTCCTCCATTCCTTGTGCAATTCAGTCAAATCAGAATTCAAAACCATCATGACACTGCTTTCTTCTAGTCAATACTGGTGTCCATGTTGCTAAACCTAATAACCACTTCTCAGATTCCTCTTAATTGTCCTATCAGCAGGATGTGACAATGCCAGTTGTTCACAGCCTTGGAATATTTCCTTCACATGGTTTCTAGGGCTCAACACTGACATGTTACTCTTCCAGGTCGGAAGACACTACACTGCCAACTCCACCTGTATCTTGCTTGCTTGATCATTTTCAATGTTCTTGAGCTAAATCCACAGTCTTCTCTAACTTCTCTATTGCTCTACTAGTTTCTATGAATGTCTGATACCATGGAGTCTCATGGTTTGAATCACAATCTGTATGTTCGGCCATGACTGCTCAATTTCCTATGCACACAGAGTAAATAAATGCTTACAATGATCAACATAATGTGGCCCTATGAAATACTGGTTATCCCTCTGGACTTACTTTATAACGTTTTTCTTACTCAGTCTCCTCTAGTCACGACAATTCCTTGTCACATCTTGAAGTTCTCAGACATTTGCCTTTGTTCTTTCTTTTCTGTGAAATTATTTTGGCCCAGAGTGTACTATGATTTATTTTTTTTTCTCCTGTCATCAGTATTTTACTCAAATTACCCTGACAATTAATTTATAAATAATATCTTCTCTGTTCTCCCAAACACTCACCATCCAATTTGTTGGTGTATATTTTTCATTGTAAAATGTTACTTTCTATATACTCAATTGACTCTCTTTTATTTATTCATCAGCTAGCTGCCAAACCTCCTCACCATCCCCACCTGAAAGTAAGCTACATGGTAAAAAAGATATTTTTTTGTTTTGCTTTTACTGGTCTATTTCAAGTGATTTTTAGTGACTAAAAGACATTTATTAAATATCTATATGCTCTGATAGGTGAAAGTTAAACTAAGAATAGGATCAGAGATTGATAAAATTGTGCTTTCACACACAGAGAGACACACAAGCACATACAGACACAAAAATAAATGAGCCTATTACATCAAAACCTGTAATATAAATAAAAATCCCTCTGAAAGTAGTTAACCTAATACAGTAAAAGAACATGTATTTAAAGGAAGATGGTCTTGATTTACTTGTCTGTATTTTCAGATATCACTTTTTACTCAATTTTCTATATTCTCTGTTTTATAAAATTTACTATGTATGAAAATATGAAAAATACTTCATGGTAGGCTATAAATCTAAATTTATAGCTTTTGAGTGAAGATGGTTTTAGAAAAGCAGCATGCATGCATCCATTCAATACTGGATTTTCCAGTGGTAATGTGGGCAGCTTGTTTGTTCCCTGATATGTAAACACTAATTCTGCTTCCATTTCCACAGGCAATGTGATAAATAGCTACCTATGTGAAACTTTAAAAGGAGCAAATTTCCATAGTAACGAAGCCAGGAAAAATAAAGTTATAGATTTTTTTAAGCAAAACTGAGCTAGATTTATACAATGATTGTCTCTACATCATATATCATTTGCGAGAAGAAAGGAAAAGAATTAATTTTAAAAATAATACTATCATTTATTTTTATCATTTTCAATAACTTTAGATGCTTCATAACTTAATAGTTCACATCCATAGCAAGGCATACAAAAAGTCAATGTCTGCTAACCAATTAAAGCTTGGACAAATCACTCTGCTTTTAGTCATATTTATGTTTTTGTGAGTAATAAACATGAAGCAAAATGCACTACTTGATTTTATTTTAGCTAGTAATGGTTAAATTGTGGATGTTTATAATACCCACTAGAATGGCTACTATTAAAAAAAAATTATGAGCATTGAAGTAGATGTGGAGAAATAGGAAAACTTATACATTACTGGTTGAAATGTAAAATGGTGCAATCATCATGGAAGACAGGCATTTTCTTAGTACATTAAGTTTAGAATCACCATATGACCCAGCAATCCCACTTCTAGGTATACATGTAGAGGAAATTAAAGCAGGGACACAAACACATATTTGAAGACTGGCGTTCATGGTGACATTATTTCTAATTGCCAAAAGATGGAAGAAACTCAAGTGTCCTTCCATCAATGAATGGATAAAAATTATGTGGTGTATACATACAATGGAGTATGGTTGAGCTGTAAAAAAGAATGAGGTTCTGATACATAAGAGAACATGAATGAATCCTGAAGACATAATATTGTGTGAAATAAGCCAGTAAGACAAATATTGTATGATCTCCCTGATATGAAGTAGAATCAGCAGATTCATAGAGTCAGTAACTAGAATATGGGTTACCAGGGCCAAGGTGGAGGTAGGAAATGGAGAGTTAATACTTTAGTTCTACAGAGTTTCTATTTGGTTTGGTGGAAATATGTTGGCATTGGATGGTGGTTATTATAGCACAAATTACATACACAATGAACAGCACTGAACTATAAATTTGAATGTGGATAAAAGAGTACATAGATTATATATGTTACCAGAATAAATTTTAAAAAATCCTTGAAACTTCACAACACAGAGAGCTCAAGATTACACTATGAACTATAGTCAATAGTGCAATTACAAAAATGTACTTCCATCAATTTTAGCAAATACAGCACACGGAAATAAGAAATTAACAAGGTGGTATATGAGAATACTGTATTTTGTGCATGACTTTTCTGTAAGCTTACAACTTCTTTTTTTCTTATTTATAAAAAATAATAATATAATAAAAGTAAATACATAAATAAAGCTAAAAAGCAGTATATTACTGAATTTCACATAATTAATTATTGAGGATCACAGACTATTGCTCTTTGCTACGTATTTGACTAGCTAGATTGTAAGGTAAAACTTTTCATGAAGTTTAATTCCCCCAATTTTGTGTAACACTATCTGGTATAATGGAATAAATTAAATTTTGGAGTATCATGTACTACTGATCATATTTAAGAAATATTACTTACTGTATTTGAGATCTTCATTTCATGTCCTAAATTTTATATCCTTATTTCTAAAGTCATTGAGGTCTATTATATAGATATTATAAACAAATTTCATCTAAAATTTAATGTTTACTAAACATTAGGTTTTCATAATTCCTTCCTTTCTCTGAGACCTCATAAGGTGCTCTCAGAAAGTGCTGATCAGTGTATAACCTAGGCACCCATAAATTTACAGTTTTTAATGCATGTATCTTTCATACCCAGATATATTGCAGGGCAATAGCTATCAGTATAGATACTAAAAGTAGCAGACCCATTTAGCCAAACTTTATGATTATGCTTATCCTGTAAGTATTGGTATTGTATGTTTTAAAATCTTAAAATCGTAAAGCATACAATACTAGTATCAGTTTGAAATATCAATTTCAAAAATGCTTTTGTCTTTGCTGTTCATGGACTATGCCCTTTACTATCTCTATGATTTGGGGCAACTTATATTACCCTTTTAACTCTCTAAACCTCAGTGTCTTCTACTATAAAATGGAAAAGTGAAAAGAAAAGAAACTTTACCAATCATCTCACAGTGTGCAGAGAGAAGTGAAAAGGGCATCTTAAATGCCTGACATGATTGATACCTTATATGATAAAAGCGATTTTATCAAATTAATAATTTAACGGATCTAATTGGTTTAAAAAACAGTATTTAGTAACAAGAGCTCTATAACTCTAAATTCTACCTACTGAAACATTTTTTTTCTCTGCATTCCTTGTGACCACTGTTTAGGGAAGAAATGGTTTCCTCAATAGTACTTCAAGCTGGTTATAAGAAAAGCCCAGAAACCATTCTATTAGTGATGCAATTGTATGGTAGTCAAGAATAGAACTGATTGGACAGGATTCTTATCAGGAGCTTGACATTTGATCTTAGTATAAATATATCAGTATAGCTACATTTTACTTAATTAATATATAGTAGTTTTAATACAATATATTGAGATATTTATTGTAATTGCTTGTTTTTATTTAATTATCATAAATAGCCAATCTCTATTGCAAAACTATTTTGTAACATTTCATAAAGAATTACATATATATTATATAGAAACCTACATATACATTGTTTTTTATGGAATGCATTATAAATAAGCTTTCAATCTATTAGGAACTTTTAGCCACAGCATAAAAGATGACAGTCTTTATTTCTGATCTTATAATGTTCATAGCTAATAAAAATAAAGATATAAAACAGGAGTTAAAATATAGTTTGAATAATAAAATGATGGGGCACTTACATACAATGGGTATATATGTATAGCCCATCTGTACTTAAGGAAGATGGATACAATGCAGGTATATCAATGATGAAACTTGTAATGAATAAGAATTAGATGAAAAAACTGATGGTGTGGTTCCAGGAAGAAGAAATAGCAGGTCAGAAGCTTTGACTCTCGGAAGGAATAAGCTGTATTCAAGCATCTGTCAGCTCTGCTGCAGGCAGAATGTGAGAGAAGTCAGAGAAGAAAGAGATATGGAATCATGGATGACAGTAGTCAGGTTGTCAAAGACTAAACACAAACCTCGGAAGCCCTCCTAAATTCAGAAAGGATCAGAACTATTCAAAGAAGGAATGTGACATAATGTTCATTTCTGTTTGAAAAATATAAAGTTTGTTATAAGGAAAAAAAGATTAGTAAAATGTCACAGTTAGCTGTAAACTGTTAAAGTGAAAGTTTAATAAACTCATGACTATTTTGATTAGTGGAGTCTTAGAGAAATGAGGAAGAACGTTGAGCTTGGCCTTCAGATGGTTTGGGATGGACTTGAAGTTGTCTGCATGGACAGAAGTGGGAAAACACTTACGGAAACAGGTAGGAGAACACCAGGAGGGTGAAGATGCTTTCACTTTATAGACCTCATTTGGTTGCTATTATCTTTTCATAACATAAAATTGGGGGTTTTGAGCAAAATTTGCCTACATTCTTGAATCCCTATTAGGCAGAATAAATTCTTCTGTCCCAAATGTCTTAAAAGTTGTATTCATAAACCTAATTTGTAACATATATATTTTAAGCCATTTAAATGTTGTGTTTTCTTATAAGTGTGCATTTTATCAATAAATCAGGTTTATTATAACATAGTATCTTAATATATAATTAAGTGTTATAGATCAATATATAATTTAGTAACTAAAAGAAATCCTTTATTAATATTGAATATAAAAGTGCTTTCAGATATTATTAAAATTAATAGCTAGAACTAGTTAAATACAGTTGGTTAATACAGCTATGCTTATGATATCTAGCATTATCAGAAACAAATAAGCAACATTTCTTTCAAGATTTGCTTATGTCTAATTATGCTACTTTTTAAGATCACCAATTGTAAATTGAACTGTTCTTTAATCAAACCACTGTTAAAACATATATGAATACTTACTTGCAGAAAACTTTCCTCTGCAGCTATTAGCTAAAATGAATGATCCATTAGTCAGAAAGTATCTCTATGACAGTAGAGAGATAAAAAATATATAGTTTTCTGAGGAATAAGTTTTGAACATCAGGCTAATCTAGATTTAGAAAACCACACTCTAAAGGAATTACGAAATAATAGAAGTAAAGAAACGTGGGAGTGCTGCTATGAGTCTTACCAGTCTGACCTTAATGCTCAGCTATTCTGAAATTAAATGAAAGAAAGTATTTTATTTTACTTCTGTATTGAATTTTTTATGCTTCCAGGAACTGAAGTTAGTGATTATTAATTATCATTACAAGAAAAGGAAATGTTAAAAAAAATGATGACAAGTATCAGAACATGCTTCTGCACTGTTTCTGTGAACAAAGTGTATACCATCCCTAGTTTTGTATAGAAAAGCATCACCCTCAAGTAAACTTTGAGAAATTACATAACCCTGACCTGTAACTCATTATTTAATGCCTGGAAACATCCTTCCATTTGTAACTGTCCTGCTATCCCCAGTGAATTATACGTGTCTTAGATAAGGATCACAGACAGTATATGTTTGTATTTACAGTTTGGTTAGTTATAAGAAAATTTCTATTGATTAACAAATTATGCATGCAAAATTTTTCTATTAATTTAATTATTTTTCTCTTTCCCTTGTCATAGATGGAGATATCTAAATATAAATATTTTGGTCTATCTTTCTGTCATCGACTTCTTGATATATGTATAAAAGAGATAGAAACAGACTCCAACTAATGAGAACCAGTGGCATTACATGGAGCAAAGGAGACATATTATTGAATATCTACTGTATGAGGTACGTAATATTAAGTACTTAATACAAATTATCTAATTCATACTACAGGATGGGCTTCCTTAACTCCTAGGATGTTAGACTCTGAGGAAAATGCTACAACTCCTGAAATTGTAAAATATGAAACAAAGTCCATTTTTTTCACACTAAAACAGGGCATCACTTTTATCAAATTCATGATCATTATGCATATGCACATTGAAATACACTTTAGTGCTTATTTTTTGTATGCTGTATGGGAGGGTCACTTTTCATTATTTTTCCAAGTGAGAACATTTGCTGAATATATGTTTGTTTTTGTTTGTTTTGAGAAGTGCATGGACCGGGAGTCAAACCCAGGTTCCCTGCATGGCGGGCGAGAGTTCTACCACTGAACTACACTTCTACCCCCTAGTGTGTTTTTAATATGCATTCTGCTGGTTGGCTCCTTCATCTGCCAATAATTAGTTATGTATACTCCATTTCACCATCAGAAACATGAACAATAAACTTCAAATAAGTGAATCACTGTTGTTCTGAACAAAGGTTTACTAAGTGAAATGCTGCTGCAAATTAGGGATTGGATTTGGGGACAACAACTTGTACTACTGGTGTGATTCGAGGAACAGCAGACTTATTTATTTATTAGAGAGAATTTGAAAGGGAAAAAGGGATAGGGACATTCTAAACATGCTACTGTTGGCAAAAATTATGTCTGGAAGGATTTCACTTCTACGATAATTCACATAAAAATAAGCATTGAACATAAAGTATAACTGCAGTGCCAACTTAAAGTTTTAGAACAGGAAAAAAATTAAGGAAATAATTGGTCAGAATGCCAAGATTACATACTTTCAGAAGTACTTTTTAATTCGTTCATTAAGGTAAAATTTCAAAGAAAAATCCTTATCAATTCAAATATTATGCAAGAAAATAAGTTCTACATGAGGCAAATGTAGTGCAGTATAAGGGAAAACAAGGATGGAAAACAAAAAATAAGATGAAAGAAATATGAAATAGATAAAGGATTGCACGAACCCC
Source organism: Tamandua tetradactyla (assembly GCF_023851605.1). Lineage (NCBI taxonomy): Eukaryota > Metazoa > Chordata > Mammalia > Pilosa > Myrmecophagidae > Tamandua > Tamandua tetradactyla. The sequence continues at coordinate 150,002,120 of NC_135330.1, forward strand.
AAAAATGCAGTTTAAATAAAAAACAGTTTTGTAAAAGATTTATTTTCAAAATGTGTCTATATTTTGCAGTGAAAGTTGAAAATAAATAGTCATTATGGAGACATTATATTAGATATTTGGAAAAATAGGAAAAGAATATATACACATTTAGTATAACATAAAGATAAAAATAGTAAAAAACTATGGAGCAAAATGCTTCTGATATAATGTTTTGGTATATATAGACTGGAAATTTATGCCCCACATAAATTAAAACTTGAAAGAAATTCTTGATTTACATGTTTTTAAGTAATTATCTTATTAAATAAAATGCACTGTGTGTCTAAATCAGAGTGAAGGAAAACAGTTGTCCTTATAAAAGAAATATAAACTTTCATAAAATCATTTAACACTAAAATGCATTGTAGACAGAGATACTTCAGTGTGAAGGGAAATTATTTGTGATTCAGCATTATAAAATAAAATTAATGAAGTCAAGGTAGAGAACCTTTGTATAGGAAAGATAATTCAGATGTGAATTCAAATATTCCTATTAACCACCCACTGTGTCCCTGATATTCTTGTGAGGTACTGGGAATTCATCATTGGAAGAAGCAGGGAAATTGTCTGGCTTAGTGGAGTTTACATTTTACCCAGGGAAATAGAAAATAGGCAATGCATGCCACAGGTAAGAACATATGTTAGTACATTTAGAGGGATGTGATGATATATTTGGGAGAAAATAAAAAAGAAATGTAAGCTAACAGTAGTATTTTAATAGTCTTAATAATCTTTCATTAGCAGTAAGAAATGTGACTTACCAACACTATGAGTCAATAATGGGGGTGATAAGTAGGATAAGGGGAATGGATTTTTTGGGTTTTAATTTTTTTGGAGTAAGGAAATGTTCTAAAATGGATTGTAATGAATGTACAGGCAAGTGATGATGCTGTTAGCCATCTATCATAAACTTTGGATGGATTGTATGGTGTGTGTATATCTCAATAAAATTGTACTTAAAAACAAAAAAAACTTCACTGGAAAAAAAAGAAAGGTAAAGCAAGATAAGGGCTGTAAGCTGATAGAAGGCATAAGTAACTATGAACATCTGTGGAAATTTAGATCCAGAATATACATCCTTGAAAAATACAATATTTATTAGTGTCTAAGAATGAAATTTTCATAAAAAAATTGGTATATATACAACCAAAATGTAATTCCTATGACATTCCTCAAAATAGAAATTATTTAGGGGTTCTCTGCTATTAATAGAATGATTCTCTAAACTAATTAAATTATTTTGAATAAAACAAAACAAACAAACTAAAAAAACAGTCTCTGACTTCTTGTCTAAACGAAAATGGTCCCAGCCGCTGCTGTAATGATGAAGCAATCTAAAAATTGGGAGTCCTTCTTATGAAAATTAAAAATCAAGGGAGATTTTCAGCTGAAAATCTCAAAAGAGAATAATAACAGTTACATAATTTTAAGCAGAAAGATGAAATTAATGAAAATGGGAATTATAATAGTTTATGATTGCTGTTGTAACAAACTACCACACATTTAGTGGCTTAAAACAATAGAAATTTATTATCCATAGTTCCAGAGCCTAGAATTCTGAAATCAGAATAACTGGGACAAAACCAAGGGAATGGCAGTATCATCTGCGGGTTGGCTCTTTCCATTTCCTTACTCCAAAAAAATTAAAACCCAAAAAATCCATTCCCCTTATCCTACTTGTTTTAGCATGCCGTGGTGTATGGCCACATCATCCAGTCGCTGCCCTCATCTTCACATCACCTCTTCCCCTTCTGCTTATGCCAAGTCTCCTTCCTATCTCTGTTAGAAAGATACATGAATTGAATTTAGGGACTACCTGATAATCAAGGAAACTATTCCCATCTCTATATCCTTAATTTAATCACAAAGACAGCCTTATTAGGTGATTTAAAGGCTTTAAAGATTTAGACCTCATCTTTTGAGAGGCTATTTTTCAGCCGACCATGGAAGGAAAATGTTTCCTTTTTACTCTAGCTCTAAAAATGACTGAAATCTCTAAAAAGAAAAAAAAAAAAAAGTACTAGTTATTGTTGTTGTTTTCCCAATTGTGATTTGAAAGACTTTCATACTCTTCTTGGATAGTAGTTGATTTCTGGATAAGTTACTGCCAAGTAGATATCAATTATTTTATGACTTTCAATAAGAAACCTCTATCCTAACCTTAGAGGCTAAAAATAAAATCATGGATGTCACACAAATCTAGTTTAAGTGCAGTGTGGTTTTAATAGTAAAACTTGTAACTATTTTAAAATAACACAATAGTTAAATAATTTATGGACTGTACAATGGAAGGGAATGGAGCCTCCAAAACATGAGAACATGCAATGAAATGAAGTGTTCATGTATAGTAATACATTTTTAAAAGCATGATGTAATATAGTCTACATAATTAAAAAAATGAACATGGAAATATGCAAAATATAAATTGAAAGTAACTGTGCTTAATTAAAAAGCCATGGGATTATGTCATTCTAATTGTTTTCCATTTTTCTATGTATTTTATTGTTTCATAGTAAGCTTGCAGGATTTATGTGAAGAGGAAAGATGCAACAGAGTTTCATATTTAATTAGATTTTATTTTTGAAATGTCTATATAACAGTAACTACATTTTAAAATGAGACAAATAAATGGAGTGAATGAAACAAGCATAAACATGGCTGTGCAAAAATGTATATATTATGCTGTCACTTCTATTACAAAGAGAGTTTTTTTAAAAAAAGAGATGTTTTTCAAAGTCAAAGATATTTTCTTTATTAACACAAGCATGTTGGTACAATACTTGCACTTAATTCTTTTTTTGAATTGAAATTTTTATGTCATCCTAAACCATTCCTTTAATAGGGTATTTCTCTAATTTGGTGAAATGCCATATATTTTACAGAAAATTGGATAGTGGGATTATTTTCTAATTAGTGTACAAAGTTGCAGCAAGAAAAGCTTACAAACTTTTTCAAGTTTCAGCCACTTTATTCATTCTAGATATTATGCATATATATGTGGCATAAACATTTGTATTTGCATTTTCGTCAGAGAAAGAGGGCTGAATTCTGTTCTTGTTGAGTATAAAATATGCTGGACAAGAGGGCAGCAGGGGTTTTATAGTTTTTCAGTTCCTTGCCTTGCAAGCATTTGTTATGTTGTGGAAATGCAATCACAAACTATTTTTCTAATACCTCAGAGACCAGGATTGTAAAAACAAAGGTTAGCTGTAAAAAATTAATCTATCTAGGAAAATATCAGAGCGTAATCATTTCTTTTTTGATTCTCTGATTGCAGATGCTTGCTTGCCAAAATGTGAGGTTCTGATGTTGGAGTATTTAGTATATTTCTTCATAAGATTATTTTTTAAAAACCTTACAAATCAAATTAAGTACAGAATTTTTAATAATGAATAACAATATGTATAAATTTCTACCTCAGTGGGGTTGTTTACTACCATAAAAACAAAAAAATTTAATCAGAAATGTATCTAACTACAATATCTGAAATATAAGTAAACTAATTGTATTACAGTGAATAATAAAAAACATTATAATAACGCTATTTATGTTTCCACATATACTAATATGATTAGACTCAATTAGACCTCTTTACGGCATTCTAAACTTTTGTTTGCTGTAAATCTCTTCTTTTTATATAACACCACTAGAATTAGTACATTAAAAATACTATTAGCAGGGGCGGGCTATGGTGGCTCAGCAGGCAGTTATTGCCTGCCATGCATGAGACCCAGGTTCGATTTCCCATGCTTGCCCATGTAAAAAAAAAAACACTGTTAGCGGGAGGTGCAATGGTGGCTCAGTGGTAGAATTCTCTCCTGCCATTCTGAGACCGGGTTTGATTCCTGGTGCCTACCCATGCAAAACAACTCACCCTTTTGCATCCAGGGGGAACTCTCTCTTTCTTACCCACTAGCCACAAATGAAGTGTAGGGCATGCAGTTAGGTCAAGAGAAAGCCTAAGAATTGTAGGGCTGAGAGCTTGCCCTCAGCTCTAGCCACCACTTATAGTGATACTTCCAGCCTCAGGACTGGAATTTGTGGATTAAAATACCAAACCCTCCACACACACACATCAGAAATAAACTTTCTGTTCTTTGCAGGTCCCTTGAAGAAAATATCTTAAAACAAAAGAAAATGTCAACTGCATAAGAAACCTTCAAACAGATACAGAGAAGACTGATTTGCAAGTCACTTGCTGGGGTCCTGGGCATCCTGGCAGGTGGGGCCAGAGGCATACAGCACACTACAAATGGAAGTGCCACGTCCAAAGGCTGGGATCAAGGCCCTTCATGGATCTGGGTGCCAGGTTCAAGGAAGGAGTCAAGAACTTGTGTCTCAAACTTTGGTGCTGTGTTTGGGCTTCAAGGGTGGCCTCTACTTCTGCTCACTTAGTTCAAGTGCTGCTTCTCTCACTTGTATTACTATGTTGCACAGCATCTATGTTTTCACACTCATTTCACTCTATTACATATGTTCTAGTTTGCTAGTTGCCAGAATGCAACACACCAGAGATGGATTGCCTTCAATAAAAGGGGATTTATTTAGTTAAAGTATAGTTCTTCAGAGGAAAGGCAGCTAATTTTCAACTGAGGTTCTTTTTTACATGGGAAGACACAAGATGGTCTCTGCTGGTCTTCTCTCCAGGCCTCTGGGTTCCAACAACTTTCCCCAGGGTGATTCCTTTCTGCATCTCCAAAGGCCTGGACTGAGCTGTGAGTGCTGAGATGAGGTATGCTGAGCTGCTTGGGCTGTGCTTTGTTGGGCTCTCTCATTTAAATACCAGCCAATTAAATCAAACATCATTCATTACAGCAGACACGCCTCCTAGCCGACTACAGATGTAATGAGCAACAGATGAGGTTCATGTACCATTGGCTCATGTCCACAGCAACAGAGCTAAGCACCTTCACCTGGCTAAGTTGACAACTGAATCTAACTACCACAACATAATAACAAAGAGTTGGGACTATGATGTATTCCAATGACTTGTATATACTAAGCACTTAATATATGATGAACTAACTTTCCATGGCAGAACTTTTATTTTCTATCCAGCAATAAGTCACATACAATAATTTAGATGTGTTTCATAAATTTATTTCAAGAGAGCACATTTGGGATCCTGATTCTTCTGTACATTGGGGTATATTAGAGCAAATGTTCAAAGGAGCAGATTGATATTTTTCAAGTGTTTGTGTTGAGGGGTGGGAGAAATATCAATGGCATATCTTTCTTTAAGATGTAGGGAAGAAGCCAAGCTTATTTGTTGTTTTGTAAAGCATGCATATTATTTAAAGACGTTTAAATAGATATATCTTCCTTTTTGTTTATGGGCTTTTAAAAGTTTTCTTAATTGTAATATAAATTTTAGATCAATGATTGGGCAAGTGCAAAAGAACACACCTCTTGTTTATGTATTTGTACCTTGCTTTTAGTTTTTCAAATCTTTTATGTTATTTTTCCAACTAAAGCATCAATACAGATAAGAAAGGTGTTATTATTCTTATTTGGCAGACAAAGAATATAAGGAATACAATTTCAAAGTTTCCCAAAGTCAAAAAGTGTTTATTGTAAAAATTGTGACATTTTTCCTGAAACTAAACTCCTTATTACAAATAAAGAATGCAAGTTCAATAACATTACTGACTTAAATTTCCATCATAGATTCTTTAGAATATCCTGTTAAGTATCTGATTTCTATATGGTTAATGTTAATAAAATAATTCTTGACTTACATTTTTTTCTTTAATTCTACCATGGTATATGAAAATTAAAACAGAACAATATATTGCGCAAGTCATTGCACAGAACTTAGCTGAGATGGCTTAGGAAAAAACACAGTGACCCATAAACCTGTCAATTTTTAATTTTTCTATCCTTTCTTTAACACTTTTACTTATTTTTCCTTTTATTTTTTTTTTAATTGATACTATTTTCTCCTTGTATGACCCTGGTTCCCTATTTTTTTTTTTAACAGTGAAAAGATTTGTCTACACTGGCTTTCTTCATTCTTCTCTATGTTTTATTCTGCCATTAACTGATTCTAATGAGGCATTTGGCCATACTGAAAATGCTCTTGACAAATTAGTAGTGACTGGCACTTCAGTAAGTCCAGTGGTCCATTCTCAATTCTCATTTACTCATTGGCAGCTTTTGACAGCTGATTTCCCCATCTTCCTGATCTTTTGCTGCTAGGACAGTGCAGTTTGTGTCCTTTCTGCATCACTTGTTCTTTATTTTTACTTCTCTTCTCCCTGACTTTTATACATTGAACTGCCTCAAACCTCTGTCTTTTGACTCTGCTTTCTATATCTTCAATTTGATATCTTGAAGATCTCATTCAGGTCTGTGCCTGTGTTTATTTATGTGAGGAAAGATTCATATGTTATATTGCCAGTTCTGATTTTTCCTTGAACTCCAGACTTTGCATGTCTTAACCTTGATGCATTTCAATCAGTTTATATTCAAAACTAAACATCTTCCTTCCCAAAGTTACCCTCTTCAAGTTTTCCCTTATTGTCACTGGTGACTCTGTCTTTGCAGTAATACAGATTTAAAAAAATAGCCATAGTTATTGATTCCCTTGTTTTTACTTATAGGTTATTTCTGAAAATATTGTTGCATCCTTCTTTAAAAGTTATCCTGATTTCAACCACTTCTCACGATTTCTATTGTCACTGCCCTGATATGCACTAGCATCATGTCTGCCCTAGATTCTTTTCATGTGCTTCCCAATTTATCTCCCTGCTTCCAGGCTTTCTACAGCCTATATTGTATTTGCAGAAAAATGGCTAAAAGGATTTTAAAATATAAGTTATAAAATATCAGATATTTGCTTATCCCCTGCAGTGTCTCCCTCTGTAGTGCTATATTTACATTCTATTGTAGAAGATGCTGGTCTTTCTGCTTTACCTCCCTGATCTCATATCATATTACCCTATTGCCTACTTATGTTGCTCCACCACAGTGGCCTCATCATTGTTCTCCAGACACTCTGTGCGATCCCTTGCATGACTGTTTCCTTTCCCTGAAGTTCTTTTCTCACATGTATCATCATTGGCTCCTTGATCTCTTTCAAACCTTGAGCTGACTTTTCGAAGGGTGGCATCATGAGCATTATATTTAAATTGAAAATCTTCTCTCATATTCAACCTTACCATGATCTATTCTCCTCATAAAAATCTACCCCTTTATGACATATAACTTACATACATATTATATGTACTTTATTTGTATGTCTGCACTGTACACATTAATCTGTAAGCTTCCTAATGGAAGTCTCTCTGCATTCATCTCCAATGCTTACTTAAAATAGTACTTGACAGTAAGTGCTCAATAAGAATTTATCGAATGAAAGGAGCACATGATTAAATCGATATTGGGGTGACATAGGATTCATATTGCTGTAATACCTAGTTGTATAACTATGACTACATATTTGTTTAGTTGAATAATTTGATGGAATGGCTGAATGGTAAAGATTTTTCCTATTAGCACATGTGCATTTCACTAAAGTGAAATTTTTCTATTTAAAAATTAAATATTAGATAGAATTATACATGAAATGTTTCTATTTAAGCATTGAAAATATAGATTTAGAGAAATCAAAATAGATGTTAAACAACAGACATCTTCTCTCCTTTTCTCTTGACACTTGCAATTGTTTGGAACTTTAAACTAAACTTGCTTGCCATTACCGTTTGAATAACTGAAAAATGTGTGGTATGCATTAATAGCATGGATTTTTTCAATATATCTTAAAGAGTTCAGAACAATATTAATGATGCATTAAAGTTAAAAGTAAACAATGAATTAAAAAGTTAATCTTATTTTTGACAGCACAAAATTAAGTCTGAATACACTAGTGTAAATCGCTCCACCTGAAGTAGGCATGAAATAGAAGTCCCGATTGCCTAAAGATAAAACCATGATTCAGAGAATTTTTAACTTGAAAGTACATACTCAGCCAATGGACAAAGTTCCAACATAAATACAGGTGTTCTGACTTTAGAAGTTAAAGCACCCTTCTTTCTTCTAAAATATGTATTCACAGCACTTGATTTTTCTTGCAAATTAGCTCAGAAAGCCCATCACCAAATCTTGATTTTCTATGAGTCAAGTAGTTTCATTAAGGCTCTAGTTAAGAGTCAAATAGTGGGAAGAAACTATACAGCTGAAAAGCAACACATTGCACTGTTCATTGTCATCTTCCTTCTTTACTCTACTGAAACCTACATTCTATTGATGCAAAACAAATCGTAACCAACATAAACAGAAAATTAGGTCATGATTGCCAAGGAAGAAAATGAAGCAACATAGGAGGTGTAAAGAAATTTAGAAGGAGGATTCAAAATTTGAAAAGGATGCAAGTGAATTATTTATGAACATAAGGTGATTGTTTGATTATGAATAAAATATAAGAAAATGAAATTTGCTATATCAACTTTCTTAAGGAAAGCTTTACTAGGAAATACATTCAATAGTTATGGTAGGCAGAATGATGCCCTCCTTCCTGAAGATATCCATGTCTTGATCCATAGAACCTGAAAATGTATTATGTTACTTAGCAAGGGCAAATTAAGCTTGTAGAGCAAATTATTTTTGCTAATCAGCTGGACTTGATCTGGGAAGATTATCCTGGACTTTCCAAGTGGACTCAAAGTAATAGCAAGGATCCTTATAGTTGAGAGAGGGGAACAAAAGACTCAGTGTCAGAGAATGAGATGTGGTGATGAAAGCAGAATGAGCGGAGATGGGAGTGGTGCAGTTGCCGGTTTCGGAAAAGGCAAGAAACAAACATATTCTCTCAGAAAGCCTATATAAAAAAATAAATAAACACAGTTCAATTAAAAATCTTTATTGTAACCCTGTGAGTCGATAATATCTTTTTAGACTTCAGATCTCAAGAATTATGACATAATAAATGTGGTCTGTTTTAAGCCACTAAATTTGCAGCAGTTTTTCAGAGCAATAATAGGAAACTATTAAAAATACCTTTGTTTTCTGATATGTCAATTTTTCAACATAGAATATATTAAAATGAGTATTTAAAGATTCAAATAATTAAAGTAATGATAAATAATATATTAATATCTTTCCAAATTTAAGATCAATTTGTACATATTATGATACTTTTTTCATAAGTAAAAAGTTTAACATCATGAATACCCTGTAAATTATTTTAATTACTTCATATATTCCAAAACATACTTACTCTGTAACTATTCCTTTTCTGCCAAATATTTTGTTTTATCTATTTTTAAAATTTTAATTAAGCCCATGTATAAATTGGGAGTTCTTCCTATATTATTAATGTATCTCATGATAATGCCATGAAATCTTCTTTTTTCAAAGCATCCCGCATTTCAACACTCAAAACAAAATAACTTTACTGAATTAGGTCAATAAGCAAACCTCCCATTTTAAGGTAAAAATAGGATATCTATATCAGTCACCATTTGATCTCATCCTCTCACATCAGTCCACAAGAAAACTAAATCTGTTAGTCCCTCTCTTGACATTTATAAGAAATAGAACATCCCACTGTGCGCTTCACCTTTTCAATCAGCATTCCCCCATAGCTGCCTTCCTTCATCAGATTAGTCAGCAGTGGTCTTCTGATGAGAAATTGCTGATATCAGTTTTCTTTTGTCCAAATCTACCAGGAAGGGAATATATTTATGCTGCTTTTCTTTGACCCAAATAGCTCACTGTGGATGAACCTAAAAGGCTCATTATTATTATGTAATATACTAATTTGGCAATCAAATATGGTCAAAATGGTCTTACAAGAAATGCATTTCTATAAAAGGTGAAAAACGTTCTTCAGGAAACCAGGGCATCATTTTATGCTCTGAAAATAAAAAATTGTCATGTTGAAAAATGAAAAACACTACCATGTTATGACTGTATATCAGTGAATAATTTCAATAGTGTCACAAAAGCATATTGACTCTAAAATCAATTATCTGCATCTACAATTCAGTATAAATGATAAGAATCATGTTTTTCTGTTCAATCATGACACTCTTAGTTGTAATAAAAGTTGATTTTAAGCAGATCTTTGACACATCCAACATGATCCTGGCAGTTACATTTCAGGTACATGGCAGTACTGTGAAACAGTGGAATAGGGGAATGTTCTAGTTTGCTAGCTGCCAGAATGCAATACACCAGAAATGGAACGATTTTTTAAGAAGGGGAATTTAATATGTTGGTAGTTTACAGTTCTAAGGCCAAGACTATGTCCTAGTTAAAACAAGTCTATAGAAATGTCCAAACAAAGGCATCCAGGGACAGTTATCTTGGTTCAAGAAGGCCAATGAAGTTCAGGGTTTCTCTCTCAAGTGCAAGGGCACATGGCGAACACAGTCAGAGTTCCTCTTTCATCTGGAAAGGCACATGCTGAACATGGTCAGGGTTTCTCTCTTATCTGGAAGGGTCTGTGGCAAACATGGCATCATCTGTTAGCTTCCTCTCATGGCTTCCTGTTTCATGAAGCTCCCCAGGAGGCATTTTCCTTCTTCATCTCCAAAGGTCGCTGGTTTATCAACTCTGCTTCTCGTGGCTATGTTGTTCTGCTCTGCTCTCTCCAAATCTCCTTCTTTCTCCAAAATGTTTCCTCTTTTATAGGACTCTGGAAACTAATTATGACCCACCCAAATGGGTGGAGACACTCCTCCAGTTAATCCAGTTTAACAATCACTCTTGATTAAATCACATCTCCAGGGAGATGATCTGATTACAGTTTCGAACATTTGATAAATGGCTGCCTTTGCAAAATGGGATTAGGATTAAAATATGGCTTTTCTAGGGTACATATATCATTTCAAACCAGCACAGGGAGAGTCAAGCACAAGCATTTGACTCCTGTCCAACACTTGTAGTTTCCTGTTTGTTTAACAGCAACCATCCTGGTAGGTGTGAGATGACATCTTATTGTGATTTTGATTTGTATTGCCCTAAAAGCCAATGAAGGTGAGCATCTTGCCATGTGTTCTTTTTGCCATCTATATTTCCTATTGAGAAAAAAATATCTATTCATTTATTTTGCCATTTTTAGATTGGGTTATCTTTTTATTGTTGAGTTGTAAGAATTTCTTTATATATTCTGGATATGAAACCCTTATCAGTTTCCAATTATTTTCTCCCACTGAGTTGGTTGCCTTTTTACCCTTTTGAGAAAGTCTTTTGAGGCACTGAAGTATTTGATTTTGAGGACTTTCTATTTATCTGTTTTTTTGTATTGCTATTTGTGCTTTAGGTGTCAAGCCTAAGACTACCACTTACCTCTAGATCTTGGAAATGTTTCCCTGTCTAGGAGTTTTATGGTACTGGTTCTTGTATTTATGTCTTTGATCCCCTTTGAGTTACTTTTTCTATAGGGTGTGAGATATAGACACTTTTTCATTCCTTTGGTTATTGATATCCAGTTCTCCCAACATGACATGTTGAAGAGACTATTCTGTCCTAGTTAGGTTGGGTGGAAGCCTTGTCAAAAATCAATTGACCAAAAAAAAAAAATCAATTGACCATAGATTTGAGGATCTATTTTCAAACTTGAAATTTGATTACATTGATCAATATGCCTATCTTTATGCCAGTGCCATGCTGTTTTGAATACTGTAGCTTTATAACATGCTTTAAAGCCAGAAAGCATGATAACTCCCAATTTATTCTTCTTTTTCAAGATGTTTTTAGCTATTCGAGGCCCCTTATCATTTCAAATAAAACTGAGAATTTGTTTTTCATTTCTTCAAAATAGTCTGTTGTAATTTTTATTGGTATGACATTGAATCTGTATATCAAACTGGGTAGGATTGACATTTTAGCAACATCCATTTATTCAGGTCTCCTTTGATTCCTTTTATCAATGTTTTGTAGTTTTCTGTCTACAAAGCCTTTATATCCTTGTCAAGTTTATTCCCAGACATTTGAGTCTTTTAGTTGCTATTGTAAACAGTCTTTATTTTTCCTTGATTACTTCCTTGGATAGCTCATTACTAGTGTATAGAAACATCATTGATTTTTCTGCATCAAACCTGTGTTCTGCCACTTTGCTGAACTCATTTATTAGCTCATGTAGCTTTGTTGTTTTTTTCTGAATTTTCTAAATATGGAATCATGTCACCTGCAAATAATGACAGTTTTACTTCTTCCTTTTCAATTTGGATACTTGTTATTTCTTTTTTTTGCCTAATTGCTCTAGCCAGAGCTTCTATCACAATGTTGAATAGCTGCAGTGATAGTGAACATCCTTGTCTTTTTCCCAATTTTAGAGGCAAAGCTTTCGGTCTCTCTTCATTGAGTTTGATGTTAGCTGAGGTTTTTTCATATATTCCCTTTATCATGTTGAGGGAGTTTCCTTTGATATCCACCTTTTTAAATATTATTATCATAAAAGGTTGCTGAATTTTGTCAAATAACAATCAAGATGATTGTCTTTTTTTATTTGTTAATGTGGTGTAACACATTAATTGATTTTCTAGTGTTGAGCCACCCTTGCATACCTGGAATAAACCCACTTGGTCATGGTGCATAATTCTTTTAATATACTGTTGAAATTAATTTTCAAGTATTTTTTCTTGAGGATTTTTGCATCTATATTTATTAGAGAGATCGATCTGAAGTTTTCATTTGTTTGTACTATATTTATCCACTTTTAGTATTAGGATTACATTGGCATCATAGAATGAGTTAGACAGCATATCCTCTTCTTCAATTTTTTGAAGAGTTTGAGCAAGAATGGTATTAATTCTTGGAATGATTGGTAAAATTTGCCTGTGAAGCTATCCAGTTCTGGGCTTTACTTTGTTGGTAGGTTTTTTTTTTTTCATCATATATTTGTTCGGTCATCACCATAATCAATTTTAGAAAATTTTACTCCAGAAATAAAGAAATAAAAATAAAAAAGAAGACCCAAGGGTGGTGCAGTGGTGGCTCAGTGGCAGAGTTCTTGCCTGCCATGCCAGACACCCGGGTTCGATTCCCACAGCCTGCCCATGCCAGAGGGGAAAAAAAAAAAAAAAAGAGCCATAACTTCTCATACTCCTCCCCCCCATTATTTATTTATTTATTTTTAGCATTATTTTCTTACTCATCTTCTTATACACTGGGTAGCAATTGTGTAAAATACAAGGTTTTCACAATCACATGGTCACACTGTAAAAGCTATATACTTATGAAATCATCATCAGGATGATAAATCATCATCAAGCATCAAGACTACTGGATTGCATTTCAGCAGTTCCAGTTATTTCCATCTACCTATTCTAATACACTAAATTCAAAAGTATTCTCTATATATTGCTGTGTTGATTTGAATGTTATGTACCCCAGAAAAGACATTGTTCCTCTAATCCAATCCGGTTGGGGCAGACTTATTGTTGGGTGGGACCTTTTGACTAGGTTGTTTCCATTGAGATGTAGCCCCACCTATTAAGGATGGGTCTTAATCTGCTTGCTGCAATCTTTCAAAGGAGAGAAATTTTGAAATGAGGGAAGCTAAGAAAGAATGAAAATGCCCCAGGAGAAGCCAGAAGGACACACAGGAGCTGAGAGAAACATTTTAAAAAAGTGTATTTTTATTGAGAAATTGTCACACACATGCAATCCAATAATATTACACAATCAGTGACTCACAAAATCATCACATAGTTGTGTATTCATCATGATAATTTTTAGATCATTTGCACCACTCAAGAAAAAGAAATAAAAAGAAACATGAAAAAAAGTCATGCTTCTCATATTGCTTACTCCTCCCTTTCATTAACCACTAGTATTTCAATCTACCCAATGTTTTACCCTTTATTCCCTCCTAATAGTTATTTAATTTTCATCTTTTTTTTTTTTTTACCTATCTGTCCATATCCTGGATAAAAGGAGCATCAGACACAAGGTTTCCACGATCACACAGTCACATAGTAAAAGCTATAAAGTTATACAGGCATCTTCAAAAATCATTGCTACTGGAACACATTTCAACAGTTTCAGGTACTAGCCACTCCAATACACCATAAACTAAAAAGGGATCTTTCTATAATGCATAATAACTTTCAGGACAATCTCTCATTTCTGTTTGAAATCTCTCAGCCACTGAAATTTTATTTTGTCTCATTTCTCTCTTCCCCCTTTTGGTCAAGAAGGTTTTCTCAGTCCCATGATGCTGGGTCCCAGCTCATCCCCAGGATTCAGGTCCTGCATTACCATGGAGATTTACACCCCTGGGAGTCATGTCCTACATAGGGAAAAGGTTAGTGAGTTCCCTTCTGAGTTGACTTAGAGAGGTGGTGACTCTTAGGCATAATTATGAGTAGGCTTAACTTCTCCTTTGCAAGAAAAACTTCACAGGGGCAAACCTCAAGGTTGAGCGCTAAACCAATTGAGTTGGTTGCCCCAACTGTTTGTGAGAATATCAGGGATTCCCTATATGGGGAAGTTTAATATTTCCTCCTTTCTCCCCAGTCTTTGCAAATATTTTATTCCGTACCCAAATTACTCTGGGATATATGGGCATCACCCTAACCTGTAAAACCAACAAGATCACATGCCCTGTTCAACATTCCATGTAATTATAGTGATCTAGTGAACTGACTATACAAGTTGAATTAGATAATGCATTACCCAAAATATAAATCTTGCACCAAATAAACATCTCTCCCTTTGGACTCACACAATAGTTGATGTTTGAAAATATGGGCCATATCATCCTTTGCTCAGTACTCTGATTTACTTTTAGTCTTATCCAGATCTGCTTCATTCATATCCATCGTCAAAGGCTGATCACTTTTTCAGTTTTCTTAACAGTTGCTGAAGTGGGTAATGCTGACTTTCACAGCTTCACTGCTCTAAATTTAAGTCTTAGGTGTCACATAACTACCTGAAGTTTCAGGGAACGACAAGATTATATAAAAATAGCTCAGTGTCTCAGAATTTAGAAATAACAGCTACAATTCCTAACTATATGTGACTGCTATAAGAGCTTACAACCTAGAACCCTGTATAATAGGACCCAACCTGGTAACTGATACTGTTAACTTAATTCTCCAAGCTTGTATATTATAGTTAGTCCATATGAGTGAGGCATGATAATATTTGTCTTTTTGTTTCTGACATTTCATTCAACATACTCTATTTGAGTTTCATTCATCTAGTTTCATCTGCACAACTTCATTCACCTTATAGCCACTCAGCAGTCCATTGTACATAAACACCACGATTCCCCCTTCCATTCTATAGTCATTGCACCCATAGGCCACCTTCATCCATTGTGAATCATGAACAATGCTGCCATAAACAAAAGTGTGCAAGTGTCCATTTGTGTTCTCACTCTTAATTCCTCTTAATTTGCAATGGGTTGCAAAATCATATGGTAACTTTAGCCCTAGTGTCCTGTGGAACCATCACACTGCCCTCTGGGGGACTGTACCTCTCAGCTTCCCTACCAACAGTGAATAGGTGCATCTATTTCCTTACATTTTCTCTAGCACCTGTTTCTCTCTTCATTTTTAAACAGTTTTATTAACACATCATACAATCCAATCTAAATAAATAGAAATGCCGTCACCACCACAATCCATATGAAGACTTTTCCTTTTCTTCCACAAAGAATCCATACCCTTCCTCCACATTCCCCGCTTTTTGACATTTAGTTTTGCCATAATGCCTTTGTTACATTCGGTGGAAGCATATTACAATGTTACTATTGACCGTAGACCTTATCTTGCAACCATTATATTTTTCCCTCTATATCACCCCTTTACAATCCCTCGCAATGTTGATATTCATTGTTCTCCCTCAGGTAATTATGTTTCAATATTTGCACATTTACTCACCATCATTGACCACTCCAATGTGAATTATATAGTCGAGCTTTTATCTTCTAACTTTCCCTATGATGTCATATATGCCCTAGCCTTCCTATTTCAACCATACTCATTCATTTTTGTTCAGTGTACTTACACAATATTGTGCTGCCATGAGAGAGTATTGTGCTTTCCAATTCTGGATCTCTACAATCAATCCTATTGAATATTCTGCACTCCTTCAACATCAAATGCCCAATCTTCACCTTCTTGCTATCTCCTGACAGACTATGTTCTTAACTTCAATTCTTGAAGTATGCTTATTAATGTTAGTTCACATTAGTGAGCCCATACATATTTGTCCTTTTTGTTTCTGGCTAATTTCACTCAAATAATGTATTCAGTGTTCATCCACGTTGTTACATGCTTCATGACTTTATTCCATCTTACAGTGGCATAATATTCCACTGTATGCATATACCACAGTTTGTTTAGCCTCTTGTCCATTGATAGACATTTGAGCTATTTCCATCTCTTGGCAATCACAAATATTGCTGCAATTAGCATTACTGTGCAAATGCCCATTTGTGGCAGTTCTTCTGCCTTCAGTTCTTCTGAATATATACCTGGTAATGGGATTGCCAGATCACATGGCAATTTGATACTTAGCTTCCTGAAGAACAGCAAAACACCCTTCCAGAGTGGCTGCATTGTTTTGCATTTCCATCAACAATAAATAAGTTTGCCTCTTTCTCCCTATCCTCTCCAACACTTGTTGTTTTCTGTTTTGTTTTGTTTTATTTTGTTTTGTTGTTGTTTATGGCCATTCTAGTGGGCATGAGGAAATATCTTATTGTGGTCTTTGATTTGCATTCACCTGATAGCCAATGAAGTTGAGTGTCTATTCATGTGCCATTTAGCCATTTGTATTTCCTCTTCTGAAATATGTCTGTTTATGTCTTTTGCCCGTTTTTTATTTGGGTTGTTTGTCTTTTTGGGGTTGACTGTAGAATATCTTTATATATTCTGGATAGTACATGCTTATCTGATATGTGGTTTCCAAATATTATCTCCCATTGTGTAGGCTGCTTTTTTACTTTCCTGACAAAGTTCTTTGATGCTTAAAAGTGTTCACTTTTGAGGAGACCCCATTTATCTATTTTTTTTTTTCATTACTCATGCTTTGGGTGTAAGGTCTAGGATACTACCTCCCATCACAAGATTTATTAGATATTTCCCTACATTTTCTTCTAAAAAATGTTATGGTCTTAACATTAATGTTTAGGTCTTTGATCCATTTTCAGCTGATTTTTGTAAAGAGTGTGAGATACAGGTTCTCTTCATTCTTTTCTATTTGGATATCCAGTTCTCCAAACACCACTCATTGAAGAGGCTTCTCACTCCCAGGTGGGTTGGCTTGACTGCCCTGTCAAAGAACTCTTCTTCATAGATGAGAAGGTCTAATTATGAACATGTAATTTGAAACCATTGGTCAGTATATCTATCTTTATGTTGATACCATGCTGTTTTTACCACTGTAACTTCATAATATGCTTTAAGGTCAGGTAGTGTGAGACCTCCCACTTCATTTTTCTTTCTTAAGATAATTTTAGCTATTTGAGGCACCCTGCCCTTCCAAATAAATTTGGTTATTAGTTTTTTGATTTCTGCAAATTATGTTTTGGGATTTTTAGTTGGTATTGCATTGAATCTGTAGTTGAATTTGGGTAGATTCGACATCTTTACATTATTTCTTTCAGTCCATGAACACGGAATGTCTTTCCATTTATTTAAGTCTTCCATGATTTCTTTTAGCAATTTCTTATAGATTTCTGTGCATAGCTCTTTCGTTTCCTAATTTAAATTTATTCCTAATCATTTTATTCTTTTGACTGCTATTGCAAATGGAAGTTTTTTTCTTGATTTCCTCCTCAGATTGATCATCATCACTGAGAGTTTTACTTCTTCCTTTCCAATTTGCATGCCTTTTATCTCTTTTACTTGTCTAGTTTCTCTGGTTAGAATTTTCAGCACAATGTTGAATAACAATGGTCACAGTGGACATCCTTGTCTTGTTTCTGAACTTATAGGGACATCTTTTAGTCTCTTTCAGTTGAGGATGATGTTATCTGTGGGCTTCATATGTCCCCTTTATCATGTTTAGAAGATCCCTTCTATTCATATTTGAAGTGTTTTCATCAAGAAAGGATGTTCAAATTTGTAAAATGCCTTTTCTGCACCAATTGATATGATCATATATTTTTTCTGCTATGGCTTATTGATATGGTGTGTTACAATGATTGATTTTCTTGTGTTGAATCAGCCTTATATACCTGGCATAAATCTTACTTGATCATTGTGTATAATTCTTCTAATGTGCTGCTGGGTTCAACTTGCAAGTATTTTGTTGAGGATTTTTCCATCTATATTCATTAAAGGGATTGGTCTGCAATTTTCTTTTCTTGTAGTATTTTCTTGTCTGACTTTTGTATTAGAGTAATGTTGGCCTCTTAGAATGAGTTTGGTAGCTTTTCCTCCTTTTCAATATTTTTGAAGAGTTTGAGCAGGATTGATACTAATTCTTTCTTGAATGCTTGGTAAAATTCATATGTGAAGCCATCTGGTACTAGACGCTTCTTTTTTGGGAACTTCTAGATGATTGATTCGATCTCTGTACTTGTGATTGGTTTGTTGAGGTCATCTGTTTCTTCGTGAGTCAATGTTGGCTGTTCATGCCTTATTAGGAAGTTCTCCATTTCATCTATGCTACCTAATTTATTAGTATATAATTGCTTTTATTATCCTCTCATTACCTCCTTTATTTCTGTAATGTGAATGGTTATGCCTCATCTTCCATTTCTGATTTTATTTACTTGCATCACCTCTCATTTTTCTTGTCAGCCTAACTAAGGGTTCATTGATTTTATTGATTTTCACAGATAACCAAATTCCGGCTTTATTAATTTTCCATATTTTTTCATATTCTCAAACTCATGTATTCTTTTCTGATCTTCATTATTTCCTTCTTTTTGTTTGCTTCACAGTTAATTTGTTGTTTTTTCCTAGTTCTTCCAAGTGAAAAGTTGATTCTTAATTTTTGCTCATTCTTTTTTAATATGGTCATTTCAAGCAATGAAGTCCCCCCTCAGCAGTGCCTTTGCTGCATCCCATAAAAGTTGATATGCTGTGTTTTCATTTCATTTGTTCAGATATTTACTGATTCCTTTTTTAATTTCTTCCTTGATCCATTGGCTGTTTAAGAATGTGCTGTTTAGCCTAAATATATTTGTGAATTTCTGTCCCTCTGCCTGTTATTGATCCATAACTTCATTCCATTATAGTCTGAGATATAATTTTGCATAATTTCAATCTTTTTTTTTCAGAAAAAAAAAAGAAATTAACCCAACATTTAGAAATCATACCATTCTACATATGCAATCAGTAATTCTTAACATTATCACATAGATGCTTGATCATCGTTTCTTAGTACATTTGCATCGGTTTAGAAGAACTAGCGACACACCAGACAAAGATATAGAATGTTAATATAGAGAAAAGAAATAAGAGTAATAATAATAGTAAAAAACAAACAAACAAACAAACAAACAAAAACAAACAAACAAACAAAACCTATAGCTCAGATGCAGCTTCATTCAGTGTTTTAACTTTACAATTAGGTATTATTGTGCTGTCCATTTTTGAGTTTTTGTATCTAGTCCTGTTGCACAGTCTGTATCTCTTCAGCTCCAATTACCCATTATCTTACCCTGTTTCTACCTCCTGCTGGACTCTGTTACCAATGACATATTCCAACTTTATTCTCGAATGTCCGTTCACATCAGTGGGACCATACAGTATTTGTCCTTTAGTTTTTGGCTAGACTCACTCAGCATAATGTTCTCTAGGTTCATCCATGTTATTACATGCTTCATAAGTTTATCCTGTCTTAAAGCTGCATAATATTCCATCGTATGTATATAGCACAGTTTGTTTAGCCATTCTTCTGTTGATGGACATTTTGGCTGTCTCCATCTCTTTGCAATTGTAAATAACGCTGCTATAAACATTGGTGTGCAAATGTCCGTTTGTGTCTTTGCCCTTAAGTCCTTTGAGTAGATACCCAGCAATGGTATTGCTGGGTCGTATGGCAATTCTATATTCAGCTTTTTGAGGAACCGCCAAACTGCCTTCCACAGTGGTTGCACCATTTGACATTCCCACCAACAGTGGATAAGTGTACCTCTTTCTCTACATCCTCTCCAGCACTTGTCATTTTCTGTTTTGTTGATAATGGCCATTCTGGTGGGTGTGAGATGACCATAAAACAGTTAGAGGAAAATGTAGGGAGATATCTTACAAAACTTTCAATTGGAGGCGGTTTTATGGACCTTAAACCTAAAGCAAGAACACTGAAGAAGGAAATAAATAAATGGGAGCTCCTCAAAATTAAACACTTTTGTGCATCAAAGAACTTCATCAAGAAAGTAGAAAGAAAGCCTACACAATGGGAGATAATATTTGGAAATGACATATCAGATAAAGGTCTAGTATCCAGTATTTATAAAGAGATTGTTCAACTCAACAACAAAAAGACAGCCAACCCAATTACAAAATCGGAAAAAGACTTGAACAGACACCTACCAGAAGAGGAAATACAAATGGCCAAAAGGCACATGAAGAGATGCTCAATGTCCCTGGCCATTAGAGAAATGCAAATCAATTTCAATCTTTTTTAATCTACTGAGACTTTTTTTGTGACCCAGCTTATGATCAATCTTTGAGGATGATCTATGAGGCTTTGTGAATAATGTGTAGCCTGTGATTGGGAGGGTGTATTATTCTGTACTTATCTGTTAAATCTAGTCCATTTACTGTATTATTCAAAAGTTCTCTTTCCTTTTTGATCCTCTATCTAGATGTTCTATGAATTGATAGACTACAACTATTATCATAGAGAAGTCTACTTCTCCCTTCAGTGTTGTCAGTGTTTGCCACATGTATTTTGGAAGCCTCTGATTTGGTGCATAAATATTTATGATTGCTATGTCTTCTTGTTGAATTGTCCCTTTTATTAATATATAGTGTCTGTCTTTGTCACTTTCAATTGTTTTGCAATTGAATTCTTATCTGTTAATATTAGTATAGTGTGCAACTTTGAAAGGATTATGTATCCTAGAAAAGCCATATTTTAATCCTAATCCATCTTATGGAGGAGTTGTTTCTTTTTAGTCCCTATTTAGCATTGTAGGTTGGAAGTTGATTAGATTATCTCAATGGAGATGTAACATGCCTACTGTGGGTATTAATCTTTGATTAGAGGGAGATGTGACTCCACCCATTCCAGGTGGACCTTGATTAGTTTACTGGAATCCTTTAAAAGAGGAAATGCTTTGGAAAGAACCACAGAGTCCATACAGCCAGAGACCTTTGGAGATGAAGAAGGACTACACCCTCCAGGGGAGTTTCATGAAACAAGAAGCCCGGAGAGAAAGCTAGCAGACATTGCTATATTCACCATGTGCCTTTTCAGTTGAGAGGAAATAAATTTCATTGACCTTTCTTGAGTGAAGGTAACCTCTTGTTGGTGTGTTAATTTGGACATTTTTATAGACTTGCTTTAATTGGGACATTTTTATGGCTTTAGAACTGAAAACTTGTAGCTTAATAAATTTTCCCTTTGGAAAGCAATTCCATTTCTGGTATATCACATTCCGGTTTGCAAACTAGAATATATTTCTATACTACGCCTGTTCTCTTTTGGTTATTGATTACATGAAACAGTTTTTCAAACCTTCTACTTGCCACCTACTTTAGTCTTTGGGTCTGAAGTGAGTCTCTCGAAGATGGCATATAGATGGGAATTCAATCTGCCAGTCTATGTCGTTTTATTGAGGAGTTTAATCCATTAACATTTAGTGTTATTACTGTAAAGCCTATACTTTCTTCTACCATTTTGTTTTTTGTATTTTATGTGCCATATTTTTTTTCTTTTTTTACGTTTATTGATAGTATTCTTTTCTATGCTCTTCTCAAGACCTCTCTCTCCTAACTTTTCTATCTGCTTGTATTAATCCCTCTAGCATTCCTTGTAGAGTCAGTCTTGTAATCACAAATTCTTTCAGTGCTTGTTTGTCTGAAAATATTCTAATACCCATCTTGTTTAAAGGACAATTTTTCTGGGTATAGAATTCTTGGTTGGCAGGTTTTTTTTGTTTTTTTGTTTTTTAATTTCAGAATTTTAACAGTACCATGACACTGCATTCTTGCTTCCATGGTTTCTGCTGTGAAATCTACACATAATCTTATTGAGTGCCCTCTTTGACATTTAAGAACCTGAATAATAAGTGTCTTGCATTAGGTCTATTCATAGGTATTCTGTCTGGGGTATGCTCCACTTCTTGGGTCTGTAATTTTATGTCACTCACAAAAGATGGGAAATTTTTATGAATTATATCCTCCATTAATCTTTCTGCACCTTTTCCCTTCTCTTCTCCTTCTGTGAAACCTATAACATGTATATTCATGTGCTTCATGTTGCCATTCAATTTCATGAGACCCTGCTCATCTTTTTCCATTCTTTTCCCCATATTTTCTTTTGTGTGCTGGATTTCAGATATCCAGTCCTCTAGTTCACTGATCCTTCCTTCTGTCTCTTCAAATCTATTGTTGTATGTCTCTATTTGGTCTCCATCATGCCTTTCATTCCTGTAACTTCTATAATTTCTTCCTCAAACTTTTTCATTCTTCTTTAGGTATACTCAATGTCTTCTTCATATCCTCTTTCAATTGTTGATCTGGTTTTTGATGATAATTTCCCTGTATATTCAAATATCCTGAATTACTTGTTTCAACTCCTGTATCTCATTTGAAATGCCGATTTCTTCCATTCACTGGGTCCTACTCAGATTAGCTTCATTCATATCACTAATTGAAGTCTGATGTACTTTCAGTTTTTTTAATAGTTGCTGTATGGGATAATGCTGACTTTAAGAGCTACAAAAATCTAAGTCTGAATCTCAAGTGGCACAACTAAAGTTTGAGAGAATGAACAGGTTATACAGAAACAGCTCAGCACCCCAGAATTTAGAAATAGCAGTTAAAACACAGGAATAGATATGACTGCTGTAAGTAGCCATATTGTAAAGTAAACCTTTAAAAAATAAGCATTATTGAACATTCTGTACTTCTTAATCATTGATTGCCAAATCTCTGTCCATGTTCTATCCCTTGATAACCTATGCTCTCAAATTCAATTCTCAGAATTTGAATATTATAGTTAGTCCATATTAGTCAAGTCTTATAATATTTGTCTTTACATTTCTGGATTATTTTAGACAACATAATGTCCAAGTTTTAATCACATAATTGCTGCCTAGCAAGTTTATTCCTTCTTGCACCAACTCAATATTCCATTATATGTGTACTTGAATACAACACCACAGTTCCTCCTTCCATTCCTCAGTCAATGTACTCACAGGCCTCCTCCATCCATTGCAGATGGTGAATACTGACACCATAAACACCATTGGGAAAATGTCTATTCATGTCCCTGCTTTCAGTTACTCCAGGTATATACCTAATAATGGCTTTGCAGGATCATATGGCAACCCTAGACTTAGCCTCCTGTGGAGCCATCATATTGGCCTCCAGGGGGATGCATCATTCTATGTCCCTACTAACAGTGAACAGGGACATTTCTCTCTCCACCTTTTCTCCAACAGTTGGATCCTTCTGCTTATTTTTAAACAGCTTTTTTCACACAGAATACAATTCATCCTAAGTAAATAATTAGTGGATCTTGGTGTAATCACATAGTTAAGCATTCAACAGTACAATCTATATGGCAGCATTCCCATTTCTTCTGTGAAGTAAGGAAAGGAAAAAAGTAAAGAATAAAATCAGTAAAAAACTGCTACTTGGCAATACTAAATTGCAGCTCTAGCAGCTTTGCTCTATGTTTTGGGGATTTTCTGCATATAGAATCATGTCATCTGAAAACTGAAAGTTTTACATATTCCTTTCCAATTTGGATGCCTTTAGTTCTTTTTCTTGCCTAATTGCTCTAGCTGGAACTTCCAGTACAATGTTGAACAACAATGGTTATGGTAGGCAACCCACAATGTTGGCTGTGAGTTTTTCATATTTCCCTCTATCATGATGAGGACATTCCTCTCTATTCCTATCCTTTGAAGCATTTTCGTCAATGAAAGATGATGAATTTTGCAAAGAAAATGCATTTTCTTTGTTAATTGAGACAATCATTTTTTTCCCACTTTTATTTATTGGTGTGGTGTGCTACATTAATTGATTTTCTGGCATTGAACCAACCCTGTACTGTTTTGAAAGTATAATTCCAACATTCTAGTCTCTATCAATCACATGAACCTCCACAGAAAATCATGCTTCTAGATTCATCACAACAAAGTAAAGGAGGATAAAAAGACAATATGCATGACTATAAAAGCCCCCTAAACATAAAAAACTTTAGTGATAAGTTGAATACATTGAATCTAAAGAAAAATTATTATTATGTGTAGTAGTGAGATTCGGTTGTCAACTTGGCCAGGTGAAGGCACCTAGTTCTGTTGCTGTGGCCATGAGCCAATGGTATGTGAAGTTCATCTGTTGTTGATTACATCTGCAGTTGGCTAGGAGGCATGCCTGCTGCAATGAATGATGTTTGATTTAATTGGCTGGTGCTTAAATGAGAGAGCTTAAAGTAGCACAGCCCAAGCAGCTCAGCATACCTCATCTCAGCACTCCCAGCTCAGCCCAGGTCTTTGGAGGTGCAGAAAGAAATCACCCTGGGGAAAGTTGTTGCAACCCAGAGGCCTGGAGAGAAGGCCAGCAGAGATAAACCTGTGCCTTCCCAGGTAAGAAAGAAACTCAGTTGAAAGTTAGCTGCCTTTCCTCTGAAGAACTAATGAAATAAATCCCATTTTATTAAAAGTCAATCCATCTCTGGTGTGTTGCATTCCAGCAGCTAGCAAACTAGAATGTTATGCAGGCAAAAATAGAACTGATAACTAAATCCAAGAACTAAATGTTTTAAAAACTACTGATCAAATGGAAAATCCATTTGATCACTCAATCAGAACGTAAGAGAGAAGAACAAAAATAATAATTTCTTAGGTGAGAAAAGAAATTAAGTGATTAGAAATACATATGAAACTAAAATATATATTTGTTCCTTTATTTGCAAACTTGGATGATTTTGGTGATTTTCTATGAATAAATATTTTCAGAAATTAACATCAACAAAGGCAAAAAAGCAAAAGAAGACAATTTGTATGCAAGATATTGAGAAAGTTTTATAAGCAGCAGTCACAGATATTTTCACAAATTTTTCTATAAAACCTTTAGGAATACATAATCAAAATGATATTTTGTCTGTTACAGAGATGAGAGAGAGAGAGAGGATTACAAAAATTTTCCTCAGTATATTTAATAAAACAAACTTAACTTTAGTAATGTTATGTTATGTAAGATTATATGTTATGTAAGATTATAACTTCAGAGAGATCTCATTTATTAATTTTTATGTGAGACTAAAAACTATTAACAAGCATTTTAAAACCACATATTTCAAGATATAGATTTCATTTAAACATGTACATTTTTGTTCAGTATATAATTAGAAGTGGAGTTGATTATCTATAGGTGATGTATATCTTCAGCTTTTGTAATGTTGTTAAACTGTTTCCTAATCCAATTCATCGTGTATTTGCATGATGAAATCCACAGCAGATACTCTATAGCAATGAAAATGAATAAAAGTCAACTGCATATGTGAAATCAGATATATGACACGAATATGAAGTCTCACTAACAGTCACAAAACTGTACAAAGTGTAGCCTTCAAATTTAAAAATATAAGGGATTCCCAAATTAATCAGTGTTGTCAGAAGACAGAATTGGTGGGGTGGCTCTTATCTAGATGGAAAAAAAAAGGGACTTACAGGCTACTAGTGAGATTTTGTTCCTTGATAAAGGTGCAGCATATGTGAGTTTGTGAAAATTAATGAATTTTACATTTATGTTTGCTATATATATATGTGTGTGTGTGTGTGTGTATGTGAGTATGGATGTGTGCGTGTGTGTGTGATAAGGAATTTGCTCTTCCCCAAAGAGATGTCTGACTGTTTGTCTTTGACTCTTGGAGGTAACTTGCAAATGCCTGATGTTTATTATTTCATGCTACTCTCCTTGGGCCATTCTTGTTTGGTTTTACTAACAAAATGACAGATAGACTTAGAGTAGGATCTTGCCATGCCAAAAAAAAAAGTTCCACCAATGGAATAGCTAGTTGGAGCTTTGGGGAAACATGATAACAGGCCAACCCATGGTCTGGGGTGGGGTTGGGGGACAGGTGGCAGTATTGCAGGGAGGAGATTGATTTCTACCACATAGCCAATGATTCCTTCAATCATGAGTATGATAATGGCCCTCAATAAAACTCTAGATACTGAAGCTCATGTCAGCGTCCCTGTATGGTATACATTATGCATACTGTTTAGTATCATGACCAGCAGAGCATTGGCCATCCTTGACTTCAGAGGACAGGTCAACTGCAAGTCCTGTGTTGGAACCCCACCTAGGATTCTGCCCTAAGTATTTTTTAGTTTGTTACAGGCTCTAATGTGTATCCTTTCCCTAAAAGTGAAAGATGACAGCATAGTGAGGTGTGCAATTTAATTTGTCCTCCAAAGCAATTAGTAAATAGCCAGGAACATGGGGTAACATCAGTTAGCATACAACAGTCTGGGCCAAGTGGGACGACTGGGATCCCACAGAGAACTGTAAGTCCCTTCCCAACAGGTATGGCAGGCTGATCTATGGGGGAAAAGAAAACAGAATTTACTAGTAGCAAGGGTTTATTCAACCAAGCTCCAACTTCAGAATTAATTGACACATTCTGACTACTGAAAACAGCCCTTCTGCACAGATAAACCTGAAATAAGCACTCAGAGAACTAGGAGTTTTTCGCCTGGCAGAGAGTGGGCAGGGATGATGGGGAAAAAGCAATGACAACAACAACCACAAAAACCCAGAGGCTTTTTGAAGTGGACAGCAGTTAACACTGGGCAAGGGATGGACCCCAAGAAGAGGGGACACATAGAACCTAGAGAAACATATAGCTACATACCAACACCAGCTCTTGATTAGCAAGCCTAAGGATCAGGGGGTCCATCTCTGAAAAAGCTTTCTTGTTTTCTTTTAATTTCTTAAATAGCTCATCAAATACAGCTGCAAGCACTGTAAGGCTCAGGCAAGGGCAGAACTAAAGTGTAGCTGAGAGACAAAGCAGTCAGGTGAAAGGGATTAATTCCTTAATGGGCATATCTTCCCCCACAAAAGGGGGCAGAGCCCAATTCAAGTGGAATACCTATTTCAAGAAATTCAGGCCCAAGGGACTGCAAAACTGAAGCAATGAAAGCCCACCTACTGTTTTTGGTGGCAGTTTGTGATTCACAATGGATGGAGATGACCAAAGGGTACAGTGACTGAGGGATGGAAGGGGTAACTGTGGTATTTGCATACAATGGACTACTGAGAAGTTGCAAGAAGGAATGAAGCTGTGAGGCATACAACTAGATGAGTGAACCTTAAGGACAATATATTGGCAAGGAAAAAGGAAGCATTATCATGCCTCACTCCTATGGATTAACTAGAATATGCAAATTTGGAAATTGAAGTCGAGAGCATGGGTTATCAGGTTGGGGCTTATTATAAGTGGTCTTAGATTGTAAGCTCTTACAGCAGTCACATATATTCAGGAGTTGTAACTGATATTTCTAAATTCTGAGACACTGAGCTATTTCTATATAACCAGTTGTTCCCAGGAACTTTAGGTATTCGTATGACCTTGAGAATCACAGTTAGAGCACGGAAGCTATGAAAGTCAGTATCACCCATTCAGCAATGGTTTAAAAAGCTGAAAAAGTGATCAGACTTCATCTAGAGATATGAAAGAAGCTGATCTGCATAAGGACTAAAGTAACTCAAAACACTAGGTAAAGGATGAAATGGCCCATATTTTCAAACTTCAACCTTGGTGCAAGATCAAAAGGAAAGATGTTTATTTGGTGCAAAATTTATATTTTGGGCAGTATATTATCTAATTTAACTTGTATGTTTAGTTTACTTGAACACGGTAAGTTCATGGAATCTTGAATAGTTTATAAGATCTTGTTGGTTTGTACATATTAGTGTTATGCACCAATATTTCCCAGAGTAATTTGTGCAGAGAATGAAAAATATTTTCAAATTCCTCTTGGTGGACTGGGGAGAAAATAGGAAATATTAAACTTTTCCATCTGGGAAATTCCTGACATTCTTGCAAACAGTGGGGATAATCAATTAAAATAAGATGAGCCCTCAATCTTGAGGCTCACCCCTATGAAGCTTATTCCTGCAAAGAAGAGGTTAAGCTTACTGATAATTATGCCTAATAATACCTCCTGGAAAGCCTCTTTTGTTGCTCAAATGTGGTCTCTCTCTATATAAGCCAATTTGACAGGTGAAATCACTGCTCTTCCGACTACAAGGGGCATGACTCCCAGGGATGTAAATTTCCCTGGAAACATGAGACAGGATTTTGGGGATTGAGCCAGGCCCTCACATCATGGGAATGAGTAAGCCTTCTTCACCAAAACTGGAAAGAAAGAAATGAGACAAAATAAAATCTAAGTGGCTGAGAGATTTCAAACAGATTTGGGAGTTTATCCTTGAGGTTATTCTCATGCATTATCAAGATATACCTTTTTAGTTTATGTATTGGAGTGGCTAGAGGAAGTTCCAGAAACTGTTGAACTGTGTTCCAGTAGCCTTGAGTTTTTGAAGACATTTGAATAACAACATAGCTTTTACAACATGACTGTTATTGTTAAAATCTTGTGTCTGATGCTCCTTTTATCCAGGGTACGGATAGATGAGAAAAAAAAAGTGAAAATAAATAAATAAAAGAGAGGTAAAAGGTAAATATTGGGTAGATTGAAATATTGTGGGTCAATGAGAGGGATGGGTAAGGGGTTTGGGATGCATGAGTTCTTTTTTTTTTTTCTTTTACTTTATGTTTTCTGGAATAATGCAAATAATCTAAAAGTGATCATGGTGAAGAATATACAAATACAAGCTATTGTGAGCCATTGTTTGTAGAATATGGTTGGACTGTAGGTGTTTTGATATTTCTCAAAAAAAACTTTGTAAAAAATAGAAAAAGAAAGAATACTACCTTAAAATAAGAAAATTCCCTCTCCTTCCATATTGTTTTAGTCTGTAATTATTGGCTTTATGTTTCAACCTCGTAATGGTGGTATATACTTCTAAAAGATATATATGTGATGCTTATGTGAAATTGAAATGATATTAACTCCAGAAAATATACACTGGCAACCAAAAAAAAAAAGTTAAAGAGAATATAATACCATTTGGTGAGTTCTGTGAGTATTTCTAGTGAATTAAAACAAACCTATGGGTCGTTTTAGGAAACAACCAAACTTCCAGTTGGTGCCAAAAGTCTTTGGCTCTTGGGGCAGTCCAGGGGACAACCCCTTTATTCTCATATTTTGGCTAAGGTTTTAATCAAAAGTTTAAAAGTATATTAATTCCTATATTTATATGTATATAAATACTTCAGTTGAATGCTTTCAAAATTTCTAAATTGCTTGTTTTGGTAATATATATATATATATATGTAAAATGTCCAACAGGGTCAGAAGCAAAACCTCACAATAAAATGCTTTTCTATGTCTATATTGAAATCCATGAATGGTCACAAAATGTGGCCAAATAGTTTAGGACGGTTCATATCTTGTCATATTTTGCCCAACAAAGGAGATATAATTAAACTTTCATTTTTCATAGCTTCCACAAGTAAGAAACAAAATGACAAAAAAATAAAACAAGCAAAATAAATTAAAAAGTCTATTTATAGAAACCATAGCCATGATCTCTATACGTAGAAAGTTGGCCATACTCAATGATATTCAGTAATCACATACTAAGATTCCACATACTGGTTAATTTTGTGATTAACTAAATTATATTATTCATAGTATCCAATTTAACAAATGAGATGTAGATTTAACAAGATTATATGCTTTTATAAAATAAGAAATAAATATTTATTGATGCAAATAATAACGTGGTGGAGAGATGCTTTTAGAGTGATGGTTAAACCATCATTCAGTGTGTTTTTGTGCATATGGACTTTTTTTTTTAATAATATGACATTTTAGTGGCTAACAATATGGAGTTCTAAGCCTATGAGTTCATTTATCCTAATAAGATAAACTAAACTAGATTTTTCGCTTACAATACCGAAGACCTGGGTTTGATTTCCAATACTTACCCATGCAAAAAAAAAAAAAAAATAGTAATAAGATAAACTAAAATAACCTATTTGTTACATATAAATAGGGATGTATATACTGTCCTGGAAACATTCTTATCAACACTCAATTACTTCACAATTACTTCACAATTACAATTATTGTGAAGTAATTGAGATTATTTCTAAAATATTAAGGTTCTGAATGGTAGGAGTTACTAGAATATATGGCAACTAATGCACAAATAAACTTAATAGATTGTTTTAATACAGAGTACTAAAAATGGTACATAGCCTCTGTTTATTTCATTGTCCATCACATTGTTCTATGATTAGGCATTATTTATTTCAATTAATTGAATACTTAAATCTTCTACTGCCTAAATCACTTTGCATTATTATACATATAATTAAGACGTAAATATAATGCAAAGACTGTGAAGTTTATGCAATGTTCTGGTTATTATGAACTGACAAAATAATCTCACTAGAATTGTGCAACAGTGCTGACGTAAAATAGAAGAGATGTCACAAATATAAAATGAATTTGGAAAAGAAGTAAAATTTCAGGATCTTATTAAAATTTATCCATCAATGTAAGTGGAGGATCATATTTATTCTTTGTTAAAGCAAATTGTAAATGTACCATTTTGCAATGTCAGGTTGAATTAAGGTTTATGAATGCTTTTAGAATACAGCATATACACACACATACACACACACATGCACAGAGAGTGAGAGAGAGATAAAGCCCTGCAATGTTTTCACCTTCAAGAAGTTCATCTTTGGCTTTTGACAAGTTTCCCTACAAGGGAGATGGGGTTGGGGAAATGGAACTTTCAGAAAAATTGATCCAAAATGCCCATGTCAACATGCAGATTTGAAGAAGTAAGCAAGTCCGTAAGAAGCCTGATCAGAACTTGGGAAAACAAATAACAAATTTCATGAAAAAATCATTTTAATTATCAAATGTCATAACTTTTTTTTTTTCATGGGCAGGCATCAGGACTCTAACCCAGACCTCCCACATGGCAGGTGAGAACTCTACCTGCCGAGCCACCATCACACCGCCTGCCATAACTTCTTATTGTGAAGATTCTTCAAAAAAAAATAATAATTTAACAATTATAAACAATCCAGTGTTGAAATAGAAGGGAACAATCCATAGTGATTAAATGCCTCCCAAGGGATTGCTCTCATGGCATTTAAAGCAGATATAAAAGTGGGCATGAGTGCATAACCAAAGATTAATTTAAAAAAGGATGCTATATGAACATTTACAAATAATGCCAGATACATTCACTTCAGATTTAAATGAGAATTATAAATACAAAATCATTATTAAGTACAAATAAAAATGAGCAATTTAGCATATTTTAAATAAGTACATAATATTAAAATATGCTAGAGATAATCTAGGCCTTTTACTTCTCTATCCCCACGAATTCAGTAAATTATCATTTGGAGAGGATATAACCATCAAAGGAAAGATCTATATGGGTCAGGAAAATGTTAAATACATAAAGCTGAGAGATGCAAGGGAGAGAGAACTCTACTCCTTTGAAAAAAAAGGACAGGAAACTTTCTAAGGACTTGGGGTGGGTTGGAAGAAAAGCTCTGGAAAATAGCCAATGGGTTTAACACAGGGTGTATTAAAGATTGAGTGACGTTGCACTTGGGGTGGTTTGTTTCACCAAGATGGGTGAAGGATTAGTGAGGTTGTCATCAGGACACTTGAGTCTGAACATATTTTTTTGCAGTAACTATGCTACCTGGATTTTATAAGGGCTGGAAGAGAGGAAGGAGATAAGGAACTTCCTAGTTAAGCAGGCTTTCAGGGGTCTGGGTAGCATAAAGTTTGGAGTGGGAAAGTAGAGGGGGAAGTAAGGGCAATTTTGATATTTAGAATTGTTCCTATGGTAAGGGGCAGTCCTAGGAGGCTTGCTGCCTTTCCCTAAAGCTCAGGAATACATCTCATGCTCAGGACCAGTTGTGTCAGCCTGAAGAAATAAAACACTGTTTCCTAGTAGATAGGGACCCCCTGGAACATTCCTTCCTCTAATGTCCAGAGCCTATGTACATCTTCATGGAGACGGTGTGAATCTGTTGGTAGTTCTAATTTTCTCTGCAGTTCCATAGCTACAAGACTGGTTTCAAAGTAGTCAGAGTGGGAGTGGGAGTGGGTGCTGGGGATGTTGTGGACATGGTCCCCTAGTCCTTGACTACTCCCCCTACTTTTCTATTTCATACAGATGTTTCAATATGCTTCTATTCTACTTTCTAGGAGAGACATTAGGGCTAATGAAAAGGTCTGGTCTTACCGTAACCCCCAGAAGGAAACCC
The DNA here is from genome assembly GCF_023851605.1 of Tamandua tetradactyla. Taxonomy (NCBI): domain Eukaryota; kingdom Metazoa; phylum Chordata; class Mammalia; order Pilosa; family Myrmecophagidae; genus Tamandua; species Tamandua tetradactyla. The sequence continues at coordinate 150,034,640 of NC_135330.1, forward strand.
AGGACAAGCCACCCCAGGTCTGTCATCAGGGCTGGAACTCTCAGTAGCAGGGCAAACTTCCCCATGGTTGCCTAAACACCCTGCCCTAGGATAGAGTAGAGTTATCTCTTTTCTCTGAGGTGAAGCTGGGCGTGTAGAACAGCCATCCACTGACCTTCGCCCAAGCAGTTGGCCTCCCTAAGGGACCAGCCATGATGGAGTCCCTTTCCCTGCTCTTTTGGACCCTTTATGCTGTATACGTAGTAAAATGACCATTTGCTAATTTCTGTGGTGCCTGAGCCTGTGTTCCCAAGATGTACCATATAATAATTCGCTCTGCAGTGGGTAGGGGCCCATGAGGAGTAAGGCTGGCAGGGTGGTCAAAAGATAGAAAAAATCTGTCAAAACAAACAGCCTAAATAAATCAAAGTCCAGAGTTAATAAAAAGTACATAAATAAATAATGGTATAGTTGCTGGTACAATTGGAGAGAGAAAAAATAAAGAAGAGAAAGAAGCTTGCAATGATACTATTTATTTCAAGTCTAAAAGCTGTTACTTTTGCAAGATATTGGGGCTTGGTAAAAGTTTCTGAAGTAAATTTTCATGGAAATTACCTGTAATACGACTTTGTAATTAGTATTGTGACTTGAACAGAAATTGCTTGGGAACACAACCTGGTTGTAAAGATGGCTCAATACAAAACCAGTGTTGTTATTTACATGTCTTTTATAAAAAATCTGTGACCGACTGAGTTAGACTTTTATATAGTTTTTCAAAAGCTTTAAGTGCTGATTCTTCTAGATCGTATTTTTATGATTTTTTTTCTGTTGTTAGGAATTGCAAACATTACTACTTAAGTTAATAACATGATGATTTTTAGGCTGTATTGGATATTTTTAAATGTTGTAAAGAGAAAAGAATGAAGAAATCATAGAAGATAATTGAAACTCATTTTGATTTCACTTCACAATTAATTACAATGCTTATGTTTTCAAATAGCAAAAACACAGGGCAGTGAACTTGGCTTGAAAGGAAAAGTGCTGAATTCATTAATGAACCCATTTACATGTCTATCATTGACTTACTTTCATTTTTCAAAGTAGTTTTGCCATTGAAAAGCATTAATAAGCAAATGGAATATGCTTGAATGCCTGTTGGTATGCCTTTATGTCAGTTTTCTCGACTTTAGAGATAATAGGCAGAAAATTATTCATTATTTTCTCCCACTAACTTATGTAATCAAGGCATAGGATTTTATACAAATTTACAAGCAGCATGTTTATACTGCTTAACAGAAATAAAAGTTTAACTTTAATTAATAAATGTTATATTCTTCCCAATCGCAAGTCTTGGAATGTAAGACGTTCTCATGCTAAATTCTAATATCTTTGCTTTGTGACCTGTTTACTCTCTCAATGACAAGACACAGGCACACAAAATACTAAAAATCAAAATTAAAAATCACTGTTATTAATATTTTCTTAACCAACCCAATCACAAAGTTACTTTCCAACTGTCCCTACAATCAGTTACTCCATGCTTTTTTTTCCATGTCCATCTTTGCTTTCTTTTCATCCATACTTCCCACAATTTCTACTAGTGTTTTAAAAAGTTAAAACAAGTGTAATCTCTGTGTAACCCAAGTGTATCTTATCTAACCACCTAGGGCTTCATCTTCATCCCAAATGCATTTTTTAAGATTGCCTCTTAGAGATTAATTCATCTGCCACAATTAAAGAAAGGAAGAAGGAATGAAGGATATATTTACTGTGTATACATTATTAAAAATACCTTTTTATAATTAACATTAAGATCATTGTTACTGCCACTGCTTTATAAGTTAGGAATAATGACTCAAACTTAAATACTTTATTCAAAGACACACCTATGAAAAGTAAATATACTTTAGAAGTAGATCAGTTTGGGTGGGCCATGGTGGCTCAACAGGCAGAGTTTTCGCCTGTCATGCTGGAGACCCAGGTTTGGTTCCCAGTGCCTGCCCATGCTGAAAAAAAAAAAAAAGTCGATTAATTTAATCTCATGATGATAAGGGGTCTAGGCTACCACAAGAGTTTGGATACTAATATACTTTGGAAGTTTATGAACCTTGAAAATGGAAAGGAAGACTAGATATGATATTGAATTTGATTAAAATCAGAATTGCTGGTTTATTCTGGGATACTCATTCCATTCTTGTAAAACATTTTCTAGAATTGCACAATGCTAGATAATTTTATACTCCACATCCTTATAAGAAGTATCTTGTAAAACTTCTCCCCTTTAGCTTCACTCCCAGTAACTCCTCTTAGATATTGTCTTCAAGGCCTGTTTCCAGTTGATAGTACTTTCATACTTAACTAAACAAGAATGTTTAAGAAAAGCAATTGCTTTTCTTAAAGCTAGGATATCATGGCATACTATTCTCTACCTGGGTTAATTGGAAATTTGAACCAGAAAATCTACTCTGGTTCTCAACCCAAAGTAATATGAACAAAATGTAATTTTCTCTGGACCACTTGTCATATTACTATTATTATTATTATTATTTTGATTATCTTAGCTCTAAGTTGCCGCTTGTGTTTATTTGGGAGGACAAGTGATGTTATATAGATAAAAGTGAATTATAGAACCCTGCTGCTGCCTAAACCCCACCCCAGAACTGATTTTTTTAACCTCTTCCTGATTGTAATGCAAATAGATTACATATTTTGAGGTACAATACTTATATGATCTCATGAGCTGGAGTAGCAGAATTCTAGTTCTACAGATACAATAAATTCAACTGAAAATTGTTAAAGTCACCAAGATAATGAATTTTATCATTGAAGTTCAGTTGTCAGAACTTAATTCATTAACTATAAACAAGAATTTAAGTAAGATGTTCATTAGGGATTTTAGTTGCAGGAATGGCCCCTATTTTTCATGCATCCTTGCATTCATAACCTCACACACTGACTACGGTCTTATCCTTGTGATCTCCTTTAGCCAGTATAGCAAACTTGGTGTAGCAGAGACTTGAAAAAATAGTTTTCATATATCTACTACCTCACTTGGAACCCTACGATTGCCAACATAAAACAAATATCTCTAGCCCCCTGCAGTGTGAGATACCATGTAGAATAGAGCTGCGTCATTGCAGCCAAGGCCATTGTAGTCCAGCAACCCTAGTCCACCTGAAGGCTAATGAATGGGCATAAATGTCAGCAGAATTGAAAAATAAAAGATACGTGATATAACAGTAGTCAGATTGTAAAAGAGTAGGTAAATACTGAAAATTATTATGAATTACCTAGCATACATCTGCCTGCTTCATGTTCTACATAATTCAGTTCAAGAAATAATTACAATTTTATGCAAGTGTGTCTCATCTACATTTAGACCACTCCGAACAATTTTGAAGAAGGCGGGGGACAAGTTTCTCAAATGTTCTTGGTCTATCATCATATGAATAACTCTGATTCTATTGCAGGTAAATCCAATATAAATATGTTTACCACTAAGTAATTAATTATGATGGGAAGCATGATAATTTTAAAAATTACGAGGGAAGTAGCAGAGAATCCCGTTTTTAATGAAACAGGAGTGGATTGGTAATGATAAGTATGAACTGACATCCCCAAGCATGAAACAGTTTATAAGAAAAATAAAGATACTGCCAAATAAACCTCTGGAGAATTACAGAATTTGAAACAATAATTATTTAAATGATATTTTACATTTTGAAAATAAATCTTAAGATAGTTAGATATGGCTTCTAATAAATCTGTCCTAAAGTACAGGTTCTGTAGGAGAACCATATCTAGGTTAACCCATTGCATTAGATTTCATGAGACCAGCTACTACTAATAGAAAATAAATAAAAGAAACTATGATGTAAAATAAATCTAAAATCCTGTGGGGCACAAAATTAACTGAGTGTGTTATTGAATCCGTCGTTTTAAGGCAGATATTAATCATTTAAATGTGTGAAAATAACTGCTGTTCTTGGGGAGCAAGTCATCAATATGGCCTTTTGTCTATTAATGAACTATCCTTCCACATCATCCAGAGAGTATACATGTAAAACTCATCTTGCGTTTCTGTATATTTCCAATGGCAAGCCCTGATTTAGTATTTTAATTTGTATCCATTTCTCATTGATAGAAATTGTTTTTGTTTTGCTTTTATTTCTTTTTTTTCCCCAATATTTTGACCTCTGGATTCTGAAGCAAAGTAAAATTGAAATGAAACGTACAAAATGATTTTATTTTGATATAATTTCAAATTCAATGAAAACTTACAAAGTTAGCATAAAATCTAAACCCCTCATCAACTGTAAACTTTGATGACTTCTTTAATCATTGTCCATTTCTGCATATAGGCAAATACATTGAAATCATGTAAATATTCTTCTTTTCATGAAACTTAAACCCATAATTTTTAACACTCATAGATAGTATGTGACTAATTATTAATACCATGGTTTCAAAAAAGTGATTCTTAACACTATTTTCTAAACATTTATTTTAGTGGTTATTCTACTGTAATTGAGCACTATCTTTTCTCTCTTATCTACATGTATGAGTGTATATTTCTGTGCCATCTCTCTCTATTCATTATTCTCTATGCATCTATACCATATATCTCTCATGTATCAGACATTGTCTGTATGTGTTCTTTTTTGTCCAGTGGATTGTAATTCTAGATTGCCATTATTTATTTTGATATTTTGTCTTAGATTTGGTTGTGAGATCACCTTCAATTTAGTTCAGGTTTTGTTTTAAAATTAACCCATGAATCTCCGAGCATTGTTTACTTTCTGACACAAAAGGATGTTGTGATTGCAGCTTATGCTTTCTTTGCCTCAGCCCTGAGCTCATCAACTATTTCTCCAAGGTGCTTTGTTTATTTTTAGTAGGTCGTGGTGTCTAGAAATTCAAAACAGGGTCTGGGTATGCTCATTGTTTCTAGGCCCATTCAACAGACAGAGTTATTAAACATACATGCATATTTGCATAAGTATGTATATATATATATATACATACATATATATATATATATATATATATATATATATATATATATATATATATACACACACAAAAATACAGGTATGTTTCCGTGTATAGGTGTGTTAAAATCATGAATTTATATAGAAATTTCCATTTTCTATTGAGCAACAGAGATCTCTTATCTTTCTCATATTGAATATTTCTATCACACTTCTCTACAGTGAGCAAACTACCTCTTGACATCGCTCTACAATACGTAGAAAGCTTTTTCAGAACTCTACATTAATACTACTATGGAAAATAACCTTACTAATAGTATTTCAGATTATGTTTAGAGTTCTTAATGTCTTTAGACTGCATATGCTTTTGTTTTAGTTTGTATTAGCAAAGCCTTATGCTTTTATGCTCTAATACTTTTTGTATACTCTTCTCATTCTTGTTTCAACAGTTTTACAGGACTACATTATGTGGATATAAGCTATGCTTTTCAATAATCTCCTACATATGAGAATTTAGTTGCTTCCAATCATTTGCAGCCACAAAAATTTTGTAATGTATCACTCATACATGTTTATTTATTTTTTTTTATTGTAGGAGCCACATCTTCAAGATAGATTCCTACAAAGGGGAGATACTAGTTTTTAGGATCAGTAAAAATCCTTAAGTGTTATCTCAATAGTCATGAAAATAAAAATTATTGAACTTTTACTATACTACTATAGATGTATTTTGGTTTCAGCCTGGTGTCTATGACTAAATTTAGAAACATAGTTTGAAAAGAAAAAAAATAAATAAAGAAATTGAGCAAACTGAAGCTACCTAGAAAGATACCAGGATATTTTCCAACAATAACTGTGCAGAAAAGAATCCCATCACAAGAGTATATACTGTGTTATTACATCTATATAAAGCTTTAAAAACCAGGACTCATTTACAGTGTTAAGACATCAGGATAAGGATTACATTTGGGAGCTAGTTCTGACATGTGGGACAAGAGAGGGGGACATCTGAGCTAGTAAATAGTATTCTATTCTTAGATAAGAGTGCTTGTGACATGGCAGTGGAGAGTTGTAGGAAATTTTTAAGCTGACGATTTAATAGTTACGTACTTTAGTGCACACAAGTAATTATTTAATAAATCATTTAAAAGTATAATATTTTAAAGTAAATGTTAGTCAATTATTTTTAAGTATAAATGACAATATTTACAGTTTAAGTAAGTTATACTTATAAATGCAATGTATGTTTCAAATATATTTAAAACTTTAGAAGTAATATGCAGGTTAAACAAAGGGTGAAGTACTCTTGGTAACTTCTTTGTTTGTTTGTTTGCATGGGCAGGCACCAGGAATTGAACCAGTGTCTGTGGTATGGCAGGCGAGAACTCTGCCCCCAAGTCACCGTGGCCCACCCTCTTGGTAAATTTAAGTTACAATTAACTTTTATGTATTTTTCATAAATGTGAAAGAATTGGGGGCATATTTTTAAGATTTAATATGGTAAAAGTTTATATTCTTCAGGATAATTAATGTAGAGTACTTCAAGAGACAATTCCTAAAAATCTCAGTAGCATAACACAACTGAAGTATATACAATTCATTGGCGTGAAAAAACAACTTTAGTTAGATATGAGGATTATACAAAACATCTTTATTCTACTGTTCTTTCAGGATGGGTCACATTTATGGCTCCTCCAACCATCCCAAAACATGTTCACCATAAGCACTGGGAAGGGGAAAAAAGAGTTAAGACATGCTAGTTTTTAACTACCTCAGATTAAACATGACACACTTGTCATCCATCATGTTATTTCAACTTAACTGCAAGGGTGGCTGAGAAATGTAAAAGGCACATGGAATTTTTGATGTACCCTTCATGCCTCTAACATAATCTGACATTACAATCGTGAAATACACTTTTGTCCCCAGTTTCCCATTCAGTCCCTCCCAAAGTGAAGAAGAAAAAAGAAGGCCTCTGGAGCTAGTCAATCTGCTACAGTCATAATAATCACAAAATCTGCAGATAAAACTGAAATAGAATGGATTAATATTCAGTTTTAGGAGCCTTAAAAAGCTGGTGAGGCCAACTAATTCTGTATCCAAAATTGGCCTTTAGGCATAGGGTAACTACAATTCCTTTCCTTTTCCTATTTTTCTTATCCTAAATAATCTCATTTAAATTTCCCCTTAATAAATTTGAACATGATTATGAGGCTTGACACTTTTTAGAACTTTACCAGATATTCTTCAAAGACATTGAATATTGAGAGCTAAATTAAATCACTTAGTCATTAAATATATTATCCATCCCAATTATATGGTAGTAATGATCTGAATTTTTCCAATTCATTAGCAATATGAATCTCCTATGCATTTCTTGAGTATCTGAAACTGTTTTTACATGGTATTCAATTTTTATTTCATTTTTCAGGGTATTTTGTATTGAAAATTATTTTCTCTTGACAACTTTCAATATCTTCTGGCATTAGCATTTGGTTATGGGAAGAATTCTTCAAATAAAACTATAAGAGACAATTTTCTCTGTTTTCTATAAGGTGGCCTTGATAAATTTTCTATTTATCATTAGTATTTACCAGGATGAAATTATGCATAGAATTTCATGTCTCTGGAACTTTTAATTGCGTCTCTTCAAATTTGGCTCTTATTTTTCGTACTATTCTTTTATTCATCTCTTATTCTTCATAATATTTAATATTCACTTCACCCTTTAATCTTATAAAATATCATTAAAATAGATTTGTTACAATTGTGTACTTCTAGTTCTTGTGGGTCTTAATTACTTCTTGAGATAATTTTGTAACACTCTTCATGGCTGTTTTAGCTCATGGGTTGGAGGCTAGAAGACCTCCAATAGAGTCATTAGCAAGGTGATGCTTTCTTCCTGGCGAGTGTGCTGCTCTGGGGCTGGGTACCAGCAATTCTTGGGTCCTTGGCTTTTCTGTCACTTGCCAATTTACTTGGCAATGTCTTCTTTCTGTTTTGAGCTTCATTGATTTCCAGCTTTCAACTCTTCCAGTGACTTTTTTCTTTGTCTGAATTTCGTTCTCCTAATAAAAGGACTCTGGTAATATACATTAAAGCCAGTAACAGCATCCCACATTCTAAACAATTATCTTAGTTTTCTGACTAGTAAAACAAATGCCATATGATGAGTTAGCATAACAACAGGAATTTATCGGCTCATAGTTTTGAGGCTAGTCCAAACTGAATGCATCAGCAAGTCAATGCTTTCTCTCCAAAGAATGCAGTATTCTGTGGCTGGCTGCCAGCTATCCTTGGGTCCTTGACTTTTCTCTCTTATGGCGATGTCTTCTTTCTCTTCCAAGTTCCACTGACTTCCATCTTTCAGCTCTTGCTATGTCTTCACTCTCCGTAACCGAATTTCATTCAGTTTGTAAAGACTCTGGTATTCTGGATGAAAGTCTAACCTGATTCAGCTGACTTAATCCTTAGCTTAAAAAAAACATCTTCAAAAGCCCTCCTTATAATGAGTTCACACCCTCAGTTAAGATCAAAACTTTTTTTTAAATTGTGGGGTACGTAATTCAACCTGCCACAATTGCTTTTCAGATTCTTATGAAGATTGTATTTTTTACATTTGAGAATATTTTCTATATGCATAATTTTTATTATTTTCACTTTTCAATTTATTGTTTCATTTATTTAATTACATAATTCTACAATTTCATAATTATAATGTTGATTTTAAACCGTAATATTTTCCTTAAGAAAAATTGTGATTGTTCTGACAGAAATACATACTTTAAGGAAAATGCCAGAGGAAATATAGGAAATAAATAGTCACCATATAAATGTATACGTATGCATATGAATGCATCAGAGTAAAAAAAAAATGCAACATATGTTTTTCCATTTTCTAAATAGCTAGCACTTACAGTACCAGCTCATATTTCAGAATTATTTCACTTTGATTTACAACTATCTTTTTTCTCCCCCTATATTTGCTTTGCTTGTTCAGGAATGCCACAGGGAATTTAAATTTCCTCACCTTCATATCATCAGCATTAATGTGATATTAATAATATCAGAATTGGTAGTCTAATGAAATTATCCCATCTTTTTATTGACAGACAAATAATCAGGGTCATATAACAAAGCCGATCTAAATAATTTAGTTAAGCGATATAAATCATGTTTCTACATTTAAAGCTGCATTTTTATTTTTAAGGTGTTTTTTTTTCTTAGTCTTTTTGCATTGTTTTCTTTTTCCCAGTAAAGCTAAAGTTCTTGCAAGAAAAATTATTGCACAGTGGCCAGAATAGCACCCTCAGAAACCAAGCAGTAGATAAGAAAAGAAAGGCAGCATGGAGAATGCCAACAATAAAGACCCTTCCTTAAACATGAGTATAGGGAAGTTTGTTTAGGAAGGTAATACGAGATAAAAGGATTTCTTCAATGCAAAAATAAGGTGTACCCACTATTTTAGGGACTGTGCTAACCAGAATGTAAGGCAGCAAATATTACTCAGGTGTGAGACCGAAGTCACAATGATTCTGTCTGCAGAGGACAGGAGTTGATAAACATGCTTATCTCCAGGCTTTACGTCCTCTACTTCTCTAGGATGAGGCACTCGACACCAAGTCCTACTATAAGTCCTTTTGTTGTTGTTTAATTCCCAGGGTTTTGTTTTCTTTAATACCTTGTAGGTTTCTGCAAGGTTTAGAGTAAAAAATGAGAAATTCTAATATTGGCAGATTTTTTTGTGTGATAAATAAATGGAATTGCACGAAAGGAAGTTTAGAAGGTGTTAATGGGAATCTAGAAAATTCACCAAAGTTAATGAAAATATACCCCAAAGTGCAAGAGGTAGAAGTATATAGTAAGGATCAAATATAAATAAATGGATATACAAAAATGTCATAATCAAACACAATAACCAAATACCTCCTAGCAAAATCTTCCTGATGAGTAAATAATTAACAAAAACGTATTCTGTACTAAGGGATCCTAATTTGCAATACAAAGGAAACTCACTAAGAACAAAATCCTAAAATGTATTTTGAAATGGTCTGGAATATCCAACTAATTCAGGAAAAGAAAGTTGCCTGAAGAAGAAACCTAATCTTAGCAACGTTTTTTCTCTTTTAGAATGGCTAAAAATAAGAATTGTGTAGGTGTCTAGAGAGCTTACCTGTCACTTTGACATTTAGTCTTTTTTTTAGGTTATCACAGTGTTATTTATTGAACTTAAATGATGCTGATTATTTGCATAAGATTTTCTCTTTGGAATTTTCCTGAGACTGTAATTTACTATTTGACTTTCAAAACAAATCATTGTTCTAAGGGAAACCTGATAATTTCACTGAACTCTGGAAGAGTGACCTACTTAGAACTTAACAAACAGATATAAAAGGGTTTTCATGGTATTTACTATGATCACAAATGCAAATATATGATGTGAGAATTCCTGCGGCTTTAACATTTCAACTTGAGCTAAAACTAAACGCATTTTTGCCTGTTCTTTTAGCCATAAATTAAAGAACAATTATAACTATATATATCTTGATTATAAATCTTGGACCCATTGGTAACAAGACAAAAAAAATACATGAATCGTCAAAATATTTTGGCTCTTCATAAATCTGTTTTGCCAGTTACTTTTTGATTATTTGTTTTTCAACTGTTATTTCAGGAGAGTATGTAGATCTCAGCTTTATGTTCCAAACTAAAATATTTCAGCTAAGCATTATTTCTTATTTTGGTCTGTTTTATTTTAATAAGATAAAGAATGTTCCTCAGCCTTCAGGTAATAACATAAGCAAAACTGCATTTACTACCCACAGACTAGTAAGCAGAAACATATTTTTTATTTGAATGGAGATGAAAAGTGAGAGCCCAGCTATTATGCATAGAAAATAGTAGTTTGAAGAAATTAATAGAATTTTAACTGTAAAATATTTCATGTAGTATTGATGCGTTCTCTTATCCATTAATTTACTATTTTGTTTCTATAGTCAACGATCATTTGAAAGAAAATTTAATATATGCGGAACATGCATGTAAAGATACTTTCTGAGACATATTTTTTTAAAGATTAAAACTTGAAAATTACCATAAGGAAATTATCAAATGAATCAATGAGATATTTGTGCAAGAATTTAAATTAATGCTCATGGTTTTAATCCTCTCATCCTAACAGATATCTATATGTCCCTATGTATCCCTGATTACAGACTGTGTGAACCACAGTTTGTAATTGAGGTTATGTAAGATTTTTTAATTTATAAATACATTGTAGCTCTTATTTTAAAAGAATATATTTTAGTCTGGCAAAAAAAATCATTATACATCATTTTAATATGAAAATTCAGAGAATGTATCATTTCTCTATTGGCATCACTTTTGAAATGTAAAGTCAAAAATCAGAATTAAGGAGTATCCATTTTTAAGGACAATGCCACTGGTAAAGCACAGATTTGTGGCATTTCTGTGGGTCACAGTTTCAGGGTACTGGTGTTTGTCATACTTGCATTTCATGCCACTCTTGGAACAGAGAAAGCCGCTGGCAGCAGTAGGAGAAGCAGGAGGGTTCAGAAAGGCAGGATTCTCCTGATTTCTGCCTTTTTCTTCCTAATAATAAGCATGGCCTGAGGAATCTACTGTCACAAGTAGGGCACTCAAAATAAAATTAAACAACCACCAAAATACAAAAATAAACTCACTTATTTTAGAATATGCACAGAGCTCATCTGCAAAAAACTGTAAGAAGAAGTAGCCTTGAAACATGTTTTTTTATTGGAAACAAAAACAAATTTCATATAATCGCTGATTCTAATTCTGACCCATTTTGAGAAAGCATGTTTATTTTATTGTGTGGAATAACATTGACAGGGGAAGAAGACTTTGATAAAAGAAAATTAAAACTAAAATATATAAAAAGCCAGGAATTCCCAATAAAATACAATAGTTTAACTATACATACTGTTTTCTTTGCCTCTATAAACTAATAGCAACAAAAAAACTCCAATAGGAGTGAAAAATATATATTATAATCAAAGAGAAAATTACCTGGAAGAGAAACATGATGTTAATGATACAGTAGAATTTTGAGAAATTGAAAATAAAAGGGATGGTGGTAATAGACTCAATTGAACAGCAGGTATGGACTTTGAACCCTATATCAATGAGGAGGGGCATTGACAGAAATAATTTGCCTGTCACAGGATGGGTTCTTTGGAAATAACAGGCTGATCAGGAAATCAATCTGCAAAGGGAAGTGGGAGAAGCATGATCAGGAAAAGGAATAAGTTGAACAGTGATACAGACTGGATAAAGCCTTGGCAAATAACAGAGGGAGTTCCAAAGTTTTCAAGGCATGTCAGAAGTTTCTCTGAACTTTGTACTTCTGCTTTGATCACTTAATGGGTTGCTTTGGGAGGAATCTGCCATTGCCTGAGATGGATCTTCTTTTAAGGCAATTTTCCTTTGGCTCCTCATGTTTTTACATGTCTCACATGCATTCTTATATTGTTGTTATATTACTATTATTATTGTTATTATTATTATTACTGTATAATGGGACTGAGAGGTTTTCTTTTCAAGGATGTTTTCCTAACAAATAGTTTTGGTCATTAGGGATAGTTACCCACAGTAGAGCTCAAATTTGTTTGCTTTCTTGTATAATAAAAATGATGTCTTTCTTGGGACAATGATCAGGTAAGTTTTCTTGCATTCAAAAAAACTGGTGTTTCTGAAGGTAGAGATTTCTTAGCCTATCTCTATATCATCCCCAGTAGGACTTGGAGAGCAAGAGGAACCACTGTGAACTTGAATATTATGCTCCTGCTGTATCGTGAGTGATAAAGTCCGTTGCTTCTGGCATTAGATTTTTGTTTGTTTTCTTCCAGCACCCATGAAACTATGATGGGCTACTGTTAACCTAAAAGTAGGGTAAAATCTTGAACCCATCACAATTCTTGACTGTTTTTGTTGACAAGGTAGGGATACTAATAGACCTTGCTTCTGGAAAAGCAAGTATTAAAATCCTCCAGAGGCCAGGTTATAGCAAATATAAAGCATCACTGATTTGTCAAACAGAACATCATCTCTATAGTAAAAACTGTTTACATTAGCTGGTAGATGCAATCCTTTTAAAAGTGACCCATTCACTGGTAACAAAGGGCAGAGAAGTTTATCTCTTAGCACTGTGCTACCTGTAGTTTACTCCTAATTGGGGTTATTCCCTCTGGAAATTATGGAATAAGTGTATTTGAGTATATAGAAATCTATTTCTATTATACATTAAGGGATAGAGGTGACAAAAACAGAACATGGAACCCTTTTATAAGGTGATGTTATCTTCCTCTCCCACTGTGAACCCTGCCCAAACCCCATCTGTTGAAACTGGGTGTCGCCTCTGCCCACAGTAAAAGGAGTTACGTCTCCATATAATGCGGGCAACAAAGTTACCATTCTTTCCAGACCTGTGACAGGAGGGGAAGTCTGGATTTAGAATCCTCAATGCCAACTGTCCTGACTATGGTGTTATCACAAATCCTCAAGCATGGGTCACTAAAAATCCTGACAGATTTGAAGGGCCTTATTCTGATACAAAACAGATTCTTTAGAATATATAGGCAGATTCACAATTCTCAATCCTTATGGCATTCAGGAGAAAAGACTCCTGTCCCTTCAGCCATTTACCATTAAATAGGTCTAGAGCACCGTTTGACTCACTGAGATAGATGTTGCAAATTTGTGATTGATGATTTTGCTGATTTGGAGCGCTTGGAAAGGAAGGTATCCTGCTTCTAAATGTCCCCTTTGAGTGTTTAGAGTCCTTGCTTCCCTGATGTGGCTTTCCGGTCTATCCCTTGTACAAAACATCCATTAATTTTTCCTAAGATTTATCAAAACTGAACATTTGACTGACTAGGGCATTAAGTTTTTCACTCCTGATATTCATATTTTGGCATTGGTCAACTCAGACTCTATGACTGACAAGATGGCAAAAGGCCAAAATGCCTTTTTTGTCAAATAGAAATGACATGTTAAAAAATGCGGTCATCTGGGCCCTAGTTTTAAATGAAAAAGGAAGGACAGATATCACTGTAGGGGAAATGTCACCTTCCATTCTCCTGCAAATAAAAAGGCAAAGCCTCAGTGGGTACCATGAGTGATAACAATTTTCTAAAATGGGTCTGTTTCACTGATGTTTTAACTATGCATAAAACTGATGGTGTCCACTGGGCTACTGCAGCTATTCAACCTCAAGACCAGCTATGTACAACCAATTATTGGAAGTAATCCCCCCAATCAGTGGACAGAACTCAAGTCTGTTTTCAAAGCTCTAGTCAGTATTTCCCTTGCAAGATGTTTGGTCTTTGACTTAGAAAACTAGAGTCCCTAAGATTAAAGTCACCCCTCTTTTGAGTCATAAATGGAGGCAATCAATCACAGTTGCTGTTCAGTCTGTCTGGATCATTCTTGCAGCCGTTATCGTTAGGAATGGTCTAGTTTCCGATGAGACTGATGTCAAGCTGCTGACAAACTTGGACCAACTAGGTCACCACTATCACCGTCTGGAGCCAACATTATGAAACATTAACAATCAAAACTGCTTAGAAAGTAAGAGATTAAATGTTTATGTTGCAAAGGCTACTTGCTACTGTATGACAGATATGTTTATCTGCCAAAAGCTGGCCAGTTTATCTTGCAGTGATAGGAGTTATGTTGTACAAGGAATTGTCCCTGCCTGCTATGGGCAAATTGACTACATCAGAATTTTGTTCCCCTCTTTGGGCTGTGCTGCTTTACCACTGCTGACATTTCTTCAAGTTACTTTCCACTGGCTCAGGCCACACGGTGGTAGCCAGTGAAGCTAATCTGTACCATATTTCAGGTTTTCTGGGATATCTGAGATCTGATAATAGTGAACCTTTCATTATAAAAGCCATTCTAAAAATTGACTGTTAATCAAGATATTAAATGGAACCTTCTAACCTTCTTATGATCCAGAGGTATCTGATATGGCTGAATGTAACACTCACCTAAGTAATGGATATATGAGTTTTTGCATTCTGCCATCATCACTTCCTCCTTATCCACATACCTTATAAGGCAGTAAGATGACTGAATGTAGCCATGCCCTTAAAGGATAATTTTTGTTGTTGTAGGAAGTTATATAGACCTATTTTGAAAATTCAAGAGCCATCCTGAATAAATCTTGGCATGTGTCTTTTCCCTGAGAAAGACCCATTCCCAGGCTATACTGGAAAAACTTTCAATGGCTAGAGCTGGAATTATTTGAACAACAAAGCAAATAAAAATGATACTTTGGATTATAACAAAAAAATAAAATAAATATCAAGTCTGTAATAATATAAATAAGTGAATAAATTAATAAATGGGGAAGAAAAGAAAACTCTTTCAGAAACCTTCAATTCATAAATATAGAAGGTGTGGCAGTTAGGTTCAGGTGTCTACTTTCTCAGGTAAGGGTGCCCAGTTGTCTGGTTGGTCAAGCACCGGCCTAAACATTGCTGCCAAGGATATTTCATACCTGGTTGATAAACCAGAAGGCTGGTTTATTAAATCATTAGTCAGTTGATTGCATCTGTGGCTAATTACATCTACAGCCAACTAAAGGTTTGTCTTATGCAAGGAGAGGAGCCAGTGAGCCATATTTAATCTAATAAACAAGACTTTTAAGGGAGAAGAGAGAATTTTCACTTTTTCTTTAGCCAGCCAACCTCTCCTATTGAGTTTGTTAAGGAACTTCATTTGTGATGCTAGCCTCACAGTCTGCTGGACGGATTTTGGACTATTGCATCCTTCTGATAGTGTGAGTCAGCTTTATAACTCTCGTATTTACAGATCTCTCCCCTTGGCTCTGTTTCTCTAGAGAACTCTAATACAGAAGGTACTGGCAATATAAATAAACATTAAAACATGACAGTAATATTTTCTGCAGGCAAGATAATCAGATAAATGCTAAATATAGTAAGCAAAAGTTGAAGGAGAAATAGTGAATTTTCATAGCCAAAAAGTGTCTCCTCCAAAATATTTGCTGAATATGAAACTGTAACTTTGCATTGAAGAACCTAGCTGACACCACATTAAATGGTGTCAAGATTAATATCACTGGTAACGGGGCATATAGACGTCGTGTGTCCTCTAACATGATGTGCTGAGAAGGGCATATCATCAGTATGATATTTTCCAAAAATAATCCATGGCTTCTTACCTAGATAAGTATAAGGCTAAAACTTATATGGATAGATATTGCACAAGGTACCTGAAAAAAGCTCTTATAAAGTATCAAGGTCATGGAAGTCAAGTAGAGATTTAAAAAAGAAAAATAACTTTCTTCAAAAAATGTAACTTGTTCAAAATGGCTACACTATAAAGGACATTTATAATTTGTAATGTGCATATACATGCATATTCCTAGAAACACTATCAATTCAGACTTTGTTTTCAAATATCAGATTTTGTTTCTATTGAACTCACATGATTCATTTGCAGTAAAATGGCAATGAAAATATGTGTACTCCCAAATTCAGCTAGCTTTTTTTCTGAATATGACACCATTTTTTTTTCTTTTGTTCTTGGGTGCATGGTCCGGGAATCGAACCCCGGTCTCCCACATGAAAGGCGGACATTCTAACCACTAATGACACCATTTTTGCTTTACAGAGTCTGCATAGATATTTGTTTCACTTCTTGTCTTTCCAAAGTTTTCTGAAAGCCTGAATTCTTTAAGCAGGTGCTTCACAATAATGATCTATTCCTTTCTACAGGGATACTATGTTCAAATATATTCTACAAAGTGCAGGCATTTTTCTTTAAAAATAAAAGTGGAACTTGTTGGATTTGTTTGCTTTGCTCTGGAGCTTTCTCTAACTTGAGCTATCATTCTTTCCAGTATCTCTAGTGTCCATGTGCTGACCATTCTGATAAATTAAGAGATATGTGTAGTCTTTCTTTCTCAGTAAAAATCCCATTTTCTTAAGTAGGTAACATAATGTCTATTGTATAGCCTCATAAAAATTCCTTAGTAATGCTGTTAATTATACCCTTGGATGCAGTGGATCAGGGCACTTACAAGCCACTTATATATTTAATACATTATATAGACTGCCTTAGTAAGGAAAGATTGAGTACTTAAGTGTTTTTAGTGTTTTATGGACATAAAGTATCAAGCTTTATTTCCAAGAGTACAGCAGACAGTGGGACTGCCATTTTGGTAATTGTGTAAGAGCAAAGCCTAGTCACGGTCTCTGAATAGGCCATTGTGTAAACTGACATTCATAGAAATGTTCTAAATGTGTTTTCAGGCTAACAGATGCTCCTGGTGACCTTTCCACGAGTAAGAATCCAGGAGCTATTCATCCTTTCATAAGTCTCAGGCCTCACATTAGCTAGGCTTTTTTATGAATCTTATATATGGGAAGTCTATTGAATGGCTAATGATCATTATTTTATTTGGAATAGTAGTAAGTGAAAAGTCTCCTCATAAAACCATATGTTTTCTGCCTTCATGGGGAGAGAGAGTACAAATCATACCCTCTGGAAATTACCAAGTCATGGTCCTCCACTAGGGAAAATAAAATATATATATATATTTGTCCTTTGGCCCAAACATAATGTCTGAGTGGTAAAATACCTGATTTGGTATTCAGGAAATAATTTGTTTCTCAAATTACAGCTCATTCTGCATATTTTAGGATAGCGCAAATGGCCTAGTTAAACACATAGTATCTGCGTCTACATTTGTTATTTTGCTGACTCAAAGATTATATAATCTCCTCTTCCACTTGCTTAAAAAAAATGTTTGGTGGTATATTAAATAATCAATAGATGCTATTTAATTTTATTTTTTCTCTTAAGTTATTATTATCATTATTATCATTGTTTTGTTGACAGGTTTAAGACTGAACTGAGGATTTTCCTGACATAAATTTCCAGTTATTTCTATCATGATGATAATTATTTATAATTAACATTATTTTTGTTTTCCTTAGTCATCCTTTATTTCTTTTGTCATTTTCAACTTTCTAAAAAAAAGAAGACAAAATGTCTCATATGTCTGTATTAAATCCCAGTAGTTAACCAAATGTGACATGTTTTGATTCCCATTTACAGACACCAAGATGGGATGAATCAGGAAGAAAAAGACTGATAGTGGGAGTACTATGAATTTAAATTGAATTTAAACATAAAATGTTTGAACATCTTATGAGTTTAAACATATTGTGATTGAAGAATCTGTTAGCATCCAGTAGGCAGTTCTCAGCCTGAATCTGGATGCAAAGTGAATATTTAGGTCATATAAAGTCCATAAAAACATTCATTCAGGTAGCTTGTGGTCACAGAAAATAGAAGTGATACAATAATTTAGCCCTGACATTGTCTGATATTTAATGATCTTGAAGACCCAACAAGGAGAACTGAGACGGAATGGTCAGCGAGGTAGCATGGAAAGCACGAGAATGTGATGCCCTATTGTCAAGTGAAGAGCATTTTCATGATGGATGGAAAAATAAACGAGACTTGTAAATAGCCACTGAATTTGGAAAGGTGGAAGTACATGGTGACCTTAACAAATGCAAAATGTTTTTTTTTTTTTAGAGTAAAAAAGAAAAACAGGCATCTATTAGACTCAAGGGAGAAAGAAAAAAGGGATATAAAGATTAAAAATATAGGCAACTCTGATTTTTATTGACATTAACTGAGGATGATATAACTATATAGTGTTTAATATTTGCAAGTACACTTAAAATTTTGTCTAAATATATAAGTGTCATTATGCATTTAAGATTTTGTTAGTGTAGGAACACTGATTACATTTTAATCTATTTTTAATTGATAACAATTGTGATTAGGCAAGGTACATACTAAAAACCACTAAAAGCACATCCCCAAAGTATTAACCACTGATGATCACAAGTCTGTTTATCTAGCAATGACCCAGGATCACAAACTGTTAAGACATAGGGATTTATTTTTCTGAACTATAAATAGGATATGCAAAAAATATAAAGCTTTATGGATAAGAAAAATGCAAAATAATCTCCTTTTTAAGTAAAATTGAATACTAAGTTTTACTAATTTTTTTGCTGTATCAAAGAAGAGAACAAAATATAAAATAATTACTAGAAGAGCACAGTTTACCTCAAGAAATATATGTACTAATTCTTCAATATTTTAATTTTACTGCCTATTTTTCATGTTTTACTAATGATCACATCATATTTTGCATTGTTACAAGTGGATCACATGTTCATTAGAGTGATTTTATAATTGTTTATTAATAATATGCAATTTTTAAATGTATTATCTATGAGCCAGAAAGAAGAAATAATCAACATGTGGCTTACATGCATCTTTCCACATGATTATGTTTTTCAGTAATCATGACAAGTGTTTTTACTTCTGATAAGGAAGTATATTATTTTATTGAGAGGAAAAGATTATTTTGTGACAAAAAAATCATAGAATTCTACTCTAAAAATATGTGAACCATTGTTTTTTACTGTTTATCTCCCACTTTATACAAAAATGTTTGCTTATTTTCTTTTGAAATTCAGAAAAATCAACACAAGTGAAGATATTTCACATTTAAGAACAAAAACATGGCAAAAATACATTTTCACAATTTTTCAGAGGTTGAAGTTATTACTTATTAATCCATTATTTTAATTATTTTATTTTAATATTTATCATTGGCCTTTATACCATGTTTTGAAACTTTGAATTGTTTACCAATATTATTTAAAGGACCTTTGAGAATATAATTGTGAATAAGTTCTCATCAGAGAAAAAAATACCATTATATTTATATAAGAGAAAGTAAAATGGGAATTCATTATTTTATTAAAAAGACCTTAATGATCATAGGTAAAGGATATAATTTAAAATATAAGTATTGAACAGATAAGTACTGAAAACATAAAAATATTGGTCACTTATTATTTGCAAGATCCTTCGGTGTTTGCCTAGCAATGATATTGTGGAGAACAGCATGTGGCATCCCGTCAAACAGAAAAGAACATAACTTGATGGTATCTTAATACAAGCACACTGATGCTGGTTTATATAATTAGCATAATGAATAACCCATTTTTCATGGAAATGCTTGATGGGATTAAAGGGAGGAAGAATTACATATAACCTAAGATGATATGGGAGGAGTTTCTATATAAATGGGCATTAAGGTGACAAGACAACAAAGAATAAACTGCCTCTATTAAAATTTAGATAAAAATAAAGTTCATGAAAAATATTTAATATATCTGTCCAAAATGAAATGAAACAAAAAATTCCTGTAACCATTAATATATAGTCTTGGAAGTTAAAACATTTCTATTAAAAAAGTTATAGCTGTTTTTAGAGGCACAATCATACATTCTAAAGACAGATCTCAAATTTTCATAAAATATTTTCTACAATAAAGTGAAATTTAAGAAAGTGAAATGAACTGCCAATACCACTTTGAACTTATATGCACATGTCTCAGGTATGTTAGCAAATTAAATCAAGCAATGTATCAGAAACTAACGTGAATCAATTTGTTTTTTTTTTCTGGGAATGGAAGGTTGGTTTGATTTCAGAGATTTGAGTAATGTTTTGATAAAAACTGTTATACATGTCTGATATTTACTATTGTCATGATCCTCTCTGTTTTCTGGATAAGTTTTTTCTTCTCATATTTGATAAATCTTTAATTCTTTATACCTTTCTGAACATACGAACTATGCTAGTTAAATCATTAAGAACTTACATTTTTCTTTTAATGACATATAAGAATGTAAATAGGGAGAAAATATGTTTATATTTTGTTTCATTTCCAGAGAAATTTACTCTTTCTTTTGTGTTTATTTTATTTTGTCCAGTAATATAATATTGGGTAAAATATTTAATGCATAACTATTAAATATGTATGATTCAAGTAATAGAAGACTATAATAGAGTTAAAAACAAATATTTCATATATTTGATGAAACTATATAAATATTTATTTATTCAAATTTTTACGTTTGGTCAAATATAAAATAAGCAAAATGGTCACCAAACAAAGGAGGGTGCAAAATGAACGATATTAAAAGTAGCTAAATTAATAAGAAATTAATGAGAAATATTCTGTATTAATATTTCTAAGAGATTTCTAAGAGATGGTCTGCCATATGCCAGAAACAATCAAACATGGAGTCACAAATATTGAATACTTTGAATTCTATAATTAAAGGAGATTGTATCTAGATAAATATACTGTTTATAAATTGATAACATTTTGAAGGTAGGGTTTCGATACATGAATTCCATTTACTATTGTGGATGTTTGAGAATGTTTAAAATGTTCCAAATTATAAAAATTAAAAATGTGACCCTTAAAGTGCAGAATAAATCAAGTGCTGTCATCCAATTCCCAGACATAAGCCAATTCAAAGCCCCAGAACTCCTTGAAGTGAAAAAGGTCCCTGCAACACCGACATAAATGAATAGTTTGTCTTTCTCCAAGTTTTCCTTAAAGAGAAATACAGCTAGTTGTCCAGTAGTATGAGGAAACAAAAGTAGCTCCTGGGTTTATTTGACATTAGCTCTAATTTGATACTAATCTCACTTTACAGACAAGGAAACAAAGAATCCTCACTGGTATTTAGTGTGTATTTATGAATATCAGGGAGGAAATAGTTTTGACATATGCACATTTCACTAGTAGGACTCCTCTTGGACTGGTGTCACTATATCTACTACAGTGGGATGGTGTATGGAACATGATATAATAAAGAAAGTAGAAGAAATTTTATCTAGAGACTATTGATCATAAAACGATAAGAAATAAGTATTGAACCATAATATGTATATATTACTATATACATATAATGTTCTTTTCTCTTTTTTTATTCCCTGTTTTACAATTTAATTTATATATAATCTTATCATAACAAACCATATCCAGATTGAAGGAGGTGGACTGTTTATTCAGTGTAATATCTGTACTTAAGAATAGATAAATTAACTGAGAGAACGTTGCTTCTCTCAGTTTGGATGTGAAGTGGGAGTGTTTTCATTTGTACAGAAAGTTGCAGTGTGGTAGTTGCTGTAAGATAGTTGAAAGATATAAGGGATAAAATTATGTTCTGAACTATACAATTGATGTATATTAAAGAGTGGATAAGAACAGATGGATATATATTAGTTGACACTAATTCAGAAACTGACTAGCATGCAAAGAAATCTTGAAAAGATGAGAAGAAAGAGTGCATAGAGCCAATGAAATTATTCACTCTGTGTGAGCAGGATCCAAGAGACTACTAAAGAAGCAAATTCTTAAAGATTAGATGTGTCTATAATAAAAATGACAGAGAATCACCATTTGATTATAGGAATAGCCACACCAAATGATTCCAAACAATTGTCATATTTGGAAGAAGAACTCAAAGATTACCAAAAAGTGTCAGAAAATGAAAATAATCACCAATTGAATTTTAAAGTTATATAATGTACAACTGTCTGTATGAAGGTAAATTCTTGAGACATGAGCAACAATAGGATTCTGTAGAGAATATTATGCAGAAAAGAATGTTAAACAGAAAGCTAGGACAATAAAAGATTAATTTAAGGACTGGAGTATGTGGTTGTCTGATGGGAGAATTTCTCCAGGGAGCAGAGGTAGATTAAGGTTACCGAGTTTTGATGCTTATACAATTTGAGGAATCCTCCTTAAGAAACAATAAAATACATATTCATACATGCATATGTGTGTGTATATATATATATGGGGATATATTTAATTAGGTTGAAAAGTGAATATTGACTTAGCAATAATCAGAGAAAATGTAAAAGTCACAAATTTTAAAAGTTAATTAACATACAAATACCACATAATACTGAAAAATAACAAAATAGTTTTAAATTTAATTTCCTGTCACTCCAATATAATACGTTTTATTCTTCATGTTTTAGCTATATAGCCTCTTCATCCACCATAATATAATTTACCCATGGACATTGAAAAGTCATTTGATCTTTGCTTTTGCATGATAAAATTTTCTTTGAATTATTATTAGTTTAGAAAATTTGATGGGGGGGTATTATAGTACATTGTTGTCAATGCCATATAATTTTTATAGATTTCTTTCAGTTTGGGATAGCTGGTATAGTGTTTTTCACATATGTGGTAACATTTTAAGAGCATTTCAGATTATCTCATAGAATGAATAATCTTAAGTATGCTGAGTTGATCACAATCATTATTCAATTTGCCACTATTTTATCGTAGTACTTTACTTTTTATTTTATATTTTCTTTATTTATGTCAACTTTTCAAATAAACTCAGTAAAAAAGTAATATAATTAGTCACAAAGCATATGATTCATTCTTCTTCATTAATTGACTTAACAAAATTCCAGAAGTTTGATTATACTTTCATTCAAATTTCCTATTCCCTCTTAACATTTGCTCTTAATGAATTACTGCTTTTGATGTAAGCTGTCCATAATTTAGACTGAAACCCTGGACATAAATCAAATAGGAATTTTCAAATACACTTACTCCTTGCTTGCTACACAAACACAGGGATTTTGATACATTCTAATTTTTGAATTTTCCATTAAAATTAAAGTACATGCTGTATTATCAAGTATAGTCTTCACAAAAGACAAAAGCAAACAAAAATATGCAAAAAAACCACTTTTGTTTAACCAAACACTCATTAAAAAGACAAATCCTCTGCATACATTTTTCAGTTGATCATTGGCAAACTCACTATAAACTTGATTTTGGTTATATACATTTCAAGTCTCTTTTCCTTCACTATACAATACTACTAGGAGCCTTTATACATGTTTATATAAACATATGTGATTCATTTTTGTGTCATGAGATTGTGTGAATTTGCAGAGTAAATGGGTAAAAGTATATCTGAAACAATTTTACATCAGTGTGGCTAGCAATAACTTAACTACACAAGTTAGAGATTATAAAATATTTATGAAGAGAAGATGATTCTCACCAAGTTTATCTTTGACATATGTGATTAATTTTTAATATGAGATATAGATATCATATTAAAGCCACTTGTTTCATGGTCCATTTCTCTATGTTTTCCTTCTTTATTCAGAAAGCTGGTGACTTTTATTGGTGAACTATTGCATTTGGATAAAACTATGATTGTAAATTTTTAAATTAAAAAGGCATATCATAATTCAAGAAAGATGGAGGAATAGCAAAAATTGAGGGAAAGTGTTTTAGAGCCTTTTAAGTGTTAAGAAGTTTTGGTTGCAATCAGTGATATGCCGGTAAATGTTTCGTAAACGTCTCTAAAGAAAAAAAAAGCCTGCTATTTTTTTCAAGTGCAATTTTGTTGAGATATATTCACACACCATACAACCCATCTAAAGTATACACTCACTAGCCTACTGTAATATGACAGTTGTGCAGACGTCCTCATGATCAATTTTAAAACATTTTCATTACTCAGAAATAATTAAGTGTAAAAAACAAAACCCAAATCCCCCGTATCTCTTTTCTCCACCCCTAAAAACCTGCTTTTTAGAATTTTCTATTTCCATGGTGTAAATACCCCTATCACAGCTATTTTCAAGAACCAAATATGAAATCAACTAGATCAAGAAATGCTTAAAAATGTATCAACAGATTTTCACACATTAGGATGAGACCCTTTTAGCATAGCTCTGGATTCTACATACTTTTCCTTAATAACTTTTGACTAAGAATTTATACCTATTTCAGGACTGCACCCTCATCCACGGATATAAGGTGTAATCAAATTTATGCATTCGTGTTTCTCCAAGGTCCGGAAATCCTCTGGGTATATAGTCCCTGCATTTTAAAAATCTCTCTGAAAATATTTAAAAGGACAGGTATCTCTCTGAAAATATTTGAAAGGACAAACACAAACTGAAACTAATTTTCACTCTTCCATGAAAATTATTTACCATGGGGATTATCAATAATGTTTTCACAAGTTTGTCTCCCATTTCCTTCATCTATGAATTTACTCATTAAAATTTTCACATGGATTTAGTAGGTGCAGTGAGAGCTATAACTTGAATAAATTTTATATTTAAATGTAAGTGAGAGTTAAATCTAGGGATTATACATGGAAATCCATTTACAGTTGCATTTACTTTCTTGATTTGTAAGGTAATTGACAGAAAGCTAAGTCGCAATCAGAATGTTCACCTTTATGCCACTAAGATAATGATGGTAAGTAGCAGTTTTGAAATCTCATCCTATCAAGTATCACATATGCAGAGTAAAAAACTCCACTGTTACTTCAGTATTACCTCACCTACGTCCTTGAATTCCTCAGTAGGTATAACATCTGCCATCAGACTTTGATGCTTTGCAATTTGAAAAACCATAATAGCAATACACATCTTGATCTGTCTTTTAGTTTAAGAGAAGTCTACTTTTGAGCAGGTGTTATACTAGTCATAATATCAGTCTGCTAATATCATATTACTTTTCAACTTGTAAAATTGATTTAATACTTTTCTGAGTTATCCAGTAAGTAGGCTACTATTATCTGCAAATAAAAATTATCATTTTAGGGATTGAATTAAACACAATATAAGCACATCAGTAAAAACAACAACAAAAAAGATTGATGAAAACATCCACTCTGAAAATGCTTACTGCTGTGTGATAGTTTTTGGTTAGACATATGACTGATTTACTCCAAAACGTTTTCCTACAATTAGGCTACGTTGCCATTAGGGACATGCATGCATAAAAGACATTTTTGTATGAAAAATTGACTATTGGGAGAGGAATGTCTTCCCAAATCTCTTTTATTTTGTCTGATTGATTTACTAATTCAATGATTTTTTAAATCGTATTGATTTGCAATACTTTCAAAAGGCTATTTTTAAATATAGTATAATATGTGATATAGTCTATTTTGAAAATAACTACAAGTCCCTCCCATGTATAATCATTCACGTATAATCCTGCCTTTAACTGTAGAAATCTGTTTCTCCATTTCTGCAGTCTGGGTTGGCATGGTGAGTTGATATAGCCATTAGAAAAAGGTGGACGCGATATTTTGTTGCTTTGAGCTTGTGTTACAAAAGGCCTTTCATGTTTTTGTTCTCCTCTTGGTAACTACCTTGGCTGCATTCTGAAAAAAAGATAGCCTCCTTGAAGTGGAGAGACCACAGGAAGCAGAGATGAGTTTTCACAGGAGAAACATGATAGACAAGCCAGTCTGCCGCTCACCAAGCAATAAGTCCAGCCAGGGTCATCCAAGCCTTGGCCAGATTAACAGATCTTCCCATTTGATTCTAGCTGTTACCCAACCTGGAAAACCATGAATTAAATAAATGATTGTTGTTTTAGGCTTTGAAATTTTTTGTTATGTAGTAAGCTAACTGATAAAAATTGTAAAACTCATACTTCAAAACGGAAACTTCCCTCTCAAACATAAGTATTCATATTCATTCACTTCTCCGTTGGAACTTTGTTTTGTCTGTGTTCATTACAGCCAGTTGAGAAACCATGACGAGAACCCATGCAACTGTTTGTCCATTTTAACTATTAATGAAACTTCTGTGCTGTTAACGTAAGGATAGATATTGATTCATAAAATATTTTTGTCAATTTCACCTTTAAATACTGAGAAAAAGCAATAATATAAACATTGGATCCAATGAAGAGTCAAAAAAATGAAGGAAAAAAAAACATGCTGTAATAATGTGCCGGAAATCCTAATTTCTGTTAACCAATATTTTAATTAATTTCTGAGGAAAAATCATATGCCCAAATGAGGTATGAGTCAATAGGTGATTTCAATATCTACCAACCCATGCCATAATTCTACCTCTAATTCAAATATTTCCTTCAGAGATGTAGTTCTTGTATTTTAAGAAATAAGGAATGAAAAGAAGGGAGGGAGGGAGGAAACAACTATCTGAATATCTTTCCAAATTCATCTCTTGTTTTATTAACCATTGGTAGTGAATGATCTATGAAGAAATACCCAATTCCATCCCCAAATGACAGATTTGTACTTCTTTGATGCATATATATATATATATACATATATATATATATATATATAATCAATTAGAGGTTTTTAAATATAAATTTGAAGGTTGAATTTCAAAGAACAATAATCAAAGAGAAAATATGTACATTGTTTGGTATTAAATGTATGCTTTTTACAATCGGCTGTATTTCATAAAATAATTGAACTCACCTATAGAGAATATGCAAGTCGTTTATCTATAATTTTGGAAATAATTTGCTAAAGGAAATGTGAAAATTAGAATATTATTATTATAAACTTTGGGGAACTATTGATTAAAATTAATGATATGATTTAATATCTAAAATAATATGACAAAATATAATCTGAAATGAAATAAGGGATTATTAGGAGGCAGCTTGAAGTGAGACCTGCACAAACAATGTGAATAAAACAAAAACTTTTGACTTATAAAGAAGATTTGGGCCTATGAAGAATGTAACTGGTAATAAAGTTCATGAAAAAATAATTCTAATAAACAGAAAAGAGATCAAGTTGACGAAAAAAAATATATAACCCCAAAGGAGACAAATGTGACATCAAATAATAGTAATTTATGTATCTGAAAAATATAATGAACAAATTGGCAGGAGCACTAAATAAAGGCAAATTAATATGCTCTGTATTGAAGGAAACTGGTGTTTTATTTTCAAGCAAAAAACTTAATGAAAACATACCATTAACACTTAGTGTTATCAGAGTGTATGCTGATACAATAATAAGGGAATTTGCTGTATTGCTGGGGTGAGTCGGGCAGGTGGAACATGAAACGCATGTTAAGAAATGATACAAGAAATACCATGCGTTAGAGAAAGCCAGGTTTATACAAGTTATGCAATTCTTATACTCCTATTTACAGATTATTTGCATTTTATTCTTTGCATCATATCATGAATTGCCACCTCCCCACCTTACGTAAGGCATTAGTAAATGTAAAAGTATAAGACAGGGCAGGAAGAAGTGTAGGCAAGCATCAGGGGTCCAGAGACTTGTGAGGATATCTTTCCAGTGTCTTCTCTATAGTCATCCAGAATGTGCTCTGTCTTCAAGGACTGGAACACCAAGATATGTGCAAGGTGCTTTGTGGAAGAGCTCCCACAAAATTTCCAGAGCCTGGCTCTCTTACCAATTACACCAGGTTTAACCTGTCAATAAACAATCTTGCCTTGGCTGCTGCCAGGGAATTTTGAATTATAAATAGCTCATTATGAATCCTCACACACATATAAATCTTCACACACATATAGTCCGTACATGGTGTACAATCCATGGCCCACAATATCATCACATAACTGTGTATTAATCACCATGATCAATTTTTAGAACATTTGCATCACTCCAGAAAATGAAATAAAAAGAAAAGAGAAAAAACTCATACATCCCATGCCCATTACTCCTCCCTCTCATGGACCACTACCATTTCCTTCTGCCTAATTTATTTTACCCCTGATTCCTCCTATTTCTTATATATTATCCATATTTTTTTACTCATCTATCCATACCCTGGATAAAAGGAGCAGCAAGGTTTTCACAATCACATAGTTACATTATAAAAGTTATAATTTATACAATCATCTTCAATATTCAAGG
Source organism: Tamandua tetradactyla (assembly GCF_023851605.1). NCBI lineage: Eukaryota > Metazoa > Chordata > Mammalia > Pilosa > Myrmecophagidae > Tamandua > Tamandua tetradactyla. The sequence continues at coordinate 150,063,240 of NC_135330.1, forward strand.
CTACTAGAACATGGCTCAACAGTTTCAGGTAAAACACTTCCCTCCAGCCACTCCAATGCATCAAAAACTAAAAGGGGATATCTATACACTGCAAAGAATAACCTCTAGGATATTAGTTTGAAATCTCTCAGTCACTGAAACTTTATTTCATCTCATTTCTCTCTTCTTCCTTTTGGTCAAGAAGGCTTTCTCAGCCCCTTGATGCCAGGTCCCGGCTCATCCCAGGAGTTCTGTCCAATGTTGACAGAGAGACAACATGTACCACCCTAACTCTAGTTTTAAAACCACTCATTATCATTTTCCCTGCATCTTCTGCACTATTTACGGAATACATAAAATACAAATACGATTTATATAATCCAACAAGTTGTAGACATTGCTTTAAAGAAACATTAAATTTACTAAATATTAAGGACAAGAGTGTTCATAATCATGCACAAGCTAGGAAAACCTTGCTTGATTTCATTATGGAAATTTGAACTTTATGAAAAATATCAATGGATGATTCAATGTAATAATTAAATGATTACAGTCTTCTAAACAAGAGTGGTGTTTGCCTATATAACAGATATTGTGCTGGATTGGGGACTAATCCAAAAGCAAGCTTTGATTAATTCTGGATCTCAAGTCTCTTGCAGATGAATTCATATGTACTTTTCATAGTGCGTGATTGTAGGCTCTCATGGGCCTTATCTTTAGGTAAGCTCAACTTCTGATGTGCAGTTTGAGAATTTATTTTAGATACAATATTATTGAGTTCCTTTGGATAATGTCATATATACAATACCAGGCCTCAATTCTTTAGTTTGGATATGGCAAAGAGCTTCTCATAGACACCCTTGGTAAACATCAGAGCTATCAGAAGTAGGTATATGAACATATAATGTCACTTGAACTGACATTGGCTTATTTTTGCCAGTATTCTTTATTTTAATTATTGTACTTTAGAGGAAAAAATTGTTTCTCCATAGGCATTAGTACACAGGATACTATGAAAGATGACTGGGAATATAGACATATTTTTTGCCTATTTTGTCTGGGAAAATGTCTCAATAGTTTAACATATATGATTATAATTATACAGTGAGCTTTGGCACTCTTGAGGATCAGTAATTGCATGATATCTCCCACTAGGGGTCTTTTTTGTATGTGTACCCTGGAAAACTGGAATGAGAAAATTTAGCAGCATTAGAATCATTCCATGTTTTCATCCACAAGTATTACTCATATCATCAAGACACATCACATAAATAACTTCAGATTGAAAGCTTCTTGACCTGTCAGGCCTTTCCTGGAACTTCAGCCTAAAGCAAAGTAAGGGGATTGAATGAAAAGACCTTCACATATATGGACATCTCTAAATACAACTAGGAGATAATCTTCTTTTCTCAACTTCTTATGAAGTACCAAGTTGATGTTATATTTTCACTCTTGCACTGTGCCAGTTTGAAAACATTATGTACTCTAGAAAAGCCATGCCTTTAATTCTGATTCAATCTTGTGTATATAGCCGTTTCCTTTAATCCTGATTCAACATTGCAGGTGTAAACTTTTGATTAGATTATACCCAGGTAGATGTGAAGTGCCCAATTGTGGGTGTAATGTTTTGATTAGATGGAGTTGTGACTCCACCCATTCTAGGTGGGTCTTGCTTAGTTAACTGGAATCCTTTAAAAGAGGGAATATTTTGGATAGAATCAGAAATGACAGAAAAAACAGAAGTCTCAGAGCTGACAGAGAGAATAGCTGTAGATGCTTGGAGAACAGTTGCTTCAGAAAATAGAAACACAAATGTTTGGAGATGCTTGGATGTTGCCATGAGATGTTAAGCAAGCCAGAACCTTGAGAGAGCCAAGGTAAGCCCGGAGATGAAAACAAGCCCCAGAGAAGCAAAGTGTTCCCCCAAAGGAACAGAGGTTGAAAGTGACAGAGCCCAAGACCAAGGACCAGCAGATGCCAGCCACGTGAATTTGCAGCTGTCAGAGGTGTTCCTGACCCATAAGCATTTCCTCTTGTTGGTGCCTTTATTTGGACACTTTGAATTTCATAGAAATGTAAACTCATAACTTATTCAATTCCCCTTTTTAAAAGCTGTTCCAGTTCTGATGTATCTCTTCTTTCTCTGGACCTCCCAATCATAATAGAGGAACCATAGGATCAGATAGAACAGAAACCGGGAAAAAAATTTACAAAATGATATAGCGAGTAGTTTACCTGCTTCTGTTCCGTATCTTTTTTTTTCTACTTTTCCCACAATGTCAGTAAAGGGTGATTTCCCTTTACTGCCATACATATTATTTTTAACACACATTCATTTGATTGTTCAAGCCACCTATTCAGTTTCTTATTAGCTCCCAGTTTCATAACCAAGCACTTTAATTGAATCTTTCAATTTTAATCATTCTATTACTGTGTGGATTGTAATGTACTTGATAAATCCATTGTCTATGATTCTATTTAGTTTTGTTGTATTGCAAATGCACTTAAATGGTCTCTTGGTAAAATGATATATCAGTACATAGAGCTGATTAAAATAATGTATTATATTTAGAACCCTAATATGTTAAAAAATATTTGCTTCAGTAAACAAATATGCAAATATAATTTCAAATGAACCCTTGCATAATGATCCAATGAGTCCTCCTGCCAGCTAGTGTTTGGAGACTATCCTCTTATTTGGCAGTCTATAGCTGCTTTTAGTGTCCAATGACCTTATTAGTAAACAGGACAATTGTCAGTTATATTGTCATCTTCTGACATGCATTGTGAGAGATATATTCTTTTCTTACTCATAAATGCATTTCTTGAATGCCTGCATGGTAATTTATCTTATGTATCCATGGGACAATTTCCAAATCATAACTGAAAGCACCCACTTGTTGATTCCTATAACTTCTTAATTTAGAAGGGGATTTGCTTAATAGGCATTGGCATTGTCTATTTGATTTTCTCTCAATATCTCCATAAAATTTACCATAACACAGAACCCTACATTTAAGTTCTTTTTAACTTTCAGGGATCTTGGTCTCATTTCTCCAGACCATATTGCCAGTCCTGTGGCTACTGCCTAAGAATCAGTAAAAATCCATACCCTATGATTGTTGTTCATTATCTAGTTCCTCTTATGCCATAGAAAGCATCAGTCTTAATTCTTCCCATTGATGAATTTATCTTCCTCTTCATTAGTACAAAAGCCTTCAACAAGTTACAAAACAACTGCTTTTCAGACCAAGTACAAATTCAGCCTTTGAGGTGCCATCTGTAAAACAGGTCACCTGTTTGGCAATTTCTAAAAATGGATCATGAGAAGGTGCCCATTTGGCTATGGATTTAAGTAGCTCCTTAGGGAATCTAACAGAGCTAGCCAAAAGACTTGACTGCCATCAATTTATGAAGCATATTCTCTTATGCTTCAGTGGCCACTAGTGTCATCTGTTCCTGAATATACCATTTCAAAGTAATGAGGCAACTCTTATGTGCATTTCCACCTCTGTTGCAATAAGAATTTGTCATAATCCCGGACTTGAAGGCTATTTCAGCTCTCAATAGAATGCTATGTTCTTTCGGAATAGAAGAACCTTCAATTAAAAACTACTACCAGAGTACTAAATGCATTTCAAATGGTGTGTACCTTGCATTACAACAAAATCCTAGCAGTTGACCTTTGGTGTCAGTCACAGACTTTTACCAGAAGCTCCAGTCAGAGTAGTACATATAACAGACACTTCCTATAATTAGTGTTGGCTAATTAATTAGTTGAAATTTCCTGATTGTACCACCCCCAACTATTCTATGTTGTGTTACATTAACCTCTTTAATTGGTTTAGGTAATGCTAAAAATTTGTATCTTGCATGCCCTATTTAACAAGATGAAGAGTAGATTTGCCCTAGATCACTTTTCTGAAGGGTCTGGTTAGAAGAGTTCCTCAATCAGACGTCATATGGATTCCTGTAATAGATTCTGAGTGGAATGAGGCAACAATTGTACAGATGTTTCCTTCATAAATCTACCCTTCAACCCTTCTACACTACTACATTTCCCCAAATTCAATTTAATTATATTGCCTTTTAACTATTAGCTCATTTAGTAGAATTTTCTCTTTAGTTCATACTGCTTGGAATGTTTTGTGCTTCCTTGTTTGCATTTTTAAAAATCCTGGAATATAATTACCCCAATTATTTTTACTATTATTTTAAATACCACTTCTACACACATACTCTCTCTCTTTATTCCTTATGGAAATCTCTTTAGACATTTGAAATCCTCTTCTTTTAGTCTCTGTTTCTTAGAAGCTCTCTTTAGTATGCTCCATTTTCTTCTCTTCTTTTTCTTTATGTTATCCATCATGTTTAATTTCTTTAGGTTTATTCTCAATTTTACTAATAATATTTCCAGTTGCAATCACTCTCCCATTTAACTGATATTTTAAATATCTAATCCTACTTATGTTTTTTTCATTCTAGACATCTATTTGGCAGTTTTATAATTCTGTCCTTTTCCTATTTTTTGATAATGTGTTGTATTGTTACCACGTTTTGGATGCTAATTTTATTTCTTTGAACAAATCATTTATATGTGTGCAATATGCTATATTGAAAATTATTCCATTATCTTTACTCCATTAGTAGTCTGGTTCTGCTTTATGTCGTTAATTCTAATTTTTACATATGGTGGCTTTTAAGTGATCTCTTAAAAGTTATTTTTTTTTCAATATGTAATGTGTGACTTACTATAGCTTAGAGAAGTTTGTGAATAAAGTGTGCCTCTAAAAGTGTTCATGTTGGGCAGGCAACAGTGGCTCACTGGCAGAGTTCAAGTACTGATGTTTACTTTTTCAGATTTCTTACGGTAAGTATAAGTTGAGCCCCTTTAAATGATATCTTTATCTTGGAAATTTTAGGTCACTCAGACAATTTGAATTTTAAACTCAAACTTATGTAAGTGTAAGTTTGTACGTAAGAAGTTGCAATAACTGCATTATGCTACTAGTCTATTATGTTTCTTGGTATTTTTTTCCTAATATACCCATGGTGTTTTGGTTTGCTAAAGCTGCCAGAATGATTTTACCAGAAATGGGTTGGCTTTCAAACATAGTGCCTGGCTTTTTATTCATGGGCAGGTTCTGGGAATCAAACCAGGTCTCCAGCATGACAGTGAGAATTCTGCCTACTGAGACCATTGCACTGTCCTTAGAAATGGATTGACTTTTATAATAGGGATTTACTAGTTTGCAAATTTACAGTTCTAAGGCCATGGAAATGTCCCATTTAAGGCACCAACAGGACAATACCTTCTCTGATGAAAGGCTGATGGCATCCAGGGTTTCTCTGTCACATGAGAAAGCACATGACTGGCATCTTTTGTTCTATACTGGGTTTTGCTGCTTTCAGTTCTAGGTTCTTTCAGCTTCTGCGGGTCCTTGAATGCTTCTCCCAGGACTTTTCTCTCTAAGCGCTCTCTGAGCTCTGGGCTCTTTTCTGTCTTTAATCCTCTCATAAAGGACTTCAGTAAAGTTTTAAGACCTACCTTGAATTGGGTAAGTCACATCTCAATGGATACAGCCTAACCAAAAGGTCCTACCCACAATAGGTCTGCCCCCACCAGAATGGATTAAATGAATGTGGCTTTTTCTGAAGTGCATAACAGCTTCAAAAGAGCACACATAGACTATGCCAAGCTTCAGAATCACTGGATTATGTGGTTTTTATTCAGATGTTAGGCTTTGTCTGCTGAACTATGCAATACCTCATCTACCATCTCTGTGGCATATTAAATGCTATTTCAAGTGCAATAGGGATCCAGTGATTCTCTTGGTTCAGTGACCACTCACCTCTCTGAATATGTTTCCTTTTTGTTTCTGGTTTCCAAGAAGTTCCCATATTTTTCTGACAATTGTTTAGGAATTTAAATTTTAAACATCATAAAAATCCGACATTTTGGGTGTTTTATCCTGAAATTTTTTATATATTTTATCACATGCTGAAAATTGCATAGCACTTCATCACCATTCATGAAAAAACATTCTTCAGAATGCTGGGAGTAGTGTGTTTAAATAGAAAATTTGTGTTATTATATCCAAAGTCATTTTAAAAGTAATGTACTTGTTTTAGTCACAAACACATTCAGACAATAGGAAGCCAAGACTAAAAAACTCTAAAATAATAGGTTATTCATTCTGTAATTTCATACATTCATTTTTTGCTTTATGGAATGCATTTCTCTGAATTCTACAAAACAGAAGTCACATTAAAACCCAAAAGCAACAGCTCCTCTTCTCAGAGGACTTCTATGATCATTAAGAGGAAAATAAAACCAATCATGTCTTCTTTTATACTGATATTGTTTTTTTCATGCATTTACTATAGAAGTCATTATACAGTCAGTCTATATTATTTTTTCTATTTTTATATCTTCTGCACCAACCATAATGCTTAGCACATGATAGATGTATTCTTTGCAGTTTTCTATTTATAACTTTATTTAAAAACATCATTATCAGTAAGAAATTTGTACGACAGATAAAATTCTCAAAACTCTCACAGTTATATTTCATTTTTCTTCACCATATTTTATTAATATGCTAAATTGTGGGAGGATAGTTGGCTTCATATGGTAGATACATTTTGACATTTTAATAGCAATATATGATTGGTATTGCATATATGAAACATTTTACTAGCCTTTTAAATATTGCTGATAAATTAATTCTCAAAAGGTGAATCCTTTATGATCAAGCTATATTGAGTGTGTACTTTTCATAGGCTCTGCCAATTTATTATGATCCTTATTTAAATGAGGCAATAGAAATTTTGTTTTAGAGGATGCTTCATAGCAGCATGCTATTTTTGTGGCGTCTAACATACACACTCTTGGTCAAACAAATTGAAGAAAGAAAACTGCAGATGAAATTGTCACTTAGATAAAGTGTTTGCAATGAGTTTTTGCACATAGTAGAAAACTATTTTGTATGCCTGTCATAATGCTGTGTTTGCAGTTCGTAAATATATGGCTTAAGCCAAATAACTGTGTCAGCAGTTGATTACAGATCAATATGTTCACAGTACTGCTGAGTGCTGAATTAAGAAGAAAAAGTTCTGTTTCAGAGACAAACAACATTGATGACTCTAGAAAACAGTTTTATTCTGGGTATATTTCTCATGTGTAAAATAATTTATCATACAGCATATAATAGCTACAATTTTGAATCATTGATCATTCAATGATTAATCATTTGTAAAAATGTATTTGATTAAACTATTTCAATTATGATTAAATGAATCTTTCTAGTAATACCCTTAAGTTATATACATTCACCAAAAGTGTGTGTTCAGATGTAATTTCTCCACCAGAGGTGTATTCCTTCTTCATCTCCAAAGGTCTCTGACTGCATGAACTCTCAGGGTACTTGTAGCTCTGCTGTGGCCCTCTCCAAAATGTTCCCTTTCTAAAGGACACTTTAAAAGTGCCCTTTGTTTCAATCAGATGGGATATCTAAATTGTTCATAAAATGAGAGCAGTTATTATGCAACTTCACTTATTAAACTTTCACTCTAAAATGCTCAATAAGCCATTGTATCATTATAATGCATAATGTTAAATTAATTTTGGACTCCTGCTTCAATAAATAAATGCTGTAAAAATTATAATTTAAATAACAAATACAACATAGGTAATTAATTCTTTCTTCATAAATCATTTGCTTCTGTGAGCATATTTTTCTTCTTTTTTCCTACTAAGAATAAAGGATATATTTCTCTTATATGAAAACGTCTTTAATTTTTGAAATTCTGTATAATTTCATATGGCTTCCTACTTACTTATGATAATCCGTTGAAATATATAAATTATTCCCCAAAGCATTTGAGTCTTAAAACAAGTAGAAACTTTGGAATTACGATCATAACCTTTACAGGCAGGGAAACTGGTTCTGAGGTGATAACGACTTGCAAAAATCACTAATTTTAGTAATAACAGAGGCAAGATTTGAGATAAAACTTTGGACTACAAATTACATGTATGGTCTTTTAGTGAGTTTAAGTGCACAAAATTACTGACATTTTCATTTTTGTCATAGGATTCTGCTATAGTTAATCCATATGAAATGAAATATACATAATGTGGTCATAGATACCTTGAAACATAAAGTTCATCTCTTACATTGTAAATAAGTTTCAAAGATATAACTTTTAAGATAACAATGTATATCAAGGATCGCAGGCTTTTATAATGTTAAAGTATGGAAATTGATGGAGTAGGAAGTAGTGTTACCTGATCTTCAGTCATCTGAGCTTTCCTTTGTTTTGGTCCCATTCAGGTTGGTGAATTCCCACTGGTTTTATGATGTGCTGAAACACTGAATTTGTTTTCAAGCATGGACAACCTGAAACTTAGGATACTACTGCTGGGGACATCCCAGACAAGATGAGGGTGAAGGATAAGGTTATGGGGAGAAGGGGTAGGAGAAATTTTCAATCTAATGGAACAACCTGACACACATTTAAGCTCAAAACCCTCCAGAACCAAATGAGCAGTTCTATCTGCTTATCAGCGCCAAACTCTGAGTGGCAAGGACCCATCCCTTAAGGTTATATAAATAGCTCTCTTGCAGCACAGGTTCCTCATCTCTCTGATCTGAAGTGGGCATCTACCAACACTGACCAGAGGTGTCCTTCTCTGGGTGACCAGCCATGATGGAATCTCTTTCTTTGCCCCTTTTGAACCTTTGGTGCTGTGTAAGTAATAAAAAGGTCATTTGCTGAAATCCTTGTTGGGCCTAAGCCAGCGTTCCCATGGCTGCACTGTAGAACAGCTTGCTCCACAACTATATACCTAGTAGAACCATAATGTCCTTCTCCTCTTACGGCTTTTTCCTCTCACTTTGGTGCTTATAAGCAAAACAAATGATCGTCTTTGCTCAGGGACCCAGAGAACTCTGTCTTTTCCCCAAACTGTAGAAACCTCTTTTAAGTTAACCTTTTCTTTTAGTTTCCCACTGCCAAACGTTATAATGGATTTACGTAACAATGGAAATTTACTGACTTATGATTTTGAGGCTAGAAGAATCCTATAATTCAGACATCAAGAAGGTAATACCATTTCCTTGTACACTATGGCATTTTGGATCTAGCTGCTTTAATCCTTAGCCTTTCTGTTATACAGCAATGCACATGGCAGCATCTTCTCTTTTCTCCTCTGGGTTCTGTTGACTCTCAGCTGCTCTTCCATGACTTTCTCCCTGGAGAGAAGGCCTCCACTTCAGCCTAAAATAGCCTCCTTCAAAGGTCTTCTTTACATTGGATTCAAACTCACAAGAATGGATTATGACTGAGGATATGCTTTTCTAGTGGGCATAATGCAATTTGCCAAACCTCTTTCTCGATTTTCCTAAGGCAGTTTTCTGTCCCTGGATATTTACTTATCCCTTCTATACCCAATGGAATCTTAGAGTGTAATCATAGCACCATAGAGACAATTTCTGTTTCTTTCTCTCCCATATAGCTTTTCTATGATAGTGAAGAAAAGCCCTGATAGAATTAGGTAAATGAAAATCAGATGGGTGGTGAATTAGGGAAATGGTTAAATAGAAGAAGGCAAGAAACAAACATAATGTAGTATCTCAAAGATAGTTAGAGGCATGATTTAAATATAAAATAAATGTGTTTTAATATGTGCAGTGGAATGCCTAAATGTGTTTACCAATGTCTAATCATTATAATTACAAAGTATATAGACAACTGCACTGATTTGAAAGGATTATGTACCTTAGAAAAGCCATGCTTTAATCCTGATCCATTTTTTGGAAGCAGCCATTTCTTTTAGTTCTATTCAATACTTTAGGCCAGATGCTTGATTAGATTATCCCCATCAAGATGTGACGTTCCCAATTGTGGGTATTAACCTTTTAATAGAGGGAAATGTGACTCCCCCCATTCCATGTGGGCCTTGATTAGTTTACTGGAATCCTTTAAAAGAAGAAGTACTTTGGAGAGAACCATGACAGGTCCAGGAGAACCACGAGAGCCCACACAGCCAGAGACCTTTGGAGATGAAGAAGAAATACACCCCTGGTGCATCTTCATGAGACAAGAACCCTGGAGAGAAAGCTTGCAGATTCATTAAGTTCCCCATGAGCCTTTCCAGGTGAGAGAGAAATTCTGAACTTCATCAGCCTTCTTGAACCAAGGTATCTTTCCCTAGATGCCTAAGATTGGACATTTCTATACGCTTGCTTTAACTTGGACATTTTCACAGGCTTAGAACTGTAAACTTGCAACTTAATAAATTCCATCTTTTAAAAGCTATTCTGTTTCTGATATATCACAGTCTGGCAATTAGCAAACTAGAACAACCACTTACTCAGATTTTTTAAACCCACTTATATTTTTTCTGATTATAAAGTATACATTTGGTATATCATGACATTCTCATTACTGTTGAATACATGTTAGATCAGAAAATATATCTCTGATTTTTAATCACATGTTAATGTAACTTCCTTAAAAATTCTCTAATATACATCTAATGTCTATTAAAAACTCATTCATAAAAACTCATTCATAAAAACTCATTCAAAAAACATAAAAAATTAAACTTTGATGTTTTGCTCCATTCTCTTCTTGCTTGCATAACTTCCTACAAGCTATCCACTATAATTCTTCTCCTTGTCCTCTATAAGTACAGTTGTTTATTTCTTGTTTCTTTCAAGATTTTATCTTTGATTTTTTCCACATTTTGAATATGATGTGTATTTTTTAAAAAAGTATCCTTCTTATTGTTCTCTGAGCATCCTGAATCAGTACTTTGAGAGCTGTCATTATTTTCAACATTTATCATAAATACTGAAAAGTTTCTGACCATTATTACTTCAAATAGTTTCTTTTTTTCTCTGTCTTTTTTCTCTAGTATTTTACAATTTGGAAATTGCTCTGCTGCTCTTCGATATTTTGTTTATTTTGTTTTCATTCTTTTTTTTTTTTCTATTTTTTTTTCCAGCTTGGGACATTTGTAGTGACAAATCTTCAAGCTCACTGAGTCTTTCCTCAGCCATATTCAGCACACTGAGCCTATCAAAGAATGATTTTTTTTTTTTACTTTGTTTTTAATTTCTAGTATTCTTTTTTTATTTACTTAGAGTTTCCATTCTGTGATTTCCTTGCTGGTTTTTTCTTTCAGGTTGTCTATATCATACTGGATCCCTTTACATATTAATCATGATTGTTTTCAAATCCCTTTCTGTCTGATAATTCCAGCGTCTGTGAAATACAATGAATCTGATTCTGATGATTTCTTTGGGTCTTGAAAACTGTGATTTTTCTTGCCTTTTAGCTTGTCTCATAATTTTTGTTGAAACTAGGCATGTACTGTGTAACAAAACTGAGACAAATAGACCATTAGTGTAGGATGTACTTTTTTCTGACAAGGAGTTGGATTGTGTTTAAAATTTGCTATAGCTATAGTTGCTAGAGATTTCAAATTCTTCTAGTGTCCCTGATTTTTTTTCCCCCTGCTGAGTTGGTGTTTTCTTAAGTACTTTTCAACAGTAGGAGTCTGTGCCATTCAACATTTTCAATTGAAAAAGCACTTTGTTTTGCTGGAACCCTGCTGGTTTTTGGTTGGGAGATTTCTGTCTGTTCCTGGTTAAGTGGAAGGGGAGGAGATATGTTCTATTATTATCTGTTATTATTAAATCTGCTTTTTAATGGGCCTGTGTCCCAGGACTATGCCCTTTAAAAGTGTTTTATAGCTTTCCCAACTTCCTTAGATGAAGCAGGAATGCAATTGGGGATATAAGTAAGATGAAGCTCTGGTAAACACTTCTTCCCTTGGAAAGTTGACATTTTTCATGGTGTTATTACATTGGGTACTCATCCCCTTCCCCTACCAGAACCACAAGGGAATCTTTGCTAGGTCTACACCATGAAAACCTAATTGGGTTCCTGGATGTAAAACCCAGTAAGTGGGGCTGTGCTCCATGATTGCGTCCCATGAAAGGTTCTCCCTGTCATGTAAGTCACACCAGGATTTTGTCAAAATTGCCATTTAATTGTTCCTAGAAGTTTATGTCTCCTTTGCTTTTTCTCTTAAGTAAATACATGGCTGTGACTCCCTCAATTTGCCTCCCTCTCTAGATCTTGGTGGATATTGATTTTCTATGCAAGCTAAATTCTCTGATAGGTCTGAGAAATGTCATCGATTATTCAGATTGTTTAGCTGTTTTCTTACCACAAGGATGGCAGTGACAAATTCCATCTTGTTACATCCCTGGAGTTGAAAATAGAGATACTATTTGCATTTTAAGACAGGTTTATTAAAAAATAATGTCCATACAGTAAAATTCACCATTTTTAAATGTACTGTGCTCAAACTTTGGATGAATTTATGTAATCATATAGCCATCACTTCTGTCAAGATACATAATGCTTTCATCCTCCGGAGAAGTTTATTGGGCCCTCTGTAAGTCAATCTTCTTGAACCCTAGTTCCTGCCAAATATAGATTTCCTCTTTCTTCTAGTTTTCATTTGTCTGGAAGATCATATACTATGTTACCTTTGCCTATGGATTCTTTTTTAGCAAGCTGTTTTTGAGATTCCTCCATATTGTTGCCTGTTTAGCAGTTAATTTTTTTATTGCTGCTTAGTACTCAATCATAGAAATCTATCACAATTTGTATAACTGTTCTCAAGTTGGATTGATTAAAAATTAGGAGAATAATTTTTAAAAAACTGGTATAAACACCTGAATACAGGTTTTAGCATGTTTTATCTAACTTTTGGGAAAATACCTAAGAGTGCAATCATGGGGGTCACATAGTAAATACAGATTTAACTTTATCAGGCACTCCCAATCTCTTTTACAAAGTGGTTATATTATTTTGCATTCCCACCAAAATTGTATGAGCATTTCAGCTTTATGCATCTTCCCTAGTGATATGTTATTGTGGTTTTAACTTTCGTTTCATTATCTACTGATGTTGCATATCTTAGCATTGCTTACTTACCAGTTGTATCTCTTTTTTAGTGGAAATGTCTGATCAGGACTTTTGCCAATTCTTTATGGGTTTGTTTATCTACATATTATTGTGTTTTGTTTTTTTTTTTCTATATTTTGGATACAGAGTACTGCATCAGAGATACTATTTGCAAATATTTTATCCCTGTTTATAGCTTATATTTTCAATTTCTTAACATTGTCATTCAAAGAACTAATATTTTTAAATCTAATGAGATCTTGTTTATATGTCTCATGAATTTTATGCCTCAAATAAAAAATTGTTACTTAACCTAAAGAAACACTTTTCCCCTATGTTTTCTTCAAGAAGTTTTATAGTTTTAGGTTGTATATTTAGGTTTATTATGCAGTTCAAATTAATTTTTGTATGTCATACAAGGTATGTGTTAAAGTTCATATTTTGCTTATTAATTCATATTGTTGATACCAATCAAATGCAGTGGATTTTTGCCTGATGTGCTCAAATGACCAATTTCTGGGACAACAGGGTTTCAAAGAGAAAGAGTTTATTGCTAGGTTTGAGACAGAGGATCAGATGGCCTATTGGCCTAAAAATCTGTCTTCCCAAACTGCAGTAATTCTGTTAGTTTTATAGTAATTCAGCAAGTTTTAGAATAATGAGCACAGTGACTCACGATGATATAATTAGAGTTGAACTAATTATTGAGCAGGCACAGATGGATTACATGCTTAGTCACAGAACTATGTAAGAAAATGGCAGTCTTAAAATTATGATGGATATGATTTTTAGTATGATAATGAGGTATAGGTAACTTATAGTTTAATGTCTAAGCTACTGCACATAGCAGGTGAGCATATTCTGATTAGATCCAGTTCTTTATTTATTTTATTATTTTTTTTTGGGGGGGTGCATTGTCCAATAATTGAACCCAGAAGGGGAGCATTCTACCACTGAACCACCTGTGCACACTAGATCCAGTTTTGTTTATCAATATAACTTTTAAATCGGGTTTGACTGGTTCTGGGCTGACCAAAGGCCATTCATTAATAAGCATTAAGGGGTGTCCCTAGTGATCATAAGACTCTAAAGTTGATAAACCTCATAAAATGGGTACTAGTGAGGGTCAGTCATAAGGTTTTCACAATTACACGTGCACATGATAAAGGCTATACAACCATTATCAGAGATCAAGGCAACTGGATAACAGTTCACAGATTTCAGGTATTTCCCACTGTCTACTCAACTATATCAGAATGTAAAAACAGAATGTCTATATGATGATTCAGTATTCAAAATCATCTCTTAAGTCCTAACTTCTCGGTTACAATGTTCTGGCACATTTGTTTGAATTTCCCAGTTGAATTATCTTGGAACCTTTGTAGAAAATCATTTGATCACCCATGTAGGGTTCTATTTCTCATCCATTTCTGTTCCCCTGATCTCTGTGTCTTTGCATTGACTGCTATATTATTTGATTACTAAAGCTGTATCTTCGGTTTTAATAAGGTGTGTGAGCCAACTAAATTTGTTATTCTTTTCAAAATTATTTTGAATATTGAAAGTCCTTTGTGTTTTAATATAAATTATAGAATCAATATTGATTTGTACCAAAAATGCCTTCTAGAAAAATTTTTTTAGATCCTATTGATTTCATAGAAAAATTTGGGGATAATTTGAATATTAACACTATTGAGTTTGCAAACTATAAACAAATGTATCTCTCCTTTTATTTAAATCACATTTATTTTGCCCAGCAGCATTTGATAGTTTTTATTTACACAAATCTTTCAATGGTTTGTTTAAATATAATCTGTATTTCATATTTTGCTTTTACTTTCGAGTAAACATTTATTTCAATTCTAAATATTTTTATTAGAAATATGACTGGCTTCTGTACATTGCTTTGTACTATTTGATTTTGCTAAACTCAATGATAATGTATTGAAGCTTTTTATATAGATTCTTTGTTTTTTTGAGGGGGTACATGGTCTGCAAATTGAACTGGGTCTCCTGCATTCTACTGTCGAACCACCCGTCCTCCCTGTTTAGTGTCTTTTAAGTATACGATCATGCCATCTGCAAATACATTCTTTTTCCTTTTCCCATCTGTATGATATTTATCTTATTTTCTTCCTTTATTGTAATAGCCAGAAACTTCAATAAAATATTGAGTTGGAATATTGAGAATGACCTCTCTTGTCTTGCTGCAAATCTCAAGAAAATAGCGTTCAGATTTTAACTTTGATATGTAATTAGCTTTTCACAGATGTCCTCTATCAGTTTCAGATGCTCTTTATCAGTTTGAGAAGTACTCTTCTCTTCCTTGATTCTGAGATTTTATCATGAATTGATACTGAAATTTGGCAAAAGTTTTTCTGAGTCTATTGAGGTAAAGATTTGTTTTCTATGTTAATATTGTGAAGTACAGATATTGATTTCTTAGTGACACTTCCATACCAAGCATAAATCCTTCCTGACCAGTTTGAATTATCACTTAAGTTATTAACTAGTGTGATTTGCTAATAATGTAAAAGATACTTAAGTGCTATGTCATGAAAATACTGGTCTATTCTTCTTATTTTTTTATATATCTTTGTGAAGTTCGGTATCAGGGTAATCCTTGTTTCATAACATGAAATGAGAAGTGGACTACTTTATATATATTATGAATGAAATAGTGCAGATTTGGTATTAATTCTTAGTTAGATATTTTGTAGAATTCATTAGTGAAGATATTTGTGGTTACAGTTTTCTTTTCATTGGAAGTGCTTAACTGTGGATCCAAGTTCTTTAAAAGATGTGTACATTCCTATTTATTTGCCTTCATGAGTAAGCTTTAGTAGTTTGTGTATTCCAAAAACCCTGCACATTTAAACTACCTGGTCAGAAATACTGCTTTATTGCTATTCAAAATAATTAATTTTTATCTCTTTATATATACGTAGTTTCTTTAGTGATGCCCCCCTATTTCATTTTTTATCAGAGAGTTTTTCTACTTTTCCTGATAAATCTCATTAGACTTTTTTACTTTTATGATCTTATCAACAAATAAGCTTTAGGTTTCACTGATTTCTACTATTTATTACTTTCTTCAGCATATATTCAGCTAATACTATTCTTTTTTTGCATGGGCAGGCTCTGGGAATCAAACTCAGGTCTCCAGCATGGCAGGCAAGAATTCTACCACTGAGCCATCATTGCACCACTCCTTTCTGCTATTTTTATTTTATCAGTTATTATTTTCTTTTAATTTGATCATTCAGGTTTTTCCTTTGAAATCCATATTGTCTTTTAATTGATTTAATAATACAAATTTCCCTTTGATCACTTGTTGATTTGTATTCCAAATTTTTAAATATCTTTTCACTACTATTTAACATATTGTCTAATTTATCTCCTGATTTCCTCTTTGTTCCCGACTTAGAAGAATGTGAACATACTATATGTAATTTCTACTGTTCTAAATTTTTTGAGATTTCTTTCATAGCTGGAAAATGGTGTATCTTGAGGCATTTCCCATGGATTCTTGAAATTAGTGTCCTATTAATAGCAATGATGTTAAGTTAACTGATGTGTTTCATGTCTTCTATATTCTTTTTTTTTTTTTTTTTTTTTTTTTTAAAGGAAAGACAGAGAGAAGGAAGGAAGGAAGGAAGAAAGGGAAACATCTTTAAACATTTTCTTGTTTTATTGTATTTGTTTTTTTGTTTTTGTTACATGGGCTGGGGCCGGGAATCGAACCGAGGTCCTCCGGCATAGCAGGCAAGCACTTTGCCCGCTGAGCCACCGCGGCCCGCCCTTCTATATTCTTTTTGACTTTCTCTTTCATTGCTCTTAAATTAGAAACAGGAGAATTGAAATCTTCAAATATTTTTGTGAATTTGTCTATTTTTCCTTTCAGTTCTGATCATTTTTGCTAGGTGAATTTTGAATTATGATAAAGGTGCATATGATTTTAAAGGATGTCTTTCTGGTGTTTTGCCCTCTTTATTCTTAGATAATAGTCCTTAATACCCCTATTCTGATGTCTACTTTTCTATTTCTAGCAGTTTCACTTGACTCTTTTTTTAGTTTCCATTTCTTTCCTATAATTTCCATTAGATATTATATGCTGTCCACACCTTTCCTTAGGTTATCAAGCATATTAATTATACATTTTGTGTTTTTTCTTTAAACCCCTGTTTGATAGTTGTAATATCTGCATAATCTCAGAATCTCATTTGTTTATTGTTTATTTTCTTGACAATGGGTTGTTCTTATTTTCTGTTCAGGGTTTGAATGACACTCTTTGCAGCTTTTTGCATCTTTAACTAAAGTAAAAATTCTTTCATTTAATTTTTTTCTTTTCTTTTTTTTTTTTTTTTTTGCATGGGCAGACACAGGGAATCAAACCTGGGTTTACAGCATGGCAGCCGAGAACTCTGCCACTGTGCTACCATTGCCCGCCCTCATTTAATTTTAATGTTATATTAATATATATATAGGTATGCTGTATAATGGGGCCACATTTCATTATTTTTCCATGTTAGTATCCCATTATTGCAGCACCATTTGT
This sequence comes from Tamandua tetradactyla, assembly GCF_023851605.1. Lineage (NCBI taxonomy): Eukaryota > Metazoa > Chordata > Mammalia > Pilosa > Myrmecophagidae > Tamandua > Tamandua tetradactyla. The sequence goes on from NC_135330.1 coordinate 150,080,767, forward strand.
TGAATTTTTGCTGGCTTGTTTTGCTTTTTTGTTGGAGGTGGGAGGAAAGTGCAGGGACTGGGAATCAAACCAGGGTCTCCCACATGATAGGCAAGAATTCTGCCACTGAACTACCTTTGAACCCCCTAAAAATATTTTTGAAACAAAAGTCTTCAAGGTACCTCTAATAATCATTAGAAAAATGTTTCTCTTTCTCTTTATTAAATTATCTCTATTTCCCAATTTCTGTCATAGAGTTCTAAACGTTCCAGAAGAGAAAGCTAATTTATGGTAGGAGCAGAACACACTTATCCCATCTTTTAGTGTACTCTCTCTGGCCCTTATCTCCCAACCATCAATTAATTAAGACACATACTCTATTGCCTAAAAGAGTATGGAGCTCTGGATGCCATAAGAACACTAGTCAAAACAGAACTCATTCTTTTATTAAAGTAAATCTACCATTTGATTACCTAAAAAAAATTGTTTGACATTATTAATTTATAAACTTACAAAAAGTTTCTCAAAATCTAATTGTTCAAAGAACCCTTTCTGAAAAGAACAATCTAAGATTTGCAAACGTGTACATTTGCCAAACAGATCCAGTCAAAGTGATTTGTTTTCCCATGTATTGAATAGTCCTGAAGAATACCATTTTTCTTGCTCATACCAGCTTTGGATAATGACTTTTCTCCTGCTAAGGAATTTGAAAATGTGTTGAATTTACCACCGTGATATTATTGACTCCTACACAGATAGGCTCCAGTGCTGAAAAAATAAGAAATGCATAGAACATTTGAGGTTACACCAGAATAACCAAAATGTCACCTTGTACCTTTAAAATTTAAAATAAAGTTGACCTAAACTCTATGACCCCTTTAGAATTCCAGAAGTCCTCTCAAGAATTAGGTAGATTCCTCTTGACTTCGGTTTTCTAGATCTTATCTACTCTTGATTCTAGGTTGTGAAATCATTCCATTTCTACTCAAATGTGTAGATGTACACATAGAATTACATTGACAAATGAGTAAAAAGGGTGGGTAAATTTATATTGGTGATATATAAATATCTACTTAAATTAACATAGGACTTGCTTTTCATTCAAGTCCTTTCAAATAACTGGGCCAGATTGTTTTATTCTTCAGTCCAATTTAAAACCAGATTTTATATAATCCCTTGTTTTTAACTCTGTCTACTATTTTCACCATCCCAGGAAACACATGCACTCACATGCATATCTGAATTAAGCTTTAAATTTTCTGTTTTAGAACCGCTTAAACATTTCTTGGAGAAGTGGGGACTTAGGCTGCTGTAGGAAAGAAATATCCATTGCCTGATTTATTAATCCTAAAATCATGATAAGGTATTTTCCTAAACATAGGTATTTCTTTAGAGAAATTTTGCTTCCCTTTCTAATGAAAAATAATAATAAAATCCATTCTTTTATAAATATGCAAGTTGATTTATTCAAGAACTTCATATTAAAAGCAGTACTCACCATGTAATCTATATGTTACAATGACAAGCAAGTTTCTTTGTTCATCTGGGAGGCACTTAGAATATCATTCCATTCTTTCTGCATGGACTATCCTCTAGCAAATCCATCCTTGCCATACTGTTTGCACATCTCCCTGTGTCTATATTTTGAATTATATACATCTATAGATAATCATCACCCTTTTGTCATAAGGATCATGGTTTTCCTCTTTCTTTACAGATATGCAAGTTTCCTAGCAGGCAAAGAAGTAATTTATGGTCTTCATCTTGATATATTTTTTGTTCATATAGATGTTACTTTCTCCAGCATTACTCTCACATGTAATAGACTGTTTTACACAGCATGGCCCAATAGAGTCTAAGAACATTAGTAGTTAGTTATCAAACATAAATCAAATAGCATAAAAGATACATACATATCTTCCTTTCTTCATCAGTTTTACTTAAAAATATTACATGAGAAAATTTCATTTTTACATGACAAAATTAAATTAAAAATGAGGTATTTTTGTCCATGAAATTAAATAAAATTAAAATAATGATTATATCCAATACCGAAGAAGGTTTTGATAGATACACTTCACATACACATTTGTTTGGAGTAAAAATATTTGAAATGTTCCTGAAGAAAAATTAGATAAATTCTAGACAATGTCATTGATGTAGAAAAAGAAATTGTAAATCTCTTAATTTGCCCTGAAGAAATGTGTGGTGGATTATATACAGATATTTTGTCAACATATTTAGTCTTCATAGCACTGTAAAATAAGTAAAAAATTAGGAAATACTGTGACAAAATAAAGCATTTTGTTATAGTCGAAGGCTTATTGATCTGCAAGATGTTTTTGATACATTATCAACTATAAAAAATAATCTATACAACAATATGTTTACTATTTATATATCCATATTTTGAATATATCCTGTTGCAAAGTGATATGTTTTATATTATTTTTCATAATGAAATAATGAATAGGTTTTTACTTTATTAGTCAGTTTCTTTCAGTTTTATAAGATTTCTACATTAAATGTATAAAAGCAGTTATAAAATTAATATACAACTGAAATATAGAATAAGAAGTTTTCCCTATTCTCTTCATAAAATATTTCACTGTAGTTATCAGATATATTCTCTTGAGATAGAGGTACTTTTACCTAATTGAATGTACATGTCTAATTTTTTTTTATTTTAAAACTTCATGTAACATTTATTTTAATATATATATATACTGATTTTAAAAAAAATTTCTTACTGACTATAATTTACTCATGTTTTAAAAGAGTTACTTTTTGGCATTTAATAATCACGCACTTTTATCCAAAAGGCTCAAAACTTTCATCTGTAAATTTGTGTCCAGGGTTCAGATTTTTCAGTTTCTTAAAACATATAGAAGAATGCAGTCTTAGTAGATAAATGCCTGAAGTGATGGGTAGAGATTTAAGTGCAAATCATTGTCAGTTTGGAGAAAGAGGTTAAGTTTCCCCAAGAAAGAAACTTTCAATGTAGTTCGAAGTTAAATTTTCTAGTCTAATTCATCAAGGGTACATAATGGTGAATCATACTGTATTCTCCAATGATATGTGCCTTACTAGAAACAGATAAAGATCGAGGTTAGCTATTTCAACACATTTTAAGGAAACTGTCTTAAACTATAGCCAAAGAAAAATATAGAATACCAAAGGATAACAAAACAGAGTTTTTGATCTGCCCCTATAAAAGAGTCTTTGAATAGAAAAAAATCTTAGTATCGTATGGAGGTGGTAGTTTCATAAAACTCCTGTAGGGCAGGCAAGCAAAGGAGGGCTGCATTCTCAGCTGTTCTTGTCTGGGGTAGTTTTAGTGGCTTAAGAAAGCATATTCTTGTTTGAGTATAAAGAGAGGATACTAAGCACACCTCTGTGGCCCTTAACACTAATATATATTTTATGTTTACATTTACTGACCATTTTTTGTTTTGACAATGGTGGGTTTTTTATTGTACAGCTGCTAAAAGTATAACAGTCTCAGTCTACTTCCATGTTCTCATCCTCATGCACGTACTGCATGCAAGGCAGTCCTTTCCTTGTAAAGGACTGGCTTCTTTTGGTTGCTTTTTAGATAAAAATTTAAAAAAAAGAAGTGGGAGTTTATAGAAACTGTGTTGAAAGTTAGGATCCCTTCTTGACCATTCTTGGAATGATTTATCTGTTTACTTACCATAGTGCCTGGCCTGCTTATTTAGCACTCCTCTGGATGAGAGCATGGCCAAGGGGGCATCTGTGGAACTCAAATTTTACTGAAGCTAAGTTTTATTAAAAAGCGTAATTGTCCATCTTTGACCTTACCTTTTCAGAATCATGATCTGGGTATGACTACAAATAAGAAAAAAGTGAAGTTACACGTACTGGAATCAGATATATATATATTACAAACATGGAAAGAGAATAACCCATCATCTAAGAAAGGATAAAAAATCCATCCAACTTTCTAGCTGTACGCTGTCTCTAAGAGACCACCTTATATTCAAAGACACAAAGAGACTGAAAGTGAAAGGACCGAAAAATTATAGCAGTAAGTAGTATCTGTAAGTGTGTAATGAAATGCCAAAAATTATGTCAAGAAGAAAAGCAGGCATATATATATATATATATATATATATATATATATATTTAAATGAAATCATTTGTATATTTTTCTCTATCCATAACAGGATTATATTAGAAACAAAAACAGAAATGAATAGGAGAAATCCTCAAATTAAACAAAGATATATAAATAACTAATGAATGAAATAAGGAACCAGAAAGGATTTGAAACTACTTTGAGCAAAATAAAAAGGGAAACTTATACATTGAAATTTAAGGATACCATCTAGTCAGAAGATCAAGAGGAAGTACAAGACTTGAATGATACTATAAAATGGTCAGTCTTAACAAACATGTAGAACACTTCACAATTGTGAAATTTTGCATAAATTCTGCAAAAACAGAAAACACAATCTTAATTGCACATGGATCATTCTCCAGTATAGACCATACCTTGGGTCATTAAATAGGTCTCAATAAATTAAAAAGTATTGAAATCATACAATGCAATTCTCTGACCACATTGGAATGAAGCTAGAAATCAATAACAGAAGGAAAAACAGAAAATTCATAAATATGTGGAAATTAGACAAAATAATTTTAAACAGCCAATAGGTTGAAGAGGAAATCAAAAGTAAAATTAGGAAGTGCCATGATGTGAATGAAAATAAAAACACAACACACCAAAATGTATGGAATGCAGTGAAAGCAGTGCTGAGAGGGAAATTTATAGCTTTAAATGCTTACATTAAAAAAGAAGAAAGATTTCAAATCAGAGACTTTACCTCAAACTTGGAAGAACTAGAAAAATAAGTGCAAAAGAAACCAAAAGCCAGCAGAAGGAAGGAAATAACAAAAATTAGAGCACACATAACTGAAATATGCAAAAAAAAAAAAAAAAAGAAACAACAGAACCAAAATTTGGTTCTTTGAAAAAATCATAAATTTATAAACCTTAGCTGGACTGACAAAGAAAAAAAAAAGAGAAGATACAAATAACTAAAATCAGAAATGAAAAGAGGGACATTACTACAAAACTCTACTTAAATGAAAAGGACATTTAAAGGATATTATGAACTACTGTATGCCAATAAATTAGATAATCTAGATGAAATGGACAATTTCTTAGAAACTTGCAAACTACCTACAGTGACTCAAGAAGAGATTACATCTCAATGAACTAATTATTAGTAAAGAGATAAAATCAGTAATGAAAATACACCCAACCAAAAAAAAAAGCTCAGGACCAAATAGCTTGATAGGGGAATTCTACCAAATATTCCAAGAAGATTTAACTCCATTTCCATTCAAATTCTTCCAAAAAATTGAAGAGAGGAAAACATTCCCTAATTCATTCTATGAGGCCAGCATCACCCTCATAGCAAAACCAGATAAAGTTACAACAAGAACAGAAAACTGCAGACCAATATCTCTTCAGAAATCTTCAACAAAATACTAGTTTCAGAAATCTTCAACAAAATACTAGAAAATCAAATCCAACAGCATATCAGAAGAATTAAACATGATTAAGTGGAATTTATCCCTGATATTCAAGTGTGGTTCAACACAAGAAAATCAAATATTGTATTATACCACATTAACAGAATGAAGGGGGAAAAACTCATCATCTTCTCAATTGATATACAGAAGGCCTTTGACAAAATCCAGCACCAATTATGATATAAATTTAGAACAGTAAGAATAGAAGGAAACTTTTTCAACTTTGTAAAAGGCATATATGAAAAGCTCACATCTAATATCCAACTTAATGGTTAAAAACTGAAAGCTTTCTTTCTAAATTCAGGAATAAGAACAGGATACCAGCCACCACTCTGTTATTCAACATTTTACTGAAAGTCCTTGCCAGAGAACTTATGCAGGAACAAGAAATAAAAGATATCCAGTGTGGTAGAAAATAAGTGAAATTTTTCCTATTTGCAGATGCAAATGGATGTCCTATGTAGAGAAAAGCCTGAAAAATCCACAACAAAGCTCCTAGAGCTATTAAACGAATCCAGCAAAGTGCCAGGGTACAACATCAACATGCAAAATCATCAGTGTTTTTATACACAGTAATGAACAATTGGAAGAAAAATTAGAAATTAATTAAAAAAATCCCATTCCCATAAGCAAGTAATGTAATCCTATATCTGTGAATACCTCTAATCAAAGATGAAAAGAACTTGTACAGAGAAAACTATAAAACATTCCTAAAAGAAATCAAAGGCCTACATAAATGGAAGGACATTCCATGTTCATGAATTGGAGACTAAGTATCATTAACATGTCAATACTACCCAAGGCAAGCTAACTCCATCTTGAAAAAGAAGGAATTTGGAGTACTCACACTTCGCAATCTTAATATTTGTGAGAAAGTTATGGTAATCTAACCAGAACGGTACTGGCTCAGGACAGAGATGTAGACCAGTAGAATTGAACCAAGACCTCAGAAATCAATCCTAACATTTACGAGCAACTGATTTTTTTTAATGACTTTTTTGTTGTATAACATATATACAAAGCAAAGAAAAAACAATGGTTTTCAAAGCACTCTTCAACAAGTAGTTACAAGACAGATCCTAGAGTTTGTCATGGCCTACTATAGGATCCTTTCAGATTTTTCCTGCTAGCTACTCGAGAATATAGGGGGCTGGAAGGCTTAAATATTTTTTATCATTATAATTTACTCTTTTCCTTCTTTTTTGTGAAAAATGACATATGTATATATAAAAGCAATAAATTTCAAAGCACAGCACCACAATTAGTTGTAGAACATATTTCAGAGTTTGATGTGGGTTACAATACCACAATTTTAGGTTTTTACTTCTAGCTGCTCTAAGATACTAAAGACTAAAAGAGATATCAATTTACTGATTCCGCATTCATGCATATCTGTTAAATCCTATCTTCCTGTATAATTCCACCATCACCTTTGATCTTCCCATCCATCTCTTCAGGGGTGTTTGGACTACGGCCATTCTAAATTTTTCGTATTGGAAAGGTCTGTAACTAATATGGGGTTGAGAGATGGAGCTATCTGATGTTCTGGAGAGGCTGGGCCTCTAGGTTTCAGGACTTATCTGGACCAGGGACCCATCTGGAGGTTGGAGGTTTCTGGAAAGTTACTCTAGTGCCTAGAATCCTTGTGGGATCTTATATATTGCCCTAGGTGTTCTTTAGGATTGAGTGGAATGGTCCTGGTTGGGGGTTGGCAAATATGACAGGTAGAAAGGTCTAACTGAAATTTGTGTAAGAGCAACCTCCAGAGTAGCCTCTCGATGCTATTTCAATTCTCTCTGCCACTGATAGTTTATTAGTTACATTTCTTTTTCCCCATTTGGTCAGGATGGAATTGTTGATCCCATGGTGTCAGGACAAGAATCATCCCTGGGAGTCATCCCCCACCATCACCGGGGAGACTTTCACCACTGGATGTCATGTCCCATGTACGGGGGAAGGAAATGATTTCACTTTCAGAATTGGACTTAGAGAGAATGAGGCCACATCTGAGCAACTAAAGAAGTCCTCAAGAAGTAACTCTTAGGCATGCCTATAGGTACTCTAAACTTCTCCGCTACCTACAAAAGCTTCACAAGTGTAAGCCTTAGAATCAAGGGCATGGCCTATTGATTTGGTTGTCCCTAAAGTTTGACCACAGAATTCCCTGATGGTAAGCTTTAATAGTTTCCTATTCTTTCTCCTATACCTCAAGGGAATTTGCCAATATTTTTGATTATCTGCTTAATATACTCTAGGATATGAAACCATAAGGAAAAATAGGCTATAAAAATTGAGATGGTATAGTATAGGAATGCCTAGAGTGTACAATGGTAGTGAGTGTCATGGTTGGGGACATGTGTCAACTTGGCCGGGTTGTGGTACCTGTTTATCTGATTGGGCAAGTACTGGCCTGTCTATTGCAATGAGGACATTTCATAGGATTAGGTCATGATCACGTCAGCTGCATCCACAGCTGATTCCATTTGTAATCAGCCAAAGGGGAGTGTCTTCTACAATTAGTGATGCTAAATCTAATCACGGGAAGCCTTTTAAGGAGGACTCAGAGGAGACAGGTCCCATTCCTGCTTCGGCTGGTGAGACTCTCCTGCAGAGTTCATCCAGAACCCCCATTGGAGTTGTCAGCTTCACAGCCTGCCCTGTGAATTTAGACTCTGCGTTCCTGTGGTCACGTGAGACACTATTATAAATTTTATATTTGCAAGTGTTCCCTGTTGATTCTGTTTCTCTAGAGAACCCTAACTAATACATCTTGGTACCGGGAGTGGTTCTTAAGAAATAGAATCTTAAAAATGGGTTTTTGTGAATGCTTTTCTACTCTGACTGGACTCAGAGACACTAAGGACTCTGATTCCCATAATCAGAATGACACTCCCAATCCATGGAGTGAGTTGGCAAAGGAGATAGTCAAAATATCATCATTTGATTCTCCTAATGCTTCACTCGTATGGAGCCAGACTCTAGGGGATAATGGTTTTGACACCTTGACAGAGTTTTGTAGAAATAAGAGTTATAGAAATGTTGGTTGGTTGTTGTTAAATACACTGGCTACATTAAGGGGTGAAAGGGATGGGCTTAAGGCTTCAAACGAGAAGCTTAAGCGCCGTCTGAAAGATGTAGACGTTTCTATGAGTATCCTGAAGGAAAATCTTATTTCCAGTAGCTGTAGACTTGAGATCTCTGAAAATCAGACTCAGAATCTTATTGTTAGAGTAGCAACTTTGAATGTAAACTGAAATCTCAGTCTTGCATGGTATCTGCCATTAAAGTGAGGGCATTGATTGGAAAGGAGTGGGACCCTGAAAAATGGGATGGTGACATATGGATTGATAACGATGTTGGGGATGAGGTTGAAACCCTAGGCCATGCTGAGCCTTCTCTAGATAACCCTATAATAGTCTGCCCTGAGGACATAGCCGCCTCATCTCTAGCCTGCCTTGAGGAATTGGCCACCTAACTTCCTCTGAAGGGATTAGCAGTAGAGTGATTAATCTTGTTTCACCAGATGAAACTGCAAATGAAGGCCCTGAAGCAAATGACTTGGAAGATATTTCTAATTCTTTTCATGATCCACCCCCACCATCCCTCGTTTCTTGCAGACCTATAACTAGACTGAAGTCCCAACAGGCCCCTAAATGTGAGGTACAAAGTATCACACATGAGGAGGTACATTATACTCCAAAAGAACTGTGTGACTTTTCCAATTTATATAGACAGAAGTCAGGGGAATATGTGTGGCAATGGATTTTAAGAGTGTGGGATAATGGTGGGAGGAATATAAGGCTGGATCAGGCTGAATTTATTGATATGGGCCCACTAAGCAGAGATTCTGCATTCAATGTTATAGCTCAAGCAGTTAGAAAAGGTGTTAGCAGCTTGTTTGGGTGGTTGGTTGAAACATGGATCAAACGGTGACCAATATTACCTGAGGTTGAAATGCCAGAACTTCCCTGGTATAATGTAGATGAGGGGATTCAGAGGCTTAGAGAGATTGAAATGTTAGAGTGGATTTATCATGCAAAGCCTGCTCTTACAACACAGGAATGTCCAGAAGATGCACCTTTTACCAGAACAGTGAGAAATAAATTTGTGAGACTAGCACCATCATCCCTAAAGAACTCTGTGGTTACACATCTCTGTAGGTCAGATATTACTGTAGGAACTTCTGTCACTGAGCTGGAATCCTTAAACACAATGGGGATGACAGGATCCCGAGTTGGCAGAAGCCAGGTGGCAGCACTTAATCACCAAAGACAGGGTAGACGTGGCTATTATAATAGACAGCAAACTCAAAGGAGGCATCAGAATTATATGACACACAGAGATTTGTGGCATTGGCTAGTAAATCTTGGGGTACCTAGAAATACAATAGCAGGGCAGTTTACTAAATTTTTGTTGGAGCTGTATAAACAAAAGAGTTCTAGATCAAGGGAACAGAAGTCTAACCTGAATTACAAAAACACAGAGTCACGGCCCCTTAATCAGTTTCCAGACTTGAAATAGTTTACAGACCCAGAGCCCCTTGAATGAAGGGGAGGCCAGGTCCCTTTGGGGGGGAAACCTGTTACACAGCCACAAATTTATACTGTTAATCCTCCTCCAAGTCTTCCCCAAGGAGACCGACGGCCTTTTACTAGGGTAACTGTGCATTGGGGAAAAGGAAATGATCAGATATTTCGGGGATTATTAGACACTGGTTCAGAAGTGACATTAATTCCAGGGGACCCAAAACATCACTCTGGACCACCAGTCAGAGTGGGGGCTTATGGAGGCCAGGTGATCAATGGAGTTTTAGCTCAGGTTTGTCTCAGAGTGGGTCCAGTAAGCCCCTGGACCAATCCTGTAGTTATTTCCCCACTTCTGGAATGTATAATTGGCATAGACATACTGAGAAACTGGCAGAATCCCCACGTTGGCTCTCTAACTCGTGCAGTGAAGGCTATTATGGTGGGAAAGGCCAAGTGGAAGCCACTAGAACTGCCCCTACCAAGCAAAATAGTAAATCAGAAACAATACTGTATTCCTGGAGGGATTGCAGAGATTACTGCCACTCTTAAGGACTTGAAAGATGCAGGGGTGGTGATTCCCACCACATCCCCATTCAACCCTCCTCTTAGGCCTGTGCAGAAAACAGATGGGTCTTGGAGAATGACAGTGAATTATTGTAAGCTCAACCGGGCAGTAATTCCAATTGCAGCACTTTTCCAGATGTAGCATCATTGCTTGAGCAAATCAATACATCCCCTGGTACCTGGTATGCAGCTATTGATCTGGCAAATGCTTTTTTCTCAATAATTATTAGTAAGGACCACCAGAAACAGTTTGCTTTCAGCTGGCAAGGTCAGCAAAATACTTTCACTGTCCTACCTCAGGGGTATATCAACTGTCCAGCCCTATGTCATAATCTTGTTCGCAGAGACCTTGATCATTTCTGCCTCCCACAAGACATCACACTGGTCCATTATATTGATGATATCATGTTGATTGGACCTAGGGAGCAAAAGTAGCAACTACTCTAGATTTACTGGTAAAGCATTTGCGTGTCAGGGGATGGGAGATAAATCCAACAAAAATACAGGGGCCTTCCACCTCAGTAAAATTTCTAGGTGTCCAGTGGTGTGGGGCATGTCGAGATTTCCCTTCTAAGGTAAAGGATAAGTTGCTGCATCTGGCCCCTCCCACAGTCAAAAGAGAGGCACAACGCCTAGTTGGTCTTTTTGGATTTTGGCAACAACATATTCCTCATTTGGGTGTGCTACTCCAGCCCATTTATCAAGTGACCAGAAAAACTGCTAATTTTGAGTGGGGACCTGAACAAGAGGAGGCTCTGTGACAAGTCCAGGCTGCTGTGCAAGCTGCTGTGCCACTTGGGCCGTATGATCCAGCAGCTCCAATGGTGCTGGAAGTGTCAGTGGCAAATAGAAATGTTGTCTGGAGCCTTTGGCAGGCCCCTATAGGAGAATCACAACGCAGACCCTTAGGATTTTGGAGCAAAGCCTTACCATCTGCTGCAGATAACTACTCTCCTTTTGAGAAACAGCTTTTGGCCTGCTACTGGGCCTTAGTAGAAACTGAATGCTTAACCATGGGCCACCAAGTTACTATGAGACCTGAGTTGCCTATCATGAGTTGGGTGTTGTCTGACCCACCAATCCATAAAGTTGGGTGCGCACAACAGCACTCTATTGTAAAATGGAAATGGTATATACGAGATAGAGACAGAGCAGGTCCTGAAGGCACAAGTAAGTTACATGAAGAAGTGGCACAAATGCCCATGGTTTCCACTCCTGCTGCCACATTACCTCCTCTTTCCCAGACCAGAGCTATGGCCTCTTAGGGAGTTCCTTACAGCGAATTGACTTAGGAAGAGAAAACTCGGGCCTGGTTTACAGATGATTCAGCATGATATGCAGGTACTACCCGAAAGTGGACAACTGCAGCATTACAACCCCTTTCTGGGGTGTCCTTGAAGGACAGTGGTGAGGGAAAATCCTCCCAGTGGGCAGAACTTCGAGCAGTGCACCTGGTTGTTCATTTTGCTTGGAAGGAAAACTGGCCAGAGGTGCATTTGTATACTGACTCATGGGCTGTTGCTAATGGTTTGGCTGATGGTCAGGGACTTGGAAAGACCATAATTGGAAAATTGGTGACAAAGAGGTCTGAGGAAGAAGTATGTGGATAGACCTTTTTGAGTGGGCTAAAAACATGAAGATATTTGTCCCCCATGTGAATGCACACCAGAGGGTGACTTCAGCAGAGGAAGATTTTAATAATCAAGTGGATAAGATGACCCGTTCTGTGGATACCAGTCAACCTCTTTCCCCAGCAACTCCTGTCATTGCCCAATTGGCTTATGAACAAAGTGGTCATGGTGGTAGGGATGGAGGTTATGCATGGGCTCAGCAACATGGACTTCCACTCACCAAGGCTGACCTGGCTACAGCCACTGGTGAGTGCCCAATCTGCTAGCAGCAGAGACCCACACTCAGCCCCTGATATGGCACCATTCCCCGAGGTGACCAGCCAACTACATGGTGGCAGGTTGATTACATTGGACCACTCCCTTCATGGAAGGGACAGTGATTGTTCTAACTGGAATAAAAACATACTCTGGATATGGGTTTGGTTTCCCTGAACGCAATGCTTCTACCAAACCTACCATCCGTGGGCTTACAGAATGCCTTATCCATCGTCATGGTATTCCACATAACATTGCTTCGGATCAAGGAACACACTTCACAGCAAATGCAGTGCGGGAATGGGTGCATGCTCACGGAATTCTCTGGTCTTACCATGTTCCCCATCATCCAGAAGCAGCTGGATTGATAGAACGGTGGAATGGCCTTTTGAAAACTCAATTATGGTGCCAACTAGGTGGTAAAAACTTGAAAGGCTGGGGTAATGTTCTCCAGGAAGCTGTGTATGCTCTGAATCAGCGTCCACTGTATGGTGCTGTTTCTCCCATAGCCAGGATCCATGGGTCCAGGAACCAAGGGGTGGAAATGGGTGTGGTGCCACTCACGGTTACTCCTAGTGATCCACTAGGAAAATTTTTGCTTCCTGTCCCTGCTACCCTGAGTTCTGCTGGTCTACATGTTTTAGTTCCAAAACAGGGTGTGCTTCCTCCAGGAGAAAGAACAGTGATACCACTGAACTGGAAGTTAAGATTGCCACCAAGTTAAGATTTGGTCTACTTATGCCTCTGGATCAACACACCAAGAAGGGGATTACATTATTGTCTGGGGTAATTGACCCTGACTATCAGAAGGAAGTAGGACTGCAACTACATAATGGAGGTAAAGAAGAGTTTTCTTGGAATATAGGAGATCCCCCCGGGCGTCTATTAGTACTACCATGCCTTGTGATTAAAATCAATGGAAAACTGCAACAACAAAATCCAGGCAGGACTACTAATGGCTCTGAAACTTCAGGAATGAAGGTTTGGGTCACCCCACTAGGCAAAGAACCACGGCCAGCTGAAGTGCTTACTGAGGGTAAAGGGAACATGGAATGGGTAGTGGAAGAAGAAGGTAGTGAATTCTTAAAATTCTAAAATTAAAATTATACAATTTTAAGAATGAATGTTGCCTAAGGATTTGCACCCTATTCTGGAGAGATATAATGTGTTTCCAGTTATATGCAGGACAGCTGTGTATTGTCAGGTAAAAGAAAAAAAAATGTGTGCTTATTTGTTTTCATTTGGAAATTAAGTATGGTTTAAGGTGATATATGTATAGATGCCAAGTTGACAAGGGGTGGACTGCCGTGGTTGGGGACATGTGTCAGCTTGGCCCTGTTGTGGTAGGTGTTTATCTGATTGGGCAAGTACTGGCCTGTCTGTTGCAATGAGGAGATTTCATAGGATTAGGTCATGATTACGTCAGCTGCACCCACAGCTGATTCCATTTGTAATCAGCCAAAGGGGAATGTCTTCTACAATTAGTGATGCTGAATCTAATTATGGGAAGCCTTAAGGAGGACTCAGAGGAGACAGGCCCCATTCCTGCTTCAGCTGGTGAGACTCTCCTGCGGAGTTCATCCAGATCCTCCATTGGAGTCATCAGCTTCACAGCCTGCCCTGTGGATTTGGACTCTGTGTTCCTGCGGTCATGTGAGACACTTTTATAAATTTTATATTTGCAAGTGTTCCCTGTTGATTCTGTTTCTCTAGAACCCTAACTAATACAGTGAGTAAATGCAAAAATTAAAAAAATGTTTTTGCATGAGGAAGAACAAAGGAGTGCCAATATTGCAGGGTGTTAAAAATAGATGGTCAGGCAGGCCATGGTGGCTCAGCAGGTAGAGTTCTCGCCTGCCATGCTGGAGACCTGGGTACAATTCCTTTTGCCTGCCCATGCAAAAAAATAAATAAATAAATAGATGGTCACACATATTTTAAAACTTCAACTTCAACTTCAACTTCTTTGTGAGACTAAAGTAAGAAATGTTTATTTGGTACAAAACTTATATTTTGACTAGTGTATTTCCTAAAATATATATATATATATATATATATATATATATATATATATATATATATATATATATGTGCTAAATTATGTGCTGCAGGAAATTTCGGTTCCAGAGCAAATAAATCTTTCTTCCTTTGGCCTCAAATAGAATGTGTGATTCTAAAATATAGACACCGTCTTCCTTACCGTTGTGTTCTGAATTACTTTACCCTCAACACGATTGGCTTCATTCTTATCTCTAAATATCAGGTTATATATATATTTATAACAGCCTCTTGAAACCCAGAAATAATAATCACTACTTAGGACTTAATGTGTTTGCTCTAAAAGCTTACAATCTAGGTCCCTGTTTTCTTATAAGCATTTTCTAAAGGTAACCGTACCATTGCTGTTCTTTTGTTTCTGGCTTATTTTGCCTCACCAAATGTCCCAGATGTTCATTCACATCATTGCATATCTCATGACTTTGTTTTTTTTTTTTTTTTTTTGGTAGCAGCACAATCTTTGTTTATAAGTATACACCATCGTTCACCAATTACTTCTCAGTCAGTGCATCCTTCAGCCACTTGCATTCATCAGGCATCATAGATAGTGCCCAAAGTCCACAGTACATCAGCATTCCAGTTTTAGATAATTTCATTGTTCCCAAGAGAAAACCAATAAATACACCCTTGTGAAATAGGAAATCTAAACCTCCTCTTAACTCTTGGACAACTGATTTTTAGCAATGTGGCAAAGAATACTCAATTGGGAAAGAATAGTCTCTTTAAGAAAAGATTCTGGGAAAACTAGATGTCACTTGCAAAAAAAACAATCAACTCAAACTGAATCAAAGACCTGAATATAAAAGCTAGAATTACAAGCCAACCAAAGGAAGCATCTTCAGGACCTTGTGTTAGACAATGGCTTCTTAGATATCATCCCAAAACATACAGCAATAAAAGAAAAAAAAATTGATAAATTGGATTTCATAAAATGAAAAATGTTGGCAATTCAAGAACATTGTAATGAAAGTAAAACAACAACTTTATTTGATGCAAATAAATACACAGTGACAGAAAATATTTGGAAACCACATATTCAGAATCTATAAAGAAATCCTTCAGCCTAACAGTAATGTCAGAGAAACTGATTTTAAAAATGGGCAAAAGACTGCAATAGACATCTTTGTAAACAAGATATACAAATCACATGAAATGACGCTCAATATCATCATCTATCAGTGAAATGTAAATCAAAACCAGTGTGAGAAATCATTTCACGCCATTAGAATGTCTGCTATTAAAAAATAATGGAAAATAACAAGTGTTCGAGAAGATGTGGAGAAGTAGGAACAGTCATTCTTGCTACTGACAGTGTAAAATGGTGCAGCCACTGGGGAGGACAGTTTGTGGGCTTCTCAGAAAGCTACCATATGATTCATAATCCCACTTCTAGGTACCAACATTTGTGATGCCAAATGAGATGCCAACATTTTTCATTTTATGAACACTGATGTTCCCAGCAGCATTATTAACAATTGCCAAAAGATGGCAGCAACCCTAGTGCCCATCAACCAATAAATGGATGAAAAAAATGTTGTGTATACATAGAATATTATTTAGCCATAAAAAAGAATTGTCTTGATCCATGTGACAACATTGATGAGCCTTGAAGATATCATGTTGAGTCATATGAATCAAATACAAAAAGACAAATATTGTATGATATCACTGATTTAAAAAATTATAATAAGCAAACTCATACAGCCAGAGTCTAGAATTTAGGTTTCCAGGGGATGGGGTAGGGTTAGGGAATTAGAGGTTAATGGTTAAAATATACAGGGCTTCTGTTTGGAATAATGGAAATGTTTTAGTAGTGGATGCTGGCAATAGTAGACAGCATTGTGAATGCAATGAACAGTACTGAAATATATATCTGAATATGTTTAAAAGGAAATATGTTAAATTTCTAAAATTCAAAACAAACATAAGTTAGGAAATCATAAAATCAGAGCAGAGATCAATGCAATAGAAAACAGAAATATGGGAGAGAAAAATTAATATGACCTAATTTTTGTTCATTATTCATGCATTCATAATTCATCAATTGATAATTATGGCATACCAGTGTTTACTGTGATGATAAATAGGAATGCGTTAAAAATGAATGAATAATTTCACTGATGCATGAATGAAAGAAAAAGCTGAGAATAAGTAGAGCTGAATAAGAGCTAATTTATAATTTACATTTATTTTGATTGTGTTTTATGCATTTAAATTAATCATAATATTTAAGATTCTTTGAGTTTTTACAATTTGCAAAGCACTGTCCTTAGTGTTTTACATGGACTAACACTTTTAAATATGACAAAAATTCAATAAAATAGTACAGTATTATTGCTATCCATTTTTATACATAGATTCGAGGACCAGACATTTTAGGCAACTTCACAGTAGTCGAAATGAGAAATTGGACAAAACAAGACATGCCTATAAATCTGTATTTGGAATTAATGCCTTTGCCTACAATGTTATACAAATTCCTAGCATGATAAAGTATTTTGTTCAATTCTTTGAAAGAAGATTCAGCATTTTTCTATTGTTTAGGATTTTTAATGTTCTGATACTCTCCATCCGTTGTGAAAACAATCACCTCCAAATCCACATCTTGTAAGGTGCACAGGTAGTTCAGTGGTTAGAATGGCCACCTTTCATGCAGGAAATCCGGGTTCAATTCTCAGACTATGCACCACCACCTCCCAAAAAAATCAACATCCTGTAGTCCTTTGTATATAATTAACTTACATGTAAAGACAGGAAACATTAATACAGAGGCATAACATCGATACGTATTTATTATAAATATGTATTCATTAGAGTAAATTAGTCTGTTTATTTTAAATTAATTTACAGCCCTGGCCAGGGCCGTAATCACTTAAAGGCTTGACAGGGCCTGGAGGATGGACCGCTGATGTGTCTGACTCCCATGCTTGGCGCATTGGTGCTGGCTGTTGGGAAGAGTGCTCAGTCCTGTTCCTGCAGTGACCTTAAATCATAACATGATGTCCAACTTTCTTTAATCTCTTTTGCTGTGCGGCTACGCAATTCTTTGCAATTTGTTGGTCATTTTTTTGTTTGTTTGTTTGTTTGTTTTTTAATTTTTGATATTGATGTTTTGCTTGGTGGATAATTTGAAATTTGGATTTGTCTGGTTTTTTTTTCATTATTTTGGAGATGTTCAGGTCATGTGAAATACTCATTCTATCACATTCAGAAGAAACTATGTTATTACAGAAAGTTATAAAATGGGGCACTCACCCTCACAATAGATAGGGCTATGGGAAATTCATTAAATGGGGAATGAGAAAATTTTGTAAATATGCAATGAAGTTTTGGGGAGTCATCCAATATAAGAGGTCAGTGCTGGACTGTTCCCTGTTTCAAACCTTGTCCATGTGATTATTTTCACTGAGTAAATGTCACCATTATTATTAGATCATACTAAACATTATGTGAAAGTTAGTAAATACAATAATAAATCATCTGGATACCACTGACTTCAGCCATTTGAATTAGGCTGTATTCTATTTTCAGAAAGACACCTTTAATTATTAAAATTGAATTAAGAAAGTCTAAATGATGAGATTTTAAAAATGTCATTCATAGATTTTAGGTAGACTTGATTTATTAAGTCGATCAAAATTTCAGGGTGGTTATGTCTAAATTTACCAACTATTTTGACAAACTTTCTACAAAAATTTAAACGATACCTTTTTTCATGAAAACTCCTTTTATTGATACAACTTTTATGTAAGATAATTCCATTATCCATATGAAGGCTAGATCATCTGCCACTTGCCTCTTATGAGAAGTTGCACACGCTTGGATCAGGATACTTGTGCTTTATGTCTGAGAATTTTTTGGCACTTCAAAGAGAATGCCGGATTACTTGTTCCTTTTAAATGGGTATTACAATTGAATATTATCCATGAGGCAGTTTCATTGCAGAGAATGAATATTATGTTCCAGGGCACACTGATTTCAGAATTCATAACTTCTATAGTCCTGTTTTATGCCAATCTACCTAGATTTTCACCCGACAAGAATTTATTTTTAAAGGTCTTGTCTGTCTTCAAGTGTATGTTCTTCTCCTTAATAATGAATGAATTACAACAGACTATTTAGCAGAAAGATTGTTTAAATGATGGTAAATGTAGACATCTTGCAATATCTATCTTTCTTCCATATATGCCTATATTTTTATGTACATGAGACTATTTTGGAAATTCATTGTTGACAATTCATCTTTTGGCTCATATACTTGCCTTGATATAAGTTCAGCATCCTGAATCAAAATATCCTATATAGAAGCTTAGACATCTGTTACTAAATTTCCAACACAAATTTGTTGGGGACAATTCCAGTTATTTAATATCTAATACTTAATATCTTGTTTAGTTATCATTGCTTTTCCTGATGAATTAAGTACACCCAATTTTGAATAAGAATATTATGAACAAGAAGTATTTAGGATAAAAAAATAAAGAATAAGTATTATATTAATGTAAATGGAGCAATTTTACACATTTTTATTAAACTCCATAAAATAATTTTGAAAATAAAAAATATTAATTTGATTATCAAAAGCAAAATTATTAACAAAAATTAAAATAATTAACCACAATGTCTGTTTTTACCTTTAATATAAACGTTGAATTACCAAGCTCAGCTCCACAAAAATCTTACTTAAAAATTCTGCTTTGCAGTAAGGCACAATAAAATAAACTATAAAGTTATTTTTAAAAATTTTCTTTGTGTACATGTTTTTCCCTAATCAGTCAATTTTAGATATCACCTTAAGTGCTTTACTCCAATGCACATCCTGTATCCTTAAAGTTTCTCTAAGAAAACTTCTCCAGATAATTGGTTGAGATCATATTCCTCCATATCATATTTGTTTGCTTACAGAATGATCTGAGACATTTAACAATGATTCTGTTCTTGATACGCGCTATAAGTGATATCTCCTTTCTGAAGAGTTTCTTATTTTGTCCTTAAAGAGATAAAGATCGCATGTTAAAGTAAGATCATCCTGCCATTTTGAAGAAAGGGTAATAGAGTGAAAATACTCAAATACAAATATTTTATTTGACTTATGGATGCGGGTTTGCAGATAGATGAGAAAGAAGAAACAGGAGATGAGGAACTGAGAGACCATCAATTGTATGATCCCACTATATGAATTGTGTTTTTGTTTGTTTTCCAGACACAAGTATGGCAAATGTACAGAACAGACTAATCTATATCTGCAAGGAGAAAATAGCGTTATATTTTATGTGGCTCTATAAAATGATAATTCCATTGCAAAAGCAAATAACCAAGCATGAACACACAAAAACTAATACTTGGCACTATAAAGTGACATCTGTTATAAGTACTGCAGTTGGCTTGCAGGCTGGTACTGAACAGGGTTATCTGGCAACAATACGTTTAACATTTGACCATTGAGAACCAGTTGGATACAAATAACCCATGATCAGTGTAGGAATTATTTAGGCTTTGAAGCTGGCAGAACTACATCATGATGCAGAGGGGCAGAGCTGTTGAAGTGAAACAGGAATAAGACAATTGCTAAAGATGTCCTAGGAAAGTCTGAAATGTCCTATATTTAAAATAGCTCAAGTCCATGTTTCAATTTTAACTATTTAGAGCCTTTTTATAGTCTCAGAATATCAACTTATGCCTCTATTTAAAAGTTCTTGTACCCGTGCATTGAAAAGAGTTGTCGGCATCCAAATTTCTCTTTATATGACTTCCCTGTTGAAAAGTGTTAGACATTAAAATGTATTTACATCAAAACAATCTTTTCAATTCATGTTTGCATTAGCTATGTGACTAAGCACATTACTTATTTCCTCTGTGCAATAGTATTCTCAAATACGGAACAAATGGTTGTGACATAAATGATATATATTATCCTCTCCCACTTTTAAATTTTAGTCTTGACATATAAAAAATATTTTAAAATATCCCTGAGTGACATTTAGTAGTAAATTGCCAAATGAAACTGGATTATAGTGACATTTTTAAAACAAATTTCCCTCAGAAACTCCAAAGACATCAATTCAAATTCAACCTTATTATTCTGAGCCTGCAAAAAACTGTATCCAGTTTTATTTAATTCAATTTATTTTAGATGGATAAAACTTCATTCACCTTGATTTGATGTGAGCATATCCAAATGATGAATTATAAGGGAGTGCAAAAGTACATTTGAACAGTATCATAATTTTAAATTCTCTGTCTTTGTTTTCTTAAATAGTTTTTCAATACTTTTTTCCAATAATTTCTGATACATATAGAATTTATGACATTAAGGCAACAATATGTGGGAGAGTTTCAAAATTATTTAATTTTGTATGAAAGGAGCTCAACAAATCTCAGTTAAGTGTCTCCCTTTTGTTATGAAGAGAGAGCAATATAAATCAGATGTCAATTTTTTACTTCCGGAGTTTTAAAAACATGCTTTATTTCAGTGATTAAATAGCATTTATAAATACAGAGTTTAATTTGTGGTAGTTATATCACACAGCTCAATGTTTCCAATGTATGTCCTAGAAAATAAGTTAATATAGACATAATGTATTTAATATTTTAAAGAAAAAATATATCCATTGTTCATCAGGGCTTCTAAACAGCAAAAGTGAAAATAAAACATTATGTGAACTATATATGATAGACTATACCTTTGTAAACAAATTTGAGTGTAAAATGGTTCTAAGTGGTGAACCATATAATTAAGTAATTTCACCCATTCATTCAACACCCATTTATTGACTATTTACTTTGCATAAGGCTTTGAAGTATTGTAAGAAATCTCCTTGACATGATGTTTTGAAAGTTCACTCAAAAAAAGGCTCAATATCCTAATATGTGTCATATAATGCTCAGATCAAGTAGATATAACACTTCCACTGTTTGGCTATTTTGAGTAATGCTACTATGAAGATTGCTGATCACATATCTGTTGGAGCCCTTGCTTTCACTCATTTCAGGTATATACCTAGAAGTGAAATTGAAAGATCATTTGTAATTCTGCGTTCAATTTTCTGAGGAAATGCTAAAACCGTTTTCCAAAGTGGCTGCATCATTTTACAGTCTTGCCAGCAATGAATAAGGACCCCAATTTTTCCACATCATCTCCAACACTTGTTATTTTTTGTTAATTTCATGATAGCTATCCTAGTGTATGTGAAGTGGTATCTCATTGTGATTCAGAATTGCATTTTCCTGAAGACCATTCATGTTGAGCATTTTTCAAGTGCTTATTGGGCATTTTTACTCCCTATTCAGGTAAAGGTCTATACACATACTTTGCTCATTTTTTAAATTGGGTTGTTTGTCTTTTAGTTGTTGAGCTATAGGAGTTCATTATATATTATGACTTTGTACCAGATATACGGTTTCAACAAATTTCTCTTTTAGGGTACCTTTTCAGTTTTTTGATAATGTCCTTTGATATACGAAAGTTTTCATGTTGCTAAAGTCCATGTTATCTATGTTTTTCTTTCATTGCTTGTGCCTGATTGTGGCTTTGGTTTCATATTTAACAATTCACTGCCAAATCCAAATTCTGAGGTGTCCCGTATATTTTACTAGAATTTATGGTTTTAGTCCTTATGTTTATTCTTGATACATTTTGAATTAATTTTTTAATACAGTGTGATAAAGGGATTCCACATCATTCCTATACCTGTAGATATCCAGTTTCCCCAGCACCATTTAGTGTAATAGGTATCATTTTTGAAAGTCAGTTGTCCTATAGTGTGGGTTCATTCCTGGAATCTCAACTCTATGCTATGCTATGCTATGATCAATTTTGATGCCAATACCACACTTCAATACTGTGGCTTTCTACGAAGCTTTGAAATTAAGAAGCTTGAACTTTCAAATATGTTCTTTTCAATATTCTTTTGGCAATTTAGGGACTCTTGCAATGCCATTTGATTTGATTTTCATGTGTTTGTCCTGTAAGTTGCAAATTTCCTGAATTATTTTATTAACTCTTGTAGTTTTCTCATTTACTTTTTTGTAGGTAATGCGTGATTTTATCAACATGGATGTCTACTCACTGAGGCTAACCTGGCTACAGCCACTGCTAAGTGCCCAATCTGCCAGTAGCAGAGACCAACAGTCTATTCCTAATAGAGAACCATTCCATGAGGCTATCAGCTACCTGGTGTCAGGTTGATTATATTTTATACTTTCATCATGGAAATAGAAGCATTTAGAGCACATGCTCTGAATAAAAGTTTGCTTTCTCTGTCTGCCAAAGCTACATCCATGAACATACAGAATGCCATATCCACCCTAACGGTATTCCATACAGCAGTGCTTCTGAAGATATTTCATATATGTATATAAATACATTTATATTTGATTTCTTCACTCTCTTATCCCCTTATCATACTACACAAATTATATTAATTTTATGTAGTATTATTTAAGTTGTAGTATACCAAAGATAAGATGAACATTATCCGAGGACTTGCATCCTCTTTTGGAGAAAGGGTTAGTGTGTTTCCAGTTGTATGTAGGACAGTTTAATTATGTTAGGCAAAAGTATGGCTATATTATTGTCTTTATTTAGAGATTATGTTTGATTTAAGGAGATGTGCATGGACACCACATTGACAAGGGGTGGGCTATGATGGCTAATTTCACTTATGAACTTGGCTGGGTTAGAGATCCAGCTGTTCAATGAAATAAGCACTGGCCTGATTGTTATTGTGTTACTGTATTTCATTGGTAGATCTAAATCATTAATAAGCTGATTGACTGTATAGCTGGTTGCATCTAAAATAACAAAGGAGATTGTTTTCAGCAGTGAGGGAAGTTCCCTCATCCAATCATTGGAAGGCCTTACAGTGAGAACTGAGGATTTCAGTAATCACAAATATTATTTTTACTTTTCTTCAGCTAGCCAATTATCAAGGGGACTATAATTTCGCCTTCATCATAGTTTCCAGATTGTGATCTGCCTTACAGAATTCAGACTTGCAAATCTCTATAGTTGCATGAGCCAATTCCTAAAATAAAACTCTTCGTGCTGCATTACTTGCCTGAAAGAGTGAAATCAAATTTAAAAAGATAAATTTAGAACAGAGACTATTTTCAAACTAAAATGATTCTTGTAAGTTTAGTGAATATTTCAAGAAAAATGTATTTGCAACTTTTGTTAAAGTTTAGTAGTAAGTCTGTAACAATTTGTGATTTGATGCTATGTCAAATGCTTTCATTCAAAATACATATATATGCTAGTCCTTCACAGAAAACAATTTTTCTCAGGCTTACCATGATTCTTAAATTAATTTTTTAGAAAAGTTTGAATGACAGCTAGGAAGCTTTCTTTCCAGTTCTAAATTATTTAGCAAAAACTAAGAAAAAGGGAAAAATAAATTATTCCCTTGTGAATGAATGTCAGCAAAAAAAAAACGATATGTGAACAATATGATTCCTTTCCATGACTCAAAGAATATATTTACAGTTTACATTTGTTTGAATATACAAGTTAGTATTACTTTTTTATGCAAATATAGATATGTATTAGACAATTTTCTGAAGAAAGGCTTAATTAAACTGATTTCAACAAAGATCAGCTATTTACTAAAAGATAAAATATTTTGTTTGGCACCAGAAATTTTGTAAATGTATTAGTATCTTGGCTTTATATTCTGGTGAAAATAAACAGTACATTTATTCTCAGCTATATTTCAGACAGTCAGTGGAGATCAAATAAACAGATCTATCTATTCATCAATATAGTCTTTGAGGTAAACATTTTATCTGTATTCAAACAGATCATTAAATTGAGGCCCATAGAAAGAATGCATGCTGAAATCACAAAGATAATAACTTTTCCTTTTAGCAGTTTACTTCACACTAAAAATGAACTCTGTAAACATGACTTCATTAATTATTCTATTACTATACTTATATCTATTTCATTCTCTGCTCTCCACTACGTGAGACAGATTTCAGCATGATAACTCTTAATAATACATTACATGCCACTGATCAGGTTATGTGTAGCCACTTTGGAAAATATTTGACAGATTCACAAATATAGAGCGTTGTCATCATTCCCACTTACAGATGAATCACAAGGGATGTAAGTAACTTGTTCATAGTTATAAATTAAATTAAGATATTAAAATAAAATCATAGAGAAAACATATAAATATTCAGATATTTTAAATTAACATATTATGAGTACTTTTGCATCAATGAATTTGAAAACATAAGAGAAAGTGGCCCTTACCAAAGCAGATTCAAGATAGAAGAGAAGACTGAATAACCCATGACATTTTAAAAATTGAGTAGAAGTCAAGAACATTCTGTCACAAAATTATCAGGTCCCTATATTAGTACTAATCAAAATTAGTACTCTCACACACTCAAAAACCATTAATTCCAATTTGAAACATCTGTCCATCAATTTGAAAAAATAGTTTATAAGCTTCTGCTAAGTTTATAAAATTTGCAAAAACATGATATCAAAGCTAGGCTACGGCGGGCCACGGTGGCTCAGCAGCAGAGTTCTTGCCTGCCATGCCAGAGACCCGGGTCCGATTCCTGGTGCCTGCCTATGCAAAAGGAAAACAAACAACAAACAAAAAACTAGGCTAGGTTTGGATGATTTTAATTAGAGAAACTATAATGTGTTACATAATATGTTAAAGGAGAAATGGAAATCTTTTCTGTAAATGTAGAAAATTTTTCTATAAAAACTGTTTGAGACCAATTATGATTTTAAGAAACTACCTTATAATATAACTTGATTTAGATCATCTGTATATATGACACATATTTCTTCTCTTCAAAATCAAGACAAGACAAAAATTCTTTACCATTGTTTATATTAATCATTCTTTAAAACAGTCATAAAAATACTGTAAGGAATACATAAGGAAAACTAAATTAAGCTAGAGTATTAAAATTCACAAGCAATATCATAAAATTCAGATTAAGTTTAATAGAGGTAAAGAAAAAATACAAACAAATAATATAAAGTTTCAGCAATTTTATTAGGTGAAGCAATTTCAATGGATGCAAAATTTGTTTAGAGACAAATATTTATAAAATGCTGTTAAATATAAAAAATCATTTGCAGTACATGTATAGATGCCTAGGAAGATTAAAATAAATTACATGACTCAGAGAAAATTATAAAATATTTGAAGCATATTAATAATTTTTATCAATAGAGAGAACTATTTATGAGCTAATATTATAAAAACGGCAAGTCACCAACTATCCTTAAAATTCAATTCAATTTTCTTCAAAATTCTAAGTATATTTTCTTTTGTGCAACTTAGTAAACTGATCTTAAAATTCATATGTAAAGGGTGGGCCATGGTGGCTCAGAAGGCAAGAATGCTTGCCTGCCATGCCAGAGGACCTGGGTTTGATTCCTGGTGCCTGCCCATGTGAAAAAAAAAAAAAATTCATATGTAAAAATGAAAACAGAAAGAGCAAGGAAAATTCCAAAACACAGGTTTACTAAACATATAAGTATGGAATGAAGTATTCCAAAATGTTTAGAATATTTATAGAAAATATCTTTATGACCCAATGGAATGAAAAAAGATGTTAAAGAAGACATGAAAACGAAAATTGTAAATGAAAATTTTGGTAACTGATTAATTTAGCTCAAAAATGTTGAAAAATCAAAGGATACATATTCTTTAACGATTGTCTAGAAATAGAGAAGGCATTACCTGTTTCTGACAAAGGATTTATAAATAAACTCTAATTCCTCTGTAGAGAGAATGCATTATAATTCTTAACGATAGGAAAAATAAAAGTTACCCAACAGAAAGGGACAAAAATCACAGGGACAGTTCATAAAATAGGAAAAATAAATGGCCAATAAAGCTCTTGTCAATTTTCACAAATACAAGCTTTCTTTGGTGGTGAATATTGCAAAGAAAATATAGAAGTATGGAGAAAATATTTAGTAGGTCCTGGGAAGTAGGGCTGTTTTCACACGTGTCTGTATTGGGGGCGTGGTGAGAGTGATAGAGGCCTTTGTCAGGAGATGGCTCTGTTTGACTGGGAGGCCAGCAAATTATGCAAGGAAACGTTGGAACTCTGCTTGGACTTTTAGCTGTCATTGCCATAGAGAATTACTGCCTGCCCACACATCATTTGTGGCTCAAACCACTATTAAGGGTATTTCACAGGTGTGATGGTTTGATGCTGTATGTACCCCCAAAAAAGATCATTTCCCTAAAGCAAACCCATTTCTGTGGGTGTGGACCCATGGTAAGTTGGATCTTTTGGTGAGTAAGACCTTAAGTTGAGATGTCAGTGACCTAGCTCATTCAGAGTGGTATTAGTCCTCTTACTGGGGTCCTTTATAAGAGCATGGAAGATAGAAGCTAAGAGAGAAGCACACAGAGAAAGACAGAGAAGCTGAAAGAGAAAAGCCAGAGAGGCTGAGAGGGAAGGGCATTCAGAAGCTCACAAGGAAAGCCACAGGATGAAGCAGACAGAACTGAAAGCAACGAAACCTGCAGTAAAGGGAAGGACGAGCATATGTCCCTGGTGCCTTGTCATGTGACAGAGACGCTAAGATTAATGGTAACTGGTCTTCCAGGAGAAAGCATCACTTGTTGATGCCTTGATTTGGACATTTTCAGAGCCTCAGAATTGCAAGTTTTAAGTGAATAAATGCCCATTATAAAAGCCAAACCATTTCAGGTGTATTGCATTTCATCAGCTTTAGCAAATTAAAATGAAAGGTAATAACTGGACAGAAACTGTGAAATGGCAAAAAGTTCAGAAGACTAGGTGTAAACTAAGCCCAATTACTTATCGTAATTTGAACTTTCAAGCAAGTGAGAAAATGATGCTACATACTAAATCCAACATGTTCATTAAAATTATTTGTTTACCTAATTAGATTTGGGAACATCTTGGGTGTAATGTAGGAAAAAAAATAAAACAATTAAGATATTGAAATAGAAAGTCAATATTCTTTTCTCACTCATTTGTGTACATCTATAAATGCTTTGCTTTCTAAATGGTCTTTCTGTTTCTAAGCCAATATAATGCTATTTTATGTAGTTTAAATTACAATATATTTAATTAATAGGGGGATATATATTCCCTTCTCATTTTCCTTTGTACAAATATTTCTAACTACTTGTATTAATTCATTTTTCTAGATAAAGTTTAGAAACACCTTATAATATTAAAAATATTCCTATTAGCATGTGTTGGGAAATACCAAATTTACACTTCTTTATAAAATGCTTGCAAAAGTAATTATAGTATTACAATGTTGATAAAACCTTGAAGAAGAAAAAGAATATGCTAGGATGATTTAAGAGCTTTCAGAAATTTCATCTAGAAGATATATTTAAGTTGATACCTGAAATATGAATAACTTACATAAAAATATTAACTTCTATATTTTTACCTTTTAACTAGGGTCTTTATGAATCTTATTTCTGGATATAATAGACTTCCAATTGATTTCTGTAAGGTGTAAAGGTAGCTATCATGTCAACTGCTGATAATTTCACCTCTTCCCACATGAATTATCAAAACTTCTAGGAAATAATTAGATCATATCGGTAATAGTGGTCATCAATTTTTTTGCTCTTGCCCCTAGTTAGACAAAATCAGGTTATCTCTCCATTTATATACTGCATCTTACATTGCTACCTTTAATGTCAAGCATATACTAACTCCAAATCACTTCTAGATACCTTAGTTTAAAGAAAACATCTTTTCCAAGAAAGAGTGGACTATGAATTTGGATTGAGGATTTTATTAGTGAAACTAATAATTATATGCTCATTATGTGGTGAAAAGCTATTAATTTTCTCTGTTTTATATGTCTAAGTGGTAAATTATGTTATTCAAAAATATATTAAATGCATATGGAATCATCTTCTTTTCCTTATAAAACCACAAAGACTAAAATTAAAGGGAGTTTTGGTGATTGTCTTAGTTTTCCAAATACCACAGTCTGGTTGACTTACCAATACGAATTTACTAGGTCATGGTTTCAGAGGTTAGATGAGTAACATCGAGGTATTGGTAAGATCATGTTTTCTGCTCAAGGTCTTCAGCGTTCCGGTTCTGGTCTGCTGCAGTCTTTGGAATTCCTTAGCTGACGGCTTTGCCCACCATTGCATAGGGAGGGAGCTTCTGTTGTGCCTGCTTTTTCAGCTTCTGCTGACTTCAGCTTCTTCCTATGGCCTTCTCTATGCCCAAATTTCCTCTTCTTATGAAGCATTCTAGTAAGATGGATTAAGGCCCGCCATGATTCATTGAGCTACACTTTAACTAAAAGTTGCATCTTCAAATATGTATTTATATGTGAACATACACCCACAGGAACTTTTAAGAAGATTAAGAGCCTGCTTTTTGGTTGGGTGCGTAATTCAACTCGCCTCAGTGATCATGATTACATTGCACCTGTTTTCTATCTTTCACACAGGACACACCCTTAAATTCCCTCATCAGACCCTATTTTTAACTCTAAAATATATTTTTATCAAATGTTTGGATATTTATTTAAAGTTAAAATTCAGAGTATCTGAGTTTTCCTCTTTTAGAAAAAAACAACTTGGGTTTATTAAAGAAAGTGGTAAGTACAGAACATCGTATTATAATGAACTATATGATAGCAAATATCAGTTATCATTTAGCCTATAAATAGATTCTTTTAAAATCTAGTCTCCTTGGTATGGAACTGGACTTCATAGTATCATATAGTTCCTAAAATATATATATATATATAATATTCCTTAACTATTTTCAAACACAATGAGTCAGAATCACTTTTTTTTCTTTTGGGGGGGGGGGGGCATGGGCAGGCACCGGGAATCAAACCCGGTCTCCTGCATGGCAGGTGAGAACTCTACCACTGAAGCACCGTCATACCACCCTCAACATCATTTTTGTTAACAATTTCCCCAGGATTAGTTATCCACGTGGACTTTATTTTAGATATCTGGGAAATGTATATGTAGGTTTTGTTTTTTAATTACTTTATGGAAGGCAGAATGTAAAGAAAAAATGAACATAATTCTCCAAAGTACACCTTGAATTCAAATCACTACACAACATTAACTATTATAATTAGAAGTCTTTGCTTTTGATATTAATGAAACCAGAATTACTTATACTAATGTGAAATCATAGCAGTTTGCATTGAATCTGTGTTCAATTCCAGTTTGATTTTCTTTGTCAATGGTACGTTTGTAAGCCAGTGACTATGGCATAAGTGACAGCTGTGAGTGGGTTAATTTAAACTGATAACACTATTGCCCTTTAGCTTTCAAAAATATCTATGTCAGCAGTATATCAGTTGAACCATCGATGAAAGGTGTGATACACCACTTTCTCTGACTGCTTCGAAGTTAGAATATTTATGAAATATTTTGTAATAACACAATGTTTTTATCAGTATATCTTCTATAACTTGAAGTGCTTTTGTTCTTCTTCAAATATTTGTGTTAGAACTGTATAGTATTTTCAATTTCCCCCATTTATTTATTATAAAAAATTTGTGGAAGTGACATATAAATTTATTTTGCACTTTTCATAGACTATATGGGCAGCATGTTTTGACTCTTAAAGATAATTCTATTTTTGCAATTTTGAAATGTTAAGTTAATGGTAAACAAAAGAAACAAAAAACCACTAAAGTAGATATATAAAGTTTATATTAAATAAATATTTATCTATTATAAAAAACAAGTGTGACAAAACTTATATCTATGATTAGGAAAGATTTGTTTAAATTAGAGGAAGAAACAAATCTCCAGTTTCACCATTAGAATCAAAATTGCAAATTTTAATTTTATATTTTCCTAAATAGCTTTAGTTTTAAGATAACAGTTAACAGAAAATAAATCAATTTTAGGTCCCTTTTTTTACTATTAACCTTTCAATTCCAAAATTATACAGAATTAATATAAGTGATATAAGCAAAAAATTCTGAAAGCTGAATTGATAATGATTCCCATAATAGTGTGCATATCATCATCCTACATATTGATTTATTTTATGCTATGAAAAGCATGTACATTAGGAACTGTACTTTTGTACAAAAATATAGGTAAATGATCTCTGATCAAGTTATTTTTCTTCGGTTAATATTTTTCTTTTAAATTTTGTTTTCCTCAATTGAGTAAACAGCATTTTTTTGTTTATAAATTCAGGTTCCATTTTTTAACTTAAGTTTCTAAGATTTCCAAATAGCACTTTAGAAACATCAAGAGACTCTGGTTGTAAGCATGCAACTCAGCCACAATTGTCATTTTCTAGTAGCCTGTTATCCATGAATCACAACTTCTGGCATATTCCAAGGTATGTTTTTATCTAGCATAAGTTGTTTTGGTGATAAGTTATATAGTTTCCCTTTTATTCAAATAACGTCTTCATTGACTCTTTCTTTATGTGAAGCTGATTATAGTTACACTCTTGTAACTGTGTCAGGATTTAAAAAAAATAAGTAAATAACTCTTGGAAACATATAGGAAATTGAATTATAGTACCCATTGGAAATAGTAAATTAAAAAGTTGCAACACAAATATGCTTCAAGCCCTCCACCTTAAAACTATCCTCCAACTCTGTCAGAGACACATTTTAACAGTGCAAACAGTGTGAATTCTCTGCTAACATCCTTTTAATGTGTCCTCATCTCCTTTAGGATAAAATAATGAAACGTCTTCAACATGGCTACAAAGCCCCTTTTAGGATCTGACTTAACAGTAATCATTCTAATAAGGGCATTCTTTTTAAATGTATCTTTTATTGGAAAAATTTTAGATAAGAAAAGTCATTAAGAAAATAAAGTTACATATAGCTACTGTACACATGCAGTTTATTATAAATACTTTGCATTACTGAAGTAACTTTGTTTAAATTAATGAAACATGATTGTTATATATATATACTAATATTGTAGTCCATAGGTTAGATTATAGTTCACTGTGTTGTATGCTCCTATTTTTAAAATTTTTATTCTAGTTACATATATACAACCTAGCTTTCTCTCTGCATTAATATATAATTCAGTGGAGTTAGTTACATTCACAATAGTATGCTACCCTCACCACCATCCATAACCAAAACTTTTCCATAACACCATACACAAGCTTTATACCAATTGAGTGTTAACTTTCATTCTCTATCACTACCCCAGCCCCTAGTAACCCTGCATTGTATTTTCTGCCTCTATAAATTTGCTTACTGTATTTTGTATAAGTTATATCATACACTATTCATCCTTTTCTGTCTGCTTATTTCAACCAACATGGTATCTTCATGCCTCTTCTATATTGTTGAATGCATCAGAATGTCATTGCATTTTATGGTTCAATAAAATTACATTATATATATCACATTTCATTTATCCAGTCATCTGTTCAGGGACACTGGTTACTTCAGTCTCTTGATGAATGTGATTATGTTGCTATGAACACTGTTATGAAAATTTCTATTCAAGTCCCTGCTTTCAATTAGAAGTACAATTACTGGATCATATGATAATTCTATATTTAACTTCCTCAGGGATCACCAAACTCTTTTCCACAGTGCTTGCACCACTTTATATTCCTACAACCAATGAACAACTATTCCTATTTTCCCACATCCTGAACATCTATTGTTTCCCTTTGCTGAATAGTAGCCATTCGGGTGGGTGTGAAATGGTATCTCGTGGTTTGATTTGCATTTTCCTAATGACTAATGATGTTGAGCACCTTTTCATGTGCTTTTGACCACAAGGATACCTTCTTTGGGGAAATATCTATTCATGTCTTTTGCCCATTTTTAATAGAGTTATCTGTGTTTTGGTTGTTGAATGGTTAATGAATTTATGTAGTTTGGAAATTAAACCCTTATCAGATACGTGGTTTTGAAGCATTTACTTATTTTTTGGTAGGTTGTTCTTTAATTACATGATGCAACCCATTAAATTGTAAATAAAACAAAAAATATGAGGCTCCAATTATCTGTTTTTTCTTTTGTTTTTAGCGTTTTAGTGTAAAATCTAAGAAACAATTGCTTAAAACAAGGTCCTAATGATGGTTACTTCTTTTTTCAAGGAGTTTTATTTCTTATATTTAGGTCTTTAATAACTTTGAGTTAATTTCTGCATATGGTGTGAGTCAGGGGTCCACCCTCATTCTTTTATAGATGATATACAGGGTTCCAGCAACATCTGTTGAAGAGGGTATCTTTTCTCCGTTGACAATTTTGTAAAAAGGTGGGATTCATTTTTGAACTCTCAATTTGATTGCATTGGTCTCTACGTTTGTCCATGTGCCAGAACCATTCTAAAATGATTATGGTACCATTGTACTAAGTTTTATTATTATTATTTATTTTATTTTATTTTTTTGCTTGGGCAGGCACTGGGAATCGAACCCGAATCTCTGGCACGGCAGGTGAGAACTCGGCCTTCTGGGCCATCATGGCCCACCCTGTAATAAGTTTTAAAATTGGGAATTGTGAGCCCTAAAATTGTTCTATTTCAATATGTTTTTGGCTATTTTGGGCATGTTTCCAAATAAATTCGATGATCAACATCTCTATATCTACAAAGAAAGCTGTTGGAATTCTAAATGGATTTGGGTTTGCATTGAGTTTGAAACTCACTTTGGGTAGAATTGACAAATTTAAAAATAGTGAATCTTATAATCCATGTACCTGAAAGTCCTTCAAATTTATTTAGGTCTTCTTTGACTTTTTAAGCAATGATGTGTAGTTTTCTATAAAGGTTTTTTTAATAGATTTGGAAATATTTATCCCTTAATATTTGATTATTTTAGGTGCTATTGGAAATGGATTTTCCCCTTGATTTCCTCTTCATATTTTTTTCATTATGAGTTCTTGGAAGCACAACTGATTTTTGCATGTTAACCTTGCATCATCTATTTGCTGAATACATCTTTTTTGAAATCTTGTAGCCTTCTGTGGATTTTTCAGGATTTTCTTTGTTTCATGTCTTCTGACAATAGGTAAAGTTTTACTTCTTCGATTCCAAATAAGGATGTAATTTATTTCTATTTCTTGGTGAATTGCTCTGGCAAGAACAACTAGTACAGTGTTGAATAACGCTGATGATATTGGGCAACCTATCTTGTTTCTGTTGTCAGAGAGAAAGTTTTCAGTCTCTCACCATTGAGTATGATAATAGTTGCATATTGCACAGTAACGCCCTTTATTGCACTGAGGAACTTTCCTACTCTTTCCCGTTTTCTGAGTGTCTTTTTCATGAAGGGGTGATGGAGTTTGTCAAGTGCTTTTCCTGCGTTAACTTGAGATGATCATGTGGTTTGTCTTTCATCCTAATAATGTGTATTATTAAATCAATCGATATCTTATGTTGAACTTTGCATGCCAGGAATGAATTCCACTTGATAATAGTGTACAATTGTTTTAATGTGCAGATTTAGTCCGCTTGTATTTTCTTGAAGATATTTTTGCATATATTCACAAGGGATATTTATCTGTAATTTTCATTTTCTTTTCTTGTGGTATCTTTATGTGGCATTAAGATTAGGGTAATGCTGGTCTCATAGATAAGGTAGGGAGTGTTTGCTCCTCTTCAACATTTGAGAGCTTATGATCAGGTTTTGTGTTAGTTTTTCTTGGAATTTATGGTAAAATTCTTCAGTGAAGCCATCTGAGTCTTGGCTTTTCTTTGTTGGGAGGTTTTTGATTACTGATTCAATTTCTTTACTTGCTATTGGTCTGTTGAGACTTCCTAGTTTTTTTTTCTTGATTCAGTATAGGTACTATGTATATTTCCAGGAATAAGTCCGTTTCATCTAAATTATCTAACTTGTGTCCTACAGTTCATAGTATCTTTTTATAGTTATTTTTATTTCTGTGTATTTAGTAGTAATGTTCTCCTTCCATTTTTTATTTTATTTGTGTCTTCTCTTTTCCTTTGTCAGTCTATCAAAAGTTTTATCAGTTGTATTGATCTTTTCAAAGAAGCAACTCTGGTTTCCTTGATTTTCCATCTTGTTTTTTATTCTCTTT
Source organism: Tamandua tetradactyla (assembly GCF_023851605.1). Classification (NCBI taxonomy): domain Eukaryota; kingdom Metazoa; phylum Chordata; class Mammalia; order Pilosa; family Myrmecophagidae; genus Tamandua; species Tamandua tetradactyla. The sequence goes on from NC_135330.1 coordinate 150,115,359, forward strand.
TCCTTTTATCTGCACTTTAATCATGGTTATTTCCTTCATTCTTCATGCTTTGGGTTTAGTATGCTTATCATTTTCTCAATCCTGCAGTTGTGAGGTTAAGTCTCTGATTTGAGATCTTTCTTCATTTTAAATGTGTTTACACCTATGAATTTTCCTCTTAAGCACTGCCTTTACTGCATCTCATAAATTTGGTATGTTTTATTATTGTTTTCATTCACCTTGTGGTATTTCCTAATTTGCTTTATGATTTCTTCTTTCATCCATTAGCTGTTTCAGAGTGTGTTGTTTAATATACACATATTTATCAATTTTCCAGTTCTCCCTTTGTTATTAACTTCTAGCTTCTCACATTGTGATCATACATAATATCAACAACAAATTAATATTTGTTGAGACTTGGTTTTTGAGCTAAAATATGATCTATCCTGAAGAATTATCCACTAAGCATAATCTGCTGATGTTGGGTGAAGTGTTCTATATATGTCTGTCAGTTCTACTCGTTAAAGTATCAGTCAAGTCTTCTATTTCCTTACATATCCACTGTCTAGATGGCCTGTCTTATAGAGATTGGTGTATAGAAGTCTCCTATTGTTTTTGTAGAACCATCTATTTCTCTCTTCCAATCAGTCAATATTTACTTCATATATTTCAGGATCTGCCATTAGGTGCATTTATATTGTTACAACATTTATGTCTTTTGGCTGAACTGACCTATTTATCAATACTTAATGATCTTCTTTGTCCCTAATAACAAAATGACTTAAAGTCTATTATATATGACATTAGTATAGCTACCCAAACTCCCTTTTGCTACTATTTGCATGATATATTTTATCATTCTTTCACTTTTAAAACTATTTATGGCTTTGAATTTAAGAGGAGCATCTTGTAAACAACATATAGTTCTGTCATTATTTCTTAGTCTTTCTACCAATGTCTGCCTTTTGGATGGTGAACATTACCCATCAATATTACAATATTAAGGTAACTGCTGACAATGCAAAATTTTATTCAGCCATTATGTTACTAGAGCTTTTAAAATTTTATGCCTTTATTTGTCCCTGAGTTCTTACGTCTATGCTTACTTTTATATTTAGTTGTCGTTTTTTTTATTTTTTGGCATGGATCATTTTGAGTCCTTTTTCGTTCCTTCTTATGTTGTTTGGATATATTTTCTTTGTGATTATTATAGAGGTTTACATTTAGCAATATATAATATATAATATAATATATAATATATTATAAATATATATTTTGTGCATGGTTATGGCTATTTGGGGTCCCTTATGCTTCCAAACAAATTTGATGATTGGTTTTTTCATATCTATAAAGAACATTATTAGAATTCACAGTGGGAGCTCAGGAGATAAGAGGTGTTAACAAGGATTCCATAAGCTTATCCTACCATTTTTTTAAAATGTATTTTATGGATTTGCATTCTTTCAGTTATTGCAACTCTTTCACTGTTTTCTAGAATTTTGAGGAAGATGGCTCTGCTAATTCTTGCTAGCTGTTTGAAGATACTGTGGGAGAATGGCACTCTGGATTGGTCTTCCTATCATCTTGGCCAAACTTTTAGAGAATTTTCTTGTCCAGTGGAGAATGAAAGCCAGAGTTATCCAGTGGATATGTCTAAAGTGCATTCTACATAGTTCATGAGAGATTCTTCTACAGGCTTGGGTCATTGAAACCCATAGCAGTACATATCATAGTAGTTCACCCTTGCATTGCTTGCATATGTGGCCTATTCAGTCTGTCCAGCTCCCCCACTTCTGTTACCTTGTATTACTTCCCAAAAATAAATTAACTGCACCCAAGAAGACTTGTTTGGAAGGAATTAAGTTGAAGACGGAGAAAAACAAAACATAAAACAACAACATAAAACTAATGAGCTTTGTTAGAATTAAGAATATACAATGGTTGGTTTTGAGTTATGTACCCAGAAAGAAAAAATTCTTAACCATAATCTATTCTTGTCACTGTGAACCTATTGTAAACAAGACACCCTGATGAAAATATTCAGTGATGGTGTGGCCCGACTGAAATAGAATGAGTCTTAATCCTGTTCAGAGGCCTCATAGGGAAGGCCACAGTAAAAAAAGTTCTGGGGGGCACCGGAAACCGGAAGTCAACAGAACATAGAAGAGAAAGAAGATGCTGTCATGTGCATTGCCATGTAACAGAAAAGTCAAAGAATAATGATTGCCAGGAGCCATCCCCAAATGTCATAGCCTTCAGGGATAAAGTATCGCCTCATTGATCCTTCAGATTTGGCTCTCTCCTAGCCTCAAGGCCATGATCTAATAAATTCCCATTGTTTAAGCCAACCACTATATGTAATCCGTTTTAGCAGCTGAGACACTAAAACAAGATATTCTTCAGAAAATATGTGTTTGACCATTACCTCCTAGAACATACTATAATATCAACCAGTATTAGAGTAGGGTTAGGAGTAAAGGCATTTCACATTGTAGCAGGTATATTTTATTTGTGTGTTTATGGGAGCAGAAGATATTTGCACTGATACATGAAAGAAAGAAAGGAGGATAAAATAAAAATGGAAATAGGAATTAAGGGAGCAAGAAAAGAATAGAGGAAAGAAGGGAGGAAGGAAACTGAGGGATAGAAAAAGAGAAGGCAGGTGGTATGTATGTGTGCATTTGTTGTGCAAGTGTGTGTATGAGAGAGAGAGAGAGAGAGGAGGGTAGGTGATAAATTGAATTCAATTTCAGATATTAAGTTATGCCAAAATTCATGATCTATAAGTAGACCAACATGTTTTTTTAAAAAAATCCGAATATTGTGACATCATGAATAGCAGTATTGCACAGAAATAGGTTGATTCTTTTGAAAACAATTCACCAATATGCTATAATAATAATAAAACAGTTATACTCTTTAACACTTCAAATAACACATTTACTCGTGTTAGGGTTACATGCTTTTGAGTGATATTTTTCAATATTTATGCAATTTTTAGAGTAATGATTTATGAATATGTATTAAACTATTTTCAATAAAATATTTTATAGGCAATGACATGTAATTCTATCAAATAGCAAGCATCATTTGTCAGGTATGTCCCTCATCCTGATATTAGTTCACAAGATGATTCTTATGAAGTTAGCATGATTATTCTCCAATTTGTGGTTCTAGTACCCATGCAGTGATTGTCCATGTACAAATCTAAAAGGAAGAGTTTGTTATTAGAGCATAATAGTGCATGAGCAGAGATCACTAATACTACTTTTCAGTAAATTAAATATATATTAGTCTAGAAAAACTTGGTTATACTGTGGTTATAATAAAATGAAGCAAGAAACAATCCCCTAATTCTCACTAATTTAAGCATTATTTTCTCTCCCGTTTTGCATGTCCAATGTGGAAAATCTGGGCCATGGTTGGAGAGACCTTTATTCCATGAGTCCATCCAGGGACTCAAACAAATGAAGGATCTGATATATTAAAATATTACATCTCTTGTTAGTCAGGGTTTTCTAAGAAACAAAATCAACAGGAGAGATTTGTAAATATGAGATTTATAAAGGCGTCTCATATAACCATGGGGATGCAAAAGTCCCAAATCCATAGTGCAGACTGTGATGCTGGTAGCTCTGATAAAGGATCTGGACGAAATCCACAGGAGAGACATGTTGGGTGAAGAAATAGGAAAAAAGTCTCTTTTCTTCCTTTAAAAAAAAAAGCAATAAAAACCCCTTCAACTGATTGGATTATTTCATTGTGGGAGACACGACTTATTTGATCACAGATGCAATCATCCACACATGCAATCAAATGACTGATGATTCAATACACCAGCCTTCTGGTTTATCAACCAGTCATGAAATATGGTCAGGCCAGTGCTTCCTTGACCAGTGCTTGCCTGGGCATAATCATTTGGCCAGGTTGACTCTAGAACCTAACCATTATAACACCTTAATATAAGATATCTGAATACACTTTGTCAGGAACCATAAAACTGGAGAATAGCATACGATCTCTTTACTTCATTTTGCATTGACCAGAATTGTCATGTGGCCACACACAAATACAAGAGGACTGATTAATATAGAATGGTGAAGAGATTATTTGGTGAACATTAACTATTTATTCATGTTCTCATTGTCCAAAACCCATTTGTTTTTTGTTCCTTTTTTTCTTTCCTTTCCTTTTTGTACAAACGTGTAATGTACAATCAATAGTCTCCAATAGAAACAGTCTAAGCGGTCATTCAGTCACTCTGTCTCACTCAAAGTCCAGGGTCTTATTCTCTTAGCAGGTCTGCTTTGGTTTTTCTTAGTTTGAAATGATATGAACTAAAATAGAAATTTTCTTCTCTCCATAAGCTACTAGTATCCAATAGCTTAATAAAGATAGGATATGAACACTAAATATTCCTATTCAGCAAAGAGAGAAATGGATCTCCCCCCACATTCAGAGGACGGTGGTGTTCCCAAATTCTGCTGGGCAGTCCCTACCATATTACTGGTGAATTACCAATCATTAAGGTCTGATACTGCTTATAGGGCTTGTGCCTTATCCATTATTCTCTCTGCGACCCTGCCTCTATCCTTAGTGATTATGTTTTTTGAAAATAGTTTGATCTATTTATTTATCATGAAGTTTTTATTTTTTATTACTCCACTTGAATGAATGTGCCTATCTTGATATTTGCTTAACTGTCTAATCTTGTATCCAATGAAAGGAAATTGAAGAATGATGGGAAGTCATTCAAGGTTTCGAATAATAATGGACTTTTTTTTTTTTTTACTATTATTCCCCTTCATAAAAGCAAATGTATTTGTGATATATTGAATTCCAGCAGCTTTAGCAAACTAAACACCAGCAGAGTAAACTTGATTCATTACCAGCTATTGCATAAGCTATTAAACATCCATACCCACAGTTCTTATTAATATATAGTTTCCATATGTGCCAAAGTATACGCAAATTATATCTAATATAAATTATATAGAATATCAGCCCAACCTGTCTTTTAATTTGAAGCTGGCAATGCTACATTTCTGAGCTTCTGGGAAAAAATTATAGGATGATTATCTCTAAATCAGTTCATCAGATTTTAAGGTTTAAGTGCCCTCCACATCCTCAATCTGATTTTTGTCCTGAGGTACTAAGAAATTTTAGCAATAAGTGGGAAAGTTATACTTATACTCTGTTATTATCTTTCCCAAATTGACAAATGTTTCTCCTCAAAACTTCTATCAATTAGAACCCACACTGTTTGAGTCTGATAGTATCAAGTTTCCAATTTCTAGAAAGATTTCCTTTCCTCTAGAATGTCATTTCTGCTTGTCAGCAATAAAAATCTTTCCTTATAACATCTCTACCCGATAATACCTTATAAAGTGGAGTGAATAATAACCTAAAATGCTAGTGTTCTGCTTTTTTTTTTATCTCATCCCCTAGAGCTACAAAATAATTGGATATGAAATCTACCTCAGAAGATATTTCCAATAAATTGTTCACCAAATATTCTTACACGGCTTTACAGAGTGACATCTTTCCGCCTCTGCCAATTGTTTGCTCCACTTCCAAACAATAGATCTGCATCACTCATTTTAGATTTGTTGAGTAGCCCTCCAATCCTAGAATCAAGATCTTGTATTAGAGCTGATAATTCAAGGTCAGGCTGCAGTATCAAAGAAACCACAAATATCAGTGGTTTAAAATAAACACATATTTTGCTCACTGTACATCTACAACTCAGGTCAGTGGTTAAATTGTGCTTACATATATATTCAGAGTCCAGTGCTATCTGAGACGCCACCATTTTATTTTACCATAATATCATTGAAAGTTATAGCATGGTAATGGCAAAGGAAGAGACTCAGAGGATCATATAGAATCTTTCTCAAGTTTTGTTGAATACTACTTGTAAAATGGAAACAAGCAATTATATGAAGGATGAAAAAATAGGAAACTAACAAGAATATGTAGTGAGAATAGTGTCTCTTCTACAATGTATCAGAGGCAGCAGTAATATAATCTGCATAGTAGGCATATGTTAGTGTCTAACTCTGATATTCCAGAAATTGAGAGCAACAAATGTATCTTTTGGAAGGCAAGAGATATATTTATCTCTTATTTATGCAACCTTCTCTTCATTCATGGGAGTTAAACTCAGAAAAAGATAATGGCAATCTCAGAAATCAATATATAAGCATATGACAAGAGCAACATTTTAGGTAATTCTTTGAAATTCATTAAATGTCTTGTTTCCGAATTCTGTGCTTCTCACTCATTTTCATTGGGCCTCATTAACATATCAAGTATCATTTAGACACATCTTTATTTACTTGGACATCACTGTAGAAAGCTTTTTAAAGTTCTGGCAACTTAGATTCCATGAGCTGCCCCACTCTAATTTTCTCATACACACTCCATTTCAGACAATCAGAAGCATTCCAACAACTGAGGACCAAAGCCAAGTCAAACAGGCTTGAACAATAAAGATGACTAATGGACTCATGTATCTTGAATTCTAGAGCTAAATTAAGTCCAATTTTTATTTGATACAGCAAATCAATGATGTCAACTCTATGCTTTGCTTTTGCACCATGAGCATCCTAAGCCTGTTATCTTTCATGAGATGGTTGACAGTCCATCTACATGCTCATCCAACCAGTGTAAGAGAAAGACAAAGGAGTAATTTCTGTTCAGAAATACAATATAATGCGATAAAATGCGATGAAAAAATGTTGTCCCCAAAAACCTTTGATTAATATCTTCTATTATTTCATCAGAATTAACCGAAACACATTCACATTTTTAACCAAAATTCTGGGGAAAAAATGAGACTGAATATAATAGTTCTTTATCACAATTTCACTGTAACTCTCCCCAAAAAGCATTTCAGTAGTTTTCTAAAGAAGGGGCACAGGCATTGGTCTATCTGATTATTAATTAGTATCAAATAAATTTACAGTAATTAATAATGAATTCAAATTGTAGCCATTCAAATATGATACATTTTACAATTTTCTTTCACATCCCACATTCCTATTCTTGGACATTTTTCCTGCCATGCCAATCCACATCTCTGTCTTTGTGTAAAACACTTACTCATTTGTTCAATATATGCCAAACCCTGTTTCTTCTGACCTAGTCTACTCTCTCTTCCAATTGCTTATGTAAGATTGTACCTGTTCATGGTTTAAACTGTATATGTGCCCTAATGAAAATAAAAAAAGTACTGTGTGTACCTCCAGTTTACATATTGCAAAATAATTTTTAGGAAAAAAGAATATATTCAGGGTATATTTTTCCATTTTTATTAATTGTCCATTTGTACGAATAACATTTGTTATCACAAATAACATTTGCGATAGCTAGATAGATAGAAAAAAATATTCAATATAATATAAGACTTTAGTTTGAAAATGCTTAGTATAGTCTTTAGTAGCTAGAAAAATGTTTTTGTTTTTGTTGTTGTTGTTGTTTTTATGATCACTTCACTAAAGCAGCCTTGAAGTTACTTTAAATATAAAGAGCCCTTGTTGAAATAGTTTGCTGTTCTAATATCAACAACAATAAACTTCCTCTGTTTCCAGAAGCCCTCCCTGTCTCTCCTTGCAGGAATGAAACATCATATGAAGTAATGACAGCCCCTTCCCACCTTCCTCCCTTTTGATGGACAAGATCAAACACTTGAATGGTCAATAAAGAAAGAAGCACCTAGAAGATAACAGGATGTGCTGACCAAAGCAAATAAAGCAAGCCGTTAGTCAATTTTAATGAATCCTGTGACTTTTATTTAGTATTTTAAAACTTATTTTCTGCTTTCTCCTGGACCTTTGTAATTTCTTTATGTCTGTTTGGGTTTAAAAAGCCCAAATCTCTTTCCCCACTCTGAACTGATCTTGGAAAGATTTTTTTCCTTCAGGTTCCTTAATCACATATCTTCCATAAACTCACCTCACCAAAGCAAAGAGATTTGTTTCATCACACAAAGAGATGTGATGTGGATCAGATGCAGGACTCTATAGGACCATGTTTTCTGTCAGTAACAATAGATGCTATAGAAGTCTACTGACATCTATCATTACTTTCATCCTATTTATTCTGTCTTTTTCTCTCTGGTTGTTGTTGAAACTTCCCCTTCTGTTTCTTGTGCTATCAAATAAGACAACTCTAAGTGTGGCTTAGTTGTATTCATCCTCTTGGAACATATTGTGTTACTTCATTCCTTCAAGGGTAGACATTTATCAGTGATTAATTTTTCAAGATATTCTATTCCTAGGGCGACCATATTTTCTGGAACTGGATTTGCCCAGTAGTACACTGGATTCAACATTTCTCCTTAATTTAGTTTTTCATTTTGTCAAATTACACAATCAACAGTAATTTAAAAATGCCATGATAATTTGTTAGAGTCTAACTTTTTCTAGATTGTGCCAATGTCAAATCTAACAGTGTGGGAACCATATAACCACTGAACAGTTCTCACTTATTTAAGTTAAATCTGACAAAATATCCTGCTAAACTGTCTTTTCTGCTCCCTTTCATGATGTGAATAGCCTAGTGCCCCCTTTCAAAAAAAGAGAATTTCAGGTATTTTCTAATGAAGATAAATTAACTTAGATAGAGTAAGCATTGCTCCTGGGGTACACGCTGTTTCTCTCTTCCAAGTCTGTAAGCAAACATACCTGACCTTCGCATTACAGGGAGACACTATATCTATATTCCAAGGCTGTTGACTTCCAAATATCATATAATACAGAACAAAGGTGGAAAATGAGACATGTTAGAAGCACAAGAAATCCACGCAGAATATTCTGCCCACAATACTTTTCTCTATTTCCACATATTGCAATATGGACATATTTATCCTATATTTATCAATTATTAATGTTCATGTATATTGAATATAAATTAAATGTTTTTGAAGATGTAGATCTATAATTATTATGGTTACATGGTTTTTATATTATTTTGACTCACTAGGCTTATTTTATAGCTACTTAAGTTCTCAGGCTGTGAGAGGTATGATATATATGCCTGCACACGCACACACACAACCACTTGTCTTATATTCTACATCAAAATTTATACAATTTTTGGGGGGAGGTGCATGGCCCACGAATTGAACCTGGGTCTTCCGCATGGAAATACGGCCTCCCACATGGAAAAATTTGTATAATTTTAAAACAACCTTCTCTTTTTTCCTGAACACAGCAGACTTTGAAACATCCATTAAGACTCTTTAAATTTATATCTAATATTTATGTTTAGTTCATTATATTTATAATTATATATAATACATTCATTCTTTGTTCTATTGTTTTTTTCAAGATGTTTCTATTTTTGTTTTCCTTATAGACCATATGATTCCTAGTTATCTTTCCAACCTTCTAAATGCATACCGATATAATTACCTTTAAGCAATAGAATGCAAAAATATATTGCTTTCCTTAATCTTCTATGCTTTAAATTTAAAAAGCCATCGAGTTAAAAAATTTCTTACCCACATATTTTCTGTCTATACATATATGGAATATGTCTGTCTCCATTCCCAACTCTTATTTTTGTGGTCTTCTAGGCATTTCTAAGTAGATGTTGTTGTTTTTCTTCTTATAACTCTATTCTTTAAATGTGAAAATGCACTAATTTAGAAATGCTTAATTCCCTATAGTGTTTCAACAATTTTCTGCATTCAAAATCAACTCTTCTTCCCTTTTCCTAAAATTTTGTCTTTTAACAACATTCACATATATAAATCAATACTCACAATAATGTGCTACCATCACTCCATCCATTTCTAAATTTTTCAATCACCCTAAATAGAAATTCTGTACAAACTAAACCTTAGCTCCCTATTCTCTATAAGCCCAAGTAAGCTATAGTTTACATTCTAACTCTATGAGATTGCAATTCTAATAATTGAGTATCAGTGAAATCATACAGTATTGGTCCTTTCGTGTCTGGCTTATTTCCCTCACCATAATGTCTTCAAGGTTCATCCATGTTGTTACATATATCAAGATCTCATTCCTTCTCACAGCTAATATTCCATTGTACATGTATATGATATTCTGTTTATCCATTCATCAATTGATGGACACCGGGGTTGCTCCCATCTTTTGACAATTGTGCATAATGCCACTGTGAACTTCAGTGTGCAAATTTCTGTTTGAGTTCCTGCTTTCAATTCCTTTGGGTATATACGTAGTAGAGGGTTTGCTGGGTCATATGGTCATTTTATATTTTGTTTTTTAAGGACTGCCAAACTGCCTTCCAAGCAGCTATGCTATTTTGAATTCCCACTAGCAATGAATGAGTGTTCTTATTTCTCCACATCTTTTCTAACACTTATAATTTTTATAATGTTGCTTCTTCTAGAAATGCATGTTGTTGTTGTTTCCTTCAGATTAACTTAAAAAGTCCCAACACCAGATTTCTGCCTAAAAGCCTGATGATTGCTTTCTTCTACTTAGTGTATCGAGTATGTCTCAGATTTGAGATTATATTTCAAACAATAAAATAACTTTACCCTTTGAAAAAGGCAAAGATAAAGATAAAATATTATACAGAAATTATAATTCTGATTAAGTTTGATAACAAAGAAGAATTGACTCTAAACATACTGAATCAGAAAATGAAGTATTTCTATATGCTTACTCATCTTAAGAAATATGAATTTTAATAAAATATGCTTTTTATGCCTAAATTTCTTATGGTCAAATCTGAAGTGTATGTAACATAATTATTATCAGGTTTTAAATACAGTACTTTTACTTTAAGGAAAACATGTTTGTAAAGCTTTGTTGGTTTTATTTTTAACTTCTTTTTATCTATTTTATATCTTTTGAAGTAAGCTCCTAAAATTTGACTATTTGCATGGATATAAATTTAAAATAGTATATGTTTAAACATTATTTGCCCAATCAATGCTTTGATAACAAATCCAGTCAATTGCAAATTAGTTCATTATTGGGAACATGCAACTCTCTTTAGAATTCATTGTAGTTTGGTAATTTGAACATAATTACAAAACTACATTCTGGAATATGAATTGTAGCCTAATTAAACTAGCCTCTAGGCTGCTACACTGGTGGTGCTGGATAAGCAGCATTTTCTCAAATTCCCCTAATACTACTGTGTTCCTCTCGGCTTTGCTGATTTCACGTATTTCCTGCAAATTAACTTTCTTTTTTACATTTTAATGTGACTTGATGCTGAAATAAAATCTTCTTTAGGAAATGTTTCAACAAGTCCCTTTTGAAAAGTGTGTAATGAAATTTGTGAAATTGGTAAAAACAACCAGCATGAATAGAAATGTATACATTTTATGAACATGAAATAAAATTGTAAATAAATGTTTATATGATACATTTTGCTCAAATAGAAAGTAAATGTGCCAATTTAAATGCTATTTTGTCTATATTAAATGTAACATTGATATGCCTATCTAAAAAGGATTTAAATATGCAATTACTAATAATTTTATTCTCTATAAAATTCAACATTTCTACAGTTGGTTTTGAAGCAATGCTAATTAACATTTCCTTAAAGGAAAAGTAGTTTTTTAGTAAATGCATGAAATAGAGTTTGTAGAGTTTATATTAAGGGGTAATTGAAAATTACTCTGTGCCATTGCAGATATTTAATGCTGGTTGTGTGTAATAAAAGTTCTGAATAAATATTAATTTTTACAACTACTTTATATAATATCAATTCTATGATTAAGAAATATATGGCAGAAATGCAAATTTAGGTAATCCAAATTTTATATTATAGGTATGTTTCAGTTTCATTTTTAATTATGAAATGTTCTAAAATGGTGAAATATATAAAGCCTAATGGCATAACAATCATATCTGTCCATACATATTCAACAGATTACATATTGCCATAATTTGCTTAAGATATTTTTAGCAAATTAAATATTAAGGTAGTACCTTTGCACTCTTGGCTCTTCTCTTCTTGTTTCCACAGAGATCACCATGATTCTGAATTTGCTTGCCCCTTTTTTCCATACAATGATCATGTAATTTATGCTAACACAGAAATGTGCACACACGCATATATTAAATATATTAAAATTTTGGAAGGAAGAAGACACAAACTCAGAAAAGCAATTAGTTTCTGAGAAAGGAAAATAAATGTGATTGTTGGATACTAATCTCCAGTATTACCAAAATAACCCATTGACATTTGTTTTTCATTTATCTTGTCACTTGAAATATATTCCCTTTATTACTATCATTGTCTTCTGATAAGAATTACATTATAGCTGCTGTACATATGATCTATACTTTTGTAAGCTAATTCCAATAATCCTTGGGTTTTACTGTTCCATTTCATCAGTGTTATTTTACATGTGGCTCACTTTTTATGGTATTGCTCAGGATACAATGTTTGAGTTCATATTTATCTAATATTTACTGAGGGCTTTTATGTGTTAAGCACTACTTTGGGTGAAAGAAAAAGTGGGACATAATCTCTACTTTTCACCAAGCACATTGTTTCAGAAGTGATAATGTGGGGTAAACCAATATCAGATAAAATTGTCATCTGAAATCCTGTGTTTTTATTAAAATTAGAAAGCTCTAAAAGTTTGTCATACAGTACCATGCATCCTAATATCATTTCTGCTTTTTTTTAAATTATGGCTCTATTAACTTAATAATTTTGTACACTTTCATTCTATTTGGCACAGGTGCACTCCATCTTACTTCTTAGTTTTCCTATTTCTTTGCTCATTGCTTTATATGCTTACTGATTTCCTTAGCCAAGTGATCTATAATTAATTTTCTCCCACATTTATATCCTGTTTCATGTACAGTTGAGTTATTTTTTTAATTTTACCAAGTCAATTTTTTCAAATAGTTTTCCTAATCATTTTCAAAATTCTCTATTCTTTGTTTGGCCTATTAGGCCTAATATATTTTTTGCTTCCTTTTTTATTTAAAATACACTTGTTAGGGGTTTTGTCACCTTGGGTTTATGATCTCAATTGTAAGTATACAAATTTGTTTATCTTACTGTCAAGTGCAGAAAGTTAGATGCTCTTTCCAGGTTTAAAATAAATAAATAAATAAATAAAAATAAAACCTTTATATTGTTTAAAGAGACTTTCTGCTTTAATCATGATTGGTCCAAGCCAATCATGGTAGCCACCAACCTTCAACATAATCAGTTTGGTCTGACTAGGGGACCCAATTCTGCCCAGTGAGATGTTATATGAGGGAATGGGCCTCTAAGAGATATATTTAGCTGCCTGTAAAGGGGCCCAGAACAAATGGAAGGCTCATTGGCACTGTCCTTTTCTCTCATTTCTGACTTGACCATAGATGCAATGAATGGAAACGTAGCACTATTTTTAACTGTCCTGCTAATAATGCAGCCTCCTCAATTTAATTCTACAAATTTGCATGTACAAAATGCATGTACCCTCAAAATAAATTTGCTTTATTCCTCTAGAATCCTCAAGTCTTCTATTGCCTCTTCATATAGTCACGTGACTGAACTCAAATGCTTTTCCTCCATAAAATCATTTTCTGAAATGCTGTTAAAAATACTCTTATCCTCTTCTGAATATTTCCAATTCACTATAGCACCTACTTTAAATACTGCATAATAATCTATGTATTTTGATATATATATATATATGTCTAAACTTTCCAACATCATTAACCTGTGTTTAAATGTTTCTCTGAGGCTTAATGATATATCATAATGTTCTTAGACATTATACTTATCAATTCAACTGTGAATTTAAACTTGCTTGTGAAGTTGGGAATATCTATTTTTTTGGTAAACTGAACAATAACCGTAACAATAAAGGAACAAAATACAAGCATATGAGTACCTGTTATTATTGTTATTAGAAAGTGTAAAACCATGACTTTCATGAGACTAAGGACAAAATTTTAGTCATTATTTATCATCAGCACCTCATATAGTGGCAAACACTTAGGAACCATGCAGCATATATTTTTAGTGAATGAATGGATATTTGAATTAATATTATTGTTTTCATTTTAGTTCAAAAAATAATAAAAAAATAAACAAGAGTTGGATAATACATTGACACATTAAAACACTGTAGATTATACAAGAAAACAACCTTAATAAAGGAGGTAGTTTGTGTCCTTTCCATGAAGAATGCTCTTAAACTGAATAAATAACACATTCTAAAAAGGATTGTGGTCATAAGGAACTTTTCAATCTTTAGTTTAGAGAAAGTAGAACCAAGTTAAAATAAGAATGAGATCAATAAATTTCTTCTTAGTTGTTTATTGCCTTTCTGGTACTTTCTAAGGTTATTTACTCTAGGAAAGATTATGGGATTATATTTATGATTTTGCTGATATTTATGTGTGGGCATACACTTGGCCAATACTATACATTTATCATGGTGAGAGGACCATTTGGATCAATTATTCATTCAATCAACCATCATTTAAATCATGTATTAAAGGTCTAGTTCCAGGCACAAGGGCTAAGACAGTGAAAATTATCAGTAAAGTGTTTGACCTTCTGAATCATATATTTAGGTGTGTAAACAGAGATATTGGAGATGAAAGAACAAGTAAATATATGAAATGCCAAGTGGCAATAAATGATATAGAGAACAAATAAACCAGGATGAGTAATAAAATGGGCTCGGTATTGGGGTTTCTCCAGAGACCAAGGAATCCTACCGTTTATCAGATAAATTTAACATGCTTCTTCTGGCATTCTAGTCTCTTCATAACTTTATATTTGATATTCATAAACGGTTGTTCTAATAATGTGAGTTTTAAGCAAACATGCAGGGTTTAACAGCATTCTAGGCAGAAGGGACAATGCATGTCAAAATTCTGAGGCATATGGCAGCCTGCAAAGTTCAAGGAACAAAATGCAAGGAGGACAGTGTGGCTGGAACAGAGAACGCAAGGGTGTGAAGAGTAGACCATGTCAGAGACGCAACCTGGACCCTGGGTATGCGGGATAATTAGGAATCTATAAAAACATTGTAAGATTTTTGGAGCATTGTGAGCAGAGAAATTATAGAATCAGATTTAAGAGTTAACAGGATCTCACAGAATACTTTCTGGCCCAAAGGTCACTGGTGGCAGGAATAGAAATCATGAATCCATTTGGAAGTTATTTCTATAATCGTGAACATTACTAGTCAATTTGTCCATGGAATTAGCAATTCAGGTGAATAACAGGTCACATTCTATAGATATTCTGAAGGCAGAAATTACAGGACTAAGCTAGTCTCTGCAAGTCTCCATCTCTTTTGATGTATATAGCATCTACTAGATAAGCTTCAATGATAAAATTAAAAATCCGTGTAACAACTGCTAACTCTGCCACCAGTAGACCAAGATCAGATAAGGTGTCCTCACAAAATCGATCTTTTCAGTCATAAATATCCTGGAATTGTAGGAAATTTGCTGAAAAAAACATTTGCTGAAAATGTTTCAGTATTTTCTGCAAAATAGATGGAAACATGAGTTTCTTCCTGCATTTTATCTGTTCGGGGCCATGAAAGATAAGCATAATTATAGGTAGCGAGATGTAACTTTGCATGATTGCACCTGTGAATATTTAATGCACACCTTCACACACTCATTTTTAGTCAAGGATGCATTTTAAAATATCTTTAAACCATTCCATTACCTTTACTGAAAATAGATTGGGATTAGGAATCCATACTCTGAAAGATTACTGTACTTTTCTCCAAATTTTGAAACAGGTAGCTAAATCATCTCTAATAAGTAGTTAATATTGGATCAAATATACAGCTTATCATAGGGTCCGAGGTTAGATCCCTTGCCATAAATAATAACTGCGTTTTTGCATGCTTGGTTTGCAGTTTCTTTTATGACTCTCTATTGTAGCCAACAACCAGCATTAAGATAAGGTGATTATTTTTCTCCAATTCTTTCTCTTCCCATTTATGCTACAGAGTTTAAGCAGAGCATGTATTATACTTCCAATATGTCAAATACATATATATTATATCAAGTGCTTCTGCTTCTCAATAAGTGTTTGTTTTATATATTTTTAAATAACATTTTATCATTTCACATATGCTCATTGGATGCACTACAGCAAATACAGAAAAAAAGAATGTATTATAAAAAAGGAAATAAACTTTAGTTCCTTTACCCATATTGGTATATCATTCTGGTATTTCTAATTATACAAAAAATCAGGAGTCTAATGCTAGATGAAAACTAGTGTTGATGATGAAAAACCTTAAAATATGCGTATCATTCACTCAGCAATCACAACTCTAGACATTTTTCTAGAGACCAAGGAATCCCACTGTTTATCAGATAAATTTAACATGCTTCTTGTCATTCTAGACTCTTCATAACTTGATATCTGAATCATAATCTCTTTATGAAGATGCAATGGTCTAACAGAAAACTCTCGTTAAACCAAGAGCATGCATTCAATAGTGAGTGGATCATTTGGCTCAATACTAGCAATATGGATGAGGAGACAGATGAATAAGTATCAGCATGGAAATGTATTACAAAAACCAGAATATAATCTACACTTTTGCATCATAGTAAGCCAAAGCAGGATATGATCAGTTCGTTCTTGCTGATGACAGAATGACACAAAATTTTATTTAGAGTTGAATATGAAAAATTGGGAAGATATTTGATAATTAGATTGCGGGTGACAGGGAAAGAGGAAAGAAGGATATTCAGTGGAAAAGAAGTGTGAACCAAATCTAAAACCACTATAAAGGATGGCAATTTTAGGTAACAAAATATTTTCAGTATGACAAAGTACAATGTATATGCACATGCCATAAGATCAACTAAGTCTTGGGGATGAGGTAGAGACACAATTATGGAAAGTCTTGGGTTGTTCTGTGGCTCATATTATTTACAAAAAGTATTTACTGAAGACATCAAGTCACTCCTGCAAGAAAATGCATGCAGTTATTATGATGTATAGATGTCACAATATAATTCTGCCTTTTGATATGTCACTTTGTATATTTTTTATACTCTGTAGAAGAGTATCATATAAAATTTCTAGCTTCTGTTATATAATACTATGACAGTAAAGCATGTAACAACAAAAAATTATGTGAAAGTGAATTTTATGATTTTTAGCAATTTCTTTCTAAAGTGTCTTCCAGTAATTAAATATCCTATGTTTAAAAACTGTCTTTATTGCCATATATGCATTCATCTTGTTTAGTCTTACCTTAAAATTATTCTTCACAATTCCACTTTAAATAATATTATATATTTAACTTTAAACCACTCCGTTGTGAAAAATAGGCTTACTTTCTAGAGCATTTCCACTTATAAGTCTTGTCTTCAAAGGAATTTCCTAAATGCTGGATTTCACTCATTTATATTGTTGGAATTTATGCAAGATGTTAGTACCAACTGAGTATATTTTTTTTCACAAGATTCCTGGAACCTATTATTTTCATTTATTTGACAACAAAAAATGTCTTTCTTTGCTAATCATTAGGGTATTAATTACAGCCACAGCCATGGTCAGCAAATCTGCAGCATGAAAATGAGGTAATTTGGTATTTAAATAATAAAAGGAAACATGTAAGTTTCTTATGGCAATATATTTTGATCTCTTTAGAGTGTATTATATTCCAAAATAATTTGGACATTTTAATTGAAATAACTATAATTATCATTTACAGTTCTATTTTAAAAACTAATATTTCAAATAGAAGAATATTGCAAAATATTATTTTCCTAATTATAGATGATTCAGAAAGATGGAAAAGTCTTTTAGGTACAGGTATACCTCATTTAAACACGCTTATAAATACATTTAAAGTTTTCTAGACATGTGCCACAAAAATAATAAATATGGAAATATATGGACATTTTCCATTTTCTATGATGCCCTGAAACTTGCCTGATGTTTATGATGCAGCATTTTATCATATTCAGTGGCTATTTTGCTGAATTACAAAATTAAATATTCTAATTTTTCACTCTTAAAATTTTAAAAATTTTCCAATTTTAATTGCTCATGATAGACCCCTGGCACTTTTGAGGCCCCTTAAAGGAAATGAGCGAAGTCTCTGATGAAAGATGAATGATCTAAAAAAAATTCTGGATTGTATAAGCCATCTCCTAAGAGCTCAGAGAGACAATGGGGCAACTTTCAGCATGCTAACCTCTCTCAGATTTTTTCCCTTTGCAGAGAGGTTTATGGACTTCTCCTCTGAGAGCTCTCGAGGTCTTTTTTTATTTTTCCCCTATCCAAAGTGATTGTGACTTTGAACATCTTAGAGCATCTTATCACAATTTACTAATAATGAAAAGATCTAATGTCTATCAAGCATTTATGTCACAGAACTCTTTTTACATAAGTCATTTAATCCTTGCGACAGTTCTAAAATATACAATTATATTAATACCCTCATTTATGTGATAATGCAGCTGAAGAACAAAGGAAAAGTTTATTCACCTTTCCATAGCCATACAGCTGGTAAGAAATACCAAGACCACCTTTCTTCTTTCCCATCCAGGGACAATAAAAAGAGAAAATGTCCTGCCTAACTTTTCTAGTGTACACAAGAGACACAGGACAGTCACAGTACTCAGTTTTTTTTTTTTTTTTTTTTTTTAAAGGAAAGACAGAGAGAAGGAAGGAAGGATAGAAGGAAGGAAGGAAGGAAGAAAGGGAAACATTTTTAAACATTTTCTTGTTTTTATTGTATTCTGTTTCTCCGTTTTTGTTACATGGGCTGGGGCCGGGAATCGAACCGAGGTCCTCCGGCATAGCAGGCAAGCACTTTGCCCGCTGAGCCACCGCGGCCTGCCCCTCAGTTTTTTTAAATAGAAACATATTTATTTAAATAGCAATATGGCAGAAAATAATTTTTTCAGGCAAGGATACCCCATTAGTTTTAGATTATCCTTAGGCTCGATGTAAGGGCAGTGATGATTAAAAGATTATAACCCTCCTATAATCTTCATCACCATTTCTTCAAGTTCTTTTAGAGTATATCTGCTATAGAAACTCAATTTAAACATATCTCCTCTTATGTTTACATGGCACTCTACCCAGATAACTGCTCATAAATACCTTTTATAGAAAAATTCAGGAATGGTCACTATGTGGATGGAAGCAGATGTGTAGGTATTGTCTTATCCTAAAAAGTGCATCGGCCGTATTGTGCAATTCTACCTCACAGTTCTGGGATAGAGGAGGGAAAGAAAAGCAGAGATTCACCTCACTGTATCTAGTGATTGATGAGTAAGTAATTTCAGAGATTCGGTTACAAATAGTGTGTCCATGTATCAGACATTTTTAAAATCCTTTTCTCCTTTTCTAATATTGGATTTTCAAGACCAGGTGCTTCATTAAGAAATAGAGATAAAATAAAGTGTCAGTGGCTGAGAGATTTCAGAGTCAAAAAGTTATCTGGGAGGTTATTCTTTTGCTTTATATAGATATTCTCTTTTTAGTTTATGGTATATTAGAGTGGTTAGGGAGAAGTATCTGAAACTGTAGAGCTGTGTTCCTGTAGCCTTGTTTCTTGAAGATGTTTGTATAATGATATAGCTTTTGCAATATGACTATGTGATTGTGAAAACCTTGTGTCTGTTGCTACTTTAAATTATGGTATGGACAGATAAGTAAAAAAAATGGACAAGAAAATAAACATATAATAGAGGGAACAAAGATTAAAATAAGTTGAGTAGATTGAAATGCTATTGGTCACTGAGAGGGAAGGGTAAGAAGTATGGCATGTATGAGTTTTTTTTTCTTTTTTCTTCTTTTTTTGCTGGAGAGATGCTAATGTTCAAAAAAGTGATCATGGTGATGAATACACAACTATGTGATAATATTCTGAGCCATTGATTTTAACTATGTCAAGAATATTTGTATGTTTGTTGTTTACAATAAAATATTTTTAAAAGAAACAAATAATTAATCAGTTTATTTTATTTTAAAAATTAATATTATGGAAATATTTCTACCAATGCAAAAATAAAGGGAATAGTAATCCATCACTAAATTTTAATTGTCATCATTACATGGCCAATAATATTTCACCATACCCACAGTCTCTTACTCCTGGATCATTTCAGACCAATATAGGGAAATATTTCCCTTAGAAGATGCTCATTTTATCCATTCAAGATTGGATTTGAGACTGATCAGCCTGCTTCATCTTTCATTTCAGAGATAGGTGGGGTTGGCTTTGCTTGTCCATCTGTAGCTTTTCTTTCTGAAGAATAAGACTTTTCCAGATAGAAAGTGTTTTCTGTTAAAAAAATATAGGGGGTGGGCCACAGTGGCTCAGCAGGTAAGAATGCTTGCCTGCCAAGCCCGAGGACCTGGGTTCGATTCCTGGTGCCTGCCCATGTAATAAATAAATAAATAAATAAATAATAAAATGACTATTTAAAAAAAAAAAAAAAAAAAAGGGGCGGGCCGCGGTGGCTCAGCGGGCAAGAGTGCTTGCCTGCCGTGCCGGAGGACCCCGGTTCGATTCCCGGCCCCAGCCCATGTAAAAAACAAACAAACAAACAAAATATAATAAAAACAAGAAAATGTTTAAAAATGTTTCCCTTTCTTCCTCCCATCCTTCCTTCCTTCTCTGTCTTTCCTTCCCTTCCTCCCTCAAAAAAAAAAAAAAAAAAAATAGGGTAATTGCTCTAGTTTTTTTTTTTTTTTTTTTTTTTTTAAATCTGGAGACAGTACAATTAAAATTATATACAAGTTTATGCCAAGGATATGTTCACAGGATGGAATGCGTATTTCTTTTGTCATTCCATACTCACAGCTATCTCTTAGTTCATTGCTGCTGCAGTGGGCTAATTGTTGAGACTGCCACCTCTTTCCCTTACTCAACTATCCACATGCCTTTGGGGAAATATAGCTAGCTTGGAATGACATTTCATGTACACCTTGACACCTCAAGGGTTTTCTGTCTACTTTTTCGTCCCCCATTTTTAATCATAACTAATGGAAACTTACATGTCTAGGTTAATAGGGACCAGAGAATTGGTACCTGCAAGAGTACTGGGCTTTCCTCTCCATTCTTACTGCCACCAAGAACTTTTATTATACTATACCTAGAATATACAGGTGAAATAGTATGGGACAGTATCAGCCTTAAAATTATCTTTGTTAACCAACCCAGTTATTCCATTTTTGTTGGTCTCTCCCAATTAAGTTGTCCAAAATATGAAAAATAATATGCACAAAGAAGTTTCAAGTGGCATTACTAGTAAAAACCCAAATTATAAAAACTTAAAGGTTTAGGTCAGGGGTCAGCAAAAAATTTTCTGCAGTGGACCAGAGAGCAAATATTTTAGGCTTTACAGGCCTCTGTCACAATTATTCAACAATGCCATAGACAATGTATAAACAAATGGACATGGCTGTGCTCCAATAAACTTTATTTACAAATGTAAGGGTCATTTACATGATCCAGGGCAAGAGTTGTCCAACCTGTTCTTTATAGACCAGATAGTAAATATTTTAGGCTTTTGTGAGCCATATATGATCTCATCACATGTTCTTTATTTCTTTACAACCTTTTAAAAATATAAAAGCTATTTTTAGCTTGTGGACTGTACAAAAATAGACCCTAGATCAAATGAAATTCATGGGCCATAGTTTGGCAACCCGTGATCTAAGGATACAGTCAATAAATGATGATGTGTAGACCCCATGTTAGTATGAATATTATGAATAGCATGAGAAATGTTATATTAAATAAAACAAAATAAAGAAGTATATAAAGGGTATGATTATGGCTCAAAATAATGCACCATCATAAATTTTTTTAAAATGTCAAAGTAAAATTGTTAGCTAGGTTATAGTGAGATAGGGTAGTACATGAATGACTGCAGTTTTGCAATATTTCAGTTATATTTGATCTGTTTAGTTTTATAACAAAAATATTTTAAAATGAAAGAGTATCTTTAAAAATCCAATAGATAACTATTCCTGATGGGAACTCTTACGTTAAAAAGCTCTCGTTGATCAAGTTGTATAATGAGGAGAGATAAAATTGGTCTCAGATGCTCACGGAAATTCCCCCAACTCTGCTCAAAAAGAACTCCAAATTCTGCAGCTGATGTCAGCATACTGCTATGTAATTTTCTAAGTTGAATTCAAAATTTTCCCCAGCGTTACATTCTTAAGCTAAAGGTTGCTTGCTTCCTCTATATGAATGCTCTTCACAGCATATTAATTTTGGCCTGCAAAGGATGACACCATATTGATAACTGTAGGGCTAAAGAGAACCTATGCACTCTCATGTTACTCCACTTGGATGTTCCTTATCTGATAATAACCATCATGTTTAGTTTATTGTGTACTATACCATACTCTAATATATGCCTTGCATGATATGCACTAAAACCTGAAGAAAACATTTTTTTTTTCAGGATGATTGCAGGGAAGAAAACCCAAAAATAGGGTTCTGGAATTGTTTATCTATCTTGATTGGTTTGAAGTAAAGGTGCCTTTATCAACATAGGAAAATGGAGGCTGGTAATCTATGGGTGCAGTGGCAAAAAAAAAAAAAAAATACAATTTATCACCTGGAATCAAGTGTCTATTGGAAGGAAGAGCTGCCAAAATAAATGGCATAATGGGATAAGAATAGAAGGAAAGTAGAGAGGAAAGTAGAGAAAGGTAGAATCACTTCACTGGAGAACTTTAAAAAAATAAAATGTCCTACTTCAATTTGAAATTACTAACTGAAATAAGCAGCCAAATAATCTCTCAAGCATTCATCAAAACTTTACATACTAAAAGCCAAGATTCTCAGTTTCTGTAAAATAAAACTTGAAGTTTTCTTTTCACTATCTTTTATCCACTCCTATATATATATATAGTGTACATATAGTGTTGCAGTTTTCTGTTGAGAATTTATACTTGAGGAGAAAGTATGTTCAATTTAAGTTTTCCCTTTAGCAAAAGTATGGCTTAAATGACTTTTCTTCCAACATGTTTTAATAATATCTATTGCAGGTAAGTTGGAACCTAAATGTATTGGGCACATGCAATATATCAGACATCTAGAATGTTAATCCATATAGTTCTCCTGGATCAATATATGAGGTGAACTTGAGAAATTAAGACTTAGATAGGTTATATAACTTGTCCAGGATTTAAAAACCAATGTAAATTTTTTAGATGGCATTTGTTTATTTTCTAAAGTATCCTTACTGTCTCCTTCATCTCCTAGCTTGTTTTGTTATTCATGCCTTTCAGCTACATTGTCCTCCTGGTGATTAATGGACTACTAACCTATTTTTTAAACCATGGCTACCCTATTACCCTATCATCTTACTATTCCAGTGAATTTTAAACAGGCTTGTATGACACACTGATGTACAAAGTGAACATAATTTAACATGAGACTTCTGTCTCTAGCCTAGACTGAGTAAAAAGCAACAAAATCTTCTCCCATGTGAAGCAATGCAAATAATTGGACAAAATAAAACATACGATGATTTTTTTCACATTGCATCAGGGAAAAATAGGATAGTAATTGAAGGGAGATAGAAAACTAACAAGCTGAGCCCTATCTTATCTCTTACAGAGTTTCCAGAAGATAGAAAGAGGAAGAAGAAGCAAAGGGAAGAGTTTTGGATTTACTGAGTATGGGAGATGGGACATAACCAATGTAGCTAGAGTTCATAGGCTTTTACTAATAGGAGAAGGAAGTATTTAGAGAGACAAGTCCAG
The DNA here is from genome assembly GCF_023851605.1 of Tamandua tetradactyla. NCBI lineage: Eukaryota > Metazoa > Chordata > Mammalia > Pilosa > Myrmecophagidae > Tamandua > Tamandua tetradactyla. The sequence continues at coordinate 150,139,041 of NC_135330.1, forward strand.
AGATTCCTTGAGGATCTTCCACAAGTATAAAGAAGACTGCTGGTGCATTAGTTAGGGTTCTCTAGAGAAACAGAATCAACAGGGAACACTCGCAAATATAAAATCTATAAAAATGTCTTATGTGGTCACGGGAACGCAGAGTCCAAAATCCACAGGGCAGGTTGTGAAGACGACGATTCCAATGGAGGGTCTGGACAACTCCACAGGAGAGGCTCACCAGCCGAAGCAGGAATAGAATCTGTCTCTTCTGAATCCTCCTTAAAAGGCTTCCTGTGATTAGATTTAACATCACTCATTGCAGAAGACACTCCCCTTTGGCTGATTACAAATGGAGTCAGCTGTGGATGAAGCTGAGGTGATCATGATCTAATTCTATAAATGTCCTCATTGCAACAGACAGGCCAGCAGTTGCCCAACCAGACAAACAGGCACCACAACTTGGCCAAGTTGACAAATAAACCTGACCATGACCATTGGTAAGCACATGTATGAGAGAAAATGACCAGAGACTGGGAACAACATACTCAAAAAGCTTGGAGGAAACAGCACATGGCATTTACACAGCATGAGGCATAGTGCTTGTTCCTACCAGACATACTGAAAGCCTCATAATTATTGAACACTTGTGTAAGGTCTTCAGAAACATCTTTCTTCAATAGTGGGGGAATAATTATCACTATACTAAACATGGTTCTGTCTCTTACCTAATAAATATTAAAAAATCAAGATTCAAAGTAGTTGAGTTATTGTTTCTTAATAGCTGACTTGCATACTGGAACAAAGCTCAAATATTTATATAAATAAAACAAATTTAGTAGCCCAAAATGTAAAATTCACAATGTTTTGCATCCTATCAAAAAGTGCAAGACATGGAAAGAAAGAGAAAATATTACCTAGTATGAGAAAAATAAATCAATAAAACTGTTCTAGGTCTAGTGAGATGTTGGAATTAGCAGACAAAGATATAAAATAATTTATTATGTGCATTATATAAGATAAAGTTAAGTGAAAGTTTCATGGAAGCCATAAAAATGTATCCAAATAAAAACTTTGGAGATGAAACGCATGCCATAATACACCTTATGTAATTAAAATCAGGTTATATTTTGGAAGAAAATGTTATTGAAGTTGAAAAATATAGCAATAGAAATTAACCAAAAATAAAATCAAAGGAAGAAAAGCAAACAGAAAATTTAAAAGAGCATCATGGAAACGTGTGACACCTTCATAGGAACTAGTATATGTGCAATTGGGGTTCCCAAAGGGGAAAGTAGAGCAGTGATATATTTGAAAATTTGATGCTTGGAAAATTTCCAAATTTTATACATTTATAGACTTAGAATCTTAATGAATCCCAAGCATGAGAAGCATGTAGAAAACTGCAACAGGACACAAGATAATCAAATTGCCCCAAATCAGTTATAAAGAGAAAAACTAAATAATCCTATACAAAAACATGTATTACATAGAGTACCAATGAAAGAATTACTCTTTTGAATTATCTCTTTTGAAACAACAGAGATCAAAAGACTGCATCCCTAAAGTACAGATAAATACAAACGTAACACAAATTTCTATACAGATTTTGTACTTAGAGAATGTAATTTTTTCCAAAAAGAAAGCATGAATAAATACATTTTCCCAAATATAATAATAGCTGAAATAATTCATATTCTAGACCTGAATCACAAAAATTACATAGGCAGTCACAATTGCATCTAGTACACAAACTTCTTTTCAATGCACCAAGCAGTGTACAATTTGCTGTGATTGGGATATGTATTCTATTGTCAACATATCAAAACAAAAATAAATTATTTTTATTCATTTTGATGTGTGATGCTTCATAACTCAGGAGAGACTAGAGTTACACAAATGGATAATTTTTCTGATTTTTGCAAAGGCCCCCAAATCCACTGATAGGGGACAGAATAGTCTCTTCAATAAAAGGGATTGTGAGAACTGAATATCCATACCCAAAAGAATGAAAGAACACCCCTACGTCAAACCCTACACAAAAATGAATCCAAAATAGATCAAATACCTATTTATAAGAGCCAATATTTTGAAACTCCTAGAAGAAACTTTAGGGAAACTTCTTCAAAACCTAGTGATGTAGGTAGTTTCCTAGACCTAATGCCCAAAGCACAAGGAGCAAAAGATAAAATAAGTGGAAAATGCTCAAGATTGAATAGTTCTATCAACACTTTGTCAAAAAAGTGAAGACGCAGCTAAATAAGTAGGAGAGAATATTTGGCTTAGTGACAAAAATCAGAATGAAAAGGATGCATTCTTTGTGATTCCAATTTTATCACAAACTGGAAAAGATAAAAAGATAAAACTATAAAGCAGAGGGTGGGCAACAGTGGCTCAGTGGCAGAGTTCTCACCTGCCATGCTGGAGATCTGGGTTCAATTCCCGGTGCCTGCCCATGAAGAAACAAACAAAAAACTATAAGACAGATTGGTAGGTGGGGATCACAGGTCTGTAGAAGGAAAGTTTCAAATAGATAAAGCACCTTGGAATGTGGTGTGTTTTCTATGCTAATGTAAGTTTATGTAATGCAAGATTCATGGTATTATGTATTTCTCAAAACCCATGGAGTTTCTTTTGTCATTAATAATGTATCAATATCAGTTCCTTAATAGCGGCAAATATACTATAGTAATCAATTAACACATTTTTTTTGTAATAGGAAAATCTTATTGTGAGATATATGTTAATTTTCTGTATTATTTTTGAAACTTTTCTGTAAATCTAAAATTATTCTAAAATAGAAAGTTTATTAAATACAATGGAGGAAAAAAATAGAGAATTAACAGATATAACATAGGACCGATACATGTACAAATCATCTAATATATGTAAAATTGGATTTCTGGAAGAGAAGGGTAGCAATGATGAAAGAATAATATTTGAAATAACTTGGCCAAATAGTCGCCAAACATCACAAACACATCGTAACAGAGATTCTGAAATTTATCCAAGCAGATAAATTTTCAAAAGGAAAGCACCTTCATCACAGTAAAACAGATGAAAAGGAAAGAAAAAAACATCCAGAAATAAAAGACAAAATACTCCTTCAGTACTCTGAGTCTTATCCTGATATTTTGGGAAAAAAAACAATATTTTAATCTTGGATATTAAATATAAGAAACTGCACACTGTTACTTAATGAACCTTGGTATGGATTCACCAGAGGCAGAAATCTGCACCAATATGGCAAACATCATACCGATAGAATTTATAAATAAGTAAATTAGATCTGACCCCTCACATTGATATGTTTAGTTTAAATAAGCTTAAAAATTTACTATTCATTAAAATTGAAATATAAAATATTTGAGAGGCGTAAAATTTTATATTATTTCCATGATTTTTTCTCACATCTAAGTTCTAGTTTAGGAATTCTATAGAATGCTTAATTGATTCAGGTTGTTAATATAAAAAAATTGAGATGTTGAATCAATATAAGTAGAAGTTTCTTTTTTAAAAACTAAACTGATGTTCTTAAAAATTTTAAATAAAATATGAATATTTAGACTACAGGTTTTCTAACATTCTCACATAAAATTTAAAAGCATACTTAATTTATACGAAATTTAATTAAACATCTTTTATAAATTACTTGTCATTTAATTCCATAGACTAATTTGCAAGTGAATTGTTTAACATTTAATGAGAAAGAATATTCTGGCAAAGAAACAGTGAAGTACTCTCAAGCATATTACTAAGCAATATGCTATGCATAATGTCTTACTCATATGATTTTTTTAACTTTTTTATTATTTAATATAACATATATACAATGTAAAGAAAGAAAAAAGCAATGGTTTTCAAAGCATTCTTCAACAAGTAGTTACAGGTCAGATCCCAGAGTTTGTCATGCTCATATGATTTTTTAATTAATATATTTTAATTGAATAAGAAAAAGTACTGTATTTTTATTACTTCATTTTAAGTATAGGTTTTTTGAGCTTTTTCTATGCCCCAGACCCTGTGCTAGTAGATGGGACAATTATTTTGGAGCCTATCCTCAAGAGTTCATAATCAAATAATGAGTCCAAATGTTATGGAAGTACAATTCATAATTATTATTATAATAATTGTCATTGTTTAATGGTATACAAGCAGGTCAGAGGGGATAGAAATTTCTCTAGAGTTTTGGAAGAAAAATAAATTAAGTATGGCTTAAAAAACCAGACGTTTTTTATTGGGTCTTGCAAATGAGTATGAGATATAAAAGAGGGAAAAAGCACATCAAAAAGTAGGTGTATCATCTACAACAGATCATGTATATAAGACAGTAATTTAATAAATGGGAACAGAAAGTGTCAAAACGATATGCTTGTCATTGGAATGGGCAGTTAGAAAAAGTTGGAAGGTTAGGCAAATTTCTTTATTAAACTGAAGAATCTGCATCTGAAAGTGACAGGAATATATAAAAAAATTTAGAGGAGAATTATGTAGAATGATTTTTAAATAATGTTTTAGTGGCATTTTGAAAGGTTTACTGTAGAGAAGAAAAACACAGATTCCTGAATATGGATTTGAAGCTTTGTATATGTCAGGTAAGAGCTGGTGAGGTTCTAAATTAATTGGCTAAGGATGAAGATAGAAACATCTTTGTTCTCTCGTTTGTTCTCCATCATAATTCTGCTAGTGCAAACCAATTTAACAAAGTAAGTTTCTCATCTTTAAGTAGGGGAAAGACAATAACTACAGGTACTTATTCTCTGTGAACTCAGTGGAAATAGTTACAGGTCCTTAATTGAATATATAAGTAAAGACACACATATGCTCACACTCACTGCATATATATAAGTAGTACTATATATTAATATAAATAAATGAACATGAAATAAATAAAAGTAGATAATTAAAAATAATAATCTCTTTTACTTATGCTGCATTACTATTCTATATCAAGCTTGCTGAATGAATAAATACTAAAACCAAATTCTCCTTTAATTTGGGGACTGCTTTTCTTCTTTCATGCTTATTGTATTAAGACACATCACGTACATTTTATAGCATAGTAATAATTAAATAAGTTCATGCACGTTATATATATAATTATTTCTAGTGACTATTAGTTGCTCACATTGTACTGACATGTACCTGGACTTGAGTGTGGAGTTGGATTTAGCTAGAGCAAACCTTGAATGAAAATTACACATATTTTTAGCCTAGTCCATTTGAAGTTTATAAACATCATCTATGTTACTAATCCTTGAGGTATTTCTAAATATCAACTCTTTTTCTTTGTTGAATTCACTTAGCATAGAATGGAGTTTGGTTTTTACACATTTTCTAGATCCATTTTTATGCTCTGTCACCTCCAAATATGCATTAGCCTGATGTGGATGCATAATTATCTCATTTAAATTGTGTCTACTCTGAAGGAATGTGATAATCCAAATCAACTTATTTCACCATTGAGCAGCTTATTTAAATTTGTCAAGTGCCACATACTCCATTAATTCAGAGACACAGTTTGTCAATTTGATTGCCTATCTTGTTGATACAGCTGCTTCTTTTCATAATCCGGTTACTTATTACGGTTTTTGAGCCTGGAGTTACATGACCAATCTTGTTTACGTGCTGATGACTCTCTGCTTTAATAATTGGAGTCATTAGTATATAAAAATGTGTGTTTTACAAATACTGTGATTCATTGAACAAACTGTTTTGGTATACTAATTGATAGAAACTGAATTGAAGTGGTTTAATGAAAATCTAAGGAGGTGATGCTGTAATATGAAATATAAATTCTACAACATATTATTTGTGATGCAAATGCACCAAATAAGGGAGAATAGGCAGCATTCACTGAACACTTAGGTCTCTTATTCATAAGAGAGAATATTTTAAAGTAAGGATCCATTTTTAATATTTCATTTCTTAAATACCTAAATATTTTCTTAACATTGAGAGAGGATTCCTGAAACAAGCAGTCTGGAGATAATACAGTGATTTCATGGTATCTCTAAACACATAGTTTCTTTATTCTTTCTGCTCTGCCATGCTTAGCATATTGGCCTGCCCTCATGCCTGTCATCTCATATTCTTGTAGGGTGTGGCTGCTGCTCTACAAGGCATCGTATTCTCATTCTAAGCAGAGTTAAGAAGGGGAGTGGAGGGGAAGTTGAAAGGGAGGTATCTATATAAAAAAAGCAAGATTTTTCTAGAAAGCCTCAGGCAAGAATAATGTCACACACATATCCTAAACTCCAAAGGAGGCTAGGGAAATTTTCTGTTCTATCTGTTTTACTTTTTTATTATTATAGAATTTAATTTTTAGAATAATGTTAGACTCACTGAAAAATTGAGATTATACAGAAAGTTTCCATATAATGCGTCATCCACTTTCCTCTTAACATACTTTTTTAGCATTTCTTGCAATTAATGAATCAATACTGATACATTATTATAAAATGAAATATAATATAAATCCACAGGTTTTTTTTTTTCAGATTTCCTTTGCTGTTACCTTTTTTTTTTTTTTTTCGTTACAAGACTCATATAGGATATCAATCACATGTACTTATCATATCTTCTAAGTATTTCTTGGGTATGAAGATTTCTCGGACTTATTTTTTGTTGACCTAAAAAGTTTTGTGGAGTATTAGTTAAATATTTTGAAAGATTCCCTTCTCATGGAATTTCGCTATTGTTTCCTTCAGGGTTAGATCGGGGTTATCAATTTTTTGCAAGAAAGAGCAAGCAGGTAAAGTGCCATTTTTAACACATCATATCAAATCTACATAATATCACCATGATTCTGGCTGAGTTAGTGTTTGTCAAGTTCATCCAGCATAGGATCACTTTATTCCCTCATCCTCATACTTTGCTCTTTAGAAGGAAGTCATCATGTATACTCTACAGTTAGGTAGTGGGGATTTTTGCTGTCCCTCCTTTAGAGTAGAGTATCTACATAAACCATTTGGAATTTATTAGCACAGTAGAGTTGTCTATTTAATTATATCTATCTTTCTGTCTGTCTATCTATCTAATCATCTATCTATTCATACATTCATTCATTCAATCTTTAATTTAGATATCATTGGCATGCATGCATATATATATATACATATACACACACAAACACACACACACACACATACACATATATATATATATATACATATATACTTATTTTAGGTTTTAGGTTTTAACACATAGTACTATATTTTCTTGCTCAAATTGTTCTAACTTTGATCCTTGGGGACCCTTCCAGTTATCACCTATATCCCTATATCTCTTTAATGGACCTCCACCTATGTAGGATTTTTTTTAACTACTTCCTTACTTTCTGGCACTAAAAGATACTTCATACTCATCTTGTATATTTGCTATCCTTGTCCTACAATCAGCCATTCTTCCAAGGAAACTTGTTTCTTTTGATTAAACAATAGTATTGGAAACGAACATCTGGGTCTCAAGTCTTCTCTTGCTACAGTAGGGTTGTTGCACTTGGGTTCTCTCAATTGACAAAACAAGGAACGATAGGTGTGCATACAAACCTATTTATATATACATATGCAGAATATTTCTGCACACAACGATTTGTATCTCTGTTAAAGTAAACATGAATTTATCTTGATGTCTCCAAGTCTGATCCATTACCATTTAGATCATTCTAGGCTTATCTCCTTGAATATGTGTTAATTCCACTCCAAATCTAAGAAAGCTTGCTCCAACTATCCACCACTCATATAGGAATTGTTCAATTCCAGAGTAATATATAGAAAAATAGTTAACTACATCTCCATGAGAATAAAAACTCGAATGAAGTGATATGTAGAGAACTTATATGTAGTTTCTTTTGCATCACAGACTGCAGTTAATCCCAAAGCCACTTAGGTCAGCACCTTTCCCTATCACACCCCCTTCAGTACACTTGTTTCATTCATCTGTAATAATATTAGATTCTCTTGTCACCATCTGGTTTCTATCCTGAGATTCCTTGACTGGCAAAATTATGGTTTCTAAATTTCCATGCCTTAAGCTTCACTCTTTGTGCTGCAAAATTCTGTGGGCTTTGATAAATGCATATCATTATGTATCCACCACTACTTTACCATAGAGAACATTTTCACTACTTTGAATTAAAAGTCTCTGTGCTCTAAGTTTTCAACCCTCTCAACTTCCCTCAACCTGTGGCAATCGCTCACCATTTTATCTTTTCAATAATGTTGTCTATTCCAGTATGTGATATAACTGAAATCATACAGTTGTGGATTAAATTATGTCCCCCAAACACATGTTTAAACCTTAACCTCTGGTCTTCTAGTTGTGCTAGATCATATGGCAAGATGTTTAGCTTTGCAAGAAACTGCCAATCTGTTTTCTTATATACATGTGCCATTTTGCACTCTCATTAGCAAGACATTACAATCCCTGTTTCTCTTTATCGTCACCAACAATTGACAGTATCAGGTTTTTGGATTTTAACCTTTCTAATGTGGGGGTGTCTCGTTTTATTTGAAATTCCCTAATGAAAGATTTTAAGCACCTTTTCTTATGCTTCTTTGTCCTTTGTATATCTTCTTTGCTAAGTAAACTGCTCAAATAAACTGCCACTCTTTTAATTGGGCTGACTGAAAACATTTCTTGAATTTAAAGAGTATTTAGTATATTTTAGATGGAAATATTTTTCCCATATATGTTTCGAAATACTATTCAGTTTAAGTACATGGTAGGAAAATGTGTCAATCAAGTAAATCAGGAGAAATGCATTTTCATCAAAGGGAAATGCAGGTTCAAACTCTAAATTCAGAAAGCTCCTCTCCTATTCAAGAAGCAGAAGGAAGAACTGTGTACCTAGACAATAGTGAATGAAGGAGCTTGAGTGGTTGGCATGGTCCAGATGAGGCAAGACCATGGTTAAAAGTGTGCCATGTTTTTTCCAAGATCAATGGCAACCCAATGGAGGAATTCAAAAGAGGAAATGAAGACAGTTGCATAAACTTTAAGAAAAACCACTTTGGTTATGAAGAGAGTTTTAGAGGGCAAAATGATAAAATCATCTAGACAGCAAGTAAAATAGCCAAGGATGAACATGACTTCTTATATGCATATGGCCATGAAGACAGAAAAAGTGAATGGAAATCCTTTATATTTTAGATTTCTAATGAAAGGACTTTTACATGGATTAGAAATGTGTAGTAAAAGCAAGGTTTTTGGTTGTATCTGAGAAGATGCTTAAGTTATTTCTTTAGAGGGAGAATACAATAAAAGGAACAGAGTAGAATGGGATGACTATAAATGTATTTAAATAGATTAAATTATAATTTTGCACATGCTATTTTTTGCCTCAAGAGAAAAAAATTCAATTTTGTTTGCTATTTTATTCTTCTAACCATGAAAAATGCAAATAATTATTTACACTGAAATAAGTACCTGAAGCAGTATGACTTTCCATAAAATTTTTCAACATTTTCAGTTATTGAATTATTATAGTAGATCACCATGAATGCATAAAATAAATGCCATAAATATTATATGTCTATATATCTATATTATATATATATATATAAGCAGCCTTTGCTTTTTTTTGGCTATTGATATTTACCCTGTTGTGGGTTGCTTAGACATCACCTCTTTAAGCCTTGGCATCATCTCTTCATGAAGCTCATATTAAGATCATATTTACACTTGGAGCAACTCAAAATGCTACAAACATAGAGCTGTACTCATTGCATTTGTATCATCTGTTTATACATCTCTTTTCTGAACAAATATTGTAACTCCCTTCAATAGTCCATAAATAACTAAATATTTTTAATGAACTTTTATTCTTACTAGAATGTTTAGTGTATATGCTTATTTGTTTTCTCAAAAAAATGGTTTCTGACTTCTAGAAATTCATATATATATATGATTTTTAAAAAGAGGAACTTAATAAAAATTGTAAAATTCTAACAACCATATAAAAAAGAATGGTTTACCATATCAGCTCCAGCATACAAAGAGTTTATAAGTAATTACTCCATCTTTACAAAAGCAACATAAAAACTGAACAACCTGAAAATCAATAGCTTTTATTGGAGCCATCAGAGAATTGTGTTGCAAGGAAAACTGCCCCCAGGAGAGACAAGTGGATCTTGAGAAACACGGCTGAGATCATAAGCTGGTAGGAACACTCAAATGATAATCTTGATAAATTGCTGGGGGATGTGTATGCACTAACTTGTGAGTGAGAAACTCCTGGAGACTGCAGTCATAGAAAGCGGAGCTTTATTTCAGAAACTCACAGGAAAGAATCAAGGAAAATTAATTCCTGTCATTGGCAGGGGGAGTATTCTAGTTTGTTAGCTGTCAGAATGCAATATACCAGAGACAGAATGGCTTTTAAAAAGGGGAATTTAATAAGTTACTAGTTTGCAGTTCTAAGGCCAAGAAAATGTCCCAATTAAACAAGTCTATAGAAATACATCCTTATATATTGATAAGATTATGGCCATGAGAAGAGATTCAAAGAGTACTTATAACTCAATACTGCATGATTTCTGGAAAGGTCAACTGTTACAAACGATAAACCCATTTTAAATGCTGACCCACAAGAATCTTTTGCTAAGTGTTCAAATAGGCTGATTGTAATGCAAGCATAGAGGTTGTAATTGTTAAACTTGTAGCATGGTAAAGCTGCTTTTCAATACTTTTATGGACGCTTCCTTGGACTTATTCAGCAACATATTGGCTAATATGTACCACAAATTAGGTCATTCCTCTCTCAAGTTCCCTTCCAAGGCAATAGCATTAGGCACCCCAGTTTTATTGAATACAACATTTGTTTCTGTGACCATTAGAGTCTTTAAAGTGCAGCCACATCTTAGGACGATACTTCTCCAGATACAAAAGTTGTTTGCTGTCAAAGGCTTCATAGCACATTTGTCTTATGAATTGTACTGCATCTTCATATTTCATTCCGACTTCAGGCAATGCTAGGGCAATACACACTCGAACTCTCCCAAGACTTGCCACACAATGAACATCAACGCAGCCACAGGTTCTTCATAAAACTTAACTTTTACAAGACTTAACCGATCATGAACTATATGATTGGATGGTGATGCACCCTCATCAAATGACCAATCAAGAACATAGATGCCTTCTTTCTCCACTAGGCCAGTGTCTTAAGATGCTGTGCATACTCTTACTTTTGTGCCAACTCCAAGCTTTTTAATTTCCTATATGAATTTGCTTAACATTGCATTCCACAGGAGTTGGGTGGTTCATTTCAGCCATGTTAATTTAGTTAAAATATACTCAATAGGGTTCTGAAAGAATTTTAAAATTTGAGTACAGAGAAGATATAAAGAAACTGAAACCTACTTCAATATACTTCACTTAAAATTCTCAGTGTTTTGAGTATGAAGATGGGAGTAATGGGAAATGAAATGAACCTCCTAACAAGAAGCAGTGATTCTTCAATCCAGTAATACTGAGGCAATATAAAGTAGTGCACTGTAGTTTACCCCATCCAGGTTAGAATTCTTATAAAATGCTCTGCAAATTTCAATTCAACCCTTCTGTGTCCAGGTTAACCACTCTAATGAAGGTTTCTTCGTGGCGTAGTAATGAGTTTCTACAGTGTTTGCATAGAGGTTGTGCTGTGCCTGACAGTAATCTCCATGGTCCTTCAGAACCTCCATAAATGTATGACCGAAAACATCACAGAACTGAGGAATATGCTTACTCATTGAAGATTGTGGCCTAATCACACAGCCCGTCCCAAGGTGACAATGAAATTGGCAACAACAATGGGACCAGGCTCTACCATTTCTTTAGTTTGTTATTACCTAAATTCTTTACCAGATGTAGTGACAATGAAGTCAGAGATCTTGTCTGTTTAAGTCTGTACTATGTCTCCAGCATACGTTACTACTTCTGTCTCATTTTAATTTTTAAATAACTATTTGCTGACTGATCAATGGATGAAAAAAAATTCAAGTGACAAATACGGTGATTTGTGCTGAATCATATATCATACCTGCTATTTTTTCTCTGCCTTTAAAATAATATTCATTTTTTATTCTCTACTCAAGATTTATTGTCACCAAGAAGGCATATAGATTATTTAAAATAGTTTTATTTTTCTCCACTGATTCCACATGGTACACTCGATCTTTAATTTATTTTTTGTTTTTTTGCACCACAAATCTTAATTCTATTTTAATTAGTCCTAACTGTTATTTGAGTTAAAATTATTTACCTGTTACTTGAGTTTTAAAAATGGTATTGAACAGTATCTGAGTGAAATATTAAAACTAATTTAAATTTTAAAGTTAGTAGAATAAATCCAATTTTATTGAGAAGTAAAGTGACGATTTATAGAACTATGTTTTACTTTTATTATAGAAGTACCTTGATATTTATGATTTCCAGTTATTTTATTAATATTTTATGCAAATACCCTGTCAATATGCTACATAAGAACTTTTGTTAAATAGTCATCTTAATAGCTACAAATCTATATCTCTAATCTTATGTATGCTATATACAAACATTGATTGATATGCTCTATAAATTTCTAATAGAATTAGGAAATAAAATAAATAACAATTTGCTTCCTGACTTTTCATCACTTGTAGCAAAAACACTTCCAATGCATTAGTAATGAAAAATTCACAATAACCTCATTATTATTTACAGTTAACTCATTTCAGAGATTATCCTGGTTATATGATTATTTTAGTTTGTAAAGGCTGCCATAATGTAATGTACCAGAAACAGAATGGCTTTTAAATAGGGGAATTTATTAAGTTGTACGTTTATAGTACTAACGCCATGAAAATATCCAAATTAAGGCATTCTGGGAAAGATACATTGATTCAAGAAAGACTGACAGGTCCAGAACACCTGTCAGCTGGAAAGGCACATGGCCATGTCTGCTAGCCCTCTCTCCCAGCTTCCTGTTTCATGAAGCTCCCCTGGGGGCATTTTTCTTCTTCATCTCCAAATCTCCAAAGGTGTCTGGTTTTGTGAACTCTGATGGCTCAGAGTCTTTTCCAAAATGGTTTTCTCTAAAGGGTTCCAGTTTGTAACCCCACCTTGAATGGGTGGAAACACATCTCCATAGAAAACATCTAATCAAGTTACCACCCACAATTAGGTGGGTCACTTCTCCATGGAAACAATCAAAAAGATCCCAGCCAGCAGTATTGAATGAGGATCGAGGGACATGGCTTTTCTGTGGTACATAACAGCTTCAAATCAGCACAACGATTTATGGATTTGGCAGGTTTTTGATATTTTCTCAACTGCTACTTTTCAATTTGATTATAATTAAAATTTTATGTTCATATTTATGGACTTCAGATGCAATGGAAAATTTTACATCTCATTTTTTCTGTGAGTATTACTCTATTTTTTACCTCCTTGTTACTGAACATGAGCATTTGTCTAAATATAAGCCTTTTGACTATAATCATAACTTTAAGCTTTTAGCTAATGGGGTGAATAAATCAGTAGGAGATCCTATAAGATATGTATATATCACTGGACAATTGAAAAATTAACTCATAAAAGACAGCAGCATTCTCATCAGATGGATGGAAGGAAAACTGTGTGTATTTTTTCTGCTAAACCTTGTTTCAGGCATTTCTACTGCGCAAAATACTATTATGTTTGTGAAAACTGTCAGTAGATGAATAAGTTTCATTGTATGAGGAGTAAAATCTAGTGTGATATCAATTGTGGATATATTGACTTCTTCCATGCAGGTTGTCATGGTCAGGTTCATGTGTCAACTTGGCCAAGTGGTGCCTAAGTCTAGTTGGGCACGTACTGACTTGTCTGTTGCAATGAGGACATTTCATAAAATTAGATCATGACCATGTCAGCTGCATCCACAGCTGATTCCATTTGTATTCAGCCAAAGGGAGGGTCTTCTGCAATGAGTGTTGCTCAATCTAAAATCGCTGGAAGCCTTTTAAGGAGGATTCAGAAGACACAGGCTCTCTTCCTGCTTCGGCTGGCAAGCCTCTCCTGTGGAGTTCATCCAGACCCTCCATTGGAATCGTTGGCTTCACAGCCTGCCCTGCGGATTTTGGACTCTGCATTACTGCGGTCACGTGAGACACTTCTATGAATTTTATATTTGCGAGTATTCCCTGTTGATTCTGTTTCTCTAGAGAACTCTAACTAATAAACAGGTTTTATTATTTGATTTATATGTGTCCAATATTACTTTCTTCTCTCAGAAACAGATATAATCTACCAACCACTTTTGTAGGTCAGGACTACAAAGATGATTAATGTATTAAGCTAATTTTTGAAATATTTACTACACATGCAATGATATAGCTACATAAAATGTATATGTCGGAATATAGACTTGGTAATAGCTTCACAGGAGTCACCACTGAGGTGACTTAGACTATGACATCACTACAGATAAAACTTGGGCAAAAGACTCTGGGGAACAAAGATGCAAAGATATTAAAGATATCAAATGGACCTAGCAGATGAGCTTTCTGTGTAAACACTGCATACTGTCCTTGAAATTGGGTATAGATTTAAGATCCCGGACTAAGTAAAAATTTCTATACTTAAAATTACATCGTTCACAATAGATGAATTCTATGAGAGGTTCAGTTGAGAGCTATTCACTGAATAGCAATCAGTAGGTGAAATTTTGCAGGATGTTCATCTCTTGAAGGCACATAGACCAGCTAGGGCCATGTGCATGAAAATGCCGGCTAGCTAACAGTTAATCCAGAGAAAATTTTAGACAATAATTATTGGAATCTTTTTTTTAGCTTGTATATGACATTCTAAATATGATTAATGATAATTAATATAACCTAAACATATGGCTTAGAAAATTCTAACTTGAATGTATCTCCCAGCCAATCTAGAGAATAGAACATTAACAATTTGGAAGAATCTTCTTTCTCCCTGCTATTTCATACTCCCTGCTTCATCATCAGCTATTATATTACCATCAGTTTTTGGTAATATAAAATATTCTATCCCTAAAAGTATTTATGTCCCTAAACTATTGTTTGATTATGCCTACATTGACCTTTATATAAAGAAAAATATTCTTTTTGTATTTTCTATGCCATGACATTTCTTTTTTTCAGAATTACATATTTGAGATTATGTGGGTACCAGAGTATATCATTTTTTTATGCTGTACAGAATTCAAATGTGTGAACACAATTTAGTTTGCCATTTCATAGTATATTCCACTTTATTTTTAGCAAGAAAAAATTCAATTTCATTGAGTGTTTCCAAGTTGTTTTCCAAGTGGCTTTGATTTGTCATAAAAATGAATGTAATTTGGTTATAAAGTCTAAAAAATTATTGCCTACATTGAAAAGTTTGCCTTGTGTGACATTTTAATAAAGTCATACCATACACTTGCTAGATAAGGAATGTGGAATGAAATGATGACTTCAATTTCAAATACAGTAACTTTGTATTTGAAACAAATTTCAAATACAAAACTGTCAATATATGTCTAGGTGATGATATTTGTTGTGATTTTTATACATTAAATATTTAACAGTTTATATTTCCAATAATGGAAAAACATGTAAATGTTTGTCATTTTTAGAGTTATGAAATATAAACCTGAAATTTTTGCTGAAAATTTCCTCAATTGTGTGCCTTTTATCAATTATTCAGTAAGTGCAAAACATTGCTTACCATATAACATTTTCAAAAATACCAATTGTTCTATCAATAAATTTATGATTATGTTTCTCCTCAATTTTATAGTACTTCTTGTCTCTAAGCCAAACTATCGAGCACATAGGGCAGGCACTGATAAACTCCATTCTCTCCAGACAGTATGCTGCAAGCAACAATAGGGAAAAAAAAAAACAAATGGGACTTTATCAAAATAAAAAATTTTTCACCTGAAATGACTTTATCATGAAATAAAACAACAATCTACACCATGGGTTAACATATTTGGATACCATGTATGAAATAAAGTTTTGTTATCCCAAATACATGAAAAAATAATTTACTTTAACACCAAAAGAGAAACAACCCAAATAAAAAAAAATGGGCAAAAGGCTTGAATAGACATCTCTCCAAAAAGACATAAAAATGACCAGAAAGTCCATTGAAAGATGCTAAACATCATTAGCCATCAGAGAAATACAAATCAAAACCACAAGATACCATTTCATACACAGTAGAATAGCTATCATGAAAAAAATAAAAAAAATAAAAATAAAAGTACAAGTGTACTTTTGCACAGTGATGTTCATATAGGATTATCCACAATTTTTAAAGATGGAAATCTAAGTGGCCATCAACAAATGAATGGATAAACAAGATGACAATATATACATATAACTGAGTATTACTTAGCCATAAAAATAATGAAGTTCTAATACTTGCAGCAACATGGATGTACCTTAAAGACATCTGTTGAGTGATATGTCAGGCAGAAAAGGTCAATAGTACATGATCTCACTGATATTAAATAATTAGAATAAGCAAACTCATACAGCCCAATTCTACAATATACATTACCAGGGGATGTGGTGGGAATAGAGAATAAGGAGTTAGTTAGTTATTGATGGTTTATTTGCAGGATTGGAGAACTTGTGCGCTTATCTCCTAGACTGTTGACCACATTCTATTTCTTGACCTGGGTGGTGGCTACATGAACGTGATAGTTCATTAATATAATCCTTTATAATTTGTAAATTATACCTTGATATGTTTTATAGTAATTTGAATGATTAATTTGAAATTTTGATATAACTGAATTACAATAAAAAATTATGAACAAGTTGTAGATTGGCCTTTTCAAACTGAATCAAGTTTAAAAATTTTAGCAAAGAAAAATGAGGACATTCCACAATGACTCTCTTCCATTTAGATGTCTACTTCACTATGGCTTCTCATCCCTTATGAGGTGCCTTCCTTTGTTACTTAAATTCCATTCAAAGCAATTTTTTTGGCATTTCTCAAATACATTTTTTGTCTTTTGATTGTTGCTCAAACTCTCTCTCATTAGTACTTTCTTGGTTCCTTTAATCTGCGATTTGACCCTAGTTCTTGACTTTTTAAGTGGAGCCCTGACAAATTCCCTCACTTGATTTCTTTCTGATTAATCAGTAGTCAGGCTTGGAACTTAGTTCTATTCTGTCATTTACCAGTTTATATATCACACCTTCAGTTATGATTTGTCTAATCACTTGATTCCTAAAACCACTGCTGTCGTACAGGATTCAGACAATCTCCTTCTGTGATCCTGAACTTCTTAGAAATGGCATGGTCCCACATAGGACTCAATTTTAAGACCTAAGCAAGATTTCCTGAAGATGCAGTACTCATCCAAAGAAATTAATTACCAATATCTTTCTGGAAATTTCATAAATATAGTCTTTTAGCTATTAGGTTAGTGAAGAAAAGCCAGATAGATCAAAGAGTGAAATTAGAGGTTTGAAGTTGGAATCTAGTGGGCTTAAATTGCAATCTTGGACATGTTATATGTCCAGATATACATAAACTACTGAATGCAATGCCTCAAAATAATAATATACAATAAATGTTCTTTTATATTTGTTTCTCCACAAATAATCATGCTAGCATGTGAAACAAATGGCAAATAACACCAATTATATTTGTAATTTCTTGGGTGGAAACATTTAATTTTCTCAAATTGACAACTGTCACTCTTGATGTTGAATCTACTTAATGCACAATGGGATAACACACAACTGGATGTATAAACAGATATTCAAGTGTCCAGAAAAATGGCTTAAATTCAAAATATTTTAGAAAAAATTGGTATATCCATTTTCTAAGGTAAAGATAAATCTGATGCTCTATGTGGTATTTATTTCCCCTTGATATTTCAAAATTAGGCTCTAATGTGTTTATTCTTGAGATATAATATAAAATTCTTCTAAAATAAAAAAGAGAAAGAAATTAACACCTCAATTAGCTATGTAGTTAGACATGAAAGAAGAATGCACAATTTGTATTTTACCCCTATGGGAAAATAATTTTATATCTAGTGAATCTTTTGCATCCAAGCAATTTAATATCAATATTCTCTTGCAGAACTGAATAATGTGATTTTTTTAAGTACTTAACTTGGGTTTAGAAAATATTATTAAAATATTTCCACATTATATCATATCAGTTTCATTTCATAAAACAGAATTAATTGATATCTCAAAATAATGAATATTTGATTAATCCTGACAATGATAAAGTCTTTACAGATACCCTCAATGTTTGCAGCACTGCTTTCTCCTAACAGAAGCATGAGTATTGGGGGGAAATATAAGGTATTTAATTTGCCAAATATATGATCCAAGACATGACAGGAGAACTTTGTCCTACAGGAGCTTATAATTTTACAAGTAGAAAAGTCACATGATATATTGATAACATTGTGAATGTCTGTAAATAGTTGGTGAGGGAGAGGGCAACAGATGCTTAAAAAGCAGTCAAAAATAACAACAACCGAGATTGAAAATACTCCCCATCGTTAGATAATATTTTATTGGTTTATGTTCTTTATTCAGTAAATCAGGAAGCAAATTATTTTGTAGTCTGCATAATTTGGTTTCTTCATATTTTCTGAGCCACAGCTTTCCCCATTGTTGCATTGTATGAGCTAAGCTGTGTTTGAATTCCTGAAGAACCAAAATTTTATACATCTCTGTACAATTTTCATAAGCTTTTATCTCTATTTGGAATAGAGCCTTTTGCCTGTTTATGTAAGCTGTCCTTCATTTTAGGTTTTATTTAGAGATCCTCTGAATCTAGCACATGACTTCAAATATTCCAATCATCAGTTTATTATCATTACTTGTTATACATTGGTGTTTCATTTTTCTCTGAATCCAAGACAGCATAGACAACTTCTCAGTATTTTGTTGTTCTTATCGTTGTTTTATTCTGTCATTTGCAAGTATAGTGCATGCTTAATAGCTGTTGATAGGTGGGAAGGATTTAATTTTATGAAGTAAATACTTCCTTATTTGTATAGAAGTCTGTATTTATTGCCTAGGCTCAACAGGACAAAATCCTTTATCATACCTAAAGGCCTCATCGGTGCATTTTCCTAGCATATAATTCTAGTGATCTTGTTGCATAAGAACAAGATCAGGAAATTGGAAGTTTTGAAATGTGAGCTAATTACTAATCATTTTTTTTATTAATTAAAAAAAATAAACTAACACAACATTTACAAATCATTCCATTCTACATATGCAATCACTAATTCTTAACATCATCACATAGATGTATGATCATCATTTCTTAGTACATATGCATCGATTTAGAAAAAGAAATAGCAAGACAACAGAAAAAGAAATAAAATGATAATATAGAGAAAAAATAAAAATAAAAATAAAAAATACGAAAATATATAAGAAAAAAATAAAAAAACAAAAAACAAACAAACAAAAAAACTATAGCTCAGATGCAGCTTCATTCAGTGTTTTAACATAATTACATTACAATTAGGTAGTATTGTGCTGTCCATTTTTTTTTTTTTTAGAAATCATACCATTCTACATATGCAATCAGTAATTCTTAACATCATCACATAGATGCATGATCATCGTTTCTTAGTACATTTGCATCGGTTTAGAAGAACTAGAAATATAACCGAAAAAGATATAGAATGTTAATATAGAGAAAAAAAATAAAAGTAATAATAGTAAGAACAAAACAAAAGAAAACAAAACAAAACAAAAACCTATAGCTCGGATGCAGCTTCATTCAGTGTTTTAACATGATTATTTTACAATTAGGTATTATTGTGCTGCCCATTTTTGAGTTTTTGTATCTAGTCCTATTGCACAGTCTGTATCCCATCAGCTCCAATTACCCATTATCTTACCCTGTTTCTAACTCCTGCTGAACTCTGTTACCAATGACATATTCCAAGTTTATTCTCGAGTGTCGATTCACATCATTGGGACCATACAGTATTTGTCTTTTAGTTTTTGGTTAGACTCACTCAGCATAATGTTCTCTAGGTCCATCCATGTTATTACATGCTTCATAAGTTTATCCTGCCTTAAAGCTGCATAATATTCCATCGTATGTATATGCCACAGTTTGTTTAGCCACTCGTCTGTTGATGGACATTTTGGCTGTTTCCATCTCTTTGCAATTGTAAATAACACTGCTGTAAACATTGGTGTGCAAATGTCCGTTTGAGTTTTTGCCCTTAATTCCTTTGGGTAGATTCCCAGCAATGGTATTGCTGGGTCGTATAGCAATTCTATATTCAGCTTTTTGAGGAACCGCCAAACTGCCTTCCACAGTGGTTGCACCATTTGACATTCCCACAAACAGTGGATAAGTGTGCCTCTTTCACCACATCCTCTCCAGCACTTGTCATTTTCTGTTTTGTTGATAATGGCCATTCTACTGGGTGTGAGATGATATCTCATTGTGGTTTTGATTTGCATTTCTCTAATGGCCAGGGACATTGAGCATCTCTTCATGTGCCTTTTGGCCATTTGTATTTCGTCCTCTGAGAGGTGTCTATTCAAGTCTTTTTCCCATTTTGTAATTGGGTTGGCTGTCTTTTTGTTGTTGAGTTGGACAATCTCTTTATAAATCTGGATACTAGACCTTTATCTGATATGTCGTTTCCAAATATTGATTCCCATTGTGTAGGCTGTCTTTCTACTTTCTTGATGAAGTTCTTTGATGCACAAAAGTGTTTAATTTTGAGGAGTTCCCATTTATTTATTTCCTTCTTCAGTGCTCTTGCTTTAGGTTTAAGGTCCATAAAACTGTCTCCAATTGTAAGATTCATAAGATATCTCCCTACATTTTCCTCTAACTGTTCTATGGTCTTAGACCTAACGTTTAGATCTTTGATCCATTTTGAGTTAACTTTTGTGTAGGGTGTGAGATATGGGTCTTCTTTCACTCTTTTGCATATGGATATCCAGTTCTCTAGGCACCATTTATTGAAGAGACTGTTCTGTCCCAGGTGAGTTGGCTTGACTGCCTTATCAAAGATCAAATGTCCATAGACGAGAGGGTCTATATCTGAGCACTCTATTCGATTCCATTGGTCGAGATATCTATCTTTATGCCAATACCATGCTGTTTTGACCACTGTGGCTTCATAATATGCCTTAAAGTCAGGCAGTGCAAGACCTCCAGCTTCGTTTTTTTTCCTCAAGATGTTTTTAGCAATTCAGGGCACCCTGCCCTTCCAGATAAATTTGCTTATTGGTTTTTCTATTTCTGAAAAATAAGTTGTTGGGATTTTGATTGGTATTGCATTGAATCTGTAAATCAATTTAGATAGGATTGACATCTTAACTATATTTGGTCTTCCAATCCATGAACACGGTATGCCCTTCCATCTATTTAGGTCTTCTGTGATTTCCTTTAGCAGTTTTTTGTAGTTTTCTTTATATAGTTTTTTTGTCTCTTTAGTTAAATTTATTCCTAGGTATTTTATTCTTTTAGTTGCAATTGTAAATGGGATTCGTTTCTTGATTTCCCCCTCCACTTGTTCATTGCTAGTGTATAGAAATGTTACAGATTTTTGAATGTTGATCTTGTAACCTGCTACTTTGCTGTACTCATTTATTAGCTCTAGTAGTTTTGTTGTGGATTTTTCCAGGTTTTCAACGTATGGTATCATCTCGTCTGCAAACAGTGATAGTTTTACTTCTTCCTTTCCAATTTTGATGCCTTGTATTTCTTTTTCTTGTCTAATTGCTCTGGCTAGAACCTCCAACACAATGTTGAATAATAGTGGTGATAGTGGACATCCTTGTCATGTTCCTGATCTTAGGGGGAAAGTTTTCAATTTTTCCCCATTAAGGATGATATTAGCTGTGGGTTTTTCATATATTCCCTCTATCATTTTAAGGAAGTCCCCTTGTATTCCTATCCTTTGAAGTGTTTTCAAAAGGAAAGGATGTTGAATCTTGTCAAATGCCTTGTCTGTATCAATTGAGATGATCATGTGATTTTTCTGCTTTGATTTGTTGATATGGTGTATTACATTAATTGATTTTCTTATGTTGAACCATCCTTGCATACCTGGGATGAAGCCTACTTGGTCATGATGTATAATTCTTTTAATGTGTTGTTGGATACGATTTGCTAGAATTTTATTGAGGATTTTTGCATCTATATTCATTAGAGAGATTGGCCTGTAGCTTTCTTTTTTTATAATATCTTTGCCTGGTTTTGGTATGAGGGTGATGTTTGTTTCATAGAATGAATTAGGTGGTTTTCCCTCCGCTTCGATTTTTTTGAAGAGTTTGAGGAGAGTTGGTACTAATTCTTTCTGGAATGTTTGGTAGAATTCACATGTGAAGCCGTCTGGTCCTGGACTTTTCTTTTTAGTAAGCTTTTGAATGACTGATTCAATTTCTTTACTTGTGATTGGTTTGTTGAGGTCATCTATGTCTTCTTGAGTCAAAGTTGGTTGTTCATGTCTTTCCAGGAACCCGTCCATTTCCTCTAAATTGTTGTATTTATTAGCGTAAAGTTTTTCATAGTATCCTGTTATTACCTCCTTTATCTCTGTGAGGTCAGTAGTTATGTCTCCTCTTCCATTTCTGATCTTATTTATTTGCATCCTCTCTCTTCTTCTTTTTGTCAATCTTGCTAAGGGCCCATCAATCTTATTGATTTTCTCATAGAACCAACTTCTGGCCTTATTGATTTTCTCTATTGTTTTCATGTTTTCAATTTCATTTATTTCTGCTCTAATCTTTGTTATTTCTTTCCTTTTGCTTGCTTTGGGATTAGTTTGCTGTTCTTTCTCCAGTTCCTCCAAATGGATAGTTAATTCCTGAATTTTTGCCTTTTCTTCTTTTCTGATATAGGCATTTAGGGCAATAAATTTCCCACTTAGCACTGCCTTTGCTGCGTCCCATAAGTTTTGATATGTTGTGTTTTCATTTTCATTCGCCTCGAGGTATTTGCTAATTTCTCTAGCAATTTCTTCTTTAACCCACTCATTGTTTCAGAGTGTGTTTTTGAGCCTCCACGTATTTGTGAATTTTCTGGCACTCCGCCTATTATTGATTTCCAACTTCATTCCTTTATGATCCGAGAAAGTGTTGTGTATGATTTCAATCTGTTTAAATGTGTTAAGACTTGCTTTGTGACCCAGCATATGGTCTATCTTTGAGAATGATCCATGAGCACTTGAGAAAAAGGTGTATCCTGCTCTTGTGGGATGTAATGTCCTATAAATGTCTGTTAAGTCTAGCTCCTTTATAGTAATATTCAGATTCTCTATTTCTTTATTGATCCTCTGTCTAGATGTTCTGTCCCTTGATGAGAGTGGTGAGTTGAAGTCTCCAACTATTATGGTATATGAGTCTATTACCCTTTTCAGTGTTTGCAGTGTATTCCTCACGTATTTTGGGGCATTCTGGTTCGGTGCATAAATATTTATGATTTTTATGTCTTCTTGTTTAATTGTTCCTTTTATTAGTATATAGTGTCCCTCTTTGTCTCTTTTAACTGTTTTACATTTGAAGTCTAATTTGTTGGATATTAGTGTAGCCACTCCTGCTCTTTTCTGGTTGTTATTTGCATGAAATATCTTTTCCCAACCTTTCACTTTCAACCTATGTTTATCTTTGGGTCTAAGATGTGTTTCCTGTAGACAGCATATAGAAGGATCCTGTTTTTTAATCCATTCTGCCAATCTATGTCTTTTGATTGAGGAATTCAGTCCATTGACATTTAGTGTTATTACTGTTTGGATAATATTTTCCTCTATCATTTTGTCTTTTGTATTATATATATATCATATCTGATTTTCCTTCTTTCTACACTCTTCTCCATACCTCTCTTCTGTCTTTTTGTATCTGACTCTAGTGCTCCCTTTAGTATTTCTTGCAGAGCTGGTCTCTTGGTCACAAATTCTCTCAGTGACTTTTTGTCTGAGAATGTTTTAATTTCTCCCTCATTTTTGAAGGATAATTTTGCTGGATATAGGAGTCTTGGTTGGCAGTTTTTCTCTTTTAGTAATTTAAATATATCATCCCACTGTCTTCTAGCTTCCATGGTTTATGCTGAGAAATCTACACATAGTCTTATTGGGTTTCCCTTGTATGTGATGGATTGTTTTTCTCTTGCTGCTTTCAAGATCCTCTCTTTCTCTTTGACCTCTGACATTGTAACTAGTAAGTGTCTTGGAGAACGCCTATTTGGGTCTAATCTCTTTGGGGTGCACTGCACTTCTTGGATCTGTAATTTTAGGTCTTTCCTAAGAGTTGGGAAATTTTCAGTGATAATTTCTTCCATTAGTTTTTCTCCTCCTTTTCCCTTCTCTTCTCCTTCTGGGACACCCACAGCACGTATATTTGTGTGGTTCATATTGTCCTTGAGTTCCCTGATACCCTGTTCAAATTTTTCCATTCTTTTCCCGATAGATTCTGTTTCTTTTTGGAATTCAGATGTTCCCTCCTCCAAATCACTAATTCTATCTTCTGTCTCTTTAAATCTATCATTGTAGGTATCCATTGTTTTTTCCATCTTTTCTACTTTATCCTTCACTTCCATAAGTTCTGTGATTTGTTTTTTCAGTTTTTCTATTTCTTCTTTATGTTCAGCCCATGTCCTCTTCATGTCCTCCCTCAATTTATTGATTTAATTTTTGAAGAGGTTTTCCATTTCTGTTCATATATTCAGCATTAGTTGTCTCAGCTCTTGTATCTCATTTGAACTATTGGTTTGTTCCTTTGACCGGGCCATATTCTCAATCTTCTGAGCGTGGACAGTTATCTTCTGCTGCTGGCGTCTGGGCATTTAGTCAGATTTCCCTGGGTGTCGGACCCAACAGGGGTGTAAGATTTTTCTGTGAAATCTCTGGGTACTGTTTTTCTTATCCTGCCCAGTAGGTGGCGTTCGTGGCACACGTTTGTCTCAAGTGTTTGGAATGGATCCCCCGGTCACCGATCTCCGTGGCCTGGGGATTTACAATCCAATTCTCTCCGTTGGTTCAGGGGCCACGTGTGGTGGGGCCGTCAGCCGCCACGGCTTGAGGGGACCCTGTGGCTGATCGCTGGCCGCAGCGGGCCCGGGGAATTCGCCACTGGACCAGGCAGTTGCCCTCGGGGGAGGGGCGTTGGTCACCGGTCGCTGCGTCCTGGGGAATTCCCCACCGGACCAGGAAGCCACCCACGGGGGGGGGGGCACCGCCACTTGGATAGCCCTCTGATCTGAGTCTCGTAGCCGCGGACTCGAAGCCGAGACTCGAAGCCGCTCGCAAAAGAGGGGCGCCAGCCGCCTCGGCTTGGGAAACTTGCCTCTCTGAGACTCTCAGCCGGCCCAGGAAGGAGGGAGGGAGTAGCTCTGACCGCCGCAGCTGCCGCTGCTCGGGAAATCGCGCGCTGCTCGGGATCTCACCGCAGCCGAGTCTCGCAGTCAGACTAGCCAGTCCAGACTGGGGTACGCTGTGTGTCCATTTCCTGCCGTAGCGCCGGGAGCTGTTCTGCACTGTTTCAGTTCACCTAGTAGTTGCTTTGGAGGAGGAGGAACTAAGATGCATGTACCTTACTAAGCCGCCATCTCGGAACCACTAATAAACTTTTAAAGACAAGTCTCAGAACAAATGTAAGTTCACAGAGAGATGCCAATGAACATACCTAGACATTTGTAAAGCCCAATACAAATTGGTTTTATTTCCCTAGGGCAGATTGTTTTCAGAAGAAAGAATCTAGAAGGAGCTGAAATAACTATGGGGGCCAGCTGATTATAAGCACATATTATGCTTGGTGAGGATTAAGGAAATTCAGGTATTTTTCTAATATGAAGTATAACTATTTTTCCATGCTGAAATTTTGAAAAAGGAATTTAGAATTTAAAACCTTAACATATAATATTGATTGATATTTTCACTTCCTTTGCTGTGCCCGACATCCCCTTTGTGGTCTCTTAAAATTAAATACTTTGGCTTAAACATCTGTTTATAAAACAACAAAAATAAGGAGTTCAGTTCAAATAAAATGAATGTAACATGGTGCATCAAGTACATTGATGCTATCCTTTTTATGCAATACAATAAAATAAAAGAATAAGCTACTAACTGCCTGTAGCTCTATGTTCAAGAATCATGGGTGACATATTAAAAAAACAAACAAAGAAAAAACACAAGAGGTCATCTTTTCCAACCACAGAAGATAATTTTGGTATGGTCTGTATCTATTATCCATCTACACAGATAATCAAAGCAGGCAGGTTTGTGTTTTCTATTGAGCGACTGAATTAATCATCTTTTACAACCATGTCCTTGAAACCAGATAATGGTAGTGTCGTATCATTCACTTTCCTCAATATATGTGAAGTACATCTTTCTTTATATTTTAGTTTTTAAATTTTTTTCTATGTGTTGGGTTTAAAACTAATGTTCAGAAAATAAGTGTATTCCCCTTCAGCAGTATCTTAGATGATAAATTATTTTTTCATTATTTTACTGTGCCTGATTATAAGATTTGATATCTTGATTGAAAAATAAACTTATGTATATTGATGATTTATTTTTCCCTGAGGTGTCCACTCATTTGTTTATGTCTTTTGCCTTTTTTGTTTTTTGTGTTCTAAGTTTCTTTAATGGACCATTTAAGTTGTTTTTTAGTTTTTTAAAGGCATTAAAATATATTATATTGGAAATGAAAGTGAGATTAATGCTCATACTAAGAAAAAGGATTGTACAATTAAGTTGCAATTGAAACGCTCATCTTCTAACTAGTGATTAAAGTGAGACAGAATGATACTATTTTTTAATTATCGTAAACCAGTCCTGGTAATCAAAGCATACTTAGCTCTAATCTGATTGCTGACATTGACTCCTTTTTTTGCCATTTGGAGACTTTTTAATTCTTCTGCTAACATTTGCTGTCTATAGAATGAAGATAATAAGACCTGTGCCTCTCAAAGATATATAAGTAGAAATGCTGCATATAAAACAGAATAAACTGGAAATTAAGAAAATATATTCATATGTGTACATACTTATATTCATATATTATACACACAAATAAACATGAAACTATGACAAAACATCTTATTTTATATGTTTAAGAAATATTTCTAAAAATTGATCAAATAAAAATAAATGAAGTATTTCATAAAACAATGTTTACATATAATAACTATCAGTTAAAAAGAGATTTAAAATATTTGTGTCCCAACAACATTTGTTACAAAGTAAAAATTATATTTCTTGGAACTTTAAATACTGTGTGATGCAATTATCTTGTAATATATATTATAGTTGGTCTTAAAACTGACTTATAAAAATATATTAATGAGAAACTTATCTCATTTTAATAGGTATAAATATAAAAACAAATAAAAATAAACCAAATAAGAGCAAAACCATTTTTCGTACTGTAAAGAGAACCTAACTATTTGCCTTCAAGAAGTCTTACTTAAAACTCTTGAATTTGTTCAAGCAAGTTGGTTTTAATCTTAGGTGTCATATAGAAATCATGGTCAAGTTCCTACTATGAACAGATCTAAAGTTTCAAGTGACTATTCCTAGTAATCACTTTTCTATGGAGCTAGATTTACAGTTTGAGAAGAGAGAATTTATATAACCTTACAGTGTATTTCCAGAGTGCAGCAGAGTTGATAAAAATAGGAAGCACTAAGATGATCCGTAATTAATTTCAAAGTTTAACAATTTTGTAAAGTAAGTGGTCTGTGAGGCAACTGCAAGTGGTAGATATTTTTCTATTTCGTTTCATTTTGCAAACCTCATATTCACAGTGTTTCCATTTTCCATGTATATAATCTTGGAAAATAAATCGATATCATCACAATTTCCCTACAGGAATATATTCTGTCATTGCCTTTATTTAGCAGTTGAGAAATTGAAACTCAAACCAATTTAATGACAGAGATTACAATGCCAGAGCTTTCCAACTCCGAATCTGCATGCATTCTCTCCTTTGTACAATTATATATCTCTTTATACCATTTTATATAGCTTTAACACATTGTTAATGCAATAGACATCAATATTTTTAAGGTATAAATATTGAATGGATTATTGTTAGATAACTTATTTCATTTAACTTTAATGAATATGTTACATATGTTCGCAGAAGAACAAAAAATGATATAAGTTGAAGGAATAGCATTTTATTCAATCTGTACAGTTTTCCCAAATTGATGTTTATCTGAAACAGAATGTAACATTTCCAAAGACAGTTCACTTTTCTTTCACCATGCGTTTTTTCCTGAGTTGACATTTGTTTTTTTGCATGATGATTAGTGTGATGAACATATTTTGCATTTAGCAAAAATAGAACTGTCCCCAAATAAAGAAACTTTAAAATAATACAATTAGGTATTCATAAGGTACTGATGCTGATGGAGTTCAGAAACTAACATATAAAATAATTTCATTTCCAGGTAAGAAATTAAGAAAGTTGTGGAAAGTCTAATTCCCACTCCCAATAAAAAATTCAGATCGTGACAATTAGAAGCTAATTTTAATGAGCCACTAAACTGTAACCATTTTAAGGTCTAAAGCATATCTATGAAGCTAGAAAAAAAATAAACAAACCATGTAAAAGATATACCACAAATAAGCTATTTAATTTCAGAACATTCATTTAACAAATCTCAAGTAAAATATTCTCAAATATAATCCATCAGTACCTAAAAATGATAAAATTGATAAGCCACAGCCAGGGAATCTCATTGAAGGGACATAGAAATGGTTTTATATTAGTAATTTCATCTTGAGACTTGTATTTAGGAGATTTTCTTATTTTTTATGATTCTCGCTATCATGGTAAAATGTCAGAATTAGTGGCAAATGTTTTAAAAAGACATATTCAAGCTTAAAACATAGTAAGACACATTTTAAGTTTTTTAAATGAAGAAATTACTGAAAACAAAAGAAAGATTTTGAAATAAGTAGAAGAATTCCCATTATAGATTCTGGTACTAATATGGCATTATGCATGAGATTTTAAGGACATATTTAAAATGTTACCTAATGGAGGGATGGTGGCTCAGCAGGAAGAGTTCTCACCTGCCATGCCGGAGACCCAGTTCGATTCCAGGTGCCTGCCCACGCAAAAAAAAAAAATAAAGTTACCTAATGGAGCAGAAGATAATAGGTATTATGCTAAAAGAATAGTGCTATCAAAAAAAGAGAATGCACAGTATTATAAAATGACAATAAGGCGTTAGAAAATTATATAGATATATACACATATAATATTTTATAAATGGAAAGAATATATTGTCATTTATTTTTTTAAAATACTCAAAAATAGGGTAAGCATATAGATCAAGACAGAATCAATGAATTGGAAAAAAAACCATTTAAATCCCAGAATACTCTCATAGGTCTTTCCTTAGAAAAACTGTAAATGTAAAGTACAGCTTGTCATAGTATACTGAAACTATACATGAGAATTTCAAGGAAAAATGTGTGCTCTGGACAACGTGGCATTCTATGTTATGTTCTGTAGCTCTTCTGTATCAAAACAACTATATCCTGGCCAAAACAAGCTTCTTAATATATTGGTAGGCCTGTACTAAATAAAGAAATCTCTTAACCACCTCCTTTCAGATTTATTAAATAATGCAAGTGCACTGTACTCAGAGCAGGAGAAGCAAAGAGCAGCAAGCACATGTGAAAGTTGTCGTTTTCCTAGGAAATCATTACAATTCAAGAGACTCCCCAAAATTGAGCTACATCATTTGTTACTTGGGTGACAATTTTTCTCATGAGGCAAAAGTTGTCAACTAGGAGAGAGACAGATAATGCATGCCAAATATGTTTAAATAAGTCAAACTCTATTATCTAGTCTGTTGGTAGCATGCAGGTATGTTTTAGATACGTGCCTTTTTTTCTTTACACTTTGTGTATGATACTAATATAAAGAAACATGCCAAAAAAGGCATAAATCCCAAATTTCTGGTTTTTCCCATGTTGCTGAATTTACTGAAAAATCCAAATTGAAAATCTAGGTCCTTGATTTTGGGAAATAACAAAAACCTGAGAAGAGGAAGAAGAAACTAAGAGCAATATTATCTGAAAGGAAGATGGATAATTATTAGAGTTGGAAAATATTAGAATAGAAATTAATCATCTGCTACTGTTTTAAAAAAAAGCATTAAGCCAATTTCATTAAACAATATCAGCAGCGCTTTGAATGGTTGTTAACTAATGCAATGAGCTCCAAATCCAGTGCCATAGATGGATCCCCATTATGCACAGTGCAAGAAACTTGCCAGAGAACACTCATGGGCAATCCAGTTTTATTAACTACAGGCCATGCTCCCAACATCAGGACACTTTGACTATTTGATTATTCCTTTCAATAATGTGTGATTAATTAATACTAATTACCTTTCAGGGCTGAAAACAAAATCTCTATTGTATGATATGTGAGCATTTATGAATTTAAACTTATGTCTTCTCATTTTTCAGTCTCCCACAGCTTTTCAGTATTATATGTGGAACATGCGAGGTGCTTAAACATGTTAAGTTATTTAGATGATAAAACCGAGTTCATACAATCTGTGGAAGAGTCATCCCCAAACAAAGTTATCTCAAGTTTTCTAAAGATAGATTTAGCTAAAACTGTGTGAAATATTTTGACAAGATCTCACAGTGTTTCAGCACAATATGATAACCAAGCCTAAGCAAACAATAATCTAATATGACACATTGGGTTGATTCTACTGATTATATGCAATTAATTCTTTACTTGGTAATTAACAGAGGTTTGAAAGGAGCATTTCTATATTGTTAAGGCACTCACATATTGAAATCAGCTGTTAGTTAAATGCTGAGAGCTCCTTGAGGTTAAAGAGGAAACTCAGAATAAAACCAGAGTACACGGCCTAAGAACTTTCAACTTCTTAGCAAAAGTGGGCATGACCTTTTCCTTCCTCTTTCTTCATTACTGGTGGATAATAAAACTCTGAAAACTCCCTAAGAAACTTCAGGTTTCACTTATCTTTCTTCTTTGACTATTCTCCTTTTATCTAAGTCATACTTTAGCCCATGCATTGCTGTGAAAGGATAAAGGCAAACAGGTAAATTGTCTGAACAAACATTATATGGGCAGTCCTCACTTTGCACAGTAACACAGGAATTTAAACAGCAGTGCAAACTGAAACCACAGGAAATATTCAAATAGGGAAAGTTACTATTGTTCTATGACCTTTAAAATTTTTGTCAAAACATTAAAAATCCCTCATAACACTGTTTTCCATTCTCCAGTACCCCAAAATGCTCTATTTTTTTTTTGTATGCAACTTGTAAGAGTAGTTTGAACAGTGCTTGCTTTTTTGTATAACTTACCATAATTGTAAGCATCTTTTCTTTGCTGTGGCATGTTATCATATTCCTCTTAAATTTGGATCAGCCCTCAAAATCATATTCTTTGCAGTTTTCAGGTTGTGAAATATCTCTGAGGGTCCCTTAGTATGAAGGTTTTCTGCTGGCATCATTGCCTCTGGGACAACTCTATCATTTTTTTTTGTAACCACTAACCATATTTTTGCCAATACGTTCACTTCTTTAAGTTCCTTCACATCAAGAGGCTCAAATGTGGCAAAGTCAGCATTCCCATGGTCAGCTATTTCTTCTACACCTACATAAATATTTAATTCCAGCACTATCAGTTTCAGTTACTTTCCTGCACTTTCATCATTCTTGGCCAATTCCCTCTTTCACTTGTTCATCTTTGTACAATGTAATGTGGTTTTCTTACTGGGAGAGAAGACAAACCTTGTTCTCTGTGCACAGACTTAGCAATAGATGCACAGTGACTATTCATTGGCAAGGTATTGAAGCTGATCACAAATCTTGATGTGCTTCTGTTATTTACATAGTGATTTGTAGGCTGAATATGTGTAAGTGTGTATTTTCTGCAGTAATTCAATTAGTACCTGTATTCGTCAGGATTCTCTAGAGAAACAGAACCAACAGGAGATATCTGTAAATATGGGATTTATAAAGGTGTCTCACACAACCATGGGAATGGAAGACTCCAAAATCCATAGGGCAGGCTGTGAAGCTGGCAGCTCTGATGAAGAGTTTTGGCAAACTCCACAGGAGGGGCTCATTGGCTGAAGAAGCAGTGAAAAAGTGTTTTCTCTTCCTTAAAAGCCTTCAACTGATTGGATTATCTTACTGGTGGGAGATGCCATCAGCTGACAGATGACTTAATACACCAGCCTTCCAGTTTATCAACTGGCCAGGAAATATCCTTGCAGCAATGATATCTGCTGAAATATAGGCTGCAAAAGCCTTCATTCTAGAAGTTTCTGGTCCATCAGTAGTCCTACCCAGATTGGGCTGTTGCAGTTTTCCACTGACTTTAGTTACAAGGCATGGAAATACTAAAAAACACCATAGTAGATCTCCTGTATTCTAAAACTAAAACTCTTCTTTACCTCCATTGTGGAGTTGCAGCAGGCCAGTGCTTGCCTGACCAGACAACTGGCATCATCACTTGGCCAAGTTGACACTAGAACTTAACAATCACAGTCCAGCCTTTGTTAACTTGGCAGCTATACATAACAGTTCGAAACACATTTAATTTCCAAATGCAACACAGTAACAGAAATATGCTTCACTGAACAATACACAACTGTCCTGTGTACAACCAGAGATGCACTACATCTCCTGAGAATAGGGTGCAAGCCCTTAGGTAACATTCACTCTTTAACTTCATATCCTATGACTTACGTACTATAACATTATCAATGCAACTTAGGTCATGCAATAACAGTAAAACAAGATATTTTCCTATATATAAATGCAAACATACTCATAACACAAAAAGAGGAAGAAATATTTATATGATAACTATCCTTATTTCTATAGCTGCTCACATGGTCACAGTCCATATTTATCACTACGTTATACTACCCATTCCAGGTTCCCTTTACCCTCAGCAAGCACTTCAACTGGCCATTGTTCTTTGCCATGTGGGGTGACCTAGACCTTCATTTTCAAAAGTTTCTGTGCCATCAGTAGTCCTACCCAGATTGGGCTGTTGCAGTTTTCCACTGACTTTAGTTACAAGGAATGTACTAAAAAACACTGTAGTGGATCCCCTGCACTGTGCATAATGGGGATCCATCTATGGCACTGGATTTGGAGCTCATTGCATTAGTTAACAACCATTCAAAGCGCTGCTGATATTGTTTAATGAAATTGGCTTAATGCTTTTTTTTAAAACAGTAGCAGATGATTAATTTCTATTCTAATATTTTCCAACTCTAATAATTATCCATCTTCCTTTCAGATAATATTGCTCTTAGTTTCTTCTTCCTCTTCTCAGGTTTTTGTTATTTCCCAAAATCAAGGACCTAGATTTTCAATTTGGATTTTTCAGTAAATTCAGCAACATGGGAAAAACCAGAAATTTGGGATTTATGCCTTTTTTGGCATGTTTCTTTATATTGATTACATTGCACCACTTCCGTTATGGAAGGGGAAGCAATTTGTTTTAATGGAATAGACACATATTCTGATATGGGTTTGCATACCCTGCACACAGTGCTTCTGTAAAAACTACCATCCATGGACTTATGGAATGCCTTATCCAATGTTATGGTGTTCCACACAGCATTGCTTCTGATCAGGAAACCCACTTCACAGCAAATGAAGTGTTGGAATGGACATATGCTCATGGAATTCTCTGGTCTTGCTATGTTCCCCATCATCCCGAGGTAGCTTCATGGATAGAATGGTGGAATGGCCTTTTGAAGATTACAGTGCCAACTAGGTGGCAATCCCTTGCAGGGCTGGGACAATGTTCTAAAGGAAGCTATGTGTACTCTGAATCAACCTCCACTGCATGGTGCTATTTCTCCCATAGCCAGGATTCACAGGTCCAGGAATCAATGGGTGGAAATGGGAGTGTCACAACATAACCCTAGGGATCCACTAGGCAAATTTTGCTTCCTGTACCTGAAACCTTAAGCTCTTCTGGTCTGCAGGTCTTAGTTCCAAAATAGGAATGCTTCTATCAGGAGACACAACAATGATTTCATTGAACTGGAAGTTGAGAATGCCACCTGCCCACTTTGTGTTTCACATGCCGCTGAATCAACAGGGATGAAAAGATATTACTGTTCTGTCTGGGGTGATTGATCCTGACTATCAAGGAGAAATAGAACTGCAACTCTACAAAATTCATACCCTTAATATCTATTTACATACATTTTCCCCTGATTTCTATCTATATAGATTGGAAAACTCATGCAGTCTGTTTGGAATATAGCATACCACTTCATGGATCAGACTTTTGTGGTCTGGGGTCTATAGCTAAATCTAGTTATAGGGTGGTGAGGATGGTCATGAAAATAAATAGAAGTGTCTTTCAAGGAAATTACCTCAGGGCATTCTAAGGCAGTTTCATCTGTTGGAAAAGGATTAGGTGATCCATACAAAAAAGTGAGGCTGCTTCCCCATGAGAGGTGGTAACAGGGTTAACAGGTACTATGGGGTTAATCCTGTTAGGTGGATGTTAGATGGCATACTCCTCTGGGCCAATGGAGGCCAGCTAGATGTTTTCTCAAGGTAGGCTGAAGGTCAGGAAGCTCTTCCCTTGGGGAAGTCCATTACAAGTCTATTTAGCAAAGGTCCAGAAGATTCCTGGGATTCTACTTCCTCTTGCCATCATTATCAAGCCATATATCCCCATCCCATGTTTCAGGATCCAATTCTTTTCCAATTAAAGCCTTTAATTTAACATCAGACACCCTGCAAGTTTGAGATTTTAGTTTATGTTGTAAATCTGTAACTCACACAATGAGGCTGTATTCTGGTTGTCTGAGATAGCAAGTCTGTGACCATAGAAATAAAATTTTCTTTCAGGGCAAATATGGAAACATTTACATCATTCATATGGTGCTTAAGTTTCAAATTTGAAGTCTTCGGCTCATTAGTTTCTCTCATCACCATATCCATCATATCTAACAATAATCAACCAACATCATTATACCTCTTAATGCCACAAAACTCCAAAAAGCTGTCAATAACACTGTTTCCCAGAGCCTTGTCTCATATAAGCATACAATTAGCAGAATCTAGTGGTGATATTTGCGAATCTTTCCTGCCAATTCTTCCCATGGACTGTCAGTTCCATTTTGATTATTGGAAATAGAATCATTAATACCTTTGAGTCTAATCAGAGTAAAACCCAACTATATAAAACCATTTTTAAGATTCGGTTCTCAAGAACCACTCCACTTCTAGTAAATAAGCCTTATTAGTCAGATTCTCTAGAAAAACAGAACCAACAGGAGATATCTATAAATAAGAGATTTATAGCAGTGTCCATGAAATCATGGGGATAGAAGAGTCCAATCCACAGGGCTGACTGTGAAGCTGGCAGCTCTGATGAAGGATCTGGATGCATTTCACAAGAGATGCTCACTGGCTGAAGAAATACAAAAGTCTCCTATTTGGTAAAAGTCTTCAACTGATTGAATTATCTAGTTTGTGGGAGAAGCACCTTAGTCAGTCACAGTTGTAATCAGCCACAGAGGAAATCAATTGACTGATGATTTCATATGCCAGTCATACAGTTTATCAACCAGCCATGAAATATTTTTGCAGCAATGGTCAGGCCAGTGCTTGTGCGACTAGATAACTGGGCATCACCCCTTGGACAAGTGGGTATCACCACTCAGGGTTGACACCAGAACCTAACCATCACAACACCCCAAGGTAACTGAAATTTAAACTGTGTTGTCAGAGGACCGATGCTATATAACTATACTGTGGTAACCACAATTTATGCATATTGAACTATGCGAAGTAAGGATTGCCTTACAACCTCTTTTCTTGGTCTCTTGTGTGCCCTCTGACTCCCCTAATGAATGTATGACCTTCCATGGTAATCAGATTGGGGCTTTCTCATGAATACAGGTTCAAAAGGCCTCATTTGCTTTGATCCACGCCCTTTGGATATACCAAACAAAGAATAAAAAAGAGCATAGAAGTTTGGAGAACATAAATTTACCTGAGTAATGAAAGGAAGCAGATTTATTTTACTAATAATTGAATTTATCTACAAAAAGATATCACCTTTTTGATTAGTGGATTGACCTTTCATTACTCTAGATTGGTAATATTTCCTATCTGGAATTTAGAATATTGAAATTGATGTTTGGAATTTCACTTAGAAGGTACATAAAGGTAAAATATCCTCCCACATGACTCTAAGATCCATGAGATCCATCATGGACTTTTCTCAGATTAAAGGATTAGTAGTAACTCTCCCACATCTTTTAATTTTAGTGAATTTTATTGTATTTTAGATTTTCTTTTACCACCTATAGTCTTTACAGAAAGAAATCTCAGAGATAAATCAGATAAATATGGAAAAAGTGGTCCTTGGGTAAAGAAAAGAAAGGGTTAAGTCTAAGTACATAGGTCTTATCTGCCCTTTGAAAGATGTGCTGGTTTGAAATTATTACGTACCCCCAGAAAAGCCATATTTTAGTCCTGATCCAATTTTGTGGGGGCAGAATTTCTTTTGATCCTGATACAAATTTGTAGGATGGAAACTTTTGATTAGTTTATACCCACTGTGATGTGACATGCTCAGTTGTGAGTTTGAACTTTCGATTAGATGGAAATATGACTCTACCCATTCAAGCTGGGTCTTGATTAGTTTACTAGGGTCCTCTAAAGTGGGAAACATTTTGAAGAAGCCACAGAAGCAGATGCTTGGAGAACAGTTGCTTCAGTGCTGACAGAGACACAGTTGTTCGGAGATCCTTGGAGTACTGACAGAGAACAAATGCCTAGGAATTAGCAGAGCCCAGCAGATGTCACCCTGTGCCGTCCCATGAGATACTGATTGAGCCAGAGCCCATGTTTATACTAAAATTGACATAGAAAATACAAAAATGGAAAGATTAACCAGGTCCAACACAATTGGAGAAATTGCACTTTGACTTTTATCCAGATCCTTTATTAAGTTACAGAATTTAACAGAGTGTGTTTTTGCAGCTAGGATAAATAATAAAATTACAAATCAGTTAGAATGTCTAAAAATATGTCCAATGTGGTCACTTGATTGTTATCAAAAATGAACCTGGCATGTAGCAGAGAAAGGATGATCTTTCTCTGGGATCGGTGAGCTTTTTACATGAAGTGCAAAATAATAAATATTTCAGCTTCTGTGGAGCAATTAGTCTCCATTATAACTAATCAATTCTGCCCATTTAGGGAGAAGGAAGCCAAGGCCAACATGTCAACAAATTATCGTGTCTTTTCTACAACATAACTTTATCCGTGAACACTAAAATTGTCATACAAAAAGAAAAAAGTATTTGTCATATTGCTTTTAATTTTTTCAATAATTTAAAATGTACATTTTTTTCTTCCTCATAGGCCATATGAAAACAGATGGTAGCCCAAATGGCCTTATTTTGCAGAACACTAAGTTTGCAAAAAATTGTGCCAGGTCAAGCTGAGTATCAACATGGTGGAAAAGGGTATCTTGTTCCCTACTTGACACCATATACAATAAATCAATTCCAGTAGGCTTGTTTGCCTAAATATGACACATAAATGGATAGATATTTTAAAAGTTAACACAGGAAAATATCTTTAGTTCTCAAAGTAGGCAAATTGCTGTCTTTTTTAAAAATTTAAATCATAGAAATATTCAGACATTACAAAATTAGTGACAATAGTGCCATGAACTTGATTCACAACTTTATCCATTAGCAGTATAAGAGGAAATTGTTGCTCCACATCTCTATCAACTGTCCAGTCAGGTATTGTAACACTTTTGTGGGTAACATGTCTCGTAAGTTCATTTGATCTAAAGGTTTCCTACATGATTTTTTTCCCTAAAACTTCTTTTTCTTGTTGCCTTGAAGGAATGATGATTCCTGTTACAATGGAATTTATTTGGTAGGATTTCTCACTATCTCGATTTTGGTGATTTAATTTTAGTGATGTTTAACAGGCCATTCTGTCTCTCATACTTCTTCCTTATTGGTGGTTGTTCACATGACTTACCAGTTGGATTATTTTTTGTTAAGACTACTTCATATCTAGTGTTACATGCTTTCTTCTAAATAGGGAGCACGAATTGTGTTTCTTTTTGTGATGTTTTCATCTACAAATAACTATTGTGTAGATGCAATAATTCATTAGGAATTATAAAAGTTGATATTCTAATTTTGCCATTTCTTTTTGTTTTTCAGCTATAACTCCTGTATAAAGAGAATCATCTTCTTATCAATAAGCAATTATTTAGTGGTACAAGTTTATAGCAAAGGCAGGATAAATGCTTGATTCTTTTTCTTAAGTCATTGTAAAAATGAAAAGCTGTTTTCCTAGCATCTTCCAGTGCTGATATATTTTTAAGTATTATTATAAATAATAATTATTTTTCAATATTTTATATCTTCAATCCATTGTAGTTATTAGATTTATTGATAGTTAAATTTAATCTCTGCTAGTGGAAGTTTATAACAACCTCTTCCCCTTTCTTCTCCAGTATGAAAAGATTTCCCAGGCCCAACTTGTACATATCATTAATGAAATCTATGATCAGACATATTTCTAAGGGGCCATTATTATTTTTATTTAAAAACTGGTATTTTAAAAGCCACAATATTTGTACTAAAGTAAACTTTTTAATACAGTAGGTGATTTTTTCCAGTGCCTTTCAATGGAATTAACTAGAATTTTTTTTTATGATAATATTACCTATAAGTTTGTACTATTACTTTCAATAATATTGAAGGCTTTTACTATCCATTTTCAATTGTTATTGCAAAAGGAACAGAAATTCAATGATTATATTTGCCCACAAAATTCTCAAAGTATATACCAAGTATAAGTAGACTTCCTTTTTCTTGGTAAGTTACACAACCATTATCAAGGTGGAAGTAGTGGGAAGAATAAGCAGCCATGCCTAATAGGTTTATTTTCTACATGCCAACAGTAAAGCTGAAAGGAAACATACCTTTTCAGATAATAATATAAAGCATAAATGACAAGGGAAATCTATGGCGGGGATGCTTACCTGAGAATCATATATAAAGCCTCCCTTTATATATTGGAAACAGCCAACATAGGACTGTACATCTTGGAAGTGACTGCATGGGTGTGTTTGAACATTCGGGTGGTCAAAACTCAGATGGATTACTCTAAAGAAAGCAGCTTTGGGGTCTGAAATTCAAAGTAGGGAGAAAAATAATCCTGATGAGAGAATCAATGCTCATTTTGGAAAGATTAGTAAAATACCAAGTCTAAAATAAAAGCCCAGCTAGAAATAGCTCTAAAGGATAATGAATATTTTTGGCTTAACTTTATGGTTATGTAGTATGGCTATATGCATTTGCATAAAACAAACAGAAATAAAAAATGCCTGCCTTATCTGCAGTTGCTTATATCATTTCTATTAGAACAATCTGCAAATATTGTTTCTATGAGGAGATTTTAATTTCTTGATGTATTTGCTATTATTGTAAGATTAGCTTCTATGTTGGATTCATTTTTTTTTATTTCTAACAATAAAATTCTTTTACTGAATACCAATCTTGGGCTAGTGTTTTCTCAGGGTTTTATAAACAGATTTAATAAGGCTTATATTGCCTACCTAATTTAAATAATTTTTATAATAAATTGTTCAGTCATATTATGGTCTAATTATGAAAGAAACTAAAAATTGAGCATGTAATGGCATCATAAATGATATCTAAATATTGATCTTTTATTTTTTGTGTTCTTTCTAACTTCTACAAAGAATTTAATTGATGCTAGAGATAAGATTCAATGAACATTTTAATCAATTCATTTTTCCTAGTTTACTCAATAAAAGTATCTCAAAAAACATCTGAAATTTCTTATTTCTCATAGACACAGAAGTGAGACATCAGAGAATTTATTCTTTTATCAAGAACATAGAGTAGTACAA
Source organism: Tamandua tetradactyla (assembly GCF_023851605.1). NCBI lineage: Eukaryota > Metazoa > Chordata > Mammalia > Pilosa > Myrmecophagidae > Tamandua > Tamandua tetradactyla. The sequence goes on from NC_135330.1 coordinate 150,178,928, forward strand.
AGAGACTAAAGACATTCTGATTCTAGACTTTTTCTTGATTTTATTCTGACTCTAAATAGAACAAGTTTTGTTTTTTATTCCCCCTTTTCTCCCACTGTAAGGTATTTGGGGAACAAACTAATTATACTAATAACTGCAATATATAGCACTTATCTTGTGGCAGGCACTAATTTAAATTGCAAATATTAACTAATTTTATGCTCTTACCAACCCTATCATTAAGTACTTTTCTCAGAAAAGTTAAGTATCTCACCCAAAATCATGCTGCTAGTAAGTGGCAGAGTCAGGATGTGACTACAACTAAGGAATCCATGTTCTTAATCATTACATTTATTGCCAGATAATTTTTATTTGTTTTTTTTTTTCTTTAGGATTCATTAGGTAAACATTTTCATTTTACCACCAACCCAATTTTATGGTGCTTCTGCAAATGCCTGAGGTGAAATGATTATATATTTTTCCCATTTCACTGTAAGTCTACAGTCAGAGAAATGTTCATGATTTAAACAAACTCAAAAATCTAAACAAAGTGGAAACTTTGGACATAATTATAAAACACAAAAGGATCTGGGATAAAATATTCTGGTGTTGGAATTCTGGTTAAAACATTTGACACAGGCATGGTTAAAACGTGCCTTCTTTGAATGACCAAAATAGCAGGGTTCTGTTACCCTACAGAATCTTTGCACAACTAGCAGAAATGAGCAGTCTTCTTCCTCAGAGCTCCAAGAAACAGTTAAAGAGTTGGAGAAATAGGGCATCACATTAATTAATAACATCTCCAATAAATCCTAGGGTGATTTGAACAGTGAATAAAGTAGTATTTGCAAAATTCCCTTGGGGGAATGGGAAGAAAGGGGAAAAATTTTAACTTCCCCTTTTGAAGAATTCCTGTTATTCTCACAAGCAGTGGGGACCACCAAATCAAAAGGCCAAGTTCTCGACTTTGGGGTTTGCCCCCATGAAACGCATCCCTGCAATGGCTAGGCTAAGCCTACTTAAAATTATGCCATAGAGCCACCCCCAGAGAACCTCTTTTGTTGCTCAGATGCGGTCTCTCTCTCTAAGCCAGCACAGCAATCAAACTCATTGACCTCCACTCTCTATGTGGAACATGATTCCCGAAGGTGTAAACCTCCTTGGCAACATGGGCCAGAAATCCTGGGATGAGCTGGGGCCCAGAAACAAGGGATTGATAAAACTTTCTTGATCAAAATGGTGAAGAGAGAAATGAGACAAAATAAAATGTCAGTGACTGAGAGAATTCAAACAGACTTGAAAGGTTATTCTGGAGGTTATTCTTATGCATTATATAGATATCCCCTTCTGAGTTTACAGTGTATTAGAGTGGCTAGAGGGAAGTACCTAAAACTGTAGAGCTGTGTTCCAGTAGCCTTGTTTCTTGAAGATGATTGTATAATGATACAGCTTTGGCAATGTGACTGTGTGATTGTGAAAATCTTGTGCCTGATATTCCTTTTATATACAGTATGGACAGATGAGTAAAAAATATGGATAAAAATAAACAAATAATAAGGGAAACGAAGGTTAAAATAAATTGAGTAGACTGAAATACTAGTGGTCAATGAGGGAGGGGTAAGTTTTTCTTTTTTATTTCTTTTGTTGGAGAGATGCAAATTTTCAAAAAAATGGTCATGATGATGAATATATAACTACGTGATGATATTGTGAGCCATTGATCCTATACCATGTATAGAATGCTTGTATGTTAACAATGCATGCTTGTTTATTGTTCACAATAAAAATATTTAAAAAATGATAGGAGCACAGCTGAGATTCCCATTGAACTCCAAACAGAATGACCCCAATTAGATCCGCAATGCAGCGTAATTAAAGATAAACAAATAAATTGTTGAAATCCAAAGCAAAATAGAAAATTCTGAAAGCTACAAAGAGAAATAAGGTGTCACTTGGAAAAGAGCCCCAATCTGATTGTCAGTTTCTCATTGAAAACCATGGAGGAGACTAAGCAGTGAGATTATGTATATAAAGCACTGAAAGCAAAAAATTGTCAACCAAAATTCTATATGTGGCAAAAACATCTTTAAAAAATGATGGAGGACCACGGTGGCTCAGCAGGCAAGAATGCTCACCTGCCATGCCAGAGGACCCAGGTTCGTTTCCAGGTGCCTGCCCATGTAAAAAAAAAAAAAAAAAAATGAAGGAGGGTTTGATTCCTGGTGCCTGCCTATGCAAAAAAAAAAAAAAAGAAAAAAGAAATGATGGAGACCCAAGCAAGACCATTCCAGCCAATCCTAAAGAATACAGAGGGCAATATATAAGATTCTACAAATTTTTCATGAATTAGGGTAACGTTACAGAAACCTACAACCTCCAGATGGGTCCCTGGACCAGGTAAGTCCTGAAACATAGAGGGGCCAGCCTCTGCAGAACATCAGATAGTTCCATCTCCCTACCCCATATTATTGACAGCCCCTTCTAACATGAAAAACTTAGAATGGGCATAGCCCAGATACCCCCAAAGATTGGGCTAGAAAAATATATAGAGAATGTAGGATTTAACAAAAGAGCATGATTGCTGAATCATTAAATTGATATTTCTTTTAGTCTTCAGTATTTCAGTGCAGCCAGAAATAAAAACCTGAAATTATGAAGTTGTGAGCCATACCAAATTCTGAAATCTGCTCTACAATTAATTGCTGTGCTGTGCTTTGAAATGTATTTCTTTTTTTATATATGTCATTTTTCACGAAAAAAGATAATTTTTATGATAAATAAATAAATATTTATTTATTTATTCCTTTTAGCCTCCACTGTTCTGGTGCAGCTAGAAGGAAAAATCTGAGATGATAGTATGGTAGCCCATGACAAACTCTGAGATCTGTCCTGTAACCACTTGTTGAAGAGTGCTTTGAAAACTATTGTTCTTCTTTGTTTGCTTTTTATGTGTGTTATATTATACAATTTAAAAAGTTAAAAATTGATGGATAAATTAAGATATGCTTAACTAAACAAATGCTCAGGGATTTCTTCACCATTATACCTACACTACATGCAACACTAAGGGTAGTACTTCAGATATAAAGGAAATGACATTAGACAGTATAAGCAAAACAGCAAAAGAAATAAAGATCAAAGCAGCAAAAAAGAAATACAGTAAAATAAAGATCTCCAGTAAAGTTAACAACATGAGTAATTATAAAGGTATTTTATTGTGTATATGGTTTGAAACTCTGCTTTTCACTTCTCACAGGATCTAAAATGCAAAGACATAAAAAGTAAAGATAAAACCATGTTTGGGACACACAATGTATAAAGTTATTATATGCTACAGGAACAACAAAATGGTGTAGGGATAGAGGAATTCAGAAACACTGAATTTGTCTGCTCTTTAAGTTGATATCAAGTCAAATAAGAGTTTTTATAGATGTTGAATATACATTTAAACCCCATGATAGCCACAAAGAAAATATATGAAAAATAAACATGGTAATAAATAAGAAGGGGCTCAAAATGGTTTACCACAAGAAATTAAATAAATATGAATATAGATGGTAAATGTTAATAACAAGGAAATGGCATGTTTGAGAGGGTGTTATATAGGTAAATGTTCTTTCTGCATGGCTTTCCTATAAGAGATGAGTATTACCTACTAGTGCTCTAATAGGAAAAAAGCTTATACTCTCCATATTTGTATGGCATTTTCATCAAAAGAGGATAGTATATGTCTATCTCAAGCTGCTGCAGTGAAGAAAAATAAATAGCATAAAAATTTATCACATGGAACATTTGTAAAATAAAAATAAGCATATTTTATGATTCTGAAAAATTAATTTTTCTGGGTTATGTTAATTTAATTCCATGGATTTAATTAAGCACTAAGAGAATTATGCCTTTTAAAAGCCTCTTTAATTTTGTGTGGGCATTTAGCACTTTAAATTATTTGCTGTTTCCTTGCTCTCTTCTTAGTTCTAACTATAGTACTTGAAATACATTGTTTCTTTAAATTTATATTTGTTTGTAGGGCCATAGGGGCACAAAAGAATAGTTTGTGTTTATCAAGTCATTCTAAATACACTTTAAGAATAAAGTTTTCCACTTCATGTTTTCTAAATGAAAAGCAAGAAAAGTAAAACATCTTCAATTCAGTACATATCAAAGTAATTGAAACAAAGAGGGACATTTAAATGACTTTTATCTGGAAATGTGTAATAGAAATAAAAATCAAACATAACTATTTAACTAGGGATATAAGAAGAGGTACAATATACTTGTATTAAATGTAAATGTGAAGGTAAATTAGAAACACTGTTGTATATTATACTTGTGAAAGTCCAGGCTGGTTGATCATCTTTCCAACAACATGTTTATTGGATATATTTATTTTATATATTTTATTTATTTTTCCCATTTGTATATTTAGTTGTATGATTTTAAAAATTGATCCTGGGGTCTTTGTATATGCTTAATGAGAGCCCTTTTTTGGTTATCTGTTTTAAAAGCTCCTATTTTCATTCGGTGGTTTTACCTTTTGACTAAATTTTTTTTCAGATGAGCCTATATATCCTTTTAAGAATTAGGCAGAGGGGGATTTGACACAGAAAGAAGAGCAGAAGGCAATGTGAGTATAAAGGCAGGGACTGCAGTGACATGGAGTCCATCACAAAGAGATACAATTAGTACCAACTCCAGGGAGGGACTCTCAGTACACAGAAGGTAGCACTAGCGTAATAATGCCTGCCAGGAAGAAAAGCTGGCCTAAGATCCCAACCCACTTCATGGTTTGCAAGTAATGGGGTCACCAACAGACACACAACTCATACAGGTACTAGATTGAACGTTTACTCATATAGAGAAGAGACAAAAGAAGGCCAGGGTTACCAGTGGGCGTCAGTCCCTCATGGCCATCTGGTTTTATCCATGGCCAAGATAGGCAAATGGCATACTCACACTGTTCTTATGCCATAGTGGAAGTACTGTGCTCCAATCAGAAACAGATATAGTAGTGGGGATGCTCCAGATGCCATAAAGCTTAAATATATAGTCAAGGAATATTTAGATGTGCTCAGGGCAAAATGGGGAGGAATCCATGGACAGACAACTGTCTCCTCTGGAATGTGTTTATGTCAAGATACCCCTGAGAAGGGAGGTAGCCCCTATTTCCATCCCATGCAAGAAGCCAAAGGAGCGAAGAAGCCAAACATATCTGGTCTGGAGCATGGGGTTTATTTGTGCACCCCAGAGAAAGGGAGCAGGCTGTGCTCAGAACATCCCCGACCATGCATGGCAACAAGTCAAGAAACACCAGCAGCCATCAAAATCCCAAAGAGGAAAGATGCAGAAACTTCCCCAGAGCTTCCAGAAGAAGTAGCCCTGTCAATACCCTGATTCATCTCAATGTTACTGATTTTGGACTTCTGACTTCCTGAGCTGTGAGAAAATGAATTTGTGTCATTTTAGCCACCAAATTGGTGGTAATTTGCTACAGCAGACACAAGAAATGAATTCAGTGAGGAAGTTCCGTCATTTTTTTTTTTTTTCATATTTAAGATTGTGTTGAGGAGTTTCAAATATAAGACTTCACTATTCTATAATTCTAAGACATATTTCTTACATGATGTGCTGGTTTGAAAGGAAGTATGCCCCCTAAGAAAAGCCATGTTTTGATATAAATCCCATTTCTTAAAGGTAGAATAATCCTTATTCAATACTGTATATTTGAAACTGTAATGAGATCATCTTTCTGGCTGATGTGATTTAGTCAAGAATGGTTGTTAAACTGGATCAAAGGATGACATGTCTCCACCCATTTTGGGTGGATCTTGATTGGTTTATTGGAGTCCTATAAAAGAGGAAATATTTTGGAGAATGAGAGATTCAGAAAGAGCAGAGAATGCTGCAGCATCACAAAGCAGAGAGTCCACCAGCCAGCGGCCTTTGGAGATGAAGAAGGAAAATGCCTCCTGGAGAGCTTCATGAAACCAGAAGCCAGGAGAGAAAGCTAGCACATGATGCCGTATTTGCCATGTGCCCTTCCAGCTGAGAGAGAAGCCCTGACTGTGTTCGCCATGTGCCTTCTCACTTGAGAGAGAAACCCTGAACTTCATCGGCCTTCTTGAACCAAGGTATCTTTCCCTGGATGCCTTTGATTGGACATTTCTATAGACTTGTTTTAATCGGGACATTTTCTCGGCCTTAGAACTGTAAACTAGCAACTCATTAAATTCCCCTTTTTAAAAACCATTCCATTTCTGATATATTGCATTCCAGCAACTAGCAAACTAGAACACATGACTTTCTCCAGAAGCCATACATTACAGATCCTTTATTCCATTTACTCTGGAAAACTCTTAAACAGGAACCCTGCTGAGGTTATTCAGAGACAACGTTACTTCTTTCTAGCAAACAGTATTTGTCTAACTATTAGAAGATGGTGCAGTTGACAAGGAGATCCATGCCTTTTGTTCTTTCCCTAGAAACATCCCTTCATATTTGAAAGGGATGAACTTCAGTCTTACTGATTTAATTCTTCTTTGTCCCATTTTCGATTCTGACTTTTCTAAGTACACTTCTTGAATTATGGTTGAGTTTACCAAATTATTTTTCTAAATATCTTGAGAGAATAACTGTTTTCTGTTATTGTGGTGAATTACACTGTCAATGCTAAACTAACCTTGCATTCCTGGAAACAAACAAGATATTTGTGAAGGATTTTCCTGTATATATATTCCTGATAATTTGCTTATGATTTTAGTGAGTGAGATTGCCACAAATTTTATGTCAAATACTAATTTTTTGCTTCTATTCCCTTTATTGGAAGGATTTTCTTTTGTTGTCTTTATCTGACTTTGGTATCAGGGTAGCGCTGGCCTCACAGAATGAGTTAGGAAGTACTTACTCTTTTTCTACTTTTTGAAGAGTTGTCTCCCCCACCTTCCACAATTATAGAATGTACAAAAAGTTACTTTTCACTTGATAGTGGTCAAAAATTCAATTTTTACATAATCTATCTTTGTAAATTGGGATTTCTTGAAAATGTTTTTCTTTTATTTGAGAAGTTTGAGGTTAATCCTTGAAATTCTTATTACTTCCAGAAACTCTACCATTTCTTTTTCCACTGCTCAGTGGCCCTGTTTGGCCTAAAGGCCAAGTTAGTGAAGTCACCACTGCCACTCTAACCCCCTCTTTGGCACTGTGGTAGCCTGGGATGATGGTAATCCATGCACTTTAGAACTCCATCATTCTGAAAGTAAGGGATTTAGCTTCATTGAAGATGTTGGGGAAACTTCTGAGTCACAGTGAAGGTCCTCAGGGCCAGGGAGCCAAGGTAGTCAATGCTTCATAGGAAGGCAGTGACTGAGTCTAACTTGTACATCAGAAAGACATACTGAGGTGTAAGATAGATATCTATGTCAGTGAAGTGTGAAGAGGTTCCAAGCCATATTCCACAGGAAGTAACTTAGATCAAGGAATATATGGCAAGGACAGAGTATGATGTGCCTGATACCAACCACTGCCTCATTTTCCTGAGGTGGTAACTTGATGGTCATCACCACAGTGATAGTTTTAGTTAAAACAATGGAAACAGCCACAGTGAATAAAACTTCAACTGTGATGGTCAATGAAGGTCAAGGAACAAAAGACACAGGGTCAATGACATGAGCAGAATGTAGCGGAGAGCCTTGCTATTGGCCATACTTCACAAAGACTCCAAGGATCACAGTTGTGAGAATAGAGAAGGAAAGAGCTGTGCCATCCAGAGCCCTCCCCAAAGCGTCTTTATAAAGCAGGAAGGTCACCACCCTTGGGAGGCAGCGCTCTTGCTCATTGTGTGGTTCTGATACTTTGAGCACAATGTACCCTGTTCTGTATCACTCTGGGCCTTTGCACGTATTGCTTCTTCTGACTTGGATTGAGTTCTTTGTTATTCAAGACCCAAGCAGAAAAGAGATGGCACACTTAAAATGGGTGGCGAGTGAGAGTTTATTGAAGGTTTTAGTTACAAAAGCGCACGCAGGGGCAGGCCATGGTGGCTCAATGGCAGAGTTCCCGCCTGCCAAGCCAGAGACCCGGGTTCAATTCCTGGTACCTTCCCATGTAAAAAAAAAAAAAAAAAAAAAAACAAAAAAAATCACAGAGTTCTTGCATACTAAGCCAGAGATCCGGGTTCAATTCTCAGTGCCTGCAATAAATAAATAAATAAATAAATAAATAAAAAAGCACATGCAGAATTACAAGAAGCTGGCAAGGCCAGTAACAGCAGGGAGTAATTAGCATCGTTAGGCCTGTCTGACTGAAAATCTCTCCTTGTGGGCAAGGTGTGCAATCAAAACCCAGGCAGGTTTCTGTCATGAGGATTTTCCCAGAAATCAGGACCATGGGTCTCATTGCACTCTGAATGTGTAATCTTATCACAAAGGCAGGAGAGAAGTTTCGTCAACACACATGTGCAGTATTAAAGCTGGTTAGAGTTTGAGGCTATGAGAATGTCCAAATAAAGGCATTATAAAGGCGATACTTTCTTCCCAAAGGCTGGCTGCTGGCAATCCCTGGGTCTCTGTCACATCTTTTTGTTCTTTATTCTAGTCACCTCTTTATTTTTATAAAGTTTAAGGTAATATCTGCCTTTATTACTTATCGCTATTTTTGTCCGGCTTTATACTTTATGAATTTCTGCTTTCATATTTTTTATTTAAAGCTTTGGTTATGCCATGATCTAAGCGGAACACCTTATAGCAAGATACCTCTGGCAGTTGGGGGGGGGCAGGGTGGTATCTTGGTTAAATGTAACAGGGCATATGTAAAGAATAACATTTGCCTTGATTTTATAGCCAAATTTTTAGCAAAATATTATGATAACCATCAATAAGAAAATGGATAAATGATCATATATTCATGCAATGGAACAGAATAAATCAGTAAAAACATATGAAATTTAAAAAGTTGCATTAACATGGGCACATAGAAACACCAATGATAGACTGATGGCTGCTGTAAAAAATTAATACAAACAGTGGATAAAAACAACACGAATAAATTATCTTTTAGTTCTACCGATAGGAAATTCAATGTCGGTCTCAGGGAAAAAAATCAACTTGTCAGCAGGGCTGCATTTCTTTCTGGAAACTCTGAGGAGGATTCCATTTTCATTACCTTCTTTAGCTTTTAAAATCTGCCTCCTTTTTTGATTGCTCCTAGCTCCCTCTTCCATTGAGGGCAATTTTCAATCAACATATCAAAGATGATTTTTACTTCATGGAATGGATGACAGATTGAACTGAAAGAATCCTGCACAGCATAGGTGATCATTTGCTAGTTTCTGGTCTACAAAGGTTTAAAACATAATATAACAGGGTGGCACAACCATGGCTCAGTGGCAGAATTTTCACCTGTCATGCCAGAGACCCGGGTTCAATTCCTGGAGCCTGTCCATGCCAACAGCAACCACAACAGCAAAAAACATACTACCACAATGAATACATGGCTTTAGGACCTGAGATTTAAATCAGATCTGTAAAATCTCTTAATAAATTATCATTCAAAAAGTGGGAACTGTAACCCATACCAAACTTTGAAATCTGTTCTATAACTGATTGTTAAAATGTATTTTGTAATATATTGTTTTTATGTATATGTCATATATCACAATAAAAATGATAAAAAAATCAACATTCATGTCACTTTATATATAGCAAGCCCATCGACCTTTCATCTTTCTAGCATGCAGATCAATTCTGCGTAAGAAAAATAACAATAAATAATAGCATTGAGCAAAACTGAACATTGGTGATTAATATGTTTCAGAACTGTACCAACAATGTATGTTTGTCATCTCATTTAATGTTTAAAACAATGTTCTGAGGAAGTTGTCTTTAAAATTTTTGCTTTTTACACAGAGGCAAAGAAGCATTAAATCTTTTTCGTAATCAGAAATCTAGTAAGTGGTGGATATGTAGAATTATGCTGGCTCACTTTGAGAGCTCTGAAGTCAGATGATTCATATACGTATTTTACAAGTTAAAAAATAAGCAAACAAATAATTGTTTATACTAAATAATTGTATCATAAAGAGTAACTACCCCTATCTATTTTATTTGCTCACTGTAAGATAATAAAAATAAGGATAAAACCAATGGTGTAAAATAGTATTTTTTTAATGAAGACATCATAGTTTTGTGGTCAGCTTTAGTTTGTGACCAAAAATATAATAATATATGAAATGATTTATAAATGAATTATCTATAAAGACCCTATGCCAGGCTACTTACTCCTTACCACTTCTATTTTTGTTTGTTTTGGGTTTTGTTTGTGCTGGGACATGGGTATATGTTTTCCACTGTCCCCAAAGAATAAAATATTCACTGTTCTTTATAATCTAATGTGACATGGTAAAGTGGTTTAATGCATACTCTGATTTGGGTTTAGCAAACCTCTGACAGATATATGACATGTTACATGAAAGATACATTCTTTAAGGATATATACCAATCTAATTGTTTTTTTTTTCAATTCTAGGGTTCTTGCAACTTAAAAGTCCAAGAAAAGGTTGCGATGTGCCAAAAAAAATCATCTTGAAAGTAAATAGTACTGAAACTTAGTTTCTAAATCAGAATGTTCATGTCTTGAGTTTTTTATGATAGGATACATGGCAGTTTTGTTTTTCAAGAATTGAAGCCCCTCATTTTCTTTTGGCACAGTCAGGCTCTGGTAATTGAACCTGTGTCTCCAGTATGGCAGGCCAGAATTCTGCCACTTAGCCACCATTGCATCTCCCTTATTTTCTTAAATAAATATACTTTAAAAAATTTTCCTATAGTTTATGAAAATATTTACAGCAATGTCCTCCCTCTTTCCTATAGTAAAGATTTCATAATGTTATAGAATTCATTATGGATAGAGAATCACGGAACATATGTTTGAAAAGCTACATAGTAAATTAATGGTCAAATTAATTTATTTGTATATAAATTATTTTTGTTCAGAAGAAACTATTATCATGTTAGATTTTCTCCATTTGCCTGTCACTAAAAGCCAATCAATTTTCCATTTTTTCTCTTCTGGAAGGCTGCCCACTACATATTGCATCACCAAATGTCCTCTGACTATACATTGGGTTCAGCCAGTGGATCCTCAAAAGGATCTTAGAGGACCAATGGATAAAGATACCAGAGAGAAATTCACACCTTCTAGCACACTGAGTTGCTGTCATTCTGGCAGTGACTATGTAGCAGTTTCAATTGCTGTCAGATAGTCACCCTTTAGGGAGCCAAGGGTCTGATATCACATTTTTTTCCCTTTCCAACTTCAGGCCTTGGGATGTGATGGCTTTTTGCTGCATCTAATTCCTGTGTTCTTCACCATCCTTTCCTGGTCTCTTAGATCCATCCACGGTTCTTCAAATACTGCCTTCATTATACTGTCCTCCTACAAATACTTCAAAAGTGTCATTTGATTTGTGTGTCTGTGTGTAAGTATGGAGACCATAATCAATAAAAAATCAAGAACAGTTATTGGACAAACTTATTGACAAAGCAGAAGCTGTTACAAATCAGAGAATTTTAGCCTCAATATTTCCCTTACATATAAGTATTACATGTGAATCACATGCTTTATATTCTTTAATGGTTTATAATTTCATTCTTTTAGGCTTCTTAATTAAGAAACAAATCCGAAAATTTTGTATGTGCTTCTCCATGGAGAAAAACAGAAAAAAAAGTTCATTTCTACCTTTAAAAATCTAAGTCTAAACCTTCAGGGAGCCAGAAAAGAAATTAGAAATGCTAGAATAGTGAGAGAAATGTGAACAGTTGTTTTATACAAGTAGTACCAAAGGGCTAAAACCTGTTAAACTGCAGTTAGAGTAAAATTTGTTTGTAAATATTTGAAACTGTTTTACAATACTTTTCACTCTGCCCAAAAAATGACTAAACTGAACTGCTATATAAAATTTATGAGAAATTCAGAGAATCTGTGAGCATATTGACCTTCAACAAAAAGAATGGGAAAAGACTAATTTTAAAATTCGAAAGAAACTCATTCCAAAATTACTTTGGTAAAAGAAATAGCATCAAAAGGCACAAAAAGATAATACATTTCAAGTTGATAAAAGAAGGCTAATATTGTTTTTTCTCCTTGAGGGAAATTTATAACATTATTGATGCTTCAAGCAGAAAAACCCAGTTTTTCCCAAAACAATAATTATTAAATGATAAGAATGCATTTATACATAAAATGGAAAATTCTCAAAAATCAACATCAAAATAAGGGTTACAGGAGATGATGAGTAATTAATATAATAGTATTGATTGTAAACTTTGTTTAATTCATGTTTTTTTCCAACACTAACACTATAAAGTCTACTCCCTACTCACTTCCCACACTTAAATGTACAGATTATTTTCATTGCAATTAGGACGTATTGCAATTAGGACAATTTAAAGAAGAAATCTGGGTACTAGCAGTATTTTAAAAATCAAATATAGTTATATTACTCAATTTAGGAAATTAAATTATGTATTTTTTCCAGATGTCCTCCAGTAAATGATTAACAAAGTGTTTTTTATTAATTCATATTAACGTCAAAATTACAGTGATAATGGTGACACCACCATCTGGTGTTAACACTGAGGTGTGACATAGGTGCCAGTCATTGCATAACTATTTCTTGGTTCTAAACCCAAATTTCTATATGCTACTCTGTGATGTTCAGCTGGGATAGTGCAAGCATAATTTCTCCTTTGCCAGATGGCTTCCTGTAAGGTTATTTTAATAAATGGAAGAGGGAACAGCTAGAAAGATGAAGATGGGAAAATGACTTAATCTTTATTTTACCTGCTATTCCTGCCAGTTACTCTCCAGCAACTTCTCGCCTCTGCATTAGCAGTGAACTTCAACTACCAGCCAAAATATATCTTCAAAAAATGATATTAATAATGAAAATTCTATCAAACTGTCTCTTTGTAGATTTCTTCTTTATAAGTACATTTGCCTAATGGACTAAGGTTCAGCCGATTCAATTTGAGCTCATCTTAAAAGGGTCCTCAAAAGTCCTATTCACAAGTGACTCACATTATAACTAATAATAAAATCTTCAAACGTGTTCACACTCACAGGATGTGGATTAGGACTTGAACATATATATATATGTGTATATATATATATATATATATATATATATAATTTTTTTTTGCAAGGAGCATGATTCAATACCAAACAGATATGAATACTAAAGTTTATGGAATAAACCATCAAATACTTGTTAATCTGATTGAAAACTATATGAAAGATTTTTAGACTAATGTTGAAAATTTTATTTAAGTTTAAATTATAACAAAAGAAAAAGTAAGGAAATTAAATGTGTGTACTATAGAATTATACCTTACGTGGACTAATTAGTTGATTTTTACTAATATTTTCATCTTTTTAAAATTTTTTTTTGTTTCTTCTTACTGAATATGGGTTTTATTTCCTTTTAGTTTGACTGGATTAGCTGATTGGGTTGAGAGAGTATTATAAAATAAAATTAGGACTCAAATAGGCATTACTTGACTAAGCCTTGCATAATTGAAATGGATACTGAGATATCCAAGCTAAGAAAAGAATGCAAAATTAAGGAGAGAAGTTTCTTTCACCTGTGAGCATATATAATGTGCATATGTAATTCAAAATTCATAGTTTAGTGCAACATAATTCTTCCTGAAAAACTAAATACCATTGTGCATGATGTCAGTAAGTTTTCAAGAGCACCTCAGGCAATTAATGGTTAGTTAAATATACTCTTAGAGTATTATTCTGAGATATTGATGCAGTATAGTAATAGGAAAAGGGGTAAAAACCTAAAATTCATCAATGGTCAAAAGAAATAAGATACAATTGGGAGCCCAAGGTAATAATAAACATTAAAGAAAATCTATTACTTTTTATATTACATGAATCTAAAAGTAAGAAATTTGACTTTTATTATTTTTCTGGAAAACAGGTACTTATTTGATAAAAGATAATGAAACTCTGTAAAAAAATTAGTTTTGTGAAGTCAAGTTCTTAATTACAGAAATGCACAAAGGCATTGTAATAAGAAATAAGTTTCAGAAATAAGTTTCTGAATGCAATATTTCTTCAACAGAAAGTGAGAGGTTTCTCTCCTGATGACTTAAAAAACTATTTGAAACTGCCAATTTTCTTCCCAAACCAAGAGGATTAGGTAGATTAATATCTAACTAGCACTGCCACAATACCAGCTGGGCACACATTCTGGATTTTTCATGTTCATTTCCTCCTTTGCTAGTATTTCTCATCATTGTGTTGCAATCTGTTTCTATGATTTGGAATGAATTTAAGATGAAATGCAAAATTAAAGTTGAATAACCCCTTTTTCTTCTTTCATGATTATAGATGGCATAGATGATTTTGACTTGCTGATATAAGTCAAACAGTACTTTGAAAGATGATTGGTCCAGGCTTTGTATTAAATTATTCATGTATCTGGCTTATCACCTTTCATCAGAATATTTACAGCATCAACTGCAAAATATTTTTTAAAAAGAAAAACAAAATGAAACATGTAGTCTTAAATATTGTCATTTAATATTAGTCAGTTCTTTCTTGAATTTTCAAGGGATATGACTTTAAAATAGATAAAGCCATTTCATTGCTTAGTCTATTTTTTAAAATACTTTTTTCACTTTTCTATGACTCATCTGAATTGTTCTTGCATTTAATTTGTCTATGCCCTTCATGTGTGATCAACATTCAGAAATTAATTGAAGATGTAATATTATTTTATCCTAAGAAGAGCCATCTTAAAAACTGAAATGTGTTAGGAGGTATATTGAATAGAAAAGTGATCTTTAGTCCTATAGGATTGAGAAGATAAAAAGCAACTCAGAATGAAGAAATGAAAACATGCTGAGCTATTCAGTAGGCCAGAAGAGTAGCCACAATAAGCCAGCTGAAAAGTTAATAGGAAGTATTTCTCTAAAGCCAGTGCTGCAACTGTAAAGTGTCATGAAAAGGCCCCTTGTTTAGGTGATGACTGCTTTCTTTCTTACTGAGAATATTCGTTCTCTAAAATCATAGTCAATCATAAACTTTGCTTTTGGAAATTATATAAAAAGGATATAATTCTATTTTTATCTGAAGGCTCTACATCTCTTTGCAGAAGAGAAGGACCCCAATTTATAAATAAGATGCAGAGTTGCATGTCAGGGGTTTCTGGACAGACAGTTTCACATCTGCCTTAACTTTGCAGTTTCCAAGGAAATAGGACCTTGGGTTCATTTTGCAGTCCTGACCTGATGTGGACCTCTTTAGAACAGTCTTGCTTACAGGACTTGCTGGGAACCTGTTTCATTTAAATTTGGCCTAAATCCACCCTTCCCCCAAAACCTATAATAATTCTATTATTTCCTTTGCTTGGTGGAGCGCCTCTTGGTTCCTCTGGTATGCCGTTTCCCTCATTGAAATGGGACAATTAACTTATTTTTTTCAGGTGCCAGTTTTGTTTCCCTTGCTTTTCTCAGGTTAATTGGTCTAGGACAGATGTAAGTTGTTGTTATTAATAAAATTACAGCGAGAAGAATTTTGGCAGTTTGCAAAGTGGTAAGTTGTAATTGAATGACACAAAAAAGAGAGATGAAATGACACAGATGGTGTATGAGACTAATAACTTAGAAAATACAAATATAAAGTAGAACAGAGAAAATATATTTTGGTCTAGTATATAGAATGACAAATATAGTATAGGCAACTAAATAAGAAGTGATATGATATAGGAATGAGGTTAAAAAATAAACACATGTAAAATTTAGAACTTGTTAAACCACATTTTGATTAAGATTCAATACAATGTAAACCAATTATTAGTAGCATATAGTATATAACATATACATAATAGAGAAAGAGAGCCCAGGATGTTTGCTTATTCTTCTGCTTTTATGTTATTTATTTCACTTTAAAATTGAATGATGGAAAATTAAGCTTCCCAAAGTATCATATTGTTATTAGTTTTAAAAAATGTTCCTAATTTTAGATGTTGCCCTGAGAAAATAATGGATACTCTGAAAACAATAGTAATCGTAAATGTTCCTCTTTCTTCTATACCATCAGTTGATTCCATTTGACAGTAAACATTCAATCAAGTTCGCTACATGTCTTTATGTTTCTCTGCTTCATAGTTCCAGTGACAGTGCCCAGGACTGAGAGTTTACACATCTTGATTTGGTTAGCAGCATCAGTAACTCAATATTTATATGATGAACATAGTAGATGGTGTTCAGAGCTTGTGCTGGCAATCATGCAGCTCTATACAGTTTATACTGAGGGCTTGAAGAGATCTCAAATCCTGCATCAATGGAGCTTAATAGAAAGGGAGGTTCACATAATGCATATAGAGAGAAACAAACGTGAAGTGAGTCAAAAGGTATTCAGAAGAAAAACAGAGGGAAGAACCAAAACCCTAGAGCACAGATTTGTCTCCACTTTGAAGTCATGAATTCTTACTGGGTATTGTGGAAACTGAAACTTGATGAGTCTTACATACTTTCTTTCTTGACACATTGTCCCAGTCTGGAAGAAGGGTAGGAAGAGTTTCAGGGAAGATGATTATGTACTGAGGATATACATTGAAAGATTTTGGTAGCACTTTCAAATGCTTTTTCTTTCCTTTATATACTTTGAACATTTTTATATATTTTTTTATATATTATAGATGTATACATTAAAAAACAAAGAAAAGAGCACCTTTATCCTAAATTTGAAGTGGAAAATAAAACTGATCACTATCCAGGAAACAAAGTGTAATATATGTAGGCTACATTTGAGAATGGTTTTGCTTAATAGTATCAGTAGTGTTTTTAATGAGGGCTGGTGACATTTATACAGAGTGATTTGGGAAGATATCAGAGGGTTTTCAGTACAAAAGTAAAAACTATTCCTCAACTACACATTGAGTGATTCTGATTGTTGAGTAGAAAATGCCCCTCAAATAAATAAGAGCAGTAAAAGGGTAATGAGTTGTTTCTGACTTGAACCAATTAAGTAGCAAGGGACATGATAATAATAGTCTGAATAAGTTTTGAAATAAAGGTAGTGGATTTTCTGAAAGCTTGGATATGGCATGTGAGAGAAAGTTATTGAATTGTGATGACTTCCAAATTTTTATTTCCACAGTGTATTTTCCCTGAACTCAAATTTTCTTCTATATGTTCAAGCAAATATGGAGGTGATGATGTCATTGCTAAGTAGGGAAATGACAGACATATGAGATGGCCATCTCCCAGCTCTTACAACCCCCTTCCTTTTCTATTGTGTTTCTATTCTGCAGCCCCAGTAAGATGTTAAGCCTAGTAGAGTGGCCTCAGCATGCTTTAAACCTGAAACTGGGAACAAATAGCTCCAGTTGATTATCAAGGTGGGAAGTCACAAAGGCAGGGCCTCTTTTTTTCCTATCTTGTATAAACAGCTTTCCTTCAGGAGAAGAGAATCTCTCTAACACAAAGTGAGAAATGTAGAGCTGCCATTCATTGACCCTGACCTGTTTGCTTACCCAGGACACTGGCCACAGTGGGAACTGTTCCCCTGCATTTTTGGACTCTATGGGTTGTGTAAGTTGTAAAGTGTTCATTTGCTGAAAGTTTCTATCTGTGTTGGAGCCTGTTTTCCCATGATGCACCACATAGAAACTCTCTCCACAGTCACAAAGTGCAAAAAGTAAGCAAATGCAAAAACAGTTTGAAAAATGAATATTAAACAAATTAGTGGTGAAAAAGAAGAAGTGAAAGAGATATTCTTTATTGCTTGAGTATTTTAAAGTTATGATGCATTACCAAAATAAATAAAGAACACTGTGAGTACAGTCACACAAACCTTATCTCTGTGAAGAACTTATTTTATTACCGACAATATATATTAGTGTCTATGTCTACATTCAAATTTATTCAAATACATATATGAGAGAGAGAGAGGCATTCCTAAGATTTTCTCCATACCATTTAAAATCTTCATGAACATTCTTTGGTTTACAACATATGTGGAGGTATTCCAACTGGGTTAATCTTTCTCTAAATGAACACAGTTTCTTTAATTATCAAAAATTATATTCATTTTAGAAAAGAAAATTTTGTCAGCATGTATTATCATTTATAGTTACTTCCTTACAGCCTTAGAAATGAATTATATATAAACATTTTCAATGAATGATTTTTTGATAATCTATAAATTTATATAAATATTTATAAATGTATCAATTCCAAAATGCATGAGAATAAATAATTCACTAAATCCAGTTACCTTTTTTATATTGTCTTTGCTAATTTTAGTGGAAAAATTTTGGCTTATAATGTTTCTGTTGACATTTTCTTTAATTATTACTGATGCTTAGCATTTTAATTTAGGCTTTATTCTTTACATTTTCATATTTATAATTGTCTCAAGGAATCCTATGCTCTTGTAATCTCAGAATGTTAGTATTAAGAAAAGCTATTTGAAAGTACCCTAATAGGGTGGTGCAATGGTGTCTCAGTGGCAGAATTCTCGCCTTCCATGCCAGGAACCCAGGTTCAATTCCTGGTGCCTGCCCATGCAAAAAAAAAAAAAAAAAAAAAAAAGTACTCCAACTGTCATAGTTAAAATTCTTCTACCCAAGAATTTACATGCCATGCGTTATGTGCTGACATTGTGAAAAAATTGCTGATTTTTTATTTCCTATATATCATGGCCCTCAGGAATGCTTCCTGACTTAAGCAACCTAGGTACTATTGTAAAGGTTCTAATTTATAAGCTCTTACAGCAGTCACATATACTCAGGAGTTGTAACTATTACTTCTAAATTCTGAATCCTGAGATGTTTGCATATGACCTGGTCATTCCCAAAGACTTTGGGTATTTATGTGATGCCTGAGACTCAGAGTTGGAACTCTGAAGCTATGAAAGTCAGTATTACCTCATACAGGAACTATTTAAAAGTTGAAAAATGGATCAGACTTTGAATAGAGATATGAATGATGCTGATCTGCTGCATAGGATCAAGATAGATCAGAATAAAAGGCAAAGGATGATATTCTCCATATTTTAAAACTTCAACTTTGGTGTGTTTTTTGGTGTGTTTTTTGATAATCTATAAGTTTATATAAATATTTATAAATGTATCAATTCCAAAATGCATGAGAATAAATAATTCAATAAATCCAGGTACCTTTTTTATATTGTCTTTGCTAATTTTAGTGGAAAAATTTTGTTTTATAATGTTTCTGTTGACATTTTCTTTAATTATTACTGATGCTTAGCAAGGGAGGGATGTTCATTTAGTGCAAAATTTATATTTTGAGGAGCACATTACCTAATTTAACTTGTATGGTCAGTTTAGTTGAACATCACAAGTAAATGAACTCTTGAATAGGGCATGAGATCTTGTTGGTTGGTCCAGGTTAGTGTGATGCTTTGGGCAGTGAATAAAGAAATATTTGCAAAGTCCCTTTGGGGGACTGGGAATAAAGGAGAAAATATTCAACTTCCCCATTTGGAGGATCCCTGATATCCTCACAAGAACTGGGGACAGCCAATCAATATGTTGAGTCTTTGATATTGGGGTTCACCCTTAAGAAACTTATCTCTATACAGGCTAGGCTAAGCCTTCTTATGATTATGCCTAAGAGTCATCTCCAGAGAATCTCTTTTGTTGCTCAGATGTGGTCAGTCTCTCTAAGCCAACTCAGCAGGTGAACTCACATCTCTCCCCCCCTATGTGGGAAATGACTCCCAGGCATGTAAATCTCCCTGAAATGTGGGACAGAATTCTCAGAATGAGCTGGGACCCGCATCATTGGATTGAGAAAGACTTCTTGACCAAAAGTGGGGAGAGGAAAATGAGACAAAATAAAGTCTCAGTGGCTGAGAGATTTCAAATGTAGTTGAGAGGATATCCTAGAAGTTATTCTTATGCATTATATAGATTTCCTTTTTTAATTGATGTTGCATTGGAGTGGTTAGAGGGTGGCATCTGAAACTGCTGAGCTGTGTTCCAGTATCCTTGATTCTAGAAGATGGTCATATAATGATATAGTTTTCACAACGTGACTGCAAGATTGTGACATCCTTGTATCTGATGCTTTTTTTATCCAAGGTATTACAAATGAATAAAAATATATGGATAAAAAATAAATAAATAATAAGGGTAGAAGGGGTAAAATAAATTGGGTAGATTAAAATACTAGTCATCAGAAAGAGAGAGGGGTATAGATTATGGTATGTATCAGTTTTTTTCTTTTTTTAATTTCTTTTTCTGAAGTGATGAAAATGTTTCAAATATTATCATAGTGATGAATACACAACTGATGATATTGTGAGCCATTGATTGTACACCATATATGTGTGTGAAGAGTTGTCAGTAAAAATATTTAAAAATTAAAAAAAAAAAGAAATCTAGACATGCAAACTTATGACCTCAGGAAGGTGTTAGATGAAGATCAGGCCTGTAGAGAGGTATAGAATGAGCTATGAGTAATGACTCCTGCCAGCACCCTACATTTAAATAAACACTTGCTTCTTTGTCATGATTATCTTTTCTTATGCACCAAAGAGGAAGTTAAAATTCTCTGGTCTGAGCTAAAGAAAGTGCTGAAAATTGAGCAATATAGAAACATATTAATATGGGTCTCAGAGTAATTTGCTTCTCTGCTTTGGAGTAAATGTAATT
Source organism: Tamandua tetradactyla (assembly GCF_023851605.1). Classification (NCBI taxonomy): domain Eukaryota; kingdom Metazoa; phylum Chordata; class Mammalia; order Pilosa; family Myrmecophagidae; genus Tamandua; species Tamandua tetradactyla. The sequence continues at coordinate 150,199,599 of NC_135330.1, forward strand.
AGAGATGCCATGTAACCCTTAAATTTGTGGATTCAAAGAAGTAGAAAACTGTGTCAACCATATTATTTAAATGTTTTGTGTGAGAAAACACCTGACAGGATTTTCTAGGCCATGCATGATCCAGTAGAGTACAAATAGAAGCATTTTTGCTGAGATAGCCTGACAATTACACATATGTATTGAGGTAGCCTGACAATATCTTTTCGTATTTCTGAATGGATACAAGAGTTATTCATGTGTGTTTTTCTGTGCAGCTGGGAATAAAGCAGACGGCATTCAAAGGTAGGTGACCTATAGTTGTCTCTTGACCTCATCAACTGGATTCTGAACCATAATTGAATAATTTCAAGAACCAAATAACTGGAGAAAGGATGAGAATGAAGACACGTGCAGAAAGGTCAGAATAAAATAAATTAGATAAATGTACAAGAGAATTCAGTCAGAGTAGATTGGAACAAAATACCACTCATGTAAGGCCAGCTTTTTTGATGATTTTTGAGGCTTAGATGTCCCTTCCAATTCTATGGTCCACAAAAGCCACAAGAATCCATACAAACTGAAAGAGAACTGTGGAGAATGAGACTACTACTAGGACAAAATGCTTCTTGCATTTGGTGGAAAAAAAAAGAATTGATGACAGTTAATTTCAAATACACTCATGAACCTGGGCAGAAATAAAATTAGGAGGAGAAAAGGAGGAAAGAAGGAAAGAAGAGGGGGAAAAGGAGGAGGAGCAGAAGGAGAAGGTGAAGGAAAAAGAAAAGAAGAATTGGCTCAAAATTGAATTTTGGTTGAGCAATGGAAAATATTATATATATTTTTTCACATTGGAGTATGTGGGCTGTGAATTTTTATTAGCAAAACATGTTCATAATTGTTCTTCCAATTGTGTATATAATAAATCTCATTTGAATCTACATTTCTATTAGTTATAATGTATGAATCTAAGTGGATTTTTGCAATTATCAAATTAAAATTGCTTGTTGAATAATTACTATATCACACATTTAATCTACATATGCTTTTTAATTATAAATTAAATGGTTTATTCTGGCTCTATAGATCTTTTTATCTGTAGTATTTCTGTTGTGCACAAAATTCAGTTATTTAAAACCATAGATTTACAATGCATATTTTAACATTTTTATTGTGTAATATAACATATATATAAATCAAAGCAGAGAAAGAAAAAAGCAATAGCTTTCAAAGCACTCTTCAACAAGCAGTTACAGGACAGATGACAGAGTTTGTCATGGGTTATCACACAATTCTCTCAGATTTTTCCTTCAAGATGCCCCAGAATATGGGAAGCCAGAAGGCATAAATACTTTTTTATCATCACAATCAACTTTTTTTTCTTTTTCTTAAAAATAAAATATATACAAAAAAAGCAATAAATTTCAAAGCACAGAACCACAATTAGTTGCAGAATATATTTCAAAGTTTCGCGTGGGTTGCAATTCCACAATTTTAGGTTTTTACTTCTAGCTATTCTAAGATACTGGAAACTGAAAGAGATATCAATTTAATGATTCAGCAACCATATTTATTTGTTAAATCCTATCTTCTCTATATAACTCCACCATTACCTTTGATCTTTCTGTCCCTCTCTTTAGGGGTGTTTAGGCTATGGTCATTCTAACTTTTTTCATGGTGGAAGGTTCTGTCAATAATATGGGATAGGGAGATGGAACTATCTGATGTTCTGGAGAGGCTGGCCCCTCTAGGTTTCAGGACTTACCTAGTCCAGGGACCCATGTGGAGGTTGTAGTTTTCTGAAAAGTTACTGTAGTGCATGAAACACTTGTGGAATCTTATATATTGCCCTAGGTGTTCTTCAAGATTGGCTGGAATGATCCTGGTTGGGGTTTGGTAGGTTATGATAGTTAGCAATGTCTAACTGAAACCTGTGTAAGAACAACCTTCAGAGTATCCTCTTGACCCTCTTTGCCATTGATACTTTATTAGTTATACTTCTTTCCCCCTTTTGGCAGCATGGAATTGTTGATCCCATGGTGCCAAGACAAGAATCATCCCTGGGAGTCATCCCTCACACTGTCAGGGAGACTTTCAGCCCTGGATGTCATGTCCCACATAGGAGGGAGGGCAGTGATTTCACTTTCAGAGTTGGGGTAGGAAACAGTGAGGCGAAATCTGAGCAACAAAAGAGGTCCTCCAGAAGTAACTCTTAGGCATGCCTACAGGTAGTCTAAGCTTCTCCACTAACTACATAAGTTTCATAAGAGTAACCCTCAGGATTGAAGACATGGCCTATTGATTTGGGAGCCCCTAAATTTTGATACAGTATCAGGGGATTCCCTGATGGGAAGGTTTAATAGCTCCATGCTCTTTCTCTCATCCTTCAAGGGGCTTTGCCAATACTTTTTGATTATCTGCTTAATATACTCTAGGATATATCCAGGTATTACAATAATCTATACAGAATTAAAGGGCCTATTTCTCATTCTGAGCTCCCTGTGTTTCAATTATTCAAATGAGCTATTCAGGTAAGTTGAATTAGATTATGTGCTGCAGAAAATTTCAGTTCCAGACCAAATAAACCTTTCTTTCTTTCATCTCAAAGAGTATGTGTGGTTATAAAATATAAATACTATCTTCCTTATCCCTGTGTTCTGAATTACCTTAACCCCAAACTGACTGACTTCATTCTTATCTCTAGATATTGGGTTTTATATATATATATATATATATATGTATGTATGTATGTATGTATCAAAGCCTCTCAAAATTCAGAAATAATAATCACCCCTCTGGACTTAGTGTCTCTACTATAAAAGTTTACAATTGGGCGGTGCAATGGTGGCTTAGTGGCAGAATTCTTGTCTGCCATGCTGGAGACCCGGATTCAATTCCCACTGCCTGCCCTTGCAAAAAAAAAAAAAAAAGTTACAATCTAGGATCCTGTGTTTTTATCAACATTTTCTAAACAAGACCATACCATTGTTGTTCTTTTGTTTCTGGCTTATTTTGCCTCATTAGCTAAACATTCACCCATCTCTAGCCTCTATGTATCTCTAAGTTCCATATATTCTTTATTATAAGCCTTTGATTTTACCTTTACCATGGTCATAAAAGTGGAATCATACAATATCTATCATTTTGTGTCTGGCTTATTTCACTCAGCATTATGCCCTCAAGGCTCATCCATCTTTACAATGCATTTTTAACATTAGATTCAACAAACCCTTGCAGCAGTCGTATTTTTTCATATTTACTTGGCTTCACCTGCTTATTTAATTCTATAGCTTAAATTCACAACTATTTTTCAAGTTAACATCTTAAAAACTCATTGAGATTGCAAATCAAATCAATAATATATCAGTTTAGGAAGATTTATTTATTTATAAGACTTCATGCTTAGTGAAATAAGTGTCATGAAGTGACAACTATTGTATGATCTCACTAATATGAAATGATTAGAATAATCAAATTTACAGAGACAGAATCTAAAATACAGATTACCAAGGAATGGGGTGGAAGTAGGGAATAGGGACTTAAGTTTAAAATGTATAGAGTTTCTATTTAGGACAATGGAAATGTGTTGGCAATAAATATTGGATGGTTCACAATATTGTGAGCATAATTAACAGCACTGAATATGGTTAAAAAGGGGAATGTCAGGTTGTATGTTTTAATGGAATAAAAATTTTAAAAATCCGTGGAAATGCACAACATAGTGAACCGTAATTTAAAGCATTGAAAATAGTGAACAGAAAGAGTCCAATTATATAAATGTGCTTTCATTAAGTGTAACATATGCACCATATCAATGCAAGGTGATAATAATTGTATATGGGAATCCTGTATTTTATGTATGATTGTTCTATAAACCCACAACTCCCTTAATAATTAAAAATATATAGAGCAGGCCATAGTGCTCGGCAGGTAAAGTTCTCACCTGACATGCCAGAGACCCCTCTGCTCCCCAGAAGACCCTCACCAGGTATTTGAAGCCAGCAGGCCTTTGTCTAGAAGTGTAGGCCTCCGTAGTTTTTCACAGTCCTTTCTTTGTCTTAAGCTGCTTTTGCCTAGAGGGTAAATTCTGAAGGAATGGTACAGCAGAGAGGAACTTCCTAAGTCAGTATTTCATAGGCAAAATAGAGACAGGACCCACAGAAAGGGGTAAGACTGGCTTCAAAGAGCCCTGTGGAGGAAGGGAGGAGGGATGCCACGAATTCCCCCAATGGCTCCCCAAAGCTGAGCTTTCCTGGCCTGCCTAAAAATTGATGCCCATTAACTGTCCACTCTGGCCCTGAGGAGATTCAAGACCTGTAAGTCCCCACCCCCCCCCACCTCTCATGAGAGCTGAAACAATGGCTGCCACAGCTTTATGTCCAGACAGGTGAAAAAATAGCTTCCCTCAGAACAAGTCCCAGTGATCCAAATTCACCAGTCAGAAACTATTATCAGAGATTGGCTGTGCCTATCCCTGTTCTTGAACGAGAGGAATTTTACATCCTTTTCTGTCACCAGGAAGTTAGCCAGGGACTGGACCTCATTGTGGTCTGCTGTAAGAGTGGGGGATGGGTGCCAGTAGCAATTGTGTGAAGAAACCACTTACTGTTCTTTACCATAACTTATCAACCTCTCCACCCTGCTCCTCCCTGAATGCTGTGCCACGTCCTTCTGACCTCTGAGTTTCAAAGTAGCTGTTTCAGACAGTTTTTGCCTGTTTAATTGTTGTGTTAGTGGAAAGACTCAGTCCTGTAGCATCACATTTCATCATTTTCTCAAAATCCTGGTTTAATATATTGACAAGGGGTCAGCAATGCCTAGAAAATTAACAATTTTTGTGTGGTTTTCGTGAAAGTGTGGATGAAAAGGACAAGTTTCTCAAGTTTATCTGAGCCTAAAACTTTTATCAAGGAGAAGATATCCATTTCCTTTATGGTCACTTATGTTCTACATGATCCAAAATGCCACATACGTGAAGTTAGCTTTTTTAAGCAATTCCACAGTAGGGAAACTGGGACCAACCGTCAAGAAAAAGGATAAGAAATGCCTGATTCCAAACACCATAAAGTCTCTACCATAAAAGAGATCTGCTAAATAAGCCAACATTTAAATTTGAGAAATGGGGAAAGGGAAATTTAAAATATGCATAAGGAAAGAATATCATCTTAAATTATTCTGAATTCAAATCTTGTACAAATAAGAATGTCCAAAAGAGCAGCATATTATTTATGGTAAAAAAAAAAAGTGCCATTAAAACCCAAATTATTTCATTCTCTTAACAGAAGAGCAAATGTTCCCACCCATTTTTAATAGTTTATGCTGATATTTCTGGGTAGCCTTTATATATAAACTTTGAAATCTAGGCTTCTTTCACCTATAGCTGTATCATCTTCTAGAATCTCAGAGTCCTTGGTGGGATACCCTGATTTAAAAAGAGCATAAAATATATTGCAGATTTCATTCTGTGGAATATCTCTAGAAAAGACCATATTGTTTTCCTTCACTTTCTAGGTGAACTCAGTCACATGGCCATACCTAGCAACCAGAGAGAAGGAAAAATAGGCCATCTCTGTAAGAAGCAAAATAGAGAATTATTTTGGGGTGTACATGGATGCTTCTCTCTTCTGCCCCCTTATCTCTGTCTTCTCGTGATCATGAATAAAAATTTCATTTATCCTTGAACCATCAAATATACTGAGTTCTTCACAAGGGAGACAAAGTCTTACCCGTTCACAGCATCCAAGTTAAAGTAAGGTATCTATAGGTAATTTACAGTGTTTACCAAAAGGAATGGATGTGACTTCCTTTGACCTTGTGAACTGTGAAGTAAGAACCTTGCAATCAGCCTTTATAAGTAAAATTTCTGCACATATCCCATGTTCAGTGGGTACAGATACACTCTATAAAACAAAACAAACTAACCAATCAAAACAAAACTCCATTTGAAAAAGAAAGAACAAAATTCACACATCAGATACTGGTCCATATTAACTTGGAATGGTAGAAATTCTTGGTTAATTTCTGATTCTGCTCCTTGGGAAAGGTCATTTTCTAATTGTTCTTGGCCCCTGGCTTTCCTTGCTGTGATATTTTCTTCTTCATGGCTATATTTGTGTTGAGCCTATTAGAAGATGCACAGCTATTACAGTATTTGTAGAACTCAAAGGAATTGCTAATCTCTTTTTGGTTTGCTTTTATTTGTTATGGCTTTTGTTTCTTTGGCAATAAAATTCACTCAAAAATCATGAGGCATCCTTTGACCTATTTAGCTTCTCTTAGTTCTTTGTGCTAATCAACCTGAACAAAGTTCTCTTCTAGATAAGATTATTAACATGATTTATTTCTTGTCTTATTTACCCTGTGCCTTATCTCTCTCAACTTTATGGTGGCAATAATGAAACTACCCAAAACAATAGGCTGGGTGGAAAGATAAGATCATTATTCTTCTTTGTATATAGCAGTCAGAGAGGATGGCAGTGTAAGATGCCCAAAGGTTCTATTCTCTTACAGAATCTTTGAAGAAAAAACAATAACTGGCAGAGAAATCTTCTTAAAACTGTGGAAAAACAGTTAAAGGTTTGTAGTAATTTGGTGAGTGCTGACTCAAGAAAATGCATCTTTAAAAATGGTAAGAGAAGCTTATTATGCCCTTACTGAAAGCTCTTTCACCTCCTCCCCATACAGTGGGGACCCAACCTGTGCTCCCACTGAGGATTTCTGTCCCTGTTTCAGAGGGAGTAATAAAATACTTATAACTGTTTTTTGGCAGCAGTCTATCAGATGAAAGCCTAAAAGATTGAATCAAGAAACTCTTCACTGGCTTGCCCTCCCATAAATTGCTCCGCAGGCAGAAACAGTGTGCAGACAGCTAAGAAGTATAAGAAACTATTAAGTTAAGGAAGCCTGGGACAAAGATATACAATAAAGCACCCATGAGGGGAAGAAAGTCTATTTTATAGGAAGTAGAGAAAGGAATTCCTATGGTGCTGAGCAAGCACAATCTCAGGAAAAGACACAGTATCCAGAAGACAGAGAGGGCCTTAGACTTCATATTGCAAATATTCTTTATAGGAAGGCAAAACTCATTTTTTTGTGTGTGCGTGTGTGTGTGTATGTTTACTTTGTTTTTGTTGTTGTTTTGTTTTGTCTTAGTTCTTGGAACTCCAGGAAATCTCTGTCATATCACAAGCTGGCTACAAACTTATGGAGCAGACAGCTCAGGATGAAATACCAGAGCTAAAATTTTTAAATATTATGCACAGTGTGCATTAAAACATTGCAACAAGCAAAGAAAGAGAAATGATGGCTAACTCTAAGGAATTAGATAAGACACTTGAAGCTACCAATGAAGATGATCAGGCTTTGGAAACAGCAGACAAAGAACTAAAAAAAGAACCTTAAAAAAGGATAAAGACCTAAAGGCTGTCAGAAAATCAATGAATGAACAATAAGAAATCCTCAATAAAGAGGCAGAAATTTTAAAAGGAACCAAACATTAATAGTGGAATGGAAGACCGCAATAACTGAAATGGAAACTTTCCTAGAGGGCTTTAATAGCAAATTGGAGATGAAAGAAGAAAATCCAGAGACCTCAAAGAAAAAGAATCAAAATGATTCACAATGAAGTGAAGGGAAAAAAATAGAATAAAATAAATGAGCAGAGCCTAAGAGAGGACTGAGACACCATTGAACATACCAATATAGGCATTATGAGAGTCTCAAGATAGAAGGAAAGCGAAAAGCGCAGAAAGAATATTCAAACATATAATAGCAGAAAAATTTCCAAATTTAACAAAATATCTGAATAGATATATTTAAGATGCCTAGTGAAACCCAAACAGGTTAGACTTGAAGAGAAACATGCACACACAAATGGTACTCAAATTGTTACATTCCAAATGTAAGGAGAGAGGTTTAAAATTTATAAGAGAAAAGCAATGTGATATGTTCAAGGGAGTTCCAATAAGAATAAATACTAATTTGTCACCAGAAGCCATAGAGTCAAGAAAGCGGTGCCGAAAGGGGAATATAATTGCCAACCAAGAAGATTATATCCAGTGAAAATGACTTTTCCCTGGGCCTGCCCATGCAAAACAAAACAAAACAAAACAAAAAAAAAAAGGAGACTTTAAGACGTTATGGATAAACAAAAGGAGATTGTCAGCACCACATATGCCCTTTAATCAAGGCTAAAGGGATTTCCTCATACTGATGAAAGGAAATGATGTTAAGCAATGGAATGGAACAAAATAAAGAACAAAGACCCCTGGTAAAGTAATGAGATGGGTATAAATGTCAGTATTATTGCATTATAAGGTTTGTATGTAACTCCATTTTTAACTCCTTACTGATTCTCAAATATTGAGAATCATAAAGGATTGCAAAAAATCTAAAGTTTGGGATTCAGAATGTATGAAGATATAATTTTTAACAACACAAAGTTGGGAGGGCTGAAGAATATAGAAACAGCATTTGTGTACTATTGAAGTTAAACTGATATCAAGTTGATCATGATTGCTACATATTCAGGATATTAAATTTAAGCCTCATGGTAGTGAGGAGGAGATGAGAAATATATACAGGAAAAAATGAGAAGAGACTCAAAATGATACAATACTAAAAATGAAAATAAATGTGAAAGTAGGCATAATGAAGAGCTTATGGACAAAATAGTATAAAACTCACAAATAGCAAAATATAAAATGGCAAAAGAATGTTCTGTAATCACTACTTTGCATATAAGTGGATTAAAATTTTGCATGAAAAGGCAAAGATTGGCAGCATGGATAAAAATCATGACTCAGCTATATGCTGTTTCTAAGAGACTGACCTTAGGTTCAAAGATGCAAGTAAGTTGATAGTGAAGAGACATAAGAAATATATCATGCAAATAGTAAACAAAAGAGCACTGGGGGACTATATTCATATACATGGCTTATATATTATATATTAGATAATATAGATTTTTAGTCAAAATCTGTTAAAAGGGACAAAAAAAGTCATAATATACTGACAAATGGGTCAGTTGAATCAGAGGATATATTAATTATAAATATATAGAAACTTAATGGCTGAACTCCAAAATGTATGAAGCAAAACTTCACAGATTTTAAGGGAGAAACAGATGGATGTATATTAATAGTAGGAGTTTTCAATACAATGCTTTCAATAACAGATAGAACATCTACACAGAATGTTAAGAAGGAAACTGAAGATTTGAACAATACTATAAACCAAATAGACGTAATAGAAATATATAGAAAATTAAGCCCAAAGAAGCAGACCACACATTCTTCTACAGTGCATGTGGAACATTCTCCAGGATAGCCCATATGTTAGGTTAAAATAAAACACAGAGGGAGAATTGGAAAATTCAGAAATATATGGATATGAAGCAATGGACACTTGAACACTCAATGGTTGAAAGCATAAACCAAAAATGAAATTAGGAAATATCTTGAAGCAAAAGAAAATGAAAATCTAACATATCAAAACCTGTTTACATAGGGAAAGCAATGCAAAGAGAGAAATTTCTAGCTCCAAATGCACATATTAAATAAGAGGATCTCACATCAGAGACTTAAATTCAAAACTGAAGGATATAGAAAAAGAAGAGAAAATTAAATCCAAATTGATTAAAAGAAAGGAAATGATTTGAGTAGAGATAAATGACTGGTAAAAAAAAGAAATAGAATAAAAAATAAATAAAATTAAAAATAATAAAATAAAAATTAAAATAGACCATAAGAAAAGAAAAAAGCAGTGGCTCTTTGAAAAGATCAATAAAACTCACAAACCTTAAGCTAGATTGGCAAAGAAAAGAATAGAGAGGACACAGGTAACTAAAAATAGAAATGAAGAGGGGGATATTACTTGGATCCCATAGAAATAAAAATGACTATTAGAGGACACTCGGAACAATGGCAGCAAATGAATAGCTTAGGCAAAGAGGAAAAAATCCTAGAAAAAAATAACTATTACCTACATTGACTCAAGAACAAATAGAAGGAGAGAGTGGGATATCCGTCTTCTGAGCTGGGACCTTTGTATCCTGCGCTTTGAGAGAGCAAATTCAAAATGGGTGATGCTGAGAAGGACAAGAAGGCTTTTGTTCAGAAGTATGCCCAGTGCCACACTGTGGAGAAGGGAGGCAAGCACAAGACTGGGCCAAATCTGCACGGTCTCCTTAGACAGAAGACAGGTCAGGCCCCTGGATTCTCTTATTCAGGTGCCAAGAAGAACAAACGCATCACTCGGAAAGAGGGCACTGTTGGAGTACTTGGAGAATCCTAAGAGTACATCCCTGGAAGGAAAATTATCTTTGCTGGCATTAAGAAGAAGGCAGAAAGGGCAAACTTGATATCTTATCTCAGAAAAGCTACTAATGAGTAATAATTGGCCACTGTATTATTTATTATAGACTAGATATCTTGTGACTTTTGTACATGTATCATATTCAAATTGATCTCATACACCAGAATTCAGTTAATGAATGGCTGACAGTAAATTTTGTTGGATAGTCCTTGAATTAAATAAGATTAGCTTATAGTTAAATGATTATGATCAGATTTTATAAATTTTGATAATAATTCCAATTCAGTAAGTGCTATCACTATTTCCCCTTTCTAAAGACATAATTGTACTTGAGGCTAGGTTGACTCAGTAGTGTTCAACTTTTCACAGAGATGGTGGATGCCAACTCATAATCTATGGGAGATTTGGTTTATATTTAGATTATGTAACTGGTTATATGAATGTATTTGAATATTATGGAAATCCTTTCACTGTCTCATAGAACAAAGCAAGATTCACCTGGGTTTTGATTGGTGTTCTTAGCCTGTTTAAAGGCAGGTGCTGAAAATAAGGTAGCTATGTCCCCTTTATCTTTTTGGTTTTAACTGTGTTTATCTAATTAAAACTCTTTGAACTTTATCACCTGAAATGCTGCCTTTTAATTAACAAAAGGCATTTTGGTGTGGTTTATGTATAATATGCAATACATACGCTGAACACTTCTCACAATTTATAGATAATCCATAAAGTTGAATTTTTCAAAAGTCAGTGTGACAAGTTTTGCTATTTAATTCTTTACAACTTTCAGTCAAACTAAGTTATAATTCAAGTTGTCTTTAAATTGCTATTCAAAACCACATAATATTGTACACCCCTGAATTATGTGTATTTGGTCATCATGCTTTTGCAGTTAAGCTCATAAGGATTTAAGTAGAAGAGATAGACCATCAGTACAAGCTTGCATATTTTGTTATCATAAGGTTTAAGACAAACAGACCATGAGTTTTAATATCTGCAAAGCAGTGATGCTACTCAGGGTATTAGATTGTGTTTACTTGATCCTCTAGGACTGTCTGAACTGTAATAACACGTCAGTAATTGAGTCTTAGTACTACTTTGGCCAGTGAGAACTGCAACATTTATGCCAAATGTGGATAGAAAAACATGCCTCTGGTCATAGTTTTGTGGTATGTAGCTGTGAAATTATGTACTAAATAATTTCATACCTATTCCATGCCATAGACATTGAGAGTAGTACTTGGAAATTGTATAGATGGTGTTCTAGTTTGCTAGCTGCCAGAATGCAACACACCAGAGTACGGATTGGCTTTTAATAAAAGGGGATTCATTTTGTTGGTTCTTCAGAGGAAAGGCAGCTAACTTTCCACTGAGGTTCTTTCTTACGTGGAAGGCACAGAATGGTCTCTGCTGGTCTTCTCTCCAGGCCCCTGGGTTCCAACAACTTTCCCTGGGGTGATGTCTTTCTGCATCTCCAAAGGCCTGGGCTGAGCTGCAAGTGCTGAGATGAGGAATGCCGAGCTGCTAGGCTGTGCTACATTGCGTTCTCTCATTTAAGCACCAGCCAATTAAGTCAAAGGTCACTCATTGCAGCAGACACGCCTCCTAGCCGACTGCAGATGTAATTAGCAACAGATGAGATTCATGTACCATTGGCTTGTGTCCGCAGCAACAGAACTAGGTATGCTCACTTGGCCAAGTTGACAACTGAATCTAACTAACACATGTCCACCCCTTGTCAACTTGGCAACTTCAAGCATCATCTTAAACAGATGTAAAAAAATTCTCTTGCTGTGGACCGGAATCTCAAAACAAGTCTGGTGCCAATAAGCAAAGGAGGATATTCACAAGATACAGATTTTTATCTCCACAGGGAGAAGTTGGAAGAAACACAGATGTAAAACCTGCAGGGCAAGTGCCGTGGGATTTCAAAGTCTGAAAGTCATTCATCCTTCGGCTATAGAAAGTGGCAGTCCCACCCCTTCCAAGGGCCTATGCAGTGGCCCGCCTCTTTCCAAATCAACCTCGGGGAACATCGAGGAGACCACCTCTGGGCTCCACTCTCTCCAGGCATCAGGGCCACCCCTGGGCTCCCTGCCGTTTCTGGGGCACACGCTCAACCCCTCCACATGGTGGCAGCCAGGCTCTCCCAGTCCCCCAAGGAGCGTGCTATGCCTTTTCCAAGGCCTGAGGCTGCACAACTCTTCCACTGCAATGAGAGGGGAGACTCATCCTCGCCCTTCAGGGCAAACTCACCCTCTCCATGTATATGAGTGGGTCCACTCTCCTTGCTGAGGTTTCTTGGCTTCAGACCTGAGCTTCCATGGTTCTCACTCTGCAAACTCCAATTTTTTCCCTTTTGTGTCCTCTTTTGTCAAGATTGGTAGTAGGTCCATTTACAACAACAATCTCTTCAAACCCTCCAGGACTTCTCCATCATTCTCTTCATGGTTCCTCCAAAATCTTCCCTTTAGCCATCCAAAAACTGTTCCAACATATCTGGTATTTGCAAACCACAGCAGCACCCCACTCTCTGGTACCAAATCTGTTCTAGTTTGCTAGCTGACAGAATGCAACACACCAGAGACGGATTGGCTTTTAATAAAAGGGGATTTATTTTGTTGGTTCTTCAGAGGAAAGGCAGCTAACTTTCCACTGAGGTTCTTTCTTTTGTGGAAGGCACAGAATGGTCTCTGCTGGTCTTCTCTCCAGGCCCCTGGGTTCCAACAACTTTCCCTGGGGTGATGTCTTTCTGCATCTCCAAAGGCCTGGGCTGAGCTGCAAGTGCTGAGATGAGGAATGCCGAGCTGCTAGGCTGTGCTACATTGCGTTCTCTCATTTAAGCACCAGCCAATTAAGTCAAAGGTCACTCATTGCAGCAGACACGCCTCCTAGCCGACTGCAGATGTAATTAGCAACAGATGAGATTCATGTACCATTGGCTTGTGTCCGCAGCAACAGAACTAGGTATGCTCACCTGGCCAAGTTGACAACTGAATCTAACTAACACAGATGGTGTACTTGAACTAAGCAATACATAATGATGAGAGACGTTCTCAGGAACATTAATCTGTGCTGGTTGAGGTGAGAGTCCTGTCTTTGTGGGACAGTGAGGATGGAAGTTTGGTTGGTCCATGGGTCCAAAGATGAGGTGAATGATTAGATAGTCCTGTAAAGCCTAGCAAAATAAATTTTAACATGTGGATCTTATTTTCAATCCAAGAAAAATAATAAATCAAGAAAATCAGTGTGGAAACACAAGCATAAACAATTTGGGGAGGTAAAGGAAGGCCTACTGTAACTCAGATTTTAAGTACTAATCTGAAAGCTAATGGGACATTTTATCAGTTACTGGGCCTTACATCTTGATTTGCTAATTCGGAAATCTGATTTTATCAATTTAACCAAGAAGTGATCAAGCCCTGTGATTTAACTATCATGAACGAGTATTTTAATTATTTACATTGTTTTATATTTAATTATTTGTTTATATATTTTCAATAAGGTCAGCTAATTTGTAGCTTCTACAGTAACTATGACCTATGACAAGTGACACAGATAATTACTGCATACTTGCTATCTTCTAGTACAGTGGTACTCACATAAATACTTCTGGTGACTTATGATGCAAATGGACCTAAAGATAATTCAAGAGATACTGTTGAAGATGCTATAAGAAATTGAAAAAAAGGTATATTTCTAGCTGTAAGGGGTATATACCCTTTTAGAAATAAGGAAATAGGGGCAAAAAGTGAGCACAGTATACCCCATGTATCTTGATTATTGGGGCTTGACATTAGGTGGCTTGGTGAGTGGTATCTAAAGCAAGAACTGGATATGTTCAAGTGCCACCTGCACTCAATTTTGTCTAGTACGGTACTATCTGATAGAACTTTCTATGCTGATGGCTATCTTCTAGACCTACATCGTCCAATATGTGGCTAACCTGACTGAGGAACTGAACTTTAATTTAATCCAACTTTAAATTTACACAACCACATGTGGTTAGTGGCCACTATGTTGACAGCAAAGGTCTGAACTAAAATGAGTGGTCCGTGGTAAAAGTGTTTTCCTCGGACTTTCATCCCCTTAGATTCTTGCAAGTATGCTATAATATCCCTCAGAACATCCCTTCCATTTCCTTTCTCTAAATCTGATGTGCTCACCTCTATAATTTTATCAAAGTTTTTATCTATTCCATTTTCATAAGTTTACAGTTTATGCTAGGTAAATGACATTCTGATGATAGGTTAGGGAAACATCTTTTCGTCATCATTTTTCTGCACTTTTCTCAATTTAATTTTTGGCATATTTTATTTTAGCTTTGACCTCTGCAGATTGTTATAAATTGAAAAGTGTGTGTCCAAATTCACATGGCTGTCTAGGAAGATTCATTGAGTGGTGTGGCTTTAGTGAACTTCATAGACCATGTCTGGCTTTCCACAGTTGACATGACATAAGCAGTTTCATATGGTCAAACTCAAGAGTAAAACAAAACCAATTTACTTAAAATGGGGACTATCCTGTTTTAGTGATCAGCTTTTTTGGCTCTCATTACTTGTATCAGAAGTTGAAAGCCAAGTAAGTAGGATGTTTTTCATCAGAGCTATAGTTCACATAGGCAGAAGTGATGTCTGACAGCACATAAATATACCTGCAGTGACCAGATGAATCACCTCTTGGCAGTGCTGGGTACACAATAAGCCTGCTTCCTTGGCTGCATTATTTTGTTCCTCCAGACTGGCTATACTGTCACAGTGTTCAAATATTTAAAAATATAACACAAGTATTAGGTTTTTGTTTGTTTAATAATAGTTGAGTTCCAGGTTGCCTTAATTCAATTTGGAGTATTTGAAAACACCAGTTAGACCCTTAGACTGTTTTTTAGTTCACTCACCAGATTTGCTGTGTTTATGATTAGTTTATTTCTCAAAGAGCAAATCTATGTTTTTAATGGGAACTTGACCGGCACTCTCCCAACGTAATACCAACAAATAAAAGTAAAGTTTTCCATATGAATAAGTAAAAGAAAAAAAAAGAACAAATAGACGATATCAACAGACCAGTAACAAGTAAAGAGATTGACTCAGTAATCAAACACCTCTCAAGAAGGAAAGCCAAGATGAGAGAACTTTATTGATGAATTTTACCAATTGGTGAACATTCTGAGAAGAATTAAAATCAATCTCACTCAAATTCTTCTGAAAAAGGAAGAGGAGGAAACAATTCTTAACTCATTTTATAAGGCCAACATCACTCTCATATCAAAGGAGATAAAAATACCACAAGTAAAGAAAATTATGGAACAATATCTCTATCAACATGCCTATAAAAACCCTCAACAAAATACAAAATGAGTTGTTGGATTAAATTTGCTTAGTCCAACAACTCATTTACGATATTATACACTGTAAGTAAGTGGGGTTTATCCAAGAAATGCAAGGGTGTTTCAATATAAAGAAATTAATTGTTCATTAAATAATATTACAAGAATGAATATAAAACACATACATGTGTACACACACACACACACACACACACACATGATTATCTCGATATGGAAAAACCATTTAACAAAAGATAACATCCTCCCATGATAGAAATGTGAAGAAAATTAGGAATTGAAGTAAACTTCCTTAACATGATAAAGAGAACATATGGAAAACGCACAGCCAACATCGTACTCAATGGTGACAGAGAGAAAATTTTTCCTCTGGAAACAGCAACAAGATAAAAGTGCCCATTTTCACCACTATTAATGAACACTGAGGGTGGGCCATGGTGGCTCAGCAGGCAGAATTCTTGCCTGTCATGCCAGAGACCCAGGTTTGATTCCTGGTGGCTGCCCATGCAAATGAAATAAAATAAAATAAATAAAATAAAATAAAATAACATAAAATATAAAATAACAATGAACACTGAACTGGAAATTCCAACCAGAGAAATTATGAATAAATAAATAAATTAATAATATAATATAATACAAACATTCAAACTGGAAGCAAAGAACTGAAACTTTCTACATTTGGAGATGATATGATACATATATATATATATATATATAAATTACTGAAAAATTCACAACAAAACTACCAGAGCTAATGAATGAATTCATAAAAGTGATAGGGCTCAAAGTCAATATTCAAAAATCAGTAATTTTCTGTGTAATTGTAATGAAAAATCTGAAGGGGACATCATGAAAAAATTCCATGTACAATTGCAACAGAAGTAACAAAATATCTAAGAATAAATTTATTCAAGGATATAAAGTACTTCTTCATGTACAACTACAAAATATTGGTGTGACGAAAAATTAAAGACCTCAATAAATGGAAGAGCATTGTGGGTTCATGGATTTGAAGAATAAATATTGTTAATGTGTCAATTCTACCCAAAGAAAGTCAGACACTCAATGCAGTCCCAATAAAATTTCCAAATGCCTTATTGGAGAAATGGAAGAACCAATCATCGAATTTATGTGGAAGCATATGAGGTTCAGAATAGCTAAAACGATCTCGAAAAAGAAGAATGAAATTGGATGACTATTATTTCCCTATTTTAAAACATTTTAATCAAAGTACAGTAATCAAAGCATCATGAACAAAAAAAATAAACGAGTGAAAATAAAACAATATGGTGCTGCCACAAGAACTGAAATAAAGACCAATGGATTGAAATTGGGAGTTCAGAAATAAACTCTTATTTCTATGGCTAAATGAATTTTTTTTGCATGGGCAGGCACCAGGAATCAAACACGGGTCTCTGGCATGGCAGGTGAGAATTCTGCCACTGAGCCACCATTGCGCCGCCCGGCTAACTGATTTTTGACAAGAGTCCCTAAGTCCACTCAATGAGAAAATAATAGTCTCTTCAGACAATGGTGCTGATAAAACTGAATATCCATACAGAAAAGAATGGGGGTGAATCTCACACCACATAGAAAAATCAACTCAAAATGAATCAAAGACCTAAATATAAGAAACAAAACCGGGGGCCATGGTGGCTCAGCAGGCAGGGATGCTCGCCTGCCATGCCAGAGGACCCTGGTTTGATTCCCGGTGCCTGCCCATGTGAAAAAAAAAAAAAAATGATAATATAGGGAAGCATCTTGAGGACCTTGTTTTAGGTAATGGTTTCTTAGACTTGATACCAAAAGCACTAGCAAGAAGTTTTAAAAAATTAGATAAATGGGACGTCATCAAAATTAAAAACTTTTGTGAATCAAAGGATTTCATTATGAAAATAAAAGGACAACCTACAGAATGAGAGGAAAATATTTGGAAACCACATATCCCATGAGGGCTTATTATCTAGAATATATAAAGAAATCCTAAATTCAACAGCAAAAAGACAAATAACACCAACTAAAAAAATTGTTTAATACTTGAATAGCCATTTCTCCAAAGATATACAAATTCCAATAAGCACATGAAAAGTTGCTCAAAATCCTTCAACATGCAAATCAAAACCACAGTGATATACCATTTCGCACCCTCTTGTGTGTCTACCATTAAAAATACAGAAAATAGCAAGTGTTGGAGGGGATGTGAAGAAATAGAAACACTGGTTAATTATTCTAATGGGAATGTAAAATGCTGAAGTGGTTGCGGAAAATAATTTGGTGATGCGCAGGAAGTCAAGTATAGAATTAACATATCATGTGGAAATACCACTTATATTTATACAACCAAAAGAATTTAAAACAAGCCCTCAAACAGATATTTGTACATCACTGCTCATAGTAGTTGCAGAAACCCTGCTAAAGTAGTCTCCCATATAATTTTTAAGTAAAAGAAAGTAATAAGCGCATTCAGCATCAAAAAGACTTATCCTCCCTTAGAGGAGTGCTTTGTTATTTCAGTGCCAGTGGACCAAAGACTGAATACCAACAAAGCAATCCAAGCTAGCATTAATAGATCTCTAGGGCAGAAAACAGTTTCAAAGTTCACAACTGGCCATTACTCAAATTCCAATCTTTTGTGTTTTATTATTCAATTAAAAGAGACTCCTTCTTCAGAAATATTACCACACCACCCCTTTCTCTGGATTTAATATTTTCTCTATGAAAGTTTGGAGGAGAATAAATTACAGCTCTAGTTCCAAATTAATGCAAAATCAGGATTACATATCAGGCAGCATATTTTGAATACAATATTTGCCAATTGTGGTTCTAGTAAGTTATGTTATTCAATACCTCTGGGACCTTTTCTTGCAAAGCAGAGCTGATAATACATATCGCAATGGATTAAGCTGAAAACGTATTATATTTATGGTCACAATTGGCAGATTTTTTTTTCATTCATACACATCCCTATGATCATTGTTGAAACTTGTTTAAATAATAAGTGAAGTAAACACACAAACAGGGAAGAACAAAATGGTATATTTTCCAATGTTATTAGTTAAAACTCATGTTTATTTTTATAGTTTCACATCCTTCAAAGGGCATTAAAATATTTTCTGATATTATAAAATTGTAATAAGCATCTTTTATAAATTGTTTCTTTATGGGGTAGGAATGTTTTGGTTAGAGGTGATAACAGAGTAAGCAAAAATATCCTTTTCTTTGCAAGATTTTAATATTTAATTTTCTGAACTAATGCAAAAAATCCATTTACTTTTTTTTTTTGCGTGGGCAGGCTGTCTCCAGCATGACAGGCGAGAACTCTGCCTGCTGTGTCACCATGGCCCACACTCTATTTACTTTTTATAAGTGAAATAAGTAATAGCTGAGAGAGGGAGAGAAAATTAGAGGACAAAACTATGCTTTAAGAAATTAGAAGTGGAAATATTAAAAAGCGGCTGCCAAGATAACTTGACATTTAGTGTTGAGCCTTGAAGAATGAAACCGAATGTACTGAGACATCACCTATTTTTTTGTCTCAAGCACTCCTTGTTCCATTTTGCTGTGATTTGAAAGTGGATTGAATTTTCCAAAGCCCCTTATATCACAAAATATCAATAATTCTGTCTTCTGTGCATTATTCAGATATCAACTAGAGTTGCACAAACATTTTATGAGAAGAAATTTGAATTCAAAGAAGATTGATTTCTGACTGTGTTAATACTGAGTATTGACATTAATGTAACTGAGAGTTAGGAGTTAGGATTTGAGTGACAATTATGATCACTGAATCATATAGATATTCCTTTCTAGTTTCTGGTATATTAGAGTAGACAGAGGGAAATACCTGAAATCTTTGAATTGTAATCCAGCTGCCTTGTTCTCTGATAATGATTGTACAGCCTTTACCTTATGTCTTTGTGATTTATAAAAACCCTGTGATTACTTTCACTTGTACCCATTTATTCAGTTTTTCAAATTTAGTCTTGTGATCGCTAAAAACAGTTCCTAATGTTTATTAATGAAGGGTCCTGGGTCAGCCCAGAACTATCTCACCCCAGGTCCAAAGTTATCTTGATAACCAAAACAGGAACCGAAACTGGATCTAACTAAGGTGCCTGAAACGCAGAGAGGCTTAGCATTTAACCCTATAAGTCACTTATATCTCATTACAATACTAAAGATTACATCCATCATCATATTAAGTACATCATTTTCTTATATGCATTATGTGACTAAGCACATAATCAATCTGTGCATGTTCAATAATTAATCACCTCTAATTACATCATCTGGGGCCATTATGTTCATTATCCTAAAATCTGCATTTTTTTTAATGTTATAAAACTATCAGAGTTACTGCAGTTCAAAGAGACAGATTTTAGGGCTGATCAGCATTTTGATCTCCTGCTGCTCCTAGAAATAATTTTTTTCTCCCTTTGAAATCCTCGTGTCTCAGGAATTGTTCATTTGAGTGCATAGGCAAAATAATCCATTGCCGTTATCTGGTAATAATTTGGTGACATAGATGGGACCTAAATGTCCTAAGAAGCAAGGAGGCCATCTGCCCAAAGAAATATAGTTTCAATATCTAAGAGATTTCAATTTGATCAATAAGTCATTGCACAATATCTGGGCAAGTTTCAGCCAGATATTGCAAACTGCCACAGTACGGCAACCCCCAACCAATAGTATTCTTGGGAACCCTCAAAAGATATCATGGACTCCCATAAAAATCATATTTATTAAGTTTGTTTTTCAGAGGCTTAAAACCTCTGGATAGTTCCAATGCCAAAAAGCTTTGAAACCCAGAAATACCAGAGTCTCCAAGGACAACAACCAGTTTCATCCCTCAGCTCCTTAACAACAATGGCCCATTTCAACCACGAAAAAGTTAAAAGAGTTGTTGCCCAGATAGCCATCAAGATTGAGAGAAAATTATCAAATGAGCAAGAAGAACTGTAATCAAGAAATTAGGAGACAGATTTTTTTGACCAATAGGATATCTGATCTCCTGCTTCACATATAGTATTAACTTTTTGTCTCTTTGAAACCCCAGTGTCTCAGGAATTGAACATTTGAATGCACAGGCAAAAGAATCCACTGCCTTTGTTTGTAATAGTAACAGTAATGTTGAGATAATATACAAGAAGAAAGGATTAATGAGAAAAAAATATTTGTTATGAATCATGCTAGCCATCTATTTCATAGTTTTTCATTGTAAATGGATGTTCTGCAAAGTAAAAGTAAATGTAGAAAAGAGTATATCGGTGGCAAAGAAGGTGGAATTTATCAGGAAAGTCTTCAATATTTACCACTGGCTGATCATCAAAAAAAAGAAAAAAAGAAAAATAATGAAGAACTTTGGTTTTCTCATGAATCATTGTTTCAAGAATCACAATAAAAATAAAGACATTTGAATATTTTAATAATTTCTTATTTGTACTATAAATTAGAAAAATAATATGGCCATATCCTTTGATTGCTTATAAAATGTGCCTATTAAAGTTTTAGTGTTATTTTTCAATAGTACACTCATATATGCAAAATACGGCTATTTCATATCCATCTAAATCCAAAGCACTATAGCTAAGAAGTTTATATTTGTTAGCTAAGAAGTTAATATTTGTTAGTTTCATGTTGTTGCAAATACCAACCCATAAATGTTCACCACCACTTCTATAAACTGTTAGAATACACTTTTGAAAATAAAACACATTCTGTTTAAAGCCTCATAACATTAAATCTGTCCAATAGAGTAACGTGACTTAGCTAATTTTGAAGACATTGTCAAGCCTTAGAAAAGATTCGCTCTTTAGGCCTTTTAAAGAATCTTGGTGCTATTATCTAACAAGAATGAGGGTCAGAATTCCAGTGAAAATGTGGGTCAAAATTAAGACATATTACTTGCCTTTTGGCAGCATGAGTCTGAAATAATAAGAAAATATCCATATGGAGCTGTATAAGTGGTTGAAGACAGACTCACATGAATTAAACGAGATGCAAATAGTAGATTTAAAAGTTGATAGTAAAAGGTTTGAGCCTTTAAAAAAAATTTATAATTCATTAGTATAAAGGAAATAAGTTTTCATACAGCATCCTATGAATGCCTACAGGAGACAGACCAGGATATTAGCCAAAACATTAAACAGGATGAGAAAGAACACAGTAATCCTAAAAGCTCTAAATAAATAAATAAATATATATATATATATATATATATATATATATAGTAAACATGAACCAAATAATAGGGTATCATTAATCATAAGCAAAAACCAGACACTATAAAGAGAACTTCAAAAATAGAAGTTGATGCTCTAGTTAGCCAATGGCCGCACATGGCGTGGCCACTGAAGCTTGTCTGCTTAGGCGCCTGGGCGTGGACCGGGATGAGCGGCAGCGCCGCCCCAGCGGTGGAGAGCTCAGTTAGCAGCCTGACTGCCCGGAGGCGGTGCTGCTGGGGGTAGTGTCCCCTGCACTTAACCCTCCAGGGCGGCCACGAGCACCATGAGCCACCATTCATCATCTCTAAGAGCGCTGAGCTTTAGAAGGCAGAGACTGTTCCTGATTTTGCCCACAACTACTATTCTAGTACTTAGCTCGGTGCTTGGATTGTCAGTGATCAAACTACCCTATGAGAGTGCTGTGATTTTTTTTTTTTTTTTTGCTGAATTTGTAAAAGAGGCTCTTGGATTGTGGATTAATAAGAACATTGAATTTCTGTGAAAAGTTTCAAACTACAGAATATTCCATTTTCACCCTCTATTGTTTTTTAATAGTTTACAGTAAATGTCACTTAGATTGGTTTAAGTGATCATATACACACACACACACACACACATATAAATATAAACACACACACAGACACATAGGAGATTCACCTGAATTCATGAGATACAATTTCATGCAAACACCTGCTCATATGCTGACTTTTTAAAAATATTCAGTAGTGAGAACATGCATAAAGTATGTTATTTGCATTTCTATTTGGCTAAATAGGTTAATTTGTATTGAAACAGGAGAAATGCAATTGTCATCGGGTTGAAGCAACAGGCACTGAGTTTCTAGGAACTTGATATATGGAATGCTGCAGGATTTATATCTAAATTAAGTTTAATCCATGCTATAGCTGTACAAAGCAGTTGTTATTATGTTTCATTCAGCAATAATAAAATTGAAGACCTGTAATGTTAAGTAATCTGGTCTAAATCTTCTATTAAACAAATATTTAAGCACAGAACGGAATGCTGATTACAAAGTTTTACATGCTAAAATCTTAATCAAACCAACTAATTCCCAGATCAGTGATACTCCAGTCAAGGACTACACCTATAGCATACAGCCTCTCATCCAGCGCCCTTATATGTGCTAGTAATTCTGAATAGAAAAAAGAATGAAGACCTTGTCCATAAAAACTCATATTATATAATGAAAAATCAAAATTAGAGTACCACTTTTTTAAGTGATGAAAAACATTACTTCTTTACATTAGTTTTTTTATAAATGATAGTGTACTAATTTACTATAAACATAAAATTAAATAACAAGCATTTATATAAGAAAATAAATATCATTAAATATAATCTATAGCCTCCCATATATTTTACAAGATACACACACCTCACCAAAATGTCATATCTATTTTAAACATTCCATTAAAAAAAAATGTTTCTCTCATAATTACTATTTGTGCATTATTCTTATTCCATGCATAGCCAGAGTTGTTTAATAAATCTACTAATGATTTTAATTCATTTTTCCTAATTATTATCATTTAATATCTTTATATCTTTATATAATTATTATCGGCAGATTTGCCGAATTATTTTCTGATGAATATTTTCTGGATTTGAAGTTATAGAATTGGTGTTAATTGGTATTTATAATGTTGAAACACATTGCAAAATGTTAACCCACTAAGTTTGGAGCAATTGATAATCCTATTAGTAATATAATTCCTCATACCTTGTCTATCACATATAAAAGTGTGGTGAGTGTCCTTTTGCAGAATATAGTAAAGATGCATATACAAATACTCTATGACCAAATGATTCTTATGTTGATACCTAATAAAAATGCCTAAGTATGTGAACCAAAAAAATGCCCAAGGATATTAGTATCAATATTCAGAATAGCACAAGTATAGAAAAATCTAAATGCCTATTAATAAAAGACTGAAGGAGTAAATATACAGAGTAATATATATGTGGATGAATAAAAACGCGCCAAGCTACAGCTAAAATAAACAATGAATAAGAGCATTAATTAAAAATAAATCAGTGTATGAATTCTCTAATATAAGGTTCATGAATGACTAAAGCTACTATATTATGTTAGAAGGTAGATCATGTTTTTATAGGAAGAGAGAGAAGTCATTGACTAAAAAGGAGCATGATATTTATTTTGTGGCACTGTTAGTGTTTTATGACCTGGTTTGTGGGTACATGACTGTTCAATTAAAAAAAAATTAGAGAAATTGTGGTTTTACAGAACAGTCAAGTATAAAATAAAGGATTCCCATATATTATCCAATATTAACACCTTTTTTGTTACAATTGATTAAAACACATTTTTATAATACTCTCACTTTTTAATAACATCATGAAACTGTATGCTTATGATCATGTATTTATTTACATGTCCAAATCGTTTATCAAGACATGTTCCTTATATTTTGTGATTTGAATGCTATTGATAGCTGAGCATTGCAATATATTATGACTACTAGTTCTACCATTTTGATTTTGGTGTTCCCTTTTTGCTTGTATACCTGTTTAGTGTTTAAATGTACTTCTAGTCCATCTAGAAATACTCTTCTCACATTGTGAATCTCCATAATGAATTGAAAACTCTTAGATATGTTTATATAGAGATAAATGTAGATATAGCTGTATCTATATCAATTATTATTACAAAAAAGACTGTTCAATTAACAGCTAAAACTTTTATTTGCCTTTTACAACAAAAATGTTATTTATGTGGGTTTCTTTCAGTCTGAATATTGCTGGACATTCCGCTAGGGTTCGGCTGATCATGGCTGAGTTTGATTGAGTTTTCCTGCTGCTGTAGGTCATGTTTAAATATATTTTTCCTATGTTCATATGCTAGGGTGAAATTTTCTCCAGGGCCTACCCTCTCAAGCATCATAAGAGCACAAGGGCTAAAGCCAAATTGCCCAAATACATTAGCAGTCTCTCTTTGCTTCACAAATGTTAATATTACAAAGCAAGTCACATAGACAATCTCATCACCGGTTGTGTCAAAGGTTGAATTGTGTCCCCCAAAATAGAGGCATTGAAGTTCTAATTTCCAGTGCCTCAGATGTGACCTTATTTAGAAATAGGGTTATTTCAGGTGAAATTAGATAAGTTTAAATGTGCCAAATTGGGTTCTCGTGGGTCCTAATTCAATAAGATTTGTTCTCACAAGAAGAGGAAATTTGGACAGGCACAATCAGAGACAGAGAGGAGAAGAGAAGAGATTGCCATGCAGTAACAGAATCAGAGAAGAAAGTCCAAGGATTACTTGCTGTCTGAGTTTGCCAGAGCTACTATGAGAAATACTATAAACTGGTTGGCCTGACAATAAGAATTTAATGTCTCATAAGTTTGAAGACTAGATGTCCAAAATCAAGATGTAGGAAAGGCTGTGCTTTCTTCCAGGGTCAGCAGTGTTTGGTTATGGCAGTCTTTTGTCACATAACAGACTATCTCTCTCCTCTCTGACTTGTTCAGACTTCTCTTTTTTTCTGTTTCTAAGTTCAGATTCAACTCTTTACTCTCAAAAACTGTAGGAAAGATACTAAACCAATGATAAGGGTCAATAATGGGAAGATATTAAGGATATTCAATTTTTCTTTTTTTTGGAGCAATTAGAATGTTCTCAAATTGATTGTGGTGAAAATGCATAACTCTTATGATTATACCAAGAACCATTAACTATACACTTTGGATTGACTATATGGTGTATGGATGAAACTGTTAAAAAAATTCCAGCTTTTAAAAGACCTCTAGTCCTACAGATTAAGACCCATTCTGATTCAGTTTGGCCACACCTTAACTGAGAAACATCTTTGGAAGGTCCTATTTACCAATGGATTCATACATGCAGGAACATAGATTCATATTTGAACATGCCTCTTGTGGGGGACATGATTTAATCTTCAACACCAGCAAACAACCATAAATTGGGAAGAGGCAAGGAGTGATACTTTCTTATCAATTTTGTACTTTTAGTTTTCAGAGCTGTGAAACAATACATTTCTGTTGTTTTATACCATAAAATTTGTGGTCTTTGCATGACAATCCTAAGAATGAAAATAAATTGCGAAGAAAAAGTGTACCTTACTGAGGGTTTAGATTAGAAAGAGGCAAATGAGGCAGGATTGTTCAAGTTCAGGGTTGGCCTTGTCATTATTTAATTTTTTTTATAATTTTTCATTCTGAACTTCTTGCATTAAATTCGATTTGTAAAAAAAAAAGTTGCATTAACATATACACCTTTTCACTGAATGTATTGGTGCCCCTTTACATTTTGTGCTGGAGGACAGTGTCTCACACATGTCTCCTTAATTCCTGCCCTAATCCTACCTACTTTAATGAGAAGTACCTTAAAAGCACTTAGCAAAGGGGATGAGCTAGACATAATAATGTAACAAAGCATATGCTTTAATAATGTAGCTTAAAAATAAAGGATATTACAATAATAAAATCATTGAAGTAATAAAAAATAATTACATTTTTACTACAAAAATCATAATAGTGGTTTATATTGAATTTCATAGTATCTACTATTTTCTAAATTTCTGGCACTATTCTATTTCTTAATCAGGAAGGTTAAGAAATTATGACAAGATATAAGTCATAATGACTTTCAACTATTACACACTTCTTAAACTTAACACATTAGCACACATACGCACACACACACATACATATTTTCTCACAAAAAATTAAATTGAGTGTAGCTCAATTGTGATATCTATAGTTGCATAGATTGATCAGAAAATTGCGAGAAACTTCTTAGCATAATATTTCATGTCTCTGAAAGCAATTCTAGATTCTTGCTAATAAGGGAAATATTTCTAAATTAGTATACTGTTTAATTGTACACACCTTGAACAAAAATTTAGTAATATGTGCCTTGGGGAATATTTTCCTTACCTATGGAAAAAAGAAAAGGAAATAGCAGCTCTGTTGCATAGCTAAAGTGAAGACCTAAAAAAAAATGCACATTTCCTGTTCAGTATTTGAATTCGGCTTTTGAACGGAAAAGTTTAGGATTGCTTTGCAACATGTATTAAACATATAAAATATATATATAATAATTCCCACAGATTTTTGAGATTGCATACAAAGACAACATTATTCTCTCTTCCGTGACAGATGCAGTTTAGTCTTAATCATTCGTATAAGATTTATAGAAATGAGAATTTCTTAAGATCCAAAAAGTGATCTTCAGCTCTAAATCCATGATTTCCCACCAATTTTAACAATTTATTAGTATTTCACTTATGTTTAACTATCTCCTATGTGGCAATAACTATTCTGAGCCCAAGACTGATAAATTAATTACATTTTAGAGATTAGTTTTTAAATACTTTCAAAGCAAATCTGACTTTATGTACTGTACACCCTTACCTATATCACATTCTTCAAATCTTTTCTCTGATATCAACTTTTTGATGCCAATTGTAACTATCCTTTTTAAATTTATAAACTTAATTCTCTCAATCCTCCTTATTATAATTTCCTTTTTTAATTAGCACTTGTTATTTTCTAGCATTGATATAATTTCCTTGTTACTATATTTACTTTTATTTTCCTTTGACATCTGATAGAATGTAAGTATCAAGGAGGCAAAGGCTTTTATTACTTTTATTCCCTGATATAGGCCAAATTATTTGGACATGTTTCAGACCATTGTAACTGCTCATGGAATAGATATTTAATATATGTATGGACCATCTAGTCTCTTCCTGGCTTTATGTAATTTTTCATTTACATAGTGCATAACTATTCATTTTTGGAGGATAATATAATAAATGTTAATATAGCATCTAACTGCATTAAACAAGAATAATGTCATCTGGTAGACATATGCTGCAAAATTGTTCTTTATTATTCTGTGCCTTCCTGCAAAATTTCAAAGCTCTATAAACACAACTTCCTTAAGAATAAATCCATTGTTATGAACTTCAGTATATTAAAACTTGTGTTCTCTAACAAGTACAGACCATCATCTGTTTGATTATAATTTTCTTTATGACTAGTATAAAATTGCTGCCTTGGGATTCTTTGTTCTAGTATCCAGCCTTTTCTTGATCAATAGGCTTCTCCTTAGAGGGATCATTAGAACACAACTTGACATTCATTAGTGTGTAGAAGATGAACAACGTAATGTGTTTTCTTTTTGTTCAACAATCTGGTGTTATTTACTTCGATATGCAAACTATATCACACTAAAAATAAATATATGACGATAGTTTTCTAAGTTTCAGATCTAACAATGCAAAAATGGTTCTACTGGATTTAACTCTATTTTACAATGATTTAATAGGCTAGCCATACCAGCATTGTTTGGAGGAATTAACTGTAATTTATAGATTTCTGATAAAACTGCAGCTTTTGTGAAAGGCAGTGATGTTTCTGACCTCACAATTGGTAATTTAAGGACAAATATTCCATTTATGCTTGTACCTTGCTAAGATAATTTATTTTTAATGTTTAATAAATAAATTATTAATCATTTAAATTATTTCCTAGCCTATCAACAGGAAAATGGTAAAAGTATATTATGTGCCAAGCCAAAAAATATATACCTTGAAACGGACAACAGATAATTTTTTTGCATGTTAAATACAATGATGCTGCATGAAAAACTTTCAAAGGACTAGTAGTTAAGCCCATAAATTTTATAGTGTTTCTTAATTTTAACACACATTACCAGCATGCAACATAAAGAAGCAATGAATGAAATGTTCATGTTTATCTACCATAGTTATCTCCTAAGAAGAATTAATTTTGAACATTCAAAATGTATTAGTTAAAGCTATTGATTTCCATGTTAAATTTGACATCAGTAAAATAAATAACATTTTCAGTTTGCATAAAATAAACTTTTTTGGGGTGTACAGTTAGAAAACTTTAATACACATAAATCTATCTTTATTAGCACTGCAACACACAGACTACAGCATAATTCTAACACTGCAAATAATTCTTTCATGTTGTCCCTGTGTATTCCGATCCTACCTGCAATCCTAATTCATGACAACTGATTTATTCCTCTTTCTATATTTTGGCTTTTTTAGAATATCATTAATATATAATCATGCAGTATCCAATTTTTTGAAGATGGATTATTCCCCTTAGCATAATTTATTTGAGACTCATCCATGTTGTTGCATAAACTAGTGGTACATTTATCTTTATTGCTGACTAATATTCCGTTTTGTGAATGCATCACAGTTTATCTGTTCAACCCCTGGAGAACATATGTATTGTTTCATTCTAGGGCGATTATGACTAATGCTGCTAAATGCATTCTTGTACAGGGCTTTTGATGAATATAAGTTTTCATTTCTCTAGGATAAAAACCAAGAAACATGTTTGTAGGGTTACAAGGTAAATGCACATATAGCTTTGTAAGAAACAACCAAAATGTTTTGCAGAAGAGATGTACTAATTTGCATCCCTCACAACAATGTCCGAGTGTTTCCATTGTTTGACATGCTATCCAGCATGTAATCTTGTAAATATTTTTAAACTTAAGCATCCTTCCAGGTTTTGAGTGGTCTCTCATCATGATTTTTATTTGCTTCCTTAATGACTTAGGATGTTATTCATCTTTTCATTACTTGTAACCTGTATATCTTCCTTTGTGAAGTGTTTATTCACATCATTTGCAATTTTTTATTGAGTTGTTTATTTTCTTATTATTGGAATTGATAATCCTTTATATGTTCTGACTACAAAGTCCTTTTTCTGGTACTTGAGTGGTTTGGCCTCTGGCAAAAACCTACATGTGTTCTTTCTGGTTGACCATAGGCAATTGCTGTGGGCTTACCTGGCAGGCCTCATGGGTAAAGCTGTCTCCTGCACACCAGGACTGATGCATGGCCAGTGCATTCTACCACTTCTGAAGTAAGTTGCAGTCAAGGACTCAGGAATCCTGACCAGTCATGCCTCTCTGTCATGGGCTGGAGAGCAAGGCCTTCCTCCTTCACCTCTATGAGGACCCTCTTGTCAGGGGCAAGAAGGAAAATATCTTGGGGTGCTTTTCTCCAGTCTGACTCAGGACTCAGTATTTTTCTATTCTTAGCCTTTTCCTGAAGCCCTTGGGTTCTTAAAAATGGCAGGAGCTTTATGTTCTAGACTCTCTTGAGTGCTATGCTTCCCCATGTCTGTGTTGATTCATCTGACTCTCATCCAGCAGCACCATTCCATGGGGAGAATGAGATAGAGGAGAAGCTGGCACTTTGTTTCAGTTAGCCTCATGCTTATATGATGACAGTAAGTGATTAAAAGTTTGACCATTCGTTTCATTTAGGCTTGATATCTTAACTAATTGGTCTGACATCCAGCAGCTCAGACTTTTGAGTTCAGCTCAGTTTTTGACATTATGTGATTTGGTAGTATTTTCTGTGTTAAAATAAAATAGTGTACAGGATATTATTTGTATAATTTTATTTGAGCAGTTTATCATTCATGAACTAGGTAGCAACCAAACCACATTGGAAAGGAGCTCCATCATGGGTGTGGAAATGGAGAGCTGATATAGGGTAAATGTAGAAGCAAATGAGGAAATGTTCTGGTGGACTGACAGTTAACTTTCTGTTTTTCATAGGGGGTGGGTGTCTTCCAAAGTGGAGAACAGATATGCATTGATTACTGTGGTATGATAAGCTCTCCCTTCTGAACCAAAACCAATTTTATTACCAGGTGTTGCTTCTCTGCAGCTCAGTAGGGTACATCCCATGTTTCATTTTCTCAGAAAGCCCTGGAGATCTATTATTTTGTCTTCTGGAAATTCCTTTCCTGGAAAGGGTCCCTCCTAGCAGTGCACCATTCAGGTGACCATTTTACTTTACTTAATATACACCAGTCCTTAGCTTATCTTTATAGTCTCCTAATTTTGTCCTTCATAGAGGAAAAAAGTTCCCAATTTTTATGAAGTTCAATTTATCACTTCTTATTGTACACATTATACTTTTGATATCAATAATCAAAACACTACCTAGTCCAAGGTCATGAAGATTTTCTCCTAAGGGTTTTATAGTTTTATGTTCTACATTTATGCCTATGACCCATTTTCATTTAATTTTTGTATATGGTGTGAAGTATACATTGATGCTGATTTATGTTTTTAACATATGAAGGTGCTGTTGTTCTGGAACCATTTTTAAAGACTGTCATTTCTTCCTTAAATTGCCTTTCATACTTGCTAAAAATCAGTTGGCCAAATGTGTGCATCTGCTTCTGGGTGTTTTTACTCTCTGTCATTGACATTTTATTTATCCTTACACCCTTACAATATTGGCTTTATATCTTAAAATCAGTTACTGTAAGTATTTCAACTTTCTTCTTTTTCGAAACCATTTTGGTTAATCTAGTTCATTTATTTTTCCATACAAATTTTAGTATATACTTGTCTATTTCTACGGACAATACTGCTGGCATTTTAATAGGAACTGCACTAAATCTAGAAACCACTTTGAAGAAATTTGATATATATATATATATAACGTATATATATTATATATATATAATACTGAGTCTTCCAAATACAAACATATGTCTTTACATTTATTTCCATTTATTTAAAAATTCTATTCATAATTTGAAAATTTCAGCATATAAATCTTGCATATTTTGCTAGATTTAAAACTATTTCCATTTGGGAAGGTGAAACTTTTGCAAATGGCAGTAATTTCATTTTATTTTGATCACCAATCTTCAATACTAGGGAATAAGCATGATTGATTTACTCAATTCTTTGATTAGTTTAAGAGATCTTTCATAGATTGCTTGGGATTGTCTAAATAGAAAAGCATGCCAGCTGCTGCTGGGCATTGCTTCATTTCTGCCTTTACAAGTTTAATGTCTGTGATTTCTTCTTCTTAATTTATTGCATTTGCTAAGACTTCCAGTATGAACTGGGATGACAAGAGTAAACACCTTTGTCTATTTCCCTATCCTAAGGGAAAACTATTTTGTCTTTCACCATTGTATATGATATTAACAATACATTTTTATAAATATTTATTAAATTGAATGAGGTCCTTTCTACTACTGCTTTTCTCAGAGACTTTTGACCATCAGTGGATATTAAATATTGTCAATTTTTTCTGGGCATCTATCAATATAAACATATTTTCCTTTTCCCCCATGATTTTTTATTAACATCATGAAATACATTGACTGATTTTCAAGTGCAGAACCAGCCTTTCATTCTCAAGAAAAGTCATACTTTGTTGTGGTTGTGTTATTCTATTTATATATTGCTGAGTTAAACTTGCTGACATATTGTTGAGGATTTTTGTACCCATCTTTATCATGAAATTTGCTTTTATTTTCCTGTAATCTTTTTGTATAATTTCAGGATGAAGTGTGAGTTAGAAGCTTTCCCTCTTTTTGAAATCTTTGGAAACGTTGTGAAAAGCTCTTATTTAATCTTCAAATATTGGAATGGATAGTCTGCAAATGCATTCCGTACTTAATGCTTCAAAATGCCTGGATTTTTATTTTGAAGCATTAAAATTGCTAATTTAATAATTTCAATTGAAAGAAGAATATTCCCATTACAAATCTCCTGATGAGAGAGTTTTGGTAATACGTATCTTTCAAGGAAATGTTGTATTTTATTTAAGTTGTTTAATTTATGAACATGGAACTGTTTTTTATTATTTCCTTATTATCCTTTCAATATCTCAGGAATCAGGTTCATTCTTGATGTTTGTCTATTTTTTCTAGGTCAATTTAGCTAAAGTGCTAACATATGGTTAAATATTTAAAGTATATATAATAGAAACTTGTTAATACTTTCATTACAACAACAAACTTATAAAATTACTTAATAGAAAAAACTTAATCATAGAAAAGATATATATCCCCAACATAAATTTTAAACAATATTATCTATCATTTAGTGAAATAAAATTCAAATTGAAACATATTCACCTAACATTTATTTACATATAAAATACCATTGTTTTGAAAATAGAAACTCTTATGTTGTAAATATAGGTGAAGGGCTTTTTCAAATGGGCACATCAATTGACTATAATCCCACTTATGAGTATCAGCTTTAAGGCAATCTTGCAAATATTTATACAGCAAGAAATTGCGGTTGTGTATTTAGATCAGAAAATTTAAAAAATAATAAAATTAAACTGTAAGGAAATGTCAACATAAAAGCATATTATGTGTGATGGATTTGCATGTGTCAATTTAAGAAGGTTATATTACATTTCTCAGAATTCCTTTTTTGTGTGTTTCTGGTTAGGATGGGACGCAAGGGAGACTTTTGCAAGATTTGAAAGAAGGGAAACAGTAGCCAGTTTGTAGAACGCACAAACTGTTGCTGATCACCTCCTTGGTGTGAAACATAAATCTGGGACTGCAATTGCTCCTTTTATGCAGTGGTCACATTCTTATTTCAGAGCTTGAGTTGCTTTGAAATCCAGGTCATGAAAAAATCTGGACAAATATAAATTAGCCTACAACATGTTAAATCCCTTAAATTACCGAAAAGTACATTCAAATTAACACTTACATTATAGGAAATGTATCACACAAATAAAAAAAATCAAAGGTTAAAAGAATACTCCACTGGTTTCTTAACATAGAGTTTAATCTATAAAACTAGTGTCCACAGACACATGCCACAGAGCTGTAGCTGTGAAAAGATACTCCAGTCAGTTCCTGGATAGCCTGTGAATACATTCAGTGCTTAATACTCTAAATGTCAGTCTGATATGTCACTTGCCAAGATACCTAGAGCTTTGGAAATAATAAACAGAGAGACTGTTTTCTAGGGAGGGAATTTGAAATAACCTGTACATGGCACAGGATATAGAAAGTTTGCCAAATTAAATTTTTCATTAAATTTAAATTAAATATTTCATGTCCATTCAGTATCCAAAATGTTTGTGCTCAATCACTCCTGACAGAGCCTCAATGTGTTTTGTAACTATTCTGTCTTCCTCTGGATTTTCTTTCAACTTCATTTACTCCTGGGTCAGGTGTTTGTGTTTGTTTCTATGACCAAAAAACACTAACTACTGCAATACAATATGTCCTCCACATCTAGATCAGAGACAAAACGCAAACAAAACAAAACAAAACAAAAGACAGACACAGGTATCAGTCTGTACTCAGGGTTCCCTGCCATTCTCAGGGATTCAAGCCTGTTTCTGGACTCCCCATTCTGACAACACATCCTTTCCTCTTGATTCTGCCTCTGTGGTTGAACACTTTCTGTTACATTATGCCAGCAAGCAGATTTATTTAAAGGAATGCCAATGAGATAAAGTTTAATGAAAATAGGGTATGAATAAATGACATATGAAGTATGATTCCTAAAAGAACTAAAGCCATTTTGATGAAAATAAATATTATGCAAGGTTAGCAGTTTTAATCTATGTAGTCATAAATTTCATTTTTTAATTATTTATTTCTAAAGTTACTTCAAGAAACATAATTGTCCTCGACAGTCTTATGAACGATAGTTGTGATGGTTAATTAACCACTTCCAGTTAGCAACAGCATTCTAGTGAATATTTAATTGATAGCACAGAATTTGTTATTTTCAAGGAAGAAAATTTGTTAATTTCTTTGGCTTTATTCTTGTCTTTGTAAATAAAGTAGGGGTCACTACATAAGTCACTTTAGGCAGATCATTTTAATTGATGCCATAAAATATTGACATTTAGGCATTATTTGCTTTCTCTAAATTATTTTTCTAAATAAATGGCCAGATGCTTTAGAACAATTTTGCTTCTGCATGTTTTTGAAGATGACATAAAACTTTTATATCAGATGTGTTCTTATTTGCATAAACAGTATCAGGGCTCTAGATCTGCCTGCTTTATTTTCTATTTGTTTGTTCTTGTTTTTATTTACTTCTGCAGTTACATGTGTGTGTTTCCAGAATTCTGATCCAAAAAAAGTCAAATCTAAGTTCCTATTTCTTAACTTCAAAATTATGTTATATTTCTGAACGGTACTCTTTATGTGTTTCTCTCCACATTGCCTGAATCAAAAAGAAAGAAAACTCTTGTCTACTAAGTTCAGAATTACTCTCTGCTTTCATGTTCTTTAGAGATAATCTGTAGGAGGTCAAACTTTATCTAACCATTTGATGTCAAAATTCAGAGTGGAAGGAAATAGAATGAAGGGACATACATAGACTTGCAGATTTAAAATTAGTGATAAATATCACAAATATCAGTGTGCTCTTCAGAAGAGAAGACTTTCAGTAAAAAAATAAGTTTTTAGAGTGAAATTATTTTGGCATAAACTTGCATAAGCCTCAAATTACCCATTAACTATTTCTGAGCATTTTCTGAAATACTTCCCCATATGTAGTACCAAAACCAAATAGCTTCTTCATACACTAACCTATTGCATGACTTACAAGTGACATTTGAAAGAACATCATCCTGCTGATCATAATTTAGTCTAATGCACTGGCACAAGAAGGCATAACAATGGTCTATCAATGACTGTATTTCCTGAAATATGGGATTTCTTTTATTTTCCCATAATACAACAGAAATAAAGATATAATAATTAACAGGATTTTACTGAAAACACAGAGAAAATGAAAATGCACTATATGAAAACACTTACCAAGTCTGGTAGCCCACAGGCATGACATATTTTACATGCCTGTTTATTTAAATGAATTTCAGAGTTTTATCTTTCCTATCTTTTCAGTGTTTCATGAGCAAATTATTAGATAATAACTCACAAAAACACATATGCATATTTATCTTATAAAAAGATAAATAATAGTATCCATAAAATTTACTTCATTTTAGTCTTCTATGTTTTCTATAGAAAACACATATCATTAGAATATAAAAATAATTTCCAGTATTTTGTTACATAATTTGCCTTCTTCATTCAAATTTTTATATACCTTCATGGAGAAAATTTAATACTTGATGAGAAAAGTCTTGTTGTGTTCTTGAATTTCAAAGCCATTTATTTATTATTTTAGCATTTAACATACAAAAAAAGTTTTTGATGGTTTCTGGTTTCTGTATCATTCAAGGGGCAGTGGATAATAACAGGTTTTATTTTAGAAACTATAAAAGACATTCGGAACTAGAATCTTTTCAAAGTAGTCTTCATTAGTCTTCCCACTTTATTTTGTAAAAATTGATTTTTTACGCTTTGTATACTTTCTTGGGTCAACTTTTGTAAGTCAGGGTGAGATTTTTAACTCGGATTACATTAAACTTGTAAGTCATTTTGGGTATTATTGGCAGTTAACAATATTAAATCTTTCAATCCATGAGCACAAAGTATCTGTCCCTTTACTGAGGTCTTCTTTAGTTTCTTTCAGTAATGATTTGTAGTTTTCTACCTATTAGTCCTTGCATACTTGTTAAATGTATCCCTAAGTATTTTATTCTTTTGGTTAGGCCTTTCAGATGTACTATGATACGTTATCATGGACAGGCATATAATAGGTTGAATCATTTCCTGTAAGAAAAAGTTCAAATCAAGTAGATGTGTACTCATTTGTAAATAGTTCATTTGAATACTTTATTAGTTATGAGAAACCAAACTGAACAAGTTGGACCTTAATTCTGTATGGTTGAAGTCCTTTCAAGCTCAGCAAGTTCTGACATGGCAGTCAGTAGGAGCCAGAGGAGAGAAAGCTTTGTGAGAATGGTAGAGATGGAGCCACCACCAGAATGCCACTGACTCTGGAAGAAACCATGGTCTGTTGAGATTTTGATTTTGGAATTTTAGCCAAGAAGTAAAATATCCCAGAACTTTTTTTCCCATCACGAACTTCTCCATTCTCCCACAACAAAAAAATTCTGAGGGGCAGGGAGTCAAACGAAAGTTCAGATATGTTCATATTTGAAAAACACATACTTTTTATTTTTTTGAGAATTACTTTATTTCCTTTTGGAACAATGAGTATATTGTAAAATAACCTAATCATATTATTTTTTTGCTTGAGCAGGCACCAGGAATCAAACCCGGGTCTCCGTCATGGCTGGTGAGAACTCTGCCACTGAGCCAACATGACCCGCCCCATTTGTAATCACTAAAACAAGAAATTTTTTTGAGCATTTGTGCTTGGTGCTTGCATTTTACGTATAGTAGGAAGTTTAAGTCTCATTTTTTTTTAAATCTAGACAATGCTCTAGAGAGGAGAAAAATGAAGTTAAAAGGGACTAAATTTTTATTTAATGTCAAATTTAGTGAATAATGAAGCAGATTCACATCCAGGCATTTGATTCTGGAAACTTAATTATTAGGATATACTGCCATTAAGAGAGGCACCTTTTAATATACTCAAGTAGGTCAATAATAGTTCATAAAAGATAAAGTTGCATTTGAAATGGTCATATATGTGAAACAACTATGTAAAAATGTTTATATTATATAGCATCATAATACTGTAATAGTGGTCATGAATTTTTTATAAAGGACAAATCCTGAGCTGCTGAAGCAAAATTGCATTAATTTTCATTACGGAATTTGAATCCAAAGCTGAAGCTCTCTTCCGTTTCAAAATTTCAAACCATGCTTGTTTGTCCTTTGCATGCCAAAGGAGAGAAAGAAATAAAATTCAACTAATGTAAACAAATGATAGAAAATTTAGAATAGAAAAGAAAGACAAATCCTTCAGCATAGTATAACAATTCCTGGCATAAGTAAAACACATAGACCCTCTTTTGCAAAGGGCAGTGAAAGATTAAACTTGCTTAAGATCGACCTTCTCACATCTCTCAAGAATGCTTGCTCCACTCTAGCAATGAGAACAAATGAAAGAAGTTGCACAGTTGTTAATTCTATTGAGAGCTGTGTACTTAAAGATGCATAAGTAAATTACAAAAACCTTTCCTAGAAAAGTGTTTTCATCCAAGGGGATACAGAAGAATTTGTAGAAACCTGTCATAGGCAGGAAATCAGCCTGACTTTTAAAGAAAGTCTAACCACATGTGTGAAATTAAGTTGACGATGAAGTAGCAACAATACACTAATTCTGTCTTAAGAGGCTGTGGTGACATCATGGTAAGGTAGAGCAGGAGTTCAGAGAGGCATTCCTCAAAGCGCACATAATCTTTACAAAATGCATTCAAAGACAGTATCGGGGCAGGGGAATTAAAAGAAATTCTCCAATAGATCCAGAGTCATCAAAAAAACGTCAGCAGCCCACCAATGACTGCAACAGGGCCGAATTACTGAAAGAATTCCTCGGTTCAATGAGGCTAAGGGCAGGAAAATTGGATGGAGGGAAATTTCCCATGGTGAAAAAATATTCAGGTTTAGAAGTGAAGAACAAAGAGAACTCCAAGGATTAAAAAAAAAAGGTTGTCTCCTGCAATTTTGACAACTTAGAAAGATCGTGAGAGTCCTGCCAACACCCAGACTCTAAGCCCTGGTGAAGGGAAAATCATAACGCTGCCCTCAAAACATTTGGAAAACTGCCACCAAATTAAATTTAAACCTGCAGCAAACCCAAGACACATTTGAACTACAGGTAAATGTTTTTCAAGCTTACCAGTATTGAGATTTTAAACCCGTTGCTTCTTTCCTTTGGGGATTGCTCTTGCACGCTTCAGAATGTCTAGTAGCATCTCTGGCCTCTACCGCTAGAGGGCAAGAACACTCTTCTTCCCCCTAGTATGACACCCAAAAACATTTCCCAATGTTGCCCAATGTTCCCTGTAGGGCAAAATTGCACTAGTTATGTATCCATGGCAGAGACTGATGCAGTCTTCTACAACAGCGGCATGAAAGAAGAAGGGATAGGCCCTTATTTGTAGTCAGATATTATAATGATTCAGACTACATTGTTATTTTACGTATAATTTCCAGCCCACAATATGAACATAATAGACAGGCAAAGAAATTTTCAACCAAAAAGAAAAGGAGAAATAGTCAATGAAAACAGACCCACATATTATCTGGATATAGGAATAACCAAACAAGGCTTTAAAAGTAATTTTATAAATATGCTTAAAATAATCTACCACAAGAAAAATACACAATATATTTAATGAACAATGACAGTAATGACAGCTCTCAAAAGAAAAATCAGCAGTCAAAAGAAACTATTCTTTTAAGATGTGCATGAAGTATTCAGAACAGAAAGCAAGAATGTTTGTCTCTAGTTATGTACACTGCAATAAATGCTAAAAAAAAAAGCACAGAAGACATAAATGGTAAAGATAATTTTTAATGTTCTATATTTTGGATGTAAATATATTTATATATGTAGTGGTTTCTTTAAAAAGGTTGTTTAGAGAAGTTGAGCCTACTTACAATTATGCCAGAGAACATCTGTAGTTTCTTGGAGGTGATCTTTCTCTAAAAGCTAGCTCTGCAGATAAACTCACTGCCTTTCTCCCTACATGGGTCATGACTTCCAAGTGTGTAAATCTCCATGGCAACGTGGTAGATGGCTCACAAAGATGAGCTTGGACCTGGCATCATGGGATCGAGAAATCATTCTTCACCGAAAATGGGAAGAGAAATGAAACAAAATAAAGTTTCAGTGACTGAGAGATTTCAAATAGAGTCATGAAGGTATTCTGGAGGTTGTTTTTATGCATTATATAGATATCCCTTTTAAGTTTTTTAGTGGATTAGAATAGTTAGAAGGAAGTATCTGAAACAGTTGAATTGTATTTCTGTAGCCTTGATTCTGACGATAATTGTGTAACTATAGAGCTTGTACAGGGTGATTGTGAAAACCTTGTTGCTGATACTTCCTTTATCCAGTGTGAACACAGATGAGTAAAAAAATAAGGACAAAAATAAATAAATAATGGGAGGGGGTTATTTTTGTTGTTATTTTTATATATTTTTTGGAATAATGAAAATGTTCATAAATTGATTGTGGTGATGAATGCACAACAGTATGATGAAACTGTGAACCACTGATTGTATACTTTTCATGATTATATGGTATGTAAATATATCTCAATAAAATTGCATTTAAAAAATCTTGCAAAAACCCTCACAATGCTTTGGGCGGGGAGGGGGGTGTAAGAATTTTGCCTTAGTATAAAAGATTTCTTAACAGTAAAGTAGCAGGTTGGATTTGGGTACTCCACCCAAAGTATCTCACCTCTGCAAAAGCAATAAAAATTTTTCCCTCAGGAAAAAAATAACAAAAACACAAACACAATGAGATACCACCTCACACCAAGTATGTCTATTATTAAAAACAGAAAATAATAAATGTTGACGAAGATGCCTAGAAGTAAAAACTATTATACATTTCTAATGACACAGGAAAATGGTGCAGCCACTGTGGAAATAAGTTTGTTTTCCTCAGAAAATTGAAAATAGAATTATTATACCACCCAGCAACCCCACTTCTAAGTATATGTACCCAAAAGAATTTAAAGCAGATACTTGAGCAGATACGTGTACACTGATATTTACAGCAAGATCATTCACAATAGTCAAGAGATGGAAGAAAGCATCTATAATGGACAAATAGATAAACAAAATGTGGCTTCTACACACAATAAAATATTATCCAGCTGTAAAAAGTTCTGATGACAGCTACAACAGATGAAACTTGAAGACATCAGATTGAGTGGAATAAACCAGACTTAAAAAGAAAACTATTCTAAGATCTCACTTACATGAAGTACACAGAAAAAGCAAATGTCATATATACATATACTAGATTACAAGTTGCTGGAAGCCAGAGGAGTTGGCAATGTAAGCAGTGATGAATATTTGGGGTAATAGATACCAGTGATAGCAGCACAATTTTGTGAAGGTTATTCATACTGCTGAATTATATGCTTGAAAGTGGTTACAAAGAGAGATTTTCAGTTGTAAATATGTTATCAAAATAAAAAAATTAAGACAAAAAAGTTGTCTATTAAAAAATATAAATATAAGGGGGATGCAAGTGTAGTTCAGAGGTAGAATGCTCGCCTGCCATGTTGGAGACTTGGGTTTGATTCCCGGTCCATGAACTTCCCCCCAAAGTCAAACGAACAAGCAAACAAAAATATTCAACATAGAGTGCTGCAATAGTGGGATACTCATATGGAAAAATAATGAAATGTGACCCCGCCATATAGCATACAAAAAAAAAAAAATATATATATATATATAT
The DNA here is from genome assembly GCF_023851605.1 of Tamandua tetradactyla. Classification (NCBI taxonomy): domain Eukaryota; kingdom Metazoa; phylum Chordata; class Mammalia; order Pilosa; family Myrmecophagidae; genus Tamandua; species Tamandua tetradactyla. The sequence goes on from NC_135330.1 coordinate 150,240,571, forward strand.
ATATATATAATATGGGCTTAAATTAGGTAGAAATAAGATTTTATTAAGAATATGCTTATTGCATCTACTGACAGGAAACTATAAATGCTTTCCTTGTTCCATAACTAATTACATGGATTGATTATTAAGTCACTTTGTACTTTCGTAATCCTTCTTATACAAAGTATATTATGTTTTTAAATGTGAAGCAAAATTATGCTTGATAATATTTTCTTAAGGATTTTTGTGCCCATCTTCTTGAAGGTGTTTGATTTGATTTTGTCTTTGTTTTCGTAATGCCCTAATCAGTTTTTTGCATCATACAGTGTCATAAAAAGAATATTCCTACAAGCTGAAAAAACTTTTATATGGCTGATAATGCTTCTCATTTAAACAGGAATTCATATGGGCCTAGAGTTCCCTTCTTGGAAATTGTTTGTGATTTCAGACTAATATATAAGAGATTAATCAGATTCTTTCTGTTTTGTTAGCCTATTATTTGGGGAAAGGTATTTGAAGATTGGATCTAAGTTGTCAAACACATTGCCATGAAGTGGTTTATAATATCTCTCTTTATCCTTTTAATATATTTAGGCTCTCTGTGAAATACTCCCTGTAACTCCAGGTACCAATATTTTTGTCTTAATTTTAATTTTTCTATCAGTTTTGCTAGAATTAAAAAAAAAATCTTCAAATAAATGATAGATTTTTAATTTTTCTTATTTATTTTCTATTTCAATGATTTATGCTACATATATTGTTTCCCACCTTCCAATGAGTTTGCTTGCAATATATATTTCTTTAGCTACTTTTATCAGAAGAAAGTATAAAAAAGCATTGATTTTTCCAATATAAATACTTTTTCTTAAAGATTTTATTTAACTCATTAATACAATTTACAAAATATGGACTGAAACAACATGGGAAAGAAACTGGAATTCATTCAATGCTTTAAAATTTATGATATTTAGAATTTAAACACTCAGATAGAAAACATGGGAAATTAACTTTTAATAAATGTTATACATGCCAAACTTATTTATATTATTATACTGGTCTTTTATCTATAGAAAATTTTGGTTTTAATATTTTGTCAATAAACCAATGAGGTTGCAATACTAATATATAAAATTACTTTCTGAATTATTTTGACATACTTTTCTATCATTCTATTAATTCAAAACTTTATATACAGCTCAATTTATTTGCATATAATATTAACATATAATCATATATAAGTTGAAAGAGTTTAAAGAATTTTCAAAATTTTCCATTAACATTACTTAAAATACAATTAAGATTCTCAAAAAAGAAAGGCTTTGAAAAAAAATATGAGTGGTTCTTTTTCATTTTTTTTTGCATTGGCAGGCATCGGGGATCAAACGCGGGTCTCTGGCATAGCAGGCAAGAATTCTGCCTGAGCAGGTCCTTTTGCAAAACTTCAAGGCAAGTTTCTAAATATTGTAATTTTTCAAAGAGGAGTTGATAAATACAATTTATTTTTGTTAATTAGCCAGGTATATGTTTTTCAATATATGCACATATAATTCATGCATATATGTGAATATATGCATATGCATGTATATAGAATTTTAGAAGATAATTTTTTTTTGCGAAAGTATCAGAAGTAATTATGAGGTAACATGGTTTCCAATCACTTAGAAACAGATCCAAAGATGTTATCTGATGCTAATTTTATTTTAAAAAAAACATCCTTATAGAAATTTGTCTTTTTATGTTATTCTTTTCTAAAGGATCAGCTGTATATCAGTCTATTTAAATAGGAAAATATTAAAATATTTTAGGCCAAATAAACAGGTTTATTCTCTTATCTGATTTATGATTTGTTTGGAAATAGCATTTTTTCTATATTTTTAATGACTTCAGGTTCTGTTCAGGTTCAGAAAGAAATAACACTATGATCAATTTTTGCTACAGGCTTTTTCAGTTTATACAGAGGAGCATTATGTGATATACAGTCTTTGAGTTTGGAGGAAAAAAAAACAGGTATGAAGCATTTAATAGAGGATAGTCCTCTAACTATAATTTAGTCATTTTCCCCATTTTCTAAGCTTTGCAGTCTCTAAAAGATAATCTAGAAAGTTAAAAAGAAAGTATGTAATCCCAATTTGATCTCTACTGTATGTTCCTGAAATGAAATAAATAACTCCATTTTTTTTGAGGTGGCCCTCGATTAGAAGGACTTGTCACCATCCCCATAACACAAAATTTTGTAGAAGACAATGTACCCAGATACAATTTCAATTTATTCCACAATTTCTACGTGCATTTATATGTGTGTGTTAGTGTGTGTGTGTGTGCATGATTCAGGCCCTTTATTTTAAATATTCTGGGCTATAGCAAAAATAAAGGCTATTACCCTTACAGAAAAAAAAATCACATGAATTTTCTGTGCTTCCTTTTAATATTTCCTTACTACTTTGTATTCCTCTTCTAATTACTATAGAAAATGTAAAAAGCAAAAATACTTTTATTTAAAAAGTTGACTACTGCTTAGGAGACAAGACTAAGGGAGAGAGGAGTCAAGGGTGTTCTAATAACTGTCCAGGGGACTCTATTTTTAATAATATGGTTGGTGTCTGTTTTAGTATGCTACACTGACCAAAGCATATACCATAAAATGAATTGGCTTTTAACAAATGGGAAGGTATCAGTTTACAAGCTTACAGTTTTGAGGCCTTAAAAATGTCCAAATCAAGGCATCATCAAGACGATGCTTTCTTTGCAAAGACTGACTGCCAGAGATCTTGGACTCCTCTGTAACATGGCAAGGCACATCTGTTGGTCTCTCCCTTCTCTTCTGGGTTTCATTGCTTTCAGCTTCTTGATTTTGTGGCTTTCTCTCTCCCTCTTTATATTGATCCTATTTATAACGGACTTTTGTAAGAGGATTAAGACCCATTCGGGACCACACTTTAGCTAAAGTAAGTAACCTAATCCAAAGAATCTACTTAAGGGTGCATAATCACAGGAATGGATTGCTCTCAGACATGATTTTTGAGTAAATACAGTTCCAAACACCACAGTGCCCATCAAGATAGTTCAAAGCACAGAAAATAGTTGAACAAGTGGAAGATTTATGAAAGAAATCTAAATAAAATCATTAAAATTCTGGTCACAGAATTAGATTTATCATTTCAAAATAAACAAAGTTAGAAACAAAGGAAGCAAATGACACCTGGAAACTACTTGCCCCTTTATGATAGTTTCCAAGTTGTGAGTTTTGAGTGTCGATAGTCATCAACTTGAAGAGCACTTGTGACAGAGGACAGAGAAGGAGATTCACCCAAGGTGAGGTGTCTTGAAAGAGAACATCTCCATAAATCTGTGAGCGAAAAATGCTATTTCTTCAGCTAAGAATGAACTAAAAGGAATCATCCTGCTATCCTCTAGTCAACAAAAAGAAAAAAATTCCTCGTCATGCATTAGATCAAGATGACAACGAAATATCAACTCAACACTGTGAATACAAAATCACAAGGCAATCCTAATAAATATGTTCACCCCAAATTGATATTTCATGGATATTCAAAAACGCTTACACCATAAAATATAAAAATTTCCATGGTACATGAAGTAATAGTGTCTACAATCTCTGTTAAAATTTTCCACAATATGTCTTTATAAAAATAGACTATATTTTAGCAGTTTTACAAATAATTTCTAAATTAAACAGTTTCAATAGAAATGCCTAAATAAACAATGAAAATAACTATAGAAAGAAGCAGCAGGAGAAAATGGAAAAATATAACAAAGCAGCAAGAGTTTAATAAATACAACATATCAAATATCTATGTTTGAGGAAATGAAAGGAGAACACTTAAATATTTTGAATAAAGGGAATTATACAAAATGATTATATAGAATGAGAAGGCTTGATAAATAAACAATCTATATAAATTGTCTTCAAAATTTATATATGTATATATACATGTGAAGTCATGGACTTCAACATCAATGACATACCAGGTAACTCAGGATAAACATTGAGAAAAACTAAAAATCTGGACCATCTTGTGTTCATCTTTATGGATTAGTTAAATGACTTAATTGAATGGCTCTACCCTAGGAAGGAGGTTATGTATGAACAAAAAATAGTAACTATTGGAAATAAGATCAATGTTGCTGATGAAATGGAAGCCAATAAGTGGCTAATGCAAAAGGCAAAGGGTAATTCTATTTTGATGCCTCTGATAGACTCGAAGCAAGAAATAGATCATATATCTCTTAGCTGTATTTACAAATGCCCTGAAGTAGATTGAACTATGTACCTCAGGGAAAAAGCAAAAAATAAACAAATAAAGCCATGTTTTTCATTTTAATCTCATCTTTGTGGATATGAACCCATTGTAAATCAGACTTTTAAAGATGTTATTTTTAATAAGTTGTGGCCAACTGAACCAGGATGGGTCTTAGCACCATTACTGGAGAGTTAATAAAAGAGAAAGAAATGGGGAGGGACCATGATAAACAAATGGGGTTCAGGCAGATGCTAGAAGTTAGATGGAACCCAGAAGAGAAAAAAGAGACATTGTCATTTTATGGGAAGGTCCAGGAACCCCAAGAATTGCCAGCCAGCCAGAATGCTACTGACCTCAGAGGAAATAAGCATTCCAGCCACCAAAAGGGTAAGAAAATGAATTCCTCTTATTTAAGCTAACATTTTGAATGGTATTTGTTATAGCAGATGAGAAATTAAGACATGTCCCTAAGGATGAAATCATTTTCTTGAAGAAACACTATCCTTTATTTGAAGCTAAAGGCTCAGAATAGTCCTGGAGGACTTTAGAAATGGTTAATATGGAATTAACTATATAACACATTTTGATGCTAATAATACCTTTGTGGATGAAAGCAGAATGATTCTAATCATTCCAATGTTGATTTGACTTTCTTTAAAGGCATTGACAAAAAGCTGTCTTTTAAACAATTTAAGAAAACAAAATTGATTTTTAAAATGAGAACTCAGTGAAACATCAGAATTCTGTTCTGTGTTGAGAGCAACTCAATTTTCATCCAATCTAAGTACAAATGGAGTTTGAGCACAAGGAACCCTGCGAATGTCACATCTGGTGTGAGGTTCCTACAAAAAACCCCAAGAAACGACACTGGAATTAGGTCTATGGGTCTTCAAGTATTGTCAAAATATCTAAACCCAAAAGCTGAATATATTCAGGTAAGCTGTCTCTGAGAAAAGCAAGTGGTAGATCTCATACTGGGATTTGAGAAGCATTGATTTCAGGTCGGTTAATTAAAAAAGGAGGAAGAGCGTCTTTACCAACCTTAGATGCATGTTCTCTGGTTGGTTGATTTCAAAGCGATAGGCTGACACTAATTGGTTCATTATCAACAGTGTGTTCTTTAAAGCGGTTGATAATTTATCAATAAAATAGGTTTAAAATTACTTATATGTTTAATTAGCAGATTTAAGCAGGTTTAAAATTAATTACTACTTTATTAGGATGGTTATTTAATTATCAAAGGGTTCCTAACACTTTTGGACATTCTAAACCTAGAAGTCACAATGCACTATGAGAAAATAAAAAGCATACATTGCATATTCATATTTATACTTGGCATTTTTAAAAAAGACTACCTAACGGATTTTGATTTCTTCCTACAAACAATAAATATAGAAAAACATATTTTCTTATTAAATACAAAAACTTTATTTTTACTCAAATTTCCCACACCATAAAATTTGCAGGAAATTTAACTTTTAAAATTCTTAGGAATTGTCTTCCTCTTGTCTAAATTTCTGGAGTCGGTTTATCAAATCAGTGAGGTGTGGGTAGAGACATCTGACATGGGGCATCTATGATGACTAAATACCAATGAACTTCAAGCCAGTATTATATTGCGTCAATCCTCAGCCACATGGAGAGATAAGAAATATCTACTTTAGAGTCTTCTTACTTATGATTCTGCATCACTAAAAGTGACACGCATCATTTTTTCTTCTGCGCTGACAGATACAAATGCTAAGTCGATGAAGCTTTTTCCCTTTCCCAATGAAGAAAAATCACTGTCCTTGTTAAGGGCTGATGTGACTGGTGCTGTTAAGTTGAAGCCAATGATCATTGGCTATTCAGAAAATCCTAGGGGCCTTAAGAATTGTGATTAATCTAATCTGCCTGTGCTCTATAAATCGAATAAAAAGCTTGGATGACAGCACAACTGCTTACACCATGGCTTATTGAATATTTTAAGCCCACTTTTGAGATTACTGCTCAGAAAAAGACTCATTTTCAAATATTACTGCTCAATGACAATGCTTCTGGTCACTCAAAAGCTCCAGTGGAGAAGTACAATGAAACCAACGCTGTTTTCATGCCTACAAACACAACAACCTTTGTACAGCACATGAATCAAGGAGTAACTTTGACTTTTATGTCCTATTATTTCAGAAATGCATTTCGTAAGATTATAGTTTCCAGACATATTGATTCCTCTGATGGATCTGAGTAAAGTAAATTGAAAATCTTCTGGAAAGCATTCACCATTTTAGATATCACTCATAACATTCACGATTCATGGGAAGAAGTCAAAATGTCAACATTCACAGGAATTTGGAAGAAGTTGGTACCAACACTCATGAATGACTTTGAAGTGTTTGAGACATCAGTGGAAGAAATACCAGCAATGTGGTGCAAGAGAAATAGAATCAGAAGGAAGGCCTTTAGATGTTACTGAATTGCTGCAATCTCATGGCAAAACACTAATGGATAAGGAGTTGCTTCTTATGGATAGTAAATAAAGTGATTTCTTGAGATTGAATTTATTCTTAGTGAAGAGGCTAAGAGTAATGTTGAAATGACAACAAAGTATTTAGAATGCTACATAAACTTAGTTGATAAAATAGTTGTAGCATTTGAGAGGATTGATTCCAATTTTGAAAGTTCAACTGTGGGTAAAAGACATAAAACAGTATCACATGCAACAGAAAAGTCTTTAATGAAAGTAAGAATTAATGAATATGCCAAACTTCATTGCTGTCTTATTTTAAGAAATTGCCACAGCCATCCCAACCTTCAGCAACGACACTCTGGTCAGTCAGAAGCCATCAACGTTAAGGCAAGATCCTCTGCCAGAAAGAAATAACAATTCACTGAAGGCTTAGATAATGTTTACTATCTTTTAGCAATAACAATTTTAATTCATGTATACACATTATTTTTAAAGACATAATGCTATTCACATTTAATAAACTACTGTATAGGGTAAACATAATATTTATATGCAATTAGAAGTCAAGAAATTGACATGTGTAGTAGTTAGGTTCAGGTGTCAACTTTGCTAGGTGATGGTGCTAGTTTTTCTGTTGCTGCAGAGTTAAATCATCAGCATGTGAATTTTATCTACAGCTGGTTACATCTGTTGTCAGCTAAGGGGAGTGCCTTTATGAGCGAAGTTTAAAAGGAGAGGTCGAGAGAGAGGAGTTCAACAGCCCATTACACTTCAGCTCAGTGATCAGAGCAACTCAACCAGATGTTTGGAGATGCAGAAAGGACACACTGCCTGTGTGTGTGAAGGGAGTGAGCTTGTCCTGGAGGCAGAGAGCAGACCTTCCACCTTGATGTTCTGGAAAAGTTCTGGTGCCCCAAGCCTCAGAGAGGGTGGAGCACATTCCCAGGGTTTGGAGGGCACCTGGCTGCCACCTGCTGTTCTGAAGTTGAATGTGTGCCCAGGAGATGACAGAGGATTGAGATACCAAACAGATGTTGAGGAAGGTGGGGCTATAAAAATAGGTGGTCTCCCCAAGATTCCCCAATGTTGCAATCCTCACCCCAGTGTTTGGAAAGAATAGGGCCACTGAGTAGTCCCTTGGAAAGGATGGGACTCCCACTTCCTCAAGCCCTGAGGATGGATGACACTCAGATTTTGAAATCTAATGGAATTTGCCCTGAAAGTTTTTAAATTTATTTATGTCTGGTGACCTCTGTTTACCTGCCCATTTCTCCATATGGCAATGGGATCATTTATCCTATGATTGCTCCCTCTTTGTATATTGGAAACAGATAATTTGTTCTAAGTTTACAAGTCCACAGCCAAAGGAAAATTTTGCTTTAGGACAAGCCATGCCTGTAACTGAATTTGATGAGATTTTGTACTATTTTTCAGTTAGTATTGTATTTGTATTGTTATTGAAATGGCTTAAGGCATTTGTGATATTGTGATGAAATGAATGTATATGAATTTTGTATATGGAAAGATTTAGTGCATTGTGTGGCAGGACAGATGAGTACCGTTAGGTGAAAAAAATGTGTCTGCAATTGTTTTCTATTTAGCGAGTAACTATAGTTTAAGGTGATGTACATAGCTGCCAAGTTCACATGGAGTAGTAGTTAGGTCCATGTGTCAACTTGGCCAAGTCATGGTATACAATTGTTCTCTGGCTGTGGATATAAGTCATCAAAACATGAATTTTATCTATGGCTAATTACCTCTGCAGTTGGCTGAGGGGAGTGCCTTCTTCAATAAGTGAGTCTTAAAAGGAGATGTCGGAAGAAAGAGAAAGACCTCAGCAGCCCAGCATACTATAGCCCAATGCACAAAGCAGCTCAGAATCCAATGGTTGGAGATGTAGAAAATATATACCCCAGGAAAAGCCACTGGAACCCAGAAGCTAGGAGAGAAGGCCAGCAGACATTGTTGTGTGCCTTCCCATGTGACAGAGAAATTCAGATGAAAGCTAGCTTCCTTTCCTCTGAAGAACTGTAAATTTGTAACTAAATAAATCCCTTTATTAGAAGCTAAACCCTCTCTGGTATATTGCATTCTGGCAGCCCTAGCAAGCTAAAACAATGTGACTCACTTTATTGTGACATTTGCTTTGTTGTGCTAGTCTGGAACTAACTTCACAATATATGCAAGGTTTAACTAGATAGTTTCTGCTTCTATAAATTAGTTTATTCTAATTATTTCATATCAGTAAGATTATAAAATATTTGTCTTTCTGTGTCTGACTTATTTCACTAAATATGAGGTCTTCAAGATTTTCATAACTTCATTCCTTTTTCTGACTGAATAATATTCCATCATATGTATACACAACATTTTGCTTATGCATTCATCTGTTGATGGAGACTTGAGCTGCTGTCATCTTTTGGCAATTGCAAATTTTGATGTTAGGAACATGCAAATATATGTTTGAATCACTGCTTGCAATTTTTATGGTATGTACCTAGAAATGTAATTTCTGGGTGTTATAGAAATTCTGTGTTTAATTTCCTGTGAAATCACAAAACTGACTTCCACAGCATCTGCACCATTTTACATTCCCACTAACAATGAACCAATTGTCCTATCTCTCCATATTCTTTCCAGTACTTTTTATCTCCTATTTTTTAAATAGTAGCCATCACAGTGGTGATCTCTTTGTAGTTGTGATTTGCATTACCCAACTAGTTAGTGATCATGAGCAATTTTTGATCATTTGTATATCTTCTTTGGAGAAATGTCTATTCCAGTTTTTTGCCCAGGTTTTAATTTTTTGATTGCCTTTTCTTTTGTTGAATTGTAGCAATTCTTTATATATTTATATGTTCTTTATATAATACACATATATACATAGTCTCAAATATTTTATCTCACTCAGTAGGTTGATTTTTTAACTGTCATCATGAATTCTTCTGATGTAATAGCATTTTAGTTTTGACAATATACCCTTTATCAATTTTATCATTTTTGCTCATGTTTTTTGTGTAAAGTCTTGCATCATGAGAGGTTGTTCTCTTTCCTTTCATTTGTGTTAAGTAAGAAATGCTTCTTTAACATGAATATGTGTCATCTTTCTCTGATTAGCAAAAGTAACATTAAATATATATGAGTGTGTGTGTACCTGGTTTATGCAAATATCTGCTGTATTAGTAAAATAAGGATGGAAAATAGACAGCAATGTACATATACATTGCTTTTGTGGAACCAATTTAGTTATATTTTCATGTGTCCTATAGGCTTTGTGTTTGGATTAATTCCTTTTTGTAGGTACCAGTGGAAATACAATCAATCAGGTATAGGAAGGCTTAGCTTGGAGTGAAGAGACTAGTGCCAGCATCAAGGGCTTGAAACATACAGGGGTGATGATTTCCACCACATCCCCATTCAACACACCCATCTGGCTTGCGCAGGAAACAGATGGATCTTGGATGGAGATAATGGTTTATTATAAGATTAACCAGGTGGTGTCTGAAATTATAGCTGCTGTATCACATGCCATATTCATTGCTTCAGTAAATAAAAACATCCCCTGGTGCCTGCACTGCAGCTATTGATATACTTATTTTGGTAAATATCAACAGAAATGGTTTGCTTTCAGCTGAAAAGGCTAACAATATACCATTACAGTATTACCTCAGAAGTATTTCAACTCTCTAGTCTTATGCCATAATTTAATTCTCAGAGATCTAGATTACCTAACACTTTCATAACACAACACACTGGTCATTATATTGATTATATTAAACTAATCAGACCTAGTGAATAAGAAGTAGCAACTTCTCTAGACTTATTGGTAACATGTCTGAGTGTGGCAGATAAATCCAACACAAATTCAGGGACCTTCTACTTCACTGAAATTTCTCGTCATCCAGTGGTATGGGTCATGTTGAGATATACAAGGAAAAAGCTAAGTATTGCATTTGGTCCCTTCTGCAACCAAAAGAGGCACAATGCCAAGGTGGCCTCTTCTGATTTTGAAGGTATATATTTATCACTTGGGTGTGTTGTACCAGCCCATTTACCAAATGACTCAAAATTGCTAATTTGTGTGGGGGCTGGAACAAGAAAACGCTCTGCAATAGGTCCAGGCTCCCATGCAAGCTGCTTTGCCTCTTGGTCCTTATGATCCAACAGATCTAATGACGCTGGAAGTTTCAATAACAAGTAGTGATGCTCTTTGGAGATGAGACTTTTGCAGGCCCATATAGGAGAAACAATGCAGACCACTAAAATTTCAGAATAAATCCCTACTATTTTATACAGATAATTAGTCTCCACTTTATAAATAGCCTTTGGCTTGCTGCTGGGCTTTAGTAGAGATCAAATACTTAACTAGGACCATCAAGTTACCCTAAGAACTGAGTTGCCCATCATGAAATGGGTGTTGTCTGATCCACTAAGCCATAAAATTGAGCAAGCCCATAGTGCTTCATCATCAAATGGAAGTGGTAAAGAAGAGATCCAGATAGAGCAGGCCATGAAGGCACAATTAAGTTACTCAAAGAAGTGGCTCAACTGGTCATGGCCCTCATTTTTTCTATATTACTTTTAACCTTCCAGATCACAGCTATGGTCTTCTGAGGCTTTCCCTATGTTTAGTTATTCGTGGAAGAGAAAACTAAGGCCTGGTTTATAGACTTCTGCAAAATACACAGATATCACCTGAAAGTGGACATTTCCAGCACTGTGGCTCTTTTCTGGGACATCTGTGAAGAATGGAGATGAAAGAAAAATAACCCATTGGGGAAAACTTTGATCAGTGCACCTGATTTGCTCATTTTGCTTCAAAGGAGCAAAAGCCAGAAGGGGAATGGTCTGTATACTGATTTATGAACTGTGGCCAATGGTTTGGCCGGATGGCCAAGGATTTGAAAGGAATATGGTTGGACAATTGATGATAAACTAATCTGGTGGAGAGGTATGTAGATAGACCTTTCTAAATGAGTGAAAAACATGAAGGTATTTGTGTCCCCTATTAATGTTCATGGAGGGTGACTTCAACAGAAGAAGTTTTAATTATCAAGTTAATAGGATGATACATTCTGTGTATATGAACCATTCTCTTCCTCCAGCCACTCCTATCATTGCTCAAAGAGCTTATGAACAAAGTGGCTATGGTGGTAGAAATGGAGATTAAATATATGCTTAGCAACATGGACTTCCACTCACCAAGGCTGACCTGACTACAGGCACTGTGTGGGTGTGCAATCTTCCAGCATCTGTGTGCACACTCAGTGTCTGATATGACATCATTTCCTGAAAAGGTGATCAACCTTGCTTTTGGTGGTAGATTGACTACATCGGACCACTTCCATCATGGAAAGGACAGTGTTTTGTTTCTACTTGACTAGACACATATTCTTGATATGGATTTGTCTTCCCTGTATGCAATGCTCTGCCAAAGCTACCATTCATGTACTTATAGAATGTCTTATCCACCATCATGGTATTCCACATAGCATTGCTTCTTATCAAAGAGCCCACTTCAAAGAAAATAAAGTATAGGAATGGGCACATGTTCATGAATTTCATTGGTCTTACCTTGTTCCCCATCATCCTGAACCAACTGAACTGTTGAAGGAGTGGAATCGCCTTTTGAAAACTTAATTATGGCATCAACTGAGTGGCAAATCCTTTCACAGGGGAAATGTTCTCCAGGAGGCTGTATGCATTCTACATCATTTTGCACTCCATGGTAATGTTTCTTCCATAGCCAGGATTCACAACTTCAGGAATCAAGAAGTGGGGATGGGTATAGCAATAGAAATAGAAAAGGTTCTTGTCCCCACAACCTTAATCTTCATTGGTCTGAAGGTCTTACTCCCAAAGAAGGAATGCTTCTACCAGGAGACACTGCAATGGTTCCATTGTACTAGAAATTAAGCCTGTCACCTGGTCACTTTGGGTTCCTCACATCTCAGAATTAGTGAGCAAAGAAGAAAATACTGTACTGGTTGGAGTGATTAATGCTGATTAACAAGATAACAAATAGGACTGCTACTACACAATGAAGATAGTAAGAGTTTACCTAGACTATAGGAGATTCCTTAGAGTGTCTCACAGTAGTACAATTCCATGTGCTTCAAGTCAATGGAAAACTGCAACAACACAATCCAGGTAGGACTAGTAATGGTCCTGACCCTTAAGAAATGAAGGTTTTGATCACCACTCCCGGAAAATAGCAAGACTACCTGAGGTGTTTTCTGAGTGTAATGAGCATATGGAATGCGTAATGGAAGTAGATCAGGTTATGTCCACATGATCAATTTGCCAAAACGGCCTAAACATATATTCCAAATATAATGGTTATTACTATTTTTATACTATCTTTATATATATATATATATATATATATATACAAAAAAAAAGAAATATTTTTGTTTTCTTCCATATCTTATCCCCTTATCATACAGCATATGTTGTATTAACTTTCTCATAGTATTTAAATTACAGGATATCAAGTTTCAGAACAAACTTTACCCAAGTATTTGCATCCTCTTCTGGGAATGGGTTAATACGTTTCTGATTATAGGATATAATTATAGCATAGTTGAATTAATTTAGGCAGAAGTGTTATTGTTATTGTTTTATTTAGAGATTATGTATGGTATAAAGAGATGTGTAGGGGTACCAGGTTGAAAAGGACGGACTATGATGGTTAAGCTCATGAGTCAACTTGACTAGGTAATTGTATCCAGTCATTTGATCAAGTAAGTACTTGATTGTTTATGTGAGTGTATTTCATGGCTTTACATCATTAGACAGTTGATTGCATGTACACCTGATGACATCTACAATCAATAATAAGGCTTGCCTTCAGCAATGAAAAAAACTCTTATCCAAACAATTAAAGTCCTTACAGGGAGAAATAATGACTTCTGCAGTGAGAAATAATATTTTTTTTCCACTTCAGTCAGTCACCCTCTCCAGGGAATTCATCCAAACCTTCACTGGAGTTCCCAGCTTGTGGCCTACCCCATGAAATTACACTTGCACTCTCCATGATCAGTAGAGCAAATTCCTATACTAAATCTCATAATATTTACATATATCCATCAGTTATATTTTCCTGGAAAATCCTTACAAAAATTAGTATACCATAATATTTCTAATACATGATTGGGACTTTGTCTTAGGTAATGAGTTTCAAGTCTTGTTTCTGAAACTTTTCATTAAAACTCCTGGTGACTGAACATAATTTTATTTTGTTTTTAGTAAAACATTTAAATTAGTGTGATATCCTATAGTGAATCCAAATTCACAACCTCAGCTACAGATCACCACTAATCTAACTTATGTCTGTATAGGTTTGACTTTTCTAGACAACTGACATAAATAAAGCCACATAGCATGTAATCATTTGTGTCTGGATTCTTTAAATTACTATAATATTTTTTGAGGTTTGGCCATGTTTTAATATCTATTAATAGTGCATTCCTTTCAATTACTGAATAAAATTGTGTTATCTGGATATGCTTTTTGTCATTGTTTTACCAATTAATCAGTGAACATTTAGGTTATCTCCACTTTATAGTTGTTATGGATAACCAAAAATTATCCAGTATGCTATGAGCACCTTGTTCAAATCTCTGTGACATGTGTTTTCATTACTCTTGAGTAAATACCTAGGAGTGGATTTTCTAGTTGAAATTTCTAATTCATAAATTTATGTTTAACTTTATCAGATGTCAAACTGCTTTCAAACATGACTGTAACATTTTAAATTTCCACCAGAAATGTATCAGTTTCCACTTTTTTAAGATCTCACTATTTGTTATTTGTCTATCTTTTTTCATTTAGCTATTCTAGAGTTTGGGAAATTATCTCTCATTATAGTTTCAGTTTGCATTTACCATTAATTAATGATATTGAGTAACTTTTCATGTGCTCATTAACCAGTTCTATATCTTCTTTGATAAATGTTAATTCAAATTTAGTACTCATTTTGTCGGTTAGGTTATTCTTATCATTGAATCATAAGTGTTTCTTATATATTCTGTACAGAAATTCTTAATCAGATATGTGGTCTGTGAATAATTTATCCAGTATTGCCCTGTTTTATTTTCATTTCTTTATTTCTTTTGAAGCAAAAATATTTTGAATTTTAAAAAATATACTTATTGAGATATAATCCATATCATACAATTCACCGTTGTAAAGCATATAATTCAGTGTATTTATGATATTCACAGAGTTGTGCAGCCACAACCCCTTCCTAATTTCAGAACATTTTTCAAAATCCCAGAAATAAATCCTGTACCCTTTAGCAGGCACTCCACAAACCCTCTTTATCCTGCCCTTCGAAGCCCCTAATCTACTTTCTGACTATATAGATTTGCCTAATCTGAATATTTTATGTAAATGGGGTCATAAAATATGTCATCTTGTTTGACTGGCTGCTTACATTTAGCATGTTTTAAATGTTCATCCAGGTTAGAACATGTATGATTACTTCACTTCTTTTGTTGTTGAATAAAAATCCATTGTATAACATTTGTTTTAATCCATTTATCAGTTCAAAACATTTGGGTGTCTTACACTTTTTGACCATTAGAAATAATTCTGCTGTGCGTATTCTTATACAAGTTTTTACTTGTATTTACTAGTATTATACAAGTTTTTACTTGTATATATATTTTCATTTCTCTTGGGTACCTCTACCTAGGTATGGAATTTAATGATGATTAATTACTCTGTTTAACTGTTTGAGGAACCACAAGACTGTTTTCCAATGCTCAATTCTCCAGCAATGTAGGAAGCCTCCAATTTTCCACAACTGCTAATAAACCCATGAAAAGAGGCTCAACATCACTGGTCATTAGAAATACAAATCAAAACCACAATGAGATACCAATTCACACCCACTAGAATGGTCAAAATAAAAAATACAGGCAATAATAAATGTCTGTGTCAGCTCTGCTGTGAAATTTCTGTCGGGTCTGAGACTTCTGTCATTTCTAACTCTCTCCAAAATGTTTCTTCTTTTAAAGGATCCAAGTAATCGAATTAAGACCCACCTGGAATGGATGGAGTTACATCTCTATCTAATCAAAGGTCACACCCACAATTGGGTGTGTCTCATCTCCATAGAGATAATTTGATCAAAGCCTCTGTCTACAACATTACATTAGGATTAAAAGGAGCAGCTGCTCTCAGTAGATTGGATCAGAATTAAAGCATGGCTTTTCTGGAGGACATGAAACTTTCAAATAGGCTCATTGTTCTATGTTTTGTCTTTATTCTATTAACAAATACACTACCTAAATAGTTCCCTTTTAACCACATTTACTTCAATACTGCTAATTACACTCACAAGACTGTACTACCATCACCACCGTCCATTTTTAAAATTTCACAATCAGCCTAAATATAAATTATATATAAATTAACCATTAACATCTCATTTTCTATCCCCAATCCAGCCCCTGTAAACTATATTCTAGATTCTAACTCTACAAGTCTGATTATTCTAATTTAATATCAGTAAGATCACACAATATTTGTCCTTTTTTGGTCTGGCTTATTTCACTCAGCATAATGCCTACAAGTTCACTTGTCGTTGCACATATCAGGACTTCATTACTGTAGGCGAAAGATATTCCATTGCATATATATACCACATCTTGTTTATCCATTCATCAGTTCATGGACACTTGGCAATTGTGAATAATGCTGCTATAAAAGCATTGGTGTGCAAATATCTGTTTGAGTCCCTGCTTGCAATTTTTTGTGGTATATACTGGGGAGAGGGATTACTGGATCATATAGCAATATTATACTTAACTTTCTTACTGCCAAACTGTCTTTCAGTGTCTGCACCATTTTACTTTTCCATCAGTAATGAATGAGTGTTTCTATTTCTCACACATCTCTACATTTTTAGCTTTCTGCTTTTTCATAGTAGCCATTCTAGTGGGTGTGAAAAAAGTATCTCATTGTGATTTTAATTTGCATTTCCCTAACAACTAGTGATGCTGAGTATCTTCTCATATTCTTTTTAGCCATTTGTATATCCTCTTTGGAGAAATGTTTATCTAGTCTTCTGCCCATTTTTAAATTGGGTTGTTTGACTTTGTATTGTTGAGTTGTAGGATTTCTTTGCATATTCTGGATATTAAAGTCATATCATATCAACAGTTTCCAAATATTTTCTCTCATCAAGTAGGTTGTCTTTTCATTTTCATGATAAAGTTCTTTGATGAACAGAAGTTTTTAAATTTTAGGAGGTCCCATTTACCTAATTTTTTCTTTGTTGCTTGTGTTTTGGGTAAAAGTCTAAGAAAACATTGTCTAACATAAGATCCTGAAGATGCTTCCCTATGGTTATTGCTAGGAATTTTATAGTTTTGGTTCTTATATTTAATTTTGATGAGGTCATTTTATTTTTCTTTTTATGACTTGTGCTTTAGTGTCATATCTAGAAATATTTGCTTAACCCAAAGTTTTGAATATGTGCTTAAGTTTTCTTCTAAAAATTATTTAGTTTTTGCTCTTACATTTTCATCTCTGATATACTTCAAATAAATTTTGCATATGGATTGAAGTAAGGGTTCAGTATTTTACATGTGGATATCAATTTGTTAGCACTGTTTCTTGAAATCACTTTTCTTTCCATCATAGAAATGTTTTGACACTTTGTTGAAATCTACAAATACAAGGCTTTAAATCTGGCTTCTTAAAATCTATCCCAGTGATATATGTGACTATTTTTTTGTTGTTGTTAGTGCTGTCAAGAACTGAGCCGAGTTGAAAGAGCTAAACTGAGTTACCAGGTGTTGAAAGTAGTTAATTTACACATCAGGTCAAAATAAAACTAATTGCCACGTTATTAAATACTTATCTTAGTGAGTGTTCCATTTTTCTAGTTGCTGGAATGCAGTATACCAGAATCAGAATGGTTTTTAAAAAGGGGAATTTAGTAAGTTGCTAGTTTACAGTTCTAAGGACGACAAAATGTCCAATTAAAACAAGTTTATAGAAATGTCCAATCTAAGGCATCCATCCAGGAAAAGATACTTTGGTTCAAGTAGGCCAATGAAGTTCAGGGTTTCTCTCTCAAGTGGAAGGGCACATGGCAAACACAATCAGGACTTCTCTCTCAGCTAGAGAGCACGTGGTGAACACGGCATCATCTGCTAGCTTTCTCTCCTGGCTTCCAGTTTCATGAAGCTCCCAGGGAGGCGTTTTCCTTCATCTCCAAAGGTTGCTGGCTGGTGGACTCTCTGCTTCATGGTGCTGCAGTGTTCTCTGCTCTCTCTACATCTCCTCCATTCTCCAAAATGCTTTCACTTTTATAGGACTCCAGTAAACCTGTCAAGAACCACCCAAATGGGTGGGAACATGTCGTCACCTAATCCAGTTTAACAACCACTCTCGACTAAATCACATCATCCAGGGAGATGATCTGATTACAGTTTCAAACATACAGTATTGAATAGGGATCATTCTACCTTTATGAAATGGAATTTTGATTAAAACATGGCTTTCCTAGGTGGCATACTTCCTTTCAAACCAGTGCAGTGAGTAAGGACGAAGCTAATTTGGAGAGAAGGCTCTGGCTTTCCAGTTCCATTTTACCTCAGGAAATGATGGCAAGCATTAGCTGGATCTGCACAGACTGCAGGAAATGCCTCCTTGCTGAGAGAGCCATGAACAAAAGGCCCCAGATATTTTATGGCCAGGGGCTGTGAGGAGGGAAAAAGGAGGGGGTCTAGAAGTGGAAAAATATGGAACTCTGAGTCAGAGCAGAGAAAAGTATTTTCAAGAGCTCCCAGATCAGGAAATCTCAGCAGGAGATAGCTGAGGAAGGCCTCAGCTTAGTAACATGTTTGTGTGTGTGTGTGTGTGTGTGTGTGTGTGCGCGCGCACGCGCGTGTATTTTAATGACCAATGGTGTCTGAGTTCTTGACTTCAACTCCTTTTAGAGACTGCATTGCAGTGGCTTTCCACAAATTCTGTCATGTGGAGGACAGCCTTCCTCTATGAGACTGTTAGATAAAGCCCTTATAATTGCCTGTTGTTAGGACTGAGAAATCGCAGGTGAATTTTTTGGTGAGGAACAGTACTCACTCACTTGGTAACTAGAATTGCAGTAAATTTTGAAATCTGGAGGTGAATGTTTTCCACCTTTCTTATTATTTTATTAATTTGTTTTGGTTAGTCAAGATTTTTGAAATCCCACATAAATTTTAAGATGAACTTACAATTTTCATTTTTAAAACTTAATTCTGCTACAATTTTGATGGTGACTGTATTGAAATATCAATTTTGGATGAATTATCATCTTAACAATATCAAATCTCTCCATTCATGACATGGAATGTTTCTTTATTAATTTATATGCTATTTAGTAACCATCTATAATGCTTATAACTTTCAAGGTATAATTATGGTATTTCTTTTGTGAAATACATTCCTGGGCCTATGGTTAAATATATTTCTGGGCTCGTGACTTTTATTCTTTTTGATGCTATTGTGAATTGAATTGTTTTCTGAATTTCATTTTTGGGTTGTTTCATGCTAATATAAATAAATACAATTGATTTGTCATATTGATCTTTAATGCAGTGAGCTTGTTGAACTTATTAGTTCTAATATTTGTGTGTGTTTTTTTTTAACCAAACCAGATGGTGTTGTTTATAAATAAAGACAGTTTTGCTTTCTACTTTTTAATTAGAAAAAAATATTTATTATTCTTGCCTTACTCAGCTAAGTAGATCCTCCAGGAAAATATTGAATGAAGTATTGAGCAAGAACATTCTTACCTTGTTCCCAGTCTTAGGGTGAAATTATTCATTCTCCCACCATATAAATGATGTTAATTATAAGTTTTTGGATATGTCCTTTATCATTTTGAAGAAGCTCCTTTCTACTCTTATTTTGTTGAGTTTTCCATCATGAACGGGTGTGCATATGTTGAATGCTTTTTGTACATTTATTGAAATGATCATTTTTAAACTTTGTTCTATTAACGTGGCATTTTATATAATTGATTTTCAGATGTCAAATATACCATATGTTTCTTGAACAAACCACACTTTTTCATGGTGCATAATCCATTTTGAAGCTTGCTGGATTCAGTTTCCTAATACTTTGCTGAGAACTTTTGCATCTATATTAATAAGGTTTATTGTTCTGCAGTTTTCTTTTCTGGTGATGTCTCTCTGGCATTGGTGTCAGGATAATAATGGCCTCATAAAATCAGTTGTGAAGTGCTTATTCTCTATTCTCTGGAAGAGTTCGTGGAGTATCGCTATTATTTCTTCTTTACACATTTAATATAATTCACCAGGGAAGCCTTCTGAACCTGGCCTTTTCTAGCGGAGAGATTTTAAATTACTAATCCAGTAATTATACTCGTTATAATTGTACTTATTTTTATTATTTGTTCGTGATTTGTACTTGATAATTTATGTCTTTTTAGAATGTATCCACTTTATCTAAGTTATCTTATTTGTTAGCAAAAATTGTTCATAGAATTCCCTTATAATTATTTAAATTCTGCAATGACATTGCTTTATTGTTAAAAATTCATAGTCTAAAAGTTCTTGTATATATGTGAAAATATTACATCCATATGGATAAAACTATAATATAAATGAATCAGCAAATTTTTAATGAAGAACCATTTCTTATTCCATTTTTTAAAATTTCACGGTGATTATGTACCTTTGTATAACTAAACTAATTGTTCAGTTTTCATCTGCTGATACTATAAATTAGTCTAATTAGGTTTATCACTGAATAGTTTATGTGACATGAAACATCTTTATCTATTCTTTACAATGGGGATTATAGCCATTTTTAAATAAGAGGGAAAAAGAAAAGTGAGCATAAAAGCCATTTTAAATTCTCAGTAACTACAGAAACTTCTCCATAACTGGTATAATAAAGGCACTGAATATAAGGTGTTATTTAAAAGATGAAAGAGTTTTTCAGCATTATATTAAAAAGATCATGATTAAGCTATTAAATGCTTACTTGCTGCTATCATGCAACTTTCACCCAAAGGAATTTAAATTCTAAACTTGTTTTCAAATAAAGACAACTCAAAATTCTTCTTGGAAAGCCCAAGTAAATTTCATGGTATTGAGAGCGACAAGCCTCTTAGATGAAAATATTGAAAAGGCATTGACAAGGAAGCTATTTCCAGGAAAACTATTAAGCATATTCAGTCTATAAACTTGTTGTTAATTTATATCTTTTCTTCAAATTGTTCATTTCTTCACCATCGCTGTCACTTTTGTGAGAACTTTTTTTTATTCAATTATTTCCTCTCCATGTTCATTTCTTTTCTTTCATTTCTTTTTTCTTCTCTCTTTTCTTGAGTTAAAAATTTTAATACAATGAAAAAAACAAACTGCTCTCAGTATAAACTGCGTATATACATATTAAATCTGGATAAGTCATTTAGCTTTTGTATCAGAAGACTGACAAAACAAGCTACTGCCCTTAGAAATAGAGCATTGTCAAAATCAACCCTCACTTTCCATGCTAGGCTGTAAATTGCATAGCAGAAAAATAAACTCAGGAATCACACAGTTGGTCATAAAGAACAGAATTCCTCCAGTCTTTTAAAATATTACACTCACTATTTTCTGCCCTGATTTCAATTTATTTCTATAGAGTTTGTCTATTCGACTTTATTATATCCCCCTCCCTAACCTTATCCCTGTTGTAGTCACTGAGAAGTCCCCACAAAAATAGAACCCTTCTTCCAAAATATAGAAGAAGTGCATAGGGAACTAAAATTACTTTCATTACTGACAGAAGTAAGGTTTAGATCTGTTAGCCAGATGGAATATCTATTATTGAACACCCGATTTCCAGGCAGTTGTCCAATAGAGCTCAGTCTCATGACACACATGTCCATAAACCTGAAATAACATTGGAAAATTTGCTCCAAGCAAGAAGGGCAAAGAGAAGTCAGCAGGCAGAGTATTCTAATTAAATTATACGAGCCGATAAATCATTTCCTTTCCTGAGACACTAAGGAAGTGCAGGGTTGGAGAGAAGCTGAGAGATGGCTTAACGTATAACTTTCTTTAAGAAAAGTAGAAGTGGTGAACAAATGTACATATAACTTTACTAAAGACCTCATGGAATTGAGAAGCACAAAGAATGACAAAGAGGATACATAAAAGAACATGTAGAATATGTTTAGACTTCAGGGCAAAGCAGCCCATGATGAAGAATCAAATTAAGGTAAAGAAGGGAAGGAAGGAAGGAAAGAAAGGGAAGAAAGAAAAACAGGGATGGAGAGAGATAGGCTGTTTACTCAACTGTATAACTGCAAAAGTAACTGCTACATTATATTTGCAAGAACTCAGGGAAACTAGCTTTTGTCCTAGAAATATCTATCAAGCCAAAATATAAACAAATCAAGGACACATATCTTTATCTGTATCTATATCTGTATTTTTCTGTACTATCTTTCTCTCTCTCTCTATATATATATCTATATAATCCATATCTATATATGGGTGGGCATATACATGCTTGTGTTTTTTTATATATGCATGAGTATGTGTGCGTAAGTGTATATATGGGTATATATGTGCCTGTAGATGTGCATATTTGTGTATACATGATGTACATATTCTTGGTGAATATAACTTGGACTAAAATTTACAAGTTTTTCTCAACTTGTTTTCCAAAAATGCTTTACTCTTATGTACATAGCATGCATTTTATATGTACCATTTTGTGCATAGAATACAAGCAATTGTGTGGCTCTGCATACTGCTTTTCAGACTACTGGTTTGAAGGATTGCAAGACTATTTCTCTGTAATTTAAATTTGTATTCTTAAATCTTTTCCCTATGAGATTGAACATTTTTCATTATAGTCATTGGCCTTCCCAGTTTCTCTGAATTATGTATTTATGCCCTTTGTTCTTTTTTCTATTCAGTTGTTGATACTTATATTTTGCTTCATGTGTTTGTTTTATATTCTTGATATTAATCCTTTGCTGATAGCATTCACGACAAATGAATGCCTCGATTTTTGGTTTTTCATTCCAGTTATCTATGTTATTCTTTGGTGAACAAAATTTTGAGATTAAATATGTAACTGAATGTATTAATCATATATGATTGCTTATCTGTATGATTTGATTTTCTATAAAGTAGAAATGAATAAAATATTTTTAAATGCAAGAAAAGCAACTCTTTAAAATGCGAGATAGTGTGGTGTGACCGTGGCTTAGTAGCAGAATTCTTGTCTGTGATACTGGAGACCCGGGTTTGATTCCCTGTGCCTGTCCATGTTAAAAAAAAAAAAAAAAGCAACATAAACTGCTTGTGAAAAGATATATTATAATTATCTATATTACTCTGTTATTCTTTAAGTTGACCTTGCAGAGAAGCTGTGGTATAATTCAACTTAACAAGAAAAGTGTATAAAGTATTACTTTTTCTACCTTTTTTTCCTAATAATTTGAATGCTGAAGAATAAATCACAAATTATTATTTTTCATTTCCAAGATTTATATATAGATAATGCAATGTTTATGGTTCAAATCATAAACAGGAATGAAGACAGCTTTCACTAAAGTGATCTTGATCTGAAATCCATTACAAATTAAATATATAGGAAAGATTGAACTATGGGCATTAAGATGCAAAAGAAATAGTAAGGGACAAAGATGATGGGCAAGTAGAAAATTTTCTGCAACCACTTTATCATCTAAAGTTGATTCCATTTAGTTATATATATATATATATATATATATATATATATGTATATGCATACAGTGAAAATACATAGTATAACTTTTCTGTAGGGAAATAGAGGTGGTTTCTGAACACTAAATATATTTTCCATAGAACAACAAAGTATATTTAGAATAAAATTAAAAGTATTTGTTTTATTAAATTGATGAACAAAATAAGATTATTTTGAATCAAAGAAAATGAGAAAAATTATGGGAGTGAATTAAAGAAACCTTATCATGTTATAAATAACTGAAATATATCTGAAGATGTTCAGCCTTTAAACTTGGGCTCTGTCTTATAGAACCTCCTGGTTGAATTACTTTTTGCAACCTTAAGAATATATCATCCTTAATATTCCAACTGTTATTCCTTAGTCTACAGTAATATGTATGATTCAGATCAAGCAAAATAATCTGGGTGATTGAAGCAATTCCCTTTGCTTTGAAACCTGTGTGTACATTTCCCACATGGGTATTCTTGTATGTGTGCTCCACATTTTTACATTTAGTTGACTTAAAATGATAAATGGAGCCAATTTTAATATTGTTCAGTTTGTGTGACTTTTTGATGTAAATATGATGTGATAACTGTTACTTTTATAAATCAGGTGTTCTGATGTCTTGCAGGCTTATCCATAAAGTACATGTGATGCCATTTTGTGTAACCTTACTTCCAAAGCATCAGTAGACTTAAGGCTCTTCCAATAAAAAAAAAAATAAGTCTTAAAAAATTGTTTTATTATCATGCCTTGGTTGTTCTTCATTCAACTCATGCATCGTTCTGATATTAGGATATTTCCAGCAGTCGAACAGGCTATTTCTGGATGTCTTATAAAATGTATCATAGAATCAAAGAGCAATTAAAAGAAAAGTTTTAAAAATATTCTGAGTTATGACAAGAACAAGTCAAAATATATATCTTTCCAAATGAACACTTTTGCACATCAAGTTTTCACATGACTTACATCCACAAGTTTTAGAAATATTTTTATTGATGAAACAACATGCAAACATTCCATACATGATGTACAATCAGCAGCTCACAATATCATCACATAGTTGTATATTCATCAACATGATCATTTTTTGGAATATTTGCATCACTCCAGAAAACGAAAGAAAAAAGGAAAATTTCACATACTGTACCCCTCAACCGTCACTCTCATTGACCACTAGTATTTCCATCTACTCAATTTATTTTAATCTTTGTTCCCCCTATTATTTTTTTAAAAATTTTATCCATATTTTTTACTCTTCTCTCCATAGCATAGATAAAAGGAGCATCAGACACAAGGTTTCACAATCACACAGTAACATTGTAAAAGCTATGTCATTATAAAATCATCATCAAGAACAAGGCTACTGGAATACAGCTCTACAATTTCAGGTACTTCCCCCCAGCCACTCCAATACATCATTAAATAAAAAGGTGATACCTATTTAATGCATAAGAATAACCTCTAGGATAACCTCTTGATTTTGTTTGAAATCTCTCAGACACTAACACTTTATTTTGTCTCATTTCTCTCTTTTTTTTTTTTTGGTCAAGAAGGTTTTCTCAACCCCTTGATGCTGGATCCTGTCGCATCCTGGGATTTCTGTCCCAAGTTAACAGGGAGTTTTACACCCCTGGGAGTCATGTCCCACGTAGAACGGGAGGGGGGGCAGTGAGTTCACTTGCGATATAGGCTTAGAGAGAGAAGCCACACCTAAGCAACAAAAGAGGTTCTCTTGGGCTGACTCTTAGGCCTAATTTTAAATAAGCTTAGCTTCTCCTTTGTAGGAATTAGTTTCATAGGGGTGAACCCCTAGATCAAGGGCTTGACCTATTGACTTGATTATCCCCACTGCTTGCTAGAATATCAGAAATGCTCCAAATGGGGACGTTGAATACTGCCCCCTTTCTCCCCATTCTCTCAAGGGGACTTGAAAAATACTTCTTTATTCACTGTCCAAATCACTCTGGAATTTATTGAGGCATCACACTAACCGGGAAAATCAACAAAATCTCATGCGCTATTCAAGATTCCACGTACATACGGTGTTGTATTGACCATACAAGTTAAATTAGGAAATGCACTACCTAAAATATACATTTTGCACCAAATAAACATCTCTCCCTTTAGTCTTACACAGAAGTTGATGTTTTAAAATATGGACCATATCATCGTTTATCAAATCTTGTATTATACCTTAATCCTATCCAGATCAGCTTCATTCATGTCTCTACTTAATGTCTGATTCCTTTTTCAACCTTTCCCCCCATTATTTATTTATTTTTAACTCACATGTTTTACTCGTCTGTCAATAAGGTAGGTAAAAGGAGCATCAGACACAAGGTATTCACATCACACAGTCACATTTTGTGAATCACACAGTCAATCACACAATCACATTCTGAATGCTATATCATTATACAATCATCTTCAAGAAACATGGCTACTGGAACACAGCTCTACATTTTCAGGCAGTTCTCTCCAGCCTCTCCATTACACCTTAGCTAAAAAGGTAGTATATATATTATGCATAAGAATAACCTCCAGGGCAACCTCTTGACTCTGTTTGGAATCTCTCAGCCATTGATACTTTATTTTGTCTCATTTCACTCTTCCTACTTTAGGTCAAGAAGGTTTTCTCAATCTCTTGATGCTGAGTCCCAGCTCATTCTAGGATTTCTGTCCCATGTTGCCAAGAATGTCCACACTCCTGGGAGCCATGTCCCATGTAGAGAGGAGGAAGGCAGTGAGTTTGCTTGTCATTCTGGCTGAGAGAGAGAGATCACATATGAGCAACAAAAGAGGTTCTCTTGGGGGTGACTTTTAGGCCTAATTTTAAATAGGTTTAGCCTATACTTTGCAGGAATGAGTTTCATATGAACAAACCCCAAGATTGGGGGCTCAGCCTGTTGCTTCAGTTGTCCCCATTGCTTGTGAGAATATCAAGAATTCTCCACTTGGGGAAGTTGAATTTTCCCCCTTTCTCAAATGTCAAATGGTACAACCACTGTGGAAGGCAATTTGGTGGTTACTCAGGAAGCTAAATAGAGAATTGCCATATGACCCAGCAATACCATTGCTAGGTATCTACTCAGAGGACGTGAGGGCAAGGATACAAATGGAGATTTGCTCATCAATGTTTATAGCAGCATTATTTACCATTGCCAAGAGATGGAAACAGAAAAATGCCCATAAACAGATAAGTGACTTACCAAGCTGTGGTCTTTACATATAATGCAATATTATGCAGCTGTAAGATAGAATAAAGTTATAAAGTATGTAACAACAGGGATGGACCTTAAGAACATTATGCTGAGTGAGATTAGCCAGAAACAAGAGGATGAATACTGTATGGTCTTACTGATTAGAGCTAACATTAATGAATGAACTTGGAGAATTTCAGTTAAGAACAGAGATCATAAGGAGATAGAAATAGGGTAGATATTGGGTAATTGAAACTGAAGGGATACAGATTGTGTAATGCGTCTGACTGTAAAAATTCAGAAATGGATGTACAATCCTACCTGACTGTAGCACAATAATGTTAGAACACTGAATGAAGCTGAATGTGAGAATGATAGAGGGGGGAGGGCTGGGGGCACAGGTGAAGTCAGAAGGAAAGATAGAAGATAAAGACTGAGATGGTATAATCTAGGAATGCCTAGAGTGTATAATGATAGTGACTAAATGTACAAATTTAAAAATGTTTTTGCATGAGGAGGAATGTCGATACTGTAGGGTATTGAAAATAGATGGTAATTAAATTGTAAAACTTTAATTTATGTGTGAGACTAAAGCAAAAATTGTTTATTTGGTACAAAATTTATATTTTGGCTAGTGCATTTGGCACAAAATTTATATTTTGACTAGTGCATTTCCTAATATAACTTATGTAGACAGCTTAACTGAACACTTTTTTTCAACTTTTTAAACAGTTCCTTTATGGGGGTACTGCTGACTTTCATAGCTTCAGAGCTCTAAATCTAAGTTAGTTTTTATTATAATATCAGGACAGCATTCACTTTAAGATTTGGTCATGTATCATAAATTCAGTGATTGAATTTCTTTGTATTGTTAAAGTAAAGTCATGGGGCAGGCCACAGTGGCTCAGCAGACAAGAATGCTTGCCTGCCATGCCAGAGGACCCGGGTTTGATTCCCGGTGCCTGCCCATGTAAAAAAAAAAAAAAAAAAAAAGTAAAGCCATGATTGTCTAGGCTGTACTCATTCACCCACTCCCTGACTAGTGGAGATAGCTAGTCAGTGACTAGAGGTGATCTCATATAGACAGCAAAAGAAACTAGCTACCTCTGTCGATCGCTCTGTGGTATCAGCTTTTCAAATCTGCTTCAGATCTTCCAGGTCTGGTGCACCTTGTCTACTGTACAAAACCCTTCTGCTATTCTCTTAACACAGATAGCACAGTTCAATTTTAATATAAATTGCAAATGATTGACAATTCAATGTATGAAAGGAAGGATCTTATGTCCTAAGTCAGTTTGAGATCTGAGATACTTTACATTTCAGTATGATACCTATGCCTTAAAGTTATCCAAAGTGAACCCATAGCTAAATACATCCTAAAAATAACCTCTTTTACACAGACACACTTAAGATTTTGCAAAAAAAATAAAATAGAAATAGTTTAACCTTTTAAAATGACCCTTACAATCAGAAATTATGGTAATTCAAGCTTCCATTCAGAACTAAGAAAAAATGTGCTTTCTTCTCATTTTCTCTCTTCCTTTATATCCAGACACATCCAAACTCTTTTCTCCTCCTTAAAAAATATTTACTCAATAGAGTAAAACAAACCATCAAATTTTATTTATAACAGTTTTGTATAGAGGGGAATTTGTTTAGACATGAAGGGAAAAAAAAGCTGTCTCCATTAGGATGTGGAAAAGGGGGAAATGCTAATTGTAGAATTAAGAAAATTATTCTAAAAAAGACTAAGACAATCTAGTCATTTTTCAAATGATTATATCATATGTTGCTTGATTTACAATGTAAAATAACAGCATCTGATTTTGCCTATGGCTATTAAAGCAATGAATATTAATTAGTAAAATTAAAGTCTTCCAAAAGACTTTACAGACAAGTTTCCAAACCTTTATACTGATTGCAAAATGAGTTTATAGTGAGCCTATGGGTTTATCACGTGCATGGATTTGTCTCATTTAAGGTAGGATAGGTAACTTGCTGACTCTAAGTATCTTAGTCACAGTCTCATGCAATTATTCATCATGTCATGGTCTCAGCTGATGGGAAGATGTTAGAATCTCTCTCTCTCTCCCTGTTTTAATAAAATCCCTGATGAATCACCAAACACATCTCCTGTCTTTTTCATGCTGCCCATCTTCAGAAACCTTTATCTATCCTGCTATGAATCAAGAAAGCAATACCCAGAAGAAGCTCCTTCCCCATTTCAACTGTCAGGAAAGATAACAATTAACAGAGCAGGGGTTAAATGATTCTCTGTGTATCTTAGGAAATAGATGACAGCACCCATGTTTTACTTCATGTTTGTGCCTGTGCTCACCTGTTTGATAAACTCTGATTGCCTTGATAAATATTGTATACACATATTAAAAAATCACAGACACATAAGAACAACACAACTTGTATCAGAATACAGTGCCTCATTTGTATTTTTGCCATGTAACAATCAATAAATAACATGAATATTATTTCAGGCCGAAGAACCCAATAATTTTGTCTCAGGTAGATAACATAAGAATTTAGCTGTAACTAATGACTTTTAAAGAAAGAACGTCAGGGTGGCTTATCATTATAAATATACAAATAAAAATATATTTATTTTATAATACAAATACAACTTCAAATATAAAATTTAGACCTTGTAGCATGAAATATAAAAACCAGTCCTCTATGGCAGCATGCATATTAGCTATTTCCTAGAACTTCAGTTTTTAGACCTTGCTGAGGAACATGGAATAAGTAAGGAGCAGATTATCTTTCTCCTCGTCAAAGCCTATCCAGCTGCTAAACTGAAAGTCTGCCCATTTTGAGTTGGAATATATTGACTCTGTTTTCTGTATTCTATTAAAAGGATTGTTTCTATTGCAATTATTCCCAGGTAGGGCAAGAAAGACTGCAGAGGGTCTGCTTGAAAAGGATCAAGCGCTCTATGCTTCTTAGAAACAGTTATATACCTACTACCTGCTTCCTGATATCAGTGAATTATTTACAAAGATTAGAATCATTATGGTCCTTTGCTTATAAAACAATGAATCATCCACCTGAGTCATAATTAAATGTTCAGTTTTCCCACATGTTACATTTTTCCATAAATTTTTTTTTTACTATTATTTTTAATTCAAGAGATCCCAGCCAGTTAATAGGAGATCCTAACTAAATCACATGCTAGTATAACTAGGTCTCTATTAGGTTACTAACAAAGTTTTTCCCATATCTTCTAAATCATAAACACAAGTATAAAAATGAAACTCTGATTGTGAAAGTATAGCTATAGTGCATAATACAACCTAGAGGTGTAGTTGAAATAAGGCCTTCTGTAATCTCCTGCATATCTACAATTTGGAATCCTTTAAAAGAGGTTGCTTTATAGTGTTGACTCATTTCCAGCCCACTGCGAAAGGAATTACCATCTCAAATATGACAGAATTTCCTTTATATGTGTTTCTAGAAACAGCAGCCAAATATCTAACAATCAAAGAAAGAAGCAAGAAGGTCTGAACTATGTATATTTCGTTTTCAATCTCCATTATCATGTAAAGATACTATGAGTGTTGGTGGGGGTGCAGCGAAAATCCAACAGAAATAAGAGTTGATAATATCCATTATCTCTGAAGATACCTGAATGCCTGTTTTATACATCAAGCTAGAATTATTGAAAGTATAAAACATTGGTAAACCTCCAATGTACTCTAGGTGTTGCAGAAGAATAAAAATTCCAAAACAATAGAAGAAATATATACCAAAATGATAGGGAAAATGCATTCCTGAAATAAAACAAATTAATTAATAAGCCAATAGTTGGGGAAAGCCAATTCTGTTCCAGGAAAATCGTATAGAATACTCTATACTGGAAGAAATGCTTTTAAATTTACCAGAAAATTGAACTTTTAAAGTAAAGCTTGAATAAATTGTTGATAATATGATTGTAAACTTGAAAAAATGAATGGAAGCAAATGAAAAAGTGCATGCACATATTTCTAAAGTGATTTATTGAGCTAAACCTCACGTAATGTAAATTTAACCATTGTAAAGTGAATAATTTGGTGGCATTTAGTAGATGCACAACTACCGCTTGTACCTAGTTCCAAAATATTTCCATCATCCAAAGTAAAACCTTTTCTCCATTAAGTAGTTCTCCCCATTCACTCTTCCAATCAAGGCCTAGACACCCCTTATATACTTTTTTATCTATGGATTTATCTACTCTAGATATTTCATATTATTTAAATAGTACAATATGATCATTTTGTGTCTCATATCATTTAGCATAGCTTTTTAAAGTTCATCCATATCAAAGCATGTGTCAGTACTTCAGTCTTTTATATGGCTGGATAATAGTCCATTCCATGGACATAGCACAATTTCTTAATCCATTTATGTTTTGATGGAACTTTTGCTCTGTTTCCATTTTTTGGCTATTATGAACAATACTGCTATCAACTTGTGTAGACAGGTACTACTTTGATTATCGCTTTCAATTATTTGACTACATTCCTAAACTTTTAGAGGAAATACCAAGCTGTTTTCAAAAGGGGTATAACACTATATATTCTCATCAGCAAATTACTTGGGCTGCAATTTCTTCACATCCTTGCCGATACTTGCTATTATACATTTAAAAACTTATTACAGTCATTTTTGTGGCTACAGTCACTTCATTGTGATTTTATGGCTTTGATTTTCACTTCCCCAAAGGCTAATTATGGTGAACACCTTTTCATATGTTTATTGACCATTTATAGATCTTAATGTTTATTCAAATTATTTCCCATGTTTTCATTTTTTTTTGGTCTTTTATTGTGGAGTTGCAAGACTTTTTCATATATTTTTGATACAAGTCTTTTCAGATATATATTTTGTGATATTTTCTCTCATTTTCTGGGTTGTTTTACTTTCTTCAGGTGTCTATTGAAACTCAAAAGATTGCAATTTTGATGAAGTCCAATTTAGCCTCTTCTTTTTCTTTTATTGCTTGTGCTTTTGTTCTCCTATCTTGAAAAACATTTTTTAAGCCAAATTCATGAAACTTTATGCTTATGTTTTCTTCTGAGTTTTATGGTCTTAGATGGTGTTAGATACATTTAGGTGTTAGATACATTTTGGATTATTTTTGTATGCGGCATGACTTAGTGGATCCAACTTTATTTCTTTGCACGTAGACATCTAGTTTTTCCATCATGATTTGCTGATGAAATTTTTCCTTCTCCATCCATTGTTCTTGGCACTCTTGTAGAACATCAATTGGCTAGAGATGTGTAGGTGCTTTTCTCCACTCCCAATTCCATTCCATTTGTCCATATACCTATCCTTGTACCAATATCACACATTTAAATATATATATGTTGTAGCTTTGTAGTAAATTTTGAAACCAGGAAGTGAGTGTTCTGCATTTTGTTTTCCTTTTCAAAATCATTTGCTTATTAAGATCCATTTCAGTTAGATATGAATTTGAGGACCCTCTTTTCCATTTCTTTATAAAAGGCTATTGGGAAAAAAAGGCTATTGGAATTTTGATAGAAATTGCATTGAATTTATGGAATACTTTGAGTAGTGTTGCCATGTAAACAACATTAAGTCTTCTGATCCATGAACATGGGATGCCTTTCCATTTTGATCTCATACATATTTTAAAAGAACCATTTCAGTGAGCTAATTGTAAAACTTAAGAACATACCTATTTACTAATTATAGTAGTTAAATATAAATCTGGTCTTCAATAACAAAATACATTGCTTAACAGTACTTATACCTTAAGATGATAGAAAAAAATGTAGAAAATTATCACCAGAAATAAATAAGTTAGCCTCAAAGATTAAGTGATGTATGGAAAGGAATATTTGAATTAATGGAAATTCAGAGCATGTCAATGGACAATATGACATCAAAATTTTTGTAATCATATCATAAATTAAATGTGATCCCAATTAAAAATAACGTAATTTAGAAAGTGGGTGATGTTAACCCATCCTCACTTTAAACGTCATTTTAAGGTGCAAGTTTACCTATAAATATATCAGGTGAAAATAACCAAGAAACTTCAGAAAAATAATAAAAGAAACAAGACCAGGTAAGAGGCAATAGCTCTCAGTGATTCCTCTGAACATAAGTAATATTGTATTGAGGAGTCTGACACCACGGTTTGATGTTTGACTGCTGACAGCATTTAGGCCTCATCTCTCCTTCTTCAACTTGTGCTACATATCTAAGTAGTTTGATTAGAAATTCAAGGTGCTACCCGGCTGGGGCTGGCTAGAGATTCAAAACCACACAAGCTCCTGCTATACATGACCTTTCACCACTCCATAACCACAGTACAATCCCAGAGAGCTCTCTTTTTTATGCCTTCTCAAGCCATTTCAGACCTACTTGAGAGGTTGGTCAGAAATAGCTCCTCAGAACCTCAATCATATAATTGAGAAGACTTCCATACCCTTCTCATGTGTGTGTGGCATCACCAATCTTGACTTTGAACCAAACCATGGTTACTGTTCATCAGGTGACCATAAGAATATAAAGGAGCCTCATATAAGGTTCCTAATGGGTGAGTCTATAAACCTGTCCTCCCATCTCTACTGAGAAACCTATAAGATCTAAACAAAACTGGTGCATAGTAGTAACAATTCACAGGCATGGTATCAGTTTTAGGATTATTAAAATTCAATAAGACATTAAAAACAAGAATAAATAATTTGAACTCACTAAATTGCTCAAACAGAGAAATTTAAAAATCCACAAAAAATGCTGATGTGTGGAATTCTTTAGAGTCACTTTTGGGTTTCCATGGCATCTCACTTTGTGAACTGATCCCAGTTTTCCCTGAAGGATTTCCTTAATCTACATGTGGCCAGTGACAGCAGCATTACTGTAATGCAAAGGGCTCACATCATGCTAACTTCGCATAAACAAAAATCTGCTCCTTGAAGTTGTAGTGATATAGCCCTTTGAGGCAGATATATTATCCAATTTTCCAGCTACCAGAGAAGAGTGGTATAAATTTGTTTTTAAGAATATAAGTAGGAATATTTTTAAATGCTTTGCTGGTTTGTCTTGATAGTCAATATTTTGTTGACTCAGAGAGGGTGCTCATGAAGCTTTAAAGATAGGCAAATTATACCCTATAAGTCACAGAGTGATTACTCTTTGATGATGTAAGGAATTGTTTCCAGTGGAACTTGATGCCCTGTTATCTCTTTAAGCCTACATGTTTTTAACATGTGTGATAATAAATCTGTATAAACAACTTCAAAAACTTAAGAGTTCCCTCCCTTGAGATATTGTTAAGAATAAATACCTGTACTGTGTGTGTGTGAAATGTGTGTATGTGGCTAGAATGGATAAAAATTAAAAGGCAGCTCCTCCTAATTTTTTAATCTTACTGATAATGTCTATTTAAGTACAAAACTTAAAATCTATACAATCTCCTTTTTTTCCTTCGCTGTCCTGTCTCTGTTTTTCTCTGACATAAGAAAGGTTTTACTATCAAGCCATGAAGAGATACAAGAAATGCAATTTCTTACTATAGAGCTATATGGTCCTTAATATTAGGGGCCAACAAGGGGGAGATAAGAAGAATGCCAGAGAGGGTACAAGTAAAGATGATTTTATTTGTAGTGGGAAATCCCATTCATTACTTATATACAAATAGTAGTATATATTATTTTCTAAAATACATATTCCACATATTTCAGTTCATTCTTAAATTAGAACTTGACTGTTATGTTTAATTTGTGTCATTTGTCTTTTTAAATTTTAATTGCCTTTGCTCAATAGCAAAGGCTAAGATGAAATTTTAAAATCCCTTTTGTACCTCAGAGTCTCAGAGAATTTCAGCAAGCTTTGAATGAACAAAAATGACATGATAGAACAGAAATAGTTCTTTGACTGTCAGCAGATATTTAAATAATGTGAATGTCATCTAGTTATAATGGATTGCTTTGGAATTGATGATACCCAGAGAACAAAGGTATCAGCCCAGAGTCACTTACTGCAAAGAACAGTAGAGAATAATATTTGACATGAAAATGTCTCTTCAAGATTTTCAGCATAATAAACCCCTGAGTGGAAACTCTCAGAGTGACTCCCAGAAATGCAGAGCCATCTGGGTCTCCATAAAGCTATTACATTTGCCATCACCTGGGAAGACTAATGTACCAAATATAAAATTCCCATAGTAACTGACTTAATATAAAAAGCCAGAGAAATACTGAAAAGAAGAATAGGGAAGTTCATACTTAAATACTCTATTTTTTTTTTTAAATCAGCCTTTCAATCTTCTCAAAATTCTAATCAGAAATGTTTTTTCTTAGTTATTAATCCAATGATTCAATCATCTATTTATTTGATTATTCACTTAATAAATGTCTATTGACCACATTTCACTTGCTGCTAGTGTTAATTAAAGTCACAAACATTACTAATATAAATATGACATTCTTTCTACTTCCAGTAGTTTTTAGTAGAGAGAAATGAATATCTATACCAGCAATAAAGTAGGATTATAATACCAGATATACAAGATAAGAGAGCTGTGAAATCAGAAGAGACAGCATAGCACAGCTAGAGTCCTTAGGAAAGATTTCACAGTGTAGGACATTCAAATGGGATCTTTAGGAAAAAAATAATAGAACTTATTGTTCAGAAGAGTAATCACCTATTCAGACTCAAAAATATGAA
This sequence comes from Tamandua tetradactyla, assembly GCF_023851605.1. Taxonomy (NCBI): domain Eukaryota; kingdom Metazoa; phylum Chordata; class Mammalia; order Pilosa; family Myrmecophagidae; genus Tamandua; species Tamandua tetradactyla. The sequence continues at coordinate 150,275,895 of NC_135330.1, forward strand.
CAAAGGAAATGGCATATTCAAAAATCGATTTTAATTTCAGTGTATCTACATTATTACCATGAATAGGAATTGGAAATAATTTTAGAATAACATTTACAAGCAGTGTGCCAGAAAGAATTGCATCATCCCTATTATTAATATCTAAAATTGCCAACACCCATAAGTATGTCTTGCACAATGTGACACTCAAAATACTTGGGGGATTGAGTTGAATACAATCTCACCGAATGACATCGAATATACTCAGGTGCTCTAAATGCATTTTTCAGCTACATTTGAAGAGAAATAATTTCAGTTTTCTCAGCTTGATAATCTTTTAGAAGACAGATGTGGTAGTCAGAGTAATGGTACTCCTCTAGATGTCCACATCCTACTCCCTGGACCGTGCAGCATGCAAAAGGAAAATGGCACATTATTGAATTAAGGCTCCTGAGGCGGGAGGTTAACCTGGATTATCCAGAAAGGCCCAAGGCAATCAGAAGAGGGGGAAGTAGTAGAATCAGTGTCAGAGAGATGCAATGGAGAAGGACTCAACTGGCCACTGCTGGTTTGAAGGTGGCCTTCAAGAGCTAAAAACAGCAAGGGAACAGATCCTCCTCTAGCTCTTCCAGGAGAAGTGACATCTGCCCTTGATTTTAGCCAACTGAAACTTTTTTCAGATTTCTGACTTCCAGAACCGCAAAGCATCAGGTTTGCTTTATTTAAACCACTAGCTCTGTGGTAATCTATTACAGCAGCAATGAGAATTTGATAGACTGATTATACTGATATTTCCTATTAAAAATAACACTGTGATGACATAACTGTACATAATAATGTCTATGTTTCAATGATAACTATACTGAAGAATCCCTGGAAGTGCAATTATCAATACAAATTTAATGACAATTTTAAATCATTGGATGTACATAGTAAATTCTTATCAAAAAGCTTTGAAATTATACCTGTTCTTCTCAGGAATGCATTAGAAGATTCACTTAATTGCAATCTTTGCAACAATCAGCATACTGAATTATTTGCTCTTTTACAAAGAAGAATTTTTCATAGGGAAAATAGTATAGAGTTGTTTTAATCTTCCTTTATTGAATTAGTTATATAAAATTTTTAAAATTGCCTTTGGGGTATTTATAAATTTATATTGTATTTTCCACTTCAGTGAATACATTTCTACATTGCTTTCACTTCCTATGATTTGTAAATCAATTGATCAATTCATCAGTTTTTGGTTTTTAAAAGACTTGGTGGGTGCTCAGATAATTTCCATAGAAAATGCTGAATATGTTTTGAGAATATTGTTGAGGTTATATAATCTTTTCTCTTGATTTCTCTCTCAATTCTTCACTGATAGCACACTGGTTCACAAATTCTAATTTTTATTACAAATTATACTGCAAAATAATTGTTGAACTAAATTCAACCTTTTGTAAAAGAATGGATAGTGCTAAAAGAGGTCATTAAAGAGGCAATGCTTAATATTGCTGAGTAAGCAAAATATCAAAATGAAAATTAATCTTTGAATCAGAATTACAAGAGTAGCTGGAAAAGTCTATTAATGAATAGTTTCCTCATCTCTATAGTGGGGAAGAGCAATAGTTTCTAAGACACAGAAATTTTGGATTACTTAGAAAATTTATTGATTGATACTTTATATGTGAGAATTAATGAAATTTTCAAAGGAATCCTCTGGCATATACAGAGAACATAAATGTTTTGCCTAAAGTTAGGAAGTGGTAAGATTTGGACTTATGAAGCTGTTTGCCATCAATGTATTCACCCTCTGTATATAAAAGAAGAGATAACATAATGAATAAACAAACAGAATAAATACATAAACAGTGCCCCTTGTGGTCCAGTGACTGAATAGGTTTGTGTTTCCCCCTTTTTCAATGAAACCACACAGAATTACATCAAATGAAAGTTATTACATCATGAAACAACAATAAAAATGATAAATGAGAATAAAAGAGAATTATTACTTCCAAAAGAGCAACAATATGACTAATTTAAGTTTTTAAATTTAAGAGGTTTCTCTTGATAAAAACAATAAAAGACCAAAAAAATGGAGTGCATATTCAAAATACTTACAAAAATAACTGCCAATATACTGTTAATACCCTGCAAAATATAGGAAATTTCAGACAGAAAAAGCATTTTTAATGAGAATACTAAAGGGCATTCTTCAATCAGAAAATAAGCGAACAAAGTATTGCAGATGAAAGCTCAGGTATGCGAGTAATATAAATGAATGATAATGTATTTAGAGGATATATATGCATGTATATGTGTGTGTATAAACATATGAAAACAAGAGCATATCAATTGGAGAGATGTAATAGTCGTACAAATTCTGTCACTTATATTAGATATTGATGAAGCCCAAAGCATATATGGAAATTTCTAAGGTGACTGTTAAAATAACAGTTTTTATTTTAATAGTAAATATATTTACCAATGAAATGGGGAAATGGATGTTAATAAATAATCTAGGAAATATAAAGAAGATTAAGAGAAAATGGAAATACAGAAGTGTGGATAGAAATTATAATTAGGTAGAGGTTATTGCACCAAATGCATTAGTGACTACGTTAAATGTAACTTAAATGAATCATTTCAAATAACAAAACATATGCATAAAAACTAGAACAGATACCAACTATGTAATGCTTACAAAGGACACATCTTAAATATAAGAATACATAAAGATTAAAAATCTGTTGGGGACAATTAAGGTAGCATGTATAAAATCCACCCTCAGCGATGCCGGAAACATGCAACATGGCCACCAGGGCTGAAACAAAGAACAGTCTAAACTATAATCAGCCTTCTTCACAGAAGTAATAGTAGTTCGCGCCTAAAGTTCGCACCAAAAGTACTAACAGCACATCTGCCCTCTGCCCTCGCAACAGCAGCCACCAATCCCAGATCACCACCATCCCTACTAGCCACCCCCTCTCCTTCTAGAGTATATATACCCAGCCTCCTCAATAAACTTTTGCAGCTTGATCAGAATATTTGTCTTGCTGCTGTTCTTCGCGTCTCTTTGTCCCATGCCATTCTTCCCTCACAGGAGTTCCAGCTTCAGTTGATCGTCCCGCGGGCCGGGACAAAAATCAACGTATGAAAAATTATTTTGAAGTAAAACTTTAACCAAATCAAAGATATTAATTATTAGAAATTACAATAGCCCATTTCATAATACAACATTTAACTTTCCAGGAAAATGTAAAAGGTCTAAATTATTTTGAATCTGATAATGTAGCTATAAGAACATAAAGCAATAACTGACAACTATAAGTAATAAAAGTAAAAACAAAAGCAAAACCAGTTAGTAGATAATCAGTAATACAGATGTTAAAAATATTGACACTCAAATATTACACGAAATACAACACACACATTCTTCTCTCCTTTTTTTTTTTTTTTTTCTAAATGGCACTATTCTATGCCACATCAAATCAAGTCTTATCGGATCTGAAAGATTGAACTCATATAGCTGTTATCTGACCGCAGTCATATTAAGATAGAAATTATCACTAACAAGACAGTGATTGTGAAAGCTCTATGAATTTTGAAATAAAGGTATATACTTTTCAGTAACCCGTGTATCAATGAAACTATCGATTTAAAATTAGAAAAATATTTGAAATAATTGTTAATGAAAACATAGCATGACTTAATTTAGGGAATATAGCTCAAGAGGTAGTTAGAGATAATTTTATTGCTAGAGTTAAATTTTATTGCCTTCAATTTCAAAATAGAAGAAAGTGAAAATGCAGTGATCTGAGAATCCATCTCAAAGCATTAGGAAAAGAAAAGCAAATTAAACCCAAAGGCATAAGGAAGATAATTCAGAAAATAATAACAAGTCATAAAAAGTACCATATAACAGAGATGAGAAGAACAAAAGTGATGTTTTGAAATGTCTAATAAAATGTAAATATAAAATCCTTCTGAAACTAATCATGAAAAAATAGAGAGAAGATAGAAATGATAGTAAATGGAAAAAAGACACATCAAAATAGATCCTTTAGATGTTAAGCTACATTAATGATGCTCTATGTATAATTTTTCCAAATGCTTTTGAAAATTTCAGTAAAATAGGAAAAATCCTAGGAAAACACATCCTATGAAACTGAAACAAGAAAAAAAGAAAGATAATCTAAATAGTTTGACTAAAATTGGGAAACCGAGGATCAGTTTTTCCATTTTTGCTAAAACAGGCTGCTTGAATTTTGATGGAAATTGTGTTCAATTTGCAGATTTTGGAGGGAAGTATTAATGTCTTAATAATATTAAGCCTTCTTACCTATGAACAAACCATGTATTTATTTAGGTAGTTTAATTTCTTTCAGTAGTGTTTTTCAGTCTTCAGTGACTACAAATTTGTAGACTTCAGTCTACAAATCCTTAACCTCCTTTGTTAAATTTATTCCTAGGTATGTTGTTCTTTTACATGCTATTGTGAGTGGATGTTTTTTTAATATCCATTTTAGACTTTTTTTTTTACTGGTATGTAGAAACACAAATTATTTTTGTGTGTTGCTCTTACAATCTGCTACTCCTTTTAAATGCTGTTGCCTACCTAGTTTGAATTGCCTCTCCACCCATACAGATTCAGAACTTTGCTATTGCTTTTGCTTGGCTGGCAACACCAGTGGCAGTGGTTCATGGGAAGTGAAATATTTTGCTTAATCTCCTTTGACTCCACAGATGTAATGGTGAAGGTCATTCAGGGCTATGCCTAACATTTGCAGTGCCTAACTACAGAGCAAATAGAGTTTTCATATGACTGAAAGTTAACAAAGCAATACCAATATTGCATTTTATTGTTACTGATTGTGTGTTCTTTATGTTAATGGATGATTACTAAAATAAAGCACACACAATTCCCAAGTTATTGTTTTTATTATTTTTGTTCCTTGGTGCCACTAGAAAATAATTTTTGCTATGGAAGTATGAGAGGAAGGGCTTGATAAGTTAGGCTTTTTAACTGCTCACATATTCCCGATATTCAAAGTAGTGTCATCTTCCACAGTGAAAGCAATACAATCCACAAACCTTCATGGTATTCGAATACACTTTCTATTTGTTTTGAGTAAATAGGGCAAGAGATGCAGGTCCTAGAATGTGAAAGGGCCATGAATATGCTCCTCTACTTTTCAATAGGTTTGCAAGAATTAGACCCTCCTTATCAAATCTTTGTCAAATTAAATTAGAAAGCAGTTTTTCTAAAAGTGCAACGGAAATAAGTAACCTCAGTGGTGGCTCTTAAATACATCTATTTATTTTAAAAGCAAGTTAAATATCTGTTTGGAGATTCAGAATTCAAACTGAAATACTTACAACTCTAGGAAAATCCATAATTAAAAAAACATAATTTTTGTTAACCCTCTAATTTGTATCATATTCTATCAACACTCTCTAGACCAGTGTTTTGAGACTGCTCTATAAGACAGCATTAGGGATTTTATTTTCTGAAAAAAGCACTTAAGGGATTCATGAGCATCCACCAAAATAAATAATGTGTTTCTTTCATTAAAAATTTGAAATTGAATTTTATTGTCAAATAGATAAAAAATGATTAGAATATTAAAACAATGCCACCTGATTTAAATACATGCTCTCCCTCAGGTTCATACTACTAAACCTTTATTAGTTTCTAACTATTAAAAATTGGGATTGAGTTAATATCTGACCTGAGGAAACAATATGCTTCATATAAAATGAAATAAAATATTCATAAATTGAAATTAAAATTAGCATAAAAATTGAACTCTTGGAGCAATATTGCTACAACCCTACTGTGAATGACAAATTAAGTCATTATAGAAATCCTTTTTGTAAGAATATTTATAAATACTTTACCATACTCAGTAGGAGTCCCCCTCAAGGTCCAGCAATGTATTCATCTTCTAAATATTGCTCTGGAAAGCTACTTAATATGAGGTATTATTTAGAAATATTTTATCAATTCCTTAATATCAATCCTTTTGACAACTTAGAGCATATACCACAAAATAAAATCATTTCCACTTCTGGAATCTCATGTCATTAAATCTAATAAGATTATAGTGTTTCATGCAAAATGTGATACTTCAAAGTGAAAAATGCAACATAAGTGAAAAATATAAACAATGCTTTTTTATGCATGGGCAGGCACTGGGAATCGAACCGTAAACTATCTTAAATGTAAACTTGTATTGATTTTGTGGAATATTTTACTTAAGTATTTCTTACAATAGATTAAAAGTGGTCACAAATTAGTTAACAATTCTCCCATAAATATGAAAAACCAAATGATGGCTTTGGTTTCTTAGGTTTCTCAAAGCAAATTCCATGAAATATTTAGGCTCAAACAATGAGAATTTTTTCACTCATGGTTAGAGTTCAGGGAAACATCCAAATCAAGGCATCATCAAGGCAATACTTTCTTCCCAAAGCTGATGGCTGGTGATTCTTGGCTCCTCTGACATATGGTAGTTACTGCTGGTCTGTCCCTTCTCTTTGGGATTTTATCTTCTTGCTTCCATGGTTTTCTTTCTCCAGTAATAGAATCAAGACCCACACTGGACCATGACTTCTCTGAAGTAACCACATCAATAGGTCCAACTTGCAATGGGTTCATACCCACAGGACATGGATTAAATTTAGTAGCAAGTTTTTCTGGTGTACATCCAGCTTCGAACCACCATAATGACCCCATGCCTTAAAATCTAGGTGGTTGACTACTTTAACCAACAAAATGTGGCAAAACTGATGCTGTATCAGGTTTCTTCCCCAAGTCTCAATACTGGTAGCTTCCACATCATTTCTCTTTTTACTACCTACTCTGGAAACTTGGCTGTAATGTCAGGTAGACCAAGTAACATTATGGAGAACCTCACATGGAGGGTAACAGCGGAAACTTGTAAACAGACCTGTGGTGCTCCAGCTCAAAAGCTAGCACTATTTCTCAGCTACATGAGTGAGACAGCTTGTAAGTGGAACTTCCAGCTACAGTTGAGCTAATCTACCTGACATCTTGCAGAGGAGATATAAGACTTACTTACTCAGCTGTGCCTAAGGTGGATATCTGTGAGGCAGGAAAAGGTTGTTTTTAAGCCACAATATTTGGGGATAAGAAATAACCAGAATAGAATGTATTAACTGAAAGTAGGATATTTTTGTAACAACAACAAAAAAACCATATGACTCTATCGCAGGTTAAATCTGTAAATGTTTCTAGAATACTATGTGTTGAAAGTGGGAAAAGCCTCAAAGACAGACTTGTTGAAGGGTTGTAGAAAATTAATGAAAATGGAAAAAGAAACTGGATAAGAGGTGACCCACTTAATGCAGTAACTAAAATTTCAGCAAAACTGTAGTCTGCTATTACATAGAAAATAGAAATGTCCCTAACTAGTTCTAAGTAGCAGAAACTGAAAAGGAGATTTATGGTCAGAATATCAAAGGTGCAACAGGTTTCGCTTAGATGCATGTGATAAAATATGTGAAGAATGAAATGGGGTAAAGAGGCAATTGTTAAATTTTGCACAGAATTTAGAGGAAATATAAAGGGACCATAACTTACCAATTTTGGAAAAAAAGCACCATACTTTGAAGCTCTGCTGTAAATTATGAAGTAGTTGCAAGGTAAAGATAAAATCTAGGGCTCTCAAGGGAAATAATGATGTAAAGATAAAGTATCGTTGTTGTGGTTTTCAAATTTATAAAGAATTCAGATAGATTTAAGAATATGCCTAAAAGGATTTATAATACTATTAAACCCTCTCAGTTAAAAGATGGGTCCTTAAAAAATCTTAAGCTAGTTCAACCACAGAAGGCTCACATAGAGACCAAAGTGGAGAAGGAGCTTCTTGGAAAAATATTATAATTATAACTAAACTTTCCCCTAAATTTTAATGGAATTTTATCAGATTAGAATGAAATAGGATGGGAAGTAGAAAATTAAAAGAGATGTTTAGATTCTAAACCTGCTATAGTCAGGAAACTGTATGGATAAAAAATGGATTAAAAAAATGACTATTCATAGGGATAAAACAAAAACCCGAAGAGTAAAGAGAAGAGCTGAGGACTATAACTCCTGGTAGGAATTGCACTTATTCAATAAACATTTATTGCTCCCAGATCAAGGGAATTGGTGATGTGTGTCCAGATGAATTTCGTAATTGCTATATAACTCTGCTTCTAATTTTTCTACATTTCCTGCTTATTCTCTTTTTTAACAGGAGGGTCTATCATGGCATTCATATGACTGAACTACAGTGATGTGTTGGGAGGGTGGCAAACAGTTTTTCTTCTTTATTTGTAGTTAGGACTGAGGAAGTATATACTGATTACTTCATGCAAACCTGGATCTGATATAGATGACACCATCCTGGATTGAACCTGAACCATTAATGGAAAGAAACTTCTAGAGATCTTCATGAGAGTGAGTTTATTTTGTAGATGATAGGAAAAAAAAAAAAAAAAACTACTTAGGGGCAAAAGGGAAGACTTTTTAAAATCGATGACAGCCACAAATACACTGACAGTCTTGCCATCAAGAGATGGGCTATGACTACCTAATCCCTGGTCTTAAAAGGCTCTGTAACTTCTCTTACTAATAGAGTATGATGGTAATAATACTGTTTTGGTTTTACAACATTAAAGGCCTTAAAACTAGAAGCTTATCCTTCCTGTTTGTTTGAATATTTGCTTTAATAACACAACTCCCATGCTATGAAAAAAAGCAAGAAAATGTGGAGAATCATGCACACATGAACTGAGGGCTTTGGTTGACAACTGAATAAGCTCTCACCAATAATCAATCACAATTCATAAGTCATATGAGTAATTCAATCCGTATTGGAGACTTATAAATCACATGGATAATCCAAAGTGGGGTATATCTTTCAGGCCCTATCTTTGAATTATTTGCATCAATGCAGATAATTGCACAATATTTCTCAACTTATATAAACAGAATATTACTTTATAATTACTTGTAATATTTTTAACATTCCTTACTTGATAACATAACTACTGTTGATAAGACTTAAAGTGTGAAGCATATTTGAATTTGGAAATGATCCCCAAGAAAACTGGGTTTTGAATATTTGATGCAAAAATTATTGATGTTAAGCAAAGGGTCTTTGTTCTAGTTTGCTAGCAGCTGGAATGCAATATACCAGAAATGGAATGGCTTTTAAAAAGGGGAATTTAATCAGTTGCTACTTTACAGTTCCAAGGCCGAGAAAATGTCCCAATTAAAACAAGTCTATAGAAATGTCCAATCAAAGGCATCCAGGGAAAGATACCTTAGTTCAAGAAGGCCAATGAAGTTCAGGGTTTCTCTCTCAAGTGAGAAAGCACACAGTTAACACAGTCACAGTTTCTCTCTCATCTGGAAAGGCACATGGTGAACATGGTCAGTGTTCCTCTCTCATCTGGAAGGACACTTGGCAAATGTGGCTTCATCTGCTTGATTCTTCTGGCTTCCTGTTTTATGAATCTCCCCAGGAGGCATTTTCCTTCTTCATCTCCAAATGTCGCTGGCTGGTGGACTCAGCTTCTTGTGGCTATGCCATTCTGCTCTGCTCTCTCTGAAATCTCTCATTCTCCAAAATGTTTCCTCTTTTATAGGACTTCAGAAACTAATCAAGACCCATCCAAATGGGTGGAGACATATCATCACCTAAATAGAGCTTAACAACCACTTTTGGTTAAATCACATCTCCAGGGAGAGGATCTAATTACAGTTTCAAACATACAGCACTGAATAGGGATTAGAAGAAATGGCTGTCTTTACAAAATGGGATTAGAGTTAAAATGGCTTTTCTAGGGTCCATACATCATTTCAAAGCAGCACAGGCTTAAATGAAGTAGTCATTATTTCTTGCATTATTATTTCTGATTTTCTGTTGAAGGTCATCTTTGTTCATAGTCTTTTCTAATGTTGTTCAGTAATATGTCTACAGTAGGAAACTAAACGTTTCTGGACAATAAGGCACATATAAACCAAGAGGAAAACTTGTTAGCACACTGGCTATAGATTAAAGTTCAAAATACCTTAAAATAGTAAAAGTGTTAAGAAAGTAAAAGATCAAAGGGATATGCTAAATTCTAAGGAATAATGTTGATCCAAGATTCTAATGGGATATAATAAATGCCTTCTTAATAGATCTTATTGAATATGTTATTTTTCTTCTGTACTTCTTTTTATACAACAATGTTATGGAATATCTTAATATCTAAGCATGAACAGAGTGATTAATTTGAAACATTAAAGAACTTCATATTCATGCTTTGTAAAGACTTTGACCAAGGAAGCATATCAAAAAATTAAATGTTTTCAAAGGTATGAAAAAAAAAAGGGTGTTACAGAAGGTGGATGCTGAATAGGACAAGGACAATAATTCTAAATATTGCCCATAACAATGAAAATTTCTGTTGAATTATGAAGGGTATCATTGAAACATAAAGAAGGTAAAGGGACATAATTTCTGAATGATCTTTACCCCTAGAATGTTAACTGCATGAATTTAAGATTTTTCTCACTGTAATTCATCCCTAAATCCCCGATTTCTAGAGGGAAGTCTGATCCATACATATATTTTTTAAATATGTACTGACTGCACTAGGCAGAATTTATAAAATGGTTTTCAAAGATGCCCCATCATCATTGCTAGAACCTATGAATATGGTGAGGTATTATCCCTACAATGGTGTTATTTTATAAAATACATTTGAGCTTAAAATATAATCTCAGATTGTCTCAGTGAGCCCAGTGCAATCAGAGGAGTTCCGGAAAGGACTGAACTATACTTCCAATTCCAAAATGTCAGTATGATAACCTTGCTCCCCTGTGAAACAACCATAGTCGACAGTTATAACACAACCATTTAAAATCTTTGGAAATTATCCTAAACACACACTGCAAATGAAGATTTATTCAAGAATATCTGCTAAACTCTCAGTAAGAAGTCGTTGAGCCATGATCCACTCCTTCTCCCAGAAGCTCTAATTGGGCAGATTGACCAAGAAAATAGTTTCTCCCTCTCCCTTCAGCTCCCAGTCAAGAGATACAGGATTTCACTAGTTGGGGCAGGTCACCAGTATTTCACATATTCCAGAGATCTGGATTGCAGAATCTAAATTGATGATGAGTGTGGCTGTAAGCTTGAGGCTCCATTCCTCTATCCTGCCTTCATTCCTATGGTAGAGCTTTATCTCAGGCATGGCAAGATGAGAAATTGAGGCCCTGATCATCTCATATGATAGGATAGATATTCCAAATCAGGAGAGTCAATTCAAGAACACAGAGGCTACTGGCACTCTGTCCCCACACTAACTTCCTGCTCATAAAGCCAGGGAGTTTTCTTGGAGAGAAGAAAGTTGTTGTCCCTACCCTCACTCAGTTCAGGAACAAACATTCAAAGATTTTTCTATGGAGGACATGATTTTCAAAGGAAATGAGAGGAGCTACAAAACTTCACAAAAATGAAATAACTATAGAGAAACAGAATACAGGTAATATACTGTTTTGAAATTGTTCTGTTCCCAGAAAACCCATTTTCAATCTTAATCCAATCATGCCAGGGCAGACCTATTGTTTAGGGTGAAAACTTTGACTGGGCTGTTTCCCCACTGTGGGTGGGACCTTTTGATTAAATGGAGATATGGCTCCACCCATTCACTTGGGTCTTGACTAGTTTACCGGGGTTCTTTAAAACAGGCAACACTTTGGAGGATGCTTAGAGGCTTGTAGAACAGTTACTTCGGAATCAAGAGAGATTCAGTCATTTGAAGATACTCGAAGTGCCAACAGAGAGAGCAGAAGCCTAGACAAAGATGTTTGAGATACAGAACCCAGAAGAGATCACCATGTACCTTTCCACAGGTTGCTAAGCAAGCTAGATTCCAGAGTTGTGTCCCAGAGGAAGTAAGTGAAGGCTAGTAGACACTTAAAGAGGAAACCACTGGCATCAGAAGCTGGAAGCAATGAAGCTGGGACAAAGACCAGTAGATGCCAGCCATGTGGCTTCCCATGTGACAGACTTTGTGTTTTCTTGAGTCAAGATATCGTTTTCTGGATGCCTTAGTTTGGACATTTTTATGGCCCTAGTGCTGTGAACTTGTAACTTAATAAATTCCCTCTTTAAAATCTGTTCCATTTCTGGAATATTTCATTCATTAACAAACTAAAACACTCTCAAAACATTTGAGATTTTGGTGTTAAGGAATTAAATGGAGTCTGGTAGCTCTAATAGATTATAAGATAAACTGCAGGCCAGTTTATTTACCAGTGAGAACTAAGAAAGGAGACAGCTAAGACCTCTTCTGGGATAAGAACGAACCTCAGAATCTTACCTCAAAATACATAGCTACACAGCAACCCAAATTTAACTAGTTCAGATTGGAAAAATGTGCGACCCTAGGCATTATGTAAAACAGAAGAGCAACAGCAAGCAATTAGTGGGGATTAACAGCTGAGTGTCATACCAGTAGAGGCAGATAGTATTTCTGGGGTTGGCTGCTGGCAAACCTTGGGTCCTCGGCTTTTTCCTCTCATAGTAATGCACATGGAGACATTCTCTTTTTCTTTTCTTGATTTCCTCTATTTCCAGCCTCTGCTTCTCGCCATGGTTTCCTCTCTTTGTATGAATTTCATCCTCTTAAAAAGGACATAGTGATCTTAATTAAGGTGTAACCTTATTCACTTGGACCACACCTTAACTAAAATAGTATCTTCAAAAGGTCCTGTTTACAATGAATTCACAGCTACAAGAATAGATTAAGATTAAGAATTTCTTTTTTTTTTTGGTATACATAATTCAAGTTGTCATTCTCCTATTCAGAATTGTACTAGAACTCCTAGGTAGGGCAATTAGGTAAGAAAATGAAATGAAATATATCTGTTTTGAAAAGAAAGAAGTAAATCTATTACTATCTGCAGATGACATGACCTTGTATACAGAATATCCTAAAGCATCTTTCTGCCCTCATAAAAAAAACCCAAAAAACTATTTAGACTAATAAGCAAGTTAAGCAATGCTGGAGTTATGAAAAAAACTGAATGTCATGATGGTTGCACATTTCTGTGAATATACTAAAAACCATCAATTTTTGTACCTTAATATGTGAAATACATGAAATTATAATGTATGAATTATTTCTCAATGATCCTTTTATTTAAAAAGTGAGAATTTTCTCTGGCTGTTGGGAGCAGAGGAAGTCAGAGTGATGGCATAAGGAGGATTTGCCAGAACATTGCTAGCTTGGAGATGGAGGGGGTTACATGAGGAAGAACGAGTGGTCTCTAGGAGCAGAGAATGGACCTCAGCTGGAAGCCCACATGGAAGTGAGGACCTGAGTTCAACAATCATAAGGAACTCAATTCTGGCAATCATCTCAATGAAGTTAGGAGTATTCTTCTCCAGAGGCCTCCAGATAAAGGCAGAGCCTGTCCAACACCTTGATTTTGACTTTGAAAGACCCTAGAATCTTTGTTCTAATTTATAGTTCTGATATATATGGCACCCTGCTCATAAAGAAAGGGTTCTACATGAAAGAGTCTGCCTCTGCCCACCCCCCACCCCCACCCCACTCAGCTCAGGACCAAACATTAAGAGATTTTCCTCTGGACTGGGGACTATGCAAAAAAAATGGAGAGGAGTTGCAAAGTTTTACCCAAAGGAAATAACAAGCATTGATATATGTATTTGTAATGTTGTAAACTACAAAATTTGTGGTAATTTGTTATGCACCAGTAATGATTTACCGAATTAAAAATCCTCTGAATCCCAGACTACAGTAATTATTTTGCCTAATCATCTAGCTTTAAGAGCCAAGGTATTAAGGTATTTTCATTGTACTGACTCACACAGATGAGGAAGCTATTTAAAAATCCAATCAAAGCCCTAAAAGAGATGTATCGATATTTTATGTGTAATATAGGGAAATTCACTATAAAAACCTTTCATTCTTTCTCCTCTCAGAAGAAAGGAAACTTCAGTTTTAACAGGGTAAGTATATTTAAGAGGCAATATAAGAACATATATGACTACTTTATATTTGTTAAAATGTTTTTACATGGAAACTCACCTAAGAAAACTTCTGAGAAAATTGAAATTGAGATTGTTGGACATATTAAGATGCTGGATCAAGAAAAATCTAAAAAATTCTTGGATGTTAAGAAGAGAAACACATTCAGTTTGCCTCAATGAATTCATGTAAGTCTTAAACTGCAAAATCCTTCAAATAAATCTTGGTGATATAAAGTAAATGATAAAAATGTATCATTTGTGCTATAAAGGTAAAGAAAAAACTTGCAGCCCCTACATTCTGCCAATTACAAGACATTTCATATAAAATATCTATGGTATTTTTTGATAAATGGAGATTAAGATTTTTGGCTCAAAGATCTATTGTGAGGTCAAATATTATATAAAATGCTCTAAAATATAAGTGTATAAAATATAAAAACTGAATATGAATGCTTAAAAACTAGAATAGAAACAAATAAACAAAGACTCCAAGATCAATTTATAAGAAAGTATGGCATATCCTGTAAAACTGATTGTCTATTTTGACAGAAATAGAGTAAATGTCTTAATGTCTGGACATTAAGACATTTACATATGTACTTTTAAGGAGACAATATGGAGAAAATGGACTGAACATATAGATAAATTTGGATTTGTATCTTGCTCAAGTAAGAACATGAGCACCAAAATTAGGCGTTGTTTCCAGAAACCCAGGCTGGTTGAATCAGTAGGGTAGTGTTGATTTACAGACTATATTTTGATACATGGATTCAACAAAGATGGTAAAGACAGTTTTCAGGAACAACAGAGATGAATAATCAATACACGATCTAATCAAAACATTGCTATTAATAAAAGAAACAATTATGCAGAAAGCAGATTAAAAGTATACAAAAAAAATCAAATGCAAGTGAAGAAAATGGAAGAGAAAGAAGAAAAGAATTTTGTTGGAGATGTGGAGGCAGCAGTGATTCTTGGAGGTGTAGGAGAGTAGTCCTGGTAATGTTAATGGAATGTGGTCCATTAGGCCAAATTTAATATCCTTGACATAAATGAGCTCTTTGGGCTGGGAGGCTACTTTAGTAATACTGTGAAGATCTGGGATGAATCAAGTTTTTGTGCATTCTGCAACCAATTTTAACTTGGGAGTACTTTTTGTTGTTAAGAAGAATAATACCTTTTTATTGTAAAATGAGATATAGGCTTTTCCATCTGCTCTGGCAGAGACTCATTTCTGCAAAGATAGTTTATTTCCCAGTTATGGTGTCAAAAGTAATGAGGTAGGAGAGACTGTACAATTACCTGCTGTTGAGAGAAGCCATGTTACATTGATCAGCATTCTATATGCTTTTGGCTTCTCTTAGGACTTATTATTTCTTCAGTAGAGAACATTCTTTGAATTATGTATCTCTAAGTACTGTTTTCTAAATTTGTACATATTCACTGTGACTGAATTTTATGATTGATGTATTTTGAGCGTTTAAATGACTTTCTACACAGAATTTAAGAGAACTGAACTGATTCCACAAAAATTGATGAGGCTAACTGTCCAACAAGAGAAATGGACTGTTCTGAGAACTAAAAGCAACAAATACATTATTTTATGCCTTGTGTTTTAGGATTATATCACATACACACAGAACAAAAGAATGCTAAAAAATATTATTATATTTTATAAAAGAAAAGGAAGCAATTTTCAGGTACCTCTGAGCAATATATACAGTCAAAATTGTTGTTCTTTAATCACTGTCATGTATTACATTTTATAATAGGAATTGTGGAATTAAGTATTCTGAATCATGATTATGCATATTCACCAAAGAGCAATGAATATTTATTTTACTGAGCACCTACCATGTGCCACAACATTTTCAGGGGCTAGAGGAAACAAAATGATAAAAAATTCTATATTAGTTAGGTTTCTCTAGAGAAACAGAATCAACAAGAAGCACTCGCAAATATAAAATTTATAAAAGTGTCTCACATGACCGCGGGAATGCAGAGTCCAAAATCCGCAGGGCAGGCTGTGAAACTGACGATTCCAATGGAAGATCTGGACGAACTCCAGAGGAGAGGCTCACCAGCTGAAATCAGGAAAAGAGAGCCTGTCTCTTCTGAATCCTCCTTAAAAGGTTTCCAGTGATTAGATTAAGCCTCATTCATTGCAGAAGACACTCCCCTTTGGTTGACCACAAATGGAATCAGCTGTGGATGCAGCTGATATGATCATGATTTAATTCTATGAAATGTCTTCATCACAACAGACAAGGCAGCACTTGACCAACCAGATAAACAGGTACCACCACTTGGCCAAGTTGACACATGAACTTGACCATGACAAACCCCTTCTATTATGCAATCAATAAATGGAGACAGACAATAATAAATAATCTAAAAGGCCTAATGTTTATAGTTGTTCAGGAAAAATAAAAAAGAGTAGGGTAAAGAGGCCAAGGAAGGTGATATATGAGTTATATTTCAAACAACGTGGGCAGGAGAGGCTTCACTGAATTTGCACAAAACTTGAAGAACTATGGAAATGAGACATGCAGATGTTGAGGTAGAAGGATTCTTAGCACAGACAAGAGCAAGTACCAAGCCTTGATGTTCATCATGTCCACTAAATCATTGGCAAATTTTACGTTTAACCTACTGCTTGGCAGGGATGTTAAGAGTCAAACCTGCCACCACACTCAGTAATTACAACTGTTTGCTCACTTTTCTACATTTTACTTCTAGACTCTTTCTTGAGACCAGTACTGCTATTTAATCTCTTTATCTTCAATGTCCTTCACAGTTCATATCGTGACATCTAAATAATTGTTGTACTCTGTTGATGTTTCAGCATTGGCCTTAAATATACATTATCCATACAACTTTTCTTTACAGTCAGTTGTTTCTCAATCATTTAGCTCATAATTTACCCAGCATTATTAAGTTCAAGTTATAAATTGATCGTTACACCTTCCTACCTAACTCATGCTAAAATGGTCATTAATACTTACACTTAAACCTTAAAATTTAAAATATGTGTAGTGCATTAAGAATTAAGAATATAGTAGGTCTGTTACATTGTTTGATATTAGCTTATTTAGGCAGCAATCCCATCTTCATGCTGCTTAAAGTTTCTCAATGATCTTCTTACAAGTAAAATTGCTCTCTCAATTATGTTTCCCTGCTTGTACCATGTTATTTAATATTTTAAAAATTATATAAACATGAATTATTATGCTATTCCATATGTTACATTAACAAAAAAGTAGTAAAAAATTTAACCAAACTTCCTACACACAGAGCTCCAGAAATTCCTTGTTCTGTTTCGTGCTTCTTGGTATAAGTACAGTTATGAAGATATGGATAGCTTAAATATGCAACATTTAGTAAAATTTGAAACTAAAGTTGCTACACCCCCAAAATGATGAAATAATCAATAAATATCTCAGGTCAATAGGAAAAATTAACTGACCCATGAGAGGTACTTCCTATCTCTGAAAATAAGAATCAGAGAAATGAAACCTACTTCTCACATTCCAAGCCATTTATCCTGAAGGTTTCTAAAGGGATTATAAATAGTGTACGTTCTAAAGAGACCTTTCTGGACTTCTCTACTGAGTTCTCAAGTGATAAAAATGTGGCCCACCACAGGGAGATTTATGCTGATGGGTCTTATTTGGAAAGTGATGTTCACTGAGGTAGTTATCTTTTAGATTAGATGTTAGGGAAAATGTACAAAAGTAGAAAAATGTGAATGAGGTATGATGAAGAGAAAACAAAGGCTATTTTCAGAAACTAGAAAGTAGTAGCTTTTAGGCTACAATGCATTGCATTTACAGGAGTAACAGAGGACTAGGAATCTAGATACAGTCCACATTGTAACAACAATTAAACTTCAGACACAGTTTTGTTCAAAAAAACACAATCTTTGTTAATAGCATGTGG
This sequence comes from Tamandua tetradactyla, assembly GCF_023851605.1. Taxonomy (NCBI): domain Eukaryota; kingdom Metazoa; phylum Chordata; class Mammalia; order Pilosa; family Myrmecophagidae; genus Tamandua; species Tamandua tetradactyla. The sequence goes on from NC_135330.1 coordinate 150,293,861, forward strand.
TGATCAAGGTCCTTCTGGAAGAGTGTGAATTTCATACACATACAGGAGTGGATCTGCTGCCATTATTTGTTTGCAGTACCATGGCAGGTCACCCAGAAACCTCTATGAACTTCACCTGGGCCATCTATAGACTGGGGCTTCCAACTGATGAGCAAAAAAAGACTTTCCCTTTTCTTCAGTCTCAATAATCTCATCTGAGGGGCTCACATTGGAGGTGGGACATGAATTAAGTTTACTTTTGTTTTGAAACTCTACTCTTCCCTAGGTCTTCAGGATCCTTTCTTTTTTTTATTTTTATTTTTTTTATTAATTAAAAAAATTAACTAACACAACATTTAGAAATCATTCCATTCTACATATGCAATCACTAATTCTTAATATCATCACATAGATGTATGATCATCATTTCTTAGTACATATGCATCGATTTAGAAAAAGAAATAGCAAGACAACAGAAAAAGAAATAAAATGGTAATATAGAGAAAAAATAAAAATAAAAATAAAAAATACAAACATATATAAGAAAAAAAAAACAACCATAGCTCAGATACAGCTTCATTCAGTGTTTTAACATAATTACATTACAATTAGGTAGTATTGTGCTGTCCATTTTTTTTTTTTTTTAGAAATCATACCATTCTACATATGCAATCAGTAATTCTTAACATCATCGCATAGATGCACGATCATCGTTTCTTAGTACATTTGCATCGGTTCAGAAGAACTAGCAATGTAACCGAAAAAGATACAGAATGTTAATATAGAGAAAAAAAATAAAAGTAATAATAGTAAGAACAAAACAAAACAAAACAACACAAAACAAAAACCTATAGCTCGGATGCAGCTTCATTCAGTGTTTTAACATGATTACTTTACAATTAGGTATTATTGTGCTGTCCATTTTTGAGTTTTTGTATCTAGTCCTATTGCACAGTCTGTATCCCATCAGCTCCAATTACCCATTATCTTACCCTGTTTCTAACTCCTGCTGAACTCTGTTACCATTGACATATTCCAAGTTTATTCTTGAGTGTCGATTCACATCATTGGGACCATACAGTATTTGTCTTTTAGTTTTTGGCTAGACTCACTCAGCATAATGTTCTCTAGGTCCATCCATGTTATTACATGCTTCATAAGTTTATCCTGCCTTAAAGCTGCATAATATTCCATCGTATGTATATACCAAAGTTTGTTTAGCCACTCGTCTGTTGATGGACATTTTGGCTGTTTCCATCTCTTTGCAATTGTAAATAACGCTGCTATAAACATTGGTGTGCAAATGTCCATTTGAGTTTTTGCCCTTAATTCCTTTGAGTAGATTCCCAGCAATGGTATTGCTGGGTTGTATGGCAATTCTATATTCAGCTTTTTTAGGAACCACCAAACTGCCTTCCACAGTGGTTGCACCATTTGACATTCCCACCAACAGTGGATAAGTGTGCCTCTTTCACCGCATCCTCTCCAGCACTTGTCATTTTCTGTTTGTTAATGGCCATTCTGGTGGGTGTGAGATGATATCTCATTGTGGTTTTGATTTGCATTTCTCTAATGGCCAGGGACATTGAGCATCTCTTCATGTGCCTCTTGGCCATTTGTATTTCCTCCTCTGAGAGGTGTCTATTCAAGTCTTTTTCCCATTTTGTAATTGGGTTGGCTGTCTTTTTGTTGTTGAGTTGAACAATCTCATTATAAATTATGGATACTAGACCTTTATCTGATATGTCGTTTCCAAATATTGATTCCCATTGTGTAGGCTGTCTTTCTACTTTCTTGATGAAGTTCTTTGATGCACAAAAGTGTTTAATTTTGAGGAGTTCCCATTTATTTATTTCCTTCTTCAGTGCTCTTGCTTTAGGTTTAAGGTCCATAAAACTGCCTCCAATTGTAAGATTCATATCTCCCTACATTTTCCTCTAACTGTTTTATGGTCTTAGACCTAATGTTTAGATCTTTGATCCATTTTGAGTTAACTTTTGTGTAGGGTGTGAGATATGGGTCTTCTTTCATTCTTTTGCATATGGATATCCAGTTCTCTAGGCACCATTTATTGAAGAGACTGCTCTGTCCCAAGTGAGTTGGCTTGACTGCCTTATCAAAGATCAAATGTCCATAGATGAGAGGGTCTATATCTGAGCACTCTATTTGATTCCATTGGTCGATATATCTATCTTTATGCCAATACCATGCTGTTTTGACCACTGTGGCTTCATAATATGCCTTAAAGTCAGGCAGCGCGAGACCTCCAGCTTTGTTTTTTTTCCTCAAGATGTTTTTAGCAATTCGGGGAACCCTGCCCTTCCAGATAAATTTGGTTTTTCTATTTCTGAAAAATAAGTTGTTGGGATTTTGATTGGTATTGCATTGAATTTGTAAATCAATTTAGGTAGGATTGACATCTTAACTATATTTAGTCTTCCAATCCATGAACACGGTATGCCCTTCCATCTATTTAGGCCTTCTGTGATTTCTTTTAGCAGTTTTTTGTAGTTTTCTTTATATAGGTTTTTTGTCTCTTTAGTTAAATTTATTCCTAGGTATTTTATTCTTTTAGTTGCAATTGTAAATGGGATTCGTTTCTTGATTTCCCCCTCCGCTTGTTCATTGCTAGTGTATAGAAATGCTACAGATTTTTGAATGTTGATCTTGTAACCTGCTACTTTGCTGTACTCATTTATTAGCTCTAGTAGTTTTGTTGTGGATTTTTCTGGGTTTTCAACGTATAGTATCATATCGTCTGCAAACAGTGATAGTTTTACTTCTTCCTTTCCTATTTTGATGCCTTGTATTTCTTTTTCTTGTCTAATTGCTCTGGCTAGAACCTCCTGCACAATGTTGAATAATAGTGGTGATAGTGGACATCCTTGTCTTGTTCCTGATCTTAGGGGGAAAGTTTTCAATTTTTCCCCATTGAGGATGATATTAGCTGTGGGTTTTTCATATATTCCCTCTATCATTTTAAGGAAGTTCCCTTGTATTCCTATCCTTTGAAGTGTTTTCAACAGGAAAGGATGTTGAATCTTGTCAAATGCCTTCTCTGCATCAATTGAGATGATCATGTGATTTTTCTGCTTTGATTTGTTGATATGGTGTATTACATTAATTGATTTTCTTATGTTGAACCATCCTTGCATACTTGGGATGAATCCTACTTGGTCATGATGTATAATTCTTTTAATGTGTTGTTGGATACGATTTGCTAGAATTTTATTGAGGATTTTTGCATCTATATTCATTAGAGAGATTGGCCTGTAGTTTTCTTTTTTTGTAATATCTTTGCCTGGTTTTGGTATGAGGGTGATGTTGGCTTCATAGAATGAATTAGGTAGTTTTCCCTCCGCTTCGATTTTTTTGAAGAGTTTGAGGACAGTTGGTACTAATTCTTTCTGGAATGTTTGATAGAATTCACATGTGAAGCCGTCTGGTCCTGGACTTTTCTTTTTAGGAAGCTTTTGAATGACTGATTCAATTTCTTTACTTGTGACTGGTTTGTTGAGGTCATCTATGTCTTCTTGAGTCAAAGTTGGTTGTTCATGTCTTTCCAGGAACCCGCCCATTTCCTCTAAATTGTTGTATTTATTAGCATAAAGTTGTTCATAGTATCCCGTTATTACCTCCTTTATTTCTGTGAGGTCAGTAGTTATGTCTCCTCTTCCATTTCTGATCTTATTTATTTGCATCCTCTCTCTTCTTCTTTTTGTCAATCTTGCTAAGGGCCCATCAATCTTATTGATTTTCTCATAGAACCAACTTCTGGCCTTATTGATTTTCTCTCTTGTTTTCATGTTTTCAATTTCATTTATTTCTGCTCTAATCTTTGTTATTTCTTTCCTTTTGCTTGCTTTGGGATTAGTTTGCTGTTCTTTCTCCAGTTCTTCCAAATGGATAGTTAATTCCTGAATTTTTGCCTTTTCTTCTTTTCTGATATAGACATTTAGGGCAATAAATTTCCCTCTTAGCACTGCCTTTGCTGCATCCCATAAGTTTTGATATGTTGTGTTTTCGTTTTCATTTGCCTCGAGGTATTTGCTAATTTCTCTAGCAATTTCTTCTTTGACCCAGTCGTTGTTTAGGAGTGTGTTGTTGAGCCTCCACATATTTGTGAATTTTCTGGCACTCCAGCTATTATTGATTTCCAACTTCATTCCTTTATGATCCGAGAAGGTGTTGTGTATGATTTCAATCTTTTTAAATTTGTTAAGACTTGCTTTGTGACCCAGCATATGGTCTATCTTTGAGAATGATCCATGAGCACTTGAGAAAAAGGTGTATCCTGCTCTTGTGGGATGTAATGTCCTATAAATGTCTGTTAAGTCTAGCTCATTTATAGTAACATTCAGATTCTCTCTTTCTTTATTGATCCTCTGTCTAGATGTTCTGTCCATTGATGAGAGTGGTGAATTGAAGTCTCCAACTATTATGGTAATATGTGTCTATTTCCCTTTCCAGTGTTTGCAGTGTATTCCTCACGTTTTTTGGGGCATTCTGGTTCAGTGCGTAAATATTTATGATTGTTATGTCTTCTTGTTAAATTATTCCTTTTATTAGTATATAGTGTCCTTCTTTGTCTCTTTTAACTGCTTTACATTTGAAGTCTAATTTGTTGGATATTAGTGTAGCCACTCCTGCTCTTTTCTGATTGTTATTTGCATGAAATATCTTTTCCCAACCTTTCACTTTCAACCTATGTTTATCTTTGGGTCTAAGATGTGTTTCCTGTAGACAGCATATAGAAGGATCCTGTTTTTTAATCCATTCTGCCAATCTATGTCTTTTGATTGGGGAATTCAGTCCATTGACATTTAGTGTTATTACTGTTTGGATAATATTTTCCTCTAACATTTTGCCTTTTGTATTATATATATCATATCTGATTTTCCTTCTTTCTACACTCTTCTCCATACCTCTCTCTTCTGTCTTTTGTATCTGACTCTAGTGCTCCCTTTAGTATTTCTTGCAGAGCTGGTCTCTTAGTCACAAATTCTCTCAGTGACTTTTTGTCTGAGAATGTTTTAATTTCTCCCTCATTTTTGAAGGATAATTTTGCTGGATATAGGAGTCTTGGTTGGCAGTTTTTCTCTTTTAGTAATTTAAATATATCATCCCACTGTCTTCTAGCTTCCATGGTTTCTGCTGAGAAATCTACACATAGTCTTATTGGGTTTCCCTTGTATGTGATGGATTGTTTATCTCTTGCTGCTTTCAAGATCCTCTCTTTCTCTTTGATCTCTGACATTCTAACTAGTAAGTGTCTTGGAGAATGCCTATTTGGGTCTATTCTCTTTGGGGTGTGCTACACTTCTTGGATTTGTAATTTTAGGCCTTTCATAAGAGTTGGGAAATTTTCAGTGATAATTTCTTCCATTAGTTTTTCTCCTCCTTTTCCCTTCTCTTCTTCTGGGACACCCACAACACGTATATTTGTGCGGTTCATATTGTCCTTGAGTTCCCTGATACCCTGTTCAAATTTTTCCATTCTTTTCCCGATATTTTCTGTTTCTTTTTGGAATTCAGATGTTCCATCCTCCAAATCACTAATTCTATCTTCTGTCTCTTTAAATCTATCATTGTAGGTATCCATTGTTTTTTCCATCTTTTCTACTTTATCCTTCACTTTCGTAAGTTCTGTGATTTGTTTTTTCACTTTTTCTATTTCTTCTTTATGTTCAGCCCATGTCCTCTTCATGTCCTCCCTCAATTTATCGATTTCATTTTTGAAGAGGTTTTCCATTTCTGTTCGTATATTCAGCATTAGTTGTCTCAGCCCTTGTATCTCATTTGAACTATTGGTTTGTTCCTCTGACTGGGCCATATTCTCAATCTTCTGAGCATGGACAGTTATCTTCTGCTGCTGGCGTCTGGGCATTTAGTCAGATTTCCCTGGGTGTCGGACCCAACAAGGTTGTAAGATTTTTCAGTGAAATCTCTGGGTTCTGTTTTTCTTATCCTGCCCAGTAGGTGGCGCTCGTGGCACACGTTTGTCTGCGGGTCCCACCAGTAAAAGGTGCTGTGGGTCCTTTAACTTTGGAAAACTCTCGCCGTCCAGGAGGTTCGCTAGCCGAAGCGGCTTGGAAGAGTGCTAGCCGGCCCGGGGTCCGAACGTGGGGAGGGTCGCTGGCCGCCGCAGTCCGGGAAAGCGCCCGTCCGAATTTCCTAGTTGGCCCGGGGCGGCAAGCTTAGCGGGAGGGTGCCAGCCACAGCGGCCCGCCCAGGACAGTGCACGTTCCCGGGGAGTCCCGGGTTTGGAAGCGCCCCCCCCATCGCCGTTCTCCGCGGCCTGGGGATTTCCGATCCAATTCTCTCAGTTGGTCCGGGGGGCCGCGCGTGGTGTGGGCGCCAGCCACCGCGATTTGAGGGGACCGCCTGTCCAATTCTCCCAGCCGGCCTGGGGAGGGGGAAGGGAGTGACTCTGGCCGCTTGCCGCCCTGCCCGGTGAAGCCCGCGCCCCTCGACGATCTCACCAGAGCGGGTTCTCTCAGCCAGCCAGCCATTCCAGGATGGTGTACGCTGTCTTTTTTATCTCTGTCGTGGCTTTGGGAGCTGTTCTGTATCGTTTCTACTCCCCTAGTAGCTGTCCTGGAGGAGAAACTAAGATCCGCGCGTCTTACTAAGCTGCCATCTTCTCCGGAAGAGGATCCTTTTTTTTTAAGCAGCCCATGGAAAAGGGCAAAGATGATGTGTGAATGCTGTTTTCATAGAAGTTCTGAAACCTATACACATTAATTTCAGCTCATCTTCCACTGGCCTAAACTAGTCACATGGAAAAGTTTGCAGAAAATGTGACTGGGAAATGTAAAGTCTGTACTTATGAGACATAGAATTGATATTGGGAAATATTAGAAACATCTGTCACAAATTCAGAGAGGACATAACACATCAGTAACTGTCAACTTTTGATGACAAGTTGGTAATTCAGAGACATTAGAACACAAACATGGTATCAGAGGAGTTAAAATATTTAAACAAATCACATTATTTATTGTTACTGAGATGAGAAAGAATACCTAATTATTTTATCTATATGGTATGGAGTATTAGTTAGGGTTCTCTAGAGAAACAGAATCAACAAGAAACACTCAAAAATACAAAATTTATAAAAGTGTCTCACATAACCTTGGGAATGCAGAGTCCAAAATTTGTAGGGCAGGCTATGAAGCTTAAGATTCTGATGGAGGGTCTGGGCGAACTCCACAGGAGAGACTTGCAGCTGAAGCAGGAAGAGAGGCTGTCTCTTCTGAATCCTCCTTTAAAGGCTTCCAGTGATTAGATTAAGCATCTCTCATTGGAGAAGATACTCCCCTTGGCTGATTACAAGTGGAATAAGGTGTGGATGCAGCTGATGTGATCGTGATTTAATTCTATGAAATGTCCTCATCACAACAGACAGAACAGCACTTGCCCAAACAAACAGGTACCACCACTTGGTCAAGTTGACACATGAACCTGACCATGACAGTCCACCCCTTGTCAATTTGGCAGCTATGCTTATCACCTTAAACCATATATAATTTCTAAATAAAAAACAATAAAACACACATTTTTTCTTTCACCTAACAATACTCAACTATCCTGCATATAACTAGAAACACATTAAATCTCTCCAGAATAGGGTGCAAATCCTTGGGTAATATTCATTCTTAAACTTGATATCTTACAACTTAAATAGCATAACATGAACAAGACAGCAATACAGTACTCATTTCTGTAATTGATACATGGTCAAAGTTCATATTTATCACTACTTTCTTCCACTACCCATTCCATGTTCCCTTTACCCTCAGCAAGCACTTCAGAGGCCATGGTTCTTGCCTGGTAGGGTGACCCAAACCTTCATTCCTGAACTTTCAGAGCCATTGGTAGTCCTGCCTGGATTGGGTTGTTGCAGTTTCCCATTGATTTTAATCACAGGACATGGTAGTATTAAAAGATGCCCTAGGGGATCTCCTATATTCCAAGAAAACTCTTATTTACCTCCATTGTGTAGTTGCAGTCCTTTTTCCCCCTGATAGCAAGGGTCAATCACCCTGGAAAATAATGTAATCCCCTTCTTGGCTTGTTGATCCAGTGGCATAAGTAGCCCAAAGTGATCAGGTGGCAGTCTCAACTTCCAGTTCAATGGAATCATTGTTGTTTCTCCTGGAGGAAGCACTCCCCATTTTGGAATTAAAACCTGTAGATCAGCAGAGCTCAGGGTCAAAGGAACAGGAAGCAAAAATTTTCCTAGTGGATCACTAGGGGTAACAGTGAGTGGTACCACTCCCATTTCCACCCCTTGGGTCCTGGACTGGTGGATCCTGTCTATGAGAGAAACAGCACCATACAGCAGATGCTGATTCAGAGCGTACACAGCCTCCTGGAGAATACCACCCCAGCCCTGCAAGGTATTGCCACCTAGTTGACATCATAGTTGAGTTTTCAAAAGGTCATTCCACCATTTTATCAATCCAGCTGCTTCTGGATGATGGGGAACATGGTAAGACCAGAGAATTCCATGAGCATGAGTCCACTCCCACACTTCATTTGCTGTAAAATGTGCTCCTTGATCAGAAGCAATGCTGTGCGTAATGCCATAACAATGGATAAGGCATTCTATAAGCCCACAGATGATAGTTTTGGCAGAAGCATTGTGTGCAGGGAAAGCAAACCCATATCCAGAGTATGTATCTATTTCAGTTAGAACAAATTGCTGCTCCTTCCATGAAGGGAGTGGTCCAATGTAATCAACCTGCCACCATGTAGCTGGCTGGTCACCTCGGGGAATGGTGCCATGTTGGCAACTGAGTGTGGGTCCCTGCTGTTGGCAGACTGGGCACTCAGCAGTGGCTGTAGCCAAGTCAGCCTTGGTGAATGGAAGTCCATGTTGCTGAGCCCATGCATAACCTCCATCCCTACCACCCTGACCACTTTGTTCATGAGCCCATTGGCAATGACAGAAGTCGCTGGGGAAAGGGGATGACTGGTATCCACAGAATGGGTCATCTTATCATCTTAATTGTTAAAACCTTCCCCTGCTGAAGTAACCCTCTGGTGCGCATTCACATCAGACACAAATATATTCATGTTTTTAGCCCACTCAGAAAGGTTTATCTACATACTTCTTCCACAGTCCGCTTTATCACCAATTTTTCAATTATGGTCTTTCCAAGTCCCTGACCATTCAGCCAAACCATTAGCAACAGCCCATGATTCAGTACACAAATGCATCTCTGGCCAATTCTCCTTCCAAGCAAAATGAACAACCAGGGTTAATCCGGTGTTTCAAATAAATATATTTCTTTTCCAGATTAAGGGAAAATTAGGCTAGAATTCCTGTCTTCTAACAAATAGGTTGCTTCATTTCTAAGAATCTTTATAATTAATTTAAAGAACAAGAATTGTTTTCCCTATTAGTTTTAGAAGCAACTATCTATAAATTACTGCTGCTGTTTTCAGGACACCATGCATTATTTATAAAAATATTTGTAAACTACCATGCTCAAAACCTACAATTATTTTATTTTTGCTGCATGCTTCATGCATTTCTTATACAAGGCAAAATTACACAAACATGTTTAATGAGCAAATCTTCACATAGGTACAGTTACAAAACTTCCCTTTTCTCAAATCAATTCAGGCACAAGTGATTCACGGTTGCCAATTATTTTCAGTTATCTTATGGAACACCAGCACCATTTAATTGAAGTTTTTCTTCTCAGCAAAGAAATACATTTTAAGAAAAAAATAAAATAAATACATGTATGGCAACTTTAATGTATATTTCAGGCCTGGAAGTATGAGGATTATAGCTTATTAAAATGATAAGAATGCCATAATTTATATTTTAATCCTATTTTCCAATGTTTATAAACAATGCAATGAGTCAATAAATAAACACAATTCTTGAATAACAAATAAATCTTTAAAATTTCCAACTAATGAAAAATGGTAACAATATAATAAACAGAATAGATTAAATTTTTCATGGGAATTGTATTTCAGTGAATCTTCAATAAAACACATCTCTCAATCTACCTATATTTCTTTCTATATCTTCCTCACTTTTTACTTTGTATTTTGCTCAAATGAACATAATTCCCTGGATTTTAAAGACAACTATAGTCACATCATGGCAGAAATTATTATTGAAGAGAAAGAATATTGATAATTGTATAGGGGGTTTACATACACTAAAATAATTATATTTCTCTATGAGAGTGTAATAAAATTGCTTTTCTTGTATACAGGCATGTTTCTGTTCAACATTTCATTGTTCTAAATTAAATCAGAAAACATAAATTTCACTTTTTCTAGGGTTTTCACACCATAAATTTCTTAAGGTATAAACTTATATGCATATGTTTTGAATTCTATCTATGGAACAATATCTGCTCCAAACCCATAAAACAACTCTTCATAGTCATTGAGAAGTTTCAAGTAACTCAGTGAAATGACCAAAGAATTTTAATTTATTTTACCCTCAAAATTAATATAATTAATTAACTAAATATGTTAGATTAGTGGATTGCTAAATGATGATCAGAAATTTTAGGCAATAACTGAGATAACAGGAAATTGCATTAAAATGACAGAAGAAAACCATACTTAAAAGATGCACTGAAGAAGACTCGTGTAGAGCTATTATCACTGCACAACTCTAAATTTGTGGTAAATGGAATCGAATGTGAGGGAGATACCTGAGATCAGTATCAGGGTGACTAAGAGGAAAGCTGCAAAAGTGAGACATTTCTTACGTTCAATGTAGTTAGGTATGGCCAAAAAAATGTGATCAGAAATTAGGTGTGCAAATTGTAAATCATGTCCCTTAAAGGGACATTTCCCCTTCCTTATGCTTTACTGTTTCATCCATGATGGCAAGTTTACTATATCCATGTGCTTCAATGGCACAGTAGAGAGTAGTTCCCAGAAATTCTTTCCCAAATTATACTTTTTGTATTATATAAATTCTTAAAAATAAGAATAAAAAATACTGGCACATTACTAGAATCCCATTTAATAATTAAGAATCAGTCCTGTTTATCATCATATTATATAGACAGAATGCTTTCCAGAGATAGGCAGGCTTCCACTCAGCCTTGTCAGGTTTCAAAAACAAGGGTAATCTTGGCAAACACCTAGATTTACCCTACTGGACATCTGGCATAATTTTGCTAAGAGATAATGCTATTTTCTTGCTTTGAGCCTCTGCTGAGGCACTGATATTGGATTTTCCTATTGTGCAATTTATTATTCATTCCTTTACCCTCAGCAATTATTTTTCCTTCTCTCCATTTGCATTTATTTTTACCCAGATGCTTAGATCTTTGGAAGAAGCATTAGGTTCAGCCACTGTGCTGGTCCAGACTGCCAGCAGCAGCATTAGCCTAGCTAGTGTCTCCTCCTCCATCTGTTCCCATTGATCCATGGTAGGGTTACATTGGCACAGAACTAGTGTTCAATCATAATCACAAGTCAATATATACATTCATGATCAGCCCTTATTTATCCATATGGGGTGAAGGCACAATCTGCTCCATCAATCTCTAATAAATTCTGATATAAAGATTGAAAAGTATAGTTACAGTTTCATCCTTAAGAATCATCACTGCTTCCAGGGCTCATAGTTGAGTCCCAGTCACTCAAATAAACAAGGTATATGAGATGATGTAGAGAATATGAGGAAGAATTGTACTGTCATGCAAATATTTTCACCCACATCCTATTTCCAGATGTCCCAGAAAAGCAGAGGGATTATCATAGTGGAGACCCACCCTAGGCCCTGCTCATGTTAAATGTGAACCCTATGCTTATGAAGGCATGTAAGCCAGCCATTTGTGCCTTTATCTTTGTCCATTTTAGGCAACAGCTGTTTCAAATGCCCATTCCAATTCTCTATCAAATTATTACTCTAAGAATATCAGCTTGTCTATTGTCGGACATTATGGGTGGTCGTGTACATTTTTGTTCTGAAGGAATGTGAACTGGTGGTCCCAACTGTACAGCATCATCAGTCCCAATTGTTTTATGGTACTTTGAGCATTTGCATCTATCATTAAGAAAGCAAAACCCAATCTAGAGTAAGTATCTATTTCTGCAGGATCCATTTGTAACCTCTCAGGGTTACCAGCATTAGTCGTGCTTGTCAGCTATGTGCAAGCCTTGCCTTCAGGAATCTGTCCCATGATCTTCTGTAGTCTCTGTCTCTCTAGCTGTAAACAGAATAGGCCTTACTGGCATTTTGTGCTTTAGAGAGTCAGGGAGAATATGTCTAGATTCATCACATCTCTGCATTGCTGCAGCCACAAAAAGTCCACTCAGTGCTTGGAGCTATATGGTCACTGCAAGCAAACATCCTAGGATATCCACTAGATTCAAATGCCTTCCATTCCTGCAAAGGGGTTCTTCTGATAGGCATCAATATGTCCTACTTTAATGCATTTCTCAAATTTCCTCAATGATTTCCAATGGACTCTTCCTGAAAAGGATATACTTTTAATAATCCAGCTTTAATTTCCTTCTGTTGTACCATATAACAGACCATTGCCGATTGCCATGAGTCAGCAAAACCCTAAATATACAGACAAACAACATACAAATCACCCATTGAGCTGATTTGTTTTTACCTTCTTCAGCTGGAGTAATGGCCTTCCAAAAGAGGCTGTCCATTCGCCTTGGAACTGCCATCCATAAACTAAGCAATTCTTCATTGGTCATTACAGAGCTTTTCATGAGGCATTTACCAAGCACCAATAAGTTCTGGCCCCTCTCATATAATTTAATATCTGTCCTAGGTGAAAAGATGCTGCTAAATTGTGGACACAATGAGTATTCCTCTAGTTGCATGCTCCCGTATAAAGCATTTCCTTTTTATTATGGAAGTCTTCTGGACTGCCTTCCTTGCTAGAGTATTTTCCTGATATTACCCAAGACATTCAAGTGTCATGATTATTTTATGTCCTTCAATTATAAAGGCAATCTCAATTAATGCTCAGTAACACTTGAGTTGTTGTTGCAAAAATGATGTGGGATCTGGAAATTTTCTGATCCAAAATCCCAGGGGTCATGACTGGGTGGCACACACAAGTTTTGCCATAAGCTCTAACAGAATCATGTTTCAATGTGAATAAAAGTAAACTTGGATTTAGAAATAGCAAAATTAAGAACATGTAAGAGTTGTATATCCTGTGACTTTGTTACTTTTGGAAAACAAATTTATTGAAAGGTCCTGGGGCTGGTTGACTGTACTGAACTTTAATGACAAGGAGATTTCAGTAGTTCATTTCCTGGATTTAAAGAATTGCCGAGAGCCTACATGTACTACAAATACATAAACTGCCCTCCACAGTCTGTCCTTCAAAGAACTGTCTTCCAATCCTCTCCTCCCACTATCAACCAAACTGGACTACATGCATGATATATATATTTTCCTGAGCCTAGGTTCAGGATTTTCTCCTCATTCAACAAAGTAGACCTTCTATCACCACCATGCTAAAGATCCCTAATGGTATGACCAGAACTAATTTTTCTTCATGTGAACTTCCTTAGAATTGAATATGAACCTCTCTTATGGAGTAAATTAATCCTTTTTTAAATTAATACATATTTGTGTGCCATGTACTTACAATAGACGTAAGGTCACAATTAGTAGTTGTTCCAAAAATGTATATTGAAAACTACAGAAAGGCTATGTCCCAATTCAAATTATATTATTTTTTCTTCCAGGTGAAATGATACTAAGAATCAGTGTTATATTTACAGTTAAAGACAGAGCATCTTAAATTTCCAAATAATATACTGATGTGAAACAGTATTCCACTGGGAATACAATATACCAGAAACAGAACAGCTCTTAAAAAGGGAATTTATTCAGTTGCAAATTGAGAGTTCTAATGTCTTGAAAATGTCCAAATTAAGGCACCAACAAGAGGTTACTTTCAGTCAAGAAAGGCAGATGAGAAGACACCTAGCTAATTTTTCAAATTTATATAATTAGAAAGACCAATTAGAAGACCAAATATATAAGTACACAATATATAGGATATGGTATGTAAATACAAATGAAATATTAGTAGATGATAAAGGTAGCTTCCGGGTTAATGGATAATACATGAATTGTTAATGTATGGGAATAGTGGAAAACCATCATGAAAAATATTTAAGTCCTACCAAATTCCTTACCACAAGATACATTCCAGATGGATAATGAATGAATGGAAATGTAAGAAGATATGATAAGTAAAATTTTAATGCAATACAAATTATGAAAGATTTTTCTAAACTATTCTCATAAATTATAAGACAAATGAAAGAAAAACGTTTATACGTATTATAGAAAAACATTTGTATTTTATAGTGAGAATTACCATAAAAATCAGAAAGTATGCAAATTATATTTCTATAGAAATATAGAAAATATTTTACACATTAAGGAATAATCTCTGAATTTTTCATATTTTATGAAAAATGATAAAGAAGTTTTAAAAATCAATTTAAACGGGCAAAAAATTAGAAGGTATTTTTAAAAATGTGAAAATATATTCAACCCAATATTTGGCAAAAATAAAATTTTGGCAATGTATCATGCTCATGAATGTGCAAGGAAAACAGACGACATAAACAGTACCAGGTAAAACTGGTACAATCTCTTTGAAGAAACATTTGAAATATCAAAGAATATTTGATATTTGGTTTGAGTTTGTTATTCTACTTCTACAAATTTATGTTCCAGATTAACAGATGTACACACAAGTTCATAAATTCACATAAGTAATAAAATGCTTATAAAACAACTTATACCACTAAATTATAACAAACTCTTTCATTTTTATTCAAAAGGGAACCTGTTAAATATAGAAAAATTAATGTTTTCAGCAATTTATAGATTCTTGGTTGTTTTTCTAAGTTCTTTGTAATTATTATTAAATTTAATTTTATGGCAATTATTTCATATTTATCTTAGTAGCATTCCAAATTTACAGATTAGGAAACCAAAGCACTGAAAGAAAAATTGCTTGCTCAAGGTCAGAAGTAGTTGAACAAGGAAGAAAACCCATGCATTATGTTCCCTGAACTGATGCTCTCAGTTACTATACTCTACTACCTCTTCCAGTAGATAAATACAAAGCAGAATATAGTTATTATTCATCCTGAAAATAAGAAAGCAGATATCTGAGTTAATCACATATGCACATAATCATATCCACCTCTATATGTATATAGCTGTCATGGCCAGATTCATGTGTCAACTTGGCCAAGTGGTGGTACCTGTTTGTCTGGTTAGGCAAGTGCTGGCCTGTATGCTGTGATGAGGACATTTCATAGAATTAAATCATGATCATGTCAGCTGCATCCACAGCTGATTCCATTTGTGGTCAAGCAAAGGGGAGTGTCTTCTGCAATAAAGGAGGCTTAATCTAATCACTGGAAACCTTTTAAGTAGGATTCAGAAGAGACAGACTCTTCCTGCTTTGGCTGGCGAGCCTCTCCTGTGGAGTTCGTCCAGACTCTCTACTATCAGAATCGTCAGCTTCACATCCTGCCCTGCGGATTTTGGACTCTGCATTTCTGTGGTCACAAGAGACACTTTTATAAATTTTATATTTGCGAGTATTTCTTGTTGATTCTGTTTTTCTAGAGAACCCTAACTAATACAATACCATACCAATATTAATTATCTATCTATCTGTCTATCTTTCTATCTAAAGCAAACAGCAAAATATGTCAAATAATTTGTACTGTGTTTGTAAAGACTGACTGTGCACTTTCTCTAAGAGGAAATACATCAGTTACACAATGACTCTGAAAGCAAGTCAGATTGCTGGGTACCAGCAAAGAAAGAGTGAAATAATACTTGTTGTATATACTCTTATAGTATGCTTATTTTTATTAATGGCTTATTTAAAGTTTTGCCAAAACAGGTGCACATTTTTTTATTGTTAAGACTCAGTTCAAGAACATAATTCCAATTATACACCCAGTATTTCAGTCTGTATTATTATGATTGATTATCAGTTGGAAAAAATCTGGGAATATAATTGGTTATTTGCATTTAGATCTTCTTCAACTATTGCTTTGTTGAAGCTCTATTTAAAGTGCAGCATTTTACTTTTTGTTAGCTCATTACCAATAAGCGAAAATATGCTGAATAATAAAATGTATAGTTAACGAGGACTCTTACCTAATCAGGGTTATGTATGGAGGAATGGGTAAGAGACAGATGGCCTTCATTAACTAGAATAGAATCAGTTTACTAGCTATTTATACTATAAGAAGTAGAGAAAATATAAAGGAAATAATAGTATAGATTTGAGTTTCAAGGAGAGTTAAAAATCAAAACAGGATCCCAGACCACAACTTGGCACTAGTGCTGTCTCGGACTGTAATTTTGTATATCAGGAAGAAGCAGGGAGATCTGTAATCCAGTAATTCTTGGTTGACCACATTCTGGGGAGCCGTCTGCTGCAAATATGGCATTGAAGAATCAATGAGAATATTCTTCCTCAACATCCTATAACTCGACTATAGGTTATTTGTACTGTATTCCATGCCCAGGCATGCTGGGGAATAGCCAAGACATATTGTTGTGTGTTAGTATATATGAAAGTTCAAGCTTCCTGTGACATTTTTTTCATGTTTGCTAATCATCTAATTGAGCTTTCATTTAACATTCTGCATAGTAGTGATAAAAATTCTGCATCTGTCTCCATGCTAAAGGATTAAGAAGATGTACAAAATACATCTGATTGGGGCTGGAATCTGGATAATATCCATTAATTTACATATTAAAGAAAGTGCTAAAATTCATAGATAACAGAAAATTAGTAAATTACCCCTATTTTCCTATTAATCGGGAGATTCAAACTCAAATGAAGATAACATAACAAGGCAGTCAATGTAAGGGAATTCAATAGAAGACTCTCCATCTAAAGAGAGCTTATACTGTGTAATTCTAGTCAATTGTAGTTATGAAAGAATACAGTTGCAGAGTACAGGATTGTCTGTTTGTTTGCTTTATTTTGTTGTTTGGAGTGGGGGCTTCATTTTGTTTTTCAAGAGAATCTTGGATTGATCTTCACCAGTATAAAAGTGGTAGCAATAAATCTCAACTCATTGATGTATTAGAAGAGGGTTTGTCAAACCATGTGTGCTGGTTTGAAAGGATGTATGTCCCCTAGAAAACCATGTTTTAATCTAACCCCCATTTCATAAAGGCAGAATAATCCCTGTTCAATACTATGTTTGAAACTGTAATCAGATCATCTCCCTGGAGATGTGATTAAATCAAGAGTGGTTGTTAAACTGGATTAGGTGATAACATGTCTCCACCCATTTGTGTGGGTCTTAATAAGTTTTTGGAGTCCTACAAAAGAGGAAACATTTTGGAGAAAGGAGATTCGGAGAGAGCAGAAAATGCTGCAGCACCATGAAGCAGAGTCTAAGAGCCAGCGCCCTTTGGAGATGAAGAAGGAAAACACCTCTCACAGAGCTTCATGAAACTGGAAGCCAGGAGAGAAAGCTAGCAGATGACACCGTATTTGCCATGTGCCCTTCCAGCTGAGACAGAAGCCCTGACTGTGTTCGCCATGTGCCTTCTCACTTGACAGAGAAACGCTGAACTTCATCAGCCTTCTTGAATCAAGGTATCTTTTCCTGGATGGACATTTCTATAGACTTGTTTTAATTGGGATATCTTATTGGCCTTAGAATTGTAAACTTGCAACTTATTAAATTCCCCTTTTTAAAAGCCGTTCAGTTTCTGGAATATCGCATTCCAGCAGCTAGAAACTAGAACGTCATGTTACTTGTTAAACATGAATCGCTTGGGAATTTTGTTAAAATGTAGATTCTAGTTGAGTAGATTTGGGGTAGTTTTTAGGTTATGCATTTCTAACAGTCCTCAAAGTATGCTCATAATGCTAGTTGCAGGTATAACACTTTGAGTAGTAAGGTGCAAAGTTCATCCAGAATTAGGCTTCCTCAATTATATAAAAATCTTATTGTTTTAAAATGTGAGCTGCTAAATGGCTAGAGGAATGCCCATTTGTTTAAAGTTAAAAAGCAAAAGGAGAATGTTTCTTAGTAACTTGGCCAACTAGTTTATAATTCTTATTAAACACTTATTTGCTATGTGTATACATGTTATGTAGGTGATATAGGAACATGTTTCTCTTCTAATTTGTTGGCCTAATTTTATGGTCAAATTTCAAATTTTATGGATTTTTTTTAAAACACACTGTGTTGCTTCATACATGCCTGAATAGTGAAAAAGATAGTTTAAAATAATTGTGATTTCATTTCTTTTTTTTTTTTTTTTTTTTTGACCAGGGAAGATTTTATATGTTGTAAGTCAATTTGCAATCCTAAGTGATTTATCAGACTGGGAGAATAACAAATCACAGAAGCAATTGTCCAGGAGAGAGGGAATACTTTTTCCAGTGCTCAGATATCTTATCTCCCAAGAGAGTTTTTATAAGGTGGTTGAGCATCAAAGGTAGCAATGAAACCAGAATCATTAAAATTCCTTGTTGCAAATAAAGATGGCTCATAAGCATGACACACTTTTTACATTTAAATTATATTCATGCTCCAGAGATCTGTTACAAAGTAATTTGAGAGTCTCAGCTGTTCCATTTAGGATGTCCAATGTTTAATTTCATAAACCAATGAGTTTTCCTAAATAATGATTGAAATACTCTAGGTTAGACTATGACTGCAAAACAATCATTTTTACATTTTTCTTTTCTAAAAGAAATGTTAGGAAGCAGTCTGCGATTATCAAACCCACTAGGATTTCATTAACATGAATAAAATATTCATTTTATATATGATTTGAGGTGTGTTCCTAGGTTTTGATCCACATTATACGATTAGAAACACATCCATTTATTTGGTAGTATGTTTAGAATTTGCAAATGGAATTTACATTATTTAGCACTTTGTGCATCACAATGGTTGCATTTAATAGTTTTTCAAAATATCTTTTAGGCACTATTAGAAACCATTATAGCTAAAATGTATTACACTCTTTATTTTTCACTGCATTATTTCTGAAATAGTTTTCAATTAATTGAAATACATGGCATTTCTGTAGCAGCACTGCTCTCAAATTAGCAGTTATAATTATATTTGCATAAATGATGAACCATGAATTGTATAGTGCAAAAAATGCACTGGGCAAAATTCCAGAAAAGGAATTTACAAATAAATAAATGTGTCAAATGAGCAAAATATTCTGAAGCCTCTGAATAATAAGCATTCCAGTAAGAAAGTGATGAAAGTCTATATTTTCTTATCAAATTTCCAAAATAATACTCAAACATAGCTATGGTTTGGAAAATCAAGTACTCTCATACAGTTTTTAATGGTGGTTTATAAATTGGTACAAATATTTTATTTTGAAATATATATTATAATCACAAACAAGAAAGTACATGTGCAACTTTACAAAGGAATTCTATATCTAAGAGTTTAATAAAATATATTTTGAAACATATGGAAAGGTAAATGTAGGAGATGCTTTTCAAGCATTGTTTGTAGTAATGACATCTTGAAGCTATTCATTGTAAAACACTTCAACACCCATTTTAGCCTATGTTGCATGGAAAACACAATAAACAGCAGTGAATAAAATAGCAGGTTGTGTGCTCATGGAATGTTTGGTGAGAGATAAATATTTCACAACAACAAAATCCGGTTGAATGAATGTCATAAAAAAATAAATAAGAAAGTACAGTGTGCTATAGAGGACATAACATGGGGGAACTTATCGTAAGCTGAGTGTGTTTCTTGAGGAAGTGATGAGTAATGTAAGATTGATAAATGTGTAAAGTTGGTCAGATAAAACACAGGTTTAAGATAGGTACAGGAAGAAAGAAGTCTCTCAGAAAATGCTAACTACCTGAAGAAGACAGTTATAGCTGAAGTAAAAATGCCAAGGGACAAGCAGAGAATGACTTATATATATGTTTTGGGAAAAGTAAGCAGAAATCACATTAGGGATAACTGTGTAAAACAAAGTAATTGTCTGGGGTTTTATTTCATGCATAAGGAGAAATTATTGAAATATTGTAAACAAAAGAAATATGAACAAATTTCATTTGTGAAATGATGCTATCATATATTGCCTGATAATCAGCTCAAAGAGCTTTCAGAATATTGCCACATATAAATATAGGGATAGGGGTGTTCTGAATTTAAATGGTGACATGTTTATTGAGAGATGTGTACAGAGCAGATAGATGATTAAAAGAGCTACCTGCAGGGTATAGTGACCCAATGAATGTGAGGAATACAGGTACAGGGCTGTCAATCTTTTCTTTCAGAATTTTTACTTGAGTAACTTGAATAGTAATGCTTCTTACTAAATAGTAGGATAGTGAATAAAAAGTGGATGTATGTGTGTGTGTTGGTGTGATGAAGGTTAATTCTGAACCGTCTTTAGTGTTGTGAATTTGATGAGCCTAAGGAACATAAAAATTGAAGGTAATTTACTGGCACTTGCATGCTTCTGAATCTTAAGAGAATCAAAAAATTCTAAAATTCTTGAACTTCCATCAAAAAGCTATTGATATTGCTGAATTTTTAGATATTGAAGGAGAGCTGCAAAATCTCTCCCACATCATAATATCAACTGAGGAAGGATTTTGTACCTATGCAATAATTTGGTAAAATATTTGACCAGGTGAGAAAATTTGACACTCTTGTTTTCTTTGCAGTAGAAATATCAGCATCCATTACATATCAAATCATTAGTCAAGTTCTCTCTCTTAAGTCTTACTAGAATCGCCAGAGTATCCCTTAGAAATCGGTTTGTGGAACCATGAAGTGGAAAGGGTTTTCTAGTTTTTATTTTGATTGTTATTGTTGTTGTTTTCATTGTTGGCTTTTAAATAACATAGCCCCAAAAAGAAATTTTCAATTTTCTTCATTGCTCATTGTTATGTTTATATTTGATAATGGACAAAGCTACAGCTATCCTGACAACAGACAGGATCTAGCTGACACTGATTATCGCTGTGGTTCTTGAAAATTTCATTGAAATACTGCTTGAAAGTGCCCTGATTTTGGATTATATTTTTGTGAACATGTGCTTTCTAAGTATTTAAATGAGGTTGTGTGTGTGCGTGTGTTTGTGTATGTGTATTTTATGCTGCTTGTACTAAAGCATATCTTAAATCCTCAAGAGAACAATTTCCGGAGTCAGTGTATTTGGGTTCAATTCCTGCGCCACTGTATTGACTTGTGGGACAATGACCAAGTTGTTAATCTCTCTAAATATAAGACTCATTACCTGTACCATGAATATTGTCATGAAGATTAAATGAAACAATTAATTTTAGGCACTTCAAAGCATGTCCAAAATATTGTAGTTGGAAGTCTCAAGCTAACCAATGACTGTAGATGGATAGCCTATGATTATAGAAGGTAGCTCTACCTGTACATGGTGGATATCTAGCTTTTAATGGCCCACTTTACAAAAGTTTCAGTTATTAAATTTGCACAACAAATTACTGTGATTGTCTATCACTGCGACTTCCTGGCAAATTGAGACTGAAGTCTCCTATTTTTTCCACAATATGACTCCCTTCAAAGAATTTAAATTTCACCAAATATAATCGATAGCACTTTTTTTCCTCAAAGCAATAAAACTATACAGATTCACTGAACTTATTATGCTTATATATTTTCTATCATTGAACTTTGTGAAGTTCTATATAATGGAATTTTTAAAATTACTTACTGAGAGAAAATGGTCTTTAAATACTTTCAATTCATCAACAAAAATGAAATGGTTGTTTTCCTGAGATGAGACACAGAAAATGCACAATAAGTCTGGAACTCTTGTGATGCTAGAAAATATCAAAATGATGATGGCATAACTGAAAATCACAGTAACTAGCTTAAAAAATTACCAATGGGCAAATCTGTGATAGTCTGAGCAACAAAAGAAATACAGAAAGCAAAGGATAATAACCCATGGAACAAAATAGGTATCCATGAATCCATATGGATATAAATATAATTTGAGTAAAAGAAATACATGGAGTAGAAGGTACAACTCTTTCTTATAGTAGAATTACAATAAATAAATATAGAAGAAGTGATGGAAATAAAAATTACCATTAGGCAGGAATAACTATTGCAGACAAGACTCAACAATCATTTAAAACTTAGTAAGCAAAAGTGTGATGGGAAATAGTTCATCTGAAGAGTTGCGAAATATTTATCTACAAGAAACCTGTTCATTACAAAGAGAAAAATAGTCACTGACAGACAGCACCATAAGCTTAATGATCAATGTTAACAAGACTAGTCAAGAGGCACATTGGTGATCATACTTCCTGACATGGTGCACATATTAAAACACAGCATCACTTTCACATATTTCCTATATTTCACAAAAAAATATGTAGATTGAGGGAAACTAAACAGATATGAAAAAAAAAGTCAGTGGTCTACCTGGATTTGATCCTGAAACAGAGAAAATACATTAGCTGGAAAATTGGTTATATTTGAATACTACTGTAGATTAACTAATAGCTTTATATCAATGTTAATTACCTGGTCTCTTTAATTTCACTATAGTTATCTGAAAAATTAATATTAGAAGTTGGATAAAGGGTAAATGCGGACTCTGCTATTTTTGAAATTTTCTCAAATTTCAAATTTAAATAAATGTTTTAAAAATGTTCAATTTAATAACTATTTCCTTAAAAGTACACATGCCCAACATCTAAACTTGTAAATTGTATGAAAAGTAATGGGAAGAACTGTTATACAGAGGAAAAGAAAGATATAAAGAGGCTGCTATGTAAAGAGCTGTTTTACATGGGAGTACTGTACAGATAAAGAAAAATTAAAAAAAAATTAGAAAAAGAAAGGAAATAAAATTGGTGCTCTGTATTGACAATTTTATTACAGTAAGGTTGGATTTGTTTGCACATACATGCATAAAAGTAAGAAGGAAATCACATTGTAGATTAAATATATTAAGTCCCTGTATGGTTTGACTGACATAAAAAAAAGCCACATTTAAAATACACACTTTTTTTTTTTTGGCATGGGCAGGCACTGGGAATTGAACCTTGGTCTCTGGCATGGCAGGCAGGACTCTGCCTGCTAAGCCACCATGGTCTACCCATAAAATAGACACTTTTGTGTGATATTTTTTAGAGGCCCATTTTTTGCATGTCTCTTAAAAATTTTACACAGGTAATGAACATGAATTTTAGTGAAAGGAATTTTGGTTGCTAATATTAATCTTATTAAAATAATGCTAAGATAATTGCATTTAAAGTTAAATTAAAAATATTATCAAAAAGTAACATTTTAAAATTATAAGAAAGAAGAAGCAGTAAAAAAAAGAAAGACAGAATGGCTGAGTAAGGACTTCCAAAAAGCCCCTCCTTCATGAATGAAACACAAAACTAAAATGTCTCTAAAATCAACTTTTGCAGAACTCCAGAAATTAAGGCTTGTAACATTCTGAAGGGCATTTATTGAAGAAAAATCTCCTGAATATTGCTACGAGCAGTGAGCTTTGTGACATTTAATTTACACTAAACCCATCCCCTTCTACTCAGCTCAATTGTAACCTTAACAAAAGACATCTTACAACTATGATAGCTGTGAAAATCGTACTTTTGAATGCACTAGGTGTCAAAATCTGACCAGAGCAATTCCAAAGCCCCATTCCTGGACAATTGCCATATTTGACTTGCCTGGAAGTTATTTGGAAACGTCAACTCACGGGACTTTTACGTGTCTGAACTGACTGAGAACTCAGGGTGAGCCATTTCCCTATGGCATTTGTCGAAAGCAATCAGTGGCAATTGCTTAATATTGAACCTGTTTGAGGCAGAACAGAGAAGAAGGGGAAAAGAAGAGCTTGACAAAAAAACTTAAAGGGCAAACCTGTGGATGAGATATCTATAGGGGATTTTGTAAAACTCTGACATATTCCTGAATTTCAAAAGGTCATGCATGTGTGCAGGTCCCAAAAATTAGTTGACAAGTCCTAAACTTTCCTCTCTGGCTGACCTTGGGGATAAGTGTAAGCAAGAAGTGAAAACTAAGGCACATTTGTAAACTGCTGGAGTGATGAAGAAACAACCCAGCATGCACATAGAAGCCCTCCACAGCTCTAGTAGACTTAATGTTTCAAAAAATTAAGGAAATCTCTGCCCAATCATAGAATGATCATCAAGTTAATGAAGAAGAAACATCATTGTCCACATGTTACAAAGAATATAAAGTTTACAGAATTAGGCCGAGAAAGCCACTAAACAAACAGCAGCAACAGCAGGAACAAAACCAGCAATCAAGAGCAATGACAAACTTAGGGAGAAAAGGAAGGAATCTTATGTCCAGAGTTGTTGTATTATAATATTTGAAATGTCCAGTTTTCAACAAGAGCAAGAAAAAAAAATAAGACATGCAAAGAAAAGGGAAAACATGGCTAATAGACAGTCAACAGAAGCAGTCAATAGAAATTCTACCTTAGGAAGCCTGTGTCTTGGGTTTCTTTCTAGTCAAAGACCACAAGTGGCTATTACAAAAATTTTCACAGTACCAAAGGAAAAAAAAAAAGTCTAAAAAACCAAAAGATGATATGGAAAAACGTCTAGCCAAATAGAGGTTATCAAGAAAGAGACAAAATTATAAAAGTAAACCAAATAGAATTCTGGAGTTGAAAAGTGCAATTACTTTTTGAAAACTTCACTAGAAGAGCTCAACAGCAGATTTAAGGTGGGAGAAGAGTCAGTGAAATTGAAAATAGGTCAAATGAGATTAGCCAGTAAGAGGAAATGAAGTTAAGAAAAATGAACCAGCGAAAGTAAATAGAGCCTCAAAAATCAACATAACAGCATACACATAATGGGATTTCCAAAAAAAGGACAGGAAAGATAGAAATTTGATTAAATACCTTAATTTACACATGTAAATATCTCAACAGATTCCAAGTAGGATGTCTATAAATAATTTGCCTTTGCAGACAATATTCAAGCTCTTCAAAGAGTAAGACATGGATTCAATTCCTGGAGCCTGTCCACACCAAAAACAAAAACAAAAACAAAAAAATAAAAAGGAGAAAGACAAAAAGAAATTTCTGAAAAGCAGCAAGAGAGTAAGTACTCATCTCATACAAGGGAATACACTATGATAATTAAAAGAAGTCAATCAGAAAAGACCACATATGAAAAGTTTCTGAAATTTGTTTCAAAATTATACAAAACACCCATAATAGGCAAATCAATAGAAACAAAAAGTAGATTAGTTATTTCTCAGGTCTGGGGTCAGAAAAGAATATTGAGTAACTGCTAAGAGGTTCAAGGCTTCTTTTTAGGGTTATGAAATCATTCTAAAATTAGGTCATGATAATGGTGGAAAAACTCTCTGAATATGCTAAAAATAACTGTCTTGTAAAATTTTAATGGGTGAGTTTTATGATGTGAATTATATCTCAACAAAGGTGTTATTGAAATCATAAGTAGGGGAGTGGGGCAAGGTGGTGGCATAGTGAGGTGTAGAATTTAGTTTGTCCTCCAGAGCAGCTAGTAAATAGCCAGGAATGGTACAGACAACTGCTGTGGGAATATCAGTGACAAGACAGATAGTGTTCACCACTTTTGAACCAGGTAGAATTGCTGAGATCCCAGACAGAACTGTAAGTCCTCCAAGCCAGAGAGGCTGGTGCTCCTTTGCCACAGGCATAGAGGATGGTTCCCTGAGAGGAAAAGAAACAGATTTTACCAGCAGCAGGGTTTTAGCTCAACCAAGCTCCAATTGTAGAATTAATTTTAAAATTTTGATTATTGAAAACAGGTCCCCAGCACATATAAACCTTGAAGAAGTATAGAGGATCTAGGAGTTTCTGCCTTGGCATAGAGGGGGTGGCACTGATGAAAATTTAAAAGGAGGCTTTTGAGTTCCACAGCCCAAAATATTGAAAAAGGGCTGGACACCCAGAAAATGGGGCATATAGAGCCTGGAGATGCATAGGTCCATGTACCAACTCAAGCTCTTAATTGACAAACCCAAGGAGTGGGCATCTGGCTCTGAAAAGTCTTTTCTGCTTATTTTTTTACTCCTAAAATAGCTCATCAGCTAGAAGTGGAAGCACTCTCAGGTTCCAGCACTGTCCCAGATAAGAGCAGAATTAAACTTGTTTCAGAGACAAAGTAACTATTCAGGTGAAAGGGGTTAATTACTAGGGTGCATCTTCCCCAAGATAAGGGGGTGGAGCCTAGCTGAAATGGAATTACTCCTTCAAGGAATTCAAGCCCCAGGGACTGGGAAAAAAAAGCAACCAATGCCATCCTACTACCTCACCTCTGCCTTAACCATATTCCTGGAAGACAGAGTCTGCTGAAATTAAAGACAGCACATCACTTTAAGCTTGTGGGAAGTTTCAGGGTAACAAGCGTCATTTGTTGGGCAGGTTAGAAAATGCACAGAGCCTAGAGGCGTCATAAGAAACTGTGCCAACCTGCTGGGTTTCACCCTTAGGGAAAACTGATGCTGGCTGCTCTTTCATCTTGAGATATGAGACGTCCGTTCCAGAAAAATCTGACTGGGACCTTCCTCAAAAAAAAAAAAAAAAAAACAGCTCCAAATAGCCAGTACAAGGAACAGAAAAATAAAAATGAAAAATTCTGATCAATTCAACGGAAACTATGCTAGAGGTCTAGAATAAGCTGAACTGAATGTCAAAGAACAGATAGAGATCAAAGCCATCCATCAAGAAAGCCCAAGGTAAAAGAGTGAAAACAATCTCCAGAGTAAAGTACTTAAGGAAATCAAATGCCTAGACACCAGAAAAAATAATGAATCATATTAAGAAAATAGAAGATATGGCCCAGTCAAAGGAACAAACTAACATTTCAAATGAGATATAGGAATTGAAACAACCAATCAGGATGTTCAAACAGATATGGAAAATCTCATCAAACATCAAGCCAATTAGTTAATGGAGGATATAAAGAAGACACTGGGTGAACAAAAAGAAGAAATCAAAACTTTGAAAAAAATCAGAAAGCTTATGGAAATGAAAAGCACAATAGAAGAGATTAAAAAATGGATTTTTTTCCAAAACCATAGATTTGAAGAGGTAAAAGAAAGGATTAGTGAGGTAGAGAGACTGGACATCTGAAATCCAACCCACAAAAGAAAATTTAGGGAAAAGAATGGAGACATATGAGTAGAGTGTCAGGAAATGACAGCACAAACTACATGACTATACATGTTGTGGGTCTCTCAGGAGGGGAAGAGAAGAGAAAAGAAGGAGAAAGATGAATGGAGGAAACAATCACTAAAAATGTCCCATCTGTTATGAAATACATAAATTTAAACATCCAAGCAGTGCAGCATATCCCAAGCCAAATAGATCTGAATAGACATGAACAATTATGGTTACTAATCAAATTGTCAAATTTAAAAGGCAAACAGGCATCTAGAGGTCTTTTCTTTCTATGAAAGGAGCTGCTATGTATACATGTGCACACGCACACAACTGGGAATCAATAATGAGTTTATTTTTCATGGTAGATAAAAATTAAGATTGCATAAAAGTTGGGCTAACTGGTCCAGAACTACAGTCTCTGTTGCCTTGAATATAACAGTACAATTTGTCATTTACTTTGCACCAGGCTAAAATAAGTAATATCTATTTGAAGTTATATCTTGTTTGTAAACATTTGTCAGATTCTAAATTTTTATTTTTCTATTAAAATTCAACTATGGATGTATATGAAACAAAATAAATGGAGATAATTTTTCTCCTAAAAAAAAGTCAAACAGAGAATCTTAAAAAAAGCAAGAGAAAAGCAATCTATCACATGCAAAGGACACACAATAAGGTTATGTGTGGATTTCTCACCAGAAACAATGGACTCAGGAGACAGTGACATGATTTATTCAAGAAAAGAGAATAAGTGTGAAACAATAATTCTATACCCAGCAAAATTATCCTTTAAAAATGAGGGGGAGATTAAAATGTTTTCAGACAATCATTGAGAGAATGTGTTACTTAAATACTAAGTCCAAAAGATATATTAAAGGTAGCATTACAGGCAAATAGGAAAAGGCAGGAGAGAAGTCTGGAGAAGAATGAAGAAAAGAAGACTATCATTAAGCATAAAAAGAGAAAAAAAATTAGATATGACAAATAAAATTCAAAAGGCAAAATGTTAGATGAAAATACTGCCTTTACAGTAATAGCATTAAGAGTTAATGTATTAAACTCCCCAATCAAAAGACAAAGACTTGCAGACTGGATTAAAAAACTGGACCCATCTAAATGCTGTCTATAGGGGACTTATTTTAGACCTAAGGATAAAAGAAAGTTGAAAGTGAGAGATGGGGGAAAGATTTTTATGCAAACAATAATGAGTAAAGGGCAGAAGTAGCTATACTAATATCCAGCAAATTAGACTTCAAATGTAAATCAAAAGGGACAAAGAAGGACACTATGTAATAATAAAAGGCATAACTCAACAAGAAGACATAATAATCATAAATATATATGAACTCAGCCAGAGTGCCCCAAAATACAAAATCAGTGAGAACACTATAGGGAGAAGTAGACACCTTTACTATAATAGTTGATACCTCAATTTCCTGCTGTCATTAATAATAGAACTTCTAGACAGAGGATCCATAGGAAACAGAAATTTTGAATAATACAATAAATGAACTAGACTTAACAGATACCTACAAAACATTACACCCCACAAAAGCATGACACACATTTTTCTTAAGTGCTCATGGATCTTTATCAGGGATGGATTTTAAATGATCGAAGTCATATAAAACACTTTTTTGGACCATAATAGAATGACGTTGGAAATCAATAACAGGCAGAGTGTCAGAAAATTCACAAATAAATAGGGGATAAAAAACGCACTTCTAAACAACCAGTGGGTCAAGTAAGAAATTAAAAGACAGATCAGTAAATATCCTGAGGCAACTGAAAATGAAAACATAATGCATCAAAATTTATGGGATGCAGTAAAAGCAGTGCTGAGAGGAAAATTTACTCCCTTAAATGCCTATAATTTACTCTCTTAAATGCAAAAATTAAGTAATTCACTGTTCACTTGGAAGAACTAGAGAAAGAAAAGCAAACTATCCCCAAAGCAAATGAAAGGAAAGGAATAAAGAAAATTAGATCAGAAATAAATGAGGCTGAGAATATGAAAACAATTGAGAACATCAACAAAACCAGGGGTTGGTTGCTGAGAATTAATAAAATTGATGGAGACTTAGCTAGGTTGAGAGAGAGGGGTGGAGGAGGAAGAGGGAGCATGAGAATGAGAGAGGGAGAGGGAAAGGGAGAGAGAGAGAATGCAAATAAATAAAAGACCAGGACCAAAAGGCTTCACTTTTGAATTCTACCAAGCATTCAGGAAAGAATTAGTACCAATCCTGCTCAAACTCTTCAAAAAAATTGAAGAGGAGGGCAAGCTACCTAACTCAATCTATGTAGCAAACATCACTTTATTACCAAAGCCAGACAAATATAAGGAAAGAAAACTACAGCCCCATCTCTTTAATGAATAGAGAAGCAAAAAAAAATCAACAAAATACTTTCAAAACTAATCCAGCAGCCCATTAAAAGAATTATACCATGCCCACATGGGATTAATTCCAAGTATGCAAGGCAGGTTCGACATAAGAAAATAAATTAATGCAATACTCCATATCAACAAATCAAAGTAGAAAAACAAATAATCATCTCAATTGTTGCTGGAAAGGCATTTGACTAAATTCAACATCATTTCTTAATGAAAACACTTCAAAGGATAGGAATAGAGGGGAACTTCCTCAACATGATAAAGGGAATATATGAAAAACTCACAGCTAATGTCTTCAATTGGGAAAGACTGAAGGTTTTCCCTCTAAGATCAGGGACAAGACAGTGATGACCACTGTTACACTGTTATTCGACACTGCTGGAAGTTCTAGCCAGAGCAATGCGAAAAGAATAAGAAAAGGCATCCAAATTGAAAGGAAGAAGTAAAGCTCTCACTGTTTGCAGATAACATGACCTTATGTGTAGAAATTGCTGAAAAATCTAAGCAAAATTGCTAGAGCTAATAAATAAGTACAGCTAACTGGTATGGTACAAAATCAATGCCCCCAAACTAGTACGGTTTCTATACACTAGTGATGAGAAATCTTAGAAGAAAATCGAGAAAAAATAATTCCATATATAATGACAAACAAAACAATAAAATAATAAAGGCATAAATTTAACTAAAGATACAAAAGACCTATACAAAGAAAACTACAAGAAAATGCTAAAAGGAATCATGGTAGACCTAAATAAATGGAAGGGCATACTGTAGTCATGGATTAGAAGTCTAAATATAGTTAAGATGTCAGTTCTACCCAAACTGATTTATAGATTTAATGCAACGTCAACTGAAATGCCAACAACTTAATTTGCAAAAATAGAAAAAAAAATATTTGGAAGGGCAGGGTGCCCTGAATAGCTAAAAATATATTGATTAAACAAAAATGAAGTGGGAGGTCTCAAACTAACTGAATTTAAAGCATGTTATGAAGTTACAGTGCTCAAAACGGCATGATACTGGCAAATAGATATACTGACCAGTGGAAATGGATTGAATGTTCAGAAGTATATCATTTCATCTATGTACAATTGATCTTTGATAAGGTGATTAAGCCACCCACCTAGGATAGAGCAGTCTCTTCAATAATTGGCATTTGGATAAATAGATTTCTACATATAATGAATGAAAGAGGATCCATATCTCACACCCTATTCCAAAGTTAATTCATAATGGATCAAAGACCTAGATATTCAAGCTAAGAGCATAAAAGTTTTAGAAGAAATTGTTGAGAAATACTTTATAAATCTTATAACAGGAGGTGGTTTTCTAAAGTTTACACCCAAAGCACATGTTTTCAAAAAAAAATAGATAAATGGGAAGTCCTCAAATTAAATATATTTTGTGCATAAAAGCACTTTCTTTTTCAGGAAAGTAAAAAGGAAGCCTACACAGTGGAAGAGAATGTTTGGAAGCCATATATCACATAAGAGTTTAGTATCCAGAATATGTAATGAGATTCTTCAATGCAAAAATAAAAAGACCAAAAAGACAATAAAAATTGTGCAAAAGACATGAACAGACACTTTTCAGAAGAGGGCATACAAATGGCTAAAAGATACATGAAAGGATGCTCAATTTCACTGGCTATTAGGGAAATGCAAATCAAAACCACAATGAGATATCATCTGACATCCACTAGAATGACCATGATAAAAAAAAAAAAAAAGAAAGAAAAGAAAAGAACAAGTGCTGGAGAGGATGTGGAGAAAGAGGCACACTTATCCATTGTTGGTGAGAATGTAAAATGGTACAACAGCTCTGGAAGACAGTTTGGTGGTTCCTCAGGAAGCTAAGTATAGAATTGCCATGTGATCTGGCAATATCATTATTAGGTATATATTCAGAGAAACTGAAGGCAAGGACAGACATGAACATTTGCACCCCAATGTTTATAGCAGCATTATTTCAGATTGCAAAGAAATTGAAACAGCCCAAATGTGCACCAATGAATGAATGGCTAAAGAAGCTGTGGTATATACTTATGATGGAATATTACACAGCTGTGAGATAGAATAAAATCATGAAGCATGTAACAACATGGATGAATCTTGGGGACATTATGCTGACTGAAATTAACCAGAAACAGAAGGACAAATACTCTATGGTCTCATTAGTATGAATAATTTAATGAGTGAACTTTGAGAGTTGAAATTAAGAATATGTTATTAGGAGATAGAACTAGGGTTGAGATTTGGGCATTTGGTGCTGAAAGAATACAGACTGTGTAACATGAATGATTATAAAAATTCAGAAATGTGTAGCACAATATTTTCTAATTGTAGCACAATAATATAACTATGCTGAAAAAGCTGATGAGTGTGAGTGAGTGAGAAAATCTGGGAACATATATGAGACCAGATGGAAAGACAGAGGATAAAGACCGAGAGAGTATAACTTAGGAATGCCAAGATGGACAATGATGATCAAATGTACAAACAAAAAAATGTTTTTGCATGAGGAAGAAGAAATGAATGTCAACATTGCAAGGTTTTAAAAATGGATGTATGCAGGAAAAAGTACAATCAATGCAAGTTAGGGTTTATAGTCAACAATAACATTATAATATGCTTCTGCTGACTGTAACAAAGGCATTACACCAAAACTAAATTTCAACAGGCAGAGGTCATGGCAAGGGGTGTGGATTCTTTGTGGAAGAAAAGGAAATATCTTCATATAGATTATAGTGGTGAAGGCATGTCTATTTATTTAAGTTGGATTGTATCATATGTGAATGAAACAGTTCAAATAAAAACAGAGAGAAACAAGTGCTAGAGAAAATGCTGAGAAATAGTTGTACCTATTCACTGTTTGTAGGAAAACTGAGTAGTATAGTCCCTTGGAGGGCAGTGTGGCAGCTCCACAGGAGGCTAGGGTGCTGTTGCCATATGATCCTACAACCCCATTACTCAGTATATACCTGGAAGAACTGAGTGTGGGGATATGAATGGACATTTACACACTTGTATTTATGGAGGCAGTGTTCATGGTTCACAATGAAAGGAGGTGGCCAATGGATACAACCAGTAAGGATTTAAAGAGGAGAACTGTGGTGTATATTTCCAATGAACTACTGAGCAGCCATAAGAAAGAATGAAATCATGAGACATGCAATTAGGTGAATGAATCTTAAGCACTGTATGTTGAATGAAATGTCAGAAATAAATAGACAAATATTATCATGCCTCACTCATATGGACTAATTATAATATAAAAAGTCAGTGAATTGAAATTGAAGGTATGGGTTATCAGGTTGGGGCCTATTGTAAAGGGTCCTAGATTGTAAACTCTTAGAGCAGTCACATATTCAGGAGTTGTAACCGCTATTTCTAAATTCTGAGACACTGAGCTATTTGTATATAACCTGATCATTCCCAGAAACTCCAGGTGTTTATGTGACATCTGAGACTCAGAGTAAGAGCACTGAAGCTATGAAATTCAGCATTACCCCATACAAGAGCTGTTTAAAAAGCTGAAAATGGATCAAACTTTGACTAGAGATATGAATGAAGCTGATCTGGATAGGATTGGGGTAGATCCGAATACAGGATAAAGAATGATACTGCACATATTTTAAAACTTCAACTTCTGTCTGAGGCCAAAGGGACAGATGTTTAGTAGGTGCAAATTTGTATTTTGGGTAGCATATTACCTAATTTAACTTGTATGTTCAGTTTAGTTGAACACCATAGGCACAAGGAATCTTGAATAGGGTGTGAAATCTTGTTTGTTTATCCAGGTTAGTGTGATATCCTCATATATCCCAGAGAAATTTGTGCAGTGAATAAAGAAATATTTGAAAAGTCCCTTTGGGGGACTGGGGAAAAAGGAGGAAATATTCAACTTCCCTATTTGGAGAATTCCTGATATTTTCACAACCAGTGGGGACAAACAAATCAATAGGTTGGGCCCTCAATCTTGGGGTTTGCCACTATGAAATTATTCCTGCAAAGAACAGACTAGCCTACTTAAAATTATACCTGAGTCACCCCCAGAGAACCTCTTTTGTTGCTCACATGAGGCCTCTCTCTCTAAGCCAACTCACCAGGTGAACTCACTGCCCTCCATGTTACATGGGCCGTGGCTTACAAAAGTATAAATCTCCCTGGAAATGTGAGACAGAACTCCTGGAATGAGCCAGGACCTGGCATCATGGTACTGAGAGAGACTTCTTGATCAAAGGGGGGAAGAGAAAAAAGAGACAAAATATAATTTCTGTGGCTAAAAGATTTCAAACTGAGTTGAGAGCTTATCCTGGAGATTATTCTTAAGCATTATATACATATAAGTTTTTAGTTTATGGTGTATTGAAATACCTGAAGGGAAGTACCTGAGACTGTTGAATTATTTTCCAGTAGCCTTGGTTCTTGAAGATGTTTGTGTAACCATATAACTTTTACAATGTAACTGCGTGATTGTGAAAATCCTGTGCCTGATGCTCCTTTTACCCAGGGTATGAACAGATGAGCAAAAAAAATATAGATAAAAATAAATAAATAATGGGGGTTTTAGGGGTAAAATAAATTAGGTAGATTGAAATGTTCATGGTCAATGAGAGGGAGGAGTAAGGAGTATGGGATTTGTGAATATTTTTGTTTTCCTATTTAGTTATTTTATCTGAAGTGATGCAAATGTTCTAAAAATGACCATGATAATGAATACACAACTGAGTAATGATATTGTGAGGCATTGATTGTACCCCATTTATGGACTCTGTGTGTGAATATTTGTCAATAAAAATGTTTAAAAAAACTTGACTGATGAAATTAAAAAATAGTCTTCACAAAAAAAAATCATAAGTGAACTTACTGAATATTATTTTTATCCTAGAGATGAAAATATCAAAATATGTTTTAATGGAATAATACTAACATATTTAACCTTAAATTATTTTTCAGTGCTTAAATTTACTCTTGTTTATATTTTATTATGCATTTGCATGCATGCATGCATGTGCTTTTAAATTAGTATTTCATATGTATGCATCATTTTACTCAAAGTTTTTATTTTAGTAATGCTTTTTTTCCTCAGAAATTTCTGTTTATTGTGAAATTGCCTTAGGTGCCTGAATGACTAGCATAAAAATTGTGTTTCCTAAGTGTTTAAGATGCTTGTTTCAAAAAGTTGGCTTTGCCCACTTAAAGGGAACATAGGAATGCTGAACTTAAAGGAAATTAAGAGTGTTGAGAGCTTTGGAAAATGTCAAGTTGTTTTGAAGAAAAATATTTCTACCTAATATTCTGTTCCTTATACTGCTACAGAGTTAGCAAAGTTATTGATGCATTGCAAGTCAAAAACAAAAAGTAAAGATCTTAGTTACATAGGATAAATAAAATTTATCTATCTCTACCTATACGTTCACTTACGCATGCACACACACACACACACACACACACATATAAAATCCTTATCCTTTTTACTCATGAAGCCCTATGTATTAGCTCTAAATTCTCTGTAAATTGGAAAATGATACAGAAAATGCATGCCCAAAAGCTTAACATTCATGAAACTCCAAACTCTTGATGAATAAAAACAAATCCAGACTTAGATAAGGAGACACTGATTTCAAAAGAATTTTGTATTACAAAACCCTTTTACCTCAATATCTGCAAGCATCTCAAAATCAAACAGAAAAAAACTTTTTTTTTTATAGGCAGTTAGGCTCCAGAAACTTTGTGAGGAGTAGGGAAAAAAGGTGGGACAAGCACATAGTGAAATCAGGGTGCTTCAATAGGAAATGTTTCTCTCTGTAGTTGGTCAGTTATTGAAAGGAGTTGTTAAAGGTTGGGGGAAGGTTACGTACACAAGTGCTGGCTTAAGTTTGGGGTTAGCCAAACCTTAATGACTTGTGGGGGCGAAAGAATTTTGACCAGAATTTCATTAAACCAAATCAATTGGTAATTAATGGTTATTCTCTAATATGCTTGAGAGTTAAATATAGATGGCAAATGGACAGGAAAAGAAAACATTAGGTATCTACTATTCTATACAAAGCAATCTATAAATTACACTTTACAGATGATCTTTAACTCTATATAAATTTTACAAAAAACACAAGACTATGCTGTAGTTAATGTCCACACAGCTGATCTTTAACAATCCCTGTTTAACTACTGATGTTTACAATTTACATATCAGTGGCCATAATTATACTTCTTAAGTATCTGAGCTGTGCAGTTAGAAAATGTCTGACATTCTACCTTCATTCTATTAAAGAAAGTGGTGAAAATTTTAGAGGAATTTACTGAGGGCCTCAAACTCAATTTATTTGAAAAATGATAAAAAAAAATCTGTAGTGAGTACTAGATGGTTAATGGCAATAAACAATATAATGGGCCTAAAAGAAAGAGAGAGAGAGAAATGATCACTTAGTGTGCTTTCTTTCAATGTCCGTTAATGAGTGAATCAGTATTTATTGAAAACAAGCTTCATTTACTTTGAATATCATGGTCTGATAAGTCATTGTCACAGTAAAAAACAAGCATATCTTGAAAGCATTTATGGTCTCTCTCTCTCTCTCCTTTTTCTTTTTCATTTTTAAACAACTTTATTCACACATCATACAATCAAACGTAAGTGTATAGACATGTCTTCACCACCATAATCTATATAAAGACATTTCCTTTTCTTCCACAGAGAATCTATACCCCTACCCCATGTCCCCCTACCTGTTGACATTTAGTTTTGGCATAATGTTTTTGCTACATTCAGTAGAAGCATATAATGTAACTTTTGGCTATAGACCCTAGTTTGCATTGATTATACTTTTTCCCATATACCATCTATTTTCACCACTCTACAATACTGATATTAATTTGTTCTCCTTCATGCAAAAATAAATGTCTTTTTTATTTATACAAATAATCACCCTTATTTTCCACTCTGGGCATTCCTAAGTAATACTGTCTCAGGCTTTATCATATGTATTTTCTTCTGGTATCATATGTGACCCCAACCCTTCTTTCTCAATCATATTCATATTCAGCTTCATTCAGTAGTTTTATTAGTTTAGTACAATCGGGTAGTATAATACTTCCCATTTCTGATTTTTTACAATCATTCCTATTGCACAATCTGTATTCCTTCAACAGCAATCACCCAATCTCCACCAATTTCTATCTCCTGATAACCTGTGTTCTTAACTTTGACTCTCAAAGTTCACACATTAGTGTTAGATCATATTAGTAAGAACACACAGTATTTGTCCTTCTGTTTCTGGCAAATTTCACTCAGCATAATGTCCTCAAGATTTATCCATGTTGTTACATACTTCAGGACTTTATTCTGTCTTACAGCCGAATAACATTTCAACATTCCATTATGTATATATCACATCTTCTTTAGCCACTCATTCATTGATGAACTTTTGGGCTGTTTCCATCTCTTGGCAATCATAAATAATGCTGCTATAAACATTGGGGTGCAACTGTTCCTGTCTGTCCTTGCCCTCAGGTCCTGTGAATGCAATACATAGCAATAAGATTGCTGGATCATATGGCAATCCTATAGTTAACTTCCTGAGGAACTGCCAAACAGCCTTGTACCATTTTACATTCCCACCAACAGTGTAAAAGTGTGCCTCTTTCTCCACATCCTCTCTAGCATTTGTGTTTTCTGTTTGTTTGTTTGCTTGTTTTTTATCATGGCCATTCTAGTGAGTGTCAGATGCTATGCCATTGTGGTTTTGGTTTCCCTAATAGCCCATAAAGTTGAGCCATTTATTTAGGTCTTCCAGGATTATTTTTTGCGATATCTTATAGTTTTCTGTGTATAGATCTTTTGTATCCTTAGTTACATTTGTTCCTAATTATTTGATTCTTTTAGTTGCTGATGTAGATTAAATTATTTTTCTTGATTTCCTCCTCAGATTGCTCATTATTAGTATACAGAAGCACTACTGATTTTAGGGTGTTGATCTTGTACCCTGCCACTTTGCTGGGTACTCATTTATTAGCTCTAGTAGCTCTGCTGTAGTTTTTTTTTCAGTTTTCTACATATAGTATCATATTCTCTGCAATTGGTGAGAGTTGTCCAATTCAGATGTCTTTTATTTATTTTTCTTGCTGAACTGCTCTGGCTAGAACTTCCAGCACAGTGCTGAATAACACTGGTGCCAGCGGGCATCACATGTCTTGGTCCTGATCTTAGAGGGAAGGCTTTCAGTCTTTCCCCATTGCAGATGATGTTAGCTGTGAGTTTTTCATATATTCCCTTTCTTACATTGAGGAAGTTCCTGTGTATTCCTATTTTTTGAAGTGTTTTCAACAGTAAAGGATGCAGAATTTTGTTAAATGCCTTTTCTACTTCAATTGAGATAATCACTTGGCTTTTATGCTTTTATTTATTGATATGATGTATTACATTAACTTATTTTCTTATGTTGATCCATCTATGCATACCTGGAAAGTCCTGCTTGGTCATAGTGCATAATTGTTTTAATATGCTGCTGTATTAGATTTGCAAGTATTGTATTCAGGGTTTATGCATCTGTATTCATTGAAAAGATTGGCCTAAAATTTTGTTTTCTTGTGGTATCTTTGTCTGGTTTTGGTATTAGGATGATATTGGCTTCATAGAATGAGTTAGATAGCTTTCCCTCCTCTTTAATTTTTTTGAAAAGTTAGAGCAGGATTGGTACCAATTCTTTCTTGAATGCTTGGTAGAATTCACATATGAAGCCATCTGGTCCTGGACTTTTCTTTTTTGGGAGCTTCTTAATGACTGATTCAATCTCCTTACTCTTGATTCATTTGTTGAGGTCACCTATTTCTTCTTGAGTTAATGATGGTTGTTCATGCTTTTCTAGTAAGCTGTCCCTTTCATCTATGTTGTCTAATTTATTAGCATGTAGTTGGTCATAATATCCTCTCATCAACTCCTTTATTTCAGCAGAGTCAGTGGTTGTGGGTTCTCTTCCATTTCTGATTTTATTTATTTTCATTCTCTCTCTCTTGTCAACTTAGCTAAGTATCCATCGATTTTATTAATATTCTCAAAGAACCAACTTCTGATTTTTTATTTTCTTGATTGTTTTCATTTCTCAATTTATTTTATTTCTGCTCTAATCTTTGCTATTTCTTTTATTTTGTTTGCTTTCAGTTAGTTTGCTGTTCTTTCTCCAGTTTGTCCAAGAAACAGTTAATTCCTCAATATTTGCTCTTTCTTCTTTTTTATTATAGGCATGTAAGTGGATAAAATTCCTTCTTAGAACTATCTTTACTGTAGCCCATGACTTTTGATATATTATATTTTCATTTTACTGATTTCTCTTGTAATTTCCTTTTGACCTATTGGTTGTATAAGAGGGTGTTGTTTCGCCTCCATATATTTCTGAATTTTCTGGCCCTCTGTGTGTTTTTGATCTCCTACTTCATTCCATTATGGTCTGAGAAAGTGTTTTGCATGATTTCAATCTTTTTAAATTTATTGAGACTTGCTTGGTTACTCAGCATGTGGTCTATCCTTGAGAAAGATCCATGAGCACTTAAGAAAACGTGAACCCTGCTGTTGTGTGTTGTTATATTCTGTAGATGTCTGTTAAGGTCATTTCATTTATTGTATTACGCAAATATTGTTTCCTTATTCTAGATGTTCTATGCATTGATGAATGTGGGAAGTGGAAGTCTTCAACTATTATGGTATTATGGTAGAGGTGTCTATTTCTCCCTTTAGGATTATCAGTGTTAGGCTCTTTTAATTTGGAATACATGCTCAGTGAACAAATATTTATGATTATTTTGTCTTCATGTTGAATTGTTCCTTTTACTAATACAGTGTCCTTCTTTGTCTCCTTTAATTGCTTTAAATTTGAAGTCTAATTTGTTGGATATTAATATAGCTACACCTGCTCTTTTCTGAATACTGTTTGCACAAAACACCTTTGGCTAACCTTTCACTTTCAATCACTTTTGTCCTTGGGTCTAAAATGAGTCTCCTGTAGACAGCATATAGATGGGCCCTGATTTTCAACCCAGTCTGCTAATCTATGTCTTTTGATTGGGGAGTTTAATCCATTAATTTTTTTTTTTTTTTTTTTTTTTTTTGTATGGGCAGACTCCAGGAATTGAACCTGGCTCTCTGGAAAAATCCATTAACTTTTAATGTTCTATGTAAAGGCACAACTTTCTTCTACCATTTTGCCTTAAGGATTTTATATGTCATATCTAATCTGTTTTCTCTTTGTACATTTACTAATAGTCTTCCTTTCTACACTCTTCTCCAGACCTCAATCTCTCTCCTGCCTTGTCCTATTTGCCTATAGTGCTCCCTTTAGTATTTCTTGCAGGGCCAGTCTCTTAGTCACAAATTCTCTTGTGATTGTTTGTCTGAAAATATTTTAATCTCCTCCTCATTTTTTTGTATGCTGTAGGCAGGGGTAATATTTCATTATTTTTCCATGTGAGTATCCCATTACTGCAGTACCATTTTTTGAATTTTTTTGTTTGGTTGGTTTTTGCTTGTTTGTTTTTTGGGGGAAATGCATGGACTGGGAATTGAACCCAGGTCTCCCACATGGTGAGAATTCTACCACTGAACTTCCTTTGTATGCTACCCCCTCATTTTTGAAGGATGAATTTGCTTGATATAGAATTCTTGGTTGGTAGTTTTTCTCTTTCAGAATATTAAATATATCATTCCACTGCCTTCTTGTCTCCATGGCTTCTGCTGAGAAATCCACACGTAGTCTTATTGGGCTACCCTTGTATGTGATGGATTGCTTTTCTCTTGCTGCTTTCAAAATTCTTTATTGTTGACAATTGACAGTCTGATTAATAAGTGTCTTGGAGTATGTCTATTTGGAATTATTCTGTTTGGGGTATGCAGAAATTCATGGATTTGTAATTTTATGTCTTTCTTAAGAGATGGGAAATTTTCAGTGTGTATGTCCTCCATTAGTTGTTTTCCTCCTTTTCTCTTCTCTTCTACTTCTGGGACACCCATAATGCATGTATTCATACATTTCATTTTGTCATTCAATTCCCTGAGACCCTGCTGATATTTTTTTTCCATTTTTTCCCTTTACTTTCTTTTGTGTGTCCAATTTCAGATGTTCAGTCCTCTAATTCATGACTCTTTTCTTCTACTTCTTCAAATATGCTGTTGTAGGTTCCCACTGTATTTTTCATCTCTTCTACTCTGCCTTTCATTTCTATAAATTTCATGATTTATTTTTTTGAAACTTCTAAGTTCTTTTTGTTCCCCCAAGGCCTTCTTTATATCTTCCCTCAACTTGTTGATTTGGTTCTTTTAGGCGGAGTGTATGATCCAGTAATTGAACCTTGGTCTCCCACAGGGAAGACAAGTATTCTAACCACTGAACCACCAATGCACCCTATTGAGTTGATTTTGTGTCTGTTCAAACACCCTGGATTAGTTGCTTCAAATCAAGTATCTCATTTGAATTGTTAGCTTGTTCCTTTGGCTGGACCATAGCTTCTATTTTCCTAGTATGACTCTATACTTTTCTGGCATCTAGACATTTGATTTTTCTTAATTAGTCTATTCTGGAAGTTGTTTTCACTATTTTACCTAGGATTTTTTTGCTGGATAGCTTTGTCCCTATCTCTTCTTTGACATTCAGTTCAAATTATTTTAGACCTCTAGCATAAGTTCTGTTTAACTGATTAGAATGTTTCTGGTATTTTTTCTCTGTTTCTTGCCCTGCCTATATAGGACTTTTTTTTTTTTTCCCTGAGGAGGATTTCCTCAGATATTATAAGCCTCAACCAGATTTTCCCAGACCAAACAGGCCCATGCTTCAGGAGGAAAGAATTGTCAGCATTCATTTTCTCTGAAGGTGAGAACCAGTAGATTGGCAGACTTTCCTATGAAGTCTAGACTCTGTCCTTTTCCTATCCAGCCCAGCATGTGGCATTTGCCCACGGCTTCCCACCAGCATAAAGCAATGTGGTGTCTGATTCCAGAAAACTCTCCCAGCCAGGGTAATGATTATGACAGGTGACATTGCAGGTTGGCATTCATTGCTTTAGTTTTCCAGTCCCTGGTGACTGAATTCTTTGAAGGAGGGATTCTACTTGAGCTGGACCCCACCTTACTCCTGGGAAAGATGTGACCTTTAGGCAAAGTAACCTGACTGGTTACTTTGTTTCTCAGGCAAGCCTAATTCTGTCTTTGCCTGGGGCAGTACTGTAGCCTGAGAGGGCTCCCAGTTCTATCTAATGGGCTGTTAAGTAGTAGGAAAAAAGCAAAAAAAAAAAAAAAACTTTTCAGAGCCAGACCCCTGCTCCTCCTGTTTGCCAATCAAGAGTTTAATTTTGCATATGGCTCTATGTATCTCCAGGCTCTATGTGTCCCCTTTTCTTGGGATCCAGCCCATTTCCAGTATTTTGTGCTGAAATACCAAAAGGCTCTGTTACTTTTTTTTCAGTCTGCCCTACCCACTCTCTGTTGTGACAAAAACTCCTAGAACCATTAGTGCTTATTCCAGGTTTATCTGTGCTAAGGGCCTGTTTTCTGTAGTCAGAATTTGTTAATTCCAAAATTCTTGGTTCAGCTAAACCCTTGCTGCTAGTAAAGTCTGTTTCCTTCCCCTCAGGGACCCAGTCTATTGTACCCATGGGGGAGGGACACCAGCCTCTGCAGTTTGGGGAGCTTACACTTTTCTGTAGGGTCTCAGCAGTTCCACCTGGTCCAAATTGATGTACCCTGTGCTTCTGGTCACTGATGTAGCCCCAGCAGTTGTTTTGTACTGTTCCTGGCTATTACTAGCTGTTCTGGAGGAAAAACTAAATTCCACGCTTCACTAATCCACCATCTACCTAAACTTCTCTCTCTCTCTCTCTCTCTCTCTCTCTCTCTCTCCTTTATTTAAAAAATATATTTATTAAACATATTTAAGGATCTAGGACAAATATGTCTGAGTATTTAGATAAACTTTTTATAAAACATAGGTAAGTTTAAGAGTGCATCAATACTAGCAATACATATCCTTGTTTAAACTGTCTTTTTAAAATTTATATGCTGAATATTATGTCATTGATCAACTTTCAGTTCTTTCATTTATATTATCTAAAGCATTTTTCTCTGTCCATTAAAGTGCATTCTTTGTTAATGTTCTTCTTTTATTGACCTTTGCCTTCTCATTTATCTAGGTCTTAAAACTGTTATGAATCCATTGAACTTAAGTTTTTTTTCCATATATCATAATAAACATATGAGCTTGCATAGATCATAGTAATAAAGAGCATAAATTCCAGAGTCATATGTCCTGGGTTGAAATACCAGCTATCATTCTCACTTTTAGTAAACATTTCTCCTTGGTTCACTCACATGCTGTGAACAGAGCACAGACTGCCCTTTGTTTTAGGCTATCTTTCCAACCATGTTGGTTTATCTAACTGCCTTAAGGAAAATATTATTTTCCTTTGGAAGAAAGGGTAGATTTCTTCCACAGATAAAAAATTTATAAAAATGTCTTACATAACTGTGGGAATGTAGAGTCCAAGGTCTATAGGGCAGGCTACGAGCTAGTAACTCCATTGAAGATCTGCCACAAACTCTCAGGAGAGACTGGCTGGGGAACTGTGGGAACGGAAGAGTCCAAAATCCATAGGGCAGGCTGTGAAGCTGACAACTGTGATGATGGGTCTGGATGAACTCCACAGGAGAGTTTCACCAGCTAAAGCAAGAAAGAAGGACTGTCTCTTCTGAATCCTCCTTAAAAGCCTTCAGTGATTAGATTAACCATCACTCATTGCAGAAGACACTCTCCTTCACTGACAAACATAATCAGCTGTGGATGCAGCCAAAATAATCATGATTTAAGTCCATGAAATTTCCTCATAGCAACAGACAGACCAGCATTTACCTGACCAGATGACCGGACACCACCACCTGGCCAAATTGACACATGAACCTGACCATGAAAAATGGGTATCACAGCCCTCAGAGTTCTTGAAATTTACTAGCTGGGTGAAACTGAGTACATGATATAACCTCTCAGTATCCCTGGCTCTCATCTGTACAATAAGTAGAATTATAAGATGAGTAT
This sequence comes from Tamandua tetradactyla, assembly GCF_023851605.1. Lineage (NCBI taxonomy): Eukaryota > Metazoa > Chordata > Mammalia > Pilosa > Myrmecophagidae > Tamandua > Tamandua tetradactyla. The sequence continues at coordinate 150,337,481 of NC_135330.1, forward strand.
TATAGGATTAAAAGATTTAGTGCACATAAAGTTCTTGGAAGTGCACCTGTGTTAATTATTATTATTACAATGATTATCATCATTATAATCATCATCTCTACATATGTATATATATCTCTAACAGAAATGTCATCAGCCTGACCCCTTGGGAGGACAAATATAGTGAAGGCTTTAAGTTATTTAACAGTAGATTAAATATTTTAATATATTATTGCAATCAACAGTGCATTCGCTTTTTGAATTTTTTCATTAAATTGACATTGCATATTCAATATATATTTTACATCTAAGTGTGTATAAAGTGAAACACTCTTATTTAACAATCTAAATGGAGAACATGAATTTTGAATTAAAATATGTCACATTTCTGGATAAGAATTCTGAGAGCTTTTGTAAATGTCAAGTTGTTAGCATTGATTGAACAAAAATTATTGCAATAGTTCTTGACAAAACAAGTAGAGGAACACTCAAAACTCATAAAAATTTGGAATGGCTAAGTAATGATTACATAAATGCAAACTGGTTTTAATATTATGAAAGAATGTTGTTAAGAAAATACTTAGAATCCCTGAATTCTAAATAATACATATTTTTAAAATTCATCAACCCTGGAATTTCTGTGGCTTTTGTTCTGAATTCCTGTATCTCTTATCCCAGGCCTCAGATTTTTGTATATTTTAACAACAAACCTGCTGGCTACTCTAGGAAGAAGAACCTTTAGTCAGTATGTAGGAAATTCTTCTTAGACATTGTTTCAACTTAGCAAGAAAAGACAGCAAATTCCTAACCATATGCCACACTTCTCAGTTTTTGAGAATAGTTATATGCCACACCAGAAAACAAAAACTGAATGAGAAAATAATAATATGAATTGGAGTAAAATGTGAGAGTATCTTTCTACTTCATCCAGCAAACCAGTAAAATCCCTCTTTAAGATAACTCCGAATTTGGCCTAATAATAGGCAAAAGTAATTATGATCAAATTATTCACTTGAAGTTTTGTTGTATGTAGAAGTTGCCAGCTTTTGTGCACTTAAATTTAGTACATCTGTTACATTTCAGAATTCTTTACTGAAGAACACAGCCTTAAAGTTGTGCCACTTATAAAAAAATGAAAAAGTCAATCTTCAATGATGAAACTAGAAACAAAACTGAGAAGATAATTTCATGCAACATAATTTCCACCTTATTTGAATTAGCACCATTTCAATATTTGTATGTGAAACATATCGAATAAGGATATATGGAAGGATTTGAAAGACTTGAGAATATGAATTTTAAACCCCTGTGATATGTCTCCCATTCTACTTTCCATTTTTTTCAGAATCCTGGTGCTTCTTTGAGAAAGGGAAAGCTATAAAATTTTCATCAAAATATATTATTGCTTGTTTTTATCTTAGTAACTATGTAATTGATGCATGAATTTCCAGGGATAAATGCTGGAAAATAAAAAAAAAAACAGAAATTCACTAATTAAACAGTGAATGTGGGTATGACCTTCAGGGAATTTTCAAACAACTAGAAAGAATATAAATTTGAATTGTACTCAACAGCATTCCTTATGCTACTTTGAGCAGCAAACTATGTTTCTGATTATTTAATGGTTTGGCTAATAAAACCCTGTATCAAATGTTGTGTTATGGTAGGAAACAAAAAATAAGAAACACAACATAATATAAAGAAAAGAATTCAAAGATGCCTGGAGATATAAATGCTACCTCCTTCTTTTATCGTTCAAAGCGCATGTCCACTGGCAATCAATTGATAAGAATAACACAATACTATTGAAAGTAAGTTAAATTTGTTGTTTACAGTAGCAGAGCATTAAGGCACAGGGAACTGAAGTTGAAATAAGATCTGTAATCTCAATGGTGTTAGAAGGGATCATACTTAGCTAACCACTAGTGCTAATCATTACAGCAAGAAGCAAAGCAAATAAATACTTTTCATAGGCTGCAACAGCTGCACAGTAATTAAATATTAAGGAATGGCTTAAAACACAGAAATGTTTAGCTATAAACAATTAATCATTGGATTTCCCATAATTTTTTTTTCCCATAAAATTTATAGGCAAACTCTTGATGTGTTAATTAAATTGTATAAACAAAACCAGTATTCCAGGGTCACATTACATAAGAGAAGTCACAAGCCCTCTACCATGATCTAAACATGGAAGATAACTCAGATAATGTAATGTTTCATTCACCATGAAATGGTATTAATTTCTTTTTCTTTTTAATTAGGCAGGGTTACAACAAATCTGCTGGGAGTAAAGCAGATATCCTAGTAAAATGTAAGAATAAGTACAGAAGTAATAAATGAGTATGGCTGCGAATTTTAGAATTTAGGTGCAACTGTGGAAAAAAAGTAATAGTTTTTGTATTTGTCATATTTCCTTTGCTGACTATGGTTTGAAAAGTCATTCCACCTATTGGCTTAATATAATATAATTTTTAAATAATACAAATTGGTGTATGCATTGAATTTTTCAAACATTTTCTTTAGATGTATGAATTGAATAAATTTATCATTAAAATTATAAAGAATTGTGAAGGAATGTTTCCATATAAAAAAAATCTATCATTGAAAAACAAATGAATTATTTGAATCTTTCTCTAAACATTCTCAAGAGGACATGTGCATATATATATGCTATCTTGTGCAGAGAAGAATAGGGATACCAAAACTTCATGGACTATTGGATACTGCCAATGAGCTAGTGATTTCTGAGTATTACAAACACAATTATAATTTGTCATTCAGACTAGAGGAAAGACAGATTCATAGGAAAAATGTATTTGTTAAAGTTTCATTTTATCTTGTATGAGGCATATCCCGAAAGTGATCCAAAGATATTACACAAGAACTTGACTATATATTTGTCATACATATATAAAATAATGGATCTAATTCTCTCATTGCATTGGAATATTCAAAATTAATACTGATTCTCTGGAGAAATCTCATTAATCAGTGCCACAATAAAAAATAAGTGAAATTTGTGTGGATTGATTCCTTCTCCATCTCCTTTCAATTACCAGTTTGGCAAGTGTGAAAAATTGATGGGTTTTAGAGAATTAATGTGGATTTTGTACTTTAATCAAATGTAGACTCCAATTTTAATTCCTCTTTCAAGTTATTTATATTTTGAATTAAAGAAACATCATCCTCAAAAATATGTGTGTATATGTATATATATATATGTGTGTGTGTGTGTGTGTGTGTGTGTGTGTGTGTGTGTGTATTCAGGGCTAAATAAGAGCTTCCTTGCATTTTTTACCTTTATCCTCTAGCAATCATAAGGACATTTCTCTAGAATATTTAGTTGATTAATCAACTCTGAATTTGATTTTGTCTATGAAATAAGGTTGAAAATAAGTACACTAATTGGCTTATCCAAAATAAGGATAAACATTTTTTGCAGCACAGTTATCCCAATATAAAAACTGTTATTATTTATTCAGTCTCCATTGACACATAGTATTATGACATGATATTTTATATTTTAAGTATCTGTGGTTTTTACTTTTTAGTCTCTGATGTGTGTGTCCCTTTGGATCATGCACACTAGAGATTACAATATTTCATTAATCATTACTTTTTATAAAAATAGCATATTATTCATTTGTGTATTTATTTAAAATATATTTGTTGGCTACCTACTATGTTACAGTTACTGCTCTTATTCCCAGAATTACATTGATCTGCCTTATTGGAATTAAACGCTTGTGTTAACAGAATGAAATAGACAAGCAACACACTTTCAAGTAGTAGTCAGGGCTATAAAGGAAAAGAAACCAAAATGACATGATAATTAGGAATATGTGAAGTGAGATGGGTGTTTCTGGTAAAAAGCATTAATATCTCCTCTGAGGTGGTGACATTGAAGTCAAAATCTAATCTGTGGATGTTTAAGTACAAAATCTTTGAGGTGGCATTTTCATAGAAATCAAGAATCTGTGTAGCAAATAAATAGGAGAGAAGAGTTTAAAGGGGTGGGTGAGGAACAGTTCTAGCGAAACTTTGAGTTAGGTGCCATATTCAAAAAGGTATGTCTACATGTTTGTGATCTTGTTAGATGTTAGTTTAATTTGGAATAAAGGCACTAAATAATTCCAATGAAATCAAAGACATAATCATCACAATATAACCTGAAACTTTTTTTGGAGAAGAAATTATAACAAAGGCAAAGCAGCAACAGGGAAAAGGAATTATGGGTAACTAGGTATATTAGTCAGAGTACTCTGCAGAAAAAGAACCAACAGAAGATGTCTGTAAATATGAGATTTATAAAGGTGTCGCACAATTGTGGGGATGGTAGAGTCCAAAATCCATAGGGCATTCTGTGAAGCTGGTGGATTCAAAGAAGAGCATGTATGAACTCACCAGGAGAGGTTCCCTGGCTGAAGAAGCAGTGAAAAAGTCTCTCCTCTCCCTTAAAGGCTTCAACTGATTGGATTATTTATTGTTATGTCTCTTGGTAGGAACACTCCTCCTTTTGGAATTAAGACCTATAGACAGAGCTTAAGGTTTCAGGGACAGGAAGCAAAAGTTTTCCTCATGGATCACTGCTGGTGATGGTGAGTGGTGACACTCTCATTTCCACCCCTTGATTCTTGGACCTGTGAATACCGGCTATAGGAGAAACAGCAACGTACAGAGGATTCTGATTCAGAGCATACACAACCCCTGGAGAACATTGCCCCAGCCCTGCAAGTTATTGCCACCTACTTGGCACAGTAATTGGGTCTTCAAAAAACCCTTCCACCATTCTATCAAGCCAGCTTCCCCTGGATGATGGAGAAAATGTTAAGACAAGGGATTTCATGTGCCCATTCCTGCACTTCTTTTGCTGTGAAGTGAATTCCTTGATCAGAAACAATGTTGTGTGGAATACCAAGATGATGGATAAGGTATTCTGTAAGTTCAAAGATGGTAGTTTTTGTGGAAGCATTGTGTGCAGGGAATGCAAACCCATATCTGGAGCATATGTTTATTCCAGTTAGAACAAACCACGGTCCATTTCATGATGAAAATGGTTCAATATAATCGATCTGCCACCAAGTAGCAGGCTGATCACCTTGAGGAATTCTGCCATATTGGGGTCTGAGTGTAGTTCTCTGCTGCTGGCATATAGGGCACTCAGCAGTGGCCATAGCCAGGTTGGGCTTGGTGACTGGAAGTCCATGCTGCTGTGACCATGCATAACCTCCATCTGTAGCACTATGTCCACATTGTTTATGAACCCATTGGGCAATAGCAGGAGTGGCTGAGGAAAGAGTATGAGTTTTATTCACAGGATGAATCATATTATCCATTTGATTATTAAAACCTTCCTCTCCTGAAGTCACCCCTCGAAGAGCATTCACATGGGACACAGATATTTTCATATTCTTTAACCACTCAGAAAGATCTATCCTCTTCTCCAGACCTCTGTTACCAGTTTTCCAATCATGCTTCTTCCAAACTATTGACTGTTTAGCCAAATCATTAGCAACAACCCATGAGTCAGTATACAAATGGACCTCTGGTCAGTTCTCTATTTCAGGAAAGGAAGCAAAATGAACAGCCAGATGCAATGCTTGAAGTACTACCCATTGGGAGGATTTCCCCTCACCAATGTCTTTTAAGGACATCCCAGAATGGAGTTATAGTGCTGCAGCTGCTCACTTCCAGGAGGTCTCTGCATATCATGCAGAACCACTTGTAAACCAATCCCAAGTCTTCTCTTTCTCAGTCAGCTGACTCTAAAGAACTCCCCAAGAAGCCATAGCTCTGATCTGGGAAGAAAAGGTAATGTGGCAAGAGTAGGGGCCATGGGAATTTGGGCCACTTCCTCATGTGACTTACTTGTGCCTTTAGGACTTGCTTAAGCTGTATCGCTTACATACACTTCCATTATATGATGGAGTGCTAGTGTGCAAGTCCAACTTCATGGTCTGGTGGGTAAGACAACAGCCCTTCTCCCATAGCCAGGATGCATACATCCAGGAATCAAGGGGTGGAAATGGAAGTGGTACCACTCACTTTTGTCCCTACTGATCCATTAGGAAATATTTTGCTTCTTGTCCCTGCAACTTTGAGTTCTGCTGCTCTATAGGTTTTATTTCCAGAAAGGGCAGTGCTTCTACCATGAGAAACAACAATGATTCCATTGAAGTGGAATCTAAGACCGCCACCTGGTCACTTTGGGCTATGCATGCCCCTAGAACAACAAGTCAAGAAGGGGATTACTTTAATGGCTAGGATGATGGGCCCTGACTATCAGGGAGAAATAGGACTACCACTACACAACGGAGGTAAGAAAGAGTTTTTCTGGAATATAGGAGATCCCCTAAGGCATCTTTTAGTATTGCCATGCCCTGGGATTAAAGTCAATGGAAAACTGCAACAACCTTATCCAGGAAGGACTAGTTTTAGAGCTATTGCTCTAAAACTTCAGGAATGAAGATTTGAGTCACCTCACTGGGCAAAGAACCATGGCCAGCTGAGGTACCTGCTGAGGGTAAAGGGAACATGGAATGGGTACTAGAAGAAACTAGTGATAAATATGAGCTATGACCAAATGATGAGTTACAGAAATGAGGACTGTGATGTTATGAATATTTCTCCCTTGCTTTGTAATTAGTATCTATGTATTTATACATAAATCAAATATTTTTGTTTTCCTGTTTATTTTATCCCCTTTATCATATGGCATAAGCTGTTTTGTTCATGTTATAGTATTTAAGTTGTGGGATATCAAGTTTAAGAGTGAATATTACCCAAGGACCTGCACCCTATTCTGGAGAGATTTAATGTGTTTCCAATTGTACATAGGATAGATGAGCAATTTTAGGTGAGGAAAAAATGTTTCTGATTTTGTTTTCTATTTAGAGATTAAGTGTGGTTTAAGGTAATGTGTATAGCTGCCAAATTAACCGGGGGTGGAGCGTGGTGCTCAGCTTCATGTGTCAACTTGACCAGGTAGTGGTGCTTGATTGTCTGGTCAGGCAAGTGCTGGTCTATCTGTTGCTGTGAGGACATTTCATAGACTTAAATCGTGATCACATTGGCAGCATCCACAGCTGATCGCATCTGAATTATGCTTAATCTAATCACCAAAGCTTTTTAAGGAGGAGTTAGAAGAGGCAGTCACTCTGCTTTAGCCAGCCAGTTTCTCCTGTGAGTTCATTGAGGACCTTCATCGGAACTTTTAGTTCATGTCCTGCCCTATAGATCTTGAACTCTTATTCCCTCATGGTTGCATGAGACACTTTTATAATTCTTATGTTTCTCTAGAGACCTCTAGCTAATAAAACCGGCAACTCAGGTCTCATGGTAACTTCAATGCCCATGGTTAAGTTTTCAGTCTCTACTAAGGCCCAATAGTAGGCTCAAAGCTGTTTCTCAAAAGGAGAGTGGTTATCTGAAGCAGGTGGTAAGGCTTTGCTCCAAAGTCCTAAGGGTCTGCATTGTGATTCTCCAACAGGGGCCTTCCAAAGTCTCCAAACAACATTCCTATTTGCCACTGACACTTCCAGCACCATTGGATCTCTGGATCCTATGGCCCAAGTGGCAGAGAAGCTTGGACATGCTGCAAACCCTCCTGCTGTTCTGGTTCCCACTCAAAACTAGCAGCTTTCCTGGTCAATGAGTAAATGGGCTGGAGTAGCACACCCAAATAAGGAATAGGTTCTCTCAAAAACCCATAGAGGATGACTTGGTCATAGGAGGGGCCAGATGCAACAGCTTATCTTTCACCTTATGAAGGATAACTCAAAATGCTCCACACCACTGGACACCTGGACATTTCACTGAAGTGGAAAGTCCCTGTATTTTTGTGGATTTATATTCCATCCCCTGTCACACAAATGACTTACCAATAAGTCTAGAGTAGTTGCTACTTTTTGTTTACTAGGTTCAATCAGCATAATATAGTCAATATAATGGAGTAGTGTGATGTCTTGTGCAAGGGAGAAACAATCAAGTTCCCTGTGGACAAGATGGTGACATAGGGCTGGTAAGTTGATATACCCTGAGACAGGACACAGAAGGTCCACTGGCTTGCCAGATGAATGCAAACTGCTTCTGGTCATCCTTACAAACAGTTAGCAAGAAAAAAAAAACATTTGCCAGATCAATAGCTGTATACCATGTACCACTCGATGAGTTGATTTACTCAAGCAATGATAACACATCTTGATTAGCAACAGCAATTGAGCCACCATCTTGTTAAATCTACAATAACCCACTGTCATCCTCCAACTACTATCTGTTTTCTGCACAGAATAAATAGGATAGTTGAATTTCAATGGGTTGGAAATCACCACCACTGCATCCTTCAAGTCCTTATCAGTGGCACTAATCTCTGCAATTTCTCTAGGAATATGGTATTGCTTTTGATTTACTATTTTTTTAGGTAGAGACAGTTTCAATGGCTTCCACTTGGCCTTTCCTACCATAATAGACCTCACTCCATGAGTCAGAGAACCTATTTAGGGATTTTGCCACTTGCAGAATATGTTGATTCCAATTATGCATTCCAGAACTAAGGAAATGACCATAAAATGGATCCAAGGACACATTGGATCCACTATGAGATGGACCTAAGCTAAAACCCCATCCATGACCTGACCTCCACAAGCCCCTATTTGGGCTTTTGGCTCAGATGATGTTTTCAGCTTCCTGAAATCAGTGTCACTTCTGAGTCAGTGTCCAATAATCCTCCAAATACCTGATCATGTACTTTTCTCCAGTGCACAGTAACCCTGGTAAAAGGTCATAGGTCTTCTTGGGGAAGGCTCAGAGGAACATTAACAATGTAAATTTGGGGCAGTGTAAAAGGGTCCTTCCCTGAGGATACTAAACCTTCCCCTCATTCAAGGGGCTCTAGGTCTGTTAATTTTCTCATGTCTGGGAATTGATAAAAGGGCCATGACTCTCTGTTTTTGTAATTCAATTTAAACTTCTGTTCACAACAAGCAGCCAACATCATTATACCTCCTAATTTTGCAATTCCATAAAGGTTTCAAAACACTCTCACCCAGGGCCTCGTCTCATATAAGAGTACTATCAGCAGAAAATAACGGTGATATTTTGAGCATTTCTTTTGGATCTCACCCCATGGACTGCCAGTGCCATCTTGATTATTGGAAAAGGTGTCATTACTGCCTTTAAGTATAGTCAGAATAGAAAATCAATTGTGAAAACCCACTTTTAAGATTCTGTTTCTCAAGAACCACTCCTGGCACCAAGCTCTATTAGTCAGGTCCTCTAGAGAAACATATGTAATAGGAGAGACCTTTGAATATGAGATTTATAAAGGGATCTCTTGAAACAATGGGAATGAAAAAGTCAAAAACCCATTGGGCAGGGTGTCAAGCTGGTGGCTCCAATGAAGGGTCTGGATGAACTCCACAGGGGGATGCCCACTGACTGAAGAAAGAATGAAAAAGTCTGTCTCCTTCCTCAAAAAGCTTCAACTGATTGGATTATCTTTTGTGTGGCCTTCCTTAGTTGATCACAGATGTAATCTGCCAAAGATACAATCAACTGACTGATAATGTAGTACACCAGCCTTCTGGTTTATCAACCATCCAGAAACATCCTTGCAGCAGTGGTCAGGCCAGTCTTACCTGACTAGACAACTGGGCATAACCACTTGGACAAGTTGACTCCAGAACGTAATCATCACAGTAGGGAAATTGCATTAGTCCAGGTCAGGAACAGTGACATCTTGGAGCTGGTTTTGTTGATGAAGGTGGTGAAAGTGGTTGAATTCCAGAAGTATTTTTAATAGAACTTACAGGGCTTTTGGATGAATTAGATGTGAGTGGTGAAGGTACAAAATAAATCCAAGACAACTCTGAGATTTTCAGTTTTAGTATCAAATTGAATAATGATGTTGATTGAGAAAGAGGGAAATCAAAGAGAAGGAGGAGTTGAGAGTGGAAGTATCATGCTTTCTATTTGATATATATTAATTTTGTGATACTTGTTAAACAGCTGAATGGAGATGCTATTTGGTAGGTAATTGTACAAACATGTCTAGAACTCAAGGTGAAGATAGCAGCTATTTGTGTAAATTTGAAAGAGATAGGTGTCTAGATGTTATGTAAAGCATGGAATTGAATGGAAAAAAGCATGGAAAGCCCACATAGACAAAGAAGAAACAAATTGACTACTGAGACTTGGAACACTCCCACCTCTCTCAGCCATGCAAACTTTTCCCCATTTTCCTTGATTATTATTGTCTGTAATCTAACAAAATCCCTAAATACTTTAAGTCTTGCTTTCAAGTTTGTTTCTCCATCATGGTCTATCTTGATTCATTTGACCATTCTTGGATGATACTGCTCTCTTGCAGGCTTCCTAAGTGATGGTTGTTTTTCTCACATATTAACGTGCCACAAGTTTCTGCTTAAAAACACGTTTTCATTTCTCTGGGATAAATACTTAATAAGGCAAATGGTGGATGTTATTGTAACTGCCATTATACCTTTAAAAGGAACAGACAAAATATTTTCCATAGTAACATTGCCATTTTTACATTCCCACCAGCAAAGTCAATTTTTCAGTTTCCTTTTCAGCTTCCTTGAAGTAACTATGCACACCTGGAATAAACCCCATTTATTTGTGCTGTATTCTTTATACACTCTGTTTGATTTGATGCACTAATACTTTGTTGCAGAGTTCTGTGTTTAAGATCATGAGCGATATAGGTCTCTAGATTTCTTTTATTAGTGCTGTCTGGTTTTGATGTCAGTACAACAATGAGTTGAGAGGTGTTCCCAACTCTTTTATTTTGTGGAAGAGATTGTATAAAATATTTATTAATTCTTTCTTGAATGTTTGGTAAAATTCTCCACTGAAAGCATTAAAACCATATAAATTTATCTTTCAGGACCTTGTAAATTACAAATTCAATTTATTTAGCACTTCATTTTATTTACTTCATTTTGGCACCAACCTGGTAGTGCATAGTTTTTGAAAATGTTACTACTTTCTTTTGAGCTTTCAAATATATGAACATTACCAATAGAACATTATTCTATTGGTCCTTATAATGATCCTAGGCATATTGTAATATCCACTGTAACATTCCTGGTATTAATTATTTGTACCTTTACTCTTTTTCTCATTATCCGTCTTGACAGAGGTTTAATCAATGCTAATAATTTTTTAAAGCCAGCTTTTTGTTTAATTTTCTCTAGTGTTTCCCCATTATTTTATTATTTTTCCTTTTGCTTAATTGGGGATTATTGTATCTTCTTTTTCTAGTTTTTGGGTTAAGAGTGTTAGATTGTTGATTTCTATCTTTGCACTTTTCTAATGATATCAGTTAATGCTATAAATTTCCTTCTCATCAGTACTTTAGCTGAATTTTGATGTGGTATATTTTCATCTTCATCATGTTTCACATCTTTTTAAATTTTCTTTGAGATTTTCTCTTTGACCAATGATCGAGTATTTTTTACTTAATTTTGAACTTTTGAGGTTTTCCTATTGCTTTCTCTTTCTATTATAATCCATTATGTTCATATTTCAATTCTTTATATATTTTAACCTTTCTTTTATAACCCAGTCTATGCTTTAACTTGATGAATATTCTAAGATTTTTTGACTAGAGATTGGATTTTGCTGATGTTGAGTGAATTGTTCTAGACACATAAATTAAATCCTGTTAGTTGGTGGGGTTATATCATTTTTCTATGTTCCTGTTGATTTTCAGTTAGTTACATCAGTTGTTGAGAGGTGAGTGTTGAATTTCCAGACTATAATTTTATATTAGTCTGGTTCTTCTTTTAGCACAGTTTTTTCCCCATGTGTGTTGAAGCTATTTTGTTCAGTGCATACAGGTTTATGATTGCTATATATCTTAAGCTGATTGATATTTTTATCATTAGGTAATGTCCTTCTTTGCCATTGTTACTTTTATTTGTTCTGAAGGTCTCTTTATCTAATATTAATCTTCAGATTCCTTTTATTAATGTTTGCATGATGTATCATTTTAATTTTAATCTACCTGTATTCTTATGTGTAAACTGAGTTTCTTATAGACATCATCCTGTTAAATTGTGTGAGAGTGTGTTTTTTTTTATCAACTCTGCCAATATCTATGTTTTAATTGGTGCATTTAGAGCATTTATATTTATTTATGTTAGGAATATATCTATCACTTTGCTACGTTTTACTGTTTGTTCCTCCTGTTTCTCATTTCTTTTTATTTTTTCTTACCTCCTTGTGGGTTATTTGGAAAATTTTTAGACTTCTATTTTGATTTATATTTCTGTGTATATAAATTTCTTAGAGTTTGCTGTGGGCATTATCATATGCATTTGTAATTTATATACCTAGTGTTGTTGATGCTTTATTCCTTTTTTGAAGCATAAAAACCTTATTTCTAGTTAGTACTTTTTAACAACTGATTTTAAATATATAACAGTCTTAGCATTTCCTCTATGGTCATTGAGCAGCACATTCAATACTGCTATAACTTTTGCTTCAAGCATAAAATATGATTAAAGATACTCATAAGGGGGAGGATAGTGTGTTGTATTTGCTTCAATTTTTACCCATATCTATTGTCCTCTCTGTTGTTGTTTTTTTTAAGATCCATCCCAGAGTCACTTTTGAAAGGCAAGTCTGAAAGCAACAAATGATTTTTATTTTTCTTCATTTGAAAACATCCTTATTTCCTCTTAATTCCTAAATGATTGTTTTGCCTGACATAGACTTTGATGTCAACAGCTCTGGTTTCACCACTTGAAGATTGTTGTGGCAGTTCGTTCTCACCTCCTTGGTTTGGCATAAGAATTTTATTGCTATTTGAATTACTATTCTTTTATTGGGGATGCAGGTTTCTTCTTGATTTTTTAAGACTTTTTTCATTTTCTTTAATTTTCAGAACATTGGTGATGATGTGTTTTGGTGCAGCTTTCCTTAGTTTATGCTATTTAGAATTTGCTTAGCTTCTTGAATTTGAAAGTTTGTTTTTCACCAAATAAGCTTCCAGCATTATTTTTTTCAAACAGTTTTTTTCACATCCACACACTTCCCTCTTGCTGTGACTGATCATATAAACATTACAGGTTTTGTAATTTTCTCACAGACCCTGAAGCTCTGTTCAATTTTTTTCAGTCAGTTTTCTCCTTGTTATTCAGACTGAGTGAATTGTGTTGACTTGCTAAGTCTATACTCTACGCTCTAGTAAATAACTGATGAAAGATTTTTATTTCAGCTAGTGTATATTTCACTATACACTATATATTCAGTTCTATATTCCAGTTTGGTCCCTTTTAAAAGTTATTTCTCTTTTCTGTGATTTTGTAGTTTTTCTTTTTTTTAAGAGAATTTTTATTGAAGGATGAAGCATTTTTATGATAATTATTTTACTACCCTTGTCAGAGAAATTGAACACCTAATTCATCTCGACATTGCTATCAATTATTTGTCTTTTGTCATTCAAATTGTGGTTTTCCTACTTCTTTGTATGATGAAGACAAAGCCTTTTTATGCTATCTTGGACATTGTTCTTATTATATTATGCAAATCTTGATCCTATTTATTGATTTATTTTACCAGGCAGTTGATTTGTTTAAGTTCAGCATTCAGATTTGTGTATATTTCTGTTAGTCTTAGATAAAATGAATTTTCTGAGCCCTTATAATGCTATTCTGATCTGCTTCTTTCTTTTAGTGCTGCTGTGATTCCCAGTTAATACATGCTGGTGGCATCTGTTGGTGGGAAGTGTGCTCCTCTGGGTTACTTAGGGTTGCTGGGCCACCAAGTGTGCCAAGGTGAAGGAGACAGTAACCATTGAGCCTGGGTTTCCTTATGCAACATGGTTGAGGGCAGTGGGCCAAAGGGATTTGCTGCTGCTGCTAACAGATCCTGATACCTTCCAGTGTCCTAGGTGTGAAGCAGAGCTTGGGACAATGTGGGTCTTCACTTCTGCCATTATAAGCATATCAGATTTTATGGCATTAATCAAATCTTATAGCAGATGCTGGGAAGGATTTCACTGTTACTGCTACTCTTCAGGTAAATCAGAAAGCCTGAAACTGATGTCCCCCGTGAAGTGACGTCTGTGGTTCCTTACTTCTTTTTTGGGCTTCCTCTTTCTTGGTCCTTTGGTCAGAGAAATAGGTTTCTCTTCAATTATTTCTATATGTCCATGGGCAATTTTGGGTTGAAGTCCCTATCAATGCTCAGTTCAGGGTGAATTGGAGACAAAAGGAAAATCATGGGTGTTATGGATTAAATCATGATATCCACAAAGGCAATATTTAAGTCTTAACACACAGTTCATGGAATTAGCCCATTTGCAAATAGTGTCTTTGAAGATGTTATTAGTCAAGGTGGAACCAAACTGAACTAGATTAGACCTTAATTCAATATGACTGGAATTCTTATAAGCAAAGGAAATACAGGCAAAGTAGTAGCCGACCAATGCTTCAATAGACCACCATGTGATGGAGGTAGAGATTGAGTTATGGATTTCCAGCAAGCCACCATCAGTACTCAAAAGACTTCAGAGAAAGCATGATCTTGCTGATACCCTGAATTTGGACTTAAAAACATATGATATAATAAATTCTGGTTGTTTAAGCCAATTAGTCTGTGGTATTTTGTAAAAATAAGATGCTGAGACTCACCATATAATCGTTTCTCAAGTCCTTTTTTAACCTAGCTATTCTACCAAATTATTTTCAGTCCATACAGTCTTTTCATCATTATCTATTGAATAATTTCCAGGATATCTAGTTGTATTTAGAGTGGTAGAACAGAGATGTGGGTCTATGCTAGCTGTTCCAGAGCTTCAGTCTATTGCTTTTTGTTTTAAAACAGATGACTACATTTCATTTTCATGTTATGACTTGCCATAAACAACACCCAGCACCTTTTCTCACTATTTTTATGTCTAATGGAATAGGGTGTGCAGAGTCTGGCCAGGTTGCAGACATACTCATGTCACAATGTAGTCCTGGTGCAGATGTTTCTCTCCCTCTAGGTATTATTCAAAGATGACAGCTTTCCATGTCATTTAGAAGGGCATCAGAACACTATTAACCATGTACCAATTCCTGAATCCAAAGAAGTCTATCAAAATATATCCTTCCCTTTGTCAAAAAAGATTCAAGATTTGTTCAATTATTTGAAAGGGATAAATTTGTATGCCACAAATCACTGTGCCTCTCAAAACTTTACTGGTATATCTTCCTTAATCTGGAGATGAGTGTCTTACTTGGTCTTGAACTGCATTTTCCAATTTCTTAATATCCACATAGACTGATATACTATGAGTTTAATCGAACAGTGTGATGCTTTATGGAATGTCTACATATTTCAAGCCATTAGACTATGTTATTTCAGAGATAGGAGAAATTAACATTGTACTGTGGAAAAGTTATAAATCTATATTCTTATCAATCCCAAAAGAATTCAAAATGTGTCTAATGCTCCTTTCTAAATGTAGTGCATCATATATTGCCCTGATCAACTTTCACATGCTATGTTAATACCATGTTTCTCTGAGCAACTGAGCTCTTACTTGGTCTTTGTGGGACACATCTAGTTTTTGTATGAGTTAGAATTATGAAATAAATGTCAAACTGATGTAGTGTGCCACTTATCTTTAAGGATGTCATAGCTCTCTCCCATTCTCCTTGGGATATAATATTCTTTTGAATTATATTGTTACTTTGAGGTCATGGACATTTTCAGATTTTTCAAACTGGCATTTTTTTTTTTATTGTGAAAGCTTTTAGCCTGACCAAGTAATCACTGTGGAAGTTCTGTCAAGCAGAATGTATGACCCTTTCAATAATAAAGTTTGCCAACTTGTCTGCTTAAAGTGTTTCTTCTCCCACCATTTGTCATAGCAGTTATGGTATTTCATCTTCATTTGATGTGGGAAATTTTATCGTGGAGCTTCCAAGACCCACTGTGACCATGGATTAGTTCCATATCACGGAGTGCTTGACAGTGTGCTAATACTTGGTTCATGAGAGAATTCAATCACATCTATAATCTCTTCCCTATCTAACCTTTGGTCTATTTGAATTCACTCTCAAGACCTACACACGATTTCCCAGGTCCTGAAACGATGTGTTGACAAAGTCTTGCAGATTCTTCAGGGTATTGCCCTTTTACTCCTTCAAAAGGGCCAGTCTGTCTGCAGTTGTATTGTCATGTAACCTAATTACAGTTATTGGTCAGGATGGGAGGTGGAGGTACATCCATAGGGAATATATGATACCCTGTAAGGCACAGACATCTGTGCAGAAGGAATAATAACATTTACCAAAGAGAAGTGGATCACTTTTGCAGGAACAATTAGTTCAAAGAGATTTATTTCAAGTATTTTAAATACATCAACTCAGATTAACCAACCCCATGTCCCATGGACCCATTCCTTATAAATGAGGACCTTCTCTTTAAGTTTAAAGGTTGGTTGAACTGGCCAAGGATTCATCATTGATTAGAGATATGCTACTATCATGAATAAGTCTTGAGCCTAAAGCCAGTTTGTTTTGTGTCCCAGCTACAGAATATGATTATGTTCATTGGATGCCAGAATAGTTCTCTGATATTTGCACTTCACCTTCAGTTAATACTCACCCTTGTCCTTTCATTGTCTTTCTCCAATGCCATGATACTTAGCAGCAGTCATGTAACTTCATTGACTCATAATCAATACTCCCACCATACCACATTTTCCTGAACTTTCCATCAATATCCTATACCTAGTCCACCATCTGTGACTTTTGCAACAATTGCACCTTTGTGTAGGAACTGTTACTGTTTTGCCTACTACAATTTATGGGATCTTCATTGCCAGCCTATCAGTGGATAAGCCAGCTCCAAAGTTGGACCTGAGAGTCTACTCTCTTGAGCTCTCCTGGACCCAACTTAAGATGGTTCCCTAGGAGCCATACTGGAATACATACTTCGGAACAAATATTTTGTTAGAAAATCATTTCAGGGTCAACAAATGTATAGAATTGAAGAAATCATGGGAGAATTGGAACTGCAATGCAGTTACAAGAAGGTCTTCAAATAATCCCATAGAGAGTTTTGAAGTCAGGATTACCTTTCTGAATTGTCCTTACTATGTGCAACAAGAATGAAAAATATACTCACATGAGTTCTAGCCATTGAATCAGAGCTGCTTCTGGGAGGGGCTGGCATTACGGTTGAGACAGCTTTCTTAGGTTGAAGCAAATTCTCAGAAAAAGACTCATCTGGAAGTCACCATATGCCAACACTCCCAGCAGGTAAGAGAAAAGAGTTCTCAGGACTGAAAGATGAATTTTAACTTCTACTTTCTCAATTAATGTCTAGGCCACTCTCACTCATTACTTAAAGGTTTAGCATTTTTTCCCACCCTTAGCACAGGTGTCATTTTTTTGTTATTTTGCTATCCACATTAATCCATTTGTGTCAGTCAGGCTGGTTTATGCTACACTAAAAATGTGCCCAAATCTCAGTGGCTTAAATGATAAGGGTGTTGTTCATATTTATGATACATGTGTAGAATTGGTTGCTAGGAGACTTTTCTCATGTTAATGACTCAGGGTTCCAGACTAAAGGAGGATATGTTTGCTTAAGCATCTTGTTAACTGTAAAAGAAGAGATGGAGGATGGTGAATTTTAATCAATTCCTAAAGTTCCAACCATGGAAATAAAATCTGCCATTTTTGCTTGTTTTTCATTGAACAAAGCAGGTTCTATGACCACTCAAATCTTTAGAGGACTGGAATGAAATCCTGCTATGTATTCAGAAATGGAATGAACAGATAAAATGCTAAAATTTTCAAAACGCTGTTTAACCTTTGAGCTATTGTCTATCATCTTAGTTTCTTTAGTTTGAAATTCCCAATAATCTTTTCCTGTATCTTGGTTTAGTAGTCTCCCCTTTAGTAATATTCACGACCTTGATATTACTACAAATCCTTGAGTTTCATTCCTTTCTCCTATGACACTTCCTATTTTTCAAGGGTCCATTTCTAGTGGAGACAATATGGTGATTCATCTATCTGATCAATACGCTCAAATATTTCACCTTAGCTCCTTACCAAACTTGAATTTTATGAGACAAACCAAAGTGGCTCTTTGGCCTACCACTCAATTTGCTTACTCCTCAGCCTTTCCACTAAAATCTTCTAAAAACCTCACATCCTTATTAGTACTTCAAATTTACAAATTTACAGTGACAACAATGATGAAGAAAATTCTGAATTTTCCAAATTCTAAAATATGACAACAAATTTCAAGTGCATAAACATCATAAAAATTACAAAACTGATATTTTTCTAAGAACTTTACAAATTTGAACAAACTTGATCATCACAAAAACATTATATGGTGGTTATCATTATTATAAAAAATTTATAGATGAGGAAAAAGAAATATAAAATATTAAGTAGCATGTTTCTGGTAACAGGGAATAAAGAAGCAAAGATAAAGACAAACAAATAATTTGCCTAAGAAGTGAATACTCAATCTCTAGTTCTCCATTAATAATATGCATCTCTAGCAAATTCACCCTAACATCTCACACTCTGTTCCTTTATTCTATAGATTCTCTACCTTCTCAAGTTTATAGAAATACTTGCTTTTTGTTTCACCAGGAAAATAAATGTGCTCATGAGAGAACAAATTCGTATTCTCCAGTGTAAACAACATGTTTAGTCTGTACCTCCAATCTTCTATCTTGTTAATCATATAAAATTTTTCTTCCCAAACTTCTCATTTGTGAAATACTGTCATTCTTGCTGAGGTATTGCTACTTTGTTCATTCTCTCTAAGTCTTTATCATCATTTTTATTTTCCTCTTTACTGGATCATTGTCTTTATTCTTTATTAAATTATGTGCTTTAAGTTTAAACTTGTGTCTTAATCACATATTTTAAAAGAATATGCAAATATTTATCTAGATGCATTATACACTACTACTACATCATTTTTCTACTCTAATTTTCAACAAAATGCTTGAAATATTCTCTAAACATCATACTTCCCCATCTCAATATATACCTCTTGGATCATGTTTTCTTGCTCAAATCAGGGATTTATATTTCCAATTATCCTGAACAATATGTATAAAATTAAAAGGGCAATAAGTGGTGTCTATAGGAGTGGGGTGTGAATTAGTGGCAACTATTTTTGTTTTTAAGAATTCAGTTTGTTTTTTTTTGGGGGTGGGGGGTGGGGGGTATTTAAACATTTATTTACAATCCTAAAGTCAGGGGAGAAAGAGATGTACTTTCATGGAGGTATGAGTTGGCTCAGAGACAAAAAGGTAGCTGAGCTTGGGTTTTTATTGTGAATGTGGGTGGGGCCATATTAGTTCCTGTCTCTAGGCAAGGTTGTCAGCTCTCAAGTAGGTACATGCAGGGTTCTCACCAGGTTCCAGATGTGGAACAAAAGGGAGGAGAGAGGGGTGAGGATTAAAATATGTGATATATAATATCACAAAATAGGGTCAGACTCCTCATTACATGAGATTACAATAACCCCAGTGCTGATCAATACCAAAGGTCTTCTTCTCAGTCTCAGACTGATTGTTCATATAAACAAGGTGGAAGTTGAACTGGAGGTGGAGGTGGAGGTCAAGCAAGGCATAGGTGGAAGTCGAGCTGGAGGTGGAGGTGGAGCTAGAAGTTGTGGTCCAGGTGGAGGTTGAGGTGGAGGTCATGGTCCAGGTGGAAGTGGAGTTTATGGCTCAGGTGGAGGTCATGGCCTATGTGGAGGTCAAGGTAGAGGTCCAGGTGGAGATACAGGGTCAAAATCCATGTGGGGGTCCAGATGGGGGTGGAGATTGAAGTCCAGGTGGAGGTGAAGGTCCATCTGAAGGTGGAGGTAGAAGCCAAGGCCCAGAAGGCCACCAAGGTGGAGTAGGTGGCCCGTATGTCAGCTTTGATGAAAGAGGACATCTCATAGGGTGGTCCATGAACAGTGGTCCTAAGAAAGGAGGGAGCCCTCTGGCAGTCACATGACCATGTGCTCTTCAGTTGCCTCATTCCTAAGTAGACTTTCTGAGGTGCTTTTCCTCAGGGATGCTGCACCATGTCCTCTCAATGGAGGGTTCTGACTGTCATGCCTTCCTGCCATTGGTTTCTGCATCTTACATTCTTCTTGTAAACTGTTCTCTTTGGTTTCCTCCAAAAAACTCTATCTTAACTCATGTGTTTCCCTGTTCTTCTCAAACACCTCTCTTTGTAAAGCAGGATCTCTGAGCCAGTTGTTATGAGCCTTCTTATCAGGAAGAATGATCTGGTGTCTGAATGAGCTCTCTGACTGTTACATTTTTCATTCAATTTCTTCCATGCTTCACATATATTTCTGTGCTTCTTTTGCAGCCAAATTTTGCCTTTTCCTCTGCAGCTGATAGGTACCTCTCATGTTCCTGCTCCTTATGCTGTTTTCATTCCAGCTTTATTTTTTCTCATCATATGTTTCCTGGAGCTTGTCTGTGTTTATTGTAAGCACTTTATTTCATTCTTGCAATGCACTGTTCACAGACTGAAATGCATGACAGTCATCTTGCAATTTTTAAATATTTTCTTCCAAGGTGCAATTGTTGGTCACCAAGCCTCGAAGGCTATATTGTGATATTGATATTGCAAGATTTTCCAAGTCTTGGTCCTTAATATTCTCACCTCCTTCCAATTCCAATGGAAATCGCATCTTTTAAATCATGTCACCCATGATTTTGTTGATTCTGTTCAGTGTTTTGTTGCTATGCATAAATGGATTTAATTCATCTGAGAGACTAAATTTTAGTTTGCTTATTTTGTCAACATAGTCCTTTAGTTTGTTGATCTGAACCCCGTCACCTGCACCCCCACCACACTCCAATCTCTCCCAGCTGGATCCCCCTCCAAGCACAACCCTGCACCACACTCCCACCCCCCAAAACTCAGTTTTGATATATATTTTTTTAATATCTAGCAGAAGAGCGTGAATTCATCAATGACAATATGGATTTGAGTGAAATAGTGTTTAATTAGTCTTGAAAGAAAGGTTATGTTTTATAATATGAAAAAAACACACCAGGGGATTCAAGAGTGCAATTGACCTGCACCACATAGGGTGGCCCTGGTAGCAGAGGCCAAGGAACTGAGAAGTAGAAAGCTGGAAACTGGCATGGAGGTGCAGAGCCAATTGGAGTACATGGATAGGGAGCTGGGGACTAGGAAGTAAGCCCAGCTGTATTCCTTAAACATGCTACCTTCACCAGTGCAGCTCTGTGACCCACAATTCACCCCACATCCTATGTACCCAAACCCCATCACCTGGTCCTGTTCCCCATGCTCCAAGCACCCCCAACAGTCCAGTCCCCGGCCTGTGTACCCACCTAACACTGCACCCCAAGTGCAGTCCAACCCACTTCTCCTGAACCCCTCCTGAGCACTACCTCCCCTCCCTAATCCTGCAAGCTATTGTTGGGCATAAAGACCTGGGCAGGTGCTAACCTCCATACACAGGCTACCCTTGCCCCCAGCCCACAGTGTTTCGTAGCCTCACTCCACACACACACACACACACACACACACACACACACTGCCGAGCTCTGCACATCAGTTTACAGAACTCTTAGGCCCATGCATATATGTGGGCCCCCAATAATGTCCTTCAGCTCTAGGAATATCAGTTTGTGGCAGTCCTAACCTGTGCATGCACATGGCCCTCAGTTACACTTCCCAGCACTGAGAAAGTACTGACCTTTCACAGCTGGGTCACATCTACTGCCAATACAAGAAGGTATAAAACTGACCTGCTGTCACAGCTCTATGCATGTATACCAAGGGCCCTGCACCCTAGACCAGTGCACAAAAGGTCTATGCTCCCCAGACCAGTGAAATCGCACAGCCATATCCTCCCCAGATGCTGGGCACCCATGTTCAAAAGCACAAGAATAACATATCCAACGTGCACCTATACAGGCCCTGAAACAAATCACTGCACTGTTGTGCCCCATCCCATACCCTGCTCCCTACTGCACATCCATCCTGCAAACACAAGGCCTGAGACTACTGAAAGGAATCAACTCCAAAAGAAAATCAGTCAAGATACTTACATGTGATGAAAATATAAGCATATCACAATCCAGACAGTTATAGCCCTGCCAAATGGCCAATTTAAAACACCAGAGGAGACACAGATATTGGGACAACTATTCAAAGGTGTTCATATAACTCTACTTAATAAAATAACTGGGATGGAAAATGACATAGAGGAGATCAAGAAGACAGTAAAAGAGCATAAAGAGGAACTTGAAAGAATAAAAAGAATAAAATAGCAAATGTCATAGAGATTAAAGACTCTGTTGACCAAATAAAAAACAAACTAGAGGCACATAATGCCAGATTTGAAGAGACGGAAGAAATAATAAATAATATATCCTGAAGGGATAACTGACTTCAAACAATCAAAACAGCAAATAGCAAAAAAGATTGAAAAAAATTGAATTGGATCCAAGGACAATAGATAAAACAAAGCACAGAAGTATAAGAATCATCAGTGTCTCAGAATGAGAGGAGAGGAGTAAATGATTAGGAAGAATAGTTGAAGATATAATGGGGGAAAACTTCCCAACCCTTCTAAAGAACATAAATATACAAGTCAAAGAATCCAAAGAACTTCAAACAAAATAAATGCAAATATGGTTTCACCAAGACACATGCTAATCAGTCTGCCAAATGTTGAAGAGGAGGAGAAAATTCTGAAAGTGGCAAGAAAAAAACAATCTATGACATACAAAAGAAACCAAATAAGACTAAATTCACAGTACTCAACTACCACCATGGGGGTGAGAAGGCAATGGTATGATGTATTTAGGATTCTGAAAGAGAGACTTCTAGCCAGGAGTTCTGTACCCAGCCAAAATGTCCTTCACAATTGAGGGAGAGATTAAAGTTTTCACAGACAAAGAAGTCCTGAAGAAATTTGTCAATGAAAGACCAGCCTTACAAGAAATACTAAAGGGAATTCTGCAAATTGAAAAAAAAAAAAAAGACAAGAGAGGGAGGTCTGGGGGAGAACACAGAATTGAAGAGTATCAGTAAGTGTAACTTAAAGGATAAAAAGAGAAAGAAGGGAAAGAATATATAGATCTGATAAATAAAATTTAAAAGATAAAATGGTGGATTCAAGAAACTACTTTTCATTAATAACTTTGAATGTTAACGGATTAAACTAACCAATTAAAAGATACAGATTGGCAGAATGGATTAAGAAATATAATCCAGCTATATTCTGCTTACAAGAGACTTATCTTAGATACAAGGATACAAATAGATTGAAAGTGAAAAGAGGGAAAAAGATTTTCCACACAAGTTGAAATCAAAAGAAAGTAGGACTAGTTATAGTAATATTGGACAAAATAAACTTTAAATATAAAGACAACATAAGAGACAAGGAAGGATACTATATACCAATTAAAAGGTCAATTCACCAAGGAGATATAACAGTCATAAATGATTTTGCTCCCAATCAAAGAGCTCCAAAGTACATGAGACAGACATTGGCAAAACTGAAGGGAGTGATAGATGTTTCAACAATAATAGTAGCAAACTTCAATGCGCCATTCTACTCTATAGATAGAACTACCAGACAGAAGATCAACAAGGAAATAGAGAAGTTTAATAACATGATAAATGAATTAAACCTAACACACATATGTAGGTCATTGCACAGGAAAACATAAGGATATATATACATCCTCTTCCAGTGCTCATGTAACAATCTCCAGTATAGAACATATGCTGGGGCACAAAGCAGTATTTTTTAAGTTTAAAAACACTGAAATTATTCAAGGCACTTTCTCTGAATAAATTGGAATGAACCTGGATCTCAATAAACACCAAAGAATGAGAAAATTCACAATATATGGAGATTAAATAACATACTCTTAAATAACCAGTGGGTCAAAAAAGAAATTGCTAAAAATCAGTAACTATCTGTAGACAAATGAAAATGATAACACAAATGATCAGAACTTATGCAATGTTGCAAAGGCTGTGTTGGGGGGGGGGTAGATTTATTGTCCTAAATGCCTATGTTAAGAACAAGAAAGAGAAAAAATCGAGGACTAACAGCTCACCTGGAGGAATTTGAGAAAGAATAGCAAACTAACCCAAAAACAGAAAAAGAGAAATGAAAAAGATTAAACCAGAGATAAATGAATGGGAGAACAAAAGAATAATGAAAAGAATCAATAAAATCAAAAGTTAGTTCTTTGAGAAATTCAATAAAATTGATGGCCCACTAGCAAGACTGACAAAGAAAAAAAGAGAGAGGAAGAAAAGCAGGAATGGGAAAGGGTGTATAACCATAGACCCTGAAGAAATAAAAGAAATCATAAGAGGATACTATGAACAACTATATGCCAACAAACTAGACAACTTCGATGAAATGGACAAATTACTGGAAACACACAAACAAGCTATACTGACTCAGGTAGAAATAGATGATCTCAAAGAACCAATCACAAACAAACAGATTCAATCACTCATCAAAAATATTCCTACAAAGAAAATCCCAGGGCCAGATGCCTTCACAGGGGAATTTTCTCAAACATTACAAAAAGAACTAACACAAATCCTGCTCAAAATTTTCCAAAAAACTGAGGGAAAAGGAACACTATTTAATTCCTTTCATGATGCTAATAACATTTAAATACCAAAACCTGGTAAAGATGCTAATAGAAAGGTAATCTACAGGCCAATCTCCCAGATGAACATAAAAAGTAAAGATTCACAACAAAAGAATAGCAAATTAAATCCACAAACACATTAAAATAATTTTACACCACAAACAAGTGGGGATTATACCAGGAATGCAAGGATAGTTCAATACAAGATAATCAATTAATGTAATACAGCACATTAACAAATTGAAGGGAAAAATCACATGATCATCTCAAGTGATGCTGAAAAAGCATTTGACAAAATTCAACATCATTTTTTTATAAAAACACTCCAAAAGATAGGTCAATATAGTCAAGATACTCAAAAGAAACTACCTCAATATGATAAAGGGAGTATATGAAAAACCAATAGCCAGCATTGTACTCAATGGA
The DNA here is from genome assembly GCF_023851605.1 of Tamandua tetradactyla. NCBI lineage: Eukaryota > Metazoa > Chordata > Mammalia > Pilosa > Myrmecophagidae > Tamandua > Tamandua tetradactyla. Next base: position 150,362,553 of record NC_135330.1, read on the forward strand.
GAGGCACTGAAAACCTTTCCCCTAAGATCAGGAATGAGAGAAAGATACCAATTGTCAGCACTATTATTCAGTATTGTGTTAGAAGATTTAGCTATAGTAATTAGGCAAGGCAAAGAAATAAAAGGCATCCAAATTTGAAAGGAAGAAGTAAAACTTTCATTATTTGCAGATGACATGATAATATAATTGGAAGAACCTGAGAAATCTACAGCAAAGTTACTTGAACTAGTAAACAAATTCAGGAATGTGGTAGATATAAAATTAATGTGCAAAAATCAGTAACATTTCTATACACAAACAATTACCTAGCTGAGGAGTCAGTTAAGGAAAAAATTCCAATCAAATTGGTAACTAAAAAGAATCAAGTACTTATGAATGAACTTAACCAAGGACATAAAACATGTGCACAGAAAGCTACATAACATTGCTAAAAGAAATCAAAGGAGATCTAAATAGGTGGAGAGACATTCCCTGCTCATGGATAGGAAGGCTAAATATAGTAAAGATGTCAATTCTGTACAAATTGATCTACAGATTCAACACAGTACCAATCAAAATTCCAACAACCTACTTTTAAGACTTGGAAAGGCTAATTACCAAATTCATCTGGAATGGAAAGAGACCCCAAATAGATAAAAGCATACTAAAAAAGAAGAATGAAGTGGGAGGTTTAAAACTTCCTGACTTTAAAAACTATTATAAAGCCACAGTAGTCAAAACAGCATGGTACTGGCACAAAGATAGAAGCATTGGCCAATGGAATCAAATCAAGAGTGCAGAAATAGACCACAAAAATCTATGATCAGTTGGTTTTTGACAAGGCATCCAAATCCTCTGAACTGGGACAAAATAGTTTTTTCAGTAATTGGGCATGGAAGATATCAATAGCAAAAGTATGTAAGAGGACCCCTATCTTGGACCCTACACAAAAATCAATTCAAAGTAGATCAAACACCTAAATATAAGAATTAACAGCATAAACCTTCTAGAAGAAAATATAGGGAAACATCTTCAGTCACTTGCATTCATTAGGGATCATCTTTTGTGTGTAAAGTTTAAGAGTTAACTCGCTATACTTTACACCCAAAGCACAAGCAACAACAACAAAAAAATAGATAATTGGGAACTCTTCAAAAGAAAATGCTTCTGCACCTCAAAAGACTTTGTCAAAATAGAATAGGCAGCCAACTCAATGGGAGAAAATATTTGGAAATCACATATCAGGCAAATATTTGATATCCTGTATATTCAAAGGAATCATGTAACTCAACAGCAAAAGAACAAACAACTGAATTATAAAATGGGCTAAAGATATGTATAGGTATTTTTCTGAAGAGCAAATACAGATGGCTCAAAAGCACATAAAGTGATGCTCATTTTCATTGGGTATAAGGGAAATCCAGATCAAAACTACAATGATATACCACGTCAACACGTATAAAAATGGTTGTTATTAAGCAAACAGGAAACTATAAATGTTGGAGAGGATCTGGAGAAATCAGGACACTTATGCACTGCTGGTGGGAATGTGTAATGGTGCAGCCACTAAGGAAAAATGATTGTGATTCTTTAGGAAACCAAACGTTAAGTTGCCCTATGACCCAGAAATAGCACTACTTGGTATATACCCAGAAGAGCTGAAAGCAATGACACAAACAGACATTTACACACCAGTGTTCATTGTAGCATTTTTCACAATCACTAAAAGATGGAAACAATGAAATGTCCACTATCAGATGAGTGGATCAACAAAATGTGGTATATACATACTATTGAATATCATGCAGCAATAAGACAAAATGATGTGCCTTAAAGACATAATGCTGAGTGAAATAAGCTAGACACAAAAGGATAGATACTGTATGATTCCACATTTATGACCAGCATAAAAGTATAATCAGAGGCTTATAATACAGAATATAGGGGACTTAAAAATATATAGATGCTAGAGATAGGTGTATGGCTAGTTAATGAGGTTGATCTCTAATGTAAGAGAATAGATAGAAGTGAAGGTGGTTCTCTAGTGGGTCTATAAGTAATATTACCATATTGAAGATGAACAGGATTCAAAGCAGTTGTATAGACCTACATGTCCCACTGATTAACACTTGAAATATAAATTAGATTTTGTAAGATTTACTTCAAAGCTATGATTCATGTACAAAGACTGTTTAAGTCCAGGGTACAGGGGAAAACTGCTATTGCCTGCTATGTACTGTGTTCAAAAGGAAAACAGCACTACCACAGCAACAGCAGAAGTAAATAATGGGGGCAGTGACAAATGCTAAGAGGAGATTTAGATTTCCTATTTGGTGAGGGTGTGTTTATTGATTTTCTTTCTTTTGAGAACAATGAAATTATCTAAAATTGAGAATGTTGATGGGCTTGGACTTTGAACACTATACATGATGCTTGATGAATGTAGGTGGCTGAAGGATGCACTGATTGAGAAGTTGATTGATGGATGATGGTGTATACATGAAATCATTTGTGCTGCTACAAAAAGGAACAAAGTTGTGAGGTATGCAACAATGTGAATGAGCATGTGGGATATTTCCTGATGCAAAATAAGCCAGAAGCAAAAGAACAACAATGGCATGGTCTCATTTAGAAAATGCTGAAAAGAACACAGGAGCCTAGATTGTAACTTTTTTTTTCAAGGGCAGGCACTGGGAATCGGACCCAGGTCTCCAGCATGGCAGGCAAGAATTCTGCCACTGAGCCCAATTGTAAGCTTTTACAGCAGACACATTAAGTTCAGAGGGGTGATTATATTTCTTTGAGAGGCAGTTATAACACACACACACATATATATATAACCCAATATCTAGAGATAAGAATGAAGTTGGTCAGTTTGGGGTTAAAGTAATTCAGAATACAGGGGTAAGGAGGACAGTGCCTATATTTTATAACCACACATACTCTGAGACAAAAGGAAGAAAGGTTTATTTGGTCTGGAACTGAGTTTTTCTGTAGCACACAATGTAATTCAATTTATCTGTATAGCTCATTCAAACAACTGAAACAAAGGGGGCACAGAATAAGAAAGAGGTCCTTTAATCCTGTATAGATTATTGTAATGCCTGGATATATCCTAGAACATAGTAAGCAGATAATCAAAAAGTATTAGCAAAGCTCCTTGAGGGATGAGAGAAAGAATATGGAACTATTAAATATCATCAGGGAATCCTCTGATATTGCATCAAAATTTAGGGATACCCAACTCAATAGGACATGCCCTTGATCCTGAGGGTTACTCTTATGAAGCTTATGTAGGTAAAGCTTCATACCTCTTCATCAAACATGATTCTTGGTGGTGGAGAAGCTTAGACTACCTGTAGGTATAGCCTAAGAGTTACTTCTGGAGGACCGTTTTTGTTGCTCAGATGTGGCCTCACTCTCTCTAAGCCCAACTCTGCATGTGAACTCGATGCCCTTTCCCCTACATGGGACATGACATCCAGGGGTGAAAGTCTCCCTGGAGAAGTGGGAAATGACTCCCAGGGATGGCAGTGTGGGATCAACAATTTCATTCAGGCCAAGACAGGGAAAAGAAGCGTAACTAATAATGCATTGTGGCAGAGAGAGTTCAAATAGAGTTGAGTGGCTACTCTGGAGGTTGTTCTTATGCAAGCCTTAATTAGACTTAGCTACCTGTCACAACCTGCTAAACCCCTACCAGGACCATTCAAGCCAATCCTGAAGAACACCTAGGGCAATTTATATGATTCCATAAGAGCTCTATGCACTAGTGTAACTTTCCAGAAAACTACAACCTCAAGATGAGTCTCTGGTCCAGATAAGTCCTGAAAGTTAGAGGGCCCAGCCTCAACAGAACAGCAGAAGATAGTTCCATCTCCCTACCCCATATTAGTGACAGACTCTTGCAATATGAAAAAGTCAGAATGAACATAGTCCAAACACCCCTAAAGAGAGGAATGAAAAGATCAAAGGTGATAAGGGAATTATGCAGTGAAGATAGGATTTAATAAATGAGTGTGAATATTGAATCATTAAATTGATATCTCTTTTAGTCAGCAGTATCTTAGAGCAGCTAGAAGTAAAAACCTAAAATTGTGGAATTATAACTCATGTCAAACTCTGAAATATGTTCTATAACTAATTGTGGTGCTGTGCTTTGAAATTTATTGCTTTTTTGTATATATGTTATTTTTCACAAAAAAAGAGGGAAAAAAGTCGATTATAATGATAAAAAAATATTTAAGCCTTTTAGTTTCCTATATTCTGGAGCAGCTAGAAGGAAAAAATCTGAGAGGATCATATGATAGCCCATAACAAACTCTGGGATCTGTCCTGTAACTACTTGTTGAAGAGTGCTTTGAAAACTATTGCTTTTTTATTTCTTTGTTTCATATATATGTTATACTTAACAATAAAAGAAAAGCATTAAAAAAAACACATCCCAACTAGCTTTTCTCATTAAAAACTCTGAACTGGCCCTAGGAATTCTGAATCGAGATAATGAAAACAAGAAAGCCATTTCAGACATTTTATGATCCAGGAGTTTTGTTCTCTCAAGAAACCACCATTATCCCAATTCTCATTCTACATACCCAACAACTGGATTTTTTTCATAATATAGCTGACTTTTAAACCGAACTAATTTTCCTTTGAAATGAATCTTACTATTTTTGTAGGAAGCTAGGCTCACTGACAAATATCTGCGATTCATATACTATTATGGAAACAAATTAATAAAATGTATTTTCTATACAAGCATCAGAAATAGAAAAATCATCTATTAGAAGAAAATGTGGGAGGATTTTAAGGAAATAAAGATAGAATATAATTGTAAATTTTAATTATGTTGTATTAAAAAAAAACATACTCTAGTAGTATCAAAACCTGGCTATATTTCAGTTACTGGGAAACTTAGTAAAGCAGACATTCCCAACATTGATTTCAAATCTTCGTAATCTGTTATTGTCATAGAAACCCATATGTAAAATGCCTCCCACACAATGACATGATTTTTATGAGACCATCTAGTTATCAGCCAGCAGAGAGCCTTTATTTTCTCAGATATGTTTGCTCAAATTTGGAAAGATGAGGCAAGTGAAGGAAAACTCAGAACTGAAATTATTTTCCTTTCATATCATAATGAAGAAACAGAGGTCTGTTTTATGAGTTGGTTATAAAAGTGTTAAAAGCCTACTTAGAGTATGAACATATTTTGTACAATAATTGTAAAAATACTTAACTTACTACAAATACATTTGCAGTATTATGCTATGACCAGAAAAAGTATTAATAACATTATTAAGGATATTGTTTTAGTCTGCCAAAGCTGCCAGAATGCAACACACTAGAGATGGATTGGATTTTAATAAAAGGAGATTTATTTAGTTAAAAACTTACAGTTCTTCAGAGGAAAAGTAGTTAACTTTCTCCTGAGGTTCTCTGTTACATATCTGCTGACCTTCTCTCCTGGCTTCTGTGTTCAAACAGCTTTCCCTGGGGAGATTCCTTTCTGCATCTCCAAATGTCTGGGCTGAGTTATGAGTCCTGAGATGAAGTATGCTGAGCGGCTTGGCTGTTGCTGCATTGAGCTCTCTCCTTTTAGCCTCCAGCAAATTAAACTAAACATTACTTACTGTGAAAGGCACTCCCCTTAGTCACTGCAGATGTAATCAGCCATACATGAATTTCACATGCTAATGATTCAAGTCCACAGCTATAGAACTAAGTACCATCACCTGGTCAAGTTGACACTTGACCCTAACTACCATGGATATCATTCATTATGTTTGGACCATGTAAATTTTAAAAGTCATTATTTTCTCTAATCAAAGTAATTTTTAGACAATTTCCTTATATTGTAATTATCTATATAAATATGTATATATACATTTATCCTTTATTCTTTATGTACAAATATACACACAGATTTACACATTTGCACATATATTTTACTTTAAGAATTTATTTGAAATTTTATTTTGAAGAAAATCATGCCTCTTAAAAATGAAATAGACAATGCAGAAATGGATAGCACAATTCTGTCTGAGGGTAGCACAGTATTCAAAATACACTGAATAAAGTTGAATATAAGCATGGTAAAGGAAGAGGGTTCAGGTCATTTATGATACCAAAAGTAGAGATACAGGGATGATTGGGAAGGTATAACTTAGCAAAACCTAGAGTGAACAATGATGTTGATTAAATGCACAAATATAAGAATATTTTTGCATGAGGAGAACAAATAAATGTCAACATTGCAAAGTATTGAAAATGGGATATTAAGTGGGAAAAATATAATTATTTTTTTATATAGACCCATACCAGGGTCTGTAATTAACAATAACATTTTAATATGCTTCTATTGAATGTAACAAAGATAATATGCCAAAGCTAAATATCAATAAGTGGGGAATATGGGGAGGGCTATGGGATTATTTGTGGGAGAAATGGCAATGTTTTCATACAGATTGTGCTGGTGAAGTTATCGTTATGTCATTATACTAGGAACCATTCATTTGATACTTAGGTTGGATTGTATGATGTGTGAATACAATTGTTTAAAACTGAACAGAGAGATAAGAGTGCTGGAGAAAATGTGGAGAGAGAGAGAGAGAGAGAGAAATGTGCCTACTCACTGTAGATAGGGGAGTAGAGAGGTGCAGCCCCTCTGGAGGGCAGTGTGGCGGTTCATCAGGAGGCCAGGGAGGGGTTTGCCATATGATACTGCAACCTTGTAGTTGGATTATTCTTAGAGTTGCTGAGAGTGGGGCCACAAACAGGTATTTACACACTAGTGTTTATGGCAGCAATATTTGGATTTGCAATGGATGGAGGAGACCTAAGGGTAAATTGATGAGTAATGAAAGGAAGAATTGCCCTGTATACATTCAATGGATTATTTAGCTGCTGCACAAAGAAATGAAGTCACTAGGCATGCAACTAGGTGACTAAAACTTGCGGACAGTACATTTAATGAAATAGCCCAGAAACAAAAAAACAAATATTATTATGCCTCACTAATATGGACTGATTATAATATGCAAACTCTGAGAATTGAATTTGAGAGCATAGGTTATCAGATGAAGGTTATTGTAAAAGTTCCTAGATTGCAAGCTTTTACAGCAATCACATTTTTTTTGGAGTTGTAATTCTAAATTTCACACATATTTACACATATGCACATACATTTGACTTAAAGGATTTATTTGAAAATTTTATTTTGAATAAAATCATGCCTCTTAAAAATGAAATAGATTATACAGAAATGGATAGCACATTTCTAAATTCTGAGATGCTGAGCTCTTCATGCACAGCCTGGTTATTCACTGGAATTTTGGAATTTTGTATAACACCTGAGACTCAGAGCTAGAGTTCTGCAGCTTTGAAAATCAGCATTACCACATACAGCAAGTGTTACAAACACTGAAAAAGATTTCTATTAAAGATATGAATGAAGCTATTTGGGGTAGGACTAAGGTAAAGCAGACTGAAGGGTAAAGGATGATATTGACTATATTTTAAAACTTCAATTTCTGAGTGAGACCAAAGCAAGAGATGTTTATTTGGTGCAAAATTTACATTTTTGTAGCACACTATCTAATCTAACTTGTATAGTCTGCTTACTGGAACACCAAAATTACATCGGACCATGAATATGGAGTAAGATCTCATTGGTTTGTATAGGTTGGTGGGATGCCCCAATACATCCTAAAGTAACCTGGACAGAAGATTAAAAAGTATTTGCAAAGTTCCCTTTAGGCACTGAGGAAGAAGGTGGAAATATAAAACTTCCCCATCTGGGAAGACCTGATATTCGAGTAAGCATTGGGTACTGCCAATTTGATGGTCCAGGTCCTCGATCTTGGGGCTCACATTATGAATTCTATTCCTCCAAAAGAGAAGCCACACCTACTTATGATTATTCCTAAGAGTCACCCCCAGAGAACCTCTTTTGTTGCTCAGTTGTGGCCTCTCTCTAAGTAACTCTTCAGGTGAACTCACTGCCCTCCTCCTTATGTGGGACAAGACTCCCAGGGATATAAATCTCCTTTGCAATTTTGGGAATGACTCTAGGGGATGAGCCTGGCCCTGGCATTGTGGGGATGAAAAAGCCCTCTTGACCAAATGGGGGAAGATAAATGAAACAAAATAAAGTTTTAGTGGCTGTGAGATTTCAATTAGAGCTGAGAGGTCATTCTGGAGGTTATTTTTATGCAGTATATAGATATCCTCTTTCAGTTTGTGGTGTATTAGAGGGAAATATCTGAAACTGTTGAACTATAATCCAGTAGTCTTGATTCTTGATGATGATTAACTATAGAACTTTTAATGTGTGATTTTTTGTGAAAACTTGGTGACTGACACTCCCATAATTCAGTGCATGAACAGATGAATAAGACAAAAAAAAAAAAAAAAAAGACAACATAAATAAATAATGGGGGGAGACAGAGTATGGATGTTTTGCATGTGCTTTTTCACTTTTATTTCTACTTTTATTCTTATTTTTATATTTTTGGAGCAATGAAAGCATTTACAAATCTATTATGATGAAGGCACAGCTATCTGATAATACTGTGAACCACTGATTATATCATGATGGTTATATCGCATATGAATATATACTATATCTCAGTAAAATTGCATTTAAAAAAATACCAAATGCAGTGGTATTGATAGATTTCCTAATACTTGACTGAGAATTAATTGAAAACAATTCTAGAAATTATTCTATAATATGACTTTTAATATTAATTGATATCTGTATATATATTCTGTATAGAGGTAACACTGTTCAAACTATCTTTTTGAGAAACATTAATTGTGGCAGTGAACTGACAATCGATAAGTCCATAGTTTCAAGAGAGTGTGAAGTATTTTTGATATTAAAGCATAAAGTGAAGGCGAACAGCCATAGCACTTCTCAGAGGAAAGACTGATCTGTTTGATTGAGATGAAAAAGGCATGGCTATACACACAAAAATAGAGAATTTAAGACTTTTGAATATGCACAGATAAAAAATTTGATAGATCATCAACCTTACAAATAATATATTAGCACAGTAGAATGTTTGATACTATTATTCAACCCAAAAGGATGATATTTCCAAAGGGGCTAAGATTATTCCTTTTTCATATCAATTTAGCATCCAAGTCATTTATGTAGTGAAGATAACCTCCAAGTTGAAAAATCTTACTGTAGAGCTTTGTTTAAATCAATGCATAAAAAATGAAACTTATTCATAATTCTTAAATTGGTGAACATGATTATTCCCGATTTAAGAATACATCTAAATGTATTCATATACAGGTATTTGGACTGAAACAGCCCTATTTTATAAATTTAGTCACTGAACACTGGACTAGGATAAACAAACAAAACATTGCCTTTTATAAGCTACTTTAACACAGAAGCCTATTTTATGTTTGTGTTTTAATTGACAAAATTGAAAATCAGATACAATTTACCCAATCTTTAAAATGAACAATTTTCATTAAAACTGAATATTAAACTAAAAAGGGATTAGGATTTTAGCCACTTAAAGCCAATCCCAAACTAGGAGAGAGATAAATGCAGCATTGTAAAACAGAGCAGTGCAGTGCTGTCGCACTGAAGCGTGTTTGCCTTTCTGCTACATTGACTTACTTTAATATTTCCAGAGAATCATTTAAAACTTTTAATTAATTAATATCTGACTTCCTCACAAGGAGGGCTGCTAAAACGTCAATTATATCTATAAATATTATGAAACCATCCTATCCATTCAGCTTTTTATGTTACATGCTGCTTATTGAGGATTCCTATACTCCCTTGAATTACTTACACAAGTGTGACTAGATCTTTCCAATTAGATCCTAATATTTGAGATTGACACTCTACAATCTGTATTTAATAATACCCCCCAGAGAAATAAACATTTGTTTAGCACACACTATATGACTGGCTCCGAATTAGCTACCTGAACAGAGATAGGAGCTCTGACCTTGAGGAGAAAGACACATAAGCAAACAACTATGATACAATAAAGTGTCAAGAAAGGGGTCTATATAGAAGTTTGGAGAGGGAATCACTTAAGAATGAACATTACATTTCAGACAGTATCCTAAAGATAAATTTGGATACACCATTTTTTTCAATAAAAGCTTTAAACATTGTTTTTCCTTTAGTTTTTAATATGGAATTCTTCATGAATTTGCATGTGGTCCTTGCGCAGGGGCCATGTTAATCTTCTCTGTAGCTCCAATTTTAGTATATGTACTGCTGAAGTGAGACTGCTTTAACCTTTTTATAAGGCTCAACAAGCAATTATTCCTAGATTCTCAGTAAGTCCACTTTGACAGGCAGAATAGCTTTGCTATGATCATATGGAGTAGTAAGGAGTGACTTAACATTTCCAGTATGCTTATGTGATTACCAAACAAGTTAATCACATTACAAATCCATAGATCACTCATATGAGTATATAACCAAAGCCACCTATATATTGCCCCACACATGTATTACTTTAAATTTAAGCATCCATTGGATACCAGTACTCTATGCTTAAAAGACAAAATGGAATAATATGGAAACAAAAGGTAGTTTAACCAGATATCCTAAAAATTGGGGACTTTCAAAAAATTTTAATCCATTGTTGGATAAATACCTACAAAGCTTTTAAGCTTTTATGTTGATCAGAAGAAGATAAAATGAATCTATTTTCTTTATTCATAAAATGCAATTCCCTGTTTATCTATTGTATGCATTAACTATTCTTTAATAAAAACAAAACAGCAATTGAACAAACAATGCCTACACAGAAAATTTAAAAGTTAAGGCTTGGAAATATCTTTGAAAAGCTTTTTAACTGTAGATACTTAACTTTTAAAAGCTTACCTATTCCTGTTTTATTCAATCATTTTTGGTTAATTTAAAACATTCAAGATCAGTTCTATCTCTGAGTGGTCATGAATAAATACTTATAATTTTATTGTTCCTGAAAGAGTTTTACATAAAAATGCATGTTTAAAATTTTCAATCTCAGAATAAACCTAAATATGAATTGACAAATGCATTGCTTAAAATCTAATGTCGTCATTTGTACAGTAATTTATTTATGCTACCAGAAGACATATTTTCTTGCTATGCAGCTTCTTTTAAGTAAACATTAAAACCTTACATATTTTAAATGATTAAAACAGCTTCTGGCAAAAATAAAGTGACATTGTTGAGTCAGAAGTAAAATTCCAAAGGCATTCAAAATAGATACGCCATCTATATATATATTTTTAAAATTTTTAATTAATCAATTAAAAAAAAGACTTTACATGTGTGTCATTAAAAATAGCTCATGCGTGGGGTGCCCAGGTCGTTCAGTGTTAGAATGCTTTGCCCACTATGTGGGAGATGTGGTTTGATCACCGGTGTATACTCACTGTCCCCCCTCAAAAAAACAATAGCTCTTTTGGTATGGCTTATTTATCATTAGAACTTTTTATCTAGAGATCTTAAATCTTATAAACACTATTTTTTATTCTACTAAGTTTTCCTGAAAGTTCACTTTTGTTCCCTTGTAACCATCTAGTGAGGCCAGATTGGCATAGGTTATCCCTGCCAGAAAGGATGACAATTAAAAGACAATACACACAATAGAAAATAGGACCACTTGAAGTGGGCAGATGCTGATGATGCAACACAAACGTTTTTTAATGAATCATAAACTGAGAGCACAAGCAAGAAACAGTGTCAATCAGATATTAGAGAGATAGCAAGTAAAATGGGTAAATACGTTTTTAAAATCAAAATATAGAAATTGAAACCTGAGCTCTAAGCCTGTGCAATAATATATAAATAGTACATGGCTTCTCATCCTTAAAACTTTATGTAATAGTTACTATTGAGTGCAATAATGTCTGAACTATAGCTAGCATCGTGCTTGGTGCATAATAATTTCATAATAATGTTGGTTCTATTTATTAACTATTGCAATTTGAATTATGTGATTAGGAAAAAAATGGGATTACTAAAAAGAGAGAAAGTATAAACAATGCAGAAAAAGAATTTTCAACTTTTAGGATTATAAAAATAAAAATAATTGAGATCATTTTTTTAATGCGCCAAATTCAGAAATTCTGCTTCAGTTGGTCTAGGGCAGTGCATAGTCATCTGTTTTTATTCAGCCATCATAGAAAAGTACCATATTTGACAACAACAGCTCAAAGTAGTTAGATGTAAAGCCGTATTGGAGTTAAGGTAATAGCACTTGATGGTAACTTAAATTAATGGGAAGAAAGAAAAAAGAGAATCAGAACCTTTCAATAAAAAGGTTGATGTGGCAAACTCTATAAATATATTCTTGTTCACTTTCTTTCAGTTTCATTAAAAATATAAAATGATATGAAGTAATGAGTATGGCAATATGTCATTGGAATTGTCAAATATCTAGGTGGAATATTGATAACAGTAATTGTACCTAAGGAAAAATTAGAAATAGTTGAATACAGGAATGCAATTTCTATATCACACTAGATTTACATTGGTGTAAACCTGAATTAGACTTTGATAAGCTGTGTATTGCAACCCATAGAGTAACCATTAACAAAATAACACAAACTGTGAAAACATTATTAAAATAATTAAAATTTTGTACTAGAAAATATTCACATAATGTAAAATAAGCGTGAAAGGAGGGAGTAAGAAATAAAAAAAAGTATTGAGACACAGAATGCAAAAGCGGAAAGACTGATGCAAATCCAAACAAGTTATGAATTGGAAACCATAATATTGAGAAAATGACATTGTTCCCCTAATTATTCTACAGACTCATGTGATCATGATAAAAATCAAAACATTATTTTTTTTGCAGAAATTGTCAGGCTAATCTGAAAATTGATGTGGTATGCAAAGGACACAGAATACCCAAAATAATCTTGAAAAAGAAGAACAAGTTTGCACGTTTTACCTTATTTCAAAATTTACTCCAGTCTAGGTAATCAAGACAAAGAATTACAGGCATAAGGATAGATAAATAAAGTAATGTATGACACAGCAATTCTTCTCCTAGATATATACTGAAAGAAATGAAAAATTTGCTTATACAAAATTTGTATATAAATGCTCACAGCAGTATTATTCATAATAGCCAAGAACTGGGACATCCTAAATATTCACCAACTGATGAATGGTTGAATAAAAATATGGTATGTACATAAATAGAATGTTATTCACCAATAAAAAGTGATGAAATACTGATATATGGGAGAACAAGATGAACCTTATTATGATAATTGAATGAAGTTCATTGCAAGGACCACATTTTATGATTTCATTTATATGAAAATGTAAGAATATGCAAATCTATAGAGAAAGAAAGATTAGTGTTTGCCTAGGCCTAGGGAGTTGGGGAGGAATGGAAATTACCTTTACAGAGTACAGGGCTTCTTTTTAGGGTGATTAAAATATGATATAATTAGATTGTAGTGAGTGTTGCTCAACTCTTTGAATATACAAAAAACATTGAATTGTGCATTTTAAATGAATGAATTGTATATATGGATGTGAATTTTATATCTGTTAAACTGTAAAATTTAAAGAAATCTTCTGATATAGGGAATAGAAGGGATTTTCCTCAATCTGATAAATAGTACTTATGAAAATGCGACATCTTACATATTTGATATTGAAAGATGACATGCTTTCCCCTAAGATCAGTACCAGGACAATTATATGTGCCTTTACTACTTCTTTCCCAAATGGTACTAGAGGATCTGGCCACTTTCATTAAGCAAATAAATTAAATTAAATTAATCTAGATTGGAAAGAAAGGTGTGAAACTGCCTTTATGCACAGGTAATGAGATCATTTAGGTGGGAAATCCAATAGAAGCTACAAAAAAAATTGTTACATGAGTGTAGGAATTTTGCAAGATACATCATTATATAAATGTCAACCATATTTCTATATACAAGCAATAAACAATCAGAAATTAAAAGGGAAAAAAGGGCCAAACAATTACAGCAACATAAAATACATGAAATACTTAGGTGTAAGTATGACAGAGCATTTGGGTCTATACTAAAAACTACGAAAATTATTGAGAGGAATTCAATATTATCTAAATAAATTGATATATAACTTGCTCATGGGTAAGAAGTCTACATATTGTTAAGATAACCATTTTCTAACCGTCTACTCTTTCAACATAGTTCCATTAAAAATCTCAACTGACTTTTGTTCTACTTAAAAGCACAAGATTTGGCATTACGTATACTAGGAATGTGAAAAGTATGCTAAAATCCTAAGGTAAAGATTATGTTCAGCTGTCTGTAAAAATTCAGTTCTCCTACTGCCACCTTTATTTATTCAAACAGCCTTCAAAAATTTGTTCTTATGATATCCATAACACATTTTAGTCATTATTTGATGTAAGAAAGTAAATTACATATTAACTACTCTCTCTTTTTTGGCAGGTATCATTAGAAGGACACAAATTTTTAGGCATTGGATGAATTTTATCATCAGGCAATAAGCACTGATATCTCATGGATATAAATATTACTGCTGCTGCAGTGGTCATTTAGATAATTATCTACAATATATGCGTTCCAAATTGCTATGCAAATCAAAGCACACTTGGGCCCTAGAGTTTAGAAATATAGTAATTAAGGAATTAAATTGGAAGTATTTAAACAAGAAATTAAAAAACTTGGAGGAAGGTTTGGAGGACAGGGAATTACTACGTTACCTCTGAGAACCTAATGCTGCTGTTCACGTGAAAGATAATGAGAACTTCATCTAAGAAAAGAGCAAGGATACAATATACATTTTTATTGCAATTGATGGCTTTGATATTTAGAGTAGTTGGCTTAAGGAGAAATTATGATTTCATTGGTGAAGCTGATTATTTTCTTTCTTATCCAAAGCAAATCCATCAGTGATTATTTTCAAAACCAATCTTTGTGTCTACTTGTTCTCATATACAAATGTTGGAAAAACATGAAATATATTTTTACACGAAATATCACAGGGACACAAATACTTATACAAATATAGGAGATGCTCATGTCTTGATTAGGTTATATAAATCAATAAAAGACTAAATGATTGGAAAATCAGGTACAAGTTAATAGGATAAACCGGCATTCAATAAAGAATGCTGAAATGATTTGGACCATATATTAAGATGTTTCAAGAAGGGAGTGCATATATTAGTATAATTACTTGACAGTTTTGGCAGGGGGAGGGATCTTATTTAAATGAAACACCACAATGTCCACTGGTCATTTGGCCATGCAATATTACCTTGAAATCTGTCTGAACACATCAAATTTTGAGAGTGAGGACTTTTTTCATATACTCAATGCCTCATCACTTAATAAGAGTAATATTATGTTGCATACTTGGTAAGTCATGAAAACTAACTAAAATATATCTGTTTATATTGATATCAGTGAGAAATGAGATTATGCAAGTATATTGGGACAAATAATAAATACATTTTGGCTGACCTACTAAGGAATTCCAAATGATTTATACAGTCATTGTAGAACATTCTAATGTCTAGAGCCAGATAGCATTAAAGTGATTCTTAAATAAAGTTAAATACCTGTATCATCAGTCTAGGGAAGTAGGCTAATTCTCTTTTTTTTTTCCCCAACCTTTTCATCCACTAACTCTTTCCAGCAAAGGGAGAGAATTTACATAGGATATGCTTTTATCCTGCTGGGTATAAAGCATTTTGAACTGCAGGAAAGCAGTGCACTTTTTACATGACCCTGATTATTGGCTCATGTAGTGATTTACTCTGTGGAAATACATGCTGTGAAAGCCTTATTTCTTGGAGTAACAGCAGGCAAAACAGAGACTCCAGTTTTCTCATATACCAGAAAGATTAAATATTTGAAAAGCTGAAAAAAAAAAGAACCTGCAGTGATTTTTAGAAGTTATTTTTGTGAGTGCATGTGTGTGTGCACACGTGATTTATTTAACTAAGAAATTTTCAATGACATGCCTATACCCAAGCAAGGTCCATAGACTTTAAATGATTTTAAAAATATAAGACAGTTCTTGGGTTTTCTATACAGTTTATTCATGTGACTGCTGAGATAGCAGTATTTACCAAGAAGTCCAATATATTTTTTCCAATCTAAATGCAATTTGATCTCATTTAGACTGACTTCAAATCCATCCAACTCAACATGCTGACTTTGTAAGACAATTATTATTTCTTATTTTGAATGAACTAAGAATCTACTAGAAGACAATCTTTTGAAGTTTTCTAGATTTGAAATTTATGTGTAGCATGCACTTACACTGAGAGGCATAGATCCAATGTCTTTATAATCAAACCACATTTCCCTTTCGAAAGTGTAATATAGTTGATTATATAACAATTTACATATGCTATGTTAGTATATTTAACTACTAGTGGAATAATTTTGAAAAATGCTCCTACTATGCATTCAATCTCATTATCAGGAATTGAGCATCTACTGTATAGAAATGACATTGAGCTAACTTCTCAAAAATGCAAATAGAATCAATATAATCAAACCAGTATCAGTTCTTTGAAATTAAAATCTACTCTAAGTGTAAAAACAGTTAAAATAAGAAAATTGGTAATAGGTACTGACTCACAGGCACAACTATTAAAGAGTCATATTAGGAAACCAATGAATATTTGTTTGAATTATTGTTTCAAAATTTGACAGAATAGTATGCAAGTGTCCCAAAAGATAATTGCATAGGATTTGGGTTGAAAGGTTCACTGACATTTAATGCTAAAGATGAAGCAAAAGAAACTTTTATTATAAAGGGAATGGGCTGTCTAAATAAAGATTAGAAGGGGGAATTAGCCAAGATTTGTAGCTTGGTAAATATGGCATAGCTAAAATTTGGGGTGAAGTAGGAGAATGTATAAAGGTATACATAAAATTTCAAATGGAAAACAGATCACCAATCTATTCTAATGCCAGCTTATTTACTTTTTTTTTTTTTTTAAGAGGGAGGAAGGGAAGGAAAGACAGAGAGAAGGAAGGAAGGATAGAAGGAAGGAAAGGAAACATCTTCAAACATTTTCTTGTTTTATTGTATCCTGTTTGTTTGTTTGTTTTTTACATGGGCTGGGGCCGGGAATCGAACCGAGGTCCTCCGGCATGGCAGGCAAGCGCTTTGCCCGCTGAGCCACCGCGGCCCGCCCCAGCTTATTTACTTTTAATATTATTTTATAACTACTAAAATTTCATAGATGATTTGAAGCATGTAAGTAAAATGATTATAGCTTTATTGGTATTCTGAAAAATGATCTGGAAGGTATGCAAAGGAAAGCTAGAAAGGTCATCCATTATTTTATAACACCAAACTACCCTCCATCACCAATTTCTGCTTCAACTACCTTAAATTTTCATTATGTGATACATGCACCCATAATATTTTAATTCATATGCATATAGTGATTGTATTATAGATTTTGAGTAAAACTTTCCAAATGTCTATGAAGATATACAAGACTATATTAGAAATCTCAATATCACATGAGCAAGGAAATATACAACAGAAAAAAATCAGAAAAATGGGTATTGAGTTAATGAATAGCTAACGTCAATTATGAGAAGCAACTTTGAAGGATTCATGCAATAATTGGAGGACCACGAAACTCTGAAGTCAACCTAGGGCTTATGTTATATTTGTTTGAATCTAGAAAGAATATGGTACTTTACTTTTTGGTCATAAATGTCATGAATCCTAACAGCAAGAACTACAGAGTAGTGTAAGTATATTGCAGACAGTGTGGAAAACATAGCGTTGTATGAATAAGAAAATAAAAATCAAAGTCAGCAGCCATCCCATCACTTAAAACCAACAGCTGTGTCTTTTACCTTCCATTTGATTTTCTAAGTACAAAATTCATATTTTGTTTAAAATCTTTGATAGTATGTATTTAATCTTAATTTTGCTTTCATTGAAATGCATACATAAGAATGTCATATTTTAATTTCCTTTTCCTATGAATAATTATATATTGATTAAAATGTAATTTTATAATAATTGAAAGCATCTCTGGGGTGAATTCTTGTATTCAGTTGCTTGAAATATCGTAAAGTTGGAAAAATAAATATAACATATTTAGATAAAAATTTAGGGAAGTTACTTCAAATAAATAATCTTCACAATAATTAGAAGATGAAGGATGTGTTATGCTGTTTTTGGCACCCTGTGGAAGTGGCCACAAATTTAAAATAATATCTGCTAGCATTGTTAATGTTAGGTTAATATTCAAATACCGCTCCATAATTTTCTAGCTATTTACTAGACAGAAACAGGGAATAACAAAATAACAAAACAGTGAATACATAAACTAAAATTCATATTCTTTAGTGCTAATAATACCAATAATTAAAAGGTGTTCTTATATTTAAATTTTTTCAGAAATTATTGTACCCTTGAAATACGGAAATATTTGAAAACCTGGCAGGTCTCTAAATCATTGCCTTTCTCTCTCTCTCTCTCTAATTCTTTCTCTCTGCCTCTCTATCACTCTAACTCTCTCTACATGTGCAAATATGTATGTATACAGGAGTGTACATATTTATTATGCCATTATATGCATAATACATAAACACATATATGATAACCATGCATGCATTATATTTTTGAACTTGAATTAATTTCAGGTTTACAGAAAACTTGTGAAACTAGCATAAAGAACTCTATATACACTTCACTCAAGTCTACAAATGATGACCGTTTGTAAATTTGCTTTCAAATGATCTTTTTTATCAATGTATATGTATATGCATGCGTGATTATATGTGTATACATATTTTTCTGAATTCTTTCCAAGTACGCACAGATATAATGATTTTCTACCATGAAACTCTTAACCACATATTTCACAAATACACAGGACATTCTCTTACATACCTAGAAGTTACCAAATTTAGAAAATTTAGCTTAGAAACAATCCTCTTATCAAAATACAATCTATACTCAATTTTTCCTAATGTCTGAATATGTTTTTGCTTCTCCCCAATTCAGAATTCATTAAGCATGCATTACATGTATTTTTTTGTCTCTTTATTTTCCTTTAATCTAAAACGATTGGCAAGAATTCCATTGTCTTTCATGATGATTTAATTTTCATTCTATGATTTGCATAGAATGGGCCCATTTTTTAAAGATGCCCCAAATTCTATTTGTGAAATGATTTTGACAATAGGATAATTATGCATATTTGGCAAGAATAAAACATAATATTCTATGTTTCCTTATGCATCAGATCAGGAGGTGCATAATGAGTTTGACCCATTTTATATGGCATTCAGATGATACCGTTCAGCATTGACAGTTTTTATCAGGTCTCTACCCAATAGAATTTCTACCATCCATTGAGAATGAATGATTTATTACTATGATAGTTACAAATTTCCTTTACATTTGACAATGTGCACTCTTCTGTAGTATGTATGTATATATGTATGTACATATTATCACTGTGGATTCAAGAATCCTTATATAATTCAATGAATCAGAACACTCTAATGTCATTATTTTGACAGCCAAATCAACCCTGATTTGGTTAGTGGGAATACTGTTAAACTGGTTGCTTAGTATTTGTGACATCATCATGATTTTTGAAAATACATATATCTTCTTATTGCAAAGAATAATTTAGAAATGAATGAAATTAGTTATGTATGACTTTGAGAACCATGTTACAATTTTACATTTGATAAAGTGAGTATAATATGATGTAAAAAGCATGAGAAGAAAAAAAGTAAATTGGACTTCATCAAACTTAAAAGAACATTTACGCATCAAAGGATATTATCAAGAAAGCGAAAAACATAAGAAAAAAGGAGAAAATAGTTGCAAATTTTATATCTGAGGAGAAGTTAGTATTTACAGTATATAAAGAAATTCTGTAGATCAACAACTAAAACACAAATAACCGAATTTAAAAATGGGTGAAAGACTGGTATAGACATCATTTCTCCAAGGAAGACATACAAATGAATGATAATCATATGAAAGAGGTCAATGCTATCTGTTATTAAGAAAACAAAGCCAAAACATTACATTATTGGAAAAATAATGAAAATAAACTGTTAGAGAAGATGTGGAAAAATTGGAAAACTGATGGAATGTAAAAGGGTGGAATCACCATGGAAAATAGCTTGATGGTTCTTCAACAAATTAAAGAGAATTATCCTGTGTCTCAGCAATTCGTTTCTAGGTATATACCTAAAATAACTTAAAGCAGAGACACAAACTAATCCTTTACAGCAATGTTCATAGCAGCATTATTCATAAAAATCAAAAGGTGGAAACAATCCAAGTGTTTATCAACAGAAGCATTGATAAACATAATGTGTATACTTACAATGGATTATTAAATCATAGAAAAGAATTAAGTTATGCTAGGTGCTACAACCTGGATAAAACTACAAAACATTATGCCAAATAAATAAGCTAGACAGAAAAAGGACAAATATTGTATGATTCCACTCATCTGAATATCTTGAATAAGCAAATTCATACAGACAGAGTAGATTAGAGGTTATCAAGGACACAGAAATGGGGGGTAAGGAGTTATTGTCAAATGTGAATAGAGGTTTCTTTTGAGGTGAGGAAAAGTTTGATAATGAACATGGTGATTGTGGCAATACACTGCAGATGTAATTAATGTCATTGAATTTTACAGTTGAGAATTTTTGCAATTATACTTTCATGTTATATAATGAATGCAATAAAATTAAAAATTATTAATTACTTAATTAAATCCACAAAGGCAGGGAAAATTCCTAAAAGTAAATGCAAACCAAAGAAACGATCTAAAGTTTATGTTACATGGATAAATTAAACATATTAAAAGAAAAAATATCTCAAATTTATAAATAGCACGTCTATATGCCATTTAAATAAAGACAGATAAAGGACAACAATAATCTTTTATGCACTTCATTTCGTAGGTTTTTGTTTTGGGGTTTTATGAATTCTGAACCTATTTTCTACGCATTGTAGGATACAGCAAATAAAAATATGTATTGATGGTTTTGGCTTCTAGAATTCTCTTGTGTATATAGAAAATGTTGCATGAGAGAAGGCATCATTTTTCTAGGTGTAAGATTTTGCAATTTTATATTAACATATTCTGGTGAAGACATTGAAGCTGTAGGAGGATTGCACAAAAACTGCATAATTACACTCAGATAATACATTGTATATATATAAATGCTGAAAAAACAAAATTTCAAAAGGTAAATGTTAGAAGGTCTCTAGGACAAATGGTGAAGTGTACAACAGCAAACTAAATTATTTTGCCTGTCCTTTTGTGGTTCTTAATCATCCTTATGCTTCCCTCAAATGTATATGTGGTAGTTTTATGTACCCCAGAAGAGGTCATGTTATTTTAATCCATTTTTGTGGGCACAGACCTATTGTAGGTGACACCTTTGGATTAGGTTATTTCAATTAAGATGTGATCCAACCCATTCAAGATGGGTCTTAGTTCTCTGATTAGAGTCTATTTTAAGAGAATAAAACACATACAGAAGCTAAGAAGTAAAATTAAGAGAAGCACAGTGAGAAGAGCACCAGAGAAGATAGAGAGGAAGCCACTAAAGACAGAAGCTGAAAGCCACAAAACCTGGGAAAGAAGCACCAGTAAATGTTGCAATGTGGCTTGCTGTGACAGAGGAGTCCCAGGGGCAAGCAGCCTGTCTTTAGCATCCTTGTATCATTCTTTTGAAGCCCTGAGTTGGACATTTTCATGGCTTAAGAAATATAAATTATAAACCAATAAATCCCCATTGTAAAAGCCAACCCATTCCTGGTATGTTGCTTTTTAGCAGCTTTAGCAAGCCAAAGCAGTATATTAGAAATAAACCTGCTCTGTTAGAAGGAGATGTAATAGGAAATGAGCATGAATAGATTTTTTTGTTATATAGATTTTAGGTCTGGTAAGGTTCAGTATTACTCTTTTCGACTTGAAGTGTCTGCATTGCATAGGTTCTTTTATGTGCTGATACAGTTTTCCAAAATTTGGTAACAAATAAATTTCACTTAATTTTTATTATTCCAGTATCCAAAAGGTCATACTATTGGGACCTGGATTCTGGTACAGGAACCACTTGTTCACACTTGGCTATGCATTTCAAATGAAGAATGAACTCAGATTGAAATTGAGGAAGAGCTCGGGAATATGTAGATGTAAATCAAATCTTCCTATTGCATTACCAGAATACTAAAATCTTAACTAAATTAAGTCCATGTGACTATCTAAACCTGGAAATAACTGGGCAGAGATGAGGTTTAAATAAGTCAGTCTGCATAATTCAAAGATGTTGTAAATTATTTTCTCTTTGAGCTTCATATCTCCTTTCTCTTAAAACACAAGATGCTTGTTTTTTGGAATGGCTTCCTATTGGAATATCTCCCTCAGATTAAAAACGTAACAATTTTGCTGTTTAGCCTTTGGTCTTTCTAAATGAAAGACTTTTTAACAGATAAGCCATTTTCAATGTATTAAGAGAATACATCTCTAAAGTATTGAAATTGAATATTTTGCTGTTTGAATGAGAGAATTTAAGAATGTCAGAAGTATAAAAGTTTGACAAAAATGTCTCCTAATGTAAAAACAAAGACAATCAATTTCATTACTCTTCCCTGTGATATTGTTGCCAAATGTTCACTCATTTTTGTAGATATATAATTATGACAGAAGATCTTCAGGGCAAGATAGTTTAAGTTGCTTTCAATTTATTTAGACCAATTAATGAACAGAGAATGAAAGCAATTAATCATAATTAGTCAATTAACAATTGTGACTGACAGTCCAATTCACCTCAAAATATCAAATGGATATAGAGAAGAGCAGAAAAAAAAGACTATTTAACTAATTAATTAAAAGACTAATTAATGGTGATCAGGGTGACATCTCACCTGTATTATTTAGGATATTTTCAGTACATAATAAAGACCCAAATTTAACAGTGGCTTAAATACAATTAGTTTATTTACTCTAGTACAATAGTCTAATTTTAATCTTATTAAGGCTTGTAACAGAGGTCTGCTCCTCAAGAAAAACTAGTGGCCTGGCTTTTTCTAACTTGTTGCTGAATCCTTTCCAAAGTGATACCCATACTTGCATTTTGTAAAATGGAGCAAATCTGACCGTTTTCCAGGCACTTCATTTGAAAAAGTGGGAGAAAGTGTGTTCCTTTTCTTTTATCAACATAGCATGGAATTTGCATATATCATTTCTCCTCATATCTATGCTTCCTGGACTTAGCAAATCTATATAAGGATTGGTGGTGATAATATTTAGGCTTCTGTAGAGGTAAGTCATCCCTGAGAGTGTGATAGTATGGTATAAAATGGCTAGATGCTTTTGCCAAAAGAGATATAGTGCAACTATTGGAAAATGGAGGCAAGAGTTTGGAGAACAGATGTAAAAATATAGTTCAATATTTGTAAAAATTGTATTGGGAGTATTTTAATATTATAGGACACGTGCATACATATATTTTCACATACATGCATTTATATATTTTATGTATTATAAATATACTACTATATGATCATATATACACATATATATCTACACACACACATATATATATATATATATGGATACATATGTATATGTGTGTTTATATATATATATTTTTTTCAGTTTGCTAAAGCTGCCAGAATGCAATACACCAGAAATAGATTGGCTTTTATAAGTGGGATATATTAAGTTACAAGTTACAATTTTAAAGCCATGAAAATGTTCAAATTAAGGCATTAACCACAGGATACCCTCACTCAAAAAGGGTTGAGTGCTTATATATGTGTATATATATATATATATATATACATACACACACTGAAAATCTTAGAAACTGGAATGAACCGAGAAAGAAAGATCATCTCTAGCCACCAGGTTGTGGCTTTGAAATTCCATTCTGCACTTGCCAATGTCAGTGTTCCTTGAAGATAAGTCTTGAATATTCTGTAATACCAGAAAGCATGAAACTGTCAGTTCTATTAGGGTTATGGATTTAGGATTCAACTTGAACAGGCTTCCACTTACGTAAGATAAAATGATTTAATCTTCATAAAATAAAAATTACAATGAAATCCATCAAAATGGTTCACTTTGTGAGTTCATAATGATCAGATAAAAAATAATTTGTCAAAAAAATAATTTGTCATTTTCAGAAGATGCTAGAGAACCTTTCCTTATTTGGTAATTAAATGAAATAAACATGATATATATATTAGTCCACATACAAGCAACTACTTATTATATTTCCTGGTTGTACTATACCACTGGATTAACAAATAGCAGATGGACTAATTTTATTTAAAAGAGAATTCCAAACAATAAATGGAAAACAACTATAGAATAGTACCAATTTTGAAAACCGTGGTAAATGAACAGCTTATGGGCATTAAAAAATAGTGGCTGTCAAAATCAAAACAAGAGAGACAATCAGACATTATGGGTTCTCTATCAATTTGCCAACACCATCTATAGTCTTGCTAAATGGAACAAACCAGAGTCAATCTGGTTTCTGCACCCAGCTGCCAATTTATAGGAAAACCAGAGCACAGAAATGCGTGTAGAACTACACTGACCATTTAATCAGCAAAATCAAGGGAGAATTAAACTATATATCAAGCAAAATAATCAAGTTCCTACAAAACATAAACTTTAAGGAAATGGGAAGGATAAAAGATGAAAACATATATTAGAACAGATCTGGAATTATATATGTATTTTAAAAAGAGCAAGGTTAAATTGTAGTTTAAAAAGAAACACCTTTGTGTGATAAAAATATTACAAATGCAAAGGCGTGAGTAATATAAAACTTCAGATGATGGCTAGCTGCCAGGAAAGTAAATGGTTCTGTGATTGGTATGGTGCCTACGGAAAGGCCTATAAAATGACAAGCCAAGTTATTTTCAATGACCTCTTGATTCTTACCTTATAATACCTGAGCAAGCCTTATGTTTGAATTGTGTAGTTTACTTATCTGTGCTTTACTTTACATTAAATTTATATTTTTAGTTGTCCTTACTGAAAAATAAGTGGATTTATATTATTTAAGGGATTTATATTATAATTGGAAAACTGAGGAAGATTGATAAATATCATGAATTTTTTCCAAAAATAAGCAGTTCTGGAATACAATCGGTGAAAATATCAGTAGAAATACTGGCTTGAATTAAAGTCACAGAAAAAGTGATATAATACATTTACATACGTATTTTTCTAAAGTACATGGACAAGTCATTGTCTCTTAATATGTAAAATGGCCCAGAGGAATATGTGTCATAAATTTGAAGATGCACCTTGAATAAGAACATTCTTTTTCTCTTGCAACATTTTTAAATTGTAAAGAAAAAGTAGCCATTCAAGGATAAGATTCATGGGAATTATTTGTGTATTGACTTTTTTTGAACATGTTGGAGAGGATGTGGGTGCAATAATCTCGTTTCAAATATGTATGTATTTGTGGATCAAAGCTAAGTCTTTCAAATGCAACAATATGGATTCCATGAATCCCTGGAGACTGTTTCCTATTTTTCTTTTGTATGCCAATTAGTTTCTGCTGAAGTTAAACCCTGCCAGAGATTTATAGATTTTTGGATAAACTGTTCTCCCAGAAACTTATCCCTTTTCATTAACAAAGTTTTGAATCCCATTCCATTTTACATTAGATTTATGGTATTTGTGTTCTATTTATTTTCTCTCAAGAATATTTACACTGTTTCTGCTGTTCTTTCCTTTCAGTGCTTTAGCAGATTTTTTCTAAAGTTCAACATGAGCAAGGCATCCAAAAAAATATTTTTATTCCGAAAAGATTAAAAAGGCAGATGAATATCTATAAAAAGTGTAAAACTATCACAATGTCATCATGTATTGAAATACATGTGACAACACAAAGAAGATTTCTGACAATATAAAGACTGAGGCAAACAGGTTGATAAACAGACAAGAATTTGAGATGAAGAAGAAATTGAGTAGTTAAAATTATCAATGTAGAGATATAAGAGAGCTGCTGAAAACCACTCCCCAGAGATTCATTGAAAAAAAAAAGGACAATCCTCACTTGTTCAGAACACCGGCAGAAAATAAAACTGGAAAAGGATTCCACAAATGCTGAATAGAAAGAAGAGACAAATATCAGGTAGGAAACTTCCATCCCATATTGGTTGTTCCCCTAACCTCCCCCTCACTCAGTTCCAGAAGGCTCCAGAAGTTCTTAGAGGCAGCAGCTGGAATCCCTCCTACCTTCCACCTCTCACTTCTCACCTGGGACACAGACTATAAAACCTCTCACAGCAGTATGGTAGATTCCCACCTAGTATCAGACACAGAGACCCAAGCCCACAGGGGCCCCTGGCAGAATGCAATCCTTGGGGTCCACAGAACACAGAAGTGCACCAAGGAGGAATTTCCAAAATGGAGTATTAGAGAGGGAATGACAAAATCCACTTCTTTCCCAAAAGCAGAAACTACCCAGGCAAAAACTCTCAGTCAGCTGTTTGAAGACCTGGGGAACAGGGGAGGACTTTTCATGACCCAGATCAATGATGGACAAAGAGCCTGAGAAAACCTGGGAAAAGACTGTATTTCCAGCCATGGGTCCTGATGCACATTCCCTACCCTTGAGGGAAAAGGCAGTGGGATGTACAATCCCTGCTGTATTCTGGGATGGATGGAGGACTCCTCCACCACAAGTAGAATGGGGAGTCACAACCCTACGTTCAGTCAGATTTTGGCCTACAATGTGAGGGCATGGGAACTTCACAGTTTCAGCCTTGCCGGGACAGACACTGCTGGTCTCCAGGAGATAAATAGCTCTGAGGGCAATTGAGTAGGAGTGTCACCTGCTGGGAGGGCTGGAAAGTGCAGGAGAAATGCAGGACTTTTCAGAGACTCTCCAGCTGTTAAGCCAGGTACCTTGGAGCTGGTCTACATTCCATGCATTGGTGTCTGGCCCTGTTTTGGCTGAGAAATACTAACTATTGAGCTGTCAAAGTAGTGACCTAATACAAATCCAGGGAACAACTAACCTGGCAAGAGAGAGATACCAACCTTCAGAACAGACCCATTGGCATAATAAGATGACCAGATATCAGCAAAATATCACAAGGCACAGTAAAACCCAAGAAAAAATGTCCCAGTAAAAAGATCAAATCAAAACGTTGGTGGAGATACCAAATCTGGAACAACTAATCAAGGATATTCAAACAAATTTCTTGAATTAATTCAAAGAAATGAAGGAAAAAATGTACAAATAAAGTATATTAAGAAGAGCATAAGAAGAACTTGGAAGAATACATATAAAAATAACAGACTAGGAAATAAAAGAAGAAATTGAGAAAGCTTATTAAACAATAAAACCTTAATCATGAGAAAATTTCTGCATTTAAATGTACATATTAATAATATATTAAATAAATATATGCAGTGTTTATTTTTATTTGACTATCATGAGATAGCATAAGATATATCAACTAGAGATCTAAGAATTATCCAAGATTTTTTTAAGTAGACTCTCTAGTTTGAATATAAATAGCAGAAAAATATAACCTGCATCTAAAGTTATATCAGTCTGTGGGAGATTAGTTCTTTCTCACCATAATTTGTTGACACTGTTTATTAAAGCTATTTTAGCAATCCCAGATATTTTTTCCCTTCCTGTTTGTTTTAGTTTGCTAATGTGGCCAGAATGCAATACATCAGAAATGGGCTGGCTTTCATAAAGGGGATTTGTTTAGTTATAAATTTATAGTTCTTTAAAGGAAAGACAGGTGATTTTATCAGGCTTTCTCTGTCACATGAGAAGACACATGACAACCTCTGCTGGCCTTCCATCCTGGCTTCAGGGTTCAACATCTTTTCCCAGAGTGATTCTTTTCTGCTGTCCAAACCTCCGGGTCTGACCTGCTGAGCTTTCTTCTAACCTCTCCTTTTAAGCCTCACACATTGAAGAAGGCAATCTCCATAGCCGACCACACCCATAAGAAGCCATAGATGAAATCCACATGCTGATGATTTAAGTTCAGCACAAGAGAACAACCAGGCACCACCATATGGCCAAGTTGACACCTGAACCTAACTGCTTCAGTGTCCACCCCTTTTCAACTTGGCAAATATGCACATCACCTTAAACCTCATTTAATCTCTAAATAGGAAACAACAACAGACATATTTTTCTTTCCACTTAACAATGCTCATCTCTCCTGCATACAACACACTAAATCTTTGCATATGAGAAATACACCCATTTCATCACAATATCACAAATGTCTTAAATCATTTCAGTAAACAATACAAATGAAATGCCAACTAAAAAATAGTTTACAATCTCACCAAAGTCAGTTACAGGCATGGTCTATCTTAAAGCAAAATTGTCCTCTGGCTGAGGACCCGTGAACATTGAGAAAGTTCTGTTTCCCATATACAGAGAAGGAACAACCATAGGATAAATGATCCCATTGACATTGGAAGAAATTCCAAAAATAATGCTGGGCATACTCCATTAGATTTGAAACTCTGAGAGTCTTTTATCATCAGGGCTTTAGAAAGCAGCAGTCCCATCTTTTCAAGAGCCTATATAATGATCCTGTTCTCCCCAAACACTGGGATGAGGGTTGTAACATTAGGGAACAGTCGGAAAACCACCTTTGTCTTGGCCCCACTCTCCTCAAGCATCTGGTCAACACCTGGATGCTCTGCCATCTCTTGTGCCCTTTCAACCCCTTCAGAATAATGGGGTGACAGACAGTGCCCCCTGAATCCCCAGGTAATGTATCTCACACTCTCTGAGGCCTGGGGCACTGAAACTATTCCTGAACATTGAGGGAGAAGGCCCACCCTCTACCTCACGGTAAACTTACCTCCACCACATACACAAATGGACTCACTCTCCTGGCCTGAGGTTTCTTGGGTTCAGACCTTAGCTCCCCTGGTTCTGCCTCTGAACTTTCTCTTCCTTCTATCTGTCCAATTTCTGTCCTTTCCAGTCCAGACTGGCAGTGGTTCCATTTATACAGATCTCACAAAAATTTTGTTAACTCGGATTGTAGCATATAGGTCTCAAAGTCATGAGACAATAGAACATTCCACAAATCCTTTCTGGATAATACCATCTCCAATCTTGGCTTCTATTGTAATGGCTGACTGGTTCCATATTTGGTTAAATCCTCATGTTCTAGTTCGCTAGTTGCCAGAATACAACACACCAGAGACGGATTGACTTTTAATAACAGGGGATTTATTTCATTAGTTCTTCAGAGGAAAAGCAGCTAACTTTCAGCTGAGGTTCCTTCTTAGGCAGGAAGGCACAGGGTGATCTCTGCTGGCCTTCTCTCCAGGCCTCTGGGTTCTAACAACTTTCTCTGGGGTGATTTCTTTCTGCATCTCCGAAGGCCTGGGCTGAGCTGTGAGTGCTGAGATGTATGCTGAGATGCTTGGGCTGTGCTACGTTGAGCTCTCTCATTTAAGTACCAGCCAGTTAAATCAAACATCATTCAGTACAGCAGGCATGCCTCCTAGCTGACTGCAGATGTAATGAGCAACAGATGAAGTTCACGTATGCACTGGCTCATGTCGACAGCCACAGAACTAGGTACCTTCACCTGGCCAAGTTGACAACTTAATCTAACTAGCACACCTCATATGTGGCACTATTTTCTGGGACCTCACTTTCTAGAAGCCTAGAATTTTCCAGACCATTAATTTATGGTTTTTTTGCACCCAAAAGATCAATCTTCAGCCTATCCCTTTCTTGTTGTATTTTACCGTAAGCTGCAGGGAGAAACCAGGCTACATGCTGCACATTTAGCTTGGAAATTTCCTCAGCCAAGTGTTCCAGATCATCACCTTCAAATCCTCCCTTCCATCCAGCACTAAGATTCAATTTTGTCAGATTGTCCATCAACTTAAAAGAAGGGTAACCCTCCTTCCAATATGCAATAACACATTCCTCAATTCAGTCCAAGGCTTCAAATAAATATCTATAGATTCCACATTATTACCAGCAATCTCTTCAAAGCAACTAGGCTTTCTCTATCAAGCTCATACAATTCTTCCTGAACCCTCACTCATCCATTTAAAAAAGTGTTCCACCATGTTTGGTATTCCAGCAGCACTTCACTCCTCTGGTCCCAAATTTGCTTTAGTTTGCTAATGCTGCAAGAATGCACTAAATCAGAAATGGGTTGGCTTTTATAAAGGGGATTTATTTAATTACAATTTTACAGGTCTTTAGGGGAAAGGCAGCTAGCTTTCCTAGAGCTTTCTTAGGGCTTTCCTGCACATGATCTTCCCTCCTGACTTCTGGATTCAAACAGCTTTCCCCAAGGCGATTCCATTCTGCATTTCCAAACATCTGGGTCTGAGCTGCTGAGCTTTGTTCTGACCTCCTCTTTTAAGCTTCACTCACTGAGGAAGGCATTTCCCTTACTCAATCTCAGATATAATCAGGCATAGATGAAATTTCCATGCTGATGATTTAAGTACAGAGCAACAGAACACCCAGGTACTACTGCCTAGTCAAGTTGAAACCTGAACCTAACTACTACACCTTGTGTGTTAGTTTGCAAGCTGCTGGAATGTGGTATACCAGAACTGGAATGGCTTTTATAAAGGGGGATTTAATAAGTTATAAGTTTACAGTTCTAAGGAAGTGAAAGTGTCAAATTAAGACACCAACAAGAGTTTACCTTCACTTAAGAAAAGCCAATGAATCACGGACACCTCTATCAGCTAAGAAGTTATGCAGCTGGCATCTGCTGGTCCCTTGGTCTTGAGTTCTGTTGATTTAAGCCTCTGTTCCTGTGGGGGTTTGTCACTTTGCTTTTCTAAGGCTGATTTTCATCTCTTAGCTTTCCCTATTTCTCTACCGATTCTGGCTTGCTTAACATCTCATAGTGATATCTGCTGGGCTCCAAGCATCTTCAAACATCTGTGCCTCTGTTCTGTGCCTGTTAGCTGTGCTCTGTAGTTTCTGTCTGTTCTGTCATTTCTGACTCTCTTCAAAATGTTTCTTCTTTTAAAGGGTCTCAGTAAACTAATTAAAACCCTCCTGGAATACATAGAGTCACAGCTCCCTCTAGTCAAAAAGTCGCACCCACAATTGGGCATGTCACATCTCCATTGTCCATAACCCAGTCAAAAATTACTGCCTTACAGTATTTAATTAGTATTAAAAGTAAAAGCTGCCTCCACAAGATTGGATCAGAATTACTACATGGCTTTTCCAGGGTACATAATACTTTCAAACCAGGACACTGGTAAAGTATAACTCGTTAAAGTACAAAGACATGAGAAATAAAGAAACAAAAATTATCATTTATCTCTATTTAAGCCCCTTCTAAAGTTGTAGACCATCTTTCCACATGGTTACTGATGTGAAATCACTGAAAACAGTTGTTTTATAATTTATCTTGCTAGTTTCCACCCATGTCCAACCCATGAAATCAGAATATCCAGTGGAGGGACCAGGCCATCTGAAATTTTAATCAGCAGACCAGATTATCCTTATCACTATTCTAGGTATTGAATATTAAAAATTAATTGGATCATGAAGTCAATTTCCCACTCCACCAGCTAGTCTACATTGTTTGTAACTTCGACATGATTTTAGCATCATTGTAGCTAAAAAGGGATAGGAATTGAGTTCTCTGGCTTTAATTTTCAATTAGATATTGTTTCTAATTTTTAGTGTAGAATTTGGATAAGCCAAAATAGAAATTGCATTTATTTTAAAGACAAATAGAATAAATGATTATTATCCATGCTCTCATGAAGTTCTAACTAACTGAACTTTACTAAATGAAACCAAGTGCTCTGACAGATTTTATTTGCCTGGGTGTAAGTGTTGGAAAAGAATGACTTTAAACAGATTTCAATTTTCTTGAGACCCTCTTTTGCACCCCAACCTTCTCTTCCCTTCTATTTAGATTCCCATTTCACTCTTGTTTGTTGAGGACCACTTCAAAGGAAAAGTGTTATCAGATATCAGCCACTGCCAGAAGTTGAAGATTGTTTAGTTGTTCTATGAAAACATTTACTTTTCTTTCATGTATAATAAGAATTTCTTTGCCAAACATGGGATTACCTTTACAAATCTCAGGCATCATTCTGCAGAAAGTAAGATATTAGTAACAGTGAGTGTGGACGAGAGATTTTTATAGGCATGATTAAAATTTTTCTTCTTGAAGATTATAATGTTATCAAATATCCTATTTTGCCTAATAAGGGCTATATTTCGCAGTACTGATCCTGGGATAACATCTAATATTCAGAGTTGTATTTCCTGCTTTTACATCTACAGTGATTGTTTGGGTTCCCTCTCTCCATTTAATTCTGTACATTTTATTTTCTGCGATCTTCTGCTTATATACATGTTTCTTATAGAAAAATAGTGGAAACACTCCATCTAAATGCACATATTTGTCCCTGCTGTTATGGATTGAATCATGTTCCCACAAAGACATGCTCAACTCCTAAACCCAGTCCTTTGTGTGTGATTTCATTTATTAATAGAATATTTGAAGATCCTATCGAGATGAGACTGAATCATGAAGGGCCTTATGCAAGATAAAACACAGTGAATATAATGTCTCTATGGTTCTATGTCAAGAATGTCTACTTTATAAAGAAAATTTCTGTAAAATACCTATTTAAAATTTTAATGGCTTAAAAGTAGCTTTGCAAGTGCATAAGAAACAAAAATTTGCAGAATGAAACCCTATTAAAACCTTCTCAAACTTCTCGGTTTACTTTTTTCCGTCTGGAAACATGTACACCTCACAACAGCAATATTATCCTTGAAAGTAAACATTTTTCTTATTTCTAATATTTAAATTTTTAATTGATATGTTTCTTTCAATAAATATAAATGATTCTGTTATCCCTGTTTCAATTTCATATGAACTAATTTGTTAATACTAATGATGATTTAAAAATTAGTAATATAAGACATTTAAGCAATTAAAAAATACAGTACAATCTTACCATTATAATTTCCTTTCTGAATTTCTGGTTTCTACATCCAAATGTAAAGCAGGCAAATTTTATTATGTGAAAGAAATACAAATGAATTAGAGTAAAAAAGAATGCACCTTTGCTGTTCCTCACAATACCTTGAAAATTTATGTATTCATTCAATTAGAATGAATTGAATTTGTTTACAAAATTTTTATAAAATTTTCATAAAAGTCTCATAATGCTTATAAATATCTCCTATTGATTCTGTTTCTCTAGAGAACCTTAACTAGTACAAGAACTAAAACAGAATTTGGTATCAGGAGAGTGGGTTACTCTTCTTGCAAATGAGAATTAAATTGCAATTAGAATTGAATGAATCCCACTATCTACTTTAACATGGAAAGCATTTCTGTTTTGTTAAATTGCTTTAGCAAGTTAAGAAATCATTTTTTTTCTATACTAGTAAGCTCCTATTTCCTACTAGTGGAATTAAGCAACTTTTAAATTAATAAATAATACTATTTTAAGATAACAAGCACCACAATATATTAATGATAGTGAAAATAATTTGTTTGACAATATGAGATAATGAAAGAGTTTATCAGAACATTCATTCAATCTTTCTTCCCCTATGAATTGCCCTGATGGCAATATGTAGTATGTTATTAAATTTAAAAGACAACTATAGGTAAGATAAAACATAGGCATGCTTCTTCGTGTTGTATAATTTGAAGATTCTTAAATTTATAATTATAGACCTTATTTGGATAAGTGTTGAGTTGGAGCTGTATGTATCCCCCCAAAAATGGTTTTGAACATAATCCATCCCTGTGGGTGTTTTGATTAGGTTGCTTCAGTTATGGTGTAGCACACCTCAGTCAGCATGGATCTTGATTCTATTGTTAGAGAACTTTTGAGCAGAATAAGATGCAGATGTGATGAGAAAGTCAGAACTACTGAAAAATTGAAATTCAATGGAACTTTGGAGAGAACGGAGAGACCAGGAGAGGCTTCCCTGTGCATTACTCTGTGGCAGAGAAGCCAATTACCAAGGATCACCAGCAACCAGCTCCAGAACATTGGTCTTCAGGAAGAAAGTATCACGTGGATGATAACTTGATTTGGACTTTCTCTTAGTCTCAGAACTGGGAGCTAATAAATCCCTATTGCTTCAGCTGAATGATTACATGGCATTTGCCCTAGTATCAAAGGAACTGTGATGGTTAGATTCATGTGGCAAGTTGGCCAAATGATGCTGTCCAATTGTTTGGTTACTGTGAAGACATTTTTCGGACTTAAACATTAGGTTGGTTGCTTCTATGGATGATTATATCTACAATCAACTGAGGGGATTGCCTTCAACACAAGAGGCATGTCATCTGATAAGTTGAAGGCTTTTAAAGGGGAAATGATTATTTTAGCAGTCAGAAGAGAAAATGCCAATATCTACTTCAGCCAGTAAGCCAACTTTTCTGGGGGAATTCATCAAAAACATTCATTAAATTTTCTGGCTTGCAGCTTACCCTATGGAATTTAAACTTGTGCATCCCCACAGTCATGTGAGACAATTTTTATAAAAATCTCATAATGCTTATAGTTATCTTCTATTGATTCTGTTTCTCTAGAGAACCTAAACTAATATAAGAACTAAAACAGATTTTGGTACCAGGAGAGTGGGGTATTCCTCTTGCAAATGCGAAAAATGTGAAAACAACTTTGTAATTGTGTAATGGGTAGAAGTTGGAAGAATTGTGAGGGATTAACAAATAGCAAAAGCTAGGGAGAAAGTTTGTATCATCTTAAGGAATACATAATTCACCATGAGCAGAATGTTAGTAGAAATATGGACATGAAAAGTAGCTTCAGCATTGCCTTAGAAGAAAATAATAAATGTGTTCTCAGAAACTGGAAGAAAGGTGATTCTTGTATTAAAATGGCAGAGAACTTGGTGAAATTGTGTTCTGGTATTGGACAAAAGGCAGATTTTTAAAGTAATCACCTCAGATATTTAGCTGAGGACATTTCCTAGCTAAATGAGGAAGGTCCAGCCTAGTTTCTCATTACATCTTATGATGAAATGAGAGAGGAAAGTGACACACTGAGAACTGAACTCTTGGGCACAAGGAAAGCAAGCACTGATAGTCTGGAAAATTCTGGGCCTTTTAAGATAGTGTGGTCTGAGACTAGGGCCAGAAATAGCTCTACCAGGGACCTCCCTGAACTTGCAGACAGTGAGTTCCTGGAGACCAGGTCTCCATATGTAGGTTTAATTGAATATTGAACCACTCAGCCATTTTAGAGGAAGTCATGATTGGAGATGCAGTTACACAGGAAAAATATGCGGAAAGTCTTTTTGTCTGATGATCTGGACTGCTGTGAGCTACATGGAAAGCCAACAAAATTTTTTTCATGAAATTTGTATGAGTGTAAACTTTGGCCATCCTGGACTGAAAGGCAGACAGAAGTGGACACAATGAAGGAAGAATTGCTTCAAGGACAGAACCAAGGAAGCTGAGGTCTGAACCAAATAGATCTCCTTAGGCCAATAGAGCAGACCCACTGATGCATGTGGGAAAGACAGCTCCACCCCTGTACTTGGTAAGTACCCCTTTGTTCCGGGGGAGAGTTGCCACCCCAATGCTTACAGGTGGTGGGGCCTATACCCAGTGATCATGAAGATATTGGCTATCACCCTGATGCTAGCAGTTTATGGCCTTCATCTCAGCATCCAAGTAGAGCATGACTACTGTGCAAGCACTTGGAAAAGGGGTGGGTGCCACTCTATCAGGCCTAGAGGAGAAAACATCATTCTATAGATGACACTCAGACCTGGAAACGTAATTGAGTTTTTGTTGCTTGTTTTTTTTTTTTTTTTTTTATTACTTTTTGGCACCCATAACCCCTGTTTTCCTTCCAAGTTCTCCCTAAGTTTTGCAGGTGCACAGACAGGGGAATTGTTCATCAGGGCAGACAATACCCATAACCAATTTTGCTGATACTTTGTACTTAACTTTGTTAATGAAATGACTTAAGGCTTTTGGGATGTTGTAGTGAAATAAATGTATTTTGCATATAGAACGAACATGTCTTTTGGAAGGCCAGAGACTGTACTGTGGTGGTTTGGAATGTTATGTGCCTTAAAAAAAACATGGTCTTGAACTTTAGCCATTCCTGTGGGGGTCTAAAGACTTTATTCCATTTTGTGTTCCTATTAAAGTTTACTAAGCACATGATCTCAGTAATAAACGTATTTTAGGGAATGAAGTATGAATATTAGAACACTGCCCATAGGGATCTAAAGATGAGCTTTTAAATCTCTATTTAGGAAGCAAGGAAATCTTGTCAGTGCAGCGAGTGACCTAGAGTTAGTAGCTTAGCGTTCATAAGCAAGTTTCCATGTCCTTGAAATTATAATGAGACTAATAAGTTGAAACACATGAATTGCCAATATTAAATTGTCTCTGCCTACCAAAATGTCAATTTCATATAGTTGAGATACTTGCTTTGAAATCATGTTGTGGTGATCAATAAAGAAAACATAGTAAGTAGGCTTAATTACATGCTTGACAAATGTTAAATGTGTAACAGCTGTAGCTACTACAATTTTATATGAACTGACATATATGTCATGTGCGTAAAGACTTCTAGTCCTTTAGTCACAAAGAGATATGAAGAAAGCACTCCAAAACATGCAGCAGCTGTTCTGAGAGGAAGGAAACATGAAATGAATCCTCGAAGCTGTAGTATATTAACTATATTTTCTAGCTTCTGTAAGTTGATGCTTTAAATAGGCACCCCCACGTTGTCAAATCCCACCTATAGATCTTCTACTTCCAGCTCTAGTAGTGCTTCTACTTCTAATTCTATTATTTCTACTTCTACTATTTTTATTTCTACTATTTCCATTTCTGCTATTTCTACTTCTACTATTTCCACTTCTACTTCTATTTCTACTTCCTGCTACGGTTGTGAGGGATGCCACTTTCAAAGATAGCCAGTCAATCCCACACTGGCATGGACTTGACATACTCTGGCACACTTCCCACAGAAACCACAATAAACACACCCTCCCAGTTACACTTGCTGTCTCCCTGCCTTTGGACCTACCTTGGTGTTTTCCCAATTTGGCCCTGTATGGCATTCTGCTCTCTCCTCATGGAACTGTGAGTATAAAAACTCTTTCAGATTCTCATCTCTCTGTTCCTTGATATGTGCCTGGTCTTATAATACCTTAGACAAGATAATATATAAAAAAAATGCAGTTGATATTAAAAGGACCCTAAGGAGAAGGCAAATATTCAGGGTGAGTGTGGGGTAGAAAGGTCAGAGATCATTTGAATATGTATCCTCCACTTTCTGAAATGTTTCCCTTGCAAACCATGCTTTGTGAACTTTTTAGTTTTAAAATTTATTTTAGGATATAATTTTCATGCAGATAGGTAGATGAAAACATGGTTCTGAGAGAATGATAATAACATGGTTATTATCATAGTTCAGTTAAAGCTTATATAAAGAACCGTGGAACAGATAATTTAACCTCTTTTCCTTACTTATATCCCTGTCAGATATACTCTGACATGCCTTTAGAGTTTACAGATTTTTTACAATGAGTTTTATTCTAAGGTTATTAATGGAAAGCATTTCAAAGCTTTCAATAAGGCTAAACCCATGCCTTTAGAGTTTACAGATTTTTTACAATGAGTTTTATACTAAGGTTATTAATGAAAAGCATTTCAAAGCTTCAACCTAGAGGGTTTAGCAAAATTTTACTTACTGTTTTTTCCTTGTAGGAACATTGTTTTTAGTGCACTCCAAAATTTCTGATACTTGAACATCCAGTTCTGGTTAGTGTTAAATACTGCAACAAAGGTTTATATATTTTGTTTCTTCATAACCCAGTTAAGTAGCTGAATTAGTTTTGTTACTTTTAATTTTCTTTAAAATCTGGAAACTTACTTTAGGCGAATGATGATGGGAATATGCAGTGACGTCATTGCAAGCACATTTTCTTAGTCTGACAATTTTTTAAGCACTTGAGCTTTTTTTGAAACCAAATGTCATCTAAAATTTAGAGTCATTTGCAAATATAAAAACAAGTGATAGGAATTCATATATCTGTATTTTTATATACCAGATTTAATTATATTTATTATTTTTATTTGGCTGGAATTTAGCACATGGGGAGAATTCAATGCTTTTAACATCTATAAGCATCCCCAGGCTGTACTTAATACTTTGTACTTAAATAAGATTAAGCTTCAGTAGAAAATAATAATGATAGCCATAATTTATTGAGTGCTTAACTTACCCTAAGAATTTTTCAAAGTCTCTACAAAATTTATGTGATTTTTATTATAATTTATGACATAGAATTATTAGTTTCCCCATCTTGCAGATAGAAATCTGAAGCATAGAGAAATAATTCACCTATCTAGGATCATGCTAGTTTTCCAGTCTTAGACCCCAGTGGGGTGAAAACCTGAATCTTGAGCAAAGTTTAGAAATAACTTGGGGAAAAGAATGGTAATAGTTTGTTACTGTTATCATAATGTAAAATATAAATGACTTGGGTGATAAAAGAACAATTTTAGGAAAACTACATATTCAGAGTAACTTATATAAATGGTTTAAAATCACATTTTTATTTTGCTATAAAAATGTATTCATAATATGCATTTGGGAAGTAGCTTAACTCAGGCTGATACCAAAATATATAATGAAGAAGGAAAATTGGCAGTTAAATTAAATTAAAAAATCCACTTTGATAACACAGTTGAAAAAATGTATTTAAGCACAAAAACATTCCTTCAAACAGAACGTTTTGCAAGGTGATAATTTAAAATTATGTCAAAAATATATATCTTAAAAAACATTAAATTAAATATTAAATAAGATAGTCTTCAGTTCATTTAAAATACTTAGACTTTGTGTAAATGAATCATCAAATTTAATATGAAACTAAAGATTCTCAAAAATATTTTTTATGATTTTAACATTTTAATTAATAAATGTTTAGTCTAAAGCTAAAAAAATAATAAACAAAAAACTATATGGGAGAGAGTATATAAAGCCTTTCTATTATTTTAGGTATGGCATATCTTTGCAAAATTAAACAAAGATTTTCCAAATATTATCAAACAGTAAGTTTAAAAGTTATTTGTAATATTATGAAGTGATTGTATTTCTCTGTAACTGAACTCTTCTTCGTCATGAGCCCAAATCCTTTGTTCATAAAATGAAGAATTATTCCAATCATGAAATATTTGCTAATCTGAAAATGAGTGTCCTCCCAGGTAGTTTAGTCTATACTAGGGCAACAAAAGAAAAGCCTGGTTCTCCATTTACCTTCTACCTCTTCTTGCTCCTCAGACAGATAGAATTGTGGATGTTGTTGAGAATCAGATAATGTTCTGGTAGGGATTGTAGGAAAATGGGGAAACAGGAAGCTCAATTCCACATGATCTTTCTTGATGCTGTATGACATATTCTTTGGAAAAATTAGCTGCTTGTTTCACTGGTCTCCTTAGTACATAGGTTCAGTGTTTCTAAATATTTTCAGGGGATTCATGATTCTGGTCATTCTTTGACATTTCAAAACTTCTGAATGCTGCAACAACTCTTTTTCCACAACTCTAGCTTGTTCCGTTACGTTGACCAACCCTGTCCTCCAGTTAAGTGAACATAACTCGCAATCACTCAGACTCCTGGGAACTTTTGAGTCACCTGATCAGCATGGGCAGGACATGGGAAGCTCTTATGACCTGATTGCTGAGAGACCTGAGCTGAACTGCCTAGTGTCAGAACAGTCAATTAAAACAATCAAGCTAAATGAAAGTAAAAGCAAAACCGTTAATCAATAAAAGTCCCCACGGAATGGCACCAAAGTGAGTGCCAGATAGATCACTGTAGACAGGAGCCATCACACTGTTTTTAACAAAAGAATCTTGCAGTTTTATGAACCTTGGACTGTAAAGAGGGTGGTAAGGGAAAACAGGAGTGTAGAAGTGCTGAACACTGAGTCAGAGTAGATAAAATCAATTTCAAGATCTCTCTCTCCTCCATAAGGAAGGCTCCACAGAGATGCTGGGGAAAGCGTCAGGTTAGGAATGCAGATATATGTGATAACATGGCTAGACCAGGAGCCAGAGTCCTTGACTACCAATGCCTTTAAAAATTGTAATGCACTAGCTGTGTACTCTGTCTGAGTAGGGAGGGCAATTTTCCCTCATGAGTTCTGTTAAGTCCTTTGCAATTGCATATGATCCGGCCTAAAATATCACACATGTGTTTTCTGACAGCACCCAGCTCTTCAGAAACCAGAAATACCATTTCCAGCCCCCTTCTCTGACCCACTTCACCTATGGTGCTATATCAGTGCCCTGTTCATAGTGATATGACTGCAAGCAGAGCTTCTCCCAGGGGCATACTGCACTCTGTAATCAATCAGGAGTGTCCTGATATTATATACTACAGCAAATTTTTGTTTTTTAAATTAGTAGACCTAACATTTCAATAATGGACTCTTTGGAAATGATCTTTTATTAAAGATTTCCAAGTTGGCAAGGACAAAGAATCTATACTCTTGAGTCTTTATCTTTTCCTTTCACTTCCTCATTCAAAAGACAGAAACAAAAGATCAGGAGACATCATTAATAATTCAGTATTGAAAACAATGAAGCAGGCTCTGGCATTCCATAAGAACTACTGTTGTGAAGCATGCCTTACTGAAAGCAGAGGGAGATGAAGCAGCATAAGATAATGAGGCCAGTGGTCTTAGACACCGGACATTACAAGAAGAGAATGGAAGGAGGGGTAATGGAGTCACCCTAAGTCCAATTGGGATCAGATATACTATTTACTAATAATACAGGTCCATGAGTTGCCATCTGGCTTTGGTATAAGACAATGGTACTGAATTCCCATAAGGCCTTCTACCACAAGCTAGGGAAGTAAACAGAAGAGGGAGAGAATGCAACCCAATCGGAAGGACCCATTCCCAGAAAGTATACACAACCCCCTTGTTTCAGAGATGGTAACAGTCACGCAACAGGAAGGAAACAAAAACTCAGATGCAGAAATTGCTGCAATTGACCTCTCCAGTGGAGGAGAGGTAGAAAGAGAAACTTAGGTACTCTAAATAAAATAGGCCCTGCATCCCACTGTAGATATTTCATGGAGCTGGAATTGAAAAGTTACAGAGAAAGGGAAGAGGCAAAAGAAATGTCAAAAGTTGGGTAGACCATGGTGGCTTAGCAGGCCAAGTTCTCGTCTGCCATACTGGAGACCCGGGTTTGATTCCCAGTGCCTTCCCATGCAAAAAAAAAGTCAAAATTGTTCCACTTTCCACTTTAGATGGAGATTATAAGGCTATTATGTGCCTTGAAATCTACTTTAGGGCTAAATGTAGAAACCAGTTTTGCCAATAATTTACTTCATACATTGTTTAATGTAACATTGTCCTCATTAATACTTAAAATTTTAATTAAAGGGAAATTTAAACATTATTTTAAAGATTAAAGACCATCATTTACATGCGTAAGCTGATTTATGCCTGATAGTAAGTTATACATGTGCAGATTTTTGAAAATACATATAGTGTTATTTATCCCAGCATCAAAACTAGTTGTAGACTGGTAGCTATCAGAGAAAACATGACAAATCAAATGTCAGGTGTGAGAAAGGCTATAAATTTGGAGTGACATGCGGCTCATAAGGTGATTTTCCACCCATGTAAATAATCAAAGAAGTGGGTCATCTGTGAAATTTGCAAAGAAAACAGGTGGAAGACTTGAATAAACAACAATTTTAAAACTGAATCACTGAGATTAACAGCCCCTCTGTCTACGGATGTTATATTATTTCATTAAATGAAGAATAAATTCCAGTGTAACTTGTCCAGGCCTTAATTTCTATGTATGTCATGGGTGGGGGTAGAATTGAAAGGTGTAATTAGAAAAG
Organism: Tamandua tetradactyla; assembly: GCF_023851605.1. Lineage (NCBI taxonomy): Eukaryota > Metazoa > Chordata > Mammalia > Pilosa > Myrmecophagidae > Tamandua > Tamandua tetradactyla. The sequence goes on from NC_135330.1 coordinate 150,404,465, forward strand.
TCTGAAAGAGGTGAAAAAAGTTGAGAGAGAAGCATAAAAGATTTTTAATATATTCAATTTTTTTTACCTTAATTATAACATTAGCTGTATTTCTGTATTAGCAGGGAAATATAATTATACCTTGGACACATAACTTTTATAAAGAACATATTTCATTTGAATATATCAAATACATACAATAGCTCAGGGGATGGGGCATGGCACACACTGTATGCCTCAAAGGAAACTATTTTCCTTTAACATGAATCTATCCATCTACAATAGCACATTAACATATGCACATCTCAAATAATATTACTATTAATATTAATTAAAATAAAAGTTATCAATGATGAGAATAAAACCTTCTTTGAATGATTGCATCATTTTCCATTTTTGGAAATGGCAATGATACATGCACATATTTCCTAACAAGTCAATCTCATGTTCTAAAAGAAATGTTTTTAGAGAAATGAGTGCTAAGAAAAGGTTAGGAACATATCATGCAGGCAAATATTAGAAATGTTCAAATAATAATGATATTCATAAATATCATAAATATAAAGGCTACAACTGTAAAAAACAATAAAGCTAATTGATAAAAATTGTCAAATTGACTTTCTTGTGTGTCTATTGCTATAATCTCCTAAGAGGTGAAACATAGAAAATGAAAGCATGGAAACAATTTTCAAGACTTACATCAAAGTTTTCTTGTCTAATAAAAAATGTCATACATTTAAAAAAATGTTAATATTGGTTACTTTTGCACATCAAACACAGACTGAGCATTGAGGGGTGTCACAGAGATTGGTAAGATTAGAACACTTTCTTTTAAGGAACTTGTAATTTAGCGAAAGAGATGAATTAATACAAATACTATCTATCTGTCCATGTATCTATCAATCAATTTTCTAGCCATTATAAATGAAATTCAAAAAGGAAGATGTAAATACAGTCCCATGTAAACATCTAAAAGGGAGTTTATTGTTACACACATCTCTGCCTCAACCCTGTAAAGACTGCAACATGACTGAGAAGGAGCCATAGAATCTCCCTTATAATGTTTATATTAAAATTAAATTAAGGGGGTGCAAGGGTAGTTCAGTGGTAGAGTCCTTGCCTGCCATGCAGGAGACCTGGGTGCAATTCCAGCCCATGCATTTCCCGCCTCAAAACAGACAAACAAAGAACAAGGAAACAAACAAACAAAAATCAATAAATGGTGCTGCAGTAATGGAATACTCACATGGAAAAAAGAACGAAATGTGATCCCCACAATACAGCATACAAAAAAAATTAAATGAAATACTTGCATTTTTGAAAACACTATTTTGTTAACTAAAATATGTCCCTTAATCTTTTAGGCAAACAAAATGTCTAAATTCATACAAGAAGCCTTAGCCTCAAAATTAAATATTTCAAACTTTATCAATGTATTCTACACATTTTTCCCATGCAATTTGGATTACGAGCCTCTCTAAATTTAAGATATCAATTTCCTTCCTATGTTCCTTCCTTTCATTCTTTTCTCCTTTCTCCTTCCTCTCCTTCTTCCTTTTTCTTGCCACTTCCCTCTTTCATTCTTCCTTCTGTTCACTCCTTATATTATTATTAAGCATTATCACTTTAACAAAGTGCAAAGGTATTAAATGTAGATATGCATGAAACAAAGTCTTCATCTTCAATTAACTCAGATGTTCATGTAGGAGACAAACAAAGCAAACTGGAACAATCCCATATTGTAAAGCAAGGAATATTTGTTGAAGAAATAAAGAATCCAATAAAGAAGAGCAATTACTATTTTAAGATGTCTGAAAAGTTGAAGAAATGTCTCTCAAACTTGAGAGATTATGTCATGTGTTAGAAAATATATATATTATTTAACATTTGATCAGGAGTGGTATTTGTTCCTCTGAAGAGGAAACAGGAGATGTGTCTGGCAAGATTTGTAACAGTCAGCCAAGGAAAATTAGTCAACACTTTTTAAGGGAATTGGCTGGTGATTTGGGCAGAAGCATGAATACATAGTAATAAATGCTAAAATTCGAAAGTAGAATTTATTTTGTTTTGTCAAATCTTGAAACAGCAAAGCTCAAACTAAAGTGCACACACACACACAGAAAAGATTTAGGGAGAAAAACTCTAGATTATTTGAAGAAGTTTAATAAATTTAGGTAAAATATGGGTAGAATTTATTTACTACAAAAATCTTGAGAACTACAACACTTGTAGTACGAATGGGCATTTCAAATAATTAATTAACAACCCAGTCCACCTCTTCCTGATTTTTCATTAAGAACCGTAAAAGAAATTAACATTATACTGAACTATTTAATTAAACACGTAAACATAGTGTTTTCAACTATTCAACCTTCAGATAAACTACTAAATCTGCAATATCTTAACGTTTGGGTGAGGATTCAATTGCCTAATATTTCCTTGTGAATTGTGTTTGGTTAGAAGAATTCCCTAGTCTTTTACCTTGTGATTTATCCATTTTTCCCTATTGAGTAACTGTGGAATGGTATGTGACATGCATAGTGTAGAGTTTCTCTGTGTGAAACTACTCTACAAAACATCCATGAACAGTGAAGATAATTTTCTCTTTTGTTATCTCTCTATCCCATACTACTGTTAAAAAGCAAGCCTGAATGAATTTAGCCAGGCTTCTACTACACCTATATTTTCCTAAGTAGGGCTGTCCCAAGCTTGAAGATCTTCAGATCTAGAGCTCTTTTCAAAATAAAACTGACGTTTACATTTCAATTTACCTGACCCACTATCTGGTCTTTGACACAAGATAGAGAAAGGCAGGTATGATAGTTAATTAATCTCTACAATATCACATTTTTTTCTGTTCTAATATAAATTACTCCTTTGGGAACTTTTGGAAGGAATGCCCATTATTAGAATTTTAAAATCAGGTTTAATTCCTATAATTTCATTCATGTACATTTAACCATGAAACTTTTAAGTAGAGTAACAGGCTATATGAGTTATGTTTATATAAATGCAATTCAATTAGTTATGTTTACTTTTCTCCTTGAAATGAGTATAGATGAAATTAAATAGTAGTTGAAAAGAAATCCTATCAAAATGAAAAAGCAAATCAAATTTATAATTAGTAAATAATCCACTAAAATATTCATGGAAGTGATACAAATACGTATTCTCAGATATAGGCAAAGCTCTGAGAGGTATTCAGGAGTTATCTAAAATGTAATTTTAATAGTAATGAGAATTGTGGCTTTTACTGATAGAAAAGAAAAAAAAAGATTTGAATATGGGGGAGAGAAGGAAACGTAGGGAAGAAGGAAGGAAGGAAAGCAGGAAGAAAGCGAAAGAAAGATAAAGAAATCAAAATGAACATCAGCAACAGAAATGGAAAGTAGTTGCTGCAGGATTATGTAAGGGTATAAAATCTAAAATATAACCAAAGTATTATTAAGACTTTACAAACAATGAGACTTTAAATTTTTTAAGAGACAAAAAAAGCTAATTTATAAATATTATTTTAGAATAATTTCAGATAATTTTCTAATATGTGTGTGTGGGAAGAGTTTTAACCATGTTTATATGCCCGGTTCAAACAGAACTAAGATATGAGCTGGGATATGAACAGCAAGACCACAATTGTGTCCCCAGTTTAGTTGACAAGTATAAAAAAAATGGCTCATTGTGTCCATTGCTTGCAGGAAAATTGTCACCCTGGATCTATTCTCATCACATTCAAAATTATCTAGTTCTCACTCCAATGAAATTCTGGCCAAAAAATAACGTCAATAATCAGAACTTTTAACCTCAATTCATTTCGGTTAACTCCAATTTAATTGGAATGCTGCAATTATATCCTTAAGGTCAAGAGTATTTTAATCTTGGGAAGGGTTAGAATTAATTATAGATATGATGCAGTAAATCAAATGCATAATATTGACTTTTTTAAAGTCAGGGATATTTGGTACTAAAATGTAATGACTATGATAACTGACTATATTAGAGAATCTGAAAATTAAGCTTTGTTTTTCTATTTAAAATATAACTAGTGATATATATTGGACTTTTGATTTTAATATGAATGCTTTTTTGAAAGCTTTACTGTCTGCAAACAACTTTGAAACATTTAAGACAATCTGAAATATAACTATTCTAGGTTTAATTTTTTAAAGTTGCTATAATTTAAATAATTGGGATTAAAATACTAGTGTTTGGAATTTTAAAAGAATGTATTTTTCATACAACAACAAAAATCCCAAATGCTCTGATTTTGTTAGAATAAATCATTTGTTTCACTCCTCAACAAAATGCCATATGATTTCTTCCATCTCTGCCTTTTAAACCTATCCTCCCCTTCTTCTTTCCAAAAATAAACAATTTTATTTATGAAATTATAATCTCTCTGAGGCTGAGGTCTTGGACTTGTATCCTTAGGAAGTCACTGAGATTTTCTGATTACCAATTATCTTCTCTATGAAATGAGACTCTTAAATCAGCTGAATTTAAATTCAAATAAAATATGTAGGCCATAATACAGGATTTTGATTTTTTAAAGGACAAATTTCAGTAAAATCATATACTTAATCATAGCTGGTACTCCATGAGGCTGAGTATCGACTAACTTTTACAGGGATGGCTGAATAGTGATATAACAGGTTGTACAATGCTTATAGCCCTTGGTCTCCCAACCCCAATAAAGGTAGAAGACCTCACTGAAAACCTTGGGCATTCAACTGAGACCTAAAAAAATAAAAGCTCTTTACCTTGTCTTCATGAAGTTTAAAACAATTTCTTGCAAGTACACACTGCACATTTAAAAGATTCATTCAGACTATTTCTTTATCAGTTGGCCTGAGATTGATTCAGATTTCATTCACTAAGACAGCTAAAATGATAAATTTTCCAAACTTTAGCCCATATCTACAGCTGAAGACTGTCTGACTTTTCAAAAGTTCTGTCTCCAATTGTAAACATTAGATTTTAGATGTGCAAAATATATGTTCTGTTCCTTAGATATTATCACCTCAAACTTTTACACAGGATCTATCACCATGGTTCCAAACATTTATTTTGATTTTTAAAACCATAACTCAAATTTCTAGAAACTTAAATGTATTTTTAATCTAAAAAAAAGTGTAGGAAGTTTATGCTACACATTTTAGGTTACAAATACTTGCTTCAGGCAGTCTTTGGAAGAGTTTCTCATTAATTATAGGATTATTCTACCCTTGAAAAGTAACATATGCATATATATGCATATTCACTCAAAAGCAAAGAGATACAGGTTATTGGAGACAAAGTGTTCATCTGCATCCTTCTAATTCTTTCATCTCACAATTCATGCTATCTTATTGGTTTTTACTGTTTTTCTTTATTATGGGATGAAGTAAATTTCCTAATTCATAGTATTTAAAATATCTATTTTATAATGATTCATACTCTTCATTAAACATTTTAATCATGTTTCATAGTAATTTAAACATATGCTTCATATATTTTAAATACACATTAAATATATGTTAAATTCACTTGTCTGAGTTTTTGGAGGAACCAGAAAATGTTTAACTCTTCAAAGCCTTTTATAAAAGTGTGCGATCTGCTTCTAAGATTTATCTGATCCAAGAACCAGATGAAAGAGGAAACAACCCTCAAAATAAAATATCCTTGCAGCTTCCTGTCCCTCATCTCAAAGGTTTCCTTTTGACTTACCTCCTTTCAAGCTATAGCAAAGTACTCCATAGCTTCCATCAGTCTGAACTACTAGCTTGAAATCTGGATTCCCATTTCTCATTGACCCATTTGGATTTGATTATTTCACTTCAATCTGGAGCCTTTGGAACAGTTTTCCTACAATTTTGTACAGTTCTATGACTTGTAATTTTTTTTGCTGATTAAGGAATTACCTGTATTAGAAGAGTAGGGAAAAATTCCAAACATTTTCTTTAAGGCTGATATCAAAGCCAAAACAAATATACTACAGGAAGAGAAAAGTACACACTATTAATACTTATATAGATGCAAAAATCCTCAATAAAATAGAGTAAACCAAATTATGTATTAAGATGATTATATACTATGACCAAATGAGAATTTATTCCAGAAAGGCAAGGGTGGTTCAACAAAAGAAAATCAATCAATGAAAATAACACTACACTAATAGAAAAAGAAATACAGCAAAAGAGAAAGAAAGGAAGAAAGTAAAAAATATATAAATAAAGAAGGATGAAACATGCGATTATCTCGAGTGATGCAGAAAAGTGATTCACAAAATGCAATTGCCTTTCATGACAAAAAAAAAACATTCATAAAACTAAGAATAGATTTTGAGGGAATTCCTCAAAATAAGATTAGGCATTTAACAAAAATCCACAGCTAACATCCTACTCACTGGTTAAAGACTTCCCTTAACATCAGGAACAAAAAAAAGAATTCCCACTTTAATCACTGCCATTAAACATGTGTTTTAGTTTTCCCGTGCTTTCCCCAGGGAGTTCATTTCTATATCTTTAAATGTCTGGGTCTGTTTCAGCTCAGAGCACTAAGCTGAGCTGTGCTGTGCTGAGCTGAGCCACTAAGCAATCTTCTGACCTCTCTCTTTCAAGCCTCCAGCTAATCAAATTAAATGTCACTCATTGCGGAAGGCATTCCCTTTAGCTGACTGCCAATATAATCAGTCATAGATGAATTGCATATGCTGATTATTTATTTCCCCAGCAACAGAACAAATGAGCCCAATCACCTGGCCAAGTGGACACCTGAACTTAACTACTACAGTGTGGTACTGAAAGTTTCAGCCAGAGCTATTAGAAAAGAATAAGAAATAAAAGGCATCTGAGTTAGAAATGAAAAAGTAAAATTCTGTTCACAGATTAAATGGTTTTATGTATAAAATCCCAAAGAACAAATATACAAACATTCACACACTAACTACTAGAGTTAATAAATGAATTAAACAAAGTTGCAGGGTATGAGATCAACAGAGAAAAATCAGTTATATTTCTGAACACCAGACATGAACAATTCAAAAAGATTATTAAGAAAACAATTCCATTTACAAGAGCGTCCAAAAGAATAAATTACTTAGGAACAGATTTTAAAAAGTAGGTGAAGGGCTTGTACATTGAAACTGTAAGGTTTGCTGAAAAAAAATTAAAGAAGACCCAATTAAATGAAAGATATCCCCTATATCCCATATTCATGGATTGGAAGGCTTAGTATTGTTAAGATGATGATACTCTCCAAAATGATCTATAGTCCTTGTCAAAATTTATTTCCTCTCAAAATTTCATTTTTTTTTTTTTTGCAGAAGTGGAAGCCATTCCTCAAATTAATAAGGAATTGCAAGTAGAATAAAAAAAAAACAATATGAAAAAGGGAAAAAAAGTTGGCAGACTCACACATCTCAATTTCATAACTTACTACAAAACTACAGTGATCAAAAGGGTATGGTGCTGGCACAAGTATAGACATAAAGACCAATGGAATAGAATTAAGAGTCTGGAAATAAATTCGAACAAGTGTATCAAGATGATTCAAAAAAGGGAAGAAGAATATCTTCAAAAAATGGGTGCTATGACAACGGGGTAACCAGATGCCAAAAAATAAGTTTGACTCATATTCCACTTCATATGCAAAAATTAACTCAAAATGGACCCAAGATCTAAATATAAGAGACAAAATCTGTTGACTTGCTATTAGAAAACATGGGTTTACATCTTTGTAAACTTGAATTAGAAAATGGTTTCTTAAATATGGCACAAAAATTCAAAGCTAGAAAAAATAGTTAATTGTACATTATGTGAAGTTTGCCTTAATAAAAAAATGAGACGTGGGTGGCCACTTAATACAGATGTTAAGGCTTTGGTCAACTTTGTAAGGAAAGAAAAAAATGTGTCATGATTAGAAGGCAAAAAATAGTCATTATTTGAAGAGTATCTGTTTACTGTTCTAGTAAAATTAGATAATGTCTTTTAAATTAATGAGAAGTAAAAAGTGTTATACATACAAGAAAAAAATTAAAATCTTTTTTTTAATTTTATCAATAAATAACCAACATGGCAAAGGATGCCAACTGCTTCTGCATTTCACTGCATCATTGTGGTTGAAGGATGTAGGTGACACATGCAAGTTCATTCTTAGGTTCATCCTTGCAAGTTCTACTTCAACATTGTTGTTTGTTTTTCTGCTTGGCTTCTGTTTTTTGTTATTTTTTACATTTCACATCCAGCTTCCCTTCACCGGCTCTGTCTTGTCTGACCTACAGCTACCTCAAACCCAAACACCATATTTAGAATCAATAACCTTTCAGAAACTTCACAATCAGCCCCACAATTATGTAAGAGTTCATACCTATAATGATTCTTTTATTCTATATCACTCACAGTGAGTTCTGCTTCTCTGATGGAATTTTGACAGACAAATAGACTATTTACTTACTATAGAAACAAAAAGCAATAAGGATCTAGAAATTTTCCTAAAATTTCATAAGACCTCCATTTACCAAGACTTTAAAATATAATTAACAAATGATTTAGATAAACTTTGGTAAATGGAAGGATATACCATGATATCAATGAATAGAATGATATTTTGAAGATTCTTTACCCTCTGAATTAATTTTTAAATTCAAATCTACATAATAAAAATAACATTTGGAATTCTATTTAAAAATGTTAAACTTCCTGTAAAATACTCATGAAATTAAAATCACAAATAGTTATGCAAGCTATGAAAAGAAAGTGCATAGAGAGTAAATTTCCTTACCAGATATTAAAATGTTTCAAAAATCATAGCAACGAATTCAGTATTACATTGCATAAGAACCCCAGTGAAGGTTTGAATACATAACTTGTGAGTCAAAGTCAAAGTGGTATAGATACTATATATCATTAGATTTTTATATTCATGAAAATCTTACAGTCACATGGGTGGTAAAAGCCAAGTCAATATAACATTGCTAATCATAGCTATAATGAATATTTCTGGTTCATATAATTTATTTATTTATTGATCTATCTATTTATTTATTTATTTATTTTGACATGGGCATCCTCTAGGAATGGAACCTGGTTCTCTGGCCTGGCAGGTGAGAACTCTGCCACTGAGCCACTGTTGCCCGCCCCATATAACTTTTATAGATCATAGTTTTCAGTTGCTGCTTTAACAAGGTGCCATAAATTTAGCAGTTTAAAACATCCCAATTCTTGCAGTTCTAGGGTTAAAAATCTAACATGGTTCTCAATGGGCTAAAAATCAATGTGTCAGCAGGGCTGTGTTCTGTTTGGATGCTCTAATGGATGCTCAAGGGAAGACACTATTTGGTTTACTTTTCCAGTTTTCAGAATATAATGGTTAACCACATTCTTTGCTGCTGGACCTCTTCTTCCATCTTCAAAGTCAGCAAAATTGCATCTCTCTGTCTATTCTTCTGGAGTCATATATTACCGTGTTTCTGAACTCATTTGGTAAATGTCTCCCACTTTAATTAGATTTGAATCTAATCCCATGTGATAGATTGAGCAACTCAAATAATCTAAAATATATCCCTTTCAAAGTCCTTAAGCCAATCTGCAAAGCCCCCTTTTCTGCATTAGACAACACAGTCACAGGTGCTATAAATTAGTATATGAAGATATTTGGGGTATACAGACAATTCAAGTAAAAAAAAAAAAGAAACTTAATGGCAACATGCTAAGAACAGACCATCACAGAGAGTTCCCCACTGTGATGCATGAACCTACCGCATTCATAGGTCTGTGAATTTGCTTCCTCTACCAGGGTTAATACTGTCTCTTAACTCTATCAATGTGTGAAAGCCAAGTCCTTTGCTAAAGCTGCTGGTGGGCCTTTCTTTGACAAAAGCTCTTGGTCCAGAAGCCATTCAGAATTTTGCTTTGGGCTGCCAGAATCCATCATCATAGTAATATTTCCAGAATGTGTTCAGGCTTAGTTGAGACTGCTAATGATCAATTCCAGTCATAGTTTTCTTTCTATTTATGTGATTTTGTTTTCTTTAAAAGTGCCTCGGTTCTTGCATATGAATAAGACAGATGGTTGTCTTTAAATAAAATTAATATAAAGATAGAACCAGAAAGTGTCAGAAAACCGAATATATTCAGAGTACAACACTAATGTGAGCATTAGGGGACTATCTAAATAAGTTAGGTTGATAATAGATAAGGGCAAAGTGGAAATGCTGGTGAATGGAACAACCTGAAGAAGCAAAAGTATACTTGGAGAGAATTATTTGAATAAGTGTTGGAAGATAAGAGATTGCGGCATTGGAAAGTAATATTTTGAAATTTGTGATTTCAAAGATGATTCCTTTTATGATGATGAACATCTTTAGCATGAAACTGGATGTGGATTTCTGAAGTAGAATGGAAGAGAAAACATGGTATGGCCTCCATAAAGTTTAATGCCTCAGAAGGCAGCACTTTTCTCAAAAGAAGTGTCTGGGATCTTCTATGTCTATAATTACTTTCCTAAATAAATTGGCAGAACTTTTCATACTCAGCCTGACTCCTGTTCTCTACCACCCCACTGTTTCTACATACCAAAGGTGAAGCAGCTCGTCTCATAGATTGATACCTACTGAGAGGATGACAAATGCAGGTGGAACCTAATCATGAAACCACTTCCCTTTTCTGGTCCTCACAGCTTGTTTTAGTGCCTGCACTTGCTCTGAAGGCATAGTGAGTGAAGAAAAATGAAGTCAAGAATTGATCTACCACTCAGGGCAATTCTTTTTGGAGATATTTTTGACTGTATTCATTAATTTACACCTTTTATGTGCCAAATGTAGGGATATATTTATACTTACTTTTAAAAATTTAAATATATATATCATATCTTAAAACTTCTAAAATTTAAATCAATTTACAGTAAGCCTTATGGAGCTCTACAGTTACTAACTATTAAGACTCCATTATGACTGCATTCATGCTACCTCAGAGGTACAGGTAAATTGGAACTACTCTGCAATCATTTTCATTATTCATATCTTCCAATGAGGGTTACAAATCTCTATTGACACCAGTGATTTCTCATCAGTCTTAATCTCAGCAGACTATAACATGCGCTACTTCTTCAAGAAAATTGAAGTCATTGGGCAAGAACTCCATCAATATTTTTGCACTAAAAATAATAAATTCAACACATACATACTCCAATCATTTTCAGAGGGTTGCTTCTTCTTTAAATCCAGTTCCTCCAATGGTTTTCTTAATTCAATATGCAACAATCCAATTTCAAACCACTTTTATGCACATTGAATCTCTTGCTCTGCTTGTCAAATATCTTTTTTCTTTGTTTGGCAAATATCTTTATTTAGTATCTTTACTGACTATTTATTCCTTTGGATTATTTCCCAGTATATTTTACTGGTTCTAATTCTGCTTCTATGTCTTCATTCTAGATCTCCTTTGAGCTGATGTAAACACAGGTCTTTAATCATCCTTCCTTCCAAATTTATTTGTAGAATACTACTCTTTCCCTGTTCTAGATACATTTCCTAAGAAATTTCCTTTGTTCTCATTGATTTAACTGCCAACTCTAAATTCAAATGCTATTTTATCTCTAGTTGTAGCTAATAACCACAAAATTTGCAGGCTCAAATTTTGGGGTTATAATCATTGGGATGTCCTACATAGAAACATCCACTTCAAAACCTTTTCTCATTACTTTTCCCTCAGTGATCCTCTTTCCTTCACTTTATCTCTAATTGCACCTACCTGACAAAGATCAGCAAACATACAAATCTCTAGCACTATTTTCATGCATGTGATTTAGACTCATATATGTATTTGCCTGACTTACAGCTTTATCTACATTTTCCAGAGGCATTTTAGATTTAAATATTGCTATCTCAAATCTGATCCATCTCTTCCTGTTTTCATACCACACTTCTGCACTCACCATTTTACAATCTCTCATCAAACACTTACTTGCCTGTAAGTTCTCCTTTCTTTAAACTTTGAAAACATCATCTAGTAAATATTGCTAATTTTATTTTCTTCATATAATAGATAATTCCATTTCTCTTTGCCCAGATCACTGCTCCTTAATGATTACCATAACTTGCTGACTTGTTTCTTTTCTTCCAGTTTTTTTCATCTAAATCCATTAATCTTGTTACTAGCAGAGCCTCTATCTTAAACACAATTTGATCAAGTCACTTGCAACTGAAAATTTTAGTCGTTTCTCATCCACTACAGAATAAAATATACTTTTTGCACTGTTAGATTTCCCTCTATTTAAGTCTCTAGCCTCTTACCCTTCTACTTCATAAACAAACCAGGATGTACCAGAATTTTTTTTTTTTTTCGCTTCATAAATGTCTTATATGATCACATACCTCTGCTTTTTCTTACTCTCCTCCATTTGGAATGTCCTGTATTGGCCGTCTCCTGATCATTCCTTTTCTTCTTCTCCCTAGCTACATGAATCCTCAGTATCCGAATGTTTTATACTTGAGTTCTTCTGTGTATTGAAGCAAAAATAATGAATGACAATCACATATTTTTAAATAGACCACTTATTAAATTACTACACTCTGAAAAATCTCCTTCCAGTCTAGATCCTATTATTTGCCCATAACATCAATCTGTTTGTGAATCTATCACTGGCTGATTGTGGAATTTTAAATGTTGAGAAGGAGAATGTCAAGTATATTAAAATAACTTTAGAGAAATGCTACAAATCACAGGAAAAGGGAAAAAAAAATCAACAGATGAAAGCAGATAAATGCTTGAAAAGAAAGCCTAAGTTTGGATCTTTGGGAAATTGGTTATCTAAAACAAAAACAGCTCCTTTATGATTTTGTTGCAAATTCAAACATGAAATGGAAGACTTGCTGTCATAATTTTAAATAGCTATGTTGCAAAAATGATTTTAGAAATACAAATTCAGCCTTGTTATGGCTCAGAAGTGTGTTCTTTCTCTACGTGCACAAAATCAGTAAGTAGATACCTAGATTTCTAGAAGAGGAAAAGTTTATTTAGCAAAGTCTAGCCTTGCAAAGACAAGAGGATATACAGCTCCTCATATTTCTTTCCCTGTGCTGGTAAGGTGAGGGATTTTTATTGGATGAAATGAAAGGGAGTTGGGGCCCTGAATGTTAGGGCTATTGGCATAATGGGATTGGCTAGTAAACATTGAAATTTAGGATTATAAATTAGCAATTATGATTGGCTGATGGGTCCTGTTTTATTCAGGGGTGAGCTTGGGTTGTAGCCAGAATTTGTAAAGTATGACCTCTTGCTTCCCTTCAGGTCCAATATTCCTTTTTCCATTGTCTCTGCTCACTTGGATTTTGCTTGGAGAGTATTTTGTGTCCTGAGGTCATTTCTAAGTTCAAGTCTCAGTTAAAGCTAATTAAGATTGGTTTGTCTAAAGCTGTTAAAATAAGAACTTATCTATGGGGTATGCAGGTGAGAATTTCCGAGAAAAGAGAAATGGAAACTTTTGCAGCCTAGTTATTAGGAAGGGAGAATCTTTGGCAGTGGATGGAGAGAGGAGGTATGAAAAACATACCAGGTTCCACCACAGCCTGTATTTGCGAGATTCAACAACTGTTGAAAATGTAACATATTTTATTAATATGATGAAATCAGATCAATTTATAAAATAATTTTTAGTTTAGCTGTAGATGATGTGTTAAATGTATACTTTCACTATTTGCAAACTTTTGTTTAATAAATTCATTCTGAGGTTATTGGTTTGTTTTTTTATCCAATTTCAATAAGTTTTGATATAGCCCCAAGTTGGAGTTCATATATATATATATATATATTAGTCAGTAAAAGTATATTTTAGACAAGTTAATATTTTGCTGCCTCTTATTAATAGGACTTTAGGAGGCAAGTTAATGTAACTCAAACAAAACAAAGCAAATAACCTATGTGCCAAACACAGGACTTAATAGACATCCAAAAAGTATCTACTGAGTGCAATTCTAGAAGCTCTAATTTCACAAAATGACCAAGTTCAATGCTGAAACTCTTACCTTCAGCTTTTGGTGAACATCAGATTTTGATAAGGGTGGAGATATACTGGATACTGGTAATAGACGTTATGGTCTTTTAGTGATTACCACTTCACCATAAATGTGCCTGATTTCAGAGTTAATGATACATTCACAAAATGTCTATCCTTTAAACAATTCCTCCATGAAATAAAATCAATGCATTAAATAATTCCAAAGTAGTGTGGGATACATATGTCATTTAAGGAAATGTGCAACAAGTGTGATATGAAACATAAATGACCTTATTTGTCAAAAACAGGCATAAAGCTGTTACTAATATGATTTGTGACCAAGATTAATAATGGAAAAGATTGTTACATTTCAGATGGTGATAACAATAAAGATGTAATTTTTCCCCCATTATGAAACCTCCACATTTTATCCAAGAGCCCTAGATGCTTTTTGACCTTGCTGGAAGAATGACATAGCTGAAAAGGCAGTAAAACCTCTATCTAGAAGAGCCACCCAGAGCTTGTGCTCTGGTCTCTTTTTGATTTGGAAATAGCCACGGGGTAAATGCGAGTAAAATTACACTCAAGTTGAGTTTCATAACTTTGTAATTTGAAATTCAATCTCTGTATAGATATTTACATATTTTCTTCTATTTTTTTTGTTGTTTAATATTGCCTTTTATAATCCAGATGCATTTTCAGACTGCAAATAACTGCATCTACTCCATGACACAGTTGACATTTTATTTTTTTAAGAATCACACATTATAAATAAAACATTAATGTTGGTAAATTCAAGTCAGAAAAGAGTGTGATCTTAATCATGCCTATTCCATGTTAAATGTGTAGTGATTGAAAGAAATGAAGCTCAATTACACAGAAAAAAATACATTAAAAGTTGGAACTGTCTTTTTTAAGTTACCCTAGACATTCTACATGAGTGGGAATTTATGTATACATTCTATGTCTTCGGTAACCTTTCCTTCATGCAATTTCATTTTTTATTATTAAAATAGAAATGAGTAATTCACTATCATAGCAAAAAAATAGTTTTACAGCTTATAATACCTGCAACTTAACATAAATGAGAAGCAATAAAAATGACTAAATACATGTCATAATCAGCATAAACACATTTAATCAACTCAAGCATTGAGACTTCTTTAACAGGTGAAACCTTAAAAGTGTAGAAATATGATTTCTCTCCATTTACTTGTTCTTTCTTGGTTATTATTTATCTCTGCCAATGATAGAATACACTGAACGATTGAACCTGACCCTAGATTTACATTTAAAAGAAGACTTAATTTTAAATATCCCGTGTACATGTCTGAATTTATAACTATTGCAAGCCACATAACATTTCTATTCCCTCATTAAATGCATTATGCAAAAAAAGGAATACATTTTCCAAAAAATTAATAATTCAGATTCGTGGTTGGAAAATAATTTTTATCTCAAACTACACTTCTATGTGATTGGTTGTAGAATAAGCTTAAACTTACACAATTCAAGATTAAGTCAATCTTTTCAAGTTTTTACTGTCACTTTAGTTTTCCCATGAAAGGTTAATCTATACAAGAGGTGGGAGGGAGGCCACTGAGATCATCTAGTCTCTTGGTCTGGGTTACTGTCCATCCAGGTTAGTCTTCCCTAACTGCATATCTTCTTACCTAGTTCTTCATATTGTCAGCAGCTTAGATGTTTGTATTCCCACTTAGCCTCCACAACACATCTTACTTGCTCTTGACATTAAGACCTCCTGTTCTTGGAACTTGTGGCAGGTACCACACCCCTGTTGTCTTGGCCAAAGAGATAAAGTCATCATGCTTTTGTTTTCCTTGCTAGTTTCACAGATGGTATGATTACTTACACTGCACCTGCTAAGCTTTGGCCCATAAACACTGTACACGATCATATTCTGTTTCTGCACTAGCCTGGACACTGTTTCTTCTCTGTGAGGATCACCTGTTATTGTTCTTTTCTTTTAGATTTTGTTTATTTGCTTGTTTTATCTTACCTCAGGGACCGTGGCTGTTGCAAACATCTGCCCTTTCATTCGCTCCTCCTCCAACATGTACTTCAGGAGCTTATGTTAAAGAAGGAGGAGCACAGAGCAGGCTTCCTTCTGAGACCTATACCGGCATTAACTTGTTCTGTTTTACATGATTAATTTGTCTCTTTCCCACAAGAGATTTATTTTATTAATCTCTTAATGAGAGAGAGAAACAAAAACTGCTTCATGTATTCATTCGATGTTTTTGACTTTCAAAGATTAATGACCAACGATTTATATCTTTTGTCCTCAAACTATTTTCCTACAGCATGAAAACCAAGGTCTATAAAGTCTGGTATTGGAGATAGGGAATGGCATAATATAAAATAAATAGTAAAAATGATAAACACATTAGCCAATAGTACAAACTCTTATTCCACTAATATGTGAGAGTGGTTTGCAATTCTAAAATTCCACAAACACTGTTTACTGAAGTAATACACAAATAAAGCAGCACTATTAAGGAGAATGGTTTACTATTTATTTAAAGAATAACAGTTTATAATCCTTGACATTTTTTATATCTGAAATGCTTCTCATCCATCATTACGGTTTAAAATATATTTGAAAAATTCTTGTGCTTTATTCTGATAAAATCTGTTTTAAATAGCAAGGCCTCTCTTAGACAGATAAAACTGGTTTTGAATATGGAAGTATTATACTCAAGTTCCAAAAGTCATGAATGAGAAACTAAGGTTCACGAGCACTTACTTTTATTTGGAATTATTTCATATGTTAAAGTGACCAAAAAGAGATTTTAGTTTTCCTACTTTGCCAACCATCAAATCAGGACCTCTTCTAGTCTTTGAGAAGTAGGAGCTACAACTACCTAACTGGTCAACAACAACAACAACAAATTGGGTTCATTCTTAATGCCTTTTTCCTTCTTCAAATTTTACCTACAGACTGATTTAGCAACATAAATCCATTCATTTATCTCTGTATCCATGCAGGCCATACTATCAGCATCCTTTGCCTGCTCCATAACTCATCATGATTCTTTAAGAAGAAAAACCTCCAGAGTTTATCACTGCAACTCAAACTGTATTTTCATAGATAACAGATCTACAAGATCCAGATCCTGGCTGCTTTCATGTCTTCATTTCTTTCCAGTCTCCCCATTATGAATAGATGCCTGCATTCTGTGTGTTTTGTGTGTATATTATGTTTCTGATGATGTCAAACCTTTTTATTGTAATTAATCATTGTTAATTGTTAGAGTTCCAACCTGGGTATCTCTGTCCCTGAATCTTTGAATGTCTGGCCATCTGTTTTAGCTTATAAAAGCTGCTAGTATACAATATACCAGAAACAGAATGGCTTTTAAAAAGGGAAATTTATTAAGTTGCAAGTTTACAATTCTAAGGCTATGAAAATGTCCAAACTAAGGCATCTGGGGAGAGATACCTTGATTCAAGAAAGACTGATGGGTCCAGAACACCTCTGTAGCTGGAAAGGAACATGGCAATGTCTTCCAGCTTTCTCTCCCAGCTTCTGTTGTTTCATGAAGCTCCCCTGGGGGTGTTTTCCTTCTTCATTTCCAAAGGTTTCTGGCTGTGTGGCCTCTGTTGGCTATTTCCAAAATGGTTCCCTTTTAAAGGACTCCAGTAAACAACCCCACCTTGACTGGCTAGAGACACATCTCCATGGAAACCATCTAATCAAAAGTTACCAAACACAATTGGATGGGTCACATCTCCATTGAAATATTAAAAAAAAAACATACCACCCAGAAAAATTTTCTGGGGTACATAATAGCTTCAAACTGGCCCATCATCAAATTAATTTATAGCTTAGCTTAAATATATACATATTCATTCTGGTACCCAAATAGTAATAGCAGCATTTGCAGCTCTCCAGAAAATTTAAATAGATAAAATGTGATATAATTCTAAGATGGGAAATTCTAAAGCAATGACGATAAATGAAAAGATTACTACTTACCACAATGTGGGTGAAAGTTACAAACATGACGTTGGTGAAGGAAGGTACTCAAAAACTAACATATGTTCTATCATTCCATCTAAATATAGGAAAATTCAGATTTGTGTCTATTGGCAAGACATAGATTTGGAATGAATGTGATGAGGCTTTAGTGTGATATGAGTGATATTCTGTCTCTTCAACCAATGCAAACACTGGTCTGTTCTCCAAGATAATTCATTGAACTGTTCATTTCTCATTAGTGTGATTTTTCTGGATGAAGGTTATACTTCAAATTAAAAGGTTTATTACAATGACTAGTGTTCAGGTAGTTAGCAAAGAGAATGAGGATGTCAAGCTTGATTAAGCATACACATGGTGGTGTAATTAGTTGATAGCTACAAAATTCATGTAAAGTAATATAGGAGGATATGTTTTCCATGAAAGCTAGGATAGGATTATAAAGAATACTGAATTCTAAATTAAGGGATATAAATTTTAGTCTATACATAATGAAGAACTATTGTAATTTTATTTCATTTTGCTAGTTTGAGAACATTGTCTCAAGCCATAAGTTATTCCCTCCTAGAGGAAATATAATTCAGAAATGCAATTTGTGCATTAGTGATTATAAAAAGATCAATTATTAGGACTGATTCCCATTTACGCAGGTTGCTCTGTTTCATCTCTATAAACATAGGCAAATTGTTCATTCCTGTCTTTAATGCAGGCCAGATTCAAAGCTTCTTTATCAGCTGCTGAATAAATTGGAAGGGCCCAGACCCAGCACTCAGCAAACAATCTAACCTATCCCTGCTGCCACACATAGGAAGTTTCAGAGGCTTTCCACCTCAGAAAACCAAATCTTGGCTCCCTCTGTTTTATTCAAAATGTCATTTAATCCAGGTTCTTGATCTCCTCACTATTTTTCTTTTTTTCTTGAATGGGCAAGCTCCAGGAATTGAACCCAGGTCTCCAGAATGGCAGGTGAGAGCTCTGCCTTTGAGCCACTGTTGCCCACCCTCTCCTCTATATTTCATCTGGGATTAAATGACCCTCGATTCTTGGGATTTTCATACTACCTCACTGACCATTCATTTTAACCCTACCTCTTACCTTGAAGTTCCTCGTGATCCAGCCCTAGGCTCTCCTTTCTTCTCTCTCTACAGGTTTCCTGGGTCATCCCATCCATTCCTGTGGTTTTTAATTCAAACTCTATGCTGACCATCTCCTTGGCTTCTAATCTATGCTTCAAACTGTAAAATTTTAATTACAAGGCTTTATGAAATTTAGCCTTGATGAAATTTTATTAATGCCATATGCCACACACCTGTATGCCAATAGCAGGAAAACTGCTAAGACAGGAGTGTTTTGCAGAATTCAGAGTATGTAACAAGTAACATTCGTTTAGATGGAAAATTAAGCATATTAGTGACTATTCACAGAATTTAAAATAAAATGTTATTTAAATCCAATATTTGTTTGTCTTGATATCTAAATTATTTTTAGATCTATTTGCTAAAACAACAAAAAAAGTTCTTATAATAACAAACATCATTTGTGTGTGCTTGTGTGTATGTCTATCTTTTCCAGATTCCAAAGGCATATAATCCTGTAACAATTAACCTCACTAATACATTGCTCATATGTTTCTAATACTAGAAGCACAGCTAAACTCTCACCTGAAAAATTCCCAAATAAAATAGGAAATAAAATTAAAATTAAAATTCCCAAATAAAATTAAGTGATTAATTTTATTGGCAAAATGCATTCTTCATACATGGCTTTGTGTGTGTATTCATGTTTTGAATATCTTAATGAATATTTTCCTCTATATTTCCCTCATTTGTCTCTAACATGGTATAATGAGACATTTTTCTCCCAATACAGTCTCTTATTAAATTTGTTCCATTCTAGTAAATTGTATGGGCATCTACTCAGTTAATTTAAGTAGAAGCATAGGAGTCACTCATGATATTTCAATTTTCACCTTCCTATCCATTTCATTAGCAATTCATCTTGCTATGACCCATTTTTAATGCTATTTATTCCTCTGTAACTAATCTACTAAGTCGCCTTACTCTTCTCCAGAACTGCTTTCTTTCATGTTGCATCCACCATTTTCCACCCAACAGGAAGTTATCTTAAAAATACTTATGTCTGATCATGTCATTCCATCTCTTAAATGATTTAGTGGTGTCCATCACAGTTTTTATGAAGTCTAAACTAGCATAGCCTACAAGGCTCTGTATAATTGCCCTTTCAAAATCAACATATGCACTCTTCCAATTAGTAAGCCCTTTCTTGGTAAAATGCCATGATTTTTAGCCCTCTAGAATCTCTGTAGACTGTGCCCATTGAAAGTTGGCCTCTCTTTTTCTCAACCAGTATTCTGCTTTTTCCCTTCATAGATCTTGCCAGCCTAATTTTGTTTATTAGTTTGTTCCTTTAATTCATTCCTTGAGTACTAAAATAAAAAAAAAAAGATCTTTGTCTATCTTGTTCTATAACAGATTACTAACATTAGTATACATTTCAGGATGGAGGTGTGTTAGTTTCCTTTCACGTCTTTAAAAACTTCAGCAATTACTGGCCTAAAATGACTCAAGATAAGTGGCTTAAAAATAACACAAATTTATTATCATACAATTCTGAAGGTCAGAAGTCCAAAACGGGTTTCATTGAGCCTCTAAGCTAAAGTTAGTATGTCCCCAGGTCTGCATCCCTTCTGGAGAAACTGGGAGAGAATCTGTTTATTTGCCTTTCTCAGTTTCCAGAGGCTGTCGTTTCCGTGGCTTGTGGCCCATTCCTCCTATACAGCCAGCAACGCTGAACTGAGTGTTTGTCTATTGCCTCTAGGATTCTCTCTCTTCTGCTTACCTTTTCCATTAATAAAGACCCTTGTGATTGATTATACTGGCCTCACTGGATAATTCAAGATAATCTCCCTATCTCAAAGATGATCTGATAGGCATTCTTAATTCTATCTACCACTTTGATTCCTTTTTTGCCACATAACCTAAATTAAATACAGATTTGGGAATTAAGATGTGGACCTGTTTGGGGGACCATTATTGTGTCTGCCTTTATGTTAATCATATATTTTCTCAATGAGTAAACAAATGAAAATTTTCCTTTTCATATCTGCTTATTAAATCTCTACTTTATATATATATATATATGGGGGAATGACTTAATAACAATATGCTACTCATAAGCATATATTCATAAGCATATATTCAAAAATAATTAAAATATGATTTCATACCCCCCAAAAAGTCCAAGATATATTTTCTCTGTAGAAAGCACCCTAGTGTTGTGAACAAGTTTGTGTCTTTAGAGACAAACAGACATGCCAATTGAATTCTGTCTTCACAAATTATTCAAGTTGCTTGAAGTTGGCCAA
Organism: Tamandua tetradactyla; assembly: GCF_023851605.1. Taxonomy (NCBI): domain Eukaryota; kingdom Metazoa; phylum Chordata; class Mammalia; order Pilosa; family Myrmecophagidae; genus Tamandua; species Tamandua tetradactyla. Next base: position 150,425,800 of record NC_135330.1, read on the forward strand.
TTCATTTTTCCTCTGTTTCTATTTTTCAGGGCACAGTGAAGGGATATTATCATTTCTTAAGATTTGAATCTTATTTATGGGAAGTATTTTACCGAAGGTAGTTGCCAAAAAGTGCTAGTATTAATTGTTAGTGGTATTTTTGTTGTGATTATCATAACAACATACTTGCTTGCAGGGATACTTTTATCCTTAATATGAGTTAGAGATGTTAAAATACGCCCACTGAAAGCATCTGTTTTCATATAAGTGATTTGGAATGTTGTGTCTGTCAAAGTGGACTGCAAGAAAGTTTACTGAAGACATCATTCCAGTTCTGTACTATCCATTCATTCCTCTCAAACATTGGTTTTACTTTACCTAGCATTTGTTCTGAAATAACTTACCATTTCATTTCTGTTTAACTTCAATCATTTGTGAATCATTCTGCCTCTCTTGATCACTTCCTAAAACCAAACCATCATCTCCCTCAATTGCTAGGGGTAGAGGAAGTAGAGTTTAGCTATTCTGTTTCATCATAATTTAAACTGTATGCTATATTAATCCTAAAATGTAACAAATCATGCTTTTGAAAACAATTTTCAAATGGACCACAAATTATAACACGTAGTTTTTGCATCTCTTTTGATAAGAATGAATTGTTAATATGTCTTTATAGACATCGAAGAGACGAATTTTATGATAATCTCTACTACCCGGCTAATTTTACTTTATTAACATTTTAATGGGAACCGTAAAACATTCAATTCACCATTAAAATTGTTATTGGTTATAGGCATTAGTATTATTTTATTAGGTTTTCATTTTCACTACATTTATATTGGAAGTTTGTTTCACTTTACCTGTTCTGCTCTCCTTTATTTGATATTGTAGGGCATTTTTTCAACTGTACTTTAAAAAATTGGTCATAGTTTGTATCAAATTAATACAAGTACATAATTTTCAAAGCCAAATAAATATAGTGATCTGAGATTGTAAATTGCAGAAGTCCCTAGAGGCATTTCCTTTCATTATTTGCAGTATTTGTTCTCATACACTGCAGTACTTTGAGTTATCATGTTTTACGTTAACATTTACCTTCCTATTATATAAGATGAGGTTTTTGGATTGCTTATTGTCATGGTCAGACTAATTTTAAACAAATAAGCAAATAAAACTTTCAAAACTACTACGATAGGTTCCCAGACATTTCATTAATTGTAGATAGAAAATTTAGGATTTTACAAAGTTGTGAATCCTAGGTACTAATGAAAAGTACTTCTCAAAATAATATTCTAACATTTTTCTTAATTTTATTTTTCAATGCGCTGAAGTTTATTGTGTATGCTAAAGAAAGTTTCCTTCATTTTATATTGACACAGAAATGATCTTCCAGCTGAAAGTTAACTGTTGCTTCTTAGGAATTGACTGAACACTGCCTATAGTAAAAAATAAAATTGGAATAGCAATATGTTAAGAAATTTTGAGTTTTCTCTTTAGTTTCTTGGTTTATATGATGATGCTCTTTGCCTTCAGTCTCAGCTTTAGTCAAATATTGGCTTTAACACTCAAGCATCAGTATTTATTCAAAACATTTGCTGGTGAAAGTCTATGATAAACATATTAATTAGTGTGAACATCATGTAATTCATTTTTAGTTCTGTCATTCAATTTCTCTTTAAACTTTCTCAAGTCAGTCTCAATCTTAGTTTCTTTAACTGAAAACAGATGCAAATAATCACAATGCCTATCTCAAATGTATTTTTTAAAAAATAAGAATCTAAAGAGGTTGCACACAGGAAAATACCTTGTGAATTAGGAATATAGATAGTTAATGAAATTGATATTTATAGATATTTATTCTTAAGCATTTATGAGTATGAATGGGTGCAAAAAGAGATATAGATTTTAGTTCAAGTACATGCAATTTGACTATTTGAGCCTTAACTTGATGATTTGTAAAGATCAACTTAAGAGATGAATTAATAAAGATAGATATGAAAACGGAAGATAGATTATATCTAGTTTAGTAGAAAAAGTGTATATCTAAATTTTATATTAATTTTACATGCATCCATTTTGTATCTTTATGAAGATAGTCTAGAGTTTAAAAATAATCATAGCCTCTTGCACCAAAACTACTAAGAGGAGGCAATCATTTACATTAGGAACCGAGTAGAAACCAAATTCTATCTTTTTCATTTCAACTTTGGGATCCTGTGAGATAACAAAAGAAATTAGCACATGGATTGCTAACCTCTGTGTTGAAAGATCATTGGACAATTAAACTATTCAAAGGGGTGGTCATAACAAAGAAAAGGGGTAAAGATTTAGGGATATAGAAAATGGTTATTTTAACTTTCTCCCATTTTTCCCAATTGCCTAAGCATAAGGCGTCCTGGATGTAAGAGAGACAGTATTGTAAAATTGTTAAGTGGATGACTCTGGAGCTACACTACAAGGCTTTCAGTATGGAGGTTTTCACTTGGCTCAGTTGTTGAAACCCTCTGTTGTTGAAACCCTCTGTGGCTCAGTTCTCCCATATATAAAATGGCAATAATAAAATACTAATTACCTGTTCTAGTTTGCTAGCTACCAAATGCAATTCACCAGAAATGGAATGGCTTTTTAAAAAGGGAATTTATTAAGTTGCTAAGTCACAGTTCTAAGGATATGAAAATGTCCCAATTAAAGCAAGTCTTTCAAAATGTCCAAATTAAAGCACCAACACGAGGTTATCTTCACTCGAGAATGCCGATGAAGTTCAGGATTTCTCTCTCAACTGGAAAGGCACATGGAAAACATGGCAATGTCTACTAGCTTCTTTCCAAGTCTCTTGCTTCACGAAGCTCCCCCAGGGGTGTATTCCTTTTCCATCTCCAAAGGTCTCTGGTGGTGCAGGTTCTCTGCTTCATGGCTCTGCTGTTCTCAAGCTTTCTCCAAAATGCTTCCTGTTTTAAAGGTTTCCAGTAAACTGATCAAGACCCACCTGGAATAAGTGCGGTCACATCTCCCTCTATTAAAAAGTCATACCCACAACTGTGTGAGTCACATCTCTGTGCAGACAGCCCAATTAAGCTTCCAGTCTACATTATTGAATAGGGATTAAGAGAAACATTTGTTTTCACAAGACTGAATTAGTATTAAACCATGGCTTAGCTCATTCCACTCTCTGTATCCCCAAAAGAATATGTTTTACCTATATACAAAATACATTCCTCTATCATAATATCAGGAAACTTTAAACCATTTCAGTAATACTACAATGCAATACAAAGTCAGAAACAGTATAAAACTTCAAAGTTCACTACAGGCATGAACTCCCAAGTCAATATTCTCCTGTGGCTCTGGACCTGTAACACTCAGAACAAGCTATTTGATGCCAACATACAAAGGAGGAACAATCTTAGAACACATGTACCCATTTCCACAGGGAGAAATTGGGAGGAACACAGGAGTCACTGGACCCAAGCAATTTCAAAAATTTGCAGGGCAAAATCTATTTGATTTCAAAGTCTGAGAGTCATGTATCTTCAGGGCTTTAGAAAGCAGCAGTCCCACTCTTTCCAAGGGCCTGAACAGTGACCCACCTCTCCCTGAAGAATATGCTCCCAAAGCAGCCTTTGGGAACATTAGGGAGAGCACCTTTTTCTCGGCTCCACCCTCTCCAACCTTCAGGACTGCACCCGTGCTCTTTGCCATCTCAGGAGCACATGCTCAACCCCTCCATGTGGTGGCAGCCAGGCCCTCCCCAATGTCCAAGAAAGTGTTCCACCTTCTCCCAGGCCTGAGGCACATGACTCTCCCACTACAAGTAGTTGGAAGTTCCATCCTCTGTCTTCAGGGCAAGCTCGCCCTCTCCAGTGCTTGTAGTGGATCTGTTCCTTGTACCCAAGAGTTCAGTTCTCAATTTACCCCTTACCTCTCACATTTTACTTTAAGCTTCAAGGAGCAGCCAGACAGCATCTCCCATATCTAGTTTGGAAATTTCTTCTGCTAAATATCCAAGCTCATAGCTTTTAAAATCTGTCTTCCATCTAAAACCAGCAGTCAGTTTTGAGAAATTATCTGCAAGTTTTAAACAAAGGTTGCCTTCCTTTCAGTTTACAATAACACATGCACCATTTCTGTTTAATCTTATCGTAGGTACCTCTAGAGTCCACATTTCTACAACAGTTTCTTCAAGCATTCTAGGCCTTCTCTATAAAGTTCTTCATAACTCTTCCAGACTCTTTCCCTTATCCATTTAAAAAGCCATTCCAGGATGGGTCACAGTGACTCAGTGGCAGAGTTCTTGCTTGCCATGCAGAAGACCTGGGTTCAATTCCCAGTGTCTGCCCATGGGGGGAAAAAAGCCATTCTAACATATTTGGTATGGGCAAACCAAGCAGCATCCCACTCCTGGTACCAAAATTTTTTATAGTTTGCAAGTTGCTGGAATGCGATGTACAAGAAATGGAACCACTTTTAAAAAAAGGAACATATTAAGTTGCAAGTTTACATATTCTAAGCCCATAAATAAGCATCATTTGCAGCCATTACTGATTCATAATTATAGCAAATATTTAAAGTCCATATATAGCTTTGAGGCTCTTAATGAGATGGTGATTCAATGAGAATTATATCCCATAAATCTTAGAGCAAATAAAAGATGAGGGAAAAGTAAAATTAAATCAAAATCATGTGGTGGTTTCCAATAGAAAAAACAATGAACATTGGTATTTTCAGTTTTAAGTGGAAATATATTTAGGAGGGAAATGGATCTCTGAATTTCTGAAATATGAATGAATGTTGCTGTGGTGTTTTGCAGCTATGTACCCCAGAAAAACATGTTCTTCAGCTTAATCTACCCCTGGAGTGAAACACACAGAAAAGGGGCAGATTGAAGAAGGACTTCAAGGGCAGAACCATAGCAGCCAATGTTTGGACCTAAGATACCTCCTCAGGGGATGAGAACAGGACTAACCATGTATGTAGAAAGGTATTAGAGAAGACAGACCATTGGCCCCAGAAGTTGGAGGGGATGGACTTTGTGCCCCATTATTCGTGGAGGGTGCTGCCACCCCAATACTCAGAGAAGACGAGGTCTATGGCACAGCACTTGTGAAGAGCTTCTGCCATCCAGATGTCTGGTAAAGGTAGGGCCAATGCCTGGAGGTTTGCAGAGAGATTGGCTATCATCCCAAATATTGGAGAGGTTGGGGTCTTCACCTCAGGGAGAATGTGGTTGCTGTACAAGCATTTGGAAAGTGTTGGGTTGTTGCTCTATCAGGCTCCTGCAGCTTTTCTAATTATTTTGAACCCATGAATGTATCACTTCTAGAATGGGAATATTTAATCTTTGTCTGTCATGCCATTGTATATTGGAGCACTTAACTTATTTTCTAGGTTCTACAGGTTCACAGATCAAATGGAATTGTGCCCTAGAGCAGACTGCATCCTTAACCAATTATGATGAAACTGTACAGCACCCCAGAAAAACATGTTCTTAAACTTAATCCATTCCTATAGGTGTGCAACCCTTGTAAGTGCCTCCTTTGATGATGTTGCTTCAGTTAAAATGTGGCTTAACTCAATCTGGATGAGTTTTAGTCTTATTATTAGAATCCTTTATAAGCAGAATGAAATTCAGACAACCAGAAAGAAAGCCATAGAGGGAGCAGCCAGAAGCTGAAAGTCTTTGCAACCCAGAAAGAAGGGAGAGGCCAGGAAAAGAAGGGAGAAGCCATGAAAGGCTGGCATATATATTGACAAGTAACAGAGGAGCCCAGGACAGAGAATTTCAGGCCCCAGAATGCCAGTTTTGGTGAAGAAACATAACATTGATGATGCCTTGCTTTGGATTTCTCGTAGCCTCAAAACCATGAGCCAATAAATTCCCATTGTTTAAGCCAATCCATTACACTTTATGTGTTTTAGCCACAGGGAAACTGAACAGTTGCTTTATAGCTTTATATTTTCATATTAACCTGAGTTTTTATGTAAATTAAAATTGGCATAAAATGCATTGCATCAGATTTTTTTTCCTGTCTCTAAAGTCCCGTATTAGACAAATAGCTAAGCCAAAATGTGGTCTTATTTCATGCTACTAGATTAGCAATTATATAGAGGGGTAGAGGAAATTTTATGTCAATGGAAATCTCTTTAACACAAAATAACACAATAATCAAAATCCTGCTTTCACCAGAGTGTTTATTGAAAAGTTCTTATTTCAGCTAACCTATTTTCAAAGTTCACAAATAATTATACTATTATAATTTTCACTTCATTCTTATTGGAACATAAATAAATACACATATCAATTCAAAGGGAAACAGAGGAGATAATTTTTAAAAGAGCATGTTCATAAGAGATTGAGCTTTTCAATTAATATAGCTTCATTCTCCAAAACAAAACAATTTCAAGATAAATGTTAAGGAAATTATTATTTATCCCTATATATGCCCTTTTTCTGCATATACAATCCTATTTACTCTAAAATTCTGATAAATTACCTTAAAGAAAACTTAAAATATCTTAACTATTGATTAGAGCAGTAATTTCCAAACTTTAGGTTATGACACTCCCAGTAAATTTTATACACATATATTTTTGTATACATATATAATTCATTGGGAATGACATAACCTAAAGTTGGTAGGTTTTTTTTTGTATTTATGATATAATATGTCAAACATAAAAAACATAAAATATATATGCATATATATTTCAATATAAACAAATTACACATGCACACACGCAAATATTTTAGTACTTTAAAAGCCAATGTTTAAGATTAATTATCAAGAGACTTTCAAGTAAGAAAATTCATATGCAAGAGAAAAAGAAAGATTTTTCTCTAGTTAGTTTCATTTTATGATTCTTTTCCTTAATGGGGAAGTCATGAAAATCAATATCTATTTAGGTTAAAGAACCAGTAGAGGTGAAGAAGCTGCTGATAATTAATGCACCAGGAAGGTGTTAAAACTAATAGCACCCTTGAAAGTACTAGCCTTGACCTGGAAAAGCAGATATGTTTGCTGCTGTGATTGAAGGGAAAATGCCAGAGGTCTATTTAGTAGTAGATGGAGGCAAGAAACTTTTTGATATTCATCAACTTAATAATAGATGCTTCTTACCTTCTATCATTTACATTTGATGGAGTGGAGTTAGGGTTGTGAGAAGAGAAGATTGGTGTCTGTGAGAAAATTATTGATATAAATTTCTACAACCACTGTCTAAGGTATTTAATTACATTTTTCTCTGAATATTATTTTATAATTGCAAATCAGGTTGTTACTGTAAATTAAGAACCCCTCACCTATCTCTTCCTATAAACTGCAGCAAGTTTTTTGAAATGAAAATTAAGAATATTCCAACATAAACCTCTTGTATACTCAAAACTCTGTATTAAGGACTCACTTGGTCACTCAGAGATAGCAAACAATAAAAAGATAGGATTGGATTGTGAAAGCTCATCCTAATATAATCAAATTCAAACATATTTGACTACTATCAAGTAAACAAGATTGGTTAAGGTAAATGATTCCAGTTTATTAAAACTAAGTTATCTCCATTTTAATTGCAATTATTTTGGAATTTTTCTTAATAGCAATTGATCTTTGAACTAAATAAATAGTATAATTTAAATTAATAGTAACCCAAATGTATGTGAATGTGAGAATCAAATGCAGGTGCTTCTTGCTTCTTTCAAACAATGAGCAAATCCGTTTTGATAATTCAAAAATTGAACAAGATAAGGATTAATTGCAATCAAACCCACAGAGAATTATGTTTATAAAGGTGTTAGTAAAACAAAGAAGCAAACCAAAAAAAAAAAACTATTTCATTTTGATAAAAGAACACAGTATTTACATCTTTCCTATTCCACAAAAGCTTTGAATAATTTACATTAGATTCACACTCTAAGAAGATGAAATAAATGATAGAAGATAGATAGATAGATAGGTAGATAGGTAGATAGATAGATAGATAGATAGATAGATAGATAGATAGATAGATAGATAGATAGATAGATAGGGATAGAGAGACAGAATCTCCAACTGCCCCGTTAACTAGCCCATGTTTGCCATGTAACTCTTACCTTTAATATTTTTAAATTAGAATTGTGGAAATAAATGCAGCCATCTGGGCCACGAAAAATCCACTACCAAATTAAGATGAACTGAAACAAACTTGTATTGGTTTAAATATATAGAACCCATACTTTTTCCCAAGTCCAAAAACACACCCTTCCCTACATTCAGGTGAAGAAACTCAGGCTTAGAGAGTTTTGGCAACTTCAACTGCTGTTCAAATCATACGTGATGGAAATATGAATTGAAAAATATGTGGTAATAATCTTTGATTTTATAATGTAATTTTATTGTAACTTAAAAAGATACAGTAAATAATTATGAATTAGTGCTTACATGTACAAATGTGGCCTCAAGTTTTATGTAGTGTCTCTTTACTGCAAGAATATTCATGTAAAGATAAGCCAATGCTTAATTTATGTGGATTTCAAGAATCTAACACACAACCACATCAACAATTCAAATTTTTTTCTTTCTTTTGATCAAACAATGATTATATAACTTGGATTTCATGTTATAAGATCATTTGATAATATATTCAGAGTTTTTTAGCTATACAGTAATAAATAGTGAAGATATAGCTTAGTAGATACCACATAAGTACAGTAAACTGATTCATAAATCAAACTGATATATAATTAGCCTCCTTAGATTTTGGATCCCTTCTGAATTTCTGGAACAGACACAGACAATGAAAGCTCTGACTCAATTCTATTGTTGGCATAGGCCCTTCACTTCATTATAAACAAAATTTATGAATAGGCCATCTTAGGAATCTTGCATCTCACATGCTCTTTATTTATATTCTCGAACAAATCTTCGACATTGGGTCAAGGATATATTCTAATACTAAGAAAATAGCTAAAGATAAATCTTACACCCTGAAATGTTTTGTGTTTGAATTATAATTATATGAAATAAAATAACAATTGATTTTTTTCTTAGAAAACAAAAGAAACAAGGGAATGAAAACTTTTTAAATGTTTCCTAACTTCACAAATTTTCATCTATTCATTTAAAGGCATGCAAGGTCAGAGTTAATGATCCCAAACCAAGATCAAACAAGTTCTGGACAGAACTAAGCCTGCTTTTAAGATAAATTGCAAAAGAAATAATTAGGTAAACAAAGAAACTGCTCAGATTTACTTGAGAAAATATTGGCCTCTTTTATTTTTAGTATTACTTTCGAGTAATTAAGAATGCTAAAGCAAAGCACTTCCTTCTGTCTGAATAGAATTGGTCATCCTGAAAGGATGGCAGCAGTGGCAACTCTGATATGTGTGTATTGTATTATCAAACAAATATATAAATGTTTACAAAAATAAACATCATCATTAGTAGCAATTTTCATTTATTGTAAAATTAGTTATAAATTCAAGGATCCAATCAAGTATTGAAATGTAATATGATATATTACAAAGATCATGTTAAATGATTGTACTTTAATCTTTGAATAAACATCGTTTGAATTGCTGCATTTATCTGTCTGCAGAACACAAAGTGCTTTTTTTCTCTTTTTTTGTTCTATTTCATTTCAGTTTGTTTTATACTTGATGAATAGATGCAGGTTTTTGTTTCCTAGAGAAAATCAGAAGAATTACTCACTTAAAACTATAAAAATAGCAAGATATTTTCTCTGAGAGTACCCAAGTAATGATTCCTGCACAATAATATTTTCTTCAAGGTAGTAAGAATGATTTAATTGATTATTTGGGGATGGAATTATTATGTACTAATAACAGTGTATGGTCTATTACTGTGTGATATCTCCTGCTGCTTTATAATTAGCCCTGTGCATGGTTTGGACAAGTGGCTGTGTACTTCATGGACTGTTCACCAGGTAGAACATAACAGCTCTTTGGGAGCCAATTAGCTGGGCCTGTCAAGACCAATTTCAGCAATTTTAAGTTTGTGTATGATAACCCAAAAAGCTGTAATTGAGACGTACATACAGAGGAGTTGATGTGCAAAAAAAGTAATATTCGCTTTAACAATAGAAACTCTTTCCCATTCATGCGTGTTTATTATTAAAACAAAGAATCACTACTTAAAATTGTCTATGATTCTGAGATTGCTGATGTTCAGTCTACAATAAACAATCAGTAGCCATTTTATTTTCAGGGTAACATCTCTATTTTGAACGAAAATAAGATAGAACAAAAAGAAGTGGGACTCCATGTGACTTTTTACAAAGAAAATAATAATATTTGCTAGTATATTCAAAGGACATGTAATGGATATCGAGCAACTGTAAGAAGGATTGAAGTCATGAGATGTGCAACTAAGTGAATGAAACTTGAGGACAGCAAGTTGAGTGAAATAAGTTAGGAATGAAAAAGACAAATACTATAATGCCCCAGTTATATGAACTACGTATAATGTGCAAACCCTGAGAATTGAATTCCAGGGCATAGGTTCTCAGGTGAAGGCCTATTGTTAATGTTCTAGATTGTAAGCTCCTACACCAGTCACATCTACATTGGATTTCTGTTATTTCTAAAATCTGAGATGCTGAGCTCTTTTTGGAAAATGAGGTCATTCCACGGAGCTTTAGGTATTTCTGTTACACCTGATACTCAGAGCTAGAGTTCTGCAGCTTTGAAAGTCAGCATTAACCCATACCAGCAACTGTTAAAAGGCATGGAAATAGGGTGAAGGATGGTATTGACTGTATTTTAAAATGTAAACCTCTGTGTGAGATCAAAGGAAAAGGGATGTTGATTTGGCGCAAAATTTATATTTTCAGTAGCACAGTATCTAATTTAACTTGTATAGTCAGCTTATTCAAACATTGTAATTACGTGGAACCATGAATGAGGGGTGAGAACTTGTTGATTTGTTACAGGTTGGTGTGATGCCCTGAGACAGCCCAGAGTGAGCTGGGAAGAAGATAAAAAAAAAGTATTTGCAAAGTCCCATTGGTGGACTGGGGACAAAGGGGGAAATATTAACTTGCCTCACCTGGGGAAGGTATGATGTTCAAGTAATCTTTGGGGACTGCCAATTTGATGGGCCAGGCCCTTAATCTTGGAACTTGCTCTCATGAAGCTTATTCCTGCAAAGAGAAACTAAGCCTTCTTCTTATGAGTATACTTAAGAGTCATCCTCAGTGAGCCTCATTTGTTGCTCAGATATGGGTTTTCTCTCTCAGCCAACTCTGAAAGTGAACTCCCTGCCTTCCCCCTTATGTGAGACATGACTCCCAAACTTCATGGCAATGTGGGAGTGAGAAAGCTGTCTTGACCAAAAGAGGGAAAAGAAATGGAGCAAAATAAAGTTTCAGTGGCTGAGAGTTTTCAAATAGAGCCAAGAGTTCATTTTGGAGGATAATCTTATATATTGCATAGATATCCCTTTTCAGTTTTTGGTGCATTGGAGTAACTAGAGGGAAATACCTGAAATTATTGAATTGAAATCCAATAACCTTGATTCTTAAAGATGATCGAACAACTATACAGCATTTAGGGTGTGAACATGTGAGTATGAACATCTTGTGACTGACACTCTTTTTATCCAGTGTATGGGCAGATGAGTAAGAAAAACAAAAGACAAAAAAAATAGATAAACAATATGGGTAGGTTTGGGTGTTTTAGTTTGACAATGCTGCCAGAATGTGACATACCAGAAATGGAATGGCTTTTAAAAATGGGGACTTATTCCGGAGACCCGGGTTTGATTCCCGGTGCCTGACCATGCAAAAAAAAAAGAAAGAAAAAGATGGGGAGGACTTATTAAGTTGTAAATTTGCAGTTCTAAGGCTGTTGAAAATGTCCAAAATAAGGTATCCAAGGAAAATTACCTTGATTCAAGGCAGGTCAATGGGACCAACACACCTCTGTCAGCTGGAAAGTCACGTGGTGACCTCGACTAGCTTTCTCTCCAGGCTTCTTCAATGGCTTCCCCAGGTGCATTCTCTCATTTCCAAAAACCTCTGGCTGCTTGGGGTCTCCTGGCTGAACCTTTTTTCCAAAATGGGTCCCTATTAAAGGGCTCCAGCAAGCAACACTACCTTGCAGCCATTTCTTTTAGTCTTGATTCAGCACTGTAGTTGGAATATTTTGATTAGATTATCTTTACAGGATTTGACTGCACTCCCAATTGTGGGTGTGACTTTTGATTAGATGTAGATAGATGTGACTACATCCAACCCAGGTGGGTCTTGATTAATTCACTGGAATCCTTGAAAAGAGGAACATTTTGAAGACAGACAGAATTGACAGAAGCCTCAGAGCTGACAGAGTAGCAGATGTAGATACTTGGAGAACAGTTGCTTCAGGAAACAGTGACATGGATGCTTGGAGATGCTTGGAGCTGGGCAGATGTCACCATGAGATGTTAAGCAAGTCAGAGCCTGGAGAGAGTCAAAGGGAGCCAAAAAATGAAAGCCAGCCCTGAAGAATAAACGTGAGACACCCTCACAGGAACTGAGGCTGAAAACTGGAGCCCAGGAACAAGGGATCAGCAGATATCAGCCCTGTGACTATCCAGCTAACAGAGGTGTCCCTGACCCATCAGCCTTTCTTGAGTGAAAGTAACCTTTTATGGTGCCTTATATGGATACTTTAACTTTCTTAGAACTGTAAATTTGTAACATATTTAACTTTCCTTTTAAAAAGCTGTTCCAATTCTGATGTACTGCATTTTGGCAGCTGGCAAACTAAACCAAAAGCAATTATTTTAAATTTTCCATTTAGTTCTGTGTTGCTTGGTGCACTGATTTTTAACAACTTTGTGGAGATATATAATGAAATTTACCTATTTTAATTGGACATGTTCATTTTTTAGTGTATTTAGATGGTGTGCAATTATTACCATAATCCAACTTTAGAGCCTTTCATTTCCCCCAAAGGAAAATTGGGCCTTTAGAAGTCAATCTCTAACTCTCTTTACCAGTGCCACCCTTGTTGTATAATACTTACGTCTCCCTCTTGAATACTGGTGGAGACTGTGAATGGCTTCTAACAAGAGAATATGGCAAACATAATCATTTGCCACCCCTGTGATTAGGTTGTGGTTGATGAAAAGTGATGGGATGCCAATTCCATGATATAAATAGGTAAATAGGGTAGCTAGAACTCTGCTGTGTGAGCACCCCTTGTATTCTCCACTCCTGGCAACCAAGGGGTTATGTTGTGAGAGAGCCTACTGAGCACTACTCATGCCTTCTGAGAGCTAAGGGTGGCCTCAGACCTACAACGGACAAATGATAAATTCTGCCAGTAACTAAGGGAACTTGGAAATGGATCTTTTCCAAATGGAGCCTTTGATAATACCTCAACCTTGGTCAAAACCTGAATTTGTGAATCACCAAAGCAGAGAATGCAGTGTCCAGACTTCTGACCTTCAAAAACTGTTAGATAATATATAATGTTTTGGGGGGTTTGCTAATAGGTATAAAGAAAAGAGAATTTTCCAGATCAATAGCTGCATTCCAGGTAGTAAAGAATATGTTAATTTGCGGGAGCAATTGTACTATATCTAGAAAAGCACCTACCTCCTCATCTTGTTAGGTTTATGATAATCCATTGTCATTCTGAAAGATACATTTATTTTTAACACAGGGTAAATTGGATAGAGTGGCAATGTGGTAGGAAGCACCACTCTTGTATCCTTCAAACCCTTTATGGTGACACTAATCTCTGCAATCTCCCAAGGAATGTAATATTGCTTTTGATTTACTATTTTTCTAGGTAGTACCAGTTCTGATGGCTTCTACCTGGGCTTCCTTATCGTAATAGTCCTCACTCAACAGGCCAGGGAACCAATATGGGGATTTTGCCAGCTGTTGAATATGTCTATCCAAATTGTATGTTTCAGAACTGGGTAATTACCATAGAATGGCTTTGGAAACCCATTGTGAGACAGATCTTAGCTACAACTCCATTCATCACCTGACATCCATAAGTATGTTGACTAAGAAATAACAAACTGAGCTGCAAAGCAACAAAAGCATTTATTTGTGGTATTAGAATTTCAGTTCAGGTAGCACAGATTCAGTTAGCAACTTAAATTGCATCCCGAGTTGGGGCTGTCAGGCAAAGGTTTTTAAAAAAGAAAAAGAAGAAGAAAAAGAAGGGGAAGCTTGTTCTGAGAAGAGTCATAGAAATAGCTTTTTTTTTAGGTTTTACTTATAACAACCAGTTTTATACCAGGTGGTATAAGTGTCTTTCTGTCCACCAGCTTTCTGAATCCAGTTTAAGTCTCTTAGCCTAAGTCACTACAAGTTTCTTTCACAAACCTCTATTGTGACAGGTAAACCACAATGACATTTTGGATTTTTTAATGAGTGTCTAGTATTCTCGCAAATTGTCTTATATTTTCTCTATGCACAGTGTTGGAAATAATAAAAAGCCTTAGGTCCCTTTGGGGAAAGTTGGGAGAGGGAGTAACAGTACACAATTTGGCCATATAGCAGGGCCCTCCCTTAAGGTGTCATAGCCTTCCATTCATTCAAGGGATTCTGGATGTTAAAACTGTCTCAAGTCTGGAAATTGATTGAGGGGATGTGGCTCTCTTTTTTTACATGATTCAAATTAAACTTCTGTTCACTTGAGCTTGAACACTTCCACTTATAAACATCAAGAAAGAATTGAGCACAATGCCAAGCTACTGCAATTGTAGATATCCATGATCAAATACCCAACAAATGCAGGTCTCTGAGAGTCAGACTAGCCTGTGCTGAGTCCAGCTCAAGAAAGGATGAGATTGAATGGAAGACGACACAGAACTTAAGTAAAACAACGCAAGAGAAGATTTAAAGATGGAAACAGAGAACCCACAGTCACAAGGACTGAAAATCTTGACCTTGAGTTCTTCATCGTATTTATTGAGAAGCTTCAAAACAGAACGTACCTTTCAAGGTTATTAGTAAGTTGTTTTTCGCCCGAACTGCCACATCATCATTATTCTCAATCATGCTGTACAAAGCTCAAATGTTTCCTTCTGCAAATAATCATGTGCTTGCCAGGACAGTTTTCTCCCCTGGAAGGACCTAGTGTTCTGAGGTCTGTACCCTTAACTGCATTATGGAAACATTTTGACTTTTGGGCATTTTCCCACAATCCTGATTGCTGTTTTGACTCTGCTGTCCATATGCTAGCACTGCCTACCTTGTCTTTGATTATTAAATTCTACCACATGGCTCCTGCCAACCCAGTAACCAATCATCCCCATTGCAGCTAAGCTTCAAGATCTGTGGCAGCAGTTTCCACAGTGATATCTGACCTACAGAGAAAAGTAGCCACAGAGCTCTTTAGGGATGATGGAACTGCTCTCACAAATTAATTCTTCACAGCTGTGGTGAAAGGTGTGTCCTCTGGACACTCCCAGGGTGAGTGAGCAGTTTTATATGATAAATATACTCTAACATTTCAAATTGCCTCAGCCTTTGGATACCTTCATCTGTATCATACCCGTGCAGTTCTGCCATTTCAACTTTATTTATTGTAGGCCAGCCTTTGGTTAGTGTTTTCAGCCAGCCAACTGAGTGAACCCTTTCAATGCTACAACACTGGATCCATAATTTCTGCTTAGTGAGCCTAGATCCAACTTTATATTCCTACCACCATTATCTCACACCTTTATTATCCTTTCTTGTATATATTCCCCTGATTTCAGTCTGTGTAACTTGGAAAACTTCATGCAATTATTTTGAAATGTAGCACGCTTCCTCATATGCCACACTTTATACCTCACCTCTCAGGACCTTTTGAGACACATTGTACTTATAAGTCTGGAGCAAAAGAGCAGTGGTTCGGGTGGGTCATGAGGGGAAGTAGCAGTCTCTTGCAAGTCAACTGCTTCCATTAGAATTCCATTAGAGTTTCATCTGGTGAAACAGGGTTACTATCCTGACATGGAGGTGAGATATGTGATTCCTCAAACCAGAAGACTACTGGCTTATCTGGCAAAGAAAACTCAGAAGAATTTAGGGGCAATGGCTCCTACCATCATCATGATCATCCTCACCCATTTTAATATTCAGGATCCCATTCCTTCCTAATCAATGCTCTCACTTTGTAATTTGGGAATTCAATTCACATTGTAATTCAGCTACTGGCCTGATGTAGCTCTGTGGTTGGTTTTCAGAAATCTCTGTGGTTACAAGAAAGAAGAGTTTCTTTCAAGACACATATAGAATTTTTCAAGTCATTCCTGTAGCAACTGAGCTGGGAATTTGAAGTCATAAGCTCATCATTTCCTTTAACAACTTTATCCAGCATATTTAGGAACCACCAACCAGCATCCCTATACCTTTTAACTTCACAAATATCTGCTAAGGTAGCAAATACACTGTCACCAAGAACCTTGCCTCTTATAAAGATTTGAGTAGGAGTAGCCAATGGTGATATTTTGCATATTTTTATTGTCAGTTCACCCTATAGACAAAGAATACCCTCCCAATCTTTGGAAATAGAAGCATTCATGCCTTTAAATTTAGTATTAGAGAACCAACTCCCCAAATCTCTATACCAATTCAGAAATCTCATCCTTAAGTTTCTGTTTTTCAATAATCAATCTTGGTACCAAAATCTGCATTAGAGTCCTCCAGAAAAACAGAACAGGCAGAATTTATCAATACATGTGAATATTATGAGGTTTATTATGGGAATTGACTCAAGTGACCATGAGGGTTGGCATGTCGGAATTCTGTAGATCAAACTATAAGTTTGAAACTTGGATAAAGGTGAAGTACAGTTCCCCAGAAGAAGCTGGTTGGATGTGGATGAAGTAGAGACAGAAATTCTTTTTTCTGACTTTGAAAATCCATACTTCTGGCTTTAAGACTATTAACAGATTGGATATGGAGACTTCCTTCATCACTGAGAGCAGTCTTCTGGTTGATTGTAGGCATAATCAACTGAGTATAGATGTAAATTTATCTACGAAATATCCTCTCAGTAACAATCAGGCCAGTACTTGCTTGAACAAACAACTAGATCCATACCCTAGCCAAGCTGACACAAGATTTTAACCATCACAGAATATGAAAAGGCACAAAACAAATTGAGAGAAAAAGTGTTTCCAGTATATCAATATATTTTCTTAACAAAAAATAGAGTTTAGATTTTACAGAACTGTTTAAAGTTAAATAAGACAATACATTAGTATGTGCAAAAGCTTATATAAGACACTTCACAAAGAAAAATTACAAAATTTCAATAAGAACATAAGAGATACTCAAAAGGGTTAGCCAACAGGAAAAGGAAAATTTTCCAAAATTTAATAATACAATATTGCTAAGCACTCACTAGAATGGCTTGAATTAAAAATGCCAAGTTTTGACAGAATGCTTTATAACTGAAATTCTCAATTATGTATGAAGTGGATATAAAATGGCACAACCACTTTAGGACACAGTTTGGTGATTTCTTATAAAGCAGAATATACACTTACCATATGTCTAAACAATTATGCTCCTAGGGATTTACTGAAGAGAAATGAAGACATGTGTCTATTAAAAAATGTGTACATTTAAGTTCATGGTGGCTTCACTAGTAATAGTCCAAACGTGGAAGCAATTAAAATGTCTATCTACATGCAATTGTTATGTCTATACAATGAAACACTACTGAATCTGAAAAACAAGCCAATTACTAATACTTGTAACTTTATAGATGGATCCCTATTAGCACTACATTGTGCAAAAGAAGGAAAACACAAAAGTCTTTTCATATGCAGTATGATTCTATTTAAACAAAATTATAGGAAAGTAATAAAATCTACAGAGACACAAATCAGTGCGGTGGTTACCTAGGATTTATCATTATATGTGTGTATGCATGCATGTGCATGTGCTCATATATGGTCTGTGCTAACTGCAGAAGAGACACAGGAGTTTTTCCTATGTGGTCATGTTCTTTATTTTGATAGACATATGCATTTGTCAAAAATCATCAAACTGCAAACTTTCAATGAGTTGATTTTATTGTATATAAATTATACCTCAATACAATGAACCTAAAGTTCACAAGAACAAGAGAGCCAACAGTCTAATGATGGTAAAAGTCGTCATTAAAATTTGTAAGTTATCATTTTATTAAAGGGTGAGCACTGTTAGATGAGGAAGATTTTATTCAGAACCAATAAATTTAATTTGAGTAAGATCTCCTTGAAATTAAGTAGAATTGTATTATCATTCATTTATTTAAATAAAAATAAGGTATTCATCTTCAGAAGCTAGCTTTTCTTAGTGAAACTGATCACTTCCTGGAGATGCAAGAAATTAATTTCCTTATTCATATAGCATAGCATTTTTCTCAGTTGAAAGCGATATGAGGAGGAAAACATTTAAAAAAAATTTTACAGGGAAAAAATTACATCTGAGTGTGGTTGAGTGGTTTTCTGGATGTGTGAGCGTCACAACAGTGTTTCATAGCTCAACACCCTCATGTCTTCGTGGGCTCATGGTTGTGGCATAAGGATGAAACTGTTGTGACCCTTCTAAATTTAGGTTTCTTAAAAATTTATTTTCCAGGAACCCATATTGTTTCCTGGAGACATAATTTTATAGAGGACTACAGGAGTAAGAGGAAGCTTTGAAGATTTTTGTATTTTATAAAGTTATTATAGCTAATAAAGTCTTTATTATCAATTTACAAAGAAATGCATACGTTTCCCTGTTTGTGATTTCAGTTTCTTGGCTTTTATAGATTTTGTTCATTTTGTTAGTTGTGAAGTTATCTGATTTGAAACTGGCATGGTTGAATTACTCAGAGTCTAGTCGCTTTTTAGTATTAATATTTCGTATCATTCAAATTATTATTTAAGCAGCTGGTTGTTATGAAAAGGACCACCTAAATAAAAAGTGACAAGGTGAATGACAAGCTTTAGTATGAGCTATTCTTATAATGGAAAGGTGAAGCAGTTATGGTTTCAATACCTATGATAAGATTTCAACAATTTTAAAGTAGAGTAAATCGAAGATATAATATCAACTTCAAGAACAAAATATTGAAAGAAAACAACATTTGGAGTGTTTTAAAAAATTATGGAATGATAGAATAAGGAATTGTTAGGCCTAGAGAAGTTTGAGAATAAAAGGGACAAAGACATTCCTTGACTTGGAAAGCTTAGAGACAATTTGGAAAGCTTATATCTTTGAGGTTATAGTATTCGATTTTGAGTGACAGTGAGAATGTTTTAATACTATAACTTTGAGAATATATTTTGTTTTCTTATTTTTTGTCTTATTGAATACCTACTTTGTGCCTGGAATTGCAGTAGGTGCTATTAAGAATCATTTTATTCATAAGTTGTATTTTTGTTAGTACTTTTATCTTATGTTATTAAATAGCTCGGTATATGAACTTTTTCATCTGAAAATTTCAGTAAAACTGTATTGAACATATGTTTAATATATCATGATATGGAAAATAAATTTTTGTAATTTCTTTTAATTTTAAAAAATGAAGGAGCATTCTTGTAATTTATTTTTCTTTACATTTTATAAAGGCTTGTTATAATGGGTTAGGATCCATAACTTTAAATTAAATTTAAATTAAATTAAATTAAATTATGTGCATGAATTTAAATGAGATAATATACTTTGATTTTGAGGAATCACTTTTTGACTTTTAAGATTAAAAAAACAGTTGTTTAGGAAACCATATATCTACTATATAAATCTTAAAATACATGTTTCTTATTAGTTAGTAATAAGAAGAATATAATTTTGTGTGATTAAGTCATTAAACATATTTTAAGTGTAACAGTAGGTTGAATGGTGTCCTCCTAAAATTCATGATCACCTGGAACTTCAAAATATGATCTTATTTGAATAAAAATGTTTTTACTAATGAGATTAGCTACTATTTAGATCATACTAAATTAGGTTTGGTCCTAAATCCAATGGCTGTTGTCTTTATAAAAAGAGGAGAGAACACACAGAGAGAAGAAGGCATGTTAAGATGGTGCCAGAGATTTGACTGTGCAACAATAAACCAATCAAGGATAAGAATTACAAGGTTCTACCAAATGCTAGAGGAGAGGCATGGAACTAGTTTCTCTTTCAGAGTCTCCATGAGGAATTAATTCCATAGACACCTGATTTCAGATTTTTAGGACAGACCTCCAGAACTGTGAAAGAATGAATTTCTGATGTTTCAAACCATCCAGTTTGTACAAATGTGTTATAGCAGCCCTCAGAAACTAATAAAATGTTGAAATTGGCATGGTAGTTTTTGATGTCCTTAAACATATTATTACAAAATTATATTTATTCTAAACACAAACAAGCATTAGAATTAATTCGAAAAGGAGACTCAAAGTGTCAAGAAATAGAACACTGTTATTTCCAACAGTCTGCATACACTGGCTCACATTGAGATGTTGATGGGCAGCCATAATATTTGAATGGTTTAGAAAAAATTGTAACTTAACAAGTGGACTCTAGGTGGAGTAAATCAATTATACTTTGATGCTATGACATATTATACTCATTAGTCTTTAATATCTATTCAGTTTTATTGAATATGCTTTACTGATTTTTTTTAAGCAGATTACAATGTGGTTCACCATTTGTCATTTTTGTTGGAAATGACACTGGATGTGTTCATGTGCAAATCTGGTTTTAGGCTCTGTGTTTTGCCAACAGAAAGGCATATCGGGAGAACTAAGCAGATTTACTACAAAGTTATAGATATTTCTTTTTGATCTGGTTTTACATATTAAGGACTATGTTCCATTAGAGGTTCAAGTTACTAAGATCTGTCACTGGCAAAAATATCTGAGTTCTTAAAATATTATGATAGGAAATAATTAGGTACACTTAAACAAAATCAATATTATGTCTAAGTGTGGAAGAATTAAGACTTTTCTCTGGCATTTTTCCAAGTTTCTTTTATCACTTTTATAATGTATATTTTAAAAGATTGTTCACTTGCTTTTCAGATATTTTAGCTCTATGGCTAATTAAGTTCTCACAAAATTGGGCCAAATAAGTAAACGGGAACAGAATTTCCTGGTTATCCTGAGTGAAGAGATTTATTATCTTTAAATTTGAAATAATTCTTATTTGGAATATTTACATGTCCCTCCTCCCTGCTTTTTTAAAAGGAAAAATTGAGTATACATAAGGGTCTATTTTCCACACACATACACGTACCCACATGCACCAAGATTATTTTATATTCTTCAATGGGATAATTTCTCTCATAGTGACACAATAGCTTTGCCTGATCATGCAACATGTACTCAAAGAGTCTTGATAATGATCTAAACAGTCTGGCATGCGTATTGTAAACCAAGTCATTTCTAATAGCTGACTAAATGGCTTGTAAGTCTTCCTGCTATCACTTCTCAGAGAATGATCTCTCTTTTGGTGACAGTATCTGACAACATGACTACAAACAGGATTGTCAACTTTTTTCCTTGGCACACATCACTAATTGTTCATCTCAAAAAGCTATGTGGCATATTTCTAATGGACAAAATGGAAGGTTAAGATGGTCCAGGTCGCCCTTGCCCCAAGAATCTTTAAACAGCTAGCAAATAGAATCTAGTCGTCACCCACAAAACTTTAAAAAACAGCTAACGGGTTGCAATAAATGGGTGAATGGCAAATTAAGAAAGATTTGTAAATGGTATGAAAAACTCCTGGTGCCTTGCTAATCCCTTCCCCAGCTCCTCGCTGGAGCAATTTCGAGTCAGGCTGCACTTCCATTGTAAGTACCTAGCCCCACTCAGGAGAGGGCAGAGTAACCCCCATGACCACACTGCAGCAGTGTCTGCATGTCAGTGCTAGTCTATAAGGTGGCACCATGAAAGACTGATGCAGGACACTCTTTTCAGGCTCCCCCTCCCAGAACTAACCTTGCAGCCAGAAGCATCTTGCAGATATTTAAAGCCCAATATAAGAAAAATTAAGTCGAAGCCGCATGGTAGAAAATAATACTGACTTTAAGGCATATGATAGAGTACTCTAGAGACATGGAAAGTCTATTATAAGGAGTAGAAAGGACATTTGGATTTCTGTGAACAAGAATTCCCAAGGCCAGGAGTGAGCATACATCCAGGACAAGATGAAGACTCAGAAATAACACTACTGGTGAATTTTACCAAATATCCCAAAAAGAATAAATACCAATCCTGCTTAAATTGTTACCAAAAAATGAAGATAAGAAAACACTCTGTAATGCTTTCATTGAGGTCAACATCACCCTAATACCAAAGCCATAGAATTATACCAAAGGAAAAGAAAATTATAGATCGATATCACTTATGATTATGCAACAATCCTCAACAAAATACTAACAAACTGACACAAACAGCATATTTAAAAAAAATGTTTACACTATGATCAAGATATGCAAGGATGATTCAACATAAAAACAAACAAACAAACAAACGAACCCAAGAATATACCACACTCATAGAATGGAGGGAATAAATGCAATGATCAAAAACTCTATAAAAGCTTCACACTCTAAGTGCATTTTTCAGAAACCTATAACCTCAAGGTGAAAGGTCAGATAAGCGTTGAAACCCCAAGTTACCAGTCTGTCCAAGAGCATCAACCAGTTTCATCCCCCAACTCATAATGTCGACGCTCTTTTCAACATGAAGTTAGAATGGCCATTGCCCGAATATACCTAAACATTGGGAGAAGGATCAAAGGAGAAGAAGAATTGTAACAAAGAAGATATGACTTAACAAATGAGTATGATTACTGAATAATTATATTGATATTTCTTTTTAGTCTCCAGTATCTTTGAGCAGCTTGAAGGAAATACTGAAATGGTGGAACTGTAACCCAAACCATCATTTGAAGTTTGCTCTGAAACTACTTGTTACAATGTACTTTGAAATTTATTGAGTTTTTTATTTATTTTATATTTCACGATAAAAAAATAAAAAAATGATCTGAAAAAAGAAATCAAGAAAGATATTTCATTTACAATAGCAACTAAAAGAGTCACATATCTAGGAATAAATTTAACCAAGAATGTAAAGACCTTATACATGAAAAACAATAAAACACTGATAAAATAAATCAGTGAAGACCTAAAGAAATGGAATGACATTCTGTGTTCATGAATTGGAAGTCTAAATATTATTAAGATGTAAATTCTACCCAAAGTGATTTACTGATTTAATGAAATCCCAAGCAAAAGTTCAATAGCCTTCTTTGTAGAAATCAAAAAGCCACTTATCTAATATATATGGAAGTGCAAGGGGCCATAAAAATGATCTTGAAACAGAGGAGCAAAGTTGGAGGACTCACAATCCCCAATTTTAAAAATTATTGCAAAGCTAGACTCAAATATCATTTTACACTATGATCAAGGGTATTTATCCCAGATATGCAAGGATGGTTCAACATAAAAAGAAATAATTAATATACCACATTCATAGAAAATGGTATTGGCGCAAGGAAAGACATAGACACCAAAATAATGGAATTGAGATTTCAGAAATAAACCCTCACATCTATGGCCGCTTAATTTTTGACAAGGATGCCCCACTGAATGGGAAAAGAATAGTCTCTTCAACAATGGTCTGGGAAAACTTGATATCCATATGAAAAGGGTGAATTTAGGCCCTTACTTCACATCATATACAAAAAATCAATCAATCAAATATCTAAATATAAAATTCCAAAGATAAAACTCTTATAAGAAAACATAGGAAGCAACTCCAGGGCCTTGTGTTGGATAATGTTTCTTAGATTTTACACCAAAAGACAAGGAACAACAATAACAAGAACATCGATAAATGGAACTTATCAAAATTAAAAACTTTTTTGAATCAAATGGCTTTATCGAGAAATTATAAAGACATCTTAAAGAATGTGAGAAAATACTTGGAAACAGCATATCTGGTTAGGTTTTAATATATAGAGTACACAAATAAATCCTACATTTCAACAGCAAAAAGCAAACAACTCAATTAAAAATTGGGTAAGAGACTTGAATAGACATTTCTCCAAAGAATATATAATAATGTCCAATAAGCACATGGAAAGATATTCAACATCATTAGACATTAGGGTAAAGCAAATCAAAATCATGACATGCCATTTCATACTCATAGACTCACTACTACTAAAATATGGAAAATAGTTTTCGAGAGGATGTAGTGATATAGCATTATTTGCTGCTTGTTGGTGAGAATGTGAAATGATTCATCTACTGAGCAAAACAATTTAGTAGTTCCTCATTAGGTTAAGCATATAGCTTTACCTTATGACTCAGCAATCCCACTTCTAGATAATTACCCAAAAGAATTAAAAACAGGGGCTTCATCAAATATCTGTACACCAATGTTCATAGTAGCATTATTTACAATTGACAAAAGATGGAAGCAATCTAAATGTACATCAACAGATGGATAAACAAAACACAGTTCATACAGTCAATGGAATATTATTCAACCATGGGAAGGAATGAAGTTCCTATACATGCAACAAGATGGAAGAACTTTGAAGACATAATATTGAGTTAAATAAGTCAGACACAAAAGGACAAATATTGTATGAACTCATTTATGTGAAATGATTATAATAAGCAAATGAATAGAGTCAGAAGCTAGAACACAAGTTACCAGGGCCTGGAGTAGACAGAAGGAATGGGGAGCTTAACTGGTACAAACTTTTTGCTTGGCGTGATGGAAATACTTTGGTAATGAATGATGGTGATGGTATTACAATATTCTGAATGTGAATACAATTAACACCACTGTTACATTTTTTTTTGGCTTGTTTTGTTTTATTTTTTACATGGACAGGCACCAGGAAGCAAACCTGGGTCTCCGGTATGGCAGGCGAGAACTCTGCCACTGAGCCACCATTGCCCGCCTCTGCTACATATTTTAATGTGGTTAAAAAGGGACATTTTAGATTGTGCTTATGCCACTATAATACATTTTAAAAAATCATAACACTGTGCAAAAAATAGCAGAGAACCCTAATCTAAACTGTAGACTATAGTTATGCACGTGTATACAAAATCTATGTGAATGAATGTTCACTGTTCCTGATTCCAGGCTGCTGGCTTCTCTGAGAGGATTTCTAATATTTCACTACTTTTAACACAGCCTAGAAAAGCCCAAATTGAATGTCTTCTGCTGGCTTCCAGTTTTTCATCTGCCATAAAAAAAAATTAGGTGCAGAAAACACATGAAAAGAAACAAAAAATATCACTTCTAAGGAGAATGGACTAAGGATATTTGAACATATGGACAAGGTATATAAAAATTGAAACAACATATTTTAAAGTGTTCTTTATACAGTTTTGAAGTGCATCCTAGGACTATTAGAAAAGGAATGCTTAGCTGCTTTGTCTGCCATATGGAATTCCATGACTGAAACATGGCAATATTAATTACATTGGAAAGAGGTTATGACCAATCCTAGTTAGTCACTTACGTGTCAGGCAAAGATGAAGTCAGCTCCCAGTCTGAAGCTCTTATGTGTTATTTCGTCAAGCATTGTATGATTTACTCGGCTTTTATAAATATCTATAACTTAAAATACCTGTCTCAAGCTAAAAAAATGCATACCATCTTCTATGCCTACATTTTTTTCTTGGATTAGTTTTTCCAAATTAGTTTTGTAGCAAGCAATGATGTAAAACTAGATATGGATAAATATAAATACACATATGCACATATGTTTTATTTGACAGTCTGCTGGCTTAGTTTTGAATAAAGTAATGCTTTTCTTCGTTTCTGCAAAAGCAAATTGAAATTAGCACTATAATTTCCAAGTTTCATTAGTAATCTTCAAATTTTTTGTATAACTCCAGAATGATTTCTCATTAAAATAAGTGTGAATGTGTGCATGTGTGCATGCATATGTGTATAGTATGATATGATTTTCCGAGAAAATGAGATAATACAGGATATAAAAAAGGCAGCAGAAGTAGCAATGTCCTCAGGGAAGAATTAGGTTCCCCTCAAGGCAAAAACTGAAATAAAACATTAATGGAACTGTGTTAGGATAAAGAAGGCGTTGTCTGATTAAAGAACGTGAGTTTCAAAGAGAAAAGTGAAAGATTTCTGAAA
Source organism: Tamandua tetradactyla (assembly GCF_023851605.1). NCBI lineage: Eukaryota > Metazoa > Chordata > Mammalia > Pilosa > Myrmecophagidae > Tamandua > Tamandua tetradactyla. Next base: position 150,451,854 of record NC_135330.1, read on the forward strand.
GCAGGAAGTGTTGAGAGATGGATTGTATTTAGTGTCTGTAGAGAGAAGCAAGAAAATAAGTACTAGCATATTAGTGGATAATCTTGCAAGCTGGAACTCCTAACAGTAACTCTGATAAATGAAGATATGATATATGTTGGGTCAAATAATGCAAAAGTCTACGACACAGCTATTTGGGAATTCTGGGCTACTAGTCTAACCACTGAAAGGGGATGACTCCTCTGGACACTCCGAAAGTAAATATCCTGGGACTCTTGGTTCTAAATAGAAATGTTGTATACTGTACATTGTTTAACATGCAATTTACTCAAAAATATTGATCAGATGAATAACTCTAAGAAAAAAAATTAGATAAGAATCCCAGTAACCATAACAATGAATGGGGTGGGGGGAGAAAGAAACATTGACATTGCTAACAGAGCGGTAGTTTCTGATCAGATCTGTGACTTCCAGGCCATCTGACCTAGAATGATGGACTAAATCCACTGGAACTTTTCACAATCTGAAAAGGAGCAGAAGGAATTAGATTGTTTTAAGCTTGCTATCATTATGCATGCTTTACAATTTCAAAAACTTCTTTCTATCATTCAGTCACTTGTGAAATCTCACTCTTTTGTTCTCATTTAATATATATTAAAATTAGGAAATAAAGTAGGGAAGACCTTCCAAACTGGCACCATTCCCAACCTTCAATTTATCCTGTTCATTCCTTAATGTACCATGGTGCACTAAAACACCAGCAGCAATTATGTATGTATTAGAAAACCCCACTGTTTGTCTGGCATGGAAATTCTCACCTGCAGTGTTTCTAATTATTGATGCATGTTTCCCTTTTGAAAATTTCAGATACCTTTTTTTGTGTGTAATCATTTGGCTTGCCACCTGCAGCTACCCTATCAACTAGTACAAATATGGGATAGTGGCAACTCTCCCTCAGTATTTCATTTGAGCCTCTGAGTTCTATGAATCCCAAAACAAAAATACTGGGTTTCCACAATATGTAAATTCTGTTTCTTAATTATCTCAATGAATTATGTATCTAGTACTGATTACTAAGCCTGAGAGGATGATGTCTGATTGGTGGTTGTATACCAATTTTACATTTTTTCCATTGATTATGTTAATGTCCTTTATGTTATACTTAATTATTGTGCTGAGCAAATAATTGCTAGCACCTGCCTCTCATGTCATGAAGGATATTTGGCAAATGTTAATGACCTCAGACAGCTTATTCTGCTTATAATTTTTGTGTAAAATAAATACTTTTAAGCGAATTTTTTTTTCACAACAGAATTGTTTTGTCATTTGGCATTCTTCCTCTATATAATTTGGCTTATATATAATTTCATATAATTATACTTAGAGAAGAGGAAGATAAAGTATGAAGAATAATAAGCAATTCAGAACTCTGACCAAAAGTCTTTGTAGTCTTACTAGTATACAGCTGTTACCCTCTTGTTTCCTTGCCTTCTAGTTCTAAAGTAATCCCTTTGATATGTTTCTGGCAAAATTTTCACCAACTTTCTAATTAAATAATTACAGTATTACCCTAAAATTGAAATACTATATCTACTTTCAGGCAGAAAAACATGTTTCATTTAGTTCATTCATTTGTTTCCTTTGTAACAACAAAATGTTCATGCAGCTTCTTTTTTTAGCTTAATTTATGCTTATTTACCATATCATTTGTGTAGCATAAAAACTCATACTCTGGTAGAATAGAGGTATCGCCACCTACCATGTACATGACCTTGGCCAAAGTAATTGAATCCTCTCTATTTCACTTTCCTTCTCTGTTCAATATCCAATGAATGATAATAACAGTAACGATCCTAAAATAATATGGTACAATTTAAAGAATATGTTACCTACTTTAAAAAGACTCTGGTACATGGCGATCACATGAAAAACTTATCAAGATTCAACTTTCTCAAAGACAATCCTGTGTGTAATTTAAATAATCTCTTAAGACTAACCTCAGATAGAGGTACTAAAATACAATAGCCTTATTAATATTAGTGATAAAAATGTAATATTAAACTTTTTGAAATCAACTATTGTCACTTGTATGTTTGTGACTTTCAACAATACCATGTTCTAAGAGAAGTTGCAGGTGGCATTTCCTTTCCTCTTGATTCCTCCCGGTTTCTGTCAGTTTCTTTCTCTAGTTAAATTCCACACTCTATCCTGCTCTGATACTAATTTCCAACAAAGGCTTGTCAATGCTTCAGCCTCTAGAAAATCATTCTCAAATGAAACTTCCGGGATGAACTGCATGTAAACACTTGTACTGCAATTAATTTTTAAAGTCTACAGCAGGCCTACTGAGTCAGAATTTCTGCGGAGAATGCCTGACATCTGCATCTTTAAGAAGCATCACAGCTACCTTTCAAGCACAGTGACTTTGAACACTACTGCTCTATGGTGAAAGCATTCATGAAAGGGAACTAAAATGTATAGGAAACTCACTGTCCTTGAAAGTTACTTTGAGTCATCCTAGTTGCTCATCTAACCCTGGTCTTGTGTTCAATTTTCAATACATGTTCTTGAACTTTGTGTTTAAGACCTAGTTCCAAATTGGGTCTCAATTCTGATATGCAGAATTTTATTGCAGAAGTTAACATTTGAAACTATCTGTTTAGTTGACTACTATACTCTCTTGTCATTTAAGATGGGAAAGAAGCTGCTTGATTTGTCAGTCCCCATTGGTGCTACAATTGTCTTTCTCTGAGCTCTCCCTTTTGATGCAGGACTTCTCTAACACTATGTGAGTGTTATGTGTGTGTGCTCCCTATCATTCACTGTATCCCCTTGTTGTGACATAGCATGACCTAATGTTATGCGTGTGAGTGGGTGCTATTTCTAACTGTTTTCCTATCAAACTTCTATTTATCATTATATGTCTTCCTCTAGCATAAACTACATGGGGACTATAGCAGGATTTGCAACATTAACGACTGCGTCTCTCTGATCTGTGGTTCATATTTCAGGTATCAGACTTCCCATTCCACAGTGCCATGTTCTTATGATACCTTCAGGAACATATTTAAGTCGCAAATCAAAAGGAGAATGTATAGTTAATCAGATTCTTCTACAATTAGAATATTTTGTTATATTCTTCTTTTAGCAGTGTCATGGTCAGGTTCATGTGTCAACTTGGCCAAGTGGTGGTACATGTTTGTCTGGTTTGGCAAGTGCTGGCTTGTCTCTTGCAATGAGGACATTTCATAGAATTAAATCATGATCACATCAGCTGCATCCACAGCTGATTCCATTTGTAATCAGTCAAAGGGGAGTGTCTTCTGTAATGAGTGATGCTTAATCTAATCACAGGAAGCCATTTAAGGAGGATTCAGAATAGACAGGCTCTCTTGCTGCTTTGGCTGGTGAGCCTCTCCTGTGGAGTTCATCCAGACCCTCTATCGGAGTTGTTGTCTTCACAGTCTGCCCTGTGGATTTTGGACTCTGCATTCCTGCAGTCATGTGAGACACTTTTATAAATTTTATATTTGTAGTGTTCTCTGTTGATTCTGTTTCTCTAGAGAACCTTAACTAATACAAGCAGTATACTCAGAATTCATTTATGAGTTATAAAATAAAATTAGTCTCATGACAGTTTATTGTTTTACCCAGTTTGGTAGACAACTTTTTTAGGGAGTTTAATTTTTTTTTTTTTTTAATCAGATTCAGCTGTGATAAACTTTGGGCCTTTCTGCAGGGACTACAAATGGAAACCTTATAAGAATAGTCTTCATCAAGTAGAAGTTTTTCTTTTTTTTTTTCTTTTTAGAACTAAAGAAAGTGTTTAGGTGATATCAGTGTCCCAAAGGGAGAAATGAGATTGAAATGTGGTCTTGTAAAACTAGAGAAAATGATAAGTCTGAAAACCGTTTGAGCCAAAAATTAGAGAAGTGTGTCATATTAAATGTAGGGACCCACTGTGCAATTTTTTTCAAGTTTTTGAAGTATAATTTATATACGGCACTTTTTTTTTTTAATGACTGGTTCAGTGAGGTCTGACAAATGTATATAGTCATGTAACCACCAAGATGATCATGGTATAAGAGCATTGTCATATTGTAGTAGAAAACTTGATTGGACTTTCTCCCCAGTTCCTAAGGAAAAAACCTCTGAATCGTTGGATAGGATTGCAGTTTGTTTGATAGGGGTGTAGTTTGTCTTCATTGTGTACCCAGGACCAGGGTTTGCAGGGTAGGGTCAGCCACATCTGCAGTTTTAGGGCCAGGGTTGGCCAGCCCAGAAGCACCAGCCATATGATTAGGGGGCTGGAGTTTTAAGCCACATCATCTCAACCCACCTCCCTGACCTCTGGGATGGGAAGGCACATCAGAATGAGTTCACCCATCTGGGCATTGATCCCATCCATCATTCCTATATAATGAGAACCCATCTAAACACAGCCTACCTGATGCCCAGGGACGCCTCACTGAGTGGTTGTCACTCTGTCTTGGTTGGAAGCCTGCTAAAGGGGTATCTGCACTGCATATTTATAAGAGAGGCACATCTGGCTGGCATCAGACCAGTCCAAATCATTTCTTTGCACAAATATCTGGTTATTGCTGATCACAAAAACACCTTTTTCTCACCTTATTTACATTCTACTTATGGTCAACATGTTTATGATATTTTGGTGTTTCTTCTCAATTTGTTCACATCATCTATCTATACACAATGTGAAAGAAAATGAAGTGTGAGATATTCCATACTCATAACTTAAATTTCATGAGAATTTTTACAGGCTCACAGCTTTGCAATAACAATATTATTGAATAAAAAAGAGATACTTTGGGCATCTCATGATTTAGAATAAGATAAAAAATATTTACATGGTACTTTAATAGTCATTTGAACTTCAGTTTAATTTTTTAAGCAGGTTACACAAAAAGAGAGAGAAGCAGGTACTAATCACAAACAGACATGGATAGTAAACAAATATCTCCTTCTAACTGGGGCAGATTGAATTACAGACACTCTGGGAGATGGGCAGATTTCTTATTCTTAATCCATTCCAGTGGGTGTGAAACCATTGTAAATAGGCTGTTGAAATGTGGTAGTTGAAATGTAGCTAACTGAATCAGGGTGGGCTTAAATCTGAACTATTAGAGTCCTTCAAAACATTATGAAGTTCAGAGATGGAAAGAGAAACCCAAGTAGAGGAGCAAGAAGCTGGAAGCTAACAGAACAGAAAAAGGAAAGGAGAAGATGCAGCCGTGTGCATTGACACACGTCAGAAATACCAGGGATCCAAGGTAGCTGGCAGCCAGCCAGAAGAATGCTGACCCTGTGAGGACGTAAGCCTTCTAGTTCTCAAACCTATACACTCCTATTATTAGCCCTACCTATTTCATGGTATTTAGCCTAGGCACTGCAAAACAAAGGCAGTTTTGGGTAACAGAAAGAGGAATGCTGCTATTATAAATATCCTAAAATGTGGAAACAGTTTTAGGGTTGTGTAATGGGTAGAGGTTGGAAGAATTGTGAGGTGCTTGTAAGAAAAGCTTAGCTTGCTCTGAAGAAACTGTGGGTGAAATATGGATATTAAAGTTATCTCTGATGAGGCCTTAGAAGAAGATGATAAATATGTTACTGGAAATAGAGGAAAGATGATCCTTGCTATAAAGTAAAAAGAAGATGGCTGAATTATGTCTTAATGATGGATTGAAAGTAAAACTTGGAAGCAATGATCTTGGGTTTTAAGTTGAGGAGATGCCATGCTAATTATAAAAGGTGCAGCCTGGTTTCTTCTTGCAGGAGAAATTCTCCAGAAATTGATGATTTTGAAAATTCTGTGCCTATTCTGATGGTGTGCTGTGAAGCTAGAATCAGAAGCTATTCTATCAGGTACTTCCCTGAGCTCTGAGGAAGAGAATCCCTAGAGAACAGGTTCCATTTGATAGGCTAATTGAACAAACCTTGTTAAAGAGGTGTGGCTGTACAAGGATGCAGTCAATCATTACAGTGGAAGGTAGGATTCGGAAGGCAGTTACCCAAGAATCATCTGTGGAAAGTACTTTAGTCTGATGGTTTGAACTCTCCTGTACTGTAATCAAAACAGACAAGGTTGTTGCAAAATTTATATGACCACCAGCCTAGACTAAAGGGGACAGAGAAGGGATGAATTAAAGGAAAAATGACTTCAGAGAAAGAACCATGAAAGCAGAAGTCCTGAATGAAAACATCTCCTCTGGCAAGCTTGCCAATTGGTCCACACTGGTAGAGAGTGTGGATCTGTCTCTGTGATGTGTGTGTGTGTGTGGGGCCCATTTGTCCCCACACTTGGAGGGGTTGGGCCTTGTATCCTGAAATTCTAGTAGAGAGTGACCCACATGCTCAGAGATGATTTAGCCTGTGCCTTAACATTCTCAGGAACTTGGCTACCATTCCAAGGCCTGGAAAGGGTCTATGCCTCAGAGTGGAGAGGATGTAGAAGCACTTGGAAGGGAAGCACTGCCAATCCAGTGGTACCAGAGGATGAAGCATCATTCCTCAGAGGACTCTCAGACATTGAAATTGAATGCACTCTTGTCCTCCTGAGTTTTGAACTTGTTTTTCTCCCAATTTCTCTGTTCTGGAAGGGAATGTTTCTCCTATACCTGTCCCTCCAACATATTTTGGAAGCAGATAATTTGTTTTCTAGGTTTCACAGTTCCACTATACAGAGGGGAGTTTTGTCTCAGGACCACAGCATACCTGGGTTTAATGAGGCTTTGAATTTAGCTTTGTTAATGAAATAATTTAAGGCTTTTGATAAGTTGTAATGGAATGAATATGTTCTATATTTTGAGAGAACATGTCTGTTGGGGTTCAGAGGGTGAAGTAATGGCAGATTGAAGTATATACTCCGAATAAAACTAAGCAAAATAATGTCATGCGTTCTCAATCTTACTCCATTATTGTAGGCATAAGCCCATTGCCAATAGGACCTTTTGAAAATGTTATTTTTTAGTTAATATGTGGGCAACTGATTCAGTTTGAGATTTAATTCAGATTAGTGAAGTACTTTGTAAGCAAAGTGAAATTCAGAATTAGAAAAAGAAAGCTATGTGGAGGATCAAGGAGCTGATAGTCATTGGAACGTGTCCAAGGACCCAAGGTTTCTGACAGCCAACCGCAGGCTACTGACCCTCTGAAGAAACAAGCCTTCTGGCCACAGAAACCAAACTGTGAGTGAATAAAATTCCTCAAATTCATTCATAACATTTATTCCACCGTTCCCCACTCTCCAGCAACAAAAATCTTACTAAAAGCTATTTTATTAATTTTTATATTAAATAAAAAATTCAGGATGCTAAAGATTAATATTGTTTGAACAGAGTTCTTAAAAGAGTGCAAACCTTTATTATATTTTATATATTTAATATGGCTTCAGCCTCTGCTTGGCTCCTAAAAGTTTCTTACTCTGAGAAGTGCTCCAACAATTTGCTGATTATGATGATCGCAGTGTCTATATGGTCGAAGTTACAGTTTTAAAAGGATACTTCTGTGAAGAAAGAGTGGTAGGGAAGGACATGTGGTTGCAGAAAGAGCATTTACAAGGTTACTGGATAGTTGATGGCAGAAGTTATGGTGTCAGAATATGGAAGCAAGAAGTAAAAATTACTTACTTTCTTGATATATTCAAAAGAAGAGTTGCAGGATCTGTCATTCAATTGGAATTGGTGTATGTCAGAGAGGAGTCAATATGTTATAAGAAAGTTTTCCCCTGAGTTACAGGAAGAATACTTTTTTGCTATTCTTGCTTACTGAAACGGGTAATAAGGGAGGAGGCATAATTGTGAAAGTAGCAGGCAAGAAATGAGAATTATCAGTTGGAAATATTTGTTTTTAGGTGCTTATTGAACATTTTTTGGAGATATTGAGTAATTGCTGTAAATATACAAGTTTTTACTTCAGGAAAATTTTCATATATATATTATTGAGATGCTTTGGAAAAATTTTTCATTTAATGTAGAAAAGAATATCATATTTTGATATAAACTTTGATAGGCCAGAGTGAATATTTTCTTATCTGGAACAGAAATTGGAGCGTATTTTATGGCTATTTTCCAGATTACATTGATGCTACTTTTGCAAAAGTCAAGGTTTGCAAGGAGAAAATACATTAACCAAAGATAAAAACAAACCAAAAAAAACCTAGAGTCATGCTAGTTTGTAAATTATTTGCTTTATATTTTCAACAGTATATGAATATATATTGTTTCAAAATCGAATATATACATAAAGTAGATGAATGTTAAATAGAAAACGTGAAAATAAACCTGTTTTTCAGAACTATATTGGTGGCTGGAATTGAGCAGTTTTTAGAAGTAGAAGTATGGTTCCAATTTCTAAACCTTAATATAGTTGACCAGAAAGTGAATCAGGTCCACAGGAAGATAGAAACTCTTCTACCAAGTTCTGTGTTTTTTGTTAGATTGTATGCACGCAGAGTGAGGTTTGTTATTTCAGAAATCTGGGTGCGGCAGAAAAAATGTTGGTTGGTTATTCATACAGTGAAGGAATTAGTCACAAAGTTATGACAGTAATAATATGTATCTTATATTTGAACCCAATCTAAGTCACACAACATCTGGTTATGTCAACAGGAAACAGATATTAATATATGCTTAGCTGACCTCTTTGAAGAAAAGCTTTGTCAAGCTTGTTTCTAAAAGTCCCTGCAATGAGCAAAAAATATCCTTAGAATTCTACGTAATGACCTGTAACACTTTTAATTTTGTCAAAATCTTATAGTAAGAATATTGACTTGAAGGGATTAATGAGTTACCTAAACAATAAATCATCTTCATGAAAAATATGGGTCTTGGGATGGGATTCATGCAATTATGATATAATAGTTCTTTGTATTTATTGGCATTCCTGAATTGAAAATGTTTTCAAATCCCTGATTGTAAACTCCAATTGTTTTAGTGATTTATATCACAAATCAATTTAAAATGTGATTCCATGCTATATTTACCATTCATCATTATGACAGTAGCTATTTAAATGTTTTACATTGCAAATGAACATTTCTGCCATGTACATTAACATTTGGACAATAGTCAAAGTTTACTACATCCTTTCACAACTTTAAGCACAAGTTGCCTCTAAATGACATATAGGCAAACATTTTTGTGTGTATATGTCGATTTGATCATTTGGAATTATGTTATTCCTAAGCATTTCTTTGATTGTCTCAGTTATTAAAATTAGATGAAAGGAAATGAGGTCTCTAACTCCACATCATTTCACTATAATGAAGATTTTATTTTTTACAGTTCAAGTTCAAGTTACTTGAATAGAGTAGATATTACAGTGCAGCCCTACAAATGGTCTTTTAGATTACCAACATAATAAATTAGTCTTAAAATCTTAAATTATATGGGCATTACTTCTATGAAATATTAGCAAAGACTCTAGGACATATCTAAGTGCCAAGTTTTAGATAAAACTATCTCCTTACCGTGGGAACTTCCCTTCTGACAAGAAAATGTCTTTTTGAACATTAACATAGGCAGTGACTAATATGACACTGTAAATTATTCAGCAGGTGTCAAGCATTAAGTATTTTAATAGTTTAGCTCAGTTGTAAAAATCCAAAACCCCAAACAGGGTTTCTTAATGACTTTCCAGCGATTGGGCCAAATGACTGACTTAATAATAGCTGACTTTAAAATCAAAATGCAAGTGTGAAAACATGAAAGTTTACAACCTGTAAAAATTTCCTTTGTATTTGGTGGTAGACATATTCATTTCTTTCTGCAAAGGAAACAATCACCTTATAGACTCCTAACACTTCCTTGCTTTAAAAATTACTGAACCAGAATATAATAGATCATATTATGGTCTTATTTTCTGCTAAATTTCACATGAAGTACTGAAGGAAATAGTTAGAGCATCATATTCCTTTTTGGTATTTTGATTTCTTGCTATGAAATGTAATTATTTAAAATATAAACTCATTAAAATAATAGGGATCATCATTTAAAATTCAATAACATTGATTTCCAAGCAGTGAGAGTTAGAATATGCATGTATACATGTTTCTGAATGTGTGTGGGGGTATATATATGTGTGTGTGTGTGTGTATATGCCAGCATACATATAGTCACAAACACAATTATTTAGTTTAGCATGTTTTAGCTATAGAAAATTGTATTTTATTACTCTAAATATATAATTCATCTACAAGATACAATTTTTTTTATTTATTCAGGGTATTTATCCAAGTTCTTAGAAATGACACCAGTTTTAATCATTTCATCACTATTCATTATGCCATTATAAGAATAGATCTCAATTTATATGTTCATTTTATCCTTAATGAACATCTGTACTGATTCCAGTGTTTTACAGTAAAAAACAATATTGCAATCAGCATTGCTATTGATTCTCTCCTGTACATCTATGTGAGAGTTTGCTTGAGATATATATTTAGGAATGGGATTCCTGGAATGAAAGTTATATTCATTTCATCCTTGCTAAAATTTGCCAATTGCTATGCAAATTGGTTGTGCCAATTTTCAGCCCAATCTGTAATATGTAGTTACAAACTTCCCACAACCTAACCTCCCTCCCTTCCTCCCTCCCTCCCTTCTTTCTTTTCCTCACTTGCTTTCTTACTTTAAAAACTTTGCCATCCTAGTGTGTGTGAAAATGTATCTCATAGCAGTTTTAATTTTTACTCCTTAATCAATAGTGAATTAGGGTATCTTTTCAGTATTTTTCTATTTCATTTTCCTTCTCCTCATAAATCTCCTGTTTATATATCTTTCCCATTTGTAAAACTGAGTTTCTGATTGCTCTTTTTGGATTTATAAAAGCTTTTTCTCTATTTTGTATTTTTAAAGTTTTATGTAGCAAATGTCTTTCCCTATATATAAGCTTATGACTTGACTTATATTATGCTTTTTCATACAGATGTTTTCATTTTAATGCAGTTAAGATTTATCAGTCCGTTTGTGTGTAATTTCTGCACTTTTTTTCTTGTTTAATTAGATTGCTCCAAACAAAAGGTCAATAAGTAGTGCCGATGTTTGAAATAACGTTTTAATGTATTTCCCACTCCAGTTCTATGGCTGCACATACGTTTCAGAACTGCTAAATCCACAGAACTTTTGTAACAACAACAACAACAAAAAACTAACACCATGAAACTTCATTATAAGTTGATCAAATTCCATATAATGCTGTCACAATGATAAAATGTTAAGTACCTTTATTTATTTTGGGGGGAGTTACTTAAAAATAAAATCAGGACCCTAGTATAGGATTCTGTCATTCCACTCTAAGATGCACACACTCATGCACACACACATAAACATACATATATCTAAATGCATTACCTACTTGGGTTTTTCATGCTGCCAAAACCTAGCCCTAGGACCCCTTGACTTTTACTAACTTCCTTTTTATCATTCCCAGATTTACCTATCTTATACTTCTGTGTATTGAGACATGTTAAAAATGGCTGTTGAGATAGGTGATAATCTGGATTTCCTGGAAAGCCAAAATTCAGCACCAGAAATTCATATTGTTTCGTGGTATTACAATTTCAATTTGATTATTCATATTTACATATTCACAATAGCCTTACCACCTGACAGTCACATATTCATTAAATTTATATATAATGATTATTATAGTTTCTGCTATTTTTGATAGTTGTATTGTTGACATTTTTTCTGATACCCTTATCGGCACCTCAAGTATCTGAATTTCAGTACATTCTATTACCTTTATTGTTAGAAATAGATAGGAATGCCATAAAATTCAGTTCTTCCCACCTTTCATGAACATTATTTTGCAACTACATTATGAAGTTTGTAAATGAATTAACAAAATTGCTTAGATCCACAAAGCAAATTCTTTTGATTTTCCCTGTTAATCACAGCTAATAAACACCACAAAGTAGATATAAAATAGCCATAAAATGTCATTCATTTTATATGTCTTCCTATATTATTGTTTTTTATGGAAGCAGACACTTCTGCCAGCACCGCATTCTCACAATTAAGGAAGAGCCCTATGGCATTCCTTTTTTGATTTCCATACACAAATATTTGCACACATACAGGTGTGTGTGTATGTATACACAAATTTTTTTTTAAATCTAGAAAACTGAATTGGCATAGTAAAAAACTAAGAAAAAAACATTTTAAATTATAATAAAGATGATTTAGTGGTTTACTTTCACTTCAGTGTTTCTCAAACTCTGATCATCAGGAGCCTGTTAAACATTCAGATTCTAGGCACCGTTCTGGTCCAAATGCATTTTCAAACCATGGACTTGTTTCTTTGGAAATAATAATTTTTCCATTTATAATAAGCTTTCAAGTGACAATTTTTCACAACACTGCTTGAGAACCACTCTTTCATCTTGATAATAGAGCAATTTTATTTCTGTTTCTCAGAGGAATTTTTAAAAGCTCAACAGCTGAAAGCAAATTATGAAAATGGATGTCAAAGCCTTTATCCCATTATCAAGGGTAATTTTCAGCTCAACGTTATTAAAGTTTGAGTAGAGACCACTATATATGACAACTTAATTATAAATAAACTTCTCATTAATGTGGAAGGAGGACTACAACTGGTATTTGCATTTTGCAAAATACAAAGCCGATTATGGAATGCATTGCTTTCTATATATTTGTCCTGCTTTACTCATGTTGTCACCCAACCAGAAAGATAAGATGTAATTATTGAACTTGACACAAAAATATTTCTGTTTTGCTCAAGATTTCCTAGGGTGCTTGTTTTAGTTTGCTGAGGCTGACAGAATGCAATACACCAGAGATGGATTGGCTTTTATAATGGGGATGACAAAAACTCCTTCCAATCTTATGTAAGAAACCTTATTTTACATAGATTTCTCTGGCCTTGTGAAGGCTATTTATCCTTAACAAGAAGTTGTAATTAACTTATATTGGAAAAATACTATTGCAGAAGAATGCAAAATAAATAAAACAATCTTCTCCATTCAATGTATACACTCCCTTTGCCATGTACTGTAGCCTGCTCCCATTCCTTGGTTTGGGCATGTAAATTGCTTCCGCCAAGAAATCCTTAGCAGATAAGATACAAACAAAGGCTTATAAAAGCACGTGTACAATTGGCATTGTCTTTTCTTGCACCTTTGCCATTGTCATAAGAACATGCATGGGTTAGCATCCTAGAAGATGAAAGTTGTGCACTGGAGGTAACGTGTTTCAGTATCTTTAGCTAAAGCATCACTAAATAAGCTGATAGCTGACCAAAGCCCTATTTAAGAACCAGACTAGCTAATGGGAGCAGAGTAGCTTGGCTGATTCCTAGATAACTAAGATAAGTGAGTTCTAGGCACTATAGTCACATGCCAGCCTTATTTTGACAAAAAGAAACAGATTCCAGTATAAACACTTCACTAAATATTGTGTCTCTAATGTGAGAAATAATAAAATAGAGTACCTTCTGTTAGTTGAATTACATATGCATGCATGAGAACTTTTATGTCCTTTTTTTTTTTTTCTTGCATGGGCAGGAACCAGGAAACGAACCCGGGTCTCCAGCATGGTAGGCAAGAACTCTGCCTGCTGAGCCACCATGGCCTGACTATGTCCCTTATTTTTAATAGTGTTATTCTGCACATAGCAATTGATAACTACTGAAGTCGGTTCTGCATATGATATATATTCAAAATGCATATTTCATAAATACACTATAGAATTATTATTTCAGCGTAAAGCATATTTTGAAGTTCATATGAAATTAATGATGAAAAAAAGAATTAATTTGGACATCTAACATAATTATTTCATCTCTTCAGATGTACAAAATGTATTCTGAGGGCAGCGCAACAGTGGCTCAAGCAGAATTCTTGCCTGCCGTTCCAGACACCCAGGTTCGATTCCTGGTGCCTGCCCATGCAAAAAAAAAAAAAAAAAAAGAGAATGCATATTGAAATCCAAAAACAGCAACAGTAAACAAAAAAATGCTCATTTTCAAATGTTTCATATTTACTAGAGGTACAAATAACCTATAAAAGCCATCTGGTTCTAATGTACATATTCACTTACTGAAAGTCTGAAAGTAATTTAAGTAATACATAATTCAAATGCAATTATTTAAAGGCACTGCAAATTCCTTGTTTGACTTTCAATTAACAATGTTGAAAGCAGATTTCTACATGTTTTATTGAAACATTTTTGTTTCATTTTATGTGAGTAACTATTTAACTGTAGCAAATAAAGCAGTTCGTGCTAAGTCAAGTATATCGGCTCTGCATTTTCCAAAAAAAATGTTTTTTATCATCGTATTTGGGCACTTTGCCAAAAATTGGTATGTAAACATTGTGAAAAGAAAATTGTGCCTAGTGACCCAAAGAGAAGAAGCCAATTTGGCTTTTTTTTTTTTTTTAATTAAAGAACAAATATATAAGACAAACCCTGAACATAACAAATAGTTGGAATGTTAGGCCATTTTCTCAATAAAAGAACTCTAGAAAAAGTGCCTAAACTTCCCTCCTAGTTAGATAGAACTGATATGTTTTAATATTATGACACAGAGTAGTTAAATTACTAAAATTGTGGCTTTGTTCATTTTTTTTAACTATTACTACTGCACTAAAGCCTTGATATACACAAAAAATATTTTGTTATTATGGAGATAAGAATGAATTACAATAAAATATTTGAATAAATCAGCAATCAAGCTCCACTTAATCTGGCTTCATTTATTCCATAATCACATAAATATTTATGAACATTTACTACATTCCAGTTCCTGTTCTACTTAATGAGAAGAGAGCAGCACTAAAGTTGGCAACATATCTACTTTCATGAAACTCACCATTTATTGATGTTAAGCAAAAAATATATTAATAAGTAGAATCAGAAATAAATATTTTGTCACTTAAAGAGGAATAGTAAAAAAAAAAAACAAAAAAAAACAAAAAGGCAGACCCGAGAGCATAGAATGTAGAGGATTATTATTTTATAAAGGGTAATTAGATATGGCCACTCAGATAAAGTAAAAGTAAAATTTGAAGGAAGTAAGGGAGGAAGTCATGTCCGTACTTGGGGGAAGATCATTAATGGTTGAAGACATGGCAAGTGCTAAGGGCAAGTTATTATTTTTTTTTTTTTTAAAGAACCAACTTTTGTTTCAATGATTCTCTTGAATATTTTTCAAATTCTATTTTCCATTTATCTCTGTTCAAATATTTATTACTTCTTTCTATTAAATTTAGGTTTAGCTTCACCTTCTTTTCCTAGTTCCTCCAGGTGTGAAGTTAGATTATGGATTTGAAATCTTTCTCCTTTAATATAGACCTTCATAGATATGTTTCCTTTTGAGTACTGCCTTTGCTGCATCCCCGAAGTTCTGGTTGTTGTATTTTCATTTGCATTCACCCGAAGCTATTTCCTTGTTTCCCTTGTGATATCTCATTGATTAAGAGTTTACTATTTAATTTCCACATATTTGTGAATTTTTCCCATTTTCATTATTATTTGAATTTCTAGCTTCATTCCACGGTGGTCAGAGAAGATGCTTTGCAAGACTGTGTTGTCAGAGAAGCTACCTTATACATTTTCAATCTTTTAAAATTCATTGAGATTCATTTTGTGGCCTAACTTGTGGTCAATGTGGGAGAATAATCCATTTGTACCTGAGAAGAATGAGAATTCGGATGTTATTATGTAGGGAGTTCTGTATTTTGGAGTTCTGTGATTAAGTGCACATACAATTATATTTTTATAGCCTCTTGGTGAATTGATCTCTTTGGTAATATATAGTGTCCTTTTTTGTTTCTTGGAAGTGCTTTAAAGTTAAAGTTCATTTTGTCTATTAGCATAGCCCACCTGTTCTCTTTTGGTTCCTATTTACATGGAATAGTTTTTTTCTATTCTTTCACTTTCACTATTTGTCATCTTTGGGTCCTAAGTGAGTTTACTGTTTACAACATATAGTGGAATCATTTTTTAAAAAAAAACATTTTGCCAATCTGTGTCTTTTGATTGAGAGTTTAATCCATTTACATTCAAAGTAAATACTCATAAGGCAGGATTTTATTTCCCCTTTGTTTCATGTACAGCTTTTACTGTTTTTATCCCTCATTTCCTCCTTTGCAGCCTTCTATGTAGAGTTGATCCTTTGTAGTGAGAACTGATTGATCCACTTATCATTCCTTTTCTTTATATATTTTAGTTATTCTCTTTGTTGTTACCATAGGATTTATATTTAGCACCCTAAATCTATTAAAAAATCACAGTAAAATGGTGCTAACAACTTCAAAAGCATACACCATCTTCGCTCTTTTGTCCTACTATCTCCCCTCCTTATGTTGTTTCTGTCATGCATTACATCTTTATACTTTGCATGACCAATAATATAAAAATGTGATTATCTCTTATGAATTGCATTCTAAATTTTGTAAGAAAAAAATAGTTACACACTGAGAATACAAGAATATTGGCATTGGTATTTATCCATGGAGTTACCTGTACCAGAGATTTGTTTCCTCTATGTACCCAAGCTATTATCTGCTGTCTTTTTTTGTACCCGAAGAACTCAATTTAGCTTTGCTTATGGGGCAAGTTTTATGGGGACAAGCTTCCTCAGCTTTTGTCTATGTGCGAATCATTAATTTTCCTTAATTTTTGTAGGTCAGTTTTGCAAGTTATAGAACTCTTGGGTGGCATTTTTTCTCCTTAAGTCCTTTAAATATGTCATACCACCATGTTCTTTCCTAAGTGATTTCTGGTGAGAATTTGACACTACGATATTGAGGATTCCTCATACATGATGAGTCTCTTCTCTCTTGCTGCTTTTAGAATTCTTTCTTTCTCAGTGGTATTCAGCATTTTGCTTGTGTATGTTATGAAGCAGGTCTATTATGGTTAATCCTATTTAGAGTTTTTAGGATTCTTGGGTTTGTATATCCATGTCTTTCATCAATTTTGAGAAGTTTTCACCATTATTTATTCAAATATTCTATTTGTTTCTTTTTTCTTTTCTCTTTCTGGGGCTTCCATAATTCATCTGCTCAATTTTTCATTCTTTCTTCTTTCTGCTCTTAAGACTGAGTGATTTCAATTATTCTACTCTTCTAATTGTATTCTTCTTTATTTTGCCTGTTCAAATAATCTTTTGATCCCAACTAGTATATTTGCAGTCTCCATTATTATATTTTTATCAATGAAAGTTCCATTTGGTTCTAAATTTTTTTAAATGTTAGAAATTTCCTTTTGTCTGCACATTTTATTCTTAGTTTCCTTTAGTTCTATAATCACATTTTGGCTCATCAAACTTATTTGGTAAAGCTGGCATAGCACTTTATTTTGCTATTCCAATGTATATACTTCCTGTTCTGTTTTACATAGTTTGTTCTTAAGAATGGGCCATTTTTCCCTCTTTCTTTGTATGTATTATGATATTTTGTTGAATTCTGTACACTTGAGTATTTTGATGTGCTAACTCTGGAAGTCAGATTCTTCCTCTTAAAAAAAAGTTGTATTGTCATTTGGTTTTGCCTTGAGACTCTCCTTCAATGCTTAGCTGAGTTTTCACTGAGACTATAAAACAGTGCAAGATGAATGGCTAGTTTCTTCTTCAGTCTTGCTGAGCCTGCAGCTTGCCCTGGGTATGTGTGGTAGTTTCCAAGAAGCCCTAGTATAGGTGATGGCTTCCATTCCAAGAAATTAAGCTTTGTCCACCCAGGATGCTGGGCTATAGTCCTTGTGTCGATTACAGTTTTCCCTCCATAGAAGCAGAAGTCTCAGCTCCCACTCTCACACATAGATCTACCTTCCATTCAAGCTTTTGGTGCTTTATGCACTCTCTGGTTCTGCAAACCCTTTCTATGATTTTTTTTATATACTGTAACTTACAGGTCAGGAAACCCAGTCTGACATCCTAAATTAGTCTTTTATGGAGTTAGATGGGGCTGATATATGAAAGTCTAAAATATTTTCACATAAGTCCACCAGCAATCAGTCTCTATGGACCATCACTGGCATGTATGAGGACTACCAAGATGCTGCTGTGAGTTGATCAGGTCCCAGAGCCCCGTACTTTAACTCACATAGTCACCAACCCACCACTTTGCATCTTACAAACTGTTGTTCAGCTTTGCACATGGGGACGGGCCTCAACCAGTAAATTTTCCACTCCCTTTCCTACTGTTTTTAGGTGCTGTGTTTTAGTATTTTTTCTGATTCATCACTCACTGACGACTTCTTCTCTTGTCTTGATTGTCTGCTATAGCTTGAGAAAGTTTATTCTACTTTAATTTTTTTTTTGCCATTTCTAAGGTGAGTGGTGAGTCGTTTACTGGCACATCTTACAGCAACATCTTTCTGAATGGTATACTTTTAAAAAGTGGAAAAAGTTACAATACTTCTACACTGAGATAAATCATGGATTTTAAACATCAGAAATATCTAACAGAGTACTTAAAATAAATCTACAAAAAATATGTGAATTATTTTATTATCCTTATTTAATGACCTTGTTTAAGAAATTATTTTTCAGCATATTGATATTTAACATTTTTATGGCTGCAGTTGAAGATATAAACTATTTTTCATGCAGAAATTATTTCCATCTAATAGAAACATGTGTGTAATTGGTTACTGAAACAACACGTATATTTTTTTACTTATTTTTTTATTTATATTATCTTAGGAATGTGTCTTTAGCATATTCCCCTCTCAATAGACTCTGAACAAGATAGTGACAAAAATGGTCTTTCTTCTTTCTTCTTGAAATGCTGACTCTACTCTTTCTATTTTAAGATGGTCTTGGCACAGTTGTGCACCTATAAATATTAATCTAATGGAAGTTTAAAAACAAATGAGCAAACAAAAGCACCAATTAAGTAACTTTAAACTTACATTAGTAATTATAACCTTGGAACTGTTCAAAAGTTATTCTTCCCATTGAATCATTCATTCTACACTTTCCATGACTTAGTCTTTAAATACTTCTCTTCATCATGCTGTGCCTTTTTCAAAATTTTTTTCATCATTAACTTCAGGAATAATAACTTATGTATGTGGGACTTCTGCTAGTGGATGCGAGTATAAGAAATGTCAATGATAATTGAGCACTAGTACCAAAGACCTGTCTATTTCAATTTGATTTTTGCATAATTATAAGCTTATAATAAATGGGCTACTCGCCATTCCAGTAGATATTGCCTAAATGAATGAATAAAATGCAAAAACTGGAAAAGAATGTATCAGGGCTTAGAGAAAATAAGAAGGCATCATTTTAATGGCAGTATAAGAATATCTCTAAGCTGCATAGCAAATATAGAATCACAGTGCAATCAGACACGGTTTTATAGTTAACCAGATTCATTTGAATACAATATAACTTTAAGTATTATAAAAGAAAACATGCTTATGAATGTAATATATTTTTTCTCTGTATTTTCAGTATTATTTTCTTGTAATGAACCATGAGTCAAAATTGGAAAAGTTTAGGTGTTTTTCAACAAGCCTCAAGGATGACATTGATACATGAGAAAATTATACCTAAGTTAACTCTAACATATTTATATAATACTGCTCAGTTTATATTTATATGAGATCTAGAAAGACATGTATTCCTCATGATGTCATTTATTATTTTCTTACTTAAAAAATTATATTTTGATATATGTGTAGATACATATATATGTATTTATGTGATTCATATAGAGATCAATTATACACTCAAATCCATAACTACAGATACAAATACTTAAAAAGAGACTCAGTTAAAACTATACATTAACAAATCTTTGCAAATTACTTAATATATTTATTTAATTATGATGTAAGTAGCCCAGGAAAATATTAACACCATATATTCCACACTATATAAACAACTATTAGGACCAGCATATTTATCAAGTGGATTTGAAACTGACAGTTTTTAAGAGTCTTTTCCAGCAAATACCTCTCAAAAAAGGAATGTCTTTAAACAAATACTGATGTTAATCTACATTGATTTTTCATCTTATTTTGGATTTTTTTCTTACATGCAACTTGTCTTTGCAAAGGCAAAGACAAATAAATGTGAAGACCATTTTTATCACCATCAATAGCATGTTAATAGAATTGCATACCTTCGTCCTATAGTAAAACCCTGTAAATGTATCCTTGTACTATTTACGTCTGGCTTGTTTCACTTAACACAATGTATTTAAGTTTCATCTATGTTTCGTGAATTGTGAATCAATAGCTTGTTCCTTTTTATCATTGAATTGTATTCCATTTTATGAACATACTACAATACAATTATCCATTTAGGCATTGAAGGGCATCTTGGCTGCTTCCAGTTTTTTGATGATTATGAATAAAGTTGCTATAAACATTCACATGCAAGATTTTATGTGAACACATTTTTAAAATCATTGCAATAAATACCTAACAATGCAATGGCTGAAAGTCGTGTGATAAGTATATGTGCTGAAATAAATTAACTCAGCAGGACTAAATTGCTCAAATCTTATTCATTCGCAAGAATGGCCTGTTTTCATAATTGTTCCTTGTTTGCGCGAGAGAATGGAGATCTTTGAACATTGTACTTAGTGTTTTTCAACCTGCAGCTTTGAACCATTCTGCATCAGTTTATTTAGATTGTTCAATTCGATTTATGGTCTAAACTTTCCTTCTGGGGGTCTGGAATTTCAGTAACTGTATTCAGTCGTGTAGGCACTGCGTGCCTGCATAACAAATCTCCAAAAAAATGCTGAACTCCTAGGTTCATGCCAGCTATACTGACATTTTCCATGTGTTTCTAATAACACTTGCTGGAGGATTTAATGTATCTTGTGAACTTCACTGGGAGAGGACCCTTAGAAGTTTAGCATTGGGTTTTCTCTGGAGTTTAGTCATGCACTTTTATGCATTGCTGATTTTGCTTTGGATCCGGTTGTTGTAATACATGACAATGAATAGTGTAACAACTTCTGAGTGCTGAGAATTCTTCTAGAGAATCGCCAAAACATAGGATGGTCTTTGAGACTCCCAAACACATTATACGTTTAGCTTTTAAAGAAATTGCCAAACATTCTTCCAAATAGACTATATAATTTTGCACTTCTATTAGTAATGATTCAGTCATTCTGCTGTCCCATAATTTAACAAAACATGGCATAATCTTTTTTTTTCAATTCCAGTAGATATGTTCATATCTGTGCTAGTTTGAAACAATAATGCACCTCTGGAAAAGCCATGTTCTCTTCTCAATTCAATCCTGTGGGACAAAACATATTGTTTAGGAGAGACATTTTGGAGAAGGCTCAGATGCAGACATTTGGAGATGCTTGGAGTGCTGAAAGAGAGAGAGCTGATATAGACGCAGATTCCCAGAAATGCAATAGTAGCTGAGAGAGCCATTTCAACCCAGAAGCCGGAAGAGAAGAAATCTCCAGGCCTGAGTGATGCTAGACTAAGAGATGAAACACACAGCATTGCCCTGGACTAGTTAAGTGATGGCCCACAAATGTTTAGAGGAAGCCATTGGAAGCAAAACTGGAAACAATAGAACTGGAAGCAAGGACCAGCAGATGCCAGCCACGTGCCTTCCCATGTGATAGACAGGAGCCTTTCTTCGGAGTCAAGGTCTATTCCTCTGGATGCCTTAGTTTGGACATTTTTAAGTCCTTAGAATTGTAACTTGCAACTTAATAAATCCCCTTTATAAAAGCCAATCAATTTTTTTATACATTGCATTCTGGCAGTTTTAGGAAATTAAGACAATATCTCATTGCAAATTTTATTTGATTTTCCTAGATGATTAATTAATTAAACCTGTTCAATGTACTTATTTCCCATCTATTTTTCTCAGTGAAATGTCTGTTCAGATCTTTTGCACATTTTAACTGAGATGTTAGTTCTTTACTTTTTTTAGTTTTAATAGTTCTTATAGTATGGATACACATTTTCATATGTGTATGTTTGCATATATTTTCTTCTGGTCTTGGACTTGTCTTTTCATTCTCTAAAGCAAGTCTTTTAAAAATGAAGCATTTATAATATTGATATTCTTTCATTTTTCATATTTTCAATTTTATTGATATCTACACTTTATTGATATTTATAATATATAAGAACAGAATGTAACAATCATTTGTTGAGTGGCACCAACAATATAGTGATTTAAGATATCTCCTGTAAAATTCTCCCCTCAGAATCAGCTAATAAAATGGCAACCTCCACTTTTTTGACACTCTGGAAGATGGTATAGAATAAAGAAGTCTACCACAAATGCTGAATCAAAGAAAAAGAAAAATAATCACCAAGATCAGGTATTGGATATTCCAGTCCAAACCCCCTTCTCAATCCATCCCTTGCAACTAAGGAGTTGCACAGAGGCAGCACAGTATGGGATGCTTTCTCCCATACAGCAACTAACATCAGCAAGTTAAAAACACCCACGTTTCCAGGCACAAGAACCTAAGTCCAGAGCACTAGTGGTTACAGAGTGCCTCATGCAAAACTACATACAAGGGTAAAAAATAAAGGATAAAAGAGAGACCTATTGCAGATGCGTGTCATGTTACACACACACCAGATGTGTGTAACCTGAGGCAGGTTACACTAAAGGAGAAGAAACCAGAGGCAAAACAGCATCATGGAAAAGGGGACACTTGAACTGCTATAATACAGGGTGTATGACAGAACTGAAATAAAAAGGATTGATTGAGGGAGAGAATTTAAATAAATCATAGAATCCAGGCAGTAAATTCTGCACAAAACAAAATAGAACAGATAAAGATTTCTGGAGAAGGAACAGAAGAAATGAAATTTTCTTCTGGAGGCAAACAATTGCACAAAATACAGCCTTCAAAATTAAACTACAGTATCCAGGGCAAGAATCAGATGAAGCAGAAGTGAGAAAATCCAAACAGTTAGACATGGGGTACTTTAAACTTTTATTTATTTTTTTAAAACATGGGCAAGGACCAGAAATCGAACCTGGGGCCTCTGGCATGGCAGGCGGGAACTCTGCCTGCTGAGCCACCATGGCCTGCCTGACTTGGGCTACTTTAAAGTCCAGAATCAGTTGGATAAACAGTTAAAGGAGCCTTACCACAAAGCCAACCAATGAAACCCTAAGCAAATGAAAGAAGCTGACTTCAGGCTTAACACGTCAAAATACTCAGATTCCTAGATATCAACAAAAAGTTACAAGCCATTCTAAGAAACAGTAAATATGGCTCAGTCAAGTGAACACATTAAAACTTTAGAGGAGACAAAGATGTTGGACAACTAATCAAATGAGTTCAAACAAATCTCAAGGACATGAATGGAAATATGGGTATAGAGATAAAGAATATTATGAAAACAATGTGTGAGCATAAAGAAGAATTTAAATGTTTAAAAAAGAAACAAAACAGAAAATTTGGGGATGAAAGTCTCAATAAAGGAGATTAAAAATACACTAAAGGCATACAAAGCATATTTGAACAGGAAGAAGAAAAACAATGAACTAGAAGCAGGGAATTGAAACATGCAATCAGAAGAACATATAGGAAAAGAATAGAAAATTTTGAGCAGTGTCTCACAGATTTGTGTGATAGCATGACGCTACAAACATATTCATCATGGGTATCCGAGAAGGAAAAGAGAAGGAAAAGGGACAGATGAATATTTTAGAAAACAATGGCCAACAACTTCCTAATTCCTATGAAAGACATACATATACATGTCCACGAAGCACAACGTACGCCAAACAAAATAAACCATAATAGACCTACTCCAGCACACATTCTACTCAGAATGTCAAATGCAAAGATAAAGAGAAAATACCCAAAGCTTCAAGAGAAGATCAATTTATCACATAAAAGGTGTCCTCTATAAGATCAAGTGCTGATATCTCATCAGAAATCATAGAGACAAGAAGGCAATGTCATGATATAAGTAAGATGCTGAAAAAGAAACTTTTAGGCAAAAATAATTTTTTGTAATGTTTTTAATTGTAAAATATAACATATATATAAAACAAAGAAAGAAAAAAAACAATAATTTTCAGAGCACACTTCAACAAGTAGTTACAAAACAAATCTGAGTTTGTTATAGGCTACCATACCATGACCTCAGATTTTTCCTTTTAGCTGCTTCAAAACACGGGAAGCTAGAAGGAATGTTCATAAAGTGATCCAGTAATCATAGTCATCTGCTAAATCCCATCTTCTCTGCTCTGCCTCTTTCTCCTTTAATCCTTCTCCCGCTCTATAGGGATCTTTGTGGAATGCCTGTTCTGGCTTTCACATTGAGAAGGGGTGTCCATACTGAAGGATAGGGGGATATAATTAATTGATAATCCCAGAGAAGTTAGTCCTTCTGGGCTTCAAGACCCATTTGAGCAAGGAACACTCTGGGAATTATATGTTCCAGGATGGCAAACCTAGTGCAGATGTCTCTTTGTTGCTGAGAAATGGCCTTTCTCTCTGTAACCCAACTCTGCAAGGAAAATAATTTCCCTCCACCCTATATGGTATGAGCCATTCAGGGGTGAAAATCTCCCTGACAGCATGGCACATGGTTCCTGGGCATGAATCTGGCCCTGGCACTGGGAGATCAATAATGCTTTCTTACCAAAAATTTTTATCTGACAAAGAGCCCTTCAAAAATGAGGGAGAGTTTAGAATATTCACGGATAAACAGAAACTGGGAGATCATCAACAAAAGACCTATTCTACAAGAATTAAAAAGTGAGTTCTGCAGGTTGAAAGGAATGGATAGGAGAGAGTGGCTTGTAGTACTGTGAAAAAAATGAAGACCTTCAGTAAGGGTAAGTAAAAGGGTAAATGCAAAACCCAGTAGTCCTCTATCCTCAATATACAGCCCTACACTTTAATTCCTATAATAATGAGGATACAATTGATTGAGAAAAAGGATTATTTCCTAATAATGGGCATTCAAAATATAAAGAGATAATGTAGGACAAAATCAACATAAAAAGGGGAAATAGAGGGATATGAGAACAGAGAATGGGTTTGCTTTTGAAGCTACATTGGTATATTTCCCAATTAACAGCTTAAATATATAGGCTGTTGTGCTGGTTTGAAAGTAATGTGTACCCCAGAAAAATCTTGTCCTTTAATCTTGATTCAATATCGTAGGGTAGAAAACTTTGATTAGATTGTTTCCATGGAGATTGACCCATTCAATTGTGGGTGCAGCCTTTTGATAAGATTACTCCATGGGGATGTAACATTCCCAATTTTGGGTGTAAACTTTTGATTAGATGGAGATGTGACTCTGCCCATTCAAGGTGGGTCTTGATTAGTTTACCAGAGTCTTTCAAAAGAGGAAACACTTTGGAGGAAACTCAGACACTTGGGGCACAGTTGCTTCAGAGCCATCAGAAATGCAGACATTTGGAAATACCTGGAGTGAGTGTCAACAGAGAAAGCAGATGCTTAGACGCAGACGTTTGGAGATGTGGACCCAGCAGATGTCATCATGTGCCTTCCAGTGAGATGCTAAACAAGCCAGAATCCCCAGTTGCATCCTGAAGGAGTTAAGTGAAGGCCCACAGATGCCTAGAGAGGAAACTGCTTTCATCAGAACCTGGAAGCAACAAAACCAGAACAAGAACCAACAGATGCCAGCACATGCCTTCCTATGTCAGAGACATTGGCCTTTCTGAGTCAAGGTCATTTCTCTGGATGCCTTAGATTGGACATTTTTATGGCCTTAGGACTGTAAACTTGCTACTTAATAAATTCCCTTTTAAAAAGCTGTTCAATTTCTGGTATACTACATTCAGGCAGGATTTAACAAACTAAGACAGTTGTATAATAAAAACTCCTGGTAAACATAAACAGAGTATTTTTAAAAATACAGAAAAATAAATAAGAAAATCAGGCAATACATCACAAAAAAATGATCTAAATAGAAAAGGAGTTTTCAGTGAAGGAAAAGACAGACCAAAAAAACAAAAAGATACGACGCATAAAATCCAAACAACAAAATAGTTGAAGTAAGTTCTGTCTTTACAGTAAAAACACTGAATATTAATAAATTAAACTTCTCAATGAAAAGACACAGACTGGAAGAATGCATAAGAAAGCAGGATCCAGCTATATGTTGCCTAGAAGAAACTCACACCCAAAGACAGATACAGATTGAAAGTGAAATGACGGAAAAAGATACTACATGCAAATACTAACCAAAAAAGAGCTGAGGTAGCTATTCTAATAACAAACAAAACAGACTTCATGCCAATAACTGTTACAAGAGACAATGAAAAACACTATATATTAATAAATGTGCCAACTGACCAAGAAAATAAAAAAAAACATAAATATTTATGTACCTAACCACAGTGCATCAGAAGAGATGAAGGAAAAGTGAAGAAAGAAGAAGATACATTTACAATAATATTTGGAGATTTCTATACACCATTCTTTTCAACAGATGGTGCATCTGGATAGAAGACCAATGAGGAAACAGAGAACTTGAATAATATGATAAATTAACTAGACCTAACAGACATACAGAACACTGCATTTGAAAACAGCAGGATATAATTCTTTCTCAAGTGTACATGAATCTTTATTCAGGATAGATCTCACATTAGGTCACAAAACAAGTCTTGATAAATTTAAAAAGTTTGAGATCATGCAAAGAAATTTCTCTATCTATAATAGAAAGAAGCTGGAAATCAATAACAGGCAGAGAACTGGAAATGCAGAAACGTATGAAAGCTACGTAACATGCTTAAATGATCAGAGGGTCAATCAAAGAAGAAATTACAAGGAAAAACATTAAGTATCTTGAGACAAATGTAAAAGTGAACACAACATATCAAAACTTTTCAAATGCAATGGTAGCATTACTCAGGTATAGCAATCAGGTAATGCAATCAAAGACTTGATTGCACACTTGGGGGAACTAGAAAAAAGAAGAGAAAACTAATTCCAATGCAAGCATAAGGAAAGGAGGAATATAGATTAGAGCAGAAATAAGTGAAATAGAGAATAAAATTCACTAGACAGCATTAAGAAAACCAAAAGTTGATTTGCTTAAAAGATCAATAAAATTGACAAGCCCCTAGCTATAATGACAAAAAAAGAAAGAAGTTGAAAGTAAATAAAATCTGAAATGGGAATGTGAGCATTACTGCTGACTTTACAGAAATAAAATATATCATAAGAGGATAGTATAAACAACAGAATGCCAACAAAATAGTCAACCTTTATAAAATGGACAAATTCCTAGAAACAAACAACCCGAACTGACTGTTGAAGAAATAGAATTCAACAGACCAATTACAAGAAAAAAGAAAACCTGCACATAACTGTGTATAGCTGCTTTATTCATAATCATCAGAAACTGTAATCAACCAAGATCTCTTTCAAAGAATAAGTACATTTTGATACATCCTTGCAATGGAACACTATTCAGAAAGAAAGAAAAAATGAACTATCAAAGCATCAGATACCTAGATGAAACTTAAAAACATGAAAGAAGTCCATCTGAAAGGCTACATACAGCTGATTCCATTAACATTATATTCTTTCAAAGCAAAACAATTGAGACCACAAAGTGATCAGGGCTTGTCAGGTGTTAAAAGGAATTTGAAATAAGCACCGCACACTGGTTCATAAATTTGGCTTCCACAAGGCTATGACACTGCTATACCTGTAAGGGGAAAACGAACAACTAATGGCCAATGGTGGGACCCAGATTTTCCACTGTTGGAGAAGGATACTACAGACAAACAAGTGAAGGAAGATAGAATGATTCACACAGTAATGGATTGATTGGAGACATCAGTATGAATTCATGGCTTAATATAAATATAAATGAAGATTGTACATAGATTGATACATAGATGAAAATATATTCATGATATAAAGATAGAAATGCAGATATAGTCATGTGTGTTTACACAGGTTAGTATGTGTCCATACATTTTCTTGCTATCAGCTGAGAAGGCCTAAAAACAATACTCTAGTAGCAATAAATGTATTTAACAAACAGAATTTAGCTTCCAAGTGCTATTCTTTAATATTGAAGGGTAACAGGGCTTCTTAAAGAAATGACTAATCTTATGACTGGGCCAGGAAATACATAAACAGCTTTCTATTTACTTTACCCACGATCACCACCATTTTATTCATAATTCACAGGCAATTCCACTTGTTAACAAATGGGAAAACAGTAGTGTCAGCCAGGAAACCAGATCAATATAATTACTGAATTATGATAAAGTACAATTAATGCTCAGAGTTTAATTTTTATTGAAAATATAGAAGTCTATATTTTTTGCTCCAAATTCAATTGCTTTATTATTAAAATTTTCTAGAAACAATTCAAATTATACTTTGTGCAACCTACAAAGCCTTAGTATAATCAAATCTAGAAATAAAGTTGGTTATAAAGCTTGGATTCTTAATGACCTCTGAGCCTTCTATTGAAATATTCTTAATTTCCAGAGCCTTTCTTTAGGTCAAGTATCTGAAATGTGCAAGCTTTCTCAACTAATTAATCTATCCCTATAATAGTAATACAGTTCTCCTTGGCCTCACTAATCCTCCTAATCACACTTGATCTGTCTATAATAATACTACCCTCCCTTTTTGCAAATAAATAAGGATGTAATCATCACTAAAATCATTATACATGTTCATATTTTACACAAAAGTGTTAATGTATGATAAGTGGATAAACTCGGTAAAACTCCAAAAAATGCAAAAGTGAGTGGTTTCTTTTTTTTACTGTTTTTTAATACCTACTAATTAGCTTCTATTAACACAAATGCTTTATTTTATGCATTCTAAATTTTGTGTTAAAGAAAGAAGATCCCAAATAATCTCACTTGTTTCACACTTTCATTTGATATAATAAATTATTTCATTAAAATAAAAAAATTCAACTTGACTAATTATATTTTACTACCTAAAAATCATCTTGCTTTCAAATTAAAGAAATACATTAATCTGTGATTTTAAATTAATTTTGGTATATTCCCTAATATGCATACCATTGTCAGATGTACTCAAAAATTCTGTTAGCAGTTTTTAAAAACGGAGCAGCAATTCAGTCCCTCTTTCAGGCCTAACTGTGCTGAATTGAATGTGGCACTTATGTTTGTTCCAAATTAATTTTAAATGTCAGTAATACTATAAAATTGCATTATTCATCTAAGGTTTTACTGCTCATATAGATAGTTTAGATTATTTTACTTTGTGAAAAAACTGTTTATACACATACAAACACATTCATATAACAGGTATTCCATTAATATTCTATTATAAAGCACACTGTATTCAAAAAAGATCTTCTGAATGAATTGTGCTAAAATGTGTTATTCCTTTTCTGACTTTATTATCAAATATTAATTGTAATGAAATGTTTTAGAGTAGTTTTGTTTAAATAAAAACAAAACATAGCGATATCTATTTTGCAGAGTTTCACTTGAACAGTAATTACTTAACTTATTAATTTATTTAAGTTTAATAGAGTATCACTTATTATCATATGTCAATTCAAATATCAAGTAAAGTTATCAATGGTTGAATCAGATCAAACCTATAAAGGCCATTTGGTGCTTTGGAGCTATGTATCCAAGTAAAACACGTTCCTAAACTTAATTCATTTGCGTGTGAATCCTTGTAAATAGGACCTTTTGATGAGGTTACTTCAGTTAAGATGTGGCCCAACTGAATCAGGAGGGGTCTTA
This sequence comes from Tamandua tetradactyla, assembly GCF_023851605.1. NCBI lineage: Eukaryota > Metazoa > Chordata > Mammalia > Pilosa > Myrmecophagidae > Tamandua > Tamandua tetradactyla. Next base: position 150,481,527 of record NC_135330.1, read on the forward strand.
GTGCTCTCACAAGATCCTTTACTAGCAGAGTGAACTTCAAAAGCAAAAAGAGATATCCAGAGGGAGCAACCAGAAGCTGAAGGTCAATGGCACAGGGAAGTGAGAAGCCAGGAGAGGCGCCATGTGCATTGCCATGTGCCAGAAAAGCCAAAGGATCAAGGACCACAGGAACCAGCCCAAGAATGCCATAGACTTAGGACCCTTTGGTTTAGATCTCCTATAGCCTCAAAACAGTAAGCTAATAATCTCCATTTTTTTAAAAACCAACCCATTGCATGGTACTTGCTTCAGCATCCAGAAGAATAAAATAGACTTATGGTCTATTTAATAAATAGACCATAAGTCTATTTTATTTTTCAAGAAATCAGTGGACTGTGTTTTAACAAATCTCATAATCTGTTAGTTTTATTGAACTTATAAAGTTTCTTATTCCCAGAAAATCAAAATATTTTCTGATACTATTACAATGCCCCATCAGTAAGGTTCATCAGAAAGCTGGACATGTATCAACATTTGCACAGATATATACAAACAAACAGACAAATACAAACACACACACATACACAGTACAATCCTGCTAGACGTACCTTGAGAAATTCACCACCAAATTTTCTATTCTACTTACTTTACAATTGTAAATTTCATTGCTAAAAAAACAAACAAAAACCCACCACATTCTAGGAGTAGACTTAATCAATTTAAGGTATGAAATAGACATACAAATCCTGCAAATCAAATATGTATGCTAAGTACCTCTACAAACTCCAGAATGTCTGCTTTAACTAGACAAGAAAGTGATCGCCTCTTGAGGGGCTGAAATGTGAAAGGACTACACTGTGATCTATGGTGCTCCTTAGTGAACTGAACTAGTAATTTTCTGCACTAAATTGTCTTGAGGATTATTTCTTATTTATAACTGAGTGAAGAATAAATATTAAATCATGAGACATTTCAATGTGATTTAACTCAAAATCTTTATTTCTCCAAGTCTTGTGGAATAGATTAACAGATCTTACTGAACAGATGAAGTACTGATTTCCAATAAAAGTTGTATTTATTAGAATTATTGGGAATGGACTGAGAAACTGAAGGAATGGGAAAACTGCTGACTCATTATTTTCTTTCTGCAAATTGCCCCAGAACTGTACTTGTTCTTAAACCTTTATAAATTATTAGATAATGGGCTAATGCTCAATGTTTATAAAATTGCTTGTAGTCAATTATTATTTCTGAGTGAAAACAACACTGATACCCAGATATGATCCAAGGCCATTTATTGGTCCATAATGATATTTCTAAAAATAAATATAATTTTTAACCATCACATTTCCAGAACATCTTATTAACCGATGTGCCATCCTGTTCAACTTCTAATTAGCAACTACATGCTTTGTAGCAATTTCCCACATGTATACATTTCCAGAAACATCAGTAAAGAGGTCTATAATAAAGGGACTAAATCATCCACATTTCTGGGGACTTCCTGTAACTGCATAAAAACATCTACATTAAACTAATTAAGTTAAAACCCATAAAACAGTTAATATTTTTAAATAGTTAGGGCCTTAATTTGAAATCCACTTAAGTAATTCAGGTTAGATTTTAAAATATCCAGCATTTTTATATTTTCTCAGACATATAGTCATCTCTAGAAATATGGGGTGATGTATGTACCAATTTACGAAGTGATGCAGAAAACAGTCATTTTCCTAAATCAACCCTTTTACTGGATGGGAGTACATGACCACCTTTATGGACCAGATCATGTCCTTAATCAGTGCTCTTCCCAATCTGTCTTTCTGGGTCTAATTGACTTGGGTTTCCAAGGAATATTGACATGGAATGACAGTACTCCTGAATTTGTGCACTGCTCACAGAGAAGTGGACGCTGAAGCTACATTTAATGTTCACATTTCTTTTTTGTGTGCACTACAAACAGAAGATTGAAATAGAATAATTGTAGAAAATTCTTCACAAGTGGAAAGAACTTTTGCTTGCTATTACCTTTCTAAAGTAATACTTCTTTCCAGTGTGCTACTATTGCAGTTTCTATATTGTTTATATATATATATATATATATATATATGTAATGCCAGGAAAAAATCACACCAAGGAGGACTTAGTGAAACTGCCTGCTTTTGCCTTAGGACAGATCATGCCTATAGCTGATCTTAATGTACTGTTTCTTACCTTGCATTGCATTTGTATTTTATGAAATGGCTGAAGGCTTCTATGGTTCTGTGATGGAATGAATATATTTGGTATATTAAAAGGAAATGTTTTTTGGGGTCAGAAGCTGGCATATGCTGATTTAAAAGTGTTATGTATCCCAAAAAAGCCATGTTCTTTTAACCCATTCTCGTGGATGCAGAACCGTTTTGGGTGGGAAAAATGTGACTTACCCAATTCAAGGTGGTCTTAATCTTTAACTGGAGTCCTTTATGAGAGGACATGGAGAGCTCAGAACTCAGAGATGTTTGGAGATGGAGAAAGAAAATTCCCCAGGAGGAGTTAAAATAGAAAGAAACACCCAGAGTTAGTTTGGAGACAGTCATTGAAACCAGAAGCCAGGAGAGAAGGGTCAGCAGATGTCTCCATGTGCCCTCTGATGTGACAGATGAACCCCAAATGCCATCGACTTTTCTTCAAGGCACCCTCTTGTTGATTCCTAAATTTGGACATTTTTATGGCCTTAAGACTGTAAATCTGTAACTTATGAATCTCCATTGGAAAAGCCAACCCATTTCTGGTATAGTGCATTCCAGCAGCAATAGCAAACCAAAGCAGTAGGTGACTAATAAGGAGAGATTTCCAACAAAGAATTCAGCCAGATATTATTTTTCTTCAACTTTCCCTAAATTATGCCTTGCAGAATATTCATATCATTTAATGGTGCTGTGTATTGTGTGATGTTATGAAATGTTAAAATGCTTCTCTGACTTAAGTTACACAGGACAAAGGTTGAAAGCTTGATTCCAGATATAACCTGGTGACTGGATCTCTCCTGTACTTAGCAAAGTTTCTGTCCACAGACCAATAGCAGATGGAACTGTTTTCCCATGTTCTATTTAGTTAACACAGAATTAATGTAGGATCCTCAATAAGGAAGGGTGGGGTCATGGGTTTCTCTGAGGCAGTATTTCTGTCTGAGAGACAACACAAGTGAAAAGGCCCTGGGCATGGATGTTCTTTTGAGATCCGTCAAGTAGTTTAGTGAGTCTGGAGAGGATTGAGAGGGAGAGTAGTAGGATATGAGCCTGGATCCTGCAAATAATACTTTTGGAGTTTACTCTGGCTACAATGGGAAACCATCAAAATATTTGAGCAGAGGAATAAAGTTATGTGGAATATTCTGGAAAGTCTATTCTGGATGCATTGTGAGATAAATCTCTGTATAGGAAAGTAACTCTCTTTCTCTCTTTGCAGACTGTCAGATAAATAGATAATTTAGCCTGAAAGACTGCACAGTTGATGGGTTGTACAACAAATGAAATTTTTGTCATTATCATGACTAAATCAGAATGAAAACATTAAAACCCATGCCTGGCATTAGTAGAAAAGATATGTTCTCAATGAATTATAAAACATCAGAAAGAAGCTATTCAAATAAACCATTATATCCTCTCATTAAGCTGCTATGTTAACTACTATTTAAATTTTATCCTTTAGCGGTAGGTAGCATAACATTAATAGTAAACAGCCCATTTTTAAGATGAATATTGTGAATTTTATGGCAATACAAAAGCTTTGAAAAGAGTAAATGCTTGTTTCAATGAAATAAATGAATGAATGAATGAACATATGATGAACAAAAAAAATGAATGATTAATTAATTATTTAGAGTGTGTCTATAAATTATTATAGAAATATTTTGTGGTATATATGAGCACCTGATGCTTTATGTAGTGGCTTATGTAAGCATTGTTAGGCAATTAGTTTTAAAGAATAATTTGCCTAATTACATGCATTTGCACTATGAGTTTAGAAGATTCTAATTACTAAGAAAACAATTAATGTGTTGAATTCATATTCAGAATCAATATTTACTAGAGAACATAAGTTAAGTCACATTTTAAACCAAGAATTTATGTCATGATCTGAATAAGAAATATCCCTGGGAAAGTGTTACTTGTGATTTATTCCTTTAATGCATCTGGGTGAACTGACAATCAACTTGCTAGGTGAAAGACATTATTATGCAATGTCTCTGAACTGTCCTAAATTCTCACTTATTACTGCAACTGAGCAAGAAGGACAAGCACATTTTACTTTATATTCCTCTGTCAATTATCTATTTCTAAATACAAGTATACAAAATTCACCTTCTAATTTTTTCCCCCATGGCTATATGTACCATCAGGAAAAAGACAATATTAAATTAAACGCTTTTAATGTAGTTTTTAATTGAAAGACAAAGAATGTGGTGCAATAAGAGAAAGCAGAAAAATACAAGCATCGTTCTGCAAGTCCGACTGAACAGGGCCTTATCCACATTCACATGGGATTCTGTGGTTTGAATGCATTGATCAGTGTGAGGAATTTCGGCTTTGCGAGAGCTTATACAGGCTCCTTCAGGTAATCAAGGTAGGCTTTTCAAATACGTCTGGTTGGTTGGAATGCATCAATGAATAAATTAATTCTGAGGGTCACCAGGAGATTCTCAGATGTTAAAGAAGACATAATAAATCCCATTGTTCTTACCTTGGTCAAGTCTCAAAAATCAGACATCCAGGCTGTATTAGTCTATAGCCACATAACAATCTGCCACAAAATTAGCCACTGAAAACAAACACATTTACTATCTCACTTTCCCTGAGTTGGGAATCAGGATGATTTAGCTGGGTTCTCTGCTTAGGATATGAAGCAGCTGAAATAATTAGGGTGCTGGCTGGGCTATGTTCAAATCTGGAGGCTAGTCTAGAGAATAATTTGCCTCCAAATTCATTCAGGTTATTAGCACAATACATTTCTTTGTGTTTTTATGACTTAGGGCCTGACATTTTTACTGGCATTTGGTTGGAAGCTACTCTCACCTCTTAGATGTTTCTCATTTTCTCACTGGCCCTCTCACAACATCGCGGTTTACTTCTTCAAATCCAGCAGGAGAATTCTCTGTAGTTTGGGCTTACACCTTTTGATTTTATTTATTGTATTTACTACAACATTTTTTTTCTTCCTACTTAGTTTGATTCTCTTTATTTTTCTTGTTTGTTTTGCTTTCTTGACATACATGTATTCTCTTTTTCTTAGTACTGCTATTTTAGAAGTTATAAACTCTACTTTTTCTATTAATACCTGATTTTGAAAATTCTGAAGCCATTATAGTCCTTCACTATCTGATTAATAAGGGACTATGAAAAGTCCCACAGTGGTATTGTCTACTATATTTGCAATAATATTCTATGTTCATAAATTATTATTGTTGAAAAACAAAGTGAACAATACACTAGGTGGCTTTCCAAGATTCCTTAATTAAAGTCTTAAATGTGAAGGCCCATCAATGAAATGTAAGATGTGATATTTAAAAAGTAATCTTCATATAAATAAGATAACAAAATCAAAATAACGTTCCAGAATCACAAAGGTAATTAAAATACTAGAATACTGAGTTAAGCTAAAAGTAAAATTTTCTTTCATCAAAAATACACAATAAAACTAGAAAGGATGATAACATTGATTTATTATCTCTATCTATATATATTATCTATCTAATCTGCATATCATAGTTCCTTTGCTTAATATCATTAATGTGTGAGAATGCCTACTAAGGGCTTAGAGAAGGACAAAGGATTCCATTTTAATTAGATAAAATGCATGGATGGGTGACCTACCTGAAAGTAAATCACAATGGCCAATAAGAACAGAGGAGATGCCCCATAATAGGAAGGTTAATTAAAACAAAACGCAAGCACACAAAACAAAAACAAATAAAAACTATGATAATACCAAGAATGAGCTATGTTGTGCAACAGCGGAACTATGCATACTATTGGCTGCCATAATATATTTCCCAAATTACTGTGGAAATAATTTGACAATATCTAATAAAGCTAAATAGATGCAGAATCTACAACCCAGGAAATGGACCAACATAATTATACAAAAACCTTATTCTTATGTGTACTAAGAAGCAGTTACAAAAATGTTTGTAGTAGTCTAATCCGTAAATTTTAAAAAATTAACTGCCATCTTGTATATCAGTTATACCTGTTGAGATTATTGAAAGGATTCAAGAGGTTCCACAAAGTCTATTTATGGAATTTTATATTAAAAGACTAAATGCAACACAGCAGGAGAAAGGAAGCATAGGCAAACATCAGAGAGGTTTATACAGATAGCCTCTGTATCAAGAGGAAATGCTTCATCTCAACCTTGTGAATTATGAACTACAAAGACAAGTGAAAACGTCTTGGTCTAACTTCATCTGGGGAGGTGATATTTATTCCTTCTGGTTATGTAACCAAAGCCTGGTTGCATGGCTAGATTCAGTAATAGAAAGTGAGATAACATAAGAGAAATTAAATGGAAACCAGCAGTCTTTTCACACTCTATAAAGAAAATGATGACAAGCTAGTCAGGCTGCACCTTGGTATGCTTTGGATGTGAAGCTACTTAATCACCAGTTAGTGCATCCCATCCTGATTTGATTGAGGGTCATTACTAATGTCCCAGTTATTCCCTAGGGATGAGCATGAGTGTTGAAATAGAACAGCAAATTTAACTCTGAACTTAAACCATCCATATCACTGAGCTCTTGGTCAAAGCTACTGAGAGGGAACGTTGGAAGTTGAACCTCTCTGTTTGCTTGTTTTATTATTAGTCTTCACGTATTTTTATGGTATCTAGTGAGTCTTTTCAATACTTTGAACAAGAATAATTGGTACATCCTCAATTAATGAAAATGGTGATATGATGAAAAAATTGCTGTATGTTCAGAATATAAAGATATATGCATGTACACACACACACACGCACACACATATATATATATATATATTAACCTGGATGATTCTATAAATGTGTTAAAATATGAAGGAAAAATTAAAGAAATACACCATTCGATTAAAATTTTAAATGAAAAATACCTGTACCTCAAAAACATGAAGTAAGAATTAAATAATAATGAAAATTATATTTTACACTGTACATGACAAATTCATGATAAAATTTAACTCTGACAGAAACGTCCACTGGTTTCTAGGACGGTTTACCCAAAGATGTTTAACAAATTGTGATGTTGATTTACATTTTCCTTTATAAGGACTGGGGTAGATACATTGATGTCTGTTACATTATTATTAATCTTTCTGTGGATCTATAATATTATATAATCAAATTAGAATTGTAGTTGTACCCAACCCACATCAAAAAAAAAAATTAAGATAATGTGATGAAGACTTGAGAAATACAGACAATATTTTACCTCTATTTGGAAAATAATTATCATATTTTCAAAACTGTTTAAAATTTAAAATACAACAAACCTTTAAAGATAAATTAGATATGAACCTGCAGATTGAAATATTGCTCAATGATCTATCATCTCAAAAATATGTAGATAAATACCTTTGGGTAAACTGATCTGCACCATGAAATGTCCACAATAAAATTTGACCAAAATCACACTAAATGTAACAGGAAACGAGGTCCACGAAATAACTATTTGAGCTGTCAAGCAAGAAGATCAATTTTATTATGGTAAGAATTTATCAGTCTAATATCAGATTTCCCCACAACAGCATCCAATGTCATGGCCTTTAAGATGAGTCCTAAAAGGTTCAGAGAGATTAAAAAAAAAAAAAAAAAAACTATACAGATATCAAAACATTAACTATTGGATTAGTTCTAAAATATATGCAGAGATTATGTTTAATGAATTGAAGGCAAATGTATTAAAAATAAAATTAAATTGTTTCTTAGCAAGATAAAGTTGACTCAAGGACAGATTTTATTCACATTTGAATGCAAGCATATACATATTTTAACATAACTGATATTTATCTAGCGTTCTTTCTTCTGTGGCAGGCAAGATTCTAAGAGCTTTAGATATTCATTGATTCCTGAAAACATCCTTCAGAGATTGGTATAATTTACACTGCAAAAGGGCTAGCTTTGCAGATGTGATTGAGCTAAAGCTCTTGACACTGATTTAATCACATGCCCCTGTGGGGGAAGACATATGAAAATTTGTGAAAATAAAACATGTGATGATAAAGCAAGGGGTTGAAGTGATTTGCATCAAAGAATGCAGACAGCCTCCAGAAGTTAGCAAAGGCAAAGAAATGGATTCTTTTCCAGAGCTTCCAGTAGGAATAAGCCCTACCAACACCTTGACTTTAACCAGTTAACCCAATTTTGGAATTCTGACCTCTAGAATTTTAGAAAAATAAATCTGTGTTGTTTTAAACTACAGATGGTTCATGATGATTTTCTTATAACAGCCCTAAGAAACTAAAACAGAAAAGTTAAATAATATAGCTATAGCTACACAGATAATGGGAAAACATAATATTTGAACCCAAAGATTTTAACTGTATTCCTTGTACTGTTATAAAGTTTTCACTAAAAAGTTGAAAAGTATTTGCTATCATTTTCTAGGTCATAAGAAGCAAGTAGTAATTTTACATAATTTGTTATTTCTTGTGCTGTTTTTTAAAATGTTCATTTGTTTCTTACTTGGTAAGTATTTCTAAAAAACATCTAATAACAACTTCACATTCCAAAAAGCTCAAATAGGAAAACATATATACAAATTTATCTTTTTTCATTTATTAAACTTAAAAAGCTTGAAAAGATTGCAGATTAGATTATTTTGCTTAACATTGAAATGACGTCTTACAACTAAATTACATATAAACAAAATTTAGATTACAAATCTTCATGCAGAAAATTTAGCTAGGTATGTATTTTTATAGTAAACAATATAGAAAATTGCTTCATAAATATCATGTAAAGTCTGTTTAATATTTTATTAAATAGATATATAATAATTTATTTAAAATAGATACTACTGAATTTTATATAGTTTGAAGTTATTATATACAGAATCACTTCACAAAATATTACACCAACTTGGGAATAAAAAAATAGGACCAAAAATAATCACACAGCATTTTTTTGACAGTAAAAGTACAGGTCATTGAAGGAACACTGAATACTATATAAATCTTATATTAGTTGCGCCAATCCTCATAATGTATCTCACCTGTGACCATTAACAACAATTTAGACAATAATGTTTTTGCCTGCTAATCCACATGCAGTGATTTACTACTACCATCAGTCAATCCTATCAAGACACCTCCTACCAAATAGCCCAACTTTGGCATCGGGTTTAAACTCTGACAGATATATTTGCTATAACTTTATTCTCTAGTACACACACACAAACATACACTGTCAGCCACTGTTAGTGCAGTCAATTACATTCACATTAGTGATGTATTGTGTCTTATTGCTAGTTTCTTAGACAGCAACATGATATTGGATTAAAGGAAGGCAAATGCCTAGTTTTACATCTTTCATTGTTGCACAATCCTTTCTTATAAAATGAGGCATTCCTCTCCTAAAAATCAATAGCATCTGTTCTGGTCTGAAACTATTATGTACCCCAGAAAATCGGTGTTTTAATCCTTATCCAAACTTGGGCGGAGGCAGCCATTTCTTTTAATCCTGATTCAATATTGTAGAGTGCAATTTTGGATTAGTTTGTTTCCATGGAGATATAATCTACTCAATTGTGGGTGTGGATTTTGATAAGATGGAGCTGTGACTCTACCCATGTAAGATGCATCTTGATTAGTTTATTGGAGTCCCTTAAAAGGGGAAAAAATTTGGAGAAACCTCAGATGCAGATGTTTGGAGAAAAATTGCTTCAACCTGACAAAGACATGGATGTTTGGAGATACTTGGAGTGCCAACAGAGAGAACAGATGCCTAGCAGACGTCACCATGTGCCAGCAAATGTCATCCCATGTGATGCTAAGGAAGCCTGAACTCATAGTGTGTCCCAAAGGAGCTAAGAGAAGGCCCATAGATGCTTAGAGAGGAAACCACTGGCATCAGAATCTGGAAGCAATGGAACCAGGAACAAGAACCAGCAGATGCCAGCCACATGGCTTCCCAGATTGTTCTACCTTGAGTCAAAATGTTTTTCTCTGAATGCCTTAATTAGGAGCTATTTATAACCTTAGAACTATAAACTTGTAACTCATTAAATTCCCTTTTTAAAAGTCTTTCAGTTCCTTGTATATTGCATTCTGGCAGCCTTAGCAAACCAATATAGCATCTTATAGCTTTTCCTCTCTTCTATTTTAGGTGTTAGAAATGAAATATAAAGTGTGGGAACGACAAAGAAGAATGACAGACACTATCCTATAATCCGAATTTCTCCTCCTTTTCATTGATCAAATCAATTATACAAGAGTAAGCTTATACTAGTGATTAATTATTATATTAGAATATATTCCCAAAAAACTCTTTCATGCCACAAGTCATGGTCTCTCAATTTTTCCATGTCTAGACATGTACCACCTCAAGCTTGAAACACAAATTACAAAAATAAATTTAACAAAAATATTTATATATTGTTTTACAATACTTTAAATTAATTCCTTAAAATATTTTTTATGGATTTACTATCCAAATATTATTCAGAGACTTTTTTTTTTTTAGTTTTATTGTTTTTTTGGTGTTGGTTTTTTTTTTTTTGGTGCCTTGTCTGGGAGTTGAACCCAGGTTTCCTGAATGAAGGTGTGCATTCTACCACTGAATTACTATGGACCCCAGTCTCAGACTCATTTTAAAGAGATTACTGCAGTTGTATGAGGGCACGCAAAATCTACTGACAGAATTTCCTTAAACTGTTGATGGCCTTTTATGACCACAACTAAGATGCAACCAACTGAGTGAAGTGAGATAAGTCTGATATTTACACAAGAAGTATATTATGAGGGCACACATAATGCTCCTAGAAATAATGGTTTGTTTACAAATGTCCAGGGCACCCACAAATGTAACCTTTTTTAGTCAGAAAACAAAGATCAACACTGCATCTTTGTTTTGATTCTTTGATTCTTTGCATCAAAAAATGCAGACAGCCTCCAGAAGTTAGCAAAGGCAAAGAAATGGATTCTTTTCCAAAGCTTCCAGTAGGAATAAGCCCTACCAACACCTTGACTTTAACCAGTTAACCCAATTTTGGAATTCTGACCTCCAGAATTTTAGAAAAATGAATCTGTGTTGTTTTAAACTGCAGAGTATTCATGATGATTTTCTTATAACAGCCCTAAGGAATTAAAACAGAAAAGTTAAATAATATAGCTATAGCTACACAGATAATGAGAAAACATAATATTTGAATCCAAAGATTTTAACTGTATTCCTTGTACTGTTATAAAGTTTTCACTAAAATGTTGAAAAGTATTTACCATCATTTTCTAGGTCATGAAAAGCAAGTAGTAATTTTACATAATTTGTTATTTCTTGTGCTCCTTCCTTTTTATGAGTCTAATATATGATAGGATTAACAATTTGATTTTACAAAGTGAGTCTTGTTTTTAGAAGAATTGTATGAGGGCAGTCAAGCCCACCTGTCCTATTTGTCCATACCTCTTCCCTGGTGGCATTCTATTTGCCCCATGAAATGATGAAGAATGAGAGTAAGGGAGATATACAAAGATGATGGCAGATGTTTTACATGTGATGCTCAGCAACTGGAACCATATAGATGTTTCCAATAGCCCTCTCGGAAAGGTTAAATTAATGCTGATCATATCATAGTCAAAGCCTTTTGGCTATGGTATACACATGAGATATCTTAAGAGGCTTGCAACAGTTTAGGAAAGGTATACCAGAGAATTGTGAGGAAAGGTTCAAAGGTGATTCCAAAAGACAAAAGATCATCATTGCTTCTCCCTTTCCTTTACCTCTGTAGGTATAAGGTTTTGTCTCTCCAGGTGGCTGAATTGTTTTTCTCCCTTCAACCCCACAAAATCATTGCGATCCATTCTAGTAGCTATAAATTTGCCTTTTTTCCCAAAGTTTCCCCTATATTCATGTAGATCTTTTTTCCACATGGTTCAAGTGCAAGAAAAACAAGGATATCTTTCTAAAATTCATTCAAAATAAATTTTGAGTCATGTAGATCCTCTTTTGCTTAGACTACCACCTGAAGGTCATATTTACAAGCTACTCTGGGGTAACTGTTAGGTGGGAAAGTCATTATGACCATAAATGGTCAAGTGAGATCTAAAATTTTCAAGTAGTTTTAAATAAAACAACATCCCTTTTGTCCTGAGTAATACCCAGAAAGCAATTAATGTGCAGTTGAGGAGTAAGGGAATATTCAGTCTCTCAAGTCAGCTAAATTCAGTGACCTTTCTACAGTGTGTGGACAAGAATTAGATGGTGGTAATGTCGAAAAATATTTTTGAGGAAATATTTACAATGCTCAACAATTTCCAAATATTGCAGATAATAGATATTTTGGAAAATCCTTCAAATATCTTTTCCATCAGCCTGGTTTTGTCTTGATTTTGTGATAAAAGGTATACCATTGTCCCAAGTGGAATGGATCCAGAAACTGAATACATCGTTGACTAGTTTCAATGGTCACAGTGGTGAAAGCAGACACAGTGATACCATAAGCAGGAAATATTTCAGCTGTGGAAATGTACCTATTGTTGCCCTGATAGTGAGTCAAATGGCTCATGCAGTCAATTTTCAAGGGGTGGCAATGGGCCTCCTACTACTAAGCAGGTTGGTCAACTTTTGACAGAAATGTTAATTCAGAGGCAATCTCTGAATCAGAAACAGTTCTTTTTTGCCTCCAGTCTGTGATGGTGCTTGTGTTGTCATGACTGGCGGTACACCAATGAATCCAAGCAACAAAATGATGAAGGCTCAATCAGCAGCTTGACTTCTGTAGGTTCTCTTAGAGAATGGGCTCATATTATGGACACCACAAGGCCGACTCAGATTTTTCAATAAGCTGCTATGATTGTTCTTCACAGTTCACATTTGAAAAGAGAGTTACCTTTTTGTATTTTCCAAGTGGCAGAAAAAAGAATAGGTCATTGGCCACAGCACAGGATTCTATTAAAATATAAAACAATTTATTAAAGGAAAATTAGCTGGAGTAATAAGAGTATGATCATGAATACTGCCCACTGATCGGAGCAGCCATGTTCCATTTTCAGTTCTGCATAGTTGGGTTGAGATGAATCTCTCCATAAGCCCATTGGTTACCATGCAGTTAGGGGATCCTCTATGAATTGAGAGCCCCATTGATTAAGCAGTTTGGCCTCAAGTGTTGAATTATAAGATAATTATTCAGTTGGTAGATGTTTTCTACTTGTTCCACTCTTTATTTGGTTCATTAAGCTGTTTCTCTACTCTTACTATATTTGATTTTTTTTAATTATTCTTCCCTCTCGACTTATCAATTATACTTAAAATAGGTTTAGTGGTTGCTGTGGGGTTTACATGCAAATTTTAAAAATAATATGAGTCTAGCTTCAAATAATATTATAATATTTCAATTGTAGTGTAAAAACCTTATATTGGTATTGTCATGGTCAGGTTCATGTGTCAAATTGGCCAAGTGGTGGCAACTGTTTGTCTGGCTGGGCAAGTGCTGCCCTGTCTGTTGTGATGAGAACATTTCATAGAATTAAATCATGATCATGTCAGCTGAATTCACAGCTTATTCCATTTGTGATCAGCCAAGGGGAGTGTCTTCTGCAATGAGTGAAGCTTAATCTAATCACTGGAAACCTTTTAAGGAGGATTCAGAAGAGACAGACTCTCTTCCTGCTTCGGCTGGTAACCCTCTCCTGTGAAGTTCGTCCAGAACTTCCATCAGAATTGTTGGCTTCACTGTCTACCCTGCTGATTGTGGACACTGTGTTCCTGTGGTCATGTGCGACACTTCTATAAATTTTATATTTGCAAGTGTTCCCTGTTGATTTTGTTTCTCTAGAGAACCCTAATACAACTTGGTACCAGGAGTGGTTCTTAAGAAACAGAATCTTAAAAATGGGTTTTTATGAATGGTCTTCTACTCTGACTTGACTCAAATGCACTAAGGACTCTGACTCCCATAATCAGAATGGCACTCCCAATCCAAGGAGTGAGTTGGTAAAAGAGATAGTCAAAATATCACCATTTGATTCTCCTAATGCTTCGTGTGTATGAAGCCAGGTCATGGAAGATAATGTTTTTGACACCTTTACAGAGTTATGTAGAAATAAGAGGTATAGAGATGTGGGCTTGTTGTTGTTAGACACACTGGCTACATTAAGGAGTGAAAGGGATGGGCTTAAGGCTTCAAACGAGAAGCTTAAGCGCCTCTGACAGATGTAGATATTTCTGTGAGTGTGCTGAAGGAAAATCTTATTTCCTGTAGCCATAGACTTGAGATCTCTGAAAATCATACTCAGAATCTTTTTGCTAGAGTAGCAACTTTACAACGTAAACTGAAATCTCAATGTTGCATGGTGTCTGCCATTAAATTGAGGGCATTGATTGGAAAGGAGTGGGACCCTGAAAATGGGATGGTGACATATGGATTGATAATGATGTCGGAGGTGAGGTTGAACTCTTAGGTCATGCTGAGTCTTCTCTAGATAACCCTGTAATAGGATGTCCTGAGCACATAACTGTCCCACCTCCAGCCTGCATTAAGGAGTTGGCCACCCAAACTCCTCCCAAAGGAATTAGCCCTAGAATGATTAATCCTGTTTCACCAGATGAAACTGCAAATGAAAGCCCTGAAGCAAATGGCTTGGAAGATATTTCTAATACTTTTCATGACCCCCTACCACCCCTCATTTCTTCCAGACCTATAATTAGACTAAATTCCCAACCGACCCCTAAAGGTGAGGTACAAAGTATCACACATGAGGAGGTAGGTTATACTCCAAACGAACTGTGAGTTTTCCAATTTATATAGGCAGAAATCAGGGGAATATGTGTGGCAATGGATTTTAAGTGTGTGGGATAATGGTGGGAGGAATATAAGGCTGGATCTTGCTGAATTTATTGATATGGGCCCACTAAACAGAGTTTCTACATTCAATGTTTTAGCTCAAGGGATTAGAAAAGGTAATAACAGTTTGTTTGGATGATTGGTTGAAACATAAATCAAAAGGTGGCCAACATTACCGGAGGTTGAAATGTCAGAACCGCCCTGGTGTAATGTAGACAAGGGGATCTGGAGGCTTAGAGAGATTGAAATTTTGAGGGTACTTATCATGCAAAGCTTGCTCTTACACCCCAGGAATGTCCGGAGGATGCACCTTTTACCAGAAAAGTGAGAAATAAATTTGTGAGACTAGCACCATCATCCCTGAAGAGCTCTGTGGTTTCATGTCTCTGTGGGTCAGATATTACTGTAGGAACTGCTGTCACTGAGCTAGAATCCTTAAACACAATGGGGGTGATGGGATCCCAAGTTGGCAGAAGCCAGGTGGCAGCACTTAATTGCCAAAGACAGGGTAGATGTGGCTATTATAATAGACAGCAAATTCAAAGCAGAAGTCAAAATTATATGACACTCAGAGATTTGTGGCATTGGCTAGTAAATCATGGAGTACCTAGAAGTACAATAGATAGACAGCCTACTAAATTCTTGTTTGAGCTGTATAAACAAAAGAATTCTAGGTCAAATGAACAGAAGTCTAACCTGAATTACCAAAACAGAGTCATGTCCCCTTAATCAATTTCCAGACTTGAAACAGTTTACAGACATAGAACCCCTTGAATGAGAGGGAGGCCAGGTCCCTTAGGGGAAGAATCCTGTTACACTGCCACAAATTTATACTGTTAATTTTTCTCCAAGCCTTCTCCAAGGAAACCAAAGGCCTTTTACCAGGGTAACTGTGCACTGGGGAAAAGGAAGTGATTAGATATTTCGAGGATTATTAGAAACTGGCTCAGAAGTGAAATTAACTCCAGGGGACCCAAAACATCACTCTGGTCCACCAGTCAGAGTGGGGGCTTATGGAGGTCAGGTGATCAATGTAGTTTTATTTCAGATCCATCTCACAGTGGGTCCAGTGGGCCCCAGGACCCATTCTGTAGTTATTTCCCCAGTTCCAGAATATATAATGGGAATAGATATACTGAGCAACTGGAAGAATCCTCACATTGGTTCTCTAATTTGTGCAGTGAGATCTATTATGGTGGGAAAGGCCAAGTGCAAACCACTAGAACTGCCCTGACTGAGCAAAATAGTAAATCAGAAGCAATGTCAGATTCCTGGAGGGATTGTAGAGATTAATGTCAGTCTTAAGGACTTGAAGGATGCAGGAGTGGTGATTCCCAACACATCCCCATTCAACTCTCCTATTTGGCTTGTATAGAAAACAGATGGGTCTTGGAGGATGACAGTGGATCATTGTAAGCTCAACCAGGTGGTAATTCAGATTGCAGCTGCTGTTCTAGATGTGGTGTCATTGCTTGAGTACATCAATGCATCCCCTGGTACCTGGTATGCAGCTATTGATCTGGCAAATGCTTTTTTCTCAATAGCTATTAGTAAGGACCATGAGAAACAGTTTGCTTTCATCTGGCAAGTTCAGCAACACACTTTCACAGTCCTACCTCAGGGGTATATCAACTCTCTGGCCCTATGTCATAATCTTGTCTGCAGGGATCTTGATCATTTCTCCCATCCACAAGACATCAGCCTAATCCATTATATTGATGATATCATGTTGATTGGACCTAGTGGGCAAGAAGTAGCAACTACTCTACACTTACTGGTAAGGCATTTGCATGTCAGATGATGGGAGATAAGTCCAACAAAAATACAGGGACCTTCCTCCTCAGTGAAGTTTCTAGGTGTCCAGTGGTGTGGGGCATGTTGAGATATCTCTTCTAAGGTGAAGGATAAGTTGCTGAATCTGGCCATTCCTATGACCAAAAAAGAGGCACAATGCCTAGTTGGTCTTTTTGGATTTTAGCGACAACATATTCCTCATTTAGGTGCGCTACTCTGGTCCATTTATCAAGTGACCAGAGAAGCTGCTAATTGTGAGTGGGGACCTTAACAAGAGGAGGCTCTGTGACAGGTCCAGGCTGCTGTACAAGCTGCTCTGCCACTTCGGCCATACAATCCAGCAGATCCAATGGTGCTGGAAGTGTCAGTGGCAAATAAAGATTCTGTCTGGAACCATTGGCAGAACCCTATAGGAGAATCACAATGCAGACCCATGGGATTTTTGAGCAAAGCCTTACCATCTGCTGCAGATAACTACTCTACTTTTGAGAAACAGCTTTTGGCCTGCAACTAGGCCTTAGTAGAGACTGAATTCTTAACAATAGGTGACCAAGTTACCATGAGACCTGAGTTGCCTATCATGAGCTGTGTGTTGTCTGATTCACCAAAGCCATAAAGTTGGACGTGCACAGCAGCACTGTATGGCAAAGTGGAAATGGCATATACGAGATAGGGCCAGAGCAGGTCCTGAAGAGACAAGTAAGTTACGTGGGGAAGTGGCCCAAAGGCCCATGGTCTCCACTCCTGTCACATTACCTTCTCGTTCTCAGACCAGAACTATGGCCTCTTGGGGAGTTCCTTACAATGAATTGAGTGAAAAAGAGAAAATTTGGGCCAGGTTTACAGATGGTTCAGCACAATATGCAAGTACTATCTGAAAGTGGACAGCTGCAGCACTACAACCCCTTTTCTGGGGTGTCCTTGAAGGACAGTGGTGAGGGGAAATCCTCCCAGTGGGCAGAACTTTGAGCAGTGCACCTGGTTGTTCATTCTGCTTGGAAGGAAAACCAACCAGAGGTGCACTTGTATACTGACTCATGGGCTGCTGCTAATGGTTTGGCTGGATGGTCAGGGACTTGGAAAGACCATAATTGGAAAATTGGTGACAAAGAGGTCTGGGGAAGAAGTATGTGGATAGACCTTTCTGAGTGGGCTAAAAACATGAACATATTTGTGTCCCATGTGAATGTGCACTATAGGATGATTTCAGCAGAGGAAGGTTTTAATAATCAAGTGGATAAGATGACCCGTTCTATGGATACCAGTCAGCCTCTTTCCCAAGCAACTCCTGTCATTACCCAATGGGCTCATGAACAAAGTGGCCGTGGTGATAGGGATGGAGGTTATGCATAGGCTCAGCAACATGGACTTCCACTCACCAAAGCTGACTTGGCTACAGCTACTTCTGAGTGCCCAATCTGCCAGCAGCAGAGACCCACACTCATTCTCCGATATGGCACCATTCTCCGAGGTGACCAACCAGCTACATGGTGGCAGGTTGATTACATTGGACCACTCCCTTCATGGAAGGGGCAATGATCTGTTCTAACTGGAATAGACACATACTCTAGATATGGGTTTGCTTTCCCTGCATGTCATGCTTCTGCCAAAATTACCCATCCATGGGCTTACAGAATGCCTTATCCATTGTCATGGCATTCCACATAGCATTGCTTCTGCTCAAGGAACACACTTCACAGCAAATGAAGTGCAGGAATGGGTGCATGCTCATGGAATTCTCTGGTCTTACCATGTTCCCCATCATCCAGAAGCAGCTGGATTGATAGAATGGTGGAATGGCCTTTTGAAAACTCCATTACGGTGCCAACTAGGTGGCAATACCTTGAAAGCCTGGGGTAATTGTTCTCCAGGAAGCTGTATATGCTCTGAATCAGTGTCCGCTATATGGTGCTGTTTCTCCCATAGCCGGGATCCATGGGTCCAGGAACCAGGGGTTGGAATGGGAGTGGTACCACTCACTATTACCCCTAGTGATCTACTAGGAAAATTTTTGCTTCCTGTCCCTGCAATCCTGAGCTCTGATGGTCTATAGAATTTAGTTCCAAAAGCGGGAGTGCTTCCTCCAGGAGTAACAACAATGATTATATTGAACTGGAATCTAAGATTGCCACCTTGTCACATTGGGCTACTTATGCTACTGTATCAACAAGCCAAGAATGGGAGTATATATTGTCTGGGGTGACTGACCCTGACTGTCAGGGGGAAGTAGAACTGCAACTACATAATGGAGGTAAGAGACCCTCTAGGACATTTTTTAGTACTACCATGCCCTGTGATTAAAATCAATGGAAAGCTGCAACAACCCAATCCAGGCAGAACTACCAAAGGCTCTGAAACTTTGGGAATGAAGGTTTGGGTCACCTCACCAGACCTAGAACCATAGCCAGCTGAAGTGCTCACTGAGGGGAAAGGGGAAACAGAATGGGTAGCGGAAGAAGGTAGTGATAAATATGAACTGCCACCACATGATCAGTGACAGAAATGAGGACTGTAATGCTGTTTTGTTCATGTTATACTATTTAAGTTGTTAAATATCAAGTTTAAGAATGAATATTACCCAAGGATTTGCACCCTATTTTGGAGAGATTTAATGTGTTTCCAGTTACATATAGGACAGTTCAGTACTGGTAGGTGAAAGAAAATAGGTGTATTTTATTGTTTTTTTTTTTTTAATGTAGAAATTAGGTATGGTTTAAGGTGGTATGTATAGCTGCAAAAGTTAACAAGGGGTGGGCTGTCATGGTCAGGTTCATGTGCCAACTTGGCCAAGTGGTGGTACCTATTTGTCTGGTTGGGCTAGTGTTGTCCTGTCTGTTGTAATGAGGACATTTCATAGAATTAAATAATGATCATGTCCGCTGCATCCACAGCTGATTCCATTTGTAATCAGCCAAGGGGAGTGCCTTCTGCAATGAGTGATGCTTAATCTAATCACTGAAAGCCTTTTGAGGAGGATTCAGAAGAGACAAGCTCTCTTCCTGCTTTGGCTGGCAAGCCTTTCCTGTGGAATTCTTCCAAACCTTCCATTGGAATCGTCAGCTTCACATCCTGCCCTGTGGTTTTGGACTCTGCATTCCCATGGTCACATGAGACACTTTTATAAATTTTATATTTGCGAGTGTTCCCTGTTGATTTTGTTTCTCTAGAGAACCCTAACTGATACAGGTATATTCCCAATTCCTTCTTCCTTTTCTTTGTGCTATTACTGATATACAATTTACTTTTACCTATGCTATTATCAGAAGACAGATTGTAATTACTTTTGCTTTACATAGGTAGAAACTTTTATAGCAATTAAAATTAAGAAAATGTAAGTTTTATTTTATTTTCATTTATTCTCCTTATGACATACTCTTCATTTCTTTGTGTTGATCCATTTTTATGATCTGTCTTCCATTCTTTTAAACTGAATGACTGCAATTAACGTTTCTTACAGAGTAGATCTGCCAGCAGTTAATTACTTCAAATTTTGATTTTTGTAATAATTATTCCTTTCTCTATTACTTTTAAAGGATAATTTTTCTGCTGTTTTTGTTTGTTTGTTTGTTTGTTTTTTGTAGTTGAATCATTGAGCATTTTATAAATAACACTCCATCGTATTCAGAATTATGTGTTTTTGATGAAAGTTCTGCTTTAACTCTTACCATTATTCCTCTTTCAAAAATAAAGTTTCCTTTATTTCTGTTGCTATATTAAAACATGTATTTGCCTTTAGTTTTCTTCTGCAGTGATATGCAAATGATGTGCTTCTCATGTACCTAGGGATGTATTTTAATTTTGTTTTGTCATTTTTTTCTCTCCCACTTTTTGATTTTATATTCCAGTTATGTTTATGGTAGATTGTTTGCCCATGCCTCTTGGACACTATGCTTTCTTTTTTTTCCATTCTTGTTCTATCTTTGCATTTCACTTTGCATAATTTCTATTGACATATTTGAGTTCACTAATTTTTTCATCAGCTGTTTCAAGTCTACTTATTTGTCTGCCAAAGTCATTCTTTATCTCTGTTGCTCTGTTCATTTGTTTTTGGTTCTAGTAATTCAATTAAAATTTTTTTATGGTTTCCATTACTCTGTGGAAGTTGCTTATCTGATCTCTCACATTGCAAAATAAATTTTCCATAGTTTTATGGTATATGTTACTCAGAGTTATCTTAAAGTTCACATTTTTTGTTTCTGTCTTTACCTTAATTACAGTTCCTATTTCTGGATTTTTAAAAATACACTTGGCCCTGTTTCTGAGCATTATTGATAACCTCTTCCACTTGCTATCCTCTTCAACTAATTGCAAATGTGGTTTCACCTTCCTCATTATGCAGGTCTCAGTTCAAATGCTACCTCCTTAGAAATGACTTGACTGGTCATTAAAACAATGATATTTATCTCCTACTACTATCACCACTGTTACATTTTCTTCATAGATTTTATCACTAGCTAAAATAATTTGATGTTTCTTATTTATTTCCGTAAATGTTTATCTGTCTTCTCTCATAATAATATGAGCTCCTTGAAAGCATGATCTTTTACCATCATGGTCACCAAAATATTCTCAATGCCTAAAATATGTTTGGTACTGAATACATATTTCTGAAGGCTGAAATAATACGTGAATGGGAGGCAAACAATATTAAATTTGGGATTTCAGTATAATTAATGTAAATAATTTCTGATACATTTCTATTAATTGTAAGTGTTCAGCATGGGGTCAGTTGACTTTATTTTTATAAGTAGGTATTTTGAATATTTAAGCCATGAATTAGGATAAATTGTCTTCAGTGACAGATATTTTACTTAGTCTGACTGATGTAAATGAAGTCAGATTGAAATTGTTTTTAATAACCAACTATTTTATAAATAAATGTCTTTATAATCCATCCACTTACTTAAATATTGCTTCAAAACCAAAGAATACCAGTAGTGGGAGTTTCTTCAACTAAACCTAGCTGTATTCGCATGAAAACACAAACAAAAAATTAATTTTCACTAAAATGGCCCCAAATACTAGCATATCATTAAATATTTAATCCTTTTGGTTAGTTATCTTAATAAAAATGTATCTTCAAACACCTGATACTCATTTTCTACTGCTTATATGTTTTCCTAGACTCTTTACACTTGGCATGAAAAGGAGCATCATAAAACATCTGCATACATGATTAATATAGTAGGATTTTTAATTTACCATTTTAGATCATCTCAGCTGTCACAATAATTCTCTCTAAACATTTTTTGAATGAATCAAATACCTGCATAACTACTAAGAAAAGAAGGCTATGTTCAAATGCCAAAATATCTGAATATATATATTTAAAGTAAAAATGAAACCTCTGACAGAAAACAATGGAGTAATTTAAAACAGTCCTCCTGCTTTTGGAATGTTTCTCAGGCATCAGTAAAAATCTTTGCAGCAAAGTAATAGAATAAAAGATAATTAGAAAATAGCAGTCAATTTCTCTTGGAATCATTTCTGTTTATCACCATAAAAATGATGCTAAGCCTAAAGACAAATGGTATGTGAGTATTTATTTGTCAGATAAGAATTCTGAGTAATTAGTGCTCTGAAGATTAATATAAATAGCTTAAGGAGATATCAGTACATAAAATAAATCAAGAAAGAAAGAATAAAAAAAGAGAAAGGAAGTAAAATAATACCATTTAGCCAAAACGAAGTGTTTTAGAATACATTTTAATTTTCTATTTTAACATACAAATATAAAACTGTTAATGTTTTTGTCTAACACAATATGTGCTTGCTCTACATAATGAGTTAACATATTTTAATGAGGTTACCTTCATTTATTGTATTATTCACTGGCTACATTGGGTCATTTTTCAAAGAAAAAATGATCACACCTATTTTTAAAATGTTTTTATTTTCCACATAACAGTGCAATACAGTAAGCAAAAGAGATTAAAATGAAATCAAGGAACAGCAAATCAGTGGCCAGCATCAACATAAATCTTTTTGTATTTACTTCTGTTCTTGCTACACCTCTTTTATAATAAGGGATACTTTCAATTATTTTATTTATTTATTTATTTATTTCATTTTAGAGTACTTAGTCTGTCATTTATCTGATCAATACCCACCCCTTTCACTCCCAGGCTCAAGAGTGTCTCCTTGAACTTCTCTCTTTTGAGGTTCTCTATTTTCCAAACTTAGATATTTATTCTGTCTCACCCATTAACATTTCTTTATAAAATTGGTCTGCATTCTTAAAGACCATTGTTATGGGTAAATCATATCTCTCACAAAAACATTTTTGAGTCCTAATACTTGGTCTTGTGCATGGGAACCCATTTGCATGTGTCTCTAAAGATGTAATGAGTTCAGGTGAGGCCAAACTGAATCAGGCTGGGCTTTAGTCCTTAAAAGCGGTGCAAGTTTGGACATAGGAGTAAGAAACAGGGAAAGTGAGAGAGAAAGAGATGGTCATTTTTACAGAGGTAGAGATTGAGCTTCAGATTGCTGACCAGCTACCACCAGAATGCTACAGGATTAGGAGAAAGGATGGTTTCCTGACAACTTGATTCTGGAAGTCTAGCCTCCAAAATTGTGACACAATGGATTTCCTTCATTTAAACTTAGTAGTCATTGGTTTTTGTTTTAATAGCCTGGGTATACTAAGAAAAATAACTCACATATTTCTCATCCATATAATATAGATATTTAACACTATGTACTCTGGATTCCTGGTTTCAAGTAGCAGAATATGTTTTGCTCGGTTTCAGCAGAAAATGAAATATCAAGGACAGATGTCACCAGGCTTACAAGCTAAGAATTCTTTCTTATCAGACTTAGCTGTTCTAGCAACAGTACCTCTGCCACCACTTGTCAGAATCAAAGTCGAAGCGTAAAGTCTTTGTGCTCTGGTGACTCCTAGGATTCTACATGACTGATGCTGGTAAAGAGAAACAGTACTTATTGTCTTAGTTTACCATACACAAGGGGTTGGATGAAACAGTGAGTATTTATTGTCTCATGGTTTTGAAAGCTTCAAGTCCAAACTCAATATGCTGGCATGGCCGTGCTATCTCAGTAGCTTGCTGATGATGGCAGTCCTTTGGCACATGGGGGCCCCTCTCTCCTGTCTGACTTCTATTGTTTCTTGCTTCTGATTGACTGCTTCTCAGTTTCCTTTCTTTATAAGTCCTCCAGTCATAAGGACTAAGGCCATCCTGCTACAGGTGGCTAAATCAAGATAATATCTTAGAAAATCCTACTCACAAACGAGTCCACCCTGACTCACCTTAACATATTTAGAGATACTATTTACAAATGTGTTCACACAACAGGAATGTAGATTAAAATTTGGACACGTCTTTTGTGGGTACATGATCCAATCCCCAAGGCATCAACAGGGTATTCCCTGAACAATATTAAGTAGGGATTTAAGTATCATTCTAAAAAATTTGATTGTGGGAACCTAGCTAACACCCCTTGCCATATTACTAAGGTAAAATTATGTCTGTGTTTTAATGATGTCTGGAAAACATGATGAAGAAAATTTACATGTGGAGACAGTACTTTTAAAAGTATGAAGTTGTGTTTGTTTTTTAAACACCTTGCTATTTCTTTAAAAGTTGTGTTTTAGGAAAATAAATATAAGAAGAGGGTGAACTTCTTTTTCAAATCACTCACATAATGATTGCCCTCTTTATTGCTCAGCCATACTGAAAAACAAAAGCAGTGGCCAACTTGGTTTTCTACTTCTGAAATATTTGAAATGGCAGAGTTAGTCGCTTGCCTTAAATGTTGATGAACCTTATGGATATCATAATGTTCTGTCAAAATGTTCAGCTCTTTGATAATATAAGGAATTCACTGGAGGAAGGGATTTAAAAAATGAGAGAAAAATGAGAGAGTTCCATGTACAAAAATACATATATAAGAATGAAAAATAACTACCAGAAGGGAGGCTGCCATTGTATTTCTTAACATAACTTGATGTAAAAATTTCCCCAATTTTTTTCCCCTGAGTACTGTGGCCTACCCACATTGTCAGTCCAGATTAAATGAATTGAGAGGGTCTGACAAGAATGGTTACCATATAGCTTTTAGGATAAACTAATCAAGTATTCTAGATGGCTCTCTTCCAATCCTCTTTAAGCTTTCCTTTTACCATTTTATCTGTCTGTGGAAGTAATCAAAATCAGGATCTCTGGCTCTACTTTATTCTTTTAACAATCTATTCTTGTTTAAAAAATATTTTGGAATATTGGGAGCGTATGCGAAAAGAGAATAGAACAGTATAATAAATCCCCATGTATTCATCACACAGTTTAGAAATACATAAATGCATGGGCAGTCTTTCTGCATCTATAACCCCCATTACTTCCCTCTTTGAATTACTTTGCAGCAAATATCAGGTGCCAAATTTTTTTTTCTTTAATGAAAAAGTTTGTAACAATACTACTTCTCACCTAAGATTATAAGTTCCTTAGATGTCTTACTGATATTATGCTTAGTGTCACTAAGTATCCAGTCAGTTTTCAATTTTCATGTTTTTTTTACAGTTTGTTCAAGTCATGATGGAAAGTCTGTTGATTTATTACAGTTCATTGATACACCTTTCTTAAGTGATTTTGTGTTTAGGACTATTTTTATTCTCTCTGCAGTTTTTTCCCTCTTGCATTTGATTTACTGAAGAAACAGTTCTTTATCCTGTGGAAGGCCAGTATCTGGATTTTGCTACATGCATTCCCATAGTGTCATATGATATGTTACTCTCCCTGTATAATTCCTGGAAGTTAGCAGTTGGAATTAGGGTTTGATCTCATCCAGAGTCTGTTTTTGTTTTGTTTTGTTATCCATGGACAGGCACCAGGAATCAAACCTGGGTCTTGGGCATGGCTGGCGAGAACTCTGCCTGCTGAGCCACTGTGGCCCACCCCAGAGTCTGTTTTTTAACAAGAATAATTTATATATAGTATTTTATTTTACTTCCATAATGAGATCGATGTTAGATGTCTCATCCTATTTACTACTTTACCTCTAATATGTTATTAACTGATTGATTAAACATTGAAGGGATATAAGAAATTTTCACACTATTTTTTCTTTATTATAAGATGTAAACAGCAGGTCAGATAACACATTTAAAAAAGTTGCAATCACTATAGTTATTAAATGTTTGATATGATATAATTTGATATAACAATAATTGTATAATGCTATAGCTTTCACAATGTGGCTGTGTGATTGTGAAAACCTTGTGTCCGATGCTCCTTTTATCTATCTTGTCAATAGACGAGTAGTACATATTAAAAAAAATAATTATCCTGTTATTGTTTCAAATGTAAATATAGCTATTTCTTTATATTGCTTTTGTAGTCTGTGAGGTTTTTTTCTCTGTAATCTGCATTTTTAGTTTTTGCTTTTCACTCAGCACTAAAACTTCAAACTCTTTAATGCTTCTCCCACCATCTTTTTATATAGATGCCTTTAGAAATATAAAGAATTCCCAAAACTCAGTATTTGGCTGTGTGTCTCTAAAGATGATATTTCTTGAAGGATCCTGGTATACATTTTACTATATGCAAGGACTATATTAATAATTTTGCATATAAATATTCATGTTTATAAGTATCTATAAAGTTCAATAATTTAAAGAGCTATTATATGGAAAGTGGGAATAGTACATTTATAAAACCTTTATTGACATTCATTCCTTCTATCTGATGACTCTCCTAAATTTCAATCTTGAGTTGTGAATATGATTTGCCATGGATTTGCCCCAAGTCTAGATCCAGACATTTTCCAAGCTTCTTGGAGCACCTGTAATGTACGCCATTTTGACATGTAGTCAAAATTCTGTTCTAAAAAGCCTCTTGATATGATAGTTTTTTTCATTATGGTCTTGGAACTAGCATGATGTCATGATGTAGTTTGCTTTAATTTAGTTTAAAATTCAATGATTGCTTATTTTTTTATTTAAATCAATGTTTGAATATGAAAATTATTTATATGGTTTAAATCTATGTTCGTTAGTTGATAATATTTCAACTAATAATTGAAACGATAATTTATATTAGTTGAAAATATTTTCCTAATTTTTCATTTGCAATTTGACTCTGTTTAGAGCATTATTTTGCCATTTAAGTACTTTTACTATTTATTTGGACAAGTTATACAATTCTCTTTCTTTTCATTGTATTTCATCTCATGTTTAGAATGACCTTCATCACTCCCAGGTTTAAAAAATATATACTTTTGCTTCATTTTGCAAATTCTTTTTAAATTTGTATCTCTGATCTAGTTGAGAATTAGTTCATGTGACTTTTTTCTGAAGAACACTATATGATTCCAAAATCATTTTTAAGTCTATTTTTGCCCATCTATTTTATATACCAGCTTTTTCATACAGAAATTTCCGTATGTACTTGGATTGCTGGGTTTATTTTCTGTTCCACTTTTACATGTGTGTCCGTGTGTGTTCCCATGCTGTTCCATGCATGCACGTATTAATTCATGATTCATGCCTCAACGTGGTGGATGATACCTTTGCAACTTGGTACTATGCCTGATCCCATGTAAATCTGTGGGCTGAGTCTACCAGAATCCTTTCTGCTTTGTGTTTTTTGTTTTAGAATTTTCAAATGAGAGGATCCTGCATGAAATTTGTAAAATAGATGTCAATGTACTTATTCTCAAAAGATTGTGAGACCTGACATATATATATCAGCTTCAAAGGTCTCAACCTGTTAGTGACAAGGACACATGAAAGTTTTGCAGATCTATCTATAAACTACCACTTTTGGGTCAGTTTCTAGATGTGGTATCTGGGGTTCACTATCTGACCTCTGGTTTCTCTCTCTACTCCAGTTTTTCAAGTTCAATTTATCAGGGCTTTTCTTTTCCTCTGGTTCATTTGTTACCAAGTCCCATGTTTGGGTAATCCATAGATTCTGTTTAAAATCGTTTATCACTGTAATACCTGGAGTGTATTGTAGTATCATATAATACAAACACTTTATAATATGTTTTAGTATCTAGGAGGCCAACCCCACCCCACCCACATTGCTGTTCTTTTCCTGCTGTTATTCAGGGCCATTTTATTTATAAATATATATATAAATATTTATATATATTATGAGAGAGAGAGAGAGAGCCGTGTTAAATCATATACCTTCAGAAAGAAAGAATTTGAGTTTTATTTGAATTGGATAAAATTTATAAATCAATCTGGGGAGAATAGATATTTTTATGACTTTGAACCTGATATGTATTTCTAATCATTGAAGTGCATTTGGTGCCATTCATCAGAATTTTAAAGATTATCACATTAATTGTCTTATTTTCTTATAATAATTTTATATAATTCATTATAATAGTTTATTCTATAATTTAGTAATATTTTCATGTTGATAATGTATGTATATATATATTATACATATTACCTTATTGAAACATCTTATGACATTTACTAATAGGTTTGTGGCTTTTCTTGTATTTACAGGGTATGTTATCATGTTATCGGCAAATGACATTTTGCTTCTTTTCCTAATTCTTATGCCTCCAAAGCTGTTTTTATCTAATTGTATTGTATAATGCTTCCAATATGATGTTTAGTAATAATAATCATACTTTGTAAGCCATCCTTTTTCATTAATATTGTTGTTAACATATCATTTCCCCATTTAGTGAGATTCAGTTTTGGGGCATGTTTGAAAAACCATCATTCACCCATACTTCATTAAGAGGTTTCTTCAGCAATGGATGTTTGGAGAGCAATAAGTTTCTCTAAAATAACCCCTTATTTCAGCTTCCTGATTTCCCCATTTTACCACTTCTAATCACATGCATCATGTCGTTGGTAGTAATATTTACTTTCAGTAGGGTCCTCTATCCTGTTGCTATGTTTAGCTGGCCGTCTAGGTATATTACAGTCTCTTTCACACCATTTGACTTTTCTAGGCATGAATCCACTACACACTTCACGTGTGAAACCAATTCAGGGGATGATTGTCGGCTAGATGAAAATCTCCTTCTTCCTCTGACAACCAGACAGAGTGATATGGACACAAATAAAAACATATCTAAGTCACTGGACAAACTAAAAATCACAACTTATATTTGTCCCTAAAGGTTATACTATAACAGGGAGTTTTGTAAAATTTGAGTGGCTGTGCACAGAATGCAGAGGAATCCTAGCACTGGGGAGAAGCTATAAAAACTCATCTTGGGTTCATCCTCATAGGGATAGGGCTTGAATCTGACTGGCAACAGCTCAAAGCATAAATAACTCTTGGAGGAGTAGGTCTACAGGACAGTCAAAGGGATGGGCTTCAAAAAATGGGAGGTAATGATTTGGAACCAAGTACTGTCAAAAGACACTATTTTTTACTCATACAAGTACATGAGAATTTTGATAATGAGAATCATAAAATAACTATAAAATAATGCCAGATAAAGGGTTGATATGTTAAAGAACAACATGATTCTCTCCATCTGGAAATTTAGTGTTTTTTTCTTTAAAAAAAAATTGGAGAAAATGTAGGAGACAGACTAATAAGAAAGGCTAAACTTTGTAAACATGATTATGCCCCCATTAATAGAAATATTACATAATTCAAGCTTTAATTTGACTCATGATTTTGGGTAATACTTAGTATGGCATATGTGTTTGTATGTACATATTTTGAATGTATGTATCTGGTATTTAGCATGGCATAGTTTTAGAATTGCAAATTAGTATATGTGAGCAAATTTCGCAGAAAATAAATCTGAACACTATATGGTGTTATTTCCAAGATTGCTATTCTAGTTTGCTAGATGCCAGAATGCAATATACCAGAAACAGAATGGCTTTTAAAAAGGGGAATTAAAAAAGTTGCTAGTTTACAGTTCTAAGGCCAAGAAAATGTCCCAATTAAAACAAGTTTATAGAAATGCCCAATCAAAGGCATCCAGGGAAAGATACCTTGGTCCAACAAGGCCAGTGAAGTTCAGGGTTTCTCTCTCAAGTGAGAAGGCACATGGTGAACACAGTCACAGTTTCTCTCTCATCTAGAAAGCACATGGTGAACACAGTCAGGGTTCCTCTCTCATCTGGAAGGGCACATGGCGGACACGGCATCATCTGCTAGCTTCTTCTTCTGGCTTCCTGTTTCATGAAGCTCCCCACGAGACATTTTCCATCTTCATCTCCAAAGGTCACTGGCTTGTGGACTCTGCTTCTTGTGGCCATGTCGTTCTGCTCTGCTCTCTCTCTGAATCTCTCTCTTTCTCCAAAATGTTTCCTCTTTTATAGGTCTCCGGAAACTAATCAAGACCCACCCAAATGGGTGGAGACATGCCTCCATCTAATTCAGTTTAACAACCACTCTTGATTGAATCACATAAGAAATGACAGCCTTTACAAAATGGGATTAGGATTAAAACATGGCTTTTCTAGGGTACATGTATCCTTTCAAATGAGCACAATTGCCAACACTGATTAACTTAAATTTACTTTAGATGATTATATAAAAGAACCCCAAAGCTACAGTTTTTAAAAACACAGCTATTTTTTTCTTAATCAAGAGCTGTAAAGAGATACATTGGTTAATCTATGACCGTTTTGACCTTACTTTTCTCTTGAGGGAAATTTTGAATTATGTAGTACTATGTGAAACAATGTTATGATGCGACTTTCATTCTCATTTTCTTAAGTGAAGATATTCTTAATTTCAGCTGGTCAGTTTATTATTATTAATCTCTCAGCTTGTTAAAACTTTTCCTATTTACTACCTTAAAAATATTCTCTATATTCGTCTATGTATTTATAAAAGTTAAATTTACCATTGTGTGAGGCGGGATAAGTCTTGTACTGCTTTCCAAATAAGGCAGAATCATTCTTTTTTTAAAATAAATATTTCCCAACAGCTTTGTATTTACGACATTCTCTACTGTGATGCTAGTGAATTTGTTTATCTATGCATCAAAAACATACTTATTTAATTAATATAACTCTGTATCCATCTAGTAGAAAACTTTTGACACTTATGAGAATAGATGCAAATTTAATTCAGCGTGTATTAAAAATATGTCACAATAATAATTTATTTGAGAAGTCAAGATGATTTTAACATTTGGATAAATTGTTCACTGTTTTAGATTCTTTCAAGTATTACAAAATCTTCATGTTTTATGGAAACTCCCATATATCCATCTATGTGTTTTTGTCTTTCAATTCCTGGCATTTTTCATTTCAGGCTCCTGAGAGGTCAGCCAAGCCTTTGGCCATTGCTCATAATTCCATATGTATGCTCACCTCGAGTCGTCCCTACCAAATGCATGACAAAACATGCAACTTGAAGCTTCATCTATTGGTATAATTTTCTCTTTCCAGTGTCTTTCAGGTTCATCTCTGAAGGTGCTTGTACTGGAATGCCATCCATTTTTTTACTTAAATACACATATGCCACACATATGGCCTGAATATGATATATTAAATATTGTCCTATTATTATCCCATTGAAGGACTTCACATCTCTTCTTCTGCCTGGTTCTGTTTCTTTCTACCTGTCATACAATTAATCAGAATAAGTATTAGTATATTAACACTGGATCGTTTTTTATAAAAATGACAGTAATGTAAATCTTGAAGGTATTTTGAAAATCCAAAGTAGAAACCCTAACAACCTTGAATGTTGTTATTGATTTAATATTGTTAAATCAATATTCTTCAGTTTTGCTCTGACCATGGAGGTTTTTGTTTTTCCTTTTGCATGGGCATGCACCAGGAATTGAACTTGGGTCTCCAACATGGCAGGCAAGAATCCGGACACTGGGCCACCATTGCACCTCCCTGATCATGGAAGTTTTAAATAGAGCCAAATCATCTGGATAAAGTACATTTGGTTGTAGGGTGAGCTGACTTACAGCCTAATCTGATGATAATTTTTTTCTGTATTCAGAAGTTGTGGGTTTACAAAACAATTATGCATAAAATACAGCATTCCCATATACTGCCCCACCCCCATGCCTTGTATTGATGTGAAACTTTTGTTACAATTGGTATTTTAAAAAAATAACTGCACTTTTTTTTTTTTAACAGTAATTACCTTTGAAAGATTATTTTTCTAGTTTGCTAGCTGCTGGAATGCAATATACCAGAAATAGAACAGCTTTTACAAAGGGGACTGTAATAAGTTGCTACTTTACAATTCTAAGGCTTTGAAATTGTCCAAATTAAAGCAAGTCTATAGAAATGTCAAATCTAAGGCATCCAGGGAAAGATACCTTGGTTCAAGAAGGTTGATGATGTTCAATGTTTCTCTCTCAGCTGGAAGGGCACATGGAGAACATGGCAGCATCTGCCAGCCTTCTCTCCAGGCCTCTTGTTTCATGAAGCTCCCCGGGAGAGGCTTTCCTTCTTCATTTCCCAAGTTCACTGGCTGGTGGACTCCGTGGTTCTTTTGTCTTTCTGTCATGGTTCTATGGCTCTCTCCTCAGTATCAAAAGGAAATGTCCCCAAAATGTCTCCTCTTTTATAAGATACCTGTAAACTAAGACATAGAATGAGTGGAGACATGTCTCCATTTAATTGAGTTTAATACCCACAATTGATTGAGTCACATCTCCCTGGAGATAATCTAATTAAGTTTCTAACCTCTAGTACTGAATAAGGATTAGAAAAAGCCATTGCTTTTACAAAATGGGTTTAGGATTGAAACATGGCTTTTCTAGGGTAAGTAAATCCTTTTAAATGAGCACAATTATTAAAATTGTACTATTATCTATCATTCAAAATTAATATTAAGTGTATTTTTTGACTATATTACCTGATGATTAACACCTTGTATTATAATTATACATTTGTTATAAGTCACAAAAGAACAATCTTATACTTGTACTATACCATCTACAATAGGGTTCACTGCATTATACACTATACCTTTTAATTTTTACTGTAGAAATATATATACATCCTAATGTTTCCCCTTAATAACCATACATTGGATCATTCTATAGCAGACTTGAAGGGAAATAATCACTGAGGCCATCTGCTAGGTACTATAATTAATGATACTTGTTTACCCACAGAACGATTGAAACAAAGCTCTTTGCTTTAATTCCAGTTTTTTTTTTTCTTATTTTAACAGATTTTTCAAATACATCAGCATATTAAAAATATTTCTTTTTTTTTTTCTTGAAATTCTGGGGCCCATTATTTGCGTTCATTTTCTTAATAATAACATCATTTATTTAGATACTTAGTCATTTTATATGATCAACTCTTTAAATTCCCAAATTTTGTTTTTTGCATGTGTTTAAATTTTCTGTAGTTTCATTTAAATTTCAGTATTTTTATCTTATTTATATTTCTACGTTCCTTGACTTTGTTTCTCCAATTTCCATGTTTCTAGCTTCTTAATTTGACTGTGTCTTGTATGATTAGATGATTTGAGTGGCTTGTTTGTTCATGAGTTGTTGCCCAACCATTCTTTATCTTCTACATCTTTTTCCTGACTTCACCAAAGTTTTATTCAATGTAGTGATAAGAAAATTACCAAAGCCTGTCCTCTCTAGACATTGTGTTGTACTTATCGAATCATGAATGTGAAGGTGATATTAGGCAAGCATATTGGGAAACACATGTGAAGGTCCTATCGCAGGAACACAGGACTACTAAAAAGCTTATATTTAATCATAAGATAATAGAAGACTTACACTCCCCACACCTTACTACCTTATCAAGAGAGCTGTATAAGAACAGTAGATTACTGCTAAAGAACTGAAAGATACAGACTTTATTTAAAAAGGAGTTCTTCGAGAAATCCAAAGACAACATTGGAGGTAAAAACAGAAACATCATACTAGAAGAAACTGAAAACCCTGGCAGTTAGAATTGCTGAAAATTAAGCAGTCTGATGCCTGGTTAGATTAAAGAAAGAAAGAAAGAGAGAGACAGAGAGACAGAGAGAAAGAAAGAAAGGAATCGTTCCTATTTATGCCTGTTCCTATTACCTAGTATATCATGTCTGAATATCAGCAGAAAATTATAAGACCTATAAAAAAACAAGGAAAACAATAAAACCTAGAAAAAACAAAAAAGCATACAAACATATTCAGATATGGTACATTTTGCAAGTATTAGATAGGGAAATTAAAATAACTATGATTAATATGTTAAGAGCTTTAAGAGAAATGTAGGTAAAATGCAAAAATATATGGGTAATGCAAAAAGAGACATAGAAACTCTAAAAATGAATCAAAAGAAAACTGCAAGAAAAATGGGAAATACCTCTGATGAACTCAGCAAAGCACACAGCTGAGGCAAAGTGAGTAATCTTGAAGGAGCTGGGGGAGAGGGGCATGTTTTAACTTCAGAGGAAAAGTAATGATAATTACATGAGACTTCTCATCAGAAACCATGCGAGAAAGAAGAGAGTAGAGTGAAATATTTAAAGTGTTTAAATAAAAACCAAACAAAACACCAAACTAGAATTCTCTATACCAAAAATCATCTTTCAAAAGTGAAAGAGGGGGCAGGCTGCAGTAGCTCAGCAAGCAGAGTTCTCACCTGCCATGCCAGAGACCTGGGCTCGATATCAGATGCCTGTTGATGTCAAAAAAAAAATAAATAAATAAACTGAAAGAAAAGGAAATTTCCAGGAAAGATGGCAGATTAAGGAGCTGCAGGACTCACTCCTCCTCCAAAAAGCTAGTGGATGGGCAGGAACTACCTGAAACAACTGTTATGTGGGTACAGAGGCCAGGGGAGCATTTACAGCATCTAGGGAAGAGCAAGAAGAGGATGAGAAATTGCGGTAAAGAACTGTGAGTAGTTTGCTCCCTGGCAGCTGCTAGCACCCATCTTCTGTTCTAGAGGTGTACCATCTCAGGTTCAGCCCATGGGTGGCTGGTGAGGATAGAAAGGGATCTGTAAGTCCTGTTCCCCAATAACAGAGAAGGCACATGGCTCAGCACAGATCCCAGCTTTTGACCAGCAAATTCAGATCACTTGGTCCTAGCTCTGGGCTACTGTTTCAGCCTGCCCTGGATAAAGTGGCCTAGACCACTGTTTCAGTCCCACCCCAGACAGAGTGGAGACTGTGGATATCTAAAGACACAGTGCATCCTTAGGGCTGCAGGGAACAATTTGCTGAAGGGTGTCATCTCCTGGGCAGGTCAGGAAAACACAATTTCAGAAAGTCATCAAAAAGACTTTGAGATTTTTTTCCTGACCCTCTCCCAAGGCATTTTGTAGCATTTTGTGCACCCCCTTTGTGCAGGTACAACACTAATACAAAGGTACCACACTAAAGCAAAGTGTGAATAATAGGGGACTTATATGGAAACATTTTGTTTTTTCTATGACTTTTCTGTTAACCTACCACTTCTCTAATAAAATAAAAAATAAAAAAATGCATTATATTAAGTGAAAGAAGCCAGGCACAAAGTAAAAAAAATATATATATATATAGAGAGAGAGAGGACATGGACCAGGCAATGCAGTACACAAAGCAGTGTGGCTTGAGGGCAGGAAATAGCAGATTTTTTTTTACCTCATCTCAAACCAGGAAGGTCATTAGTGAGGAATGTTGGATGTGAGGATTCCACTGAACCTTTCCATTTTTCACTAGCAATTTTTTGAAAGACAAAGAGAATGGCAATTTATGAATTTACAATGGGACAATAGGATATGTAGTTGCCACACAGTTTGGAAATTCTCACTATCTAGAAGGTTTCTTTGTGAATAAGAAGCTTGATAATCAGATAAACTAAATAGGTAAAGACATGAGGTCAAGAAAGTCTCAGGCAGCCATCTTCCACCTTGAATTCCAATTCTTTAGAATCATCTCTACACTTTCACCAGGACTTTTAGCCACTTAAGAGGCAGCACTCTCCTATGAACAGGATTGAACCCAATGACCTCAGTTTTTTGACCTGGTCTTGTTAGGACTTGGCTAGTTGCTGGATGATTCACTTAGATTTGGTGAACTAGTTACAGAACAACACTGTTCCTGGGCTCAGGGTGGGGTCAGGATTTGACTTGGGGTATTTTTGGTTCTAAGTAATAGAAATTTTATTCTAACTGGCTTTATCAGTGAAGACTTCAGTGTGTTTTTTAATAAGAATTCTTTTTGGATGAAAGGATTCAATCCATAATCCAGTCAATATTGCATCTCAATGAGGATAAAAAGGTCACAGTTGATTTGTTCATATGTTAATCTTTGCTCTCCAAAGAGATTTTACTCTTCAGGTATTAAAAGTCTCTATTTCTCCACAGCCTTACCAAAAGAAACTTAGTCAAAAATTTAGATTTTTGTGTGGGGAAAAAAAAAAACTGAGGGAGAAAAAAAAAATTTCGGAAAAGGAAGAACTTAAGGAATTACTTGCTAACACATTTGCCCTAAGAAAATGGTAAAATAAATTCGGTTCTGTCAGCCACAGTGTCATTAAGGATTCCACATGAGACAATGTGTGAAAGATTAACAGATTTATTGAAGAGATAAAGCAGGGAGGAAGCAGGTTGGAACCTGAAATTGGCTTGCCTGGGGAGTCAGCAGGAAGAAAGAGAAAATGGATCTGGCTCCTTGTTCTGGGAGCTGTGTTTTAAAGGGATAGTGAGGCCAGGAGGGCACAGTGCCCACTAGGTGGTGTGCTGTTTCTTGATTGGATGAGGGCTTGTAACAAGGTTTTTATCTGGATTATTGGACCTGCCAAGAGGAGGGGACTAAGGGGTACTCTGCATCAAGAGTTCCGTTTGCTCTTAGAATTTTCCATTTGAGACCTAACAAGGTCTACATAGATATGGAAAATGATCAAGGTTAGAAACTTGCATGTGGAGACAGATGTTGGCCTGCTAGGACATATGCTCTCCTAATATGTGCCTCATCATTAACTCTCTCTTTGAAACCTTGGTGTCTTAAGAATTGCTTATTAAGCATCTCAGGCAAAAGAATCTATGGCCTTTGTCCAGTAACAATTTGGCAACCCTCTAGGAGGAACACCTAAATCTCTGGAGCCCGGCAGGGCAGGTAAGCCAGATAACCTAGCCTTTTGCAGCTACTGGACTGAGTTTAGTCAGCAACCAGGGGTTCTCTGCTCTGTTGGCACTTAAAGAGCTTCAAAGAGAGTAACTATTTCCAGTTCCATGTCGAGACATCTGACTGGGTGAGTGGGTTTTCAGGGTAAAAAGTGGATTGGGGAGCAAATAGGCAGTTTGAGTCTCCTTGACTAGGCCTGGCTCATGCTTCCAGAATGATCCCTTTTGCTCTGACCTCTACACCTGTTTTCTGTACCATGCTATATGGGGTTTGAGCCCTGACCTAAATTTGTCTGCCAAGCATACTCTTAAAAAAATAAGTAACCCAAAAATTGGTACTTAATAAAATTAAGTCAGCCTCTTTAAGTGCTAGCAAATGTGTTACCTAGGTATAGTAAGAGTTAATGTTTATTTAATTGCTAATCAATGAATTAAGTATTTAATAATCTGTTTAATTGTTAGCTAGTGTGTTCAACCTAGTTATTAATTGGTGTGTTATTTAGATATTGTAAGTGTTAAATGTCTGTTTAAATTTATTGTTTGAAAATGTCTGTTTAAATTTATTTATTTATTAATGTTTCTGCATTTGTATTGGTCAAATGTTGCTAATTAGTTATTGATTATGGAAATTATTTTAAAAAAGGAACTTTGGGCTGTACTGAAAATTGAAAAGATTTTGTTATGAGTTCATTTAAAAAAGGGTTCACTACTGATCTGGTCTCAAAATGATTTAAAATGAAAATAGTGCCATTACAGTTAAAATTAAAGATATTACAGTTAAAATTATTCTGCAAAAAGGAAGAAATGGGATGAGATAATATGCTCAATCCTTTAGTTGTCCCTCTCAGAAATATTTCTGTTTCTTGTGTAACTAACTTTCTATTTGTGTCTGTATGCCTGTTCAATGTATATTCTAACTCCAGATAGTAATAGAAAATTAATAAGAAAATTCTTAAAGAGCTTTATTTGAACTGCTTAGAATAATTAGGTGCCAGATATAAATATATAAATTGGTACTTCTGAAATGAAGAGAAAAAACTGCCTGAAGAGTGAGATTCAAAACCTTAGTTTGGTAATTGCTGAAAACAAACCCTGATAGTAAAAAGAAACAGCCCTTGGAATTCCCCTTAAGCAGCAGAAAACTGCCAAAAGGCTGCCTCTGGGAAAAGCAAATAACTTTTCCAATGGTCCTGGTCACAGGTTTTAGTAAAATAAATCTAATAATTGGAATTAGATATAGAAGGGCATAGGGACTCTGAAAATTCCATAAACCACGCTCCATTCCATCTGTGAAACCTATCCCTGCCCTAGGGCCTAACCACCTAAAGCTGTTATGGGGGAAAGCTAGGTTCAGAAAGGTATGGCTAGGTGTGGTTTAGAATTCTTTTTAAACTGTGCCTGGAGATTTGAAATGGTAAGCATAAAAATGCTACAGAATAGGCTATATTTGTTAATATTATTTTTTTCCAATAAGACCTTTGCAATGGCAATTGTAATTAGATAATTATTAAAATATAAATAACATTATCTAAAATATAAAATATAAATAGGGATAGTAATTGAATAAAATCTAATTACCAGATTTAAGCAAGCAAACTTAAAGATCTATGAAAGATATGGATAAGATTTCTTGGATTTAGGTTTGGGACAAATTAAACAATTGCACTATATTTTTCAGAAATTCATTGCCAATGTACTTTTAAAGATTTTTGCAATTTTAAAATATTATGAAAATGAAGAGATTTTTTTCAACCTTGGATAAAATAAATTTTCAGTTGAGAAAATACAAGTTTATTCTGTTTGGGTGTATTCTCCCTAAGTCTATATGAGCTTATCAATAATATAGGCTAGTACTGAAAATAGTCTCAAAATTCTTCTTAAAATGGCCTAACTAGATAGGTTAAATTACATAAACTAAGCAATGTACTGGTAATAATACCACTTATATAAAGGATAACACAGTTAAAAATATTTAATTAATTGAATAACAAATCAGTTATGTTTAGTAAGAAATACAAATAGATTTTTTATTACCTTGATTATCTGAATTTCAAAGAATCTGGCTATTTGTTACTTGGACATTTGTTACCTGAGTATGTGGAAGAATTTGAATTGATAGTAGCTTGTTAATATCCAAAAGTTGATTATATTGCAAACTTGGTGCTTTTCTGACCTTTGAGGGTTGTGTTGGACAGAACTGAAAGATTTTAGGCATATTGCTAATTAATCATTTGTGAGTTCTGAGTATAAAGTATATAAATGTCTGGCTGTGTTCCAAACTCAAGCATACAGTTCTTCCTTCTTCCATTATTTTTTTGTATCTCTGTCTTTTCTCCCCTTCATGAATACTATTATTGGAAAGAAGTATGCAAGTTCAAAAACTTTGTGAATTTATTATCAAATGTATTTCTGATTATGTGCAGTCTGCATAAATACAGACAATAGGTGGCATGGATATGAGCAGTGATAGGAAGTTTAATGAAATGGGTTTTGCTTATTATAGTCATTGTGACTACAAATCCTGAATGGATACAGAAGGTAGTGGAGATCCAGAGGAAGTGAAGTTTGTTTGTTATAGTCATTGTTTACTATAAGCTCTGGATGAATCCTGAGAGTTGTGAAAAGGAGTTCA
The DNA here is from genome assembly GCF_023851605.1 of Tamandua tetradactyla. Taxonomy (NCBI): domain Eukaryota; kingdom Metazoa; phylum Chordata; class Mammalia; order Pilosa; family Myrmecophagidae; genus Tamandua; species Tamandua tetradactyla. The sequence goes on from NC_135330.1 coordinate 150,520,941, forward strand.
TGAAAGTGAATTCTATCTGCATAGTTAGTGCTGACAAAAATTTAATGTCTGTTTATCGTATAGTTCAAAAAAGAAAACTTTTTGTTCAAGCCATGTATTCACAGAAAACTAAAGTTTAGTTTTCCCCTTGTTCAAATAATGTGGATTTTTAGTCTGCCTTAATGAAAAGTTTTTTAAAAGTTTTTCTTAATCATCCAAGTACTCTGTCTAGAAAAATGAAGACTTTACATAAAAATAATATCCTTGTTAATGTTTATGTTGTCATTATCATCCTTCTTTTCAGAAAATAAGTCTTCTCACTGTTAAGGGAAAAACTTACAACTACTTTTTCTCTCACCTTGTATAAGTAAGCTATTAAAATAGTTTAACCTATTGCATATGAGGTGTTTGGGAAGGAATGCAGTGGCTAAAGGAGATTTTCTATCCTGCTGCTGATTGATTTTTTATAGGTAAAATAATATTATTCATATATTTAGACAAACTAAAATTTCTAAAAATTTGACAATGTTCTCACTGTCCACATTGTATGCTCATATTAATTTGTATGATGTTAAATAGTAGTACAGTGTAGTTAGTCATGGTTTTGGTCATTCTTAAAAAGCTATAGATCAAAGGAATAGCCAAATTATTAATTTTACTACTTCTCTCTGAAAGTTCTCTAAAAGTGCATGTGGTCAGCTATAGGTCAGATCTCCATATGTAGCAAGGAAAGACTTTCAAAAGGGCAGGATGAATATAGAAATTATATTTTATCTGTTAAATAACACAACTCTGGTAAAAGTGAAACAGAATAAACCTCTGCTACTGTGTTTTAATATAACACAATTGTCTAATGTTTTTATTTCTGAAAATAACTTCATTAAAACACTAATAAATATTAGCACTTAGATTCTAAGCTTTAACTGTTATCTTTGAATCCTGAAATGTTTTGATCTTTGTACAACATAGTAAGTTCCTCGAACTTTAAGTATCTGTGTGACACCTGAGACTCAGATTTAGTTTTTCAGCTCTGAAAGTCAGCATAAGTCCATAAAGCAACTGTTAAAAGACAAAACAACACAAAACAAAAAACTGAAAAAGATCAAACTCCACTTAAACATGTGATGATACTAATCTGGTTAAAACTAAGGTAAACAATATGCAAGGTCAAAAAATAATATTGTCTGTATTTTAAAGCTTTAACTTTTGTGCAAGATAAAAAAAAATATTTTTTCAGAAGTATAAATTTTTGTAACACACTACCTAATTTAGCTGGTCAGTTAATTTAAACATCCTAACTCAGCTTTATTTGATATAGAACCTAAGATAAGAAATAAAATCTTAATATTCTGTACGAGTTAATTTTATGCCATGATACATTTCAGAGTATTTTTGGAAGAAAATGAAAAAGTGTTTGCAGAGTCCCTTGAAGGACTGGGAAACATAGCATTATTAAAATTCCCCACCTAGGGAGTTCTTGATATTTTCTTAAGGCCTCAATTTTGAGTCTTGCCTTTATGAAACTTATTTTTGAAATAGCAAACTGAACCTACTTATGATTGTGCCTAAGAGTCATCTCCAGAAAATCTCTGTTGTTGCTCAAATATGTTCTCTCTCTAAGCCAAACTCTGATGTTCCGCCCTATGTAGGAAATAATTTCCAGGGCTGTAAGCCTGGCCCTGGCATCACAGGCTATGACTGGTCCTGGCATTATGGGGCATAACTGACCCTGGCACCATGAGACATAAGTTCCAAGGATGAGCCTGGCCCTGGTATTATGGACTTGTTGACCAAGAGGAGGAGAAATAGAATTTCAGTGGCTAAGATATTTTAAGTTGAGTCAATCCTGGAGGTTATTCTTATACAAGTTTCACTCAAGTATTGTAAACTGCCACAGTATGTCAAACCCCAACCAACTGTATTTCTGGAAACCCTGAAAGATATCCATTAAAATCTTCCATTTGTTGATTGTTCCAATGCCAGAGAAACTCTGAAGCTTAGAACTACTGGATTCTCCAGGAAAAATGGGTTTCATCATTTTATCCTTTTGTCCCATAAGAACAACATCCCTTTTCTAGCCTTGAAGCAGTTAGAGAGTCATCACCCAGATATCCCTCAAGATTGAGAGGTAATTATCAAATGAGAGGGAGGAATTGTAAATGAGAAATCAGGATTTAAGGGATGATTTTGATTACTGAATCATAATATAGATATTTCTTTTGATTTCTGGTGTATTAGAGCGGACAGAGGGAAATTCCTGAAATCTCTAAATTGTAATCCACCTGCCTTGACATCTGATAATGATTGTATAGCCTTTATTTTCTGCTCCTGTGATTGGAAAAAACTCATGACTGCCTGTTTTAGTTTACAAGCTGCCGGAATATGATATACCAGAAATGGAATGGCTTTTAAAAAGAGGAAATATATTAAGCTGCAAGTTTACAGTACTGAGTTCATGAAAATGTCCAAATTAAGGCACTAACAAGAATTTACCTTTACTTAAAAAAAGGCTGATGAAGTTTAGGGCTTCTCTCTCAGCTGGGGGTAATGGTGATGCCTGCTAACTTTCTCTCCCAGCTTCGCTTCTTATTTTATGAAACTCCCCCAGGGGCATTTTCCTTCTTCATCGCCAAAGGTCTCCAGCTATGTGATTCTGTTGGCTCTGGCTGCTCTCCTAGCTCTGGTGGCTCTAGAGATTTTTCCAAAATGGTTCCTCTTAAAAGGTTCCAAAAACCCCACTTTGAATGGGTGGAGACACATCTCCATGGAAACCATCTAATCAAAAGTTAATGCTTACAAACTGTGCAACAGGACTAGATACAAAAACTCAAAAATGGACAGCACAATACTACCTAAGTGTAATGTAATTTTGTTAAAACACTGAATGAAGCTGCATCTGAGCTATAGTTTTTTTGTTTGTTTGTGTTTTTTTATATATATATATTTATTTTTTATTCTTATTATTTTTATTTTTTCTCTATATTATCATTCTATATCTTTTTCTGTTGTTTTGCTAGTTCTTTTCCTAAATCGATGCAAATGTACTAAGAAATGATGATCATACATCTATGTGATGATATTAAGAATTACTGATTGCATATGTAGAATGGAATGATTTCTAAATGTTGTGTTAATTTTTTAATTAATTAAAAATAAATAAATAAATAAATAATAGGGAGAACAAATGTTAAAAATAAATTTAGTTTGAAGTGCTAGAGGTAAATGAAAGTGAGGGGTAAGGGGTATGGCATGTATAATCTTTATTTTTCTGTTATCATTTTATTTCCTTTTCTGTTGTCTTTTTTATTTTTTCTAAATCGATGCAAATGTTCTAGAAATGATGAGTATGCAACTATGTGATGATATTAAGAATTACTGATTGTATATGTAGAATGGAATGATATCTTAGTGTTTTGTCTGTTAATTTTTTTTAATTAATAAAAAAATTTTTAAAAAAAGTTGATGCTAACAATGGGGTGGGTCGCATCTCCATGAAACAATCAAAAACTCCCACCCAGCAGTATTGGATGAGGCTTGAAGATCTTGGCTTTTCAGAGGTGCAGGACAGATTCAAATCTGCAAACCGACCTTCATTTGTCCCCATTTATCTGGTTTTCCAACTTTAGAGTCTTGTAAACAACCAAAGACAACCCTTAATATTTATTAATGAAGGGTCTTGGGTCAGCCCAGAACTTATCCACCATAAGTCAAATGTTATCTTGATAAGGGAGACTGGATCTAACTCAAAAAGGCCTGACTGACACATGCAATAGCTTAGATTTTAACCTACAAGTCATCTACACCTCAATCTGCCATTTTCTTACAGATATTTTGTGACTAAGCATGTAATCCCTCTGTGCATGCCCAATAATTAGATCATCTCTAATTATATCATCTGGGGCCACGTTATCTTAAACATTGCCCATCTTTTTCTGTAATAAAACTATCAGAATTACTGTAGTTCATTGAGACAGATTTTGGGCCTCTAGGCAATCTGCTCTTTTACTATGCACCTAGTAATAAACTCTTTCTTTCTTGGAAATAAAGTAAAAGAAACCTGGATCTGCATAAAGAAAAGAAGAATATTGGAAAAGTAATAATATAAAATAAAATAAAATAATTTATTTTCTTTCTCTTAATTGATCTAATAGGTAATTGTTAAAAGTAATAATAGTGACAGTGTATTGGATGATTATAGCATATGGATAATTGAAATGAGGGAGTAGTTGGTAATACTGTGTTATGAGCTACCTGAATTTCCCCTAAAGTGATACAGTATTATTTGAAAATGGACATAGAATAGCTGTAAAAGCATATTGCAAACTCTTAGGCAACCACTAAATTTTTTAATGTACAATTGATATTCTAAGGGAGGAGAGAAAATAGAATCATATAAATGCTCACTTAAAACCAGTGAAGGCAGAATAATAGGGGAAGAAAAAAGTGAACAACAAGTGTAGTGAGTAAAAATTAGAATCATGATAGCTATTAATCTAAATATATCAATAATCATTTAAATGTGAATGGCTTACATACTTCAACAACAAAGACTCAAATATTTCTGTCTACAAGAAACACAATTTAAATATAAAGAAACAGAAACTAATGGGATGTAGAAAGATATATAATGCTAATATCAAACAAAAGAAGGCTGGAAGGTCTATATAAATTTCAGACAAGTAGAATTTCAGAACAAGAAAAAATCTTAGGACTAAGAGGGAAAGTACATAACGATAAAGGGATACAATTACAAGGAAGGCATAAAATCTTTAAATAATATGAATCTATCAACAGAATGGCAAAATATGTAAGGCCAAAGTAATACACCTGGAGAAAGAAATAGACAAATCCACTATTATATCTGGAGATGTTATCACTCTTCCTTCAGTAACTGATACATCAAGTAGGCAGAAAGTTAATAAGGATACAGTTGACCTCTATGGTACTATCAATCAACTGGATCTAATCAATTATAGAATTTTCCATCCAAAACATCAGAATAGACATTTATTTCAAATTTGCATGGAAAACCCATCGAGATAGACCACATACTGAGACATAAAAATGCACCTGAACAAATTTAATAGAATAGAATAAAGTTATATTCTCAGACAACAATGGGTTTAAACTAGAAATCATTAACAGGAAGCTTATGGGAAAATCAAAAAAGAGCTGGAAATTAAACAACACACCACATACATGATTAATACATGTGTCAAAGAAGAAATATCAAGATGAATGAAACATATTTTAAATGAAATGAAAAACGAACTATCATAATTTGTGGATTCAGCAAAAGCAGTGTTTAAACAGAAATTGATAGCTTTAAATACATATAAGAGAAAGGGAGCTAGAGATAGAAATAGAAATAGAGAGAGAGCAGAAATTACTAATGTCATAAATGAAAGAGATCATCACTATTGATCCATGAAACATTGAAAGGATGTTAAAGGAATACTATAAACAACACTGTGGTCACACATTTAATAGATGAAATGTATAAATTCCTTTGAAGACTCAAACTAACAAAACTCACACAAGGAGAAAAAAGTAATCTGAATAGGCCTATAGATATTAAAGACAGTGGATCAATAATTAAAATTTCCAGAATAATAAAGCACGAGGTCCAGATGGTTTCACTGATGCATATTACCAAATATTCATAGAAGAAATTAGATTATTCTTTACAGTGTTTTCCAGAAAAGAGAGGCAGAGGAAAAACTTTCTAATTCATTCTATGAATGAATGTCATAATTTACAGCTCTAAAACCAGATAATGCATTACCAGAAAATAATATTACAGATCAATATACAGCATTAAAATAGTTGCAAGTTACTCAAGATATATTACCGACTTGAATTCGATAATGTATAACAAAGAAATATATGACATTACATGGTGATTTTTATTCCATGCATGCAAGTTAAGTTTGCTCCAATAGTTGAAAAATCAATTAATGTAATTCACCATACTAACAGGACTAAGAAAAAAGATAATATTATCATGTCAATTGATGTAGAAAAACATTTCAAAAAAACCTAACACCTATTTATGGCAAAAAAAAAAACCCTCACAAATTGTCAATAGATTGGAACTGGCTCAGCTGGATGAACAATATGTTCATCCAGAAAACTTTTTAAAATCATACTTTAATTGTTAAAAATTGGGTGCTTTCCAATTAAGATCAGAAAAAATCTAGTATAATTTCCACATTGAAGTTATACTAGATGTCCTAGAAAGTGGAATAAGATAGAAAGTAAATAATAATTACACAAGTTGGCAATGAAGAAATAAAACTGCCTTTATTCACTGATGACATGCTTGCCTGTATAGAAAATTTTCAAAGATCAAAAATAAAACAAAAGAGAACACAACCATGGAACTAATAAGTGGTTATAGCAAGGATATAGGGCACAAGGTTAATGGCAGTCAATTGCTTGCCTATAAAATCAGCAATAAAGTAAATATAGACGTGATAGATTAGATAGATAGAGATAGATAGGTACATGCATAAATGAGATAGATAATGAGAGAAATTCTCACTTTGTATCTATATCTGTATTTATATTATTGCTTTAGGAGAAAAGTTGTTTAATAAAAATTACAAAATAGTTAGTGATATACATTTCTATGGAGGAAGTAGTTTGATGCTGCATGTATGAATCAGAATAAATAATTGTGTTTTTCCTTTCTCCATCTGTTAAGGAGGCTAAGTGAAGAAAATGTAAGCAATGTGATTCTTAAATTAGTTCCAGTTACTATTTCAAAGCTGAAAATAATTTTCATTTCTATTCAAATTGTATTCTCTTACAGATGAAGAAATCAAGAATCAATTTCTTTAGCACTCTATTGACATTTCATAGAAGAGCTCATGAATATTTCAGAGATGTGGTTTCTGTGGTTCCCTTCATCCAGAAACCTATGAAATATCTTACAACCTTTCCTCCCATATATCCAATATGCAGCTCCAAAGAGAGATAGGAAAATTTCAATAACGTCTAATATTCGGAATGGGGCAGAATGGATGTCACATAGCAGTCAATGCTTAAAGCAATCATTTAGAGTAATACCACTGGACAAATTTTGTGAAGGATTTTTACTCTAATGGTGGCTGAGTGTACTTGATTAATTACTTTTTTTTTTCCTTGAAGAACATCCATTGTCTATTTATTTTGGCTTTTGGTATTTTCTTCCTATTTTATTCCTTATGAAATGGATTTTTCCTTCTATCCATTTCATTCCTTATGAAATGGATTTTTATACCATAACTTCCTAGAGAAATAAGAAATTTTCTCAGCCCATTTCTCCATTATGACAGATGGAGGTCAGGTATTGTTTTACATCTTGAAAAACAAAGGCTTAATTAGACCAGGTACATGGTTTCATTGGCAATACAATTTTCTCAACTTAGCAGACTTCTAACCTTTCTCCTTTCCAGTGTAGTCCAATTGACAATACCCACACTCAAACTTCTTTACGAGATACTACCAAATTTTTATTTCTATGTTACATTTTTTCTCAAAGTCTCATTTATATACTCAATGTTTGCACTCTAGCAGGAATTGGCTTTTACAACTGTGCAAATTATCTGACCTCTAAAATGTCCTTTCTCTTTGTTTGAAGTCCTGTGAAATTTGATGATTTCATATTTTTATGGCACTTGCCAAACACAGCCAATCGATACTCCTAAGTAGCCACTTTTCTACTAGATTTGCTCATTATGTGTGTGGCCTACCTCCCTAATTATTAAAGTTCATGGTCTTATCAAATGCTTTCCCAGTGCGTTAAAATGAGAACTATTTTTTGTTTGTCTGGTTTGTTAGTTGTGCTTTTTTCCCTAACCCCACTATTTGACTATTAGGCCATTATGACATGTTTTAAGTATGTTTTACAAAAGCATCCCACCAATGATATCATATCCAGCATTATTTAGGATAAAATAAAATATTTGGAGTAAATGCTTAGTAATTCACACAAGTTATTTTAACTATGACACCATTTAGCTTTTCCATCTAATTCCCCCACAGTCATTATGACAAGCCAGCTGTTGTTTCTCAAACCAGCTCAAAAATATATCTGCAGGAAACTTCACACACTGTTTTTATTTAGGGTGCTTGGAAACAATTAGTTGCTTGACAAAATAATTTCAAGGGGTTAAGGAAATGTGAAAGAACAAATGCATATTCTTTGAACATTATAGTTATTTATGAAATTTATTATCATTTAGATTGAAAATAGATCATTTTAAGGTTTGTACAATTAGATTTCAGCCTTAATTATTTATAAAAGTTCAGATCGTTTCAAGCCTTAAAATGTTCTGAATATGCCTTCTGGTTTGGCCCATTTAATGATGCAGAAGTGTTTTCATTCATCATGTGTCATTTTATTTATCAGCAGCCTCTTAATACTGTGGCAGCACACTAGGTAGCATTAATAAAACATGTCATGGAGTAATGTATTCATTTCACAGGCTGAAATTAATTCACCTTGAAAATACTGCTCATATAGAAGGAATAACTCTGGAGATAAGAAAAACTATGCTATGAGCAATGAAAAAATAGCCTCAGAGAGTTATAAATTTAAAAGCAAGTATGTTTGTTGGTATTCAGTGCCTCTGTACATCTAAAACTGGTCTGGCTATTAGTATATTACATGGAGAGTGAGATTCATTTAGTGCCAGAAGGGAAATTTAGCACAGCTGGGCACCAGTGCAAGAAAAGCTAAGTTAAATCACCTAGGCTCATCAGTACACAGAAGAAAGTAACACAAAGGATTGTATTTACAGGAGCTAAAATGCAAAATACAGTTTGTCATACTGAAATAACTTAAACAATGGAGAAATCAGATATAAAAAATATATTTCACTCATAAGGAGCATTTAAAAATGTTTTTCATTCCTCTTTACAGTATAAATACAGCCATCAAACAAAATTATATTTGGTAAGCACTATCATGAATACTTCAGCTGTATACTACTGTAGTAGATATGTAAATGTAGACATTTCCTGCAAAGAGATGTAATTATTCTCTGGATTCTTTTTCAGCTATTGATTATTTCCAAAAAGACAACCTGGTGTTAACAGAATTTAACCATAAACTGAGTGAATTTAATACTTAAAATGGATTTCCTAGTTCAATAATAAAACCATAGATACAATGTAACTTGTGTAAGAATGAAATCTCAGAAGGAAGATCTATGCTGTCCCATGGTAATTAGCCATTGATCCATCCCAACTATTGTGTTTCTAAGCAGCTCAAATGTAATTCCCATGTCTCACTCGGTCACCTAATGGCAATGTTGCAACTGTGTAAACCAGAGTTCCTGGCAAGTTTCTAAAAAAATATTTTGAAATAAAATAAAAATTTCATTAAATGCTGATCTACAATGATAATATTTTAAAGCATTTACCATTGTATATATTACAAAATCTGGAATGAACCATACAGAACACATTAACATTTTAAATACTTTAAATATCTGAAATATTTAAAGCAATATTGTCCAATTGCCTTCTTAGAGCTTTGTATAATTTCAGCAATATATTAGGTTAGATAACTCTTAAATTATTTTAAAAATAATATTTTTATTATGAAAAATTTCAAATAAAGACCAAAGTGAGTACATTTTGCAGAGAATACTAATTCAATAAATATCTAGCTTCCTTCCAAATCAAATTGCTATTTATTTATCATCCCTTTATTTATCCACTGATATAACTAATATTTGATACATTAAAAAGAAATTATGAGTGACATCATCAACATGGTGACATAAATCTCTCCGGTATCAGCAAATAAGAGGACAGATTACACTTGGTTGGAATTCTGGCAGATGATAGAGACTGGAAAAGGTCACCACAAATGCTGAATTTAAGAAAAAGAAAAGCAATCTCCAAGATCAGGTAGGAGATATTATTCCTGGGCAGGCCAATCTGAAGCCCTTCCCTTAACTACTCCTGTACACATTGGGAGCCACACACAGGCAACGTGACTTGGTTCCCTCCTGCTGTGGATGCAGATTACAGAACTACTGCTGGCAATGAGTTAGAACTCCATGCATATTCAGGCACAGGGAATCAAGTCCACAGAAACCCAGGGCAGAACATAAACAGCTGAGGAACACTGCGTATAAAATGTCCCCCAGGAAAGAAAAGAGAAACTGTGGCAGAACTGTGAGCAAGAGGTATGCACACTCAATCCAGTTACCATTAGCTGGACCTAATCTAAATGCAAAAGAGACTTTTCCAGACTTTCTGGATTGATCCCATTTGGTGACTGGGTAGGGATACCCCAACAGGGAAGAAACTGAAGGCAGAAAACCTCACAAAAAATTGGGGAGTGGGGAACTGAGCTGCTCTAAGACAGGATGAGCCCCAGAACTGACAAATGTAAAGAAAGGGAACATTGAGTTAGGGAGAGAATTTTTAAAAATCACTGAAGCTGGGGAGAGAATTCTGTACAAAAATGAACAGAACAGGTCAAGATTTCCAGAGAAAGAGCAGAAGAAAGGAAGCTTTCTCCTGAAACAAATGCACAAAAAGTGCAATCTGAAAAATTGAATGGCATATCCGTGGAATTGTACCACAAATGAAGAAGAGCTGAGGAAATCTGAATAAACATGTGCTATTCTAAATATCCAGAATAAGTTGGGCCAAGCATTAAAGAAAAGTCTTAACATAAGTCATAAATATCTAATCATTGAACCACAAAATGCATGAGGCAACACTGACAAAATTGAAGGGAGAAAAAAATACTTTTACAAAATTAGTCGTAGAAATAAATACGCCACTCTTAACAATAAATATAACATCTAGACAGAAGACAATAAGGAAACAGAAAACATAATATGCTCTTAAACAATCAGTGGGTCAAAAAAGATATTGTAATGGAAATCAGTAAATATCTTGACACAAATGTAAACAAGAATGCAACCTATGAAAATTTATTGGACCCTGAGAAGGAAGTACTGAGAGGGTAATTCATATCCCTAAATGCTTACATTTAACAAGAAGAAAAAGAAAAATCAAAGCCCTAACTGCACACCTGGAACTAGAAAAAAAAAAAAAAATCTGTAAACCAAACCCACAACAAGCCCAAGGAAAGAAATAACAAATATTAGAGCAGAAATAAGTGAAATAGTAAAGAAAAAAAAAAAAGATAGAAAACATATCAAAGCCTAAAAGTTTTGTTAAACATAAAGCTTTATTATAAAACTAACTGGTGGAAGAGTTAGTGAAGAAAAAGAAAACTAAAGACCTATTAGAAAAAGTATACACCATCATAAAATGGGCTTATCCCAGGTATGCAGGGATAGCTCAACATAAGAAAATCAATTAATACAATACACCACAGTAACAAAAGGAAGAAAATAAAAGCACATGATAATCTCACTTGGTAACAAAAATGCATTTTACAGAATCTGGCATCCTTTCTTGATAAAAACACTTAGAAAAAATAGTAATAGAAGGAAATTGCTCAACATAAGGATGGGGATATAGAAAAATCCACAGCTAACATCATGCTTAATGTTGAAAGAATGAATGCTTCCCGTATAAGATCTGGAACAAAAGAAGGATGTGCATTGCCACCATGGTTATTCAAAATTTTACTGGAAGTTATGGCAAGGGCACTTAGGAAAAAAAAAAAAAATCTTAAAAGTCTACAACAATGCTACTGGAGTTAATAAATGAATTCAACAAAGTGGTGGGATACCAGGTCAATGTGCAAAAAATTAATAGTGTTTTTATTTACTAATAAAGAACAATCTGGGGAGGAAATGAATAAAAAAACATTTTTTTTATGATAGCAACTAAAAGTAACAAATATTTAGGAATAAATTTAACCAAGAGTGTAAATGACTTATACATGGGAAACTACAAACCTTTGGTAAAAGAGATTAAAGAAGAACAAAATAAACTGAAGGACATTCCATGCTCATGGATTAGAAAACTAAATATTGTTAAAATATCAATTTTACCCAATATGATTTAAATATGCAACAGAATCCCAATCAAAATCCCAAGAGCCTACTTTGAAGAAAAGAAAACTTGAATATTTATTTGGAAGGGTAAGGAGCCCCAGATAGCCACAACTTCTTAAAAAAGAAAAAAGCAAAGTTGGTAGACTTATACTTTCTGACTTCAAAACAGCATGGTGCTAGCATAAGGAAAGACTTATAGACAAAGGAATAGACTTGAGAGTTCAGAAATAGACCCTCACATCTGTGGGTAAGTGAATTTAGCCAAGTCCACTAAATTGGGACAGAATAGTCTCTTCAAGAAATGGTGCTGGTAGAATTGAATATTCATATGCAAAAGATTGAAGGAGTCATTTTCTCATATCATATACAAAAATTAACTCAAAATGGGTTGTAGACTTAAATATAAGAACCAGGACTAAATATCCAAGAGAAAACTTAGAGAAAGGTCTTCAAGATCTTGTGTTAGCAAGAGTATCTTAGACTCTACACCCAAAGCAGAAGCAAGAAAAGGAAGAATAGATTGATGGACTCTCAGCAAAATTTACATATATATGTATGTGTGTATGATTGTATATATTTATATATATAATATATTTATATATATTTGTGCATATAAAGACTGCATTATGAAAGTGAAAAGACAAACTACTCATTGGAAGAAAAAGCTTTGAAACCATATATCTGATAAGGGTTTAATATCTAGAATGCTAAAATGTATATAGAAATCCTACAAGCCAAAAATAAAAAGATAAATGACTCAATTTAAAAATGGGCAAATGCCTTGAATGGACACGGATCAAAGAGGATTTACAAATAGCAAGAAAGCACATGAAATCAAAGATTTACAAATGGCAAGAAAGCACATGAAAAGATGTTCAACATAATTAGTTATTAGGGAAATGCAAAGTGAAAACATGAGATATCATTTCACAGCCACTAGAAATGCTTCTATTAAAAAAAACAGAAAATTACAAGTGTTGTAGAGGATGTGGAAAAATAGGAACACTCATCCATTGCTAGTGGGAAAGCAGTTCCTCAGAAAAATAAATTATAGAATTAAATATAACCTGTCAAATCTTCTACTACATATTTACTCTAAAGAATTGTAAGTGGTGACTTACTGGTTTTTGCACTCCCATGTTCATTACAGCGTTATTCACAATTTTCAAAATATGGAAGTAACCCAAATGCCCATCAACTGATGAATGGACAACAAACTGTGACATATGTATACAATGCAATATTATTCACCAAATAAGAATGATCAAAGTTCTAATATATGCTACTATATGCATGAGCCTTGATGACATTATGTTGAGTGATAAAAGCTAGACACAAAAGAACACATATTTTATGATCTCACTGATATGCAACAATTGGAATAAGCAAATTCATAGAGTCAGAATGTAGAACAAAGTTTACCAGTGGTGGGATGGGGTTACTGAATGGTGAACTAATGCTTAATTTGTATAGAAGTTCTATTTGGTTTCATTACAAAGTTTTTGGAAATGGATGCTGCTGATGGCAGTACAACACTGTTGAGTATAATTAACATCACTGTATTATGCATGCAAGTGTTGTTAAGGGGGCAGCATTATTTAGTGAAAAGACTATCTTATCTCAATTGAATTACATTTGTAACTGGGACATTAGTTGATCATATGACAGTTCATCTATTTCTGAAATATTTATCCTCTTGGTAGTCAACCTATCCTCTCCTCACCCTACTTTCAGCAATTACTGATTTGTCTTCTATCCCATTAGTTTTGCCTTTTTTTCAGATTTTTTTATGAATGGAATCATGCAGTATATAAATCGTTGGGCCCGTTTTCTTTTGTTTAATAAAATGAATTTTAGACTCACCCATGTTGTTGTGTGGATTATTATCTGTTCCTTTACATCACTGAATGGTATTCCATGGATATAAAGCAGTTTGCTTATCTTTTCACTTGTTGAAAGAAAATCTTGGTTATTTTACTGTGTTGGTACTTATTTATGAAACTATTATACATAGTTACAAATAGGTTTTATTAGAACATAAATTTTCATTTCACTTGGTTAAATGCCATGGAATGGGATTCAGGGTCTATATTTAGCATTATAAGAAAGTACCAAATTTGTCTTCCAAAGGGGCTGCATTATTTTGTGTTTCCAGGAGCAATTAATAAGATTTCCTCTTATTCCACATCATTGTCAGCATTTGATATTGTCACTTATTGGGTTTTAGGCTCCTAATACCTATACAGTGGTATCTCATTGTGGTCTTAACAGTGATGCTGAATAACAGGCAGTGTATTTTCATGCATTTATTTTGCACATATTTACTACATTGGTCAAGTGTTTGTTCAGTCCTTTTATTCATTTTTTAATTAAGTTGGCAGTTATCTTGTTGAGTTTTATGTGTTACTTCCATGCTTTGGATGCAAGTCTTTTATCAGATGTGATTTACAGATATTTTGTCCAAATCATGGTTTGCGTTTTCATTCTCTTAACATTTCAGAGTAAACATTTTTCACTTTGATAAATTCAATTTATATATATATATATATTCTTCTTTCTTGACTTGATCTGTTAGTGTTTTATATAAAAATTCATTACTGAATCAAAGTTCATGTCATTTTCTTCTAGAAGTTTTATAATTTTTCATTTTACATTGTTTTATGGTTTATTTTTAATTAATCTGTGTATAAGCTGTGAAGTATACATTTTTTTCTTTTTTGCATATAGATGTCAAATTTTTCTAGTCCAACTTGCGGAGAAGACTTTTCTGTCTCCATTGAATTGTATTTGCATCTTTGTCAAATATCAATTGACTATATTTGTGTGGGCTTGTTTCTGGGTAGTCTATTTTGTTTCAGTGTTCTACATGCCTACATTTTTTGCATTGTCTTGATTACTGTAGCATTATGATGAGTTTCAATGTTAGATACTTTGAGTCCTCCAATTTTGCATTTGTTTTTCAGAATTGTTTTCTGTATTCTATTTCTTTTGTCTTTCCATATCAATCTTTTAATCAGCTTGTGTATAGCTACAAAAATAGCTTACTGAAATTTTGATTGTTGACTCTCTATATTAAATTGGGAAGAATTGACAGCTTAATGATAAGAATTAAAATACTTGAACATGGTATTTACATACCCATTTGTGCAGGTTTGAAATTTTTATGTACCCCAGAAAAGCCTTGCTCTTTTAACCCTGATTCAATATTGTAGGTTTGGACACTTTGATTGAATTGGTTTGATCAAGATATAATCCATTCGATTCTGCATGTGATCTTTTGACTAGATGGAGATGTGACTCAACTCATTTAAGGTATTCCTTGTTACATTACGAGGGTCATTTAAAAGGAGAAACATTTGGGAGAAAACACAATTGCTCCAGAGCCAACAGAGATGCAGACATTTGGAGATCTTTGGAGTACTGACAGAGAGAGTAGATACCTAGACAGATGTTTGGAGATGCAGATCCCAGCAAACATCACCATATGACTTCCCATGAGAGCTAAGCAAGCCAAAACCACCAATTGTGTCCCAGAACAGCTAAGTGAAGGTCCACAGAAACTTAGGAAATCACTGGCATCAGAGACTGGAAGCAAAGGAACCAGGAACAAGGACCAAGAGATGCCAACCATGTTCCTTCCCAAGTGACAGACATCAAACTTTCTTGAATCAAGGTATCTCTATCTGGATACCTTAGTTTGGACATTTTTATGGTCTAAGAACTGTAAACTTGTAACTTCATAAATTCGCATTTTGTTCCATTTCTGATATATTGCATTCTAGCAGCACTTAGCAAACAAAAAACACCATTTATTTAGATCTCCTTATATCCTTTTCATAACTTTTGTTTAGTATTCCACATGAAGATCATGTTAATGTTTAATTCGGCTTATATTTACTTATTATATTTAGTTTTTTGGGAGGTTGGGAATTGTATTAGTTTCAAAGGGGTTCTTTGACAATTGACCTAAAAATTAGTGGCTTAAAAAACATTATTCTCTCATAGCTCTGGAGCCCAAAAGTCAAAAATGGAAGTGTCACTATGGCCATACTTCCTTTGAAGGTTCTAAGGAAGTATCCTGACTTGCATCTTTCAGCTTCTGATGATTTCAGTTGTTCCTTGACTTGTTGCTACGTAGCTCCAATCTCTGCTCTATCTTCACCAGACAATGTCTCCTGTTTCTGGAACTTCACCACTTCTCTCTCAAGCAACAACAGTCATCCTTGAATATAGGGTAAACCCAGGTAAGCCAGGATGATTTCAATGACCATAAATAACTATTAAAAACACCTTTACCAAATAAGGAATTTAACATCATTTGCTATGTAAATAGGCTGAAAACCTCCCACATCATCAAATGCTCTTTCCTTTTAGTTTAATAGTTCTTTCCAAGTCTCTGACCATCTAGTCTAAGCACTGGCCATAGTCAAGCTATCAATATAGACTCATACCTCTGGCCATTTGTACTTTCAAGCAAAATGAACAGCCAGGCATGCCAATCAAAGTTCTTTCTTCCCATTGGGAGAACTTCCATTCATCTTTTACTTGTTCCTTGTTAGATTTCTCTTCTTATCTTATCTTTTCTGGTTTTAACATTTTATTTTTAGGATTCCAGATTGTCACATCTCTTATAATTACCTTTTAAACTTTTTAATCAAGTGTGCCAGTTTTAATTTGTTGTGAACCCCAGAAAAGCCAAGTTCTTTAATCCTTATTCAGTGTCATGGTTAGGCTCATGTGTAAACTTGGCCAAGTGGTAGTACCTGTTTGTCTGTGCTGGCCTGTCTGTTGTGATGAGAACATTTCATGGAATTAAATCATGATCATGTCAGATACATCCACAGCTGATTCCATTTGTAATCAGCCAAATGGGAGTGTCTTCTGCAATGAGTAATGCTTAATCTGATCACTGGAAGCCTTTTAAGGAGGATTCAGAAGAGACAGGCTTTTCCTCTCTCTGCTGGCGAGCCTCTCCTATGGAATTCATCCAGACCCTCCATTGGAATGATCAACTTCACAGACTGCCCCACGGATTTTGGACTCTGCATTCCTGCGGTCATGTGAGACACTTATAAATTTTATATTTATGAGTGTTCCCTGTTGATTCTGTTTCTCTAAAAAACCCTAATACATTCAGTATATCTGGGTGGGGGCTTTTTGATTATTTCCATGGAGATGTGACCCACCCAGTTGTAGGTGATAACTTTTGATTAATTGTTCTCCATGGAGATATGTTTCCACCCATTCAAGTTAGGGTTGCTTTCTGGAGCCCTTTAAGAGAGAACTATTTTGGAAAAAGCTTTAGAGCCTACACAGCCAGAGACCTTTGGAGATGAAGAAGGAAAATGTCCCTGGGAGGACTTCATGAAACAAGAAGCCTGGAGTGAAAGCTAGCAGACACCACCATGTTCCCCATGTGCTTTTCCAGTTGAGGCAGAAACCCTGAACGTCATCAGCCTCCTTGAACAAATTTGCCTTTCCCTGGATACCTTAGGTTGGACATTTCACATCCTTGCTTTAATTTGGGCATTTTTGCAGTCTTAGAACTATAAACTTGCAACTAATTAAATTCCCCTTTTTTAATACCCTTTTTCTGGTAAGTTGCATTACAGTAGATTTTAAGCTAAAACAACAATATTTACAATATTGATTATAAAACAATCTGAATCCCCATTAGAATAATATTGTCTTTCTGCTTCACATGTAGGGTAAAGGTCATTTTGAGAATATACTTCCTATTCCTCCTTCCAATTGCTTATGTAATTTTTGCTTTTGCATACTAAAAACAATAAACATCTAATACATTCAGTACGTTTTTACTATTATTGCTTTAAACAGTCAGATCTCTTACAGCAATTAAAAATAAGAAAATGAAATATTCCCATTTTTTTCCATTTATTCTACTTATAACCATTTAGACTTTTGTTTCTTTCTTTAGATCTAATTTCTTGCCTATATCATATTCTTTCTGCCTTAAGAATTCCTTTTAACATTTGTAGATCAGGTATGCTGACAATGAATTCCCCTAACTTTTATTTGTCTGATAAATTCTTCACTGTTCTTATATTTGTAAAAGATATTTACATAGTATATGAAATTTTGGATTAGCGTATTTGTTTCTTTTTATAATTTTTATGTTGTCATTTTAGTATGTCCTTGCTTGTGTGGTTTTGTTGAGAATTAGGCTCTAAATCTAATCTTTGCTTCTCTGTAGATAAGACTTTTTTTTTTCCTCTTACTACTTTAATAGCTTTTCTTTAGGTTAACTGCAAAAGTTTGAATATGATATACCAGGGAGGAATGTGTTTGTGTGTGTATGTTTTGGAATGTATCTTACATTGTATTTTCTGAGCTTCTTAGATTAGTGGTTTGGTTTCTACTATGAATATTAGAAGGATATCAGCCATTATTTCTTCAAAAAAGTCTGTCAACCTACTCTCTCTCTTTCTTCATATCTATTATAAGCATTTTACAAATATTATATTTTCTCACAGCTTTTGAATGCTCTGTTATGCTTGCATGTTTTTTCCCTCCTCTTTTTTTTTCTATTTGCATTTAGATTCAATAATTTTTATTGATGTTATCATCATCTTGGTAACTAATTCCTTCCTTACATACTTCAGGTCTTCCAATGGGCCCTTCAAACATATTCATTTCTGTGCTTTGCTTTTGATTTATAGCATTTTCATTTTGTTCTTTATTGTATTTTCCATCTCTCTGCTGACATTATCCATCTGAATTTGCAGGTTATTTCCTTTTCCATTAGACATTTTAGCATATAATTCAGTTAATTAAATTCTATGTCTGTTGGTGTCAGTATTTGAGTCATATATATATATATATATTTTTTTTTTGGTTCTGATGATTGCTTTTTATCTTTATGCTTTTTTCTATGCCTATATATTTATTTACTGGAAAAGTGGGCATGTTTTATAAGACATGAGATAATGAGGTAAATAAAATACATGGGCTTAGGGGAGAATTTGAGTTCTCTTCCTCTTGGTATTAGTATGCGGGTGGTTGTTAATCTATTCCAAAGGTAGATGTGTTTAGATTTTCTTGTTGCTATAGTTATGAAAAGTGTAGTTTATTGTTGCCATGGGCACCAGGGCTTCAAATTCCTCTAACAAAACCTCATTTTGGTCTTCTTGCTTGTCTTCTCTTTGTATTTCCTCCTAAAGAGAATCTGTCCCTTGCAGCACTCCCTGCTGTATTCCCTGTTATTTTTAATCAAAGTCTGTTAGTGTCACTATACAGATGTAGAGGAGGCAAGAGTTCCCTGATGCTCTCCATCAGCTTAGTACCTTTATTGGAACCTGGGTCTCACAGGCATTCCTTTCACGAGAAGTCCTACCCTTACTCCAGTGGTGGACCTTCTTTTCCCCTTCTGTCTCTCTGCCTTAGCTGCTCTGTGTATTCACTAGAATCCACAGGCTAATGTTTTGAATATATTCCCCCTGTAGATAAGGCATTTGTTACTTAAGGGATAGAGGAATAATGGATCTAAGATGATATTTAATATCATAAGCTGTTTCCTTCCACACTGTAATGATTCTACTATTTTCTTCCCAATATAAGCCCTAAATATTAGCCTTTCTTTTCTAAAGGAGATGGGGATAATAGGTATGAGCACTTTTCAGCAGTGACTTTGATTTCCACCCCCATATAACATGGCAGGGATACCTTTCTCAGGATTCTCTCTGATACTCCCTTTGAAAATATGGGGGTCCTGTGTTTCCTTGCAAGCATTTGCTTCTAGATTTTATGATGGCAGTTTTTTACCTTGATGTCAGTTCTCTAGTGGGTCCATAAAAAAATATCAATCAGTTCAGTGATTCTTTTCTTTTTGTTGTTATTGAAGCAGCATCTTTTCTATTCTAATTATGAGCTGAAACCAAAATTTAGAACTTTTATTCACTGAAAAATTTATGATTTTTTTCTAAAGGATCAACTAGACATCCAAGAAGGTCTTTAAGTCATTTAGTGTCATGATACATTCTGTATTTTTCAAATACCTCTCTCCTTGCTATATGGAAAGTTATTTGATTGAGCAAAGATAGAAATCATGAGTTCAATATGAGAGAATTGCACTAATCAGTTTCAAAGATGTTGATGATATGAATGGAATAGAGGCAGAAAGAGTAAATTTGGAGCAATAAATATAAAAGTAAATGTGGTATATTATGGAAATATTTGAAAAACAACTAGGTGATAGTTTGCCCATGGAAAGGGAAGAACTATGGGGATGGAAAAGATGGTGCCCGGGCTTTTGTGACTAAATGGGTGGTATTTGCTAAGGAATGTTAAGCCAGAAAAGTAAATTTGGGGTAAAATTTGTGTTTTTTGCCAAATGTTTTTTTGTATTCACAGCTTAAATACCCAAAGAAGAATTATATTTCTTAACCTTCTTTTGGTTGTTGAGGTTAGGAGAGGTATAAATTCCACACCAGGGCATTTAATTGCCAAAGGAAAACACTCCAGTTGTCCATTTTTTCTACAAGAACAGCCATTTATTGAATTTATGACTGTGGCTATTTCATAAGCCTGACTCCCAGAGTGAATAAGTTTTACACAATTATCCCCTGATCCTCAAAGGGCATGCAACATGACAAAGTAACCAGTATTTATTGTTTTAAGCTACTTGGATTTTAGGATTTTCTCTTAATATAGCATAAACTGTGTTATACTGACAAGTGTAAGAAGAAGAGTCAATAGTTTAATTTTGAACACTTAAAGTTTCAGATATTATAGAGATATTTATCTGGAAGTTCAAAGAGAAACTGTGAGGGTCAGAGTAGAAGTATGAGTTGGGAAATAAATTAGAGAATTATCAATAAGAAGAGGATCTAAAGTTCCATGAAAATAGAGGAGAGTCACCTAATCAAAGATTAGAGAGAACATGCAGGACTGTCAGCTGTTTAGCCACCCACATGCAAAGTCAAATGTAACAAACAAGAAGGCTGATGATTAGTGTAGCTAGATTTTGATGGCCTACAGGTTGAGAACAGAAAGTATTTTAAGAAGATGGGAACAAACAATTTTTAAAAATAAATTTGTTGAAATTGATATTTAAATTGTCAACTAAATATGATACTTGAATTTCACAGAATAGGGGATATATCCATTACGTTAGGAAAATTAATTTCAGTGATAAGAAATGAAAAAAATGTTCAAATTATTTCTTTTCATCATTCTTTGACATTCGGTATATTAGAGACCTCTGAAAAAATATGTATGCAGGATACATTTGTGCATGTATGTATACATTTACATAAGCACATTTCAGCATGTGCTTTTACATATGTATGTATATATAGTATGTATAAAATTAAATATTATGTATATAAGGAAATCATAAGCTGACATTATTATATAATTGTATTTTTTATTTGTTAAGTGTACATATATGCAAAGGTTAATTAACTTGCCCAAGATTATCCAGCTAGGAAGTAGAAAAGAATGGTTTAAAAGCAGGCAATCTGATGTTTTGAAAAGCAGTGCCAATTTTGTTGCAATAATGCATATATCTGAGTTTGTATCTGCCATTGTGATTATTTTTTCTGCCCCTTTTCTTTCTGTCATTCCTATTCTTTACTTTTTGCTTAGTTTTATGAAATTTTTAAAGTTATAATTTGCATTGTTATTTGCTATACTTTTCAAATATTTTGAAATGATATGCTATTTTAAAATTTATTATTGGTTTAATCTTCTAATACATCTTTATTCTATATATTTTTATTACCAATAGTATAACTGGAATTTATTATTTTGACTTGACATGTATACATGTATATAAAGGCATTTTTCATACTCCTTGACATTTAATTATACTTACAGAAACAATTTGTTACAATATCTTTGCCTTGTTTTAATATCTTGTTCGAAAACAATATTTTTTTAATTATATACACAAAGTTTTCCAAATGTATTTGGTACTTAATAAATTTTGTTCTGTTCATTGGAAATGTATACAGCTATGCATATAATAGGAAATCCTTAATTTTTCTTCAGAACTTCAGATTGTCTTACAGTTGTTTGAGCCATCTTTTTCAAGAACTATATGTAGTTATGTCTGCATTTGCATGCATATATATTTGGATTTATAGGTGTACATATAATTTGAGACAATATCTGAGCCTGTGTTTTGGTTATCTTCAATATGAAGGTGAATCTCACTCAATTTTAATTTAGTGATCAAAACTTTCAGCTCAAGTTCTAAATGTTTTTCTGCTGCTTTCTAATTTAGAAGTAGAGTTTTGAGGCCAAAACTTATTTATTCTTCATAAATCTCTGGATGTCCAGTTATACATTAGTAGGATTTTATCTTGTAATTTTAAGTCACTTCTTTTAAAATGTTTACTTTTATATTACTATTTATTGATTTTTGAACATTTCCTTTAGATTTTTTAATTTTAATTCTGTTTTAATTATACTTATTGCTTTTTCTACCTTAATACAATATATAATTCTTACTTGGATATGGGTCTTCTCACTTCACTGTTTATCATATATCAAATTTTACCTCTCCCTATCTTCCACTTATTGTTTCTCAAAGTATTGCCAATGTCCCCAGTAATGATTAATTCCATTTTCTTTACGTATATTACTCTTTACTTTCTGCCATAAATGTTTTATTATGGCTACTGTCATTTTGATTTCTGTGACATTGTTTCTGTTATTTACCTTCTTTTTTCTCAAATAGCTGTTTTAATATCCAAACTTTTCCATTTAAGCCTCTACTAAAATTGTGGCTTTCATTTATAAACTTTATGAGAAAGTGGTACTCCAAATTTTAACCTGATTTCTTGATTAAAATATATATCCATTTTATATCTTCCCTTCTACTATTGCATATAATTGAATGATCCATGTATTTTTGTTGTTGTTGTCTGTTTGTTAATTGATGAAATATTTGAAAGAAATGTATTCATTTGTGCATTCTTTTCAATGGTGAAGTAGAAAGGGGTACATTTGAAGTTAGGTGGAAGAGAGAGTAAATTGTTATATACCTTGATTTTTGTCCTCTTATCAAATATACATTGATCTTATTTTAACAGGCATGAAGAACATATTGACATGGTTTCATAAAGATTTTCAGTAATTCAATTATACTAATCTAGAATAGGATCTTCCTCTACTTCTATTGTTTGGGTCATTGCAATCTGCTAACTCATAACATTAATTACATTAAAATTCTGCAGCATCTATAGTTATCAAGAATCTACTTATTGTCACTATATTTAAAAATAATCATCTTCATAGAAACTTTACATCTTACTGTGTGTAATTATTATTCATCCAATGACATTTATATTAATTTCTGAACTCTGTGTTTCCAAAGGACTATCAGTTGGAGTTATCTTACTAATCTATAGATAGGAAGCAAATCCCACAAACTTAGGGACTGAAGACAACAAACATTTATTTTCTCACAATTACTCTGAGACCATGATTTATGTGTCTTAACTGATGTCTCTGGCTAAGTACTTTCATGAGGTTGTTTTCCAGCTACTGGATGAGGCTGAAGTCTCATCAAAAGTCTCACATGAGGTTGCAGGGTGGTGGCGCGTGCTTCAAAATCACTCATAGGGTTGTTTACAAATCTTGGTAACTTTACACATGGGCATTTCCACAGTTTTGACTCATGACATAGGTGTACTTCCTCAGAGCTCGTAACTCAATTGAGAGTAGGAGCAGTAGAGCAACTAAGACAGACCTACACTTATCGTCAATAGTAATATATGATCACTTGTGCTATACTATATTCTTTGTAAGGCATTCATTGAATCCAGTCTATACTCAATGGGAAGTGTTTATAAAAGGGCATGAACATCTGAAGGTAGTAATCACAGGAGTCCATACTTGAGCCTGCCTAGCAAAGTCTATCCTCTGTCTACAAATAATTCACATTCATCCAACATGAAAAATGTGCTCATCTTTTCTGAAGGTGCTCAAAAGTTACATTCCATTATAGCATCAGCTCAAAGTCTAGACTCTCATCATTTAAATCAGGTCAAATTGTGAGTGTAGTTCCTTACATATAGCTTATCAAATATTGTACCTCTAAAACTATATATAGTGAATCTAGAGAGACATGCTATCTGCCCCTTGTACACCTAGCATACCACAATATGAGCGGCCTGGGATAATTGATATAGACATTTTTATACAAACTTAGGCTATGGGAAACACAAGGAATTCAATAGTTTATAGTTATTCTGAAATCCAACTATTACCAGACAAAGACAGTGGATTCTCTGCCTGATGAGCTCAAATGACCAATTCCTGAGACACTTAGGTTTAAATAGAGAAAGAGTTTATTGCTAGGTGTGAAGCAGTTGATCAGATGGCTTGTTGTCCTAAAAATCTGTTTCCCTGAGCTGAAGTAATTCTGGTAGTTTTATAGCATCAAAAATCGACATATTTTAAGATAAGGAGCATAGTAGCACTAGTTTATGTAATTAGGAGTGACTTAATTATTGAGCATATGCAGATTGATTTTGTGCTTAGCCACAGATCATATGTAAGAAAATGGCAGTCTTAATTGGTAATGGGTTGTTATTTTTAGTATTATAATGAGAGATAGGTCACTTATAGGTTAAAGTCTAAGATACTGCACATCTCAGGCAGGTCTATTTTGATTAGATTCACTTTCGCTATCAATATAAGTTTGAAATTCGGGTGGGTTAGTTTTTGAGTGGTACAATGATGCCATTCATTAATAAACATTAAGGGCTGTCTTTAATGATCATAAGACTCTAAAGTAAAAAGATAAAGGATAAAGTGGGTACAAGTGAGCATCAATTAAAAGGATTTTGCAATTGCAAAGTCACAAGATAAAAGCTATGCAATCATTATCAGAGGTCAAGGCAGCTAGATTTCAGTTTGAAGATTTCCCTCTGTCTACTCTAACATGCCAGAAAGCAAAAAAGGGAATATCTTTCTAATGACTCAAAAATCATAATTATCATTTAAATCCTAACTTCTTGGTTGCACAATGTGCAATTGTTTTCAATTCTTTGATTTTTAGGTCTCTAAGCGTTGGTTCTAATTTCAGACACTTGGGCTCTTGATTCTATCTTCTGACTCTTTCATGAAAGGTAGCACATGTTTTCACCTGAGCAGCTCTTTCATAGTACCACCCAGTAGAATTTTGAAGGTCCCAAAGACCTTTCAGTATTTCACATGGTCTCTGTCTCTTCAGGTCAAACTGTCAATGCTTCTGCATATACAAGCTGTTTTAGAACATTATGACCCTCCTATGAATCTCACTGGAGCTCACTTAATTATACAAAAGCCACACCACAATAAATGCAAATATTTTTGAGCTAAGTCCTGGGACTCTTCTGAGAAGTCTCACTGATAATGCTAATGCCTTTAAGCTTTCCAAAACCTCATTTGAATTTCTGAGACACATCTTTGATCTCTTTGTAGGACACATTTTGTGATTTACTGTTATCCTGAGGTACCACTTTTGATTTTTCTGAAGTCTTAACACTGTTATTTAGTCAAATTTTCCACTTCATATTCATATCATATTATCCTGGAAGTGTCCTGGGTTTGTTCTTTGTTTAGAAGCAAGATCTTAATTTTAGCATTTTTTGCCACCTGGAGAGCCTAAGAATTTTCAGAACCATTCTTTCTTGTTTCTTTGTCTTCAAAATCTCTCCCCTCAATATATCTTTTCCTTTCCACATTTTTCTATTAGCAGAAAGAGTAAACTAGGCAGCATCTTCAATATGGTGCTTGAGATTTTCCTTAGTTGATAACCTGTTCATGAAGCATAATTTCTACTTTGCACATGTTTGGAAGTAGCAGTCTTGCTAAACTTTTGCCACAGCACAGCAAACATTTTTGTTTTTCCAATTTCCAATAAAATTTGTCTCACATTTTAACCCCCAACCATAGCATCCTCAAAGTCCACAATGTTACTCACTGACAGTCTGTTCAAGGACTTCACTAGTGTCCCATTAAAGTTCTCAATGTTATCACCCCCTGCCTCAGTCTAACTCATTGCCTAGTTCTGTAGCCACTCCAAAATTTTTGGGAACATTGCTCTTAAAGGAAAGAAAATCTGTATTTTCTATTTAGTTTTACATAAAAATTACCAAAAAAAAGTGGCTTATGTTGCTACTGTTTATCTCACTTTTTTTTCTGGGCCAAGGATACAGAAGTGACTTAGTTAGGTACATCTGACCCAAGACCTCTCATGAGGTTGAAATCAAGGTGTCAACTGGGGTTGCAGTCTCATCTGAATGCTTGACTGGAGGGTGATAGACATGCAATCTTATTCACATAATTGTTGGCAGGCCTTGGTTCTTTGCCAAATGAACCTCCCTATAGTTCTGCCTCACAGCATGGCATCTGGCTTTCCCCAGAAAAAGCAATCAAAGGAGAGTGAGATTGAGCCCAACCAAGATGGAATTGAAATCCTTTATAATCTAATATGAGAAGTAACAGTCCATCACTTCTGCTGTATTATATTTTCATAGGATTGTCACTAAATCCAATCTATAGTCAACGGTCATATTAAGATGGCACAAAATAGTGAATACCAGTGCCACGGATTACTGTGGGTCATTTTAGAAGTTGCCATTGGCATAAGTGTTTCTAACTACACAGGTATTGCTTCCCTGAGCAAGGAGCACCAAGAAGAAGAGAAACAATATTCTTCCAAATATTATGCATGTAAACAAATTTACTCTTTTCCTGTTAGCCAAGTACATTACTTAGGGCCTCTAGGAAAACAGAACTAGCAGAGGATATATATTTGTATATTAAATATTATGAGATTTTTTATTAGAATTGTCTCATATGAATGGAGGGATGGGCAATTCAAATTCCATGGAAAAAGTGACCATCTGTGCAGTCTCATGAAAATTTTCAATAAATTCCCAAGGAGAAGCTGACTGGCTAAAGTAGAGGTGGAAATTCTCTGTTCTGATTGCTGAAATCTTCACCTTTCTTTTTATAGTCTTCAACTAATAGGATTAGACTTCTCTCATTGTTGAAGACAATCTTCTCAGTTGATTGAAGATGTAATCAGCTATAGAAACAATCAACTTACTGAAGATTTAAGTCTGCAATACATCTTCACAGTAGCAAACAGGCCCAACGCTTGCTTAACCAGACAACTGGTCACCATTATCTGGCCAGGTTAATACATGAGCTTTACCATCAGACCAAGTAAATTTTGCTACTGGTTATTTCTCCATCACAAAATGTATAGAAATTCATTTCATATTTTGACAATGTGAAGCCTTACTCATAATAATTCATAATTTCACACATTTTTTCATATGATTTGGTCTTTTATAGAAAAGTTTATAGAGTCTGCCTTTGGGATTGCTAGCCAAGTTCTATTTTAGATAGGTTTCTTATATACTGGAAAAGAAAATCAGAAGGAAATGCATTGATAGATTACTAATCATTTTGTATTTGTTTGAAGCATTTAAACTAGAACTTTTTTACCATTAATCGTTAATTATATGGTTGAAAATCATTAGCACATAACCGTATTTCCATAAAATTATAATGTTACTTATCTAATTCATTACAATTGCTGAAAATCTATTGTCAATTTTTTTAGGTAGCAGCAATTTCACTTGGTTTTATGTCATCTGCTAATTTAATAAGCACACTGACATTTTTTCCCATCAGACTGCTAGTAAGAAATACAAATAACTTCTCATGTTTCAACAGTTTTTGATACATTTTAAAATATGCTGTCTGATGTTGACAGGGTCATTGATTATGACTATATGGCTGTGAACCCCCTAAATACCTACAACTTATCAAGCATGTTGATGAGAATACCATGTGTGGTGGTACCAACATGTCTTAATAAAATACAGATTTATTGAGGTTTCTTTTCTTTTTCCATAACTAAGAAGTCTGTCATTCTGTCATCATGCATGAGCAATGCTTTTAGATTCAATGAAATAAACTACAGAGAAAAAATATGCTGGCACCACCCATGTTGCATAAAAGCCTGACCAACATTTAATGCTGGATATAGTGGAAGAATTGATGACATGAACTCTTTTCATCTTGTGGAATTTATTCTTCCTTCAATTTTTGTTTTTGGTCCTTTTTGGAGATTGAGAGTCAAACCTTTACCAATAACACGCAAAAATTACCGTTCCCTAAGGAGCAGTTGGTGACCATAAATTTTTTCTTCATGACTCTCTCTGTTCCAGCATCCTGGTCACTCTCATTTGCGGATTCCTTGTCTTTCAGTGTGACACATATTGGTTTACTTGTTTGATAGCTATAGCTGACAGATGAGGATATTCTGATGATGAGTCAAGGGCTGATATCCTTCAGTGAAGCAGAGAGGTAGATAGCATTCAATGTTTGAAAATTGTTCTGTCTTTCTACTAGAGATCACAGAAATACAAATCACTTCCTTAGTTCTATAAATATCTAATTTTCTACACTACATTGGGTGAACTAATATCTAATATAATATTTACTGCTTCTTTGGCATGACACCAAACATTTAAGCAAAACAAAATTCAAAGCTTCTTACTTCTCCATCTCCACTTAAGTTAGATATTCCAGGGACTTACCAACTCAGGGAAGAGCCCATGTATTGCTAAAAATCCGATCATGATATTTATCTGAAAATAGTATTGGCAACATGCAGCAGATTAAACAATATTCTGAGGATACTGCTAGTACAAAATTAGTTATAAATACCTTTATTAAAATACCTCATTTTGAATGATGTTCACTTTAAAAATATGAATGCATATTATTTTAAAATAACATGAACCTTTTTATTGCTGATTGATTTTGTTAGCCATTTATATGGAATGATATCTCAATATTTTTTCTTAAAAACAGACCTAGTTAATAATGTTTCAGGATCAAGCCTCTTATTTATATTACTTCCTTGGTTTATGATATTGTTAGATCTGCTTAGATCATGACCATTTTCTTAACAAAATAATCTCTTCTAATTACTGATATTCCAATATTTTTCATTGTGTGTAACAAAATACTTTTATATTTGCAACAAGTAGCAATGGCATTTTATTTATTCATGGTATCATAAGGAAAAGAACTATTTATAGTCTTTAAAATATATGATGAAAGATTGAAAGCCACTGGACAAACATTAATATTAATGAATTATATTTTTTATGTATTTGTATTTAAACAATGATAGTGGGTTTCATACTTTATATGTCCAATTACTTGCCTGAAAATGAAAGTATAAATAGAAAGGAGCAACACATGTTATATGTTCAAGACGTTAAAAGTGTTTTTACAAAAAATTAAAGTGGTTTAATATCTGGGGCAAAGAATGAAAAGTTATAAAAAGTAAGTGGTGTTCTCTTATAAGTAACAAATAATATACTAATGTTAATAGAAATTACAAATATTGATGACACTTATTTAGCTTCATCTGGGGATAAACAGAATTCTCCTAAGTTACAAAGTTAAATAATTTAAATGGGAGGAATTAACTAGTCCCAATTTCTTCCATGGAGTTTTGGGCTCTGACTATAGGAGATTTCAAACAGTATAAATTAATGTATCTACCATATTTAAAAATATATATGCTCAATATAAACACTTTTCACATACAGAAGGCCAGTTTAAAAACTTATGGAGACACATCAACAGAGGATCTAGTTTCTTATGAAGAACAAAGTACAAATAAAACAAAATGGAAACCATTTTCAATCAAATAAGAGAAACACGTCAGAATGAGAAGATGACATCTCAGTTCAATGCCTCTTTACCCTTAAAACTGAGCCTAGGATTTGGGCTGAAAAATTCCTTAAACCTGTAGATTAGGATGTTCAGATTCAGAATTGTGTGAATTCTTCATTGTGAAAACTCTCAAAGTCTTTCTTTTGCTCGAAATTATAGTAGAAGTCAAGAACAGGTATTTCTTGGTTCTCATTAATACTGAGTTAAAATGCACTGTATCTTTTTACATTCCTGAAAAGATTTTGAGAATTTTTTGTGAAAGGGATGCCACCTTTACTCAGTAGAAACTAGCTTCTACTGTCTACAATAATAAGCAAAATGGATGGAGGTTTTGAAAAATAATGTTCATTTTAAAAGGTTTTATAACATTTGCAAACATGCACTATAAATTATTTGAATTAAGGAAACTTAATTCCAAGATTGTACTTAATAAAATTAAATGAATGATTAAAATTGACTCATACAGATTGTTAATATCTTCTGAATGCTTTGTATTACAAACCATAATTAAAGAAGAGCATGATGTTAACTTTGAACAAATACTGTGACACATGGAATGTTAATTTTCATAACTAAGAGAAGCTACTCAATGAAAGATAGTCTGTTCCCACCTCACACTGGTTTATTGGCTTTTTATTTTGTTAATATGAAGAAAGTGTCCTGGGACTTTCAGAGAAAATGAAAAGTTTAACAACTTTTTACTGTATATATACTTTTAATAGGACTGCTTGATAACTATGAAGAATAGCTGCATCATATACAACTTAAGAAAGTATTCTTTCTAAAATAAACCAAGTGATGTAAGGTTGATATAAAATAAAACTTTTGTAGAGCACAGCTAGCAGAAGTCAAGAAAATTGAATATTCCCAAAATGATACCCATAAAAATAAGAGTAGATTCTACATGATTGCTTAAAAAGTTCCTTGAAAATATTGGAAGATGATCCTAAACTTAGTCTC
This sequence comes from Tamandua tetradactyla, assembly GCF_023851605.1. Lineage (NCBI taxonomy): Eukaryota > Metazoa > Chordata > Mammalia > Pilosa > Myrmecophagidae > Tamandua > Tamandua tetradactyla. The sequence goes on from NC_135330.1 coordinate 150,551,585, forward strand.
CAACACTCAATTTTTGATGTTATAACATACATTATATAGTTGATATAAAACCCGATGTCAATAAAACAACTTTCACAAGAAAACATTTCCATATGTAATAATCCATGCATTATTAAAGTTGTGAACATATGAATATTTAAAGAGTTGGTAAAATATTACCAAACAAATGTTTGGTAAATACAGTTGAGCATATGTTAATTAAGTGTTTATTTATAACATAAAGATATTATAAAATTCATTAAGAAAAACTTAAACTCTAAGAGAGAAAATGGGCAATATGCAAGTGCAAATGATCAATGTATGTATATTTGAAAAATTCGTCTATGGCATTAGCAGTTAAGGCAATGCATATTAAAGTAAAATAAGATATCAGTTTATGTCATTATATTGACACTATTTTAAAATAGGGCTATTCCAAATGTTAGTGGACATGAGAATGAAGTGAGAAATTCTCATGGACTTCTATTGGAAATAAGAATAATAACAAGCTTTTTGGAAACATCTGCAGATGATTATTTGAATACATGAAAACATCTCTGCATTTGATTTTGTTTCATACCTATAAAAACCTTTGTATATATGGATTTGTTCACAATGGTACAAATTATCACTATACACATTTTACAAAATTTCATTAGTTGTTAGCTATTTAACAACTTGCAGCACATTTATTTTTCAAAAAGACAGTATAGTTTTAAATTATTCATATTCTTTTAGGTGAATTTATAGGAGAAATTCAAAATCATCATACCAAAATTTCATAGGAAGAAAAACTAATAATCATATGTAAAAATGTCCATGAAAGATGACCTTTAATCTAGACACAATATGAATTTTATTGTATAAAGAAAACAAGCGAATAATGTGAAAAGTAAGATATTCAAAATACATTTTGCCATTAATAACTGAAATTTAAAACCCAAGACAAAGAAAATTAAAAACATATCCCCTTATACATTTTTATAAAGTAAATCTAAAACTTTATATTAAAAACTTCCATTTTATTCAATAGTTCTAGAAGGAAGATTTTTATAATTTGTCTGAGCCATAAATACTATACACCTACAATTTTATGGAAAATTATTTAAAATATTTCCTGAGTTGTAAATTGTTGTGAATAAAAATATTAGTGACATTAATAAATTGTTACTTCAAATTAAATAGATTAAGATATTGGACATAAAGACAATTTAAATTTTAACCTCAGTGGATAAAATGATGTGCTCAAATATTAATCTCTACTTGTTATTATGTGATTTCAGTCTCATACAGCATAGTAAATATAATAATAGCAATATCCATGGAATAGTAAATCAATAAAGAACAATGCCTTGTAATTGTCATTGACAGTTCAAGAAGCTCAACTGACGATTTGTGTGATTTAGGAATCTCAACTATATTATCTTTTGTTCGATTACTTTAGTTATTTTTCAGAAAATAATTAAAACGTAATGAAACATAGACATTACTGACTTTAAAAATTAAAAGAAATGGACAAGTGCCATCAATATTCTTCAACCAAAATTAAAGCATATTACCTAAACGCATTTCAGAGCTACCTAATGATTCTACAAGCTGTTCAAACAAGATAGGAGAGCTGCTATTACACCTTTTGAAAATCTTCTTGAACAAAAGAATGTTTTAATGTTTAATTAAGCTTAATTAAAATTAGCATAACAGTTTATTGACAATCAGTGGTTGCTCTCAACAAAAATAATATATTGGTTGGTAACTATGAAAAGTAACCATATTGCCTTGAGAATACGGTCTTAATATAACCTGCTGTAAGACCTTCCTATCTGTCTACCTTGGATAGAATACTGAAAATGGTATCTAGCCAACTGGGGGCTATCTTCAAAGTATTTAGCATGGACACAAGTCATAGTGCTAAAATAAATAGGTGTTGAAGTCTGGGAAAATCACTGGTGAGAGCTCAAAGACAGGGAAAAGGGAATATTTATCATCTTGAGGTAAAAGCTATTTTCATTGATTTAGAAACAAGCCTGGTCAGCACAGGAACAGATTTAATATTAATGTTGGATCTATGAACTGAGATTCCAAAGAAAATTCAGAAATGTTTGTGGTAACTTGAAGTCTGTTTACCTTGATACACTGATATATGTATCTCCTAGGTTTAGGGACAAACTTTCACTCAAGTCTGAAAAAATCTGAAAAAGACTTTTGTATAGTCTTTAAGTATGCATAGGTCTGAAGAATTATGTATAGTTAAAATATATTATAAAAATAAATATATATGAGAGTAAAAGTTTTAAGGTTTTCTAAGAATATAAATGTTAAAAGAGGAAAATTAATTTGTGCAATTGTATCAATAAATTATATTAAAATTATCAACCAAATTTTAATAGTAGGAGTCATATTAAATGTGCCTTCAACTTATGATGCAATCAACAGTAGCTGCAATACCCCATACTGACAAAGTAATCAATATTTTGGTAAACATTTTTGAGTCTACATATATGACAGACATATGACTGATTTCCTTTTGTTATTGATTTTGAGCTGTATCCAGTTTTCAAATTAGAGTAACAAAAGTTTGATACAGTGAATTGAGAAATGGTCCACATTTGGTGGAAAAAATTGTGAGGAAGAAGAAAGAAAGTGAGACCAGTTCTTGAAACAGAATTGGGTCAAATAATAGGTTTAATTAAAATATGCCCAAGATAAATATTTAGTTTAATATAAAGATAATCTTTGCTTATCTAAAAGCTTAGTGACATCCTATAACTTTCCAAAAGCAATATTGGTATAACTCCTACATATTAAAGAAAAAAGAACTAGTCTGGGACATCTTCTTTACTAGATACAGAAATTCACATTCCAGTTAGGTCAATAATCAAACTAAGCTTCTTTGCGACTTAACAATTAAGGACATACTTTCATGTTCATTCCTAAGATGTTTGAAATGAAAGTAAGAGGATAAAATGATAAAGTAATGCATAAATTCACAATAACAGAGAGAATAAGGAAGGAGATGGGAGCAAATTAGAGATGCAAAAAAAGTGGTGGATGATGGATATCTTGGGACAAGAAAAAATTGACTTACAAATCAAAATTATTTATTGTTTTAAGTGTCTGCTGGGAGTAGAGACAAAGTTAAGTCAGTTAATTCATGCCATGAAATAGGAGATATTATCAGAAATTTGAAGCAACAAGAGAGGTGCAGGATAGCATGTCAGTATTCAGGAATGCCTAAGAGACTGTGGAAATATTAAACAATTGGATGTCTACTCCTAGCCTATATAGCCAGATGAATCCCCCTTCATTCACATTTTCAGAAGGCTAAAGATTTGCTAACATATCATGTTACTTTAGAAAAGAAGCTCATCAAAGAGAATCTCATCTGAGGAAAGCCAAGATATGCTTAGGCATCTTTCTGAAAACAAGGGTAAAATGTTAAGGCACATTTATTTCATAGTAAACACTTTCCCACTGTCCTCTTCATGCTTGCAGATACTGTGCCAGTTTGAATCTGTGGTGGACCACAGAAAATCCATGTCCTTTAATCCTCATTCAATATTGCTGGCTGGAAGCATTTTGATTGTTCCCATGGAGACATGACCCACGCAATTGTGGGTGGTAACTTTTGATAAGATACCTTCCATGAAGTTGTGACTCCACCCATTAATTCTTTGTAAGAGAAAATATTTTGGAGAGAGTCCCTTTTTAGAGTCATGAGAAAGCCACAGCAGAACACTGTAGAACAATGAAGTAGAATGTCCACCAGCCAGCGACTTTTGGAAATGAAGAAGGAAAATGCCTCATAGGGCATTTTTGAAACAAGAGGCCTGGAGAAAAAGCCAGCAGATGCTGCCATTTATGCCATGTGCCCTTCCAACTGAGAGAGAAACACTGAATGTCAACGACCTTCTTCAATCAAGGTACCTTTCCCTGGATGCCTCAGATTGGATATTTCTATAGATTTGTTTTAATTAGGACATTTTCTCGGGCTCAGAAATGTAAACTAGCAACTTATTAAATTCCCCTTTTTAAAAACCATTCCATTTCTGGTATATTGTATTCCAGCAGCTAACAAACTAGAACAGATACCAACTACCAAACCTATATCCTAAGCATGACTTTTTATAGGTCAGGGAAAGGGATCACTGGGCAAGGAAATACACCTTCAGATATGATTACTGGAATCCTCAAAGTGTTCAGAACCATAATTCCAAGTCCAGAGTAAAACAAGCTTGTAAGAAGATTCAAAATTTCAATCCGTCACTTTTGCGCTTTACTTATTTATTTTTTATAGAACAATCATGTATAAAATATAAGATTCTCATATACCGCCACTCTTCCATTATTAACACCTTTCCCTGGTACAGTTTATTTGTTACAATTGATTAAGTACTTTAAAGTAATCATATACAACTATAGTTCATGGTTTAACTTTGGGTGCATTGTTGTGTGGTGCAGTTCCATGGATTTAAAAAAAAAATTCTATTACCATATATACAACTTAACATTTCCCTTTTTAAACACATTCAAATAGGTATTTTAGTGGTGGTCAATCTAGGGATTTCAGATATTTGACCGAAACCTCTAAAATGAAAATCAGATACAAAAACACATTAAATGAATAGTCAAGGAAAAATATAAAATAAAGGAACTCAGAACAGAAAAGATTCAGAAATACTGCATAATTCAGATTAACTTTAAATCATAATTAATAGACTCAAAATCTAAGGAATGGATTTTCATACCTGATAATAGTTCATTACTACTGAAAAACAAAATTTTCCTAAAGATAAAACTGTAAAATAAAAGTCCCGGAGAATAAGATTGAGGAAGTCTCCTAGTAAATGGAACAAAATACAATAGAAGAAAATATAGTAGAAAAGTAAAGAAAATTAGAGGGTCAGTATAGGAGGTCTAATATCTAAGAATTTAAAGGAGATCTCAGGAAATTGTGGGTAATAAATTATTAGAAAATTGTTTTATGCATGTTTCTCTGTACTGAAGGGTACACATTTCCAGAAATAATTGAGTCTATGGAGAGTTCAACAAAAATATTACCAATGTATATCTTCATGAAATATTAAAATTTCATTAAAAATAAGTAAATAGAAGTTACCCCTAAAAGGCAGAACACTGACATAACAAAGGTGAGGTATAAAATTGCCTTTGGGATCCTGACAAGCAATTTGTAAATTAGAGGACAGTGTAAAAAGACTTGACTCCAACGAGAGAAAATTATTTTTAAAGAATCATTGTATATAAAGCCAAACATTTAATGAAAAATCATGTTAGTAAACAGACATTTGTCACATATACGTACCATAAATTTTAATTTCCTGTCTCTCAATTTTCTACCTGAAGGTCATCCAGCAAAATTAAGAATTAGGAAAAAACAAACAAACAAACACAAAACAGACAAATATGAGATCCAGAAAGCTGTTGTTCTAGTTTGCTAGCTGCTGGAATACAATATACCAGAAACGGAATGGCTTTTAAAAAGGGGAATTTAATGAGTTGCTAGTTTACAGTTCTAAGGCGAGAAAATGTCCCAATTAAAACAAGTCTATAGAAATGTCCAATCAAAGGCATCCAGGGAAAGATACCTTGGTTCAAGAAGGCCGATGAAGTTCAGGGTTTCTCTCTCAGCTGGAAGGGCACATGGTGAACACAGCATCATCTGCTAGCTTACTCTCCTGGCTTCCAGTTTCATGAAGCTCCCCAGGAGGCATTTTCCTTCTTCATCTCCAAAGGTCACTGGCTCATGGACTCTCTGCTTCGTGGTACTGCAGCATTCTCTGTTGTCTTTGAATCTCTCTCTCCAAAATGTTTCCTCTTTTATAGGACTTCAGAAACTAATCAAGACCCACTCAAATGGGTGGAGACATGTCATCCCCTAATCCAGTTTAACAACCATTCTTAACTAAATCACATCAACCAGGGAGATGATCTCATTACAGTTTCCAACATACAGCATTGAATAGAGATTATTCTACCTTTATGAAATGGGATTTGTATTAAAACATGGCTTTTCTTAGGGGGCATGCTTCCTTTCAAACCAGCACAGCTGTAATTCCAAATAGGAAAGAGTCAAAGAATTTTCTCAGGATGAGGTTGACAGGAAGTACCAGAGTAGCCAAGGTCTGGAGAGTAGTCATCCAGATTAACTCTGAGATAGGGAGCACATTTTATAGTCTTAGCACATATTGTATTATAATAATAATAACACCAACAACAGCAACAGCAACAATGCAGAAATTGCTGAATTTTACCATTGTGAAGATCAATTTTGAGATTTGTATTAGTATAGATAAAACTGGTTTCAAAGACAAATTTAATCTTCTACAGTACATATTTTCCAGTTTCATGATGCAAGTTAAAGTTGCATTCAAAAGCAAAATAGCATTTGGTAGAAGTATAGGTATTTTGTGTTACACAAACAAAATTGCATTGAATGCCAGAAATTACATATGCAAATATCTGTCTCAATTTGGATTTCTCCATATTCACAGATGATTTATAAATAAATCATTTAAAAAAATAGAAAGCTCAGGATAAAAGTGCCATGATATAAGAGGTATATAATTCAGAATAGGTGAAAAAAACAATTTAAAAGATAATCACATCTAGAAAATATTGACTTCGCAAAAAAAGAAAAAAATATATATATTATTCCCATATTTGCCTATCATATGGCGATGTCCTCATCTGATTAGGTCAAGTCTTGAGAATTAGGCCAGCACAGTTACCTTTTATATTTCTATATGAAAAATTGGTAATAAATATCAATATGCAAAACTCCTTGATGGCAAAATCACACTTATAACCAGAAAGAGTACGAAACCCTTGACTTTATATCTATGTCACGTAGATTTGATAGGGGGTAGGTCTGCAGGTCTGCATTGGGATGGTGCTCCCAGTTATCAAAGGCTAGATTCCATTTATCTAATTGTCCTATGGTGCAAAGTAGTCTTTCTTAAGTTTATTTGATGATCCCAGCTCCACACACTTTATCTACATTAGGCCAGCTAAGAGGGAGGTAAGGGGATATCAATGTATGCTTCCTTCACTCTATTTTTCTCAATAAACATTTTTGGATGCAGTTTTGCATTTACAGAAAGGTTATGAAGACTACACACAGTTGCCGTATACATTACACCCAATTTCCTCTATCCACAGCATCTGTCATTATGATGGTACGTTTGTTATGATTAATGAACACATATGGATACATTACCATTAAGCCCATACTTTACATATTTCCCTAGTTTTTACCTAATTTCTTTTTCTGTTCCAGGATCCGATTACATTTTATTCATTATGTCACGTTAGGCTCTTCTTATCTGTTTCAGTTGCTAAGACTTTCTTGTTCTGATGATGCTGAAAATTTTGAGACATATGTGTCAGATAGTTTGTAGAATGTCCCTCAATCAGGATTTGTGTGATGTTTTTGTAATGATTAGACTGAGGTCATATGTTTTAATGAAAAGACCATAGAGGTAGTTTCTTAGCCATAGAAAACTTTAAAAGTGAAAACAGATCCTTCTTCCAGTTGCTGAGATGCATGACAGAAAAATCCTGAGGAAGCTCATTTGTTTGCTATAATCATTCATCTCCTTTCACCAGAAATTAAATATATGTTCCTGTCCCAGAACTATGCGAAAAGGTCATTTTCCTCTTTTTGTCAGGGAGTAGAGAAAATTCAAGTCAAGGCAGAAACTCCAAGGGGAGTCGCTGCATATGAAACTGAAACTTTCATAAACCATTGCATTTTAACAACTTTTCAAAAGCTAAAATTACCTCCTAAGATATAGAGTTTCAACCTTAATTTGAGGAAAATCCAAAAACTCTATGCATAGCAGATGGTGTGGATGGATAATTTCCACTATGATAGAAATTGGGGGTGGAAATTCAGATGACATATATTTTATTTTCAGTGTTCCCTTTCAAACAATTTAAGCTTTTAAAATTTAGCATATGTCATTTTCCTAAGCCAATAAAGATTGTCAAATACTATAGAAAGAAAGGATTATACTGAGAAAACAAAATTGAAAAATACATGGCAAACAATGTTAGTAGTAGTACTGTATAATAGAATTGAAAATCAGAAAAGAAAAAACATTATAATACAATATAAAATATTACCAAGTCATCAGTTTTGGGGAAAAATATTTGCCTTAGTTAGGAAAGTACTGCAGTTTAAAATAGCAAACCATCATTTTCACTTTTAGAGCTATTAGAGGAAGAAAGTATGTAATCAAATTATTAATGTTCATGAATATGGAAAAAATATATTTTATATAATTTTAAACTGGTATTTTAAAATTTTGTATCAGAGACTTTAAAATCTATTATTACACAAATACTTTAATTCTAAGATGTCTCCTAAAAAATTATCAAGGTACTGTATCAATGGCTGCATGCTTTTATATGATTATTTAAATAACAATTTGCTTCTTCACTGCTGGGTTTGATTCATGTTTGATCCACTATAATTTGACACACTTTTTCAGTGGTCTACTTGCACATTTTTTCTGACTTTAGCTTTCAGCAGCAATGACACTGAGGAAGAATTGTTTCTATTTATAGTATGCTTTTTCTTGGCCTACTGTATTCTTATCAACTTTTTTTTTCTCCTAATTTCCTTCAATGCCCCTGTGTAGGATGCAAGCTACATTAGAGCAGATATTTTTTTTCGTTTTGTATTTTATTAATTGGTAAAATATATAATCCTCTGTCAATAGTTAGATAATTATTTGGGGAAACTGTTGAAATGGAATTCATACTTATATTTAGCATATCACATCATACAAAGAGAAAAAAACTATAAAAATGCGAAGATGGTGTCAACAATTTGTAAATTTATAATATGCATTTAAAGATTTTTATGAAGATCACTTGGGGAAATCAGTGTAATCCAATCGTTTGGCCAGTGTTCTGGTTTAAAAGGATGTATGCCCCCTAGAAAAGCCATGTTTTAATCAAAATCCCATTTCATAAAGGTAGAATAAAACCTATTCAATACTGTATGTTTGAAACTTTAATCAGATCATCTCCCTGGATGATGTGATTTAGTCAAGAGTGTTTGTTAAACTGGATTAGGTGATGACATGTCTCCACCCATTTGGGTGGGTCTTGACTGGTTTATTGGAGTCCTATAAAAGAGGAAATATTTTGGAGAATGAGGAGATTCAGAGAGAGCAGAGCAGAACAACATAGCCATAAGAAGCAGAGTCCACTAGGTAGCAACGTTTGGAGATGAAGAAGGAAAATGCCTCCTGGGGAGCTTCATGAAACAGGAAACCAGGAGAAGCTAGCAGATGACACGGTGTTCGCCATGTGCCCTTCCACTTGAGAAAGAAACCATGAACTTCATTGGCCTTCTGGAACCAAGGTATCTTTCCCTGGAGGCCTTTGATTGGACATTTCTATAGACTTGTTTTAACTGAGACATTTTCTCAGCCTTAGATTATAAACTAGCAACTTATTAAATTCCCCTTTTAAAAGCCATTCTGTTTCTGGTATATTACATTCTGGTAGCTAACAAAGTAGAACAGCCAGTAAAGCAAGTCTTCTACTTATTACAATTTTGTTTTATTAGGACTGTTCAATTGCAACCCTTTGTGATTGCAATAATTTATTCAGTTCCAAAACCAGATTTGCTCTTTAATAGATTACAAATTTCTGGAAGGTAGTGACCACATTCTATAGGCATTTACATTTTAGTACCTTTTCACATTGATGGGAGAATGTGTTGGGCCCATATATTGTGAAGCATTGTTTTTTTAATATGCCAAGAATCATCATGTGTATATCTGGATTGAATGAATGAATGTTATCCTCAGAGTAAAAATTAGTTGAATGAATAAAGAGATTCAGACATTTTCATTTCAGCTGACGATTTGTTTTCCTAAATCTAGCCACATTTTCTCAAAAGAAAAAAAAATGAATGTAATTTCATCTAATCAAAATTCTGTGTGATTTTCTCTTCCAGGAGGGATGAAGGAAGTAGCCAGAAACAGATCAGTGCTTTGAGCTAAAACGACTTGAAATCTTGTATAAAATATATAAATATTCTCTTTTAATGCAGCAGAGAACTGCTGAAACAACCAGAAATAGAGATTCTAAATCATCATAGAGGGAAGAATATTGGAGAGATAAATTGACAGTCTGCAGTTGGTTTGGCCTTAGAATATTTAACAATTCAGGATTTTGGCCAGAGGCTGAGAATATGGGATTTGAACCTTGGAAGTTGAATGATGAGTGAGAGAGAAAGTGGCAGAGCTTGTTGTAGGCATTCCGGGGAGCTCAAGAACATAGGTGGATTTCACAAAGGACATTTGCTGTAAACCAGCCTATGTCAGATTGGAGGCTAAAACTTAAAAGGAAAGACTCTACAAAGTAGAGCAGTATTTTATTTATTTTGGAGGGAGAGGGGGACTTTGTACATGACAAAATGAAAAATGGGGATGCCCTGAGCTCAACTGAAAAATTTGAAAATCCTAATCAAAACTGAGTTAAATTCAGCCTTACTTGGGCTGAAAAATTGCCTCCATATAGCAGTGTCCCTCACTGGACAAAGGTGGACTCCTGCCGTTACTTCTGCCTACTGAAGGGAAAGGGCGAGCCCTCTAACATGAAACGTAATATCATGTAAAGCCTCTAAAATGTTTTATTGGTAATGTCTAGTATTCAATAAAATATGTTCCATGATAGCTGGAAAAAATAAATTCTTTCTAAGTTCCAAGAGCCCAGGAATAGTTTATGGCATTATTTATGCAAAGACAGAAATTCTTTAGCTATTATCTTTTATATTTGCTCATTTTATTTTTCTTCATTTGAAAAAAATGGTGAAATTGTTTCCTAAAGCAAGTTGACATTAAAATATTAGACTTTAAGATGTTTGTCAGAAGTCAAAAAGCCAACAATATTTAATTATTACTAATGATGAGAGGCCATTTTGAAGAGACTTAGCAGTTCTCTTTACACTGCCTCTTAAATCACAATTAGCGTGAATATGTTCTTTCTATACACATATCCAAACTATATCTAACATTATATTTGATCAAAATAGTGAATATATTAAAACAAATAAAATATATTAAATGTAAATTTAAACAATATTTTGTATATATAGAAGATAAATTTAATATTTTCATATCCTAATACCTGGAATTAATTATTTAAGTATATCAGAAAAAATGTGACTTTTTCCTTTCCTAATTTCTTTCTCACTCAATCATAGAATTAGTGATAAAAATTCAAAATTTGCCCTTCATTGACTCATTTTTAAATGTACTTACTTGAATTATTATATTAGTATGTTTAAATCACTATTCAAAAATATTCTGATAAAATGTATATAGTATATTGTTTCTGCATAGTAATATTTTCTGTTATTCCAATTGCCTAATATTTTCCTATCACAACCATGTGGGAAGAGAGGATGTTATTTCCATGGTACTGATATGAAAGGACTTTTTATGGCTCAAAATATCCCATTTATCCTGATGACTCAAATTCAGTGTTTCAGATTTACTAATTTTATGCCTTCTCTTTCATGTCATTTTTTAGCATTAAAATATGGTTGATTGATATATTTTTATCCTGACAGAAGGGACTTGGAGAAACATGATTATACCATGTGCTATGGATAAAAGCATAGCAAGGAGGAGGGAAAGGCACTGACTACAATGTCTTGTTTAATATTGGGTAGTCCTACAGTTTGTAAGGTATTTTATCTTGGGGATCCAAAGATATATTACTTTTAATTTTCAGAAATTCCTCTTTTAAGAGGAAAAATACTAGTGTTGAAATATGCTCTTACAGCTAATTGTTTTCTTTTTTTGCTACCATTATTTACTAAATAATGACATTTAAACCCATATTAAATTATTAAAACTTCCAGTTACTCAATTCATACCAAAATAGTAAACCAAAAGGTCATAAATAATCATTTTATCTTCCAAATAAGAAATTTCCATAATTACTTTTATTTACTTATTCCCCTCCTTGTTCCCAAACAAAATTTTATATTGCTCTAGCATACCAAAAAAAGTAGGAGGGATAAAAAGTGAGAAAGAAAAAAAAACAATATTAATGGAAGTTATACAAAGTTGAACCATTTTTATTACCATTATTGATATTAATTATGAATATTGTTATTAATAAAAAATGAACTCCATAGAAAATTATTTTTCCTTTATCATACTATTGCATTTGCCTTTATCTGAAATCTATTCAGTACATTTTGGTGAATATAGTTGCATGTTTTTCCTTTCATTTTCATTTTATATCAATAACTGCTTTTATTTCCAAATGATGTCTTTAATATAAACTTACCATGGAAACACTAATTAGTTGTTTGAAGAGAAAGTTACGAAGGAGGAGTTAGAGAGAAAGTAAGATAAATTTATATTAAGTGGAATTTTTTGGTGAAGGAAATTCAGAATACTTACCTTCTAACACTGAAAGTCATCATTGCATGATAATGCTAGATTTTAGGATATCAAATAGCATAAGTATTTTTAAATTTGTTATATTTGAAATAGAAATAGTGGGCTAGATTGAAAAGCTTACGATTTATATTTTGCTTCAAAGAAACTGTAATAGAGCCAATTGTGATCATTCTGATTCCATCTCATCTCCCAGTACTGACTATGTTGAAAACCCACGGGTAGCAGAGAGATAGAAATCATATTCACAGACCTCACAGTGCACCACAGCAGGCACCCTACGCAATAGATTCAAAACAGCTCCAAGCAATTATTTTACATGAAGACCTAAAGGTAAAACCTTGCCCCATCATAACCCATGAAGAAAAATAGATTAATCCATTTCACAGCATAAAATTGATGTTGTTAGGATTATCCTCATGCCCAGATTTTAACTGAACAAGCCACTTTTTTGTAGGATTGCACTGCATCTATTTTAGCCAAATATGAAAATATGACCAACTAATCATTAATTTATTTCTCTTATTTGACCAATAAAAAATGTCCACTTTTGGAAATACAAACTTGACCATTTTTTGCTAATATTAGTAGACAGCACAGTATACTTACTAATAAAAAGTTGGTAAATATTTTTGCCATTATCAGAATTTTTAGCCCTAAATTTTTACATGCAACATTTTAAAATTTCACAGTGTAGGAAGAATGATAATTCCTCAATATTTCAAATTGATGAGTGTGCTGGTGATGTTTGCGTACTATATGATACCAAATTTCAAATTTCATATAAGATTATGTAGTCAGAATGAATTTTGACTGTTTTGACCAGTTCTATAAAATTTGACCAGTTCTGTAAAATTAAAGAACTGTTGCTGTTAAAATTGCCAACAAATTGCTGAGCCTTCCTCTACAATGCTGACAACAGTGAAGAAACATCTCATCTTCAAATGCTTGCCTGGATAATTTGGTTGATGGTGGTGACTTGAGTTTTTGAAATGATGTCATAAATTCAAAATTTATGCAAAGATTTAAGATAACACTTCATTAGAATTTTCAGAAAATCTGAAATTTCCCTTTCTGCAATTTATTTTTTGTTTTTAATTTATATTGTATGTAACCAGAAGGGATTTGAGAAAAATTTACTTTGACACTTTGGATTCAAAAATGTGTCAAAGGAGCAAGGTGATTTACTTTAAGGACTATATAAACGTGCTCTCTATGTTTTGCCGTCAAATTTTATTTAATAAAATTCTGATTCAGCATCTTTTACAAGTGGAACAAGGGGAAGCTTGTTGTAGCATTACCGTATTTAAATATTAGCACTTCATGAGACATCAAATCTGTTACTCTTCAACAGGTTTGAGCTTTCTGTTCATTCAATCCTGGTATTGGTGGTTTTGCTATGTAGGCGTGATATGTGCAAATTGAGTATTAAAACATCTCCTTAATTAAAACTGCTTATAAACACAGCAAAGCAATTATTCCATGTTTTTTTTGAAAATTTGTTATAAATTTTGTATGTCAACATTTTTATATGCCAAAAGAATGATGAAAGTGATTTGCTACCTAATTATAAAAATTCTACTAATTGAAGCTACAATTACTTTACTTCGTGATTTTCATCTCAGCATGCATACATATTTTTCTGTATGACCAAAATGACCAAAATACCATTATATACTCATAATTTTAATGCCATCTCATATTCAGACCATGCTGTATGTTCATCTATTATATGTAAAATGTCCTTTACAGGATCTAATTCAGCACAGTTCATAGTACCTGGTATTGAAGTCCACTTATTTTCAAAACTGCCTCTTTAAAGGCACTGACTTGTTGAAGAGACCAATCAGCCTTGCAGATGCTCCAACCTGGATGTGACTAGTTGCTCCTTCGTGTTATCACTCAGCTTGTTTCTCTATCACCTGTGTATTTAATAACTGAGAATGTAGAGCAAAAAGATTAATTCAATTCAAAAAGATTAAATTCAAGCTACATGTCCTTGGCTGGGATGCATCATATGTGATATTTTGTATTTCACATTTTATCACATTAATGAGCATATTTTTTTAATTCTGAAGGATGCTTTAAGTGATCGGAATCTGAATCTTCCAATATGCAATTATATTAACCCCACTACACAAGACAATGTGCCGTAAAACATTCAATTTGAAGCACAAGAGTATGTAGTTCTTATCATCCATTTATCTCACATTTTAATACCAAAAGACAATCCAAACCTCAAATGCCGATTCTCATAGGGGTTTAAAAATGATTATTTTTTAATATTTTTATGTATGTTTTTAAAGTTTATTAGTTTGCATTCTCTCTAAAATGAGCTTTACTTATCAAATTCTACTGGGAAGGCAGTCATATATATATATATATATGCAAACTTATATATATATATATATATATATATATATATATATATATATATATATGCAGTGTTAGGTCTTCTCTGGGGTTTCAGTTTCAAAAAATAATTATATCATTGATAGATTTCGTGGTTACATTGTTATATAATGTGGATATGTAGCAAAATGTATATGATTTGCTTTAATACCATATAGTAAAAGGTCCATTTCCACCTCATGACTGATTTGAAATACAGCCTATATTGGTTAATAAATGAATATTACATTTTGTTGTTTCTTATAACCTTCATAAAATATTTTACTGCATCTATGTGATGATATTAAGAATTACTGATTGCATATGTATAATGGAATGATTTCTAAATGTTGGGTTAGTTTCTTTTTTTTTCTTTAATTAATAAAAAAATATATATATTTTACTGTATGTTAAATCCCATTACTGCTCTTCGTTTTTCCAGATCTGGGTGTTCTTGCTTTTATAAGTTTTCACATGTATTATAGAAATAGTTTGTTTATAGGAAATTATATCATATGGAAATGTTTGTTGTGATTATATTTTACAAATTAACATAGGAAAATTCACATTTTTATAATGTGTTTCTATATCCAAGTATGGAATATTTCTTCCATTTTTTTCAAGTTTATTTTGCATCCTTCAGAATGTACTAAATGTGGCCTAAGGTAAACATTATATGCTTATTGATAAATTTTATATTATTTGTCTGTTATAGAACATTACTGATTTTCCTTCATTCTATTTTCTGATTATCATTTCTATTGATTTAATTTTAGAGAGTAATTTTTCATCTTTCTAATATATCTCTAATGTAATTCTATTTTCTGTTTAGTCATAATTCTATCAATTGTGCACACGCAAATAAAATATTCAAACTAGTTCTAAATATTATCATAAATCATCTTTTTGTCATTGTTTTTTAAAGTGCATTCTCAAAATGGAAGAGTGGAGCCCTCAGGAGTGCACGGACAGAGGAACTGGGTCAAGGAAGTAAGTCAAGCCATGTTCCATGAACATCTACCATGACTCACCCTGCCCCTGCCCCTCAACTTGCTACTTACCCCAACCCTATGCACCTGAACCGTGTAACCTGCCCACCCCAGGATGCTCCAAGCACCCCAATCCCAATCCCCAACCAAAGCACACCCTACCCAACACCCCAAGCACAGGTGTACCTGCCCCAGTTCAAAACACCTTTCCATGAAAGTGCACAGTCCTGTCCCTCCAGAGACCTACCCACCTGTGGCCAGATCCTCTACTCTCACTGCCACCTCTCTGCCCCCTGCAGGCAGTTACCAGCATGTGAAGGCTGGCAATGCATACCTTCATACCCAACCTACACCCACCCTAACTCATACAGTATACAAAACTTCACCCCACCCATCCTTTGACCTCTGCACACATGTAGTTCAATTTATGCACCCAGCATATCCGCGCATGCGCATGCATATATCCCTGTCATGCCCCCCAACTCTGGGCAAGTACTGATCTGTGCATTCGGGCCACACCTGCCCCCAGCTCACTCAAGCTTGACTCTAGCCCATTGCACCTGAACTCTCCACACGCATACAAGGGCCCAGCACCCTAGACCAGCACACACACAGATGCTTCCCCAAGACTGCACACCCACACAGTTACATCCTACCCTCCACCTGGTGCTCATGTAATCGTGCAGCGACCTCTTGATTCATGCATCCGAACCCCCTGCCCCACACACATGCACCCTTATCCAACCCCCAGGAACAAGCGTCCTGCTTTCACACCTGGCAGGTGTTCACATGGACATCTGTGTTACACAGCCTCTGTCCTGTACATGTGCACCCCTACTCCATCCCCCTTACATCTATGCACCCATGCCAGGCCCCACCCACCCTAAATCAATCACTCCTGACCCATGTCCTGTAATCCCTGTGGACTGTTGCCTGCCCCTACACATTACAGCATCCACATACTGGCCCCCTGGATCTCTTGCCCTGTGCAAGGACACACGTGTGCCTTACCCACCCTGTGCCCCAAACTCTGTGATGCCTGTCCACACCCTGATACTCACAACACCCATGCTCCATGTGCTCACTGACATCCTGCCTGTACAACAGCCCTTATGCATCCATATAGCCCTTCATCCACCTCCTAGTGTGCCCTGCCTATAAATCCCCCATACTGAACCCTCCTCTTGTGTTCCAAGCCTGTATGAGCTGCATTACATTCTCACAGTGCCCACACGGCACCTTCACAATCCTGTGTCACACACCCCATGCTCGCAGGTGTCAGCATAGCATCCCCAACCTGTTCCTTTATGCAGTGCAGCCTGTCACCACACAGTTGTTTCCCACCCGGTGGCCTGCGCCTTGATCCAAGCTCATTCCACAAATACAAAGCTTTGGAGTACTGAAGAAAATCAACTTCCAAAGTAACCCTTTTGAGATATGTATATGCTTGAAGACAACAGAAGGCCGCTATGCATATTAAGATGCAGACAGATATAGCCCAGCCTAATGATCAAATGAAAACACCGGAGAAGATACAGACATCAGAATACCTAATCAAAGATGTTCATATAACTCTACTAAATAAAATCAGTGGGATGGCTAATGACATAGAGGAGATCAAGAAGACACTGGAAGAGCACAAAAAGAAATTTGAAAGAATAAATGGAAAAATAAAAGATATCACTGAGATTAAAGATACTATAGACCAAATAAAAAAGTTACTAGAGGCACACAATAGCAGATTTGAAAAGAAATATGAAAAAATAAGTGAACTAGAGGACAGTAGAACTAATTTTGAACACACAAAAGAGCGCATGGTGAAAAAGATGGAAAAAATATGAACTAGATCTCAGGGAAATGATGGACAAAACAAAGCACGCAAATATAAGAATGATTGGCGTCCCAGAAGGAGAAGAGAGTAGTAAATGACTAGAAAGATTAGTTGAAGATATAATGAGGGAAAACATGCCCACTTTTATAAAGAACAGAAAACATGAAAATCAAAGAAGCCAAATGAACTCCAAATAGAATAAATCCAAATAGGCCTTCCCCAAGACAAATATTAATCAGTTTATCAAATGTCAAAAAGCAGAAAATACTGAAAGTGGTAAGATTGAGGCTGGCCATGGTGGCTCAGTAGGCAGAGTTTTCGCCTTCCATGCTGGAGACCTGGGATTGATTCCCTCTGCCTGCCCATGCCAAAAAAAAAAAAAAAAAAAAAAAAAAAAAGAAAAAGATACAGGTTGGCAGAATGGATTAAGACATATATTTCAACTATATGTTGCTTGCAAGAGACTCATCATAGACATAAGGGTACAAATAGATTGAAAGATGAAGGATGAAAAAAAATGTTCCATGCAAGTTATAAGCAAAAAAAAAGCAAGAGTAGCTATAATAATATCAGAAAAAATAGACTTTAATTGTAAAACCATCATAAGAGACAAAGAAGGACACAATATAGTAGTAAAAATGTTAATTGACCAAGAAGAAATAATCATAAATGTTTACACTCCCAATCAAGGAGCTCCAAAGTATATGAGATAGACATTGGCAAAACTGAAGGGAGCAATAGACATTTCAATAGTAATAGTAGGAGACTTCAAAACAGCACTCTCCTCTATAGACAGAACAACCAGACAGAGAATCAACAAGGAAATACAGAAGTTAAATTGATAAATGAATTAGACCAAACAGACATATATAGATTATTACACCCCAAAGCACCAGGGTATACATTCTTCTCTAGTGCTCATGGAACATTCTCTAGGATAGATCATGTGCTGTGGCACAAAACAAGTCTTTATAAAATTAAAAACATCAAAATTATCCAAATCACTTTCTCTGATCACAATGGAGATTAGCTGGACATTAATAAACACAAAAGAACAACAATTTCACAAGTCCATGAAGATTAAATAATACACTCTTGAACAATGAGTGGACCAAAGAAGAAATTGCTAGAGAAAACAGTAGCTGTCTGGAGATGAGTGAAATTGTGAATACAACATGTCAGAACTTATGGGATGCAGCAAAAGCTGTACTGAGAGGGAAATTTATTGCCTTAAATGCCTATATTAAAAAACAAGAAAGAGTAAAACATGGGGCCTTAAATGCTTGCATGGAGGAACTTGAGAAAGAACACTGAACTGACCCCATAGCAAATAGGAGAGAAATAACAAAGTTTAAAGCTGAGTTAAATGAATTGGAGAATGAAAGAACAATTGAAAGACTCAATAAAACCAAAAGTTGGTTCTTTGAGAAAATAAATAAAATCTATGAATCACTAGCAAGTCTGACAAAGGAGAAAAGCAAGAGGATGCAAATAAACAAAATTAGAAATGAGATGGGGATCATTGTCACAGACCCTGAAGAAATTAAAAAAAAGATCATATGAGGACACTATGAACAAATATAACCAACAAACTAGACTACTTAGATGAAATGGACACATTCCTGGAAACACACAAACAAGCTACAGTGACTCAAGAAGAAATAAAAGATCTCAACAAACCAATCACAAGTAAAGAGATTCAATCAGTCATCAAAAATATTCCTAGAAAGAAAAGCCCAAGGCCAAGTGTCTTCATAAGGAAATATTATCAAACACCTCCCACCCCCCAAAAAAATTGACACCAATTCTGCTCAAACTTTTCCAAAAAAAATGAGGAAAAATGAATACTACCTAACTCATTTTATGGAGTTAACATCACTTTAATACCAAAACCAATAAATGATGCTACAAGAAAGAAAAACTACAGGCCAATCCCCCTAATGAACGTAGATGCAAAATTTCTCAACAATATATTAATATATCAAATTCAAAAGCATATTAAAAGAATTACACACCATAACCAAATGGGGTTTATATCTGGAATGCCAGGATGGTTCGACACAAGAAAATGTGTTAATGGAGTACAGCACATTAACAAAACAAAAGGAAAAAATTGCGTGATCATCTCAACTGATGCTGAAGAAGCATTCAAAAAAATTCAACATCCTTTTCTAATAAAAACACTTCAAAAGTTTGGAATCAAAGGTAACTCCCTCAAGCTTTCTTAATGGACTCCCCAGTTAGGTCACTGCTTGTGCATAGAAACATAAATGATTTGCCAAATTAATTTTGTAACCTGCCATCTTGCTGAAGTTGTTTATTAGCTCAACAAACTTTGTGGTAGATTTCTCAGGATTGTTCAAATATAATATCATGTCATCTGCAAAAAACAAAAGTTTTACTTCTTCCTTTCAAATTTGCATGCATTTTATTTCTTTTTCCTTCCCGATTGTTCTCACTATAACTTCTAGTAACACGTTGAATAACAGTGGTGACAGAGGGCATCCTTTTTGTATTCCCAAACTTAGGGATGAAAGCTTTCAGCCTCTCACCATTGAGTATGATGCTGACTAACAGTTTTTCATATATGCAGTTGGCTAGGAAGCATGCCTGCTGCAATGAATGATGTTTAATTTAATTGGCTGGTGCTTAAATGAGAGAACACAATGTACCACAGCCCAAGCAGCTCAGAATACCTCATCTCAGCACTTGCAGCTCAGCCCAGGCTTTTGGAGATGGAGAAAGGAATCACCCTGGGGAAAGTTGTTGGAATCCAGAGGCCTAGAGAGAAGGCCAGCAGAGATCACCCTGTGACTTCCCACATAAGAAAGAACCTCAGTTGAAAGTTAGCTGCCTTTCCTCTGAAGAACTATACATCAACTAAATAAATCCCCTTTTATTGAAAGCCAGTCCATCTCTGGTGTGTTGCATTCCAGCAGTTAGCAAAGTAGAAAAGGTATGAATCTTATACAAAGAGTGTGTAATTTTAGGGGGATGTGGGGAACGATATTGCATGCTATGGCCTATTTAACAAGAAAACATCGACAATACTGCAGCAATATCAGGGAGAAAATAATGGGGGGAGGGACAGGAGTTTAAACAATACAAACACAGGGAATCCAGATTAGGAATGAGAGCCTTAAATCCCATATAGTTTATTATAATGCCTAGATATATCCCAGAGTATATTTAGCAGAGAATTAAAAAGTATCAGCAAAGTCACTTGAGGGATGGGGAAAAAATGGAACTATTAAATTTTACCACTGGGGAAACCCCGGATACTGTGCTAAACATTAGGGACACCCAAATCAATAGATGAAGCCTTTGCTCCTGAGGATTGCTCCTGTGAAGCTTATGTAGATAGGGAGAAGCTTAACCTGCCTATAGGTGTGGCTAAGAGTCACCTCTGGAGGCCCTCTTTTATTGCTCAGATGTGGCCTTTCTCTCTCTAAGCCCAACTCTGAATGTGAAACCATTGTTCTCCTCACTACACGGGACATGACATCCAGGGATGAAAGTCTCCCTAATGGCATGGGAGATGACTCTCAGGGATCAGCCTGGCCCTGCCACCATGGGATCAACAATGCCATTCTGACAAAAAAGAGTAAAATAAGTGACATAAATAAATAATTAATGGCTGAGAGAGTTCAAGTACAGTCGAGAGGCTACATTGGATGTCACTCTTATGCTTACTACAGTTAGACATTGCTACTATCATAGCTTGCTAAACCTCAACCAAAATCATTCCTGCCAATCCTAAAGAATTCTTAAGGCATTATATAAGATTCTACAAGGTTTCCATGTACTAGGGTAATTTTCCAAAACCTACAAATTCCAGATGGGTCCCTGGACCACATAAGTCCTGAAATGCAGAGGGACCAATCTCCCCAGAACATCAACTAGTTCCATCCCCCAAACCATATTATCAACAGCCCCTTCCAACATGAAAAAGTTAGAATGGTCATA
The DNA here is from genome assembly GCF_023851605.1 of Tamandua tetradactyla. Lineage (NCBI taxonomy): Eukaryota > Metazoa > Chordata > Mammalia > Pilosa > Myrmecophagidae > Tamandua > Tamandua tetradactyla. Next base: position 150,573,193 of record NC_135330.1, read on the forward strand.
GTCCAAATACCCCTAAAGAGTGGGAAAAAGATAAAAGTTGATGATGGAGTTATACAGAGAAAGTCAGGTTTAACAAAGGAGTATGATTGCTGGATCATTATATTGATGTTTCTTTTAATCTCTAGTATCTTAAAGCAGCTAGAGGTAAAAGCTTAAAGTTGTAGAATTATAACCCATACCAAGCTCTGAAATATTCTGCAACTAATTGTTGTGATATGCTTTGAAATGTATTGCTTTTGTGTAGATATGATATTTTTCACACACAAAAAAAGAAATAAGATGTCAATTGTGATGATAAAAATATATGTGTACCTTCTAGCCTCCAACATTCTGGAGCAGATAAAGGAAAATCTGGGATGATGGAATGGTAGCCCATGACAAACTCTGGGATCTGTCCTGTAACTACCTGTTGAAGAGTGCTTTGAAGACTATTGCTTTTTCCTTTTTTTGCCTTGTGTATATGTTATATTAAACACTAAAAAGTTAAAAAAAAAAAAGTGCATTCTCAATACCAAACAAAACAACCTACAGTGTTTCTACTTTGGTAATCTCAAATTACCTTCTCTCAAACTATATATCTTATAATGTTACATCAGTGATTGGGAACAAGATGGATGCCCTTTAGCCAGTGAATAGATAGCTGTGAAAATCCATAAAATAAAATAATATCCAGCAATAGAAATGATTGAAATTTCAGCTTATACAATAGGAATGCATTTCAAATGCATTACACTTGAGTAAATGAAGCCACACACTAAAAATCTTCATACTGTACAATCCCATTTATATGAAATTCTGGGAAGTATAATCATAAAGGGACAGAAAACAGGACAGGGAGCTCAGGGATGAAAATGAGAAGAGTTAAATCACAAAGGGACATTGAAGGAGAATTATGGTAGGAGTGGCATTGTTTGGTATCTGGCCAATGGTGCAGAATTTATATTTCATTTGCCAACAGCCATCAAATTTTATACCAAAATATTTAATATTACTGTGCATAATCCTAATCCACCACTACCTGTTACAATAACAATATTGAAAAAAACATTTCTCACTCATCACTCTTGCAAAGTTGTTGAGTGACAGGTAGTCCCATGTTTTGTTAGTGGGAGCAAATTAGCATGAAGGAGGATTTGCAAATACCTGGGCAATCTACAGATGCACTTTCCTTTGATCAATCTGTTTAGCTTCTTAGAATCTACCCAGAATTAACACTTCCAATGACAAGAAAATTTATTCACTGTATCATTTTTGTGAGATCTAAAATATTTATGAGAAGTTATATTCTAAAGCACAGAAGAATGGTTAAACAAATTATGGTGCATCCACAAAATGGAGTATTATAGAGCTGTAAAATGTGAGAGACAGATCTACATGGACTTATTCCCAAGATACTCTCAAGTGAGAAAGCATATATATATATGAAAGCAGAGAATATGAGAAAATATGCTTATTTGGCAAAGGAAATTTCAAAAAAGAGAGATTAAACAGACACTAATGTGACTGTAACCCTTAGGGGGTCTGCTGGCTTGAAAGGATGTACGGACTCTAAAAAAGCCATGTTTTAATCAAAATCCCATTTCATAAAGGCAGAATAATCCCTATTCAATACTGCATGTTTGAATCTGTAATTAGATCACTTCCCTGGAGATGTAACCCAATCAAGAGTGGTTGTTAAACTGGGTTAGGTGATGACATATCTCCATCCATTCAGGTGGGTCTTGATTGGTTTACTGGAGTCCCATGAAAGAGGAAACATTTTGGATAATGAGAGATTTGGAGAGAGCAGAGAAGAACGACATAGCCACGAGAAGCAGAGACCCCACAAGCCAGCGACCTTTGGAGATGACAAAGGAAAACACCTCCTGGGGAGCTTCATGAAATAAGAAGCCAGGAGAGAGAAAGCTAGCAGATTTCTCTCATCATATGCCCTTCCAGTAGAGAGAGAAACTGTGACTGTGTTTGCCATGTGCCTTCTCACTTGAGAGAGAAACCCTGAACTTCATTGTCCTTCTTGAACTAAGGTATTTTTCCCTGGATGCCTTGGATTGGACATGTCTCTAGACTTTTTGTAATTGGGACATTTTCTCGGCCTTAAAACTGTAAACTAGCAACTTAATAAATTTCCCCTTTAAAAAGCCATTCCATTTCTGGTATATTGCATTCCAGCAGTTAGCAAACTAGAACAGGGGGTAATGGATAAAGTGACAAATGTGAAAGAAGGGGTAGCAAATGAAACAATGGGATAGATTGGTGGGAATAAAGAGCAAGTTGGTACTTCTTTGAATATATTTTTTTATATAGTTCAGACTCTTTGAACTCTAGAAACATTTCATTTATGCAAAAAATAAATTAATAATAAAAATTAGCCAGTATGTGGTGAGAAAAATATTGTATTGTAGGATGTTATATAGTCATATAACTGGAGAAAGATGACATTTTAAAGGATGCATTAATAGCCTTACAGAGGAAGTACATATTGAGTTGTTGAACATTTTATTTGCTAATGCTGCTGGAATGTGGAACATCAGAAATAAATTGGCTTTTATAAAGGGGATTTATTTAGTTACACATTTAAAGTTCTTCAGAGTAAAGGCTTTCTTCCAGATTGCTATCACATGGAAAAAACATGGTGACCTCTCCTGGCTTTTCCTCTGGTTCCTGGGTTCAAATGACTTTCCCTGGGGCAATTTCTTTCTGCATCACCAAACATCTGGGTCTGAACCTGTCCTGAGCAGCTGCCCTCAGTAGCTGAGGTGTGCTGGACTGTTGAGCTCTCTTCTGACCAGTCTCTTTTAAGCCTCCAGCTAATTAAATTAAACATTCATTGCAGGAGGCACTCTATTTAGCCGATGACAAGTGTAATCAACCATAGATGAATTTGCTGATAATTTAAACCCATAGCAACAGATTAACTGGGTTCCATCACCTGGCCAAGTTGACACTTGAACCTGACTACTACAATGGATATTGAGAAGGCTGAAATTTGGTACCTATGTCATTGACAGAATTGTACAGAAAGCAAGGAATATGGAATAATAGAACTATTAAATAAAAACCTGTGTGACTGAAATGCAAATAGTGATGACAAATGAAGATGGAGTGTTTTGCCAGAGTCATATTTTGCTGAAGATTCTGTTCATCATTATAGAAGCAATGAATTGGGAACCAAGGTGATTGTTTTGTTAAATGAGATCACTTACTGGACTGCAGAAACTATGGCTACAGGGAGATCAGAAATTATTGTAGTTGTTGAGGTATAACGTGATGGGAGTTTGTTCCCAAGTTTTAATTATTTAGTGTTAAAATGAGCAAGACAACTATATATTGTCTATATGGGAGAAATGAAGTTTTTTCTAGTACTCTTGGAGAAATCTGATGCACTGATTTTCAATTCATCATTAGAAGAGACCTTTGAAAAATGTCAAAGTCATTGGTAAGTATGCCAGTTTGGATCTGTGGTGTACCCCAGAAAAGCCATGACCTTTAATCCTCATTCAGTGTTGCTGGGTGGGAGCGTTTTTAATTATCCATGGGAATGTGACCCACACAATTGTGGGCAATAACTTTTGATTAGATAGTATCCATGACACGTGTCTCCAGCCATTCAGGGTGGGGTTGCTTACTGTAACCCTTTAAGAGGGAACCATTTTGGAAAAATCCTTAGAGCTATGAGAACCCATGTAGCCAGAGACCCTTGGAGATATAGAAGGAAAATACCCCCAGGGAGCTTCATGAAACAAGAAGCCTGGAGAGAAAGCCAGCAGATAGTGCCATGTTCACCATGTGTCTTTCAAGTTGAGAGAAATACTGAATGTTATCAGCCCTCTTGAACCAAGGAATCTTTAGTTTGGATGCCTTAGACTGGACATTACATAGCCTTGCTTTAACTTGGAGATTATCATGTAAACTTGCAACTTAATAAATCCCCATTTTTTAAAGCCATTCTGGCAGTGTTTTGGTTTGCTAGCTGCTGGAATGCAATATACCAGAAATGGAATGGCTTTTAAAAGGGGGAGTTCAATGAGTTACAGTTCCAAGGCCAAGAAAATGTCCCAATTAAAACAGGTCTATAGATATGTGCAATCAAAGGCATCCAGGGAAAGATACCTTGGTTCAAGAAGGCTGATGAAGTTCAGGGTTTCTCAAGTGAGGAGGCACATGGTGAACATAGTCAGGGCTTCTCTCTCAGCTGGAAGGGCACATGGTGAATATGGCATCATCTGCTAGCTTTCTCTCTGGGCTTCCAGTTTCACGAAGCTCCCCGGGAGGTCTTCGTTCTTCATCTCCAAAGGTCGCTGGCTGGTGGACTCTGCTTTGTGGTGCTGCTGTCTCTGAATCTCTCATTCTCCAAAATATTTCCTCTTTTATAGGACTCCAATAAACCAATCAAGACCCAGCCAAACGGGTAGAGACATGTCGTCACCTAATCCAATTTAACAACCACTCTTGACTAAATCACATCATCCAGGGAGATAATCTCATTACAGTTTCAAACATACAGTATTGAATAGAGATTATTCTACCTTTATGAAATGGGATTTATATTAAAACATGGCTTTTCTTAGGGGGCATATATCCTTTCAAACCAGCACAGGCAGCTTGCAAACTAGAACAGTAGATCGTAATCTTGAGAGCCAAATGCTGCTTAGTGGGCACATGGAACAATCAATGAAAATGCTAGCTTTAGAAATTACTTAAATGCTGTAGATCATAGTTGTCTAGGAATTTTGAGTACTGAATGACAGTGCTCAAAACCAATGCTGCTGACACTATCTTGCTTTGAGATCCAAAGTGTGTGGATGAATATCTGTGATTTTTTAGCAATATAATTTATTCTTTAATATTGAGACATCCTCCAGATCTTCAGTTCTGAATTAAATGAGCAGCTGCAGACAAAACTGTATATATCTAAAGAAGTTATACAAAGAAGGGAAACTTACACTTTAAGATATATGGATTGTCGTTATAGGCTTTAGTCCAGAAACCCTCCATGGAGTACTTAGCCTTAGCAGATATCCTCTGCCACTGATAATGGTTCAAGTTTCCTTTACACACCTGGTTTATTCTTTTTGTGAAAAACTGGCTGGATGACTTCTTTGGATTTTTTTATTCTCTTAATTCCACAGTGCAAACTTTCCTCTAGACTTTAGCATCAGAAAGGGAAAAGAAGCAAAGAAAGATTAAACAAATGAAGGTTTGTATAAAGAGAGCAATTGCCAAAAGTACACCTCTGCCAGAATCCAATTAAAAAATCATCCATCAAAAACTTGGCTGCATCCTTGCCTTTGTCTCCATCCCTATTCTTTCTCATCAGGGAAGGATCTAAGATACGATGTGATGTAAACCTAGATCTCCCCACAGAAAGCAAGAATAATTTCTAAGTATAACCAACCAATTTTAATTTAAAGAGAACTTGATTCACCAAGTAATATTTTCTGTGACCTTATAGCTCTCCAGGAACTTGTAACGAAACGTTGAAAAAACTCTCTTATGTGTAGGAGTAGAAGAAATGTTATGCCTTCATCAGAGCATGCAGTATGAACTAAAATAATTTAGTTAGCCAAGTTTTTGGCTTGTTATATATCCAATACTGGATTTTTGCCTTGTAGTAAAATTTCTGGAGTTGCATAATAATTTTCTTTTACTAGTTATTGTTTAACAGAAAGGTATATTTGATCAAACTTCTCCTACAACACATTTATTGGTAATGGAATCTTGTTATTACATTAACAGCCTTACTGACTTCAGCCATAAAATTTCCTCATACTATAATGCCATGTCTCATCTCATCTTAGGAACTATTTAAATAGGATAAAGAAGCAATGGGTTTAACACTCAGACATATTGATATGACTCTGGACAAATTAGGTTGGATATATTTGAATACAAATTACATTCCCCCAGTAATATCTGGGTTCTTTGGTCTCCATTATTTCTTAGAGCTTCAAAGTACCTAAAACACCATTATGTTATATTGAGTAATGAAAATCAGGATCAGTCAATGTTCATACAATACAAAAAGAGAACATAAGAGTCAAAAATAAGCGATTCTCACCAAGAACCATACAAGAATATAGTTATATTGTAGAATTTGCTAAAATAGATTTCTTTTAATGCATATTCTCTTCTATGTAAATTAGCAAAAGCCACTTATTCTAGGTATATGATATAGGGGGGACAAATGTGTCTCCTTTGTGCAGATTAGTGTTAAAACAGCGCTCTACTTAGCAATTGAGTTTGCATTGATAGTGAAAATTTCGATAACTACATCTAATATCACATAGTTAATAGGGTTGGAATCTTAAATGTCACAAAACTCTTCCTGTTTTAAATTTATCTCTGCAGTTTTTAAACTTAATCATGCAAAGCTGAATCACTAAGAACAAAAATTGCAAGTGAACAGTCAAAATTTATCATATTTACTATAATTTAGAAGAATTATGAGATGTCAACCACTGAACAAATTTTGACTGAATTAATAATGGTGCTTAGCTTGTACCATGAACAATTCAATTTATTGTCAAAATAAAGAATGTATTTCAATGAAATAAGAATTTATTTGAATTTGAAATTTCTACAGTTGAAATATTTTCTTGCACTAGAATATATGCTGTCTTTTTATTATGTAAATTCCTTAAAGCTAATTTTTGGTGTGTGAAGTTTCAAATTACATATTAAATAAATTATAAATCAAGCATATTCTTACATTTTATGGAAAATATTTTTAATTTTAATGTGCCAAATAAGTGAATATCATAAGAAATTGTTCTATATAATGTATAAACACTTGGATATGAAAAAGTAATTGTTTTTTAAGAAAACTTTTTGATGAAAAATTTGTCTTTTTATTTGTAAGGAAACAACAATGACTGTTTGGCATGTAAAGCAATATTATGGATTTGATTTCCTACAGTCTACCAATATGGATTAAAAATGATATTTTTGGTTGTAGACAATTGTTTTAGTTTGCTAGCTGCTGGAATGCAACACACCAGAGACGGATTGGCTTTTAATAAAAGGGAAATTATTTTGTTGGTTCTTCAGAGGAAAGGCAGCTAACTTTCCACTGAGGTTCTTTCTTACGGGGAAGGCACAGGATGGTCTCTGCTGGTCTTCTCTCCAGGCCCCTGGTTCCAACAACTTTCCCCGGGGTGACTTCTTTCCATATCTCCAAAGGCCTGGGCTGAGCTGCAAGTGCTGAGATGAGGAATGCTGAGCTGCTTAGGCTGTACTACATTGCTGGTGCTCTCATTTAAGCACCAGCCAATTAAGTCAAATGTCACTCATTGCAGCAGACATGCCTCCTAGTTGACTGCAGATGTAATTAGCAACAGATGAGATTCACATACCATTGACTTATGTCTGCAGCAACAAGACTAGGTATGCTCACCTGGCCAAGTTGACAACTGAATCTAACTAACACAACAATACATACCTTTATAAATAAAAATATTTACTTTTATAAATAAAAATAACTTAACTTTATTTTTCCAAGTCTTGTTACATAACCATTTTTCAATTATCACTTCCGTTGGCATTCTTACATCAATTGCTGATATTTAACTACTTTGACCTCATTATGAAGATGAAATGCCCCATCCATAGATAAATCTAGAAAAGTTTTAAAAGAAACCTTTTATCTGTCATCAAATATTCTTCTACTTGCTGAGTAGAAGAGGGTGTCTTGTACCCCCATCCCATTTTATTTATTTATCTCAAGGAGGCAAATTGATAGGAATGTGTAGAATAGAGAAAACGCATACCTTGGTCAAATATAAATAACATTTCTAGAAATCAAACATCTATTTAGTGTGATGGTCATAACTACATGGATTCATGAATAGGACTGAGATCTTGTTGGTTTGTACTGGTTGCTTGACTGCCCCAATACATCCCAGAGTAATCTGGCAGAAGGTAACAAAGTATTTGCAAAGTCCCCTTGAAGAACAGAGGAACAAGGTGGGAAAATTAAACTTTTTCACCTGGGGAAGACCTGTTATTCTGCCAATCATTGGCGACTGTCAATTTGATGGGACAGGTCCTTGATCTTGAGGCTTGTCTCTATGGAACTTGTTCTTGCAGAGAAGAAGCTAAGCTTACTTATGATTATGCCTAAGAGGCATTCCCAGAGAACCTCTTACGTTGCTCAGATGTGGCCTCTCTCTGAGCCAACTCTGCAGGTGAACTCACTGCTCTTCGTATATGTGGGACATAACTCTTAGGGGTGTAAATCTACCCGGCAACATAGGAAAGGACTCCTGGGGATGAGCCTGGCTCTGGCATTACAGGAGTAAGAAAAGCCTTCTTGATTAAAAAGGAAAAGAGAAATGAAACCAAATAAAGTTTAAATGGCTAAGAGATATCAAATCGAGCCAAGAGGTCATTCTTGTGCAGAATATAGATATCCCTTTTCAGTTTTCTGGTATATTGGAGTAGCTAGAGGGAAATACCTGAAACTGTTGAACTGTAATCCAATACCCATGATTACTGATTGAATAACTATAGTGCTTTTAAGGTCTGACCATGTGATTGTGAAAACCATGGGATTGAAACTTCCTTTATCCAGTATATGAGCAGATAAGTAAGGGAAAAAGACAAAAAATAAGTAAACAATATGGGTTTGGGGAGCATGGGATGTTTGGGGTGTTCTTTTTTACTTTCATTTTTATTTTATTCTTATTTTTGTAGTAATGAAAATCTTCAAAAATCCATTATAATGATGAATGCACAGCTATATGATGATACTCTGAAAAACTGATTGTGCACTTTGGATAATTATATGGGATATGAACATATGATACAGCTCAATAAAAACCATTAAAAATTTTTACAAATAAGCATAATATAATGAATTTTTAAAGTAGGTACATGTGATAATTTTCGCAGGAAAAACTTTGGGTCTGGGGGAGTAGGAGGAGCAATACAGAAAGGAGGAGTATGTGAAATAGGGACTTTTTCTCTGCAGAAGTCATTCACAGAAGAAAGCTCTTCCTGTTTCTGGCCCCTTATTGTACCAGAGAAGGCGGGGCGGCTGCAGAAAGTGAGGGGCAAAGGAAAGGCTACAGACAGAGCTCATTATTGCAACCCTGAACTTTAGTACTTGGCCATAGCATAATACTATGTCTGGAGCTAAAGTCAACTGTGAACAAACTGATGGTCAAAGACAACATCCTTTATCCCTGAAGTGTTAATGCTGTTCATACTTCCTGTCACACAAAAGAGTATGTAGTTTTTGTTGTATTAAATGAGTGAATGATAACTGAGTCCTGATTTGATTGGAAGAATATATTAAATTTCATGGATTTGATTCATATTCACAATGGCTCATTAGGTATTGTCCAGTATAAATTTACGCTGGAAAGTTTAGTAGAGAATTTTTCAGATTTGTTCTGTTTTGGGGTTTCCATACTGGATTGAGTCTTGGTTTTATATCACAAAGAGACAGATTATTAGTGCTTTATTTCTGACCTTTGACCCAACCGTTTACTAGGAAAGAGTTTCATTCTAAGATGTCTGTGTATGACTCTTCACTGACTGCTACTGCAGTTTCTTAGGAGTTCACAGCAATGAAAGAAAACAAATGTAAATGAAAACGCTATACTTTTTGCTATGCACAGTGTGTTCCATTCGGTTAAGTCTGTAAGTGGATCTGTGATGCTGTGGGCTCCTAGTTCCCTCCACCACAGAAGAAGGAGTTTCCTGTGGATGTCTTCCTGACTCTATTCTATGCATAGCCATCCACAGTGAATTCCTGTTCATTAAGCATATACTGAATCTGAAGGAGAGCTAGCTAAACTCCAGGATCAGGTTGTCTGCCCGTTTGCTGTGCATGTTAAGACATGCTTTGCATGTTAAAAGATGAAACTGCAAATAAATCTGATTGATATCTAAAAACAGTCTGACTCACAATCCCATAAAAATAGAGGATGCTGCATGCCGAAGTCTTTCCTGTCTGCTCCAGCCCACACTTCTCTCTTTCTTCCTTGATTTCTGACAGTATTCATTGCTTGTCTCACTCACATCAACATTTAATTACATACAATCTTGTTCTGCTAAAGGGAGGTAGTATGACATATTGAAGACAGACTGCCTGTACTCGTATCTTGGTACTGCTACTTTGTAGCTATAAAGTTTTGGTTCTGTCATTTGTAAGCTGAGGATGATAATAGCACCCACTTCATACTATTATTAACAATTAAAAGAGATGACATATGCAATACACTTAGCACAGGGTTTTGCACAAAAATAAGCTCAAAAAATGTCTGCTGTAAACAAAACAAAACTGAAAATCTGTCTTCATGTGGTATCTTTTTTCCTTACCAGTAAAACTTCAAAAATTTATGCTTTTATCCTGGAAAAATGTTCTATTAAGGAAGAGAATTTATTCCAATGGTAAACCTCATCATCACACATTTTGTTTAGGAGCCTCAGGGTAGGCTCTGTGCCTTGACTGTGGACTCAGCTTGCCCCTTACTCTTGGCCTCTGCAGATACTCTAGCTTCTGGAGAAGCTAGAGAAAGAACTACAAATTAACCCTAAAACATACAGAATGAAAGAGATAACACATATTAGGGCAGAAGTAAATGAAATTGAGTACATGAAAACAATAGAAGTAATCAACAAAACCAAAAGTTGTTTTTTTGAGAAAACCAATAAAAGCAATGGACCTTCAATAGGCTGACAAAGAATAAAAAGAGAGAAGATACAAATAAATAAAATCAGAAATGGGAGAGGGGACATAACTACTGACCCCATAGAGATAAAGGAGATAATGAGAAGATATTATGAGCAGCTATATGCTAAAATACTAGACCATTTAGACAAATAAAAAAAAAACAACTTACTAGGAAAGCATGAACAACCAACACTGAATCAAGAAGATACTAAAGACCTTAGCAAACAAATCACAAGTAAAGAAATTGAATAAGTCATCCCAAAATCTTCCCCCAAATAAGTCCAGATCCAGATCACTTTATATGTGAATTCTACTAAGCATTCAAGAAAGAGTTCATACCAATTATCCTCAAACTCTTCTAAAAACTTGAAGAGGAAGGAATGTTGCCTTCTATGATGTCAACATTGCTCTAATATGAAAGCTAGACAAAGATACCACAAGATAAGAAAATAACATACCAATCTCTTCAATGAATATACATGCAAAAATGCTTAACAAAATAATTACAAATCAAATTAAGCAACATATTAAAATAATTATATGACTAAGTGGGTTTTATTCCATATATGCAAGCTAGTTCAACTCAAGAAAATCAAGTAATTTAACACACAACATAAATAAATCAAAGATGAAAAAAAAACAAACACTTGATCATCTTGATGTAGAAAAGACATTTGACAAAATTTGGCATCCTTTCTTGATGAAAACACTTCAAAGAATAGGAATAGAATAGAACTTCCTCAATGTGATAAGGAAACATATCAAAAACCCACAGTTTGCATCAGACTTAGTGGGGAAAGATTGAAAGCTTTGCCCCTAAGATCAGGAACAAGCAAGGATGCCAACTATCACCGTTGTTATTCAAAATTGTGCTGGAATTTCTACAAAGAGCAATTAGGCAAGAAAAAAAAAATAAGAGACATCCAAATTGGAAAGGAAGAAGTACAATCTTCACTTTGCAAATGGCATGATCCTATATGTAGAAGAGCTTGAAAAATCTGCTAGAGTTAATAACTAAGTAGAGCAAAGTGGCAGGTTACAAGTTCAGCATACAAAAATCAGTAGTGTGTCTACACACTAGTAATAAGCAATCTGAGGAGGAAATCCAGAAAAAAATTCCATTTAAAATAGCAACCAAAAGAATAAAATATTTAGGAATAAATTTAACCAAGGACACAGAAGACCTATACACAGAAAACTACAAAACATGGCTAAAAGAAGTCAAGGAAGACCTAAATAAATGGAAGGACCTTGTGTGCCCATGGATTGGAAGACTAAATATAGTTAAGATGTCAGTTCTATCCAAATTGATTTATAGATAAAATGAAATACGAATTAAAATCCCAATAACTTATTTACCAAAATAGAAAAAACAATAATCAAATTTATTTGGAAAGGCAGTGTGCCCTGAATAGTGTAAAAGTATCTTGAGGAAGAAAAATGAAGTAGGGGATCTTTAAATATAATATGTCTTTAAAGTATATTATAAAATGATAGTGGTCAAAACAGCATGGTACTGGAACAAAGATAGGTATGCTGGCCAAAGGAATTTGAGTGAGTTGAGTGTTCAGAAATAGAACATCTAATCTATGGACAACTGATTTTTGACCAGTCAGCCAAGAAAACTCAAGTGGGACAAAGCAACCTCTCCAAGTGGTACTGGAGAATTGTATACCCATATCCAATATAATGAAAGAGGACCCCTATCTCACAGCTAACACTAAAATTTAATTCAAAATGGATCAAAGGCCTAAACATTAAGAGCTAAGACTAAAATTTTCAGGAGGAAACTTATGGAAATAACATAAGATCTTGTTATAGGAGGTGGTTTCCTAGACCTTCCACTCAAAGTGTGAGCAATGAAAGAAGAAATAGAAAAATGGGATCTATTAAACATTAAATACCTTTGCACATCAAAGGACTCTGTCAATAAAGTAAAAAAAACAGCCTACACAATGGGAGACAATATTCAGAAACTACATATTGGATAAGAGTTAATATTCAGAATATATAAAGATGTCCTAAAACTCAACAACAAAAAGACAAGCAACTCAATTTTAAAAATGAGCAAAAGATATGGAAAGGCACTTTCCAATGAGGAAATAGAAGTGACTCAAAAGCATATGAAAAGGTGCACAACCTTACTCACAATTAGGAAAATGCATATCAAAACCACAATGAGACTTCCGGAGAAGATGGCGGCTTAGTAAGATGCGCGGGTCTTAGTTCCTCCTCCAGAACAGCTACTACAGAAATAGAAACGGTACAGAACAACGCCCAGAGCCACAACAGAGACCAAAAAGACAGTGTGCCCCATTCTGGAAAGGCTGAAATAGCAGGGAGAATCTGCTGCAGTGAGATAACCGAGGGGCGCGTGCTTCCCCGGGCCGGGGCAGCTGGTGGCCAGAGTCCCTCCCTCCCTCCTTCCCGGGTCAGCTGGGAGAATTGGACAGGCGATCCCCTCAAGCTGCGGCTGCCAGCACCCCCCCCCGCCACGCTTGGAGTCCCGGGTCGGCTGGGAGAATTGGATAGGAGGTCCCTCAAGCCGTGGAGGCCGGCGACCGGGGTCCCTTCCACACACGTGGCTTCCCGGTCTGGCTGGGAAGGTTGGATAGGCACTCCACCAAGCCGCGGGGGCTGGCGCCCCCCCCCCACCATGCTTGGCATCCGGGGCCGGCTGGGAAATTTGGACCAGCACTCCCCCAAGCCATGCAGGCTGGCGAACCTCCCCACGCGCAGATTCCCGGGCCAGCTGGGAGATCCGGATCGGCACTCCCCCAAGCTGCTTCGGCTGGCGACCCTCCCCCACAGCGAGAGTTTTCCAAAGTTAAAGAATCCACAGCATCTTTTACTGTTTACTGGTGGGACCTCCAAACAGATGAGCACCATGAGCGCCACCTACTGGGCAGGATAAGGAAAACAGAGCCCCGAGATTTCACAGAAAAATCTTTCAACCTGCTGGGTCCCACACCCAAGGAAATCTGATTAAATACACAGATGCCAGCAGAAAAAAATGGATGACGCTCAGAAAATTGAAGATATGGCCCAGTCAAAGGAAAAAACCAATAGTTCAAATGAGATACAGGAGCTGAGACAACTAATGCTGAATATACGAACAGAAATGGAAAACCTCTTCAAAAACCAAATCAATAAATTGAGGGAGGACATGAAGAAGACACGGGCTGAACAAAGAGAAGAAATAGAAAATCTGAAAAAACAAATCACAGAACACATGGGAGTGAAGGACAAAGTAGAAAAGATGGAAAAAACAATGGATATCTACAATGATAGATTTAAAGAGATAGAAGCTAGAATTAGTGAACTGGAGGATGGAACATCTGAATTCCAAAAAGAAACAGAAACTATAGGGAAAAGAGTGGAAAAATATGAGCAGGGTATCAGGGAACTGAATGACAATATGAAGTGCACAAATATATGTGTTGTGGGTGTTCCAGAAGGAGAAGAGGAGGGAAAAGGAGGAGAAAAACTAATGGAAGAAATTATCACTGAAAATTTCCCAACTCTTATGAAAGACCTAAAATTACAGATCCAAGAAGTGCAGCACACCCCAAAGAGAATAGACCCAAATAGGCATTCTCCAAGACACTTACTAGTTAGAATGTCAGAGATCAAAGAGAAAGAGAGGATCTTGAAAGCAGCAAGAGAAAAACAATCCATCACATACAAGGGAAGCCCAATAAGACTATGTGTAGATTTCTCAGCATAAACCATGGAAGCTAGAAGACAGTGGGATGATATATTTAAATTACTAAAAGAGAAAAAACTACCATCCAAGACTTCTATATCCAGCAAAATTGTCCTTCAAAAATGAGGGAGAAATTAAAACATTTTCAGACAAAAAGTCACTGAGAGAATTTGTGACCAAGACATCAGCCCTGCAAGAAATACTAAAGGGAGCACTAGAGTCAGATACAAAAAGACAGAAGAGAGAGGTATGGAGAAGAGTGTAGAAAGAAGGAAAATCAGATATGATATATACAATACAAAAGGCAAAATGGTAGAGGAAAATATTATCCAAACAGTAATAACGCTAAATGTTAATGGACTGAATTCCCCAATCAAAAGACATAGACTGGCAGAATGCATTAAAAAAAAAGGATCCTTCTATATGCTGTCGACAGGAAACACATCTTAGACCCAAAGATAAACATAGGTTGAAAGTGAAAGGTTGGGAAAAGATATTTCATGCAAATAACAACCAGAAAAGAGCAGGAGTAGCTGTACTAATATCCAACAAATTAGACTTCAAATGTAAAACAGTTAAAAGAGACAAAGAAGGACACTATATACTAATAAAAGGAACAATTAAACAAGAAGACATAACAATCATAAATATTTATGTACCGAACCAGAATGCCCCAAAATACGTGAGGAATACACTGCAATCACTGAAAAGGGAAATAGACACATATACCATAATAGTTGAAGACTTCAATTCACCACTATCATCAATGGACAGAACATCTAGACAGAGGATCAATAAAGAAATAGAGAATTTGAATATTATTATAAATGAGCTAGACTTAACAGACATTTATAGGACATTACATCCCACAACAGCAGGATACACCTTTTTCTCAAGTGTTCACAGATCATTCTCAAAGATAGACCATATGCTGGGTCATAAAGCAAGTCTTAAGAAATTTAAACAGATTGAAATCATACACAACACTTTCTCGGATCATAAAGGAATGAGGTTGGAAATCAATAATAGGCAGAGTGCCAGAAAATTCACAAATACGTGGAGGCTCAACAACACACTCTGAAACAACGAGTGGGTCAAGGAAGAAATTGCAAGAGAAATTAGTAAATATCTCGTGGCGAATGAAAATGAAAACACAACATATCAAAACTTATGGGACACAGCAAAGTCAGTGCTAAGAGGGAAATTTATTGCCCTAAATGCCTATATCAGAAAAGAAGAAAAGGCAAAAATTCAGGAATTAACTGTCCACTTGGAAGAACTGGAGAAAGAACAGCAAACTAACCCCAAAGCAAGCAAAAGGAAAGAAATAACAAAGATTAGAGCAGAAATAAATGAAATTGAAAACAATAGAGAAAATCAATAAGACCAGAAGTTGGTTCTATGAGAAAATCAATAAGATTGTTGGGCCCTTAGCAAGACTGAGAAAAAGAAGAAGAGAGAGGATGCAAATAAATAAGATCAGAAATGGAAGAAGTGACATAACCACTGACCTCACAGAAATAAAGGAGGTAATAACAGGATACCATGAACAACTTTACACTAATAAATACAACAATTTAGATGAAATGGAAAGGTTCCTGGAAAGGCATGAACAACCAACTTTGACTCAAGAAGAAATAGATGACCTCAACAAACCAATCACAAGTAAAGAAATTGAATCAGTCATTCAAAAGCTTCCTAAAAAGAAAAGTCCAGGACCAGACGGCTTCACATGTGAATTTTATCAAACATTCCAGAAAGAGTTAGTACCAACTCTCCTCAAACTCTTCAAAAAAATCGAAGTGGAGGGAAAGTTACCTAATTCATTCTATGAAGCCAACATCACCCTCATACCAAAACCAGGCAAAGATATTACAAAAAAAGAAAACTACAGGCTAATCTCTCTAATGAATATAGATGCAAAAATCCTCAATAAAATTCTAGCAAATCATATCCAACAACACATTAAAAGAATTATACATCATGACCAAGTAGGATTCATCCCAGGTATGCAAGGATGGTTCAACATAAGAAAATCAATTAATATAATACACCATATCAACAAATCAAAGCAGAAAAATCACATGATCATCTCAGTTGATGCAGAGAAGGCATTTGACAAGATTCAACATCCTTTCCTGTTGAAAACACTTCAAAAGATAGGAATACAAGGGAACCTCCTTAAAATGATAGAGGGAATATATGAAAAACCCACAGCTAATATCATCCTCAATGGAGAAAAACTGAAAACTTTCCCCCTAAGATCAGGAACAAGACAAGGATGTCCATTATCACCACTATTATTCAACATCATGTTGGAGGTTCTAGCCAGAGCAATTAGACAAGAAAAAGAAATACAAGGCATCAAAATTGGAAAGGAAGAAGTAAAACTATCACTGTTTGCAGATGATATGATAATATATGTCAGAAACCCAGAAAAATCCACAACAAAACTACTAGAGCTAATGAATGAGTACAGCAAAGTAGCAGGTTACAAGATCAACATTCAAAAATCTGTAGCATTTCTATACCCGAGCAATGAACAAGCTGAGGGGGAAATCAAGAAACGAATTCCATTTACAATTGCAACTAAAGAATAAAATACCTAGGAATAAATTTAACTAAAGAGACAAAATACCTATACAAAGAAAACTACAAAAAACTGTTAAAAGAAATCACAGAAGACCTAAATAGATGGAAGGGCATACCATGTTCATGGATTGGAAGACTAAATATAGTTAAGATGTCAATCCTACCTAAATTGATTTACAGATTCAATGCAATACCAATCAAAATCCCAACAACTTATTTTTCCGAAATAGAAAAACCAGTAAGCAAATTTATCTGGAAGGGCAGGGTGCCCCAAATTGCTAAAAGTATCTTGAGGGAAAAAAACGAAGCTGGAGGTCTCACGCTGCCAGACTTTAAGGCATATTATGAAGCCACACTGGTCAAAACAGCATGGTATTGGCATAAAGATAGATATATCAACCAATGGAATCGAATAGAGTGCTCAGATATAGACCCTCTCATCTATGGACATTTGATCTTTGATAAGGCAGTCAAGCCAACTCACCTGGGACAGAACAGTCTCTTCAATAAATGGTGCCTAGAGAACTGGATATCCATATGCAAAAGAATGAAAGAGGACCCGTATCTCACACCCTATACAAAAGTTAAATCAAAATGGATAAAAGATCTAAACATTAGATCTAAGACCACAAAACAGTAAGAGGAAAATGTAGGGAGATATCTTATGAAACTTACAATTGCAGGTGGTTTTATGGACCTTAAACCTAAAGCAAGAGCACTGAAGAAAGAAATAAATAAATGGGAGCTCATCAAAATTAAACACTTTTGTGCATCAAAGAACTTCATCAAGAAAGTAGAAAGACAGCCTACACAATGGGAGACAATATTTGGAAACGACATATCAGATAAAGGTCTAGTATCCAGAATTTATAAAGAGATTGTTCAACTGAACAACAAAAAGACAGCCAACTCAGTTACAAAATGGGAAAAAGACTTGAACAGACACCTCTCAGAAGAGGAAATACAAATGGCCAAAAGACACATGAAGAGATGTTCAATGTCCCTGGCCATTAGAGAAATGCAAATCAAAACCACAGTGAGATATCATTTCACACCCACCAGAATGGCCATTATCAACAAAACAGAAAATGACAAGTGCTGGAGATGATGCGGAGAAAGAGACACACTTATTCACTTTTGATCGGAATGTCAAATGGTGCAACCACTGTGGAAAGCAGTTTGGTGGTTCCTCAAAAAACTGAATATAGAATTGCCATACGACCCAGCAATACCATTGCTAGGTATCTACTCAAAGGACTTAAGGGCAAAGACACAAACGGGCATTTGCACACCAATGTTTATAGCAGCATTATTTACAATTGCAAAGAGATGGAAACAGCCAAAATGTCCATTAACAGACGAGTGGCTAAACAAACTGTGGTATATACATACGATGGAATATTATGCAGCTTTAAGACAGAATCAACTTATGAAGCATGTAATAACATAGATGAACCTAGAGAACATTCTGCTGAGTGAGTCTAGCCAAAAACTAAAGGACAAATATTGTATGGTCCCACTGATGTGAACCGACATTCGAGAATAAACTTGGAATATGTCATTAGTAACAGAGACCAGCAGGAGTTAGAAACAGGGTAAGATGGTGGGTAGTTGGAGCTGAAGGGATACAGACTATACAACAGGACTAGATACAAAAACTCAAAAATGGACAGCACAATGATACCTAATTGTAATGTAATTATGTTAAAACACTGAATGAAGCTGCATCTGAGCTATAGCTTTTTTGTTTGTTTGTTTGTGTCTTTTTTTTTCTTTTTTCTTTTTCCTTTATATATATATATATATATATATATATATATAATTTTTTATTATTATTATTATTTTTATTTTTTCTCTATATTAACATTCTATATCTTTTTTCTGTTGTTTTACTAGTTCTTTTCCTAAATTGATGCAAATGTACTAAGAAATGATGATCATACATCTATGTGATTGTATTAAGAATTACTGATTGCATATGTAGAATGGAATGATTTCTAAATGTTGTGTTAATTTCTTTTTTTTTAATTAATAAAAAAAAACGCAATGAGATATCATCTCACACTTACTAGAATGGCCATTATCAAAGAAACAGAAGACTACAAGTGCTGGAATGGATGTCAAGAAATAGTTACATTTGTTCATTGGTAGTAAGAATGTAGAATGGTGTAGCCACTCTGGAAGGTATTTTGGCAGCTCCTCCAGAATATAAATGGAGAATTGGTATATGATTCAACAGTCCCATTACTGAATATATGCTCGCAAAACTGAAAGGATGGACATGAACTGATATTTGCACACTTATGTTTATAACAGCATTATTCATGATTTCCAAGAGATTGAAATAACCCAAATGTTCATAACTGGACAAGTGGATAAACAAACTATGGTATATACATATGATGGGATATTACACAGCTGTAAGATAGAATAAAGCCATGACACATGCAACAACATGGATGAATGTAGAGGACATTATGTTCTGCAAGATAAGCAACAAACAAAAGGAAAAATACTGTATGGTCTCACTTATATGAACTAACTAAAATGAGCAAACTCTGAGAGTTAAAGTTGAGAACATAGGTTACCAGGATAGGAAAAAGGTAGACATTAGACATTTGATGTTGAAAGAGTTCAGAATGTTTAACAGAATTGTTGAAAGAGTTCAGAATGTTCAATAGAATTGGGTGTAAAGATTCAGAAATAGATAGCACAACACGATGTGATGGTAGTACAATATTGTAAGTATAATGAACAGAGTTCAGTGAGTGTATAGTTGAAAGAGGAAGGCTAGGATCATATATGACACCAGAAGGAAAAAAATAGAGCATAAAAACAGGGACTGTATGACTTAGCAAAACCTAGAGTGGACAATGATGTAAAATGTAAAATATAAGAACTTTTTTATAGGAGGGAGAACAACTGAATGCCACCATTGAAAGGTGTTAAAATGGCATAGTATATGGGAAAAATGCAATTCAAGCAAACTAGGGAAAATGGTTAAGAATAACATTGCTGTAATCTTTCATGAATTGTAACAAAGACAATATACCAAAGCTAAATGCCAATAAGAGAGGGATATAAAGGAGGAGTATGGGATTCTTGTTTTGTTGTTGTTTCTCTATTTTTTTTTCTTTCTCCTTTTATTGCAGAAGAAATGAAAACGTTCTCATATATTTTGTGGTGGTATACGCATAACTAGTAATTATACCAGGAGCCATCGATTATACATTTAGGATGGATTATATGGTGTGTGAATAGAACTATTTAAAAAATAAAGAAAAACATGCAAGTCATGGAGAAGATGTGGCGAGACATACCTATTCATGTTTGATAGATAAGTAGAATAGTGAAGCCTTCTGGAGGGCAGTGTGTTGGTTCTAACCTACACACACCTAACTCCAGAGTTGCTGTATGATTCTGCAATCCCGTTATTAGGTATATACCTGAAAGAACTAGAAGAAGGTACACAAATAGACATTTGCCCATGGTATTTATGGTGGCATTATTCACAATTCACAATGGATGGAGGTGGCCTAAGGGAACATTGACTGATGTACAGAAGTGTAAATCATGGTGTATACATATGATGGAACATTGAGTGGTTGCAGGAAGGAATAAAGTTGTGCGGCATGTAACTAGGTGAATGATCCTTGAGGAAATTATGTTGTGTGAAAGAAGCCAGAAACAAAAAGACAAATATTGCATTGTTTCATTGATATAAACTATTATAATGAGAAAACTCTGAGACTTGAATTTGAAAGCACAGGTTATCAGGAAATAGAAAGTTGTCAGAGATTGGTCTGTTCATGATTAAGGAGTACAGAATGTTCAATAAGGCTCATCGTAAAAGTTCCCAGATTGTAAGCCCTTACAGCAGTCACATCTATTCCTGAGTTTTAAGCGTTATTTTCAAATTCTGAGATGCTATGCCCTTTGTGTATAACTTGGCAGTTCTCTGGAATTTTAGGGATCTGTGACACCTGAGGGTCAGTTAGAGCTCTCAAGGTCAGCATTACTCCATACAGCAACTGTTAAAGAAGTTAAAAATATATATCAAAGTTCAATTAGAAATGTGAATGAAATAAATCTTGTTAGGACTAAGGTAAATTGGAATACAGGGTAAATGATGATACTGGTGATATATTAATTCTTCAACTACTGTATCAGACCAAAGGAAGAGATTTTTTTTCCTCCAAAATTAAAATTTTCTGTAGCTAACCAGTCTAGTCAGTTTAAACAGCTTAATTATATGGAACATAAAATAAGGAACTGAGATCTTATTATTTTGTATAGTTAATGTAATACCCTGAGATATTCCATAGTATTTGGGGAAGAAAATAAAAAGAATTTGCAAAGCCTTTTGAGGGATTGGGGAAAAATGTGGGAGAATTAATTTTCCCCACCTGAGGAATTCCAGATATTTCTCTCAAGCATTAGGGATGCTTAATTTAATAAGCCATGCCTTAAATTTTGAATTTTGTCCTTATGTAACTTGTTTCTGCAATGGTGAAGCTGAGCTTACTTAAAAAAATATGTCTGAGTCACCCCAGTGAACCTCTTTTCTTGCTTAGATGGCCTCTCTCTCTAAGCCAACTTTTGTGCATAATATCACTATCCTCCCTCCTACTTGGGGCATAACTCCCAGAGATGAGCCTGGCCCTAGCATTGTCAGACTGAGAATTCCTTATTGACCAAAAGGGTGAAAAGAAATGGAACAAAATAATATTTCAGTGGCTAAGTGATTTTAAATAGTGTTGTTTAAATAGGTCATTCTGGAGGTTACTAATGCAAATGTCAGCCAAATATTTTAAATTGCCACAGTATGCAAAACTGCAACCAATAGTATTCCTGAAAACCCTAAAAAATAATCTGGGCTCTAAAGCTTTGCAAATGTTTTACCTAAGAATTTATTTTTCTCAGAAACATAAAACCTCCAGATTGTTGCCATGCACATAAACCCTAAAGCCCAGAGGTAGCAGTCACTCCAAGAATATCAGCCAGTTTCATACCTCTACCCCATAAGATCAACACTCCTTCCCAGCACAAAGAAGGTAAAATGGCCATTGCCCAGATATCCCTGAAGATTAAGAGAATGATCAAATAAGAGGGAGGGGGTGTAACTGAGTAATTAGGTTTTAACAAATGATTATGACCACTGACACTTTAGATATTTCTTTTTAGCTTGTAGGGTATCCAAATTGCCAGAAGGAAATATCAGAGATTAAGCCCTGATATCTTATAATGATTGTACAGGTCTATTGCAAAAAATTAAGTTGGTAGTCCATGATTGTTATGAATCTGCTTCTGGATGTCTGGATGTTTTATTCCATTCTACTTTTCTATACATCTGTTTCTGACAATACTACACTGTCTTACTTAACTCACTTTTATATTACATCGTTAAATTGGATAGAATGTAATATTATGGCTCAATAAGGGAGTAATAAGCCATATGGGATGTTTGGGGTTTTCATTTTTTAAATTTCATTCTCTGCAGTGTGGCTAATGTTCCAAAATTGATGATGGTGATGAATGCACAAGCGTATGAGGATACTGTGAACCACTGATTGTACACATTGAGTGGATTTGTAGGGTTATGCATATATCTTAATAAAATTACATTTGAAAGAAATTAGTGATGATTGAAGAAAACTCAACACATGTAGTGATCACTTTAAAACCACCATTATTCTCTTTATAATCAATTTTCTTTGGAGAATAATTTTCATCTTGGAGATTCTCATATAGCCAAATCTTATTTCACAGTAGATTTTTGGCTCCTTCTTTGATCTTCTCTAGAAATGTGAAATAGAAATTATAATTGACAGTAAATAATTATGTAAATGCATTGATGAATAAATATTCCAAATCTACAATCATATCTTATAAAAGTTTACTCTGCATTTAAAATACAGTATTTTTTCTAATATTACAACTAGAAATTGTTACTCAAAATTTCTTTCAACAGAAACATATTTTAATAATAAGAAGCACGGTCATCAAGAATATTTCGAAGAATGAAAGTAAAGTAGGTTATTCATGCTAAATCAGTATCAATTTATCTCTACCAAATCTGTTTCACTAAGATTCCTGCATATGTCTGGGAAAAAAACATTCAAGGTCTTTACATTAATATCCTTCTTCTTAAATAGATGCAAATTTTTAAAGATAAAACTACCTCAAATTCAACCAGGAAATTAATTAATTCACTTATCATCTTCTTTGGTTATTGAGAACTTTATCAAGACATTAGGTAAATTATCTAGTGTCAATTGATTGATTGATTGATTAAAGTTTTTCAATATTTTTCATCATTCTTGGGATAAAGTTTAAATATATTAGCATTGTGTAAGAGATTATTATACCAACCCTTGCCTACTTTTCCATATTAATCACCTGGTATGCTCTCCACATCGCCATGCACACTGTGTTCCATTCATGCTGAAATATGTCAAATTTCATAAACACAGAATAATCATTTTCACCTCTGTCTGGATTTCACTCTTGGTAGAATCATTTTTCTTCTTCAACTACTCAGCCTTCAAGGCTTAGCTCAGAATAACTCTCATTATGAAGATTTCCTGAGGTCCTCTTGCTTCTCCTTATGTAGACAGAAATGTAGAAAAACTATATAAAATTATTTTCTATAGGTCTTGCTCTCCTCAACCTTGTGAGCTACTGAAGGATAAGGACTTTGTTCCTTCTTAATTGAATCCTCAGGCTTTGGAATAATGCCTTATAAAAGGAAAGGTTTTAAAAGTTGAATTTCATAAGAAGGATATACAACATTGTGAACATAATTAGCAATGTTGAAATGTATATCTGATTGTGAGTAAAAGAGGAAATATTAAATTACATATCTGGTGACAGAATTAAACTTTTTAAAAAGAGCCACAGAAATGCACTGCACAAACAGTGAACCCTGGGTTGGGCTGCAAACTATTATTTATAGTATAATTGTAGAAATGTCCTATCACCAGTTGTGGCAGCTGTTCTGCACCAGGAGAAGGTGTTAGTGGTGGGTTACATATGGAAATTCTGTATTTTATCCATAATTGTTATGTGTACCCACATCTTCTCTAATTAAAAAAGAGAGAGAGAGACAGGTATATTTAGGCTTTCTGCCTCCTTGCATTCTTAAAGCTTTCTATGACAGGAGAGAGAGAAGTGAAGAAGTACAACAAAGAAATATATATGGGGAGGGTACTTGGGTAGTTCAGTGGTAGAATTCCCACCTGCCATGTCAGAAACATGGGTTCAATTTTTGGCCCATGCACTAAAAAAAAAAAATCAACAAATAGTGCTGCAATATCAAGCATATTTTCCATATGTCACATGGAAAAGAATGAAATGTGACCCTCACTGCACAGCCTACAAATACATATATATTTATATATATCTGTGTGACAGCTTAATATATATATATATATATTCTGTATTTTACACTTATGGCAAATTTAGCACAATGCAAATTCAGAAGAGTATCTATAACAAAGAAAGCAAAAATGTATTTGTGCAAAAGAATAATGACTAAAATAAGCAAATAAGGGGGAAGAAGGCATATCTGGTAAGGAGGCATTAAATTATACCTGCAGAATTTTGGGAAAGATTGCCATTTGACTAGGCACAATGATGGATTGTTCAAATAACAATGAGGGATTAACTGAATTAGGAAGTTTGTCTATTAAAGTAAGGAAATTTTAGTCAACATTATTGACTACTACTAATAAAAGTCTGATATGGGTTATTTCAAAATTTCATGAATAAAACTTTGAAGATTGCATATTATTATCATATATGTCATGCTCTCTCTTTCTCTTATCCAAATATATATTCAAACTTAAATTGGCATTTGATGTGTCATCCTTAAATCCCAATTTCCTTAGACAATTCCTATTTAGTCACCAAGTTTGTTCTTCAATGACCCTGTTAATCAGCCTCCAGTCATTCAGGGTAATAGTAACTAGCATCATAATCATAACCATAACTAGGGCATAAATTATTATTTGAAAGGCAAACATGCTTTCAAAAAATAAATACACTTCAAAAATATGCTTTTTATTTGTTTTGTTGAGTAGAAATATTTGAGATATATTTAGAAATTTAAATTCAGAAAAGTCTCATCCCTAAGAAATTGACATAATAATGAATGCAATCATATTAAAGCAACTTGTAAGTTAAGCCTATTATAATCTTGGTTAAAAAATGTAAAACTAATTTATCTTAAACACTCCCAAAGGCCATACCAATGAGAGAGATAAGAACTGATTTAATTATTTTAAAACATATTCAGGTATGCATATTAATTAATGAGGCATGTAATTTTATTAAATTAGCTGAATAAAACAAAATAGTTCTGCAATATTGCTTTCATCCTTTTATTTTCCATCGTGTTTATACAATAGTTCATTACTGCAATTCTTCCTCATTATGTGAGCATCTTAAACTCATTTCTTTAAATTTTAAAATCATTTTCTTTTATTTTTATTGCTTATTATATGGATAAAATATGGTTTAAATATAGTTTTTTTAACTACTGAATGATGATAAAAAGATGATAAAAGGAGTCAGTTGTGCTTGATACATTTTCCTTACTTGTCCTTCATTTTTTCTGCTGTGTTTTCTGAGGCCTGATTAATGCAAAACAATTTCAAAAGCACTTAGCCATGTAAATAACCTTGCTAAAAGCAATATTAAAATTTTTGAAATCCAAAGCTGTATTCAGTGACATTTACAGAGTATTAAAAAAAATCAAACCTATCATCAGTACTCCACTACTCATAAATATTGACTTACCAAAAATGTATTTGTTTTTGGAAAACAATTTGAATGCAAAATTAAGTTACGTGTGTGTGTGTGTGTGTGTGTGTGTGTGTGTGTGTTTGTCTATAAAATTAGTTGAGAAGCAAGTGTGTATCTATAAAATTAGTCTAGAAGTAAGTGTGTGTGGATGTGTGTGTGTGCATTTCCAAAAGTAGTTAAAAGCAAGTTCCTCAGGAGGAAAATGAATGCATATCTCTGTAGCCCATGATTATCCTACTTTCTTCAAATGTTTATATTTATTTTCACTATGGACTGGACATCATTTTTCAAACTATCACCTATGTATAATGCATCCCATTAATTGTAATGCTATGCTCTGTAACATTATGCCCACCTATTATTAGATTTCTTGCACTTGTTGGAAGGTAAGGTGATAAGACATCTGGAATAGCCATAGTGGAATAGCCAAAACCATATTGGAAAATATGACATTATGGGTAGCTTCAAGGGATGCAGTTTTGAGGTTCATTTTTGTAAATACTTAACAAACACATTGAGAGTTGTTCTCTGGTATGATGGTAAATTTCTGGTGTCAACTTGGCCTAATGATGATGCCCGGTTGTCTGGTTGGGTAAGCACTAGCATGACCTTTACTACAAGGATATTTCATGGCTGGTTGATAAACTGGAAGGTTGGTATATTAAATCATGAGTCAGTTGATTGCATGTGGATGATTACATCTGTAAGTAACTAAGGCATTTCTCCCACCAACGAGATAATCCAATCATTTGGAGAGTTTTAGGAAGAAGAGAGACTTTTTCACTGCTTCTTCAACCAGTGTGTCTCCCCTGTAGGGTTTGTCCAGACCCTTCATGAGAGCTGCCCCATAGATTTTGGACTCTTCCGTCCTCATAGTTGCATGCAAAACCTTTGTAAATCTCATATTTACAGATATCTCCTGTTGGTTCTGTTTCTCTAGAGAACCCTGACTAATACAACTTGGTACCAGGAGTGGTTCTTAAGAAACAGAATCTTAAAAAATGGATTTTTTACAATTGGTTTCCTGCTCTACTTAGATTTGGAAAAACTAATGATTCTGTTTCCAGTAATCAAAATGACACTGGGAGTCCATGAGGTAAGTTGGCAAGAGAGACGTGCAAATACCATCATTAGATTCTGCTAATTGTATGTTTATATTAGGTAAGCCTCTGGGTGAGAGTGTTTCTGACACCTTTATGGAGTTTTGTGTAATTAATAGGTGTAATTATGTAGGCTGGCCATTGTTAGATATGCTGAATACAGTAATGAGGGAAAAGGATTCAAATTTGCAACTTAAGCACCATACGAGTGATATAAAAGTTTCTATGTTTGCCCTGAAAGAAAATCTTATTTCCTGTGGTCACAGACTTGAGATCTCTGAAAACCAGAACAGAGCCTCATTGTGTGAGCTTCAAATTTAAAACATAAACTAAAATCTCAACCTTGTAGGGTGTCTGCTGTTTAAGGAAGGGCTTTGATTGAAAAAGAATGGGGTTCTGAAACATGGAATGGGTATTTGTGCCTTGTTAATGATGATGATGATGGTAGGATGGAATTTCTGGAATCTGCTGATCTTTGTCAGGTAGACCTGTATGGATTGCCCTGAGGAAAGAGCTTTCCTATCTCCAGCCTACATTGAAAAAATAGCTTTTCAACTTCCCGTCTTCACAGAAATGTTTGCCATTCAACCTCTGCCTAATGAGATTAACCCTTCTGTGCCTTCTAACTCTGTAACCACCTCCCCTGGGGAAACAGCCCTCACTCTTTTTCTGTCTGGAGCAACTAATCCTATTTCACCAGATGACATTATAATGGAATACCCCTAGGTAATTGGCTTAAAATTGCACAATTATTTTAGGTAATTCTTTTCATGACCCATCCCCACCACCCCTTTTTTTCTTCAAGACATATAACTTGAATAAAGTCCCAACAGGTGCCAAAAGATGAGGAAAAAAGTGTGACCCATGAGAAGGTATGCTATATTCCAAAAGAACTGCATGAGTTTTCCAATATATACACACAGAGACCAGGGGAAATACATGTGGGAACAGATATTAAGGGTGTGGGATAATGGTGGAGGGAATATAAAGTTGGACTAAGCTGAATTTATGGATATGGATCCACTAAGAAGAGATTCTGCATTCAATGTTTTAGCTTAAGGCATTAACAGTTGGTATGACCACTATAAAGAACAGCACACTCAAAGCAGCAGTCAAAATAATCTGACTCATTTGTGGTATTGGATAGAACAGCATGGGGTACCTAGAAGTAAAATAGATAGCAGTCTACCAAATTCTTGCTTGAGCTGTATAAGCAAAATAATTCTAGGTCAAGGGAATAGAAGTCTAACTTGAAATACAAAAACAGAGAGTCAAGGCCCCTTGATCAATTCCCAGACTTGAGACAGTTTACAGACCCAGAGCCACTTGAATGAGGGGAGAGCCGGTTACACTTGGGGAAGGACCTCTTTACACTGCCTTAATTTTACACTGTTAACCACCCTCCCAACCTTCCCCAAGGAAACCTATGGCCTTTACCAAGGTTACTGTGCATTGGAGAAAAGGAAATGACTAGGATGTTTCAGAGATTATTAGACAGTGGCTCAGAAGTAACTCTAATTCCAGGATACCTAAAAAAAAAAGAAAAAAATATACTCTGGTCCATTAATCAGAGTAGGCCAGGTGACTGGTAGAGTTTTAGCTCAGGGCCATCTCTTAGTGGGACTACTGTGTTCCTGAACCTATTTTGTGGTCATTTCCCTAGTTGCAGAATACATAATTGGAATTGACATGCTCAGCAACTGGCAGAATCCCCACGTTAGTTATCTGACTCATCAAGTGAGGGCTATTATGAAAGGAAAGATCAAGTGGAAGAAAATAGATTACCCTTACCTAGTGAAATAGTAATTCAGAAGCAGTGCCAGATTTCTGGAGGAATCGCAGAGGTTAATGTCACCCTTAATGACTGGAACTATGCAGTCAACTCTCCCATTTCACCTGTACAAGAAAGAGATGAGTTTTGGAGAATGATAGTGGATTATCATAATCTTAACCAGGTGGTTATTCCAATTGCAGCTGCTGTTTCAGATGTAGTATCATTGCTTGAGCAAATCAAAACATCACCTGGTACATGGTACGCAGCTATTGATCTGGCAAATGCGTTTATCTCTGTAGCTGTGTAAGAACTACCAGAAACAGTTTGCATTCATCTGACAAGGCCAGCAATATATCTTCGCTGTCCTACTTCAGGGGTATATCAATTTCCCAGCCCTATGTCACAATCTTGTCTGCAGAGACCCTGATCATTTCTTCCTCCCACAAGGCATCATACTGGTCCATTATATTGATGATAACATGCTGATTGGACTAGTGATCAAGAAGTAGAAACTAGTCTAGACTTATTGTTAAGACATTTGCTGTCAGGGGATGGGAGATAAATCCAACAAAAATACATGGCCTTCCTTTAGCAAAATTACTAGGTGCCCAGTAGTATGGGGCATGTCAAGATATCCCTTCTAAGGGGAAGGGTGAGCTGTTGCATCTGGCTCCTCCTATGAACAGAAAAGAGGCACAGTGCCTAGTCGGTCTCTCTGGATTTTGGAAACAACATATTTCTCATTGGGGTATACTACTCTGGCCCATTTATCAAGTGACCAGATAATCTGCTAGTTTTGTGTGGGGACCAGAAAAAGAGGAGGCTCTGAGACATGTTTAGGATGCTGTGTAGGCTGGTCTACCACTTGGGCCATGTGACCCAGCAGACTAAATGGTGTTGGAAGTGTCACTGGCAAATAGGGATGCCATCTGTAGCCTTGTCAGGCCTCTAAAGGACAGTCACAATGCAGACCCTTAGGATTTGAAACGTGTGTCTGTAATTGTGTTCTATTTGGAAATTAAGCATATTTCAAAGTGATGTATATAGCTGCCAAGTTGACAAACAATGGACTGTGAAGTTTAGGTTCTATTGTCAAATTGGCCAAGTGATAAAGCTCAGTTGTCTGGTCAGGCAAGTACTGGCCTGACTGTAGCTACAAGGATATTTTGTGGTTGGTTGATAAACTGGAAGGTTGGTGTATTCTATCATCAGTCATTTGACTGCATATGTGGCTGATTACATGTGCAATCAACTAACGCATGTCTCCTACCAAGGATATAATCCAATCAGTTGAGGTATTTTAAAGAAGGAGAGAGACTTTTTTAGTACTTCTTCAGCCAGTGAGCTCTTCTGTGGGGTTTTCCAGACCTTTCATCAGAGCTGCCTGTTTCACAACCCGTCCTATGGATTTTGGAACTTCCATTCCCATTGTTGCATGAGACACCCTTATAAAACTCTTATTTACTGATATCCCTTGTTGGTTCTGCTTCTCTAGAGGTCCTGAGTAATATATTTAGTGCAAACATGGGCATAATTATTCCATTTCTTCTTTCATGCTGTCTTGTGGTACCTTTTCTAAAAGTTGTTTTTTTTTTTTTTATTTTAAGAACGAAAATGCTCTTGCTAAAGCTTTTGTTATAATGAAGCATATTTTGGTGGCTCTTATAATAGAATACCAATGTTGATAGCCATTGGAATTGACATTCTATTTTATATTTAATAAATTGAGATAGAATCTATAATGCTGCACATAATTGTATCTGTAAGTGAAAGCCTCCTTCCTTAACAGACTCTCCTACCACACTCTCAAACACACATCAATCCATTTTAACTTGGTTTCATTAAAATCAAGTTTTAATTGCAAGAAATCTGAGTTTGAATTTGAACTGTATCACTTCTTAAATGGTAAACGTGGATAGGTCAATTTAGTTTTTCCACGATCATTTTCCTGGACTTAGCAATATTCACATAAATTCAGATTTGTAAGGATAAACTCTTGTTTAAAATTTTTATAGAGGATTTATCAGCTTCTAGCTAATAGCTTGCCATAGAGAATTTGGACTCAATGGTCCCCATGATAATGTGAAGCCTGGTCCAAATCCTAATAAATGTCATATATATCCTATTAGCTTGTCAGATTTGTTTCTCTGGAAAATGCTGACTAATAGAGATTTTGGTACCAAATGTGGTTCTTGACAAATATAATCTTAAGGATGAGATTTCTGAGTTGGTTCTGGGGATTTTAGAATTAATTATCTAATCTGATAAGATTTAAAGCACTATGGCTCTGTTTTCAAGGGAACGAGATTGTTAATCCATAGTGAACTGTCAATACCAATACATAAAATATCATCTTTGGATGCTCCAATTTAAATGCTTTTAAGAGACAAGGCTCTGGGTGGCAGATATTTGATATTTTTACATATTTGGGGGAAATTAAAAAGTATAATAATATTACCTAGTTGTTCCTAAATGTGCTGGATAAACTTGTTAAAGAAAAAGATGAGTTCAATTCTTCAAATTTGCAGCTTAAGCATGGCATAAATAATGCAAACATTTCTATTTATGCCCTAAAAAAAAGCTCTTATTGTAACAGCAGAGTTCAGGTCACTGAAAAACAAATCTTGTCTCCTTGCATGAATAACTGAATCAAAACACAAATTGAATTCCCAGCCTTGCAGGGAGTCTGCTGTTAAAGCGAGGACACTGAAAAGGATTGAGATCCTGTATATTGAATAGTGACATATATGCTAATCATAATGACAGTGGGGACATTTGAATCTCTAACTTTTGCTTTGCCTTCTCTGTCAGATGCACTTGTAATAGCCTCCCCTGAAACCTGAAGAATCAGCCTTTCCACTAACTTCTGAAGAGTAATCCTGCTCCACCAGAAAAAAATGTAATGGTGGTACATTACTTCCAAGATGTAGCTGTTTCCTCTCTTGACCCCCTCTCACCCTCCTTCTTTGTTTCCAGACCTATTAAATAGATCGAAGTTCCAAGAGGCCTTGAAAAGTGAGAAAACGTGTGTTATCCATGTAGATGAGCTGGAACACAAGAGAACTACATGATTTTTCCAGTTTATACAGGGTGTGGGATAGTGATTCAAGGAACATTAGGTTGGATCAGGTTGAATGTATTGATATGTGCCTACTAAACAAAGATTCTGGATTCAATGTTGTAGTCCAAGAGCTTAGAAGGGACTCTGATAATTTGGTTGGTTGGCTGAGGTATGGACCAAAATATGGCCTATATTAAATAAAGTGGAAATTCCAGAACTGCCCTGGTACAATGCAGATTTGTGATTCCAAAAACGTAGTGAGTTTGGAATCTTAGTGTGAATTTATCATGTAAGATTTCTTTACTCACCCCAGAAATATCCATAGGACACCCTTTTCACCACAACAGTGGGGAATAGTTTTTGAGAGGAGCCAAAGCCCAAAGTTAGCAGAAACTGCAAGAGTTGAAATAAGGAGAGAGACATCATCAAATAATAAGAGGCAGAGATGCAATCTGAGGAGCCCCAAGGATTGAGGAAAGTCAACACTAGTATGCTACAGACATCATGAGAAAGAATGTCCGTGTCAACACCTCCACTTGGACTTCTGGGCTCTGAAACCATGAGCTAATATGTTCTTCTTGTTTAAGTCTGTTGTGTGTTCCTTGTCATAGCAACCTGGAAAATAAGATAGTTTTTTTTTTGTATAAAGAAAGCACTTAACACTTATCACTTATTTAAATTTGGAAATGTGATACAAATAATGTAATCAATTTTCTAAGGTTTTATCAAACCAACAGAGACTGCAATCTAGTGTCAGCTCACCACATATTATATTTGTATATGTCATTTAACATAAAAGCAGTTATTTGTTGTTTTTTCATTTATTTATTTATGAAAGTTGTGTCATGCTACAGCTTCTTCTGCTTCCTCATGTGCCTATATATTTCCATAGAATTTAAGATTTTTGTAGCTATAAATTTAGATTTTCTTCTGTAGTGATCGATTGCAGAAAAGGGAATTTCTGTAAGGAAACATTTTCTTCACGTTGGAAAAGCACTGGGAAATATCTGTGTACCTAATTCTGTAAATATATTTTGCATATTGCCCAAGATAAATTACAAATATCTCAGAAGTTGCAAAATGGCTAGAGAAATATAGACTCAATACCTTCATAAAAATAATATGAATATGAAAAATTAGAATGAAATCTGTTCCAAATTAAATAACTGAATAATGGGTTATATTATTATGGATTAATTATTAATATATAATCTGATTACAATCAGAATCATGCTGAAAGCAATTTTTTGCATGTCTAGCTTCTTCCATGGCATGCTATGTTTTAGAAATCCATTCCTGTGCTTGTGGTTGGCAATGGTTTATTTCATCTTATTGTTGAATAGCATTTCACTGCATGAGGACATAACAACTATTGTTAATGAACATTTTTACTGCCTTCAGTTCAGGCTATGAAACTGCTGTTATAACAATTTTTGCTCCTATTGTAGCATACACTGTTGATGTCCATCACCTATCCCTTGGCCCATCTATGAGTTCTCTTAAAGTTGTGACATACCACCTATAATAACATGTTTTTTACCTCAAGCACTGCTGCCTTTGACTATTTAGTCAGTGTTTTTCCCTGGAAAAATGTGAGCTTCTTTAGCAAAACAATGCTGTCTGGTCTGCCAATACCAAACCAAATGTTTCAGATTTATCCAAGAAGGCAATGAA
Organism: Tamandua tetradactyla; assembly: GCF_023851605.1. NCBI lineage: Eukaryota > Metazoa > Chordata > Mammalia > Pilosa > Myrmecophagidae > Tamandua > Tamandua tetradactyla. Next base: position 150,606,583 of record NC_135330.1, read on the forward strand.
ACTATAGTGAATGAATGTTGGTGGATAACTATTCTCGATCCACTATCCAATGGGATATAATTCGGATGTGTCTTCTATATAATTCTTCAGGGGTTCCCAAGGGGATGGAGTTCCCATTGCCTCCAGAAATAATTTACCTACTAAGACAATGTTTATTGGCTTCAAACTGACTGCTTTCTCTGTCATTTTCACAGACCCTGATTTGTGCTTTTGGAGGTCATCTTTTACATAAACTGCCTCTATCCAAATCCTTGTTTCTATGCTTTCTTTTGAGTAAAACCCAAACTAAGGCATTTGGTACTAGAAGCAGCACTAGAAATCAGAATCTTGTAGCGCGATATATTTTGAAGTCAGTTTGTGCTAAATCCCCCTTATTGTTAAGTAGTAAATGGGGGAGAGTGAGAAATCATTTCATGCTGTTTGTAGTATTGTGATTCTATTTATTCTAACTAAGAATGTAGATTCCTAGAAATCTCATCCATGGTAATTTGGAGAGAGATTCATTTGGAAAACAAAGCTTTAGCACTTGAAAGTTTGGGGTCATTTATGGTTGTAATGATTGTTATATTGCTTTTGTTAAGCTACAAAGAAGGCAGAATGCACAGACCAGACAAATCTTAGCTTAAGAGAGAAAGTGTGGATCAAACAATGAGGACATTTGTGAAGAAATGCTTTAGAATCCTGGGTAGTCCTCAACCATCTGGGCTGACAGATGTAGTCCTCTACTCTTCACTAGAACACAGTAGACTCCTACTCCAAAGAAACCTTGCTAAATCCCCACCTGAGCAGATACCTCAAGGGATGTTGCCCTACTAAAGATCCAAGATCTTCCTACCCTGTCTGTTGGCAGATAATAGCATCTTAGCATAATCCAAAGAAGGATATGGTATCCTAGATACAGGGGAAATAATTTATTCTACAACTGAACTGCAAGATCTTTCTAATTTTTCTTGGTAGGAGACTAGACAATGTGTATAAAATGGTTCCTAAGTGTTTACACAGAGGTATTATGTAATATCAATCAAAGTATGAAAAATGCTATTGATATGAGGGCATTAACCTACGAGTCAGAATTTAACATTGTGGCAAGAGCATCTACAGCCAGTTCAAATTCATTTAAATATTGTAAAAAATATAATAATAATTTTACCTTCTTTCCATGTAGTGAAAATGCTGGAACTGATTTTACATAGTAGAGTGGAGGAGATCATACATATAAAAGAGGTTAAAGTGGGATTATAAATTATGTACAAAGATCTCTTTTGCCGACTATGTTCCTTATTGCATCTGGGAGGAAAGCTCCTTCACTGAAACAAGAAATACACTGGAGAGGAGGGCGCTAGCTCTTTTGAGAAGCCATCCTCTATAGAACAGGCTTGAGAAGAGAAGATTCTGTCATGCAACTGTGTTTACTAATGCCAATTATCATAAGATACTCTAATAACAGAATCTATGTAATGATATTTTATTTCAGAGCCAAAGTGGATATAAAAACTAAAATAAGCCTTAAGGTAAGAATGAAAATGAAAAACCTTGGCCAATAGGAATCAGTGGCAATTACTAATATACTATATTATTCCTAGGGATGGAAGATCAAAAGCCATGAGAATGTAATTTTTCTTAAACAATCAAAAAATATATCAAGAGCTAGTGAACCTAAACTAAAGTTAACTGTCACAATAGAAAATTATAAGATACCACCCACTTTCCAGATCTGAGTCAATTTCAAACCTAAATCTTATCAATTAAAAGGGAAGCTAAGACTCCTTCAAGAAGGGCCATGTAACACTTACTGCAAGTGTATAGAAAACTGTTTCATTAATCATTCTTTGAATGGATCAACTGTTCATATCTTTCTGAAGTTCATTTCTCTATGTGCTTAGTCAGTCTGAGGAACTACTCTATGATCATTTTCTTGTTACCAAATGCATGAGGGAAAGGCACACTTAATAAAGCCAAACAACCATATTGGGCTTCTTACCTTGCGGATGACTAGTAGGCATTATATAAGGAAGACCACATAGAAGCCTCTGAAAATGTTCCCATACCCTGGTCAAAAGTATAAGTCAGAAGTGATATGGTACCCCATAACCTTTTACGTATCCAACTCTATCACATATGACTAAGAGGATAAAGGAGGAGGCATATTGTTTTCAGCTCTACAGGTTAATTCTCTGGCTGAACTTTGTGGTCCTAGCCTTGTGGTAGGAAAGTTCTAGATGAAAACTAATGACAAATGGAAGGAAGTATAAGTTATTGATAGTGTAAAGGGAGCTAATAAATGGATAATTCAAAAAGGAAATGTCATAGTACCTTACTGCCTGGTGAGAAGATATGAGTAAGATTATATCTCTTGGCTATATTAACAGATAACCATTTGGATAAACAATTTGGTGCAGACACCTCCTTGCTTGAAGCTGACGTCCCAGGATATGACCCGATGGATTTAGAAACATTTGTCTGGAATCATCTATCTCATGTGTCTCAATGACACAGACAACACTTCATAGGTGAACACTTGGATTGTATCTAACATTGCTTTGCCTTTTGGTTTCTATATTACAGTTTGTAGCTCTTACAAAGGACCTGTTTTGGGAGATAATGTTTGGGAACCACTGTGTCCTGGATGCACACAAAGGACTTCATTAAACTGCAGAGATACAGAACACTGACTATTATCCTAGGTGATGACCTGATGAGAAAGCAGCCTGATAAAGTAGACATAGAATAGAATCTGATTGCCTGCATTGTTCTGGTATTCTATGAAATGCCTAGGTCATGTTTTGTAGATACAGAACAATAAACAAACTAAAAATACCTCGCAAGCAGAAATCAATATCGCCCTAGGAACCATTTTCTGGGTTCAAATATTTATCCCTGATAGCCTCAATATCTACCAATGAAGCCTGTGGGAAGTTTTTGACATGCTCAGTTTAAATATATTTGGAGGTGGCTACTACCCATATGTCATTATCCTAGAAATGATGAAAATTGGTATATCACTGTGTCAAAAAGAGAACTTGAATACAGAATTAACTGAAATTTTGCCTGTGTTTTATCTTAGCCCATGAGAGTATTTGGTATATGGGAAAAAATATTTTTGGTTAAAAAGACCAATAAAATGTTATTGTATTTTTAAAGAACTCATTTTTAAGCTATGATAATCAGAATGTATCTACAAATTGGTGTAATACTGATAAAATTGGTAAGAGTCATTTGACTGATCTCAACAAAATTTCAGTTATACTGATATTAATGATAAATAGGTTGCTAGATTCAATTTAAAACTATAAGCTGTTCATGCAATAAAACTAATAGGCCACAGGAGCAAACAGAATTATTTAGAAATAAATCAATTGCCACATTGAATCGATTGATTTACGTCTTTTATGAAGTTCAAACTTCAGTGCTGAAAGGAGTTAGAAGATACATCAAAACTTATGCCTGATGATGAAAAAATATCTACTGGAAGATTTGGTAAACTGAAATCTTTAAGGCAAAATATATATTTAATTTGATGAAACAGATTGTTAGTATTTTGGTCAGTTACACAATTTTAGTACTATAAATGATGAAAAGGCTTCAAAAGAATCACGAACAATTTACAAATAAAAAGACTGGACCAACAGAGACCCGGGTTCAATCTCCGGTGCTTGCCCATGCAAACACTAAAAAAAGACTAGACCAAGACGTAGCATATAGACTATGGAGAACAGAGACAATGCACAGGTTAGAATACATATTTAGAAAAATTACTAATGGAGTCATAAACTGTATCCATTAGTAATTGAATTTTAAATTGTTATTTATACCAAAGTTTCAATGACATTAGAAAATATTTTGTGTTCTACAAGTATACTCATTTCATTTGCATCTATATTGTTTAATATTTATATAGTCATCCATGGAGGATTGATTCATGTCCCCCATATATACAGGTTCAAGTCATAATTCCTATTCTTATAGGTGAACCCATTTGTAAATAGGATCTTGTTCTAGTTTGCTAGCTGCTGGAATGAAACACACCACAGGTGGATTGGCTTTTAGTAAAAGGGAATTTCTTTTGTTAGTTCTTCAGAGGAAAGGCAGCTAACTTTCATCTGAGGTTCTTTCTTACATGGGAAGGCTCAGGGCAATCTTTGCTGGCCTTCTCTGCAGGCCTCTGGGTTCCAACAACTTTCCCCGGGGTGATTTCTTTCTGCATCTCCAAAGGCCTGGGCTTAGCGGCAAGTGCTGAGATGAGGTATGTCGAGCTGCTTGAGCTGTGCTACATTGCTCTCTGTCATTTAAGCACCAGCCAATTAAGTCAAACGTCATTCACTGCAGCAGACACGCTTCCTAGCTGACTGCAGATGTAATCAGCAACAAATGAGGTTCATGTACCATTGGCTCATGTTCACAGTAACAGAACTAGGTGCCTTCACCTGGCCAACTTGACAACTGAATCTAACTACCACAGCCCTTAAAAATGTTATTACTAGTTAAGGTATGTGGACACATTTGTGAATAGGATCTTGAGAGATCCTAGTTAGATGAGGCCAAATGAATAAGGGGGGCCTTAATCCAGATGCCTGGCAATATTATAAAGCAAAGGATGTTCAAATCCTGTTGGCCAGAGAAAGCCACATGATGAGACTAAGAAGAGGTAAATTTCTGTTTGAGGGAGGCAGAGACATAGGCCAAGGAACCCCAAGCATTGTGGTGAGCCATCACCAGAGCACTACAGACTTCAGAGAGAAATCATGCTCTGTCAAGATTTCAATGATGCACTCCTAATCTCCAAAACTGTGAGCCAACAAATTCCTGTTGTTAAAACAACCAGTGTATTTTTCATAGAAGCCTTGGCAAACTAAAACACCATATATTATAAATGACCCAGGTCAGTGCTATCCAATTCTGTAACCATTAAACACATGTAACTATAAATTTGCATTAATTAGAAATAAATATTTCATTCTCCAGTTAAACAAGCCATAAATTTAAGTGCTCATTAGCCACACATGGCTAGTGGCTACATATAGAAGATAATGTAGATATACAGTCAGACTGAAGAAGCTCTACCTTCTATGAAGATGCTTTGTTGTCTGTTTTTGTCTTTTCCTCTCATGGCCAAGATATGATCAATGGGATTTATTATGTGGTGTTCAAGTCTGAAACTACCCAGGCAACCTCCAGGGACTGTTTTTTGTTTTGTTTTGTTTCACTTTGTTTTAAATGAGAGTTTTCAAGCGGGCGATTAAAGGCAAGAGGCACATGAAAACCTTGATGGGAACTTCTGCTGTGACTTATCTGGAAGCCAAGATTTCTCACACAGACCTTGGTGGTCCAGTCTAGAGTTAGAGCACAGCTATGAACAAATGAGAACATTGGAGAAGTGGTGACAGAGATGTCTTTCAGACTCCTGTTGCTTGCCCACACCACGTGCTTTGCTTTTAAAACCTTAGGTCTCTGAAGTCCTTTAGAATATCCCAAGTTGGGAAATTTTTGCTTTAACACATTAGGGCATTTATAAGGCATTTTCATCATCAAGGAACATTTTTGATTAGAATGTGCTAACCTATGTTAAGTTTCGAATTTGGAATAACTTTTTAGATGAATAACAAAATTAGTGTTTTAAATCTTGATAATCAAAAAATAGCAAAACAAGTTAGATTTTAAAAGATGTAATTTTGTGTATCTTCATTCATTGAAAACAATGTAAAATAAATAAGAAATTGATTAAGTTTTAATTATACATTTTTAGTAAAGATATAATTAGTAGGAAAATGTACAATTGTATTTTATATTTGCACTTTATAATCGGAGAGAACATATATTGCACAAATTGCTAAATCAATCAATAAATTGATTAATATTATGTTAAAGATAAAATTACAACTTCCAGAAAACTTAAAAGAGAAATAAAGTGATTTCTCTCCTCTGGGGTAGAAAAAGAAGTGGAAATAAAGGGAAAATTAGTTGTTAAATCAGAAACAGCAAATGAGCCGAGATGCTTGGGCTATTTGCCAGTTTATAAATTATCCTGTCACACTTTATCATATATACTACCAAAATCATAATACCTCTTGATCAGAGAGGAAGGATTATTTTACTCCTAGTATTGAATCTCTGTGGCCCAACTTTCTATAGGGTGAAGCGATGAAGGACAAATGTACTGCATGTGCCTCAGGGTTTCCACAAGAGAGGAACACCAAAACTATGAAGACTTGAGCTTATATAGGACAGCTAGCATATCTATTCCTCTTCTTTGGAAAAGAGAGAAATTTACTCTGTAATGTAAAGAAATTATTTCTGAGGAGGAGAGGAGAGGTTCTTACTTCAGCACCCAGGACTGTATGCTAATGGCTCTAGGGGTGAAATCTTTATATTTTTCTGGAACAATTTACTATCTCTACCTTCCAAGGCATGTTTACCAAAATTCAATCATCCATCAACCAGATTTCCAGTGATCTTTGCTCATATAACTTGGTGTTTGCCAAAATGTAAGCTTACTTATGGAGTGTTCATTCTCAAAGATATATATTATACAGCAGAGTTTCCAGACATGGCCTACACATAAACTGAACTTATAAAATTTCAAAATACTATGATCTTACAAGTGAAATGAGCATGTGTGTTCCGTTCATTATGTATGACACAGACGGCATAATTGGAAATTCTCTGATAACTTCTATGTAGAAATCAATGTGCCAATTTGAAACTTACATGTGTATTAATAAAATGCAGCAGTAAATGGGATAGTTATTTAGAACTTATATGAATAAAAAGTTTTGCAGGGAGGAATATTTTTGTTTATTTTATTTTTTTACAATTACAGGTTCCAGATAGTAACCAAAAACATAGTGACTTCTAGTAGTTTTTATTGCTGATTTTAATTTCTCTGTGGAACATACATCTTCTTATAACCTGCATCCTGGTTGAATGGCTCCTAATGTGCAGTACTCACATGCCACTGGAGGTAAATCACTTCAGTCACCATGGAATATCTGTCTTCCAAATGCAGGAACAAGCACAGCAGACGAGTACACATATCCAAATGAGTCAGATAATGAAAATAATTGATGTAAAATTTAATTCACTACATTTTAGATGGTTTATTATGCCACAAAAGTTAACTGACACATATGATTAGTAGAGAACATGTGGAGTTAATTTCTAGGCATGTTGTGTTTCAACTCCTGTGGTGGTTATATATTAATTGTAGATAGATGTGGGTCTAAAATTCTGGAGGAAATTCTGTATTGCAGAGATGGGCTTCTCAATGAAGCTATGAGTTTACATAGGAAGGATGGGTAGGACTAAAGGCAGAACTTTAGCGGATACCAGTGTTATATAGATGGCAGAAAAGGAATTCAAAATGGAAAAAGAGAAGTGAGAGCAGGGTGAAATAAAAACTTTCCATATGACATCAAATTAGCAAAAAAATGGCCTTATTTTAAATTCAACTTATGACAAAATATTCAATCTATCAGTTCCTGGTCTGAAACCTTTAATTTCTATAATAGCATATTTAACAGATAATAGCTCTGATTGTTTCACACACACCTTTCTCTTTGAATTTTTGTACTTGTGGAGAACATTAATTTGATGATGTATGGTACACAATCAATAGACAGTAACCTAATTAACAAATGACGATGTATAAATGAATAAAACAAACAAATAAATAAGCAAAAGTATGTATGTACCAGAAATTCTCTGGAGTGAAGAAGAAGTATTCATTACAAAGCTATTATTAGAAAGTTAAATGCAAAATAATTTATGATTATGCTGCTATTGTTCGCATATTTCAGTAAGATATTTAATTATACTAAATACATATGAAAATAAATTTAAATTAGATACATTAGCATTAAATTAGGAAGGAAACAAATGTTTCTTATGATAATATATAACTATAATAAGTAACAATTCTATAAAACACACGAACATGTATTGATATTATAGTTTTTCTCTTATATGAATACAATGTGATTTCCTCTTGGTTTATAATTTAGATTTTTTTGCAAATACATACAAAATATTAATCAGATTATCTGCACAAAATTCAAATTGGTAATAACAAACATTTCATTTCCTTAAGGATTAAAAACAAAATTGGATAAATATATATTGATTGCAGCAATATTAAAATCCATTCAAATTTCACTTATGATTTAGAGAAATGGATTAGAAATAAACAGGAGAATGATATTCATATTTGCTTTTGATGCTACATGGTATTTTCTTAGTATACATTTTCCAAGGTATATGCATTCACAGATATTTAATTGGACAGAGTTGGAGAACTTTTGATGACATGTTTATATTCTTAGTATATTATTGTCTACACTGAGTCTCTCAACAAAACCTGGACCTCATATTTGGGTAGTCCAGAGACATTAATAATAGAAATGAAATGAGAAACACAACTTTCCTAGGAAAAATAGGTAAAATTTATTATCAAATACTGTGTCTAAACATTTTCTATTCATTATATCTATATATTTTAACACAACACAAAGTGTTGTTTCAATATTATAGATAGCATTGATTTTCTGATTACAATGATTTAATCCTTGCAAGGCATCATGATGAGAGGTTAAGCAGTTTATGAGCATGTATCATAAAAACATTACTTGCAATTACATGTTTTGGTATGCACTGTACTGACTTCTCCTATGTAAGATTAAAATAAATCAGTAGAAAATTTTAGGCAATTATGTGAAGACTATGGGAAGCAAAGTAATTGAGTCAAGTTGAGTGAGAATCTGAGAATATACTTCCTAATCTAAAGAGAATTATCTTTTTTTATTCTTTGATTCTATTGTTTGTATTATCAGTAGTTAAAATATATAAACACACATGTTAAAAAAGTGAAGAATCAGTTCAGCAGTGGAAATTTTAAAGGTATAAATGATTTAAAGAATTAAAAGAACATTCGGGAAAAAAAACAGATTTTAGAGCAACATTTCAAGAATGATTTCCAAGTTCCTAGAACTTTTCAAGTTTCTTAGAACTTTGCCATCAAATTAACCATTGCCTTTTTATATTTAAGTGTTCACATCACACGCACATGCAAGGTACGAGGTAGGTGATAGGTGACAGTCTTTTGCATGCGGACATCTAGTTGTCCCAGCATCATTTCTTGAAAATGACTTTTACTTATCTGCTGACTTGTCTTGGCACCTGTATTAGTTAGGGTTCTCTAGAGAAACAGATTCAACAGAGAACACTCACAAATATAAAATTTATAAAAGTGTCTCATGTGACCGCGGGGACGCAGAATCCAAAATCCACAGGGCAGGCTGTGAAGCCGATGATTCTGATGGAGGGTCTGGATGAACTCCACAGGAGAGGCTCGCCAGCTGAGACAGGAAGAGCCTGTCTCTTCTGAATCCTCCTTAAAAGGCTTCCAGTGATCAGATTAAGCATTACCCATTGCAGAAGACACTCCCCTTTGGCTGATTACAAATGTAATCAGCTGTGGATGTAGCTGACATGATAATGATTCAATTCTATGAAATGTCCTCATTGCAACAGACAGGCCAGCTCTTGCCCAACCCTTGCCCAACAAACAGCTACCACCACTTGGCCAAGCTGACACATGAATGCAACCATGACAGCCCCTTTGTCAAAAATCAATTGACTGATTGAGTTGCCCTATGACCTGGCAATACCACTACTCAGTATATACCCAGAAAAGCTGAAAGCAGTGACACAAACAGATATTTACACACCGGTGTTCATAGCAGCATTATTCACAATTTCCAAAAGATGGAAACAATCCAAGTGACCATAAACAGATGAGGAAATTGGCAAAATGTGGTATATATAAAATATGATAGAATATTATACTGCAGTAATATGAAATGATGTCCTGAATCATATGACAAGATGAATGAGTCTTGAGGACATAATGCTGAGTGAAATAAGGCAGATACAAAAGTATAGATACTGTATGATTCCACTTTTATCACCATGGTAAAGGTAAAATCAGAGGCTTATAATACAGAATATAGGGGACCTTGAGTTGCATGGAAGCAAGAGATGGGTGAAAGAATAGCTAATGAAATTGAACTTAATTGTAAGGGAATAATAGAAGTGAAGGTAAGTCACTAATGGGTCTATAAGTAATATTACCACATTGAAAGTAAATATGATTGAAAGGGGTTGTATAAACCCAAGTATTCCACTGATTAACACTACAAATATAAATAAGTTCTTGCATGAACTCCTGCAAAGGTATGACACTTGTACAAAGAAAGTTAAAGTTTGGGGTATAGGAGGAAAACTGCTATTGCTTGCCGTGGGCTATATTTAAGAGGAAGAAATCAATAGTGCCACAGCAACACCAGGGATAAATAATGGGGGAAGGACAAAAGTTAAGGAAGGGATTAGATTTTCCCTTCCTTTCCTAATCCACCGTAGGGGTGGGTTTATTAGTTATCTTTCTCTTGGGAACAATGAAATTATCTAAAATTGACAGTATTGATGGACTTCTGACTTTGGACATTATACGTGATGCCCAATGAATGGAGTTGGCTGAAGGATGCACTGAATGAGAAGTAGATTAGTGAATGACGATGTATAAATGTGATCAAATATTGTGCTGCTACAAAAAGGAATGAAGTTGTGAGGCATGAAACATTGTGAATGAGCCTGTGGGGCATTTGGTGATTCAAAACAAGCCAAAAACAGAAGAGCAAATATTGTAAGGTCTCATTTAGAAAATATTTATAAGAAGAACAGGGGCCTAGATTGTAAGCTTTTATAGCAGTCACATTTAGTCCAGAGTGTCAATTGTTATTTCTGGATTTTGAGACGCTGTTTATGTATGTATAACCTGGTATTTAGAGATAAGAATAAAACCAATTAGGTTGGGATTAAGGTAAATCAAAATATAAGGTTAAGGGAAATACTGTCTATATTGTAGAACTTCATCTACTCTTTGAGACCAAAGGAAGAAAATTTTATGTCCAGAACCTAAATTTTCTGTAGCACATAATCTAACTCAACCTTTTTGGATAGATAAATTAAACAATACAAACACAGCGAACACAGAATAAGAATGAGGACCTTTAACCCTGTATAGTTTAATGTAATACCTGCATACATCCCATAGACTATTAAGCAGAAAATCAAAAAGTATTGGCATCTTACCCCTTGAGGGATGGAAGAAAAAATACAGAACTATTAAACTTTAGCACAGGGAAAGCCCTGATACTGTGCCAAAAATTAGGGACACCCAAATCCATAGGCCACACCCTTTAGGTGAGGCTTGCTCTTGTGAAGCTTATGAATGTAGTGTAGAAGTTTAGCCGACCTATAGGGATGCCTAAGAGTTACATCTAGAGGACCTCTTTTGTTGCTCAGATGTGGCCAATCTCTCTCTAAACTCACCTGTACAAGTGAAATCATGTCCCTTCCCTCCTTGTAGGACATGGCATCCAGGGATGAAAGTCTTCCTGGCAATGTGGGAGATGAGTCCCAGGGATGAGTCTTGCCCTGACACCATGGGATCAACAATACCATCCTGACCAAAAAGGGGAAAGCAAGTATAATAAATATGGTATTAGTGGCTGAGAAATTTCAAATACAGTCAAGAAGCAACTCTTGAGGTCAAGCTTATGCAAGTTTCAGTTAGAAATTACTACCTATCATAACTTGCCAAACCCCAACCAAAACCATTCCTGCCAATTCTAAAGAACATCTACAGCATTACATAGGATTCTATAGAGGTTCCATGTGCTGTGGTAACATTCCAGAAGCCAACAACCTCTGGATGGGTCTTGATGGGTCCCTGGATTGCAAAAGTCCTGAAATGCAGTGGGGCCAGCCTCTCCAGAACATCAACTAGTTTCATCCCCTTACCCCATATTACTGACAGCCACTTCCAACAAGAAAAATTAGAATGTAGGCAGACCAAATACCCCTAAAGAGTAGGAGAGAGATCAAAGTTAATGGTTGAGTTATACAGAGAATGTAGGGTCTAACAAATGAGTATGATTGCTGAATCATTATGTTGATATTTCTCTTAGTTTCCAGTATCTTGAGCAGCTAGAAGCAGAAACCTACAATTGTGAAATTGCAACCCATTCCAAACTCTGAAATCTGTTCTACAACTAATCATTGTTATGTGCTTTGAAATTTATTGCTTATATATATATAATATATATTATTGTTTAAATACCTGCAAAAAGTTGGTAGTGATGATAAAAAAAATGATCACAACTACAGGTTAAAAAAGTAAACTGACTGTAAAGGTGAGGTTTTAGATCACAACTATTGATTTTATTCTATTGATCTATTTGTTTATCTTTATTCCATTACTACGGTCTTGACTCTTAAGCTTTTTAAACATTTAAAATTAAGAAGTGTGAGTTCTCAAATTTGTTTTCTTTTTTTGGCTATTCTGCATTCCATGAATATTTGTTTGAATACTATGATCAGTATGCCAATTTCTGCAAAAAGCACAATGGGATGGTGAAAAGGATTATGTTGAGTTTTACACCCATCTAGTGAGTACTGCCGTCTTGACAATGTTATATCTTCTGATCCATGGGCCTAGGATGCTGTATCGGTTTGCTAAAATTGCTAGAATGCAATATACCAGAAATGGAATGTCTTTTACAAGGAGAGTTTATTAAGTTGTGAGTTTATAGTTCTAAGGCTATACAAATATTCAAGCAAAGGCATCCAGAGGAAGATACCTTGGCTCAAGAAAATCTGATGGGTTTGGAACACCTTTTTCAGGTGGGAAGGCACGTGGTGATGTCTGCCAGCTTCCTCTCCAGGCCATTTCAAAACAGCTTCCCTGGAGGCTTTCTTCTGCAAATCCAAAGGTTTCTGGCTATTTGGGCTCTGAAGTTTTTTCCAAATGATTCCCTTTTGAAGAATTCTAGTAAGCAACCCTACCTTGCATGGGTGGAGACACATCTCTATGGAAACCACTTAATCAAAAGGTCCTTCCCACAACTGAATGGATCATATCTCCATGAAACAACTGAATCGAAAAGATCCTAGCCAACATTATTGAGTGAGGATTAAATAACATGGCTTTTCTGGGGAGAACATCAGTTTCAAACAGTCACAGATGTCTTTCTTTATTTTCTTTCAACAGCATATTATAATGTGCAGATTATAGATTTTGTACTCTTCTTGAAAAGAAATGTATTGCTAAATTGTCTTGGATTCCCAAGCTGCTGTGAAAAATACCATACAATGGGTTGGCTTAAATTACAAGCATCTATTAGCTCATGGTTTGGAGGGCTAGAAGTCCAAACTCAAGGTGTTGGTAAGGCTTCCATTACCCCCAAAGTCTGCAGCATTCTTGTGCTTGCTGATGGCAATCCTTGGCTTGCATCTGTGCCTCCTGTCACATGACAGTCTCTCTATCCTTGTGTCTGATCTTCCCATTTCTGCTGATTTTGGGTTTCTGGTTCTTCCCTGTAGCTTCCTCCTGACTGTATTTGAAACTTTTCTGCTTACAAAGGACTGTAGTAATATGGATTAATAACCACTCTCATTCAGTTTGGCTATACCTTAACTAAAAATAGTGTCTTCAGAAGGACCTAGTCACAAATAAATTCACACTCAGAGAAACACAGATTAAGATTAAGAACATTTCTTTTTTTAGGGGGTGTTGAGTATATAATTTAACCTACCAAATAAGTAATTTATTTTTTGATGCTATTAATCATTACCTTTTATATAATTAGGAAGTCTCTGGCTTCAGGCCTACACTATCTGTATATCATCAAACAGTTATTTAGTGAGGAAATTGGAAAAAATAATAAAGCTGTTATTCCTGCCATTGGCTCCAGAAAAGGAAAGAAAAAATAAATATCTTCTTTGTTCTGCATGAGTAAAATGTATGTCCCATATTCTTTGCAGTGGACTAAATTGTGGCCCCAAGGCTATGCCCACAACCTAATCTTCAGAACCTGCAAATGTTAATTTAGGCAAAATATGAGATTAAGTTAAATATCTAGAGAGAAGATTATCCTGAATTATTCAGTGAGCCCTAAAGGCAGTCATTTGTCACTATAAGGGGGAGGTAGAGAGAGTTTTGACAGATAGGCAAACAGAGGAGAAAGCAATGTGAAGATGTAGCAGAGAGTGAGATGTAACCACAAGGTAAGGAACACTGATAGAAAGCAGACTTTGGATGAGGCAAGAAACAATTCTCCCCTAAAGCCTCCAGAAGTAGCATGATCCTGCCTAGAACTTGGTTGCAAACATCTGGCCCCAAGAACTGTGAGAGAATATATTTCTCTTTTCAAGCCATGAAATTCACAACTACTTACTGAAGAATGCTTTGAAAACTATTGCTTTTTTATTTCTTTGCTTTTATGTATGCTATACTATACATATAAAATAGTTAAAAAAAATTGTGGTAATTTGTTACAGCAGCCATCATAAGTTGATACCCTCTTGTACCCACACATATTAATTCAAATCAAATCTCATTTGCTATTATGGCAATCAATTCAGACTTTCCTTTCTACCTTACCCAGTGGAAGTTAGATATAGCCATGTGAGTTGACCAGTGTACAGATATTGGTGTCCCTATCAACCTGAGTCCTCCAGTGAGGATGACTGAGACCCAGAGAAGATTCTTAGAATTTCCTACATGGATAAAAACATTATCATGGAATAAATCTTGTTATTGTGGAAAACATATAACTTACTTTACTCTTAGTGTTATACGCATCTTATATATCATATAAAATATAAGAGAATCTAAAACAATTGCTTATTTGCTTTATACTCCCTGATATACAGTGAGATAAACTAGAATAAGAGTGGAATGGATGATGAGTTCAATCCACTATCTCCACCACAGTCTATTCCTTTAATTATTCTTCTTATGAATGAACTCCAAACCAATGCTTATGCCTACCATAATGCAACTTTGACATGCATATGAAAACACATCAAATTCCTAAAAGTGAAGACATAAAGCTGCAAATAAATATATTACCTGTACTTAGTGATATTTATTCCTGTCCTAGCTGAATCCATATACCATCTTGCTATCTTTATTTATTCCCCTGGCCATCAGACTAGATTTGGCATTTGGAATTTCTTACTTCCAATATGAATTTTGTGCTTCTTTGCCTCAATTATCATCTCTGTTGTTCCATGTGTTTTATCTGGTAGAGTATACCAAATATCTATTCCTGAGGGAACCAACTTCTTGGGTTGAAGGACTACCTTAGTCTTCTTTACATTTATCAGACATAAATAACAGTTCTCAAATATATACTTCCTTGAAACTAAAGTTAGCAAGACTCCCAACCCCATCCAAACTTTCCAGGAAAAATCACCTCATGCATTACTTAAAGCAGAGTTCTTGGCTGTTAGCAAAATATGAGCTCAAAAACTCCAGGATATAGTTTTGGCTCCTAGTTCCATATTGTCTTATGTGGTTGTACAATCATGCCTTTCTTGGCTACTGAAACATTTAAAAAACAGAGTTAGAGATCACAGGGAGAGAAAATAAAATTACTGTGAGATTTTAGGTGATAAAAATGAGAAGTACCACTCTCCCTTTCATTACTTCTTTTTACTGAAATCCTGCCTTATTGAACATTGCAGATCAAGTGACAGTACCTCTGTTAATTTACTCCAATAAAAAGGTGAAATAAATTAAAGTACTTAGTTTCTGAATAAGTTTATAAAACTGTTGTAATTCATAACCTATTCTCAGCAAAAAGCACACACTGTTCCCCATTTTTTTTCCTACAGAGACCTAAGAGATAGAAGGGAATGCAATAGACATCAATTATCTTTCATTTTTCAATCCCACTCTTACTGTGATTTCCTTAGGAATGTGCTATTGTTTTTTGTGTTGTCATTAATAAGGCAGTTGTAGAGTGCTAATTTCCTACAGGAATGCAATATGGAAAAGCTGCCAGTTACTGTGTTATGTTTATTCTACTTTTTCATTCAAAACTGGAGACATTACAACACTAGCTGAATGCACCCATTGCTCCAATCAGATGAACTTGGTCCAAAATTCTATATATAACCTAAAACCATAAAAAACTTACTTTGTCATGTATATCATAGGTGTTTTGTGACTTTCCAAATATGAATGTTTTCCCAGGTTATATATCTTGATATATGTCTATAGATTTGTGTGTTTTATGGAAAGCAAGGAGAAATGTTTATATTTAAATACATTAACTTAAAATAAAATGCACGTGGTGGCATCCTACTCCCTTTTCCCCTTCTTCCATGGTTTTCTCAATCTGAGAACTTTTAAAGATCTAGTAATCAGGAAGAGTAAGATGACTTTCCAACATGTTGCCTTAGACAATACTTCTCTAGTCATGTAATTTGTCATAGTTAGATTCAGTTGTCAACTTGGCCAGGTGAGCATACCTAGTTTTGTTGCTGCGGACATAAGCCAATGGTATGTGACCCTCATCTGTTGCTAATTACATCTGCAGTCAGCTAGGAGGCGTGCCTGCTGCAATGAAGGACATTTGACTTAATTGGCTGGTGCTTAAATGAGAGACCGCAATGTAGCACAGCCTAAGCAGTTCGGCATTCCTCATCTCAGCACTTGCAGCTCAGCCCAGGCCTTTGAAGATGCAGAAAAAAGTCACCCCAGGGAAAGTTGTTGGAACCCAGGGGCCTGGAGAGAAGGCCAGTAGAGACCACCCTGTGCCTTCCCACGTAAGAAAGAACCTCAGTAGAAAGTTAGCTGCCTTTCCTCTGAAGAACTAACAAAATAAATCCCCTTTTATTAAAAGCCAATCCATCTCTGGTGTGTTGCATTCCAGCAGCTAGCAAACTAGAACATAATTGTTTTTGCTTTTTGTTTTTAATTAAAATCAGAGGTGATGTATTAGTTTCTTATGATGCTTTAACAAAATACAATAAAGTTGGTTGCTTAAAACAACAGATAATTATTTTCTCATCATTCTGGGTATCATAGATCTGAAGTAAGTTATCACTGGGCAAAAATCAAAGAGGCAGGCTTAGGGGAGACTCTTCAGCTTTTGATAGCTATCAGCATTCCTTGATTTATAGTTGTTCCTTTCCAATTTCTGTCCCCATTTTTATATCACTTCTCCTCTTCTTTCTATCAAATCTCCCACTGCTTTCCTCTTAGAGGAATATAGGTGACTGCATTTAGGTTCCATCCTAATAGTACAGGATAATCTCCCCTACTCAAGATCCTAAACATAATCACATCCACAAAGAAATATTTCTATAGAAGACAACATTTACAGTTTCCAAAGATTAGGACACCTTTGGGGGCACATTTTTTAGCTGTCTAGGGGTAACATTAAAAATATTAAAATTCATTTGGCATGACCTCTATTCTATCAGATGGAAATGGATGCTAGCATTGACATGGGCTTCTGGTGGCATTTATTATGCCAGTTATTATTCTTTTATTACTAGAGTGTTGTGAATTCTATGTGGTGTCAGTGAATGAACTGGGCTGATCAGTATGGTAGCTATTTATGAACTGGAAATAATGCATTTTACTATTGTAATGATAGGTATAACAATAATGACTGCTTACATATCATCCAGGTTTATAATGATCAAGTAGAATCCTTCTAGGATACACACATGTATCAGTCACAAAGACTTCCTGATTTCTCAGCCACCGAATCTCTATAGAACTAAATTGCTCACATCACTTGCTTCATCTTATGGAATGATGCCTCCTTGCTTCTAGCTGCTCTGACCAATATGGCTCAGTGTTAGGACTGAAGGGAGGTGATGGGGAATTAAGAAAGAAAGCAAGAGATAAAGATATAGCTAAATCTGGGGCCAAGTGGGAGTCTGAGCTCTGATGAACTCTCAAAGACCCCAGGAGGTCCAGCATTGTTTAATCTATAGGGCTATGAGGTTAAGAAAGTAGCAAAAGGTGTAACTAAAGAATAGGGAAGGAGGGAGCATGAGATGAACCATCTGCTTCCCTGTACCCAAATGAGTCAAAAGTTGCATGCTTCCAAAGGCCAGCTCCTGCTCCAAACTCAAGCAGTTTTGCAACACTTCAGTCTTTTCAGGACATCAGGTGCCTATTCCCACAGAGACAGCTTTGCTATATCTCTACAGCAAACATGCAACCGCTGTCTCATCCATGCCCAACATCTCCTTTTTTATTTTTTAAATGCAGCTCAAAGGTGTTTAACTGGAGGGTTCATATTTGGTTTCGAAGGATCTGGATTCCGACTGAAATTATAAGAAACAAGTTAATAGCAAAAGGATTATAGCCATCAAATACCAAGCTGAGTATTTCAGCATATTTAGAGAATTAAGGCCTTGTAATTCACTCAAAATGTCTTGTGCACCATAGTGGGATCAACAACTTCACTGTGACTCTTCTGCATGCTTAGAATTTCTTCATGTAATTGTTTTAAATTTAAACTGATATTATGGTGGCTCCAAACACCCTGCAAATGCTTTTGAACTTTAGGCCAGTTCCATATGACTTATTATACAGAACTGATGCCACACATATGTACTGATAATTAGCATGGCATAGCAATTGTGTCTGAATTTTAAACTCTCTACCTTATTGCCAAAGCCTATGACTGCCACCTCAAAAGGATTAAGCTTAACTTCTAATTTAATATCTATTTTTTCTTGCTCTTGCAAGGCAACAGAAGTGTTTTGAGTTAAGTTATTAACAAAATGGGCATTTTGTATACTTTGAGAAAGAGCAACTGCAGAAGTGGTTAAAGTGACTAATACTGTGACAAGGTAACTATTCCAAAAATAATTAATCCCAGAGCTTGATGAGGATGAGTAAGGTAGCATGTATTTCCTTTAATATCTGAAGACCTCTATCACTAAACCAAAGTCTAGAAATATTGGTGGGGATCATAACAAAAGAGGCCTGGTAAATTGCAATTTGGGACACGGATGCTTGAATTGTTTGATTTACACAATTTGTAAGATTGCAATTGATACACTCAATAGACTAATGATTTTCACTTTTGCTGATGTTAATATTACCAATGAGTAGCACAAAAGAGTGTTGAACACATGCTCAGAGTCCAGAAATTTCATCCCCCACATCTCCTAAGTCTGCACAAGTATGGTTAGTTTGGTTAATGAAGGATGTGGCTATAGCAAGCTTCCAAATTTCATTTTGATAATGTCCTTCACTGATTGTGAGGATGGTTGTAATAAATACTCCATTGGTATTTTCCTTTTTGTTACTGGTGTCACTGAAATTATGGGACCAATCAAAAATACTTTTGTCACTCACTATCTCATATCTCATGGATTGTGGATATACACACTGTCTCCAAGGGGGACAGATCTCTTGGACCCACCTGAGCTTATTGGGGTGGTACACCAGAAAAGATGGCCTAGGTTGGCTGGAATTAAGGGGTTCAAGGCTGGTATCATTAAATCCTTGAAATTTTAACATTTCATCTATCCAAGAAGACCCATTGGATAAAATTGTAGTTTTATATTGAGGTCGTGACTCAAAACAGTAAGCTTTATTTGTATTTATGGAAATACAGATAGGTATTTGGAGACTAAAACCTGAATAATTAAATAGCTTATGCTCAGGAGTAATATGATCATCAGTACATCCCCCCAAAAAGCAGCCATCATTAGTAAATATTGGTACTGATTCTCCTTCCCAGGTAACTATGTGTGCTATGGGAGGGTTAGGAACTTAAGTCCAATAAGTTTGGTTTTGCCCTAGGTGGCCACTTACCATACCAGGGCCATCATGGCGAGAAGGAGACATCCCGGGTTTTTTTCCACACCTTGTCTATGAGTGACTTCCTGAGCATCAGATGTTAATTTCTTCAACTGACCCTAAGTAGGGTATGGTGTGCCCTTGTTGCTTTGTCATCAGGTGTCGAGTCTTGGCAAAGCTCTCTTCTGCTGCAATGGAGATGGTTGGTTTTGGGTGTCCCACCTTGGCAGTCATGGTTATTTTGGGGATTGTATTAGTTAGGGTTCTCTAGAGAAACAGAACCAACAGGGAACACTTGCAAATATAAAATTTATGAAAGTGTCTCACGTGACCGTAGGAACGCAGAGTCCAAAATCCACAGGGCAGGCTGCGAAGCCGATGACTCCAACGGATGGCCTGGACGAACTCCACAGGAGAGGCTCACCAGCCAAAGCAGGAATGCAACCTGTCTCCTCTGAGTCCTCCTTAAAAGGCTTCCCATGATTGGATTTAGCATCACTAATTGCAGAAGACACTCCCCTTTGGCTGATTACAAATGGAATCAGCTGTGGATGTAGCTGACGTGATCATGACCTAATCCTATGAAATGTCCTCATTGCAACAGACAGGCCAGCGCTTGCCCAATCAGATGAACAGGTATCACAACTTGGCCAAGTTGACACCTGTCCCTAACCATGACAGGGATGATCCTTAATTTCTTGAACGACAGAATGAGATGGTTCTCTGGGTCATGTTGCCTCACAAACCTTTCAGGGACCCACACCAGATTAGATGAATTTTCTGGAAAAACAAAAGCATGACCTCTACCCAAAAATAGTATGGGATCAGGGCCCTTCCATTTTCTGATAGCTAAATCTTTCCACAAGACACATCTTTTAGAACTAGAAGATGAGGTCTGAAAATGCCTTTCTATGGCAGTAGTACCCTCCTCATCACAGTTCAAAAAATTTAAAATAAATAAGGAATGATTCAGTAGATTATATGGTGTAGGGGCATAGTCCATATTACCCCTTTTTAATTTTAAAGTTTGTGTTTTGAGTGTTGAATGTACTCGTTCAATGATGGCCTGACCTTGGGGGTTATAGGGAATACCTGTTTTAAATGCAGTGTGTAGTTGATGAGCAAATGCTCGAAATTTTGCTGATATATAACCAGGTTATTCTCATTTTCTAGCTGCTAGAATGCAACACACCACAGATTGGCAATTATTAAAAGGGGATTTATTTCTTTAGTTCTTCAGAGGAATGGCAGCTACCTTTCAACTGAGGTTTTTACGTGGGAAGGCCCAGAGTGATCTCTGCTGGCCTTCTCTCCAGGCCTCTGGGTTCCAATAAATTTCCCTGGGGTAATTCCTTTCTCCATCTCCAAAGGCCTGGGCTGAACTGTGAGGCCTGAGATGAGGTATGCTGAGCTTCTTGGGCTGTGCTACATTGAGCTCTCTCATTTAAGCACCAGCCAATTAAATCAAACATCATTCATTGCAGCAGGCACACATCTTAGCTGACTGCAGATGTAATGAGCAACAGATGAGGTTCACGTACCATTGGCTCATGTCCACAGCAACAGAAATACGCATGTTCACCTGGCCAAGTGGCAATTGAATCTAACTACCACACAGGACCATTATCAGTTTTAATTTTTTTAGGTTCACATAACAACAAAAGCAGTGGGGCAACGGTTGATTATATGTTTGGCACATTCTCCAATTTGTGCCAAGGTAAAAATGATACCCAAGAAAGCATCAATAGAAACATGAACCCAACACAGACATCCAAAAGCCAGAACATAACATCCATTTGCCACAGATGGTTAGCAGTTATGCCTCTCAGATTGACACTGCACTGACCACATTGCTTAACAACTTGTTTGGTTTGTTCTCTAATAAGTTTAAATTGTTTTCTTAGTTTCTTGGCATTTTGATGATGGAGGCTGTGATCTACCACAGTCTCTTCATTGGGGGCAAGAAATGTGATCACTGCTACAAATTGATCAGCCATTGCATTGCCAAAAGCTAAAGGACTGGATAAGTTAGAATGGACATGTATGCGACAGATAAAATAATGATGCTTATGGGCCCTAATTAGTGACTGAAGTTTAAAGAATAGATGAAATAATTCTTCATTACTAGTATGTCCAATGACAGCAGTATCTATAATTTTCATCGCACCAACAACATAACTGCTGTCACTGTAGATATTTAGATTTTCATTGCCAAAGACAGTAAGAGCTAAAATAATGGCTTGGGTTTCTGCTCGTCGTGCTGACTGAAATGATGTTTGGACTACCTTTGATGTGGTTGGGGAGTAATATCCTGTCCTTCCTGCACCCAAACCATCAGTAAACAAGGTACAAGCTTTGGGCAAAGGAGTTTGAACTATGACTTGAGGGAAAACAAATCCGTTTACATGGCGAATTGCAAAATTTTGCTAGCAGTGTAATGGGTTTTGAGTTGATCAGTAAAATTGGCTAATGCTAACTGCCAAGAACTAGAAAATTGCCATGGCCCATTTTGTTGTTGAGTGTTAAAAGGAACTGTGATATACTGAGGTTCAAGGCCTACAAGCTGTAATAACTGTGGCCTAACATTGCTAGTTATCTGAGCCACTAGGTTATGATAAGTAGTAAGCACCTTGGAGGGAGAATGTGGCAAGTGTATCTGTTCCAAGATCCTGTTTTCCTGCCACAGCACAACAGTAGGTGTATCAGCTGTGGCTAGTATGATAGGATGGAGGTTTTGGTCAGGATTAAAATGAGTAAGTCGTGCTTCCTGCATGGTGGTTTCAACCTTGTGAAGGGCTAGGAGTCCCTCCTCTAACAGCTGCTGGGGAGAGGTAGGTGAAGGATCACCTTGTAAGGTTTTAAACAAAGGGGCAAGGTCTCCTGTTGTTAATTGTAGGCTTGGTCTGAGCCAATTAATGTCACCTAATAATTTTTGGAAATCATTTAAGGTTGTTAGTCTGTTCTAATTTCCAACTTTGGGGGATGGATTTTCTGTTCTCTATAATTTGTCCTAGATATGAAAAAGGAATGAATTTCTGGATTTTCTTGGAAGTTATTTGAAGTCTGTGAGTGGTGAGAGAAATTTCTACCTCACTGAAAATGTCAATTAATTTGCATTTATCAGCATGGCTGATTAAGATGTCATCCATATAATGAATGATATATGAATCAGGAAAATGTTACCAGACATGTTGTACAGCTCTGACCGCAAACTCTTGACAGGTGTTGGGCTATTTGTCATGCCTTGAGGTAAAAATTTCCAGCAATACCTTTTTACAGGATCCTTATGACTTAGGGAGGGAACACTAAATGCAAATCTTTCACAATCACTAGGATGTAAAGCAACAGTGGAAAAACAAGCCTTCAAATCTATGACAAATAAATGATGAGTTAAAGGGATAGCTGTCAGACAGCAAACCCTGGTTGCAAAGGACTCATAATTTCCATAGTTTTATTAGTGGCTCTAAAGTCTTGTAATAGACACCATTTTCCTGATTTCTTTTTTATAACAAAAAAATAGGTGTATTATATGGACTATTAATAAGCTCAATATGCCCAGCATTTAGCTGCACTTTGACTAATTGTTTGGCTGCAAGCAATTTTTCTCCTGTTAGGGGCCATTGGTCCACCCAGACAGGGTCATCTAAAAGCCAAGTAACTGGAGATACACACAACTGGGTGGGATTTTTGACCAACGCCCCCATTAAAAATCCTGAGACTGGAAACCTAGACCTTTTCTACCTTGATGCCTGACCAGTTGTATGGGCCCCATCTGCCCTTGCTGGTGTTTCCCTCATCCTTTATTAGGTATAAAATTTTGTTGAGACATTTGATGAGTGGCAATACTGCTACAGCTATCTAAAATTATTCCCTTGTGTTCCAGAATATCTCTTCCCCACTAATTAACAGGAAGATGTGAAAGAATATAGGGGCTGAAATACCCTATGTTTCCTTCCTTATCTTCCCATCGAAGGGCTTGAGCACTTTACAGAGGGGTTGTAGTACCCCCAATACCCTGAAACTCTGAGCTTGCATTTCGCCAAGGCCAGGCATTTTACCTGTGTTGAGAGGCGATAACAGATACATCAGCCTTAAGTGGTTTTCCATTGATTTATAAGTCTAACTCTGGTCTATCCTTTTGAACAGCTTGACTCCAGTATACCATTTTGGATGACCCAAACCCTTTATTTCCTCAAGGTTCAGGCATTAACACTTTTCTGGCTTTAATGTTAGGGAAAATGAGAAGTTGTACTATTTTGTTTTCTGGTAAAATGTGAATAATACTATGAGCAGTGAGGGCTATAACCTTTATTTCCCCTGTATAATCTTCATCTATAACCTAGGTGATATTCGAAACCCTTTAAGAGATATGCTACTTCTCCTTAGTACTAGACCAACTGTCCCTCTGGGGAGAGGCCCTTATACCCCCACAGGGATGGGCTGCGGTCTCATTTCTAGAGTTAGTACCTATCTAGAGGTCCAATCCTGCACTTCCTGGGGTTGCTCAGAAGAGGTTCTGAATGAATTGTCAGGTTGGGGTGCAGCTAGACCGAGAGCAGCCCATTACTATTTGATGGGGCTGGGGCTGGCCCCGAAGATAGTTTCCCTGATGGTATCCTAAAGGCTGACCATTGATATCAGTTTGAGACTGACACTCATTGGCCCAGTGTTTACAGTGTTGGTATCAGGGACATGTGCCTGGCACTTTATGGTCTGGAGGTCACTGTGACATTTTTGACATGTTTTTTGTCTACAGCTTTGTGGTGCTTTGCAAAGTGTCCTGCTTCACCACATCTGAAACAGTTTCCACCCCTCTTTTCTTGGCTTTGCAATGTCTCTCTGAGGGCAGCACCCATGGCTAATCCCTGAAGATGGGTTGGCCCAATGTTCTCACAAATGCAAATCATTTCTTGAATATTGGCCTTTTTTCTATAGGGTTGCAAAACTTCCTTACAGGCTTTATTAGCATTTTCAAAAGCCAATTGCTTTACCATTTATTTTCCTGCTTCAATATCCCCCACTATGTGCCCAAGTGCAGTAAATAATCGAGATACAAAGTCCTGAAAAGGCTTCTCAGGACTCTGTCTAACTGCAGGGATATCTAAAATCTTTTCTCCTTTATTGGGTTATTCATGCCAAGCCCTCTGGGCAGCTACAGCAATGTGCTGATAAGCCTGCAAGGTGAAATAAAGTTGTTGTTGTAGGTGTTGGGTAGGACCCATCTCCGTAAACATTTCTGCCATTATAGGAACTTGATGTTGTTGATTGCACCCTGTTTGCTTCACACAAAGTTCATGAAAACTAGTTTTCCACAGCAAATAATCCCCTGAATTAAGACAGGTTTTAGCTATGGTAAACAGGTCATGTGGAGCCATGGGAGAGGTTCCGAGTGTCTCCAACAAGCCAAGCACAAAATGGGAAGTGGCACCATCCATGGCAGTAGCTTATTTCAAGTCTTTCAAAGTTTTAAAAGGAATTGTCTCATGATAATGCAAAGAATTAGTGGGATTCTTACGGTGTAGTCTCTCCAGGACAGGAAAAATCCAAAACCCAGGGGTATCTTCACCCACAGCTTGAGCCCCAAGAATGTTTTTTGTAAGGGGGAAAGTGATGCAGAGGAAGGGGTTTTAGACTCAAAGGTCATTTCCTATTACTCAGAGCCCCACTAGCAGCAGTACTCAAATGAATGTCTTGCAAAGCTGAATTTAGATAGTTCTTCTCCTCTTCCTCAGGGTCAGAATTATACCTTTCTGTTCTTCCTCCCTTCTGTAATTTTATTTCATCACCCTCATCCTACGGTTTATGCAGGGTCAGTTTGTCATAACTAGGGGGTGTGGCAGTTTGTACGGGATCAGAGCTCTTTGAGGATAATTTAAGACTGTCATACCCCTGTATAGTTTCCTTTAGAGTTTCCTCAAAACCTGACTCTGCTGTCTCAGTTTTTGGGAGCCAGCTACTGTGTGAGCCAGGATCATTACATTCCTGAATTAAGGACCACATAGAAAAGGTGTAAATAAGTATTTTATCTGGACCTTCTCCTGTATAACAGTCTCTTAGCCATTTTCCCCACCATAAGCCAGGTCTCCAGAGTGACTGTTCCTTCCTCAGGAAACCAAGTACAAGTTTCTTGAACAAAATCTAAAAAGGTAGATTTTTTAAGCTTTTCTAAGAAAAGCTAGCTTCTCTTAACATTTCCTCCCCTAGCCTTAAGCATAGTCTTTAACATACTCAGAATTCCTGATCCTTTGAACCAGAATGTCCCATGATTATTACACCTGGCTACACTTTTATGTGCTTCCCCTTACCTTAGTTCCAAATTGTGTGACCACCACGGGAGCATTCCCTCATAGAATTCCTCCATGTTCAGATCCCTGTTCAGGAGCCACCTGCTGCAACTAGCATGGCTCAGTGTCGGGACTGAAGGGAGGCAATGGGGAATTTAAAAAGACAAGAGACAAAGATATAGTTAAAGCTGGGACCAGGTGGAACTCAGCTCTCATGGAGACTCAAAAACCCCAAGAGGTTCAGCACTGTTTATTTTATAGGGCTGCAAGGTTAAGAAAGTAACAAAAGGGTAACTAAAGAAGGGAGAAGGAGGAAGTAGGGGCTCAACTATCTGCTTCCCTGTGCCCAGATGAATCAAAATTTACACATTTCCCAAGGCCTCCTTTGGCCCCAGACTCCAGCAGCTTTGCAACACTTCACTCTTTCAGGACATCAGGTGCCTATTTCCACAAAGACAGCTTTGCCACATCTCTGCAGTGTGCATGTGATCTCTGTCTCATCCATGCCCAACATCTAGCAGTTAAGGGCTATCTCTTGTCCTCTCCCATTGCAGATTCCCATCATCTACAATGAAATCAGAAAATTAATCTTAATATTAACATCTCTGGGGTTCTTCCTCTTTCTCCATTTGCTTTATCTTTTGTGCTCTCTCTGCACATGGATACTCAGATACTGCTTTAACTTCAATTATTTGAAAGTCAATTATAGACATCTTATTCTTTTAGCTGTAAACTTCAGTATGTAATACTGAATAATTTTTCAAAAGTGATTTTTTTTTAAAAAAAAGCCCACCCCAGAACAAAAACAGATTAGGTATAGAACTATAATGCTCTTATTCTTAGAATAAAGGATGATTTTGAATTCCAGTCTAAATTTTTTTAATATTCTATTGCTCTTTTTATGCTTATTCTTATAGTCATTGGGCATTCAATTTTTGATTTTGTACATGAAGTTTATTTCCTTTCCTTCCTAAAACTGAAGTATAATTTTGGAATCTTTTCTTTAGTGGTAGCTCATCAATGATAAAAATATCTTAAAAAGGTTTAGAAATTCATATTATATAGTAATTTTAGGGAAAAAAGAAACTGTATACTTCAAAATCATATACATTTTTTATATTTGTTTTAGCAGGAGCAACATCTTGAAATGTTCATTATTAATAAGCAAAGGTTTATCTATATAAAGGTTTAGAAAATGCCACTTTAAAATATACATGGTATATAGAACATTGTCTCCTTCCTTTAGGAGTTGACTACTTAATTGAAGTTATTAGAATGTCTGATAAAATTGAAAATCCACAACTGAGTAGGTATGGAAGGTGCTGATTTTGTGGAAGTTCAGAGACATTAGGCATCATAAGTCACACTTTTTTTTTCCTGTTCAAATGCTCAGTATTCCATGCCTTTACAGTTAGCACCCAACTTTTAAATAAAGTATCTGGTATTAAAATCTGGTGCATTTAACCTATATTACAATTTAATAACAACCTGGTTAATATCCTGCATTTAAATTTTGGCTATCAGCATTGCTCCTGAGAGAGAGAAAATATTGTTTAGGTCAGACATCTACATCTGGGTACTCTAGACTTTATTTTGAGCCCAAATCCTAAAATCCTGAGTCTGCATTTATTTTTATTTTTCTTTATGCAATTGGTGCAGTTAGAAGAAGCAGCCACCCAACTATAAGGTACTGGCGTTATACATACTTGCCACATTGGTTCGTAGTGTGCGGTCCAGAGTATTTGAAGATGTAAACAGCTCACTGCAAAAAATGGCTGCCTAAAGAGCTTCTAGGGCTGATGTTCTGGGAGAGAATGATTCAGCACACGTTATATAATCATGATTCAGCATGTGTTATATAGTCTTTTGGCATGCTGCCACCAGTGCATAACTTGGTAAAAAAAAAAAAAAAAAACTGTCACTGCATAGAATGAAGCACAGAGGGGAAGGATTAAAGCATGACCACTCTACTGGTGACTCCTCATCCTTTCTTTCAATTTGCTACTGAGCAGGAACAGCTGATCCTTGAGCTGAGACCTGACATTTGACATAGTCAGCAGGAAATAGTGAGTGGCCCCTCTGCCCTGGAGGATGAAGGATCAGACAGGACATGGTTCCCCACAGGTCTGTGGCATCCCATGGCAGCCATCTTACTGCATTGGTTCACTCTGGAGGCCTGGGATCATGTGGATCTCACCCAGAAGGCACTTGTTAAGGCTTTAAAAGATCTTGAAGCCAACATCCCAGTCCCCAGAGTGTTATGGTGGGGAAGATGTCTTGGTTTTTTTTTAACCATGCAGTGAGAACAGCATAAGAAAGCTTTGGCAGCACAAGTGCATGTCTAGAAACTGCAGCAATGGCAAGAAAAATTAGAAGCCTGGGTCCAAGCCTTAGAAGAGGAAGTGGCAGTGCTGGCACCACCTGGAATGGAGGCAGTCGGGAGTGAGTTAGTGCCATGCCAGGCAAGTACCCTCCCTTATTTCATGCCTGCCCAATAGTTAAGCAGCAGGTTGAACATGACTAGCCATTGGCTCTGGGAGGTGGACTGGTGGGTTCCCCACAGGTCCACTGACAGATGATGTACATGGCATATACTCTAGAGGGACTCCAGGATGTCATGAAACAGGTACAGCAGAAACCTGGCTAAACACACCCAGCATGGCTGTTATGCCTATGGGATGATGGGGCTGACAGCCTGGAACTGTCAGTAAGTGAGATGATGCAGCTAGTCTCCATAACTACCCATCCATCCCTATGACAGCATATACAAAGCTGCTGACTAAAGGCAAAAGAAAATAATTTGTTGATCAATTGGCTGATAAGTTTGGCCTGACAGGTCTGGTGAAATCTGGGAGAACTCCAGAGACTGTAAGTAAGTGTACTACATATATGACTTAGCCCAAATCATCCAAGAAATGGGGATGTCACATATGATGTTCCAGGTCCTGCGTAGAACCCCTGATGATGAGCCATTTACCACACTCATGAAGGACATGGTTTTGGCCATGGCACCTCCTGGTAACTTTAGTGCCTTGGCTGGAATTCTGGCCCCTATGTGGACCATAGTGTGCTTGAAATAACCATGGCCATGTCACAGTTGGGGGATGTGGAAATACACAAATGGGAAAAGGGAATGTGCTCAGTGCAGAAAGGAGTACGGTCACCAATTGAGTGGAAATCATTCCATGAATGGGATTCCTGGCAAAGCAATGGTCCCTACTAGATATCTCAGTTACAAATGTGGGTGGATTTGTTGGCCACAGGGGTGGGTCCACAGAAAATTGATCAACACCCCAGTGAAATATTATT
The DNA here is from genome assembly GCF_023851605.1 of Tamandua tetradactyla. Classification (NCBI taxonomy): domain Eukaryota; kingdom Metazoa; phylum Chordata; class Mammalia; order Pilosa; family Myrmecophagidae; genus Tamandua; species Tamandua tetradactyla. Next base: position 150,635,851 of record NC_135330.1, read on the forward strand.
GGCTTTGTGGAAAGAATTGCCCCAAGAGCAACAACTTTCCAAACTAAAAGGGAAAAAAGTCAATAGTCATTTATTATGCTTATGTGGTGTTTTATGATCAAGCAATGGGGGTGGCCTGGACTTGTCTGACTGACAAGCTGGCTGAGGAGTTTGGGTGGCAGAGGAAGCAGGAGACTGAAGTTCACCTATAGAACTATCCATATTTTGGTCCCCCAGTAATGTATCATGTGTTTTAGTCCTAATGTATACAGAGGCAAAATGTAAGCTGTTGTATGGAAACTCAGACAGAATTGTCATTCCTCTGACACATATTGATGGCTATGGAGGATGTATGGTCCAGGTAAGACAGGCTACAGTGGTGCTTGGCATCAGTTATTTGCCACCTATATAGTGTACATCTCCACCATTCCTGAATATATATTTGACATGGACACTTTACAAGGATTGACTCTGAGAACAACACAAGGAGAATTCCAATTGCAGGTGTGAGTACTAAAACCAGTGCTTAAGGGTCATCCTCATTACCCCACGGTGTGCCTATTGGAGCCCTGAAGAGTTATGAAGGAATGGTGATACTGGTTATCTGAAGGACATGAAAAAATTAGGCAAATGATCCTATAGCTAGAGAAGCAGGGACCGTAACAATGGCCCACAGCACTTATAACCCCTCAGTGTGGCCCATTGGAAAGCTGGATGGCATGTGGAGAATGACTGTTGACTACCATAAACTCAACAAAATTAAACCTCCCTGTACATGCTGCAGTACCATTAATGATCAATATAATGGAACAACTGACTATTTCCTTGGGATGATACCACTATGTAGTAGACTTGGCAAATGTGTTATTTTCCATGGACCTGGCCCCAGAGAACCAGGACCAATTTGCCTTCACATGGGCAGGGGGCAATGGACCTTTATGGTATTGTCATAAGGGTATCTACATAGCCCTACCATGTGCCATGGGTTAGTGGCTCAGAACTTGGCAACTCGGCAACACAAGTCCACAGTTTCCTTACATCTTTATATAAATGATATTAGGTTAACATCTGGTCCTTTTGCAGATCTAGAAGGAGCCATGGACAGTTTGTGCCATGCTTTGGACACCTGGGGATGGGCAATCAACAAAGCCAAGTTCTGAGGGCCTGGATTATCTGCCAAGTTCCTGGGAGTTGTCTGGTTGGGCAAGACCAAAGTGATCCCAGAAATCATAATAGATAAGGTCCAAGCATATCCAAGACTGACCACTGTAAAGCAGCTACATGCTTTTGTGGGCCTCTTGGGGTACTGGTGAGTGTTTGCCTCCATCTGGCCCAGATTTTATTCCCTCTGTATGTCCTGGTTAAAAAGGAACCCCCTTTGAGTGGGGAGATGACCAGGAATGTGATTCTACAGCAGCAAAAAGGGCAGTAGCACAGGCCCAGACACTACAGATAGTGGATAAGGCTGTTCCTTTCCACCTGGATGTGACAGCCCATGAAGTTAGCTTTGGTTGGGAACTTTGGCAGTATTGGGGTAAGCACAATGTTCACATAGGATTTTGCTCCAAGTTATGGAAGGGAGCAAGAGATGAGAAACTCTCACACTGAGCAGCAATTAGCCACTGTCTATGCTGCCCTGCAAGCAATTGAGTCTATGACGGCTGCACAACAGAACGTGGTGCATGACATACTCCTTATATCTTTCTGGGTGCATTCATGGATGATGGCTCCTTGTATTGGTGTGACTCATACATCCACCCTGGCTAAGTTGGGGGCCTATCTATAGCAGTGAGTGATTCTTAGTGTCAGCCCCCTCACTCAGGAGTTACACACTCTTTTGGACCCAACAATATTTCAAAGTTTGCTGGGACCTGTGGTTGTCCTGGTGTCAGAACAGTCTGGTCTATACATTGAAAGAAAGCCCTCTATACTGACAGAAAGAAATGTGGGGCATAGGGGTCATGTGAAATGGGGTGACCAGCTCTTGCAATACCGGCAAGTAGATTATAAAGGGCCTTTACCTGCTTCCTAGGGATAGCAATATACATTGACTGCTGTGGATATTGCTACAGGATTATTTTTTTGCATACCCTGTTAAGGCAGCTACCCAAGGGGACAGTATTTGGGCTTTGGAAATATTAAGTGCCCTATATAGGAGACCAATAGAAATTTCATGTGATAGAGGTTCCCATTTTACTGGGTTTATGGTCTAGGATTGGGCCAAAGATTTGGATATACAGTGGACACTGCATATCCCATACAGACCACAAGCTGCTGGAATGATTGAAAGGCACAATGGCCTCCTGAAAGAGAAGCTTAAGGTTTTAGCTCTGGAAGAAGGAATGGGATGCCTATTTGACCACTGCTATTCACTTATTAAGTGCACAGCCTCAGCACACAGGTTACTCCCCCTTAGACTTGATAATAGGAGGATGAGCATTGCCCTTGCACATACAAGTGGAAGGAAGTGATGTGATGGAATGGTCCTATGTTTGGGAAGGGGGTTATTATTACCTGCAACCAGGAACAACAGGTGAATGGACCCGGCCATGGAAAGTACTAACAGAAGCCCCTTCCTAGGTGTTATGTCTCTTCCCTTGAGGAGACAGGATAACCCAAGGTTTGCACTACAGTCTTGGATTGTAAGGTGTCTACCTCCTGTCCCTTCCTGATGATGGGAGAGGTTGTTTGCTTTAAGGAACTTAACTTTTGCATTTCTGGCCTATACCCCTCATGCCTATAGAGCTTTGTCCTGATCATGCCAGCATGGCCTGAGGGAAGTATTTGGTTTGGTACTCCTGCCCAGGGCAGAAACCCCTGACTGCCACTATCCTTTTGCAGGATGAACTTGTGGCCTGCATTCTGCCTGAGGGACAAGATTTGCCTATAATGGTTTCTAAAGCTTAATTATCTCTTTGACCAGGTTGATTATGGCCAAAAGCCTGGCATTGTGGGCCCACACCTACACAAGGGTCCGCAACATCTCTCATTGCTGGATACACACTGAACTTCCAGCAGATGTGGCCAAAGGACTCCCATGGCAGATAGCACCTGCTACTGAACTGAACTGGACCTGGCTAGAACAGACTAAACATAGCTCCCCAGCCTGGGAAGAAGTAGGGTGAGCAGTTGAGGCCTTGATCAACCATGACATAAACAATTCTGCCACCCTCTTTGGGTATGCTATCCAAAATGGCTGAGGATGGCTTATAGCTGAACTTGTAGATTTGAGGGAAAATGTGCCACAGTGTATTGACCAGCCTTGGGGAGACCCTCAGTAATAGCTGGGTGGACCCCCAAATCTTTCTGTAGTGTTACCATAATATCTACAACTCCTGGAAAATGATGGGATGATTGCCCATATAAACGGATGAAGTTAAGTTATTGGCTTCCCAGAGGCTATATGTGGGTTTGTGGGTGACACAGATGGCCTTATTTGCCTGCTAATTGGACAGACCAGAGCGGATGACCATATATACAGGGGTGAATTCTCACCTCCCTTCTGGAAACACCCCACAATCAGGATGTGGTATATCATTGTTGGCACTGTGAGAAATGAGTTGCCTCATGGCTTTATCCTTCAGCCTTTTTTTCTCCCAGAAGCTGGACTCATTAAGGTAGGATTGCATAGTGAGGCTCTAGCTGAGCATTCAGCTCTGTGCCTTTCATCAAACAAGGCAGGCCCTGACCTTAATGATGATGAAACCACCCAGAAGAGGAAGGTCATCCTGCAAAATAGAATGGCCCTAGACATTTTGACAGCTGCTCAAGGAGGAACTTGAGCAATTTTGCATGTCAAATGTTGTATATATGTCCCTGACAATCAAGGTTCTTTTGAGGATATGAAATGGATATAGGGGTATAGGCTATCCAAGCCCTCTCACAAGACCCTTTGCAATCCTGGTGGATGTCCATGACTGGGATCAGCAATGGGTGATAGTTATCTTGGCTTATCTGGCTGGATTTTTGGTAGTCTGTTTTTGTTCCCTCTATTGTTGTTGTGGTCTAGGGGCCCAAGATACTGCCCTTGGGGTAAGGTATCCTGCAAAATGCAGATGATTTAAGGAATGGAGGGTGAGGCCCTGGGTATTTGAAGATATAAACAGCCTGCTGCAAAAAATGGCTGCCTAAAGAGCTTCTGGGTCTGATACTCCAAGAGAGAATGATTCAGCATATGCTATATAACCATGATTCAGCATGTGTTATATAAACTTTTGGCATGTTGCCACTTTTGTAACTTAGTATAAAACCCCATTGTTGCATAAACTGTAGTGCAAGGGAAATGATTAAAGCATGACCACTCTACTGGGAGCTCCTCCTGCTTTTTTTCAATTTGTTACAGGGCTGGAATGACCAGTCCTTAAACTGGGACCTGACACATAGTAATAGCTATCATGAGTACTTATTAATACTAATGGGGTCATCTCTACATTCAATCCCAACAAGGAGAGAGAATTAATCCTAGAATTCCAATTTCTATATAGTGCATTGCCTACATCTACTCTTGGTTTTAATTAATATGCTGGTTTATTTTCAATTTCAGAGCTAATTTAAGCAGGGAGTTATTTATAGTATGATATTAAGTGGCCTAACAAATTGCTGGGAAAGCTGGAGAAACAGAATCTTAGGTTGAGCCCTTTGGATTGATAGCTAAAACCACATGGCAGATCCAAGCATTAACTAAGTTGCTGTACTTCTGTGTCCAAACTGTCATTGGTACTGGAATTACACTACTTTTGACAAGATGAAGAAAGCAAGAAGTTATTGTTTCGTACAATGTCCACTATGCTAAAATGTGCATAAACTTTTATGCTCCAAGCTCTACTTTAAATATCCAAGGATAGACTCTTGAAATCCTGCTTATACTGGCACAGATAAATCAAATACCTTCATATCTATAATTACAAGCAAAAACAGAAGGATCAGAATGTGCTAGTTCATGTTCTCTTCTATCTAAGAAATATGACTGGCTAGTGTAGATCCTAGTAGGAATCCAAACAGCAAAGGAATCTGCAAAATGTATGTGCATGAGTGTATATATACATCCATAGATAAATGTTTTTCTTTATCTAACTTTCTACTCTTTACATAGAAAAAGCCTCTAAAAGTTGTGCTCTTTAAAGTTTATCTAAACTACATCACACATTCAGCATTAAATGTTAAAAGCAGAAAAGCATGGACTAAAATGGAAAATATTAAAGTTTATTGCATGTAGTAATGGGAAATTTTTTGAAACTTGGGTTTTCTGTGTGTTCCTTTATGTAGTGAGTTGCATTGTAAAATTTATTATTATTTTGGTTTTGAAGTTAACTTGCATACACAGACAATAAGAGGATGGAATGAATCTCTATACCAATAATCCATAACTAGCACAGGAAAAAAGTGTTTATTGAATAAGCTTCATATTGAATAAATCATATAAACACTTTTTTATCAAAATAAAATGTCATCTAGCTTTTCTAAATTAAAAATAAATGCTTCTAAAACTTTGAAAAGGGATACAAATTTGTAAGCCTCGTATACAGAGTCTCTGAGACAGTGCTTATAAGTGAGAGACAGCTGAATTCCATACAGTAATGAAAGTACTGATTTAGAAGAAGTTAGATGACAGCATTGGAAACTTTTTAAAAGTCAGAGCAATTTGCATGTAAAAGCTACACTTTAGTACATGTAAGCTACCTAATATTTAGAGTCATTACACTTTAAAACCATTTTCCAGAAAGAAATGCTGTGCAAAGATTGCAAAAGGTATTGCATTAACTTAAACCTAAGTTATTTATCACACTTTGAGGCACATTTAGAATTATCTCAACGGCTGTCCAATTACTTTTTAATCAGGTTAAAACAGAGTACTTTATCATACAATTGAATAAAATGAGTCTTTTTTAATTGTGTCTTATAGTCAAACCACTGAATAAAAGTTCATGGTAAACTCCATAGAAAGTAATCTCACCACAATAAATATCAATATATTTGTGTCAAGTTAACAAATGTTCAGAAAGATTATGCAATAAATTCTCTAAGTTAGGCAAAGGATTAAAAGCAAGTAAGTTATTGAATAGGGGCATTTATATTTCTTTCTTTTATACTATTTCATCTTGGTTGAATTTTCCAAGATTTAAGGCAAGCATATTGTGCTATTTCTTCTCCTTCCCCTAAACAGCTCTTTTATATCCCGCTTCTTTATGAGAGCCATAAAGCCACTATGTCCAAGGCTACAGACATAGTTATTGAAGCCAGACCTTTTGTGTTCAAACCTGTAACCGAGCAGCTAGGGTTTAATGAATGATTATGACTGCTGAATCACTGTATAGATATTCTTTTTTTTTTCTTTCTGGTGTATTAGAGTAGACAGAAAAGAAATACCTGAAATCTCTGAACTGTGATCCACTGCCCTGATGTCTGAAAATGATTGCAAAAGCCCTTTTCTTGTACCTTTGTGATTGTAGAACCTGGTACTTCTTTTATCAGTTTTTTGTGTTTGCTTTTTCACTTGAATCAGCCCAAAACTGACCATTAACTAATTCCAACAGTTTCATACCTTCACATTTGTAAATTGTTTTTGCTTATACCTGTTCTTGAGATAACTCCATCTCTCTTCCTTTCTGCTTACACTTTCTATAAAAATTATAATGACTTCATCTCCCTTTGTTGGATTCCATAATAGCTTGGAAATCAGACTCAGGAAGAGAGATTTTTGGGTGCATAGACCATATGCTCTCTTGCTTCAAACCTAGCAATAAATTCCTTCTCTCTTTGAAACTCTAGTGTCTCAGGAATTGGCCATTTGAATGAATTGGATAGAGAATTCACTGCCTTTGTCTAATATCTATTGGTGATTCTTGTCCAAAGGCTCTAAGAAGTAAGGAGTCTACCTGTTCAAGGTCCTGAAGCCCCAGTAGAATAAGTAAATATGATAACCAAGCCTTTTGAGCCACTAGATGTTCTTTAATGTAAAGGCTCACTAATAGGGTTTTTCTGTATTCTGCCAGCACATCAGACCCTTTTGACACCTTAAAGAGCTTCAAAAAAAAGAAACAGTTTCATGTTCCAAATAGGTCATCAGGGTAAAAATGGATCGGGAAGTTAGTTTGGTCATTCAAAAGTACTGGGACTGAAGGCCAAGGTCTTATTTCCAAAACAATTCCCCTTACTTTGACCTCTACCTCTTTATGTTGTCTGGATACCATTCTCCATGGGGTTTGAGGCCCCCATCTGAGTTTCCCTGTTAAGTATACTCTTGGAAAATAAGTAATTCAACAATTAATTGGTGTTCAATGAAATTAAGTATGAATGTTTAACTGATAACTGGTGTGTTACCTAGGTTTAGTGTTTAATACCTGCTTAATTAATTGGTGTGTTACTTAGATATATTAATGCTTGAAGCTTGTTTAATTGTTAATTGGTGTGTTTGGTCTAACTTTTAATGGGTATGTTATTTAAATATACGTTAAAAGTTAAGCTTCTTTAAATTTGTTAGTTTGTATCTTACTGTATTTGTATTGGTCAAGTGTTTCTAATTGGTAACAGATTGTGGAAATTCTTTAAAATGGGAAATTCTAAATCTAATATTATTCCTGAATGTAGTCCTTTGGACTATATTTTGAAAAATTGGAAAGATTTTAGTTATGAGCCTATGAAAAGAGACAAAAAAATAGTGTATTTCTGTAACCCAATCTGTTCTCAATATGATTTAGAATCAGGAGAAAAATGGCTGGGATTGGCTCTTAGGAAAGACACTGTATTACAGTTAGAATTGTTCTGCAAAAGAGCAGAAATGGGATGTGGTGGTATATATTCAATCTTTTATTTGTCTTTCTCAAAAGTATTTCTGTTTCTTGTGTGACTAACTTTCTATTTGTGTCTGTCTGCCAGTCTGTTATATATTCTCATACCTCTGGATAGTAATAGAAAATTAACAAAAAGTTATTAAACAGCTATGTTTGAATTGCTTAAAAATAAATATGCCCTTTTATATATAGATTAGCAAGCCTGAAGTCCCAGAGCAGGGAGGAAAGAAAATAACCCTCTAGGCAGCAGGATTCAAACCCTTAGATTTTGTAATCACTATAAACAAATGCATTGGAATGGGGTCACACCTGGAATTTCCTTAAGGCAGCAGAGGGAAACCAGAAGGAGGAAAAGGCAAAGACCTTTTCCAATCATATGGTTCTCAGCTTTAAATGGAATATTTAATAATCGGAAATAATTATAGGAAGGACATAGAAACTCACACTTCTCTACCCTCATTTAAAATTTTAAAACCAAGCTCAACAGGCCAGGCCTAATTTTTTCTTTCTCACCTGTCCTTGCCCAGCCTAACCACCTAAGGCAGCTAAGAAGGAAGGGCTAGGTGCAGAAATATAGAGGAGGTGTGGTTTAGAATTCTTTCAACTGGGCCTATAGATTAGAAATGGTAGGTATAAAAAATGCTTTAAACTTGGCCATGCTTGCTAAAATTATTATATTTTCAGTAATATCTTCCCAGTGATAACCACATTGATCAGATCATCATTAAAATATAAGTAGCCTTGAGATAGAAGCAATTTAATAAGATATAATTGTAAAATGTAAATAAGTAAAATGAAAGCCCTTAAGAACTATGGAAAAGTTTTCCTGGATTTAGGCATGGGGCAAATTAAACAATTGCAATGGATTTTCCAAAGCTTGATAGTCAATATACTTTAAACATTGTTCATAATTTTAAAATATTATGAATGCAAAGAGAGTTTTAAACTCCCAATAAAAGAAAAAAAATAAACAAATACAGCTGCGAAATTTGAAGTGATAAAATTTAGCAACCTTAAATCAGCTGGTGTCCCTATTTGAAACTGTTATTTACCCCAGAAAAGCCATCCCTTTGTCTGATCCAATCTTGTGGGAGCAGCTATGTTTCTTTTAATCCTGATTCAGTATTGTGGGATAAAAACTTTGATTGGATTGTTTCCATGAAGATGTGACACACCCAGTTTTGGGTGGAACATTTTGATTGGATTGTTTATGTGGAGATGTGACATACTCAATTGTGGGTGTGGGTCTAGATTCGTTTACTGGGTGTCCTTTAAAAGAGGAAACATTTTAGAGAAAGCTCAGAACTGACCCAAAGATATTTGGAGCTGCAGAAAGAAAATACCCCTGGGGAAGCTGTTTGAAACCAGAAGACACAGGACCAGAAGATGTCAGTCACATGATACAAGCTTGGTTTTCCTTGTATCAAGATATCTTTCTCTGGATGCCTTAGTTGGACATTTTTATGGCCTTATAACTGGAGACTTGGAGCTTAATACATTCTCTTTATAAAAGCCAAACCATTTCTTATATGTTCCATTTTAAACAGCATTACCAAACTAACACATGGGGATTTCAAAGAATCTGGCTTTTGATTACTTTGTCATTTGTTACTCTAGTATGTGGAAGAATTTAGTTTTGTAGTGGTTTTCTTAATGTCAGTCAGTACATAGTCATATTAGTAAGTGCAGTCATAAATGGGAAAAATATAATTCTTGGCTTCAAAAAGTTTATATTATGGTTAAAATATACTTGTATCAGTACACAGTAAAAAGCAGTAAGATTCAAAGTAACTAACAATTATCTTAATAAGGGATAAAAATGCTGGAAGAACTTTTAAAAATCAGACAGATAAAGAAATATCTGCTGGCAAAAATAAAAAAGGAAAAAAAAAGAAAGATGAAAAACAAAAAAACATACAAAAGAATGAGCTAATGGAAGACCTAATAGAAGAAATGGCATCTGTAATCCATTTGAATATTTGAGTAAGAATGTAGCATTTGCATATGTAGAGGTCTGAATTATTATTTTAAAGGCCATAACTTAATTTTGTAGACTAACATATTCTTGGTATTATGTAGTACTCAGGAATAATGTTGAAAAATTTGAGTTTTGTTCTGGATATAAATCCTTAATCATTGAATTTCAAACTTGGGCTCTTCTGACCTTTTAAAGTAGGACTGAATTTGTACGGAAAATTTAAGTATATTGTGAAATAATTTTGTGTTGTGAATATAAAGTTTATAAGTACATGGCTATATTTCAAACCGAACCTTCCATTTTTTTTTCTTCTATTATGTTGTAGTATTGCTGTCTCTTCTCCCCTTCATGAATAGTTTATTAGAAGATCATGTGCATGCTCAAAGAGCTTTGTGAATTTGTTATCAAATTTATTTCTAATTGTCTAGTTGTATGCAGTCTATATAAATAAAACTACAGGTGGGATGGATGGTATTTTTACTATTTTCCATACTAAAATGACCGTATTTTCTGTTTAAGGCAAATTTTGTCTGCATCTGATTATAAGCCTTAAATGAATATGTAAAGATGTAGAAGGTTTGAGACTGTGAATTTAGTTTGTTGTAGTCATTGCTCATGACAAGCCCTGAATGAATATGGAGAGTTGCATAAGATTTATAAAAGTAAATTCTGCCTCTCTTAGTCAATGCTAACCAACAACTTGATGAGACTGTAAATGAATAAATTGGTCCAACAAATAAAAAAAGCTTTTCTATCAAACCATGTATTCATACAAAACTAAAATTTAGTGTGCTCTCTAAGTCATGAGGATTGTTAGTCTGCTCTTAATGAAAAGTTATAAAAGGTTTCCTTAACCATTTGAGTACTCTGTCTAAAAGACAAAGATTTTTAAATATGGTCATCTTAGTATGGAAAATAGTAAAAATACTATCCATTCCACCTGAAGTTTTTATTTATCTAGACTGTATACAATTAGACAATTAGAAATAAATTTGGTAACAAATTCACAAAGCTCTTTGAACATGCACACGGCCTTCTAATATCATTAATATCTTCATTAATGTTTTTGTTGATCTTATCATCCTTTATTTCATAAGAAAAGTCTTCTTACTTTTAAAGGAAAACTGTGACAAAAGATTTGTTCTTTTACCTTATAAAAATTAGGTGCTAAAATAGTTTTTAATATATTAAGAATTACAATAATTCAAGTGGATATTTTATTCTTCTTTTGACTAAATTTGCATGGATAAAACATTATTCATATATTTAGAAATTATTTAAAAATTGCTAAATACTGATAAGTACGGTGTTAGACAATTGTGTGATATTGTGCGCCATGGTTATAGTTATTCTAAGAAAAAGGCTACATGTAATAGAAACAAACAAATTTACTTGTCACTCATATTACTTTGCTCTAATGATTCTCTAAAAGAATATGTGGTCAGCTATATGACAGAGCTTCATTTGTAATGAGGACAGACTCTAAAAAGAAGCAAAACAAATAAATGAATTATATTTTACCTTTTAATTAACATAACTCTGGTAAATGTGTAAAGGTAATATATTAGTCTGTTAAATGCTGCTGGAATACAATATAACAGATAGAGAATGGCTTTTAAAAAAGGAATTTATTAAGTTACATGTGCACAGTTCTAAGGCCATAAAAATATGCAAACTAAGGCTTCCAAAGAAAGATGCCTTGACTCAAGAAAGATTGATGTCTGTAACTTTGGAAGGCACGTGGCTGGCATATGCTGATCCTTGTTCCAGATTCCATAGTTTTCAGCTTCTGATGCCAGTGGTTTCCTCTCTAAGAATCTTTGGGCATTCACATAGCTCTTCCTGGGCACAACTTTGGGTTCTGGCTTGCTTAATGTGCCAAATTGAAAGGATTTATATATCTTAGAAAAGCCAGGTTTCAATCCTAATCAATCTTGTGGGAGCAACTATTTCTTCGAATCCTTCCCTATTCAGTACTGTAGGTTAGAAACTTGATTGGGTCATCTGCATGGAGATATGAATCACCCAATTATGGGTATTAACTTTTGAGTGAAGGGAGATATGACTCCACCCATTTCAGGTGGGTCTTAATGTACTGGAATCTTTTAAAAAGAGGAAGCATTTTGAAGAAAGCTTGAGAATGATGAGAGAGACACAAGAATCACAGAATCCACACAGCAGAGAGACATTTGGAGATGCAGGAAAATGTCCCTTGGAGAGCTTCATGAAACCAGAAGCCTAGAGAGAAAGCTAGCAGATGCTGTCGTGTTTGCCATATGTCTTCCCAGTTGAAAGGAATCCTGAACATCACCACACTCTTGAACTAAGGTATCTTTCCCTGGTTGCCTTAGATTGCACATTTCTACAGACTTGCTTTAATTTGAACAGTTTTTTGGACTTAGAACTGTAAACTAGCAACTTATTAAATTCCCCCTTTTAATAGCCATTCTGTTTTTGGTATATTGCATTCCAGCAGCTTGCAAGCTAGCAAGAACACCTAGCATCTCATGGGAAGACATATGGCAATATCTGCTGGGCTCTGCATATCCAAATGCCCATGTCTAGATGTCTGCTCTCTCTGCCAGCACTCTAAAAATCTGCAAATGACTGCCCCTATGATGGCTCTGAAGCAACTGTTCTCAAGCACTTGAGCCTCCTCCAAAATGTTTCCCCTTTTCAAAAACTTGAGTAAATTAACAAAGAACCACTTTGAATCTGCAAAGTCACATCTCCATCTAATGAAAAGATCACACCCACAATTGGGTGTGTCACATCTCCATGGAAACAGTTCAATCAAAGTTTCCACCCTAAAAAATAGATCTGCCCCCACAAGATAGGATTAAGAAGGTAAACATGTCTTTTCTGGCAACTGTATTAGTTTGCTAATGGTGCTCAATGGAATATACCAGAAATAGGTTGGCTTTTATAAGGGGAATTTATTAAGTTGCAAGTTTAAAGACATAAAGCCATAAAAATGTCCAAAGTCAGACAGCCAGAGAGAGATATCTTAACTCATGGAAGGCTGTCACATGGAAAGACACATGGCTGACATCTGCTGGTTCTTGTTCTCATTCCATTACTTGTGACTTCTGATTTCAGTGGTTCCTTCTTTAAGCATGTGTGGGCTTTCACTTAGCTCCTCTGGGCCAAAACTCTGGGTTCTGACTTGCTTAACATCTCATGGGAAGACACATGGTGATATCTTCTGGGCTCTGAATCTCCAAACATCCATGTCTAAGTGTCTGCTCTCTCTGTCAGCATTTTAAGCATGTCCAAATGTCTGTCTCTGTCAGCACTGAAGCAACTGTTTGCCAAGCATCTGAGCTTTTTCAAAATGTCTCCCCTTTTAAAGGACTCCAGTTGTTCTAGTTTACTAGCTATCAGAATGCAATATACCATTATACCATAAATGGAATGGCTTTTAAAAGGGGAATTTAATAAGTTGCTAGTTTACAGTTCTAAGGCCAAGAAAATGTCCCAATTAAAACAAGTCTATAGACATGTCCAATTTAAGGCATCTGGGAAAAGGTACCTTGGTTCAAGAAGGCCAACGACATTCAATGTTTCTGTCTCAGCTGGAAGGGTACATGGCGAACATGGCAGCATCTGCTGGCTTTCACATGGCTCTAACAAAAGGGGTCTGTCTCCAAAATGTTTCCTCTTTTAAATGATTCCAGCAAGCAACTCCACCTTCAGTGGGTGGAGCCACACCTCCATGGAAATTATCTAATCAAAAGTTATCACCCACAATTGGGTGGGTCACATCTTCATGGAAACAATCAAAATGCTCCCACCTAGCAATATTGAATGAGGATCAAAGGGAATGGCTTTTCTGGGGTCCACCACAGATTCAGACCAGCACACCAGTAAACTAATCAAGACTCACCTTGAATGGGCAGAATCATATCTCCATGTAATTAAAAGGACACAACCAAAATCAGATGTTGCACATCTTCATGAAAACGATCCAATCAAAGGTCCCACACAAAACTTGGCATGTGTTCTAGTTTGCTAGTTGCCAGAATGCAACACACCAGAGATGGATTGGCTTTTAATAAAAGGGAATTTCTTTTGTTAGTTCTTCAGAAGAAAGGCAGCTAACTTTCATCTAAGGTTCTTTCTTACATGGGAAGGCTCAAGGTAATCTCTGCTGGCCTTCTCCCCAGGCCTCTGGGCCCCCAAAACTTTCCCCTGGGTGATTTCTTTCTGCATTGCCAAAGGCCTGGACTGAGCTGCGAGTGCTGAGATGAGGTATGCTGAGCTGCTTGGGCTGTGGTACCTTGCGCTCTCTCATTTAAGCACCAGCCAATTAAGTCAAACATCATTTACTGTGGCAGGCACACCTCTTAACTGACTACAGATGTAATCAGCAACAGATGAGATTCACATACCAATGGCTCATATCCACAGCTACAGAACTAGGTGCCTTCACTTGGCCAAGTTGACAACTGAATCTAACTACCACATGTCCACCCCTCGTCAACTTGGCAACTACGTGCATCACCTTAAACAATATTAAGGTGAAAAAAAATTTTTTTTCTTCTGGCTGTGGACCAGTGAATCTTGAAACAAGTTGTCTGGTGCCAATATGCAAAGGAGGGACAGTCATAGGATCCATAGTAAGAAATTGGAAGGAAAACCTGCAGGGCAAACAACATCGGATTTCAAAGTCTAAAAGTCATTTATCCTTCAGCTTTAGAAAGTGGCAGTCCCACCCTTTCCAAGGGCCTATGCAGTGGCCCACCTTTTTCCAAATCAATCTCAGGAAACATTGAGGAGTTCACCTTTTTCTCGGCTCCACTGTTTCCAGGCAGCAGGGCCAACTCTGAGCTCTCTGCCATTTCCGGGGCACACGCTCAACCTCTCCATGTGGTGGCAGCCAGGCTCTCCCCAGTCCCCAAAGGAGCATGCTGTACCTTCTCCAGGTCAGAGGCTGAACAACTCTTCCACTGCAATGAGGTGGGAAATTGATCCTCGCCTTTCAGGGTAAACTCAGTCTCACCATGTATATGAGTGGGTCCACTCTCCTGGCTGAGGTTTCTTGGCTTCAGACCCAAGCTTCCATGGTTCTCACTCTGCAAACTCCAATTTGTCCCTTTGTGTCCCCCTTTGTCCAGATTAGCAGTAGTTCCGTTTACACCAATAGTCTCTTCAAGCACTCCAGGACTTCTCCATGATTCTCTTCACAGTTCCTCCAAAATCTTTCCCTTAGCCATCCAAAAAACCATTCTAACATATTTGGTATTTGCAAACTGCAGCAGTACCCCACTCTCTGGTACCAAATCTGTTCTAGTTTGCTAGCTGCCAGAATGCAACACACCAGAGATGGATTGGCTTTTAATAAAAGGGGGGTTATTTTGTTAGTTCTTCAGAGCAAAGGCAGCTAACTTTCCACTGAGTTTCTTTCTTACATGCGAAGGCACAGGATGGTCTCTGTTGGCCTTCTCTCCAGACCTCTGGGTTCCAACAACTTTCCCCGGGGTGATTTCTTTCTGCATCTCCAAAGGCCTGGGTTTAGCTGTGAGTGCAGAGATGAGGTATGCTGAGCTGCTTGGGCTATGGTACCCTGCACTCTCTCATTTAAGCACCAACCAATTAAGTCAAACACCATTCATTGCAGCAGGCATACCTCCTAGCCGACTGTAGATATAATCAGCAACAGATGAGGTTCATGTACCGTTGGCTCATGTCCGCAGCAACAGAACTAGGTGCCTTCACCTGGCCAAGTTGACAACTCAGTCTAAGTACCACAGCATGTCACATCTCCATTAAAGCAATCCAGTCCATTTTTTCACCTCACAATATTGAATCAAGAATAAAAGAAAAATGGCTGGCCCCACAAGATTGGATCAGGAAAAAGTACATTGATTTTCTTGTATATAAAAGCTTCAAACCAGCATGCTCACCCTCTGGATCCCCAAAAAGACATGTTCTTTTCATATATAAAATGCATTAATTCCATTACAATATCACAAAAGCCTTACACCACTTCAGTAACAATATAAATACAATACAAATAGAAACAGTACAAAATCTCATTAATGAGTTAAAGGCATGGTCTGTTCTAAGACAAAAAATATATATATGTCCAATCACTGTGGACCTGTGAAACTCAAAACAGGTTTTCTCCTGCCAATATACACAGAGTGGAGTGGTAGTCAGTTACTATATGGCTAAATTAAAAGGTAAACATGGGCCACTGGAGCAAAACAGTTCTGAAAACCTGCAGAGCAAACTCCATTGGATTTCAAAGTTTGAGAGTCATTTATCGCTGTGGCTTAGAAAGCAGGAGTCCCACCCTATCCAAGGGCATGCACAGTAGACTTGTCCTCTCTAAGTACTGGGGTGAGGGCTGCAAAATTTGAGTGCATTAAGGGGACCACCTTTCACTTGGCTTCACCCTCACCAAGCATCAGGGAAGCACCTGGGCTCTCTGCCATATCTGGGGCACTTACTCAACCACAGGCTCCCCCTAATCCCCACCTTATTTGCTCCACCCTTTCTGAGGCCTGAGGCACTGAAACTCTTCCTGAACATCTAGCCAGAAGGACTGCCCTCTGCTTCCAGAACCAACTTACCTTCTCCCCATGCATGGCCTGAAAGTTCTTGGCTCCAGTCTTTAGCTTAAATCTTCTGTCTCTAAAATCATTTTTGTTTTAATTTGGCCCTTCCTTGTCCCTTTTAGTGCAGACTTACAGTGGTTATGTTCATACAGATTTCACAATAAATTTTATTGATTTTCCATGTAGTGCACAGAGATCAAAGTCATCAGACAAAAGAACTTTGCACAAATCCTTTCTAGATAACTCAATATCTAGTTTCAGTTTTTTTTTTTTAATGGCTGACAGTTTCCATGTTTGCTTAACCCCTCACATGGGGCACTAGCCCTGGGGTCTTACTTCTTGGAAGCCCAGAATTTTCCAGGCCATCAATTTTTGGTTTCTTTGAACCCAAGAGTTCAGTTTTCAACTTATCTCTTTTCCTGTCTCATTTTACCATAAGCTGCAATGAGAAGCCAGGTTTCCTTTTCCACATTTAGTTTGGAAATCTCTTTTGCTAAATATCCAAGTTCATCATTTTCAAATTCTGCCTTCCATCCACAAGATCACTTTCCTCCCAGTTTGTAGCAGCACATTCATCATTTCTGTCTAAAGCCTCATTTGCAGTATCTTTAGAGTCCACATGTCTACCAACAGTCTCTTCAAAGCATTCTAGGCCTTCTCTATTAAGAGCAACTCTACTAGAACCTTCCCCTTACCCATTTAAAAAGACATTCCAACATGTTTGGTTTTTGCAAACTGCAGCAGCCCATATTGTAAGTACCAATAACTCTTTTAGTTTTTTAAAGCTGCTGGAATGCAATATATCAGAAATGGATTAGCTTTCATAACAGGAATTTCTTAAGTTTTAAATTTACATTTCTAAGGCCATAAAACTGGACAAAGTAAAGTATTTTGAGAAAGATACCTTGACTAAAGGGAAGCCAATGTCTGTTACATAGGAAGGCACATGGCTGGTATCTGCTCTTCCATGTTCCTGGTTCCATTCCTTCCAGTTTCTAATTCCAGTGACTTCCTCTATAAGCCTCTATGGGCCTTCACTTAGCTCCTCTTGGGCAAAATCTGGGATAAGGCTTGCCCATATCTCATGAAGGCACATAGTGATGTGCTTTGTATCTCTAAACATCCATATACAGGTATCTTCCCACTCTGTCAGCACTTTAAGCATCTACAAATGTCAGCATCTCTGTCAGCACTGAAGCAAGTGTTCTCCAAGTATCTGCATCTCAGCTTTCCCCAAAATGTTTCCTCATTTAAAGTACTCCTGTAACTAATCAAGAACCATCTTTTATAGGTGGAGTCACATCTCCATTTAATCAAAGGCTACACACACAATTGGATGTTGCAAATCTTCATGGAAAAAAAGTCCAATCAAAGCTTCCACCTCATAACTTTGAATCAAGATTAAAAGAAACACGGCTTTCCTACAACATTGGATCAGGAAAAAGGACATGGCTTTTTGTGGGTATGTAACAGCTTAAAACCAGCACAACAACAAATTCAAAGTAACACATCCCACCTTCTGGACTCCAAAAAGACATATTCTTTCCATATACAAAACACATTAATTCCATTACAATATTATAACAGCCTTAAACCATCTCGGTAACAATACAAATACAATATCAAATCCAAAACAGCACAAAATTTCATCAAATTCAGATACAGGCATAGTGTGTCCTAAGGCAAAAGTCCCTTCTGGCTGTGGTTCTGTGAAACTCAAAACAAACTGTCTGCTGCCAATATACAAAGGAAGGACAATCATAGGATATATGTTCCCATTTCCATAGGGATAAATTGGAAGGAACACAGGGATCACTGGACCCAAACAATTCTGAAAACCTGCAAAGCAAACTCCATTGTATTTCAAAGTCTGAGAGTCATTATCATCCTCACTTTAGAAAGTGGTAGTTCCATCCTCTATAAAGGCTTATGCAATAGCTCTGTTCTCTCCAAACTTAAAGTGAGGGTTGCAACATTGGGGCACATTGTGGGACCCTCTTTCTCTTAGCTTCATCCTCTCCAAGCATAAGGGCCACATCCAGGCTCTCTGCCATCTCCAGGGCACATGTTCAACCCCCTTAGAATGATGGGGTGATCACCAGGCTCCTCCCAATCCAGAGGGAATTTGCTCCACCCTCTCACTCAGAGATGTGAATCAGCAAACTGTTCCTGAGCAATGAAGTGGAAGGTTTACCCTCTGCTTCCAGGGCAAATTCATCCATATGACTGAGTCTGCTCTCCTGGTCTGAGATTTCCTGGCTCCAGACCTTAGCTTCCAGGGTTCTGCCTCTGAAGTCATTTTTCCTTTGATCTGTCCCATTTTTGTCCCTTTTGGTCCAGACTGGCAGTTGGATTCATATAGATCTTATAAGAAATTTGTTGGTTTTCCGTTCATTGTACAGGTATCATAACCATTACACAATAAGACTTTACATAAATCATTTCTCAATAACTCCATCTCTAGTTCTTGCTTGTCTTGTAATGGCTGATTGTCTCCATGTTTGGTTAAATCCTCATGTGCTGCCTTATTCAATGGGGGTCTCACTTTCTAGAAGCTTAAAATTTTCCAACCATCAGTTTCTGTTTTCTTTGTAGCCTAGAGTTCGGCTCTCAACTTATCTCTTTTCTGTCACATTTTACTATAAGCTGCATGGAGCAGCCAGACTGCATGTTCAACGTTTAGCTTGGAAATCTCTTAAACTAAGTACTCTGACTTTATTTTTAAATTCTGCCTGCCACCCAATACCAGTAGTCAATTTTGCTAAATTCTCTGCCACTTAAAAAAAAAAGGTTTGCCTTTCTTCCAGTTTTCAGAAACACATGCATTATTTCTGTCTAAGCCCTTCTCAGAGGTATAATTAGAGTCCATATTTCTACCATCAGTTTTTTCAGAACAATTAAGGCCTTTTCTAACAAGATGTGCTGGTTTGAAATGTTTGTATACCCAGAAAAGCCATGTTCTTTAATCCTAATTCAATATTGTTGGGAATATCATTTTGATTGAGTTATTTCCATGGAAATGTGACCTACCCAGTTGTGAGTGGAACCTTTTGATTATGTAGTTTTCATGTAGATGTGTCTTTGTCCTTCACCCATTCAAGGTGGGTTGCTTTCTGGATACTTTTAAGAGGGAATCATTTTGGAAAAAAGGTTCAGAGAGAACAGAAGTGACAGAATTACAGAGCCAACATAAGATAAAGAGGTTTGGAGATACAGAAAGAAAATGCCCCCAGAGAAGTTGTTTGAAATCAAAAGCCAAAGGACCAGCAGACACCAGACACATGCTTTTCCCAGCTGACAGAGGTGTTCTGGGCATTTTGGCCTTTCTTGAATCAAGGGATCTTTCACTGGATGCCTTAGTTTGGAAATTTTTATATCCTTAGAACTATAAACTTGCAGCTTAATAAATTTTTTTTATAAAAGCCGACCCAATTCTGCTATATTGCATTTAGGCAGCTTTAACAAACCAAAATGTAAGTATATCACAGTTGTTCCAGAATCACCCCTTTATCTGTTTAAAAAGACACCCCAACATGTTTGGCATTTGTAAACAGCAGCACCCCACTTCTCTGGTACCAAAGTCTGTTTTGATTTGCTAAATGCTGCCAGAATGCAATATAACAGAAATAGAAATGGCTATTAAAAGTGAATTTATTGTGACAAATTGTCAATTCGAAAGCCATAAAAATGTCCAAGCTAAGGCATCCAGAGAAAGATGCCTTGACTCAAGAAAGGCCATTGTTTGCCACATGAAAAGACACATAACTGGCATCTTCTGGTCCCTGATTCTGGTTCCACTACTTCTAGTTTCTGATGCCAGCAGTTTCCTCTCTAAGCATATTGGGCCTTCACTTGGCTCCTTTGGGATGCATCTCTGGATTCTGGCTTGCTTAGCATCTCATGGGAAGGTACATGTTGACATCTGCTGTGCTGTGCATCTCTAAACATCTGTGGATAGGCATCTGCTCTCACTGTCAGCACCCCAAACATCTCCAAATGTCTGCATCTCTGTCAGCTCTGAAGTAACTGTTCTCCCAGCATCTGCGCCTCCTCCAAAATATTTTCCCTTTTAAGGGACTCCGATAAATTAATCCAGACCCATCTTGAATGGGCAGAGTCACATCTCCATCTCATCAAAAGGTCATGCCCACAACCATGTGTACCATATTCCTAAGAAAACAATCCAATCAAAGTTTCTGCCCTAAACAATAGGCCTGCTTGCACAAGATTGGATTAGGAAAGAAAACATGGCTTTTCTGAGGTGCACAACAATTTCAGACCAGCAGAGAGAAACAGAAGAAAGCCTCTGTTATGGTTTGTGGTTGACCCCAATATAAAACAACTGTCAAATATTTTTATTTCTACAACATTTTCATTTAAAAATGCTTATAACAAAAGTAGAGTATGAATTTTAATCTCTTTACAGCAATCACATTTACATTTTGAGGTGCTTTGTTCTCTTCATAGCCTGGTAATTTCCTGGAACTTTAGGTATCTGTGTGACACCTGAGACCCTGAATTAGAGTTATCCAGCTCTGAAAATCACAAATATTCCATGCAGCAACTGTTAAAAAAAACATAAAAAAGAGATCAGATTTCAATTAGAGATGTGAATGAAGTTGATCTGGTTAAGACTAAGGTAACTCAGAATACCAGGTAAAAAAAATACTATTGCCTGTATTGTAAAAAATTAACTTCTGTGTGAGATCAAAAGAAGAGAATGTTTATTTAGTCTAAAATTTTAATTTTCTATGCACTGTTTAACTTAACCTGTCTGGTCATTTTATTTAAACAACATGATTCAGCTTTGTTTGACATGGAACCTAAAATAAGGAAAAAAAGCTTAATATTCTGTACAAGTTACTCTTATACCTTGATGCATATCAGGGTATTTTGGGAGAAAATGAAAAAGTATTTGCAAAGTTCCTTGAGGCACTGGAGAAAAAGTGACAATATTAAACTTTTCCACCTGAGGAATTCCTATTTTCTTAGTAATATGAACTCCCAATTTAATAAACCAAGCCCTCAATCCCGAAACTTGATCTTATGAAATTTATTTCTTTAATGGCAAAGCTAAGCCTACTTATAACTAATGGTTAAGGGTTGCCTCCACCCAGAGAACCTCTTTCATTGCTCAAATGCAATCTCTCTATCTAAGCCAAACTCTGCTAATAAACTCACTACCTCCCCCCCTGCCCCCATATGGGACATGAATTCCAGGGGTGATAATCTCCTTGGCAATGTGGGACATGACTCTCAGGGATGAGCCTGACCCTGATAATGTGGGACATGATGCTCAGGTCTGAGCCTGTCCCTTGTATGGTGAGATTGGTTGACCAAAAGTAGGAAAACAAATAAATAGAATTTCAGTGGCTTAGAAGTTTACAACCAAGTTAAGAAGTCATTTTGAAAGTTACTTTTATGTAAATTTCAGACAGATATTGCAAACTGTCACAGTACGGCAAGCCCTGATGCACAGTATTCTTGGAAACCTGAAAGGATACCTTGACCTCTATAAAAGTTTTACTTATTAAATTTATTTTTCAGAGAGTTAAGAATTCTGAATTGTTCCTATTCCAGATAAGCGCTGAAACCCAGAAGTACTGGCCTCTCCAAGAACAGCATCAGTTTCATTCCTTTGCCCCACAATGCTAATGTTTCTTTTCAGTAGGAAAAAATCCAGAGCAGTTGTCATCCAGATATCCCTCAATATAGAGGAATTATCAAATGACAGGGAGGAATTGTAACCAAAGTTTTAGGATCTAATGAGTGATCATGCCACTGAATCATTATATAAATATTCTTTTGTCCTTCTGGTATATTACAGCAGAAAGAAAGGAAGTACCTGAGATCTCTGAACTGTGACCATGGCCCTGATATCTGATAATGATTGCAAAAAGCCCTTTTCTTTTGCCTTTGTGTGTAGAAACTGGTATTTTCTTTATTCTTTTTTTTTTTTTTTTTTAACTTACTTTAGAAATTGGTAAGGGAAAATGCCCTAATGCTAATGGAGGAAGTTGATTCAGCTCAAAACCAACCATTAAGGGATTCCAGCAGTTTCAGTCCCTGTTATCTCTCCATTTATACTTACTATTGAAATTATAATTACTTCATCTCCCCTTGATAGAATCCATAACAAGTTTGAACTCCCTAGACTCAGGAAGGCAGATTTTTGGGCCAATAGACTATCTGCTCTCCTGCTTTGTGTCTAGCAATAAATTCTTTCTCTTTTTGAAACCCCACTGCCACAGGAATTGGTCATTTGTGCACATCAGGCAGAGAATTCACCACCTCTCTTCAGTATCAAACCTAATCCAGCTTCTTATTAGTTGTATGAATTCACTCAGGTTACTTAACATACCTTTACCTCAGTTTCTTTATACTTAAAATTTGGGAAATAATATTTCATATCTAATAAGAGAAAAAAAAATACTGCTGCTAGCACGTAAGCTGTGAGGGGAGATCTAAGAAGATATTAGAAACTATAACTTGCAAATATTACCAAACCATATCGAGCCATGAGAGAAAAAGTGAACTTCTCTTCATGCCGGCTTATGGACCATAGTTTCTGAGATAAGAAAACAGAAAAACCAAATAATAGTGTCTCTCCACAGATTCATGTTTTCTAAAATAAGTCTATAGACTGTTCCAGCAATTTGCTTTCTTTCTAAAACACATGTCAAGTTAATCCTTGACTAACACTAGACCCTCAAATTCTGTAAGTACTTTACTCTACGCCCGTTTTGCAGTTCCCCACAGTTCCCATGATGTTTGTTCTCTCTTTCTGCAGCAAACTGATAAACCTAATTTTACGTTACTATAGGTGTGTTTCCAGCAGTTTTCAGACAGTGAGCTTAACCTGTCTTCTCCAAATTTCTTTATTTGTAAAATGGGGAGACAATATAACCCAAAAAAGCAAAATGGAAGATATAAGATGGAATTAGAACTACAAAAGTAATTAATTTTTAGACTTAACTACTTCAGATTTTTTTTTTTTTTTTTTTTTTTTTTAGAGAGAGGGAGGAAGGGAAGGAAAGACAGAGAAGGAAGGAAGGAAGAAAGGGAAACATTTTTCTTGTTTTATTATATTTTGTTTGTTTGTTTGTTTTTTACATGGGCTGGGGCCGGGAATCGAACCGGGGTCCTCCGGCACGGCAGGCAAGCACTCTTGCCCGCTGAGCCACCGCGGCCCGCCCCTACTTCAGATTTTTTTAATTTAAAAAAATCCAAATATGAAAACAGACACCAGACAAAGAAAACACATGTATATTCATAAGGAAGTTTATATATGAAATATTAGAAAATATCCACATTCTACATGGTTATAAGAGTTTGTTGAAGAAACGTGAGGCACACTTGTATCACAAAGCCCAAGTTATACAGCATCAGGGCAGCACATTCACTAAAACACATTCAGCTAGTTTATTGGATTTTAAGACTTGCTCTTAAATGTATCACATATTTTTGCCTATCATTGGTTAATTACCATGTATTTCAATCTAAATTTTAAGCTACCAAAAGGTAGAGAATGATTACAAGATTTCTGAAAAGTTGGAAAAGCTCATGCAGACTAGAAACAAACTACTGTAACTGTAAATCTACTTTCACCAACAGATTTTACAGTTTTGGAGAAACATATGGAAAGAAGTCATACACTGACACAATCCTTTAACTGACAGCCAAACTTTAGGGATTTAAAGGGTCACTTAAAAAAAAAATGAAAGCACATGCACAAAGATCAGAATCTGCGTAATTATGTATACTAAAACACCCTGTAACTATGTATTATGATCTTAAAAATCAGTAAGGAAATTTTTTACTTTTATACTAAAATGAAACTTGACTCGCAGGAAAAACTTTACTGTTTTGGTTAGTCATAGATTCAAGGTAACTGACTTTAATTTTTACCTTAGTTTGCTCACCCTATTTAAAATATTTGTAGTTAGTTGAAATAAAATGCAGTGTTGAAAAAAAAATACAGTGTTAACACATTATAGAAAATCCCCTAACAATAAAATCTCTTGGAAGTCTGTTATTACAAAACCTCAAAGGATTTAGTAAATTGAAGTGAAAGTTGAAGAGGACAGGAACTCAAAGCTTGTCAAATTCCCACTTGGGAAAAGGATTAATGTTTGCATAAATTGCCAGGCTGGTCACAAGGAGAAATCAAAACTTCAACAGGTTCTCTCTTGCTATGGCATGGAAATAGTTTTATTCTGTTGGAATTTTCTCTCTTGAGTAGAGAAAAGAAAAGTACAATTAATCTTATTTGAGCCCTTCCCAAGTGTTAAAATTGGTCTCCATATTTACAAATACAGTTTTGTAAGCAAACTGTGCAAGCACATAGTAAACTATCTTCCCAAAGCCACAGACCACTGACTTCGATCACAAATCTAGCTAAAAAAAATATTAACTTGAACAATTAAACCTCACTCTTAACAATAACAGCAGTGACAACAGAAAGGGTAAAGATCACTATTATAATATTTTAAAGGAAAAATGCCTAAAACTAAGAATTTGCTTCCATTGCATGAAAAAGAATCAAAACAGGTCAGGCAACCCTAATGAGTTCTCCATGGGGAGGAGGAACCCAGGCTCACAGGAGGACACTCTGACTATGTTTCTCAAATTTTTGGACTCAGAATGCCTTTGTACTTAGAAAAATTATTGAGAATATCAAATAATTCTTTTTTTAAGTTAATGTGGATACTACCAATATTTCCCATAGTAAAAATTAAAACTGAAAATATTTTAAAATTATAGCTTATTTAGGCCTTTAAATTATAGAAAATTCACATATTCATGTATTTTGAAATATATGCATATTATATAAATAGATTTATGTATTACTACCTATTTTTTGAATATATAATTTAAAACAGGTCTATGTGTATATTGATTTTATACATGCTAAACATAGTTTCTGGACTATAAACACATTTGTCTTTGTGGGACGAGAATAATTGAATACTTCTAGAAAAAACAAAAACGCCAAAAACCTAATTTTCGCAACTGAGAATATAAAAGCTGATTTTGTTATACATATTTATCAATTTTATTCATTGAGATAAAATATTTCATGATACAATCAGAAAGTTTCATGTGCATAAATTTATGTGTCATGGTTTAGCTATAAATGAGATTCAGCTTGAGCATTTCAGCAAAACAAATTTATAATTACATGCATTTTTATTTTACACTACAAACATTGCCACTGGCGGGGATATTATGTTGAACTCAAGACATTTTATAATATGCTAGAAACATACAGGCATATGCATAGAGAAGTAAATATCTCTGTATATGTACACTCATTTGCATACATAATAATTTCTTTTCTGAATATAAAAAAGTTACAAATTTAGAATAAAAGCACAGAAATGTATATTGAATAATAGAAAAATCACCCACAAGTCTACCACAATTTGTGGTTTTGTAGGCTGAGTGGATGGGAACACATGAGCATAGGAATGCTATTAAATTCTTAATGCAAATTACACCATGAAATTGTAGTATGGAAATACATAAGTTCACCATATATTAAATGTTTTAAAATTACATGACACATAAGACAAAAAAAAATGACATGACATGAATGGCTTCGGCATATTCTATCCTACAACCTACTATAATGTGTTTGGTTTGTTACTATATTCTTACCATCTAGAACAATGCCCATCACAAATAATTTGCTCAATAAATAATATTTGAGTGGCAGAATAATTAAACTACGGAAATTCAGATGTTTGACATCTAGGTGGTTTTAATATTTCAATGCTACAAACTTGCCTGTATATACACTGTGTATGCAATTCCATAAGTAAATTGAATCTACTAAGAGAATGGGTTATATTCCTGATTTTCCATTCAATCTGCATCCTATGTCTGCTGGAACCACCTTTACAATATAAATGAATTTTATATTTTGAAATCTAAGAGAGGCCTTTCATGATTTTTTTTTTACCGAGAGCTACATATCATATAAAATCATTAATTATCCACCCCTTATTTCATTAGGGGCAGCAATAGGGCAGCAAATTTGTTTATAGCATCAGCTACATCTGACTTCTAGATTCTTTAGCTTTCAGCATTATACATATATATGCCAAGATTATATATGCTATAATTAAAAGTATGATTTTATTTTTAAAGTTTGACCATTGACAGATGTCAGGCCCCACCTCTCCCTTTCTATAACCCCACATGTGAGCAAGTCAGTAAGAAAGTCCATGAGCTCCCTCACGGGGCACAAGGGAGAAGCTCACACCAAGCACGCCCTCTTCCTGGGTCCCACACTCTCACTGACCCTTCCTTCACAGGAGCCGTTTTCATACTGGCATGGGTGCCTTCTCCCCTCAGAAAGATTTAAGTGATCAGTAAATCTCTTCGTATCCTCTTGTTCTGTGAGTGGATTCATCAATCTCCATGCTCGAACCCAATTTGGGTGGGTGGGGGTTCATCTCTTCTTTGTAAGTCACCACAATACAGGCATATAATGAATCAAATTATTATATGATGTTTGCTTTGAGAACCAGCCACTCCCCTTTCCTTTCAGTGCTGCCAGAAGCAAACTATTACAACAAAAGTTCTGTTGAGTCTTTTACACTTTTTCTTCACGTATCTACATAACATGTTTGCAATTATATTTATTGATTTTTTAGCTTCAGACACTAGTAACAAATGATCAAAAAGGAGGTTTCTCTTTCCTTTTCCCTTCTTCAAAAACATTCACCTCCACCAGTGCCTCATCATCCCATATTTGTTTAACTCAGTATTCATTGTTTCCAATTTTTATGAATCTGTAAATATTTCTCGAAGCTCAGTTTTGTAGTGAACAATAATTTCTTTTATTTTCTGCACGAGTTTTTATTTTCCCTAAGGCACTGTTAGTGTCTTTTTTATTTGCTTTTCATTTAAAATGTGCTTATCACAAATTCAGATACAACTCCCTGACAACCACCTGACATCCTTTCAAAATGTTCTGATGCAGCATTCTGAGATTTAATAATTCCCAGGGGCTCTCTCTAATAACTTTCCAAATTGCTCTGAGTAGGACCAGTTTATCCTAGATCCTGTGCACATTTTTGTCACTCTGGGAATTCCTTTCACTCTTATCCTGGATATATCTTTTACCTTGATCCTAGATTTGATCTCTGTGGTAAAGTAATTAAAGATATGCTATCATCAATAAAGAAGAACTAAACTAAGTACTGGCAAATGTATGTGGCACTTGAAGGGGAAAACAGGAATTAAAGAGAAACAGATGTCTTTTGGTGATATTGATGCCATTTACTAAGCTAGTAAGCAAAGAAATGTTTGTATACACAAACTATCTCTTAGATATCTATATGTTGACATATAGACATGTCTATATGTCTATATGTTGAAAAATTGAGTTTTTCAGTTGTTAGATCCCTAGCATGTCAAGAACCAAATATTTATTGAAAGACCTATTAATATTTACTGCTTTTGTCTCCACAGAAATTTTCAGATTCTGTTGTTTTTACCTACTTATGACATAATTAAAATCTAATTTACAAATAATGAGATTGAGAGACATTAAGATTAATATTTTGTTCATGTAACACAGGTACTATTTACAACATTCCCAGTAAATAAAGAAACCTTCAGTTACTTTGGTTTTTGTCTCTCACTTGGTAGGGGGAACAGACATGTAAAATTCTTAGCCAAAGTTATTTGTGCGAGTCTGTTATATCTGACATCTGAGAAGAAAGTAGAACGCTCTGTGAACGAGAGGGCAGATGGCCTGGGCCTCCTGCTAAGATGTTTGCCTTCAAATCTGGACTTCTTCACAAACTGGTTGGCTATAAGAAAACAAATCAACCGTTCTGTTGTTCATTTTCCTCATCTGTGAAATAGAGAATATAATAGTGCTTACTTTATAATCTTGTAAGGGTAGAAGATACTTCCTCTAAAGAATAGTATACGTCACATATTAAGTCACACAGACAATAAACAATAAATGTTAGTATAACGAAGTATTCGATGATTTTCATTGTAAGATCCCCTAATCAAAATGTAAGAAAGTTTGGATAGGATGGGAACTATTAATAATTATTTATAAGCTTATGTTTTAATGGTCTGAACTACTATTTAATAGTCTATACAAATTCATCCATTTTTTTGAAAATATCAAAAAAGAAAGGAGCAAATAATGTCTATGTAAACAATTAATATTGCATGCAAATTTACTTAAATATAAATATAATTCACACTTAACTGAATGCTCTGAGTCATTCACTATTAAGAAGTAGATATAAAAACCTAAAAAAATGGTAAGTTACTCAAACTTGAGCTGTGATATATAAAGTTAAAGTAGACTTTAATATCTGGAAGTTTGTTGACCTTTTGTTAACGAATTTACCACAGTAAGAAATGATTTATGATTAAAGATAATAAAACTTTAAAACTGTCTCTAGTGAGAAGTAAATTATACGTAATTTTATTGCTGATCTTAAAGAGATCCAATAGTGAATTGTTTGGTTTTGTCATAGGGGCAGCATAAGATTTGTTCTTATGACAAATCTATAAAATAAATGTCAAATATATTTTAAGTTTTTAAAAACAAGAAATACCACAATTGCATGAGTTATTTCATATTATTTCAAATATATGACCTGAATTAGTGGAATTAAAATTGTTATGTACTGTAAAAGTCTAAACGTAGATTACAGAGTAATGCATAATAAAACTTTTTCTATAACCATAATGTATCAGTTAGAGTTATTATTAGGTAGATTTGCAAAGATTTCACTTTTACTCGTAAACTCAGTGGTCTGTCTCACTGAGACTTTTGCTTAAATTAAATTAAATTAACAATAATGAGAACAATAGTAATGAAAACACTGATTTTATAGACTATGCCAAGTCAATATCATAAATCATAAAGTAATTTTAAATAGAGATTATAAGAGAAAAGATGATTCATCTTCCTGACAATGATTATTGCCTCTTCTGCTTGCAGTGTCCTGTAGATTTAAAAATTTTTTTTTTTGGCATCTGGAATCCATAAACAAACAGAAACAAACAGAAACGAATGGACTACAGATATATGTTTTGATCAAGAGAAGGAAACAGTTGCTTCTATGTAAGTATACATTACCTAGTGTGCCAGTTTGAATCTGTGGTGGATCCCAGAAAAGCCAAGTCCTTTAATCCTCATTCAGTATTGCTGGGTGGGAGCATTTTGACTGTTCCTATGGAGAGATGACCCACTCAATTGTGGGTGATAACTTTTGATTAGATGATTTCCATGGAGGTGTGTCTCCACCCACTGAAGGTGGAGTTGCTTACTAGAATCCTTTAAAAGAGGAAACATTTTGGAGAGAGTCTGTTTTTTGTAGAGCCACAAGAAGCCATGTTCACCATGTGCCCTTCCAGCTGAGAGAGAAACATTGAACTTCATCAGCCTTCTTGAACCAAGGTATCTTTTCCTGGATGCCTTAAATTGAACATTTCTATAAGCTTGTTTTAATTGGAACATTTTCTCAGCCTTAGAATTGTAAACTAGCAATTTATTAAATTCCCCCTTTTAAAAGCCATTCCGTGTCTGGTATATTGCATTCAGGCAGCTAGCAAACTAGAACACCGAGGAACTAACACTGAGTAGTAATTTACTTTATGGTCTCCAATAATATGTGTCTCATTACTGAAAGTTTGGGCTTATTTGCTACCATCTTTAGCCTTCCTTAATACAGTAATTGGTACATTGAAGTGGGTACTGTCTTAGAGATGTCAAATGTTTTTTGAAATGATTGAAACAGTCTTGCATTTAAAATAAATATCAATAGGCCAATTCAAACTATCTTTTTTATGCACTGCTGGAATAATGTTAATTAAGATTATGAAACCTTTATTTATTTATTTATAATTTCTTGTATTGCCCTTTCATTCCTTGATATGTTTAAGACTTTCACATTTTTCCCAGATCCATTCAGTTTTCCCTTATCACCCCCTGTTCTCTTGGGTAATTTAACCCAGTGTTTTTTTTCCAATCACTTTTCTTGAACACAAATGTGCTTTTATATTTTAGCGGTACCTTGTATGGATAGAATATATCTACCACTTTTGATAAAACTTTAAAAGAGTTTTTGTTTATATAGCATAGATTCAGTTATTCAAAAGTCTTCAGGTGCCACAACAATCCCTGTTAAAATGAATTTTTACCATATTATACTTATGGTCAAAAATGTATAATGCCCCTTGACTTATCTAAATAATTAAAAAAACTTTCAAATATTTGTTTAATCCTTATGCCATTTAGATTGATTTGATTGTTCCAGTTGTTGCTCACGTGCTTTCCTATCTTTCATGTTTCAGGAATGTGCACGAACTCAATGTATTTTCATATTGTTTTTGCTGATAACCTTAATCCACGGTGATCACTTCCTCAGTAATATTTTCAAAACTCTCTGCTTTTATCATTCACATTAGTCATTGTATTATTTTCTAAGTAGGGGTTATTTTGCACATGCGTGGTTTACCCCTAATCAAGGTTTATTGTTTTACCTCTCCACTTATTACTTTTTTTCTGAAAATACTTGGGTATTTTAAGAAATTCCCCCTTCATGAGTTTACTTTTTTTTCCTTCTATATAGTTATTAAATTCAGTGAATAGGCTCTTAGGTAGGTATACTATGAAAGAAAGGTAAAAATTTGGGCACATATTGCTAGCATCTTTAACAAATATTTTTCTTTTAAGATTCATCAGTTAAAATAAGGCACAACATATTTAATTGTGCAATGGGACACAGATTGAGATGTGCCAATTTGTAGGTACATTAGTATTAAATCATTTGATTTAAATTAATTATATTCCTTATTTCAAGTGAGTTAGGCAATAATATATTCAATTTCACTTATGTGAAATACAATTACATAAGGGAAACCATGTTTTAGAACCTAAAGTAATCTCAGTTTTTAACTTGGGGTACACTTTAAGTAGTGATTGCTGAATTGTAATATGAGTCAAGACTTTACAATAATCACCAGGCAGGTATTAGTCTTACTTTTACTTTCCTATCAACCTAAGCCATCCTTATTTTCCTTTAATGTAATTGATACAGTTTTGTTTAAAAGAAATATAGGTGTTTTTTTTTTTTTCTTTCTCTAGCATATTATTATGTTCCATAGCTCTGGTCTTACTCTGGAATAACGAACACACTAGCTCTTGAAATTTTCTTGGATTTCAAGCATGTAATTTCTCTTGCCAGAGGGCACAGTTCATGACAAGGCAAATAGACTGGGAGAAGTGAGCATAGGGTAGTACTAATTGATCTATGGTCTACTGATCTTTAATTGGAGCATAATCTTGCTGAAATACACCTGTGTTTTAAAATTTCTAATTCATCCAGTAGCTTTCCCCAGATACCCTTCACTTATAAGGGAAGGTACTGAAAGTAAATATTCTAGAGGGCCTGTTTTCAGGTCTTGTATATACTTGTCTGATTGTCCATATGGTCTTCATTCTATTAGAAAGAGAAGAGCGCCTCCTAGCAGGCTCAAGAATGGGCATAATTTTTTTAATGTACTTTTTAAAATTTAAGAGCAGGTACAATTTTTAGATGAATTATATCATTCTTATAACACCTTCATTATACCTTAAAAGCTACTTTAAAATATTAAAATTTCCAACATTATCCAGTTTATATATAACAGGTGAGTCAGATGTGTTTTATATAATGTTTACTTATAATCAATATATGTCAGGTTTGTTTATTTCATCATTATTTCTCTTTCTCTCCTTTGCTGCTTTCATTCTGTTTCATTCATCATGAAAAGAAATCTATTGGTTTATTCACTAACTATTGAGAGATACTGGTGATATACTAAAATTTTTATAAACTATTAAAATATGCTGCTGGTTTCTTCCTGAGGCTACAGGAAATGGGAGGAATTCAAACAAGCCAGTAAATAGCAAACCTGTTATCCATAGAACGAAGTTTTGTTATCAGAGAAAAAAAATAAACCTTTTTTCTTCTTACTCACATATAATGGAAGTACATTCTTTTTGGAAGCTGTACAAGGTATGAATTTCAGAGAAAAAATGTGGTCTATTAGGTCTTTAATTGACAAAAGCCACTTGGAAACTTGTGAATTAAATGGTTCTGAAAGTTCTGAAGATTACAAATATAAATTCTGTAATGCTTCATTACATATTATTTTTTATTCTCAAAAGACTGAAAATGACAGTTAATTTTAGGAAAATGCTAAAATAGGGCAATGACATTAAAGGAAGTATATGCCTCACACCCAAAGTCTTTCTCACAAGGGTTCCAGGGGCAAAGCATGATTGCCAACCATCCTTCTTCTCTTAAGGTCCTGGTGAGATCAAATCTCTTTCTTGAGAACAGTTCCAAATTTCATCAATGAACATATTTCTATTTATAATTGAAGTAAGCATTATTATTATTCTTAAACGAGACAAATTAAAACACACACACAGAAAGCTTATCACATAAAATATGCATCCAAAAGCAATAGTTATTTTTTTCTTAGAAACACATCAAAGTAACTAATTCCAGTTTTTCAATTAGCCACAAAATATAATTAATAAATAATATTTTTATAAATTCCTAACCTATCGCCACAGAAGCTCATAATTCATTCAACACTCAAAATAAATTCTGTTTTAAATATTTAAATTTAAGTGTATAAGTTTCTTCTTGTCATAATTTTCCTGATGTCCTCTCATAATTAGACTCACATTAATTCAATAGAATATCTCTTAGGAAATGAATAAACTTGTGTAAATAATTTTTGACATAATTAAATATGTTTCTCTTTATTTTGTTATGCTTTTAGTTCTCTTTTGAACAGCATTTGACCCTTGCCAAAAATCAGTTGACTATATTTGTGCAGCTCAATTTCTGGAATCTGTGCTATCCCATTCATCTATTTGCTATTATTTTGTCAATACCAAATTGCCTTTGTTACTATAACTTTATGGTAATTCTTTAGGTTGGATAGTGTCAGTCCTCCCAGCTTGTTCTTTTGTACAATGTTTTTATTTTGGGTCTATTGTCTTTCCATATGAACTTTAGAGTCAGTTCATTAATATCTAAAATAACTTGTTTGAACTTTGATTGGGATTACATTGAATCTATAGTTCAATTTTGGAAAATTTCATAGCTTAATAATATCTTCCTATCCATGAACATAGGTTGTTTTCCATTTATTCAGATGTTTAATTTCTGTCATTGAGTTTTGTTATTCTCTTCATATAAATGTTGAACATACTTTGTTAAATGTAAACCCAAATATTTCATTTTATTTGTTCCAAGTAAATGGTTTTGTGCTTTTAATTTCATATTCCACTTGTTGATTGCTGGTATATGCAACAGAAATAGACTATTTTGAGTGTCATTGTCATGGTCAGGTTCATGTGTCAACTTGGCTAAGTGGTGTAACCTGTTGGCCTGGTTGGGCAAGTGCTGTCCTGTCTGTGACAATGAAGACATTTCATAGAATTAAAAATGATCACGTCAGCTGCATCCACAGCTGATTCCACTTGTAATCAGCCAAGGGGAGTGTCTTCTGCAATTAGTGATATTTAATCTAATCACTGGAAGCCTTTTAAGGAGGATTCAGAAGAGACAGGTTCTCTTCCTGCTTCAGCCAGCGAGCCTCTCCTGTGGAGTTCATCCAGACCCTCCATCAGAACCATTGACTTCACAGCCTGCCCTGCGGAATTTGGGCTCTGCATTCCCATGGTTACGTGAGACACTTTTATAAATTTTATATTTGTGAATGTTTCCTGTTGATTCTGTTTCTCTAGAGAACCCTAATACAGGCATTTTTATTATAAATTTAACATGATTGATTTATGAAAATTGAAATGAAGTACTGAACAAATAGGTTGTAAATATGAAAAACTCCAGCAGCATTTCCATAGTTTAGGGCTCTAAGATGAGTCAAATTTTATCCCTCACAGTATTCAAAATGAGAACCTTATGGGGCTACAGTAGTGCGTAGTAAAGGCCTCAGGTTATTCTCAAATCTTGTGTACAGGCCAACATCTTAACTCATCCGCCCTGAATTTCTAGAGTATCAAAGCACATAAAAAGCCTATTTGTTTGCTTTAATACTTTGAGACAAAATAGTGTACTTCCAGCTGCAAGGGAAAATAGGGATGAAAATTTCATTGTATTTGATATGCCATGCTTAATCACACATCCTTGAGTGTGTACTTTCTTTATACTGATGATAGAATGAGGGTGCATGGCAGGATTGACCAATATCTGGTATGTGGCAGTGAGGATGGTGGTGGTGCTAGTGGAAGAGGAGCCCTGTGTGACTTGTATGTGATGGCTGATTGGTGCCTCAGGGCCTGATTACCATATCTCAGGTTAATGGCAGTTATTTATAAGAAGATGAGCCAAACAATGTGAAAAATACTATACTGGAAACTATTCCCCTGATTCTTTGATAATTTCTAAAATTCTGCGCAATAAAAGTATATATGTGAGTGGTGCAATGTGGCTTAGTGGCAGAATTCTTGCCTGCCATGCCAGAAACCCAGTTATATTCCCGGAGCCAGCCCATGACAAAAAAAAAAAAAAAGTATATGGGATGCATTTCCCAAGCGAAACAAACAAAAAATTCATAAATGGTGCTGCAATAATGGGATACTCACATGGAAAAAGAATGAAATGTGACCCCGCTATACAGCATACAATATATATATTGTATATATGTATACATATATATATATATACATATATTTGTATATATGTAGAAGCACACCATTAAAATTTACAATTTAAAATATTTGCAAGAGAAATTATGCTATGCTACATAACTTATGCACAGTATTTGAACAAATTCTTCAATGAGAGCACTTATGAACTCATGTATCAGTAGTAATTCAATAGCACACCAAAGTAAATACACCTTCCAAAATTATTATCCTATAGCCTATATCTCACTTATTTTACATTATAAAATAGGATGGAAACATTTGGAAAATAAACCATTTTCCAATCTACACTATCCTTTTCAAAGTTTTCTAAAAATTGCCACTTAAATTATTACATATAAAAATTTGTTGAATATGTTATTGCAAGCAATTATCTCTTCTATTTTGAAGATGTTTGAAATAATGCTACATGTTCTATGTACACAATATATTAAATACAAAATTTAATATGTAAGTGACTGCATCACATTATATCATAATGATACCAGTTTAATATGCATTATTATTTATATTAAGTTAGCTCTGGAAGATGAGTCACTACAGACTGAGTGGACAGTGTAGGGTGGAACCATCTAAAAGGGGCATGGAGACAGCCCTGGGATGGTCAGATGTGTATTTGCTTGGGACTGTGCACCTCCCACGTGCACCTGTAATGGATCATTCCTTTATTTGTTTACTAATTGGAAGAAGAAACAGCACGGGAGAAGAGAGAAATACTGGAATACTCATCCACAGGGACAATCACACACCAGAACAAAAAGATATTCTAGAAAAGGTGCAGCCCATAGCCTTCTGGGAGCAGATCCAGCCCATGGACACCACCAAGACCACCCTGAGGTATGCAGTATTGATAAAAAGTCCAATGTTGGGCGCATTCACCACTGTAAATTCACAGGCCACTTCAATAGTGAAATCATTGGTTCATTCTGCTACCAGAATGCCTTAGTTGAAGTAGCTGTCAGAGTAAAATCTATTTTACTACACTAAGAAACAGTGACATCCACCAGCTTTGGACTATCTTCTGGTGCAGATGATGAATCTGCAGCGTTAAAAATAGAATACACTGATATTCCACAAATGGCCACAGTTAAACGAGTATAACTGTTATTCCATTGCAATGACCTATAATTGCCTACCTGTGCAGACTTGTCCTCAGGCCCCTGTCTATGGGAATTTTGTGCAGCAAGTCATTGTAGGCACCAAATCTTTGTGTACAGTATGACACACATGGCCATCAGATTCAAATACGCCACTGAAGACAGGTGATTGCAGAGGTGTGAATCATGGAAAGTGCCCTTCTGTATGAGGCTCATGGGTGGTTTCTCACTGATGTGTCTTCTGAAGCTCCAGAGGTTTCCCCAGGTAACCCTGTGAGAAAGGTAATGTTGTTCCTAATTAGCCTTGGGATCTAGAGTTCTTTAAATAACCAGGACTCCACTTCCTGGGTTTTATTGAAGTTTTCATTGGATACTCATAATGAATACCTTCCTTTTGTAATTTGCCTGTGTTTTTTCTCCTTATCTCTGGACACACAAACAGCCACACAAAAGGGCAAATATTAGAGCAACATCAAAGGAAATTAGACCTATTTCCCACATGAGAAAAAACAGACCAAGCACTGGCCCCTGTATACATGATGGAAAATACATCTATAGTAGCAGCACAGAAAACCAGAAGTGCCCGGAGGTCATTGAAGACAAGGTCTTCCTTTTTCTAAGATGAAAAATTTAAAAATTGCATCTGAATATGGTGCTTGAAGAGAACACAGCAATTTCATTTTGTTGTAACCTTTGGATCTTCTCTGATACCAAAGGAATTCTTTCCTCTTAAGTCATCTTCTTCAAAGCAAATGCAGATATGATGATGATATGAAAATGGTTTTCTTAGAAGCTTTACGAAGTCCCAATCCAGGAAGTAACATATAGGAAACTTCACAGTTACAAATGTCTCTATAGAAGAATCTGGAATGCAATCACCAAAACATTATATTCCCATCCATGGCTTTCATTAATCTAGTAAAATGCTCCTGGAGGCCTGGCTTTTCTCATTTAAAAACCAAAAAGGGGGGTGCTGGGTGGAAAACAAACAAACCTGTCTCCTGGTTTCAACAATTGACTTATTTGTTAACCTTGCCTCCTGCAACCTTGCTGTAGTAGCATCCTTTGCTTGTTCCTGATCTTAAGGGGAAATCATCTAGTTTCTCAACATTATATGTAAGGATATCTTTAGGACTTTTATAGTTTTTTTTTTTTTTTTTAATAAGTTGGGTAGATTCCCCTGTATTCCTAATTTGCTTAGAGATTTATCAGGAATGCTGTTGGATTTCGTCAAATGTGTTTTCTGCATTTATTGATATGATCATATAACTTTTCTTCTTTAGCCTATTGATGTGATAGATTGAATTAATTAATTTTCAAATGCTGAACCAGCCTGTGATGGATTACATTAATTGATTTTCAAATGTCACCTGGTTGTGGTATATAATTCTTTTGGCACATTCTTGGAATGAACTTGCTAATATTACATTGAGTTTTTGCATCTATTTTCATGAGATATTGGTCTGTAATTTTCCTTTCTTAAATGTCTTCATCTGATTTTTTTTTTTTAAATGGGCAGGCACCGGGAAATGAACCCGGGTCCTCTGGCATGGCAGGCAAGCATTCTCGCCTGATGAGCCACCATGGCCCTTCATCTGATTTTGATATTAGTAGAATACTGACTTATTAAAATGAGTTAAAAGTGTTCCTTCTGCTTCTAATTTCTGGAAGGGATTGTAAAAATTTGGTATCATTGCTTCTTTAAATGCATCGTATTAATCAACTGTTAAATTATCTGAGTTTACCGTTTTCTGCTTTGGGATATTGTTAATTGTTGATGCAATATCTTTAATGGTTATAGACCTATTCAGAGTACCTATTTTTCTTTGTGTGAGTTCAGTAGATTGTGTCTTTCAAGGAATTCTTTTGTTTTATCTTACTAAATTTGGCAGCATAGAATAGTTCATTAATTCCCTTATTATTATTTTATTAGATATGTAATTTGTGTTCTTTGTCTTTTTTTCTTGATTAGTCTGGCTACAGGATTATAAAAGCTTATTGATCTTTTCAAAGATTCAGCTTTCAGTTTCATGGATTTCCCCTATTGATTCTCTACTTTTTCTTACTTTAATTTTAGATTCCTGATATATACATACATATCTTTATTATTATTACTATATATATATATTTTTTTGCATGGACAGGCACCAGAAATCAAACCCAGGTCTTCAGCAATGCAGGCAAGAACTCTGCCTGCTGAGCCACCATGGCCTACCCCCTGCTATGATTTTTTGTCATTATTTTCTTCAGCTTACTTTGATTTAACGTATAGTTCTTTTTCTAGTTTCCTAAGTAGAATCTTAGATTTTTTACATTAGATCTCTCTTCTTTTGTAAAATATATATTCACTGCTATGAATTCCCATCAGGCAAGACTTTCCCACATCCCACAAATTCTGATGTTATATTTTCTATTTCTTTTAATTCCAAATAAAATTAAAATTTCTTTTGAGTTGTCTTTGACACATGTTTTATTTTAAAGTGTATTGCTTAATTTACAATTACTTTAATATTTTCTGTTGTTGATATTTAGTTTATTTCCATTGTTTCCTGAGAGTACACTTTTCATGATTGGTTTTCTTTTAAAAAATGTTTTGCTATATGGCTTAGGATGTGATCTATCTCATGTATATTCCCTATGAGCCTAAGAAAAAAATGTATATTCTCCTGTTATTGGATGAGTAATCTATAAATGTATATTTGATTCATTTAATCAAATGTCTATTTGATTGAAGGTGCTATTCATGTCAAGTTCTGACTGATTGGCTTGTTGTTTATCTTCTGAGTAGATCTGCCAACTAATGACAGAGGGTTATGGAAATCTCCAGTTACAAGAATGGATCTTTCTATTTTCCTGGGAGTTCTGTCAGCTTTGCCTCATGTATTTTGATGCTGTGTTGTTAGGTACATGCACATTAAAAATTGTTATGTCTTCTTGGAGAATTGACACCTTGGTCATTATGTAATTCCTCCTCCTAATTTCTACTAATTTTCTTTGCTTAGAAATCTTTGTTTGAAATTAATATCGCTACTCCAGGTTTCTTTTGACTCATATTAGCCTGGTATGTTCTTTTACTTTTAAGCCTTTTAAGCAATCTATGTATTTATATTTTAAAGTGCATTTTGTGGAGACAACATAAAATTAGATCTTCCTTTTGGTACTTTTAAAATTTGAACCTACTAATTTGATCTTGGATCAAAAAGCCTTTGCATTTATCATTTATATTAACTACTTTGTTTGTTTTTTTGTTTGTTTTTTTCTTTTCTTTCTTATGTACCTAAGCCTTCATATTTTTAGATACATTATTTGAGGCCTCTTTAATTTAGTTGATTTTATGAACTATTAAATAGACTATGAAAAATTATTTCCTTTTGGACTAAGATTCATAATATATTTATATAATACAACAAATGCACTCACTCTCACAGGCATGAGAGGCATAGAAGAAATTACCTAGGAGAAAAATAACTGGAGAACAAATCTCATTCTGTTATGTCCTATTAATTTAACGTACCTTCATTTTCTTTACAGCAAATAAAGGTGATATACCTGCATACTTCCATTTATCTATCAAATAATTTAAGTGGACACTAGATACCACCCAATCTTATGTAAGAGGGAACAAAACATAATGGACAGTATGATTTTAGAAAGTTTTATAAAACTCTAGACAGTCTGTAATTTTCATCTAATCCTAAAAATATGAAAAGTGTGTCAGTGACGGTAAACACCAAACTCAACAATTATACATGTAAATGGAGTCTTGTACTAGATGTGTCTTCAAGAAAAGCATTTACCTGTGTAGCATTTCAATACATACTGAAAACTGAAAAGCAAATCTCCAATATAAAATAATTTTAAGTGAATACCTATGAAACAGTACAGATAAAATTGCATCAATACAGTAGGTAAAAATAAGCTACAAAATATATCTAATACAGTATTTTACAAATAATACCTATCTACCTAAACCTGTATTTTTGCTATTTTTTTCCTTGATACTTGGTTTAGGTAGAATAAGATCCTAACCACAGTTTGACTTCTGTCTTCTCTTCTCTATGTTTTCCTTCTGAAATCCAATTTAGAATTGGTTCAACCACACAAAGTCATGCACTCTCCAATTTTGTTCTTATACTTAGTTTTTCAAAGCAATGCATGAACATTCTTATAGCTATAATTTCCGTATGATTTGCCTGGACTAAGGAAATATTTTAAGAAGTTTTGCACTCTCCTTGAATTCTCATCTTTGCCTTGTTTGGAAGTGAGTTCTAGATATGGGTTGTAATCTCTTTAATTAGTAAGAAGAGGGACTTATATAGTTTCCTGTTCATTAATTATATTGATTTACTTTGTGGTTTTTGACAATAATTGTGAAAACTTTCAAAGGGAAAAACTTTGAAGTTTATTTAAATAGCTATGACATATCAAACTGTCTACCACTCATTTTCTTCCCAAATATCTCAGTTTATGACTCAGCTGCTCAAAATAATCTGCTTCATTAAATCAATGTTCCCATACTGTGTGTATCCAAAGTGCGTGTGGAAAGAAGAAATAGAAGCAATATGCTTCAAAATGAAATATTTTAAATAAAGTCTTAAGCTAAAATTGGCATTACACATATTTTGAATATGCTTTAATTCTTCAAATTCTATAATTTAACTCTAAATTATCATAGGATATGACAGATGGATAGGTCAGTATTATTTTTGTACTTATTTTGCAGTTAATTTCATCTACTTGAAGTATGAATTCTTTCCCCCATTACATAAATAAAAGTCCAATTACATGGATCCTGACAGGAAAATATGGTAAAGAAGCTGAAAATGCAACCATGATACTTCTATCTGGTAAATCTATTTAGGTCTTTTTACCAAGACATGCCAGGTTGCCCTTTCCTAACTTACGTGGGCTTATCTGTTTAATTGAAATAATACAACACAGAGCTGACATGAACACAAGTCCATAGCATGAAGGTGGAATACAATTTTCAATAAAATGAAGAAAAAAAAGAAAGAAATGTAGATGGGATGAAGAAAAATCCATAGCTCTTAAAATCATTTACAGGAAATATTTTACTCTATATGAAATCTTGTTTGATGTAGATTAACCTTCTGTAAATATATGGCCTATTTTCCACACTTTGAAGACTCAAATATCAGAGGAATATTTAACTATCTGAAATGCTAATATTGGGCTCTTAGGAATGTTTTGAAATTTGGTGAATGCTTGTTATATACTTGACTAAATTTAATTTACCCTGCTAAGATTGAGTCTATGATTTTATCTGGAAATGCTGTTAATGTACAAAATGATCTAATGCATTAATTTTTAGTAAAATGACATTTAATGGGCAAAGAGACAAAGGTTAAATTGGGGTAAAGATTGTGAACATGTGATGTCCAAAGTAAGAAGAGTTTATTTTAAAATGAACTCATCAGTGCCATGAGATATAATGTTGTATTCAAAGGAGAGGCTATTCAAGAAAATGATACACCAAATGAATAATGTGAAATAGAAACTTCATTTCTTACAGCTCAAGCAAAATAAATGAATATTAAGAACCACTTTATTTTGGTCAATAGAGATTTATCTATCCATTAATGAGAGAAGCATTTCTGAATTATCATTTGGAATATGTGCTTTGTTCTAATCATGTAATAAGTAAAAGGAGATGTATATAATGCAAAAAGTTATTCTATGTCTCAGTTATATGGAAGTATATTTACACATAGAAAATAAGCTAAATTTATTTTATTCTATACTTAATTTAACTTGATTCCTATTAACTTAATTATTCCTAATCCAGGATGCATAAATATACAAATTCCAACTGACTGAGTTAATGAGAAGGGAGTGAGGAGTATAACAATTTAGTATTTCCCATGATATCAATATTCCTTGATATGTAAAATCATATCTTCTCAATGACACTGCTGTTCAAGTCTCCAGTGACTTGCAAGCATTTCCTGATTCTTACTGGTCAGGTTCCCTGTTGTAACACAAATAACATGTTTGTTCTTCACTTCCTGGTTACCAAATTCTTTCTTCCTGCTCAGAAGTTTTCAACCATGGACCCAACATAACAGCAAAGGAAACAACAGAAAGTTTACACCAGGGTGATCTGAGTAGGGGGTAGATATTAAGGTGAGTAACAGAATACAGTAGCCAGATTAAAAAGGCAAGCTAGAGTATTATGTAGGCAATATTTAAAAGGTAAAATCTATAGAAGGTGTGTCAGTTCATAGAAGTAGGTTGATATAATTGATGAAACTTTAATATGTAAATTATATCATCAAAACTTAAAACAAATTTTAAGCAATAGATAGTGGCTGAACATACAGGTTTTTAAGGCAGACAAGTTATAGATTCACATATTGTTTCAGACATTCACTATGTGTTAATGTGAAAAAATTACTTAACTTTTCTAATCCTCTACACCCTCATCCATAAAATAGGCTAATAAAATAAACCTCAAAGGTGTATTTTATGTATTATATTCCATTAAGTAACTATAAACTAGACATCTCCATTTGGCTGTTCCATAGACACTAGAACTAAAAATTCCACCCAAACACAGAGCATCTTTCTTTGTATCTTCTGTTGATTATTTAACAGAATGGCATAATATTACCCTTATTT
The DNA here is from genome assembly GCF_023851605.1 of Tamandua tetradactyla. Lineage (NCBI taxonomy): Eukaryota > Metazoa > Chordata > Mammalia > Pilosa > Myrmecophagidae > Tamandua > Tamandua tetradactyla. Next base: position 150,678,615 of record NC_135330.1, read on the forward strand.
AACCATATATTTTTCATTGTCTTTTCTTTGTTTTCCCTTCCACCACACGTCTACACTAATCAGTGTCAATAACATTGTTTACCTCCTTATGTACCTAAAACATACCTGCATCTCCCTATATTCCTATAAGCTCAGTTATGATTGTTATCATTTGTTTCCTTAATTATCCCAACTAATTTCCTTACTTCTGTATTTCAGCATGGCAACTCAGTTTTTTTATTCTAATGTATGAAATTATTTTAAAATATTTATCTCAAGGAAATAATATTAAAATTTATACAGTTAACGAATAAAAGTAATTTAAATTGGCTGTTACAATAGATTGCCTTAATGCATTTTAGCATAGGTATTCACCAGAATATTATGATAAACTTTAAATTAATTTCACTGGTCTCTATATTTACTTATGTGTAAATATATTTTTGGAAGAAAAAAATTAAAACATCAAGTTACTAAGTATTATGTTTGTGTATATAAGTATTTGTATATATATAAGTATATATAAGTATATATAAATATAACATAAGTATTATGTTTGTATATATTATGTTTGTATATGGCCACATTTCTTAGGTGGCCATATACAAAACAGCTCTTAATGCCAGATGATACCCTATTATTTTGTCCAAAGATAAAACCCAACACCAAAGCAAACAAGCAAGAAAATAAGCAGAGTAAAAAAAAAAAAAATTACGATAAACATTGAAAGTAATTAATGGTGATAGTTAAGCAGTATCACTTTTGCATCAACTAATCAGAATGGACACTGATATGAATACCATGTGTGCTGAAGTGGTGCTTGTGGCTAATTACTTGTACTGTTAAAGATGCAATCACCAAATATCACTTAAAATAACAAGTGTGTTGATTTAGTTTTTTATTTATTTAGTTAAGAAATATTAAATTAAAATTTTAAGGAAATATACTAAATCAATTGCATATTTTCTACTTTCCATGTTTTTCTTAATGTATTCAAGCTTTTTACTTTTCTTCAGGTTCAGTATCATAATTTGAGTCATCTAACAAAGCTTTCCCGAACACATCACCGTTCCTTTACCCGTATTGCTTGCTATATAGAAGGTTTTGAATCCATATGTGATGCTAAAGCTACAGATATTTATTCACTTAATATTTAACCAGTTGTGTTTTCCTTTTTCCTATAGTTATCCACCTTCAGCATCTATGAAGTAAATACTTAATCAATTGCTTTCCAGGATTACTGTAAATGGCTTGTTTATGTGCTATTCAACAATGTGCATAATGCAGTTCCATGATAAACAACATTTATTTTCTTAAGTAAAGTAATTGACAGAACTCTCAATAAAATAAAAGACCTTGAAGGACCTCAAATGCAAGATTTTGCTCTGTTTTCTGAATGACAACTTTGGGAAGAAAAATTTTCTTATAGCCAATCAGCAATGGGATATAGATGCAATAGTTAAAGGGAGCATATATATATATACAAAGGATCAATAGCTTGTGATAGGCAGGATAACACAGTAATGAAAAGACTGGACTTTGGAGCAGTATTTGACCTGGGCTCTAGCTTATGGGGAACTTTCCCTGAGGAAGGAGTAGTCTCTCTAATTAGAAAAATATTTAATGGTGAATTTGAGGAATGAATGTTGTCTGGTCTCATAGATATAGAATATGGTTGACACAGAAGAAAATAAGGTGGGTGTGCCAATTTGAATCTGTTGTGTATCCTAGAAAAGCCATGTCCTTTAATTCTCAGTCAATATTGCTGGGTGGTATCTTTTTTATTATTTCCATGGAAATGTGACTCACTCAATTGTGGTGGTAACATTTGATTAACTGGTTTCCATGAAAATGTGTCTTCACCCATTCACGGTGGGGTTGTTTACTGGAGCCCTTTAAGAGGAAACCATTTTGGACAAAGCTTTAGAGTCACCAGAACCAACAGATCCAACAGGACGGAAAGAGCCCAAGGGAAGGCAAGAGATGAAAGCCAGCCCCAGAGAAGCAAAGTGAGGAATCCCCAAAGGAACAGAGGCTGAACTCAATAGAACCCAAGAGTAAAACACCAGCAGATGTGAGCCATGTGACTTCTCAGCTGACAGAGGTGTTCCTGACACGTCAACCTTCCTTGAATTAAGGCCCTAGATGCCTTAGTTTGACATTTTTATAGGCTGAGAACTGTAAACTTGTAGCTTATTAAATTTTCCGTATTAAAAAGCTACTCCAGTTCTGGTATGTCACGCTCCAGCAGCTTACAACTAAAAGAGTGAGGAAATAGGTGAATGTGAGGTCACAGAAGGAATTTAATGCTATGGTAGGGAGTGATGGGGAGTTCTTTCTGTATTTAATCAGAAATCATTTAACATTTTAGAAGAAGGGAGTGATATAATACAAGTAGATTTAAGACAACTGGATTAAATGTGGAAATAAATTAAAATAAGAAAATAGAGTTTTTACTTCATCATTGTTAAACATGTTTCAATGAGGTAATGATGTGAACACCTGTACATCTCATGTGCTTTCATTTCCTACATTTGCTCAAAGTGACCATTCTATTTTTTGTAAAATGTTTTCTTTGCTTGGTGTTTACCACATCAGAAACTCATGACTAGCTTTATCTTAATAGTAATTATTCATTGAATACCTTCATGGGTAACTTTATTGCTCATTAAATATTGCATTTACATTTGCATATAAATTTTCTTGTTTTGGCCCCCCTGTCCTCAGAATACTTAGTTGTAGTTTTTCTCATATAATTTCAAAGTATATAAGACACTTTCAAAGTGTCTGATATCATTTTCATACAGATAGCTCCCATCTGCGTATCTCTAGTACAAGCCTCTCTTTTTTTTTTTTTTTTTTTCCCATCCAACTAAGAAGGCTATTTATTGAAATAATACAAAGATGTTACAAGGATGCATTATATGTGGTCCTAAAAAGTTGGGTGTTCATAAGTGCATGGCATGTGGCTGCTAGGTCTACTCAATCAGCCACACATACCTCTGCCCTGTCAAGGAAGATGTGTTGAGGCTCAGACTGGTTGGCTCCTGGCTAGGCTACATGCACAAATCAATGGTCTCCTTGAGTCTTCTGACAAAGTCTTTATAAACTTCTGTAACATTGGGGCAGCAATTTGTTATAATTCATGCGATTTCTGCAAGTAGTCTACTATGGAGATCCCCAAACAATCATCAGCAAAACGAGTTCCTGACCATCCTAGCTGTTCGGTAGGGGAGAGTCTGAGTAGAATTATTTATTGCCAAGCTGTGTATCAGACAACACAAGACAAGCCTCTCTTTAGTGTTCCACCTGGATATGCCATCTTTTATATCAAAATTGAAGTCTAGAGTTTTCTTTTCTTGACTAAATTATGGCAATTGTCTCCTATATAATCCCTATTTATAATATATAATCCTTATTTATAACTCCCATTTTTAATTTTTTTTGCATTGGCAGGCATGGGGAATCGAACCTTGATTTCCGGCATGACAGGTGAGAATTCTGCCACTGAGCCACCGTCGTACCTCCCAACTCCAACTTTTTTGATCAATTGCCATTTATAAAATACAAAAGCTCAATCTTCTTTCATCTCTGTACAAAAAATAAATAAATAAAACAACTCTATTGTAAAAATTACTTTTTAAAGGCAAAGGGATTAAAAAAGTATATATGGCAAAGTCAGCAATCCATTCTCTTTCACTTGTTTACCATATTAATCTGAACAATTTGACATTTGTAAACCTCTGTGTCTTTATGAGCATAAAAAAGGAATAATTAAGGATAGCTACTCATAAACATTTTTGATTATTGAGTGAGATCATGCCTAATGTTTGCATAGTCTAATGCCTATCTTGAGTAAGTAGTCAAAAATTTTTGAATTATTCATACTTTTATAAGCTATCAAATATTCTTAACAGACAGATCAGACCCATACCTATATACCCAGTTTTATCTTCTATTAATCCTCTTCAAAAGAAAATGGAGAGCAGGGTTTGAACAGTAAGTTGGCAAGATCATATTTGCATTTTGTTATTAAGATATTGGCTGCAGTATAAAGAATGAATGGACCAATACAGTGACTTAAAATATTACAGAATTCTATTCCTACACAGAATCTTTGAACAGCTAGCAAAACGGGCCAAGCCATCTTCCTCAAAACTCTAGACAACAGTTAAGTGGTTGCAGTAACTGGGCATGTGGTGAATCAAGAAAATGTAGCTATACGGATGATAAATAAAGGTAGCACTGCCTGGCCTCTACCCCACCCCCTCCCTGGTGGAGATGAGCCAGCCTATGGTCCCACTGAGCATGCTTGGCCCTGCTCTGAAAGTAGCAGAATAACCCATATGCGCCTAATGGGACTCCTGTATTCCCATGCCAATCTCAGGTGGAAACCTGAAAAACTGAACCAAGAAACTCATCTTGGGCTCACTCTCCCAGAACTTGTCCTGCTCAAAGAAGCTGTTTGCAGACAACTGAAGCAGAGTCAGAATCAGTTAAGTGAAAAAGACCTGAGGCAAAAGATTATCTGCATTAACTCATAAGAGAACACCCAGGAGAGGAAGAAAGTCAATTTCATTAGGAGTAGAAGGGACATTTGAATTCCTATAATTGAGGGAATTGCTAAAGCCAGGAGCAAGCACAAGCCTATGAAAAAGAGCAGGCAATTAACCACCTTTAAGATGATAGTGTTGAATAGAGAGATTAAGAAAATGTCCCAGGGTATTGTGTTCATTGAGTGTCAGACATAGGACACAAATGATACTTCTATGACTGCAAAGGCCATATTCAATGTAATAATTTTGAATCATTAAATGTTAATGTAATATAAATAGAATGAATTGGGGATATTTATATTAAATAACAGCCTTTCTATGCAAGGTAGCAGCATTCTTATCACTTCATTACATTAACACATTGCTTGAATCCCAATACTTAAAGAAATAGATTGAATTATAAATGGGCCAGTGAAATGAATTACACTTAACAAGACAAGTAATGGTTTAGTGCTTAAAAGTCTTAATTGTTGGCATAATTAAGTGAGTAGAACCTTTAAAGTCACTATTTTGTTAGCGGCAGTATAAAGATACAAATAGAATACTCTTTATAAAAGTTACCAGCATTCTTTTTTTAAAACAAATGTGACCCATTCTTCTCTTGTCTTTTGGTTTTATAACCCTTGAATTTGAGTGACTATCAGAATAAAAGAAGTAAGAATACTATTTTATAAAAATTACTTGCAAAGGGAGATATTTCTAAGATTGTCTTGATCAAATCATGTTTGGTAATATATTTAATTTTCTTTGGAAAATAACATTGAAGATTTCTGTGGAAAGTATAGTGGATTCTAAACAGCCTAAATTGAAAACTATGACATATTTTTATAATAACTAAAGCACTCCTTGTTTTGCCATTTGTATTATCACTATGGCTTTTGTGAAGACTGTGAGAAGAAATCAGCACCTTTCTTACTTCTGTGTGGTTTAAATACATGCTAGCAAAGAAAGATAAATTAACAACAGAGAATTTCTTTAATTCCAAGCATGAAAGAGGGTAATGTAGAGAAGGAACTTTCCTGAAATAATTTCCTATCTAATATAAATGCAGATTTCTATGTCTTTTTCAAAAAGTTTTTCCACATAGGAACCTTATTGCTATCTCCTTTTTGTGTAGGACTGTTCCCACCTCCCATTCTCAAGATCCATTTCCCCTCAAATGAAGGAAAGTATTTTAATTCTTAGATGGGGATATCAATATTGAGCAAACAACTGTTCTAGTTAACATCTTCCCGAAATATTGAGTATATGAGGGGAGCCCTATTATCTCCTACGGACTTCATTATGTTCTTAGAAACCAAAGCCCTTTGTCTTGCCATTTTTTTTTCTCCCTACAGTAATGAATTACGAGCAAATCATTAAAGGGTGCATGGATAGTTCAGTGGTTAGAATGCCCACCTTTCATGTGGGAGACCCAGGTTTGATTCTTGGACCATGCATCAAAAAAAAAAAAGCTACCAACAAATCACTTAAAAGATTCATAAAATACTATGAAATATTCAAACAACCTGCAAAAACAGTTCATGTGAATTGGTACTTAACAGGTAAAGGTAAACAACCTCATATACTAAAAGATTATCAAAATTATTGGTATTAGTGATTAAAAAGTCCTAAACAGGGTGCATGGGTGGTTCAGTGGTAGAATGCTCACCTTACATGTGGGAGACCTGGGTTTGATTGCCAGACCATGCATTATCCCTCAAAAAATATCCTAAACACAGGACATCATTTTATGCTCACTCAACTTTCAAGAAATGAAAATCCCTACAATATAAAATGTTGAGCTGGCAGTATATACATTGCTGGTATCAGTGGAAGTTGATGCTGATAATTTGGAAATCAATTTGACATTATTTTTTTTAAAACTGAACAATTCTATACATTATGATCTTGTGATCTAGAAACTTTAATTTTAGATATTTAACAAAGAGACTCAGATGTATGAAACCTTAAACTGTGCGAGAATATAAACAGTGAGTTAATTTAAAAGTTAAAAAGCAGAGTTCAAAATCAGCTGTGCAATGGAAAATGCCACATAATATATGACTTTCACAAAAGATTATAAAACCTGTAAAATTGTGCCTATGAAGAAAATTCATAGAGGTTCAGTTTCTAAGGTTTTTATAGGAGACTTGTTGTGTAGATACCCTCTACTAAGCAGATACAAACATTAAAGACTCCCAGAAAGAAAATAAGTTTTCCAAATAAACCATATTGTTTGCATAAAATGTTTAGGCACACTTAGCAATTCTTTATTTTATTGGCATGGACCGTCTCCGGGAATCAAGCCCAGGTCTCTGGTATGGCAGTCAAGAACTGTGTCACTGAGCCACCATTGCCCACCCCAGATTTAGCAATTCTTATTTTAAAAATCATAAAATGAAATATACATATTGAAAATGAATGAAGCAACAAGAAATGAAATAATAACCTCAACAAAGTCATTCCAGCTAATAAATGAGATCAGCAAAGTGACAGAGTACTTGCAAAAGATCTACATGCAAAAACCACTAGCATTTCTATATGGTAATAATAAACACCCTGAAGAGGAGATCAAGAAAAAAATCATTTTCAATAGTAGCTAAATGAATCAAATATCTAGGAATAAATTTTACTAAGGATGTAAAAGATTTGTACATAGATAACTACAAAACATTTCTGATGAAATCAAAGATGTAAATGAATGAAAGGATATACCATGTCCATGAATTGAAAGACTTACATATTATTAAGATGTCAGATCTATCCAAAGTGATTTACAAATTCAATGCAATCCCAATAAAAATTCCAGCACTTTCTTTGCAAAAATGGAAAATTCAATCGTCAAATTTATAAGGACCCCAAATAAGAAAACTATCTTGAAAATGAAGAATGGTGTTCCAGGACTCACATTTTCCTGTTTTGAAACCTATGGTAAAGCTACAGCAATCTCAACAGTCTGGTGGTAGCATAAGGACAGACATATAGACCAATGGAATCAAACTGAGAATCAAACAGAAATAAACCCTTACATGAGAGGCCAACTGATTTTTGCCAAAAATGGAAAGATTACTTGAGGAAAGAATAGTTTCTTCTAACAAATGATAGTGGGAAAATGGGATATCCATAAATAAAAAATGAAGGTGGACCTCTACCTCACACCATATGCAAAAATTAATACAAAATGTATGACAGAACCTAATATAAAAACCAAAATTATAACCCTAGAGGGTAATATAGGGAACATCTTTAAGGCCTTGTGTTAAGCAATAGTTTCTTTGTCTTTACATCAAAAGCACGAGCAACAAAAGACAGACTAGATAAATGGAACTTCACCAAACTTTAAGAAAAGAAAAATTTTGTGTATCAAGGACTTTATCATGAAAGTAAAAAGACAACCTATAGAATGGAAGAAAATAGTTGGAAGCTATATATCCAATAAGGACTATATATGCCATAAGCCATATGTCCAGAATATATAAAAATTCCTACAACTCAACAGCAAGAAAACCCAAGTCAATCTATTTAAAAATAGGCAAATACTTGAATTGACATTTCTCCAAAGAAGAAATACATTGGCCAATAAGCATACAAAAAGATTCTCAGCATCATTAGCTCTTAGAGAATTGCAGCTCAAAACGAATGAGACACCAATTACATGCACTAGAATGGCTATTTCTAAAAAATAAAAGTAAAAACAAAACATAAAAAGTCTTGAAGAGAATGTGGAGAAATAGGAACATTTATTTGTTGTCGATTGGAATGTAAAATAGTGCAACCACTGTGGAGGAAAAGTGTAGGGATTCCTCAGAAAGTATAGAATTAAGTATACAATCACCATATGACTGGGAAATCTCACTTCTAAATATATTCCAAAAAGAATTGAAAGCAGGTAGTCAAACATATTTTCAGACAGATGTTCATAACAGCGTTTTTCATAATTGCCAAAAGATGGGAGCAACCCAAGTTTCCTTTAACAGATCTATGCATAAACATGTGGTATATGCAAACTATGAAATGTTGTTTAGCTGTAAAAAAGCAGTGGAGTCTTTACACATGCTACAACGTGGATGAACCTTGAAAATGTCATGTTGAGTGAAATAAGCAAGACACACAAGGACAAGTGTTACATGATCTCACTTATATGAAATAAATAGAATACATGAATATTTATATGAAATGACTTGGCTATAAAAATTTGTAGAAGGGAGGAGCAATGGTGGCTCAGTGGCAGAATTCTTGCCTGCCGTGCTGGAGACATCCAAAAAAAAAAAAGTAGAGTCAGAAAATTGATACACGTTATGAGGGCACAGGCTTGGGAAAGTTAAGAGGAGATAATGCTTACTGGGTACAGAGTTTCTCTTTGGAGTGATGGAAAATTTTGGAAATGGCTAGTGGTATTGGGAGCATAAATTTGTGAATATAATTAAGTGACATTTATTGTATATTTGAAAGCTGTTAAAATGGTAAATTTTAGGTTGCATGTTACCAGAATAAAGAAAAAAAAGAATGAAACTATTCTTCAGAAACAGTAAACCTCAATGTATACTATGGACTATTTAGTAGTAAAATTAAAAGAGTTAGTAATAGGAAAAACTGCATGTGTGAGAGAGTTATATGGGAATTCTGTGTTCTCTGCATGATTTTTCTATAAAACTACAAAACCTACCACTATTCTAATAACAGTTACAATTAGAAAAATATGTGTGTATATATATAGTCCTTATTGGATATATGGCTTCCAAATATTTTCATTTATATGTATATATATAAATGTGCAGAGAAGATTAACATAGCAGGTCTGAGACTGCTGTCCTTGGCCCTTGGTTGGTGTCTGGAAACTTGGATCTCAGATATTTCCCTCCAAATCCTTATAAAAAATACGTCAAAACAGGAGGTAGTTGGACAATGAAAAAGAGTAAAAGAAAGGAGCAGACTGTAGCGTGTAAGCCTTTAATATTGTTTAACCTTATTCATTAATAAAGTGTTTTGTCACTTAACGGTAAATACTTAGTAAATACAAATAGATTATTGTGTATCAAAATAATAGGTTGTGGTAACTGCCTTAATTTTTATTAATTTGATACCTGATGCACCCAAACATTGAAAATAATGAATATAATGAGCAGTTTGTGCTATGGATTTGTTGTGGAAGTTCTTTGGGTGATGAGGCACAAACTCAAATAATCAGCAAGCCACGATTTCATGAATGGATAGGTTTGTTGCCATCAAAAGCCATGAAGGGGAAGAAGGGAAAATGAGGACAACAAAGTGTCCTCTGTGCATCTATCCCCCAGGTTATTATGAGGGTCCATGGAAGAATGGGGAAAGAAACACATTTGATCCCAAGTTCTTTTGTGACCCAAAAGGGATGGCTAGGGCTTTCCCATGGATACTGGGGTTTGGAAGTTACAATCTACATGTTGTGAAATGCAAAAGCAGCAGTCTTATCATCCTTGAGATACAGGACTTTCTTGTAAATTACGCAGCACAAAAAAGGAAAAACTGCAAGGGGCCCTTTGTAGAAGAAATGGCAGATTCAGCATGGAGAAGAAGTGGCAGAGGCCACTCGGACTAACTAAGGACAACCCTTTTCACACAAACCAGAAGGAAGTTCAGGCCTTGCCGGTTGTGATTATTCCTGTGTCAGGGTTAGCTGTGCTGGTTTGTCAAAGGGCAAATTTATGGCTAAACCAGGCAAGGTGATAAGGCACCAAATATAATTTATTTTATGCCATTACAATTGACTTGAAAGTAATAATTCTTGCTTGTTTACTTCTTTTTCATATGTCCTAATAGAATATTTCTGATGAATAAAATTTGTCTCCTCACTATGTAAAGAAAAGTTAATGTTAATGTTTGGCATAACTTAGAATTCTGAAAATAAAAGAGAGAGGAGAGAGAGAAAGAAGGAGAAGGTCAAGAGGAGGTGGTGAGTAGGAGGAGAAGAAATCTATGTTTAACAATATGCAATTAAGAAGAGCATCTAAATTGAAAAAAGCAAGTCAAAATCATAAGTATGTTGCCATAAAAATCTATAGTAATTATAAAGAGAAAATTGGAAACAATATAATGCACCATTCTCTTGAAACCACTCAGTGAAATGCACCAGGACAGCAGAGGGCATATATTTGGTCATTGTTTTGACAGTTGTTGTCAAAGGCTGAAACTCAATAGATTATATATTATTCACATAAATTTATGTGGCTGTGTTTCAGGTTTTACAGGTCAGTGGGCAGCTTTTATCCATGAAGAAATTCAATGAGCTAGATCCTTCTATCTTGTATCTCTACTATCCCCTCGAGCTTTGTTGTCATCAACTTCCAGCTGAAGCAAGCAGAAGACATGAGGGAGAAGAACTGTCACTTTTCAAACCCTTGCCCTTGAACTGGCAGACATAAATTCTATATACATTCTATTAAATAATTCAGTCATGTAGAAAACCTCAGAGAAGATTGAAAAAGGTGGTCTTGTTATGTCTAAGAACAAGGGAATTAGATTTTTAGTGAGCAGCTGAAAATTTCCATTATTACCTTAAGACCCCTTGTCTTGAATGCAGACTTTTCAACATGAAGATTTAAGTAAATAATACAAAACTTTTTATGTTGGTTCATCCAGCTCTATTACATCTAAAAGTGCAAACAAAGGACACTTTAAGGGAGGGCATGGTTGTCATCCATTATTTCTATCTTGAGTTGAGTAATGAACCCACATTCTACATTTCTTTCAAATTATTAAGGATCTGTCATCTCTTAATGAACCTTACTCATATGTACAAAATTTTATTTGTTAGGATGAAAGTCAAGTAATGGAAATCATTATTGTTCAAACTGGTATTACATTAGTCTTAATATAATGTCTTTCGAGTGTTGGTAGTATATCTAAAAATAGTATTCTTAAAGAAAACACACATTTTTGAAATGCAATACTTACCCAGATGTGTTTTGTTACATTTTCTTCTCGCCTTGAGTATATTCTTAACTTTATTGAGCTTTTTTTTGTATGAAAAATTGAATTGGGGCAGACTTAGTTATGACATTCAGGTTTATATGTTATTTCCCAGCATACCTGTATGTCATAATATCTTCAATTGTCTTTACAGTATTCTGTCTAATAATTTAACCATTCAATCAAATAGCCCTTATTGAGCCCATAGGCTAAACCTAAGGTTAATTTTCTATTGAATTACCTCTATGATCTTTAAATTTTATTTTTATCCTATGAAATGCACTAGTAATATTTTATCAGAAATATTACTATTAATTAATAAATTGCTATTACACCATATTGTTCATAATTAAAACAAAAACGCTATTTTCCTTAAATATTTTACTTTGATGCTTTAAACGTATATATTTCACACCCATTCTTTCTGCCCATCGACCCATGTAGAACTTAAAATATTTAAATTTTAAGAGATAAAAGTGTTGCATTTTTGCTACACTTAAAAGATTAAGCATAACGTGAGACTATGCTTCCAGATCAGAAGTCTTTATGTAAATCTTAACAATAATCTTTTTCTCATATTTTATTTTCCCAGACAAGTAACAAAGTAGCAGTATTTACAGGTGCAAGACGAAAGCCACAAAAGAAGAATTTTTTTTCAAGGAAAATAGAAACAAATTATGAAAAATTCTAAAATTAAACAGCATAAAGCTTGAATATATGTTAAATAGACTCCAAACAAGTTCTATTTCTTCTTTTAGTTTAATGGAGGCTTTGCACGTTTTACATTTTAATATATTCAATGTAAATGTAGGAGAAGGCATTTCAAATACTTCTTGTATTTCAAAATATTACATGAAATATTCTCTGATTGTGAAGTTTTTCAATTGTGTACTTTGGAATTAATGATCAGAGGAGGGTATGTTTCTTTCCTTCAATGCCATTTGTATAGTGAAAACTTTATTTGCCATATATGGAAAGCTCTGTAAGTAAGTTTTTAGTGAAAGTAACAAAATGGGCATAACGAATAAGATTTCCTTTTATTATTATATATTATATGACAAAATTCTTCATATTGCAGTTAGTTTCTGAGCCTCTTACGTTGTCTTTCAATTGTTAAGCTATAGAATGCATATTTGAAAATAAGTATGAAACATATCTAATCTAGATTAGATATGATTTTTTAAAAAAATTGTTAACATAATATTGATCTACAATGTTTTGTCATGTGAATACACCCATGAAACCATCATTGAAATTAAAATAGTGAATATATCCATGTCACCCAGAATTTTCCACTTGGCCATTTGTGATCTACTCCTTGTTCCCTCCCTTATCTAAAGTCAACCACTGTTCCTTTGTAATGAATTCATTTATATTTTGGCTATATTATATAAATGAAATAATATTGTATAAACTCATTTTTGTTTGGTTTCATTCACTTGTATAACTATATGAAGATCAATCTGCGTTGTATCATATAACAATAGCATGCATTTTTTATTTCTGAAGAGTATTTCATTTTGCAGGTATAACACAATTTATTTTTTTATTCACCTATAATTGATGTTTCCAGGTTTGAGTTATTAAAAAGAAAGCAGCCAAGAACATCCATATTCAACTTTTTATATGGATGCATACTCTTTTTCTGTTGATATTACCTAGGAATAGAATAACTGTATCACATGACAAGTGTATGTATAACTTTTTAAGAAATTGCCAAATTTACTTAAGTGGTTTTATGCTACTTTAAATTCTCACCAGCGAAGTATGAGAGTTCCAATTCCTCCACGTTTTTGCCATGGTCATATTTTTTATTTTGATTATCCTTGTAGGTGTGATATGATAGTTTATTATAATTTAAACTTACATTTCCCTAGTGAATAATGAGATTAAACATCTTTGTATGTGATTACTAGTTGTGTGTATACTTTCGTTGGTGAAATACCTTTCTTTGTTGAAATTTAGCCCCTTTATAATTGGATTTGTGTTTTCTTATTATTGAATCTGGAGAGTTTTCATATGTTCTGGAAACAAATCCTTTATGGACATATAATTTGAATTGTAGGGTGCATGGGTGGTTCAGTGGTAGAATGCTCACCTTCCTTGTGGGAGACGGGGTTCGATTCCTGGACCATGAACCCCCCACAAAAATAATTACTTATTTTCTCCCAATTTGTTGCTAGCCTTTTCATTCTCTTCAATATTGTTCACGAAGCTATTGTTTTGTTTTATTGGAATGTTATAAAAAAAACTTATCATAGCTTCCTTTTATAGATCAAGATTTGGGTGTCTAACAAATTTTTGCCATATTCAAGGTATAAGATATTTTCTTCTAAAAAATTATCATTTTAGATTTTATATTTAAGTATAGAACACAATTAATTAAATGTTTAAATTTTGTTATTTAGTATTAGGTATGGATCAAAATTCATATCATTGCTTGTGAATATTCATTTGTTCCACTATTTATTGAAAAATCTATTTTTTATCCACTGAATTAACTTTTCTCAGTCAAAAATCATTGACCAAGATATGAGTTTTCCTTCCATCATAAATATTAACTTTTCCACATATCTGGAGATCTCTGTATGTGTTCTTCCTACAATATCATCCACGTATACTCTTCTGGACTCTATATTCTTCTCTGCTGGTCAATTTGTCTATAGTTATACCAATAGAACACTGTTTGATTTATACTTACAGCATTTTATTAAGTCTTAGATGTATAACTATAGCATTTTATTAAGTCTTAAACTAAGAAGAGTTAGTCTTCTGACTTTATTATTCTTTGTCAAAGTTGTCCTGGATATTATGTGTTCTTCAAATTTTCATCTGACTTTGAGAACCGGTTTGTCAGTTGGTACAAAATACCTTGCTGAAATTTAGATTGAGATCTAAATCCATAAAACAGTTTGGGAGAATTGTTATGCTAACCTTACTGCGTCTTCCAACACAGGAAGAGAAAACAGAGATGCCAATTTTGTTCCAATATATATTTTGCATGTATTGCGCAACAGAGTTTTGTTTTGCTTTGTTTTAATGTTAAAACCATAATATTGTCTATTTATGTTTGATTGTGAATCTGGTGAGAACAGTCTTACTGAGAAATTGTTACTCAAACACCATATGAATGAATTTCTTTTTGAAATAGAATTTGAAACTGGTGCCCAAGTGAGATACATTTTTTAAATTATTTAAATGTTAAAATTAAAAAAAAATCATTGAGTTTTGTATAGATAATAAACAATAGAAGCTGGAACGGTGATAAACAGATATTCAATAATAAACAAGTATTTCAATAACAATGGATGCTAAGGGAAGAAAATGGAACACTGTAAAAATATTTGTAATGATAATAGAAGGTTTTGAAAAGGTCTACTTTCTGTTAAGCCCTCCACCCTCTGAAATTATTTTCTAAGTATCATATCCCATATAAAATGTTCACATAAAGAGAATGCATATTCTCTTTATTTTCTTTGTGCATAGAATTATTTTGGAATTGATTATTGGATACATTCCAATGAATTTACATTGTTTCTTTGGTTTTCTTGCTCATTTTTAATAAATGTGAACTATCTTTATATACACTGAAATACTAATAAAATGTACATAGTATATAATATATGTTATATGTGGGATGCATATGGACATTTATTATGATATTATATAGCTCCTCCCATATTAAAAATTAGGGATCATACACTCCGAGTTTCCACCTTGCATACCAATGGCTCTTCAGCCTGTCTCAGCTCAGCCCCTCACTTTGCTCCATGTCTACAACAGGGAATATGTCTTTCCCTCCCATGAATATCATCATCATCAACATCATCATCATCATCATCATCGAAGAGCTCAAAATAACATATGCTCCTGGTCCTATGGAAACTGGATCTATCCTTAACGGAGCACATTCACTGCCTGCAGATGGCAGTAAAAGATGTAGTAAAAGAGGTGGTGAAGGGTGATGTTCAGGAAGAAAGAAAATGAATTCAGAAAAGAGATTTAAGAATCAAGCAACAATGAAACAAATAATTGCGTCAACTGAACAACAATAGTAAAATACGTGTGACAACCTGGAGGAATCTTACAGCCTTCATGTAAGTGAAATAACCCAGACACAAAAGAGAAAATATTGTATGACCTCACTGACATGAAATAATTAAAATAAGAAAACTCATAGGTTACAAGGGGATGGGGTAAACGTAGGGAAAAGTGACGTAAGGCTTAAAATGTACAGAGTTTCTATTTGGGTTGATGGAAAATTTTGCTAATAGATGGAGATGATGGTAGCACAAAATTTTGAACATAATGATTCACAGTGAATTAAATATTTGATGTGTGTTAAAAGGGTAAATGTTAGGCTCTATGTTGTCTACTTGTATACAAATGTGTGAATTACACAGTGAACTGTAAGTATGAGTTTTCATCAACAGTAACAAGTGTACCCCACCATTGCAAAGTGTTGATAATAGGGTGGTGTTTGGGAAATCTGTATTTTCTGCAAGGTTATTCTGTAAACCTTTCACTTCTCTAATAAATTAGAATAATAAATGAAAAATAAAACAAACTATTCTTAAAAAAAATGAATCAGAATTTCACCAGTAACTGTGAAGTACCCATATTTTCTCTTCAATTCCATCTCTCTTCTTCGGAGTTAATCATTCTTATTATTAGAATAATCATTCCCTATTATTTCATAGTTTAACCAATTACATACACATCTGTGTTGGATGGAATTGTGTACCCTAGTTTGGACATGTGCTTGGTTTTGTTCCCAATTATGGTGCATGTGAAAATAGGATCTTTTCAAATGTGACTTCAGTCAACCAGTTTAATCAGATTGGACTTTAATCCGGACTACTGAAGTATTTTAAAAATAGTGTGGAAGTCAGATGAAGAGAAGCCACAGGGAGCAGCCTGAAACTGGAATTCAATGGAATCTGGAAGAGAAAGAAGATGCCACCATGTGCAATACAAAGAGACAAAAAAAAAAAAAAAAAACAAAGATCCACAAAGACTGACAGCAAAGTAGAAGATACACACCCTGGAAGGGTACAAACCTTCTAGTCTTTGAAGCCACGAGCCAATAAATTCCTGATGTTAAATCAACACATTGTATGGTATTTAGCAGTTAGGAAACTAAAACAAGTTCCCTAAACAACATTTTAAAATGTTTTTAAATGGAGTAATGTGACAGGTCTTTTTGTACTCCCTGATTTTTTGTTGGATGGTGCTATATAAAATAATGCATCCGTAATTATATCTGTGATTCTTTACTGCTTTTACTACTGTACATCATTCCACTATACATTCATACTATAATGAATAAATTAACTTCGTTGTTAAAGTACATGAAGGGTGACTCTAGTCGGCATTTTTAATATACTAAAATGAACATTCTTTACACATATCTGTGGATTTTCTGGGGTATATTCCAAGGAATGGAATCATGCATCATGGGGCATGCACACATTTACATTACTAAATACTGAAAACAACAATAACACTGTTTCCCAAGCTGCACAAATTTATGTTATTTGCCTGCATTCTGGGGATTGTGTTGCTTCCTATCCTTGTGAAAACCAGGCAATGTCAGATATATTGCTGATCTATTTGACTGGGATTCTTATGGTATCTCATTGTGAGTTTATTTTCATTACTAATAATGAGTTAAACATATTCTCATCTGTTTATTGGTCACTTGGATTTTTTAATGTGCCTGTACAATTCCTTTGCCCATTTTGATATTGAACCGAAGTTCTTTTTCATAAGGAAACTTTGCACTTGTTTGTGCACAACTTGTCTTGTCTTATGTGGTTGATTTTTTTCATATTTTTATGCTACATTTTTATGAAGATTAGTTTTAATTTATGGTATTATATTTATCAAGAGTTTCCTTTATGGGTAGTATTCTAGTTTGCTAGCTGCCGGAATGCAACACACCAGAGATGGATTGGCTTTTAATAAAAGGGGATTTATTTTGTTGGTTCTTCAGAGGAAAGGCAGCTAACTTTCCACTGAGGTTCTTTCTTATGTGGGAAGGCACAGGATGGTCTCTGCTGGTCTTCTCTCCAGGCCCTTGGGTTCCAACAACTTTCCCTGGGGTGATTCCTTTCTGCATTTCCAAAGGCCTGGGCTGAGCTGCAAGTGCTAAGATGAGATATGCTGAGCTGCTTGGGCTGTGCTACATTAAGTTCTTTCATTTAAGCACCAGCCAATTAAATCAAACATCATTCACTGCAGCAGTCACACCTTCTAGCCAACTGCAGATGTAATCAGCAACAGATGAGGTTCACACGCCATTGGCTCATGTCCATAGCAATAGATCTAGCAATAGATCATCACCTGGCCAAGTTGACAACTGAATCTAACAACCACAGCTAGTGAATGCTCTTTTTAACCAAATGATTTTATTCATTGAGTTCTTGAAAATAATTTTCTATATTACATAGTTAATACTTTCTGGTTTTTCTTTTACTGCTAATTAGAAATTAATTGTGGATAAGAGGCAAGGATCCAATATAGTTTCTTTTCCTTCACAGGTAAGCAACTGAAAATGATTTTTGCACTATCTATTATTTATGCTTTACAGTTATTAAGTTAGATTTTATAATTTAACTATTATTTCTTGAAGATCTGTTTATTGTTTTCTCCCTACGGTTACTTTTAAGATCTTTTCTTTATCTTTGCTGTTCTCTATTTTATTTTTATTTTCTTGCTTGCAGCATATTGCAGTTCTTGAATTTTGAATCACATAGAAAATTGAATCACAAGAATAGGCTCTATTAAGACTCATGCATCCATCCCTAAGTCTCTTAAGTTTTTCCATTTTTTCCCTATAACAGCCTTTACTGCAGCCTGGATAATTTCTTTCCACTATCTTGGATTTAACTAATTTTTAAATTCTGTTTTGTCTATTCTCAATTCAAACTGATCTACTGAGTATTTAAAATTCATTAGTTTAGTGTTCCTTTCCTTTTTTCATAACTTCCAACATTTTCTTTTCCTTTTAGTACTTAAAACAGCTGTGCATGGTTATTTTATTTCTCAGTCTGATAATGTAAGCTTCTGAAATATTTTGTGTTTATATTTTCTTTCATGACCTTATAAAATTACTTTATTTTGGGGGGTATTTGGTATTTCTTTTACTGCTGATTTTTCTTGAAAATTATTAATTGGGGTATGATTATGGTATATGTCTTCAGAGAGTATTTGAATTCTTTTTCATTTAGCACTTTGACATGTAACAGACTATGACATTTTTAGTTAATTCCTGATTAAGGCTTTTTAAAAATTACCTTTTTACTATGAGTTTCTACAACATCTGAGTGATGACAAGCTAGTTGTTACAATTTGTCGGTCATTTTTATCTTTGCTTTTACTGTGTTTAGAGGTAGATGAGGCAATCCCCCTGAAAATTATTGAGCCTATGAGAATGGGCCATTTTTTACATCTGTTTTACCTTTACACTAAGCATAGCCCTTTGGATTCCCATTTTATTGGAATATAATTTCCTCTTTTGTTCTGCCGCAAACTCTGTCTTTTGTTTAGTATGTAAAGCTCAAGTTGTGAGATTGGCAAATTCTCCCTGTTAAAAACTGACGCTAGTATTAATCTGTATCTATATCTCCAATACCTTCATTTACTTAAAATTTGAAATATTGATTCAAAGTGTTTCCGTGCGTGTGTGTTTGTTTGTTCTAATACGTTAAAAGAATCTTTCGGTGGGAGCATAAATCTGTTTGCTTGGCCATCCAGATTTCAGAAATAGCTCAATACTTGTGACATTTATCCTTAGTTATAATCTGTGCATGCATTCATACTTGATAGAAAACATAAATCCATCAGCCCTGAACATTATGGATCCTCTCCAACAAAACTCATCACTTGAACGCTTGAATACTGATGCTAGTTTGCACTTTTGATCCCTTCCTCCTTTTATCTCTCTCACCTTCTTTGAATTCTTTTAAAACAATGTTTTTAAGGTTTTTTCTTATTATTATTAAAATGCTAAAAACTAACCTTTGCTCGTGGTCTCTCAATCTCAAATGAGTCTTCTAAATCACAATAAAAACAGCAGCAACAATGGAAAATGGATGTACTGTTTAGAAGTATCTCTTTAATAACATATACAATTCCTAGAATAAGAGTTCAGTCCACTTGACTAGCTGAGTCAGCCTTGGCAAATTATTTTTCTTCCCGGGTTTTCAGTTTCTAGTCATTAGCATGGAGAAGCTGGGATGTTGTCCTCAAAACATTTCTGTAAAAATGATTAAGATCATGTCTGTATAATTTCCAGCACATAGTGTGATCATTGAATAAACCTGTTTTTATGGCAATATGTCCCAAAATTTCAATATTAGTAAATGAATGTTGAATATTATGCAATTAATTTTGCAAAACATGCTCACAAACTTGTTTTGTCTTTTTTTCTTTTCTTGTGGTCACAGCTTAAAATTAAGGGACATCTTCAAAAATAATTGAAATATTCATCAGAAATATAAACAATACGAGCAATTTTTCCCGAATCATGACTATTTGAAACTACTAATATATCCACTCCAATAAACCATCATTGGAATATTTTCTCATCCAAATAGTCCATTTGACCTTAAACAGTAATTCCATTAATGTGCATAAAGTTGATAATTCTATTTTAACACAGTTTAGCTGTTTTCTCACTCTAATTTCAGGATAGAATAATTTAATGCATCCTTGAAGTTTGGAAGATTTTTACTGCAATCAAGGTATTAAATACTTTTTTTATGATCTCAATTATTTTATCAACTATTTGTGTTTAGGAGACACTGTGTCTTCAGAACTCTCCTTTGGTGCTGCTTTCTCCCCTTTTTGAACTCTGTCCTTGTAACTAGCTTCCATGGACTGTGGACTCTAAACTCATTCTTCTCAACTCAAGGAATATGACAGGCTCCTCTTGTTTCCTGTTCCTGCACTATCCTCTAGAAACTCCTTCAGGCAATAAGCCAGATAAAGTATAGTAACTACATAATTTTTTCTCCATGCCTTAAGGATCACTGACCTTCATTGCTAGATATGATGTAAAACTTTTCATTTTCTATATATTCTGTCCAGTTATTTCATTTTTCAGACAGATAGATAAGTCTGCTCCCTAATACTTCATGTTAACAGATGTAGAAATCTAATTTAAAAAGTGAAATGAAAATACTTATTGCCATAGATTTTGTGTTTTTATAAATTATTTCTTTGGTATAATTCTTATTGTATACTATTATTTCAATTCCTGATTGTGCACAATTGTGAACTTCCTTGCTGAATGTCGGAGCCTGCCACAAAATGCAGGTAGGATCTTTGGCAAATCCTCAGAAATTTGTTGGTTTTAGGCTTTTCAACAAGAGTGCAAAGTTAATTTAGTAGGGAAACAATAGTCTTTGCAACAAATGGTACTGTGACAACATCATGGAAAAGTTTGAAGGTAGACTGCTTCCTTACGTCCCCCTAAAAATTAACTCAAAATGGATCATCAGTTTTATACCACTCGAGTTAATGCTCTAAAATACCTAGAAGGAAATGTAAGAGAAAATCTTAGTGATCTTGGGTTAGGAAAAACCTCCTTAAATGCTACAACAAAAGCATCAGTAACAAAAGAAAAATTAGATACATTGGATTTCATCACAATTAAAAACCTTGTGTTTCAAAGGACCCCATCAAGAAATGAAAAAGACAACCTAAAGAATGAAAGAAAAATATTTTTAAATCATATTTCTGATATAAGATATGATGGGGAATTATTATCCGGAATACATAAAGAGCATAAAAAACTGAAACCTTAAGAATAAAAAATAAAAAATAAAAATGGAAAGAGGAGAGCACTTCCAGGAAGATGGCCAAATAGAGTAGGTCGAGATCAGCCCTTCTCTGCACAAAAAGTAGAGAAGGGGTGGGAGGGCCACTGAGATGGCAATTCAAGATTGCAACTGACCTGGGAAAGCCTTTTGCACCCGTAGGGCAGCCCTGGTTGCATAGACTGAGGAACTGAGAAGCAGAAAGCTGGAGCTTTGTGTGGAGGCACGGAGACTCCAGGAGTGCACGGAAGGGAGTCCTGGACTAGGAAGTAAGTGAAGAAGTCTTCCTTGAATGTGCTACCCTTACCAGTGCAGCCCAGCGACCAGCAACTCACCCCACACTCCACACACCCAAACCACATCACCCTCTCCCATTCCCAGTGATCCAAGAACACCATCCCCCCAGCCCCCAGCATGTGTACCTGCCCCCCACCCCCACCCCAAGCACTGCCAAACCCACCTCTCTTACATCTTTCCTGAGTATTTTCTCCCCCTCCCTGTTCCCTGAAGACTGTTGCCAGCACAGAAAGGATACTGGTGCTAACCTCCACACCTAGGCTACTCCCACTCCCCTCCCCCCACCCACAGTGCTGCACAACCTCACCTCTCCCACCCCCCCAGCTCTGTGCATCAATTTATGGCACTCCTAGTGCCCCACATGTGCACAGCCCCCAATCACATCCTTCAGCTCTGGAAACTTCAGTTTACAGCAGTCCTAGATATATGCTTGCACACGGGCCCCAACACATCATTCAGCTCAGGGAACTTAAGTTTACAGCAGTACTAGAACTGCACATGCACACAACCCTCAACCATACTTCCCAGCTCTAAGAAAGTGCTGACCTGCATTGCCAAATCAAATCTGCCCCCAACCCACGAAGTCATAACAACAACATGCTGTCACAGGTCTACACATGCACACAAAGGGGCCCACACCCTAGACCAGCTCGCACCAAGGTTATATCCCCCAGACCAGTGTATCCTCATACCTATATCCTCCCTGGCTGCTGGACACCCACATTCACAAGGATCAGTGTAACATCCCCAACCTGCACCTATACCTGCCCTGAAACAGAGTACCACACTGTTGTGCCCAGCTGTGTACCCTGCACCCTGCTACACATCCATTTGCAAACACAAGACCTTAGACTACTGAAAAAAATCAACTCCCAAAGTAAATCAATCAATATTTTTGTATGTGATAAAAACAACAGTAGATCACTAAGATATCACAATGCAGAAAGATATAGACCAGACTAATGACCAAATTAAAACACCAGAGGAGACATAGATGTTGGAACAACTAATCAAAGATGTTCATACAACTCTACTTAATAAAATAAGTGGGATGGCATATGACATAAAGAAGATCAAGAAGACAGTAGAGGAGCATAAAGAGGAATTTGGAAGAATAAATAGAAAAATAACAGATATCACAGAGATTAAAGACTCTATTAACCAAATAAAAAAACACTAGAGGCACATGACACCAGACTTAAAGAGGAAAGGAAAGAATAAGTGATATAGGGGACAGGATAACTGACTTCAAAGACTCAAAACAGCAAATTGCAAGAAAGATGGAAAAATTTAAATAGGATCTCATAGAAATGATAGACATAAAGTACACAAATATAAGAACTATTAGTGTCCCAGAAGAAGAAGAGTGGAGTAAAAGGATAGGAAGAGTAGTTGAGTATATAATGGGCAAAAACTTCTCAACCCTTATAAGGGATATAAATATACAAGTGAAAGAAGCCAAATGAACTCCAAACAGAATAAATCCAACTAGGCCTTCCCTAAGACACATACTAATTACTCTGTCAAATTTTGAAGAAGAGCAGAAAATTCTGAGAAAATTTTGCAAGAAAAAAACCATCTACTACATACAAAGGAAACCACATAAGACTGACATCAGACTGCTCAGCTAGCACCACAGAGACAAGAAGGCAGTGATATATGTAAGATCTTGAAAGAGAAAGACTTCTATCCAAGAATTCTGTACCCAGTTGAATTGTCTTTGAAAACTGAGGGAGAGATTAAAGTTTTCACAGGCAAACAAGTCCAAAAAGAACTAACACCAATCCTGCTCAAATTTTTATAAAAAAGTAAGGAAAGAGAAACTCTACCTAATTCATTTTATGAAGCTAATATAATTTTAATACCAAAACTGGGTAAAGATGCTATAAGAAAGAAAAACTGCAGGCCAATCTCCCAAATGAGCATAGATGAAAAAATTCTCAGCAAAATTTTAGCAAACTGAATCCAACAACACATTAAAAGAATTATACACCACAACAAAGTGGGGTTTATACCAGGAATGCAAGGATGGTTCAACACAAGAAAATCAAAT
Organism: Tamandua tetradactyla; assembly: GCF_023851605.1. Classification (NCBI taxonomy): domain Eukaryota; kingdom Metazoa; phylum Chordata; class Mammalia; order Pilosa; family Myrmecophagidae; genus Tamandua; species Tamandua tetradactyla. The sequence goes on from NC_135330.1 coordinate 150,702,251, forward strand.
AATGCAATACAGCACATTAATAAACTGAAAGTGACAAATTGCATGATCATCTCAATTGATGAGGAAAGACCATTTGACAAAATTCAACATACTTTTCTGATAAAAGCACTCCAAAAGATAGGAATCAAAGATAACTACCTCAATATGATAAAGGGAATATATGAACAACTGATAGCCAGCATTGCACTCAATGGAGAGAGACTGAAAGCTTTCCCTCTATGATCAGGAACAAGACTAGGATGCCCATTGTTATCACTATTATTCAACATTGTGCTAGAAGTTCTAACTAAAGCAATAAGGCAGGATAAAGAAATAAAAGGCATCCAAATTGGAAAGGAAGAAAAAAAACTCTTATTATTTGCAGATGATATGATACCATACTTGGAAGATCCTGAGAAATCTATGACAAAGTTATCTGAGTTAATAAACAAATTCAGCAAGGTTGCAAGATATGAAATTAATTGCAAAAGTCAGTAATGTTTCTATACATGACCAAAGAACTAGCTGAGGAGTCAGTGAATGAAAAAATTCCATTCAAATTAGCAACTAAAATAATCAAGTATTTAGTAATAAACTTAACTAGAGGCATAAAGGACTTGTACACAGAAAACTGCATAACATTGCTAAAAGAAATCAAAGGAGATTTAAATAGGAGGAAAGGCATTTCCTGCTCATAGGAAGGCTAATATAGTCAAGATATCAATTATCCTCAAATTGATCTACAGATTCAACACACTCCCAATCAAAATTCCAACAACTTGCTTTAAAGACTTGAAAAGCTAGTTACCAAATTCACCTGAAAGGGAAAGAGAACCCAAATAGCTAAAAGTATCTAAAAGGGAATAATGAAGTGGGAAGCTTTATACTCCTTGATTTTAAAACCTATTATAAAGCCACATGGTCAAAACAGCATTGTACTGGCACAAAGATAGAAGCTTTGACCAATGGAATCAAATTGAGAATGCAGAAATAGACCACTAAATCTATGATCAACTGATTTTTGATAAGGTCCCCAAATCCTCTGAACTGTGACAAATAGTCTTTTCAATAATTAGGCATGGAATAGCTGGATATCAATAGGCAAAAGAATGAAAGAGGATCCCTATCTTATACCCTACCAAAAATTAGCTCAAAATGGATCAAACACCTAAATAGAAGTACTAGCACCATAAAGCTTCTAGAAGAAAATGTAGGGAAACATCTAGTAATAGGAGGCAGCTTCCTAAACTTTACACCCAAAGCACAAGCAACAAAATAAAAAAATAGATATATAGTAACTCTTCAAAATCAAATGCTTCTGCACTTCAAAAGACTTTGTCAAAAACGTGAATAGGCAACCAACTCAATGGGAGAAAATATTTGGAAATCACATATTGGATAAAAGTTTGATTTCTGGTATATACAAAGACATATTCAACTCAATAACAAAAGACCAAAGAACCCAATTATGAAATCAGTTAAAGATACAAATAGGCATTTTTCTGAGGAGCAAGTACAGATGGCTCAAAAGCACATGAAGAGTTGGTCATTTTCACTGGTAATTAGGGAAATGCAGATCAAGACTACAATGAGAGACCGACTCACACATATAAGAATGACTGCTATTAAACAAACAGGAAACTATAAATGTTGGAGAGGATATAGAGAAACTGGGACACTTATACACTACTTGTGGGAATGTATAATGGTGCAGCCATGATGGAAAACTGTTTGGAAGTTCCTTAGGAAACTAAATATCGAGTTGCCCTATAACCCAGCAATAGCACTACTGGTATATGCCCCAAAGAATTAAAAGCAATGACACAAACAGATGATTGCACACTGATGTCATAGCAGTATTATTCACAATCACCAAAATATGGAAACAAACCAAATGCCCATCAACAGAAGAGTGGATTAACAAAATGTGGCATATACATAACGATGGAATATTATGCACCATTAAGACAAAATGACATCTTGCAGCACATGACAAGATGGATGAGGATTGAGGACATAATGCTGAGTGAAATAAGCCAGACACAAAAAGGTAGATAATGTATGATTCCACTTTTATGACCAACATAAAGGTATAATCAGAGGCTTATAATACAGAATATATGGAACTTAGAGATATGTAGAAGCTAGAGATGAGTGAACCTTTAGCTAATGAATTTGAACTCTGATGTAAGGGAATAGATAGGAGTGAAGATGGTTCTCAAGTGGGTCTGTAAGTAATACTACCATACTGAAGATGAATCAGATTGAAAGGGGTTGTATAGACCTATGTGTCCCACTGATTAGCATTAGAAATATGAATTAGTTCTAGCAAAAATTACTTCAAAGATATTGTTTATGTACAAACAGTATTTAAGTCCAAGGTACAGGGGGAAATCTGCCATTCCATGCTATGGGCTATGTTCAAAAGGAAAATATCAACACTGTCACAGCAACGACAGAAGTAAATAAGTGGGGAGGAGACAAGGGTTAAGAGGAGGTTTAGATTTTCCATTTGACGAGGGTGTGTTTATTGGTTTTCTTTCCCTCGGGAACAATGAAATTATTTAAAATTGAGAAAGTTGATGTACTGCGGACTTTGGGCCCTCTCCATGAGGGCCGATGAAGGCAGATGGCTGAAGATGCACTGACTGAGAATTAGAATGGTGAATGATGGTGTATACTTATGAACAAAGGCTGTGCTGCTACAAAAAGGAGCAAAGTTGTGAGGCAAGCAATGATGTGAATGAATATATGGAACATTTGTTGAGGCAAAATAAGCCAGAATCGAAACAACAACAATGGTATCATCACTTTTAGAAAATGCTTATAAGAAAATAGTGCCTAGATTGTAAACTTTCAGAGTCCAGAGTATATATATACATAATCTGATATTTAGAGATAAGAATGAAGCCAATCAGGTTGGGGTTAAAGTAATTTAGAAAACAGGGGTAAGGAAGACAGTGTCTATATTTGAGAACCTCACATATTCTTTGAGACCCAAGGAAGAACGATTTATTTGATCTGAAACTGAAATTTTCTACAGTGCATAATTTAACTCAACCTATCTGTATAACTCAATTGAACAATTGAAACACAGGAAGCCCAGAATAAGAAAGAGGTCCTTTAATCCTGTACAGATAACTGTAATGTCTAGATACATCCTAGAGTGCATTAAGCAGATAATCAAAAAGTATTGGCAAAGCCCCTTGAGGAATGGTAGAAAGAATATGGGACTATTAAATCTTACCATCAGGGAATCCCCTGATATTTTGTCAAACTTTAAAGGACACCCAAATCAATAAGCCATGACTTCATTCCTGAGGCTCATTCTTGTGAAGCTGATAGAGGTAGCAGAGAAGCTACCTATAGGCAAGCCTAAGAGCTACTTCTCAAGGACCTCTTTTGATGCTCAGATGTGGCCTCAGTCTCTCTAAGCTCAAATCTGCAAGTGAAATCACTGTCTTATCACCTACATGGGACAAAACATCCAGGGTTGATAGTCTCCTTGGTGATGGGGGAGATGACTCCCAGGGATGAATTCGGCCCTGGCACTGTGGGATCAAAAATTCCATCCTGACCAAAAGGGGGAAAATAAGGGTTACAAAGTATGAATGATAGAGTTCAAATGGAGTCAGGAGGTTATTCTGGTGGTTGCTCCTAGGCCAAGCTTCAATTAGAGCTTGCTACTTATCATAACCTGCCAACCCCCAACCAGGACCATTCCAGCCAAGCCTAAAGAACACCTAGGGCAATATAAAAGATTCCACAAGGGTTCCACGCCCTGGATGGAATTGTAAGACATGTCAAACTTTGAATTATGTTCTACAACGAATTGTGGTTCTGTGCTTTGAAATTTATTGTTTTTTTTGGCACATGGTTTTTTTCACAAAAAAAAAAAGAAAGAAAAAAGTCAATTGTGATGATAAAAAAGATTTAAGCCTTCTAGCCTCCTATTCTAGTTTGCTAGCTTCTGGAATGCAATATACCAGAAACAGAATGGTTTTAAAAAAAGGGGAGTTTAATCAGATGCTAGTTTACAATTCTAAGGCCAAGAAAATGTCCCAATTAAAACAAGTTCTATAGAAATGTTCAATCTAAGGCATCCAGGGAAAGATACCTTGGTTCAAGAAGGCTGATAAAGTTCAGGGTCTTTCTCTCATCCGGAAGTCACATAGTAAACACAGTCATGGTTTCTGTCTCAGCTGGAAGGGCACATGACAAGCATGAAGTCAGCTGCTAGCTTTCTCTTCTGGCTTCCTGTTTCATGAAGCTCCCTGGGAGGCATCTTCCTTCTTCATCTCCTAAACGCTGGCTGATGGACTCTCTGCTTCATGGTGCTGCAGCATTCTCTGTTCTCTGATTCTCCCTCATTCTCTAAAAGGTTTCCTCTTTTATAGGACTCCGGAAGCTTATCAAGACCCACCCAAATGGGTGGAGACATGTTGTTACCTAATCCGGTTTAACAACCGCTCTTGATTAAATCACATCTCCAGGGAGATAATCTGATTACAGTTTCAAACACACAGTATCAAATAGGGATTATTCTGCCTCTATGAAATGGGATTTAGATTACAACATGGCTTTTCTAGGGGACATACATCCTTTTGAACCAGCACACCTCCTATATTCTGCACCAACTAGAAGAAAAAATCTGAGAAGATCGTATGGTAGCCCATGACAAATTCTGGGATCTGTCCTGTAACTACTTGTTGAAGAGTGCTTTGATAACTATTGCTTTTTTCACTTCTTTGTTTTGTGTATATGTTATACTATACAATAAAAAAAAATAAAAAATAAATCGCTCAGTTTTGGTCGAAAAAGGGAGAAAGCTCTGGAAAGTTATATTTTTATATTACCACCATCACCGTCAACAAGTAACTCAGTTTCTACCACCTTAAAGTATAGTTACCTGTATCTACAGTAAAGAATTAAAGCAATTATCTACAGATGAAAAAATCAATATAAAATACCACAAATTTTAACATTATTATCTAGGTTGTCTGTTGTCTTGAAGAAACTATTTTGCAAAACAAAACAAAAATGGAAAGAGGAATTGAAAGATATTTATCTGAACAACATATAAAAATGACCAATAAGCGCATGGAATAATGCTAAACATCATTAGTCATTATGGAAAGGCAAATCAAGATCAAAATGAGAGATATTTCACACCCCTTGGATAGCTATATTCAAAAGATGGACAGGAATCAGTGTTGATGAGAATGTCATGACTTCATTACCTCTATAATTTATGGGTGTTCATGTAAATTTATGCAGATGTTTTGGAAAACTCTTTTTCAGTTCCTTAAGAAATTCAACATAAAGGTACTCTATGACCCAATAATTCCCTTCTCAGGTATGTGCACAAGATAATTGAAAACATATATTCACACAAAAGCATGTACACATATGTTAATAAACTACTCACAAAGTCAAAAATGGAAACAACCACAACACCCATTAATTGATTAATGGATACACAGTTGTGGTATTTCCATAAAATGGACTTTTTATTCAGTCATGAAAAGGAATGGATTATGTGTTTTTTCCAGTTCTGGACTTCCACCATGGCATTACCTCTGTCTAAATTTTTTCTCTTTGCCTAGGTAGCTAACTATTTTTATATGTCTTGGCTTAGCCCACATACCCCCTAAATTATGTTAGCCACCATAGACTGTATATGGCAGTATCACTGGGGAAATTATGTGAAACAAATGATCAATCATTAGCCTCAAAATTTCACTGAATTATAAGATAAAAAAATTTGTGGATGTGATTACACATCTAGGAATGCCTCTTATTTCTATGAGAGAAAGTGATCATGATTTACTTTTATATTAATCTAATGTTGAAAGGAAACAGCATAATTTTTAAATGAATGCATCCAATGGTGCGCATTAGCCTAAGTATGTAATTTCACAGGCATTTTCACAATTTACGTATTCACTTATTTATTATTTTTACAGCTGGACACAAATTTAAAACTCAAGTTTGTTTCAATATAAATTTCATTTTTAAGTTAGAATACCTAGCACAGTAATTTCTGTTTATACTTTTGAGAATTTCAGTTTGTTCTTTTAATAACAGAAATTTAGAAAAAATTAAATAATCTAGTGGAATAGGTTAATTTTACTTGAAAGTTTATACTTATAAAGTGGATGCTTATTATTATTTAATATAATAATTTGTATACTGTATGGTGGGGTCACATTTCATTCTCTTTCCATGTGACTATTCTTTTATTGTAGCACCTTTTTTTTTAATGTTGCACAGGCCCCAAATCGAGCCCAGGTCTCCCACATGTCGGGTGAGAATTCCACCACTGAACTACCCTTGCACCCCCTCTTATTATTTTATTTTATCCTATATTTCTATCATTTTCTTTCATAACTCTCTTTCACCTATAATAAATGAATATCAAGTTTGTTTGAAAAACAAAAAGAAAGCAATATATCTTTGTTTTAAATCTTATATAACTGTAAATCCTAGTCTTTGTTTACAAATTTAGTTGTCCATGTAACAGTTTTAACAACAAAAAACTCTCTAGTGATTTCTATGAAAGTTTACTTCTTTGAAATAGTCTCAAGTTTTTATTTGTGCTGTTTTTTTCCCATGTTATATGTGTCTGGAACATACCTGTGATAGTTTGAATATGTGTAGACCCGAAAAAGTACGTTCTTTGAGTTAATCTATTCTTGTGGGAATTGACAATTGTGAGTAGGACATTTTGATGCCTAGAACCTCAATTTATATTAAGATTGACTTGACTCATTCAAGGTGTTTCTTAATCCTCTTACAAGGGAATGAAATTCATACAAAGAGAAAGAAAACCACGGAAGCAAGAAACCGAAAACAAAGGAAACCAGAAGAGAAAGGAAAGACCAACAGAAGCTTCCAGGTGCCTTGCCATGTGACAGAGGAATGTAAGATCTCCAGCAGCTGGCTTTCAGAAACAAATAATCATATCAGCTCCAAAACTGTAAGCTTGTAAGTTAATAAATTCCCATTGTTAAAAGCTGGCCCATTTCATAGGATCTGTATTTTGGCAGGCTGGAAACTAGAGCAGTAACTATGATGGCTAGATCAGCAGCAATCATTTTAGGGCAATCATTTAGGAGAATTACATGGTACTTTACCTTGGCAAGGGAACTGCCTAAACAATATTAAGAACTGCCTAAGTTTGCTTAGGTTACTGCTAGAACAAAATTACGCACTGATGTATCTTGCAAAAATAATTTAATTATGTAATTACAAAGAAGAAGAACCAACACAGTAACAGTTAAAATTATGTTATTCAAGAAGCAACAAGTAAGAAAATGTCTTATCTATATATCTTCATCTAAAATTGTGTATAAAACAACACTATTCAAAAGCTGTTTATATGAAATTTATTTTCCTATAAACAAGTTAGATGTTAAATATCATATACATATGATTTTCTTCCTTTGTAGGAATAGTTTAGAAAAAAAAAGTCCAACTGAAAAAATTAGAAGTATTTTACTCAGATAATATAAAATAAAATAATAGGTATTATGCAAAATCAAAATTTTAAGAAGATACATAGCATAAATTAGTTTGGAATAAGAAAAATATTTAAATGTTAGAAAAATGTAATGATGAGGACATAGATTTTTGGTCTTTGTGTTTTTTCTTTTATTAGAAAAATTATATTAAGGTATATTATTTTGTCATATTATGTATCTATTTATTAAATTCTATTTATTAAATGCTAAGTACCAATATCGTAAGTAGCTACCACTACACCCCACCATGACACATATACATGTATGCACATACAGACCCCCACACTCTCCTGGACAAAGATATTCTGCCTCTTACTTTACTAAAGATTTCCCTTAAAGCAATCTTATTTAAAAATATATATTTGAATTAAATATATATACTATATCTCCCATTGTGCTCATGTTTTGAAACAGAAAATAAGTGACTAGAATGAACCAGCCCTCACATTAGATCATACAAACTTCTGAGGAACTTATGGTTTCTGGAATCATAATATTTTTTTCCATAAAATGTTTCATGTGAAGAGTGACAAGCTGATGGATTATGATGTAAGTCTTAATGACTGAAGGAGAGTTTTAGTTGACAGTGTTATCTTTCTTGAATAAATGCTTTTGCCAGAGGCTGATTTGAGACTTCTGATTTGTAATTTACAAATAAGAGAACAGTCAGAAATTCAATTATCAAACAAACATTAGATGAAGCAATAAAAACAGATTATCTCTAAAAATAAGCATGTTAAGATTCTGAAAAAATGGCAACTACTTAGACAGTCTGATGTAATCAAATCTGCTTTTGGGCTACTTACAGTTACTTTTTATTCAAAATTGAATTATTATTAAGCATAAGTAATAATAAATAATACATAAATATAAATATAAACATAAATATAAATATAAAGCAAGCAATGTGAAATATAAATGTGAAGAATCTAAAAACATAAAAGCAATTGTTCTGTTATGAAATAAAAATATTCCAAAACTAAAAAGCAGCAACTTTATAATTAATGACATTAACGAAGTACAAAATAACCTCAGATCAATATATCTCAACAACTAAAAATACATTTAGTAAGTAATCTAATTTCATAAACGTTTTTTTAAATATGTTTTAGGAGCTACTAATTTACATTTGAGATGCAAAAATTATGGAGAAAGAAAAAATAAAGTTAATGCTTCAACAAGAAACAATAAAACTGTATTTTCAAAAAAAAGAAATCTCAAATTGATTGGCTTATCTTAAAATAAAATGAAAATTAATAGATTCATCATTCTAAAGATATATTTAGGTAATATATTAAGTATAGAAGGATGCTGAAATATCTTTTATTTAAAATAAAAGTGTAATAGCTTTGAGTTTTCAAAAGAGGGAAAGTTAGAGTCATTGAATTAGAGTTTGAAATAGAGTATAATTACCCAAATAATATATATTTGCAGAGAAGTTTTCAGGGATCATAAAGATACCCATTAACAATTCAATTTATTCTCCTTGGCAAAGAAAAAAAAAAGAGTTTGTATTAGTTAAGGTTCTCTAGAGAAACAGAATCAACAGGAAATATTTGTAAATACAAAATTTATGAAAGTGTCTCACGTAACCATGGGAATGTAGAGTACAAAATTCGCAGGTCAGGCTGTGAAGCTGATGATTGTGATGGAGGGTCTGGACAAATTCCACAGGAGAGGCTCACTAGATGAAGCAGGAAGAGAGCCTGTCTCTTCTGAATCCTCCTTAAAAGGCTTCCAGTGATTAGATTAAGCATCACTCATTGAAGAAGAATCTCCTCTTGACTGATTACAAATGGAATCAGCCTGCGGATGCAGCTGACATGATCATGATTTAAGTCTATGAAATGTCCTCATAGCAACAGACAGGCCAGCACTTGCCCAACCAGACAAACAGGTACCATTACCTGGCCAAATTGACACATGCAACTGAACATGACAAGCTTACTCAGTTTTATTGTTGTTTCTGTCTATTATGTGCAGTTTCCTATTTGGTTGTGTCCAAATACCATGCCCTAGATGTGAATACATGGTTAAACTTTGCATTAAATGTTTTTCTAGCACCCAATGTTTATTTAATCCCTTTGAATTTTATTGTTGTATTCTATAATAGTTCCTACACTATGTATACATGCAAGCACACACATATATAAATATGAATTTAAATGTGTTTGAATCCTCTATCTTAAAGAAAGTACCCTTTGTATCATTCAAGTACAGATTCTTATTGTATTATCTGATGTTATATATGTGTATTGCATGACTTAAATTCACTTTTAAAGGTTTACTCTATTCATATAGAAATATCCACAAATATATTAAAAATAGAATCAGAATAAAATGCAATTTTACATTTCCCCAGATTTTTCTGATACAAAGTAAAACATATTTAACTGAGAAAAACAAATGAAACTATTTAATTCATGTTACTGCTTCTTATTAAATTATATATTTTCTCGATTTTAACATCTATTCTATAAAGAACCACTTTAAAAACTTGTGGAGAATTGTGTGTCAAATGTCAAAACTTTGACATCAAACATTAGGAACTTCCCATTTATTGAATAGTGGTATAAAACAAGTAAATGAACATATGTATGCATGGGATTTGTCTGAAACATTAGCCATTAGAAGAAGACCTATTGTATAAATAAATACTTCTCAATAAGGTGAATCATGACTTTGGAATGTGTCTAAAGGGTTTCTGAAATGCAGAAAAGTAAAAAAAAAAACTTTCAATATATACAGTGAATAGTACTGAAAGTAATATTAAAGAATAAACGATGTGCTTCCAGAAGAGATGTGGGAGATTCACCAAGAGAAATACTTCTCTTTCTATTTAATTTGAAAAGAATAAAATTCAAAGGGATTAAATAAACACTGGGGTTCTAGAAACAGATTTAATGCAACATTTAACCATGTATTTACATCTAGGGTATGATATTTGGACACAACCAAATAAGAAATTGCACATAATAGACAGAAACAACAAAAAAACTGAGTAAGCTTGTCATGATCAGTTGCATGTGTCAGCTTGGCCAGGTGATGGTACCTGTTTGTCTGGTTGGGCAAGTGCTGGCCTGTCTGTTGCTATGAAGACATTTCATAGAATTAAATTTCTATTCAAAATATTTAATTTGAATAGAAAGAGAAGTGTATTGAAAAACATGTAATACTACCTCATGTAGAGCTATAAATTTGCAAATTGTGCCAAATCAAGTGAAATATATTATATATATATATATACTCCAAGTGTCTGTTGATTTCAAATTGCTCTATCTCCTAAAGAAAAAGATAATGGTACATTCAGAAAGCATGAAGAGAAAATTTACTTCGAAAAAAGAGCCATTAAAATGTTATAAGGTTAGGTGACAAAGGTTTCATTGGTTAATAGAAAATGCCATGATGCAATCAATTCCATGAATGATTGTGAAAGTGGTTGCACTTGAGAAAGGAAACCAACAACTTTTGCATATACTACTTAACATTTGTGTCTTACAACCTTTCCTCTGAGACAAAAGACTGTAATACATATTTCTGAAAGATTAAGAAGATCATGAATAAAGTTTTAGATAAAAACCATCTTCTGTGAGTTCTGTCTGCAAAACCATCGCTCAACTTACATTATTTCTCTTAACAAACCATGTTTATATAAAATCTTTGGAAACCATAAAAATAAGGATATGGGTATTTACAACAATATGAAGAAATGATCCTCATGGAAAGTAATCAAAGTATAATGCATGACATATAATGAATTAAATACCTACGTTGCTTGTATTTACAGATTTACAAGTATCTCAGTAGTGATACTTTTCCTTGGCACATAATTACTTTAATCCTCTTTCCTAATACCATAGAAAATATAAAATGGAGAAATATATAATATACAAATGATTAAAGAGCATGCATTTTGTAATAATTTTATATTATAAAAATGTGCTCACGTAAAACAAGTAGTTTTATTTTAATTTTAAGCTTAAATTCATTCAGAATGCTAACACAGAGATAAGGGGAATAACATAATTTTACACCATCCTACTATTTATGCACAAATTGAGGATGAAACGATGAAAACACAAAAAAGTATTTTTCAAATAATAGAACAACATAAGTATACGATTATGTCAATGCATATAGATATACATTTTTCCTGCTTTGTTTCCTTATTTCATTTTCCAGCAATTTTATTTTGAAAAATTTCAAGCCTACACAAAGTTGAAAGACTAATCCAATAAGCAATCTTATATCCTTCACCTGAGTTGATCAATTGTAAACATTTTGCTAAACGCTTGCATCAATCTTGGTACATCTGATTTTTTTTTTTTACTGAATCATCAGAGAATTCACCTCTAAATATTTCATACCATGAGCATACCCCAGACATTTAACCATGATATAGTTCCAATGGTATCTTGATAATTGCTATTTTCCATCTAGGATCCACCAATTATCTGTTATTGCATCTAGTTGTTATGCAATAATTTTTCATTAGTCCTATTTCATTTAAAACAATACTAGTGTTTTCTGGAGTTTGTTTCTTGTCTTTCATGACATACATATTTTTTTAGGTGTTGGGGAAAATTGACTTTCAGATGTCTCATGATTTGGACTAACCTAATTGCTTCTTCATGATCCAATTCAGAATAAATACATTCATGAAGAGTTTTACAAGACAATGCTGTGCTCTGGTCATTGTATCACAACAAAAAACCAATATATTAGTTTTTCAAAATAATAGTGATAATAAGCTTGATAACTTCCTTAAGAGTATTTCCCAGATACCTCCATTTTAATGTATTCTATATTCTTTGGATTTAGTAAATTATCTCAGGGGTAATATCATGAGTCTGAATGAATAACCTGTTGCTCAACAACATTTCACCAAAAGAATTTAACAAATACTCATGGCCCTTGACTGAACAAATTATTGCCTTGGAAGTTTAAATATGAATTTTGTCATTCCCTCTACAAATAAATAGGAAGTGTGCATGTATGTACATGCACATACATATACTTATATATGTGTACTGTGTATGCTTGTCACTCTTCCTAGAGGGATCAAGGGCTGGGAAAAATGGTTTATACCCAACCAGAGATAGAAAAACTATGACGTATGCCTAGAACATACTGTTATCTTGTTTGTCCTAAAGTAAAAGCATTCTAAAAAACATTATTGGGTGATGTTAATACAACTGACCCTTAGGAACTACACGTGGCAAAATAGAAAATAATTTGAGCATCAAGAAGCATAATGGTGGTAATGCAGTGCATTTAAAAAATGCTTGAGTTTCAAGAGCTATTTAAAAATATAAACTGATATGGCAGAACCTTATTATAGGATCCAAACTAATACATGGCCTGGATGATTTATGTTTTCACATTTATTGTATACTAAGTTTTCATGAGTACTTGGAATTACTTTTATATTTTCAATTCTGCTTCAAATAGTCTAATGGTTTATGAGTAGTATCATATGTTTTTAGATAGAAGAGGTGTTATAATATATCCTTCACATCTTGCGAGTCCAATGCCTCTTTTTAATATATTTAATCTATTATTATATGTTTACATTTCCATCTATGTTTTAGAATAAATTGCTTAGCTCTAGGGAGAAAATAACTTGCTACTGTTATTTGTGTGTTCCAATCAATATACATTAACTCATGCATATATTTTAGCTATCTCTAGCCATTTTAGACATCAAATTAATTTAACTGTAAATATTTCAGCAATATCTAAAAGATGAATACAATTGTTTAGCCCTTCAAAATTACAATAATTCTTTAGCATTATCATTGACCTAATAAGTGTTAAAATATTAGTCATTTCTGTACTTCCATTATTGCATCTGCAATGGAATCTATTCTCCATTGGACTCCTTGTAATTTTGTCTACATTTCTAAGAAAATGTCTTTTCTCCCAATTTTTCTTGCATGTGAACTACTTTCGTTTCACACAGACCTGTCTTAGCCATTAGCTTTATAGTTTTCTGAGCTGTATTTGAAACTTTCTAAATGTCAAATTGTACTTGCTGCAAAAGAATAAATGCATAAATGCAAAAATAAATAAATAGATTTACATATATGTATTTCAAATGTTCCTTTACTAATAGTTTGAGGGGAATCTATTATTACCCTTTCTTATCATACCAGACAGTTTATGATGTGGCCTTGCATGAGTAATCAATTGTCCACAATCTAATCATCTTTAGCTTGGTTTCCAGTTTCTTTAATACAGTACTGGACTAAATGGAAATTTCCCACCCCTAATTTATTCTTTCATTGATTAGAACTAAAGTGATGATTCATAATAATTTAAATTATCTAAAGTAGAAAAGTTTGCATTTTTAATTGAAGATTATAAAACTTTCCCTTTATAAAGCGACCCAGCAAACAAATTTGAGCAACAATTTTAGACTCAGTGACACTCTGACCTTTCACAAAAAATTGTATGATAACTTAACAAAAAAATGTACTTGTTCTGGTTTGAAGCTATTATGTACCTCAGAAAAGGCCTTCTTTTAATCCATTTTTCTGAGTGGAGACCTGTTGTGGGTGGGACCTTTTGATTAGCTATTTCAATTGATCTGTGATCCACTCAATTCAAGATTGGTCTTAATCCTTTACCAAAGTTCTTCATGAGAGGACACAAGACAGAAATGCTGAGAGAGCTTAGAGAGAAATACCCTGGAGAAGCAAGAAAGGACCCCCAGAAGCTGAAAGAACCAGAACTTGAAAGCATCAAAACTCAGGAAGGAAGGATCAGCAGACTCTGGTACTTTCCCTTAATATGTGAGAGAGGGGCCCTGGATGCCAGTGGCCTTTCTTCAGAGAAGGTATCCTCCTATTGATGCCTTAATTTGGACATTTTATGGCTTTAGAACTGTAAATTTATAAACAAATAAATCCCAATTGTAAAAAAGCCAACTCATTTCTGGTATATTGCATTTCAGGAACTTTAGCAAACTGAAATGGTACTTCATATATGCAATTATATACAATTATGAAAACATGTGCTTCAATGATAAACCCTTATCAATCTATATTTCTCTGTATTTGAACATCAATAATGTGATAAAAATTATTGAATTAATTTTCTTATCTCTTTCTTACTCTCTTTTGACAGTTTTCACAAAGATTTCTGATTGTTTGGGCAAATATATATTTTTTTATAATAATAAAGGGAACATGAAAAGAATATATCATTGCTTAGAAGCAAATAAATAAACATTTATGCATTTAATATAATTACTTTGGGCCTAATGACTTTAATATTTTTAACTATTTTTTCCCAATGGAGGAGAATACAAGGAAATGGATTGAAGATGAATATATTTGGTATATCATGGTAGTCAATGATTCTTCATTTAAGAAGCAAATGCTATTTTTAGAAATATGTTTTTAATTTCATATCTGTACATATGTATTTATATACATTTTAAAGTTTTTCAAAGAAGAAAATACCTACATTTTATGATATATATATATATATATAGAATACATAAATAATCTGGTGAAATCTCTGATATGTGACTCTTTCTGATGAATTGAGAGAATAAAAACTATAAATAAACTGATAATGTAATTTTGTGCTAATTAAAGTTCACATGATATCTTTGTTAACATACTTTAAATATTTTTGTTTTTTAAGTATTTCCTGAATTCTATTCATCCATTTCAAAGACCTTGCAAAAAGAAACACATAAACAATTCAACATCATAGCAAAATAAAACACCAAAGAACAAAAACAACCACCGAAGCAATAGAAAGTTGCTTTCTTAATAATGAAGATTTCCCTAACTTTTCAAAGCAAGCAAACAGATTAAATTTAGGACCTGATATTGTGATGGAAGAGAACAAGTAAGCCTATTTCTCCTTTTACCTGATTATTTAGTTCCAAAGTTATCTTTGACCTGCCTCTGGAGTTAAACACCAGGTGGTGTATTGATGAGCGCCAAACCATTTCTTCTGTAAGTATTGCTAATTAATTTATTTTTTCCCTTTGAGATCAAACTAGCTGCTTGTAAAATGTTAAATTGGCACATATAAGGTTTTGCGGGCCTTAATTTTTCAGATTAATTCACCCCAAATGCTGACATGAGAAACCAGCAGCCTCCTAGTAGAAGGAATGCACGACAAAAGACCTACCTAGAAGCCAATATTTCACAAATTGATAGGAACAATGCTGACTCTCAAACAGCCTATAAGATTGTGGCCAAGGCAGAACATGGTATGAAACACTGAATTTTACCAGAGGACACCAAAGTCCCATCAGAACCCCCAAATATTAAGAGACAAAAATAACCTGAAACTGAAAGGTCAAAGAGATCATCAGCATCCATAATCAATCAAATATCCACAGGATTAGGCACAGAGAAGCCTCAGTGGAGTCAGGGAGACTGAAAGAGTCGTAGTCATGTATATTGTCATGAGTTGAGAGCTTCAGTCTACAGTAATGAAGGTCTCAGCTCATTCTCCTCAAAGCCTTCAAATTGACCTAAAACCACCAGAAACACACCTACAGCTCGATAATCATTACAGTGATGGAGGCTATATACCAGAGGAAATGTGGTGTCTTCCCAACAGGAAAATGGAATTAATGCAGGATTTGAGGGAAGAGTGGAGTTTAGGTGACATTTAAATGAAGCCAAGTTTTGATAAGTCAAAGCAAAGCAGCTAGGTGAATAAACATCAGCATTAAGTCTGGGCGGGAAAGGGGCCCCAGTATCCTTGTTTCCTTAGAAACAAGTTAAGAGTTATGAGTTAACAGTTATGTGCAGTCTGTGGCTAGAAATTTCATGTTTTATGAGTGCTGTAAATCAAAACTGTTTTGCTGTGACAAAGTGGCTTATATCATTCAGGCATGTGGGATACTTCACTTTTACTGATATAATTTCATATAGCAAAGTTTCCAACCATTCAGGATTTTAAAGAACAGTGTTCCTCAGCGAGTAAGAAAACAGTAGTCTCTTAGAGAAGAAGATTGTCATGGCACTTTATAGCTACAAGTGTGTCCTGCCGAGAAATATCATTCCTTGTTAACTTTGTAGATGTTTCTTCCTATGTCTTCTATTTCAGCCTGATGAATAGTAAGATGGATTTATATAGTTCAGGCTAATTTTTACTTTCTCAAAAGTACCTTCCTGTTCTACTCAGATATATGTGCATATCTAAAGTAACTATAAATAAAAGTATAATAATGTCTTCTACTATATATGGTATGTCCTGCTAAAGCCAGGAAAGCTTAAAAATCCATGTCTGCAGCAAGAAAATTAAAACATTTCCCAAAAGAGATTTTAGGGAATGGATTAGAAGATCTTTTGATGTATTTTTTGCATTGCACAGATGGTGAACTAGGAAACAGTTATTGAAGTCACTTTGTGAATGAGAGGCAGTATGCTGTGTACTCAAGCAATTTTAAAGTGACTAGATTTTGACACCAATATATCATCATGTTATGGTGATAGGTAATGGTGAGAAAGTATCTGAGGAATTCAGGAAGCTTGAAATGATGCTAAAGAATGTCTGTCATGAATTTTTTTTACCTACATCTTCCTGGAGAAAGATTTCAATAAATATAAAAAACATATAATAATAATGACTAATTATTATCTATAATCTATTGAATATATGGATAAATAAAAATAAGTTTAAGCTAATATTAATTAATATAAAAATGGGAAACTACTATGTCTGGTTTGCAAAAATGAAAAATATAACAATTCCACTATTTTCAGTATTTTCTATGCCATCTAATATTATATACATTCCTAGTTGGAATATAAATTGATAAAACTATCTTGGAAAAATTGTTTGTATCATCACCAAAATCAATATTCACATATCCTTTGGCCTAAGAATTCTAACTCTTGGATTATGCCTAAAAGAAACTCTGATATTTGAACAGAATATATGTGAAAGAATATTTATAACAGCCATATTTGATGTTGAAAAAGAAGAAATGATTTAATATCCCAATAAGTTGTGAATGATAAATTCCATCTGAAGAATATCATACAATTGTCAAACTGAATACAATGTAGGAACATTTCCATATACATAGATGAAAATTTACAGTAATATGATTGAACTACAAAAGTCTCAAATGAATATATAAATGATTACACCCTTTTTATGGAGCTGAATGCAAACTAATGGAAAGTATGTATTTTTATTTAATATTTTAGATATGCAACAGAACTTTATTAACAAAAATATATAAAGGAAACCATAGACACAGTATCTATAGAGTGATAGAACAACCTGAATTTCAGATGGAAAAATCCAGGGTGATGGAAGGAATGCAGAAAGACATAGTTCTATATGTCTTATTGTTCTTCCTCAGGTTTGTGTGGTCTCTTGACAACAGTTTATTTTATGATTAAAACTAAATATATATATGTGCATACTTATAAAATACATAAATAAAATATACTATTTGCCTGAGGATTCTAAAGATTTCAATGTTGTTCACCTGACTTCATGAAAATACATTTTTTAAAAGTGTTAAGCATGATACCTGGCATATAGGGAAGATTATATTCAAAACATTAATTTTGTTTTTGACATCATTTTTCTTTCTTGGCACCATTGCTGAAAACAATGATTTTTGCTTTTACGGAGTCTTAATATCTTGATCTCCGAAGTTTCTAATTACCATAATTATCAGTCTTAAAAGAATGAACTTTGAAACCAGATTTCATGGGATCCTATTCTGAGCAGACCACTTATTAGGTGTGTGGCCTTAGAAAAATTACTTAATATCACTGTGATCCATGTATCTCATCTACAATTTTGCTGCAATAGTACCTACCTCAACATTAACATTCTTGTAAATGTTAATGCAGCTAACATATGTAGAGAAGAGCTTAACCAGCAGGAAGTGCTCACTAAAGCTTAGCTATTTTTTTATATAATGTGCATGTATATAAATAAACATAAATAATATTAAATCATAATATATATTGTTATGCACAGATACATACTTATACACACATATACATATAAAGAGATTATAACTACTACAAATAATGGATTTAGATGTATATATAAAAATATACACATTTTTATAGTATATGTATAAAAAATATACTATGTATTACTGGGAACACTGAATTAGTAAATGCTGAACCACTACTCCCAGAGTTAAGTCCCTGCAAGCCTGTAGTCACAACATTTTCTCAACTGATCAAAGCATAAGCTTATTTTATGTGCTTCTGTTTAATGACACTTTACTTCAAACATTGTCCTGATCGAGTAACATTGAAAGCATGGCTATCACTATGACCCATTATTGAATGAAACATATCTAACACATATATTTTTGCCAAGAGAAAACATCATATCACAAATTTCTTGTCCTTAGGAACACTAGACAACACTTCAGCACTATACATATGGACCATTTTAAATAGCAAAAATGGTCATAAGAAAGCATAATAATACAAAAACTTTAGCACTAAATAATACCAAATAGAACCCTTATTTACAACATGAGTGCTGAAATCAGGAGGTAAAGTGTCATTTTGTTGATTTCAGCTCCAAATGTGATTTTATTCTGCGTATGTAAATGAACAACTGTGAAAGCATCACAAATACGATTTTTAGGGATTACAAATAAATGTTAACAAGTAAGAAGATTATTGAATTTGTAAACCATAATTAAGAATTGCTATATATATAATTTGTAAATGTGATTATTGTCCGCTGTTTAATTTTTACAATACTGCTAGCATTCTTGTGGAATTTTTATTTCTTTGGCATAATTAATACCTACCTTAGCCTATTGAAAAATTCCCAAGCTTTGTCTTCATCAAATATTTAAACGTTTCAGCCACTTTTTCTGCTAGAGTCTTTTAAGTTTATTGAATGGTCCTATATTTTAGTTTCCATAAAGGAAAACAAAATTGTGTCCATATAAATCATCCTGATTTCTATTCAGACTTATATTACTAATATAATAGATAATGCTGATACTCCAAAATAAAACAACAATGAAATAATAGATTATTCAGTATTTCACTTGATTTTTTTAGATCCCTTCTATGACATTGTTTTTTCGTGTAATATATTCAGGAAGTGTTTTGGAATATTCACAGTTTTTTTTCAAATTGATAAATAATACATACACTGGAAAATGGCATTAATTTGTTTTTCTTGAAAACAAAAAAGCATTAAAAGCTAAACGGATAGCATTGCTAAAATACTGATGTCATTTCTGACACTGATTTTGATGAAAAGTGTTATATTGGCAGCTGCTTACAAAAGGCTGAAACACAGACATATGGAATCCCATGGTAGTGAATCCCTTGGACCATAAAATTTGACAGTGCTAATTACTTTGATTTGAAGCAAATGACTTAAAGAATATTAGTATATGCATATTTCTATTATGCTTTATCCAAATGTTACATATTGAAAAAGTATTTTTTATTACAATACTTCAAAATAGGCTGACATTAATGTCTTGACAGATTTTACAAAATAAAAGTAAAAAAATAGTGATTTGTTGAGACATTCATTTAATAGAAATATGAAAATCATACCTTGATATTGTTTTGGGGAAAAAAGTCTCTGAAAAATTTTTTGATGCAGATTATATATTAATTCACATAGGTTTAATAAATCTAATTATTTTTGACAGTAACTTCTCTTACGAAGACTTATTCTTTTTAATATAATACAATATATCTGGTTCAATCCACCCTAAAATATGAAAGAATGTGTGAAAATATGTATCATCTAAAATTAATGCATTAGTTGGAATGGCTTTAAAGCTATAGAGGGATTTAAATAAAATAATTTAATTAAATATTGTTCATAATTATCAAATATTAAAAAAATATATGCTTAGGCTGTTGTGATTCAAAATTTTGTTGGGATGCCCAACCATAAATTTAACTTTTTCCTTCTTATTGTCTCTCTAAAACAATCATGAACATATGGACAAAATTTATCTCTTAGTGACTTGAAGAACAAATACAGACAGGCAATATACATTGAAAAATTGTTATAAATAGGAATTAATTATAAGACAAGTGATACTTAATTTATGAAAGTTGTCATAGAGAGTCTGACTCCATTGTTAAGATTTGTCTGCTGACAGCTTGCAAGCCCTAACCCTCCCAGTCTGTACCACATCTGGTCCAGCCTATAAAAAAAACATGCTCCCCCACTTTGCAACCAAGGAGAAGTTCAAACTACAAAAATTCAGACGTGTGTTAGAGAACCTTTAACTCAGCTCTATCCCTAACCATCACAAAACCCAAGCCACTCGCTTCTTTGTGATTTCTCAAATCATTTTCAGTTCTGTTTGAGAGCCTACCCTACTTTCTCTGGGAGGGAAAAGATTTCACGATTTCCAGGTAAGTCTCACATTTAGCATGGCAAACTTCATTAGATTATAACGTCTGAGCATTATCTATGAATCAGTGCTTTGTCCTCTGGGTCTGCTCTAACAGCAGCCTTACCCTCTCTGAGAACTGCAGTGATGGCTATCCTCTCCCCAGATACCATGGCAGAATGGCCACACCCTCCAAACTCTGGTCATTAGAAATTCCAGGGTCACAGCCTGCCATCTTGGTCTGAAAATATCTCTTCTTCTCAGGACTCTGCTTCCATGGTTCTGCCCTTGAATTCAAGTCTTCCTTAATTTTGTCCTGACCCTAACCCGTTCATTTCAAGATGTTAGTAACCCTGCTCATACAAAATTCTCAAACCTTGTCAATTTTCCATGCAATTTGAAGAGGTCAAAGCTATCATATAGTCCACAGACTATTCCTAGATAATTTAATTTTTTATTCTTGACTTATTCTGAGACCACTGAATGGAGCCATGAGTCATCCATGTAATCTACTTAGCAAAATGCTGTCTTCAACCACACCCCCATTAGCAATGGGATATTCAGCCACACTGTCAAGCAAAGTCCTACAATCTAGAGACTCATCTGAAAATGTGGGGAGATCACTGACAAGCCTTTTCTGACCCTCATCTCAGTGCCAGACTATCTGGAATAAGGCTGAAAATTTTCCAAATCATCAATTGTTGGCTACTTTGTGCTTAATAGTTCAGCTCTCAATTTTTCTCTCTGCTCTCATATTTTACTATAAACAGCAAGAAGAAACCACACTACACCTTCCACATTTTTGTACACAAATTTCATCAGCTAAATATCAAAGTTTGTCTCTTGTAAGTTGCACTTCAAATCAGCACTAGGAAATAAATCAGCTAAATTCTCTCCTACTTATCATGAGGATCAACTTTCTTCTAGTTTACAATAAATAATAATTCTATCATTTCCATTAAAGTCTCACTGGAAGAAATTTTAACATGGAAATTTCTAATAGCATTCTGTTTGTGATCATATTTATGTTCTTTAAGGTGATAGAAACTTTCTCTATAGCTCTGCAAACTCTCCTGAGCCCTCCCCAATCAATATCTGTAACAAAAGTCTATTCAAAGCAATCTGACTTTTGCTTATTAAAACTTCAGACATTTGGGTGGTGTGACAGTGGCTCAGTTGCAATATGCCTGCCTGCCATGCTGGAGACCAAGTTTAATTCCCAGAGCCTACCCATGAAAAAAAAAAAAAAAAAAGAACTTCGGACATATTGGGTTAAGGCTCCTCATCTTCATTCAGTTTTGCTTATGTCAACTGGTAACATCTTCAAAGGTCCTATATAAAATTCACAGAACCAGTGTTAGGACTTGAATATGTCTTTTCTTCGGGACCTAATTCACACACTTATTCTCAGGCTTCATCTTACTCAAGTTTTCAGCATTATTGCTGAAACTGATAACTTTGTTTCCTTTCTCTAATCAATTACATCGTAACTGTCTGAGTATTCTTTTATAAATATATGGTTGAGTAGATTACTAATTCAGCCGCTGCCAGATGAGAGTATGAAGCTCTCTCTCATCGTAGCTTAAGGATCCTAGTTAACCTAGCTCCTCTGATACCATTTCCTCCCACTTCTTTTTTTCACTCACTCACCAAGGGGCACTGGATTCCTTATTGTTCTTTACAAGAGAACAATTTTACTTGAGAATGTTTTCACTCTTTCATCCATCCAGAGCACCCTTCCTCCCATATCAGTCAGGGTGATTCCTTACTTCTTTCAAGTTTCTTCTTTGTTATCCCTTCGTACAGGTAGCCCTAAAATCTCTTTTACATTATAACCCGATACAGCGTTTTTGCCCCCCATTTTGCATTAACTTTTGCTACAAGATTTTTTTGTTGTTGCCTGTCTTACTTTATTTACTTGTCTTCTGGGTAAAGAGAACATACGTTTCTTTGGTTTATTGTTATATCCCCAGAACAGAGAAGAGTGAGAGATGTATCATTAATTTTTTTTGAGTGAATGAAATGATTAATGAATGAAAAATTTTGCACTAGTCATTGTATTAAGGTGATGTTTTCACTAAGTGCAGAAAGATACAAGAACAGAAAATATCTGATATGAAGCCAATAATATGATATGTAAAGGATTATGACAGCAAGGACTAGAAATCACTTCAAGGAAAACAAAAAACACAAAGGCAGAATTAAAATTCATTTTATTGGCAAAACCAGCTAAAACTGATGTGGTGAAAATATGAATAAATTGCATGGAGTGTAATATATGCACACTTGATTTTAAATATATACATGTGCACTCACAAATGTAAATGAAAAATACAAAGAGAGCATTTTACTCTATTAAATGGAAAAAAAATTCTAGAATATTGTGTGAATGTCTAAAACTAGACGTCCATGCTGTTGGTGAGAGGGTAAATTACTAGGTAAATATTCACATTGTTAAAAGGAGTAGCAAGTTCAGTAAAATTTGGAGGGAAAATATCTATAAAGCTCAACTAAGAAGGTAATAAAAATGAGATGACAAAATAGATATTTTAAATGAAATAGTTTATGAGCATACAATATGAAAATATTTCTAGAAAAATATAACTTCCAAAGTTATATATATAGATATATATAAAATTTTATATATGTATTCTTTATATATATACATAAAGAAACATTATGGACAATCTTATCACTGTAGGGAAATAAAACCATTGTTAAAGTAAACAAATAAAAAACTGAGAAACACCATGCTTGATTCAGTTTTATAAACAAGTTTGAGCAAATACTTAAGAGGTGATTGATTTCACCATTGTAACTATAAAAAATTTGAATATATTAAATATTAGATTTAATGAAATAAAAAACAGTGTGATGTATAGAATTTTAAATATTATAACTTATGAGCAAATAGATTTTCCTTTAAGAGAATATTGTAATTGACCAGCCATCATCCTGGTCTTTCAAACATTGATGCATTTGTAAATTGTCTTATTAACAAGAAAGTGATGTTTCTGTAAATAGCACATTCTTTTACATTAAAAAGTAATGATACAATTATTAATTATTTTGCTTTTTATTTTTAAAATCAGCATTTTTTCAGCATCTATGAAATATTCCTGACTTGATAATAGAAGTTAGATTTTTAAATGAAAAAGAAATTTTTCATAACAACATTGTTCTCTCAGTCTTTAGCATTTGACTAGTCAAAAAGCAGAAAGATTAGCCTCTATGTGATGGCACAATTAAAATAATTAAGTTAAATTAGTCACATTTGTCATTACTGATCAATAATTCACTTACAGAACAATTTTTTTTTCAAAGTACTGAGTGATCCTTTATCACTCATGGTGTTAAATATATAAACCATTTTTATATTATCTTTATATTATATATAATCTTTATATGTTATACACAACTTTTCACTATATAATAAACATATATATGATCTATCTATATATTAGAATCTATATATATATATATGTATAGTTCAATTCTAATTGTTCAAATACATAATTCATTCCATTTTAATTGTGCACAAGTTAGCTTTAAACAGATATATCAAACTATCAATTCTGGCTTACATTTTTCAGAAACACGTCAGGAGAAGCATATTAAAATTTGCTTCTTAAAGATGCCATATACTACAGAGATTAGTTTTACTTTTGTTTTACCTGAAAATTTTGACCTGTTTCATGTTACACTACTAATACAGTCAGCTAAATGTGGCTTTTCTATTAAAAATCCCAGGTCTGTGTTTGGTCCCGACCTTTGCCTCTCTCTCCTTGATGAGAATTTTAACTGCAATGCAGGAACAATTGGCATGCTTCCCATGTTTGACCTTCGACTCATCCATTGCTGTACAGGAATTAGGTTTCCAAACTGTATCACCAAGGGTCATACCTGGGCAGGAAAGAACAAATTGGGCACAACTCCTCTCTAATGAAACTATAATACCAAACGTGTGAAAACAGAGGTCATCCTGTGAAAGAGAAGTGACTCAAACAAGAAAAATAAACCTGCTAATCAAAGATCTCTGCAATCTTACCTCGAGCTTCAGTACTCAGAGGTATGATCATTTCATCTTCACCTATTAAGTAAGATGTTTTAATTCATATAACTACAAATAGTTTTTTTTTCCATTGATCAGTTTAACTTAAAAAATGCATTCTGAAATGTATAGCTTTCTTGTTGTTGTTTATTTTCTTTCAGGATAATCTATTTCTCTTATATATCCAACCACTGATCACTGACTCTCTCCTAAATGACATTGTACTAAATATATTATTTATAATGCTGCCTTAACTCTATTCCTAAAAACTCATTTACATATGCAAACACATTTATACCAACACATATATGCAATCATATACAGACAGAAACACGCACCCATATCATTTTTCAATATGGTTGAATAAAAGCCATTCTTAAAATCTCAGAGAAAATGCTATTTTCTTCAATCCCTTAAATCTGTGTTATTTGTTTGTCTTTTAACGTGCTGTAATAGACTACAGTATCTTCTCAACTTACATGTCTTTTTTCAGAATCTGGCTCTTATCAGATTCTGACAGATAGAGCACAGTGTGTATTAAAGACCTGTAAATTGTGATCAACAAATGTATCTAACCAGTTCAGTAAATAATGAGTGCTACAGCAGAGCTAAGTGAATATGTTAAACTGTGCGTATTGGTTGTTATTTATTGCTATTTACTTCACACTGATCTTATGATAGAAGGTTTATTAAAATAATGTAATGAAAATGACAAAATCACAAACCAGTAATAAATAATCACATATTATTAAGTACCAATCAAATGTACTATGCCAAGTCAAAAAAAGTAGATTAAAAAGTACACCACAATTTCTACACTGATATTATAAATCATTAATCTTTCAATTATTAATACTCTTGCAGATTCAGAAATTTAAGAACTGTTTACTGGAAGTTACCATCTTATATAGAATAAACTTTTCAGAAGTAGTTCCAAACAAAATGCATTAAAACAACATTAAGATTCATTCTACGGTGCTCAAATTTTATTGACAACTGAGAACAAGAAATAAAGGATTTCTTGGAACTTTGTATAAGCAGAGCCATATCATTGCAAATATCCATACCCAATGATATTTGTTTATAATTTAATTATACCAAGCTGTGACTATTAAGCATGAAGATTTGCACTTTTACAAGTCCAATATCATTTGAATCAAAATCTTCTTTATGATACTTTACTTTTAAAAATACAAAGAAACCTTATAGTTAACTTTATGACCCTTTATTAAATTTATAGCTTTATTAAATTTGAGTGTGGTTATAATTTATAGCTTTAATAAATTTGAGTTTGGATTTTCTAATACTGATATGTGTGTTTTAGAAATAACTAAATAAAGCAGGAATGAATACATAACAAAAAGCTGGGTTGTAACTATTATTAAAACAATCAATCTAATGATGAGGTTTAGAAAATAAATGCTTCTATTATTTCCACTTGCTTGAAAACAAAATTCAGATTTGATTATGCATATGTACATGTTTTTTGGTATTGATGATATTTATCATATATTAATTAACCAAGGAGAGAAAATAAAGAGATATTTCAAGCAAGGGTCATAGTTTTCTAGCAAAACGGATGGTCAAATACAGTCATACATTTAGGCCATTAGCATTAAGAATCACAATTTTGATAACTTAGTAACTTTTTTCCATCGTATTTTCTCTTTTCCTTAATGGAGTCTTTAATGGATATCCTATCAACGAAGCTAAATTTTGCAGTTAAAACTTTAACCAACTAAAATGGAAGCTTGTGTTTCCATTTGTACATGTCAAATAATAAAAACAAACTCTTTTGTAGTTACTGAAAACCAAGTAGTGGCTTTCTGAAGATGAAAGAGTCATATTGTTTAAAACCCCACAGGCATGGCATGGAAGTGAATAATTGTTTCTCATTTAATTGGAAACGGATGAGTTTACTCTGTGTAATTCTGTGTAGAACCACCTTTTCATGCCTTGATGATTCATGAAACTCATACAAATTTTCAATCAAATGCTTGGGCTTAGCATTCTAAATTTTTATTATGGATTATAACACATAAAATAAAATAAGCCTTGTCTTACTTTTCAAATATTTTTGTGGATTTATTTTTTGTTTTCTTATTTTTCTAGGCATTCCAATAGGAGTGTCGCATGATTTTTAAATTGTAATATAGTTCACATCATAAAATTCACCCTTTTAAAGTGTACGACTCAATTGATTTAGTATATTTACACACTTACACAACCATCACCATTTTATATTTTAGGAAATTTTCATCATTCCTAAAAGAAACCCCAAACCTATAAGCATTCAATCTCCATTACCCCTTACTCCCAGTCCCTGAAAACTTTTAATCTACTTTCTGTATGTATGAATTTGCCTATTCTAGACATTTCATATTCATGTAATCATGCGATATACAGCCTTTTGTATCTGGCTTCTTTTGGCTAGCTTAATGTTTTAAAGATTCGTCCAAGTTGCATCATGTACGAATACAGGCATACCTTGAATATATTGCAGGTTCAGTTCCAGACTACCATAACAAAATAAATATCACAATAAAGTAAGCTACACAAATTTCCATTTTCTCAATGCATATAAAAGTTATGTTTACACTATACTATTGTCTATTGAGTATGCAATAGCATTTTTTTTTGCAATACACATTTTATCTAAAATAAAAATGTACATACTTTAATTAAAAGTTAATTTAAGGCAGGCCATAGTGGCTCAGTAAGTAGAGTTCTCATGTGTCATGCTGGAGACCCGGGTTCAAGTCCTGGTGCCTGCCCATGAATAAAAAAAAGTGTTAATTTGTTGCTAAAAAATTCTGACCATCACATAAAACAGGAAAACATGATCTTTTTGCTGATGGTGGGTCTTGCCTTGGTGTTGATGGCTTTAGACTGATCAGGTTGGTGGTTGATGAAGGTTGGGGTGGTTGTGTCAATTTCTTAAAATGAGGCAACAGTGAAGTTTGTCACATCGATTGACTCTTCCTCTCATGAAGGACCTCTCTGTAGCACGTGCTGCTATTGATAGCATTTTGCACACAAAAGTCTTTCACAATTGAGTCTATCCTCTCAAACACTGTCACTGCTTTATCAAATATGTAATCTTCCAAATCCTTCGTTGTCATTTCAAAAATTTTCACCAAGAGTAGGTTCCATCGCAAAAAATCATTTCTTGGGTCATCCAGAAGAGGCAGTTCCTCACCCGTTCAAGTTTTCTCATGAGATTGCAGCAATTCAGTCACATCTTCAGGGTCCACGTCCAATTCTAGTTCTCTTGCTTATTTCCACATCTGCAGTTACCTCCTCCAATGGAATCTTCAACTCTTCAAGTTCCATGAGGGCTGGAATAAACTTTTTCCAAAATCCTGTTAATGTTGATATTTTAACCTTCTCCCATGATTCATTGATGTTCTCAATGTATCCCATTCATCTGCATTTTTCTAGGGATGTCTTAAGCTCCTAAATGTTTGCTTGTTTTTTGTTTATTCTTAAGTTGCATACATTGATGTTAGCTCTCTGTGATGTAAAATTCTATGTGTTTTAATAAAAGAATAGTGACTTTTATCCACCATTGCCTTTCCGCCCAATTTCCTGGCAGCCACTTATCGTTTTACTGTCTCTATATGTCACCTTTTCCATGTCAGAAAATTGGAATAATACTCCCCACAGTGTTTTCATATTTTCTTACGCTTCTGTCAGTTAGCAATATTCATGCAAGGTTCACCCATGTTTTTTGTTTGTTTGATTGCTACATTGTTTTTATCACTGAATACTATTCCATGGTATAAACATACCATAGTGTATTTAAACATTCATCTATAAAAATACATTTTCAGTGCTTCCAGGACTGAGTGATTATGAATAAAATAATTGTGAACATTCACACCCAGATATTTGTGGGGACATAAATTTAAAAATCACCTTGATAATAATCCTGGAGTGCCATTACTGAATCATATGATAAGGTTATAATTAGTTTTTCAAGAAATTTACAACTTTTCCAAAGTACTTGGACCATATTGCATTCCAACCAGCAACGGATGCCACTTTCTACAGTATGGCTGCTTCCCTATGAGCAATTGGTAGTGTTGATTTTTAGTTTTTATAAATCATACTATTACGTGGGCAGTTGTATCTCATTACTATTTTAATTTACAATTCTCTGACCCCAAATGATGTTGACAATCTTTTCATATGCATATGGACATCTACTTTTTCAGCAATATTTGTTGAAAAGTCTAACATTACTTGCCTTTGCTCCTTTGTGAAAGACAAGTTGTCTCTATTTCTGTGAGCACGTTTGTGGGCTCACTCTTCTTTTCCATTGATCTAGGTGTGTATTGTTTCACCAATACCACATTCTCTTCATTACTGTAGATTTGTAGCTAGTTTTGAAGCTGAGTAATCAGTCTTCTAACTTTTTACTTCCTATTTAGTGGTATGTTAGCTCTTCTGAGTCTTTTGTCTTTATGCAAACTTTAAAATCAGTTTATTGAAATTGATAAAGTAGATTACTGGAATTTTGCTAGGGATTATGTTGAATATACAAATCCAGTTGGGAAGAATTGACATCTTAACCAATTAACTCTTGCAAACCATGAATTTCGAATATCACTCCATTTATTTAAATCTTGAATTACTTTCATGAAAATGTTATGGTTTTTGACATATAGGTGTTTAAATATATTGGTAGATTTATAACTAAATATTTTATTTATGTGTAGTATTATAAGCAGTGTTGTGATTCATAATATCAGATTCCTATTGCTCCTTGCCGGTATATAGGAAACCAATTGACTTTTCTATATTAACCTATCATTCTGTGACCTTTCTTTAATCACTTGCTACATCTAGGAGAGTTTATTCATTCACTTATTTGAGATTTTCCACATTTCAATGTCATCTGAGAACAAATACATTTTTATTTATTCCTTCCCAATATAAATTATTCATCAAGTTGAGAAAATCTCTATTTTAGTTTGCTGAGTTTTTATCATGAATGCATGTTGAATTTTTTCAAATTTTTTTTCAAAAAATATGTGAAAGTACTTTTAAATAAACTTTTCCTTCAATCCTGGAGCCTGTCCTTTTCAAAGCACTTTAGATTACTACAGCTTCTTGCTTGAAAAATAATGTTTAAACTGAAGAAATATTAAAATTAACACAAAAATTCTAGGTATCATTGCTTAAAATACACACATACAATATTTCCAAGGCTTGATTTTTTTTTCTTCCTTCACTCCTTCATTCCTTTATTCCTTCCTTATTCTTTCCTTCCTTCTGTTTTTCCTTTCTTTTTCTTTCCTTCCTTCTTTCTGTCCTTCCATCTTTCCTTCCTTCCTTCCTTCCTTCCCTCCCTCCTTTCTTCTTTCCTTTCTTTCTTCATAGAGCATCTCTTATTTTGTTTCCTTTAGAGGCTATTGATAGGCATTATTAAGAAACATCATTACATCTTTGTAAATGGATGGTAATTTTCTATTTAAATTAACTTTGATAGCAATATGCTTTATAAGATTTCTTATATATCCTCAATTCCAAACTATACGTGTACACGCACACGCATTTTTTGTTTCTTTTTGCTTTATGTGGTTTGTAATGACTTTTAGAAATTCTTTTTAAACATTCAGTTTATTTTTCCTGCAATATTTTTTTATTCATACTAATACTTTGTAATTAATATAACAAATAAAACTGGAACAATACATTCAAAATAAAATACAAAGGATACATAATAAGTTCATCTATCATCTGGTAGGTATATACATCTGTGAGAATACCAGATATTTATCTAGTAATCATGAACATGTAGCAGTGTGTTTATAAAAGAGTTAGAGTTTATGTAATCAATGGATTCTGTCCAAAGGTGAAATAGAATTTAAAGAGCACTTTTACTCTCATAAGTAATATAAGCAGTTGTCATTTTGCAAAACTCATGAGTCAGAAAAATTCTTGTTTTATGATACATAGGTGTACATATGTAGGACTTAGTAATATATATTATATGAACAGTATTATATATACAACAAATTGCAGAGATAGGACAAAAATTTCTGCAACTAATAAAAATCAGCATAGCATTAAGTCAAAAAGTGAACAATATCTCAGTATCAAACTACCTAAAGTGATAAAAACTAGCAATAATATTTTTAGGAGGAGGTATTTTATATCCTTCCTCCAAATTTCCAAATTATATTAAGTACAAAATTTAAGATGCATGAAAACTTCTGCACTAAATGTAAGGAAGGGAAAGTATAAACATATTCATAAAAGTACATTATGAAAAACAAACATTGTAATCTTTAGAAAGAAGGTAGTATGAATAGAGGCAGCAGTGGGAGACAAACTCTTCATTGCATATATTTTCCTGGTTTTTACTGTGAACCTGATGATCTTATTAAATATTCAAACTATTTCCTTTTTGAAATTGAAACAACTTTTAATGTACACTATATTCATGAAAACTTTGTCAAATGAATAATTTCTTTGCAGTCATATATTTATTTATACAGCATTCTAGTTTGCTAGCTGCCAGAATGGAACACACCAGAGATGGATTGGCTTTTCACAAAAGGGAATTTATTTAATTAAATATATATAGTTCTTCAGAGGAAAGGCAGCTAACCTTCAACTGAGATTCTTTCTTACACAGGAAGGCACAGGGTGATCTCTACTGGCCTTCTCTCCAGGCCTCTGGGTTCCAACAACTTTCCCCAGGGTAATTCCTTTCTGCATTTCCAAAGGCTTGGGCTGAGCTGCAAGTGCTGAGATGAGGTATGTTGAGCTGCTTGAGCTGTTCAACATTGGGCTTTATCATTTAAGCTTCCAGCCAATTAAATCAAACATCACTCATTGCAGCTGGCATGCCTCCAAGCCGACTGCAGGTGTAATCAGTAACAGATGAGGTTCACATGCTATTGGCTCATGTCCAGAGGCACCTTCACCTAGCCAAGCTGACACCTGAACCTAACTACCACATACAGTAATACATTTTAAAAGCTATTTTATCTCACATTAAAATTATGACAAATATCTTTAAGTAACCCTTTCCGCTGTTTCTCTGAATTTCCTCCCAGAATTTGGGGCATACTTAAAATAGAAATTATTACTGTTTATTTGAAGTTCAAGTTTAATTGAACTCCTGAATTTAATCTGGAAACCCCACTTTTAAAGGACAAGGTTGTTTAGATAATATTGATTGAACCAGATTTAAGAATATTTTCATATTCTTCAGGTATTGTGAAAATAGATCCCATTTCTCCATGACAGTCTCAATTATTGCTGATTATTCTAGCAGGCTTAGCAATGATTTGTTTCACTCTCAAAAATGCCCTGAGTTGGAGAACAATTAGACATTTTGTGCACTTTTACTAGAGACGAGGATAGCTTGGGTGCCTACAACTAAAAAGAACATTCTATGTTTCATGTTTTTTACAACTAGAAATATGAATATGAATACAAAACAGATATCAAAACATCAATCTGCTCTCCAGGTATATTTATGCATAACAAAGAAGTAATAATATTAAACGAGCAATATAACCTTCAGTGGAATCTGTCCCTGTTATATGAGAGAAAAAGGACAAAATGAACGTGTTTTGACAGCAAAAGAATTGTTGCAAAATTACTAGCAGAACAAGTTCACCCTCTTTTCAGTTTCCAGAAATAACAAATCTACGTGTGTATTTTTTTTTTCAAAGGTCAGACTCACAAAGAAGAGATAGTAGTAAAAGGGGAGAAAAACAGTTTTAATTGCCACAGCAAAATAGAATAATTATCTGGGCTTTCTATTTGAACTGTGAGGGCTTTAATTTTGTTTTTAGTTTTTAGTGTCATTTCTTTTTCTTCTTAACCTTCTCATTATTTTGTATGCATTGTGTTCACTGAAATACTTGGGTTTATCCCTGATTTTCCCACCTATTTGTCAGGTCCTAGCTTTCCTGGCAGTGTGATTCTCTTTTTGTTTTCCCTATTGCTCAGTTATACCCATAATGAGACAGAGAAAGAAAGAGAAAAAGAGAGAGAAACAAAATGTCTAAGTGGATCTTTGATTCAATTAACTCTTCTCTCACCTTAAAGCACAGCCTCCTCTATGACAAGAAAAATGTTTATTACCTTTTCCCCTATTTCTCGGAAAGTTTCTTTCTTCTGGATTTGTCCCAATCTTAATGTAGTATCATTCATCTTAAAACAAGCCCGTCTTTTCTTCATCCATTCCAGTCCTTGCCCCAGCCCTTTCTTCCAGACCTCCTCCTTCCTCCACACATGCTGCTTCCCAGGGTCCAGCTCTCTCAATAACTGGAAGTTCTCTCCAGCCAGTTCCTGAAAGGGAAGACATTTTTCATAACGATTCCTCTCACTCATTTTTATATACAAGCCACTCTAAAGGCTTGCACATTGTATTGCAAAATATGTTTCTATTTCTTTCCCTCTCATCCACTGCCAGCAAACTTCTCTCCTCTGAATTGCTAAAGCAGTTTCCCATCTAGCATTCTTACATATTATCTTGTTCCTCTTAATATATTCTCTTTTTATTCAAAATAGACAACTGTTACAACTAACTCTCCTGGACAAAATGAAATCTGTCTTCACAATAACTGAAAAGCATGAAAATATTCCAAATCATTTTTTTAGGTGTTTTGTTTGTTTTTTTTTTTTTTTTTTTTTTTTTTTTTTTTTTTAGGTGCATGGTCTGGGAATTGAACCCGGGCCTCCCGCATGCAAGGCAAGCGTTCTATCACTGAATCATCCCTGCACCCAGTATTGCAGATAGTATCTGAATAGCTTTGATTTCCTTGTTCAAGCAACTTCTGGTTTCCAGGCTGTTTCCCTTCTCTTGCCTTTGGGAGATGAAGGTAGACTGGGTATCTAAGCTTTTGTGATTGAGACACAAGAAGTGGAGGAGCCAGAATTTTATTGAGTATTATCATTTTAATACAGCAAAAGTTAACTGTGCACTAAATTGTATGCAGAATGATAAAGTAACTTATTTAAATATATAGGATCCTAAATACCCTGTAAAACATTTCAACAAGCCTTTAACTTCTCAAAGGAGAGTAAATGTTCTATACATTGGATAAAGAGTAAATAAAATATTTACACATAGTCATAAAATGACAATTTTCTGTGGTTCTTCATTACATTGGGCAATGATTTGCTTTTGAACTTTTTAGAATCCCACAAAAATAGACAAATATATTGTGGTGCTTGATTCACAGTTTTTATAAAATATTAAGTTTATAGGGTAAGAATAGAGCTATTCCTGTTATCATGTACTAAGCTGTCTTTATCTTGATTAGTCTCTCTGTTACTCTCATGATTCTTATAGTCTTTTTCATCATAAAATGTACTCTAGCTTCTTACATATCTGCACAAATAAATGAAGGGTAATTGCTGAAAATTACATGATAAAGGAGTAAGGAAAAAAGAAAGATAAATATGCTGAGTGTGATAGAAGAGAACGTTGAGATGTCAGGTCCATGCAGCATTCCTAAACCAGTAGGAGGATTCCATGCTAACTTCTCTGAGGAGTTAAGTTTTACCATGATGGCATTGAAAGAACGAGTTACTTAATTTAAAAAGGGGGATAAGGAAGAAAGATAGACAATAATGGAAGTGACTTTAATAAGAAGGAGGGAAATAAGCTTGATAACATTTGCTGGTAATGGAAAGATCTGTGTGATTGTCACAGGGAGAGAGAGCATAAGAGACGACATAGAAAAATAATTAAGGGGAGGTATATTAGGAATTGTATACTACCCTATAGGAACTTCCGTCTTTCCCCTGGAAAAGACTGAATGTCTTTGCAGATTTTGAAGTTGGGACTGACAAAATTACTCTGCTATATTTTGAAGAAAGGGCTGACAAGGAAATAATAAAGACAGCAATGGCCTTGCAAAAGATTTCATGAACTGGGCCTTCATTCATCCTTCATTTAGCAAATACAAATGGCACATCCTAAGATGCTCAGTTCAAGCCTCATGTAGGGCTTCTGCACTTTAACTGTCATGTCTTGTTTTGCCAAATTCATAGGGATTATTCTTGCAGACAAAGGAAAAAAAATTACAAAAAATGTTTTAAACTTTGAAAATCACAACAGGAAAGAAGTTGGTAGAATTGTGTCAGCCAGGGTGCATTTGAATTTGAGTAATGTCTAAGAGCAACTATCTCCATAGCAACCCTGCCAAGTATATAATACTTATAGTCTACCATATTCATAAAGGAGTTCTAATAAAAGGAGTAAATAATTTATCTCTGACCATTCGCTACGAAAAAATCCCTACCTATAACGCTATCTGATTTTTTGTTCCAATAAACCAACATATTAATTTCTCCATCAAATACAGGGATAAAACCTGCTCAATTTCATATCCAGACAAACATCACTTATACAAAACACTGTTCTGAAAGCAGATGTTGATAGTGGTATTGCAGATTAAAGTATCTGAGGGAACTCAGTGACTAAAGCAGGGAAATAGAAACTGATATGGAGCAAAAATAAACAAAAAAAGGATAGAATGAGGGAACGAGACAGAGATCACTATCATGAAAAAAATAAAACACATAAAATATTTCCCCACCCAAAGTCGTGTGCAGAATTCAGTAGATGTTGTCTTACCAATAGAACAGTTTTTCCAAATTGTTTTCTTGTGATCTTACTATCTATGAACTATATCCCTAGATGTTTCAATATTTTACTTTTCTTTAAGATGTTTATTTTTAACAAAGAGAAATTTTAGATGCATGTAACTTTATTTCTCACTCACATCATAGTGCACAATTGGCTGGGTGGCTCCCTCAGGCAGGTCTTGAGAGAGGCAATCTGCCCTTCCAGCTCCAAGACTGGAAGAGAGTGAACATAGTAAGCACACAGGCTCTTAATTGCTGTGGTCTATAATTGACTCAAGTCCCTTCTGCTTAAATTCCTTTGGCCAGTCTACCATATGTCTCTAAACTATAGGAGAGTCTGGGGGAATGATGCCTTTCTATTTTCCAAAGTAGAGGAAATAGAGTTCATCCAAAAGTTAGCTATAACTCAGACTCACCATAAAGTGATATTTTGTGTATGAGTCCCCACCCAAACAGTACCAAACATCTGGCAAAATAAGACAAGAGGACATTATGAAGAATTTCAATATAAATCACCCTAATCCCTTAGTTTTAACAAACTACCCTAGGCTATCTTCTACTTTAATTCCTTTGTGAGCCCTTAGTGTGTGATGATATTCAGAACCTATGCACACTGCATACATGAAATGCACTAACCTCTTGGATCTTTACATTCCATCTATTCAAAAGGTTAGAAAATAAACTTTGAGAAAGAAATAGATTCTATAGATCAAGTAGAGAGAAAAAAACAGTGCGTTCAGATGCAGTGAAGTGAAAAGTTATCGCTAGGTCACTAAGTCCAACAGGGAATAAATAGCAACAGTAACTGCCCAAAAATTGTCATGTGAAATATGGTAGGAAACTGAAATGATACCTATTTCTGGCATAACTTGATTCTGGACTCCAGATGGCCAAGTAAGGTGTCCAAAATGTTTTCAACTTGAGAGATAGTTTAGCACATTAAAAGTATATTGCACACTTATTTTTCAAAAGGTTTATTTAATTCTGCTGCCTATAAATATACAGGCAGGCTTTCCCTTTTTAGACTCTTATCTTTCTGAGGGCAGTGTTATGTCTGAACTATTAATCAGTGTAATAACATATAGCTGGGAGCAAAAACTATGAGGAGAGTGTTGGATGATTTGCAAAACTATAGTCACTTGAATTAGTGTCACCTTCTTGCTTAGTTCAGAGTTCAGGAGACTAAGTTTTGTTATAGGAAAATGAATTACCACATTCATGAAAATAAGTAAAATCAAGGATTTCTTTTTCCACAATCTAGGTTGAGTAGGTTCCTTGATATATCCTTATGTGGTCCTAAAGATATCAGTTACTTGAAAGTATTTTGAGAAATATATTTAGTTTTATTTATGATCACACATATGCATGTGCATGTTTTTGGTATAATTATGAACTTCTAAAAATATTTGTCTCAATGTTTAAGAAATAAACAAAAATTCCTGATACCCAGGATGGTGCCATATCTGGGACAACATACACTTCTTGTATGGTACATTCCTTTTATTGAGCTAACTGAGAATTTCTCTCTTAAGAATTTTATACTTAATCATAAATGCAAATGATCTGGGAATTCATAATCCTGTCATAACGTTCAACAAAGTTGAACTTACTGGCCATTCTTAATTAATATCCCTAAATATTTGTAACAGATGCATGAGATGTATTATGTATGAGTGTATGAGAATATATGAGAGGAAAAGAAGGGTTGGAGGAAGGAGGTAAGGAAAACAAAATGATATATAATTGAAATTATTGTGAAAATAAATGAATAAAGAGCAGTTCAGACTTAAATAAAGAAAAAAAATGAACATATGTTACCAGACAAATCCAGACTTGCTGCCCCATGCACACAGGAATAAATTCCGTGACATCAGGGTTTCAGAGACAGAGAGAGAGATTTATTGTATGGCTGACTGTAAGGAGATAGAAACAAAGTGCCCTCCGATCTGTCTTCCTAAGTCAAAAGGTTTTAGGATTTTTATGGTATTCAGACAAAAGAAAACAGAGACAGTGACATTGGCAGATATTGATTGATTGGTTATGGGTAATTGGTAATTGGAAGTGTTAAGTGGGGGTAAAAGACTGACAAAATCTGGGTAAGCATTAGGTTACATTTTACAGCAGTGTTGTATGTAGTTAAATTAACATAAGACAAGTAAAGAAACTAAGCTAAACAAATGTACTATAAGATCTGACAGAAACCAGCTGAGGTGAATAGATGGTTCTGTGACAGCAATATTGTAAAACATAAGGTAATAAGTAAAGGAATGGAAGTAAACTAAAATTACATTTACAGTTAAAAGCTTGCCATCAGTGGCTATGATCTATGGGATACCAGAGGCTATTCCCAAGGATGCAATGGAAGCATCTCAAAGGGAAATGCACCAATTCGTGACAAAAGAGGCTGCAAGGTTATACACATAAATATTGTAAGAGTTTATTACTACTTGTGACTCCTTTAATTGAAAAACTACTTCTTTGAAATATGTTTTTTAATACTGATTTTTGAAAGAATTTCATGTCTACATTAAGAAATGACATGAACATCTTCTGATCTTAGAATGGCATTTTCTCTTTAATATTTTCAAGCACAATCAGACTTGTTCTGAGTTTTTTCAAAACATATGTTTGGGGAGATCTCGAAAAAACTTTCAACAACTGGATCATATTTTCCTTCAAGTATGCCTGTAGTTCCTAAAATTAATCTGTGCTGTTGTAGGTATGATTCAACACCCTATCTTTGGAAATTTCCCTTTCACATTGCAAAGCAATCTTTTAAAAAGAATGGTCATTAAAGTCAATGAGCCAGCTACCCAATGTGACTTAATATGTATATGAACATCCCAATTTATAACCATCTAGTGGTTGTGGTTGTTGTTTTAGTGCATTACCTTTTCATTTTTTTTTTATCACTGTGGTTCACATTTTTCATTTATTTGTAACTACAATCAAGGTTTAATTTTGGGGGAAAATGTATCAGAAATGTTTGTCAGATTCAAATTCCACCTGCTTCTATATTTCATGCAGACTTCATTATTTCTTTCAGGTTTACTATTCTCTCACTCACTTTCCTTTCTTCCCCTGTGTTCTCTGCTCTAACAGTATGACACTGTTATGGAGGTATCAAGATACCGTAAAAGCATTTTTGGAGCAGGTTTGTACAAAATTTTTCAGAACATAGTTTAGATTCTAACTTAACACTTGATTATTATATGATCTAGTAAAATTACTTATCCAATATGAGGTTGGATATTGAATATTGAAAATTGTCAACATAAAATGTGACTGTACATTTCTAAATCATATGCCATTGATAGAGTGTTATACAAAAAGATAAGTCTCCTGCCATCAGGGATTCCAATCTAGTATTATATTAAGTATAAAACCCTAATAAGCATAATCATCACAAGTAAAGATTGATTTTGTTGATCTGAAGGTGATTCACAAAATGATAAAAAATGAAATAATATAATAAAGTCAATTGAGGAGTAGTCCAAAGATAGAATTGAAGCTATGAGATCAATATATCAAGAAAGCCAAGATAAGAGAGGTTTACATGAAGAAAAGATGCCAGCTGTTTAGTGGTCAGCTATCAAATTTGTAAATATTAAAAAAAAAATGCCCTTTGGATTGATAAAACGGAGTCATTGGTGAAAAGAGAAACATGATATTTTATTGGAAATATTGAAGCCACAAATGTAGATTGGATTGGCCTGAAGAGCAAAAGTGAGAGAATTCTCATCTCTCATTAAAGGTAGATTTAAGACAATGGAAATGGTCGATAACACTACTACAACAAACTCCATCTTCAAAACATTGAAAAACAGAAACAAGATTGAAAAACAGAAAAATTTCTCATGAGATTCTATAGATACTAAATCAATCACAATATCATGTTTATATTAGGATGGGATTCAGAAATGTTGAAAATAAGAAACTGGAAAAACAGTACATAGTGAAACTAAACAAAGCAAACTAGTATAGATATTCTAATACATAAAAAATTCAACTTAAAGCATAAAGTTTTAAGAGGCAAATATGTATGTTTTGGAATAATCAATAATCCAATTGTGACCAAATGATATAAGAATTCTAAAAGAATACACACCAGTCAATATGGCTGATAGTATATAAAGAAAAACCAAGAAGAATTATAGGAAGTATAAACAAATTCACGCAAAACACCGAGAGCTTATAATACAACTCACTGAATAGTACGGTGAGTAATAATATGTGGGAGCAAGTATCCAGGAAGCACATAGTTTTGGAAAATATTAATACATGAGTAACACAATCTATCTAATGGGATGTGTTCATATGTAAAATACTTGTATATTATATATGATATATGTAAAAAACTCACACCAAATTGTAAGGTAAATGTTCGGTGAAGTGCGTATAAAATACTTCTCAAATTGATCACCGTCTAGCGCATGATGTAAGATTTAACAAATACCAAAGAACTGAAAAAAGAAAATGTAATCTCTTACAAGAATGAAGTTAAGTGTGATTCAAGACCAAAGAGATAATTAAAACCCCCTATGCGTATTTAATAAATAACTTTACGACAATACAATCTCCTAAGAGTATTTCATGAACAACATTATGATAATAAATTTGAAATTGCATATGAAAAGGGAAACTCTCTGAAACATACAAGGGAAAAAATGTGAAAATGAGAATAGTCCCATATCCATCAAGTAAATTTAAATTTTAATTGAAAATATTACCACAAAAGAAACTCTAGGCCCTGATGAGTTTACCATTGAATTAACCCATTTAATGAAGAAATAAAACATTTGCAAAATTTATAGGGAAATAAAACAATTTCATGAGACAGAGAAATAAATAAATTATTATATTGTTTGTGCATTATAATACAGTGTTCACTCTAAGCTTTTAGTGTTAGCTGTTGGAATAATGACAACACAGTCAAACAGAAATAGAAATATGCATCAAAATTCTACTGGTGCTATATATTTAATATATAGCAAACATGTTTACCATATATATAATACAAAACATTTCAGAACAATGCATGCAGATCTAGAACAGTCAAGTCATACTCCCTTAGCGTTGCTCCACTTGAATGATGTTATTTTTTCCCTCTGAAACAGTGTTACTGCTAGATGAAAGGAATAATAGTATAAATGGATATGGGGAAAAATAAACCAAGAGCAAAGCACATTTCTGCTACTTTTTCAATTACCTCAAAATTATATGAACTTCTTTTAATTTGTTAAAGACTATGTCATAGTATGTTAGAAGAGCATTTCTCTCATCAATTATATTAATACAGAAAATTTTATAATTCTAAGAACATGAATGCAAAGTATTATCGAAATCATATTTTGGGGATCACTATTATTTACTTCTGGAAATGCTGTGATCTCAGTGTGGTTTTCCTCTTAGGCATTCCTTTTTTATTGCTGATAATAGTACAAAATGGAGAGCTATCAATAACTGAATTCCAATGATTATGACATTGCATATCTTTCAGCTATATAAAGAAAAGCAAATTTTCAAATAGATTACTTATAGATCCATAGGAAACTATCTGAGTAAAAGTCATGTTTTTAAGTGAAACATATTCAAAGTTTTAGTAACTTATTAGCATGTTCACAAATTTATGTAATTCATTTATCCGTGAATTTTGAATGTAATCATATTGTAAAAGAGAACCAGAATTTTTTTTTTGTCACTCTATCTGACAGGTGCCTTAAGTACAAATTAGGTACAGCAGGGATTCTGTTTAACAGCTTATTACAGTCTGCTCAATCTGCTTCCTGATGAAATGCCTAAGCTTTTCTTAAAATTACACTCTTCGAAAATTCTTGTTTGCAATAATAAATACACAAAAGCATTGTAAACCAATAGCGCTGAAAATTATTACAATGTATTATCTTGTGCTTTTTGTCACCTACAATTAAATTGATGCCTATCATTTGTTTAATTACTATATTTAAAACACATTTGTAGTTGCTTCTACTCTCCATACTATTCTATCTATTCTTTCACTTTTCTAGTTTCACATAATAACAATGCTAGTAATAACTGACAGTCTACTCAGTGTGATTTTTAAGAAATAAAAAATGGAATATAGGCAGATCTGTGTTGTCTCTAGTGTGGATTTCGAAGCAATGGTTACATGGTAATAGAAAAAGCCTCACACATCGAGCTTTACTAAATAAATTAAATATTTATTCATGACCATTCCAAGAATGTGTCAAAATCTTTACTTGCAGTGGTATATACCAAATGAACTAACAAAGAAATAAACAAAAATATCTCAAAACCTTGGACATTTTTTAACAGACAAAAAAAGAAGTATCCAGTTTGATGCTATTATCAATCCATTCTTACACTTTTCTCAAATATGTATAACTATAGGTTATATATATAAAATTTATATACCTAAATATTTTATGTATTTATACTGGCCTTTATAAGTAAGTTTCTACAGAGCAATAATAGCAGCACATTTTTTATGCAAATTTTTCATAGCAAATATTTTTCATATATATCCTTTCATTCCATTATCATTAACATATCGAATGATTAAACTAAAAACCATTTTTTTCCTAAGTGCAATAAAGCACTGAAAGAGCAACAACATAAAAATAAGGGAAAATCTAACAATCTATAATGCTAAAACCAGAGCCTAAGATTTCTAACTTGCACTCTATTGAGTATCCCTCTGTATGAGCGAGGGTTCTAAATAGATACAGAACCAGCAGAAAATATATGTGTGTGTGTATCCACATGTATGTGCCTATGTAAATACCAACAGCTTTATTATAGGAATTGACTCATGTGACCATGGGAACTGGCAAGTCCAAGTCCAAAGGGACATCTGCAAATTGAAAACTCAATAGAGATAAAAGTGGTAACTTCAGGGAAAGCTGGCTGAAGTGGAGGCAGTGTTTCTGATATCTGAAATCTTCTTGCTCTGGCTTTAAGACCCAAACTGATTGGACAAGGAGTCACTTCCCACTGCTGAAATCAAACTCCTTTATTGATTGTAGATATATCAGCTCTAGACGCAATTGACAGAGTAATGATACAGATTTATTTATGAAATACCCTCACAGTACCAGTCAGGCAAGTGCTTGCTTGACCAAACAGCTGGATACAATAGCCCAGCCAAATTAACAGTTGAAATTTATCATCACATTCACTATAATGTATTAAAGCAAAGCTAATCAATCTTTACATTATAATAGAGTAAGAAATATGGATTAGTTCATTGGCATGCAAAAAAAAAAAAAAAATTCATTCCTGAAATGGAGGTAAAACAAACCCAGAGGTCCCATGTAGCACTTGTTTGAAAAACTCAAGTTTGAAATGAAATGGGAGAAAAGTATATGACTG
Organism: Tamandua tetradactyla; assembly: GCF_023851605.1. NCBI lineage: Eukaryota > Metazoa > Chordata > Mammalia > Pilosa > Myrmecophagidae > Tamandua > Tamandua tetradactyla. The sequence goes on from NC_135330.1 coordinate 150,745,143, forward strand.
CATATATATATATACACAGAGACACAATATTTGAGGGATTTATGGTATGCAGGATAAAGTAGATGTTGGATCATAAAAATTCTACATGTTATTTCAGTGGAATTACTAAGGGTACATTTGACTAAAATGTGGTATTATTCAAGGAACAGAGCAATTAAAGTGACGAAGAGTGACGAATATAATACAGAAATTGATCGACAAACAGTATTAGGCACCCTAAATTTTTTAGGCTTAGTTTGATTGAGGGCACTCTCTTTATATGATAAATTTACCACTATTCAATGCTACCAAATGGCTCTTTTAGCTCTTTTATTTATTTTGATTGTTTTTAATGTTTTATTGACCAAATCATGGATGGACTTTTCACCCATGAAATCGTAGTTTACCCAGTTTATATAAAAATCCACTACAATGCTGATAACATTTTTATATTTAAAATTATAGAAACCTTGACCAGCATCTTGCCATTAGCGTCATTGTCTTGTAAGATTTCTATTCTGTAGCAAGTTACTTCAGAACCTTTTTACACTTCCACACGACCGTAGTATTTGGTTCCTGGGGCTTCTACACTGTAGAGCTGAGTCAGACTAGGGTCCAGAGGAAGTTCTGAAATCTTGCTCCTTGTAGACAGGCGTTTCTGCAGGCTTGAAGAGGTATGGAAATAAATATGCAACGAGGGAGATGTTTGACTAATTCATCACATATTCTTTGTATAGTGAGAATAATTGGGGTGATTTACTGAATTGGACTAATAGAATAATAAGTGAAAGACATAATAATAACACATTACAGACAAGCCACCTCTATTAACAATGGACTAATACTTTCTTATATTTCCAAAAATTTTGGATATTTTTTATTGATGATGGAATTGGATTTGATATTAATGATTTCTGAGCAAACTTTATGAACATTATAATTGACATCATTTGATTATTTAAAATAGTTATCTATAAGTCTTTTCTTTTCCATGATAAAATTGTATCATATTATTTTTAAAATGCTTTTTGAAATCTTTCAAAATATTTCACCATTATTTTCACTATGTTTTGAACATAGAGTTAAAATTCACCCTGAAGTTAATCATGACAAATATATATTTTAAAGTTGGCATAATATCAATATACGCATTACTTTAGTAGTCTCCATCATGGAAACTTTTGAAACATTTCTTTTTTATGAGAAATATTACACACAACATTATTCGCTTTTATGAACCTCTTGCTAACTAAACCGCTAGAACTTTTGTAGTTAGATGGATTATTCTTAGACTATAATTCTTATTTGTGTTGGAATATTTTTTATTTCAATCAAGAATTTTTAAATAAATTTTAAAAATGCTGTTTTTGTCTTGATTCATTCATACAATACAGTAGTCTAGCAACTTCTGTTATTTTAGATGTCACAAGTATTTCTCCTGAGACATAAAGGTTAATATGTCTAAGACTGTTCTCATATAGGTGGTTTTCTTACAAAATAAGTTAAACATCCTGGAAATTTTGTGGAAATCCATAGATAATTTCAGTCAATTTTTTGGAATCCAGATTCCACCCCATATCCTCTGTTATGCCGGAGAAGGTGCTGTTTCTTCTCCAACTATGAATGCTCTTATAATGAATCCTGCTGCTAACCATTTCCAGTATACAGTTGCCACTACAAAGCTCCCTAATGAAACTGGGTGATGGGCTCTTGTCTCCAGAAACATGAACACTAAATTTCAAGTTACGGCTGGAGCCAAAGTTATGCCATAATACATTGCTACTGATACATGCTCATACAAAGTTGAAAACAGATGATTGAGTAATCACACATCAAAAGCTCCAGAACTTCAAGGTTTGCGTCCCTCTCTGGGAATCTGATATTCATCTCTTTTAAATATTTGTATGTTATCGTGGAAGGGATGGATGGTACGCATGCCTGCCTTTTTTTTTTGTCACAATATATTTTTGTTCATTAGCTCTATTCAGCAGACCTAGTTCTTGTCCTGTATGTCCACTTGCCCTTGTTTGCATGATTTGTAAGCACAGAAAACTAGTCATCTGTCCAGGAGTCCATTATACCTTTTTGAACATGAATCAAATGACTTACAGATCAAAACCTTACCTGGAGTATACAGAATTCTTACCTGAATGGGTAGACCAAGCCCCATGGTATTTGATTCTCTAGGATGTTAAAAATGCCCTGGAAGGTGATATGATTTATTACATACGATTCTTATTAATTACTTTGGAGGGCGTTTTTGAAGAGGGTGTGGATTCTGCTAAGGGAAAGATTGAACAAATAGCTTATATAAAATTGCATGGGGAAAAATGAGATGCATTAAAATACAGGAGAACCTCCCTATGATGACTGAATGTTGAGTGCAATTAGACAGACAGGTCTGTATATAAATAGAGATGAACTATGTAAGGGAATAGACCAAGATGATGGGCATGAGGAGGACTCCAAACAGTTCCCTCTTCTTATGAGAACAGGAGAGCAGATATTCTGGATTGAGGATTAGTTCAAGGTGCTGTTGGCTAGCACCATCTTAAAGTCCAGGGTAGTTCTTTGAAAAATATGCAAAGCAAGGACTTTTTTTGTTCAACAGTTGGTGGCATTCATGCACAAATTACGTATTACATGAGTATCTTGGTTTAATATTGTAATAATGAGACATTATGCAATCTGATAATGCAGCACCCTTCACAGACCAGCACCCCAGCCTCGGGTCACACCACTTGCAATGACATAACTATTCCATCTTCCTTACCACCAACAGAGTTTAGCTTTTGGTAACTAACTTAATGCTGGCACCATCTGTGCCAGTCTGAAGCTGTTATATACCTGAAAAAAGCCACACCTTTTCTCCTGATCCAATCTTCTGGGGGCAACCATGTTTTATTCAATCTTGATTCATTATTGTATGGTGGAAACCCTTTGATTGGACTCTTACCATGGAGATGTGACACCCAATTATGGGTGTGTCCTTTTAGTTTTTTTTTTTTTTTTTTGTATGCTGTATGGCAGGGGTTACATTTCATTCTTTTTCCATGTAAGCATCCTGTTATTACAGAACTCCTTGTTGAATTTTTGTTTGTTTGTTAGTTTCCCTTTGTTTGTTTGCTTGTTTAAAAAAGTGAATGGACCAGGAATTGAACCCAGTTCTCTCTCATGGCAGGTGAGAATTCTACTACTGAACTACCCATCCACCCCCAGGCATGATCTTTTGATTAGATGGAGATGTGACTCTGCACATTCAAGATGGGCCTTGATTAGTTTGCTAGAGTCCTTTAAAAGGGGAAACATTTTGAAGAAAGTTCAGAGCCAACACAAGACACAGACATTTGGAGATGTATAAAGAAAAATCCCCTGGGGAAGTTGTTTAAAACCAGAAGCTAAGGACCCCAGGAAACATCAACCCCATGCCTTCCAAGAGGACAGAGATGTTCTGGATCCATCGGCCTTTCTTGAGTCATGGTATGCATATCTAGACGCCTTAGTTTGGACATTTTTTATGGTCTTAGAACTGTAAACTTGCAACTTAATAAAATTTCTTTTTTTTTTTTTACATGGGCAGTCACCGGGAATCGAACCTGGGTCCTCGAGCATGGCAGGCAAGCACTCTTACCTGCTGAACCACCGTGGCCCACCCTAAAATTCCTTTTTAAAAGGATCATTCCATTTCTGGTAATATTGCATTCCAGTAGTATTAACAAACTTATACACCATCCATTTCATTTACCATGGCCAATACATTGATGTGCTTCAGAATCCAAATACTCTGTCATGTGGGCTGGCCATTCCTACTTTGACTAAAAATGAGTCTATTTATTTACCCATAGAACCAAGGAGCTGATGGAGTATGATGGTCACTTGGCAATCTGGTTATTAGCCAGATAGTACGGATATTTTCAGAAGAAATGGCCTTTTTTTTTTTTTATTACATATAAGCATCTAAAATTATGGGAAATGGAAGTGAAGTGAATGATCACTTATATTTGGAAGCCTCCAAGATTGGTATCATGCAAACTTCCCCAAATTCTTTGGGATATTACTCAAAAGTGTTGTTATCTTCTGCTAAAATCTTACTAGATCCACCACCCAGTACTGGATTTAGCTAGGAGATAGAAAGTAGTTGTAATGCCTCTTAATGTCACCATCCTCCTGCTAGCAGCCAGATGAATTCAGTAAATTATTAATACATAGTAATCTGCAATGAAACATTGTCAGCAATGTAATTTAAGAATTCAGAGTACAGTGTGGTTATTCCTTCTCCAAGACAATATTTTTCCCAATCTTTACAAGAAATTTGTGGCAATGCAAGAGAATATATCTAGTCTCTTATTTATTCAGTGTTATGCTCTTGAATTCCAGCCTTGGTACAATTTTTTTACTGGATCATGTACTCTTCGTGGGATACACTTGAATATAACTCATCCTTATCTCCCTTAACTGCACTTTATCTGTACCTTGCTGATGATCTCCCAGCCATTCCTAATTACTTTGTTCCCCTACAATTACTAGACTCATTGCTCTTAAGTGTTGAAAGCAAAGGGGTTATTTATGAAGTGAGGAATTATTTTTAGATGTTCCCTTTGGGAATTAGCAGGTAAATTGATTGGTAAAAAGTAACTTATTTTAGTTTAATTTCCTGCAGGCTCGCATCTGAGAAAATTAGCTCCTTAAAGACTTATGAAAATGTTTTCTTTTACTTTTTCTAAAAGACATCAGTTCTGGTCAGCTGTAGGTGTTGGTCAACAGGCTCCCAACTATGGTAAGAAAGAGGCTGATACTCCTTTCAGCATGAAGAAAGTGCAGTTGCTGCTAATTTGCACATAATATAGCTTCAAGACTGGAATCATGGCTGGGAAAAGTATGTTGCCTCCCAGAACATAAACACTGACCTAATAAAATAAGGGTGGAGAAAAGGTTTAGTCATTTCATATTATTATCATATTCTGTCCCTTGAAAGCACTAGGCTACACTAAGGGAAGGGTCAGTCTTATTCTAATCATGTAGTATAGAACCCCTAAACTAACATAAGGCTCTCATGGAATCTGACATAAACTCCTGCTAGAGTTTCATATGTTTTCCTAGAATGAATTGGCAATGGTAGCTCATACCTGTTATTGATCTTACTTCAATGCATTTCCCTAGATATTTTTCTAACTGTTTCAGTATGTGTGATCTCTGTCCACTTCCCAATGTATTTATGAGAACCACTGCATGATCAAATATTTTTTATAAAAAGAACAAAAAGAACAAAAGGTCAAAGCTTCATGATATATTAAAAGGTGCCCACTAAAATATTTTATTAAGTTTTGAAAAAAATTTACAAATAATGGCTATTTCTTCTATCTCTTAAAAAAGATTAAACACAATATGAAAAAGTCTTTAACAAAGCATTGAAAAATGAAAATCAAATTGTGTCAAACAAGTTAATGAAAAAGACCATTTTAATACATCAAGGGCAATAATACTGAGCAGAAAATTAGCATTTCTTGACGCATAACACTTGAAGTCACCCATTTCTACAGAAGCCAGCACTAACGTGTGATATTAAACAGAAGGGTATTATTTAAAATCTGAACATAGAGTTGTTTAACACCGAATCCCCACTCTCATTCCAATCAACCACAATGTGTCTGTCTTTACACAATTCTTCTTATTTATTCTCTGGAAAAATAGTCATATATACATTAAGTAAAGCAGGGAAACACATGAAGCATGGAACAAAACAAGACCAAATATAAATGTGAAAACTATTTGTAAGTTTGAGTTGAATATTTGAAAAATATATATGCATATATATATATATATATATATATATATATGGAGTCAAAAATACCGTATATATGGTATTTTTTGACTTTTTATATATAAGGAGTAAAATGAACAAAACTGGGGATTTTAAGCTCTAAGGAAAACTTTAATATATTACCTTTTATTGCGTTTGCTAATTATTATTTACTTAGTCATTGTAATGTAAAGAAAAACATTGGCTTAAAATATTTTATCAAATATTTTTATAACTTTAATGGGAATATGTGCAGAGCAGAGAAAGATGCAAAATAAGTAATTCTGTAATACCATAACAGGGATTCAATGGATTTGATTAGAATTCTAAAACACACACACGCACACACACACACACAAAACAAACAAACAAAAACTAAAAACTAAAATTAAGTCATACAGGAGGAGAGAAACCAGTGAAAATAACAATGTAGGGGAGTCCAAAATTCTGCTTCTCCATAAAAGCAATGGGAAAAAAAACAACTGGTGAAAAAAAATCCCTGTCCAACTTAATTAACTAACCTGGAAATTAACAAAGCTTCCAGTAATCCAGGGAACATTTATTCAAGAAAATAAGGCTGGATCTAAATATGAACAGTGAGCCTAACTTTCTCCTCAAAGAAAAAAAATACTTTACTGTAGGACATGCTAAATTCAAGTTGAACAGAAAGATGGAAATAACAAAATGAGAACAGAAATAAAATAGAAATTTAGAAATAAAGAAAATCAACCAAGTCAAGAAAGTTGACAAACTTTTAGCAAATAGTAAGAAAAAAACAGAGTACTCAAATTACTAAACTTAGGCAGAAAAAAAGGGAAGGGTATATTTACTCACTTTAAGAAATAGAAGATTTATAAGGAATAATCAGCAACAGTTGCATGCCAATAAATTAGAAAACCTGAATGAAATAAACAATTTCCTTGAAACACGTAACCTAGCAAAATTGACTGAAGAAGAAATAGAAAATCTGAATAGAGCAATATTTAAAGTGATTGAATTAGTAATAAAAAATCTTCCAACTAATAAAACATAAGACCAGATCATTTCACTGGTGAAAAAGTGTTCTGCTCCTGCATGGATTGTGGGAATGGGTGACAACACTTCTCTAAAGGATTTTAAAAGTATAGTCACTTCTAAGATATTAAGTTGCTATTAAATTTGTATTTATAGAGACGATATTAGGCTTTTAAAATGCCTTATGAATTAAAATTTCATTGTGATATATTAAACTTTGTTGCTTATTTTCGCCATGGTTTAAAGGCTTACATTGAAAATGTGTTTAGGCTCCAATCAATAAATACAAATTCAGGCTTAAAGTTAAAGATTTTGGTAAATATTACTCAAATAAGACATCATTGGAATAGCAAAAGTCTTGTGAATCAGAAGCAATATATATATATATAGTGGCATTTTAGTTTCCTAGGCTGCTAAAAGCAGATATCATGAAATGATTTGGCTTAAACGATGCGGATTTATTAGTTTTCAGTTTGAGTCTGAGAAAAGCTCCAAATTAAAGCATCATAAATGTGATGCTTTCTTCTGAAAGACTGGCTGCCTGCGATTCTGGGCCACTATGCCGCCAGGCACATGGCAGCATCCGTTGTTCTCTCCCTTCTCTTCCAGGTTTCACCAATCCTAGCATCGTACTGTAGTGGCTTTCTTCTCCCTCAGTACTCATTTAATTTACAAAGGGCTCTGGAAAAAGGATTAAGACTCATCCTGAATGAAGTGGGCCGTACCTTAACAGAAGTGATCTCATCACAAATCTGACTTACAACAGGTTTATACCCATATAAATTGATTGGATTTGAGAGCACACATATTTTTTTTCTGGTGTACATATAGCTCCAAAATTCTACAAGTGATATCTGAAAGCTGTAACTGGTTTAATTACTCTAAAATCAAAATAAAGCAAATCTCAGTATAGCAATAATATCAACAAAATGTGGAGTTTTCATGGTCAGGAGTATGCCTAAAAAAAGAAAATCTATTTTATTTTTTGTTAATAATACTAAAATATATAAAAATTAAATATTTATTAATATGCATAGTGTTGCAATAGAGAAACATAAAAAACTTTCCCTAAATCAAGACGTTTCCTAAGTAAGAATGGTTTCATTTGAAACACTGATTCTTAAAATACTGTTTTCCCCAATATACGGTATATACTAATTCATTGGCCAAATAAATTTGTATACTTAAACTAAAAAAAAAAGGTTTACATGTGGATAAGGACTATCAGTACATTTGAAAAGGTAGAGAAAATGAAATTGCAAATATCCATCAATACATTTTCTCCAAATTTAGATATAATTGCTGTAGATTAAGACTATATTAAGAATCTATATATGAAAAATATTTGAATTTATACAGAATAAAGAATAATATAGATATGAAAAATGTGTTCATGAAAGCATATTCTTGACTATGAAGAATGCTTATAGCATATTATCTTTATTTAGGTCCCTTTTTTATCTGACCCTTCTTGAGTGTTCCTTTCTTCTATATATATTTTTTACTTCAGTAGTAAGAAGGAGAATGAGAAGTAAAAATGAATGATGCAAAACAAATATAACATATTAAAATGCTCTTTTGAGTGTAATATCACAATATACTTTTTACTACAACTAAATACTCTAAAAAAGACCACTGAGTGAAGAGATGAGCAATTTAGCAAAATGACCATTTGGAAAAATTTACTTTTGCAAGATGATCTTTCAGCAAATTGGTAATTTTTAAATTAGCTCATATAATAATCTTTCGTTTCTATTAAAATAAGCCTCTACCCATACAACAATTCTGTAAAAGAAAACCTGGTCCCTATAATTTAATAAATGTTCATTTTCATAACAGTGCTTAGGGCAATGATTGAAGTTTATATAATAATCTACCATTAAACATTAAGAGAAATAAATTGAAAACAATGAGATTTTTTTTAAAGATGTCATTGGAAATTTAATCCAATTATAAAGCAACATTTCAGCTAAATTAACACGTGACTTTATTTTGACAAAGGAGTTTATTTTTCCAAGAACTTATTTACTTTTCCTCCATATTTACAATTTATCATAAACTGTGCTCCATGTACCACATTAGCATTGGTTGACAGTTAGGACTGAATAACTTTTCATTGGGAAGTATGGTTTTGAATGATCCCCCTGAAAGTTCTATATTTCCTCCCTTTGTAGGAAATAAACATCATACATAAAGACCACGTGCACACATGCACAAGCACACATAGTTGATGACTTAGAACGTTTTAAAAATATTTGAAATCTAAATTCATTAATCACAAATGTCCTTAAATAAAATAAATAGAAATTTTGAATTGCAATGTATGAATTATTTCGAAATGGATTAGGTAAAAGTAAACATTGGTCTAGTTTCCAATTAATTCTATTCCAGTTTTTATTTTGTTGACACAGTAAAATAATCACAATTTCAGGGTCGCATGTACCAATTGTACTTGCACTGCAGTTATGTAGACTACTTACATTTGTAATATAATTCTGAATCATTGTATATGAACAGTTTTTCAATATTTTCACCTTTTGAGCACTGTTTATATTTAGTAGCACATTAAGGATCAGTTGAAGATTTTCTCATTGGCTTTTGCCTAAACACACACACCACAGATTTAAAAATGCAATCACAAGGAAGCACATGTATGCAAAACACACAAACACACTCATATACTTGCTAATATCTCCGTCAAATTAAAGCTGCAGAAGGTCTACTCCAGACAGGGGATTAGAATCAGCTGAACTCCACAGCACTTGCTATTTTTGAAGCCAGGCTGAGGGAGAAGAACCTACTTGAAGCATTCCTTTCTCAAGGCAGAAGGCACAGGAGAATGAGAATTTCCTCTCCTTTAAGACAGAGAGGTTAACAAACATTTCACAAAGCATATCTGACAAGCCAATAAGCATCAGAAACCTTCCTCAACATTTTTTCATCAAGAAAACCTAAATTAAATGCATAATAAGAGGTCCCTACATCTACGAGAATGGATAAAATTAAAATACTAGCAAGATCAAGTGGTGGTGATAATGTGGAGCAACTCAAACTCATATGCTGCCTGAGGAAATGGAAATTGTGGCAAATATTTTCAAAAAATTGTTAACATAAGCTTCATAAGCTAAGAACTGTCTGTTTTACAATTTCACGCTAAAGTATTTTCTCAATATAGATGTTGATTTGACAGCTCAAAGACATGATAGGAATGCTTGCAGCAGCTTTGTCCATAAGAACCAAGAACCGGAAACCACCTAAATGACCATAAGTGAGTAAATATCTTGTGGGATATTTGTAGAATACATTATCAAAAATTTTTGTGGGCTATCTTGGAATCCATCTTACTTTGGATAAGCCACTTGCCTTAACATTAAACTTTGGTCTAGATAATAAGCACCTATACAGCCCTGGATAATAAACTCTCCCATAGCCCAAGCCCATATCCTTGGCCACCAGCTACAAAACCAAACACTTCTCCCAAAATCTGCAGCTGGTTCCAAAGGATGCAGTAACCATCCCCACCATCTTTGGTCCCCCAGTCCCTTCCTTCAGCACACATTTATTTTAAACTAACCAATGCTTGACTTCTATGGGAAATCTATAACCTCCATCCCTGGACCACAGTAAAGCCACAAGGCCAAGCACTCTCACTCTGCGTCTTTCCCCACCTGCTGGTTGAGCAATCCAAGCCAATCACACTCCCCATTGGCCCCTCATGGCACTCCTCACTCTCTGGGACCCATGAGCAACACACTATCTCTTCTCATGCCTTATGGCCTCATACCCCACTGTGTCAGACCTGACCTCCACCTGTATTCAAATTAAAATCCGACTTTAGTTTGAAATACTGCTACACACATACACACATCATAAATGGATCTAACATACATAAAGGTGAATGAGAAAATCCAGGCCAAAAAAGAGTATACTGTATTATTCTATATAAATGAAGTTCAAGATCAAGCAAAATTGATAAATATTTATTTGTGGGGGTTATGGTGGTGTTGTCTGAGCAGGGGCTTGAGCCAATCATTCATATTCTGAAGATACTGTATACATTGATCTGGGTAGTACATATTCCTTGTTTAATACATATGCACCTCGATCTGGGTGTATACTTAAAACTCATTGCACTATACACTTAGGATTGATGCAGTTTATGTCACAATACAATGTACTTTAAAATGAAAAATTTTGTTAGCCTATATAATATAAAAGTACAAATCATATTTGTTTAAAGAGTAAAATTAAAAAGAAGGAAAATAGAAGAATGTAAGAAGGCAGGAGGGCACTGAGCAAGCTAGAGGGAATTAGGAAGAGAAAAATCTGTGATCTTTAATAACAGACAGTGTGTTATTCAAATTGGTGTAGTAGTGAATCATGTCATCTATTTTACCTCTTCTTTTATATGGACTGGGAGTGAGACATGTTCTGATAAAAATAATGTGCATGAATTGATGCCATGTAAATGTGATGCTTCCCTTAAGCTGTCATGTAAGAACCTGAGACAGAGAAACCAATAGTCACATTGTTAAGTTCTGGGTGGACCTGGGTTTGGGGAGAAGAGAATATGATTTATTCAAGTATACATTCTCTACTGTCCTTTGCTTGGTGCCATGATTTACCTACTACCCTCTAATGTGGCTGACAGCTGAGTCTCATGCCTCCTGGTTCAAACTCTGAGGAATAAATATTCTGCCTTCTGTCAGGTGATTTTAGAATCTAGGAATCTTACTGCTTCCGAAACAAAACTTCAATAGATACTGTTCAGCCTCCTCATACCTCCAGAAGTACATGGTGCTTTGATTTCTTAAGCATTTTGGGATGTTTTCAATATATCTCAAAGTGATTTTTATTAATTTCCTCAGCTGACTCTGTTTTCTTTGCTAGTGAAGTCAGATGTTACTAGCCCAGATGCTTTCCATAGGTCTTTTATAATAATGTCTCTCAATAGTTGACATCCCTTTTCATCTTCCTGCTCTGTTTTAAAAATCATTGCTTTCTTCTTCTTTCTTTGCTGTCATATGACTTTGTTGGGATGAAGAAAATTAGATAAATACAATAGGCATATTATTCACAATTTGTCTATTATAGGTAAACTTTTTAGATAGAATATATTTGGTATAGGTAATAAATTATTCACTTAAATTTGCTGTACATGTATCAGTACCGTAATAATTAACACTTCCTCTGAAAACTCACCATATTTATTATGTGACTTCATAAATATATACACAATTTGGTTTTACTCATTAATCAAAATCCTCCAGTACCTTCTCACCACAATAGATTATTTGAAAGTTTCTTCTTTAGCTATGCCATAGCACCTTTAAAAATATATTTATTATGGAAATTTGTTCAGTTTATATAAATATCAATTATTTTGCAAAATCTATTTTTGATATAAGGATATTTTTGTACTTAGGGCCACTGTTTGTTCTCTCATTTTTACTGGTGACTTCTGTTATATTTTAGACCAAATTTTCTTTTATTATGTTCTAAATTTTTTCGTTGTATTAAATTACTGATTTTGTTTATTTGTTTTATCAAAATAATTTCTGCTGTTATTTTTTTGTTTTACTTCCTTCATTGGCTCAATGTTTATTATATTCTTTAACGTCTTGAATTCTATGCTTAGATCCTTAATTCTTGGACTTGCTTTTTTTTTTAATTGATATATTTAATACTTTAGGTCTCCTAAAAATGAACAGTAGTAGCTTCATCTTATACACTAATAATTGATAACATTGTTGTCTCTCAGTCCTTTCATTTGAATCTTTTCAAATTTGTATTTCTTTAAGGATCATAAATTTTGATAATTATACATTAAATTTCTAGATACATAAAATGTATTTTCCCATTAGTTTCTAAGTTTCTTGCATTGACAAGAAGTATAGCGTCATGTTTATCATTAGCTCTAATTTACTCATTTTCTGAATTTCAGTTATTTATGTAGCCTTAAAATTGTGTTTGTGTGTGTGTGTGTGTGCACATATATGTAGGTGAAAAAATTTTTCAATTTGTATATGCAATTTTAAATAATTCATATGCCTCTTTGTTATAGTCATAATTGTTTCTTGATTTAAAAAAAAATAGAATGCTATTTCATTTCTGATGGTTGATTATTTCTTTTTATTTCATTAGAGTATTCCACATTATGTATAGGACCACTAAAGTATAGAAAATGTATTTTCCATTCAAATCTAACTGGAAATGCAAAGAAAAATCAGAGGATCCTAGTCTTAACAATGTAAAGAAATATCTTGAGAACATAAAAGACTTGTAGAATTTGTTTAGGGAATACATGATACTGAATTAGTCATTATAGCATTTAATAGAGAAAATGTAGTATGTACAGAATATTTAAGGTGCTATGGGCATAGACATTCAAGTAGATAAAGGTGGAACTATGTTTTTGTCATATTTTACTTATTCTCTATTTTCTTATCATTAAGCAAGGTCTTAGCCATTCCTATGCAAGATTTTAAGACATTCATTATTAAATATATTTTTAAAGATTGATTTTTACCTCCTCTAGGCAATTATTATTCGTATTCTTCAAATTATAGCTTGTACTGCTTGCTTGGTTTGAGAAATTGCATATACTCACAATGTACCTGCTATAGAAAAATTTTCTACATAAAATGCATTGATGTAATAAATAAATTAGCCACTTAAATTTGCAACACATGTATCAGTAATGATAAATAACCCTTCTTCTCTAACCATACAGATTATGGGTTTGCTTATTAGTCAAGATCCTCAGGGGACCTCTGGTCAGCCAAGATGTGGCTTAAGATGTTCCATGTGCTATTCCCCTAAAAAGCTTTGAAAGCAAACACTGGTGGAGGTATCTTGCTCAAAATGCCACTGTGAAGTGAGTTGCTATATGGTCCATCATGGGAATTCAGGCTCAGATTTCAACAAATATTTTCATCAAATGTCGACTTTATTACTTACCCAGCACACAGGGTCCAAAGGAGCAGGTGAAGAGATATGATCATCATGGGCCCTTGAGATATCATCAGCTGCCTGGGTCAAGCCAGTGAATGACAGTTCTGCTGCCCTACATTGTGTCAGAAAGGAAGGACGTTTGTGCTGCTCAAGTGTGGGATACTTATATACCACAAGAAGACGAGGTCTTGATGCTGAACAAAGTGCATACACTAAGCAAACTTTGTTCACAGTTCTAACTCAGATAAGAAGCTAGGGATACTTGGTCTTATTTTTGGATTCAGGCATGTTCATGTTTTTCCATTACACCGAATGCCCCCACCATGCCACCCCCCTCCAGAATCAAATACAGACATTTGGAACATGTACACACATTTGAACAAGGGGGAAAAGCAAAGCAGTAGGGGAGGGCTGAGAAATAGCCATTGAGGGTATAATTTTTCCAATACACCAAAAACAATTCAAGGTTTGCAGCAAGTAAGCTAGTGCCAAATGAAGACAATATAGTTTTAAAAACTGTAGGAGCAGCTTTTGGCACCTTTATCGATACCCTTCCACACTCTCTCCCCAGTATGGTGGGGAGCTAGCCTTCACTCCTTATAAGCCCCTGGCCCTACTACAGAAGTAGTAGAGTAACAACTATGTTCCTATTAAGAATCTCATATATCTGTATCAGGTAGATGCCTGAAAGATTGAATCAGGAAATTCCTTGTTGTTTCACCCTTCCACCCTCTGAGGTGGCCACAGACATAGCAAACTCATGGACAGATAAAGCAGTAAAACAAAGAATTAAGTTAAAGGGACCTTGGGCAAATGATTAACTGCATTAAATCATAGAATGGAGTACCCAGGTAGGGGAGCATATTCTATTTCACTTGGACCAGAGAGGGGATGGAAATTCCTGTAAATGGGGAAATTCTTAAGGTGAAGACCAAGCACAAGCCCCAAACAAGAAGCAGATTCACTGCATATTCACCTCTGGCTGACTTTTTGATAGGTGAGCTAAATTCTGAAGGATACCATCAGCCAAGCAGAGCCAATTTGCAAAAACTGTGAAACTAATTTTTTCCTTTGGTTTTTTTGCTTTTATTAGTTCCTGGCATTAAAAGAAATCTGTCATATTACAATGAGGATGCAAACTTAGTGAAAAGACAGATCAAGAACTAAGTCACACAGTTGACACATTAAAATATTAACATAGATAATGTGTAACAAAGAAAGAAAGAAGAGATGATGGTCTATTTAAAAGTATGAAACAAAAATACAGAAACAATCAACAAGAAGGGGCACATTTTTGACATACTAAACAAAGACTTTAAAAAATCTTACATATGATCAGGTACATAAAAGAATATATAGATATCAGGAAGATACCAATAAAAGGTATTAGAAAGGCAATGATTAAACAATATGAGAAATTAAAATAAAGAGAAGTTCTAAAAGGAACTTATTAAGAATTCAGTGGAGGCTGAAAATCCACACTGAAGAAGTTGAGTGCAGTTCTTCCTGCCCTGCTCAGTTGTGGAAATGTTGGAGAGAGCATCTTTTAATCCAGGGAGTGCACTGGGCATGGCACAGGAGGAAAAATTGGGATTTGAATTTTTCTTATCCATATTTAAAAGGGTAGAACTGACTTCTGGGATGATGTTGGAATAGGTAGGCAGAGTTCAACCATACACCATGGAACAACTAGATACTGGGCAGAAAATGACAGGGACAGTGGTTCCAGGGTATGGATGACAGAAGACAGACTTTTAAATTATATAGAGAGCATCTATATGAAAAAGCAGAAAAATTACAATTGAGAGAATGGGTTGAGTTTATTCAACTCAACCTGGAGCAGGTTGCTACACGTAGGCCAGAGTGAGTGTTGAAGGAGCAGCTTGCTCCCACACTCCCATCTCTGCAGCCAGCTGGGAAGACTGCAGTCAAGAAGAAGTGGGCCTGGGGAAGAGGTGGCCATATAGTGACATCTGCGGGGACAAGGAAAGTGTACTCTAGCAAACTGCCTTTCTCCCCAGACTTTCAGATCTTCCATTAGAGTGGCATCTTCCACATGTGGACTCAGCCTTGGTTTAACAGGAAATTGCTGATAAAGTGCAAAAGGAGGCCTTCAATGAATACCCAAGCAACTGCTAAATCTCAGATGAGGGAGGGACATCAACTTTTAAAATTACCTTATAAAGATAATCAAATGCCTGGGAATCAACAAAAAATAACTAAGCTTATGAAGATGCAAGAAAATATGGTGAGGTCAAATAAGCAAATTAAAAAGCTGGAGGAGACACAGAATTTAGAATGACTAATGAAAGATGCTCATACAATCTCCTAAATAGCTGCAGTGGGTTGGCTAAAGACATAAAGATATCAAGAAGACACTAGAAGAGCTTAAAGAAGAATTCAAAAGAATTAATAGAAAAATAGTAGATCTTTCTCTTGATGGAATTTATTATAGATCAAATTAAAAAAATAATAAACCACGCACAAATGAATAGATACTGTATGACTCCACTTTTATGACTGCAGTAAAGGTAAAATGGGAAGCTTATCATGCAGAATATAGGGATTTAGAGATACACAGAAGCTAGAGATGGGTGAAGGGTTAGCTAATAAGGTTGAGGGAATAGATAAAAGGGAAGGCAGTTCACTAGTGGGTCTATAAGTAATATTACCGTATTGAAGGTGAACATGATTGAAATGGGTTGTATAGACCTATGTGTCCAATTGATTAACACTAAAAATATAAAAAAGTTCTTGCATGAACTACTTCATACGTATGATTCTTGTACTAAGAGAGTTTAAGTTCAGGGTATAGGGTAAAAACTGCTATTGCATTCTATAGGCTATGGTGAAGAGGAAAACATCAGCAGTACCACAGCAACACCAGGGGTAAATAATGGGGGTAGGGACAAGAGTTAAAGGAAGGTTTAGATTTCTTATTTGGTGAACGTGTGTTTATTGGTTATCTTTCTCTTGGGAACAATGAAATTATCTAAAATTGAGAATGTTGGTGGACCATGGATTTCAGGCATTATACATAATGCCTAATGAATGCAGGTTGCTGAAGGATGCACTGACTGAGAAGTATATTGGTGAATAATGGTGTATACATATGATTAAATATTGTGCTCCTACAAAAAGGAATGACGTTGTGAGGTATGCAACATTGTGAATGAGCTTGTGGGACAGTTGATTAAGCAAAATAAGCCAGAAGCAAAAAAGCAATTGTTGTATGGTTTCTTTTAGAAAATGCGTATATGAAAACAGGGGCCTAGATTGTAAGCTCTAATAGCAGATACATTTAGTCCAGAGTGGTAACAGTTATTTTGGATTTTGAGAGGCTATTTTATATATGTATAACCTGATGGTTAGAGATAAGAATCAAACCAGTTAAGTCAGGGTTAAGGTAATTCAGAACACAAGGGTATGGGGAATATTGTACATATTTCACAACCTGACCTACTCTTTGAGACCAAAGAAAGAAAGTTTTATTTTGTCCAGGGCCTAAATTTTCTGTAGCACATACTCTAATTCAACCAGTCTGGATAACTCATTTAGAATAAGAATGAGGGCCTTTAAACTTGTATAGCTTAATATAATGCCTGGAGGCATCCAAGAATATATTAAGAGAAAATAAAAAAAGTATTAACAAAGTCCCTTGAGGGATGGGAGAAAAAATATGTAACTATTAAACTTTACCACTGGGAAAACACCTGATACTGTGTCAAACATTAGGGACACCCTAATCAATAGGCCAAGACCTTGATCTTGAGGCTTGCTCTTGTGAATCTCATGTATGCAGCAGAGAGGTTTAGCTTGGCCACAGGTATGACTAAGAGTTACTTCTGGAGGACCCCTTTTGTTGCTCAGATGTGGCCTCACTCTCTCTAAGCCCAATCTTTAGTTGAAATCATTGCCTGCGATGTGATGTCCAGGGGTGAAAGTTTCTCTGGCAGCATGGGAGATGACTCCAAGGGACGAGTCTGGTCCTGGCACTGTGGGATCAACAATGCCATTCTGACAAAAAGGGCGAAAATAAGTATAACAAATAAGGTATCAGTGGCTGAGAGAGTTCAAACAGAGTTGAGAGGCTACTCTGGAGGTAATTCTTACACAAGCTTCAGTTAGACAATGCTACCTATCATAACTTGCCAAAATCCAACCAAAACCATTTCAACTGATCCTAAAGAACACTTAGGGCAATATATAAGATTCTACAAAGGGTCCATGAGCTAGGGCAACTTTCCAGAAACCTACAACCTCCAGATGGGTCCCTGGACCAAGTGAATCCTGAAATCTAGAGGGGTCAGCCTCTCCAGAACATTAGCTAGTTCCTACCACATATTATTGACAACCCCTTCCAAAATGAAAAAGATAGAATGGGCATAGCTCAAATATCCCTAAGAGTAGGAAAAAAATCAAAGGTGATGGTGGAGTTAAACAGAGAAGATAGAGTTTAACAAGCGAGTATGATTGCCAAATCATTATATTGATATTTCCTTTAGTCTTCAGTATCTTAGAGCAGCTAGAAGTAAAAGCCTAAAATTATGGAACTGTAACCCATTCCAAACTCTGAAATCTGTTCTACAAGCAATTGTTGTGATGTGCTTTGAAATTTATTGCTTATTTGTATATACGTTAATTTTTACAAAAAGAAAAAAAAGTTGATCATGATGATAAAAAATATATATTTATCTCTTCTAACCTCCAATGTTCAGTATCTTAGAGCAGTTAAAATGAAAATCTGAGAGGATCGTGTGGTAGCCCATGACAAACTCTGGGATCTCTCCTGGTACTACTTGTTGACGAGTACTTTGGAAACTATTGCTTTTTTCTTTCTTTGCTTTGTATATATGTTATACAATAACAAAGTTTAGAAAATACATACTAGAGACACACAACATCAGATTTGAAGAGATAAAAGAAAGAATACGTGAACTTGAGGACAGGGCAACTGAATTCAAATACACAAAAGAAACGGTGAAAAAAATTTACAAATTGAATTGAATCTCAGATAAATGATGGACAACATGATGCATGCAAATATAAGAATCATTTTGGTGTCCCAGAAGGAGAAGAGGAGAGTAAATGTTTAAGATTATTTGAGGAGATAACTGGGGAAAACGTCCCAAATTTATAAAAGATAAATATGCAAATCAAAGAAGCCCAACAAATCCAAGATAGAATAAATCCAAACAGACCCACCCCAAGACACATACAAATCAGACTGTCGAATCCTGAAGAGAAGGAGGGAGTCTTCAGAGAAGTAAGAGAGAAGCGATTCGCAACATACTAGGGAAGCTACATAAGACTAAGTGCAGCATACTTGCTGGGCATCATGGAGGTAAGAAGGCAGTTGTACGATATATTGAAGATTCTGAAAGAGCAAAATTGCCAGTCAAGAATTCTTTATACAGAACAGTTGTCTTCTAAAAGTGAAAGAACGTTTGAAATGTTCACAGGCAAACAAATGCTGAGAGAATTTTTTAAAAAGAGACCTGTTCATCAAGACATACTAAAGGGAGTTCTGTCAGGAAAAAATAAAATGAAATAGAAGACAGGTGAGAAAGGTCTGGAGAAGGGCACAGAATTGAAGAATATTAGTAAGGGTAACAAAGGGTAAAAAGAGAGAGAGGAAAAAAGAAAAAGATCTGAAAAATAAAATCGAAAGGATAAGATTGTAGATTCAAGAGCTACCTTCATGGTAATGACTTCGTATGTTGGTGAACTAAACACTCTGATTAAAAGATTATCAGAATGGATTAAAAAATACAACGCATCTGTGTACTATTTATGAGACTCTTTTTAGATCTAAGCATAAGAATAGATTGAAATTGAGAGGATAAAAAAAAGGATATTCCACACAAGTATAGCCAAAAGTAAGCAGGAATAGCTATACTAATATCAGACAAAATAGGTTAAATGGAAAAATGTCATGAGAGACAAAAAGAACTACATATTAGTGAAAGAGACAATTCACCAAGAAGAAATAACAATCATAAGGAACTCCAAAATACATGAAACAAACATTGACAAAAATGAAGGAAGCAATAGACGTTCTACAAGAATAGTGGGAGACTTCAAAACACCATTCTCTTCAATAGATAGAACAACTAGACAGAGGATCAATAAGGAAATGGAGAAGCTAAACAATGTGATAAATGATTTACACCTAACAGACATATATAGATTGTTACACTCAAAACACCAGGGCATATTGTCTTCTCTAGTGCTCATGGAATGTTCTACAGGATAGATCATAAACTGGGGCACAAAACAGGTCTTAATACATTTTCAAAGGATTGAAATTGTTCAAAGCACTTTCTCTGACCACAATGGAAGAAAGATGTAAATAATAAGCACCAAACAACCAGAATGTCCACAAACATTTGAAGATCAAATAACACACTCTTAAACTATCAGTGGGTCAAAGAAAAAATTGCAAGAGGAATAAGTAAATATCTGGAGATGAATGAAAATTAAAATATATCATATCAAAATTATGGAATGCATTAAAGGCAGTGGTGAGAGGGAAATGTATTGCCTTAAATCAGTGTCTTAAAAAAGAAATAAAAAACAGAGCAAAAATTGAGGATTTTATTCCTCATCTGGAGGAACTAGAGAAAGAACAGCAGAGTAACTCTAAGGCAAGGAGAGAAGAAAAATAAATATTAAAGCAGAAATAAAGGAAATGGAATACCAAAAACAATAGACAGGATGAATTAAAACCAAATAGAGAACAATAGAGAGAATCAATAAAATGAAAAGTTGGTTCTTTGAGAAAATCAATAAAACATTTCAAAAAAAACTAACACCATCCCTGCTCAACTGCTGCCAAAAAAAATTGAAGGAAAAGGAATATGGAATACTCCCTAACTTATTTTACGAAGCTAACATCACTCCAATACAAAAAATGGATAAAGACATTACAAAAAAGGAATACTACAGGCCAATCTCCCTACTGAATATAGATGAAAAATTCTAGACAAAATACTTGCAAAATTGAATCCATCAACACATTAAAAGAATTGCACACCATAATCAAGTGGAGTTTATTCCAGGCATGCAAGTGTGGTTCAATATAATAAAATCAATAGATGTAATACAACGCATAAACAAATCAAAAGGAAAATCACATGATCATCTCAATTGATGCAATAAAAGCATTTCATACAATTCAGCATCCTTTTTCTGATAAAACTCTTCAAAATCTAGGAATCAAAGGAAATTTCTTCAATATCAGAAAGGTCATATATGAAAAACCCAAAACCAGCATCATATTCAATGATGAGAGCCTGAAAGCCTTTCCCTAAGATCGGGAGCAAGGCAAAGATGGCCACTGCCACCATTGTCACTCACACTGTGCTAGAAGTTCAAACATTTGAGTCTACCTGCACAGAATGGAGAAGAAATAGAAGATGTTCAAGGGCAAGTAATGACTAAAGACACTGAATCGGTAATCAAAAGTATCTCCCCCCAAAAAAGGACTAGTAGACTTAATTAGTGAGTTTTACCAAATATTGCAAGAATTAGAAAATCCTGTTCAACTCTTACAAAAAAACTGAAGAAGATTCAGTTAGAATCAATTTCTAACTGATTCTATTAAGTCAACATTACCCTACTACCAGGCAAAGACATCACAAGGAAATAAAATTACAAAATATAAATGCTAAATCCTCAACAGAATAATAACAAACAAAATTCAACAGCACATTAAAAGAATTACACACTGTGATCAAATGACATTCATCCCAGAAAATCAGGGGTAGCTCAACATAAGGCAATCAATTAATGTAACACATCACATAATTAGAATAAAGAAAAATGAAAAACATGACTATTTCAATGAATGCAGAAAAGGCATTTGACAAAATCCAGTACCCTTTTTTTTTTTATAGAAACACTTATAAAATTGTATATAGAAAGAAATTCCTTTAAAATGATTGAGGGCACATATAATAAACCCTCAGTAATTATCAAATTCAATTGTAAATAGATGAAAGCTTCCATTTAAGATCAGGAACAAAATAAGAATGCCCACTATCATCAGTTTTTCAACATTTTACTGGAAGTTTCAGCCACAACAATTAGCTAAGAAAAATTTTAAAAAAAAGATGTCTGTGTAAAGGAAGAATTAAAATTTCCACTGTTTGCTGTGATATGATTCTGTATAGAGAAAATATTGAAAGACACACCATAGTGTTGAGAGTTAATAAACAAATTTAGTCAAGTGGTGAGTTACAACATTACCACTCAAAAATCAGTAGTGAATCTATATAACATTAATGAATAAAGTAAAGAGAAGTTTTTAAAAAAAAATCTCATTTACTATAGCAGCTAAAAGAATCAAAGCCATAGGAATAAATTTAATCAAGGACACAAGTACACTTACTTGGAAAACTACAAACCATTACTGAAATAAATCAAAGAAGATGTAAATAAATAGAAGGACATTCCATAGTCTTAGTCTGGAAAGCTAAATATGATTAGAATATCAATTTTATACAAAATGATTTGCAGACTCTATGCAACTCCATTCAAAATTCCAAGTCTTCTCTTCAGAAATGGAAAAGGCAATCATCAGATTTATATGGAAGGAGAAAGGGCTCCAAATGGCCAAAGTCATCTTGAAAAAGAAGAATAAATTGTAAGACTTATACTTCCTGATCCTAAAGGCTTTTCAGTGTAATAGCATGATTTTGGTACAGAGACTGTTCCAGAAACAATCCAAATATTGTGTGCAGAGTTGAGAAATTAATTACATTTCATTTCTAAGGTAAATTGAGTACTCAAAGAACAATGAGTTTATGCCACAAAATATCATACCGAAAGCTTAAGTCTATTTGGAGAAATATAAGGTAAGGAATAATGGAAATAATCAAAAGGATGACTAATAAGATTTTAATTATACAACCATTAAAAATTATTCTAGGGTGGGCCACAGTGTCTCAGTGGCAGAGTTCTCACCTGCCATGCCAGAGACCCGGGATTCAATTCCCGGTGTCTGCCCATGTATTTAAAAAAAAAAAAAAAAATCTGGTAGATAATATCCAGGTATCTGAAGTGAAAAAAATAAACCAAGACTTTAAACTCTAGGTCCTAAAGCAGAACAAAACAAAAGAAAAACAACTTATTACAAAGCTAAAGTAACCAGAGCAGCACAGTAATGTTAAAAGGACAGACATAAGACTGATGGAATCAAATTGAGGGCTCAGAAACAAACCCTCACTTCTATGGCCAAATGATTTCTGACAAGGGTGTCAAGTCCACTCTATGGGGAAAAAACTGTTTCTTCAACAAATGGTACCGGAATAACGCGATTTCCAAATGCAAAAGAATTAAGGTGGACTATATACTAAACCAACTCAAAATGGATCAAAGACCTACCTGTAAGTTCAAAAGGTATTAAACTACAAGAAGAAAAGATAAAGAAGTGTCTTCAAGACTTTGTATTGCACAGTGCTTTCATGAGCAATAAAAGAAAAAAATTTTAATGGGTTTTCATCAATACTAATTTTTTTTTCTACAGCATAAAAATTTTCGTTAAAGTGAAAAGACTAAATACCAAATGAGAGAAAATATTTCAACAAAAATATATCTAATAAAGGTTTAATATCCAGAATCTATAAAGAAATCCTACAACTGATCAGCAACAAGACACTCAACCCAAATGAAAAGTGGGCAAAAAAATTGAACAGAATTTTCTACAAAGAGATATACAAATGACCAATAAGCACATAAAAATATGTTCAGCATCATTAGTAAGTTTTTTTAATGTAAACCAAAACTACAATGAGATACCATTTATACCCACTAGAATGGTTATTAATTTTTTTAAAGGAAAATAAGAAGTGTTGTGAGAATGTCAAGAAATAAGAACCCTCTTTCCTTGTTGGGAATGCAAAATGGTGCAGTCACTTTGGAAAAATAGTTCAATGTTTCCTCAGAATGTTAAGTATAGATTTGCTATATAACCCAACAGTGCCATTTCTAGATGTATGACCAAAACAATTGGCAGCAGGGATTCAAAAAGATATTTTTCATACTAATGCTCAAAGCACTATTATATACAATTGTCAAAATATGGAAGCAACCCAAGAATATATCAAACAATAATGGATAATCAAAATGCAGTATGTGCATACAATGGAATGTTATTCATCTATAAGAAGGAATGCAGTTCTGATACATTTGACAAGGATAAACCTTGAAGAGATCAAGTTGAGTGAAATAAGCCAGATGCAAAGGAGAAGTATGGCGTGATCTCAATGATATGAAATAATCAAAATGTGAAATTTCATATTTCAGAAACAAAAATGCAGGTTATCAGGGGTCAGATGCAAGTAGGACATGGGGTGTTAATTCTTAATTTGTATAGAGTTTCTGTTTGGGGAGATAAAAATGTTTTGATAGGGGGTAGTGGTGATGGTAGCACAATATTGTAAATGCAATGAAAACTATTGAATTACTAATCTCAGTGTGGTTAAAAGGGAAAATTTTAGGCTGTGTATGTGTTATTATAAAAAATTCTTTAAAAACATAGTACTCTACAATGTAGTATTCTACAATGCAGTGAACCCTAATGTAAAACAGGACTGTAGTTAATAGTGTAATTTTTAAATATTGTTTGATCATTTGTAACACTTCCTGACTAATGCAAAGTGTTAATAGGGGAAACTCCATGTATGTGGGAGGTAGATATGGGAACTCTGGATTTCTGCATGACTTTTCCACAAAGCTCTAACTTTTCTAATAAGAATTAATTAATTAAAGTAAAAGCTTCAAGTATCTTTGTTTTCGCTTTAGTAAATTTGTTGGCTATACAGATTCATTCAAAAATAAAATATCACATGCTTATATTTTCTTTTCATTATGCTACTATTTCTTGCAATACTAAGCAAAGAGGAGCACAAAGGAAAAGAGAGCTACAAAACTGAAAGATACATGATTTCTGTCATCAGACAAGTGGAAATAACCAATCATTCCCTCTTTCTGTGATTGTGTGTGTGTGTTTGTGCGTCTAAGTGCATCCCATGGGTCAATTTTTTATAGGACAATTAGTCTATTATTTTGTCTATTAGGAGTTCAAAACCATGCTAATTTGTGCTTTTGCCAGCAAAGTGCTTTCAAACACTTTACATGGGTTAAAATTACAAATATATTTGCTTGAGCTAAAAGTGGTGACTTTGTGATACCACTGACAGTTCAAAATTTTCATGAAATGCAGGATTTGTCTTTTCTATAGGGTAGATGTGCACAATTTTATGGTTTTGGGTTGATCAGATTAACTTTTAATCTGGTTGTCAGTGAGTTTCTCTTATGCTATAGGAAAATTGGTCAAGTTTTTATATTTGATTAGCAAGATTCTTAAATAACATAAAGCGTTTCTTTTTATTGAGTTATAGTTTCACTCCAGTCTGTTTGTAAACCATGGTGTAGAAACCTCTCAGGACTTGTGGTGGGCATCTAAAGATCAATTTTGGATGTGATTCATGAGGAGAATCCAGACCTTAGAAAATTACACTTAAAATTTAGAGTTAAAGAAATGTTTAGTACTCATCAGTGTGATAGTAAATTCTCTCTTGCACCTTAGCTAAAGAAAGGGATACAGAAGAAAAATATATTAATCTTAGTCATATATTCAACTCTAGTCATATCTTGTTCAACTTTCTTTTAGTTAGAGTTCTCTAGAGAAACAGAATCAACAGGAAATATCCTTAAATATGAAATTTATAAAACTGTCTCATGTAACAGTGGGAACGTAGAGTCCAAAATCCATAGGGCAGGCTGTGAACCTGATGACTCCAATGGAAGATCTGGACAAACTCCACAGGAGAGGCTCACCAGCTGAAACAAGTAGAGAAGAGACCTGTCTCGTCTGAACCCTCCATAAAAGTATTCCATTGATTAGATTAAATGTCACTTATTGCAGAAGACACTCCCTTTGGCTGATTACAGATGGCATCAGCTGTGGGTGCAGCCAACATGATCATGATTTAATTCTGTGAAATGTCCTCATAGCAACAGACAGGCCAGCACTTGCCCAACCAGACAAATAGGTACCACCACCTGGCTAAGTCGACACATGAACCTGACCATGACAGTCCATCCCTTGTCAACTTGGTACCTACATATATCAACTTAAACCATACTTAATTTATAAATAGAAAACAATAAAAGACACGTTTTTTCCTCACCTAATAATGCTTAACTATCCTGCATACAACCTGAAACACATTAAATCTCCCCAGAATAGGGTGCAAGTCCCTGGGTAATATTCATTCTTAAACTTGATACCTTATAACTTAAATACTATAACATGAACAAAACAGTGTTACAGTCCTCATTTCTGTAACTGTTCACGTGATCAAAGTTCATATTTATCACTACTTTCTACCACTACCCATTCCATGTTCCCTTTACCCTCAGCATGCTCTTCAGCTGGCCATGGTACTTTGCCTGGGGTGGGGTGGCCCAAACCTTCATTCCTGAAGTTTTAAAGTCATTGGTAGTCCTGCCTGCACTGGGTTGTTGCAGTTTTCCAATGATTTTAATCACAGGGCATGGTAGTACTAAAAGATGCTCTAGGGGATCTCCTATATTCCAGGAAAACTCTTCTTTACCTCTGTTCTGCAGTTGCAGTCCTATTTCCTCCTGTTAGTCAGGGTCAATCACTCCAGCCAGTAATGTAATCCCCTCCTTGGCTTTTTGATCCAAGGGTATAAGTAGCCCAAAGTCACCAGGTGGCAGTCTTAGATTCCAGTTCAATGGAATCATTGTTGTTTCTCCTGGTGGAAGCACTTCCCCTTCTGGAACTAGAAGTTGTAGACCAGCAAAGCTCAAGGTCGCAGGCACAGGAAGCAAAAATTTTCCTAATGGATCACTAGGGGTAATAGTGAGTGGAGTCACTCCCATTTCCACCCCTTGGTTCCTGGACCCATGGATCCTGGCTATGGGAGAAACAGCTCCATACAGTGGATGCTGATTCAGAGGATATACAGCTTCCTGGAGAACATTACCCCAGCCCTTCAAGGTATTGCCACCTAGAAGGCACTGAAATGGAGTTTTCCAAAGCCCATTCCACCATTCTATCAATCCAGCTGACTCTGGAAGATGGGGAACATGGTAAGACCAGAGAATTCCATTAGCACGTGAACATTCTGCACTTCATTTGCTGCAAAGTGTCTTCCTTGATCAGAAGCAATGCTGTCTGGAATACCATGATGATGGATAAGGCATTCTGTAAGTCCACAGATTGTAGTTTTGGCAGAAGTATTGCATGCATGGAAAGCAAATGCATATCCAGGTTATGTATCTATTCCAGTTAGAACAAATCAGTACCCCTTCCATCAAGAGCATGGTCCAGTGTAATCAACCTGCCACCACTCAGCTGGCTGGTCATCTCAGGGAATTGTGCTGTATCAGGGGCTAAGTGTGGGTTTCTGCTCCTGGCAGATTGGGCACTCAGCAGTGGCTCTGTAGCCAGGCCAGCCTTAGTGAGTGGAAGTCCATGTTGCTGAGCCCATGCATAACCTCCATACCTACCACCATGACCACTTTGTTCATGAGTCCATTGGACAATGACAAGAGCTTCTGGGGAAAGAGGCTGACTGGTATCCAAAGATCAAGCCTTGTTCAGGGTCACCTCATCCACTTGATTATTAAATCTTCCACAGCTGAAGTAACCTTCTGGTGCACATTCACATGGGACACAAATATCTTCATGTTTTTAGCCCACTCAGAAAGGTCTATCCACATACCTCTTCCCCAGACTTCTTTCTCACCAATTTTCCAATCATGATCTTTCCAAGTCCTTGACCATCCAGTCAAACCATCAGCAACACACGAGTCAGTATACAAATGCACCTCTTTCCAGTTGTCCTGCCAAGCAAAATGAACAACCATGTGCACTGCTTGAAGTTCTGCCCACTGGGAAGACTTCTCTCACCACTTTCCTTCAAGGACATCCCAGAAAGGGATTGTAGTGCTGCAGTTGTCCACTTTTGGGTGATACCTACACATTGTGCTGAGCCATCTGTAAACTAGGCCCGAGTTTTCTCTTCCTCAGTCAATTCACTATAAGGAACTCCCCAAGAGGCCATACCTCTGGTCTGAGAATGAGAAGGTAATGTGGCGGGAGTGCAGACCATGGGCATTTGGGCCACTTCCTCATGTAACTTACGTGTGCCTTCAGGATCTGTTCTGACCCTATCTCATATACACCATTTCCACTTTATGGTGGAGTGCTGCACATGCCCAACTTTATGGTTTGGTGGGTCAGACAACATCCAGCTCATGATAAGCAACTCAGGTCTCATGGTAACATGGTGGCCCATGGCTAAGTGTTCAGTTTCTTCTACAGCCCAGTAGCAGGCCAAAAGCTGTTTCTCAAAAGGAGAGTAGTTATCTGCAGCAGATGGTAAGGCTTTGCTCCAAAATCCTAAGGGTCTGGGTTGTGATTCTCCTATAGGGGCCTGCCAAAGGCTCCAAACAGCATCTCTATTTGCCACTGACACATCCAGCACAGTTGGATCTGCTGGATCATATGATCCAAGTGGCAGAGCAGCTTGTACAGCAGCCTGGACTTGTCACAGAGCCTCCTTTTGTTCAGGTCCTCACTCAAAATTAGCAGCATTTCTGGTCACTCAACAAATGGGCTGAAGTAGCACACCCAAATGAGGAATATGTTGTCACCAAAATTCAAAGAAACTGTTCTAGTTTGCTATGTGCTGGAATGCAGCACACCAGAGACGGTTTGGCTTTTAATAAAAGGTGATTTATTTCATTAGTTCTTCAGAGGAAAGGCAGCTAACTTTCAATTGAGGTTCTTTCTTACATGGGAAAGGTGATCTCTGCTGGCCTTCTCTTCGGGTCTCTGGGTTCCAACAACTTTCCCCAAGATGATTTTTTTCTGCATCTCCAAAGTCCTGGGCTGAGCTGCGAGTGCTGAGATGTGGTATGCTGAGCTGCTTGATCTGTGCTACATTTTTCTCTCTCATTTAAGTACCAGCCAATTGAGTCAAACATCATTCATTGCAACAGGCACAGTCTCCTAACCTACCGCAGATGTAATCAGCAACAGATGAGGTTCGTGTACCATTGGCTCATGTCTACAGCAACAGAACTAGGTGCCTTCACCTGGCCACGTTGACAATTGAATCTAACTCTCACATGTCAATCCCTTGTCAAGTTGGCAACTACACACATCACCTTAAACAACATTAAGGTGCAAAAACTCTCTTCTGACTGTGGACCTGTGAATCTCAAAACAAGTTGTCTGTGCCAATATGCAAAGGACAGTCACAGAATCCATAGCAAGAAATTGGAAGGAAAACCTGCAGGGCAAACACCATCGGATTTCAAAGTCTAAAAGTCATTTATCCTTCAGCTTTAGAAAGTAGCAGTCCCACCCTTTCCAAGGCCCTACACAGTGGCCTTCCTCTTTCCAGATCAACCTTGGGGAACATTGAGGAGACTACTTTTTTCTCAGCTCCCTTCTCTCTCAAAGCATCAGGGCCACACCTGGGCTCTCTGCCATTTCCGGGGCACACACTCAATCTCTCCACCTGGTGGCAGCCAGGATTTCCCCAGTCCCCAAGGAGCATGCTATAACTTTTCCAAGGCCTGAGGCTGCACAACTCTTCCATTGCAATGAGATGGGAGATCCATCCTCTGCCCTCAGGGCAAAGTCACCTTCTCCATGTATATGGTTGAGTCCATTCTGCTGGCCAAGATTTCTTGGCTTCAGACCCGAGCTTCCATGGTTCTCATGCTGAAAACTCCAATTTGTCCCTTTGTGTCCCCCTTTGTCCAGATTGGCAGTGGTTCCATTTATACCAACAGTTTCTTCAAGCACTCAAGAACTTCTCCATCATTCGCATCACAGTTCCTCCAAATTCTTCCCCTTAGACCATCCAAAAACCATTCCTACATAATTGGTATTTGCAAACAGCAGCAGCACCCCACTCTCCGGTACCAAAATCTGTTCTACTTTGCTAGTTGCTGTAATGCAACACACCAGAGATGGATTGGCTTTTAATAAAAGGGAATTTATTTCATTAGTTCTTCAGAGGAAAGGCAGCTAACTTTGGACTGAGGTTCTTTATTATGTGGGAAGGCACAGGGTGATCTCTGCTGGCCTTCTTTCCAGGCCTCTGGGTTCCAACAACTTTCCCCAGGATGATTTCTTTCTGCATCTCCAAAGTCCTGGGCTGAGCTGTGAGTGCTGAGATGAGGTATGCTGAGTTGCTTGGGCTGCCCTACATTTTGCTCTCTCATTTAAGCACCAGTCAATTAAATCAAACATCATTCAATGCAGCAGGCACACCTTCCTAGCTGACTGTAACCAGCAACAGATGAGGTTCATGTACCATTGGTTCATGTCCACAGCAACAGAACTAGGTGCCTTCACCTGGTCAAGTTGACAACTGACTCTATCTACCACAGAGAGCAAGCAGGCTGTGATGGTTTGAAAGGGTGTATGTCCCCTAGAAAAGTCATGCTTTAATCCAAATCCCATTTCGTAAATGCAAAATAATCCCTATTCAATGCTGTATGTTTGAATCTGTAATTAGATCATCTCCCTGGAGATATAACCCAATCAAGAGTGGTTGTTAAATTGGATTAGGTGACGACATGCCTCCACCCTTTTGGGTGGGTCTTGAGAAGTTTCTGGAGTCCTATGAAAGAGGAAACATTTTGGAGGATGGAGGATATTCAGAGACATCAGAGCAGAATGACATAGCCAAGAGAAACAGAGTCCTCCAGCTAGTGACCTTTGGAGATGAAGAAGGAAAATGTCTCCTGGGGAGCTTCATGAAACATGAAGCCAGGATAAGAAGCTAGCACATGATGCTGTGTCCACCATGTGCCCTTCCAGATGAAAGAAGAACCCTGAATGCATTCACCATGTGCCTTTCCAGATGAGAGAGAGACTGTGACTGTGTTTGCCGTGTGCCTTCTCACTTGAGAGATACCCTGAATTTCATTGGCCTTGTTGAACCAAGGTATCTTTCCCTGGATGCCTTTGATTAGACATTTTGATAGACTTGTTGTAATTGGGACATTTTCTCAGCCTTAGAACTGTAAATTCACAACTTATTAAATTCCCCTTTTAAAAGTCATTTTGTTTCTGGTATGTTGCATTCTGGCAGCTAGCAAACTAGAACATAAGCATTGTGCCTCTTTCTTGGTCATAGGAGGGGCCAGAGCAGCAACTTATCCTTCACCTTAGAAGGGATATCTTGACATGCACCACACCACCAGACACCTATACATTTCACTGAGGTGGAAGTCCCCTGTATTTTTGTTGGATTTATCTTCCATCCTCTGACATGCAAATACCTTACCAATAAGTCTAGAGTAGTTGCTACTTCTTCCTCACTAGATCCAATCAACATGATATCATCAATATAATGGACCAGTGTGACGTCTTCTTGGAGGGAGAAATGATCAAGTTTCCTGTGGACAAGATTATGATATAGGGCAGGAGAGTTGATATACCCCTGATGTAGGATAGTGAAAGTATATTGCTGACCTTGCCAACTGAAAGTAAACTGTTTCTGGTGGTCCTTACTAATAGCTATTGAGAAAATAGCATTTGCCAGATCAATAGCTGCATAGCAGGTACCAGGGGATGTATTGATTTGCTCAAGCAATGATATCACATCTGGAAAAGCAGCTGAAATTGGAGTCACCACCTGGTTGAGCTTACAATAATCCACTTTCATCCTCTAAGACCCATTTGTTTTCTGCACAGGCCAAGTAGGAGAGTTGAATGGGATGTGGTGGGAATCACCATCCCTGCATCTTTCAAGCCCTTAAGAGTGAAAGTAGTTTCTGCAATTCCTCCAGGAATCCAATATTGCTTCTGATTTACTATTTTGCTAGGTAGGGACAGTTCTAGTGGCTTTCACTTAGTCTTTCCCACCATAATAGCCCTCACTTGATGAGTTAGAGAGCCAATGTGGGAATTCTGCCAGTTGCTCAGTATGTCTACTCTAATTATGCATCCTAGAAATGGGGAAATAACAGAATGGGTCCGGGGACACACTGGACTCACTGTGAAACAGACCAGAGCTAAAACTCCATTTACCACCTGATCTCCATAAACCCCCACTCTGACTGGTGGACCAGAGTGATGTTTTGGGTCCCCTGGAATTAATGTCACTTCTGAACCAGTTCTAATAATCCCCCAAATATCTCATCATTTCCTTTTCCACAAGTCACATTTACCCTGGTAAAAGGCCTTTGGTCTCCTTGGGGAAGACTTGGAGGAAGATTAGCAGTATAAATTTGTGGCAGTGTGACAGGGTTCTCCCCCAACGGGACCTGGCCTCCCCTTCATTCAAAGAGCTCTGGTTCTGTAAACTGTCTCAAGTCTGGAAATTGATTAAGGGGCCGTGACTCTGTTTTTGTAATTCAAGTTAGACTTCTGTTCACTAGACCTAGAACTCTTTTGTTTATACAGCTGAACCAAGAATTTAGTAGACTGCCTATCTATTGTACTCCTAGGTATCCTATGATTTAGTAGCCAATGCAACAAATATCTGCCAGTCAGATTATTTTTACTCCTGCTTTAAGTTAACTGTCTATGATAATAGTCACATCCACCCTGTCTTTAGTGATTGAGTGTTGCCACCTGGCTTCTGCCAATTAGGGATCTGGTCATCCTCATTTTGTTTAAGGATTCCATCTCAGTGACAACATTTCCCACAGTAATATCTGACCTTCAGAGAAATGCAACCACAGAGCTCTTCAGGATGATGGTGCTGGTTTCACAAATTTATTTCTCAATGTTCTGGTAAAAGGTGCATCCTCCAGACATTTCTGGGGTATAAGAGGCGGCTTTCCATGATAAATCCACTCTAACATTCCAATCTCTCTAAGCCTCTGGATCCCCTCATCTACATTATACCAGGGTGCTTCTGGCATTTCAACCTCAGATCATGTCAGCCAACTTTTGATCCATGTTTCAAAACCAACCATCCAAAACAAACTGTTAATACCTTCTCTAACCACTTGAGCTAAAAACATTGAATGCAGAATCTCTGCATAGTGGGGCTATATCAATAAATTCATCCTGAGCCAGTCTTATATTCTTCCCACCATTATCCCACACCCTTAAAATCCATTGCCACACAATTTCTCTGATTTTTGTCTTATGAGTTGGAAAACTCACACCTTTCCTTTGGAGTATAATATACCTCTTCACATGTGATACTTTGTACTGCAGCTTTAGGGGTCTGTTGGGACTTTAGTCTAGTTATAGGTCTGGAAGAAATGAGGGGTGATGGGCATGGGTCATGAAAATAATTAGAAGTATCTTTCAAGCCATTTGCTTCAGGGCATTTATTTGCAGTTTCATCTGGTGAAACAGGATTAATCATTCTAGGGCTAATCCCTTCAGGTGACGTTTCAGTAGCCAACTCCTCAAGACAGGCTGGAGGTGGGGTGGTTATGTCCTCAGAGCAGAATATCATAGGGTTATTCAGAGAAGACTCAGTATGACCTAGGGTTTCAACCTCTCCACTGACATCATCATCAATCCACATGTTGTCATTCCATTTTTCAGGGCCCCACTCCCTTCCAATCAATGCCCTCAGTTTAAGGGCAGGCACCATGCAACTTTGAGATTTCAGTTTATGTTGTAAAGTTGTTACTCTAACATCAGATTCTGAATCCGATTTTTGGAGATCTCAAGTCTACTGCTATGCGAAATAAGATTTTCCTTCAGGACACTCACTGAAGTTTTTGCATCTGTCAGATGTTGCTTAAGCTTCTCATTTGAATCCTTAAGCCCATTCCTTTCAGTCATTAATGTATGCAGTGTACCTAACACAACCAGTCAACATCTCTATACCTTCTCTTTCCACAAAATTCCATTAAGGTGTCAAAAGCATTATCCTCCACAATCTGGCTTAGTACAAGCAAAGCATTAGGAGAATCAAACGGTGATATTTTGACTATCTCTTTTGCCAACTCACCCCATGGATTGGCAGTATCATTCTGATTTCAAGAATCAAAGTCCTTAGTGCCTTGAGTGCAGTCTATTGGTGGATGATCAATCGTAAAAACCCATTTTTAAGATTCTGTTTCTTAAGAACCACTCCTGGTACCAAACTGTATTAGTTAGATTTCTCTAGAAAAACAGAATCAACAGGAAATATCCTTAAATATAAAGTTTATAAAACAGCCTCATGTAACCATGGGAACGTAGAGTCTAAAATCCACAGGGCAGCCTGTGAAGCTGATGACTCTGATGGATGGTCTGAACAAACTCCACAGAACAGTCTTGCCGGTCTGAAGCAGACAGCCTGAGCTGTCTCTTTTGAACCCTCCTTAAAAGCCTTCTATTCATTAGCTTAAACATCACTCATTGCAGAAGACACTCCCCTTGGCTGTTTACAAATGGAATCAGCTGAGGATACAGTGAGCATGATCATGATTTAATTCTATGAAATGTCCTCATAGCAACAGACAGGCTAGCACTTGCCCAACCAGACAAACAGGTACCACCACCAGGCCAAGTTGACACAGGAACCTGACTGTGACACACTTCATGTGTAAATATCAGTTGAATTTGTGATGAATCAGTGAGCAAACTAAGCAATAAGCTACAATGAAAGAACTGGGCTTATGCTCTGTGTGTGGATGATTGTTGCTGTCACAAGTTGCTATTTCTTAGAAATATCAAATGCCTCAGGTGAATCAATGTCATAAAATATGCTTCTGGAATAGGCGATAACACAAGAGAGACCCTTGGAGAGCACTTTATTGTCATAGGTATGTTCTCTTTAATTTTTAAATGCCCCACATTTGGAAAGTGAGTTTTCTTTGTGAAATTCTGAGGGAATAAGCAATAGGATGTGATAGGCTAAGCAGAACTCTATAGAGCCAAAATTGAAGTCCTGCACTTTTTATGCATAGGCAGTGTAATTTTAAGAAGATATATATTGGAAATGAAGTGGAATGGATACCCTTAGATAACTTAGGTGGATAATGTTTTCTTTTTTTTCTACTTGAGAATCCTGGATTAGAATAAATTGGCACTATGTCATTATGGAGATTGCTATCTTTAGAGGACACTCACAAATTCAAGAGTTGTCATTTTTCTAAATGCAGTGGGATTCCTATTTTTCTTGGCACAATGATAAAATAGTCAAAACCCTTAACTGGCTGATACTGTCCCCAACAGCAATGCCATTTGAGAAATTCATTATTCTGCAAGAATTATATCAAGAGGCAGCAAAGTGTGTTGTACTTTGTTTTTAATTTGGAGCTTTTCCATATGTGTTAATTCTATAGTATCTATCTTTTTGTGTCTGGCTTATTTCACTCAATATTATATTATCAAATTTTGTCCATGTTGTCATATGCTTCAGGATAACATTTCTTCTTACTGTTGCATAATATTCCATCATATGTATATACCACATTTTGTTTACCCTCTTGTCTGTTGATAGACATTTGGATTGCTTCCATCTTTTACCAATTGTGAAAAATGCTTCTATGAATATCAGTTTGAAAATGTCTGTTTGTGTCACTGCTTTCAGCTCTTCTGGGTATATCCTGAGTAGTGGTATTACCGGGTCATAGGGCAACTCGACACTTAGTTTTCTAAAGAAACACTAAACTCTCTTCCATAGCGGTTGTACCATTATATGTTTCCACCAGCTGTGAATAAGTGTCCCACTTTCTCTGCATCTTCTCCAACATTTGTAGTTTCCTCTCTTGTGTGATACTTTAACAGACCCATGTGACGGTGACTTTTGCCCTCTTCTCTAATATAACTCTCACTTTGAAAGATTTCTTACACTACCATATTTTGTCCAGGTATAAAATGTATGTATTCACAATTTCATAATTTTCAGCCGAAACCAAATGTCCTATTGGTTACCAAAAGTCTTTGATTATGCTAGTCCCTTTAAAATAATTACTTTTCCAGGATGTGTAAGTAATTTTAATAACAGAGCATGCCCTGTGGATATGAGAAGACCTTGGATATCAAAAAAGGGTATCCCCTATTACTCTATAAAATCTGTAAAATTTAAAGAAAAATAAAATTTTATTTGCAATGAGTGTCAAATCCTAATCAACAAAGGATAACTACTGCCCACTGAACTCAAAATCTGCCTCAAAATGATGATGAATGGCCCCTGGCATACTTTAGGTAGTTTGAAACCACTTAAAAACAACAACTGCAAACAAAACTAATGAGAAAGCCACTTGTCTAAAATTAAGATTAAGAAAGCACTCTGTAATTGACATCAAGTGACAATTGGCATAGATGCTAAAATCAGCCCTGGATAAACGATGATCATGCATCTATGTGATGATGTTAAGAATTACTGAATGCATATGTAGAATGGTATGATTTCTAAATGTTGGTTTAATTTCTTTTTTCCCATTAATTAATAAAAAAAATATATATGTGATTGGGGTGCGTAGGTGGTTCTTTGGTAGAATGTTCACCTACCATGCGGGAGATGCAAGTTCAATTCTCAGACCATGCTTCCCCCCACCCCCCCAAAAAAAGCGATTAAAAAAAAAATCAGCCCTGGAAAATTTGACAGTCTTGCTTTTGTTCTGAAAGCAAAAACTGTTGGGTAAAAATTTTGATCAGTGTTCACTGATGGACAGACAGATGCAAAAAGTCAATTTATTTCTGGAGGCAATTATTTGTTGGCCTGCTTTCTGGAATAATAAAAGGCTAAATATTGTGTAATTTAAGATTTTATGGTTCAAAAATGTAATGCACATGACTACAAAAGTACAGACAGGTATTTGGCTAGGTCCTGTGAATGTAAGTAGATTTGTTATTAATGATTAGCGACAGTATGGTAGGCAAAGTGTCATCTCAGCCTTTGTTAAAATGCTGCAACAGATAACAGAATGAATATCGTGGAAGAGAAAAAGACTTTAAATATTTTATACAATGGAATTAATAGACTTAGTCTTATTGTGAGAATTGTTTCCTGTTCAATTTCTCAGAAGTTATGTGGGGCCAACTTTGTATCCATGATAGGAGCAATAAGACTGGGTGCAGGATAATAGCCTTTGGTTAGAAATTAAGAGTCTCAAGACAGTATGGAAAATAATGGGTGGGGGATATGGTCTTAGAATATTCAGTCTTTAAGGAACTTTTACAAGAAGAAATATGCTCTGGCTTTTCCTATATGTACTGAGTCTGTCAGTGTGATAAGAAACTTTAAAGCTGCATCTTTTCTCTCTTCTTATCAATAATTTCTATTACAAATCAGTATATATTACTCTAAAGCTCCTCCTTCTCTGTTAACCTGGGAGTACACAATTCCTTGATCAAAAGTTTATTAAGGACTACACTCAAGACAATAATATATAACTGAAGACTTCCTAACTGAAGTCTCTGACCCAAATACCACTGCAAAATGATTATGGAAATGATATTGCCACTTACTAACCCACTCCCTTAAATTGGCCCCCTCTTTTACTGGTTTGCAAAAGTTTCCATTTACTCTTTATCAGAACTCCCCACTCCTTATATGTATTGATGAGAAGCTTGATGAGGTTCAGATTTCCTCTTCCCCTGCAGCACCAGCTGAAGCTGGCTTTAACTGGTCTTAACCACAGGAACATGCAAAGAGTAAAGGAGAATTGGTCTATAGTCACCTTTGCCTGGCATTGTAAAATAAGTTAGAAAATGTTATATGATATTCTTTGCCCCAGAATATTTTATGTAATCTAATTAATCAGATGTCAGATTATTTTATTTCACCCATAGTACACTTTTGCCCTAATTATAGCTCGTATATACATTTTTATTGTTATTATCCATATATCCCCTAAAGTTATGGTTGTTTCACAATTTGAGATCTATGAGAAAAATCTTATTTCTATTATACTAAATCAGACATCACCAAATATTTTCCATAAAGGGTCAAACAGTAAATATTTTAGATTTTGTGGGCCATACAGTCTTTATGTTAACTACTTAACTCTGCTGTTATAGCACACATCTGGTCATAAATAACACATAAATGCACGAAAGTAGCTACATGCCAATAGAACTTTATTAAGAAGAAAACCTTAATAACAATAACAGAGATTTGGCCTGTGGGCTGTAACATGTTGACACTATGCTAGATGTTTATAGTATCCATCTAGTTTTTCATGTTTATGGTTCTCATGTTCATATTGACTGTCAGTTTTAAAACTTCTTAACTTAATGTTTTATGTTTCAAATTCTACACAAGTTTTCTTATCAAAAATACTGGAAATGTGTCTGTATTATTGATATTTAGAAGAGCGAGCTTAGTTGTATTGGTTACTCTTGGAGATTTTTTTTTGATGGAGACTTTATCACTTACAATGATTATAAATTTTGAATTTATTGTATGATTTCTAGTTTATTGAGTCGAACATTTAATTTCCATTCAATAACGTACTTATTAACAATAAATTCAGTTTATATCGTGGTTTTGACTCTAATTACCATTTTATTCAATTTACTCAAAACTGACATACCCTCTCTTTGTCAGATGTTTCTAATAGTTTGCAATTTATCTTTGCTTCTTTGTAAATTGAAGAGTTGGATAATGATGATCTAGTATTTCATGATATAGTAGTATTTTCCTAAAAGGACCCCCAAATAGTCCCCATAGTACTGTGACCTTGCCACACCCTATCTGCTGCAATACTACATTGCCACACTGCCCCAAGATGAGGTAATATTTCTCCATCCCTTGCATGTTGGCAGTAACCAATAGAATATAGTGGAAATGATAGTGCATCACTTCTAGACCCAGGTCTTCCTTTCCTGAAATTTCTACCTCCTCTCTTGAGATGCTCTCCTTTGGAAGTAAGATAGAGTGTCATACTGGGTTTTGTTTTACTCTGCATTTTTTTAACTCATTTTAAATAGCAAAATTTAATTTTCATTTATATACCTATGCACAGATTTAAATAAAGTCTACAATTTTCCCTATGCATGAAAATAGACCTAACATTCTTGCACTCTGCCTTTCCCTGTTCTAATTTGTTATATTACACATGATTATTTTATGTTTTAATGCAAGTTTTATTAGTTTTTTTGTTGAACATATCTTGTGTTCCAAAAGTGTTTGCCTTGATTCACTTTAAAAAATTTTTCTAGTATGTTCTAAAAAAACACAAAGTTCTTAGTTGGTAAATATTCTGAATTCTACAGCATTAGATGAGTTCTTTATTCTACCTTTTTTATTTATTTATTTATTGCATATATGGCAGACACCAGGAATCGAACGCGGATCCTCTGGCATTCTAGGCAAGCGTTCTTGCTTGCTGAGCCACCGTGGCCCGCCCGACTCTACCTTTTTATTGCTTTAGTTGTTTTTACTAGTAAAATTATTCTGCTTTAAAATACTTTTTTCTTCTAGGGTATTTAAAAATATGATTCAATAAGTTCTGGCTTCTAATTTTAACATTAAGGCATCTTTGGTTATCTGACACTAGTATTTTGGAAGAGTACATGTCTCTTTTTCTTCTTTCTTTCAGAAATTTTTCTTGTCCCTTTTACTCTCTGTATTTTCTTTCTCTTTATCGATGGCCCATGATTTTACAGGATGTATTCAGGCACGGATTTTATATTTCATCCAACTTGTCCTTGATGTGTCAATTGTATGTGTATATTTGTTTAATCTTCAGAGACTTTACCCTCTATTATTTATTTAATGTTTCCATTTGTACAATTTATTGGGTCTCTCTTGTAAATCGCTTTAATTCTGATTCATGAGTCATTCATGTTTATTTCTTAATTTGTCTTGTTTATATTTACAGTTTTGCCCAAACTTCTGGAAGATTCCTTGACTTGTATTTTTCATGAAAATAGCTACTCTTCTACTACATCTGTTCAAAATTTTCAAGTGTTCTATAATTTTAAGAGGAAGAGCTCTATATTTTATTTCTTGACTTTTTATATTCCTGCTTGATAGATGCCAGGTGGATATAAATCTTGATTGTTTCTCACATTTTTGAAATATTTATTTACTGGCAAGTATCTCTTCTTAGTTTAGTTTCTACTTTCCCAATAAATGTCTCCTATGAATGGCCTGGGTGACTTCTGCTATGGATAAACTTTCAAGACAATTAATTAAGGACAGTGTGCTGGTTTGAAAGGATGTATGGACCTTAGAAAAGCCATGTTGTAGTCAAAATCCCATTTCGTAATGGCAGAATAATCCCCATTCAATACTGTATGTTTGAATATGTAATTAGTTAATCTCTCTGGAGATGTGATTTAATCAAAAGTGGTTGTTAAACTGGATTAGGTGACAACATGTCTCTACCCATTTGGGTGAGTCTTGATAAGTTCCTGGAGTCCTGTAAAAGCAGAAACATTTTTGAGAATAAGAAAAGAGAAATTCAGAGAGAGCAGAGCAGAATGACATAGCCACAAGAAGCAAAGTCCACCAGCCAGCAACCTTTGTAGATGAAGAAGGAAATGCCATCTGGGGAGCTTCATGAAACAGGAAGCCAGGAGAAGAAGCTAGAAGATGACACTGTGCTTGCCATGTGCCTTTCCAGCTGAGGGAGAAAAACTGTGACTGTGTTTACCATGTGCCTTCTCACTTGAGCGAGAAACCCTGAACTTCATCAGACTTCTCTCAAACAAGGTATCTTTCCCTGGATGCCTTTGATTGGACATTTCCATAGACTTGTTCTAATTGGGACATTTTCTCAGCCTTAGAACTGTGAACTAGCAACTAATTAAATTCCCCTTTTTAAAAGCCATTCTATTTCTAGTATATTGTATTCTGGCAGTTAGCAAATAGAACAGACAGCATTATCTTTCCCTGGATGGATGCCTTTGATTGGACATTTCCATAGACTTGTTTTAATTGGGACATTTTCTCGGCCATAGAACTGTGAACTAGCAACTAATTAAATTCCCCTTTTTAAAAGCCATTCCATTTCTAGTTTATTGTATTCTGGCAGTTAGCAAATAGAACAGACAGCATTATTGGAATTCATGATAATGGGCAGTACAAGCAGGAAGTGCACTATCTTCACAGTTATCTAATTCAGGGAGCTCTACCCCAGGTGAGGGTGTAAGATTTTGTCTGACTTCAACTGGTCCACTAGAATACATTTTAGAAAAACTTTAGTAATCATTTCTTGAGTTTTATAATCAGGGACATTTTTATTACTTCAGATAGCTGAAAAGAGAAAAGAAGAAGTCCAACAAGCCCAGTTTATCAAAATGCTTGCCCCATGTTTTACTTATGCTTTTACCATTTTCAAAGTCTTAGTGTTCAGAACTACTGAATTTATTAGTAATTATGTATTAGTTTGTTCTTATGAGTTTGGTACTCTAATTTTGAGTTGAGCCCCATAATATTTCTAATATCTAAGGAATTTGTCAAAACTTCTGGCTTTTTTTTTCACAACCATTTTGTATTGTTTTATTTTTATAAGTTTTCTACTATTTGTGGAGATTGTGTTTGTATGGAATTCTAATAAGCATACATAGTCCCCCTCTTTATTTCCCTATTTACAATCAAGCCCACACTGCCCTCTCTATAGCACCTAGCTAATCATCCAAACTGCTGTAAAACCAAAATTATCAGAGAATTCCGTCACCATATTCATACTTTCCTTTCTTGACTTTTGTGACTCATGCCACGACATTTTCTTACTATCTCAGAGTTCCTTCTTTACTTCTTTTGTAGTCATTTCGTTTGTACGATTTTTTAATGCAGTTAAGCAGGATTTGGATTGAACCAGTTATTTTTATTAGCCTTTATTTTCACCACAATTGATCTCATATATTCACATAGCTCTTTTTATTAGAGATGATATAAGGTTACAGAAAAATCATGCATAGAATAGAGTTCCCATAAAACAATCTATTGTTAATCTCTTGCATAAATGTGGCAAATTTATTTAGCAATTGATGAATGCACATTTTTTTAAATTGTATTATTAACTATATCCAGGGTTTACGTTAGTTTGTGTTGTACAGTGCTGTTTACTTTTTTTTTGCGTGTGCGGGCACTGGGAAACCAACCTGAGTCACGGGCATGGCAGGTGAGAATTCTGCAGCAGAGGTACCGTTGCACTGCCTGCTGTTTACTTTAAAAATATTTTTGTACTAATACTTGGTGTCAATATATATAATACAATAAAAGTTACGTGTTTTTGTAAATGACCTTGCAAACAATTCCTTTATTGTTATAGGAAAACTTTTAAATCATAATATTTATCACTTAGCCTTAAATTCAATAAGTTAATTTTTATATTAAGAAAAACATGTCATTGGTACATAGCAGCAATTAAATAAGTATCTCTTATATGTTTGTGTGGCATTTTATAAACTAAACTAATGGTACAAAAAGCTACCAGCTTTTCCAATTATATATACATGTATATATGTATACACACACACACACACACATACACATATTTACAGGCTACCTCCAAGCTATTTGGGATTCCTAAAGGCTCCTCTTAGTTCTCCAGGTTTGCCTCTAGCTTTTTACTCCTCAGAGAACTCTCTTCACCTGTCCCACCCTGTCCCACTTTTGGAAGATTCATATCTTCTGAAGGGCCAGAACACCTTACAGAAATTTCTCCCAGTCCTCATGTCTTATGGCAGCTTTGGGAGCCTTTGCACTTCATGCAAGCCCATGAGGACGAATGCAGGTGGGTACTGGCTTGCTGATTGTGGCTCCTTGGGTTTCTAACCTGTTACAAAAGCCACCAATGAGTGCTAATAGTTTGTTAAATTTCCGCTGGCTTCTTCTCACCCTGTTTATGGCAAATTCGCTCTCCACCTATTGCTTGTCAGTACCCAAGAAGCCTTAGCTTTCTGAGATTTAGTTTCTGTTCTTAGTTCTTTGATGGGAAAAAAAAAGGGTAGCATCTACCTAGGGTTTTCCTTGTTAGTTTAGGTGTGATGGTCTTCTGAGAAATTCTACTTCTGCTGCTTTTGTAAAGTTTTTTTTTTAATCCCCTTTGCTTCATAAAGGTTATTACTAAGGTCACCTTTCTCATGTTTATAAATTCTTATTTTAAGATAAATATGAATATTTAATAATTGATTATACATTCATTTATTTAATCTGTCTTGGCTAACAAATTGTTTTTTTTCAAAACCAGTTCACATTCTTTTCTCCTTCATACCCATACAAAATTCTGATAGCCCTTGGAATCCAATCTTAAAAATCAATCTTGAGATCAAGTTTCTTCCTAAATGCAGATGAGTTCTAATGCAGAAATTCTTATGGTTCCAAAATTTGAAATCTAAATTTCTGTCATTTATCCATAATCATATCAATAACTAGTTTATAGTTCCTTCAGTAATTTAAATAAGCATGTGTTCACGTGCTAATCTTTGAAACTGCTTATTTTTTGCTTGAGATTGTATTTATAGTTCTGTTGCTCCAGTTTATTTTTAAGGGAATCAGCTGATCACTATTTTGATTGTCATAAACTTTTACTTTTATTGTTGATTAAAATAGATTAAATAATTAGAAAACACTCACACACACATCTAAGTTTACAACAGTATTTAACTTTTATTTTTGCATGGGCAGGCGCTGGGAATTGAACCCAGGTCTCCTGCATGGCAGGTGAGAACTCTGCCTGCTGAGCCACCGTGACCCACCCAACAGTATTTAACTTTTAATCTATATTTAAATGGAAAAAGGATTAAGGGGAAGTTTGAAAAATAAATATCATAATCAAATCAATTGTCCTTGGACTGTCTTAAACAATAGCAATCTGGTTTAGTTTAATATTCTATTTCCTTCATAGGTTTAAATAGAAAGCTTTCTTATAAATTTACTTTAGAATATGACTTCTCTAGACCTATGTTTAACTGCAGTCTTTGAAAGTTCTCATTCATTGCCATAGGGTATCATCATCACCACCATCATCAAAAACAACT
The DNA here is from genome assembly GCF_023851605.1 of Tamandua tetradactyla. Classification (NCBI taxonomy): domain Eukaryota; kingdom Metazoa; phylum Chordata; class Mammalia; order Pilosa; family Myrmecophagidae; genus Tamandua; species Tamandua tetradactyla. Next base: position 150,788,795 of record NC_135330.1, read on the forward strand.
GATAACCATTGACTGAGATATTTACATTCCATGTGTGCTATAAATCATAAAATTTTGACATACTTTATCTAATTTAATAATGTACAGAATGCAGCAATATAGGTATCTTTATGCTCATATTGCAAAGAAAATTCTCTAAGAAAACTCAAGTACCTTATCAGGGCCAGAGCTGAAAGTTAAGAATAGGTCTTTGTGAAATTGAAGCTGTTGCATTATCCATGCCACTTGTTTAAAATTGTTCTGGTACATATATTTCAGCTGATCTAATGAGTAGGATAATAATTTCATAAGCACTACATAAACCTATATCATTGTCAGAATGGTGAAAAAAATAAAGTCAAAAAAAAGTCAGTTATGTACAAGTAATGTGCTAGGTATCTGTGAATTACACAATCGGATGGGATTATGTCTGTGTGTATTTGGAATGCATAAATTAGTAAAGGAATCAGAAATGTATAAGAGGATTATAGTGTAAGAAGACATGTATTACAAGATGATATAAACGAACTGTATCCATCATTTTATTTGATTAATAGTTGGAATATATAAGGCACATGTTTTTATTATCACACACTTGCATATTAGGACACTAACACACAAAATTTTGAAATGAATTACTTGAGGTTATCCAGCCAAAAAACTATGTAGAGCACTCAAATCCATATTGTCTGTTGAAAAATTGTGCATACTTTCCACTATGTTAGGTTGTCATTTCCCATAAATTCTTAGCATATGACAGTGTTCTGGTTTGAAGCTGTTATGTGCCCCCAGAAAAACCTATCTTCTTTTATTCCATCCCTGTGAGTGCAGAGCTGTTGTGTCTGGTACCTTTTGCTTAGGTTGTAACATGGTATGTGCACATGGAGATGTGACCCAGCCCATTCGAGGAGGCTCTTAATCCTTTACTGGAGTCCTTAAGAGAGCTCAAGAAGAAACCTAAGCTAAGAAAGAAAACATGTGGGAGAAGCTAAGTGGGAAAGAACTTCTCTTTGGAGACAGTTATACTGAAACCACAACAAGGAGAGAAGGATCAGCAGATGTCGCCATGTGCCTTTCCATGTGAGAGGAATCCTCGATGTCAGCATCCTTTCCTCCAAGAAGGTATCTTACTCTTAATGGGACATTTTCATGCACTTAGAACTGTAAATTTGCGAACTAATGAAACCCCATGGGAAAAGTCAGCCCATTTCTGGTGTATTGCATTCTGGCAGCTTTAATAAACCAAAATAGACAATTATCATTTTTCTTTCCTTATGCTTATCTAGCAATGTGGGTTACTTATTTAATATATAGCTTTTAACTGAAATTATATATTTGTCTCATACCACTTCTTCAGAACTAAAAGAAATGATAAACATTGTTTTAAAATGCCTATTCTAGAAGTTTGATTTCAGTTCTTAAAGCTGATAGTATTTAATTTCATTGAAAATTTAAAATAAGTTGAAATATAATGCAGTGTGCTTAAACCCAAAAGCTATTGTTCCATTAGTATTTCTTAAGATTTTTTAAGTAATGATATCTATTTATCACATATAAAAGACTCAATTTGTACTAAGCCAAATTCTTGAGAACTTCTGTTTCTACTTCTGGCATGCCTGTGCTGTTTATCTTATGTAAAAACAATGTGTAAAAATTCTATGAAGTGAAGATACTCTTCTATATGGGTCCATATGCGAGGGAGGATTTTATTTAATAATTATTCAGCAATTTCAGAAATTTAACTTGATATAGTTAGTTCCCAACTTTTCCCCATATAATCATGTCTCTCACAGTACAAACTGTGTACAAACATTTTATGTTCTTTGTTCTCCCTCAAATACTTATTATGTATGTGCTTACACAGCTAAGTATAAATTGGCAAAATTCAATCATTCACAAAAATAACATAAGGAAACCAAGTATTTGAATAAAACCTGGAAAAATACTGTAAATGTCTTTTTATGGTCACTTTAGCTTACTCATTTCAACAAATCTTTTGTTGGCTTAAAAGAACGTCAAACCAAATAATTCTTGCCTCTATTATAATGGCATTATGTTGTTTTCTTTGCCATGTAACTGCTATGAATCGCAAATATTTTGAGTAGAAAGAGCATATGGGGTGATTGCTACACAGTGTGTCATGGGAGCACAGGCTTGGGCACAAAATAGACTTTCAGAAAATGATGCTTTATTACTTGTATGGTACAAAGGATCCAGAAGAGCAGAAGATGGGATCCCATCATGGCTGGTTCCCTGAGAAGGCCAACTGCTCAGGTCAGCATTGATGAATGGTGGCTCTGCATGTCCTGTTTCATGTTGGAGATGAGAGACATCTGTGCTTCCCGAGAGTTATATTTTTATTTATAAACCATGGCAAATCATCAGATACGATACATTCCGTTTCCTATAGGAAAGGAAAATTATATGATGATGCCATTTGGTTCACAGTAGCCTTTAACGAATTGTAGTTGGAGTATCTTAAATTTCCTCATGCTCTGAAAGAGTTAATATGCTTAAATGATTTATGAAGAAACATGTATATTATTGCTCTGGTGTACATGTGTATTCGTATGTGTACTTGTTAGTGGTCTAAGCAGGGCTACAATGGAAAGTTACATGTACAACCTCACACAGATTTTATGGACAGATATTATATTCCAAACTAAACAAAATATTTTAATGTTGATGTAAAAACACACTTTTGCATTATTTATTCAACAAATCATAGGCTATCCATTTAAATAGTGTGATCAGAATTCCATTGAATATTATAGATGAATGTATTTGATATGTAATGTTATAGGCAAATAGTTAGAAGTAAAGGGACAGAATACACTATGTTTGCACATAAATTTAAATAATTTCTTTGCTAAATTTAAATTTTTGATTTGTTACATTAAGATAACTATTACAGAAGTTTTAAAATTACATAAACATACAATACAGAAACATCTTCTAGCATGAAACTTCTTTTCATTGTCTAACACAGTTGATTGATTTTATTCTTTATACCCAATCAGTCAGAATTACATTTTTAAAAGCATGTAATTAAGAAAAAGGAACTCCAGACATTTTGAAATATTAATTTAATTTTCCAGCTGGTTTGAAATAATTAATTTAAATTTCCAGTTTGTAAAAGAACTCAAATAGTCCTTTGTTTTTCTTTTCTAAACAAAAAAGAAAGGATAGTATATAATTAAATAATCACATACATTTAATAAAATTATTTTTCTCTGATCATAATAAAATTTAAAGTATTACTTAATGGGGGATATCATGGTTTTGTCCAAATTCAGGAGAGATTTTCATTATGATATTGGTGCTTTTATGGCATTAAATAATAATCTATTCTTTTAAATTTTGTAATGATATCATCCCATATAAACCACATAAGATAAAAACCCTATCATTTTGTTTACCTAATTCCATTTCATAACAAGAAAAGGACTTCTGCTGCTTTTAATAGAATCATCCCTTAATTCTGAATGTATCTTTTGAAATTATTCAATGAAATAATTGTAACTTTTTGACATTTAAACATTGTATTCCTATAAACTTTAAGAAGCAGTGAAATATATAATTGTTCCTATTTCAAGAAAACAAAATCTACAACAGATTAAATTATAGTTGGGTAATATATTATTAATTTTGCACATATTATTGTACTAATTTTGAAAGCGCCGAACAAAAATAAGCTTTTATACTTATGAAGAACATCTTTCAAAAAAAGGGTTGTTATTTGTAGGGGATGTTAGATTAACCTAGAGAAACTTTCATGTAGAAAACTTGTTTTATAAAAAATAACATGCTTTCAGGGCACACAAAAAATCCATTTTTCCCCTACTTCTGGTTGAATGGCCACTTTGTTTATAGATTTGAGGGATTTACATTAATATCTCATTAATAATCCATTCAACAAGTATTTTCTGTTCAGAAATTACATTCCAGCATGACAGAATAATAAACAAAAATATTAATAAGAAAACCATCTTTTATCAAATATATTCACATTTAAATGCAGATAATTCTCAGACAAATAAATAATTATGAATTTATCAATGTTTGTGCAAAGGTAATTTCAATAAGATCAGGTATAATCTGCATAAGGGAATGGAGGGAGGAATACTAACACACTTTTTCTTGGACCTGGCTTTAAATAACTGGACTGATGGAGATAAACACCATTGCTGAGTTCGGGGGGAAAAACTTTTAATAAATTCTACTTTTCCACAGATTCTGTTCTATCCAATCAGATTCAGTTTTTTTTTAAAGAATATTAGCCAATGGGATATATTTCTTTAAGAATATATGCTATAGAATCAAGGAGTTCATAATTTATGAAGCAGAAAGGTAGATCAGGAAATATTTTACTAAAACATGGAAGTTTTTGACTTGACAATACAGAAACAGAGGGCATTAAGAAAGCCTAAAAAGATAAATTAAAATTGCAATGTGTTAAAGTCAGAAAAATCTTTCCAGGCTAAAGGAAAAGTATTAAAAGATGTATATAGTGTACAGGTCCTGGATAAAGTAACATTAGTATATAAGTAAGCTGAGAGTGTAAAATAATATCATATGCTCAAAGGAAAGCATATGTATAGGTATATATACATATATATGTGTACATATGAATAACATTTATGTTCATATTTGTGTGTGCATGTATTGTGTATATATTCACGTGTATATATTTACACACACACAAACACTGTGTGAGGAATCATTAGAGATTTAACTGAAAAGGTAAGAAGGGAAAAAGGAATAGAGACTGTATGAGTTAGGGTTCTCAGGACAAACAGAATCAACAGGAAACACTCGCAAATATAAAATTTATAAAAGTGTTTCACATAACCGTGGGAACACAGAGTCCAAAATCCGCAGGGCAGGCTGTGAAACCAATGATTTCCATGAAGGATCTGGACGAACTCCACAGGAGAGGCTTGCTTGCCTAAGCAGAAAAAGAGCCTGTCTCTTCTGAAACCTCCTTAAAAGGCTTTCCAGTGATTAGATTGAGCATCGCTCATTGCAGAAGACACTCCCCTTGGCTGATTACAAATGGAATCAGCTGTGGTTGCAGCTGACGTGACTATGCTTTAAGTCTATGAAATGTCCTCATCATAACAGGCAGACCAGCACTTGCCCAACCAGATAAACAGGTACCATCCCTTGGCCAAGTTGACACAGGAACCTGACCATGACAGAGACTCATTCACATTGTCTTCAAGTACATGAAATACGTTTTTTAAGTCCGTAGCTCCTAAATCCACCCCTTAGTCATTGTAAATTTATCTTGAGGTTTACGGTGATTTGTGTAGAAATAAGGATACTCATTTTGGTTTACTAAAGCTGCTGAAATGCAATATAATGGAAATGGATTGGCTTTTAACAGTGAGAGCTTTTTAGCCTACAAATTTACAGTTCTAAGGCTGTGAAAATGTCCCAATTAAGACATCAATAGGATTATACTTTTTCTGAAGACCTGATAACATCTAGCTTGGTTTCCATCAGATAGCAAGTCACATGGCTTCTGTGGCTTCCTCTCAGCTTCTGTGGGATTTTTTTCTGTGAGCACTTCTCAATTTCATCTCTCTTAGATTCTGTGTGTTTTATCCTCTTATAAAGGACTCCAGTATACGGATTAAGACCTACCTTGACTGAGGTAGATCACATCTCAATTAAAATAATCTAATTACAAAGGTCCCTCAGGAATTGAGTTAAGGACATGATTCCTTCTGAGGTTCATACAGCCTCCAAACTACAATATTGAAGTAATTATCTTCTTTGTGGTGAACTGATTTAGTTCAAATGAATCTTATCCTCTCTTTTGTTTTAAGATATTACCTTTTCATTATTTGTTGGTGATTACAAATTTAAAAATAATATCTGATGGTTTTGCTTTAAAGTTTGACTTTTTGTTTGCTTGATCTTCTACTTCTAACTCAACAATACAAGAAAATGGCAAATCATTGTTGGGCTCTTAATTTCATATATGTATCATACATGTTATCATGTATGATAAACTTTGCCAAGCCTTAAAATACAAATTTTGAAAATTTGTGCTGTAGGTGATGCTTCCAATTGAAAATATTTGACGAGAAGAATGACTCAGTGATACTTGAATTATTAATCCATATTTATATAAAATGATTGCACACAAATAATCATAGCAGCTTTAAATCTAATAGAACCAAACTTCCCATACAGCAATAAATGTGAGCTAGGGGAGAGGAGTCATATTAGCAATGGCAGGTGAATGCATCTGTTTCTTACAAGTCATAATTCCAAATGAACTACATCCATTTTGTGACCGGTTACTGTTGTGCCCAACAAATCCTATGGTGGGGGTATTAGGCAGAGTTCTCCAGAGAACCAAATATGTAAATCTTAAGAGATTTATTATGGGAATTGGCCCAAGTGTCCATGGGGAGTGACAAGTCCTAATTCCATAGGACAAGCCACAATTTAGAGAAGTTGTTGGCAGGAGAGAAAGAAATTCTTCTTTCTTACTACTTAAATCATCAGTTCTCCCATTGAAACATTCAGCTGCCTGGATGAGATTTCTCTCATTGCTCAAGGTAATCTCCTTAAGCAATTTAAGGATTGCTGGTATAATCAGTCATAGATGCATTCGATTGGCTAATGATTTAAGTCTACACAGCACACTTGTAATAACAACAAAGTCGGTGTTAACTTGACCAATTACTGGACAGCATAAGCTAGCAAAGGTGACACAAGAAATTAACCACCACAGTGGTTATGGTTAAATAATCATTTGATGTCCATGGATGTATGCTTAGTTTCTACCAGGACTTAGTATAAGAGGTGCTGTTTTTTTGTTTTTTTTTTTTCAAATGGTGTGCAAGTTTATGTTACAACAACTTTACTTTGTTCCAGAATCTTATGGTCTTAAATGTGACTGTTCCATTGGGGGTTTTCAGATACGTGACATATTTAGCTACCACAGAACTTTAAGCCATTAGTTTGCCTGAACTGCTATCAAAAACACCACAAATTCATTTTGTTTTTAACAATGGGTAGTTATTGCCTCATACTTTTGGAGATTGGAAGGTTTGCTTCTTCCCAGGTTTGGTTGTAGTCAGGTCCTGGTTTGCCATAATCCTTGGAGTTCTTTGGTTTGTATAACTCTTTGCCTCATTTTATAAAAGCATCCTCTACTTCCTCACATCTGTGATTTCTGGTTCCTCCTTATAAAGCCACCAGTAATCTAGATGAAGATTCAACCTCATTCAATTGGGCCACACTTTAACAATAACATCTTCAAGAGGTCCTGTTTGTAATAGGGTCATATCCACAGGAATACAGACTAAGATTAAGATAATGTTTTTTTCTCTTTTTCCTGGGGTAGATAACTCAATGTTCCACACTGAGTTCAGACAAATCATATATTGATGTAGAAAAAAGTGTAAATACTTAATTTCTATTGCCTAAAATTTTATTTTTATATTTCTTTCTATAATTTTGCTAAATATGGCAAATAGTTTACTTTCATATTTTTAGAATAGATTTAATGAAATGTTTACATATTACAAAACATGAAAAATACAAAAAAGCTTAAAATAAAATGAATGTTCTCTCTTAAGTATTATATTTGATGTATGTGAATTTGGCAAATATGTCACTCACTATGTGATATAATTAAGCAACTTGCCTTTGATATTATTTTATGTGACATGGTATTTAATCTGTTATGCCTATTTCTAATCATCCCATCCTATATATGAGTTGATAGTGGTTAGTATCTTAATTACTGCCTGGTGATCTACTCAAAATAGAAAGGAAACAGATACCTATAGCCCACTCATTAAACTTTATTTCTTGATGACTAGAAAATATGTTACCTAATTATTGGGACAAGATAAATTTGGATAACTAAACTGTAATTTTTTGCACAAGTCTCCTGCTATGAAATTCTTAGCATTCAATTTCTTGACAATGTCAATGTTTTTCTGCCTCCACTTCTGCAGTTTTACTGGTAAAATATTTATTCCAGGATTGAATGATAACTCATGTTTATTCTGTCACCCTTGAAGTCATATGCAAAGGAACTACTACTAATGAAAATATGAGGAACAAACATAAAATATACTAGCCAAATTAAAACAATACAAAATAAAGCAAAAATTTTTAAACTTTCCATATGAAAAATATTGCATTTATAATTTTTTAAAGCCAACAGGATATTATCTTGAAAATTGCTACTAAGAAATATAGCTAGCTATTTTCTTTATTGAAACTATTTAGAGTGTGTGATAATGCACTATCTCTAGTGATTTTTCATATTTATAAAAGAAAAATAAAGCTTAATGACTAGCAGCATGAGGGGCTGACAAACAATGGGGAAAGAAACTTACTTTGGAAACTAACACAGTTTATCAAGTGGGAGTAAAAATAAATATAGAATAGTTGTAGGAGTAAGGCTAAGAACAGTTAAAGAGAACTCAGCCAGAATTTTCAAAAGCTGGAAAGAATAGCATGCGTTTGAAATGCTTAAATGACTAAAAAAGAGTAAACACATTAAGGTTTACTTTTTTTTGAATGAGGACACAATTCGCTAGCACCTGTTCTTATTTAGCCTGCTCAGACTGTGACATTAGCAGTTTTATTTTTATCTTGTTTTTGTTATTCGGGCAATAATTTTTCTTATTTCATTGTTTTTGTCTGTTGCCCTTCTAATACACAAAGTGCAAAGTACCATATTTGGTGTTGTGAGGCAGCGATATTAAAGACATACTTGAAACTATGTCCAGAAACACATGAAGAAAGATTTTTTTTTTTTACCTCTTTGTAGTCTTCATCTTTTTTGTCTTCTCTCTCTCTCTCTCACTCTCTCTCTATCTCTCTCTCTCTCTCTCTCTCTCTCTCTCTCTCACACACACACACACACACACACACATACACACAAATACATGCATACACAAACTCTTTATCTGTCTCTCTCCTCTTTTTTCATTCTACATAGCATCTGGACCTTAAAGCATTATTATGAATGTTGAATGCTATTAAGTGCTTCTTATCAACTTATGTGTTGGCTATTCTGATGTAATAGAGTACTTGATTACTATAATAAACCACTAAAATGAATGATTTTGGATTTTTAAAATGTATATTTTAAAAGGGGCAATCACAAGATAAATGTTTTGATGTATATAACATTGCCTAATTTCAAATCAGGCATTTACACTGGACTAAGCTGAATTTTATTTTTTTTTTCCTGTAAGAATATCAGTGTCTTCCCAAGATTTTCAAGTCAACTCTTCGTGAAAGATGACTTAGTTTATTAACCACTGACTATAGCTGTCACTTTACCATTCGCTTATGACTTTATGTTTGATTATTGCATTAGTTGATTGGGGCATTTTGTGCAATTATCTAATTTGAGATAGTCCGAATCACTTGCTTAGGGCAATAATTTGTCATTATAAATTTTCTATATAACATTTTCCTCACATACAAAAGTAAGCGGCTTGCTATTATGCCGCCGCTTGAGTAAGAAAATATGGTTGAAAAACTGATCTAATGACTCACAATTTGCCATTTCACTACTAGTAGAATAGCTTTCTCAGAGGGTGGGTATTAAGATCAGGAGACTTTTCATACAAATTGCTACTTCTGATTCCTCCTACACCTAATGTGACTAATTGTTTTTACCATCTATATGGTAGTTCTAAAAGAGTGAAATGGATTAATGTACTCAGTTAACGAGTTGCTGTCCTCTTTAACCCTCCACATAAAGTTCTCCCCCAGCAATTTAAGAACCAAGAAATAAATCTAATCATGCCATTGTATGTGAAGGTCTGTATTTAAATTTCAGAATCATGAACAAAAAATGGTATTGAAGACATTTAAATATAAATATTTACTAATATTTATAGAGAGGAAAGAACACAATGATGAATGTTAAGAGTATCCCATTTTCTAGGAGTAGTCCCTTTTTATTTTTGCCCTTAAAATATATTAATAACGATAATAACAAAAACAACATTTGATTTTACATACTTTTAATGTAGTGATTACTTAAAAAAATTAACGTAATATTTATGAGAAATTGCTTTTTTTTATTCACCCTATCCCCTAGACACAGGTTATTTGGGAAGGAATAAAATATTTTTGCTGTCTTCTTAGGTGATTAACTTGGGAAGCCTTTGTTTTAAGATCTGGTCTCTCTTTTTCCGCAGTGCATCGGAACAACAAAGGAAATGATGGGAACTAAAATTCAGATAAATCTCAATTGGACTTTGAGTTTCAAAAATATAGTTCACTGTAAATAATTTAACATATTGTCCCAGAAGGGGTTGGATGACTTTATGTTGATAAATAGATATGTGAAACTAGTAAATAGATGAGAATTGGAAAGGAGATAAGGGACTTCTTGGAAGGATGTTTTCAGGAATGCTTTGGAGCCATTCAGGTACTTTTCAAATCTCATAAAGTACACTGATATTGTCAGAAACTTGAACCCTCATCTCACGATGGAAAGACCACCAATTATGTTTTTCTTTGATAAGTGACACTTTAATAAATGAATACTATTATGTTCTTTAGAAGAACAACAACTTGTCAATGCATAAATTTTTGTATACCTTGATTGCTTCCCATTCCTCAGTTGGGGATGAATAACCATAGGTGATGTATGAATAGAAAGATAGATAGATAGAATGAATATCTTTGTATATTTTTTCTTAAGTAGAATTATTTGCTTAAAAATGAAATTATAGAGTAAAAGGATTTTGACATTTAAAGATCTCTTTATTATTTTTATTAAATAGTTAATATATTTGGTAAATCAAAAGCATTTTGAGAAATATCTGAAGTAAAATTTAAATGTAAATATTAGAGTAGCAGATTAGAATAATGTTTGGAATGGCTTGTAAACAAACTCAATATCAAGATGGGACATTTTTCAGTGTAACAGAATAAACAATTTTATTGAAAATAAATTTTTTTAATTAATATTTATCATTTTGTTCTTTGTCACATAGTTCACCTTTCCATTAATTGTAGGTGCTATGTTAGTTTTTAACTGTGTTTGCCTACAATTTATCATATTATTGAATATTCCTTCCTTTTAAATAACATTGAAAATTTTGGAATGTATTAGCATACTGTTCTACTGACTTTCCATGGGTAAGTAAAATTGAGAATGTCTCCCAAATACTAAAAAAGAGAGAAAACATATTTTTCTAATTCAAAATAAAAATAATCCATATGCCTAACATTTTTCATAATATCACTATTGTTTCACTTAATAATATCATATTGATGAGATATTGCTTTAAATTCTACGATACTGATGCAAACTGGTGGGAAACAAGAAATTAAAACTGATAACACTAAATGGGTGAAGTATAAATGTGACAGATATCATTCCTTGACATTGTCAAAATTCCTCATATCATGTAACTTCGGTAAGGTTTTCTCTTTTTTTTTTTTTTCTTTGCACAGGCCGGCACTAGGAATTGAACCTGGGTTTCCTGCATGGCAGACAAAAACTACCCGCTGAGCCACCTTGGCCCACCCAAAGTTTTGATTCAGATATTCACTACAGAGACAGTATGAAGACTTCAAACACAATGAAACTTTAGCAATCTGAGTTTTAAAATGAGAAAAAAAATTACTGTTAAAAAACATGTAAGGTATCTTTCAGTTCTAAAATTTTACATTTCTAAATTTCTTTGACGCAGAAACATACCTTCACAGAAATTTCCTTTCCTTGAACTACAATTGTTTTCCGTAACTGGCTAGCTATTTTCAATGGATTTATAGATGACTTCCTCATCAGAATATCTAGGACATCTTTCCTCTCCTATTATATTACCCTTCTGCCTCTCATCTCCTTGAACTTATCCATCAGCAAACACTTTGTGTTCTCATAATTGTCTTCTGACTTGCCCCTGTATTAGAACTCCTGATGCTAGCTGGTAAAGCAACACCACTAGTTTGGAGCTAACTGAAAATTTGCTTTCATGACCTTTCATGTGAAGGAACAGAAAAGTTATTTTCTTGATTCCTGTGCTGGGGAGGCAGTATTAGGAGGTGTGGTTTTGATCTTACAAATTGAAAAACAGAACTCTTCCTTAGAAAATTGGTTCTATTACCTTGATAGAATCTATAGTGCCATTAGGGCCAAGAGCTTATAAACATTTATCATACTATAAAACAAATTACATGTTTCAAACAATAACAAACAACTAGATTTTTTGAAAATGCCTTACCAATAATGGATGATTTTGGGCGGGCCACAGTGGCTCAGCAGGCAAGAATGCTTGCCTGCCATGCCAGAGGACCTGGATTCGATTCCCGGTGCCTGCCCATGTTAAAAAAATAATAATAATAATGGATGATTTCAATGTTTTTTTTATCTATAGTATGTGCATGGTATTCATAAAATTACTGGTGAAGCTTATTTTTCTACTTAGAATGTTAACGAAAACCACGTATTTTTCAAAATATTATAGTTGAGATAAAGATAGAATTGGCAAAATACAGATTAAAACAAACAGAAGAGTAGTATCACCAGGTAATAATCAGTCCAGGATATTATGACATTGTATTGTATACAATAAAAAAATATAATGTAATATGAAGGGAAGAAAACTAAATCAAGGATTATGTATAATTAATGAGAATGCAAGGAATATTATTTTAGAAGTTTCTTTTAAAATTATTAAGTGGAAGCAAAATTTTAATTTAATAAGAAAATAAGCAGCAATGCCAATATTCACAACATTCTGAAAGTCTCAGAAATATTTGACTATCACTTAAGCAAAGGAAAGCAGTTTCTTTGTTTATCATTTACAGTTCAATCTCAATTTAATACATTCCCATCATTTGGAAGTCAGGTTTTTATAGGATAAGATGAATGTTTTGTATAATGATTGTCATTATCCTGTGGTTAAAATCTAATTCTAACCATTATGAGCAGTAGTATAACTTAGATCATTTTCATAGATTTGAATCTATGAACTCTCAGGTTTGAATCTCAACTTAATCATTTACAAGCATGTTAGCTGGAGAATTTTAATTAATCTCTAAAATTCCCAGTCTCCTTATCTATTTAAGAGGAATGATAGTGGAGTGTGTATGTAAAGGATTAACACATTATCTCTAAAATGCTGATTCATTATTCCAAATTCTAGAAATATTACTCTAAATTTAAAGACGTTTAATTTTTTAACAACTATCTAGTCCTTGTCCTTTCCCTACTTGATGCCCTCCCCACACCTTTAAAATGATAAATGTAAATTTAGAAATGGTGCATTTAAAAAAATATATGAACAATAGTGGGTTTCTCAATTCAGATTAAAGTTTGCTATGATTTACAGAAAATAAAAAATATCACTGGATTGAATAAGAAAGGAGTTCTTCCCTCCCAATAACTTCCACATGTAAGTAGCACAGAGGCTGTACTGCATCACCAAGATCATCAGAGATACTGACAACTATAATTCCCAGTTTGGCATCCACCTTGTAAAAATGATTGTCATTATAGCTATTAGAAAGAAGACCTAGATGAAAGAACAAATATGTACGGAGTAGGGAATGCTTGTATTTGTCCAATAGTTTGTAGCAGCTGGTAACTGGTACTTTCAAATGCATCTCACTGATCAGCAATATAGCTATATGATCACACCTGCCTACAAAGAAGCCTTTATCCCTTATGACAAAGTACTACCTAAAAACCTGGAGTTCTATTACGATGGAAGAAGGGAGAAAGGTATTTGGAGGCCAGTAAGCATTTCCATAATTGCCCAAACCTTTCACCGTCAAAATATCTATGGGCACCATTCTTGTTGTGCATACAACACACAGAGTTTCTCTGAAGGTAGACAACCCAACTATATCAACTAGAATTCTCAGCAACTCATAATTTTCTCCATCTGATTCAGAGAGAAATAAAATGAATAAATATATAACCACAAACACACATACATGCATACAAACCTGCATGCATGCAAACATACTTGAGGAGGCATTCACAGGTCAATACAGATAATATGCCATGAAGTCAATTGTATAATTAATTCAAGTTTCATCACCTGAGAGCCAATAAAAAGAAATCTAGATGAGTTACTTGCTTACAAAATATCCAATATACAGTAGCAGAGTACAATGCTTAGTATACAGTATTCACAACAAAATTCTTATTCAGAAAAGGGGAGAATGTGAAACATATAGGAGATTATTAAATTACCCTGACTCCGAAGTGTGCAGAAGCTCTTTTCTAATACTAAAATAAACTTGTTGGATATCCTATATCTCTGCATCCATTTTTCCTATATACTGGATTTTTTTTCCCATTGTCATCTTGGTTGCTTGGCTCTCCTGAAAGTTCTTTATTATGCATTATCTTCATTACAGTATCCAGCGATGGTGTTAGATATTGGTGCATTACTGATGGCTGCATATCTTTATAGTCTTCTTCCTTCTAAAGTATGTTTGATGACCTGAGTTTGTAGCTTTAAGAAATGAATAGAATTTTGCATGCCAGATTTTAGGTTTTTTTTTTTAATAAATTCCAGTCCAAATATAGATATTTTCTATTTTAATTGATTTGATTGCTACCAGTAAGTTTCACATTCAAGTTTCACATAAAATTTTATTTAGATACAGTTCTATGTCTGCCATCTGAAAAGGTACATTTTCCTTTAGGTTTCTCTCTTCTTAATTTAAAGGGCAGTATTTCAACTATATATGTTAACATGGACCTTGATGGAAAACTAAAATTGTCTGTTTTAGTTTGTTAAGCTACTAAAATAAATATATCATGAAATGGGTTGGCTTTCACCATGGGAAATTATTAGTTTACAAGTTTGCTCTTCTGAGGCCATGAAAATGTCCGAATCATGGCCTCATCAAGATGCCTTCTTCCGGAAGACTGATAACCAGTGACCCTGGACCACTCTGCCATGGCGAAGTACATAGCAGGTCTGCTGTCTGTCCCTTCTCGTCCAGGTTTCTTTGCTTCCAGCTTCTTGCTTCTGTGGATTTTCTCTCTTTGTCTGACTTTCATTTTCTCATAAAGGACTCCAGTAAGATGATTAAGACCCACCCTTGTTGAGGTGGTTCACAGCTTAAGATACGATCCTACTTACAAAGGGTTCTCACTCACAGGAATGAATTACCTTAATAAAATACTAATGAAAGCTAAGGTGCATATAGCTTCAAACCATCTAAGCCAGCAGGCCCAAAGCCTTTGAATTGCCACATCACCAGCATTGCCAATTCTATTTCAGAAAAAAGTGCTTATTACTGTCTTATTTTGATTTTTCTATCCTTCCAGAACCCCAAAATACCAGACTATCAGACAAATTAAATAGTAGGCCAGAAACAGAAAATATTTTTCTTTCTGGGGCTTTATTTCTTCTTTCTCTTCATGCATTCTGGCTCTATCTAGTCTGAGTTGATCTCCTTCATAGGATTTGACTGAAAGCAACAAAAGGCAATCAATATACAGAAGCATTAAATATTATTCTATAATTGTCCTATAACCATAGCTTTTGATAGTATATGTTCTGGCTCCCACGATTAAAAAATCATTATTCTTGTATATGTTTATTCCTTATTTCATAAAAAAGATCATGGGTTTTCCAAACTGCTATCTCCAACTTTTCCTTGTCCATTGCCTATCCATTTTTACTAAGGTAATGCCAAAATTTTCAGGTATAGCCACATTCAAGAACCCACACTCAGAAACCAAATTCTTTGTTTGGTGATAATTAGATCTAACTTAAAGTAATAAAACTGTAAAATATTATACAAAAAATATTTCTTTCTTACATGAAGTTCATATATGAGTGGTCTTTTGCTGGTATTGCGGCCCCGTAGGCAGTAGCATTTTTTATGTTTTTTCTTCAACCAAGTTCAACATGTGATGCAAGATTCATTGTTCAAGATGTTTTCTTAATCCCACCACATCATGTCTTTATTCCAGAGAGCAAGAATGATAAAGAGAAGAAAGTCAGGGGTCAAACGGAGCATATTAGATATCCTTAGGAAGTTTCCCAGAAACTGTTAAAGAATCCTTCTAATACTATATAATTGATTTTAATTTAGTTATGTGGACAGAGATGGCTCGAAGGAGAACTGGAAATTATATCAATTATTCCAGATATCCATGTGCCCATATAATCTTTAGAGTGTCTGTTATAATTGATTAAGAGGGAATACATATGATAAATTAACAAATAGCCTTTTTCAAATTGGGCAGCATAAAAATGTGGAGATGAGACATGAGTTTTGATTTAGGAATGAGATAGGTATGAATTTTTGGCTGAAGTAGAAATTTATCTAATCTTGACTAGTTCCTAAGTAATGGTCAGCCATTCTTTCAGTCAGCTCTAATTGCCTTCCCATCAATTATGCACTCTTTCAATGCCACGCATGCAAGAAAATATGTAAATATATTGAAACATTTTCTTACCTGTAAAATAAAGCATCAGGTTAGACAGCCTTAACATTCCTTCAAGATTCATTATTTTATGATTTTTATAAGATTAAAACACTTTATCAATCTTCCAATGCACTGTAAGGTCTTAGTATATAGAATACATCTTTGATTTCTTTGTTGTCATTAAATTTCTTATACTAACTTGAAATTCCTATGGGTTCAAAAAGTTTTAATAAGCAATTGTATATATGACTATTTTGCTTATTTGAAAGGATGTAAGTGCCCTAAAAAAACTATATTTAATCTCACTTTGTAAAGGCAGCTGTTTCTTCTAATCCCTATTCAGAATTATATGTTTGAAACTGTAATTAGATCATCTCCCTGGAGATGTGATTTAATCTAGAGTGGTTGATACGCTGGATGAGGCAGAGGCTTACCTCCACCCATTTCAGTGGGTCTGAATTAGTTTACTGGAATCCTATAAAATAGGAAACATTTTGGAGAAAGCCAGAGATTCTGAGAGAGCAGACAGTGACATAGGCACAAGAAGCAAAGAGTCTACCAGCCTTTGGAGATGGAGAAGATTCCCTTCATGAAACAGGGAGCCAGAAGAGGAAGCTAACAGATGACTCTGTGCTCACCATGTGCCCTTCCAGCTGAGAGAGAAACTGTAATTGTTTTCACCATGTGCCTTCTCATTTGAGAGAGAAACCCTGAACTTCATCTGCCTTCTTTAACTAAGGTATCTTTCCCGGATGCCTTAGATCGGACATTTGTATAGACTTGTTTAATTGATACATCTTCTTGGTCTTAGAACTGTAAACTAGCAACTTATTAAATTCCCCTTTTAAATGCCATTCTGTTTCTGGTATATTGCATTCTGGCAGCTAGCAAACTAGAACAGATTTTGGTGCCAGGAGTGGGGTGCTGCTGTGGTTTGCAAATACCAAACATGTTGGAACATCTTTTTAAATGGATAAGGGGAATATTCTGGAGGATTTGTGAGGAGTTTGATAGAGAAGGCCTAGAATGCTTTGGAGAGACTGTTGGTAAAAATGTGGACTCTGAAGATACCTCTGACCAGGCTCTACACAGAAATGAGGTATGTGTTATTGCAGACTGGAAGGAAGATGAGCCTTGTCTTAAAATGGCATGTAATCTGGCAAAATTAATGAATGTCTTTGGCTAGAAGGCTGATTTTAAAAGCCATGAACTTGGATATTTAGCAGAAGAAATTTCCAAATTAAATGTGGAAAGTGCAGCCTGGTTTCTCCTTGCAGCTTATAGTGAAATGCAGCAGGAAAGAGATAAGCTGAGAACTGAACACCTGAGTACAAAGAAACTAGAAATTGATGTTCTGGAAAGTTCTGGGCTTCCAGGAGGGGAGACCCCAGAGAATAGTGTTCCATGTGAGGATTTGGCAAGATGTGGAACCAGTCAGTCATTTCAGAGAAAGCCAGGATCAGACATGGAGTTATCCAGGAAGGATTTGTGGAAACTACTTATATCTGATGGGCATGATCTAGGGCTACTGCATAGAACACCAATGAGAGTGCTGTGGGACATGTATAAACAGAGCTGCTGCCAGTCTGGACTGGGGGGTTCAGAGAAGGGGTACATTGGAGGAAACATAACTTCAGAGGCAAAGCCATGGAGGCTGAGGTCTGAAGTCAGGAAGTCTCAGACCAAGAGAGCACCCATGGAGTGGGTGAGTTTGCTCTGAAGGCAGAGGTATTTATCCAAAGAAGGCAAAGATTACTTACCATTCATATATCAAGTCATATAATTCAAAGTATTAGTAGACCAAAACTAAATTCTATATAAAGATGCCAAAAGTTGAAAAAATCACAACAAAAACTAAGATCCAATAATGATAAAAACAATCAATAAACTAGGAATAGAAGGAGCATTTCTCAGCTTGTTAGTCTACAAAAAAGAAAAAAAAATTAACACTTCATACTTAATTATGAAAAGGTGAATGTTTTAGTTCCAAGACTGGGGACAATTCAACATATCTGCTGCTACCACAGTAAGTGTTGTTCTAGTTTGCTAGCTGCCAGAATGCAATATACTAGAAACGGAGTGGCTTTTCAAAAGGGGAATTTAATAAGTTGCTAGTTTACAGTTCTTAGGCTGAGAAAATGTCCCAATTAAAACAAGGCTATAGAAATGTTCAATCAAAGGCATCTAGGGAAAGATACCTTGGTTCAAGAAGGCTGATGAAGTTCAAAGTTTCTCTCTCAAGTGGAAGGGCACATGATAAACACAGTTAGAGTTTCTCTCTCATCTGGAAAGGCACATGATGAACACAGCCAGGTTCCTCTCTAATCTGGAAAAGCCCATACTGAACACAGCGTCATCTGCTAGCTTTCTCTCCTGGCTTCCTGTTTCATGAAGCTCCCTGGGAGACATTTTCCTTTTTCATCTCCAAAGGTCACTGGCTGGTGGACTCTGCTTCTCGTGACTATGTCATTCTACTCTGCTCTCTCTGAATCTCTTTCATTCTCCAAACTGTTTCTTCTTTTACAGGACTTCAGAAACTAATCAACACCACCCAAATGGGTGGGGACATGTCGTCACCTCATCCAGCTTAACAACCACTCTTGATTAAGTCACATCTCCAGGGAGATGATCTGATTACAGTTTCAAACATACAGCATTGAATAGGGATTATTCTGCCTTTACAAAATGGGATTTAGATAAAAACATGGCTTTTCTAGGGGACATACATTCTTTCAAACCAGTACATTCCACCCTCTGGATCCTAAAAAGACATGCTTTCCCCGTATACAAAATACATTCATTTCATAACAATATCACAAATCTTTAAACCATTTCAGTAAAAATATACATGAAATACAAAGTTAGAAATGTACAAACTCCTATGAAAGTTAGTTACAAGCGTGGTCTATCCTAAGGCAAAATTATCCTCTGGCTTTGGACTTTTGAAAACTCATAACAAGTTATTTGCTGGATCATGCCCATCAGACATATTTCCACAAATCCTTCCCGGATAACTCCATGTCCAATTCTGGCTTTCTCTGAAATGGCTGACTGGGTTTTACATTTGGCCAAATCCTCACATGGGGCACCATTCTTTTGGGTCTCCCCTCCTGGAAGCCCAGAATGTTCCAGAACATCAACCTCTGATTTCTTTGTCCCCAAGAGTTCAATTCTCAGCTTATCATTTTCCTGTCACATTTCACTAAAAGCTGTGGGGAGAAACCACACTGCACCCTCCACATTTAATTTGGAGATCTCTTCTGCTAAATATCCAAGTTCATGGCTTTTAAAATCTGCCTTCCAGCCAAAGCCACTAGTCAACTTTGGCAGATTATCTGCCATTTTAAAACAAGGATTGCCTTCCTTCCAATCTTTTAAAACACATGCCTCATTTCTGTCTAGAGTTTTGTCACAGGTAGCTTCAGAGTCCATATTTCTATGAACATTCTCTTCAAAGCATTCTAGGACTTCTCTATTAAGCTTCTCACAACTCTTCCAGAATCTTCCCCTTATCCACTTAAAAAGCCATTCCAACATGCTTGGTATTTGCAAACTGCAGCAGCACCCCACCCTTCAGTACCAAAATCTGTTCTAGTTTGCTAGCTGCCAGAATGTAATATACCAGAAACGGAGTGGCTTTTCAAAAGGGAAATTTATTAAGTTGCTAGTTTACAGTTCTTAAGCTGAGAAAATGTCCCAATTAAAACAAGTCTATAGAAATGTCCAATCAAAGGCATCTAGGGAAAGATACCTTGGTTCAAGAAGGCTGATGAAGTTCAAGGTTTCTCTCTCAAGTGGAAGGGCACATGATAAACACAGTTAGAGTTTCTCTCTCATCTAGAAAGGCACATGGTGAACACAGCCAGGGTACCTCTCTCATCTGGAAAGGCACATGGCGAACACAGCATCATCTGCTAGCTTCTTCTCCTGGCTTCCTGTTTCATGAAGCTCCCTGGGAGACATTTTCTTTCTTCATCTCCAAAGGTCACTGGCTGGTGGACTCTGCTTCTCGTGGCTATGCCATTCTGCTCTGCTCTCTCTGAATCTCTTTCATTCTTCAAAATATTTCCTCTTTTATAGGATTTCAGAAACTAATCAGGACCACCCAAATAGGTGGAAACATGTCATCACCTAATCCAGCTTAAAACCACTCTTGATTAAATCACATCTCCAGGGAGATGATCTGATTGCAATTTCAAACATACAGTATTGAATAAGGATTATTCTGCCTTTATGAAATGGGATTTAGATAAAAACATGGCTTTTCTAGGGGACATACATTCTTTCAAACCATTACAAGTGTCAACACTGTTTTGGAATCTCTTGACAGTACCATAGAACAAGAAAAATAAAGAATTGAAGATAGCATTTTTATCTCTTCTTAAATTCAAAAACCTAAAAATGCTACTAGAATTTAAAAAGTGAACATACTGTATGATTGAACATAGATGGAATTCTAAGAAATCAAGTCTAATTTATTGTGACCAAAAACTAGATCTGTGGTGCTTTGAAATGGTGGGAGTGGATGATGTGGATTAACAAGGAGCACAAAGAAACTTAAGGAGAAATGGAAATGTTCATTATTTTATATTTCAGTGACAATTTCACAGATGTCTGTATAAGTTAAAACACATCAAATTGAACACTCTAAATAAGTAAAATTTTCTGTCCCTCAAGTATATATCATTATTGTGCAAAAAGTGAATAAAAATAAATTGAATTTTTAAAATTAGTCAGTCCTTGTTAAAAGCACAATGTGTTACTGTTTTAAAGACACAGACATATATATATAGTCTTCAGTTTTGCTCAATATCAAAATTCAATGATAAAAAATATATTTGAAATTTATATCTGAGAGAACACCATCAAATTATAGTTCACTTCAATTTTACTATTCACACTTTTCACCAGACTCATTTTTGCTTATTGGTAAAATAAGTACAAAAAATAAGTACAATATTTTTTTTGTTTATCATGGTGTTAACCTAATTTTAGAAATTCATTGCTTAATTTATTTGTTCAATATTTATTTTGGGGATATTCACATTGCCTCAAAGCATTTTCTAGACATTAAGGGGAGTGAATCAGATAAATCTCAATGAAGAAAGTGAAAGTCTACATGAATTACAAGTACAGCAGAAGCTAGAAAACTTATAATTTCAAAGATTTAGTCCCTCTGTGCAAGCACAAGCTGCCACCAAGTAACATATCTTTCAATATTCCAGCAACTGCAGACAACAATACACACACTTGGAAATATATTGGAAGTACCACGAAAATGTTTATCATATATTCTTTAGACTTACTTTATTATAAAAAATTAGCATTTATGATGGAATGCAATGTAAGTCCAGAAAGATATATGTGTATATGATTTTATTTTTTCGTCACAGCTGTTTTAGATCAACTGACTTGTCTGAAATGAAAATAGTTTGATGATCATTTATATCATTAGAAATCATGACATCACACTGAGCGTTAACTAAAGAAAATGACTTTCTTTTTTTAATGGGGAATAACATGCAGGTTTTCAAGTGCAAGTTACAATTAGGTAAAATATTTTAACAACTTTGAATCTATTATTTTTTGATTGACCTACCATGGAAATAAAATGTCTATTTAATTTAAATTGTCTAGCAGAAATTTTTCTGTCAAAATGAAGTGGAGGTGGGAGATTTTCTTTCTTTCACATCGTTCATTTTGAAAGCTCACACCTAGTGAATGTTGATATTATTTTTCACTTGCTAAATATAACACCTTTTATCTAAAGTGAATAATGCATATTAAAATTCTTAAGAGTTGTGAGTTTAAGCAAAATCATCCATGAAGTGGCAATCAGTCAATGTATTGTATGATCCAGTCTTTTACATTAATTTCCTTGTCAAACAATAGGTGACATATGTGTCATACAAGCACATTTTGTTTTAGAAAATGTTTGAGGTTAATTATCTAAGCACTACATTCACCATGTCTATATTTCAAGGAATCGCGTGCTGTAATCTCAGTAGATTTGAATTTAACTTTTATTGTATCTAATCCTTTTACTTGTAATAATTGGATAAGTCACTTCATCAAAGCCCTTTGTTAAAAGCTTGAAAGCCATTTTTTCTTGTTAAGTACCAAGAGTTTTGTGACTTTGTTTTCCTTAATAATTTTCCAAACTGAGACTGTTTACTAAACCTTACCCTAAAGGAAAATAGCAGTCAGATGTCATCACTTCATGTTAAATGATGTAAGTCTAATATTTTTTATAGGGCAAAGCTCCTTGAGTCACCTGCATATATTGCTATGGTGCCAATTCTGGTTTAGTAATATAGAGATAGGATATGAGATGCTGCATTTTTAACAAATTTCTGGCCAGGGCTTCTGATCTATGAATCTTACTTTGTGTATTAAAACTATACAAAGCAATTTCCCTTATAGAAGTAATATATCCACAATAATTATTCACTTCAGGAGATATAAAATATGCATAACATTTGGAATTATGAAAAGTGGTCCTCTGCTGGTAGATTTTTTCTCATTTTTCAAGGGTATTAAATAAAAATAAAGTTCAAAAAGGTGATTTTACTTTGAGTTTTAGAAGGGATGTTCATGTGAATTTCACCAACTTCAACTCTATTGCAATTCATTTGTTGCATAGACAAATTACAGGTGGAAGAGATGTGATCCATCTGTCAACTCAAGATATTACTTCAGATGTAGCATATATTTAAATGTATAGCAGTTTAGATGGTCAAGTGGATGGCAGATTGTTGTTTTAGATTCTTCATTCCATTTTCCAAATGATACTTAATGATAATTACCTTCAAGCTATGTTAAGAGTCCACTTCCTATATTCTGACTGTTTGAGTGTCTCCCATATAACTTTGGAGCATTTGGGAGAAATTTCGCCTCTTGGACATATGTTAAGAAAAAAGATGCTTATTTAGTATTATTTAACCTGTAATGCATGCTATTGATTTACTAGACAACCTGTTTTCATAGACTCCTACAAATTAACACAATAATACACTTTCTCTGCTCTTAGACAAGGAGTGGTGAACTTATCCTTGGATCTTCCATATCATTAAAAATTTATGAGGGAGAGGCCCTATGTTCTTCTTATCTTTCTTTATGCCATTTATCACCAAATAATTTGATGTGATCAGGAATGTATGTCTAAGTTTGCTTTGAATTGAATTGTGTAAGATTAATTCCTAAAGTTTTCTCATTTATGCTGAATAAAATTCAATGTGGACATTGTGTCATGATTGCCTACATGTGGCTACTGGTGCCTCAATTTTCCATCCATTTTTATAGAATGGACTCCCATTTTTATACACACCATGTTAAGTCCTCTGTTCCTTTAACATGATCCTAATTACACAGTTGTTAGTAAATTCAGAGTTGGGTTCTCTTGAGTGTTCTTTTAGGTAAGGAAGTTATAAAAGAACAAACAGGATTATAAATTGTTATTCCAAACAAATAATAGAAAAAGAATGGCAGAGTTTTTCTAAGCACATGGAAATTGTTGCCTAGGCAATTTTGTGATGGTAATTCTAGAACTGTCCATAGCTGCCACTAAAAAAACTGTCTTAAGTGGAATTGCAGCACTAAAATATTATAATTCTTTAAACAGATTATAGATATGTCCTCAGTCTCTCCTACACATTTTTATATGTCACAGCTAATATGTTTTCCAGTCTTGAAAAGAAAAACAAAACAGAGGCTGAGGACAAGGGCCTGCTGAAAGAAAATTGCTCTATAAAGATAAATATGGCTAACTATATGTATGAAAACACCAAGCACAAAGGATATGCATTACAGGGTAAAAAATTAATTATTCTGATTCAACTACTTTTATTTCTGTATATATGGATGTTGATAAATATTACCAAAATAAGGTCCTAGTAGTCAATGACTGCCAGTTGGTAAGGAAAAAGAAGACAAAGTCATAAACAACTATAATACAATCTGATCTGACACAAACGCATGATTATCCACCCTACTCTCAGTTTTCCTGACTTTGTTTTCACAAGGTCTTTATAACTTCATATCATCTGTCTAGGTTCTGAATAATGTATTTAAAAGTCAAAACTTATCATTTCATTGGAACAGGGAATTATCACTTTCCTAGAATAACAAAAGTATCGATCTAAGAAAAAATACTATTTTCACTTTGTGCCTTCCAGACTACTCGCTCTGCCTTTTTCTCCAGAAAGATAAAACAATTGGAATTCTAGATCAAGACCAGATAAGACTGTTTCCCTTGGTAGGGATTCTTCTGGGAAAACTATAATAGCTTTATGTAGGCTAAAGGACTGATGGGACTTCTGATATCATTGATGAGCTACCTTGTTTCAGAAACTCCTGCTTTCTGGGCATAAGTAGAATACTTGTGCAAAATATCTTTTAAAAAAGTTTTGAAGGCATGAAAATTTTTCTAACGCAGTGGGAATCTGCAAGTCCAAAGAGTGACCAATTGTCTGCAAGAGACAAGAGATCTTCTTGAGGAGAAGGTTGTCTTGCTCTACCTTGCTGAAGTATGGAAGGTACAAAAAAATTTAAACAAGTGGCTTAGATTCCATGGTCTACTACTTCAGAAGATATACCTCTTCCTCAATCCAGATTGTTGGCCTTATGGGAACTTGCCTATAGCTTGTTAACTAATTTAAAACAAAAAATAGGCCGTGTTACACATGGTCCCACATTTTATGCTGTATGAGAAAGAAGACTGTAGTCACAAGCAGAAGTAGCCCTAAAAGACTATAGGAAAGGAATATCATATCAACAGGAAAAACTTAAAGCAATGCACCTGGAAGGAAAACAGACCATACATATGGATCTATCTTGATTCATTGACAACAGAAAATTGTTTACTCATCTGAAACCTAGAAGCATTAGATCGGATAAATGGTGAAAGGGAGTTCTGGGAAATAGATAATTTGAAAGAACCTTTGTATGATCAGAATTGTGAAAATATCTGTAACCCATGTGAATGCTCATCAAAGAACAAGTACTAAAACACAGGCTCTTGACATTCAGGTGAACAAGATAATGAGTCCTCGTATACAGTTTCTTGCTTATATGGCTAATGAGCAAAATGCCCATAACAAAGGGGATGATGGTTTTGGGTGAACTTAATAATATTGGTTTACACTAAATGAAGCAGATCTGGCCAGAATCATTACTGTACACCCAACCTATCAATGCCATACATTAACAACAACTGATAAGTTGATTGTACTGGGCCATTTAAACATGGAAGAGACAGCAAGTTTTTCTCATTGGAATAGACAATTTCTCTGGGTAACTATTTTTAGTCCCTGATGGCAAAGATTCTACCAATAATCACCAAAATAATCTTCCAAAAATCACTTGTGGGCCAAATTAATTCCTTATTTGTTATTGTGATATTCCACGTAGCATTTTTTTCTGACCATGGTAATCATTGTATAGCCAAAGGAGTGCAGCAGTGGGCTTATGTTCACAGTAATTCATTGGTCTTACTGTGTGTGCCATCATGCCTGGTAGCTGTGTTATGGCTGTTGTGTGCTTTAAATCACAAACTAATGTTCGAATATCCTGCAACCAGTTCCATACACCTAGGGGAAACAGTGTGAAAGTTAAAGGGGGTCATTTCACTATTATCCTTAATGATCCCTCAAGGAAAGTTTGGTATCCTGTCTTTTAATTTTGAACTGCTCTGGTTTAGAGAGATTGTTCTAAATGAGAAATACTTTTACCAGAGGAAATTACAAGAGGTCTTTAAGCTGAAAGAAAAAATGGCCACATTAGGATCCTTATACCACTTAATCAATGAACAAAGGAATAGATTACTTATTGTATTGGATATGGTAATTGATTGTGAATGTCAGGGAGAAAAAGCAGTTTTGATACTACACAATTTGGGTCAAAAGGGGAGCAAAGCAAGGTGTTATCTAGATGCCACTTAATGTATTCAAATGATGGAAAACTGCAGAAACACAATTTGGAAAGGTCACTAGCGACTAGTGGCACAGAAATTTCAAAGTTCTGAGTTCCAGTATTTGTGGAGATGATTGAGAGAAAAATGGAAAGGGTGATGGAAGAAGAAAGCGATAAATGCCAACTAAGCACAGTGACTAGTTGCAGAAATAAGGATTTTAGTAGTTACATACATTTTCTCTCTTAACTTGATAGGTACTCATTTGTAGATTTCTGTGTTTGTGAACTCATGTACGTTATGTTTAGAATGTGTGCATGAATCTCTCTATATATATACTCCCCTTTCCTCATAAACTACTGTATAATATAAATATTATATAATATAAATAGCAATGTATTTAGTGACATATTTCAATATTTTTAACAATTTAATAAAATGATATATTATACAAAATGCACAAGAACAAATTCTAACTACAGCTGTAACAAGGAAATATTTCACAAATATGATTTTATTTTATGGAGAACACATTAAAAATAAGTTATTCTATATTTCTAATCTAGTACATTTTAAACAGCCAAGTCTAATCCATAGCAAAGGTGAGAAAAATAGTTATCTCTGGGGGCTGTTTGGGTACTGGCAGACCATAATTGGGATTTGAAACACTGGTAATGTTCAATATTACTTCTTGTAGCTGGATAGGTGTGTTTCTTATTGGCTTCAGTTGAATAATTTACCAATATGGTAAGTAGAAATATACGAGTTTGTTTGGTGTCACCTAAACAAGTAGGGACAAATATGATCTAAAGAATATATATAAACTTCACCATTTATCCAGCTCTGAGATTTGATAGAATTTACATGTTCCATTCTATCAAAACCTTGGATTCTCCTATATCTCCTTTCATTAGCAGAAACTCTGCCTCTTGTGTCACTGAAAAAAATTGAGATCATTTAATGGGAATTTCCTGAACTTACCCTATTAATCTAGAAATATATTTGCAAACTCTCTTGCTCATTCTCAATTTCAAGTCATTCATCCAAACTGATCTTGGTGTCCTGTCACCTATTCTCCTTCAGAAAGCTTTTGCCCCTATCCATTAAATACTTTTTACTGCCACTGGAAATGCCCATGTCTCTACAAAAATGGTTCTCTCATATATCTCCCATTACCTAATACTTTATCACCACCCCTAACTGCTAAAGGTTTGGCATGTGTTGTATAGAATGTTTTTCCTTTTTATCATATAACATTTTAGCTTGGTTGAAAATAACGTTGGCCTGGTATTACATTGACACAGTCCCTGCCAAGTCTGGAATAGAATATCAGATCAATCAACATAAAACTTTTTTCAGACTGATTTTACCTGAATTTTCAGTCACATTCAAATGTCCACATCCCATAATTTCAATATAATTTGTCATGACATCAAAAAGTTATGCTTTTTCTAATGCAGCTTCCACTTCCTATTCTACTTTGTTCATTGCAGGTTTTTCTTTCTTATATAAGTAATCTATTTCTGCAAACAAATCACCCAAAACACAAAGGCTATTTTAGCAAAACAGCCATTTATTTATAGCATAATTCTATAACAATTTAAGCTGTGCTCAATTGTGTGTCTTTTCTGATCTCAAATGTGATATCCATGCACCTGTCTGTCAATTTCAGTCCATCTAAATTGTTCTGTTTTTAGAGGTTGGTTGACATTGGCTAGTCATCTTGACTCTATTCCATGAGTTTTGTCTACCATAAGTATCTCAAAATCCTCCAGCAGGCGAGACTGGACACGTTCTCTTGAGAGGGCCAGGCATTTGAGAAACACGCCAGACCTGGGTTTCAAATTGATTTAATAATGTTAAAACCACATTCTAGTGTCTGAAACAAGTCACAAGGAAACATAAGATTCAAGAGGCAAGGAATGGGCTCCATCCAACGATAGGAAGAATCACAAAGAGACATTGCAGAGAGGTTAAAGTCAATTTTTCAATAAATCCACTATATGTTCCAACTGGGTATTAAATATTGAAACATTTCCAGGTTTTATACTTTGTTTTCTCATTTATTTCATAATATTTTATAATTTCCCATCAATTTTATCATCTCCTCTTTCCTGTGGTTTCATGTATAACTATCAGTTAATCCAATTTATTATTAACAACAGTATTTTGGATTCTTTTCTTTTGTATGTTTCATCTATATTTGCCTCTTTCCATTTTCACTGGAATTACTTTAGCCAATATCATCCTTAGCCTGGGAAGAGTAATGGAGTCCTTCTTTCCTTACATTCTTCATCCTTATTTTATCATTCCAAAGTGAGACAAATGCACATGCAAACACAAAGTTCATTTAATTAGTGTTCACAAATAGTCTAAAAATTTATACTGTAGAAGGTGGGTTGTTTTCCCCACAAAATGAATAATGCTGAATAGTATTTAACTCTGGTCAACTTTGATGGATCTAAATGACTACTTGAAATTCAGTGGCACCATAAATTTTAAGATATTGGCTAGTATCTGCAAGAGAAATTTGCAGATAATTTCTATCTTCACTGATCACAGAATTAAAGAAATATTTTTGCTATCACTGTTTGCCTTTTTAGGTTTGAGATTCTGCCATATCTCTATGTCTGAGATTCTGCCATATCTCTATGTCCTTTAAGATTGAATAAACATTGGCATAAACTACCATCTCATAGATAGTATGAAAATTCACGGTTTCATTTTAGGTTCAGGTAACCTATGTTTAATTTTCATCTGTTGCTCAAAGCTTCTGCTTCTCTGGGAGGATCTCTGATCTATGGTTTACCTCCCAATATTTTTCCATTCCTTCTCCTTGTAACTATTTTGATCATCATTCTAATTCCTTCAGTTCCCAAAGTAGCAGATATTCAAATTAGAGTGAATATTTTTGTCATGAGAATGCTATATTTAACCTATGCAAAGAAAACAAAAACTTACAAATTAATGTTAATACCTTTTTCTTCAAACAAACCTTGAACCTTCTTGGAATTTGAGAATTTAACTGTTGTCTGTAATCTAAGAACCTGACATCTTGCTCAGCATCTCACCTCCATGGCTCAATACGGTGTAAAAATCCCCCAAATCATTCTTACCTTAATATCTACAAACATTTAATGTTCCCTTGGTTTTAATCCTGCTGCCATATATTCATGTGTTGAGGCTTATTATCGACATCCAAAATTTTCCATTAACTTATTTATTTCATCAAGCATGCCATTATTCAATACTATTCACTATCTTTTATGTCCCTAGGTAAATCAAATTCTTCCACAACTGTTTAAAAATTTAGAGAAAGCAAGTTCTTATAGTTATTTTGTTTCATAAGGAAACTTGCAGTAGTAATCACCTCAATAATGAAATATTAATAGAAATAAATCTTCAGAAAACAAGTAATTTTCCCCACTTGAACATCAGTAAAATTTATTTAACAGTTTTTAATATTTGTAAACAAATATCACTTTGTAAAAATGCGTGTATAGGTAAAGAAGATTGAGAACTGATCCATGAAAACACTATTCATAAGTTTAATTCTTATTTATGGGCTAAATTTAAGTTAAATTTTCATGTTTATTGATCTTGAGGCCATGACTGAGACTTATTCTTACATGTTTATGAAAAATGATTTTAATCCATTTTTACCATAAATTTTCCATATGTGATTATAGGGAAGTATCTTAATATGGACATACAACTATGTTCCTATGATTTTTATGATAATTGCATGCCTATAATTTAAAATAAATCAGAATTTGGGCAAAGTTTTAGTAGAATTATGTTATTTATATGAGTTTGCAATTCATTTGTATTATTCTATACTTAAGGAAGGTTTTATTCAATACATGAAAGAAAACAGTTTAATTGCTTTGCCTAGAGTGCAGAATCAAGGTATAGGCAAAAATTCATAATTTCGCACTTGCAGATGGCTTTGTCCTCAGATACCCTGCCAACTGCTTCCTTACTTTCTTCAGGAATTTATTCAAGGATAATCTTTGCAAGAAGAAATCCAAACCTTCTTTCTTTAATTTTATCCAAGATTGGAAATCAACTTGAGGTGGCTGTCCATATTCTCAGAAGCTGGTAATTGATCATGGATAAAACTTTTCCATTCTCAAAAGATACACACATGCATGCACATAAACATTCACACAGGCACAAACATGCATGTGCCCACATGCACAAAAACACTAGACAAGTTTTATGTAGGAATATATTTATTGCTTAATAAACTATAAGAACAATGACAATGACAAAATACAAAATGTTTACACATGGTTATTTGTCTCAGCATGTGCAGTTGTTGTTTATGTAGCACACCTTTACTCATCTTTGGATGGGATAAACCTTATCTAGGATATAAAGTCAAGCAGAAATTTTCAAAGTAAGCCTGGAGAAGTAAAATCTTCATGCAAAGTTTAAGAATTAGAAAAATGGGCCACTGAGTTCAATGAACACATCTTGATAAATATTACCCTACAATATGTTTTTGTTAAATTGCTTAATTTATTTTACCTCTGAAACTATGACTATTTTTCATGTGAAATGATTTGGTGAGCTGCTGCACTGCTTCTGTTTTTGAAAAAACATTAAATAGATAAGGGAAATATCTGTGTGTGTGTATATATATATAATATATGCTAAAATAATTAATTATTTATTTTAATACTTTATTATTAAATTATTTGTGATATAAATATAAAGTTATTTATTAATTATTTTAACATATACTGGATTCCAAGAGCTGCTTATCAAATCACCAAAAAAGTAAACATCAGTTCTGTAGGCCAAAATTCTGAACTCAAGGTGTTGGCAGGGCACACTCTTTCCGGAAGCTATAGAGGTAAATTTGTTGTTCGTTATCTCTTCTAGCTTTTGTTGGCTGCAGACAGTCTTTGCTTCTGACGTCACCTTCAAATGACCTTCTCTTCTGTGGCTCAAATGTGCTTCAGCCTTTCTCTTAGAGAAATATTCATAATGGCATTTAGGGCTTGTTATGGTGAATTTCTGTGTCAACTTGGCTAGGTTATGGTGTCCACTTGTTTGGTCAAACAAGCACTGACCTTATTGTTACTATGTTTCATGGATTTAAATCATTGGTCAGTTGATTGCATCTATGGCTGATTACGTCTACAATCAACAAAATAGTTTGCCTTCAGCAATGAAGCAGTCAGCAAGAAAAATTTCTATCTCTACTGAAGCCAACCAGCATCTTCTGGTGAATTCGTTGAATACTTCATGGGAAATCTTGGCTTGTGGCCTGCCCTACAGGACTTGGACTTTCCAGTCCCTGTGGTTATGTGAGTCAACTCTTATAATAAATCTTATAAAACTGAAACTATACCACTGCATGTATCCAATATATGTATCTGAGCCCACTTGAAAAATCCAGAATTATCTCTGATTCTCAAAATTCTTCATTTAATCACGTCTGTAAAGACTTGTTTTCAGATAAGAAAACATTACAGGTTTCAGGAAATTAGTATGGTTATCTTTGGGGAGGATGGCATTTTTCAGGCTATCACAGTATATACATACATACTTGCATACATACATATGAGTATGGAGGCAATTTAGAAGAATTAATAAATACATGGAACCACCTTTATCCTCCTTTCTTTCTCTGTACCTTTCCTCATTCTTTCTTCCCTTTCCTCTGTTCCCTTCTTTTTTCTTCCTTTTCCTTCTCTGTACCTTATGAGCTCTCCTTCCTTACCAAGTACACTTATCCACTTCTCATTTATATTAAAATATCTGTCCTTAAGCCATGAGACAAGAAGGACAAAGTAAACACACATATGGAGATGTGAACTGACTCAAAGTGGTCAGAGTCCTAACTAGTGAGGGTGGAATGCAAGGGTGGAAAAGGTTTGGCATGAAGTGTCAGAGTCTGTGGAAGATAACGAGGGCCTCATTCAGAGGAAAGGGTTAGCACAGAGATTTAGAACCCAAGCAGGTTGAGGAGAGTGTTGAAAGAGTTAGTCTAGCATGGGCTCTGAACATTACAGCAAATTCTTGCTGAATATACCAGACAACAAAGCTGGTCCATCTCCTGATTCTGAGTAGTTTTATTGCTAGCAGTGTGGGGAAATAATTAAGTGGAAAGGCTCACAGTCTGAATACCTCATAACTACTTACTCCCCAGAGGGAGTTTACTTGCTTGTCGCTCTCTACAGTGTTTGCTAATTGTTCCATTAGGGCTGCACCCTTGATCTTTGTTTCCTCTCTTGTAAGGCAATACACTGCAAATGTCACTTCTGGACACTTATGAGAATTGGGACTCCAGAAACTGAGTCCAGGTATAATCTGACACTCCACCTACTGATTTTGTTATGTCCCTGATCATAGAGGTCAGTTTCCTTTCTCAGTTAAATAGAACGATGGCAGTCTAGTTTGCTAGGTTGCAAGTGAAGTAAATTCCCAGATTCTTCACACTTTTTGATGGAGATTTTCCACATAGGGTTGCCCCAACATGATAGATAGGATTCCAAGTTGGGTGAGGAGGAAATCTGCATGGAAATGGTGTCTAACATGGTGTGACAGAGTGAGGAGGATATTCATGTTGTGGTGGTTTGAAGTTGTATATGCCTCAGAAAAACATGTTTTTCAATCTAATTTACTCCTGTAGTTATAAGCATATTGTAAGTAGGATCTTTTGATGTGGCTGCTTCAGTTAAAGTGTGACCCACCTCAATCAGAATGTGTTTTAATCCTCTTATTGGAGTCCTTTGTAAAAGAATGAAATTCACGCAGAGGGACAAAGCCATGGAAGTTAAAAGCTGAAAATAGTGAAACCTAAAGAGAAGGAAAGACCAACAGATGCTACCATGTGCCCTGCCATGGGGCAGAGGAGCCAAGGAACATTGGCAGTCAGTCTTCAGGAAGAAAGTAGGGCCAGGGAGAAACCATCATCTTTGATGTTGCCCTGATTTGAACATTTTCTCAGCTTCAAAACTGTAAGTTCATATGTTCTCATTGATCAAGTCAAACCATTTCATGGCATTTGCCTTAAACAGCCTAGGACACTAAAACACAAGGGTACGCAAGTCCTGGCGTGTAGTATTGTCCTAACTGGTTATGGAAAGTAGCCAAGTGGCAGGGAGGCATGAGACATATTCATGTGGGTCTGGCAGTGGTCCAAGTGTGTGTTGAAGCCCTAGTGAAATCAAGCTGTATTCACTTGGGGAACCACGTGGTAAAGGTGAAAGGATATTAGTTGAACATAGATCAAGTAATCAAATAAACTAAGTATGAATGGAGCCAGTTTTCTCTGCTGTAGTAAGGTGTTAAAATATGAAATGAATGCAAATGAGAATGAATAAATCCTGGATGGTGTAGTATTGGAATGGGATAGTATCACTGTTACCTTATGGTTTATTAATAGGTATAGATAGATATAAAATAAATATAGATGTGAGTGTGTGCTCATAGGTGTATATTTTTCTTTTATTGTATGCATACATTCCATGTTTCTGTGCAAGAGAAAGCCTAGGAACAATTATATCCAAAATAGAGAGAAGTATACCTATTACCAAGATGTTACGTTGTACAAATGAATCTTCATTAAAAGAGCCATGATTCCTTGCAGAAATGATTGATTCCAGAGTTGCGGTAAGTACAATGCAAAATGAAATAAGAAAGTTTTATTGAGTCAAATAAGCAAAGAATTACTCAATTATTGAATGAACATTTCAAAATAATACAGGAGCCAACTTGAAGGAATTCCCTTTGGCCAAATCTTTACAGTTTGAACAGTAAAATAAATAATGACTATACAGATTAGAAAGAAATAGGCAATCATTAGTCCATATTTAAAAATAAATGAAATTACTGAGTATTGACATGTTAAATTTAAGATACTACTTTAAATACCTGAATGCATTGAAAATGAGAAATAATTTTTTAAAGAGGGGGGAAAGTCACATTGTAGTGGGGAAGTTTGGCAGATGTAACTTTAATAACATGATCAAACTAAATATCATCAGAAATGGAACAAATCAAAATTATGTGTTCAGCAATAAGATGTAGAGAAGACCACCATAACATATCTGTAATATTCCAGATGCATAACATTTCTAATAACAAACAATTTGACAAACCCAATTTGAAGATCTTGCTACTAAATAGTTTGCCTGTGAAATGCAAATTAGTCAAGATTATGAAACATATAGAAAATCAGAACTGCTTCATACTAAAGAGGACATGACAAGAAAATGTAGTACATGATTCTGGACCGTATATCATTTTTTCTACTAACCATACATTTTGGATGACTGGTGAAATTTGAAGCATATTTTAGGATTATTAATATATCAGTGTTAATTCCCTAAATTTCATTATCTGTATTGTGATTTTATAAGAGAATCCTTATTTGATGGGAATTCACAACCTACAATAAACTATAATTCTTAATTCAGGATAGCTTCAGTGTGCCAGGGACTGTGCTGCTCACTGAAATAGGGATGAAAAGACAAATGATTAATTAAATATTGTATTTTGAAGGAACATCCCTGCTCCTTACAAAGATACCTATATTATTTTAAAGAAAACCATAGAAAAAAGGAATATTTGGGAAAAATAAGCAAAGTATAGGAAGCCTTTTTAAAAATCAAATTACAAGATAAGAATTTGTAAAACAATTTTTTTTCATAATTTTCAATGTTCATTATCAGGGGTCATATTATGAGTATCATGTATTTTAAGAAAAGTGCTTATTCTGTCTGAGATATGGCATCACATATTCAGTAGGAATTATTCTAGGTTTTTACCTTTGTGATCCTACTGCTCTATGGTAAGCCACAAATGATCATTGGGTTTTTCTTTATTATTCCCTCCTATCTTCTTTTTTGAGTTTAATAGTTGAAACCTTTCTTGTCTTTTTTGTTTTTAATTTTATCAATCTTCAAGTACTCTAACTGGTCTGCATTTATATTACAGGTTCATAGAGAATAATCTACATCATAGCAAA
The DNA here is from genome assembly GCF_023851605.1 of Tamandua tetradactyla. NCBI lineage: Eukaryota > Metazoa > Chordata > Mammalia > Pilosa > Myrmecophagidae > Tamandua > Tamandua tetradactyla. Next base: position 150,824,078 of record NC_135330.1, read on the forward strand.
TCATTATAAATCCCCATCTTCATTTTCTCTAAGCCACAATAAAGTAATGTAAAAATTTTACTTATTTTATTGCCATCTACTCTATTTTGTTATCTTTTATTTCACTAGTTCATAATATTATATATTATTTTATGATTTTAATTCATCTTTTCCTAAAGAATGTCTGTGACATTCATCATTCCTTCATATTTCCAAAATAATGCATAGAGTTGTACAAATGTGAAAATCAGACATGTTTTAACTGAACTAAATTTATTTGTAAGTATGAGAAAAAATTATAGACCACTTATTTTAGATAAAATCTGGAATCATGCGTTATTATTTAACGAATCAATAACTTTTGCTACAAAGAGGAACACTTTAGTTTAGCAGTGTCCGCTCTACAGTATGTTAACATGGAATGTAGGGCAGTTCCACAAAACAAACCCTATGCAGATTTAGAACTCATCAAAATGATTAGAGGTCAACTGTGTCCTTCAGTCTATCTCATTGCACAAGTTTCATTTCAGCTTGTGATTAAACCTATATGACTGATCTTTTCCTTAACCACTGGAACCATATAATTATGTTTCACAAACTCAGATATATAATGGTGTTCTAGTTTCGTAGTTGCCAGGATACGGTATACCAGAAATGGAATAACTTTTAAGAAAAGGAATTTAATAAGTTGCTAGTTTACAGTTCTAAGGCCAAGAAAATGTCCCAATTAAAACAAGTCTATAGAAATGTCCAATCTAAGGCATTCAGGGAAGATACCTCGGTTTGAGAAGGCTGATGACATTCAGCACATCTCTCTCAGCTGGAAGGGCACATGGCGAACATGCTGACATCTGCTGGCTTTCTCTCCAGACTTTTTGTTTCATGAAGTTCCCCAGGAGGCATTTTCCTTCTTCATCTCCAAAGGCTGCTGGCCGGTGGACTCTGGTTCTCTCAGCCTTGTGGTTCTGCTCAGTTCTGCTGTGGCTTTCTTGTGTCTCTAAAAAGGGACTCTCTCCAAAATATTTCCTCTTTTAAAGGATTCCAATAAGCAACTCCACCTTCAATGGGTGGAGACACACCTCCACGGAAATCATGTAATGAAAAGTTACCACCCATAATTGGGTAGGTCATATCTCCATGGGATCAATCAAAAAGCTCCCAGCCAGCAATATTGAATGAGGATTAAAGACATGGCTTTTCGGGGGTCCACCATTGATTCAAACAGACACAATTGGGGGGAAAAAGTTAGATAGCCAACCAACTTTTTGAAAGATCCCAGTATATTGATTCTCAAACTTGCCAATGTCTTGCAAACACAGGGGCAATGGTCACTTCCTCAGCTGCATTCACGTTCTGTTCACTCTAATTGTTCATTTCATCTTTTAAGGATGGGTCCCTGTAATGTGGAGGAGGAAAGGAACCCTAAATTAATGCTATAACCACAAAGGAAAGAAGAGTTAAATCAAATTTCATGCAGGGTAAACGCTCAGATTTGGAGTTTGTTGTAATGTGTTATATACCAAGATATTCTACTGCTTTTGGAATACCTCTAAATACCATAAAGCTATTTTATTTAAGTAAATATTAGCTTACATTATATTTCACTAATTTGCAACAGTTTTTGTTTCTTATAGAATAATACAACACAAATGTTCTTACTCACTAGAGCCAAGAACTTAGTTTAAATGATTATCTGTAAATGCAGGCCTTCTCCTTTTCCCTGTGACCCACTAATAAAGATTGTGCCCAGAGGTAGATGCATTAGCTGGGTTTCTAGGGTGGGATGACAATGGTGAGCTGACTCCCCTGTCAGGAATGAAGCTGCTAGCACACTCCCTTCCTTTTTTGCCCCAAGCATGTGTAGACATTCACTGTAGACTGCTTGGCTAAGTGTGTGTGTGTGTTTTATGGCACCTGAGCCAGGCTACTGCAATATTTGTCCCAGGCAGAGAATGTGAGGTACCTTACTTACAGCACACTGAGCATGGTGTGTTCGGACCATCTCCCATTTTAGCAATCTGAAAATCTCAAGGAAACTTTGCTCAATTATGTCATGTGAAACTGTATCAGATTGTATCATTCAAAGGTGGCCACAGAAATAGTTCTCATCTTGTATGCTCTCCTAAATAATGTGACTTTTTTCCCATTAAGAAATGGTACCCAGAACCCTCCTCCCCTTTAATATCAGGTTTGGGTCAGAAAAGGTGGTGCTATATCTGTCATGTTCACCAGATACATTCACCTTTGAAGCCTTGAGCTCCTAAGATGCCCATCTACTGTTTTTGTTTCTTCCCATGCTGGCTAAGGAACCCTGGTAGGTGCTTTAGTCAGCAGTAGGAGCTAAAGTCAACCAGCATCACTTGCTAGACATGCAACTGAAGAACCTTCACAATACCTTGATTTCCCAATTCTTGGGTTACTTTCATTACCAAGTTGTCCCAACTTATTGCCCCCTAAAAAATCAGCTAACCAAAACAGTCATATTTTAATTTCTGCTCTACAGAAACTGTGAACATAATGGAATATTTCTTTTAAGCAGCAAAATTTGGAAGTAATTTGAATTGTAGCATCGATATCTGAAACAAATGCAGAATATATCCATAGTGTAAAGGCAGATAGGGAGTAAAAACAGATATTTTTAAGGTCTCAATATTTGCTAAACTTTAGTGCAAAAGAGAATGGTCCTATAAGTTGCTTAGATTCTTTTCACTTCTTCCTTTGCATAATTAAAGAATGACACTAAATTTCAGAAGGTTGTCTAACACAGTATGTAAAAATACAGCATATAGTTTCACAGTATATCCTGACATTTGATCATCCAAGTATATTTAATATATGATACCATGTTACTTTTAAATATGTTCTATTCCCTTAGAAATCTTGGAAATTATGTATCTAAATAAGGCAAATGCATCTATCACTAACGTTATTTATCTTGACATCCCATCTTTGAATCTGCTTTTAAAAAGCCTTCATTATTTGCTTCCCAGGCAATGTAGCTCTGCTCCCCCGCTCCCAAAATAAAAGCCTTTGTTATAATTCAACAGGTAGATTACCGATTAAATACATTTTGATCCTTAGTTTTAAAGAGGAGAATCTAAGATAGCAATGAAAGAACATTCTGCTGTGCACAGTTTGTTTATTTGCGTTTATGCAGAAATCCAGAAGGTTTTCAAATCAATTGGATGCTAGGGTTGATCATTTCATTGGAAATTGAAATACACAAAGTTCGTAAATTCATGTTTCAGATTCATCATATGCACATAGAAATTTATGTTTGTGTGCCTTTTTTCTTTTTTCCAAATTTCTAATTTTATTAAATCTTTATGAATTTCATAAAAGAAAATATAATCACTTTTTCAACATATGGACATGCTCAAATCTGGTTTAATAACAAATTCTTTAAATTCATGATGTCGTCATCTTATAAAAGCACCTATAGTATTCCAACATATTTATTCAGTAAATACATTACATATTTATTCAGTAAATACATTACATACATCTTCAGACTTATAGGGATTTTCAATCCCTTAAACTTCTACTCTCTCCATCTCTATGCTCTTTGTTTATCTTTCCTTCCTACCAACCATGGACTCCACACTTCATTATTTCAACCTTTCCTGTGCCACTAAATTCCAGTTTTCTCTCCTTCTCAAAAGAACCTTGTTTACGCTAAATAAATTATTTTATCACATTTGTAACTTCCCTTTCTTTTTGATAAAAAAATTCAATGTGTTTTTTCCTAAGGCTAGCCAGTACCACACTCACTTTTCTCAGAGTTTAAGAATCTAAAGCATTTGCAATAGTCTGGCAGAGTTTCTGTGTTTATGCACGCATGTCTACCAGGACGGGAAGAGCTGTGATAATGGAGTCAACTGTTAGTTAAAATGAAAGTATATCACATTACAATGCTTACATTGTTCATAATTTATTAAAACTGTGTCCTTTCATTTACTTCTAACTTAGTATATAAAATTTTAGACTGATGACAGGAACAAGATGTTTCATACTGGTGAAAATTGGATATCTAAAAAATGAAGTGGTAGGCAGGGAGGAATATGAGTGCGCATAAAAAGTATTTGTGTATATCTCTATATATAAAATCTGTGGTTGTACATAAGTTTAATTTTAGAATTTATATGTTTACTGTGCAATTAATAAAAATATATGAAGGATTTGTTTTCCCAGTCAATTTATTATCTTATAGTATTTGGTAAAAATTATGATAGCTCTTGTGATCTACAATAAAGAGAAAATATCAAAACTAAATTTAAAGGACATAAAACTTTATAAGGGAAACAACAAATAAAAATATTACAGACATAGATAATAATCTTAGATGTAAAATAAATGCTAATAGTGGCTCCCTGAGGGCACAGGGTTTACAGGTAATGACTTTTACCCTTAGTCTATGCCCAACCACTCTCTTCTAACTGTAAATACCAAACAAAAATCACTACTAATTCTCTATTGAACTTTGGAGCACTGTAATTCTATGAGTTCAAACATAGCATAATTTAAATAAGAGAAACAGGCTATAGCCATATAATTAGTTAAGATACACTTTACTCTAAATTGCACATTTCTAAAAATTAACTTGCGATTTCTGTCAATCAAGAGTATAAAATGTATGAAATTTATACAAAGTAAGTGGGAGATTTTAACACCTCTATATCCATATTTAAAACATTTGGTAGAATAAAAAGGAAACTGTAGGGAATATGAATAATATAATTATTTTTTTCTAAATAGTATTTATTTTCAATAAATAATGCTACTGTTTGGTTAATTTCTGTGAAGCCCTCAAAACTTTTGCTCAGTTCTTCATATACAAGATTATGTTAATAAATTTTCAAAATAGAAATAATATAGATGACTGTTTCCACAAAATGTCATAAACTATAAATCATAAAAACATAGATATTAACACAATTTAAAATTTGGGAAATTTTCCAATAGTTTACTACAGTAGCATAGGAGAAGAAGAAATATATAAATGTTCATAGTGGTATGATTTCTAGTGGCCCAAAACAGAAGCAATCCATATGTCAATCACTTGACACATAGATAAACAAGAAACATATAGAAAATATATAATATGGAATATTACTCTGCATAAAGAAGGAACAATGTACCCATATATGTTCAAGCATGGATAAATTGTGAGGGCGTTATGAACGGTGCAAGAAGACAATCAAAAATGATCACATATTTTGTGATTCAATTTATATAAAATATCCAGACTACACAAATATATAGACACACAGTAGATTAGTAATTGTTTAGGACTAGTGGACCAAGGAAGGACTAACAATGAGTTTCTGGAAGTGACGACATTTCTACATTAGATTGTAGTGATGTTTGTACATGCATATAAATATATTAAGAAATATTTAATTGTATGTGTTGAATAGTTGAAATATATGGTATGTGCATTATATTCAAATAACTATGCTAAAAATAAAAATGATAAATGCTATCAACAAAAATACAGTAATTGAGTAAACTAATAAAGGCTATATAATATATTTAACAATCCTTAAATAGAGAAATGAAAAAATATCAAAATAATAAGGTATATAAAGAAATTAAAAAGGAAGAAATAGTTTAAAAACAAAAGGAAACTGTGAAAAAAGAGTAGTGATAAAAATATTGCAATTGAAAAATATGCAATGAAATTTAAAAACTCAAGAGGTGTAATAAACCCTATGACTATGCCCAGTCCAACACAGGTCAGTGAACGTGAAAAGGATTTTCAAAGAATCGAACCATATAAAGAACCACAGAAATGCAAAATAAATTTCAGGAGTTAAAAATATAATTTATATATAAAGGTTGGAGAGTTTGATATGGAAAATCTCAATGCATTCAATCACAATTTGAGAAAAATAAGAATCAAGAAGGGGAAAGTAGAAAATACAGTTGAAGAATCAATAGACGAGAATTTTGTAAAACTGAAGAAAGACATACTGAGATTGAAAGTATCCCCCAATAATGATCAATATAAACAAAACAGTAGCTCGACTATATATATTATTGCAGAAATAAATAACATTAAGAATAAAAATAAAATGTTGTGAGCTTACAGAAAAAAAGTATGTAGAGTATCTGGAAAGAGTGAAAAATAAAAAAAAAAAAACTTATTTCTCATCCGCAAAAACATACCTCTTAAACATAGTGGAAAATATTCATAGCTAAAATGCAATAGCTAGCAAGCAAACTAGTATTTTACACTTGGATAAACTACGATTTAAGTATATAGTTAATGTGCACCTTTTCAAAATGAAGTATTACCAACCAGACTTGTTAATGATAGGAAATATTAAAAGATGCTTTAGGAAGAAGAAAAGTGAACCATAAGCAAAGACATGAAATCACAGGATCAACATTGAATGCAAAATTTGTTAAGCTCCATGTATAATTTTAACCAATTACTCATAAATAAAGGATGATATAAGTTACAATAATAAAATCATTGTTACTGTATACAAAGATCTATGTAGCAAGTATTTTTAATTGAAAAATTAAAGAATGTTTAAATGAGTTGCTCAAGAGACGATCCAATAAATTTACATATGATTATGTAATTATTAATTCTTGAATTCTTGAGGTATTCTTAGAACTGCAAAATAGAAATTCTATAACAATATAAATGATTTATATTAATATTACTTTATTTGCTATATAAATGTTAAGAATGCTATTTATTATGATTTTGGAAATGTCTATAATAAAATTCCATTACGATGTTTTCTATACTTTTTAATGTAAAGTTATATTTATAAGAAATATCATAAACAAAAAATGCATTTTTCATAACATTTAGCTTTAACTCTGGGATCCTTCACAGAGGCAACAAATGAGTAAAACTCTGGTCAATAAGAAAAATAAATATTATGTTTAACACATATTTTCACATCTTCTTAGTTCAGACACAAAAAATACTCATGAATGCTTCACAGAACTTACATTATATACAGATAGTATTTAGGAGATTTTAAATGACAATGACATATAAGAAGAATTTATAATGAATCACAAGTTATATTTTCCTCATTATATACTGAAAATTATTGTTATTCATACTGTGTGAATTTAATTTCATACAGTGGAACATTCAATTAATTACATGGAATGAGTTCTGTTGAATAAATATAATGTGAGTTTTAGAAGAACATTATATATACTATATACATTTGTATATAAAATATAACAGTATGTATATATGTATATCAATGTATATATGCATGACATCAATGACTATATATATATGTGTGTGTATATATTTTAGACCTGAGAACTTACTATGAAGATAAGGTATTTTTAAAATTTTTATTGTGTAATATAACGTATGTACAAAGCAAAAAAGAAAAAAGCAATAGTTTTCAAAGCACTCTTCAAAAAGTAGTTACAGAACAAATTCCAGAGCTTATCATGGGATACGATACCATCATCTCAGATTTTTGCTTCTAGCTGCTCCAGAATATAGAGCTTGAAGGAATAAATATTTTTTTATTATCACAATTGACATTTTTTTTCTTTTTTGTGAAAAATAAAATACATACAGAAAAGCAATAAATATCAGAGCACAGTGCAACAATTAGTTGTGGAACAGTTTTCAGAGTTTGGTATGGGTCACAATTGCACAATTTTAGGTTTTTACTTCTAGCTGCTCTAAGATACTGGAGACTAAACAAATATCAACTTAGTGATTCAACAACCATATTCATTTGTTAAACCCTACCTTCTCTGTATAACTCCACCATCACATTTGATCTTTCTATTTGGGCTACGGCCATCGAAACTTTTTCACGTTGGAAGGAACTGTCAATAGTTGTCAATGGTATGGGGTAGGCAAATGGAATGAACTGATGTTCTCAGGAGGCTGGGTCCTCTAGGTTTGAGGACTTAAGTGGTGCAGGGACCCATCTGGAGGTTGTAGGTTTCTGGAAAGTTATCCTAGTGCATGGAACCTCTGTAGGATCTTATATATTGCTAAAGTATTCTTTAGGACTTGCTGGAATGGTTTTGGTTGGGGTTTGGCAAATTATGATAGGTAGCAATGTCTAACTGAAGCTTGTATAAGACTGACCTCCAGAGTAGCCTCTTGACTCTATATGAATTCTCACAGCTACTGATACTTTATTACTTACATTTCTTTCCCCCCTTTTGATCAGGATGGAATTGTTGATCACATGACTCCAGGGCTGGACTCATCCCTGTGAGTCACTTCCCATGCCACCAGGGAGACTTTCATCCCTGGATATTATGTCTCATGTAGAAGGGAGGGTAATGATTTCACTTACAGAATTGTACTTAGAGAGAGTGAGGCCACATCTGGGCAACAAAAGCAGTCCTCCAGAAGTAACCTATAGGTAGGCTAATTTTCTCTGCTACATACATGGCATTCACAAGAGTAAGCATCAAGATTAAGGCTTGTCCTACTGATTTGGGGGTCTCAAATATTTGACACAGTATCAGGGGATTCCCTAATGGTAAGGATTAATGCTTCCATATTTTTTCTCCCGTCTCTCAAGGGACTTTGCCAATACATTTTTATTATCTGCTTAATACATTCTAGGACGTATCCAGGTATTACATTAAACTATAGAAGATTAAAGGTCCTCATTCTTATTCTGGGCTCGCTGTGTTTCAATTGTTCAACTGAGCTGTGCAGACAGGTTGCATTAGATTATTTACTACAGAAAATCTAGGTTCTGGACAGAATAAATCATTCTTCCTTTGGCCTCAAAGAATATATAAAATATAGAGAATGTCTTCTCTGATGCTGTGTTCTGAATCACCTTAATCCTGACCTGATTGGCCTCGTTCTTATCTTAAAATATAAGATTATACACATATAAAATAGCCTTTCAAAATCCAGATAAAATAATTACCACTCCAGACTAAACATGTCTGCTATGAGAGCTTACAATCTAAATCCCTGCTTTCTTATGAGCATTTTCTAAAGGGGACTGTACAACAATTGTTCTTTCATTTCTGGCTTATTTTGCCTCATCAAGAATCTCATAGGTTCATTCACATCATTGCATGCCTCACAACTTCATTCCTTTTTGTGGCAGCACAATATTTGATCATATGTATACCGTCTTTTGACAATCTACTTTTCAGGCAGTGCATCCTTCAGCCACCTGCATTTATTAGGTATCACGTATAGTGCCCAAAATCCACAGTCCATCAACATTCTCAATTGAAGATAATTTCATTGTTCCCAATAAACATACCCTCACCAAATAGGAAATCTAAGCCTCCCATTAACTCTTGTCTCGCTCCCCATTACTTACCCCAGCTCTTCCCGTGGTACTGCTGTTTTCCTATTGAACATAATCCATAGCATGCAAAAGCAGTTTTTCCCCTGTACCCTGGCCTTAAGTACTTGTTGTACATGCATCATACCCTTGAAGTAATTCTTGTAAGGTCTTTTTTATTTTCAAGTGTTAATCAGTGGGACGCAATGGTCTATATAACTCCTTTCACTCACATTCACATTCAATATAGTAATATTGGTTATAGACCCACTAGTTAACCACCTTTACTTCTATCTATTCCTTACAGTGGAATTCAACCTCATTAGACTAACCATTCACTCATCTCTAGATCTCTAGCTTTTATGTTTCTCTAAGTCCCCTATATTTTGTATTACTTTTACTATGGTGATAAAAGTGGAGTCATATGGCATCTATCCTTTTGTGTCTGGCTTATTTCACTTAGCATATAGGCTCATCCATCTGTCATGTGCTTCAGGATGTCATTTTTTTTTTTTTTTTTTTTTTTTTTTTTTAGAGAGAGGGAGGAAAGGAAGGAAAGACAGAGAAGGAAGGAAGGATGGAAGGAAGGAAGGGAGGAAGAAAGGGAAACATTTTTAAACATTTTCTTGTTTTATTATATTTTGTTTGTTTGTTTGTTTTTTACATGGGCTGGGGCCGGGAATCGAACCGGGGTCCTCCGGCACGGCAGGCAAGCACTCTTGCCCGCTGAGCCACCGCGGCCCGCCTTCAGGATGTCATTTTATCTTACTGTTGCATAGTATTCCATTGTATTTATATACCACATTTTGTTAATCCACTCATGTGTTGATCGGCATCTGGTTTGTTTCCAACTTGTGGCAATTTTGAATAATGCTGCTATGAACATTAGTGTGCAAATGTCTGTTTGTGTCATTGCTTTCAGCTCTTCTGGGTATATACCAAATAGGGCTATTGTTGGGTCATAGGCCAACTTGCTATTTAGTTTCCTAAGGAACCACAAAACTGTCTTCCATAGTGGTTGTACATTTCCAATAGCAGTGCATAGTTGTCCCAATTCCTCCACATCCTCTCCAACATTTATAGCTTCCTGTTTGTTTAATAACAGCCATTCTTGCAGCTGGGAAGCTGTATCTTATTGTGGTCGTGATCTGCATTTCCCTTATAGCTAATGAAAATCAGTATTTCTTCATGTGTTATTGAGCCATCTGTTATTTGCTCTTCAGAAAAAAAAATGCCTATTCACATCTTTAGCCCATTTATAATTGGGTTATTTGTTCTTTTGTTATTCTGTTGTATAATATCTTCATATATACAGGATATCAAACCTTTGTCTGATGTGTAATTTCCAAGTATTTTCTCCCATTGAGTTGGCTGCCTCATCACCTTTTCTGCAAAATCTTTTGATGTGTAGAAGCATTTGATTATGAGGAATTCCCATTTACTATTTTTTTTTCCTTTTGTTGTTTGTGCTTTGGGTGTTAAGCTTAGGAAGCTACTTTCTATTACTAGGTACTGAAGATGTTTCCTTACATTTTCCTCCAGAAGCTTTATGGTGCTAGTTCTTATAGTCAGGTATTTGATCTATTTTTGAGTTATTTTGTATATAAGGTATAAGTTAAGGTTACTCTTTCATTCTTTTGGCTATTGATATCCAGTTCTCCCATGCCCATTTATTGGAAGGGCTGTTTTTTTTTTTTTTTTTTTCTCAGTTCAGTGGATTTGGGGCCTTGTCAAAAATAGTTTACCATAGATTTGGTGGCCTTTTTATGTACTCCTGATTCAATTCTATTGGTCAATCCTTCTATCTTTGTGTCAGAACTATGCTGTTTTGACCATTGTGGCTTTATAATAAGTTTTAAACTCAAGAAGCATTAATCCACCCACTTCATTCTTCTTTTATAGGCTGCTTTCATCTAACTGGGGTCTCTTTCCCTTCCAAATGAATTTGGAATCTAGCTTTTCCAAGTCTTCAAAGTAGGTTGTTGGGATTTTGATTGGTGCTGCATTGAATCTATAGATCAATTTGGGTAGAATTGCATGTTAACTATGTTTAACCTTCCTATGCATGAGCAGTGAATGTCTTTCCACCTATTTAGATCTTCTTTGATTTCTTTTACAATGCTATGTAGTTTTCTGTATATAAGTCCTTTACATCCCTAAAGGGGTAGGTAGTTAAGTTCATTCCTAGGTACTTGATTCTTTCCGTTGGTATTTTGCATGATATTTTTTCCTTAACTGACACCTCAATTTGGTAATTGCTTGTGTATGGAAATATTACTGATTTTTGCACATTAATTTTATATCCCACCACCATGCTGAATTTGTTTATTAGCTCAATTAACTTTGTTGTCAATTTCTCATGTTTTTCCAAGCATAGTATCATGTCATCTGCAAATAATGAAAGTTTTATTTCTTCCTTTCCAATTTGGATGTCTTTTATTTCTTTGTCCTGCCTGATTGCTCTAGCAAAACTTCTAGTATAACGTTGAATAAAAATGGTAACAGAGGTCATCGTTTTCTCATTTCTGATCTTAGGGGAAAAGCTTTCCATCTCTCTTCATTGAAGATGATGCTGGTTATCAGTTTTTCATTTATGTTCTTTATCATATTGAGGAAGCTACCTTTGATTTGTATCTTATAAAGTATTTTTATCAGAAAAGTATGTTGAACTTTGTCAAATGCTTTTTCAGCATAAATCGAGATGATCATGTAATTCTCCCCTTTTCTATTTGCCAATGTGCTGTGTTGCATTAATTGATTTTCTTGTGTTGAGTCATCCTTGCATTCTTGGTATAAGCCGTGCTTGGTCAGGGTGTATACATCTTTTAATGTATAGTTGGATTCAATTTGCTAGTATTTTGTTGTGAATTTTTCCATCTATGTTTATTGGCCTGTAGTTTTCTATTCTTATAGCATTTTTATCTGGTTTTGGTATTAAAATAATATTAGCTTCATAAAATGTGTTTGCTAGTGTTTCTGTTTCCTCAGATTTTTGGAAAAATTTGAACAGGATTGGCTTTAGTTCTTTTTGAAATATTTGGTAAAATTCCCCTGTGGAGTAATCCAGCCCTGTTGCTTTATTTGTAGGAAGATTTTTGATGACTAATTGAATCTCTTTACATATGTTTGGCTTGTTGAGATTTTCTAATTCTTCCTGAGTCAGTGTAGCTTGTTGTATGTTTCCAGGAATTTGTCCATTTTATCCAAGTTGTCTAGTTTATTGTCATATAGTTGTTCATAGTATCCTCTTATAATTTCTTTTATTTCTTTATTTCTTTCATTTCTTCAAAGGGTCTGCTGTAATGCATCCCTTTTAATGTCTGATTTTGTTTATTTGCATCCTCTCTCTTTTTTTTTTCTTTATCAATCTTACTAGTGGCCCATTAACTTTTGATTTTCTCAAAGAACCAACTTTTGGTTTTATTGATAATTTCTACTGTTCTTTTGTTCTCCCATTCATTTAATTCTGCTTTAATCTTTGTTATTTCTCTTCTTCTGTTTGCTTTGGGGTCAGTTTGCTGTTCTGTCTCAAGTTCTCCAGGTGAACACTAAGTCCTCAATTTTTGCTCTTTCTGGTTTTTTAATATAAACATTTATGACAATAATGTTCCCTCTAAGCAAAGCCTTTGCCACATCCTGTAAGTTCTGATATGTTCTATTCTCGTTTTTGTTTGTCTTTAGAAAGCAACTCATTTCTTTGTCAATTTCTTCTTTGAAATTGTTGTTTAAAAGTGTGTTATTTCATCTCCATATATTTGTGAAAGTTCTCTTTTTTTGCTGGTAATTTATATTCAATTATGTCAGGGAAAGTGTTTTGAATAATTTCAGTGTTTTTAAGTTTATAAAGACCTGTTTTGTGCCCTAGCATATGATCTATCCTGGAAACGTTCCATGACCACCCAGTATTTTGGGGTGCAGCAACCTATATATGTCTGCTAGGTCTAATTCATTTATCAAGTTGTTTAACTCCTTTATTTCCTTATTGATCTTCTGTTTGTTTGTTCTATCTATAGAGGAGAATGGCTTATTAAAGTCTCCTACTGTTATTGTTGAAATATCTAGTGCTCCTTTCAGTTTTGCCAATGTCTGTCTCATGTATTTTGGAGTTCCTTAATTGGAAGCATACACATTTATTATTGTTATTATTTCTTAGTGAATTGTCCCTTTTATTAATATATAGCATCCTTTTTTGTCTCTTATGATGTCTTTACATTTAAACTCTGTTATTTAAATGTCCAATATTAGTATAGCTACTCCTGCTATTTCTTTTGGTTACAACTTGTGTGGAACATTTTTTGCATCTTTTCACTTTCAACTATTTGTATCCTTCTGTCTTAGATGAGTTTCTTGTAAACAGCATATAGCTGGATTATGTTTCTTAATCCATTCTGCCAATCTGTATATTTTAAATGGTAAATTTAATCTGTTAACATTTGAAGTTATTACTTAAAGGTGCTTTGTGAATTCATCATCTTATCTTTTGGATTTCATTTGTCAAATCTATATTCTTTTCAATTCTATGGCCTCCTCCAGACTTCCCTCTTCTGTCTTTTTTCTATTTTTTCACCTGCCAGAACTCTCTTTAGTATTTCTTGTAGGGTTAGTCTCTTGTGGGAAATTCTTTCAGGATTTGTTTCCAGTGAAAATTTTAATCTCTCCCTCAATTTTGAGGGACAATTTTGCTGGGTACAGAATTCTTAACTGGAATTCTTTCTCTTTCAGGGTCTTAAATATATCATACCATTGTCTTTTCACCTCCATAGTGCCAGTTGAGAAGTCTGATCTCAGTCGTATGTGGTTACCCTTGTATGTAGTAGATTGTTTTTCTCTTGACACTTTCAGGATTTTCTCCTTCTCTTCAACATTTGACAAATTGATTAACATGTGTTTGGGGAAGACCTATTTGGATTTATTCTATTTGGAGTTCGTTGGGTTTCTTCAATTTTTATATTCATGTCCTTTACAAGGTTGGGTATTTTCCCCCATTATATCCTCAATTAATCTTCCTAGCCCTTTACTCTTCTCATCTCCTTCTGGGATACCAGTGATTCTTATATGTGTTGTGTCCATCTTTTCTTGAGATCCAATTCAAATTTTTCCATCTTTTTATTTTGCCATTTGCCATTTTGAATGTTCAAAATGAGTTGTCCTGTCCTCTAGTTTGCTTATTCTTTCTTCTGCCTCTTCAAATCTGCTGTTGTGTGTCTCCAGTATGTTTTTTGTTTGGTCTACAGCATCTTTAATATCTGTGATAGCAGGTATTTTTCTTATTATTTCAAATTCATCTTTTTACTCTTCTAGTGTCTTCTTGATCTCTTTTATGGCATTAGCCATCCTGATTATTTTATTTAGTGGCGTTACATGAACATCTTTGATCAGTTGTTCCAAAGTCTATGTCTCCTCCTGTGTTTTAATTTGGTTATTAGCCTGGGCTATATCTGTCTGTATTATATGCTTAGTAATCTTCTGTTGTCTTCATGGCATGTAAATATCTTGGTTAGTTTGCTTTGCAAGTTGACTTCTTTCAGTAGTTTAAAGACTTGTATTTGTAGGATGGATGTAAGGCAGAATGCAGGGCATGGGGCAGGGCACGGCTGTGAGGTGATGCATTGTGGTGCAGGTATAGGCATAGGTTGGACATGTTGTGCTGGTGCCTGTGAGAGTAGGCACTCAGTGGAGGGGAGAATGTGGCTGTGGGGGTGCACGGTCTTGTGGGCAAGGCCCTGGTGTGTGTTGGTCTAGGGTACAGAGCCCTTTATGCACAAGCGCAGAGCTCAGGGCAGCGGGTGGGCTCTGCCCTTGCCTATGTGGGCTGGAGGCAGATATGCACTAGCTGTGCAGGTCAATGCTTTCCCAGAGTTGGGGGTAGTGACTAAGGGTATGTGTGCATACACAGATCTGGTAATACCTTAAGTGATATACAGTCACTGAGCTCAGGGGGACAGGCAGTAGTTGCATGTCTCTATGGGTTAGGAGTAGGTGTCACCTGAGTATGGAGGTAAGGTCCAGGCACCTTTATGCATTGACAACTACCTTCAGGCAGCAGGGAGGGGGTAGTAGGCTTAGGAGGTGCAGGGTAGGACTGCATTTGTGCAAGATAGGTGGGTTGGGTTGGGACAGGGGTGAGCATGCTTAGGGTGGGGTGTGGGGCAGGTATGCACTGAGTGTGTGAGGGTTGGTGGGGTGGGGCCCTTGAAGTGCAGGGATGGTGTTGCATGATGGAATTCAAGTATATGGAGTGTGGGGTGTGGGGTGGGGTGGGGTGAGTCATGGGTCATGGGGCTGCACTGGTGACTGTAGCACATTCAAGGATTACAGTTTGATTTACTAACTAATCCCCATCTCCACTCCCGAGGGCTCCTGGTTTCTGCATTTTTAGGCTGTTTGCACCAGCCAGATGCAAATTCTCCTAGGTCACTCACACCTTGAAATCTCTGTCTCAGTAACCCTCCTGTCCCTTCTCTAGCTGTTCCTTGGAGCAGGGGTGAACTTGATTATCCTATTCCACCATCTTCCTGGAACTTGAAGATAAGGTGTTTTTGGGTGATGTTTGAAATAAACCAAAACAATTGAGTTCTGCAATTTAGTTTAGCAAAACTATATTTAAATATGTGTAAAATTATATGTAAGAATATGTGCCATATTAGAAAATAATATACAATTAATCATGACTTCATGATATTGAAAAGGCACTTAATTTTAATGAGAGAAATAAAATGTAAAATTGTTATTTAGTTAGATATTGTAATACTTATCTCCCTTTAATTCCATTTCCCACATGATTCATTTTCAACAATTAAAGGGATTATGACAGGAGAGAGATCAGTTTAACAACAATCTGTCTTCAATAACACAGTACTTTTTAAAAATGAGAAAAAAGATCATCCAGGGAGATAAAAAAAACTGTGCTTCAGGCAATTTGGACAATACAAATTAGACATTAGCGATTGTTGCAACGTAAAGGAAATTCCCCCCAAACATATTGTCCCCTAGTGAAAAATTGAGTCTCTGGTTACATTTGGTTTTGACTAGGAGAAGCTTGCCTTGACATCTGCTATTCACTAAGCTTATTATTACTCCAGATGGCAACTTTAAACTGTTCTCTGGGGTTTTGCATCTGAAGAATAACAAGTTTGTGCTTTCAGAATCCATGATCCTTACCTGCATCCCATTTTTTTTCCATTTTGTTTTATTTTCCAAATAATTTATGCATCAAATTATGGACACAAATGCAACATAGGCATATATATGGCTTTTTGTTAAATTATGTGCATAATAATAGAAAACAGTTATGGTTTTAAAATACTAAGAATATATATATATATTTATTATAATGCAGGAAAACCACATTTTATCTCTTCTAACTACATAAATAATTCCACTATCACCAACCAAATAAAAGAAAATGATATAGAACTTAGAAGACATCTAAAATATGAATGATACATATAAAGAATTACTCATAAATTTAGTATTGGTCAAATATGGCATCAAGAAGATGTTCTCTCAAAAGGTAAAAATAGGTCTTTAATCTGATATCTCAGACACAATCAGTTGATCACAAGTTTTCAAATTATTTTCATAAGTCAATACTCCAAATTCTTTCCAACAGAAGTTGAGGTTGCAGTTCCTCAATAGGAACTTTATTTTAGAGAGAGGATAATCATACAAAGGGAGATTAAATGAAGGATATTGCAGATATGGCACATGTGTATGAAGCAGCCTATGGTAAGCCAAGTTTAAGATGGATAAACTCTGCAATATATTTTAATTTGGGGGGTTATGTAAACTTAAAAAGAAATCCTTCATACATGCACCACATGGCTCTCTAAGGGTGATTTCTTCTAGGCTGGGCCGTAGTCTTGATATTCTTTCTCCTACAACTATAGAAAATTGTTTCATCTGAATAAACAACTCACTGCACAGATAAGTGATTTTTACAAGAAGGAATGACTCTACCAAGCCTTCTCCAAAATAACAGCAGCTGAGAAAAGGTAGAAAAGGAACAGAAAACACAACTGGTATTTAAAAACTGGAAATTTGGAGGCAGAGAAGCAGAACAGGATAGCTGGAGAGGGACAAATAGAAGTTCCCCCAAATTTGCATAAGAGTCATTGGAGTCCATCACTGAAGACAAATATGCATATCCCCAAAGAATAAAGCAAAAAAAAAAAATTGCTTGAAAAATATCTGATGCAAAAACATGAATCCATTTGCCTAAAAACTAGAAAAAGTATAACTTAATCTTTAGTGAAAAAATTTTAGTGCTCTTTAGAAATGCAAAGTTCATAAAAGGAAAAGAAGAGTGGATTTTCAATAATAATTCTATGGCTATATATGATATTACATAAGGAGATAATGATTGAAAGCTATATGGAAACTCTCAGTACTCTTTAGTAATTTTACTCTAAACAAAAAATTATCTCAATATAAAACAAACACTAAAATAATATAAGGGTAAATGTATGAGGGTCCATTTGAAATAAAATTGTCCATGAGTTATTACTAGTACTTGTGACTCTGAATGACGTATACATGGTTGTCAATTTTGGTATATGTTTAAAATTATTATGGAAGTTAAATAATTAGCCTGTCTCAATACTATTAACCAAAATATGCAAAATATCTACTTGAATTTAACCAGCTTTTCCACTAATTCCCTTTTACTTCCAGGATCCAATTCAAGCTCCAACGTTGCACTGAACTTTCCTATCTCCTTAGGCATCTCTAATTTTTAACATTCCTCCACTTTTTTTTTTTACCTCAACATTGAAAAATCATTTAGAACTCAGGTTTCCAAAAATCTAAGCATTGTGTTCTTTGTAATATATTTTATCTCACACAATCTAAGAATCCTACATTCTTTTCGGTTTGGTCATGAGGAAATAGGCCATCTCACATTGCTTGTGGAAACACTAATGATAAAAACCTGTAGTGGGACATTTGACATTTTTAGCAAAATTACATGATCATTTAGTCTTTGTCTTAGTAGCCTTAATTCTAGGAATCTCTCACAAAAGTACCGGGCAAAAACACGGAAAGACATATGCAAAACAATACTCTTAGCAGCATTGATTTAGAAATATTATCTTTAGAAGCAAATACAGGAAAGCAACCCAGATGTCACCAAAACAGACTGCTTGTATTATCGAGGTACATCAACACAACACATAACTTTAAAACTATAAAAGAAAAGGTAATTGTAATCTAATAGATACAGAATAATCCCAAATATATACTGTATGTAAAAGAATGGAGAAAGGTATTTAAGCTGTATTATTATTTATGTAACAAGTTATGTGTTCTTTCAAAACTGGAAGGATGAAACAATTTTATCAAGAAAAGGTTTTCTTAAAAGGTAGAGGAAATGTAGAGGACAGTATAAAAACTCAAGTAGGACATCACTGAATATGACCTGTCCTGTAGATTTGAATTTTGAGTACATTTAAAGAGCAAAACAAGAATTAAATTAAAAATAATATCCCTAAAACTTAAAGAAAAATTGATTAGATGAATGAATCTATGCCTGAGTTGATATGATAATTAGGCAGGAAAAAACTGTTCAGGTGACTAAAATATTTGAAATTGTACATCACTGTTAGGATAGTTTCCAAAGAAAAAAAGAAATAGAAAACAAACTATCCAACTCATATCAGTAATTTTATGGTGGCAATAGCATTGGTAGTTTAATCTGAGACTGTTTTGTGTACATTACAGAATAAATACAATGAGAAATTATGGGTCGGAGTTATTGAGAACTGAGTTTTTCAAAATGATTGAAATAGATGCAAGTATAAAAATGCTAATTCCTTGTTGTCTGAATTTTAATTTAGTAGAAATATGTACTCATTTTGTGGGCTTTTCTTTAAAAAGTGCCAGTTTCATACTTTTCTTTTTCACTGAAATGAAATGCATATTATTAGGAAAGGAGAATCATTACTTAATGATAAAACTGTCAAAAAAATCTTAACTTTTTATACATATAAGATAATATTCTCAAAATATATGAAAAAGTCATTGTAAAAGAATAAAAATTGAAAAATATTTATTTAAAGAGGATTTTTATCTTACCTCTCTCAACTGATAATCTGCATTGCCTTAAAATCTATTTTATCCCATGTATTAAGCTTTTATTGGAAAATGCTATTGTGTTTGTTCTAGAAAATGAAACTTGTTTATCATAGAGGTCTCCAGGCTTTTCCCTGAAAAGTTATTAAAATTTTGTATAAGGACAATGCATTATATATTAGCATTTCTAGTCCATCATAATTCAGTTTTCACATATTCATCACTGTATTTTAATTAGTACTTTTTCTGACTCCTGGGTGAAATCAAGTTTTTTATTCCTAGATGAATTTCTCTCCCAAAGCACATAGATTTTCATAATGTTTTTATGTGAGTATTACGTTTATGATGTTTTTCTGTACCACCAGAAAATATCAAGGTAAGCCAATTTTTCTGTTCTCATCTGAGATATAATATTACTTTTAGAAATATAAACAAAATATGCTGGCAATATGAAATTATGACATATAATAAGAATAGTACCATGTTAATGAATATTAGGTGGAACTTATGAGTTAATTACTTATAGGGCATTCACTCTCCTTTGAAGAAAATACTGATTATTAAGAATAAATGATGTTTATATAAGATCATGATTAAATTTTCAAAGTTCTATACTTAATGTGAAAACAACAGTTTATTGCTTTCCCAATTGTTAAAGATCACCTGAATTATGTAGTTTTTTTTCACAGTAGGCACTCTTTTTAAAACATAAAAATATATAGGTAGATGGAAGTGCTAGCAGTATGTTGTTATGTTTTAAAATATGCAAAAAAAATTTTAAAAAGCATGGCAATTATTAAGAATTTAGCTGAATTTCTTTTAAAACAACATGTATTTCAAAGCTATTTAATGTGAACATGATTTTATTGTGATTTACTGTGAAAATGTCAAGTGACCTGAAGTTTGCTTGTGAAATTGCTGAGGACCAACTGTGATTCACAGAATCAATTTAAGGAATCCTGCTATGAGCGTTTATTAAAAGCGTGGGTAAGAAAATAAAACTTCCTGAATTTGAGCAGGGTATTGAAAATTATAAGTAATATGGACCATATCAGGTTAACAATAATCTAAAGTCCCTCTCACCAGTTTTATCCTTAAGGAATGTATGTTCTCAATTTTTTCTGGTTTTCTTCAAACAAAAATGGAGCAAAATGCATACTTTAAATTGAAATTTCCTATTTAAATATTTTTTTTCAAAATAGATTTTTAAACGCTATTACTTTTGTAAAGGATTCTGATTTTTTCTCATTTGAGTGTCAAACATTTGTGCAAGGCCAAGAACTTTCTTCAAGTCTTGTGTTTTTTCATAAAATAGTCACCATAAGATGGTATTTCAGATTATTAAAGATTCTCAACAGTGGATGCTGTAAGATATCATTGAACTCTTATTTAATCTATTACTCCATTAGATCTTTAGAACAACATAAACAATATTCTGTTAGAGCAGCATTATCTTGAGACATATAGGTATTTCCAGCCATATTTCAGAAATTAAAAACAATGAGAAATCATAACCAGTAGAACAGGTTGTATCATAGACATTAATTTGCATGCAAGTACTCTTCAGTCAGTTTTACCAAACCAAAAATCATTTGCCATAATCCTTGCAATGTGGTAAATGTTGATGCTAAGCAATATGTTTTAAGTTTTTAATTTTAAAACTTTTTAAACATATATGGGTAATAGGGAATATAGAATAGGAAAGCATCAGTCTTTGAATCATTTTGCTTTAATCCCAGGAAAACTTGACATCAGAAGAACCATTTACAAATACTAAATCATAGAGTGCAGATTCAATCTTAAAATCAGTTATCTTTCCAAAGCAGAATACTTGGTGTCATATGTGGAGAGTCTATCCTGACCATCACTCAACTATTATTTTCACATATTTAAAAATGTTTAGCAAAGAAATTAAATTTCTCTAGGTACAATGCACAATCTGTATTAAGCCTAGACCTATTAATTATATTTGTCCCTTCCAAAAAATATTTTTTCATTCTTGAGGTTTTTCTCAATAGAAAATTAGTTAACTTTTAATTCTACTCAGTGGATTTTTATTGAGTGCCAATTAGGTAGAAGATCATAGATAGAGACTGGGGATTCTAAGGTGAAAAATGCAAAAAAGACTTCTCAGATTGTATCTAGTAGAGTATGCAATCTACAACTAAATATAGCAACTAAATATAGCACCAGACAAAGTAACATAGGTTGTTCAAAATTATAACCGGTTAATAAATACTAGATGATTAATCTGCTTAATGATCTTGGAGGAAGATATTAAAGGATGTTATCAGGAAAGAAGATTAATATGACATGAGCAGTTTTATATTGTTCTTTCATGAATACATATAATTTTCCTTAGTTTGCCAAGCTGCTAATGACAACTACCATGCAATTGTTTGGATTAAACAATTGGAATTTGCCTAACAGTTTTGGAAGCTAGAAGGCTTGTTTCTTCCCAGGGTCAGAAGTGTTCTGTTGCTGGATTACTGCAGCCCTTGGGGCTCCATAGCTTGCAACTTTCCCTCACATCACAAGATAATGCCCTCATCTCCCACTTCTAGATTCCCCTGACTTCCTGCTTCTGTGGCTTCAGGGATCTGCAAAAGGCCTCCAGTACTCCAGGTTAAGGCCCGCTTAAGGCCCAAAATATTTTGCCTATAATTGGTTCATACCCACAAGACTGTGGATGAAAATAAAGATCATATTTTATTTCAGAGTACATAATTCAACATAGCACAACCTGTACGTTCATTTAACATTGCTGTATGGAGCCTTCCACAGTCAACATCACCTGTGCATCAGACTGATCATGCACTAAATATGCATTTAGTGGAAATCTCTCAGAATATGGCAATACCTTTTTGATTTCATATTTTTTCTTTTATTTTATGAGGCCTAGAAGTAACTTATTGAACTGTTAGAAGGCCCATTCTATTAGTATTCCATTATACGGAGAAATAATGAGGGATACAAAAATTAAGCAATTTACTCAAGTCAAAAATCTAATTGAGCCAGGATTTGATCTCAGACAAGCCAACTCCAGAGTCTGTGCACATATACCTATTAAAATTCAGGTTTTTTAAAAATTAGAAACTCAAATTCTTTGTATGCGAAATGCCTAAAATTCTGTAATGAATGCACATTTCTAAATTTTTTACAAATTTTCAATCATCTGAAGCAAAATGAAGTATTTATCAGTTATTAAGTTCAGAAAGCAATTTAGAATGAAAGTCACCTGGTGCTTTTTAAAAGATATAAAAAAAAGTTCATTACAAGAATGTGATTACATGATAGAGCCCATTATTACAAAATGAGAAAAAAAAAGAGAGCATTTCAGTTCCTTTTAAGGATAATATTTCTCTGGAATTATTACTTCATTGGTACTTGCAAAGCACAATGTTAGTTTTATTACTAAGAATAATAATTATTTAATCATTTTTTTTCATAAATCTTAATTCCATTTTGTATGAATCGTCAGGCATTCCCCCTTTTATAAATTTTTCATACATCTCAGAGTCTATTTTGATGATTCATAACTTTTTATTGAGTTCATGGAGAAAAAAATTAATTATATAGATATGCTCATTAAAATAATGAATGCATTGGCTGATTATAAAATATTATAAAATAACACACAGGGTATTAAAACATTTTAGTTTCCTTTGCTGGTCAAGCAAATGCTATGAAAAGGGCAGGGTTGAGGTATTTGCTCAGTTGGTGGCTAGGGAAAAGTCTAAACCAAGGTGCCATAAAAGCAATGCTTTCTTCTCAATATTAAATGGTGTTCTAGGGCCAGCTGTGGGGATCCTTGGTCCTTAATTTGTTACAGGGAAAGGCGCATGGTGGCATCAGCAGAGCTCTTCCTTCTCTTCTGGATTTTGCTGAGGTTCAGCTTCTAGCTGCTCCTCAGTGGCTTTTTCTCTATATCTGAATTTCATTCTGCTTTTGGAGGACCCCAGTAACAGTATTAAGTCCCATCCTGATTGGGCAGGGCCACACATTAATTGAAAAGTAACTTCATCAAAAGATCCAGCTGACAATGGGTTCATACTCACAGGAATGGATTAGATTTATTCCATTATTCCACATTTTTCTGAGGTACATAGAGGTTCAAATGACCACAGGATGGTAGTGTATCCTACTAGAACTGGAAACTAGAAATGCATGCTCTGAAGAAACTCACCCTGAAGTTACTTAGTTTTAACATTCCTAAATGGATACTAACCAAACTATTTTCAGGGTATGAGAGGATCTGAATTTAAAAATTGCTTCATTCCTCAAAAAGGAAGAAAAACTCATCTGGAGTCAAATGTGAATTCCTCAAATGGAAGAAGACTTCATATTTTCATCACACTTCCAGACTGTGATGTTTGACTAGGCCCCCATACTGGAAAGTAAACAGCATCAATATCTGTGGCTAAAGTTCAAATTTTCTAAGAGTTTCACTTAAACTCTCAATTTTCCCTTAATTTCTTGAACTTTTTTCTTCCTGCTCATGTAGTTTTGATAATATATGTGTTATGGCTTGAAGCTGTATGTAACCCAAGAAGCATGTTCTTGAAGTAAATCCATTCCTGTGGACCCATTATAATTAGGGTCTTTCAGTGAGTAGAATCTTAACTTAAAATGTGACTCATCTCATTCAGGGTGGGTATTAATCCTCTTAGTGGTATCTTTTATAGCAAATGAGATTCAAAGAAAGAGAGAAGGCCCTCTTGGGCATGCGAAGGCAATTCAGAGGTAGAATTCTCACCTGCCATGCAAGAGATCCAGATTCGATTCCTGGCCCATGTACTTCCCAAACAAACAAATAAACAAATGAAAAAATCAAACCAAACTAAATTCGACAAATGGTGCTGCAATAAGGGCATACTCACACGGAAAAAGAATGAAAATGATCCCGGCTATATAGCATACAAAGAAAAAAAATGGTGAGAAACTACCTTGTCAACTCATAGAAGACAAAAGGAACAAGAGAAATAGGAATAATGTATGACTCAAAACCTGGTCTTCATATTTACCTATTCCTTTTTCATTTGTCTCTTACTTGGCACCTTTGGAAAAATCTACTAACAGAAGTGATTAAAAGCAAGGGATTGTTTTAAGCAGACGTTTCAGTAACACAAATGAGATTCAAGTTTAAGTAAAATCTGTAAAAGTCACTAAATCTGAATAATTTCTACATAAGAGAAACATTTTGGCATGCGCAATTTTAAGATAGATTATTTTCTATTATATCAAATTAAAAATGTTTAATAGGGGATGACTTAAGTTGAGCCTGGCTAGTCTTTGAGAAAATATGATTATTCTGTATGAATATGAATCCGTGTATGTGTGTGCATGTTGAGTTGTGGGTGTGAGATCCACTGAAGAGAAAACAATCAACTCTCCTGTACAGAGTAATTTAGAGAGGAAAACTCTGCTTTAATTCCCTTAGTACTACTCATTATTTATCTTCTCAGACATTGCCATTTACTAATAAACTATAATATATCTTTCTAAGTGTTTAATACATGGTTTCTTCCCTCCTTTGCATCTTGCTTATTTTACTTACAATTGCATCAGTTTGAAATTGTTATGCACCCCAGAAAAGTCATGTTTTAATCTTGATCCAATCTTGTGAGGCCAGCTCTATTGTTTAATATGGGAAACTTTGATTGTATTCTTTCCATGGAGAAGTGACACATTGGGGTATGGCCTTTTAATTAGATGGAGATATGACTCTGCCCATTTAAGGTATGTCTTGATTAGTTTACTGGAGTCCTTTAAAAGGGTAAACAGTCTGGAGAAAAGTGACAGAGCCAACATGAGACCCAAACATTTGAAGATGCAGAAAGAAAATGCCCCTGGGGAAGCTGTTTGAAACCAGAAGTCACAGACCCCAGCAGATGTCAGCCACATGCCTCCCTGGCTGACAGAGGTATTCTGTACACATCAGCCTTTGTTGAGCCAAGGTATCTTTCTCTAGATAGCATAGTTTGGACATGTCTATGGCCTTAGAACTGGAAACTCGTTACTTATTAAATTCCCTTTACACAAGCCATTCCATTTTCAGGATATTGGATTCCAGCAGCTTTAACAAACCAAAGCAACTACTCACAGTTGTAACTATAGGAACATAATTGATATTCTTTTTCTTTCTACAAAATCACTCTTTCTTTGAGAATGTTGCCATCTCCAGGTGAATCAAATGAGTTGAGTAAAGCTCATTGAATTGGATATCTTCTATTTACTCCATTATCTCTCCTCTCCACCTTTCTGGTCCCTAAAACAGTGACCAGTTTTGGCTACACTATCATGTTTCAGTTGTATTAAAGCCATGGGGAGTTAAGCAGAAGGTCAGGGGGAGAGAGAAGAATGAATAGAAATATTATTCTCCCAGTTCCATCTTGGTTGTGCTGTCTTGGATTGGTTATCAACACCTTCTATCAAAGTAGTCTTCTCCATTCAACTTTCATCTTGCAGGTTCTGGTAACTATTCCTGACACAAGCCTCTTCAAGGAAAGCCTGGTCTAACAGACCAGCGATTACTAGCTGGGACATGTCTTTTAGGGAATACTATTTGAAAAGAGTATGGAATATTCTTGCCCAATTCCAAATGCTCCACTGTTCACTATTTCTAGCTCAAGGTGCAAGAATTTACTGTGTTGTGTGATTATCTCTATTTAAGGCCAGGATATGGCTTCCTTTGCTCTGGAAAACTATGAACTATTTTTCAGAATCACGGTGTCCCAGGTTTAGAAGATCCTCAAACTTGCTTCAGTGTTCTGCTGTGGCTATTGTGATTTTTTTTTTTTAATTTTTTGAATAAGGGACCTAAGTTTTCATTTAAAACGGGAACAAATTATTTAAACATTTGGCCATTATCTTTTATTTCAGTTACACACAGTTATTTAGCAGTGCATCTTAAAGATTCTTCTTTAAAAATAAGTGGAATAATAAAGGAAAACAGGTGGGAATAACTTGAATCTAATGGGCAATATAAAGAGTATTTATGGGTTTCATTGTAATATCTGGGTTAAAGATTCTACCTTCATACTGTAGAGATGGTTTTAAATTTCTTCAAGGAAACATTCATTAAATTAATGGCAAGGAAAAGGGCAGAGACAGAAGGCTGGAAAAATAAAGGATGAGAACCTTATATGTAAAACCTCTCTTGGCAAAATCATTGGCTTTGATTTCTCAGCTATGGAATTGACCTGCAGTAATTAATCCCTAAATATTTTAATATTTTGATAAAATTACCTTGGCAAAGAAGGCCCTTTGTAAAATCTTTTAACAGTTACATTTCATAAGGCATAAACCAAAATAACCAAGAGAGGACTCTGAGAACAGGATGCCCCAGGAAGACAATTCTCCTCAATGCACAATTTGGTAGGAGCCATAGAGATTAATGGGCAAGATTTTCCAGAGGACAAAGCTTAGGGCCATAGAAGAAAGCAAACAGCACTACCCTCAGTGATGGAAACAATGGCTGGAAGCTTGACTTAATCTTAACTAAAGGAAGGGAAGTTATATTTGTTGCAACTTTGTTCTCAAAGTTTTATTATCATACAATTGTTTCTATTGGAAAGAAAAGAAAGATAAAAAATAAGTCAAACATTCAAATTAAGAAATCCATAAATAATTGCAAAATTATTTTTTTTTCAAGATCTCTCTAAAAGCTCCTTTAATATCCATATTTCTATCAACATTCTGTTTCTAACATGTATTTTTTTTATTAATTAAAAAAAGAATTAACAAAACAATTAGAAATCATTCCAATCTACATGTACAATCAGTAATTCTTAATAACATCACATAGTTGCATATTCATCATTTCTTAGTACATTTGCATCGATTTAGAAAAAGAAATAAAAAGACAACAGAATAAGAATTAAAACAATAATAGAAAGAAAAAAAACAAAAAAAACAAAAACAAAAAACCTATACCTCACATGCAGCTTCATTCAGTGTTTTAACATAATTGCATTACAATTGGGTAGTATTGTGCTGTCCATTTCTGAGTTTTTATATCCAGTCCCGTTGTACAGTCTGTATCCCTTCAGCTCCATTTATCCCTTCTCTCTCTTTTTTTTTTAATTAACGGAAAAAAAGAAATTAACCCAACATTTAGAGATCATACCATTCTACACATGCAATCATTAATTCTTAACATCATCACATAGATGCATGATCATCATTTCTTAGTACATTTGCATTGGTTTAGAAGAACTAGCAACATAACCGAAAAAGATATAGAATGTTAATATAGAGAAAAAAATAAAAGTAATAATAGTAAAATCAAAACAAAACAACACAAAACAAAACAAAAACCTATAGCTCAGATGCAGCTTCATTCAGTGTTTTAACATGATTACTTTACAATTAGGTATTATTGTGCTGTCCATTTTTGAGTTTTTGTATCTAGTCCTGTTGCACAGTCTGTATCCCTTCAGCTTCAATTACCCATTGTCTTACCCTGTTTCTAACTCCTGCTGAACTCTGTTACCAATGACATATTTCAAGTTTATTCTCGAATGTCCGTTCACATCAGTGGGACCATACAGTATTTGTCCTTTAGTTTTTGGCTGGATTCACTCAGCATAATATTCTCTAGGTCCATCCATGTTATTACATGGTTCATAAGTTTATCTTGTCTTAAAGCTGCATAATATTCCATCGTATGTATATACCGCAGTTTGTTTAGCCACTCTTCTGTTGATGGAGATTTTGGCTGTTTCCATCTCTTTGCAATTGTAAATAATGCTGCTATAAACATTGGTGTGCAAATGTCCGTTTGTGTCTTTGCCCTTAAGTCCTTTGAGTAGATACCTAGCAATGATATTGCTGGGTCGTATGGCAGTTCTATATTCAGCTTTTTGAGGAACCGCCAAACTGCCTTCCACAGTGGTTGCACCCTTTGACATTCCCACCAACAGTGGATAAGTGTGCCTCTTTCTCCGCATCCTCTCCAGCACTTGTCATTTTCTGTTTTGTTGATAATGGCCATTCTGGTGGGTGTGAAATGATATCTCATTGTGGTTTTGATTTGCATTTCTCTAATGGCCACGGACATTGAGCATCTCTTCATGTGCCTCTTGGCCATCCGTATTTCCTCTTCTGAGAGGTGTCTGTTCAAGTCTTTTTCCCATTTTGTAATTGGGTTGGCTGTCTTTTTGTTGTTGAGATGAACAATCTCTTTATAAATTCTGGATACTAGACCTTTATCTGATATATCATTTCCAAATATTGTCTCCCATTGTGTAGGCTGTCTTTCTACTTTCTTGATGAAGTTCTTTGATGCACAAAAGTGTTTAATTTTAAGGAGTTCCCATTTATTTATTTCCTTCTTCAGTGCTCTTGCTTTAGGTTTAAGGTCCATAAAACCGCCTCCAGTTGTAAGATCCATAAGATATCTCCCAACATTTTCCTCTAACTGTTTTATGGTCTTAGACCTAATGTTTAGATCTTTGATCCATTTTGAGTTAACTTTTGTATAGGGTGTGAGAGATGGGTCTTCTTTCATTCTTTTGCATATGGATATCCAGTTCTCTAGGCACCATTTATTGAAGAGACTGCTCTGTCCCAGGTGAGTTGGCTTGACTGCCTTATCAAAGATCAAATGTCCATAGATGAGAGGGTCTATATCTGAGCACTCTATTCGATTCCATTGGTCGATATATCTATCTTTATGCCAATACCATGCTGTTTTGACCACTGTGGCTTCATAATATGCCTTAAAGTCAGGCAGCGCGAGACCTCCAGCTTCGTTTTTTTTCCTCAAGATGTTTTTAGCAATTCGGGGCACCCTGCCCTTCCAGATAAATTTGCTTATTGGTTTTTCTATTTCTGAAAAATAAGTTGTTGGGATTTTGATTGGTATTGCATTGAATCTGTAAATCAATTTAGGTAGGATTGACATCTTAACTATATTTAGTCTTCCAATCCATGAACACGGTATGCCCTTCCATCTATTTAGGTCTTCTGTGATTTCTTTTAGCAGTTTTTTGTAGTTTTCTTTATATAGGTTTTTTGTCTCTTTAGTTAAATTTATTCCTAGGTATTTTATTCTTTTAGTTGCAATTGTAAATGGGATTCGTTTCTTGATTTCCCCCTCAGCTTGTTCATTACTAGTGTATAGAAATGCTACAGATTTTTGAATGTTGATCTTGTAACCTGCTACTTTGCTGTACTCATTTATTAGCTCTAGTAGTTTTGTTGTGGATTTTTCCGGGTTTTCGACGTATAGTATCATATCGTCTGCAAACAGTGATAGTTTTACTTCTTCCTTTCCAATTTTGATGCCTTGTATTTCTTTTTCTTGTCTAATTGCTCTGGCTAGAACCTCCAACACAATGTTGAATAATAGTGGTGATAGTGGACATCCTTGTCTTGTTCCTGATCTTAGGGGGAAAGTTTTCAATTTTTCCCCATTGAGGATGATATTAGCTGTGGGTTTTTCATATATTCCCTCTATCATTTTAAGGAAGTTCCCTTGTATTCCTATCTTTTGAAGTGTTTTCAACAGGAAAGGATGTTGAATCTTGTCGAATGCCTTCTCTGCATCAATTGAGATGATCATGTGATTTTTCTGTTTTGATTTGTTGATATGGTGTATTACATTAATTGATTTTCTTATGTTGAACCATCCTTGCATACCTGGAATGAATCCTACTTGGTCATGATGTATAATTCTTTTAATGTGTTGTTGGATACGATTTGCTAGAATTTTATTGAGGATTTTTGCATCTGTATTCATTAGAGAGATTGGTCTGTAGTTTTCTTTTTTTGTAATATCTTTGCCTGGTTTTGGTATGAGGGTGATGTTGGCTTCATAGAATGAATTAGGTAGTTTTCCCTCCACTTCGATTTTTTTGAAGAGTTTGAAGAGAATTGGTACTAATTCTCTCTGGAACGTTTGGTAGAATTCACATGTGAAGCCATCTGGTCCTGGACTTTTCTTTTTAGGAAGCTTTTGAATGACTAATTCAATTTCTTTACTTGTGATTGGTTTGTTGAGGTCATCTATGTCTTCTTGAGTCAAAGTTGGTTGTTCATGTCTTTCCAGGAACCCGTCCATTTCCTCTAAATTGTTGTATTTATTAGCGTAATGTTGTTCATAGTATCCTGTTATTACCTCCTTTATTTTTGTGAGGTCAGTAGTTATGTCTTCTCTTCCATTTCTGATCTTATTTATTTGCATCCTCTCTCTTCTTCTTTTTGTCAATCTTTATAAGGGCCCATCAATCTTATTGATTTTCTCATAGAACCAACTTCTGCTCTTATTGATTTTCCCTACTGTTTTCATATTTTCAATTTCATTTATTTCTGCTCTGATCTTTGTTATTTCTTTCCTTTTGCTTGCTTTGGGATTAGTTTGCTGTTCTTTCTCCAGTTCTTCTAATTGAACAGTTAATTCCCGCATTTTTGCCTTTTCTTCTTTTCTGATATAGGCATTTAGGGCAATAAATTTCCCTCTTAGCACTGCCTTTGCTGCATCCCATAAGTTTTGATATGTTGTGTTTTCATTTTCATTTGCCTCGAGGTATTTACTAATTTCTCTTGCAATTTCTTCCTTGACCCACTCGTTGTTTAAGAGTGTGTTGTTGAGCCTCCAGGTATTTGTGAATTTTCTGGCATTCTGCCTATTATTGATTTCCAACTTCATTCCTTTATGATCCGAGAAAGTGTTGTGTATGATTTCAATCTTTTTAAATTTGTTAAGACTTGCTTTGTGACCCAGCATATGGTCTATCTTTGAGAATGATCCATGAGCACTTGAGAAAAAGGTGTATCCTGCTGTTGTGGGATGTAATGTCCTATAAATGTCTGTTAAGTCTAGCTCATTTATAGTAATATTCAGATTCTCTATTTCTTTATTGATCGTCTGTCTAGATGTTCTGTCCATTGATGAGAGTGGGGAATTGAAGTCTCCAACTATTATGGTATTTGTGTCTATTTCCCTTTTCAGTGTTTGCAGTGTATTCCTCACGTATTTTGGGGCATTCTGGTTCGGTGCATAAATATTTATGATTGTTATGTCTTCTTGTTTAATTGTTCCTTTTATTAGTATATAGTGTCCTTCTTTGTCTCTTTTAACTGTTTTACATTTGAAGTCTAACTTGTTGGATATTAGTATAGCCACTCCTACTCTTTTCTGGTTGTTATTTGCATGAAATATCTTTTCCCAACCTTTCACTTTCAACCTATGTTTATCTTTGGGTCTAAGATGTGTTTCCTGTAGACAGCATATAGAAGGATCCTGTTTTTTAATCCATTCTGCCAATCTATGTCTTTTGATTGGGGAATTCAGTCCATTAACATTTAGTGTTATTACTGTTTGGATAATATTTTCCTCTGCCATTTTGCCTTTTGTATTATATATATATATCATATCTGACTTTCCTTCTTTCTACACTCTTCTCCATACCTCTCTCTTTCATCTTTTTGGTTCTGACTCTAGTGCTCCCTTTAGTATTTCTTGCAGAGCTGGTCTCTTGGTCACAAATTCTCTCAGTGACTTTTTGTCTGAGAATGTTTTAATTTCTCCCTCATTTTTGAAGGACAATTTTGCTGGATATAGGAGTCTTGGTTGGCAGTTTTTCTCTTTTAGTAATTTAAATATATCATCCCACTGTCTTCTAGCCTCCATGGTTTCTGCTGAGAAATCTACACATAGTCTTATTGGGTTTCCCTTTTATGTGATGGATTGTTTTTCTCTTGCTGCTTTCAAGATCCTCTCTTTCTCTTTGACCTCTGACATTCTAACTAGTAAGTGTCTTGGAGAACGCCTATTTGGGTCTAATCTCTTTGGGGTGCGCTGCACTTCTTGGATCTGTAATTTTAGGTCTTTCATAAGAGTTGGGAAATTTTCAGTGAAAATTTCTTCCATTAGTTTTTCTCCTCCTTTTCCCTTCTCTTCTCCTTCTGGGACACCCACAACACGTATATTTGTGCGGTTCATATTGTCCTTGAGTTCCCTGATACCCTGTTCAAATTTTTCCATTCTTTTCCCGATAGTTTCTGTTTGTTTTTGGAATTCAGATGTTCCATCCTCCAAATCACTAATTCTATCTTCTGTCTCTTTGAATCTATCATTGTAGGTATCCATTGTTTTTTCTATCTTTTCTACTTTGTCCTTCACTTCCATAAGTTCTGTGATTTGCTTTTTCAGTTTTTCTATTTCTTCTTTATGTTCAGCCCATGTCTTCTTCATGTCCTCCCTCAATTTATCGATTTCATTTTTGAAGAGGTTTTCCATTTCTGTTCGTATATTTAGCATTAGTTGTCTCAGCTCCTGTATCTCATTTCAACTATTGGTTTGTTCCTTTGACTGGGCCATATTTTCAATTATTTGAGCGTGATCCGTTATCTTCTGTTGGCGTCTGCGCATTTAGACAGATTTCCCTGGGTATTGGATCCAAAAGTTTGGAAGATTTTTCTGTGAAATCTCTGGGTTCTGTTTTTCTTATCCTGCCCAGTAGGTGGCGCTCGTGGCACACGTTTGTCTGCGGGTCCCACCAGTAAAAGGTGCTGTGGGACCTTAAACTTTGGAAAACTCTCACCGTCCTGGGGGTTCGCTAGCGGAAGCGGCTTGAGCCGTCCCGCGGTCCGAACACAGGGAGGGTTGCTGGTCGCCGCAGCCAGGGAAAGAGCCCGTCCGAATTTCCTAGTCGGCCCTGGGCAACAAGCGTGGCGGGAGGGCGCCAACGGCAGCGGCCCGCCTGAGAGAGTGCACGTTCCCCGGGAGTCACGGGTTTGGAAGGGGCCTCCCCCACCCGTCACCGTTCTCCGTGGCCTGGAGGTTTCCGATCCAATTCTCTCAGTTGGTCCGGGGGCTGCGCGTGGTGTGGACGCCAGTCGCCTTGGTTTCAGGGGACCGCCTCTCCAATTCTCCCAGCCGGCCCGGGAAGGGGGAAGGGAGTAACTCCGGCCGCTTGCCACCCCGCCCGGTAAGGCCCGCGCGCCTCGGCGATCTCACCCAAGCTGCTTCTCTCAGCCAGCCAGCCGTTCCAGGATGGGGTACGCTGTCTTTTTTATCTCTGTTGTGGCTTTGGGCGCTTTCTGTATCGTTTCTACTCCCCTAGTAGGTGTCCTGGAGAAGAAACTAAGATCCGCGCGTCTTACTAAGCCGCCATCTTCCAGGAAGTCTCTCGCAAAATTATTTTATAATGAAAAAATAGAATGAAAAAAGATATTAAAGATAGGAGTAGAAATTAATAAAACATAAAAAATGTAAAATGCAGGGAAACAAACCCACAAGTCAGTTAATTTATGAGATGGAATTTTTTTCTTTTTTCCTTTTGCGTGGGCCCGTCCCAGGGAATGGAATTTTATAATATATTTTACCTGTTTAAAGTAACAGCTAATAAACCAGTTTTAGATTCTGGTATTTCAAAATTTAAAATTTATAACTGTTCTTGCTTTATTTGCTCTTTGTGTATATTATTAATGCATATTAAATATACAGTGAATAAATTTATCTTTATCAGTACATATTCATACAATTTTATTTCAGTGAACTTTTCTTATTGTCCTCAATGCCAAAATATAACAAGAATAATTCATTGTAACACTTTCCATTTTGCTTTTCCTCTTCCCTTTTGTGCAGCTTCTGTTATGTGACCTAGTGAGTGCACAGCAAGAAACTGTCACTCCCTTGTTCCAGGGTACAGCTCATGGCTGTCTGCATTTTTGCAGCCTCAAGATTTCTGAACCTTTTTTTTATTTATGAAACCTCCTATTCTGCCAACCCCTATCCCTAACCTCCCCTACCTCAGAAATCTCTGATTATCTTACTTTCTCTCCAAATTTGCTACTGCTAATCATCTCTTATAAGTGATGTTATACAGATTTTGTCTTTATGTCATTCTTGTTTCACTGAGTGTGTTGCAGCATGTCTCAAAACATCATTTTTTTCTTACACTGAATAATATTGCCTTGTACAAATTTTCCATTTTATTTATCCATTCATTTATTAATGGACATTTGGTTTGTTTCCTGCTTTTGGGCATTGTGAATAGGCTGTTATAAGCACAAGTATTTGTACACCTGTTTTCACCCTATTTGGATATATCCCTACAAGTGGGATTCATAGGTCAATTTGTAATTCTATATTTAATTTTTTGAGTAACTACCATATTGTTTTCTGCAGTAGTTGCACCATTTTACATGTCCAGTAACAATTCACTAGAGTTCCAATTTCTCCACATCCTCACCAACACTTGTTATTTTCCATTTATCCTAATAATCCCATCCTTGTAGGTGAAGTGGTATCTCATTAGGGTTTTAATTTGCATTTCCCTAATTGCAAATAATATTGATCATTTTTTCAAGTACTTACTGGCCATTTCTGTACTATAAAATTTGGTGAAATATATATTCAAGTCGTTTGCCCATTTATTAATCAGGTATTTGCATTTATGTTGTTGAAATAGAGGAGTTATTTATATATTCCAGATACCTATCATTTGAAACTATTTTTATTATAGTCTTTTCACTGTCTTGATAATTTTATTAAATGCACAAAAGTTTTTAATTTTGATGAAATACAATTTCTATTGTTTCTTTTGTTGCTCATGCTTTTGATGTCATATCTAAATATGCATTGCTGAATCACAAGTCATGAATATTTGCCCCAAAGTTTCTTAATAAGAGTTCTATAATTGTAGGCAATATATTTAAGTCCTTGACCCATTTTGAGTTGATTTTTGTATATGGTTTGAAGTATGGGTCTAGCTTCATTCAACTGTATGTGATATCCAATTTTCCCAATGTCACGTACTTAGCACCATTGTCAAAAATCAACTGGACATAGACAAAAAAGCTTATATCTGAACTTTCAATTCTGTTCCATGGAGTTAATTTTCTTTGTACCAGTATCACATTGGTTTGTATATTTTCGCCTTGCAATACAACTTGAAATCAAGAAATGTGAGTCCTCCATGTAATATATATGTGTTTACATTTTTATCTACATAAATTTATTATCTTCACGATGGCCACCAAAGATCCTAATATTCAAGGACTCACACTGTGGGGAGTCTTCTGCCACATTTAACAAGGGGCAACCTCTGAAAGAGATGAAATATTGTGGAAGTACACTAGATCATCAAAGACATTTTTATCTCTACTTTGCTCTCTTGAATCACACAACCTGGTTTCAGGAGGACATTGACTGACCTGTAGAGAAGGGCAAAAAGAAGGACACTGAGACCCCCCGTCAATAACCAGAACAAAATGCTGTCCATGTTGCGTGAGAAACACACTCATTTAACTGAAACCCTAGGTGACATTAGATTACAACCTCATGAGAAAAACAAACCCAAACTGCCAGGAAAGCTGCTTCCATATTTGTAATCCAAAGAAACTGCAAGCAAAAATATACGTAACCTTGTTTTAAGTCACTAAGTTGTAGAGTAATTTGTTATATGCCAGAGAAAACAATAAAATACTATCTACTGATATAAAATAGAAAAAAAGTTTTTACGGAAAATTTATTTATTTTATTTGTATTCAAATAGGAACTTCATTGTTAATGAGTATTCAATCTGCGAAAATTCAGTAAACTTTTTACTTATGATGGGTGCACTTTTGTTTATATATTCAATATTTCATTAAACATTAAAATAAACCATGCTAAAACTTCAGTTCTAGACTTCCTGGAAGATGGCGGCTTAGTAAGACGCGCGGATCTTAGTTTCTTCTCCAGGACACCTACTAGGGGAGTAGAAACGATACAGAAAGCGCCCAAAGCCACAACAGAGATAAAAAAGACAGCGTACCCCATCCTGGAATGGCTGGCTGGCTGAGAGAAGCAGCTCGGGTGAGATCGCCGAGGCGCGCGGGCCTTACCGGGCAGGGTGGCAAGTGGTCGGAGTTACTCCCTTCCCCTTTCCCGGGCCGGCTGGGAGAATTGGAGAGGCGGTCCCCTGAAACAAAGACGACTGGTGCCCACACCACGCGCAGCCCCCGGACCAACTGAGAGAATTGGATCGGAAACCCCCAGGCCGCGGAGAACGGTGACGGGTGGGGGAGGCCTCTTCCAAACCCGTGACTCCCGGGAAACGTGCACTCTCTCGGGCGGGCCGCTGCCGCTGGCGCCCTCCCGCCACGCTTGTTGCCCAGGGCCGACTAGGAAATTCGGACGGGCTCTTTCCCTGGCTGCGGCGACCAGCAACCCTCCCTGCGTTCGGACCCCGGGCCGGCTCAAGCCGTTTCGGCTAGCGAACCCCCAGGACGGCGAGAGTTTTCCAAAGTTTAAGGTCCCACAGCACCTTTTACTGGTGGGACCCGCAGACAAACGTGTGCCACGAGCGCCACCTACTGGGCAGGATAAGAAAAACAGAAACCAGAGATTTCACAGAAAAATATTACAACCTTGCTGGGTCCAACACAAAGAGAAATCTGAATAAATGCCCAGACGCCAGCAGCAGAAGATAACTGTCCACGCTCAAAAGATTGAGAATATGGCTCAGTCAAAGGAACAAACCAATAGCTCAAATGAGACACAAGAGCTGAGACAACTAATGCTGAATATACGAACAGAAATGGAAAACCTCTTCAAAAATGAAATCGATAAATTGAGGGAGGACATGAAGAGGACATGGGCTGAACATAAAGAAGAAATAGAAAAACTGAAAAAACAAATCGCAGAACTTATGGAAGTGAAGGATAAAGTAGCAAACATAGAAAAAATAATGGATAGCTACAATGATAGATTTAAAGAGACAGAAGATAGAATTAGTGATTTGGAGGATGGAACATCTGAATTCCAAAAAGAAACAGAAACTATAGGGAAAAGAATAGAAAAATTTGAACAGGGTATCAGGGAACTCAAGGACAATATGAACCGCACAAATATACGTGTTGTGGGTGTCCCAGAAGGAGAAGAGAAGGGAAAAGGAGGAGAAAAACTAATGGAAGAAATTATCACTGAAAATTTCCCAACTCTTATGAAAGACCTAAAATTACAGATCCAAGAAGTGCAGCGCACCCCAAAGAGATTAGACCCAAATAGGCGTTCTCCAAGACACTTACTAGTTAGAATGTCAGAGGTCAAAGAGAAAGAGAAGATCTTGAAAGCAGCAAGAGAAAAACAATCCATTACATACAAGGGAAACCCAATAAGATTTTGTGTAGATTTCTCAGCAGAAACCATGGAAGCTAGAAGACAGTGGGATGATATATTTAAAATACTAAAAGAGAAAAACTACCAACCAAGACTCCTATATCCAGCAAAATTATCCTTCAAAAATGAGGGAGAAATTAAAACATTCTCAGACAAAAAGTCACTGAGAGAATTTGTGACCAAGAGACCAGCTCTGCGAGAAATACTAAAGGGAGCACTAGAGTCAGATACAAAAAGACAGAAGAGAGAGATATGGAAAAGAGTGTAGAAAGAAGGAAAATCAGATATGATATATATAATACAAAAGGCAAAATGTTAGAGGAAAATATTATCCAAACAGTAATAACACTAAATGTCAATGGACTGAATTTCCCAATCAAAAGACATAGATTGGCAGAATGGATTAAAAAACAGGATCCTTCGATATGCTGTCTACAGGAAACACATCTTAGACCCAAAGATAAACATAGGTTGAAAGTGAAAGGTTGGGAAAAGATATTTCATGCAAATAACAACCAGAAAAGAGCAGGAGTGGCTATACTAATATCCAACAAATTAGACTTCAAATGTAAAACAGTTAAAAGAGACAAAGAAGGACACTATATACTAATAAAAGGAACAATTCAACAAGAAGACATAACAATCATAAATATTTACGCACCGAATCAGAATGCCCCAAAATACGTGAGGAATATACTGCAAACATTGAAAAGGGAAATAGACTCATATACCATAATAGTTGGAGACTTCAACTCACCACTCTCATCAAGGGACAGAACATCTAGACAGAGGATCAACAAAGAAATAGAGAATCTGAATATTACTATAAATGAACTAGACTTAATAGACATTTATAGGACATTACATCCCACAACAGCAGGATACACCTTTTTCTCAAGTGCTCATGGATCATTCTCAAAGATAGACCATATGCTGGGTCACAAAGCAAGTCTTAACAAATTTAAAAAGATTGAAATCTTACACAACACTTTCTCGGACCATAAAGGAATGATGTTGGAAATCAATAATAGGCAGAGTGCCAGAAAATTCACACATACGTGGAGGCTCAACAACACACTCCTAAACAACGACTGGGTCAAAGAAGAAATTGCAAGGGAAATTAGCAAATACCTCGAGGCGAATGAAAATGAAAACACAACATATCAAAACTTATGGGACGCAGCAAAGGCAGTGCTAAGAGGGAAATTTATTGCTCTAAATGCCTATATCAGAAAAGAAGAAAAGGCAAAAATTCAGGAATTAACTATCCATTTGGAAGAACTGGAGAAAGAACAGCAAGCTAACCCCAAAGCAAGCAAAAGGAAAGAAATAACAAAGATTAGAGCAGAAATAAATGGAATTGAAAACATGAAAACAATAGAGAATATCAATAAGGCCAGAAGTTGGTTCTATGAGAAAACCAATAAGATTGATGGGCCCTTAGCAAGATTGACAAAAAGAAGAAGAGAGAGGATGCAAATAAATAAGATCAGAAATGGAAGAGGAGACATAACTACTGACCTCACAGAAATAAAGGAGGTAATAACAGGATACTATGAACAACTTTACGCTAATAAATACAACAATTTAGAGGAAATGGACGGGTTCCTGGAAAGACATGAACAACCAACTTTGACTCAAGAAGACATAGATGACCTCAACAAACCAATCACAAGTAAAGAAATTGAATTAGTCATTCAAAAGCTTCCTAAAAAGAAAAGTCCAGGACCAGATGGCTTCACATGTGAATTCTACCAAACGTTCCAGAAAGAATTAGTACCAATTCTCTTCAAACTCTTCAAAAAAATCGAAGTGGAGGGAAAACTACCTAATTCATTCTATGAAGCCAACATCACCCTCATACCAAAACCAGGCAAAGATATTACAAAAAAAGAAAACTACAGACCAATCTCTCTAATGAATACAGATGCAAAAATCCTCAATAAAATTCTAGCAAATCGTATCCAACAGCACATTAAAAGAATTATACATCATGACCAAGTAGGATTCATCCCAGGTATGCAAGGATGGTTCAACATAAGAAAATCAATTAATGTAATACACCATATCAAGAAATCAAAACAGAAAAATCACATGATCATCTCAATTGATGCAGAGAAGGCATTCGACAAGATTCAACATCCTTTCCTGTTGAAAACACTTCAAAAGATAGGAATACAAGGGAACTTCCTTAAAATGATAGAGGGAATATATGAAAAACCCACAGCTAATATCATCCTCAATGGGGAAAAATTGAAAACTTTCCCCCTAAGATCAGGAACAAGACAAGGATGTCCACTATCACCACTATTATTCAACATTGTGTTGGAGGTTCTAGCCAGAGCAATTAGACAAGAAAAAGAAATACAAGGCATCAAAATTGGAAAGGAAGAAGTAAAACTATCACTGTTTGCAGACGATATGATACTATACGTCGAAAACCCGGAAAAATCCACAACAAAACTACTAGAGCTAATAAATGAGTACAGCAAAGTAGCAGGTTACAAGATCAACATTCAAAAATCTGTAGCATTTCTATACACTAGTAATGAACAAGCTGAGGGGGAAATCAAGAAACGAATCCCATTTACAATTGCAACTAAAAGAATAAAATACCTAGGAATAAATTTAACTAAAGAGACAAAAAACCTATATAAAGAAAACTACAAAAAACTGCTAAAAGAAATCACAGAAGACCTAAATAGATGGAAGGGCATACCGTGTTCATGGATTGGAAGACTAAATATAGTTAAGATGTCAATCCTACCTAAATTGATTTACAGATTCAATGCAATACCAATCAAAATCCCAACAACTTATTTTTCAGAAATAGAAAAACCAATAAGCAAATTTATCTGGAAGGGCAGGGTGCCCCGAATTGCTAAAAACATCTTGAGGAAAAAAAACGAAGCTGGAGGTCTCGCGCTGCCTGACTTTAAGGCATATTATGAAGCCACAGTGGTCAAAACAGCATGGTATTGGCATAAAGATAGATATATCGACCAATGGAATCGAATAGAGTGCTCAGATATAGACCCTCTCATCTATGGACATTTGATCTTTGATAAGGCAGTCAAGCCAACTCACCTGGGACAGAGCAGTCTCTTCAATAAATGGTGCCTAGAGAACTGGATATCCATATGCAAAAGAATGAAAGAAGACCCATCTCTCACACCCTATACAAAAGTTAACTCAAAATGGATCAAAGATCTAAACATTAGGTCTAAGACCATAAAACAGTTAGAGGAAAATGTTGGGAGATATCTTATGGATCTTACAACTGGAGGCGGTTTTATGGACCTTAAACCTAAAGCAAGAGCACTGAAGAAGGAAATAAATAAATGGGAACTCCTTAAAATTAAACACTTTTGTGCATCAAAGAACTTCATCAAGAAAGTAGAAAGACAGCCTACACAATGGGAGACAATATTTGGAAATGATATATCAGATAAAGGTCTAGTATCCAGAATTTATAAAGAGATTGTTCATCTCAACAACAAAAAGACAGCCAACCCAATTACAAAATGGGAAAAAGACTTGAACAGACACCTCTCAGAAGAGGAAATACGGATGGCCAAGAGGCACATGAAGAGATGCTCAATGTCCGTGGCCATTAGAGAAATGCAAATCAAAACCACAATGAGATATCATTTCACACCCACCAGAATGGCCATTATCAACAAAACAGAAAATGACAAGTGCTGGAGAGGATGCGGAGAAAGAGGCACACTTATCCACTGTTGGTGGGAATGTCAAAGGGTGCAACCACTGTGGAAGGCAGTTTGGCGGTTCCTCAAAAAGCTGAATATAGAACTGCCATACGACCCAGCAATATCATTGCTAGGTATCTACTCAAAGGACTTAAGGGCAAAGACACAAACGGACATTTGCACACCAATGTTTATAGCAGCATTATTTACAATTGCAAAGAGATGGAAACAGCCAAAATCTCCATCAACAGAAGAGTGGCTAAACAAACTGTGGTATATACATACGATGGAATATTATGCAGCTTTAAGACAAGATAAACTTATGAACCATGTAATAACATGGATGGACCTAGAGAATATTATGCTGAGTGAATCCAGCCAAAAACTAAAGGACAAATACTGTATGGTCCCACTGATGTGAACGGACATTCGAGAATAAACTTGAAATATGTCATTGGTAACAGAGTTCAGCAGGAGTTAGAAACAGGGTAAGACAATGGGTAATTGAAGCTGAAGGGATACAGACTGTGCAACAGGACTAGATACAAAAACTCAAAAATGGACAGCACAATAATACCTAATTGTAAAGTAATCATGTTAAAACACTGAATGAAGCTGCATCTGAGCTATAGGTTTTTGTTTTGTTTTGTGTTGTTTTGTTTTGATTTTACTATTATTACTTTTATTTTTTTCTCTATATTAACATTCTATATCTTTTTCGGTTATGTTGCTAGTTCTTCTGAACCAATGCAAATGATCATTCATCTATGTGATGATGTTAAGAA
Source organism: Tamandua tetradactyla (assembly GCF_023851605.1). NCBI lineage: Eukaryota > Metazoa > Chordata > Mammalia > Pilosa > Myrmecophagidae > Tamandua > Tamandua tetradactyla. The sequence goes on from NC_135330.1 coordinate 150,866,007, forward strand.
TTAATGATTGCATGTGTAGAATGGTATGATCTCTAAATGTTGGGTTAATTTCTTTTTTTCCGTTAATTAAAAAAGAAAAAAAAAAAGAGAAGGGATAATTGGAGATGAAGGGATACAGACTGTACAACGGGACTGGATATAAAAACTCAGAAATGGACAGCACAATACTACCCAATTGTAATGCAATTATGTTAAAACACTGAATGAAGCTGCATGTGAGGTATAGGTTTTTTGTTTTTGTTTTTTTTGTTTTTTTTCTTTCTATTATTGTTTTAATTCTTATTCTGTTGTCTTTTTATTTCTTTTTCTAAATCGACGCAAATGTACTAAGAAATGATGAATATGCAACTATGTGATGTTATTAAGAATTACTGATTGTACATGTAGATTGGAATGATTTCTAATTGTTTTGTTAATTCTTTTTTTAATTAATAAAAAAAAACTTCAGTTCTTTTGGCATGTCAACATTCATTTTTCATTGTGCATATTTTTATATCAACCACTATTTATTTTATGGCTTATTTTATAATAGTGTCTTAGTTGTTATATATATTTTTTAATTCTTTCTCTTTCCATCTGTGTAACTCAAGCAGGCAAACAGCAAAAGAAAACTTTTGTTATTCGTTAAAACTAAATCCATTCATTTGCCAAGATTTTCCATTTCTTCATGTAATGTTCTTTTATAAAAATTATTACAAAGATAGTTATATATCCAGGAAATATTTATACTAGCCCTTCAGGATTGTAGTTACCCAACCTTAGACTACATTTTCTAACCTCTTTTCAGTATACCTGGATACGATTACCTGATTAAGACTGAGTAACAAAATATAAGCCCAAGTTTCCACCTTGTTCATTCCCTGCCCTATATCTACCAGATAGGATCAGCTGGAGCCAAAATATGCAAATAATCTGGTTCTGGAAATAGCATGTAGAGGAAAGCCACAGATGAAAATTGCCTTCATGAGACGTTTAGAGAGAAGTTGATGTCACTGAAATTTTTAATGCCATCCACATTGCAGCAAGCACATTATTATAGCTAATATATAAATAAATGAGTATTCAAATATCAAGTCACCTTATAAAAACAGCATATATGATAGAAAAAGACATATTAAAAAAACAAACAAACAAAAAAACACCACCAAAAATTGATGCAATTAAATGAAAGAAAGAAAAATGTTAAATAATATGTTGGAAAGACAAAACATTGTTGTTCAGATACTAATTCTTGCTTTATCGAGGCTTTAAAGCCTATACTAATACTGGTCTCCATAAAGCAAGAAATAGGTGCTATAAAAATTTGAGAACAGACAATAAGAATGAGCTTTTATAAATTTGTAAAAGTTTTTAAAGACAGTAAACACCCCCTGAAAAAAATATGAAGCATAGGAATTCATCCAGAGTGGAGAACAAAATGACAAGGAAATGGAAAATAGAAGAGAAATATAAGGGAATCAGAAGGAAATGCAAAAGTTTGTATGATTAAGATTCCAGAAAGAGAGAACATATAGAACAAAAATAGGAAATTATCAAAGAAACAATGTAATTTCCCAGAAATAAAAAGACATCAGGCTCCATAGTGAAAAGTCCTACTGAAGGATGAGCATAATCAAAGAATAAAGACTCATTCACAAATACATTATCATCAATTTCAGAACAGTTAAGAAAAAAGTAAACCAAAAAAGTTAAGATAGAGATAGACAAGCAACAAGACAGAGATACATTAAACAGTGAGTTTCAATATGGCAGAAAACTTCTGTAAAGGCAAACTAAAAACTGGGATAAAACATAGCAATATCTTCAAAGGTAAGAATTTGTTTATTTTTGCTTATTTGTTGGTTGGTGTTTTTTATAATCCAAACTTCCTCTATAGGTCCTATAGTATATAGTCTTAGAGATGATCTTTTCAGATATGCAAGAAAATTGGCTTATGTAATTTCTGCTGAATGGTAAAGCATCTAAGTTTTTCATTCATTCACATCAGGGATATTTTAAGAATTGTCTCAAGATGATTAAAAATGTAGGGTTATAACATATTCGTCACAAAGAAATGTGGCTTGAACGTGGAGAGGTCAGTAGGGTATAATCACGGAGGACCTTTAACACAACAAGAAACAGAGTAGGAAATTCATTCTTAATGTAATTCATAGCCATTAACATGTTTTAAAAAGAGAACAGTCTTGGTTAAGGGTGAGGGAAGGGCACCAAGGGGACAAGATTAGGTGAGAAATTAAGTTAAATTTTATCATGTCTTTTAGAAAATCAACTGAAAATGCAAAATAAACATGATATTTAAATCCATGGGTTTACTTAAGTTCAACATGATATTTAAATCCATGGGTTTACTTAAGTTTATGACATAAAAAAACTGCAAAGAAGCAGAATGAATCTAGGAATGAAAAACAAGTTATCCCAGTATTTAGTAACATTCAGTGTTTATCAAAACATATAAATAAAGTATAACACTATAGGCAACTGAAAGAGAATGGACAATTTAATAAAAGTTATGAGGAGAGATTGTTTCAAGGAGGAATAATAATAATTACTGAGTCTCTTATTGAAATTTTATCCAAGTATTAATCCAACCGAACAGCACACTTTGACAACAGGCATTATTTAAGTGTTCCTTTCATCTAAGTTGAGAAACACTGATCCTCCTGTGTTAGGCTGAATAATTCCCCACTCCCAAAATGTCTACGTCCTAATCGCTGGAACCTCTGAATGTTACATTGTAGGCAAAGATTTTTCAGATATGATTAAAATAACTTGAGATGGGGTAATTATCCTGGATTATCTGTGTGGGCCTTAAATGAGATCACAAGTGTACTTAAAGGGGAAAGGGGTAAGGAACAGACTTTCTTCTAAATTCTCTAGAGCGTGTACTAGCTAATAATTGACTTCAGATTTCTGGTCTCAAAAATTGTGAAAGAATTCATTTCTTTTATTTAAGCCACCAAGATTTTAGTAATTGATTACAGCAGCCCCAAGAATCTAATGTGCCCTAATTAAAAAAAAAAAAAGATTCCACATGCCTGTCTACACACGCAAAAGTGATTTGCTCTCTCCTGGGTTCAAAATATCTCATTACATATTCCTAATCCCAGAAGATTCTATCCTCACTAAGTTTGTAGCTAACTGCCTATGTAACTGTTTGTTTTTCTTTCCCCCCTCTCTTCCTCTGTTTCTTGATTTGGGTAGTTAGAATTTTATATACGTTCCCTATTTCCTATTTCCAAATCCTTAAGACTTTGGGATGGATACAACCTTCCTAATGCATGGCATGATTTGGAGGCTGCGGTGACTAAGAACTATGTACGCCAGAAAAGCATATTCTTAAACTTAATTCATTCTGTGGGTGTGGACCCATTGAAAATAAGATCTCTTCGGGTGTGGCCCAACCTAATCACGTTAGGGTTTAATTCAATATAGGGTTTAATTCAGACTACCAGAGTCCTTTATAAGCAGAGTAACATTCAGAAGGAGAGCAAGCCTCAGGGATCACTCAGAAGCTGGAAGTCAATGGAACTTAGAAGCTCAGGAAGGCCGCCATGTGCACTGCCATATGAGAAAACAACCACGGAGCAGGGACTTCCTGCAGCCAGCCGCAGATCACTAGCCTTCCAACAGAAAGCATTACCTCAGTGATGCTTTGATTTGGGACTTCTCTTAGCCTCAAAATTGTGAGCCAATACATTCTCATTGCTTAAGCCAACCCATTGTATATAGTATTTGATTTAGCAGCCAGGAAACTAAACCACACCGATCTGAAAATAAATGGAAAATCTTAAAATGTATATTTATCTCCCAGCCAATTTATGTGTACAACCTGGAGAATACCCTACAGGAATTCACACATCCTATCGAAGTGTGATTTTCCTCTAGTGGAAGAGATCTAGAACCAAAGAATCAAGATATATTGCCAAAAAAATAGGATTTTGTTTGAACTCTAACTCCAATTTTGCTAACACTAGAAAGATTGAAAATGTATAATCAGGATGTTATTGAACATTATGTCTAACTGAAATTTTTCTTATTTTAGTTCAAACCATCCCCTGTGAGCATATCATTTTTCACTCAATTAAATCCTAACATATCCTATACTTTCACCAGATTTCAAATACCTAGACCTATAGTTCTCAAACTTTCTGGTTGTATTACCCCTTGATAGTTTTAAAATAATTGACAATCCGAGAAACCTTTTTGATGTTATAGCTATAAGCATTAATCATATTACAATTTATAACTGAGAAGAATTATAAAACTTTTATTACATTTTGATTTAAAATAATAATCATAAACACATTACATTACTATGAACAATATTTTTATGAAAACAACCATATTTTTTTAAAAATATATGAGAAGGATATAATTATTCTATATTTTAAGTCTTTTTATTGTATTGGTTAATAATAAAAATGTTGGTTTTCTTGTCGTCTTCCTCATTCACAATTATGTACTATGTTGCTTAGGTTTACATAAATTAAGAAAGCAAGGCCTCAGATAAATATGTAATTAGAAAAAAGAAGAAATATTTAATAGCTTTTTTATACATGTATGGTTAGCCCTCTTTAATATCATACCAGAATGTTACAAATTGTAAATTCCTAAAAATCTGTTGTAATGTGTAATCTGAACTACCCATGAACTTTTTTTATTCTCTGCTACATAAAAATCCACTGGTCTATTTTACAATTGTAATGCACTTTTTATAAATTTATGGCTGTGTTACATCATGCTTTCATCACTTGGAGAATGATTTTTAACTTAAAATACATTCAAAATTCTATTTGTAAAAATGTACCTCACAAGCAAAACCAAGCCAACTTAAAAGGAACATTAGACATTGTTCTAGTTTGCTAGTTTACAGTTCTAAGGCCGAGACAATGTCCCAATTACAACAAGTCTATAGAAATGTCCCATCAAAGGCATCCAGGGAAGGATATCTTGGTTCAAGAAGGTCGATGAAATTCAGGGTATCTCTCTCAAGTGAGAAGGCACATGCCAGTAAATTTCTCTCTCCATTGGAAGGGCACCTGGTGAGCAAGGTGTCATCTGCTAGTTTTCTCTCCTGGCTTCCTGTTTCATGAAGCTCCCCTGGAGGCATTTTCCTTCTTCAACTCCAAAGGTCGCTGGCTTGTGGGATCTCTGTGAGCTATGTCATTCTTCCCTGCTCTCTCTGAATCTCCCATTCTCCAAAATATTTCCTTTTTTCAGGACTCTAGAAACTTATCAAGACCCGCCCAAATGGGTGGGGACATGCTGTCACCTAATCCAGTTTAACAACCACTCTTGATTGGGTTGCATCTCCAGGGAGATGATCTAATTACAATTTCAAGCATACAGTATTGAATAAGGATTATTCTGTCTTTACAAATTGGGATTTAGATTAAAACATGGCTTTTCTAGGGGACATACATCCTTTCAAACCAGCACAGATATTAAGATAATTTAAACAAAACACACAAACCCATACACAATAGCTCTTGAAATAGATAAACATGACAAAATCATTTCAATATCATGTTATCCTGATAATTTCCTCAGTTTTCTAAATTCATAGGCAGATGTTGTCATATCATACCATGTAGTACTCACTCATCAGATAAATATGCAACTCAACAAATGAACTGTCTATTTTTTAGGAATGATTTATTTCTTTTTTCTTATCACACCTTCAGTATTTGTTCATTAAGTTATAGCAGAGTGCCCATTATGCTACTTGAACAACATTTTATGCTATCATGCTTTCACAGCACTTAAAATTCTATAGAAAAATGAACAAGTGAATTCTAACATAGTGGCAGTGAGGTAGGTGAAGGGAAGTTGGGTTGAAACAGGACATACAAATTATGTTAATTTTTTAAGTCATTGTGTACAGGTTCTCCTGAGAATATTTTGCAAAGATATATTGGTAAACAGTGCTATATCTGGAACAGCGTTGATCTAACCACGAGATTAACTGCCAGTATTGCCAAGGAAGGAAATATAGGTACCCAGCTGAGGCTCATGAAAACTCTATGCTCAATAGGGAAGAAAGATCTTGAAAAATGAACTGACTACAGTCTTCAGAATATTCTTTTCCTGATTTTGTTTTATTTTCCCAGTTAGACAGTAGCTGATATCAGGAATTACTGTGGTTATACCTTTGAGGTTTTATCTCTGCTCTCTATATTTTGATGTATTAATTTAGGCTGAAATTACCTCAACAAGGTTTTGTAGTTATAAAATATTGCCTTATTTAAAGTCTATTCTAATATTCCTTTATCAGTGTAGTCTGGTAGCAAGGAATAGAGCCTGTTAAAATGAAGGCTGATCTAAAGTCATGAGTGCAATTTTTCCTTCAAAATCTAACTGGTTCCAATTAAATATACCCCTAGCCCTTAAAAATGTGCAGACAAACAGAACTGCTTGTGGTTTATAATGAATTTATTTGATATCAGTGTTTTCAGCACTTCATATGTCGTGAGACTTCCTCTCTATTTTGAAATAAAACCAGTAGAGCCTGCTGGGCAGTTTGCAGCCTGGGATCTCAAACATATGTCACAATATGTTCTTTTGACAACCTCCATTTACCTAAAACCTTAGCGTTCGATAAACTTGTGACATACACGCTATCATATTTCTCAATAGCCCAAACAGTCACACTCACAAACATAAACATTATCTGGAGAATCAGCATCCCAAACAGTGCATTGCTTTGTATTTTTCAGAACTTTACCATCTGTCTCAATAGTGCACTTTTGGAAAATGCTTTAGATGACATATTGAAGGCTTGACTTGTAGACTATATACTGTTGTGATATTAAAATTTTTCATTACTTTTATTCAAGCACTGTTTTGGTTTATTTTAACCTAAGAAATGCCATATCTAGTTAGACTGTAGCATTATGTGACTGGAGACATTAAAAAATCAAATTCTGATACAAAATATTGTGCTTAATATGTACACAGAAAGATTCTGCTAAGAATAAACAGATTCAAAGTATACCCCCAGGATATCTACAGATAGTTTCAGTTTTACTACAACTGTGTTTTCACTGCAAATTTTGAGAAATATGAAATATTTTGTCAAGAATACTTTGGTAGAGAACAAAAAAAAATTTGCTAGCATAAATGAGAATAATTACCCTAACAAGGACCATTGGTGGACATTAAGCTATCTGTATTATTCTTAAGACCCTGAACTCTAAGATATGGCATAACATTTAGATTAATTTTCAAAGGTGATTTAGAATATTTTGTTATTCTCAAACGTACTGATAGAAAATGATTGTTATATTTAGTTCAAATGTCCAAAGCATTTTGATTGTGTGTAAACATTTAAATTTCTACCAAGTCACTGGAATTATAAAGTTTTTAGTTTTTATTTTAAAATATGAGCTATTATGACTTACCCTTTGCCTATATAGTGGCTATCATTAAAGTTTTAAAAATAAAGGGAGTGAATATGTTTATTTGTAGCACTTATACTATATCGAGGCATTCTTCTTCTGGAAGAATGGAGGAATTTAGCAAACTCCAGGAAATATTTTGGTTGTCTATATTTAGACTTCCCTTTGTAGGATACCCTTAGTAGGATTGATTTTCATCACAGTAAGCTTATTACTGCTCCTCCATGGCTGAGATGTGCCCATGGAATACGTATCTGAAATAATTTGCTGATTACTTGGAAATTTACGCCCTTACAACAAGAAACATAAATTCCTGATCTTATTATGCATCAAAATGTCATATAGCTTTCACCTTAAAGGTATGCACATTTATATCATTTTAATGACATATGGAAAATACTGCTCTAACTTTTTGAAGTTGTTAGTGCCAACTTGACTTCTTTATGTATCAGTTGGTTACTTGTCCCTTTTTTTTCAAGAATGATGTTCCTAACATGTTGAACATTAAATAAATTAATGACAAACTCTTAGTAAGGTGTGCATTTTGTGAAATTAATAAATGCTTAGTAATGATTCAAAACATTATATTTACTTTCAAGAGAAGAATTGATTAGAATTTAGAGTATTTGAAATGATGCCTTAAGTAACAAAATTAATAAATGAAAATCAAATAATAACAAACAGACTGTAATATATTTAGATGCATAATGATATCTAATACTGAGTAAGAACTTGACACATACCACAGTTGTTCTAGTTTCTCAGAGCTGATAAACTCTAATGCAATAAACCAAAAATGGATTGATTTTTACAATGAAAATTTATTACCTTACAATTTTATAGTTATTAGGTGGGGAAAGTATCTAAATCAAGGCATCAATAGGACAATATCTTCTCCCCAAAGACCGGTTATTGGCGATCCTCAACACTTCCGTCACATGGCCAGCCACAAGGCAACACCTGCCGGTCTCTCCTTTCTCTGCCAGGTTTTGTTGCTTCCGGCTTCTGGCTTCGAGGGCTTCCTCTCTGAGTTTCTCGGGGTGTTATTTATATGTCTTCTCTCTGTCTTTTCTCCTCTTATAGAATTATCCAGTGTGAGTATTAAAGACCACCTTGAATGAGGTGGGTCATCTCTCAACTTAAAATCTTATTCACCAAAAGATTCTACTTACAATATGTCCTCCCAATGGGAATTGATTAGCATTGAGAACATGCTTTTCTGGGGTACATGCAGCTTCAAACCATTACAATAGTCTATACCAACAACTTTAATAGGTTGCAATAAATATAGAAATGTTATTTCTATATTATAACTAATATTTATCACCATTTTCACAGTCTATTACTATATTTCAATTAATCTTTCCATTATTATAGCTAATTTTGGAAAATAGAAGAAGGACTTAGAGAGTTAAAGTCATTTGCCATGTTCACAGGTCTACTTATTTTCATTGCTGGGATTCAAACACATAGCATTTTGACTGAAAATCTAAAAGTTTCAACACCAGCTTATCTGGCCATTCTAAAATCTTATGTAAATAGATGTAAAGGAAAAGGCCAAATACAGATTTGTGACAGTTATACATGAAAAGTTAAACTAACGTATGTTCTTGTCCCTGCGCTAAGCAATCCTGGGATTCTTTCCTTTCCTTGTTCTAAACATTACTGAGAACAAAAAGAAATCGCTTAGATACTCACTCTGTCAAACACTTGTTCCTGAAAAAGTTAAGAATGTGAATCACCCAAAGAGTTTTCTTATAAGACTAACAGCTTTCTCATCAAGAATTACCTCAAGACTGTTGCCTCACAGTGCCTACTAAAGCGATTTATTTTGTCATAAAATATGGCCAATCCCACCAAATTCCATGCTGTGCAAGAATGATCTAAAAAGTCATAACGGTGTGATTATCCTTCTTCTAAGATGCCATTCTGTCAATGCACAGTTATCCTTTGAGAAATATGGTCAGTACACAATTTTGCTTGACTGACAGGCTTTTCTGATGTCTGTTAGAGAGTTTTCTGTCAATATTCATATAATATATGTAAATTTTATGTGTCACTTTGACTTGAATATGATCTTAGTAGACGTTCTCATTTTCAGAGTTTTCAAAGAACTGTTCTAGTTTGCCAATAATCATGTGAAGTGTCAAAGCAAAATATTAACAAGATATGCAAGAAGTGTAGGTTATCCAAAGAATGAAGATCATCTAGTATGTGGGCGAAAGAACAAGGACCTCATTTGTTAGAACTGCGTTTGAAGGATGTGGGTTGAAATGGGACTGGGAAAAAAGAGGTTTTCAGTTCATGCAACAGTCCGGGTTCTTTAACCCATGTTTATAAAAGTGGTATTGCCCTAGGGACATTTGGTTACATAATGAGCTAAATTTGCCTTCATTTTATAGCAATTTTACCCTAATTTATCTACTTTGAAGAATTTTATTAAATATAGTGCATTGTAATTATGAACTAACTGCTTATAAATAGAAGAGAAAAAGACAAAATAAGAAAATATGTACATACATGAACAAATGAAAATTTGTGATTGATAATGCTTTGATAATTTGAAGTTACATATATTGTTGTGTTTGCCTAAATCATACATCATGATCTGTTTCCTATTAAATAAGATTATTTTCTATTTTTCCAACTTATATCCCTTCTATTAAAAACACACACTCATACAAGGAAGAAGCTTTAGCTTAAGGTGTGTTCTGGCATGATTTGGGTTTGTTACCCATAAAGGTTAACTATATTCCCTTAAAATAAAATGTTCTTCAATTGTTCACAGCATTTATAGCACTTTAAGAATTTCATAAAAAATGTATCATCATTTTTTTCACTGTTATCTTTTAAAAACCTTAAGAGAATTTAAACAAATCCAAGATATGAAGACAAATGAAAATTTGAGAATTAATATATTTGATTTGCAATATGTCTAAGGTGAGCAACCATCCCCATTTGCCCAATGTACGATTTGTTTTAACACTGAAAATCCCATGTCTCAATGCTGGGAAAAACAGCACCGTTGGTCACCTGCAATAGTTGGAGTACAAAAAACATTTCCGAAAAAGAATACTCAGGTATTTCAGGCATATCATTAAAATGTGATATTACGGGAGAACATATTTTCAGTATTTGCTTCTTTTAAAAATTTGCAATTTTGTATGTTCTTAGCTTATTAATATTCAAGATATGGGACAAAAAAGGGCACACATTCATACGTGCACTTTGTAATTGATATGGATCAAGCAAAAAATAGTAGAATACACGTGTATACTTATATATAAGGATTGCTATTTTGTAAATACAAATATGTTTTATGTATTAAAATGGATATAAGGTGCCTGGTACAGGAATATATACTTTCTTATGTGTTTGAATAGCATTTACTTAGTGAATGAGCTTTTAACATTTTCCATTTTGGAACTTTTTAATTGCATGTATATAATATAAACTATTTTATAAAAAATAAAAATATATTTATCTTCCTGAACAGTGTTTTCCAAGTTTTATAATCAGAAGGATCAATTGAGCATTTCTAAAATTACTCCTTTCCAGAGCCCAATCCAGGTAAAGTGAATCAGAATCAATGTACATATTGATCCTTTGCGTATTAACTGCTTAAATCTTGATAAACATTCTCACATATTAAGTTTTCTCAATTATGAATAGTTCATTCACACTTTGTTTTCCTACTCTTATCATAGATCCAGCATTTGAAAAGCTTATAGTTAGGGGAAAGAAGAACAGTGTTAACAAAAAGAAGATGCTCAGACTTTAGCTAAAATAAATTATTTTGTTAGCAGAATAAAGGATCACTTGCAAAATATCTGATGACTCAGTCTGGACACTGTTATAATTGCATATCAAATTGAGGACCTGGACATAAAGGAAAGGAAAATAATTAGCATTTATTGAATATCTCTTTGCTTCACTGTTATGTTAATTGCTACATCACTTGAATGACTGATGCAAGCAATAACATATAGAAAATAAAGATTGATTTTTGCAACTGACATAGAATACAAATGCTACTTTAAAATCAACTAGATGTCATTTCATTTCATAACTAACAACTTAAGGTATCTAGCATAATTTTTTTCCATTTCCTAGGTGGAAAATATTGATTCCAAGAGTAAATAACTCATGTAAGATCACACCATCAATAAGTGTCAGACTTATCTTTGGGAGATTCAAGATATGTAACATCTATTTCAAAATCCTTGCTCTGAGTACGTGTGAAAGATCATTAAGGACAATTGATGCAGAATTCTACATTTTGAAGTCACTCTTGTCAGGAAATGAAAATTTTGATCATAATTTAAAAAAATAATGAATCAGAGAGGCAGAACCCAGGAAATAGGAGGAGATCATACAGTCAAATGTTGTACAGGAAGAAATAAAATCATTATGATTTAAAAAAAAAATCATTGCCTGTACTAGATTTTTATTAGCTTTTTAAATGGAAAGTAATTATTAAAAATGTGACAAATATTTTACATATAAATTTTTAGGTTATTCCAGTTCTTTTGTTTCAGAATTGTGTAGATATTTGCATTGATTCAAATAAAATGATGATGACAAATAAATATTCATTTTGACATATCCACAAGGCATTGATAAAATATTATTACAGTTGTGTTTATAATATTATACAATAGAGCAATTAATCATAATTCATCATGACTATAATGCCACCAAAGATTATTAATGACCTCTTATCAACCTTGAAACCAAGTAAGATATAAAGAAGTTTATGGGGTTTTTGAATTATCATTGGCAACATTTCTTTAATTTGCATATTCTATGATTCTTGCATATGATCCTACAAAATGAGTTATTTTCTACGACATCATTCAGACAACAAGAATCCATTCACTAGATTCAAAAAAGGCTCAATGCTATGTCATGAATGAGTTGCTCTAAAGGATGAGTATCATTCTCAAGAGTTACAGGAGAGAGGGTGAAAAACAGATTTTAAAAGGAATTGTTTTAGAGTATTGTTTTACTTATGTGTATGTGCCCTTATATGTAGTATTTTTGTGCTTTAAATAAAATATGAGTTAAATGCAAGCAATTGATATCTTATAATTACACTTTGTTCATAGACCATCAACATAATATCAGAGATTGTTCTCCCTCTGGTATGCTGCAGAGCTCCACTAACGTTCCGTATCAATTATGGAGATCATAGTCTCTGGCTTTCTTTGGTTCTCCTAAGATAAGCTTGAACTGATTTGAACTATGATCAAGCATTAAACTCGAGCTCTGCTTTGTCCGTAAGTGGCAGGTGTTTTTCTGCTGGGGAATGTATGTCAATATTTCCTAATTAATTCATTCAGCAAACATGAAGTGCCAGGTCTTGTGTTAAGCATAAGGAAACAAAACTTACCTGATCCTATTATCTGTTATCATATCACTTACAATATATAAAAAGTGCAAGATAATGAAATGTTTTGAAAAGTATCATAAAAATCTATAGGACTGTATAGGGACACAAAGGAGAAAATCTATCTTAGCTCAGAAAAGGCTCCAAAGAAGAGAGGTTATTTATTAGCAGTGAGTTACCTCTTGAAGAGCAGGATTAAAGGAAGGATATTTCAGATGAAAGGAACATTGTGAGCACAAAGATGAGAACAAACTTAGCCAGATATCTGAGACCTGGGTAAGGCTCTACATAATGAATAAAAACATAGATGAAGACTATCACTGCAGAATTTAAGATAACAAGAGCAAAAAATGACAAATATTCATTATCTATCTTTGTGGTAAGGAAGGGAAACAATATCATACATTGTTTGTGAGTGAGCAAATTATTATACCTTGCAGCCTAATTTTTTAATGAATATTAAAATTAGTAACCTGAATATTTTTGGTACAGAAATTCTGCTTTGAATATTCTATTTGAGAAAACTTGAAAAATTGTTATTTTAGCATTATTTGTACATTAAAATGGAATAATAATTATAAATGAGCATTGTTATGGAAATGAATACATATATTATGGCATATAAATGCAATTGAAAACTAGAATAATTTACGAAGTAAAGCCAAGTGGTATCTTAAGTATTGGAACACATATAAGAATGCCCATAAAAGTTAAAATTCAGAAAGATATGCATAACATCATATTTTATTTTAAATAATTATGTGTACAAATGTTTTGTTTGTTATCAGAGTGGGTCTTACCACGGTTCATTTCTATTCAAAGTTGGTGGGGATTTTTTTCCTAAGAATGTCTAGGGACCTAGCTTGTGTTTGCAGTACAAAAAAGTTAGTTCATAATGGGTATGTCCACTTGGACTAATAGAATTAGCTCTTTAGAGTTTTGGAGCATGGAATGAGTGGGCATAAATTTTATTATTCACACAGTGGTAATTTTTAGGTATCTCTCAAAGGGAAGACCTCACCAAACCTCTGCACTAGTGAAGTATATTTTAATGTAGGGCTGAGGAACTGCTTTGGCTCAACTTCCAAAGTAACTAACAAGTGGCAGGGATACACCGTTAGGCAGTACTGCCTCAGTTACTCTCCTTGGTTTTCCTTCTCATTTGCTTCTATGCACATTATGATTCCCCAGCTCTTGGACCTCTTGAGTCTCAAAGACACAGCACTTCATCAGTTTCTGTACCCTCCCTTCATGACATGAAAACTATGTTTCCTCTTTGCCATCTTGTGTTAGTCAGGGTTGAAAGTCAGTACTGCTGTAACAACAAAAAATCTCAGTAGTTAACCATAAAGATTCATTTCCTGAATTTGCTATACCCATCTGGAATAGCTGAGATTTTGCTATATGTCATTTTAATCACAACCAAAGATGATGGAATAGTCTTCAACTGGATTATTACCAGTTATCCTGGCAGAAAAAATTTAAAAAAAATAAACATTGGCATCCGTTTTCCCGTGCCTGCCCATGTCAGAAAAAAATAAGTGAAGAAAGAACTCTGTGGATCTCATCTTATAATTCATTATTTAAATGTGCCATTCCCAAATTAATCAACATTTTCAACTCATCATCCAGAAATTGTTACAATGTCCCACATTCGCAAAATAGGAACAGGAAGTACAATCTGAGTGCTATGAAGAGGAAGTCAAAACAGAATATTTCATATAGCATAAAGACTATCATAAATTTGTAATTGTGAGATTATAGCCTAAACACCATACCCTACTTACCTTTTCCTGGATTTTCAAGTCGAGCATTTAGATTTTATTCCATAGTCAATAGAAGATTTTTTTTAGCTTTTTTTTTTCCAGGTTGGTATCATGATTAAATTGATATGCTCTGTCATGGTCAGGTTCATGTGTCAATTTGGCCAGATAGTGGTCCCATTTGTCTGGTTGGGCAAGTGCTGACCTGTCTGTTGTTATGAGGAAATTTCATGGACTTAAATCATGATTACATTGGTTGCATCTACAGGTGATTGCATTTGTAATCAGCTAAAGAGAGTGTCTTCTGCAATGAGTGAGACTTAATCTAACCACTGGGAGGCTTTTAAGACATATCAAAAGAGACATTTTCTCTTCCTGTTTCAGCTGGCAAGCCTCTTCTATGGAGTTAATCCAGATCCTTCATTGGAGTCATCAGCTTCACAGCCTGCCCTACAGATTTTGGGCTCTTCCATTCCTACAGTTGTGCAGCCAGCCCCTCATGAGAGGAATTCCATCAGAGTTAACAGCTTGTGGCCTGTTCTACTGACCTTGGACCCTAACATTCCCATGGTTGCCCAGTCAGCTTCTCCTGAGAGTTCAGTGTGGACCTTCTTTGGAGTTATCAGCTTGCAACCTGCTGTACAGACCTTGGACTCTGCATTCCCATGGCTATGTGAGGCACTTTTATAAGTTTTATATCTATGGATATTTTCTGCTGATTCTGTTTCTCTAGAGAATACATGCTTCAATAGAAATATAACAACTATTGCTTATTCTCATAAATTATAATAATAATAAAATAGTTATTATTCAACCACTCTATAAGCATGAAATCATGCATCTATTAATGATTCTGTGCATTGGTATTTCTAATTACTTTTCAATATATATGAATTAAACAATAATAGGGTCCTTAACCTAATATCTACCTTTACCTAAATCCCTACCATGTTCCAGGTAGGAAACTATGTATTAGCAACAATTAAATATCAATTATTTGTGCAGTATTTATTGAACATTAAATCTGTTAGGAATTTTTGCAAATAAGTTCCTTCCTTTCTTCAACACCTTTAATCTTTAAAATAGTCCTAAGGAAAAGATATTATTAGTGGCTCTACTTTACAAATGAGAAAACTAAACTAAATTTCAGTATTTTAATAACTTACCAAAGTCACTATTCTAAAATTCATAGAGGTAATCTTCAAAGCACATTATTTTCCCACTATGCTTCACCATTTATATATTTTTTAATAATAAAAGGAAATATTTTCCTGATATAAATTTATATGATGGGAAAAACCATAGAAGGTTAATCAGAATGAATAAAATGTGCATGGAAAAGAGAGGCCCTTAAAATGTATATACTTTCCTTATATTCAGTTTGATTCCAGTACTTGAATAAGCCAATTTCTTGATATTAATTTTGATATATAGTCCCAATGAAATGTTAGTTTTTGATACCAATATATATAATTTTTTTCTTTTGAAGAGAGTTTAGTTTTCTCTTTTAGAGACAAATGGTCTTATGAATTGCTCAGTGGACATTGCTTCTATATGTGATGGCAGGAAATACAAGGGTGGATGTGATGGTTAAGTTCATGTATCAACTTGACTGGATTATGTTGTGTGGCTGCTTGACCAAGCAAACATTGGCCCTATTGATATTGTGAAAATATCTCATGAATTAAATCGTCAGTGATTTGATTGTGTCTGTGGCTGAGGATATTTACAATCAACAAAGAATATTGCTTTCAGTAATGAAAGACATTTCACCCAATCAGTTGAAGGCGTAAATCATCATAACTGATGATTTCAGCAGAAAAAGAAAGAATTTCCATCTCTACGTCAGTCAGCCTTCTTCTCCTAGAGAATACATCAAAAACCTCCATTGGAATTCCTAGTTTCCAGCCTGTCCTACAGAGTTCAAACTGTCCATTTTCCTATAATAAATCTCATAAAGTTCACATTATACATATATCTTGTTGTTTTGGTTACTTAGAGAACCCTAGACATTTCAGTGGGGGGGGGGGGCAGCTTGGAAAATCAGAGATAAAAAGAGTCAGCAATTTTGATTATGCAAATGAAAATATTTCTATGTGTAGTATATTTCATGCAGCCTAGTGATATTTTGCCAAAGCAATTTTATGAAAACTAATATTCAAATAAAGAAAAGACCATTCATTATCACTTGGAAGGAAATTTGTCTTGTGTGGAAAAAAATGTCTTATAAGAAAGATAATGTTAGGAAAAAAATAACCTGCTTTTTTCTTATCTCATTTTTTTCTATCTCTTATTACACATTTCTATCCAAACTGAAAATGCAGATTCCAGCTAGCTAATATTTTAATACTCAGCGTTTCACTAAAACTTCAAATGTTACTGATATTTGAGAATATTTCTATCATTATAGGTAAATATTTAATCTTCCTTTTGCCTCAGTTTCAAGTCAGAATGATCTCATCTAAATAGAATTTAAAATAACTACTTACGTAAAACCTTGTGTATTTATTTTCCATGATTTTCTTATTTTGAACATTAGGTTATATAAAGAATGAAGGTTAAGCAAATTCTACTTCTCACCATCTGCATTATAATAACTATTCCCTTAACTGTGAACATATGCCACTTATCATAATTATTTTACATGCATTACCTTGCAACATATCTGTGAGACAGGTACTATTATTGGCCAACTATACGATTTAGAAAACTGAAGCCCAAGAGATAGTTACCAAATTTCCAAGGATCACATGCAAAAAAAAAAAAAAAAAGAAAGAAAGAAAAGAAAGAAATGAGTATCAGGGCTAGCATTAGAACCTATGTGTTTGACTCCAGAAACTGACTACTTACTACCGGACCAGATGGATTTCTAAATGTGAAAGGGTAAGATAAATGTAGCAGTAGGATGGGGATACAGAGAAAATGTAAGTTTCCCTGTCATTAGAGCTTGAAAACAATACATAATTGATTAAGTTATTTATTCAATAAATATTTATTTACTTCTGATACATTAATATTGAGAGATAAAAACTTATAACACTGAATTAGTTTTCCTTAATCTAGTAATCAATTTTTAAATTAAGCCTCTATATTTATTAACTATTATCAACCTTTTTGATACGAAACTCTAGTTCACTCATCAAGCACAGAGAAGAATAAATTAAAGGAGCTCTGAGGTGACTAGTTCAAAGAAGTAATAAAATTATGAAAAGCATCAAATTAGAAAGAGACAGAGACACAAAGTTTTCATGTAAGCCAGGGACTGAATCTTACCGGTTGAGAGAAGACTATTTGGAAGAAAATTTTTAAGGCAATACAATTGATCGGGATTCTTGAACAATGGATCCTTCTTTGTTTCTTACAAAAATTTGGAGGCATATACCAGTGGGCTGGTCTGAAATTGTCATGTACCCCAGAAAAGACTGCTGAATATTTCAAAACAGATTTTTGGTATCAGAGAAGTGGGGCATTGCTGCCATTTTGAAATACCCAACATCTTGGAATGGCTTGTTAAATGGATAAGGCAAGATTCTGGATGAGCTGTGAGGAGCTTGATAGAGAAGGCCTAGGATGCTTTGAAGAGACTGCTGGTAGAAATATAGATACAAAAGAGACTTCTGATAAGGAATTAAACAGAATAATTGCAAACTGAAGTAAAACAACCCTTATTTTAAAATGGCAGATAATCTAGCAAAATTGACTACTGGTTTTGGATGGAAGGCAGATTTTAAAAGCTATGACCTTAGATATTTAGCAGAAGAGATTTCCAAAATAATGGGGAAAGTGTGTTTTCTCCTTGCAGCTTATAGTGAAATGCAGCAGGAAAGAGATAAGCTAAGAACTGAACTCTTGAGTACAAAGAAACCAGACGACAGACCATGACTGCCTGTAGTTGACTTTAATGAGGTTTTGTACTGTTTCTGGCTTTCTATTGTATTTGTATTGCTGCTGAAATGCCTTAAGGCATTCTGATATTGTCATGGAATAAATACATTTTGCTATTGGAAAGAAGATGTCCTTTGAGGGTCCAAATGTTGGATGTACTGGCTTGAAGCTATTATGTACCCTAGAAAAGCTACGTCCTTTAATTCTCACTTAATGTTGATGGGTACAACCTTTGGATTGTTCCCATTGACATGTGACCCAACCTATTGTGGCTGTTAACTTTTGATTACATGGTTTCCTTGGAGATGTGTCTCCACCCATTCAAGATTGGCTTGTTTACTGGAGTCCTTTAAGAGGGAACCATTTTGGAAAAAGTTTTATAGCCACCAGAATCAACAGAGCCCACAAAGCCAGACACCTTTGGAGATGAAGAAGGAAAATGTCCCTGGGGAAGCTTTATGAAACAAGAAGCTGGGAGAGAAAGTAGTAAACATCACCATTTGCCCTCCCAGCTGAGAGGGAAATTTCAAACTTCATTGGCCTTTCTGGAGTGAAGGTAACTTCCTGTTGGTGCCTTAATTTAGACATTTTCATAGCCTTAGAAGTGTAAACTTGCAAATTAATAAATTCCTATTTTTAAAAGCTGTTTCATTTCTAGTACATCTCATTATGGAATCTTTCAAAGTAGAATAGTACCCATCCTGCTAATCTTCATTTCTACGCTCTTCTCTAAACCTCTCTCTCCTATCTGCCTGTAGTGCTCCCATAAGTATTTCTCATAAAGCATATCTCTTGTTCCAAAACTGTTTCAGTGTCTGTTGATCTGTAAACATTTTAAACTCTCCCTCATTATTGAAGGGCAGTTTTGCCAGATATAAATTCTTGGCTGGTAGTTTTTCTCTTTCAGTGTCTTAAATATAACATCCCACTGCTTTCTCACCTCCATGGTTTCCACTGAGAAATCACACT
This sequence comes from Tamandua tetradactyla, assembly GCF_023851605.1. Taxonomy (NCBI): domain Eukaryota; kingdom Metazoa; phylum Chordata; class Mammalia; order Pilosa; family Myrmecophagidae; genus Tamandua; species Tamandua tetradactyla. The sequence goes on from NC_135330.1 coordinate 150,885,410, forward strand.
TAGTCTTACCAACTTCTCTCATATGCAATGGATCACTTGTCTCTTGCTGATTTTAGAATTCTTCTTCTTTGACATTTGACAACCTGATTAGTAAATATCTTGGTGTAGGTCTATTTGGATCTGTGGTGTTTGGAGTATGCTGTACTCTTTCAACTTGTAGTTTTATAACTTTTCTAAGAATTGGGAAATTTCATTGATTATTTCCTCCATTATTCTTTCTGTACCTTTTCCCTTCTCTTCTCCTTTGGGACATCCATAAGCCACATATCTATGTGCTTCTTTTTGTCATTCAGTTCCCTGAAACTCTGCTCAAATTTTTCCAACTTTTACCCTACCTGCTCTATTCTCTGTAGAATTTCAGATCACCTATCTTGTAGTTCACTAATCATTTCTTCTATCTCTTCAAATCTGCTGCTTTATGTCCATTTTGCTTTTTATCTCTTTTATTGTGTCTTTCATTCCCATAAGTTGTCATTTGTTTTTTCAAGATTTCAAGTTTTTGTGTAGGAATACTCTGTGTCTTCTTTATGTCTTTTTCTATATTTTCCTTCAACTCATTGAGTTGATTTAGAAGATCTGTTTGAACATCATTTTTTAGATATTTCAAGTCATCTTTCTCACCCAAGGTGTTAGTTTGTTCCTTTTTGGGGCCATGTATTTGTTCTTCTTGGTATGAGTCATATTTTCTGCTGGTGTTTAGGCATCTGATTTTCTTGTTTCTTTGTTTATTCTAGAGGTGGATTTATCTCTTTTGTCTAGGGTTATCCTGTCGGTTTGATTTGCTCTCTATCTGTTCAGCTCTGTTACCAGCCAGTTGTCAAATTTGTTCTGCCCCTCTCCCAGTCTCCGCTCAAATTGAGACACCTAAAGTGGTCTACCTCAGGGATGGGCGAGGGCATGTAGCCATGGGGAACCAGAGCAATGTATCTGTCTATGGGTAAAATGAGGCTGCTGTCTCCCAGTGGTACTCTGCTTTTCAATGTCCTGCAAAACCAGGCTTTGTTTTAGAGCACTGTTTTAATAGTTGGTTCATCTGTCTTTCTCAGCTAAAACAGAGGTGGGTTCTTTTGCAGGATGCATACATCTACTAGTAGCCTGAAATAATCTTCCCATAGTCTCTGAAAATGTCCTTCAATTCTCTGGCACTTTCTGTTCAGATCACCAGATGGCACCGGTTGATAACCTAATTGTCCTCAGAGCTGTGTGTCTATGGAACACAAACTGACCTCCCCAGGTGAGGCTGACCACAGGGTTCCTGTTCCTACTCTTTACAAGCCAAAATCTGGCTAAATATGGGTCTGTGTTCCCCACTTCATTGGTGACTGAGTATACACCAGCTGACCAGGCTGTAGCTTTCTTCCTAGCAGGAATCAGGTTTCTTCTCCTTACTGTTTCTCACAGGAGTGGAGCGCTTTCAGGTCTAGGGCTGGTAACACAACTTCTGTCCACATTTTCTTATATTCTCTGTCTCTTTCTGAACTTGGCCTTGAAATGCTCTCCCCTGACCCCTAGTTCTCCAAAAGGTGAGGGTCTGTTCTACTGCTGTGAGAATGTGTATTCTTTGTCCCTATTGGGATGAGTCCCTTCTGCTATTTCCTGCTGTGGGACTGAGTGATGGGGAGCAGACAGGACCAGCCAGTCCTAAACAGAAACTTCCTACCTGAAAGCCTTGTACTTCTTCAATTCATGATGTGTAAGGGCCCTCTCCAGTCCATATCCTTCCCAGATTTCTGATCAATTCAAAATTGTTATTTCTTAATGCTAAATGTACTAGGAGAGATTTTTCAGTGACTGTTTATGTCACCGTGTTGATGATGTTGCCTTCTATTAATCTTTTGATTTTTGAAGAAGTGGGATACATAAAGGGCTTGGATTATTCATGTGATATATATTTAGATGTGATAAAGCTACATCTTTCATTGGCAGATGGTGCAACCTGCAGTTGCTAAAGGGGACAGCATGAATATAACCAGGCAAAAGAGTAATGTTCTCTGGTAATTAATACTCATAAGAGTTCTAATTTACAGACTATGCTGCTCTATGCTCTAAAGCAATAAGAGTTATGAAATTATGTAACTGGAACAATGCACAGTGGTCCCCTGAGCAAACTGCATAGAAAATTCATCTGGGAAATTTTTAAATAATATTGTGCATTACTATATCTACTAAATAAGATTTGAGAAAAAGAGAATGAGTAGAAATCTGTATTTTTAGAAACACCTAAGCAACTTAAGTGATTCTTTTGTAGCCAGTCAAACTTCCTTCAGAACAGTACTTGAGGCACATGCTAATTAAGAATTTTAATTTCTTTGAGTTTAAAGGAGGAAGGATTCTAAAGCTTGGGATTAAATGTTTTAATATGAATTTAATAATATAATTGAATTCATGATTGTCCAGCATACAACTTTTTTTTAAATATTTTTATTATAAAATACAACACATATACATAGCAAAGAAAGAAAAAAGCAATAATTTTCAAAGCAACTTCAAGTAGTTACAGAACAGGTCCCAGAGTTTACCATGGGCTACCACTTCATCATCTCAAATTTTCCTTCTAGCTGCTCCAAAACACTGGAAGCTTGAAGGAATATTAATATAGTGATTCAGCAGTCGTACTCATTTGTTAAATCCCACTTTCTCCACTATATTTTCTACTTCTCCTTAATCTTTCTCCCAATCTATAGAAATCTTTGGGCAATGTCCATTCTGACCTTTTCATATGGAGAAAGGGTGTCAACACCTTAGGGAGATGCAATTGATTTTGGAGAGGCTGGCCCTTCTGAGTTCCAGGATCCATCTGATTCCTCTGGCAATTATATGTTCCAGGAAGGTGAATCTAGTGCATAAAATCTTTATAAAGTATCAGTTGGAGCCCTGTGTTTTCTTAAGAGTCAGCAGGAGTGATGGTGATTGGGGGTTAACAAGCCATAGCAATTAGCTCTGTCCTACTGAAGCTTGCACAAGAATAGACTCCCCAATAGCTTCTTGACTCCATTTGATCTCTCTTGGCTGACACCTTATTTTATTACACTTCTTTTGCTCCTTTTGGTCTGGGCATTGCCTATCCCACAGCATCAGGGTCAGACTCATCCCTGGAAGTCATGCCTCATGTTGTCAGGGATATTTCACTCCTGTATGGCTTCACTTAGAGAGGAGGAGGGCAATGATTTTCTCTGCAGAGTTGGAACCAGATGGAGGGAGGCCACATCTGACCTACAAATCGGATTCCTGGAAGCATCTCTTAGGCCTTATTATCGGTAAACAGTAAAAGATCGTTTATAGCATTTGCAATGGGTTATTTGAGCTCAATGATTTTATTGGTAAGTTTGATAGAAATACTTAGTTAGGCATAATTCAGCCAGAAGATAAATTTTGACTTTGTTTCCAATATGCCTTTGGTTTTGATTCACTTGTCCTACTTCAGAAATGTCTTTGTGCAACATGAAAGAAGAATTGTTCTGTGGGCTGAACTACACAAAAATCTTTTGTGAATAAAATATACTTGATCTTGGGAATAAATAATATGCAATTATATCATTGGAATTTCCCAAACCCCTTGATTTGCTCTCCCTAATTGTACAGTTACTGCACACACATGTACACACACACTTACATCCACATGCAAAGCGAACCACAAGCAAGATTATTAATTTGAAATTTTTTTAACAGAATGAACACAAATGATATAAATATAGATGTTACTCTCTTCAACTCTTTAGGGGAATTTTTTATCTGTTTATATACCATAGCACTGATTGTGTTATAAAACACTTAAAAATAAAATATAATAAATAAACAAAATCAAATTTCAGAGATTAAATATCAATAAAGATATAAATGTATTTTTTATAGGAAACTAAAAAATATTATTGGGAAGAAAAATAAAAAATCTAAATAAATGGATAGATAATCATTCCATATTGAAAAAAGCAGTAATGAGAAAATGTCAATTAACTGTAATGAACTATCAATACTAATCCAGCAAAGCTTTTAAAAATTTGTCAAATTAATTCTAAAATTTATATGGTAATGGGAACAGCAAAGATTTGTGAATGCAATCTTATAAAAAAATTAATAAAACCAGAATAATTTACCGTACCAAATATGAAGAATTATTAAACCTATAGTTTTTAGATGATCTGGTAATAACAAAAATTATGTAATTTTTTACAAGGGAAATAAACTCCAGAATCCAGAAACAGACTCAGATATACCCAGTGACGTCATTTATAATGTGGGGAAATGGCAATCTTTTCAATAAATAGTGGTAGGTCAGTTGGTCGTCAGAAAGGAAAATGCATCAGTAATTCTATATCATACAATATATAAAAATCAATACCCAGTGGATTGCAGATGAGAGATGGTAATAACAAAACAGTCAACCATTTGGCAGAAAACAAAACTATTTTAGTGACTTTGAGGTAGGCAAGTTTTTGTTTTTCCTAAGGACAGGAAACTCACTAACATAAAAACAAAAATGAGATAAGTTGAGTTATATTAAATAAAAATCTTTGTTTTAAATAGGTTTTATTTATATTAAATAAAAATCTTTGTTTTAAAACAAAAAAAATCTTTGTTTTAAATAGGTACTATATTATTTGACAACTACAAAGAGGAAAAAGATGGTAGACTAAAAGAGGAGAAACTTGGTAGAAGCCACGTATGTTAGTTTGCTAACTGCCAGAATGCATTATACCAGAACTGCAATGGCCTTTACAAAAGTAAGATTTAATAAATTACAAGTTTACAATTCTGAGCCCAAAAACCATAATTCAATCTCGTTTCTGACCTACAGTACTGAATAGGGATTAAAAGAAATATCTGCTCTCACAAGATTGGATCAGGATTAAAATATGGCTTTTCTGGGTACGTAATACTTTCAAACAGGTACGCTACCTTACCGAAATGATCAAAGTTAAATTTACCAACAGTGTGGTACATTAACATCATATTCTAAGGAGAACTCAATATTTTTATGTAACATTTCTGCCTAAATATGCCTAACTTGATTCTAATCATGAAGAAACATTACATAAACTAAAAAGAGGGCATTCCATAAAATAAGTAACAGGGAACTTAGAAAGATATCAATGAATAAAAATGTTAGGAAATATTCTAAATTAAAGGTGATTAAACAGACATGGCAAAAATACCTGTGGGATAAGGAAGGAAATAGTTTATATAAGACTTTAAGAAATGCTTAACATAATATGTCTTGTTCTCTTCTTGTATGTCTCCAAGGGAACCTGTAATAGCTAGTGAACTTTGGCCAACTTCTGCGAATGTGGAAGTTTCTTGGTAATTCTGTTGTGTTCACCTGTAGAAATGGGCCATACCATTTTAAGAATTGCTTAGGAGAAACACATTCAATAATCCCTGTAAAAAGGGAATACTAATATCATAATTTCTTAAAATACATGAAGAAAAAAATTGATATTGAAATGTATTAAAATTAAAAACTGCTACTCTGCAAAGGAAACTGTTAAGAGAATGAAAAGATAAGCCATAGATTAGGTGAAAATATTTGCAACCACGTATCTGAGAAAGGACTTATAGCCAAAATATTCAAAGCACTTTTAATTCTCAAGAATAAGAAAAAAAACAACTCATTTAAAAATGGTCAAAACTGCTAAACAAATACGACATCACCAAAGATTTACAGATGGCAAATAAGTATATGAACATATGCTTAATATCATATAACATTAAGGAATTGCAAATTAAAACAATGAGGTACCATTACATTTATGTTAGAGAGACGAAATTTCAAAACACCAAAAATACCAAAGGCTCATGAGGAAATGGAGCAGTTTTATTGGTTTTGACAAATGTGTAATGTCATATACCCATGATTACAGTATCATTGCTAATGGGAATGCAACACATACAGCCACTCTGAAAGTCAGTTCGGCAGTTTCTTGCAAAAACTTTCCTTATGATTCAGTAATTGCACTACTTGGTATTTACTCAAAGGAGTTTACAATTTATGTGCATGCAAAATCATATGCATGAATGTCTAAAGCAGCTTTGTTCATAATTTCCAAAAATTGGAAGCAATCAAGATGCTCTTCCACATGGGTAAACAAATTGCACAACATCCATACAATGGACTATTATTCAGAGATAAAAATAAAATGAGCTAGTAATACTTGAAAAAAAAATGGAAGAATCTTAAATACACATTGCTTAGTGAAAGAAGTCCATCTAAAAAGGCTGCATACTATGCTATTCCATCTATAAGATATTCTGGAAAAGGCAAAATAATGGAATCAGTGAAAAATCAGTGGTTGTCATAGTTTTGGAAGAAGAGATGAATACACAGAACACTAGGCTACTTTAGGGAAGTAAAACTACTCTGTATGATACTGTAATCATGGATATATGTTATTACACATTTGTCAAAACCCATAGGACTTCTTAAAAAAGACTGAGCCCTAATGTAAACTATAGACTTCAGTTAATAACACTGTGTTAATATTGGTTCATCAATTGTAACAAACATGATACAATAGTGCAAGATATTAATAATAGGAGAAATTTTGCGTGATGAGGTTTATATGGATATTCTACTTTTTGGGCAATTTTTCATCAATACTAAAGCTGTTCTGAAAATAATTTACTAAAAAGAAAAAAAAAGAATGTTGATACTGTATATATGTGTGTTCCCAGCATTTGGCCAAGGATCTATCATGGTTCCAGGTTCCTTGAAGACATGCAAGATGAGAGCAACCAGACAAGTTGTACTAGTCTGTAAACTTAACGAGGAATCTGAGACATTAAGAGAATTCCTTACGTCTCCATGCCTGTAAGGATCAAACAAGTCAAATCACCACAACATGAACTGGAATCATCTGTTACCCAGATAAATTTAAAATATCCAAGAATCATGGTCATAGAAATACAATGCTAAGATATACCTCGAGCTCATCCTCTGCAGGAAGTTAGCAGCTGCCACTTCTGTGATTGTGGAGACACTACAGTCCCACCAAGCTGCTCCTAGCCAGGGACTAAGCAGGGTGGGATTGTTAGAATTAGTCCAGAGTTGCCCAATGTGAACCTCCTCTAGAGAGCAACTTTGGTTTTAGTTTCTCAACTGTCCTAGACAAAATATTCTGAGAATTATACTGTAGCCTGAGGCATTACTTTTGTTCATGCTTTCATTTCACAGTTGTCCGAGAGGCGCTATGGTCTATATTCAATCCCTATATACTCATGCTCAGTTCACCTTTATCCTTCACAGGTGTTCCCTCAGTAAATCTTCTGTACTGTTAATTCCTTGTTGGCTTTTGCATCTCAGATTAACTGAGCTGATACTAAGATCAAAGGAAACAGATTATGTGTGTGTGTGTGTGTGTGTGTGTGTGTGTTTGCATGTAAAATTAGAATGAAAGCACAGCTCCTGTATTTTAAATGGTCCTGAATGTGTATATTAAGATGTATTAAGGCATGTAGATAATTATTTTTTGTCACAGTCGTTGAGACTGTATTCAAGGAGGGAATTGCATTAAGTCCAGCAAAATTCACTCCCCCATGTTGAATATAAGAATGATAATTATTAAATTGATATTAATGTAATTAATGAATCATTTAACCTGATTTTAAAGTGCTGTCAATGTATTCTTTCATATAAATGCATTATTTTTAAATTATGTTTTTCTATTTTTCATTTTCTTTCAATTTTTGATATCTTATCAGTATCATCATCATTACTTGTTATTATTTATTAAGAGAATAATTTTATCTCATAATATGCCAAAGTGGGCAGAAAGTAAAATTATATATCTTTTCAAAGAGGTTCTACATGTCCCAATATCAGATTGAGAGCTATCTGATAGGGTATTGGAATACCTTTGCTTGTTATTGCTTCAAAGAGATCATGCTTTTAAGAACAAAAGCTTATAAATTGGAAGACTTCTGGAGGTATTTAGGTATATAATACCTGGTAATTGATTTCCTTGCAATGCAGCTCACAAGGCCCAAATGAAGGAATTATCTGGCTTGGCTATCATGTGGAAATTCCTGCTAAGAATCTCTTCCAAAGCGCATGCAGGTCATTGGCAGGATCCATTTCTATGCAGATGTAGAAACCAGGTCCCCTTTTACAGCCTAATGTCTCATTCAGCACCTCAAGCTCACCCAAAACTCCTTCTCAAGTGGCCTCCTCCATTTCAAAGGAGCAAAAACACAGTAAGTACTTCTCTGACTTTGAATCTCTGATTTCTTCTGCCAGCAGCTTTAGAAAATTACTGCTCTTAAACTCTACCTGATTAAATCAGGACTTCTGAAACTCCGCCTAACGTAACGTTTACTGTGCACATTGCGATTCTGGGAAGTTGTTATTGCAGTTATGACTTTAAGTTACTCCATGTCAGCTTTCTGAGTAAAAGATATCGAAATGACTTGCATAAATACTGATAGTAATAATAGCCAGTCCTTTAATTCTTTCCCAAAGAAGTATTCCCTTTCTAATAACTAAGCTAACTAGATATAAAAGTGGAAAACATGAACACTTCTAATAGTTGATACAATGTTTTTTTAGTTGCTATTAAAAATTAAAAAGGGAATAGAGTGAAATAAAACCCAGTCTCATAATCTAAGAGATAGATGCTCAATCTATAGTTGGTTATGCAGATTATATAGCATAGCAGTCACTGAATATATATTAAGTGGATGAACATGTAAATGAATATATCCCAAGGAATATCCCGAAGATTATATTCAGTCATCATTTAAATGGTTTATTTCTCCAAAACAATACTGTACGGGTCCCTCTGCTTGTCCAAATTGAAGTGTGCCACTAAGTAGAAATCATATCCAGTTTGAAAGGCTTGATATGAAAAGGTAAGAAATAGGCAATATATCTCATTAATAATTTTTTTACTCACTACATTTTTAAATAATAGTATTTTATACATTTGGTTAAATAAATCATAAATAAAATTAATTTCACCTGTTTCTTCTTATTTTTAATGTGGTTCCTTGAAAAATTTTAATTCTATATGTCTCATATTATGAATCTATTGAATAGTACCAGTCTAAAACAATGCAGCTAGAAATATTCTTTCTTCAGATGTACTTCTCTCATATCAATATTAAATATTAAAACTTTTAAAATATATTTTACGTGCAGATATCCTAAGAAAGTATTCGTGGATAGATAACTATTTCATACTCTACATATATTTGATTATTTGAAATTATTAAGAAGTAATGCAAATGAAGAAAATCAAGTTAAAAATTGAAAAGTTATTTGACTATTAGATGCAAAAAAGTGTCTGGTAAAAAGCTGATTTTACTCTCATCCTTCTTTGCACTCCAGATTGCTCCTTTGCTTGTTGAGCTCATTTCTTCTCTCACTCCAAGTCTGATAAACTGACCTCAGTGCTCATGTCTATTAATTCAAAAGAAGCTTTGTGCTTGGATCAGCTCTGCCTGACACAGGGGAAAATGAGAAATGGGGCTATTGATATGCAAAGAAGGGTAAAGTGGCTGGACTAAAGAGGGTAGGCTTTAAGCCAAGTTACTTCCACATGGCTCATTTAAAATTCCCACTTGTTTAACTAAAACAAAATATTAATAATTGAAATGAAGAGACCTTCTAATGCTGAAACAGTGAAAGAGTTGAAATCTGAAGAGCATACAAATAATTTCTTAACCAATCCCCTTTGATCATTCATATCATCTCAATTGTGATCTGTTTCTTATTTCAATGAATCGTCCTATTGATATAAATGGACTCAGTACAATCTTTTCCATTAAAAAAGAATAAAGTAATGTTTGCTAAAATATTTTGGAAAGCTACATATGCTTCAAAAAATTATTTTAAAATGACCAAATAACCAAGCAAGTTTGAGTAACATGAAAAGATTTGGGAAAGAAAGTGTTAAAATCAGCCTTGTTCCAAAGTCAATTAACTCCCTGATGAATTCAACTGAATGTTGGTAGCTAAATTTAAAATATCTAATGTGCATATAGTTATTCTGCACTGAGGAGAAAAATAGTTTTCTTAATTTGTACAATAATTACTTGAAGACAAGTTTAATTTCTTAGTACTAATATATATCAACAAAACAATTGAATAGGATTTTATTTGAAATTTCTACCTCCTAGTGGTGCATTTATCACTTATAAATTTATTTCAAAAATGTTTACAGGAATAAAAACAGTAGTAACAATGTAAACAAATAATGCTTATATATCTTATGGTAGCTGCAAATCAGCTCCATATAAGTAATATACAGATGTACATCTATCTTTTTGTTAACTATATATGGTTTACTTGAAGGCAAAATAATTTAATTCAATTTTCATGTCTCAAAAATTATACACAGTAAGCCCTTCAGAAGAGATGATATGTATCAGATATTCCAAAAAAAGAGAAAAATTTTTAAAATTATAGGCAAATACCGTACTTAACAACAGGTAATACTTAACAGTATTTAAAAAAAAAATTAGACTATTTTTTTTGGAAAATAATAGGATAAAACATTAATAAGACAACAGATATAAAAGTAGCAACATTATTTAGAAAAAATAATTTGAAAAGTTCAGATTTGGTACTTGAAAAAGGATGACATTTAATTCATTACTTCTAGTTAATTCATAAAAAAGAAAACGAAAGCACTGTAATCTGAGTGCAGTTAAGAAATAAAAATCCAGAGATGTGAAATTATAGTTGTAGGAATAGGTTAATAAGGTCTATGCCGATAATTTGAATATTTCATTAATATGCCACTTTTTTTAGAAAAATGAAAAGAATTCAAATTGTATTAAGCAAAAGCAAAACATTTAAAGAACTTAACTGTGAGAAAGAAAATTTAGTTTCAATTCAAAAGAAAATCTTTACAAATATCTCACTTCATCAGCAAGTGCTTTAAAATCTTTAGGGCAGATGATTATTGTACAATTTCAAATCTTCTGCAACATTGAGGAAGCAGTAAACTTATTCAATTCCTATAAAAACTCATTCAATTCTTATAAAAACAATGCAAAAATGCATATACACACACAAAACCAGTAAAATTAAGGACAAAAAGGATTCACTTTTATTAATATATAAAACTATCATTTATTAAATATAATCAAATATAATACTGAAATCATAATTTATCACATTCCATCCCAAGTTTCTTCTTACTTGGGGACAAATAAATATTTATTGGCCCTGGAGATGTCAGTCATTGTCTTGTATGCAAACTATTGGACAGAATATTTTTTCCAACGGAGAGAGAAGACCAGCCTTTCCTCCTTTCTTCCTTCCTGCTTCCTGCAGAGACACCCAATGGTGCCTGCCCCAGTGGTCATCTTGGAATGTAAGGTAAACTGGAACATGGAAATCAAATGGCCCAAGAACAACAGATAGAAGGAACCTGGGCCTCTGATGACTGTGTGTAATTGTCACACTATCCTGTTCTCTAAATCTCTGTATCCATTTAGGTGATAAAATTGAATCCTATCGGTTTAAGTCATTATAATATATACTCAATGCTGAACCTAATTGTATAGGTAAATTCTCCTGTCGTTTAAAATTTGCCCTCTCCTTTGAGCATTGTATGAAAATGTAATAAGGACAACGTGTAAAATGCAGTGCTTGTGAAATTGAAAATGGTCCTGAATGCTACAGATGTAAAAATGTGAGAAAAGTCTAGTAGGTAATTTAAGAACAAACCATGGAAAATTTTTTTTCTTACACAATAAAAGCATTTGGAATTTTGAGTTACAATTAAATAAAATGTAATGAATAGGAGCAGATCCTAAACTATGATTTAAGAAACAAAAACAAAACCAAAATTAAACTTACATAGGTATGGAATGACCCAGCTAAGGCAAAGCATATGTGCATAAAAAAAAAGAGTATTTATTGACAGGAAAGTACAACACTAATCAGTACTGTAATTCCTTCCAAAAATCTCCAACATAGTCATAGATTTAAAATAATTAAAATACACCAGTGATAATACAGCTTTATTATATCCTGAATTACAAGATGTGCCAGTTTGAATCTGTGGTGGACCCCAGAAAAGCCATGTCCTTTAATCTTCATTCGATATTGCTGGGTGGGAGCATTTTGATTGTTCCCATGGAGATGTGACCCACCCAATTGTGAGTGGTAACTTTTGATTAGATGATTTCTATGGAGGTGTAACGACTGAAGGTGGAGTTGCTTGCTGGAATCCTTTAAAAGAGGAAACATGTTGGAGAGAGTCTCTTTGGTAGAGCCACGAGAAAGCCAGCAGATGCCACCGTGTTCGCCATGCGCCCTTCCAGCTGAAAGAGAAACATTGAACCTTCTTGAACCAAGGTAGCTTTTTCTGGATGCTTTAATTTGGACATTTCAAGAGACTTTGTTTACTTGGGACACTTTCTCAGCCTTAGAACTGTAAACTTGTAACTTATTAAATTTCCCCTTTTAAAAGCTGTTCTGTTTCTGGTATATTACATTCTGGCGGCTAGCAAACTAGAACACAAAACAATAAAACATTTTGAATGTAATCCATTCTGCCATAATTCTTGTTTCTTTATGATGCTATATATTGAATTACCAGATATACAAGTGATTCAATAATGAGGCTAGCATCCTGTAGAAAATTCATATGAATTTTCACAACATATTAATATTCTGAAATATTCATGGACAACTGTCTCACAGATTTAGAGAAAGACAACAATAAGTGAAATCGTATGGGAAAAAAACTGAAATATATCCATAAGCTCCAGTCCTTATAAAAGTAATGAGAACTACTATACTTTCCCATAATGTATAAGTAATAAAGATGCTGCCTTGCAGAGGATGAAGTTGTGAAGAAAATTTTCTCCTGTGTTAAAATATTAATAGATAATAAGATCATATCCCATATCAGATCCTAAATGTTGATGAAACTGGTCTCTATTGGGCAAAAATGCCTTCCAGCAACCTACAAATCACCTACAAATCTACAGAGCCTGGAGCATAAAAGTTAAAGATTCCAAACCTCTCTATTTCAATTCCTGGTGAAGATTCAATTGGTCTATTTAAGGTTGAGATTATTCATTTCTTTACTCTAATTAAAATTCAGATAAGTTTGTTTCTTTGTTGAAATGATTGATTAAGTTTTAACTACATGAAATCTGAGCCATATAATCTGAACCCTATTCTTCCTATAAACGCTTCTTATATTTAATGTGTGATGTTGAAGAATAGGAGGCTTTCTCAGGAATGCAAACTTAAAGAAAGAAAACTTTCAGTATATTTAGTTCTATAGATATTTAGGAACACAACAGTCTTATACACATATAAAAGAAGTAATAAAATTATAGGAAAATAATATATATTCCACTTATTTGAAGGGTGTAATCAGAGCTAATTTACTTCAAATAAGAAGCATTGTCACATGGAGGATGTGATCTCTATTAGGACCTATGTTTAATTCAAATATGGGCATGTTTCAGGCTCAGCATAAAATGGAATTTTCTGTCAGATCAGTCTGGAGATATAATAATTTCTTCAGAAAGGTAAGCTCCGTTCAAGTATTTTAAATGCTACTGTGGTAGAGAAGACAGTTCTGAAGATAGGTTGGATGGCACTCAAATAACCAGGAGTAATTGGACTAGGACTCCTTCAATGCAGCTGTTCCTTTAAGTTTAAAAACAAAGTTCTTATTGCTCACATTGTATTATACTTTCAAATAAATTATAAATGACTTATGGCCCTGTCAGCACTTTGATTTCAAGCTTCTAGTTTGCAGAACTGTGAGACACTACAGTTATTTTAAGTCACCTATTTTGTGGTATTTTTTATGGTAATCAGAGGACAAATATGCAGTATGGATTCATGGATATTTATTTTACTTTGTGATATAATCCAGTATCATTTTCTATATTTTGCTTTTCAAATTGTTTTAGCATTGGCAATTGGAAGTTCTTTCAATTGGGTTCTGTGTGTCTTTGACTAACTTCTACCTTTGTAGGTTGGTTGGTTGAGTTGGTTTCCTTATTTTCTGTACTGCAATATGCTCCAGACTCATTTTCTGTATTTTCTGTGCTGGTCTTAGAATCAGCTTTTTCTCCAAGGAGCCCTGGATTCTTCAATTAAACAAAAGTATTAGAAACAAAGATTTAGATTATAGATGTGCTCATTGCTAATAGGGTATGATTGATTCTAAGCCTTCTCAGATGACAAAGCGCAGAAATATATTTATATCTATATAAATATCTATGTCCATACAATATATTTATATCCATATAAACACATATCTATAAATATTTCCATATGTAACCACCTGCATCTGTATTATATGAAATATAAGTTTATATTGACGTATTTAACTCTAATCTACTACCACACTGATCATTCTAACTTTCTCTCTTACTTATCTATATCATCCCACTCCAACACAGAGAAACATGGCTCTAGGTGCAGGTATTTACTTAAATATTTAATTCCAGTGTACATGTATAGTAGTACCAGAATTACTAACTCAAACCCACCTGGGACACAACTTTATAATTAAAGTTCAAAATTTGTGTGAGCTATTTTTACTTGCTCTTACAGACTTTCCTCATTTCTAAAGTTACTTAAATCAGCACCTTATTCCACCACCATCTTCATGGCCATATTTTCAAATATCTGTAATAGAATTAGTTTGTTTTATTACATCGTGTATTCCATCTTAGGATCCTTCAAACCCCCAAATCATTAATTTCTAGTTTGCATATATTAAAATTTACTACTTGTGCAGTGAAGTCTATGGATTTTGAAAAATAAAGTTCATATTTATACAATTATTGTATCATATGGAAAAATATTGCTGTCCCAAAAATTCCATATTTTTCATTTCACATATTCATATTCCATTTCACATATTCAATGATACAACCCTCCTTCTGAATCTCTGGCAACAACTGACTTATAAAATTGTTACGATTTCTCATTTTCTAGAATGCCATATATTTGAAATTGTACAGTATATATCTTTTCCAGACAGTCTTTTTTTTCACATAACAATGTGCAATTAAAATTCATCTGTGTCTTTTTGTGGCTTGATATCTCATTTCTGTTTTATTGCTGAACAATATTCCATTTTATAGATGTAAAACAGTTTATCAATTCACCTATTTTAGGATATCATTGTTGCTTCCAGTTTTTGGATACCTAAAGAACAAAAGAGAAAGGAGGAAATATTCAAAGAAGTAACAGCTGAAAACTTCCTAAATCTATTTAAAATCAGTAGCTCTCCCCCCACAACCAACACCTTGATGAAGTAAAAAAAAAAAAAAAAAAAAAAAAAAAAACAATAGCCCACACATTCAGAAACTCAAAGAACTACAAGAAGGATAAAAGCAAAGAGACCTCAAGCAGACTCATCATGGTAAAAATGCTGAAATTCAAAGACAAGGAAGAAATTTTAAAAGATGCAAGAGAGAAATGGCTCATCATCGATAAAGGAATAGCAGTAAGATTAATAGCTGTTCTCATCAAAAATAATGGAGACTAAAAGGCAGTGGGATAACAAACAAAAAATACACCAAAAAGAAAAAAAATCTTTAAAGGAATGGCATTTCTCCATTTCACTGCAATTGAGTTAGTATAAAGCTGAAGCTGATTTCAATAAGTTAGGATGTATATGGTAAATTACATCAATAATAGCTAAAAAATATAGCAAGAAAATTTAAAGAAACTAAAAATGCTACCTTAGAAAACATATGCTCAATGAAAAAGAAAGTGGCAAAGGAGAAATAGAGGGAAAGAAAGATATGAGGCATATACATAAATTGTAAAACAGCAGATGTAAAACCATCTACATCAATAACATTAAATATTATTGGATTAAAAATCCAAACAAAAAGCAGAGATTATCAGGCCAGTTAAAATTTAATGTAATTACATGTTGTCTACAGGAGACACATTATAGATTTAAGGACATAAATAGATTGAAAGTAAAAAGGTGGAGTAGACACACATATTTTATATATATATATACACACACACAGAGCAAATACAGTAAGCATCATATAATACAAACAGCAAACACAGGAAAGGTCCGGTGGGTATATTAGTATCAGATAGAATAGACTTTACTAAAACAAACAATGTTGCTAAGGTTAAAGAGAGGCATTCTATAGTTAGAAAATTGTCAATCTATCAGGAATATATAAAAGCTATATACAAACAAGCATTATAAAAATAGAGAATCAAAATACATTATTAAAACCTAGTAGAAATAAAGGAAAAAATTTGACAAGCTAACTATAGCTATTGGAGGCTACACTTCATTTCCAAAAGTGGATAGAGCCAGAGGTAAGATCCACAATGGAAGGGAAGACTTGATCAACACTGTAAAAACAACTATTCTTAACAGATAATCTATAGAATACTCTATCTAACAACATACTATACAATCTTCTTAACTGCACATAGAATATTCCCCAATATATTCCTTATTATGAATGATTTTAAAAACTCAATATGTTTTTAAGAATTAAATTGTGCAAAGAATGTTTTCTGAACAGGATTAAAAGAAATTGGATAAAACTGCATGGAATGAAATTGGAAAAAACTGCATGGAAAATTTGGGGAAATTCACAAATATGTGTAAATTAAACAACATACTCCTAACTAACAAATCAGTCAAAGAAAAAATCAAAGAGGAAATCAGAAAATACTTTGAAATGAATGAAAATGAAAACACAACATACCAAAACTTATGTAATGCAGAAAAAAAAAACTACTCACAAGGAAATTTATAGCTTTAAGTGCCTATATTAAGAATTGAAAGGAGTGTGCTGATGAAAATGAAGGAATAGGAATCTTTATACATTATTCCTTACACCAAAAAAACAGTAATGAACTGGAGAAAAGATTGGAATTTCCTAGGTTTGAACCCTGAAATAAGATTGGACATTTAGTATAACCATTGGGATGTCAGACAAATGGTGAGGACACTGAGAGTTCAGATTTTGTACATGAGTGCAAGCACAAGATAGGACCAGTTCCCATTCCTTAGCACACAGCGGCAGCTGTGGAAATGGCAGCAGTGGTTGCAGAAATGCAACCCACATTCCTGGAGCCGCAATCTGTGGCCAGAGTAAGCAGAGGACACCTCATCTGCCAAAGCTGAAATTGAAGATTGAGACCAACCTTCGCTGAGTGACCAGTATAAATGCTGGCTTCAATATTGGCCTTATGGCAAACAGTGGCTCCTGGCCTCCTGTCAGCATCCATCAAAACTTTTAAGAGGTCTTTCTTTGATTGGCTTTCTTTCTTTGTGTGTTGGTGTTTCTTGGTCTGGTAGACCCCAGGTGGCCCAGTGAAGATGCTAATCTTCGTTTTGGCATTCTGGCAGTAGTGGTTTCCAACCTCCCATGGGCATCTTCTGGACATAAAAAATCAGTGTACCTTTCTTTTTTTTAATACATTTTTATTGGCTTTCTTCCTTCCTCTCTCCTTCCCTCCTTCCTTGCCCCCTACTTTCCTCTTTTTCTCCTTCCCTCCTTCCCTCCCTCTCTTCCTTCTATCCTTCCTTTCTTCCTGCCTTCCTTCCTTTTTCCTTCACTCCCTTGTCTTATTATCCTCCCTGGGTTAGTTATAAGTTTCCCTTTGAGCCACCATCTGAGTTAGCCTTGCCCTGGGAATAACCATAATTAGCAGAGCCTGTACCTCCAAAAGGCTTGTGTGATTAAGAGCTGCCCATAAACCTCTCTGATTGTCCCTTGCCCTTTCTTGCCACCTAACTTACTAGCAGGAAAGGCATCTCTATATGGCTTTGATGATAAGAAGCAGCCCTCCGTCTCTCCAAACAGCCCTTGCCATTTCTCCTTTTCATGAAACATGTTTTGAAATTTCCATTCCCCAGTATCCATAAGAAAACCCTCTCCCTCCCCCCTGAGTTACAATAAAAGCAGGAGCCCAGTCCCCGTCATGGACTCCATACTATGGACGCTCAGTAGGCCCCTCTACCAACGTCATTCTCCCCCTACCCTCCCAGTGATTTTTAGTTAACAAAGCAGCCCTTTAATTCATTCTCAACTGGCTGACTATCTGTGTTTGTGCCTCATCAAAGAACTTCCAAATAATGATCAAAACACAATCATTTCCAAAGCTGGAAAATATATCTGCATAAGTTTATTCATGGGAGCATTACTTGTAAAAAATTCACACAAAAGTTCAAATAGAATGTGCTAGGAGTGCTGAGAGAAAGGATAGAGAGGAAAACAGGCATTTATCTGCTTGTTCTTTTTTTAAAAAAATATAGGAAGGTAGAACTTGAAACTAAATTGCTTATCTAAAGGGGTAAATAGAAACAAGGTCAAAGGTTTGGGATGAAGGACATATCTATCTTGCGGGATTATGTTAATGTCTTAGCTACTTAATAAAGTAATCCAACATTCAGTATAAAACAAAATAAAATCCTAAAATCAGCAGATGGAATATTTTGTATTATTTTTTTCTAGCATATAACTCCAATTCAATCTTTTATCCACAAAATGCTTACTTTTGTTCCAAAATTTGGGATGGTCTTAATCCTAAATTACTAGCTATTTTTATGATTGTCAATCTAGGGTGGTGGGGTAGCTCAATTTTATAAAGATATAGAAATATTTGACTCACCAGTAGTATTAATAAACAGATTAAATATGCTCATTATTCTAAACAAAAGTAACTTTTATTTCATTGAAATGTTCCTGTCAAGTACTCAAACATAAGCACACTATAATATTGTGTTTCACAACTTTATTAAAATGTTCTATAAAATAATAGCTTATACTGCTTGGGCAATGTCTTTTAAAAATATTAAAAGTTTAACTTTGGATTCTAAAAGCATGCAGAAAGTTTTATTATATTATTTTTCTTACTTGCCTTTCTGCATAAATATGTAGTGTTCTCATTTTTGCCTCTGTAAGGATAGTGGGAACATAAATCCCATTACATTTGCAAACCTCAAGTCAACATTAAAAATGACAAACAGTATTGCTGCATTTGAAATGGGCTTGTTGAGGCTAAGAATGAAAGAGAGGCAATTAAATACTTTTTTTTGTCACTATTTAATTTAAGGCTTTACTTTTCCATGTCTAGGTTTAATATGGGGAAAAAATAAAATGAGATGAGGTACTATTAATGCAACACTTAAGTGGAGGTAAAAAGTTCAATAAACAATAGAAAGCTAGATATTTAATAAAAGAGGAAATACGACAATGAATAATTACCTACATATTAGCTCAGATGGATTGAGCACATCATTAACAATACTGGGACACTCAGTTTCCACCTGAGTTTTATTTCATATAATAGAAAGAGCCTCTGTTATACAATCTATAGTCTTTCAAATGCATGTGATTTTTATATTGAGTTAGGCAAACAATTGTGCATGGGGCCATCAGCATTTATTTGCACACCTTTTAGCTCAACATTATGCTGTCAGTGACTGGAGGCAGTACAGGAGCAAAGAGATGAAATATACATTTTCAGTTCACACAATTTAGAAGATAGCATGTGTAAAACACCAAGCTGCCAGAGCTACAGTTATTGTTAAGCAATATAACTTAGGAAATGCTCCGTGGAGGTGAGTTTTCAGTTTAGCTATACCTGGAACTGATTCTTTTCAGAAAGAGAACTTGAATTATAACTATCCCTTGCTTGAAGGCTTTCATTCGTGTAAATTGTTATCAAAATATCTGCCACTCAAAAAACATTATTGAAATACCTGCCGCTCAACAAAAATAGATAGCCACTAATTATTCCAAATTATATCTTAGTATTTTTTCATAACGTCAGAAAAATTGCCAAATAAAACATAGAACTCCTGAATATCTTTTACCTAGATTAACATTTTGCTCCTTTTCTTTTATATAGCACTCCATAAACACATAAGCACAGTTTTTCTGAATTGTTTGATAAGAATTTATAGTTACTATATCCCATAATCCATAAATATTTTTGTGCATTTTATGTTAGTGATTAAAGCAATAACAGGTCCCATCACAATCAATTTGGAAAAGAACTACATCAGAGTGTCAATAATAAGAGGTAATTTTCATTGAGGTCACCAAAGTAACAGTCACATTAATATGGCAGCCTTTTACACCTAGGGCTAGTCATTTTGATAGATGACATTTATACAAGCTAACATTTTTTTTTCCCTTCAGGATATTATTTTTGCATGTGGTGTTAAATCTAACTGTTCTATAAACTAAAAGTTGTGAGAAATTCATGATATTATAGATAGTTCCCAATCTGGCTCCATTAAACATTATTAAAATTAATGCATGTTGTCAAATTCATATCTGTGGTATATTCACGTTTTGCTGTCCTTTTGACCAAATACTTAATTTCAGGTTTAAATGAGGTAGCTAACTAGCCATATATAAATTCTTATAATCTGGGTAAACAGCTAATGAGTCATATTATTCATAAGAATTAATTTAGTTATTTATATCATGATGGGTTTATGGATTCTTATTTTATTGATTGTGTTACAATCCAGTACCATTTTGATGCTCAAATTGTCCCATATTTGCCTGTGGAAATTCCTTCAAGCTGGCTTTTGTGGCACTGATCATTGCTCATCATTCTTGAGCTCTTCCATATTTTCTGCCATGCAAAAATTAGAGTCTCATCTTTTAGTTTTTCTTCCCAGCAAAGAATCTTTTGTTTATTCAAAGAGTCTTAGTTACTGGAAAAATTTTAAAAAAGAATTTTAGGCACAAAGATATTGTTATTTTGATGTAGCTGCATTCATGACCTTACAGTGGACATACACACACACACCTACACACACACATGCATGCATTATATTTCTATAAAATCTGTGCATTTATGTATCTATATATTTATATATCTATCCAGTCATTCATCCATCCATCCATCCACCCATCCATCCATCCATCCATCCATCCATCTAGCTATCTAGTTATCTATTGAAATCACTGATTACTCCAGTTCCATAATTGTAACTTCTTTCTAAGAGAGAGAAAGCAGACTTCCTTCATCCATGATGTGTTTATTAGTTCTGTTTCCCAACAACAGGTAACTAAGAGCTGGCACTGTGTAGGACACCTTGCTCAACTTATTTGGCTTCTTACAACTGCTTTATGGAAAGCTGCCATCTCCACTATCCAAGAAAATTATTTCTTCACTGCACTTGAGCTCTAACACCACACAATAGATTACCCCTTCCACAGGCCATATTCTTTCATCATCATCTCCAATGTGTAAAAACACAGGGAATCTCCTTTGCAGATTCCAATATCCACACCAAGTCATTGCTGCCTGAATGTGCTTTTGATCCTGAAAGGGATCCAACTCCCAACACAGTGTGTTCCGAGCCCATTGACATTTTCCTCATCACCACTGAGCGCTGACACACTGCCCAGGACTCGTTTCCCCAACCTCCTGTGTGGAATTACTCACCGTAGCTGTGACCTCCAAGCTGAGTTTCACCTCTATGCCGATTCACTGTTCATCTCCCTCATGCTCCCCACCACATTCCTGTCACCCAATCCTGCATATTGCAATGCCTTCTTAACCCTGCTAGACTCTAACACCCAGCTTTCATATGTAACTATTAAACCAAGTGCTTAAATTGAATATATTACATTTCCCACCAAATCTAAATTTGATCTGGGACTTAATTAAATACTCCACATTAAATTTCTTCTGCTATCTTCAAACACTTTAAAGTATTAAATACTTAAAATTAATAAAAAACACGATAATGCAATTATAGCAATTCATGTTTGTGCTCTAGTCTGAAACAACTCCAAGTGCTTTAATGCAAATAAGTATACTTATATAAGTGTGTGTGTGTGTGTGTGTGTGTGTGTGTGTGTGTGTATGAAAGGATCTTGGGTACACAGGATTTATGCTGACTTGAAAGGATTATGTGCCATAGAGAAGCCATGTTTTAAACCTGATCCAATCTTGTGGGAGCAACCATTTCTTATAATCCCTATTCAGTACTTTAGATTGGAAACTTGATTAAACTATCTCCATGGAGTTGTGGCTCACCCAATTGTGGGTATTAATTAGAGGGAAGTGTGACTCCATCCATTCCAAGTGGGTCTTGATTACTTTACTGGAACCCATTAAGAGAGCAAGCATTTTGGAGAAAGCCGCAAGATGACAGTGTCCTGAGAACCACGAAACCCCATCAATCAGAGACCTTTGGAGATGAAGAAGGGAAATGTCCCTGGGGGAGCTCTATGAAACAAATGACCTGGAGAGAAAATGAGGATGTCTCCATGTTTTCCATGTGTCTTTCCAGTTGAGAAAGAAACCCTGAACATCACTGGCCTTCTTAACCAATGTATCTTACCCTGGATGCCTTAGATTGGATATTTCTATAGGCTTGCTTTAATTTGGACATTTTCATGGCCTTATAACTGTCAGCTAGAAACTTATTGAATTCTCCTTTTTAAATATCTGTTCTATTTCTGGTATACTGCATTCTGGAAGCCAGTAAACTGGAACAGATTTTGGTATCAGTAGTGGGTATTGTTGCAGTTTGCAAATACCAAACATATTGGAACAACTTTTTAAATGGATAAGGAGAAGATTTTGGAGTTGTGAGGAGTTTGATAGAGAAGGCCTAGAATGCTTTGAAGAGACTATTGGTGGAAATGTAGACTCTAAAGATACCCCTGATGAGGCTCTAGATAGAAATGAGGTATGTGTTATTGCAAACTGGAAGGAAGGCAATCCTTGCTTTAAAATGACAGATAATCTGGCAAAATTGACTAATGGCTTTGGCTGGAAGGGAGATTTTAAAAACCATGAACTTGAATATTTAGCAGAAGAGATTTTCAAATTAAGTGTGGAAAATGCAGCCTGGTTTCTCCTTGTATCGTGTAGTGAAATGCTACAGGAAAGAGATAAACTAAGAACTGAACTCTTGAGTACAAAGAAACCAGAAACTGATATTCTGAAAAATTCTGAGCTTCCAGAAAGGGAGAGTTCAGAGAATGGTGCCCCATGTGAGGATTTGGCCAAATATGGAACCAGTCAGCCATTTCAGAGGAAGTCAGAATTGGAGATGGAGTTATTTAGGAAGGACTTGTGGAATCTCTTTCCATCTGTTGGGCATGATATGAGGTTACATAGAAAGCCAACAAAAGTGTTATGGGATCTGTATAAAAGGAACCATTGCCAGTCTGGACTGAGAGGGACACAAAGGGGCCCAGTGAAGGAAAAATAACTTCAGAGGCAGAACTATGGAAGCTAGAGTTTAAAGTCAAGAAACCTCAGACCAGGAGAGAGATTGTCCAAGCACTTGGAGAGGATGAGTTTGACCCAAAGACAGAAGATGGGCCTTCCACCTCATTTCAATAGAAGGGTTCTGCCACCTCAGGCCTTGGAGAGGATGCAGCACATTCGTTGTGGATTGGGGAGAGCCTGGTTGCCACCATATGGTGGAGTTAGGCATATGTCCCAGAGATGGCAGAGAACCCAGGTGCATCCTGATGCTTGGAGAGGATGGAGATAAGAAAATGTCTCCCCAGTGTCCCCCAAGGTTGCATTCAGAGAGAGCTGGGCCTCTGTGTAGGCCGTTAGGGTGGGACTGCTGCTTTCTAAAGCCCTAAAGGTAAATGACTCTCAGAATTTGAAATCTGATGGAGCTTGCCCTGCAGCTTTTCCAATCTGCTTGCCTGTGGTGACTCCTGTGTTCCTTCCAATTTCTCCTTATGGAAATGGAAATATTTATCCTATTATTGTCCCTTCTTTGTATGTTGGCAGCTAATTCTGAGTCTTACAGGTCCAGAGCCAGAGGGAAATTTTGCCTCAGAATTGTCCATGCCTGTAGCTGACTTTGATGAGATTTTGTACTGGTTTTAATCTTGTATTATATTTGCTTCATTACCATAAATGCGTTAGGATTTCTGATATTGTGATGGAATGAATATATTTTGTATATAGGAAAAACATGTCTTTCTTAGGTTCCAGAGGGTGGAAAGTGCTGGTTTAAAAGGATTATGTATACTAGAAAAGCCATGTATCATTCCTGATCCAATCTTATAGGAGGTGTAAACTAGCAACTTATTAAAATTCCCCTTTAAAAAAAAATCCCATTGCTGGTATATCGTATTCCAGAAGCTAACAAACTAGAGCAGGACTGGAATGATAAAAATATTTTGTTTGTGTCATAATCTCATCTATATCCTTGTGTGACCTTTATTTATTCACAGTGACTATCTTATTTTCAGATTTTTTAAGTACTAGTAAACCTGTTGGCCAATATGACCTATCTGCTCCATGTGTACCCATTCTCCTTGCATCTTATCTGTGACACTTTCTTGAATCTACAGTCATTTTGTTTTAATGAACCCATATATGTTACTAAAAGGGGCAAATACACATATGCATAAAAGCACATAGGTACACAAGTTATTTTTCACAATAGAATATGATTGTCCCTCTCTATGTAAACACCTAGGATTTCATTTCTTTTTTCAGTTACCTTTATATTACCGTGATACATCTCTATTGCCATCCTTTACTTTAATTAAATCATTTTCCAGGCATATAATATTCCATTTTGTCCATTCATTCATTTTTCTGTCAATAAGCATTGTGTTTGCTTTCTGGAATTAACTATTGTGATGGCATACAAGAAATTATATTTGGTGTCTCATCATCCTACTTGGCTTAGTCATAAGATTCCCTCTTAATGACCACCCTTGTTAGCCTTGCCCATGGGCATAACTGCAACTGTCAGGCCTGTACCTCCAGGCTTGAATGCTAAACGCTGCCTTAAGCTTCTCAGGATGGCTCCTACCATGCATTCTTCCTAAGTCCCCTCTCCCTTTCATGCCACATATTTTGCTAGCCGAGACTGCATCCCCATATGGCTTGGATGATTAGAAGCTGCCCTCAGTTTCTCCAAACACACAGTGCTGCCCCTTCTTTTAATGTCATATAGTTTAAAATTGCCACTTCTCAGTATCCAGAGGGAAGTGCTACCTCTCACAGCAAAGATGAGACCCCATGACCCACATGTGTTTCTCCCTGCCTCCTCCTTGGACCTTCATCAGGAGTCTAGGTTAGGTAAGCCCAGTGGGCCCCTCTTCCCTTCCAGGATCTTTGGCCTAACAGATGTGTCCTATCCTGTATTCTTAGCTGACTGTCTATCCATATTTGTGACTTATCAACCATAAAACATTCACAATACATCTAAAGCAGTTATTATGAAAAGCTCAGCCATGAACATTCTTTTAAATGCATCCTAGTACACAAATAGCAAGATTTATCCTTGGTATATTCTGCAGAGATGACTGGCTGGGTTATAGTGAACGTAATATTTTCAATCTCCAGAGATAGAACCCACTTAAATCCCACACACAAAAATAATCTATATTTGTATCATAATAAATGGTCTGCAATATTTTGTTAGGTATATTAGATGGATGCAAATGCTTTCTATACTTTGAATGAACTATGATTCAGGACAAGTGTTTTAGTTTGCTAGCTGCAAGAATGCAATATACCAGAAACAGAACAGCTTTTAAAAAGGGGGATTTAATAAGTTGCTGGTGTACAGTTCTAAGGTCAAGAAAATGTCCCAATTAAAATGAGTCTATAGAGATGTCCAATCTAAGGCACCCAGAGAAAGATACCTTGGTTTAAGAAGGCCAAAGAAGTTCAGCGTTTCTCTGTCAAGTGAGAAGGCACATGGTGAACACAGTCACAGTTCCTCTCTTGGCTGGAAGGGCACATGGCGAACACAGCATCATCTGCTAGCTTTCTCTCGTGGCTTCCTGTTTCATGAAGCTCCCTGGGAAGTGTTTTCCTTCTTTATCTCCAAAGGTTTCTGACTGGTGGACCCTACTTCGTGGTACTACAGCATTCTCTGCTCTCTCCACATCTCTTATTCTCCAAAATGTTTCTTCTTTTTTAAGACTGCAGAAACATATCTAGACCCACCCAAATGGGTGGAGACATGGCGTCACCTAATCCAGTTTAACAACCACTCTCAATTAAATCACATCTCCCCACCTCCTTGTGACCCACACACGTGCACCTTAATTCCACACCCTGCATGTTGTTCCCCCATGCACCCCACACCCACTCCCTGCATGTCACCATGTGCACTGTGCATGGGTGCACCCATGTCCAACCCCTGGGCCTCACCCCTTGTGCTCTTAGCAGCTAGCCCTTGTGTCCCATACCGTCCTGACACCAAGGTTCCTTGCACACCCCCTCCCACACACATGCACCTAGTCCCCCACTTCCTGCCCCCCAACACCATACCCCACACACCTGAACAGGCTCTGCAATTAGCAATTAGCCTCCCACCCTGGTCTCACTCCAGTTCCTATGTGCCACATCATTCCACTGCACCCTCTGCACCATCCCCCTTGACTTCATGCTTTGTACCACAAGCCCCTGGGCACCAGTGCAGTGCCCCTAACCTGCACCCAGCCCTGTGCGATGCCCTTCCACTGTACTAGCATTCCCCACCCCACGCATGTCCCACAAATACAAAATCTGAGACAACTGAGGTAAACCAACTTCCAAAGTAATCCTAACGATAATAGTTAAATGCCTTGAAGTCAACAGAAAATCACAAAGCATTTGAAGAGGCAGATAGATATAACCCAGTTTAATAACTAAATTAAAACACCACAGGTAACAGTCTGTGGAATAACTAGTCAAAGATGTTCATTCAACTCTACTAAATAAATTCAATGTGTTGGCTAATAAAATAAAGAATAAAAAAGACACTAGAAGAGCATAAAGAAATATTTGAAAGAATGAGTAGAATAATTGCAGATATCACAGATGAAAGATACTGTAGACCAATTAAAAAATGTACTAGAGACACAGATTTAAAAAGGCAGAAGAACGCATAAGTGAACCAGAGGACAATTGAACTAAAAGGCACAAAAAAACAAATGGCAAAAACGATTGAAAGTTTCGATTTGGATCTCAGGTAAATGAAGGATAACATGAAACACACAAATATAAGAATCATCAGTGTCCAAAAAGAAGAAAAAAGTAAAGGGCTAGGAAGAACAGTTGAGGAGCTAAAACAGGAAAACTTCCCAACCCTCATAAAAGATGTAAATACGCACATCATAGAAGCCCAACAAAACCCAAATAGAAGAAATCCAAATAGACCTATTCCAAGGCGCATACTAATCATCTGTCAAATGTTGATGAGAAGCAGAAATTCTGAAAGCAGCAAGAGAAATCCACATACAGGGGAAACCACAAAAGATGGAGTTTGGGCTACTGAACAAGCACCATGAAAGCAAAATGACAGTGGTATGATATATTTAAGATGCTGAAAGAGAAAGACTTCCAGCCAAGAATTCTGTAACAAGCAAAATTGTCCTTAAAAATTGAGAGAGAGATTAAAAAGTTTCACAGACAGACAAGGACTGAGAGAATTTGTCAACAAAAAAATGGCCCTACGGGAAATACTAAAGAGATTTCTGTTGGCTGAAATAAAAACAGAGGAGAAATAAAAACAGAGAGGGAGGTCTGGAGGAGGGCACCGAATTGAAGAATACTAGCAAGGGTAACTTAAAAGATAAAAAGAGAAAGAGGGAAATGAACATATAGATCTGACAATTTAAAATCAAAGGATAAGATAGTAGATTCAAGAACTGCTTTTAGAATAATAACTTTGAATGTTACTAGACTAAACTGACCAATTTAAAGATATATATTGGCAAAATGAATTAAGAAATATTATTCATCTTTATGCTGCAATCTCAACAAGTGGGTCAAAGAAGAAAATGCGATAGAAATTAGTAAATTTCTGGAAACAAATGAAAACAAGAATACAACATATCAGGACTTATGGGATATGGCAAAAACAGTGCTGAGAGGGAAATTTATTGCCCCAAATGCCTATATATTAAAAGAGAAGAAAGAGCAAAAATCAAGACTTAATTGCTCTCCTGGAAGAACAAAAGAAAGAACCACAAATTAACCCAAAAGCAAATAGAAAAAAGAGAAATAGCAAACATTAAAGCAGAATTAAATGAATCAGGCAACAAAGGAACAGTATAAAGAATCTATAAAACCAAAAGTTGAGTCTTTGAGAAAATCAATGAAATCGATGGATCCTTAGCTAGGATAAGGAAAAAATAGAGAGGATGCAAAGAAACAAAATCAGAAATAAGAAGTGAAATGTTACCATGGACCCTCAAGAAATAAAGCAGTCAAAAGAGGATGCTATGAACAAGTATATGCCCACAAACTAGACAACTTAGAGTAAATGGACAAATTCCTAGAAACAAACAAACAAGGTGTGCTGCCTCAAGAAGATACAGAAGATCTCAACAAACCAATCACAAGTAAAGAGATTCAGCCAGTCATCAAAAATCTTCCTAGAAAGAAAAACCCATGGCCAGATGGCTTCACAGCTGAATTTTATTCACCATTCCAAGCAGAACCAACACCAATCTTGATCAAACTCTTCCAAAAATGTTTGAGGAAATGACACTCCCTAATCAAATTTTGTGACGTTAACATCTATTTAATACCAAATCCCAGTAAAGATGCTATAAAAAAGGAAATCTACAGGACAATCTCAGATGATGCAAAAAATCTTATCAAAGTGCTAGCAAATTAAATCCAATGACACATTAAAGGAATTGCACACCATGATCAAGTGGGGTTTATACAGAATGTAAGGGTGGTTCAATACAAGAAAATCAGTCAATATAATACAGAACATTAGTAAATCAAAGAGGAAAAAGCACATGTTCATATTGATTGATGCTGAAAAATCATTTGACAAAACTCAGCATCCTTTTCTGATTAAAACATTTCAAAAAGTAGGACTCAAAGGAAACCTCTTCAATATGATAAAAGACATAAATGAAAATTCCCTAGCCAGCATTGTACTCCATGATGAGAGACTGAAAGCCTTCCACCTAAGATCAGGAATAAGATGAGGATGTCCTCTGTCACCACAATTATTCAACATTGGACTAGAAGTTCTAGTTCAAGCAATAAGCAGGAAAAAGGAATAAAAGGCATCCAAATTGGAAAGCAATAAATAAAACTTGCATTATTTGCAAATGACATGATACTTAACTTGGAAAATCCTGGGAAATCTATGACAAAGCTTCTTGAGCTAATAAATTTAGCAAGGTGGCAGATATAAGATTAATGTGCAAAAGATCAATGTTTCTATACACAAGCAATGATCTGAGGACACAATTAGGAAAAATTTCCATTGAAAGTAGCAAGTAAAATAATCAGGCATCTAGGAATAAACTTAATCAGGGATGTGAAGGACCTCTAGGCAGAAAACATTGCTAAAGGAAATCACAGAAGATCAAAATAGGTGGAAAGGCATTCCCTACTCCTGGATAGGAAGATTAAATGCAGTAGAGATGTCAAGTCAACCCAATTTGATCTACAGATTCAATGCAGTACCAATCAAAATTGCAACAACCTACTTTGAAGACTTGGCAAACCAAGTTATCAATTCATTTGGAAGGGGAAAAGAACTTGAATAGGTAAATATACCCTAAAAATGAAGAACAGAATGGAAAGATTAACAGTCTCTAACTTTAAAACTTACTATAAAGCCACAGTGGTCAAAACAGCATGGTACTGGCACAAAGATAGATGGGTTGACCAAGGGAATCAAATAGAGAGTGCAGAAAAAAAAAAAAAAAAACACTGAATCTATAATGAACTGATCTTTGACAAGTCCCCCTAATTCACTGAATTGGGACTAAACAAATTTTTCAATGAATACACATGGCAGAACTAGATATCAATAGCTAAAATAATGAAAAAAAAAAAAAAGGACCCTTATCTTACACTCCATACAAAAATTAACTCGAATTGCATCAAAGACCAAAATATGTGAGCCAGTAGCATAAAATTTGTAGAAGAAAATATAGGGAAACAGTTTCAAGACCTAGCAATAGAAGGTCATAAGAAAATTTAGATAAATGGGAACGTCTCAAAATCAATTGTCGTTGTGCTTCAAAACACTTTGTCAAAAAGGTGAAGAGGCAGCCAACTCAATGGGAGAAATATTTGGAAATTACATACTGGATAAGGGTTAGATATTCTATATACAAAACAAAATCATATAATGCAACAATAAAAGAACAATCCAATTATAAAATGGGCTAAAGAGATGAATCAACATTTTTCCCAAGAGCAATGCATGGTTAAACTGCACATGAAGAAATGTTAATTTGCATTAGCTATGAGGGAAATGCACATCAAAACTGCAATGAGATACCAGCTCTCACCTATAATAATGGCTGCTATTAAGCAAACTGGAAACTACAAATGTTGGAGAAGATGTGAGAAATTGGAACATTTATGCACTGCTGGTGGGAATGTATAATGGTACAGGTGCTGTGGAAGTCAGTTTTCTGGCTCCTTAGAAAACTAAATATTGAGTTGCCCTATGACCCAGCAATACTCCTAATGAGTATATACCTAGAAGAATTGAAAGCAGTAATGCAAACAGACATTTGCACACTGAAGTTCATAGCAGTATTAATCACAATTGCCAAAAGATGAAAACAATCCTAGTACCCATCAACAGATGAATGGATAAATGAAATGCAATATATATTTATGATGGAATATTATGCAGCACTAAGGTGAAATGATATCCTGAAACATATGAAAACATGGCTGAACCTTGTGGATATAATGCGGAGTGAAATAAGCTAGAGGCAGAAGCATAGATACTATACAATTTCACTTTATGACATTGATAAAGGTAAACTCAGGGGCTTATAATATAGAATATAGGGGACATAGAGATACATGGAAGTTAGAGATGGTTAAATGTTTAACTAATGAAGTTGAAATTAAATATAAGGGAATGGATAGAAGTGAAGGCAGTTAATTTGTAGGCCTATAAGTAATATTGCCATATTGAAGATGAATATTATTGGAAGGGATTATATGGATCCATGTATCCCACTGATGAATATTGCATATATAAATAAGTTCTTGCATCAACTATTTCAAAAGTATGAATCTTGTACAAAGACTAAATAATATTGGGTTTAAGAGGAAAACTACTACTGCAAGCTATGGCCTATATTTAACAACGGTACCACAGCAATTACCAGGGTAAATAATTTGGGGGAAGAACAATAATTAAGGGGAAGTTGGGACTTTTTATTTTGTGAGTGTCTGTTTATCTGTTATTTTTCTCTTGGGAACAATGAAAATTTTCTAAAATTGTGAGTGTTGATGATTATATAATTAAGTGAGGATAACGTGAAACATGGAATTTTGACTTCGAACATTATATATAATGCCAATTGATGGAGGTGGCTGAAGGATACACTGATTGAGAAGTAGAACAGCAAACTCTGGGTGAATGTTGTGTGGCTACAGAAAGAACAGAGCTATGTGGCATTGAATGAGGTGAATCAACTTGGGGGACATGATGTGATGCAAAATGAGCTAGAAACAAAAGAGCATATATTGTATGGTTTCTTTTAGAAAATAATTATAAGAAAACTGGGCCTAGTTTGTAAGCTTTTATAACAATCACATATAGTCAGAGCTGTAATTACTATTTCATGACTCTGAGAGGCTGTGCTATATATATGCATACCCTGGTATCTCCTAGGAAATGTGGGTATCTGTGTAACACCTAAGACTCAGGGTAGGTGTTCTGCAGGTCTGAAAGTCAGCATTGCTACATACAACTGTAAAAGAGACTGAAGAGTAGATCAGGGTACAATTAGAGAAAAGAATGAACCAAATCAGGTTGAGACTAAGGTAAATCAGAATATAGGGGCAGGGAGGACATTGTCTATATTTTAGAAATTCACCTACCAAGTGAGGCCAAAGGAAGAGAGGTTCATTTTGTTCAAAACCTAAATTTCCTGTAGCACATAATCTAACTCAACCTGTCTGGATAGGTGATTTTAACAACCTAAACACATGAAGCCCAGAATGGAAATGGGGGCATGCAATTCTATATAGTTTAATGTAATGCCTGGATACATCCCAGAGTATGTTGAGCAGGTAATTGAAAAGTATTGGCAAAGTCCCTTGAAGGACAGGAGAAAATATATGAAACAATTCAGCTTTACTACCCTTTACTATCTTGATATTGACTCTCTCTAAGCTGATCTCTGCAAGTAAAATCATTACCCTTTACCCTATATGGGATATGACATCCAAGGGTAAATGTCTTCCTAGCAATGAAGGGCATGAGTCCCAAGGATGAGCCTGCCTGGTCAAATGGACAAAAGAAATGTAGCAAAATGAGGTATCAGTGACTGAGAGGGTTGAAAAAGAGTCAAGAGGCTATTCTGGGTGCTACTATTATACAAGCTTCATCTAGATATTGCTATTTACCATGGTTTGCCAAAACCCAATGAAAACCATTCCTGCCAATCCTAAAGAACACCTAAGGCTCTGTCTGAGATGCTTCAAAAGTTTCCTGCACTATGATTACTTTCAAGAAGACCACAACCTCCAGATGGGTTCCTAGGCTGCATAAATTCTGAAACAGAGGGGCCATCCTCTCCAGAACATCAATTAGTTCCACCCCCTATCCCATACTATGAAAAGCCCTTTCCAGGATGGAAAAGTTAGAATGGGCATATTCCAAATATCCCTAAAGATGTGGAGAAAGATCAAAGGAGAAGGAAGAGATATAAAGGAGAAGATAGAATTTAGCAAATGAGTATGGCTGCTGAATTGGCATTTCGGTATTTCTTTTAGACTCCAGTGTATTGGAGCACTAGAAGGAAAAACCTGAAGTTGTTACAACAAGTTGTAACTGCTTGTTACAATGTACTTTGAAATTTTTCATTTTATATATATTTATATTTCACAATAAAAAATATTTAACAAAAGAACAGGGTCTTTTCTAGGATATATAATAACTTCAAACGAGCATACTCCACCCTCTGGATGACAAAAGAACATGTTCTTTCCAAATGCAAAATACATTCATTCTGTCATAATATTTCAAAAGGCTTGAATCATTTCAGTAACAGTATTAAGTACAAAGTCTCATCAAAGTCAGATATGGTCTGACTGGGTTAAAATTCCCCTCTAGCTATGGACCTGTGACACTTAGAGCAAATTATCTGCTTCCAATACACAAAGAAGGGTGGTCACAGAGTACACATTTCCATTGCCATAAGGAGACACTGGGAAGAAAACTGGGGTCACCGGTCCAAACAGCTGTGAAACCCTACAGAAAAAAATCCACAGATTTCCAGGTCTGAAGTCATCTATAGAATGACATTTTGTTCTTGGAGTTTGATAGACTGGTAGTCCCACACTTTCCAAGGGCTTGCTCAGAGATCCTGCTTGCTCCAATCTTGAATGAGGGTTTCAACATCTCCAAGAATTAGGGAGATAACTACTCACCCCTCTACACCCTCCTCAAGCATCAAGGTGATGGTCAGACTCTCTACCATCTCTCAGGCACAGGCTGAACCTCTTCAGAACAATGGGCTAGCAGCAAGACTCTTCCCAAGCATTAGGACATATGCTTCACCCTCTCAGCAGTATTGGGCAGCAACACTCTCCATGAACAACAGGGTGGTCCTTGAGGAATCTGAGCCCTAAGGAGGTAACACTTTACTTGAAAAACGTGGTGAAGGCCCTTCTCATCCTCTGCCAGCTCTGGAGGAAGCTCACCCTTTTCATGCATGCATGGGTCACTTTGCTCTCTTTGCCTGATATTGTCTTTGCTCCAGACTTCAGTTTCCGTGGTTATGCCTTTGAAGTCATTTTACTTCAATCTGTCCCTTTGCTGTCCTTTTTAGATCAGGTTGGCAGTGGTTCTGTTCATACAGATATCACAAAACATTTTTGAGTTTTGTATATAGCTCACAGGGGTCCTAACCATCAGACAATAGGACTTTCTATAATCCTTACTGGGTAATCCCGTTTCTGATCCTGACTCACACTGAAATTGCTGACTGGATCCATGTTCAGTTAGATCCTCAGATGGGACATTATTCTTTTGGGTTTCACTTTTTGGAAATTCAGAATTTTCCAACCCATAAATTTCTGGTTCTTTTGTGCACAGGAATTCAGTTCTCAGCTTATCCTTTCCCTCTCACCTTTTACTACATGCTGCAGGGAGAAGCCAGGCTGCATTTTCCACATTTAGTTTGGGAATTTCTTCAGCTAGATATCTTACTTTATCACTTTTAAATTCTGTCTTCCATCCAACACCAAATCTCAATTTTGCCATGTTCTCTGCCATTTTAAAAGAAGGATCACCTTTGTTCCAGTTTTCAATGACATCTTCATCATTTCTGCCTAAAGCCTCATTAGAAGTACCTTTAGCATCAATATTTCTATCAATAGTCTCTTGAAAGCAATCTAGGACTTTTCTATCAAGCACCTAAGAAGTATTCCAGAATCTGCCTCTTATCCATTTATAAAGCTGTTCCAGCATATTTTGGTATCCACAAATCATAGCACCCCTTTCTTCTGGTATCACAATTGGTTTTGATTTGGTAAAGCTAAACCATTGAATACAATATACAATGAACTGATTGGTGTTCCAGCAAATACTGCTGGAATGCAATATACCAGAAATGGGTTGGCTTTTATAAAGGGGTCAGATTGGATTACAAATTTACAGGTCTAAGGCCATGAAAATGTTCAAATTAAGGTATCAATAAGAGGATATCTTCACTCTAGAAAGGCTGGCTGCTACCAGGGTTCCTCTGTCACATGCGAAGTCACCTGGTGACACCTGCTGGTACTTCTCTCCTAGTTTGGTTTCAAAATGACTCTCTCAGCTCCTATGGGTCCTTCCTTAGTATCTCCCAGCATGTTCTTTCTCCAAGCATCTGATTTCTGTGTCATGGCTCCCCAAACATCATTGCTTTCTCCAAAAGATCTTCCTCTTAAAGGACTTCAGTAAACAGTGACCCAACTTGAATGGATGGGCCCACATTTCCATGGAAAAATCATAACCAAAATGTCCCACAACAATTGAGTGAGTCACTTCTCCATGAAAACAACCAAATCAAAATGTTCTACTCACAATAGGTCTGTACTCACAAGCTTGGATTAGAAGAACATGGCTTTTCTGAGGTATATAACATATACAATTATATACAATTTATAGTTCTTAGACCATGAATATATCCAACTCAAGTCATCACAGGATGAAACCTGGATTCTGAAGAAATGATTTAATCAAAAGTTCCCGCTTATAATAGGTCTGCACCCACAGGAATGGATTTAAATACATGGCCTTTTCTGGGGTACATAACAGCTTCAAACTGCCACAGGATCTCATGGTTCATCCAAATAATTCCTATATCATCTTTATTTTATAGCCTGTTTTGTTTTTTAATTTCAGCTGTCTTCTCATTTTATAGAATAAATATAAATATATGTAGTAGATGGATTTATGCATAGATGATATAGATATATATATATAGATATAGACGTAGATATAGATATAGAAGTAGATATAAACCTGATATAAAACTGCTAATTCTTAGTGTGGCCAAACCTTGTTAAATTAATCTAAAATTTTGTAGCCAATTATGATTTCTCAAATTATAGTTTTTCTTAAATTTTCATTGATCAATTCTATTGACATCCTACCCTGATCAAAATGTTGACATATAACCTACCTATTTTACAATTTTTAAGTTATATTGGGTTTGTGGTATAATTTGGTATTTCATAAGGCTGTCTAATCCAACACTATATGAACTAATTCTGAAATGAACATATAGAGCAGTAGGAGATAATATAAAGTCCAGAAATAAAATCATTAAAATTATAGCAGGGTTGTTAAAGATTTTTGAATCCTTAATATATGCTGACTGTATGTTTACTTTTAGCCCATCACTATTTCTTAATTTGAAACTTTACATGAGATAATGTTCAATTACTACAAGAAAGTCCACTGAGATTTAGATAGAAAAGGCATCGAATACAAATAGTCATGTGAAATTTTAGCATGGATACATAATGATATTCTTTAGAAGAAATATAAAATTTATTTAATTTTCTTGTGAGTTACATGTTCTATACATGTTTGAAGAAATTTAAAATTGTTTTAGCTTCCTTGTGAATTAAGTGCTTTATACATTCCTGGTAGAGCTAGAGGCTAATTGTGAAAGGGTGGAAAAATTTGACACTGTTTGAACTTCAAAACCTTTGATTAACTTTGAATCTCAATCATTTTCTTGATTTTCTATTCATGGAATCTTGAAAGAGTCCAGGATTAAAAAGGAAAGCAAAGAGAAAGTGGATGATTATTCCTGTTAGCTGAAATAGGGGATTCTTTCCTCACACTTGATTGTCATTTCCTATTCTCTAGAGCCAAAAACCTCTCTAGGCTACTTGGAAAGTCCTAACCTTAATGCAGAAGGCTCTGGGGCAGTAACTACAGTTTATTCCTTGCCAAACTAATTTTTCCTATTGCTGCAGGGGATCTAGGCTTTTTCACTCAAGTCATGGGAGGATTTAATCAATTCTTAAGGCAACCTGCCCGGTAGCATTTCAGCTGATTTGGACAGTGGGTGCATTTGTCCAGGACAGGCACTTACTCTAAGGCAAGCAGTATAATAAAACAAATTTTGTTTACACGTGTAGTTGTTTTGTTCCAGATGAGGTGCTTCAGATGCCCTGTTCACTGATATATCAGGAAATGTAAGTAACTATGAGAAATTTTAGCAAAACTTGATTTGTGGTTTAATATGTAGTACTATGTGAAAGGCAACACTAAGTTGGGATTTGAGACCACAAAAGATGTCAAATATAAGTCATATTAACATTGGACTGATACTTATATCCATTGAGTTAAGAGAAAATGAAGAGGATTCAACTATACAATAGCCTTTAAAAAAAAAAACAAAGACAAATCCTGAATCCATTTGACTGTATCCTGTGCAAGTCACTTAACTTTTGTCAGTTTCTTCTTTTATATAAGGACATACTCTTGCCTCACAAAGTTGCTTCAGCAAATTAAGAATAAATGCATTGTGAAACCCTGAAATTTTTAAAGAAAATTTCTTTTTATATTTAGGATTTTTCATCCAATAATATATACTAAAAATAATTATGAAATTTTGTTAATTTTTTTCATTGGAAAATGTAAATTTTATATGCTATTCCTTCTATGAAATCCACATTTCCCAATCACAGAATTACTAACTAAAGTTTATACAGCATATTAATCTTTTAATCAATTACAAGACTAATAAAATATATGTAAAAAAGGGAAAATATATAAATAAATAAGGCATTTCCAATTAATGAAGGTATCTAACAATCATAGTTCTATGCATATTTGAAAAAGCTTTCTGATTAATTCACCTCTGAGTTACATGCATTCACTATCCAGACTTATGTTCCATGTTTGGAAAAACATTCATTTTAGGGCTTTAAATTCTCCTGTTCTTCAATTTAATTTTAAAAAATGTGGATGTTACCAAATATATTAGCAAATACTAGGAGTCCAATATATCAGTATATATTGGAGACCTTTTCTTTTTAGCTAGGTTTGCTAGATTAAAATGTTACTATATAAGTTATGATATTGTTAAATTACAGAAAATACAATGGTATTCAGGTGGATGTGATTTAATGATCTAAACATGGATTTATAGGAAAGGTGTCAAGATTGGTACACTAATGCATCATATGACCTAGCAATTTCAGTCCTAGGTATATGTCCAAAGAAAGTGAAAACAGAGCCCCAGCCAGATGCCTGCACATCAATGCCCATAGTGGCATTATTCACGGTAGCCAAAGTGTGGAAACAACTCAAGTGCCCATCAACAAATGAGTGGATAAACAAAATGAGGTACATATGCCCAATGGAATATTATTCAGCCATAATAAAAAATAAAGATCAGACACACTGCATCATGTATGAACCTTGAAGTATTGTGTTGAGTGAAATAAGCAAAGCATATGAGGACATGTTTTGCATGATATCACTTACATGAGATTACTAGAAATGGCAAATTCACAGAGACAGAAGGTAGATCAGCAATAACCAATGGATGAAGGGAGACAGAAGGCAGAGTTTTTG
This sequence comes from Tamandua tetradactyla, assembly GCF_023851605.1. Lineage (NCBI taxonomy): Eukaryota > Metazoa > Chordata > Mammalia > Pilosa > Myrmecophagidae > Tamandua > Tamandua tetradactyla. Next base: position 150,923,377 of record NC_135330.1, read on the forward strand.
GTTTGTGGGTAGTGTTTATAAATCAAGATTAATTTAAAAAATAATTTTAAAAATTAAAAAATCTATATATATTTCTGGGAGCAGCTCTCTTTGAATAATATAGATCTTAACAGATATGTGTTAAAAATAGCTTGCTGCATATTCTTGTTAGAGAGCTATGTGGCAGAATTTAAATTTATTTAATCAATTTTGCTTTGCAATGCTTTATGTACAACATTGATAAATAATGTTTTGGGTGCATTAAGAAAGTAAATAATCTAATTTTGAAATCTATGGTAGAATTTCATTTTTTAATTACATTTAAATTCTCATTCTGCCTTTCATCTGAAAATCTTGAATAGCAGGTTCTTCATGATGACCTAAGGAGAGAATTGTGGTCATATGTATCAAATATTGTTTGACACTGGTACAGTTTTTAGATGATGTTATATCTTTTGAGGTAAGCATAAACTTCTAGTGTTTAGGTGAGTCCGTATCAGTGACTAACATATATGAAGATTTATTTTTTCAAGATTGTTCTTAACATACTTGGTAGAGTGACATTGAGTTTTAGTTGCTTCTACATAGTGTACTCACAGCAGAAAGAAAGTAGTAGACCTACCTAATTTCCATTTTGTGCGGATGCTTGTAGGGCTTCTCTTTGTTACATTTGTAATATGAAGTGATAGGCCAAGACTATAATTACAGAAAAAAGTGAATAAGGAGATATGAAGTATAAGGAATGCAAGGAATATAAGGGGCAGAGACAATATGTTAAATGCACACTTCGGAATATTTTCTTACTTTTTATACCACTTATGTGCCACTGAGAGTAAATCACCCAGTTTTATTTCAGCAAATGATAGTATTCCCAACAGTAAAGAATAGGGTAATGAACTAGTTTGGAAATTAGGTATTGTGTGGGTGGTAAATGGAAGAGGTATTCATGTTTCTTGGTTTATAAGTTCCACTCCCTCTCATGGGTTTGCAGTAACAATTCCCTACATGATCTGATCATTTCTGATTCTGAAGAATTTGAAAACAGTAGGCAACCTTGTAAGAATGATTTTAAAACCCTCAAAAGTTTCTAGTTTTATTTTCCATAAATGTCAAAACTCCACATGTTGTGCTGGTATTCAGGAAGGAAACAATCTTACATCTTCATTTTGCTCTGATGGCGAATATTTCTCATCTCTATCATACTTGAGTGAATAAACAATTCAGAAAACCGTGCCTGTTAGACATAAGCATGTTTATCATTTGACATATGAATGACATTGACTGGGGAAAAGTTGAAGCTCAGCAATGATATTTAATTTTAGGCTTTGATAGGCAACAACTAAATTCTCAAAATAAAAGTCTGCATTAAAAAGAAGATAAGAAGAAAATAAACATGTTTGTAATGAATATTGCCATGAATGTGAATGAAAATTAAACAATTATTCAAATTAAACTCTTGAATGGTTATTTAAAAAAAAAAAAACTCCTATGTTAAGGCCATATCCCAGCAGTGTTTTCAAATTGAAAATGATCTCTCTTCTGACATTGTAATTCACCCTTCTAAGGTAAATAAATAAAATATTCTACATAAAGAGCAAAAATTGGAACATGAATTAGAGATATACCAATATATTTTAATAATTTATGAGCAACTAGAAGGCTAAAGATAAGAGAGATAGATTTCAGAATCACTAATTTTTAAAAGATATTTAGAGCTCTGGAAGAGAGCATATAAAAACTTTTGTTATTTTCTTTTTGTTCCTTAAAACGTTTACTTATGGAAAAAACTGGTTATTTGGGAAGAAAATAATTATGTAAAACTAAGCTAACTTTAGTTTCTCTATAACTTTGCTTTTTAAATTGTTACAATAAAAAGATTATAAATAGAGCAGTGCAAAGGTGGCTCGATGGCAGAATTTTCACCTGCTATGCCAGACAGACCAGGGTTCGATTCCTGGTGCCTGCCCATGCAGAAAAAAAGAATGATCTCAAAAAAAAAAAAAAGATTATAGATAATCACATTTACCCTCAGTTAAGTTCTCAACTGAACAATATTCGATTGGAAGAATTCTTTCATCTGTAAAGAGCACTTACGTAATTTTCAGAATACAGATTGAAGCTGAATGTTTGGAAACTTCTTTTCATAACATAATTTTGCGGTGAATTTCAAAATGCAAAATTTTATATATCCACATTGGAATGTACACAGCCTGATTGACTTTTTACTTGGCAACAATTCCTCCATGATACAAATATTTTAGTAATATCATTGACATTGGAAGTTATCAAAATCAAGTCATTCACATAGTCACCATTTAAGGGGGTTTAAAACTGTGCTGGTTTAAAAGGATGTATGGGCACTAGAAAAGCTATGTTTTAATCAAAATCCCATTTTGTAAAGGCAGAGTAATCCCTATTCAATACTATATGTTTGAATCTGTAACTAGATCATCTCCCTGGAGATGCAGCCCAATCAACAGTGATTGTTAAGCTGGGTTAGGGGACATATGTCTCCACCCATTTGGGTAGGTCTTGATTGGTTTACTGGAGCCCTATAAAAGAGGAAACATTTTGGGGAATGAGGGATTCAGAGAGAACAGAGAAGAATACACAGCCATGAGAAGCAGAGAGCCCATAAGCCAGTGGCTTAGAGATGAAGAATGAAAATGCCTCCTGGGGAGCTTCATGAAACAGAAAGTCAGGAGAGAAAGCTAGCAGATGACACTGTGCTCACCATGTGCCCTTCCAGCCGATAGAGAAACCATGACTGTGTTCACCATGTGCCTTCTCACTTGAGAGAGAAACCCTGAACTTCATCGGCCTTCTTGAACCAAGGCATCTTTCCCTGAATGCCTTTGATTGGACATTTCTATAGACTTGTGGTAACTGGGGCATTTTCTCAGCTTTAGAACTGCAAACTAGCAACTTATTAAATTCCCTTTTTAAAAGCTATTCTGTTTCTGCTATATTGTGTTCTGGCAGCTAGCAAACTAGAACAAAAACATACTTGAATGCAAGTCTACAAAACTTGCTTATATATATTTTTTAACTTATTAATATTGGGACAACTGATTTTTAGAAATTTGGATGTTTGAACTAGAAAGGCATTCTTCAACTTTACATTAACTGAAAAATGTGATTCCATCTAGAACAAGAAGAAAATAGCCAATTACTGACTGACCTAAGAAGAGGAAAAGAAAGTTAACACATTGTCATGGTCAGGTCCATGTGTCAACTTGGCCAAGTGGTGAAACCTCTTTTTCTGGTTGACCAAGTGCTGGCCTGTCTGTTGCAATGAGGACATTTCATAGAATTAAGTCATGATCACGTCAGCTGCATCCACAGTTGATCCCATTTGTAATCTGCCAAGGGGAGAGTTTTCTGCAATAAGTGACACTTAACCTAATCACTGGAACCCTTTTAAGGAGGATTCAGAAGAGACAGGCTCTCTTCCTGCTTCAGCTGGCAAGCCTCTCCTGTGGAGTTCATCCAGACCCTCCATTGGAAGTGTCGGCATCACAGTCTGCCCTGCGGATTTTGGAAACTGTGTTCCCATATTCACGTAAGACATATTTATAAATTTTATATTTGTGAGTGTTCCCTGTTGATTCTGTTCCTCTAGTGAACCCTAACTAATGCATCTTGGTACCAGGAGTGGTTTTTAAGAAACAGAATATTAAAAATGGGTTTTTATGAATGGTTTTCTACTCTGACTGGACTCAATGGCACTATGGACTCTGATTCCCATAATCAGAATAACACTCACAATCCAGAGTGAGTTGGCAAGGGAGACAGTCAAAATATCACCATTTGATTCTCTAATGCTTCACTTGTATGAAGTACAAGGCCCCCAGGGTCTGGGGGATAATGCATTTGTCACCTTTACAGAGCTTTGTGGAAATAAGGGGTATAGAGATGTTGGCTGATTGTTGTTAGTTACACAGGTGATATTAAGGAGTTAAAGGGATTCAAACAAGAAGCTTAAGCACCGTCTGACAAATGTAGAAGTTTCTATGGGTATCCTGAAGGAAAATTTTATTTCCTGTAGCTGTAGACTTGAGATCTCTGAAAATCAGACTCAGTATCTTACTGTTAGAGTAGCAACTTTACAACATAAACTGAAATCTCAGTGTTGCATGGTGTCTGCCATTAAAGTGAGGGCATTGATTGGAAAAGAATGGGACAATGAAAAAAGAGATGGTGACACATGGATTGATAATGATGTCAGGGGTGAGGTTGAAACCCAAGGTTATGGTGAGTCTTCTCTAAATGACCCTATAATAGTTTGCCCTGAGGACATAGCCAGCCCACCTCCAGGCTGCCTTGAGGAATTGGGCACTCAACCTCCTCCTGAAGGGATTAGCCCTAGAGTGATTAATCCTGTTTCACCAAATGAAACTGCAAATGAATGCCCTGAAGGAAATGGCTTATAAAATATTTCTAATTCATGATACCCCCCTCCCTTATTTCTTCCAGACCTATAACTAGACTAAAGTCCCAACAGTTCCCTAAAGGTGAGGTACAAAGAATCACACATGAGAAGGTACATTATACTCCAGAAGAACTGTGTGAGTTTTCCAACTTATATAGACAGAAATCAGAGGAATATGTGTGGCAATGGATTTTAAGGGGTGGGATAATGGTAGGAAGAATATAAGGCTGGATCAGGCTGAATTTATTGATCTGGGCCCAGTAAGCAGAGATTCTGCATTTAATGTTATAGCTTGAGGGGTTAGAAAAGGTATTAACAGTTTGTTTGGATGGTTGGTTGAAACATGGATCAAAAGGTGGCTGACATTACCTGAGGTTGAAATGCCAGAACTGCCTTGGTATGATGCAGATGAGGGGATCCAGAGGCTTAGAGAGATTAGAATGTTAGAGTGGATTTATCATGCAAAGCCTGCTCTTACACCCCAGGAATGTCCAGAGGATGCACCTTTTACCGGAACAGTGAGAAATATATCTGTGAGACTAGTGCCATCATCCCTGAAGAGCTCTGTAGTTGAACATCTCTGTAGGTCAGATATTACTGTAGGAACTGCTGTCACTGAGCTAGAATCCTTAAACATAATGGGGATGGCTGGATTGTGAGTTGGCTGAAGCCAGGTGGCAACACTTAAATGCCAGAGACAGGGTAGACATGGCTATTATAATAGACAACAAACTCAAAGCAGGAGTCAAAATTATATGCCTCACAGAGATTTGTGGCATTGGCTAGTAAATCATGAAGTACCTAGAAATGCAATAAAAGGGCAGTCTACTAAATTCTTGTTCGAGCTGTATAAACAAAAGAATTCAAGGTCAAGTAGGTAGAAGTCTAATCTGAATTACAAAAACACAGAGTCATGGCCCTCAATCAATTTCCAGACTTGAGACAGTTTACAGAACCAGAGCCCCTTGAACGAAGGGGAGGCCAGGTCCCTTTGGGTGAGAACCCTGTTATAATGCCACGATGTTATACTGTTAATCATCCTTTAAGCCTTCCCCAAGAAGACCAATGGCCTTTTACCAGGGTAACTGTGCACTGGGGAAAAGGAAATGATCAGGTATTCCGGGGATGATTAGACACTGGTTCAGAAGTGACATTAATTCCAGGGGACCCAAATCATCACTCTGGTCTACCAGTCAGAGTGGTGGCTTATGGAGGCCAGGTGATCAATGGAACTTTAGCTCAGGTTCATCTCACAGTGGGTCCAGTGGGCCCCTGGACCCATTCTGTAGTTATTTCCCCAGTTCCAGAGTGTATAATTGGTATAGACATACCGAGCAACTGGCAAAATCCCCACATTGGCTCTCTAACTCATGCACTAAGAGCTGTTATGCTGGGAAAGGCCAAGTGAAAACCACTAGAACTGCCTGTACCTAGTAAAATAATAAATCAGAAGCAATACGGGATTCCTGGAGGGATTGCGGAGATTACTGCCACTCTTAAGGACTTGCAGGATGCCGGGGTGGTGATTTCCACCACATCCCCATTAAACTCTTCTATTTGGCCTGTGCAGAAAACAGATGGGTCTTGGAGGACAACAGTGGATTATCATAAGCTCAACAAGGTGGTAACTCCAATTGCAGCTGCTGTTCCAGATGTAGTATCATTGCTTGAGCAAATGAATACATCACCTGGTATGCAATTATTGATCTGGCAAATGCTTTTTTCTCAATAGCTATTAAGAAGGACCACCAGAAACAGTTTGATTTCAGCTGGCAAGGTCAGCAATATACTTGCAGAGTCCTACCTCAGGGGTATATCAACTCTCCAGCCCTATGTCATAATCTTGTCCACAGGGATCTTGATCATTTCTCCCTCTCAGAAGACATCACACTGATCCATTATATTAATGACATCATGCTGACTGGGCCTAGTGAGCAAGAAGTAGCAACTACTCTGGACTTACTGGTAGGTATTTGCATGTCAGAGGATGGAAGATAAATCCAAAAAAATACAAGGCCTTCCACCTCAAAAAAATTTCTAGGTGTCCAGTGGTGTGGGGTATGCTGAGATATCCCTTCTAATTGAATGAGTTGCTGCATCTGCCCTCCCTCCTATGACCAAATAAGAGACACAATGCCTAGGTGGTCTCTTTGGATTGTGGAAACAACATATCCCTCTTTAGGTGTGCTACTCTGGCCCATTTATAGAATAACCAGAAAAGCTGCTAATTTTGAGTGGGGACCTGAACAAGTGGAGGCTCTGTGACAGGTCCAGGCCACTGTACAAGCTGCTCTGCCACTTGAGTCGTATGATCCAGCAGATCCAATGGTGCTGGAAGTATCAGTGGCAAATAGAGATGCTGTATAGAGCCTTTGGTAGCCCCCTGTCAGAGAATCACAATGAAGACCCTTAGGATTTTGGAGCAAAGCCTTACCATCTGCTGAAGATAAGTACTATCCTTTTGAGAAACAGCTTTTGGTCTGCTATGGGGCCTTAGTAGAGACTGAATGCTTAACTATGGGCCACCAAGTTACCATGAGACCTGAGTTGCCTATCATGAGCTGAGTGTTCTCTGACCCACCAAGCCATAAAATTGGGATTGCACGGCAGCACTCTATTGTAAAATGGAAATGGTATGTACGAAATAGGGCCTGATCAGGTCCTGAAGGCACAAGTAAGTTACATGAAGAAGTGGCCTAAATACCCATGGTCTCCACTTCTGCCACATTATCTTCTCTTTCCCAGACCAGAGCTATGGCCTCCTGGGGAGTTCCTTACAGTGAACTGACTGAGGAAAAGAAAGTTTACAGATGGTTCAGCATGATATGCAGGTACCACCTGAAAGTGGACAGCTGCAGCACTACAACCCCTTTCTGGGGTGTCTTTGAAGCCAGTGGTAAGGGGAAATCCTCCCAGTGGGCAGAACTTCAAGCAGTGTACATGGTTGTTCATTTTGTTTGGAAGGAAAACTGGCCAGAGGTGCATTTGTATACTGACTCATGGGCTGTTGCTAATGGTTTGGTTGGATAGTCAGGGACTTGGAAACACAATAATTGGAAAATTGGTGACAAAGAAGTCTGGGGTAGAAGTATGTGGACAGACCTTATGGAGTGGGCTGAAAACATGAACATATCTGTGTCCCATGTGAATGTGCACCAGAGGGTTACTTCAGCAGAGGAAAGTTTTAATCATCAAGTGGATAAGATGACCCGTTCTATGGATACCAGTCAGCCTCTTTCCCCAGCAACTCCTGTTATTGCCCAATGGGCTCATGAACAAAGTGGTCATGGTGGTAGAGATGGAGATTATGCATGGGCTCAGCAACATGGACTTCCATTCACCAAGGTGACCTGGCTACAGCCACTGCTGAGTGCCCAATGTGCCAGCAGCAGAGACACATACTCAGTCTCTGATATGGCACAATTCCCTGAGGAGACCAGCCACCTACATGGTGGAAGGTTGATTACATTGGTCCACTCCCTTCATGGAAGGAGCAGCAATTTGTTCTAATTGGAATAGACACATACTCTGGATATTGGTTTTCTTTCCTTGCATGCAATGCCTCTTCCAAAACTACCATCTGTGGACTTACACAATGCCTTATTCATCCCATGGTATTCGACATAGCATTGCTTCTGATAAAGGAATACACTTCACAGCAAATGAAGTGCAGAAATGGGCACATGCTCATGGAATTCTCTGGTCTTACCATGTTCCCCATCATCCAGAAGCAGCTGGATTGATAGAATGGTGGAATGGCCTTTTGAAAACTCAATTACAGTACCAACTATATGGCAATACCTTGAAGGGCTGGGGTAATGTTCTCTAGGAAGCTGTATATGCTGTTTACAGTATTCGCTGTATGGTGCTCTTTCTCCCATAGCCAGGATCCATGGGTCCAGGAACCAAGGGATGGAAATGGTAGTGGTACCACTCACTATTACTCCTACTGATCCACTAGAAAAAATTTTGCTCCCTGTCCCTGCAACTCTGAGCTCTGCTGATGTACCAGTTTTAGTTTCCAAAGGGGGAGTGCTTCCACCAGGAGAAACAACAATGATTCCACTGAGCTGGAACCTAAGATTGCCACCTGGTCACTTTGGGCTCTTCATATCCCTAGATCAACAAGCCAAGAAGGGAATCATTTTCTTGTCTGTGGTAACTGACCTGACTATCAAGGGGAAATAGAACTGCACCTACACAATGGAGGTAAAGAGGAATTTTCTTGAAATACAGGAGATCTCCTAGGGTATCTTTTAGTATTACTATGCCCTGTAATTAAAATCAATGCAAAACTGCAAAGGCAGTCCAATCCAGGCAGGACTACCAATGGCTCTGAAACTTCAAGAATGAAGGTTTGGGTCACCCCACCAGGCAAAGAACCACAGACAGCTTAAATGTTTGCTGAGGGTAAAGGAAACATGGAATGAATAGTGGAAGAAGGTAGTGATAAATATGAACTACCAGCACATGATCAGTTGCAGAAATGAGGACTGTAATTCTGTTTTGTTCCTGTTATACTATTTAAGTTGTAAGATATCAAGTTTAAGAAAGAATATTATGCAAGGACTTGTACCCTATTCTGGAGAGAGTTAATGTGTTTCCAGTTATATGCAGGACAATAAAGTATTGTTAGGTGAAAGAAAAAATGTGTGTTGTAATGTTTTTTATTTAGATATTAGGTATGGTTTAAGGTCATATGTATAACTGCCAAACTGACAAGGAGTAGACTGTCATGGTCAGGTTCATGTGTCAACTTGACCAAGTGTTGGTATCTGTTTGTCTGGTTGGGAAGGTGCTGGCCTATCTGTTGCAATGAGGACATTTCATAGAATTAAATCATGATCACATCAGCTGCATCCACAGCTGATTGCATTTGTAATCTTCCAAAAGGCTTGTCTTCTGCAATGAGTGATGCTCAATCTAATCACTGGAAGCCTTTTAAGGAGGATTCAGAAGAGACAGACTCTCTTCCTGCTTCAGCTGGTGAACCTCTTCTGTGGAGTTCATCCAGACCCTCCATTGGAATTGCCGGTTTCACAGACTGCCCTTAAGATTTTGGACTCTGTGTTTCCATGGTCACGTAAGATACATTTATAAATTTTGTATTTGTGAGTGTTCCCTCTTACAAATCAGGATGTTCACACATCCTGATTTGTAAACTGATGCATGAGAGTGAGAAAGCAAGAGATTGACTTCCATGGACAGCCTGTTAAAACACAGTTTCTGGTTCAAAAGGTCCAAAGTATGACCAATTTATGTCATACTTTGAGAACAACGGCATCAGGACTTTATGCATTCTGCTGTTACTAGCTTTGTCATCTATACAACAAAGTTATTTTTCCTATATAAAGTTGTACTGGAAATTGCAACTTTTATTGTTAATGAAAAAATATATATCTGAAAATTGTATTTTAATAGTCAATTACTTTGGGATTTAATGTCTTATAATCCATTGAAGACATTGCATTTAACAATTTAGGAGAGTGGTTTGATGAAAAATTCTATATAAACAATAAGATCTTCTTATATAATGGAAGACATTCACACCAATTTGAAGTGAAAGTTTAGTCAAAAGGATTAGCCTTGTAGGAAAAAATTCTGTATAATTTTTTTAAGGAGGAGATTGGACATGGAATCAAATGCATGTCTCCTGCATGGCAGGTGAGCCTTCTACCACTGAGCCACTCCTGCACCCACAAGGAATTATAAGTATAATTAATTTTAAGAATATATTTACAATTTATCTCTTAATTAATTGCATTATTTTTCATAAGTGGGCAAGAAATTTCATGATCTACCAAAATTTAAAGGAAATAACTAATTGATACACGTAAGTACAAACCCCAAAATTTTAGTAATAAAATAATTTACATACCCTATATCCTAAACTACACTATTTTGAGTATCTACCCATTTCTAAATATTTTCCAATCAGTAAGTCAAAAGTTTTTTCTTCAGCAAAATTTCTTCAACAATTGCCTTAAATTTTCCCTTGTCCTTACAGTAGTAGAGTGTAAGGCACTGTTTTGAAGACTTGACGGATGCTAAGTTTTTACAGGAAGAAAGCCATACTGGATAAAAGAAAGAAATCAATGGAATAAGGTTACCAGCTGCAGTGAAATATACACTTGTAATCATCAGTCACATGTACTCTTATTTCATATGCTTCTTTTCTTCTATGAATAAGGGGTCCTACTGAGCCCACATTCTTCAGAACTTCTGGTTTGTACCAGAAGTTAACTCCCTAATTATAGGGCAACTTAAAACTCCAAATATTACTTCTATTACTGTGCAATTTTATACTTTAACATTTATTGTGTGAGAGCCCATTTAATGTAAAATTTTGTCAGTGACACTAATACTGAAGTATATAAAAATGGTTCAGTTATTCTACTGCTGATTAGAGACAAAAATATGGAATATTTAACAAAGAGATTGTAGAACAAATTTGGGGTACATATGATTTTTCTATATGATTTTTCTTACTACACTGAAAAAAGACTGTCAAAAATATAACAGGAAAGGCATTTCAGTTTGTCAGCAGGCTGATTGAGAAGGCAGTGATAGAGAAAAATATCAGCCTTCCTCAGTTCCTGATGCTACAATAAATTTTCAAAGGAAAAAATAGCCAGCTTGCTTCAACTAATGCAGATATGCTTCCTTAATAAATAGAATAACTATTTAGTTATACTGTACATTTCTTAAGTTTAGGGCACTTGTTTCATTCTTCTCTGTACTTACATCATTTGCAAAAGTGCATAGCATAAAATACATTCATTGTGAAGTAAAGATATTTTAAACCATTTTGGTTCAACAAGCATACAGACCCTTCCCCACCTCCCCACCCCACAATAATCATCACAAATCTCCTTTGTTCCACTTATAAAATCAAGCAGAATAAATACTACTTTAACTAGGATTAAGTCTAAACAAACTGTTCTTAAAAAATTATAGCAATACTGGATTATTTTGTAATGGACTGATAGCTCTTATCAGGCTGGGCATATCCCTATGAGCTAGAGATAATTCCAATACCAATTGTCTGAGAACTTTAAGTGAGAAATTTATTCTAACCCTCATGCATTTGGTCTGATTAGCTTCCTCCTATTCTGAACCTGAAATGATTCAGATTTTCCATATGGAAAGTTGTGAGAAGGGCTGAAAATATTGTAATGGAAGCAAATTACTATACCTGATTATAAGAAGGCAGGGGGGAGCACACATGGAAGAGAAATCCAATTTATCTAAAATGATGTGAACAGTCACATAAGAATGTTCTAAAATGATAAATCTCTGTTTCTATTTTCGGTTAAAATCATGAGTTATATATGCAAAATCAATTGGATTGAAATGAAAGAATTTCAAGGGCCAACTGTTATAGTTTCTTACAAACCTATATGTTTGTATTCTCTCAGAACCTAGATTTTCTGTACTTAAATATTTTGAGGAGTTTTCAATAATATGCCCTTTTAGATTTCAAATACATACTTCACATAATATTTAAACTGATAAATTATTTCAATAACAGAATATCATATGTATTTGAAGGAAAGGAAATATGAATAACAAATGAGAAGAGAAACAACAGGTAAATTAAACTGGTTATATGTATATGGCAACAGATTTAATTTAATTGCATGGATTTATTTTAAATTTATTTATTAATCTGGTTATATGTATATGGCAACAGATTTGATTTAATTGCATGGATTTATTTTAATCGCAAATGAATCCCACCATAGATTGTAACTAATCATCTAACATCAAGTTATTAGTATCTTGCTTGTTTTAAATTAATATTTAAATCATTTCTCAAGCCACTTACTTTTTTTTCTACTATGGGACTTATTTATTATATTAGCTTTTATTTTATGGAAATTCTATTTTGATGAACTGATTTATGGCATCAAACTTTTGATAAAATGAAAAGGAATTTGATATAAAGTAGTGTAAATATTTTTGAATAAGAACACTAATGGTTTATGTTAGATCTGCGACTGTATCTGTGGACAAACCACTTAAGCTTCAAGTAGTATGACAGATAAAGTGAAATATTTGTATATGCAAGAGTATATATCCAGTGTGTTTTGAAAAGAATACTAAAACTTCCTGAAAATAATACCCTCTTTTTTTCTTTTACAGAATCTTCAAACATATACAGTTGAAATTTTAAAAGTATGCTAGATAATTTTGCCTCCCTGCTCCTTAATAAGATGAAGAGAGGGAGAATGCATTACTTTTCTATGGCTGCTGAAACCAAGAGCACATATTATGTTATGTTGTGAAAATAATCATATTTACAAATTTCTTCTAGCCACATAAGGTAACATATTTATAGGTTAAGTGGTTTAGGTCACGGACATTTATTTTTGGCAACGAAAAAGAGAGAAAGGGGGAGAGGAATCATTCATTGTGAGAGGAAGATAAATTTTTTTGGAAGAAAAGCTCCCAAAAGAAGAAAAAAATCAATTACTAGATTCATGTACTATTTTCTTAATAACAAAAATATTTTATAGCACTCTAGGTTAAAAGAAAAAATCATTAAGCTATTCTCTTCCTATTGACAGTTGGAGCATAATTACTAACTATAGTTTAATGGGTAAATCTATAGCTTTCATCATGTGAAAACAGATTGATTTAAAGATTTATTGAAACTTTTATAATAATTAACAGCTAAAATGTCAAAGGAAAAATTGAGTTCAAATATATGTGCTTTAAAAAGAAATGAAAGGGGGTGCAAGGATAGTTCAGTGGTAGAATTCTTGCCTGCTATGTGGGAAACCCAGGTTTGATTCCTGGTCCATGCACTTCCCCAAAAACAAACAAGCAAAAACAAACAAAAAGCCAACCAACACCTACAACAACAACAACAAAAAACAATTAATCAAATGGTGCTGCAATAATGGGATACTCAGATGGAAAAAGAATGCAATATGACCCCGACATAGAGCATACAAAAAAAAAGAAGAAATAAAATACTTAAAAGTTTTCAGTAAGCCTCATTTGCACTTTAAGTGATTTCATTAAAAATTCATCTAAATGTCACTGCTTGAAAGGTAGAATTCACAATAAATTGATCGATATATTGTTTTTACTTCACTGAACTATCTTTTATGGGATCTTATTACATGGCATAATGTAGGAACTCAAAATTGCTAAGACATCTGTTAAAAACACAAAATAATTTTATGCTGATCATTTTAATAGTATTTTCTTGAGACACATATACAAATGATAATCTTTGAAATTTATTTCTAAATATTAAACACAGAATTATTCAGTTAAAATGATTTGCTTTGAATTTCATAGTTATATGAATATTTGGTTAATTAGTAAACTGAAACAAAACATAATAAAAATATTTTTCAAGGGAGTCCTTAAGTAAAAGTTATATAAGATATGTTCTTATACCAAGCTTTAGAGAAGTTATTATAATTGTTAGTAATTTATTTTGTATAACTTTTTAATCCCTAGGTCTAGTCTGTTCCACAATGTTTCAATCAAAATTCTTATATATCTCCTTTCTTTACCATCACTGCTACAGAGATGTTCTTGCATTTACTTTGTTAAGGATATTTGGCCACTGGCACAAACCTCTAATTTATGGTCATCTATCCCCTATTTTTTTCTTACTATCATTGCAAATTTTAAGATGAACAAGCATTTTTCTTTTGCTTAGATGATAATTATTTTGCAATTTATTCTTTATTTCCTGACAGACAGTGTTTAATCTCAATCCTATGCAAAATTTTCAACACCATCTTTTCCATTTAAATATTCCCCCAAGATTTCCAATGTGCAAGTGTCCACTGTTTTACATGGTATTTCGTTTAGGAAAGAATTACTAATGACATAATGTGAATGAAACTAACAAACAAAAATATCCCACTGACTCTAGCAGGCCTAAACTCAAACTGCCTCTCATAATGACACTGTCTATGTCCAAACTATCCACTGCTGAACCAGGACCTCAGTTTTCTATGCCTACAAACACTCTGTTAATTAATATAACCTCCATGTCTCTGCATCATCCAAGATCATGAGCAGTGAACAATTCCTAACATTGAACTGAACTTTGACCTTCCTCATTCTATTTTACAACATCTCTAATCTTCACGCTGAACTGTACAGCACTTAACTGATACAAGTGACTGAAAAATTAGTTTGACCTCAGAGAATGTATGTGCTATTAAAATAAATAAAAATACATGCAAAATAAAATCTAGTAAATAATAAGAACTGTGAAGGCTCTGAAATTTCACTGTACTTGCAAAATTGCAAAGTAGCCTGCCACAGTTTCATGGAAGTTTGCGCATGAGACTCCTAGGTCAGAGATTTTATCATTCATAGCAACAAAAGAAGTGAAAGTATCAACATTTTTGTATAACGTCACCCCAAGACCCAATTTCTGCAGGGTAAAATGAGAGGCGCGATTGACACCTGCATAGGCAGGGACTTATTTAACAAAAAGGAAACCCTGAGTTTTGGCATCCCAGTTTTTTTTAAATGTGCAGTAAGCATCAGTCTATTTGTTTAGCTTCATTCACGACTAAATTGGAATAATGTGATGTCATAAGCAGCATATAGTATTACTTAAATAATTAAATTTTAGTGCAAGTGATTTGTGGCCACAATTGTTTCCTATGGGTATTATCTTTCCATATTTAAATTTGTAAAAAATAACTACAAAATGTGTTCATTCTATTTCAAAATTCAACATGAAGATGAGAAATTTTGAAAATCACATTCCATGAATCATAAAATTATATCTGCTGAAACTTTTTAAGATAGTTGGGATGTCAGAGTGAATAACACTGTATTTTTTTCTACAGACATTCTTCCATAATTCTCTCAGGAGGCTAAAGTACTTGTTTCTCTTGAGCATGCTAAAAGTATATATTTAAAGAAGTTTATGATGATACAGATGTAAGTATACCCATGCCATCTCAAGACCTTATGACTTCTTTGTAGTAGCTCACATTTCTTATTTCTACCATCTCCCATTCTCTTTACTACCTTGGCTCAAATTCATGTCACAACCCTATCTTTTATTGTTGCCATATCTTTCCTGTTTTTTGTTCTAACAACTATTTCTCTACCCAATGTCTCCCGAGATAAAAAGCTTATTTTGGTCGAGCTTGTAGAGCTTGGGTTGCAAGCTCAAATAAACAGACAGTCACCTATAGTATTAAATAGAAGAAATCCCACTTTACTGTGATTTGCCAGACACTCTAGGACATTATGTTTATCTTATAAATAGAAAAAAAAAAGTGTTGTTACTCCTTTTTAGAAGCACTTGCAGCAGAAATCTGCTGTGTACAAGTGTGGCGTTCAACTGCCCAGCCAGATTGAGCATTTGTGGACATAATACTCCCAGCCATACAGAGTGTTTAGCTGCTGAGTGTGAATTCAGACTTACTGAAGATTCTACAGTTTTACTTTTTTTAAAATTTATATGAATGAACGTTTAGTAGCATTTTCTCTTTTTCTGATTTCTTTTCTTTTTATTTCTGATAACTAATCTGATACGCTTTCATTAACCATATTTTCTTATATTCAACTATATTTTGAAATATTCCTTGTTTTGGTTGGCTTATTTTGCTGGAGTGTAATTTATCAGAAATGGATTGGCTTTTATAAAGGGGATTTATTAAGGATTTATTAAATGTACAGTTCTAAGTCCATGAAAATGTCCAAGTGAAGACATCAACAAGAGTATACCTTCACTTCATAAAGGCTAATCACTTTCAGGGTTTCTCTGTCATATGGGGCAGTACATGGTGATGTCTGCTGGCCCTTTGCTCCTGGCTTTCATTGCTTTCAGCTCCTGGTTCCAATGGCCTCCTCTCTGAGCTTCTGTGGCCCTCACTTAGCTTCTCCAGGGCAAACTACAGATTTCATCTCTTTGCTTAACATCTGCAAACACCTGCATCTTGGTTTCATTTCTCTGTTACTGTGTAGGTTCTGCCTCTCTATGTTGGTTCTCCAAGCATTTGTACTTTCACCAAAATGTTTCCCTTTCAGTAAATTTATAAAGACCCACCTTGAATGGGCAGAGCCACAAATTGCATGCAAGTAATCTAATCAAAAGTTCATACCCACAACTGGATGGGTCACATCTCCTGGAAACAACCTAATCAAAAGATTCCACCATTCTGCCCTACAAAATTGGATTAGGTGTAAAAGAAGATGGCTTTTCTGTACTACATAACAGTTTCAAACCATCACACTCTAATTAGCTAATGCACTAACACTGCAATATTTTTTATGCTTTAATCTCTACTGCCTTTGGTGACAAAGAACAGAGCATGTAAAAAATATTGACATGAGCTGTGAATGAATGAAACTGCTGACTTCTATATCACTTTCTATTGGACTCATTGAGATGTACAATGCTAACTAATTTTAATTCATGATGTAAATTTGTCAGCTATTTTAGTGTGAAGTCAGCAAAATATGTTTCATAACATGGCTTTTCAAGAAAACTAGGACATAATCTACATGTAAATAATTTATTCAGTTCATGTTTAAGAAATATGTATTCCTACATGTTAAGAAATACATATTTCCTACGAGATCAATGAAAAAATCCCCTTCTTCACTGCACATGAAACACTTAACACAGTGTTTGCATTACGGGGAGTCTTTTTTTTTTAAATATTTTTATTGTCAATCCTTAACAAACATACATATAAACATTCCTGACACACAAACATGCTATACATGGGCAACAATCAGTGGCTCACAATATCATCACATACTTGTGTATCCATCAAAATGATCATTGTTTTGAACATCTACATCTCTCTAGCAAAAGAAAGAAAAAAGAAAAACTTACCCCTCCCTCTAATTTGACCACTACTATTTCAATCTACTCATTTACTTTAACCTTTGTTTCCCTTATTATTTATTTATTATGGAGAGTTTTTAATAAACTTCAGTTCTTTTCTTTTTTATACACATTCCTAGACTTGAACTCGTATTCAGGCAACAGAAAGCAACCAATCTCCTTTAACCAGAATTCTGAAAATTGTCATCACTTTATGTCATTATCTGTTATTTTTTGCGCAGTTGGCTACCATCCCTGATATTGCTATGCCCTGAAACTAATTTCTAGTTGCAAAAGTATTCAGACAGTTGAAAAAAATTTTCAAAAGTTGCAAATGCATATAGAATGTACAAGATTTTTGCTGTGGAAATAAAAGACTTATGTTTAACTAAAGTCTTGTTTCAACATATAGAGGCTAGGTGATTTAAAAGCATTTTTTTTAATTTTAACATTGTGAGAGCCTTGGGTAATTACTTAAAACAATCGAATTGTTTCTTTATTTCTGTAGTGGAAATGCCAGGAAACATAGGTTTTAGTCTGCCAAAGCTGCCAGAATGCAACACACCAGAGATGGATTGGTTTTTAATAAGGGGATTTATTTAATTAAAAATTTATAGTTCTTCAGAGGAAAGGCAACTAACTTTCATCTGAGGTACTCTGTTACACGGGACAGCACACAGCAATGTCTGATGGCTTTTTCTCCTGTTTCTGAGTTCCAGTGACTTTCCTGGGGTGATCTTGTCTGCATTTCCACATGTCCAGGCTGAGCTGCTTGGGCTGTGCTGTGTTGAGCTCCCTTCTGACCTCTCTCTTTTAAACCTCCAGATAATTAAATGAAACCTCACTCATTGTGGAAGGCACTCCTCTTAGCTGACCACAAATGTAGTCAGCTACAGATGAATTTCACATACTGATTATTTAAGTCTGCAGGAACAGAACAACGGGGTATTATCATCTGACCAAGTTGACACCTGAACCTAACTATCACAATATATAATAAGACTTTTGCAACTAAGTATTTTTAAGAATTTAGCACAATTACTGATTCAGAGATTTGATCAATAAATAACAGCTTTCCTCAGCAATGGGAGAAGATAATTAAATATAGGCAAAAGTCTTGCCTTTTGTCCCCAGGAGTTTGGGGTATGAAGACATTTGCCTGACTCTTGCCCTAAGAATCTTAAGACATGCTTCTTAGAACCTCTTTTGTGAACAAAAGACCCTCTCACAGTATACACAAACAAAGCCAAAATCCCATATTTTACAATTAAGGTGACCACATATGTGATCATATAACATTTGATGAAAGAAAAGGAGATATTAAAATATGTAACAGGACATGGAAGGAAACTTTTTAAGTGATACAGAGAGTTGGATAAGATAAAGACTCAAAACTAAGGATAATAAATAAAATAAATACTGTCACAGTCTGAACATTGGTACTAGAAACATTCTTAGTTTTATTATTTTGGGATAGAACCTACAGCTGTTTGTCTATAAATACCCATTACTCATCTTCGGTTATATATAAAAGGCCTAGAGTCTTATATGAAAGAAGATATTTTAAAAGGAAGTTGTAAAGTTGAGAATGCAGCATCATTGATCTCCATTCTCTATGGGATCTTTGTACTCTCCCTATGACAAATAAAAGGTAAATTTAAAATTACTTGGAAATGTTGTAAGGTGCTTGCTGAAAGACAAAACATACATCTTGTTCTCAACTCCATGCCTGCTGAGCTGCAAACCTGGCATGCATCTTCTGATTTGTTTCATGGGCAAGCATAGAAGTGTTCTTGCCTTTTGTCCCCAGGAGTTTGGGGTATGAAGACATTTGCCTGACTCTTGCCCTAAGAATCTTAAGACATGCTTCTTAGAACCTCTTTTGTGAACAAAAGACCCTCTCACAGTATACACAAACAAAGCCAAAACATTTCCAAGATATCAAGGGCTATTTATCAGAATACCTTTTTTTCAGTTAAATGTATAGAATGACTGTCTCAGAAAGAATCACAGGGCTTTTGTCTAATGAAGTATATTGTCATTCAATATATGAAGCTCATGGAATTTTAGAGGTATTATAACATCTTGGCCTAAAAGATTCAGAGACAATCCAGCACAAAAATAGGTCTTTGGACCAGCTACCTACTATAAGCAGAAGGAGACCCAAATAAACTTTTAGCTGCAAATGCAGGCTATTTCTAACAGGAAAAGAAAGGATGACTCATAAATTAGAACAAAAAGCCCAGAGTCTGGAGCCAAAAGATGCAAAAAATCTTTCCCTGGGAAGAGGAACAACTCTTAATCAAGGAATTAGCAACATGTGTCCAGTATTTGACTTCAGCATTGCCACAAACTAATGACTGTTTTTTGTCTAACATCCCCTAATCCACTGCCTTTTAAATGGAAATATCTATTGCAATCATATATGATCGACTCCCTATTGTGTGTAGGGCATGTGGAAGGTAGATGATTCTTTATTTCACAAGTCTTTTGATAGAAACCACACATTAGAACCACGCTGCAGGAGCCTCATCAATATCTGACTTGATTTAGACATGAGATCCTGGAATAAGAGAAGATAACACACTAAGATGAGATGCTGCAGTCATGGGAGCTATGAAACATGTAAACAATTTGTAACCACATGGCAAGCTATGCAAGATTCAAAATGATCACACAAATCTTTGACATTCCTGCCATTGAGTTGTGCTAATTCCCGGCCCCTTTAATCTGGGCTGGTTTGTGACTTGTTGAAGTAGTAGAATGTGGCAAAAGTGATGCTATGACAGTTTCTGGCCTAGCCTTTAGCAGAAATACCTGTTTCTGCATTGGTATTTCTTGGAGCCCTCAGCTTTCATGTAAGAAACCCAAGTTACCCACTGGAAAGGCCACATAAGAAACTCTGGGACTACACAGAAAAGAAGATGAGACCAATAGAGTCTAGTCTTCCAACCCAACCATTCTCAGCAAAGCTCCAGGCTTCAGGAGAGTCAGTTGTTAGCTAAATACCACCTGCTGACATTGGAGAACACCAAGTGAAGCTGGAAAATTGCTCAGTTGAACAGGCCTACATTCCAGCCCTGCCCTATTTACTGACATGCAAAATTGTGAGATGTAATAAAACAATTGTTAAGTCAGAAAATTTTAGAAAGTTTATTATTCAGCAATGTATCACCAAGTATCTGTTAAATGCTCTAAATAAATATAGTATTGATTGTTTTACAGCACTAAATAAGAGCTTGTAAATGAATATTTTATTTAACTTTTATAATATCATCTTCAACTTACACTTGAAGAAACTGAGGCTAAGGGATGAGGGTCAGCAAACTACAGCCTCAGGCCAATGTGGCCTTCAAAGACTGAAATATTTACTATCTGGCCCATCAAAGAAAAAGTTAATTGGCCTCTTTCTGAGAGGTCAACTTGATGAGAGCCATTTACATGTTCACAAAGCATAATCTTGATTTTTCTGTTTCCTTGTATATTTTCTCACTAAAACACTCTATGAAATATGAAATGAGTGATTAAATCCTGTGTAATTGTTTTGGAGTATAAGTTCCCTAAAGCTTATACCTTGTTATTCAGAGAATAATAAGGACTAGTCCTTAATGTAGTGAGAATATGACTTACTAATAGGTTTCATAAATAGAGGAATAAATAGGAAAAAATAGGATCTGAAAAGCTAAAGACAAAATATCAAGGAAGATCAAGCTAATTATGTACATTAGAAGTTTAAAAACAGAAATTCTCTAAGATCCTGAAAATTGTCTTGTTTTTTTAAAATAGAATCTTTGACTTTTTAAAATTATTATGAGTCTTCCGTATTATTGTGTCATAAGAATTAAAATAATACTGATGGATTTTACACAGTACAAGCAAATGAAGTACTTAAAATTTTAGGTTTGGCCACAGATCTTTCAAAGTTTTTCAAATGACATGAAATATGCCATTACCCATGGTTACCATATAAAATGCATTGAAGCTGTTAATATAACACCTAAATACACCCTCCTATAGCTCAATATTTATAAAAAATAATACTATTACATTAAATTCTTTCCTGTTTCTCCCTGTTTTCTCCTTAAATCCTAAACCTGTAAACCTCCCCTTTCTGTCTTATTAATTCATTCTCTTTAATCAGAAATAATGCTTGTACAATTAGTGATGGTGGCAATTTAGAATCCGACATCACTGCCAAGTCTAAAATCATGTTGACTAAGGAGTTTTGTCTCATGTATTTATTACAGAAATCTGTAACCATTTTTTAATGAATAGCTTACCCTTGTATCTTTCTCTCTGGAAGCCATACTAACTCAACCTTCTCACTTATTCTTTTGTACATAGCTTCAAATAGTCCTTAGAATTGGCATCAAGACTCATTTCACTTTAAGACATACTTGGCAATAACTTGACAGAGTGCAGTCCCCTTTGTTTCATTTCCCATAGCTCTCTTATAAATAACTTTACATATTTATCTACAAAGATACTAACTTCTTGAGAGCAAGAGCTTAATATCGTCATCTTTATTTCTCTAGTGCATAACACTGGCTGGACACCTACCTAATGATTCATAAACATTTATTGAATGAATGGCATGATATTTAAGACATGATCTGTTACTACTAGAAGTGCAATACTTTTTATACATGGAATCCATAAAATAGCACAGATGAGATTTTAAAGGAAAATTATTTGAGTGATTTAATATTACACATATTTTCCAAATGGAATAATTTCAATGTTCAATAGTGACAACATCTAACATTTCAAAACCACCTTGCATGCATGCATATTGCCTTGTTACTAATAATGACCCACTACTTATAGTAATCCTTAAGGTAAGCATCCTTAAGTGTAATTTATGACAGTAGCAGATTCTATCACATCAGCACGAAAAGATAGTAATTACAAAGTGAATCAAGAAGATTGTTATTAGACTACCATGTAGATTGCACATTTTGTTATTTTATGAAACTCATCATCTAATGACTCCAACGAATTGCATTGCATTTATACTAACAATTAGGTATTGGAATCAATATTTTGAGCAAAGACTGTTGTACAGTTGGAAATGTTTGATTAGTAAGACATGAATCCATTTCAAAGGAACCAGGTAAAAATATTTATAATGAACAAGCTTACATCTGGGGAGAGAAGAATTAGGCACACCTTACACTGTTCAAAAAAATAAACAATTCAGCCTATCCTAGTGGTTTGAATGTAATATAAGAAAAGCTTTCAAAACTGTTTCATAGGACCATAGGGGCTGAGAAGGCAGAGTTCTTGCTCGTCTTTCTAGACACCTGGGTTTGATTCCCGGTGCCTGCCCATGGAAAAAATAAACAAATAAATAAATAAACAGAGTCATTACAAGTTTCCTACTTTTGTAAACCTAGATGAAAAGGGATCATTTTGTGATTTTAGTGGAGTAAAGTGTGTATATGTGTGCACATACACACGTGTGTGGTTGATTCAATTCATAAGACCAATTTATTTACAATTTTATCTTTATTTGGGGAAAATCATACACATACATTACAAATATCTCCACATTCTATTCTACACCATTACATAAATATTAAAGATCAAACTTGTAAATTAACTCCTTTGAATTTATCTCAGTTTCATTACCGTCATCATCCCTAAGGATAAAGGGATGTAAAACTGTTGAACTATACGTTATGTTTAGGTGAAATAGTGTGCGTAAATAAAATTCTTCAGCAATTTCCTGCAATTTTTTGAAAGTTGAGTATATTCAGCATGAATGCACTTTCAAAAAAAGCATGAAACTGGGAAATATACAAATATGTAAGAGTTGGATGTAGAAAAGTATATGAATGAGTAATGAATATGTATTGCATCAAAGTTTTACAGTCCTTATATCACATTCACTTTTCATCTTTAAATAGCTCTGCTCTTTCCTTGTAATGTTATTAGTGAGTAAGATAAAAACAATGGGAGGGATGTAATTTAGTGGAACATAGGCCTTTTTATTGATACAAGTGAGACAGTTTCAAACCCCTAGATCGGCCCCTTTTCCTATTTCTATACACAATTGTATATTACCACATTTAGCCACATGTTAAAAGCAGGAACACTTGATTTTTGTTTTTTAGGTGTACTCTCTAAACCAGGAGACTTTTTAAAAAGTACTACAGCAGTTACATTTTCTATTATTGTATAAAGTATTCCCCCAAAATCCAGCAATAAATTTAATACAAGAGAAGAATTGGTATTTTCTCAAAAAATTAACATGTTAATTTCAAACAAACTGAATTCCAAACATTTGCTTTCAGAATATCAATGATAAAAAGTGATCAACTCAGTATATTAGTGAATTTCCAGTACTTTAAGTTGTGGAAAAACAGAATATTCTAAATAGTTTCTGATTTAGAATCCATTATGTATAAAATTGTATAATGTTCAATAAATACTTGTAGTCATAGAACCCCTGAACACAATAGTCCTTTATTTAAAAATGTCTAGCTCTCTGGGAATTCATGCAACATGTAAATATAAACAAAGAAATCCTTATTTTCTAATACATGATAACTTTGCATTTTAAAACTCTGCAATTATTAATTTCAAAGCTCTACAAAGAATGAGGGATTTGATCAAGGTTCTATTTTTTTCATCTCTTCTCAAATAAGTATATCCATTTGAAGAGAAGGAGTATTAACTCTAGATTATAAAGTAACATCTCCATCCAGAGTTAAGGAAAACTGTTGCTGTGTCAACAATTTTTATGAATTTCTAAAGGCAAATTTATCTATTATTTTAATCATCTCCATATTGTTTGTCAGAAAAAAAGCTTCAATTTCTTCCTATTGAAACAATTTAGGTAAAACTCAAGATTAAAATGCAGCTTCAACAGGATGAAGAAGACCAGATCTGATAAAGGAAGCAATTATAATTTGGTGTCTGAAAATAGGAATTGTTGGAAACAGGAAGCATATAGATCTTTAAAAATTGCAATCAGAAAATGCAAATAGAAATTAAAAATATAAGAAAGCATAATCAAGTTTCTTTGGGCAATATCAAAAAACACTTATCTAGGCATTTGATGAAGAAACATCATTCAAACACATTGCATGGAGAAGAGTAAAACCCATAGATTAAGGCACTCTCTCAAAGGGGATGAACTAAAAAATACCTAAATGTACCTGCCATATCTCTCTCCGTTCACAATTGTTGCTACTCAAATAATACCCCGATGGCCAGACTGTACTTTTCCTAAGAGCAAATTGTTTTGAGAACTATGATTACATAATGTACACCTAGAGAAATGCCTCATCTCATTCTTTTCCTATCAAAATTCTGATAACATTTTTGTCCTTCAGTAAAAGAGGAAAAACAAAATTGTTTTAGGAAAGCAGCATGGTCAGCTGTTATCCACTATGACTAAGCTAAAATATGCACGTTTTATCTGAGATCTTTTTCACGAAATACTGTACAAGGAGAAGGGTCTATACTTTTTAAGTGTATTAGGAATTTCTCTAAACAGTGCGCAACACATTTTAATTGATATAAAGAGCATATTGAAAATTTGAAAATGCAAAGATTTTGAGAGATATTTAGTACATACCAGTACTGGGTTATTAATAGGGTAATGGGGCAAAAAGTAGGTGTTCTGGTTTGCTAGCTGCCAGAATGCAGCACATCAGAAACAGACTGGCTTTTAATAAAAGGGGATTTATTTTGTTAGTTCTTCAGAAGAAAGGCAGCTAATTTTCCACTGAGGTTCTTTCTTATGTGGGAAGGCACAGGATGGACTCTGCTGGTCTTCTCTCCAGGCCTCTGGGTTCCAACAACTTTCCCTGGGGTGATTTCTTTCTGCATCTCCAAAGGCCTGGGCTGAGCTGCGAGTGCTGAGATGAGGAATGTCGAGCAGATTGGGCTGTGCTACCTTGTGCTCTCTCATTTAAGCACCAGCCAATTAAATCAAACATCATTCATTGTAGCAGGCACACCTCCTAACTGACTGCAGATGTAATTAGCAACAAATGAGGTTCACGTACCATTGGTTCATGGCCACAGCAACAGAACTAGGTGCCTTCACCTGGCCAAGTTGACAACTGAATCTAACTACCACAGTAGGTAATTATTCACTTAAAATTTCATCATCTTTCTTACACCACTAGACCACATTTTTCTGGCCCAATTGCATCTATCTAGAACCATGTGCCTGGTTTTCAGTAGGGGAATATCAGTAGAAGCGATGTATGTCACCTGCAATTTGAAGTGCTGAAGTGTGTAATGCCTTCTGCGTGGATGGTGTTTTTCTGATGTGTCAGGCATAGAAGATAGAGTAGAAAACTCTAAATTCCCAGATGTCTGAGCCCTAGGATCAATGGAGTCTTTTTGTTCTTGAAATAGAGCTTGGAGCAGAACTTACTTTCATTTCTCACTGATCCCTACCTACTGGACCACGGCTCGAGGAAAATGTAAACTTTTTTTTTCTGTAAGTGCACCTAAGATTTTATATTTGATTGCTAACAAGAGTGAATCTAGCTTAACAGAAATTATGAATCATATATAAGTTTTGTCAAATGAGAAATAAATAAAATATAAGGCATTCACTTAGCAATTGTTTAGAAGTTGGAAAGGACATACTTCTGGAAGGAGGACGATCCATGCTATGCTATTGAATATCAAGAGACCATGCAAAATTGTAATGCGTGTTAACTTGTCAGCCCACTTACCTACTGACTTGTTATTTCTCGGGAAAGTGGTTGGAAAGAATTTGCATATTACATTGTTTTGGCCACTTTTACAGGCCCTTTGGTAGGTTTTATGAGAAAGAAATGGGATTTGGAAAAGAATTGGATGGTTGCAAATGGAAATAAAAGGAAATAGAGTTCCTAAATTAGGAGAGGAAAATGGTTGAGAAAGCTAAATACCTAAAGACAAAGGTTATAAGTAAAAGTGGCCGAATAAAATTTATGAGTTTTAACAAGTAGTTCAGTCTTAGTGAAAAGTTAAAACTAAAAGTGTAGGGGGTTTGCAGATGGTTCAGTCATAGATTTCTCGCCTATCACTGGGGAGACCCAGATTAGATTTCCAGCCCATGCACTTTCCAAAAACAAACAAGCAAACAAACAAAACAAACAAACAAAAATTTAACAAATGGTGCTGCAATAACAGATACTCACATGGAAAGAGAATGAAATGTGACCTGTGCCATAGAGCACATCCCCCCCAAAAAAGAAAAAAAAGTAGAAGTTTAACCTTTTGTAGCCTAAATTCTTGAAGATGATTGTATAAAGATATAATGTTTACAATGTGACTGTGTGGTCATGAGAATCTTGTGCCTAATGTTCCTTATATCCATGATATGGACAAATGAGTAAAAACATATGGATAAAAATAAGTAAATAAATAATGGGGTACAAAAGGTAAAATAAATTGGGTAGATGGAAACACTAGCGGTCAATGAGAGGAAGGGGTAAGGTCTTTGATATGTTTGAGTTTTTTTTTTTTTTTCTATTTATTTCTTTTTCAGGAGTGATGCAAATATTCTAAAAATGATGTTGAATACACAGTTATGTGATGATATTATGAGCCACTGATTGTACATCATGTATAGAAAGTATATGTGTGAAGATTTCTCAATTAAAAAAAATTTAAAGTGAAACTTTTTACCCATTTTTTTTTCAGATATCCTAAAGACAGCTATTATTTAAATGAGAGAAAGAGTATGAGGGAAGAAATAAATAACCATTTATCAGATAAGGTTGTAGATTTCAAAAGAGTCCCAGATTTTACTCCTCTCTATATGTGTTTTCCTTTGTAATTTTGTCCTGTCACACTTCCCATCTAAAGTGGAGACTTTCGCCGCCTGTCTTAAAGCTGCATTTTGAATTAAAACTTACTTTCGCCAAAGAGACATTAGCAAATGTTATGCAATCAGAGGCTGTAAAGAAATTGTGCATTGGAACTGTCCAGGAATAAATCCAGTTTGATTGCTATTTAAAGCATATTCTTTGGTATACTAAAATTGCTGCAGTAAGAAAACCCATTCACACGTAAAAGCAAAAACACCTTTGAGGCCAATGGGTTTGCGAACATTTGTTATAAACAGAACGATGGACGTTGCCTAGGTTTCGTTGTTTGGAGCAGAAACAATTAGTCTTATAAGTGTGGGGTAAGTGTAGGGATGGCTTTATTTTTAATTGAGCCAGATATTGCTAACCAACATCTCAGTAGGGATTTTCAGATGAGAAATGTTAGTCACATAATTTTGTGTTGGTTTAGTGAATTTAAACTTCACTCTGAGTGAATTTAACATTACTCTGAGAAAGCAAGGAACTATTTTTTATTATATTTAGCAGAACTTTATGGGAGATATAGTTCTACTTGCATAGTTTTGACAGGGTTGAGGAGAGATGAAAACAGGGAATTACCCTTTCTTTCTGCTGGGGATGTCATGGGCACAGCCAGCAGCCATCTCCCCACTTTTAACTAAGCCCTCTCCCCCTTTTCTATTGTATGCATATTGTATGTTTCAATATGTTTCCATTCCTCAGCCCAGTGGGTGATATTAGGTCTAATGGAATGGACTGACCATACCTTAAACTTGAATCAGGAACAATCAGACCCAGATGCTTGTCAGGGCAGAAAATCTCAGTTGGGTACTAGGTTATAAAATATCCTACCAACGGGCAGCACATATGTCTCCAACAGGAATTGGGGCATGCTGAGCCACTATCCACCAACCCTGACGCAGGCAGTTGACCGTTTTGGGACACCAGCCACAATGTGATTTCTTCCCCTGCTCTTTTGGAAACCTTTGTGCTGTGTAAGTGAAAAAGTGGTCATTTGCTGAAAGTTTCTGCTGTGCCTGAGACTGTATTTACACATACAGCAACTTGCATCAAAGATTTTGTTGCAATTGCATGGGGAATGTATTGATTTTTTGGCCATCCTTTTCATCATTTTGCATTTCTTGTGTACGGGAATATTTTAGTCAACACAGGACTCAGTTTTTTGTGCTAAGCTGAAGGGTCACCCCTGCCTTACCAGCCTGGATAGAGACACTGACCTGGGGCTGGGGTACTTGGGTATACTGTCTCCATCTTCTGGAAGGAGGGCAGAAATAAATGGGACTTTGAAAACTCCCCTCACCCACACCCCATGAATCCCAGACATGGGATGTTTCTATGCTAAGATCAAAGAGGTTACGGCTTCTACCACCCAATGTTCCAGCATTTTCCTGGAACTCCTATACCAGGTGACATAAAAAACAAGCATCTTCCATTAGGGAAGGAAGAGGAGCAGACCCTGCTAGAAGTAAAAGTGATCATTTCAGTTACCTTGTCTCTAGGAATTTTAGAACTTTGAACTCCATTCTAGTTATAGATTTTGCCATCCAGACCTCTGCCAAATGATCCCTCTGGCAGAAAGAGGGAACCATAGGAATTCACAGACCTCTGGGATTTTGGATCAAGAAGTTCTCAAATGCAGCCCATTGCTACTCTCCCTCTCTATAGGCAACTTCTGGCATGCTTTTGGGCTTTATTGGAAAAAGAAAAGATTACTTACAATTCCTCACCACAAACCAAGAGACGAAATGTTAGAAAGCAGTTCTCCCATGCTTCTATGTTAGAAAGAACATTGTACTTGAAGGAGAACAAATGTTTATCCGATTGAAGAGAAGAAAAGAGTGTATTCTCAGTTTTGTAAGAGTGGGCACCAGCCACCATTCTGTGTTAAGCTCAGTGCCCGCACTTACAAAACAATGAATACATTCTTTTCCTCTCCACAATCAGATAAGCGTTTATACTCCTTCAGGTACAGCATTCTTTCTCACTACTTTGAGTGCTCAGAGCTGCTCAGTGTTAGAGCTATGAAATGACATGTTGGAGCTCTCAACTTCGAATCTGCTTTGGAGAAGCAGCATGACGGAATCAGATAGTCACTGGGCATCTCCTAAGTGCCAATTACCGGGGGTCTTGTTTACTCAAGAGTGAAGCAGAAAAGAGGTGCTGAGGACAGGCCCTGCTTGCAGTGGCCATCTGCTGAGTCCAGAAACACAAGCAAACCAGAGCCACCTGGCAGACAGAGGGGAATTGTAGAGGCCCTAGGACTGACAGTCTGGGCTTGACACCCTGAGCCCTGAAACCTCTCTACCACATGTGGGCCATGTCCAGGCTTCCAGGACTGCACAGTTACTGACCTTTCTGGGGGTGCGGATCAGCACTAGGGATGGGACAGCAGGGATGGGCCAGCGATGGATTTGGGTGAAGGGCCAGGCTGCCTGCCAAGTGCAGAAACCAAGTAACTTAGCTGGATGGCTTCTGTTGACATGCTTTTGGTTATAGTGGGTTGTGAAAAGGGAAGAGGAAATCAGGAGGAAAAAGCTAAATTCATGTTGAACACGGTCAACCACATGGTCAAGAAGGGATTAGAGATAAAACAAGGAGGAGACAGGCAGAGGCAAGATAGAGAAACATGCTGGGCCAAAGGGAATATAGGAGCAAGGAGGGCACAGGACCCAGCAGGGTGTTACCACTGTGGGAAAACTGGTCATTCCAAAAGAGGATGCCCTAATTTAAAGAAACAAGTTTAGAGGGTACTCCTAATGAATTCTGAAAATTAGGGAGGCAAAACCTCCTAGTCTCAAGAGCCAACCAAGAGCCTCTGGCAAATCAAAAGGTGGGCCCATATCAGGAAGAAATTATATTTTTGGGAGAAACTGGGGCAGCTCAGTCTTCTGCAATTCATCCCAAAGGGAATCAGATTATCAGTAGCTCCCTCACAGTTTCAGGGGTACAAGGGGGAAAATTTAAAGTCCCCATTTTCAATCCTACTTATATCTATTGGGAAGATAACCAAGTTATAATCTCCTTGACATACATTCCAGAAGCTGGGAGTAACTTGTTGAGAAGGGACCTAATAATACCCATGGGTATTATTCACGTCTATTGGGCATGACCCCAAACTACTAAATAGAAGGCCAGTGAGAGTGTTGCAGCATCTGTATAAAAACAGTCATTGCCAGTCAGGACTTGGAGGGGCAGGGAAGGGATGCATTAGAGGAAAAATGGCTTCAGAGGCATTTTTGCACAGAGGCCAGGGTCTGAATCAGGAGGCCTTGGACCAGGAAAGCGGACCCACCTATGCACTTGGAGAAGGTGGGTTTGCCCTGAGGGCAGAGGATGGGCCTTTTACCTTGTGGTGGAGGAATGGTGCCGTATTAGGCTTTGGAGAGAGAGCTGAGCACGATCCTTGGGAATTGGGGAGAGCCTGGCTGCCACCACATGGAGTGCCTGAGCTTGTGCCCCTGAGATGGCAGAAAGCCCAGGTGCTACCTTGATGCTGGGAGAAGGTGGAGCTGAGAAAAAGGTGGTCTCCCCAATGTCCCCCAAAGTTGCATTCAGAGAGAGACAGGCCTCTGTGCAAGCCCTTTGGAAAGGGTGGGTCTGCCAATTTCTAAAGCCCCAAAGCTAAATGACTCTTAGATTTTAAAACCTAATGAAGTTTGCCCTGTAGGTTTTCGAAACTGTTTGGGTCTGGTGACTCCTGTGTTCCTTCCACTTTCTCCTTATGTAAATGGAATATGTATCCTATGACTGTCCCTCCTTTGTATGTTAGCAGCAAATAACTTATTCTGAATTTTACAAGTCCAGAGCCAGAGGAGAATTTTGCCTTAAGACAGACCATGCCAGTAGCTGACTTTGCAAAGGACCTCTTCCTTAAGAATTATATACTGGCTTAGTTCTCTACTCTGTCATCCCTCAGGCACCATGCCTTGCCAGCCCAGACTAACTCTTGAATTTGCCGCCCATCAATACCAACCCAGCAGTTGGGTCCTCATCAAATAAAATCATGGAAAGAGTACAAACCCCAACCAGCCTAGGAAGGATGTTGACAACTGAAATGCCCATCTGGACCACAGAGAAAGGCTGGACTCACTACACTCAAGTGAAAGGACCAATACTTAAGCCAGACGATAAGTACCCAACAACACAGTCTGATTCCTGGGAAGTAACTCCAACTTCTGATCCTTTAAAATCACATTAAAGAGACAATAGTTTGGAGGGTAAAAGGAGTTTTTAGATTTGGCATTTGGATTTTTACTTTAACATAGTTAATAACAACTCTGGCTAAAGGAAAGTCTTACCCAAAGTACACAGGTAAGGGACCTGAGGCCCGATTTAAAAATGAGAATAAGCCAGTCATAATGTTCCAAACTGGGAATGCAACAAGCCCTTTCAAATTGGTAATGAATGTTTAAAGCCCCGAACTGTACAGTTTGATAAAAGGCAACTCAGCAAACTCATCAAGAAGGAGTGAAACAAAAGAGTTTAGGCAAAGGCTTTATTTCAGGGAAAAATGGAGCCACCTGGGTAGTGTTTCAAGAAAAAAAGAAAAATGACTGCTCTGAGGTGGACAAAGGGGATAGTTTTTAGGGCTCAGGGTTAAGAAGTTGGGGGAAAGGGTTAAGTAAGTCTCTATTGGCTAGTTTTCAGAAATAGGGGGCTAAGTTTGGAGTTGGCAGCTTTCCATTGGTGAAGTTTAAAATTTAAATGCTGCCTTAATTATGCAGGGTTTTAAATGCTGAAGGGTGTATAATAAATAAGGGGAGTTTACCCAAGAATGTATTTGCCAGAGAGCAGAGGCTGAGTAATGGGAAATTATTGCAAGAAGGCAGCCAACTGAGGGAGGTTGAAGGAGATGCTGGGCTGAGGCAGTTTGGGGAAAGAAAGGCTTTCTAAAATATTTGCCGGGGGTAGGTTACATCCTGGGGGGAAGGAGTCCTGTCTTCCAGGACTAACATTTGATGCTTGGCAAATGGTAAACTGCAGAGGCTTAACAAATCAATGCAACTGAGTGGGGAAAACAAGTACTTGTGTCCAAAACCAGTAGGTGAGTGCTACAGTTGAGCCTCTTTGCCCTTCCTGGAATGATGTATGATGGACTACCCAATTTCAAAGATGAACATGGGATTAATTCAGTGTAACCTGGTGGTGATAACCATCAAGAAAGGAGACAAACATCCAGCAGAGGGCTGCAGCAGAGATGCAGTAATGGCTAATAGAAAATATGGGGTAGTGGCAGACCTCACTGGAAAAAAACCCTCTAGAAAGTGTCAGGATACCGTTAGTCCTGTCCCTAACACCAATAACACCTCTCCAATCAACTCTTAAATAGCACCTAAAGACACTCAGCTAAAGGTTAATTCCCCAATGCAGAATAATCCCAAAGTTATCAGGGTGGACAGAACAGAAAATTTGGAGCAAATCAAAGGTGTAGAGACAGGGTGCAGAGCTACAAATGCATGAGTGTAATGGATCAAAATACAGTCCAGAGTCTAGACAAAAGCAATCGTTATGCTTGATCAAAGGCTGACCTACGGCTCTTGTCATGTTCTTTCCAATGGGTATGGAGGAACATGAAAAGGACTTCAAGGACTTTTTTAGAATACTATTCCTGGTGAAAATGTAGTATGTTGTCTTTTCTTTTCCCTCCAGTCAGGGATGGAAAAGTCAAGGCCATACCAACTTCTCACCTTGGTTCAGGAAACTACTCTGCCTGTCTCTCCAGATGTGGAGAAGGACTCCAGGACCTTGTGACCATGGTCTCACATACCCAAGCATGGGATGTGACTGAGGACAGTACTGGCAATTTCTCCAGTTTACCCACACCATAGGCGGGCCTTTGGTGATACTGTGGAAAGGGCATCCTCTGACCAGTTGTACCCAAGAAGAGGAAGGAGACTTGTGCGCTGGTCCAATTGGCCATCTCATTCACCCTGACATTTGAAAAGGAGGAGAATCAAGTTACTTTTGACAGTACAGGGGTGCCAAAAGAAATTCCAGATGAGTTTAAGGCTACAAATCAAGTAGCTGCAGGATTTGAGTCATCCTTACTCTGGTGGGTCACCATCAACAAAAAATGTGGATTGGATTAATCAGCAAAGATTTATCAATTACACCAAGGATGCAGTTGAAGGAAGAGCAGAATAGTTAGATGTTACTAGCTAAATGACAGGAGAATAGGATGGCCCTAGACAAGATGTTGGTTGAAAAGGGAGCTATTGCTTTATGATAAAGAGTAGTTGTCACACATTTATCTTCAATAACACAGCCCCAAATGGAACTATCATCAAAGCTTTACAAGGTCTAAGGGCCTTATCTGAAGAATTCATGAAAAATTCAGGCATTAATATGCCCCTCATGAGATAGTTAAAAAACTGGTTTTGGGGATGGAAAGGGGTGGCACTGTCCATGCTAACTTCTTTAACCATTGTAGCTAGGGTACTCACAGCACTTAGGTGCTGCATTAATGCATGTGCCCAAGGGTTAGTTCAGAGACTCATCAAGAACCCTCTTAAAGAGGAAGATCCCTATGATGAAGAGTGCAAAAAGGTTATAATCAGGTTTAATTAAAATATGAAAACTAAAGATTTAGAAAGAAAGTGAGGAGATTTATAAAAATTAAACTAAGCTTAGCTTTCATACAAGGTAATGGAGGCCGGGGAAGGGGAGGGCCCCTGATGCAAGCCTAAAACTTGTGTCAAATCCCTAATGGCCAGGGTCATTAAAATGTAAAGCATAATCAAAGGGGGGACTTTGGTGGGAAGTTCAAATTAGTTAGACTATTTGGATAGGCTATAATCTCTGGAATATCCAATCAGCAGAGAAACATGGGAGGGGGCTGTGAACTAGGCATACCTATAACCATTGTCACATTCTATTGTTCGGTGCACCAGCCACCATTTTGTGTTCAGCTGAGTGTCTGCTCTTGCAAAAATGTGAATAAATTCTTTTCTTCTCCACAATGGGATTAGTGTTTGTTCCCTCTTTCTAAACATTCTACAAATCTTGTTTAATGTGCAAAAATTTCAGAAACTTGTCCACTCTTTCAACTAGGCCAGTTCTCAAGTTTATC
This sequence comes from Tamandua tetradactyla, assembly GCF_023851605.1. Taxonomy (NCBI): domain Eukaryota; kingdom Metazoa; phylum Chordata; class Mammalia; order Pilosa; family Myrmecophagidae; genus Tamandua; species Tamandua tetradactyla. Next base: position 150,957,513 of record NC_135330.1, read on the forward strand.
TATTCAGTTGATAATTCTGAAAAATGAGATAACACTGTGCAGAAATGCTTCATGGAATCCCTCTAAGAGGCTTGTCTCCCTCAAGCGAAAAATAGGTTTGCTTTCTGTCTGTTATACAAATGATAAATTCTTTACAACAGACTTCCTCAGCTGTGGTACAATTAATTTCTTGCATCTAGGTTGATCATATCATTCATTTTTCAGCTAACGGCATTTTGGCCATACCATATGGTGTTGAAGACTAAGAACTTCATTAGTCTTTAATTTATGTACTGGCATTGATCAAAAGTTATACAATAAAATAAATTCCATTTATGAAAATAATTTTTCCAAGTTTCATTTGCAGTAATATTTAAAGAACCCTCTAGTCTGGGTTCTTTAAGAGATAAAAGAGATAAAAATTTTATTTTAATAGCCTGAAGAGCTATTTAGTTTGAGTCAATAGCCAAAAAGATTTAGTTTCTTTTGTTTTAAACATATAACATTTCAATATTTGGAACTTTTCAAAAATGAATGATGTGATCTCATAGTATAAGAAGTCCCTTATTCCTGAAAGTATTTATGTAGAATCAAGATGATATTTTCACAGATAAATGCAACAGAGAAAATTGGATTAAATGCAGACTATAAAGCAGAATTTATCTTAACTATTAAGGATAACCATTTAGAATGGCTATCTGAAGGAGTGTTGAAGACAATAAAGAAGTCAAATCCAGGATATTCACAGTGAAGAGTATTGTGTTCAATAACCAATGCATGTCTTCGGCAAGGAAAAGGTACTGAGTGATAGCATATGTAAATCACCTTTAGATCCAATTCCAATCCTATAAGTCTACTAAGTCATCACTTCCATATGGCTAAAATAATTAAAGTGTTGATTCAAATTTGTTGAAATATTAATTCTCATTACAGATAGCATCATTTAAATAAGAGCAATAGACCTGAAGAGCCACTAGGAGTTACTACAAAATTAATTGATCTTTGTGTTGAATCTTTTATTTGATACAAATACTGTTTTTCAAATCTTTGGTTATTACCTTGAGGAAAATATAGTGATTATATTTGCAATGTGCAATGGTGCATTTTACTCTGAAACAAATGGTGATAATTTTTGTCATAAATTCACAACACATTTAGGTTTAGAAATGCATATGTTAAACTAAAAGAGACCTTTTAACAGTGCTTCACTGTGATTTAAAAATTTGTTCACATTCTTTTTTAAGAAGTATATTTCAGACTTCCGGAGAAGATGGCGGCTTAGTAAGACGTGTGGATCTTAGTTCTTCCTCCAGAACAGCTACTAGGGGAGTAGAAATGATACAGAGCAGCTCCTGGAGCCACAACAGAGATAAAAAAGACAGTGTACCCCATCCTGGAACAGCTGACTGGCTGAGAGAACCCGCTCCGGTGAGATCGCCGAGGGGTGCGGGCTTCCTCGGGCTGGGGTGGCAAGCGGCCGGAGCCCCTCCCTTCCTCCTTCCCGGGTCAGTTGGGACAATTGGACAGGCGGTCCCCTCAAGTTGCGGCGGCTGGCGCACCCCCCACGCATGGCCCCCCGGACCAACTGGGAGAATTGGATCGGAGATCCCCAGGCCACGGAGAACGGTGGCCGGGGTCCCTTCCAAAGACGTGACTTCCCAGTCTGGTTGGGAATGGTACACTTTCCCGGGCCGCGGCAGCTGGTGCCCTCATGCCACACTTGGTGCCCTGGTCTGACTAGGAGATTCGGACGGGCGCTCTTCCGGGCTGCGGCGGCCAACGACCTTCCCTGTGTTTGGATACCCGGGTAGCTGGCACTCTTCCAAGCTGCTTTGGCTGGCGAACCTCCCCCAGAGTGAGAGTTTTCCAAAGTTAAAAGACCCACAGCACCTTTTACTGGTGGGACCCACAGACAAACGTGTGCCATGAGCACCACCTACTGGGCAGGATAAGAAAAACAGAACCCAGAGATTTAACAGAAAAATCTTTCAACCTGTTGGGTCCAACACCCAGGGAAATCTGACTAAATGCCCAGATGCCAGCAGAAGATAACGGATCACGCTTAGAAAGTTGAAAATATGGCCCAGTCAAAAGAACAAACCAATAGTTCAAATGAGATACAGGAGCTGAGACAACTAATGCTGAATATACGAACAGAAATGGAAAACCTCTTCAAAAACGAAATCATGAAATTGAGGGAGGACATGAAGAAGACATGTGCTGAACAAAAAGAAGAAATAGAAAAACTGAAAAAACAAATCACAGAACTTATGGAAGTGAAGGTTAAAGTAGAAAAGATGGAAAAAACAATGGACACATACAATGATAGATTTACAGAGACAGAAGATAGAATTAGTGATTTGGAGGATGGAACATCTGAATTCCAAAAAGAAACAGAAATTATAGGGAAAAGAATGGAAAAATTTGAACAGGGGATCAGGGAACTGAACGACAATTTGAACCGCACAAATATACGTGTTGTGAGTGTCCCAGAAGGAGAAGAGAAGGGAAAAGGAGGAGAAAAACTAATGGAAGAAGTTATCACTGAAAATTTCCCAACTCTTATGAAAGACCTAAAATTACAGATCCAAGAAGTGCAGCGCACCCCAAAGAGATTAGACCCAAATAGGCGTTCTCCAAGACACTTACTAGTTAGAATGTCAGAGGTCAAATAGAAAGAGAGGATCTTGAAAGCAGCAAGAGAAAAACAATCCATCACATACAAGGGAAACCCAATAAGTCTATGTGTAGATTTCTCAGCAGAAACCATGGAAGCTAGAAGACAGTGGGATGATATATTTAAATTATTAAAAGAGAAAAACTGCCAACCAAGACTCCTATATCCAACAAAATTGTCCTTCAAAAATGAGGGAGAAATTAAAACATTCTCAGACAAAAAGTCACTGAGAGAATTTGTGACCAAGAGACCAGCTCTGCAAGAAATACTAAAGGGAGCACTAGAGTCAGATATGAAAAGACAGAAGAGAGAGGTATGGAGAAGAGTGTAGAAAGAAGGAAAGTCAGATATGATATATATATAATACAAAAGGCAAAATGTTAGAGGAAAATATTATCCAAACAGTAATAACACTAAATGTTAATGGACTGAATTCCCCAATCAAAAGACATAGACTGGCAGAATGGATTAAAAAACGGGATCCTTCTATATGCTGTCTACAGGAAACACATCTTACATGCAAAGATAAACATAGATTGAAAGTGAAAGGTTGGGAAAAGATATTTCATGCAAATAACAACCAGAAAAGAGTAGGAGTAGCTATACTAATATCCATCAAATTAGACTTCAAATGTAAAGCAGTTAAAAGAGACAAAGAAGGACACTATCTACTAATAAAAGGAACAATTAAACAAGAAGACATAACAATCATAAATATTCATGCACTGAACCAGAATGCCCCAAAATACGTGAGGAATACACTGCAAACAATGAAAAGGGAAATAGACACATATACCATAATAGTTGGAGACTTCAATTCACCACTCTCATCAATGGACAGAACATATAGACAGAGGATCAATAAAGAAATAGAGAATCTGAATACTACTATAAATGAGCTAGACTTAACAGACATTTATAGGACATTACATCCCACAACAGCAGGATACACCTTTTTCTCAAGTGCTCATGGATCATTCTCAAAGATAGACCATATGCTGGGTCACAAAGCAAGTCTTAACAAATTTAAAAAGATTGAAATCATACACAACACTTTCTCGGATCATAAAGGAATGAAGTTGGAAATCAATAATAGGCGGAGTGCCAGAAAATTCACAAATACGTGGAGGCTCAACAACACACTCTTAAACAACGAGTGGGTCAAAGAAGAAATTGCAAGAGAAATTAGTAAATACCTCGAAGTGAATGAAAGCGAAAACACAACATATCAAAACTTATGGGATGCAGCAAAGGCAGAGCTAAGAGGGAAATTTATTGCCCTAAATGCCTATATCAGAAAAGAAGAAAAGGCAAAAATGCAGGAATTAACTGTCCATTTGGAAGAACTGGAGAAAGAATAGCAAACTAGTCCCAAAGCAAGCAAAAGGAAAGAAATAACAAAGATTAGAGCAGAAATAAATGAAATTGAAAATATGAAAACAATAGAGAAAATCAATAAGACCAGAAGTTGGTTCTATGAGAAAATCAATAAGATTGATGGGCCCTTAGCAAGATTGACAAAAAGAAGAAGAGAGAGGATGCAAATAAATAAGATCAGAAATGGAAGAGGAGACATAACTACTGACCTCACAGAAATAAAGGAGGTAATAACAGGATACTATGAACAACTTTACGCTAATAAATACAACAATTTAGATGAAATGGACAGGTTCCTGGGAGACATGAACAACCAACTTTGACTCAAGAAGAAATAGATGACCTCAACAAACCAATCACAAGTAAATAAATTGAATCAGTCATTCAAAAGCTTCCTAAAAAGAAAAGTACAGGACCAGACGGCTTTACATGTGAATTCTATCAAACATTCCAGAAAGAATTAGTACCAACTCTCCTCAAACTCTTCAAAAAAATTGAAGTGGAGGGAAAACTACCTAGTTCATTCTATGAAGCCAACATCACCCTCATACCAAAATCAGGCAGAGATATTACAAAAAAAGAAAACTACAGACCAATCTCTCTAATGAACATAGATGCAAAAATCCTCAATAAAATTCTAGCAAATCGTATCCAACAACACATTAAAAGAATTATACATCATGACCAAGTAGGATTCATCCCAGGTATGCAAGGATGGTTCAACATAAGAAAATCAATTAATGTAATACACCATATCAACAAATCAAAGCAGAAAAATCACATGATCATCTCAATTGATGCAGAGAAGGCATTTGACAAGATTCAACATGCTTTCCTGTTGAAAACAGTTCAAAAGATAGGAATACAAGGGAACTTCCTTAAAATGATAGAGGGAATATATGAAAAACCCACAGCTAATATCATCCTCAATGGGGAAAAATTGAAAACTTTCCCCCTAAGATCAGGAACAAGACAAGGATGTCCATTATCACCACTATTATTCAAAATTGTGTTGGAGGTTCTAGCCAGAGCAATTAGACAAGAAAAAGAAATACAAGGCATCCAAATTGGAAACGAAGAAGTAAAACTATCACTGTTTGCAGATGATATGATACTATATGTCGAAAACCTGGAAAAATCCACAACAAAACTACTAGAGCTAATAAATGAGTACAGCAATGTAGCAGGTTACAGGATCAACATTCAAAAATCTGTAGCATTTCTATACACTAGTAATGAACAAGCTGAGGGGGAAATCAAGAAACGAATCCCATTTACAACTGCAACTAAAAGAATAAAATACCTAGGAATAAATTTAACTACAGAGACAAAAAACCTATATAAAGAAAACTACAAAAAACTGCTAAAGAAATCACAGAAGACCTAAATAGATGGAAGGGCATACCGTGTTCATGGATTGGAAGACTAAATATAGTTAAGATGTCAATCCTACCTAAATTGATTTACAGATTCAATGCAATACCGATCAAAATCCCAACAACTTATTTTTCAGAAATAGAAAAACCAATAAGCAAATTTATCTGGAAGGGCAAGGTGCCCCAAAATGCTAAAAACATCTTGAGGAAAAAAAAAACGAAACTGGAGGTCTCGCGCTGCCAGACTTTAAGGCATATTATGAAGCCACAGTGGTCAACACTGCATGGTATTGGCATAAAGATACATATATCGACCAATGGAATCAAATAGAGTGCTCAGATATAGACCCTCTCATCTATGGACATTTGATCTTTGATAAGGCAGTCAAGCCAACCCACCTGGGACAGAATAGTCTCTTCAATAAATGGTGCCTAGAGAACTGGATATCCATATGCAAAAGAATGAAAGAAGACCCGTATCTCACACCCTATACAAAAGTTAACTCAAAATGGATCAAAGATCTAAACATTAGGTCTAAGACCATAAAACAGTTAGAGGAAAATATAGGGAGATGTCTTATGAAACTTAGAATTGGAGTCGGTTTTATGGGCCTTAAACCTAAAGCAAGAGCAGTAAAGAAGGAAATAAATAAATGGGAGCTCCTCAAAATTAAACACTTCTGTGCATCAAAGAACTTCATCAAGAAAGTAGAAAGACAGCCTACACAATGGGAGACAATATTTGGAAATGATATATCAGATAAACGTCTAGGATCCAGAATTTATAAAGAGATCGTCCAACTCAACAACAAAAAGACAGCTAACTCAATTACAAAATGGGAAAAAGACTTGAACAGACACCTATCAGAAGAGGAAATACAAATGGCCAAAAGGCACATGAAGAGATGTCCAATGTCCCTGGCCATTAGAGAAATGCAAATCAAAACCACAATGAGATATCATCTCACACCCACCAGAATGGCCATTATCAACAAAACAGAAAATGACAAGTGCTGGAGAGGATGCGGAGAAAGAGGCACACTTATCCACTGTTGGTGGGAATGTCAAATGGTGCAACCACTGTGGAAGGCAGTTTGGTGGTTCCTCAAAAAGCTGAATATAGTATTGCCATACGACCCAGCAGTACCATTGCTGGGAATCTACTCAAAGGATTTAAGGGCAAAGACACAAACGGACATTTGCACACCAATGTTTATAGCAGCGTTATTTACAATTGCAAAGAGATGGAAACAGCCAAAATACCCATCAACAGACGAGTGGCTAAACAAACTGTGGTATATACATGCGATGGAATATTATCCAGCTTTAAGACAGAATAAACTTACGAAGCATGTAATAACATGGATGGACCTAGAGAACATTATGCTGAGTGAGTCTAGCCAAAAACTAAAGGACAAATACTGTATGGTCCCACTGATGTGAACCGACATTCGAGAATAAACTTGGAATATGTCATTGGTAACAGAGACCAGCAGGAGTTAGAAACAGGTAAGATAATTGGAGCTGAAGGGATACAGACTGTGCAACAGGACTAGATACAAAAACTCAAAAATGGACAGCACAATACTACCTAATTGTAAAGTAATCATGTTAAAACACTGAATGAAGCTGCATCTGAGCTATAGGCTTTTTTTTTTTTGTCTGTTTGTTTGTTTGTCTTTTTTTTTGTACTATTATTATTATTTTTATTTTTTTCTCTATTAACATTCTATATCTTTTTCTGTTGTTTCGCTAGTTCTTCTTCTAAATCGATGCAAATGTACTAAGAAATGATGATCATGCAACTATGTGATGATATTAAGAATTACTGATTGCATATGTAGAATGGAATGATTTCTAAATGTTGGGTTAATTTCTTTTTTTTTCTTTAATTAATAAAAAAATAAAATAAAAGAAGTATATTTCATCTGGAATATGAGACTTTTCAAGGAAGGTAAAGGCTTCCTAATTGTAATGTTCTTCAGGCATTAAATAATACCCTAGGGACCTCCTTTGACGAAAAGACTGCTGAAAGAAAAATCTATTGACTTTTAATAGAGAACTTGGTAATTAACCTCCTGGCAGTTTCCTCCAGGCTATTCTGTTAGTCTCAGCACAACAACAGTAACTTAATTCTACAAACAGAAATTAAGTAGATTTTGGGCCAAGATCCTTTGAAATAATACAGTTAATATCACATGCTTTCTAACGTACTTATTAGGGCTGACATGAAATGGGAATTGATTCTTCTACCCTTATATCTTATAGTCGGGAATTTACTGATACAAACAAATCGTCAAAAACTGCACCAATCTTATATATTGAATATAAGGATAATAATTGCTGAAAGGAATATATAAATGTTTTGTACACACCTATTGATAATTAATATATTAAAATAATATCCATGGATTAATATTAAATTAAAATCATATTATAGAACTCTATAAAATACAAGTTAAATTTAAAAGCATACATCACAGCTAATACTTATAATATTTCATTGAGATATATGGTGAGGAAGCTACTGAACTAATAATTAAAATGATTTCAAAATTAAACCTGGGTGCATGGGTAGTTCAGTGGTTAGAATGCCCGCCTTTCATGCAGGAGACCTGGGTTCGATTTCTGAACCGTGCACCCAAAATATAAATAAATAAATCTCCTATCAATCAATCCTATGAAATAATATTCTTATTATTACAATTACAGAGATAATGAAACTGAGGGAAAGAAGAGTTGCATGAACTTGTCCAACATCACACCTTATATAGTCAATGAGAATAGAATCGAAGCCCAGATACACAAGCTTCAGAGCCCACTCTCTTATCTACTGTGGATAGGTGGCTGCTGGTAATTAGAAAGCTATAGGGTAGTGAGTGTGTGTGTGTGTGTTTCCAGCACTGCAAGATACCCCAGATTATCTTGTACATGTCTTATCCCAATCCTAGAAACAGATGCCCAAGGTGTCCTGAAACCTTTAATGGAGAATTTTTTAGAAATCAAGATCTAGGTGCTAGTTGTCCTCATTCACACTGAGGTGTTTTTGCTTCCAGAGGCTCTTAGCTGAAAGAGCAAGGAGGTATATGTGTGTCTGCTAATTTATGTATAAAAGTAACTGAAGTCATTACCATTTACCTATGGTCATGTCAGCGAAGTTGTTTCACACAGATGTAATATAGTTAGATTGTTTTGTCACGTCATGCATTCCATCCGGGGATTCTCCCACCTCCTAAATATATGTATATATATGGATATATATTTAAATTTGTGCACATCAAGATTGTAAAACTTTATGATTTTGACAAATGCATAATGCCATGTATTCCGAATTTCAAAATCACACAAAATGGCATCCCCGTGCTTCTTCTATTTACCCCACTTCCACTCCCCGCCAAAATCCTGGGAAAGCATTGATCTTTTAAATATTACTATAGAGTTGCCTTATCCATAGTATCTTATAGTTGGAGTGATTCCATATTTTGTGATTTTAGACTAGTTAATGAATTTAACAGTGTGCGCTTTAGAGTCATTCTAGTTGTTTGTGGCTTGGTCATTTCTTTTTATCATTGAATAGTATTACATAGTAAGGATATGCTAGGTTGATACATTAACTATTGATTGACTTTGTGGCTATTTCCCTTTGTTGGAAATTATGCTATAAACATTCTTGGAAAGGTTTTTGTGTGGACATATATTTTCAAATCAATTTGTACTGTATGGTAAGAATATACTTTATAAGAAATTGCTAAACCACCTTCCAAAGTGGCCTTATCCTTTTGTATTCCTACCAAAATTGAATGGAATTCCTTTTGCTCTGCCTCCTCACCAGCGTTTGGTATTGTTAAATGTTTGGATTTTAGCCATCCTAAAATTTGTATAGTGGAAAATCATGATTTTATTTTGCAATTTACAAATGATATTGAACATCTTTTCATATTTTTTATCATCTCTATTTCCTCTTTGTAAAGTGATTTTTCAGATATTTCACCATGTTCATCTGATTTGTTTTCTCATGGGTGACATATATGAGATTTAAGTCTTTAATCAATGTGCTTTGAAAGTATTTATTCCCAATCTGTGGCTTTTCTTCTGATTTTCACGAAAGTGTATTTTGCAGATCAGAAGTTTTAAAATTTAATAAAGTCCAACATCAATTTTTCTTTCTTGATTCATGTTTTTGGTGTTCTATGTAAAAACTCATTACCAAACACAATGTCAACTGATTTTCTACCATAATTTCTTCTTGAAATTTTATAGCTTCATCTTTTAAACTAAGGTCTATGATCCATTTTGAGTTAATTTTTCCAAAAGAAGAAATGTTATTGGGTATATTTAATGCTTATGGACATTCAATTTTTCAGAATGATTAGCTGAAAAGATAATCTTTTCTCTATTGAATTTATTCCACTCTTTCATGAAAGATCAGTTGACTATATTTGTGTGGTCCATTGCTGGGCTTTATTTTGCTTTTTTGACCTTTGTGTTTATATTTTAATCAATATTGTATTGTCTTTATAACTGTAGTTGTATATTAAGGCTTTAAATCAGGTGAAGTGACTCTTCAACTTCGTTCTTTTTTTTAGTGTTGTGGTGGCCACTCTACGTCTTTTGCTTTTCCATGTAAAACTTCAGAATCAGTTTGTCAGAAGCTACAAATACACATGGACAGCATTTTTATTAAGATTGCACTAAATCTATAAATTAATTTGGAAAAACTCAACATGTTGACATTATGGAGTCTTTCAACTCACAAACATGGTATATTTATTTAGACATTCTTTGATTTGTTCATCAGAGCTTTATAGTTTTCTACATACACAATTTGTACATTTTTTGTTAGTTTACACCTATTCATTTTTGTAGTATTATAGATGTTTTTATATATCAATTCCCAACTATCCATGGCTAAATATTGATAGTTAATTATTTTTTGTATATTAAACATACACACTATTATAATATGCTCACTTATTAGTTGGAGATTTATCACTTTTTTTAATATGGAGTTTTCCACATAGGCAGTAATGTTGTCCATGACCAAATACATATTTATAGCTTCAATCCCAATTGATGTAAATTTCATTTCCTTTTCTTATCTTACTGTATTTACTAGGACTTCCATTATGATATTGAATAAAAATGTTGAGAGAGGAGGGGTTTTAATGGTAATTCAGTAGTAGACTTCTCACCAGCTGTGCAGGAGACCTGGGTCCATGCACTTTCTTCTCCCCAAAATAAAATTCAACAAATGGTACTGCAATAACAGGATAGTCACATGGAAAAAGACTCACATGTGACCCCCACCATACAGCCAAAAAAAAAAAAAAAAAGTGTTGAGAGGAAAGAGTTGCCTTGGTCATGATTTTAGTGGGGAATGTGTCCAATTCCTCAATCTATTCATTTCCTAAAACTGCTCTGACAGCTTACCAAAAATTAGTATCTTCTGACAAAATGAATTGGTTTTAATGAGCTAAAATTAGGTTTCATCAATGCTACCTTTCTTCTGGAGGCTGTAGAGGAGAATCCTTTTTCTTTTTTAATCCTTTTCCAGCTGTAACTGGCTATCTTTATGTCTTTGCTTTTGTGGTCCTTCCCTCATCAAATTCAGCAATAGTCAGTTACGTCTTCCTCACATTGCTTCACTCCAACTTCTGTCTCTGTCGTATTTCCTCTGCTTAACACTTTCACATATGACAGTCCTTGTAATTACATTGGACCCAAGTAGATAATTCAGAAGAATCTCTAAATCTCTAAATTTTAGCTTAATTACATCTGTAGAGTAGTATTTGCCATAATGTTAATAGAGTCAAGGGTCCTGGTGATTAGCATGTGGATATCTTTGTGAGGGCATCTTACTGCTACACTCACTATTAAATACACATTTAGCTATTGGCTATTTGTTAATGTTCTTTATTAAGTTAAGGACATTTTATTTTGTTTCTTAATTTCCTGGCTGCTATTACAAATACCTCAGAATGGGTTGGCTTAAACAATCAGAGTTTATTGTGGTTTTAGAGGTTGCAAGGCCTCCAAGTCTATTGCATTTCTTCTCCAAGTCTATTGCATTCTGGAGCTGGTTTGCCAGCAATTCTTGCATTCTTTGGGTTTCTTGTCACAAGGTGATATCCTCTCCTTTCCTTCCAGGTTTCTCCTGACTTTCTACTTCCTGCTTTTCTCCATGGCTTTCTTCATACGGCCTTCTCTATACGGCTACCAGTAATGGGATTATGACCCATCCTGATTCACCTGGCCACACTGAACTAAAAATAACTTCCTCAAAAGGTCCTATTTTCAATGGGTTCATACCTACAGGAATGGATTAAGATTAAGAGTATGTTTTTTCTAGGGCACATAACTCAATCTGCCACACCCAGAATTTGAAGTTTAGTGAGAATTTTTATCAGGAATTGGAAGGGATATGAACATGCAAATTTTGCTCTTTATTCTGTTGAGGTAGTGGATTTCACTATCTTGATTGATTGATTGGCTTTTGAATGATAAACCAAACTTGCATACTTGGAATAAATTCCATTTTTATAGGGCTTGTTATCATCACTGGATTTTGTATGCTAATATTTTAAAGAGGCTTTTGTGTCTATATTTGTGATGAACATTGGTCTGTATATTTCCATTCCTCTAAGGACAGATTTATCTGAGTTTGGTAATGGGGTATTGCTAGACTCATAATGTGTTAGGCAATATTCATTTTGCTTCTATTTTTCTCAAAGAGGTTGTAGAAATTTTCTATCAGTTCTTCCCTTTATGAATGGCAGAATTCATAAGTGAAATCATCGGTCCTGATCTTTTCTTTTTTCAGAGATGCTAATTATTAACTCAATTTTAAAAATAGACACAGTCTATTCTAATTTTTACTATTACTTTCATTCCATTTGCTTTTGATTTAAAGTGATCTGGTTTCCTCGGTAAAAGCTTGGGTTTTTTAGCCTAGATTTTTCTTCTATTTTTAAATATAAGAACATAATACTACAAATATCTCATCAGTACTCTTTTTGCTGCACCCCACGATTTTTTATGAATTGTATTTTCATTTTAATTTATCTCAAAATAGTTTTTAATACCTTTTGAGATTTCTTTTTGACCTAGGTACTTTTCCATAGTGTGTTGGTTAATATCCAAATATTTGGGTACTTTCAAATTATCTTTTTATTGTTGAATTATAATTAGATTTTGGTTTGCAACTATATTTTCCATTATTTAAATTCATTTACATTTGTTAGGGAAATTTAATGGACCGGAGTCTAGTCTATTGGTGTAAATGTCTGTAAGATCTTGAGAAGTATGTGTATTTTTTTGTTATTAAACAGAGGGTTTTATAAATGTCAATTAGATAAAATTTATTGATATTAGTGTCTAATTATTCTAACTAATATCCCGACTGTTCTATCAGTACTTAAAAGGGTGTGAAGTTACAATACATTGCAATCAATCCATCAATCAATACAATACGATGGGAATGCAATACAATAATGGATTGTCTTTTATTCTTGCATTCCCATCGTTTTCTGCCTCACGTGTTTTGATACTGTATTGTTAGGTTCATTTAAGTTTAGAAGATTTATGTCTTCTTGGTGAATTGTTCTTTTATTATTATTTAAAATCTTTATTTTTTATTTATTTATTTTTTTTACGTGGGCAGGCACCGGTAATTGAACCGCATCATCTCAAGCAGGGCAGGCCAGCACTCTGCCTGCTGAGCCTCCGTGGCCCGCCCTATCTAAAGTCTCTTTTTATTCCTTTTAAATTCCTTTATTCTACAGATTGCTTATTCTGAAACTACTATAATTACTCCATCTGTTTTTTTTTCATTAATGTTATCTCAGTTTCTATTTCTCCATTCATTTACTTTCAATATATGAGTTTTTATATTTAGTATTGTCTCCTGAAGATGACATATATGGGTCTTGTTTTATATCCACATTGATAATTTCCATCAAATACTTATATTTAAACCTTTTACATTTAAAAGTATTATTGATATGGCTAGATTAATATCTATATATTTGTAACTGTTTTCTATTGATTACATTTGGTTACATTTTCTTTTCCCCTCTTGTTCTGCCTTCTGGTTCTAATTGAATATTTTATGTGATTCTATTTTATATTCTTTCTTGGCATGTCAACCATACTTCTCTTTTTAAATTTTTCTGTAGTCTGTTTAGAATTATCACCTTATAGCATTCCAAAAAATTCTTCCTTCATGTCTTTAATGAAATTTCTGTAGTTCCTTTCACTTATTAAATGCTTTAATCACCCAATATGTTGCTACTATTATTATTTTAAATAAACGGCTATCTTTTAGATTAAGAAAAATATTTAAAAGATTTTACTTTTCCTTCTTTTATTCCTCCTCTTACGTTCTTCCTTTTTTTATGTCGACTCATGTTTCTAATCTATATCATTAGCTTTCTCCTAGAAGGACTTCTTTAAACATTTCTTGTAGGGTAGGCCTGCTGGCAATGAATTTCCTGTTTTCATTTTGTTCTAGAAATTCCTAACTCTGCTTCATTTGTGAAGGACAATTTCACTAGATGTCAAATTCTAGGTTAATGGTCTTGCCTGTCAACGCTTTAAATATTTCACATCACTCTCATCTTGTTTGCCTGGTTCCTGATGAAAAGCCCACTTGAATAGTTATTCTTGCTCTTCCATAAGCGAAGTACTTAGATTTTTTCTTTATTTGCCTCAACTTATAAAATCTATGAAAAGATGATCAGGATGCCTATATATGTTTTAGTTCATAGAGCTTCAGTGCTTCATCTCTCCCACTTTGGATCAGAAATATTTTTCTTCTGAAAGCTTCTTCCCACTGACATCAAGTTCAAGACTTGACCACTGACCATTTTAAATCTATCACTCTAGACCGCTTAGAAAGTTCTTATCTTCTATAGGAAAAAAACTACAAAGAATACAGTATCCATGATGAAATAAAGATATGAGAAAATCACCAAATGATATTAGGAAACATGTCAAGCAATGATAGGAAAAAGAGTTTTAAGTAAAAGAACTCTCCCACCTCAATTTACTTCCTTACCCCAATTCATTAAAAATACTAGATATTTTCTTATTAGGTTCAAAAATATTTAAGGACAACTTTTGCAGTTATTAGCTATACAGATATTTTAACTAATTTTAAGATCCTACAATGTAGTAAAATTCAATAAGGAGATATAATTCACACTTTTTACATATTATACACAATAGAGGAACAAATCAATGCAAAGATATGTTAACATACGAAGCCAATAAGGGAACCTTTCCTTATTGTCAATAAGGGAAGGCTCATATTTTAGTTTCAACTAAGATTTTGAGGAAAATAATTTGACAAAGTGAAGAAAAGTCAGTGAGTAAGATATTAAAGATCATTGTGGTCTAAAAATTTAGAAGATGGATAACTTTATGGGATTAAAGAAAATGTTTGACACCTAAATCTTCAATCTACTCTGCTTTTCTTTTAGCAAGTCTATGAAGGCATAATTTATTCCAGTCGGATGGCAGTGGTGGCATAAAGGCAGGTAAATGTGGCAAGCAAACAGGCTTTTTTGCTTGCTAAAAACATAGAGGCCTTTATCTTTAGTTCTTGTAAATCTTGTGTTTAAGCCTTGCTTATTTTATAACAGGTAGTCAAAATTAAAGTAATAATGCATGCACCATTTGGAATGGAAATGCTGTGCAAATGTTTGATTGTTTACTTAAAATAGATTTGGATTCTATGTAGGTTAATTTTAAGAAGCCAGATATAGCTATGAGATAAAGACATCTTTTCTAGAGTATATGATGAAGTACATAAAAGTAATACACTATGATATTGAAAAGTAGCCTAGAATTAAATAGGTTTGGAGTTGACCAAAAAAAAAAAAAAAACTCTTTTTTGCCTCTCATCCACTTTGATGCCATTTCTGTTCCTATGCTCCCTTTTTATATATAAATACATATGTGAAAATTATATATATATGTAAGCAACAGGAGGAGCTTGACAATTCATAGTAATAAAAAGACAAAAGTCATGTTATATTCACACAGTATTATAGTTTCAATCTGCTCAGCAGAGTTCCATTTTCAGTCATAACTGGAATATAGGTAAGTTTCTGAAAAATATTACTCTTCTCCTTTTCAGTGTCACTTCCAATCGCCCATGACTTGACATTCATCTTTGCATACCAAAGGAATCAGTGTAAACCACATTAAACATGACATTTGCTCTGTCAGAAATTTCCACAGGATTAAGAGTCAGAAATAAATTTATTTATAAGGTGTCTGTTTTTGTTTTTTGTTTTTTTTCATGTTGATGGTATTCCAAGCCTGTGCATATAGCTTATTTACACAGAGGCTGTGCACTTACATTTACATGCTTCCTGAGTTCAGCAAGAAAATGCCAGGTATACACCAAAATATATTTAGAGCTCTCTATTCTACAGTCAGCACAAAGATTTACAAACACATCCTTTCACAAATATGCATATGCATAAGTCCATGCTAGATAATAATTTACATATTAAAAATGCTTAAAACAATCTGTGCAATATCATGTTCCTCTCCCAATTTCTATCATTGTCTACAGGATATCCAAATATGAAAGAAGTTATTTTCCCAAAGGAATACTGAGTGTAAAAATCATGTTTCACTTCCTTGCATAAGTTCTTTGCAATCTGGCCTCACTCTGTAGTTTAACAGATAGATATCTATCTAACATTTAACTAATGCAAATTTTCATAATGTTGAGGATTTGGAGTGGGGAGTGGTAGACAATTATTCAGACCTGAGTCTTGCCATAAGTATCATTTAAACCAATTGAATACAGATATGTGAAAAATTCTATTGATTATAAGAAAATAGAATTTGAATAATGAATATTTAAATAGTACCAGATGGGAATACAGAAAGAGAAACAATCTTTTTTAGCTGAGGAATAGCAACTAAGGCATTAAGCAGGTGACTCTTAATATAGGCTTTGAAGGATATGTAGCAATTAAAGACACAGTAAAGGAGCCCAGCAAGGCAAGGCCAAGAAGGAAGAATTAGTGGCATTAGACTATGTTAAATGTGTTGAGAGTATAAAAGTATCTCGGGTTGTCAATGATGGCTATCTGTGAGATGCATGAGCAATTGTGCCGTAGCCTTGAATAGGTAAATGTAAGTCTGCATCAACTGTTTTTACTATGAGATTAGGTCTATTCTGGGCTCATCCCAAAACAAATCTCCAGAGCTACTGTATTAGCTAGGGTTCTCTAGAGAAACAGAATCAGCAAGAGAGATTTGTAAATATAAAATTTATAAAAGTGTCTCACATAACCATGGGGAATTAGAGTCCAAGGTCTGTAGGGCAGTCTGTGGGCTGACAGCTCCAGTGAAGGTCCTCAGCGAACTCTCAGGAGAGGCTGGCTGGGCAACTGTAGAGACGTTAGAGTTCAAGATCTGTAGGGCAGTCCATGAGCTGGCAGCTCCAATGAAAGTCCTCAATGAACTCTAAGGAGAGGCTGGCTGGCTGAAACAGGAAGAATGGTCGTCTCTTCTGAATCCTCTTTAAAAGCCTTCCATTGATTAGAATAAGCATCACTTATTGCAAATGTAATCAGCTGTGGATGTAGTCAATGAGGTCATGATTTAAGTCCATGAAATGTCCTCATAGCAACAGACAAGCAAGCATTTGCCTGACCAGACAACTAGGCACCACCACCTGGACAAGTTGACACATAAACTTGACCATGACAGCTACTAACAAGGAATTAAATATTAGACACTGCACACATATACATACGCTCACATATACACACATGTATGTGCATAGTTTCCCTTTTCCTAAGTGGGGTTGAGAGTCTCTGGAATTAAAGTACTTCTGTTGGAATTTACCCATTAATGGCTGTATTAACATAGTAACATTCTTATACTCTCTGTGAAATATTCTATTCAGATGCAAAATGAGGATAATAGCCATCTTATTGCTATTCTGTTGATTAGACACTAAATCCTTAACAAATAGTAGATGTATTATTATTACTACACTATTATTATTATTATCACTGATGTATTACCTAAATCCTCAATGTATTGTTATTTTGAAAATATAAATATGGCTGATACACTCTGACAGCAAAACATATAAAAAAACAGGATGGGAAAAGTTTTAGGAAGCATTCCTTATGTAATCTTTGTTCTGAAATATTGTTGATAATGATTAAACACAGACAGATACCATGAATAGACTACCAAAAACACAAGCTCTGATCTAATCCTCAAGGAAAGGAATACATTCCTTGCTTAGGAACATAGTCTGAAACTTATCTAATTGCTAAATCTTTACCTGTAAGACTATAAAATTCTAACCAGCCTTCCAAGCGCCAATCTGTCTCTGTGTTGACCCATTTGTAACAAAAACAATTTTCTTAAATGCCATTCTGATGATAACACATCTGAACAGAAGTCTACAGTGATTCACAATTTTTATTCAGAGGGAAATATGGCTCCTTTTTACTATAGGAATATTTTATCTCCTCTAATTCCCGATTTCACTTCAGAGATGTAAGACCTAGAGGTTCTGGGAGGGTGTAACTTCCATTTACTTCCATATTTAACATTTTCCATTGAATGTTCACCGAGTGTCTGGCACCATGGCAGGCACTGGCGATAAAAACTGCAATCAATAGTATTACTACTCAGAAGTTCACATATTGTTAGGGGGCACAGCATGTAAATACAAACTCAACAAAAATAGTATATGTGGCCCAGTGTTTAATAGAATGGACTTAGAGTCAACTGGAGTGAATATGAAACCTAACTGTACAACTTACTACTTTTGATCTTATGAAGTCTTACAACAACAGCAATAAAACATTGGGAACTGTCAAAATCAAGGTTTTCAAAGGTCAGGAAATTAATCAAAGTATTGCACAGCCAGAGAAAAAGACAAAACTGCTTTGTCTTGGTAAAAATAGTAGGATTTATAGCACTATAATTTGGACTACTCCTTTACACCTGTTTCCCAAGTCTGTAGTAGCTGTGAAAACTAGCAGCACTGAAACCACAGTAACTGAAAATAAGCAGGTTTGGAGCCACTGGAGAGGCTGATAGTGTTTGAGCACCGCAAAAAAAAAAAAAAAAAAAAAAAGATTCCTAAAGCAATCTCATTATTTGACCTATCCAGTAGTTCCCTAGAAATATCTCAATTACAAAGCCTGGTCAGTATTTGAACCAACTTCAGGCTTACAATACAGTGCTTATCAAAAATGTTCAGTGAAAATTTTGTAATTTTAAAGCTGTCTGAAGTTAACAAATATATTGGGAAAAAGAAAAAGCTGGACAAAAATCTAAAAGGGCATCATGCAAACAAGATGTCCATAGGAGGCTTTAAAAAGTGTTGAGATATTCCCAGGGATCTTAAAAGCTAAACATAAATATGAAGCTGTGTTCATAACCACAGAACCCTAAGAGGCCCACAACTCTCACCTGTGACTGACCTTAAAGACTTGGACCAGGAGGAGGTGAAGGGTGAAGCAGAATTGTAAACCTCCCAACATAAACCCTACAGCAATAGGCAGATGACTTATTGGTTCGAGCTACGTAAAAATTCCCTGAAAAACCATTACCTGCCTTGAAGCTAACCAAACAGAGCCTTCAGTTTGGTTACAATGAATAGTGGCTGTAATGAAAAAGAATAGAGATCGAACAATTGGTTCTAAAAATCCCTTAAACAAAGAGCAGCAGTAACAAAAACAATAAACACAGGGGACAGTTGATCTGACATATGTAGAGGTGCCATATTTTTTCACTGAAAATGACCATTTTCAATTAAAAATTTTGAAACCTGAAAAGAAGTTGTGAAGTATTGTCCATAGACAGGAAACAAGCAAGCAAACAACAACAACAAAACGCAGTCAATAGAAAGTATTCCTGAGAGATCCCAGATGCAAAAACTAGTAGACAAAGAATACTATGGACAAACATTTACAAACTTGGTGGGAAAAATTCCTAGTAAGACACAAAAACCATCAGAACTAACCTAAGAAGAAAAAAAAAACTGAACTAAAAAACAGATTTAATGACAAAATTTCTTACAAAGGAAAGTTTGGGCCAGGTATCTCTACTGGTGAAGTATACCAAACATACTTAAAGAATAATTAATAGTTTTACATCACAAGTGTTCTAGTTTGTTAGCTGCTGGAATGCAACACACCAGAGACGGATTGGCTTTTAATAAAAGGGGATTTATTTTGTTGGTTCTTCAGAGGAAAGGCAGCTAACTTTCCACTGAGGTTCTTTTTTACGTGGAAGGCACAGGATGGTCTCTGCTGGTCTTCTCTCCAGGCCCCTGGGTTCCAACAACTTTCCCCGGGGTGACTTCTTTCTGCATCTCCAAGGGCCTGGGCTGAGCTGCAAGTGCTGAGATGAGGAATGCCAAGCAGCTAGGCTGTGCTACATTGCGTTCTCTCATTTAAGCACCAGCCAATTAAGTCAAACGTCACTCATTGCAGCAGACACGCCTCCTAGCCGACTGCAGATGTAATTAGCAATAGATGAGATTCACGTACCATTGGTTTATGTCTGCAGCAACAGAAATAGGTATGCTCACCTGGCCAAGTTGACAACTGAATCTAACTAACACAACAAGAAATAAAACTATGCAGCATTAGCACTAGTAAAAACAAATGCAAAAACTAGTAAACTAAAACCAACAACAAATTAGAAGCACAATTTTTATGTCTTATGTCTCTTTTCTTCCTCTATTTCTCCATTACTGCATTTTTGTTAAACATTTTCTAGTACACAATTTAAATTCCTCTGTTGTTTATTTTACACAGTTTTGCATTACTTTAAGTTGTCCCATGGATTACGATTAACATTTTAACCTAACCTAGCTGGAATCAGCACCAATCTAATTTAAATAGTATGCAAAAATTTTTGTCCAGTTAGCTCTATTCACTCTACTCACTTCTGCTCTTATTGCCCATAAAAATTACACCTATATAAACCCATCAAAACAATTTATAATTATTTATTTATGCATGTTTCTTTTAAATACCATAGGAGAAAAAATGTTACCGAAATATTTCTACTGTCTTTTACAGTTAACAATATAAATATTTTTACTGATGACTTTATTTGTAGGAACTCAATTAATTGCCAAGTGGCCCTTCATTTTAGCCAGATGGACTCCCTTTAGTTTTTCATTCCTTTGGTATTTGTTGCTAGCATAAAATTGCTAGAAAACAACATTTTCTCAGTTTGCCTTATCCAGACATGCCTTAATTACTCCATCATTCAAAAATTATGGGTAGTCTCATTGAATATAGGATTCTTGATATATGTTCTCTTTCTTTTAGCACTTTGACTATAATATTCCACTGCTTTTTGGTCTCCATTGTTTCTGATGAGAGGCCAGCTGTTAATCTTATTGAGGATAACTCATATGTGACATGTTAATTTTCTTTTAGTGCTTTCAAAATTTTTCTTTTTGTTTTTGTCCTTCCAAAGAAATGCAAACCCTTAATCAGAATGTGCCTAAATGTATATATCTTGAGTTTATTCTACTTTAAGATCATGGAGCTTCCTGGCTGTGTCAATTAAGTCTTTCATAAAATTTAGGAAGATTTTGGCCATTAGTTTTCTAAATAGTCTTTCTTCTTCTTTCTCCTCTCTCCTTCAGGAATGACCATTATTCGTATATTAATGTCCCACAGGTTTCTGAGGCTCTATTCAGTTTACTTTTTTTTTTTTTCAACTTTTTCTAAGGCTAAGCAATCTAAATTGACCAATTTTAAGTTCATTGATTTTTTTTATCAGGTAAAGTGCTCTTGAGTCCCTCTAGTGAATTTTTAATTTCAGTTACTTAATTAAATATTTCAAATAAAAAATTTTCATTTGGTAACTTTTCTTCATGGTTGCTGTCTCTTTATTGATTGTCTATGTTTTGTGAAACTTAATTTTCATATCCTATTTATATACTTTTATTTACATACTTTTAACATATTTAAAATGGTTAATTTAATCTTGGACTAAGATATTAAACATCTCTGCTTCTGAAGGGAGAATATCTATTACCTGCTTAATGTCCAGATTTCTGAAAACAATGATTTTTGCAAATTTTGGAAGTTTATCATTGCTTTTATGGAGGAGAGAATTTTCTGAGGTTATTACTGTGGTATCCCAGAAAAGTTTATTCCCTCACATTTTAACATTATTTTAATAAAATATATGATTTTTTAGGTATATTCTGTTTATTTTGAAGTATTTTTTAATGCAACAAAAAATCAAGTCAGAGCCCTGTGTTGAATTTATGGAGTTTGTTTTACTTATTTACTCAATGTTTCATTACTATGTTACATTTATTTTGTGCATGTTGTTGGTAGTATAAACAGGTTATGTTTCTTTCACTGGTATATATTATTCTATTATGTTACTATATCATTAATAATTTACCCATTCTCCTGCCCTGTTGATAGTTATTTGGGCTTTATGTTTTTTTTCAATTTCAATCATCACTGGTATTAAAATATTGCATGTTATGTGTTATGCACAATTGCAATAATTTCTCACTCTCTATATATTTAGAAATGTTTGTGTAGGGGATACAAATATTTGATGTTACAAGAAAATACATATTATTTTCAACTGTGGTTTTACAAATATTTGTTTCAATCTGCAATAATTATGGTCATTTTAATCCACATTTTCCAAAACTTCATATATTTATACTTGATTTTACTAATCAGGTAAGCATATTCATTGCCACTTCATGTACTTTATTTCTATTTCCCTGACAACTAGTGAGATGAACACCTCTTAACATACTTATTGCCAATTTACATTTCTTATTTTAAGAAATATTTGTTCATTGAATTCCTTGGCTTTTATTTGTTTATTTGTAGGGTTTCTTTATATATGTTTATTATTAATCCTTTATTGTTCAAAGCCAATATGTATCGAGTGATTTCTCAGTAGACGTTCTTAATTTTAAGTGGTCAAATTTATCAATTTTTTTTAATGTGGAAATTGTTGCTATGCCTTGTCTAAGACATTCTTCCCAATCTCAAATTGAAAAAAGTAATTAACTAAAATTTCTACAAAACTTAAACTGTTGATTTTGAATTTTTTTTTTTATTTTTGGTTTTGAATTTATTTTTAACTGGGAAGTGCACAGACAGATGCCATGAAACTTCTATCTTCCCAATCTTCTCAACCTCCCAGACTTTCAAAGAACAAAACATTATTGTGCAAGCTCTCCATGCAGATGAAGGATGCCTCTTGCAAACCACATGCACAGCAAGGAATATCAGACAGGTATGTGTCCCTGTGCTTTCCAGATGTAGAAAGTTTGC
Source organism: Tamandua tetradactyla (assembly GCF_023851605.1). Taxonomy (NCBI): domain Eukaryota; kingdom Metazoa; phylum Chordata; class Mammalia; order Pilosa; family Myrmecophagidae; genus Tamandua; species Tamandua tetradactyla. Next base: position 150,980,255 of record NC_135330.1, read on the forward strand.
ATTCTGCTTTTGTTTGTTTTTATTTTATAAAAAAGGACAAGAAGGTAATTGACAATTTCTTGCCTTTGTAAACATTAATTCATTTGATCACATACTTTGAACACCTAATTTATTCCATTCATATTTATTGTTTTTAACACTAATAACTACTAAAATGAATCCACCTGCACACAAAGCATTTTACATAGTGTGGACAATTATCTCTTCTGTGTGCACTTTATTTTTCAGATGTTCAGACAATTATTATATTTATTGAGATACAAATTTAGTAAAAACATTGCTGATTTAAGTTTAGTTCTTATTATTTAACATTGAACTCAACTGTCAGTAACTAAAATATAACTAATATCGTGTCTCAGGTGTTGATCAGGAAAATTGTTTGATTTCATACTTGAAAAGTTTGTAAGCTAATGCCGCTGTCCATATTAACTACTTTTAATTCCACTTCCCTTATATTTTCAATGACTTAGTAGCCTGTTCTTCCCAAAGTATCTTTTAATTTTTTTTGCAAATTTTATTGGTATATATTCACTTATCATATATTCCATCCAAAGTGTACAATCAATATCTCACAGTATCATTACTTAGTTGTGCAATCATCATCACACTCAATTTTAGACCATTTTCATTGCACCAAAAAGAAAATTGACAGATAGACACACCCAAATGTCCCTTACTCATTTTTGCCCCCTATTATTGAACCCTAGTTTTGGGATAGTACACCATAATTTTAGTGTGTTACTGTTAATTGAAGTCTGTAGTTTTCAATAGGTCATTTTCCTCCACATATCACTCTATTATTAACTCTTTTTAACATCATCATACATGTGTACTAGTTCATGCAAGCACATATTTAAATTTTCAGTGCTAATCTATAGCACACATGATTCTGAACAATCAATCCCTTTCAATCAAATTTACCTACAATACAGCACTATTGCTTATATTTAATGAACTACCATCTCCCATATCTATTTCCAAAATGTTTAAGTTCCATCTCATTATACATTCTGAACATCTTAGGTTGCCACTCCCCGTTCTCTAGCATCTGACTATTTCTAGGTATCCTATACTCTACATTTTAAGACTCTGAGTTTACATAGTCTAGTTAGTTCATATTGGTGAAATTATACAATACCTGCCCTTTTGTGTCTGACATTTTATTCAGCATTATGTCCTCAAGAATCATCTATATTTTCATATGCTTCAGGACCTCATTCCTTCTTAGAGCTGCATCATATTTCATTATATGTATATACCACATTTTGCTTATCCATTCATCTATTGATGGGCATTTGAAATGTTTCCACCTTTTTATGATTATGAGCAATGCCATTATGAACACTGGTGTGCAACTGACTGTTCCTGTCCCTGCTTTCAGATCTTCTGGGTATATACCAACTAACAGAATTGCTAGGTCAGAGTGCAACTCAATGCTTTGCTTTCTGAAGAGCCATCAATCTGTCTTCCACAGAGGCAGTACCATTTTATACTCCCACCAGCAGTGAATAATTTCCTATTTCTCCACTTCCTCCCCAACACTTGTAGTTTCCTGTTTATTTAATAGTGACCATTCTTATAGGTATGAGATAATATCTCATTGTGGTTTTATTTGCATTTCCCCAATAGCTAATGAAAGTGAATAATATTCAAGTGTCTTTTTTAGTTATTTGTATTTTCTCATTGGATAAATGTCTATTTATGTATTTTTTACAATATATAATTGTGTTGTTTGTCCTTTCATTGTTGACTTGTAGAATTTTTTTTGTATATATTGGATATCAAACCTTTATCAGATATACGGTTACCAAGTATTCTCTTCCATTGAACTGACTTTCTCTTTACAGTTTCGGAAAAGTTCTTTGGCACAAAGAGATGTTCAAACTTGAGGATTGCCCATTTATCTATTTTTTTTTCTCTTTCAATGCTTGTGCTTTCGGATTAAGGCGTAGGAAGCTGCCTCCTATCACTGTCTTGAAGATATTTCTCTATATTTTTCTTCTAGAAGTATTATAGTACTGCCTCTTATATTTAGGTCTTTGATTCACTTTGAGTTAAATTCTGTATAGGGTGTGAGAAGTTTTGGTATGATGCTAATATTAATTTCATAAAATGAGTTAAGTAGTCTTCCATTTTCTTCAATTTGGGGGGAAGAATTTGAGGAGAAATTGTGTTAATTCTTCTTGGAACATTTGATAAATCCCTCTGTAAAGCCATCTCGTCCTGGACTTTTCTTCATAGGGAGATGTGTTGGTTTTAAATGATTATTTACCCCAGAAAAGCCATATTTTAATCCCGATACAATTTTGGGGACCAGACCTATTGTTTAGGACAGGAAATTTTGATTGGATTATTTCTGTGGTGATATGACATGCCCAGTTGTGGGTGTAGTCTTTTAATTACATGGAAATGTGATTCATTCAAGGTGAGTCTTGGTTAGTTTTCTAGAGTTCCTTTGAAAGGGAGAAAATTTTGGAGAAACCTCAGATGCAGCTGCTTGGAGAACAGTTGCTTCAGAGTTGTCAGAAACACAGATGCCTGGAGGTGTCTGGGGAGGGAGCAGATGCCCGAATACAGGCAGAGCCCAGCAGAAATAATCATGTGCCTTCCTATGAGATGCTAAGCAAGCAAGAACCTGGAGAGAGCCAAGGGAAGCCATGAGATGAAACCAAGCCCTGGAGAAGCCAAGTAAGGAACTCCCACAGGAAACAGAGGCTAAAAGCAACAAAGCCCAGTAACAAGGGACAAGTCAGGTGACTTCCTAGCTGACAGAAGTGTTCCAGATGATATCAATCTTTCTTGAGTGATGGTAACCTCTTGTTTGTGCCTTAAGTTGGACATTTTCATAGCTTTAGAACTATAAACTAGCAACTTAAAAAAATTCTCTTTTTAAAAACCATTCCATTTCTGGTATATTGCATTCTAGCAGCTTTTGGAAACCAAAAGAGGATGGTTTTGATGACTGATTGGATCTTTGCTTGTGATTGGTTTATTGAGGTCTTTTATGTCATCTCAAGTAAGTATAGAATATTCAGGTGTTTCTAAGAAATTGAGTATTTCATCTTACTTGTCTAGTTTTTTGGCATGCAGCTATATGTAGCATCCCTTTAATATCTTTTTTATTTCTTTGGGATCTGTGATGATGATCCTCACTTATTTCTGATTTTATTTATTTGCATCTTCTTTCTTTTTGATTTTGTAAGTTCAGTCTAGCTAATGGTTGATCAAACTTGTTCTTCTCAAAGAATCAAAGTTTGGTTTTATTGACTCCCTACACTGTTTTCTTTGCTCCAATTCATTTATTTCAGCTTTACTCTTTGATATTTCTTTTCTTCTACTTGCTTTAGGGTTAGTTTGCTGCTCTTTCTTTAGTTTCTTCAGTTGGTCAGTGTATTAGCTAGGGTTCTCCAGAGAAACAGAATAAGCAGGAAATAACATTAGATATAAAATTTATAAAAGTATCTCACATAACCGTGGGAACATAGAATTCAGACTCTTCAGGGCAGGCTGTGAAGCTGATGGCTGGGAATCTGATGACTCCAATGAAGGGTCTGGACAAACTCTACAGGAGTGGCTCATTGGCTGAAGCAGGAAGAGAGCCTATCTCTTCTGAATCTTCCTTAAAACGCTTCTAGTGATTAGAATAAATGTCACTCATTGCAGAAGACACTACCTTTGGCTGATTGCAGGCGATGTGTTCATGATTTAATTCTATGAAATGTCCTTATCGCAACAGACAGGCCAGCTCTTGCCCAACCAGAAAAACAGGTACTACCACCTGGTCAAGTTGACACATGAACCTGACTGTGACAGTCAGTTAGGACTTTGGTTTTAGTTCTTTCTTCCTTTTTAATGTAGGCAGTTAGAGTTATAAATTTCCATCTCAGCACTGCCTTAACTGCATCATAAAATATATATATATATATTTGTGGCGGGGTCACATTTCATTATTTTCCCATGTGAGTATCCATTTTTTTTTGCAGCACTATTGATTTTTTGTTTGCTTTTTGTTTATTTGTCTTGCTTGTTTGTATGTTTTTTGGGAAGTGCCTGAACTGGGAATCAAACCCCAGTCTTTCTGCATGGCAGACAAAAATTCTACCACTGAACTACCCTTGCAAGCCCTGCATCCCATATGTTTTGATATAATATACTTGTTTTCATTTGACTCTAGATAACTACTTATTTCTCCTGCAGTTTCTTCTTTTGCACACTGATTGTTTAAGATTGTGTTATCTAACATTCATATGTTTCTGAGTTCTGGTTCTTCAGTAATTATTGATTTCCAACTTCATTCCATTGTGGGCAGAGAAAATGCTTCGAATAATTTCAATCTTTTTAAATTTATTAAGACCTGTTCTGTGCACAGCATATGATTTATCCTGGAGAATGTTCAATGAACACTCAAGAAGAATCCATATGCTGCTCCTTGAGGATGCAATGATCTATAAATGTCTTTGATGTGTAACTCATTTATCATATTATTTAGGTTCACTATTTTCTTATTGATTCTCTCTCTTGTTCTATCTATCAAAGAGAGTAGCATATTGACGTCTCCAACTATTAATGTATAAACATCTATTGCCCCTTCAGTTTTGCCAGTGTTTGCCTCAGGTACCTTGTAGCATCTTGACTGGGGACATAAATAGTTATGACTGTTATTTCTTCATGGTGAATTACCCTTTATATTAATATATAGTATCCTCCCTTATATCATAATATACTTGCACTTAAAGTCTATTTTATCTGCTATAACTGATAAGTGTAGCTACTTGTGCTCTTTTTTTTTATTGTTTTCATGAAATATATTTTCCATCCATTCATTTTCAATTTACTTGTATCTTTGGGTCTAAAATGAGTCTCTTGTAAATAACAGGTAGATAAACCATATTTTTAAATCCATTCTGCCAATCTGTGTCTTTTGATTGGGGAGTTTAATCCATTAACATTCGGTGTGATTATATAAAACTGTCCTTACTTTGATAATTTTATCTCTTGGCTTTTGTCAATCTAGTATTTTTGTCTCTTTTTATCCTTTCAGTTACACTTACTGGTAATTATCATTTCTATACTTTCCTCTAAGTGTTTATCTTTTGTCTTTTTTTTTTTTTATCAGCTGATGGAACTCCTCTCAGTATTTTTTGCAGGAGAGATCTTTTGTTAAAAGAATTCTCTCAGTATTTGTTTATGTGTGAACATTTTAAACTCTCCCTCAATTTTGAAAGACAGCTTTGCTGGATATGGAATCCTGCTGGAAATTTTTCTCTTGCAGAATCTTAAGTGTATCACACAACTGTCTTCTTATCTTCATGATGCCTGGTGAGGAGTTAACACTTAGTTTTATGTGGCTTCCTGGTGTGTGGTGAATTGCTTTTCTCTTGCTGCTCTCAGCAGACTCTCCTCTTCAGTATTTGACAGTCTGATCAGTATATATCTTAGAGTGTATCTGTTTGGATTTATTCTATCTGGAGTTTGTTGGGCTTTATTTGCACATTTGTATCTTTTATAAGTGTTGGGAAGTTTTCCCCAATTACCACCTCAGATAATCTCCCTACACGTCACTCTTCTGGGATACCAGTGATTTTTATATTTGTACACTTCATGTTGTCCATCATTTCCCTGAGATCCAGGTCAAATTTTTCCATCTTTTCCGCCATTTGTTCTTTTGTTCATTCAAATTCACAAGCAGTTTTCTCTATCTCACTTATTCTTTCATTTGTCTCCTCAAATATGCTGTCGTATGTCTCCTGTAATATTTTAAATTTGATCTACAGTAGCTTTTGTTTCAATACAATCTGTTATTTTTCTATTTTTCCTTTCAAATTATTCTTCATGCTCTTCTAGGGTCATCTTGATATCCTTTACCTCTTTAGCCAACTAAGTGAAGTGATTTAGAAGATTTTTTTTGACTATCTTTTATTAGTTTCAAATTCTGTGTCTCCTCTAGCTTTTTACTTTGATCATTTGGCCTAGCCATATTTTCTTGCGTCTTCATATGGTTTGTGAATTTTTGCTAGTTTCTTGGCATTTATCATGATAAGGTTATTTTAAATGTTGGTTTCCCTCATTTGTCTAATATTTTGGTTTTGCTTGGGTTTGCATTGAAGGTTTCCTTGTGCACTTGGTTTGTCAGTAATTCCCATCCAAACCAAGGGCTCCTTACTCAGGAATTCAGCCCTTCTCAGAAGTCTGTTGGAGGCTGGGCTGAGAACCTGCTCACCAGACTGTACTTTCCCAGTCTATCCAGCAGATGGCGACCTTGGGACACTTCGTCCCCACAATCTCACTTCTCCCAGTGGCAGCCCACTGGGCAGGGTGCAGACCAGGTGAAAATCCAGTCAAAGTCTCAGGCCTCCATGCATGCTGGAAGCCAGTGGCTTCAGGGGTGGTGGGTGGGCAGTGTGCACCATGGCAAAGACTACGCTTGTAGGTGCAATGGGTCTGGTGATTCTCCCACTCCTGTGTGGAAAGACGCCATGCTGCGGGACTGAGGGGTTCCATGTATCAGCCAGCGGCTGGCCCAGGAGTGCTCTGCTTTTCACTGGCCACCAAGACCACCTTGGGGTTAGGGGATGGGCACCTGGCATTGCAATGAAACTGCCTCGCCCCTACTTCTCTGCTTGTGTATACAGTGAGCCCTCTGAGCCCCTGGGTAGCTAGGATCGAGGCAGCAGGACCCAGGGTGTCTCTCTCACTGGCAAACTGTCAGATGGGTTCTGCTCTGTGTCCTCCTCTCCTCCTGAGGGGACGGCTTCTCAGATTCTCCCATGTCCAGGCGCCTGCAGCGGCCTGCCTCAGAAGCGGGGCGTGGGCACTGGGCACTGCAGCAGTGTCTCTGCATGTGAATAAAATGTGTCTCCTGGCTCCCATGTCGGAATGCCAGGCTGCGGGACTGAATGCCTCCCTTACCTCTCTGAAGAAGAGATGAGCTGCTTTTCAACCGACTGATGCTGATCCAGCCAGTGTACAAAGCAGCGGGTCATAGGGGTGGTCACAGTTAAGTACGCTTACCCCAACTTCTCTGTTGTAGTTTCTCCACTTTTCTGTCCAGGTCTTCCTTCTACATGCAGAGGCCACCCAGACTCTGGAGCTGCTGCTTTGATCATTTCCTCCCTGTTCTCTAGTTGCTTTATGGTGGAGGAGAGTATTTTGCTTATCCTACTATGCCATTTTCCAAGAAGTCCTGCTTTTGAATTTTAACTTCATAATTCATTTGGCTAATTTCTATGGCTGCATATAACCTTCATCTGATATTCTCTGTATTATTTTGCTTTAGCTTTTAAGTTTAGTAAATACCTATCATTAAATATAGTTAATGTAATATATAAATAAATCATACAAAAGACTTTAACGCATCAGTGTACGGTCTTAAAACTTTAAGTATGTGTATGTGCCAACCATAGGTGAGCAGTTCAGCCAATTTGTTCCAGATTCCATTTCCTGTACCCAAGACTAAAGAAGTAACTGGAGCACATCTCCTTTCTTTATACATGGCATTTTCCAAAATCATATAAATCACTTTATAGCATTACTGTGCCCGTGACTCCGCATTTTTTTAAATTATATGAAGCTTAAACCTTACTTTAAACACCAAAGGAAAAAGAGAAGTTCTTGGGTTCACTCACAGAAGGGAGGATAGTTTAATAAAAAATGAATAAAGGCATTTATGATGAAGAGAAAATACCATCTTCTCAAGCTAATGTACAAAAATTTCAACAAAATTAATAAAACAATACAGTTTTAATGGAAATAAAAGTCCCGTGCCTGGAACACCCTACCCTAAGGAAACAGTTTTGACAAATGAGTAAAGAAGAAATGCAGTTATTTGAAAAATCATGATTCAGTCTTTCTATCAGAACAGAAGATGTAGCACACTTGAATGCTGTAAGAAGAAAGAGAATTCTTTGGAGAAAATTTGGACACCAAATAATAGACTAGTTAGTTGTGAAAATAAAAGTGGAAACTTGAAGGCCAGGATAAGCAAATTGAAAAAAAAAAATAAAAACAATTCTTTTCACCTGTTCTCACAGAGGTTATTAAAAATGAGATAAATATTTTACTTGATGCTGGATCTAAAAGATTTCCTGAGGCACAAAGAACTTTCACATCAAAGTAAGAACAATGCTTCCGAAAATTATTGAGTAAGCATATTTATGGCCAGAAAGGAAATACAAATGTGGAGAGTGCATTAACTCAAATCCAACAGTGTGCCCTACATGATGCAGAAAATGAAAAAAAAAAAACAAAAACAAAAACAATTTAATGCATAAGTTGAACTGCCACCAACTCTGTTAAGGCTCTTAAAAGGAGTAGGTAACAGAAAATGAAAATTTAATAGTTGTGACCTGACACTATCAAAAGTAGCAACATTCAAAATTGTGAGAATGAGTGGGCACTGTGAGGAACTATGCACAGAGATTTGCCCTTTTCTCAGTGCCTATAAACCTAAGATTCAGAACTTCAACATAATGGTCAGGTCAGAAATTTCATGTCATTTCAGCTAAAAATTCGCAAGTCTCCTTAAGGAACAAGAATTTTACCTTTAACAGATTTCATGGTAAAAGGCTTTGGAGGTGGCCAATATAGGTCTAGGACTTTCTAAGAGATTGTAAACTGGGTGTCATTAGTAAAAACAAAACAAAACAATTCGTAACTGTAGTCCCAGAGATATGTTACTCAAGGAAAAAACTAAATTAATATACACTGCATATGAAAAACAAAGTACAATGTTCTAATTTTATTGAAAGTGGTATTCCTAGGCAAAATAGTAGTCACAGGTAAAATTTCTCCCTCATGGTTAAATTATTGTCACAATAAATTAGATGGTGGGGGATGTCACTCAATGTGCCAGGTTGTGGACTGTGAATGCCTGATTTAGAATACTTATATACTGGTCAGCATCATCTCCGATGTGATTGAGCTCTCTTCACCTTGTGCACTGGTATATTACATCTGCTGACACAACTGCTCTAGAGGCAAGGTAATTTTTGTGTTTTGAAAGGTTTGGAAGTGTGTGTTGGTGTGGAAGTTGCCTGTGCACATACTATATACATCTTATGTGTGTCCTACTATTTATTTGAACTCTATAATTGTGAACTAGAGAAAAAAAATCCATTTTTGAGGATCTGAAAACACTGCTTCCATTTTAGTGGGTCAGCCGATTCCATAGCTGTCCAAGAAATTCTACCATTATCAATGTCTTTGAAACATATCTGGATGATAATGAGAACAAAAAATTGGGGCATATGAATTTTGGACTTTCATTTCTTTACATTTTAAATCACCAATGCAGTAGAATTGTTTTTGTTTTTTCAGTATTTTCATTTTTAGGAACTTTAACTTGCAAACCAATTTAATATTTAAATTATAATATCTAAAAGGAATTTTTGTATATGAGAAAATTTATATTCCACTTTGTGGCATTTCTATGTTACTAAAATTTCATTATTGGAGTTAGATTATATTATTTAATCTTACTGAAATCATTCTAAAACGTTTTATGGAATAATAACTTTGTATATCAGTCAGGTTCTCCAGAAGAACAGAACCAGTAATACAAAAAAAAATTAATTATGGGGTTTGCAGGTCCCAATTCTGTATGGCAAACCACAAGCTGGAAATTCCAGTAAAGGTGATGTTGAATTCATGAGCCCATATTCCTTCCGGGAAGCTGGCAGGCTGGAAATTCCCCGTAAGAGCTGATGTTGAAGTCTTGAGACAGAAATTCTTACCATTCCCAGAACCCTATCTTCTGTTTGCAGCTGCCATTCAACTGGTTGGGTGATGCCCAACCACACTGTGGAGGGTAGTCTCCTCTTAAGATCAAATTCGTGTAGATGCCAATCCTATCTACAAGATACCCCCCATCATAACAACTAGGTCAGTGATTGATCACAAAATGGACACCATAATCTAGCCAAGTTGGAATGCAAAAGTAACCATCTATTGTGGTTAGGCAATTTTTTCCCTTGGAAAATAAAATAGCAAACTGTTTTCATGTTTTGGTAACAGAATGGCTTTTAGCTTAGTTTAAATTTACGAACTCTTACTACATATTTGGTAGTATGTCATTACAATGGTTAAATTATCCTTAATGGTTTCATGAAAGTACCCAAGGAGGCCACATTTGAGAATAGGAGAAGGGCTTCAGGAAAGTAGAAACAGGATTGACCCAATAAATGGATAATATCCTCCTCATGGATATAAAGTTTAATCATATGCTTTATTGATGAAACCAATACATTAGGAGAAAAAAAAAAAGATGGGAGAATGTGCAAAAGAACACAAACTTCTTTCCTAATTCTACCATGGGTAGGCATTACTTTAAAGAACCTTTTTGAACCTTCTCCCCACTGTTAGTCACTTCTCTCTTGGAGAGTGAGTCTATCAGATTGGTGAGCTCCGGAGAAGGAGCTGAGTACATTTAGCTCCATATGTGCCAGTGGTAATCCTTATTTTAGGCTATGTGGAAGGCTTAACTCTGGGACATAGCAGAGCTTTGAGGATTTGGGATGATTAGTTATACTGAGGGAGTTCTGAGCAAACTCACTTGAGCACAAACAAGGACACCTATGCCAAACAGCTTTGTCAGAAATAGAGATGAAGTATTGATATGCATCTGCTTGATTCTTGCATCTCTTCTTCTCAATTGCTAAAAACTGAGGTGGGGGAAGGAGATTTGTTATTTATTGATTTCCTAAAATCCCAACAATTTTACATAGTATTTCATCTAATAAAGCTCCTGATTGGTTGAATGAAAGAAAAAATTATATTGAGATAATATACCCATAAAACTTGAATTATTCACTCATTACATACTCTGGAACTCTGGTTATAAAAATGTTTGGATCATTGGCATTGTTGAAAGGTTGATGAATAGTTTGGAATCCATCCTCAGTAAACATAAGCTTCTGAGTAAAATTAGTCACAGAACTTCACAGCTTCATGGGCTTCAGATTATTAACCACTCCTTAAAAAGATTTGAATTGAAGTTCCTGTCAATCTCCAAATTAGTTTCTGTATGATACTTAACATTCACTGTACTTTTCCATTTAAAACTGTATTCAATCTCAGTTGCTTTATAATTCAATAGAATATAAGTGACTAGAAAAATTAAATATTAAGCAAATTTTAGAGCTGAGTAAAATTGGCATATTAGAATTCAGAGGGAAGAAAATTACTCATTTTCGTTACTATTTCACCTGTATTACTTTAATCTATAATGCGCCAAGTGCTGAAAATATCACCAATACTTTAGCATTAATGTGCATTTCCCATTACTTGGAGATTTGTATCTTAAAATGGTGGAATATAATAACATAATGTTAGAAGCCTTAAATTGTTAGTTTCAAAGTATATTATTTTATTTTTAATTTAATTTGTAGAAAGACATCTGATATAAAATTATTCATATAAATATATAATAAAGTCAAATAAAGAGAGCACTTGATGTTAAGAAATATTCTATTATTATTATCTATTTCTAGCATGCTGTGGTATTTGGGAGCTATACAGCCCAGAAAAACATGCTCATAAACTTAATCCATTCCTGTGAATGTGAATATTTGTAAATAGGACATTTTGATGAGGTGCTTCAGTTAAAGTGTGCCCCAGCTGAGTGAGGATGGGTCTTTATCCTATCATCGAAAGCCTCTCTTCTAGGGAAGGTCCCAGAAAGAGAAAGCGAGAAGGAGCATCCAGAAGCTGTATGACCAGACAATCTGGGCTTACTCCAATTAAGTTAGGCTGCCTCTCAAATAGTTTATTGCACTAAGTCTATTTATTTTTCTATGATGTACTCTCTAAGGGGGCAAATTTATGGCTATTAATTATGGCCATAGGGAAATATTGCTTAGTTATTCAATAAACAATATTGAGAGGATGTTTGTCTTAAAGCCTTGCTTTGTAATTTGCACATGTAATTCACAATTATAGGTTTTACTCAATATAAATGGATATTGCTACAACTTTTATTCAAGTTTGAATTTCATAAGGAATTTTGAAGCTTCCAATAATAAGTGGCAAAATAATTTTAGTAATCAAATAGCATTTTATTTTTAAATATCCCCCTTCCCAAACTAAATCGATTATATTTAAATATCTCTTCACATTTTCAAATGCATTTAAGGAAATCATTTGAGAATTCCTGCAAAACACCTTTCTATAAATCTTAAATATATGTGCTATTGTACTATAAGATATGTGGAATTCACTCCATAAATAATTCAAAGTTCTTTGTTCTTATTTTTTCACAGTGACTCAGCAAGTAGCTGAGACCTACTTTCCATATTATTTTTCTTTTTAGAGTGCTAACATACCCTCTCATTAGCATCCTACACACATGCCAAACCCACGTACACATACTCACATACATGATAAGTTTAGATATTTAGGGAAAATTCAAAACAAAAATACCTACAAAACTTTCAAGTGCTAGAGTGATCTATGTAGAGTGACTGCGACAGCAGCAGTAACACAATCTAAACGTGAAAATCACATATATGTTTGTGGGTATATGTGTACATGTACATTCATACATATGTATATGTATGTGTGGGTGTATCACATAAATAGGTGATTTATTCCAGAATTACAAGGTGACAACATGCAATTTTGTAAAGCAGACCATGTTTAATGGGCTGATCTATTCCAGTGTCACTAGGTCTGTGATTAGAAACTATGGACAATTAGGATCGTATTAGGGCAGATATATTAAACTATGGTTTGGTTAAGCTAATGAAAAATTACATTTAAGTCTCCTGGAATATTTTTAAATTGTTCAATAGTTTTGGAAATGAAATAAATGAATAATTTGAGTCACTCCATATTGTAAAATTGGAATCATATGAATTTAATTTGGGTATCAAAAATGTTTTTTAACAGCTAGGTGTGTTGAGATGGAAGCCTCATTTCTTCTTTATATATACTGTTTTCCCCTTCTGTGCATTTTCAATCTTGAGTTCACTCTTTGTTCATTGACAATCTAACAATGAAAAAGACCATCTTTGATCATTATACAGTTTTCCTCAGAGATGACATCCAGTTTCACTAATTTCACTGCCATGTATCTGTACAACAAGTGGGGAAAATATCCAGTTCCCCAAACCCCACCTATCTCTTCACCATCAAAATGAAATAAAATGATAGGCTGGCTTCTAAGATATTCATGGTCCCATTTGTCAATTTTTAGAATCATTGTGATTAAATATTCAAATACATGTGATTACTTTATTCTTCTTTCTTCCATGTGTTCCTATTATTAAGGAAGTAACTGCCTCTTTTGCCTGTGAAAAAGTCTTCCATGTAATCCACACATCAGAAGTACACTCTGATATATCAGGAACTGGGGCATTTTTCAGGACCACTCTGACCCTTTCTATCTAGTTAGTTAGAGTTTGGTTTAAAAAGGAAAATTGGAAATGAATTTTATGGAGGAAGAATAAGGCTGTTATACTTTTGGATAAATCATAACACATAGCTTAGTTTCAATATAACACAATGAACAGTGAGGGGTTCCATAGTTTATTGCTATACCTTTTATTTCCATACATTTTCCTTATTTCCTATGTGGCATCTCTTTCTGGATATCACAGAAAGCAATAACAGCTGGGTTTGAGCATCCCTGTGGTCTTAAACCATAATACCATTAAATTGAATCCCAATCCAAACATCATTTCTACTATCAGCCACAATTTCTTCACGAGACTCCTGGTTATGCACATAGGACTAGCAATCGAAGAATGAGAAATCTCACGGTAAAGCCAAGGCTTTTCCTGTAAAGGGAGAATCCTTAACATCTGGAGCTCAATTCAAGTTAGGTTGTAGCTGGTGTTTGATGGAATAGAAATTTACTTTGATGTTGAAGACATGCGTTTCCGTGGTTTCCAAAGAAAACCTGGCTGCAGGCATAGTGAATATTAGTTAAAGAGAGGTTGAGTGCAATTGTGAGGGAGAGTGTTGGCCTCATCAAGGAAGTATGTCTTAAGCAACATCTAAACTCCTTAACAGAAATATGTTCCAGGCGTAGATATTAATTCTGCTGCTTTGGGCTTGGGAAAAATTATAACAAAATGAATGGAGCAACACAATGTAAATTTCTTGAGATATGGGTTTGCTCCAACTGTCGTTATAATGGCTGTTAGAATATAGATGCTAAATTTTCCTATTTGTGACTTTGGTTGAACTGAATCCAGCGCCAGAGAGAGAAACATGGATGTTTATTTCATCCTAAGTGTTTAGGCTCATTCTTATATTAATTCACTTATTCAATATATATATTTTTTTCTTTTTTGTAGGCTGTATGGCAGGGTCACATTTCAGTGTTTTTCTATGTGAGCAGCTTGTTAGCAGCTTGTTATTGCAGCACCATTTGTTGAACTTTTCGGGGTTTTTTTTTTGTGTGTGTGTGGCTTCTTTGTTTTGTTTGTTTGGGAAGTGCATGGGCTGGGAATTGAACTCGGGTCTCCCCCATGGCAGGTGAGAATTCTACCACTGAACTACCCTCACACCCCCTATTCAACCTTCTAATTGGACAACAATTATATGTCAGCTTGCATGAAATACTTATTATATAATGACGTATAATGATCTAACATATGAATTCCTAAAGCATTCAGGGACATGAAATTAAATAATTACACTTAAAATGCATAATTATAGATAAAATAATCAAAGAAGATATGAAGAATGTATGGAGAAATTATAGTATGGAGAATTTACCTCGCTTGAAGGTAGAAAATTAAAATAATTTTTAAGAGAGCATTCACCTTGATGACTTGGAATATGACCTTTATCCAAATTTGAGGAGAGTAGGAAAATGCTCCAAAAATGCAGCTAACAACATCAGGCTTTGCTTTTTCTTTCTTCACATCCTCAGAACTGAAATTGACAAAGTAAAATATCTTAAATAATATGGAGTAGAAAATATAATAAAATGTTCATCAAAATGTATGGTCTACATAGAGTTGATTAATTAAATATTATTAGAAAAATATTTCAAGCATATATATAATAGACAAAGAGATAGAGAGATAGAAAGAAAGTGATAGAGATAGAGACAGATAGATAGATAGATAGAGATGGAGATAGAGATAGATAGAGAAATGTAGTTGTTTGCTCAAAAGGACCTTGGCAGAAAATTCCACACAGTAAAAATATTTACAGCAGATATAAAAATATCTGCTATAAACCTCACCTAGATAGAAATGAAGCTTTTCTGTGACTAGTGAATTTACCATTGGAATAAGGAAGATAAGGAAGAGAAAGTAGGAGAAAATGAACGATGAAGAGATGATAGAGTATCCAAGTGCAGCTCACATTTTTTCAGATGTTAAGAGTGCATCAAATACTTGGGGAGATTTTCTATCCTTTTGAGAAAGGTGACATAACATTTAGAGGAATTAATATATGAAGATTTTTTTTAGTAACTGAGATTAATAAAGAGCTCTCAAGAAACACACACACAAGCACCCACAAATTGCCTCAGCCTACTAATAAAAAAAAAAGGGGGAAACTGCACTCCTGATTAATTATCTCTTGTAATTAATAGTGTAAAATTATCTTACTCGTGAGTTTTAGGCTGGAATAGATATTCCATGATTTGTGAGTTGAGTTATGAAATATAGGCATTTTATCAAAGCACTTTGAAGCTGAGCTGCTATGAAACAAGTAGACGCACAAACATCACTAACCATAGCCTTTTATGACTCAGAAAAGAAAAAAGAACACGAGGAGAAAAGAAACACGTCATTTATAATCTTAGTTACCAGACATCAAGCAGATGACACTTGCACATCCGAGAAAACACAAAGTACTGGGCTGAGGAAATCAGTTAATGCATCTAAAACAGACAGGGACATGATGTGCTTTTTAAAATAGATGAGGGCACTAAGTCGGACAAGGAGATCAATTATAGTTTTCCTCCGTCTTTCCAAACAGGGAATTGATTAGGAAACTGGGGTTTTATATAGTCTTTGGAGGCCTTTGATAGCAGTCTCCAAATTGATTTATAGATTACATTATCTAATCACAATAAGCAGTTCATATCTGATTATGTGATATTATGCAGAGGCATTTTTTGGTACCAAATTTGATAAATAAATTATCTTCATAAGTATATGTTTATGTTTCCCCACTTCTACATGTTAATCTCCTATTGAAGGACATGCTAGTTATGTGGATGTTATACATAAAATAACTACACTCACAAATGTATTTTTAAAGTTAAATACAAAACAATGATATTAAGAGCATTGTAAGATATATATGATCAGTTGATAGTTGAATGTCATGGATAATTCATGCTGAGATAAGGAGAATATTCATTTATTTCAAAAATATTTATTAAACTGCTACTCTGTATTAGCAAGAATTCTAGGCATTGGCAATGTACCAGTGAAAATAACTGAGATACTGTCTGGAAATATGGACAATGTTGGGAAAGAAGCTGTAATAATGCTATTCCTGAAGGATTTGATCATTTTATCAGAAGTTCTAAGTATGAATTGTTTTAATTGTTGAAATAAGCAAAGCTATATAAATTATTTCCATAAACTCCACCTCTAACTCAAAATCTCCAAGAGAGGATATAACATAGCAGTGCTGAAAAATTGAATATGGTGTCATCCATATGCAAAAATGAGAACAGATTTAACAAATCACAGATTTAAGAAAAGTGATCTTAGCTCATGCTCATGAAAAATAAGGTAACAATTTAAACAAGTGGAAGAGACCTTGATAGAACTCTTTTGAATCTTCTTAACTTAGGAAGACGTAGGCTGATAATTCAAGGCAGTTATGCACACTGCACTTATAGAAAACTATTATGATCATGAAAGATTACAAAAAATAGTCAACAAGATCGACAGGTACTGGGCATATAGACGAAAGAAGATCTAGAATCATGAATTGCATCTACATGCATGGAAGACAGGTCAAAGTTCAACAATTGTAAACATCCTAATAAAGGTTTTGAGGTAACAATGCTGTACAGTGCGATGAAAATACAGGAAAGCTCAGGTGACTCCAGGCTTCCTAGTCTGCATTTCCTTTTGTGGAAAGTGTTTGGGCAAAATTATCCTTAAGTTAATTATTTCTACCAAAGGAGAGTTGGCAAATTTCTTGAGAAGTTTCCTTTCAGGGTATAATATCTATTTTTGTGTTTAGTGTTGCCTTATTATTGCCGTCATTTTAGCATAAAAACTGACTTTAACAACTAAAATTGGGATGCATCTAGGGAAGTACTTGCATGAAATAGGAGAATGCTAAATCCCACTTCATTATATGGAAGTTAAATATATATTCTTTCCTATCATGGTGGATAAAATAATTTTCAATGATTAGATGTAAACACCCATTTAAAAATAATACAGAGATGAGGAAAGGAAGGAAATAAGGTAGTAAGGTAGAGAGAAAGGTAGGGTGGAAGGAAGGAAGATGGGTATGGGGTGGAGAAAGGGAAGGTAAAACCACTGGAAATCAATACCAATAAATTAATAATATAAGATGATGGAAGCAAGAAAACTTGAAATTTATAAAAATGTGTGTGTCTGAGGTAAAATATCTAGTAATCTACTAGAAGCTATATAAATTAATCCATGGTAATTTTAATACATATATCTAAAAGAACAATGAAAATTAAGATTGGAATACCAACCAAAAACTGTAAGGCATAGATAAATTTATAAAAATGGAGCAGGAAGAGAAGAAGGAACTACTAATATCCAATCAATTATAATTAAAGGCAAAACATGGGGCAAATAAAATCATTGAATATTGAAAAAAGGCACAAAATATATAGACATAATATGTCAAATATATTAAAACTTTAACTAATTTAAAGAAAAATAGGCTAATGTTAACTAAACTTTCTTCAAAGAATAAGACAAAATAAACACTGTGACAAAATGAAAGTAGTCGTTGAGAAAGATTAGTTTTTTAAAATTGATGTGGTAGTTTTAAATATGAAATCTTGTTCTCCACCCTTCTAAGAAGTGTGCTTACACTTTTAGTTCTTTTAAATGGTTTGCATATCCTCCTACTTATGACTACGAGATTGGCCTGTGGCAAAATTTGTTCGACAGAATAGGAAAATGTGCCAGTGTACCATTCTGAACTCAGGTCTTAAGAAGGTTTGCATGTTTCCACTGGACTTCCTGTGTTCCTGTCGTAGGCATGAGAAAAATATGGTGGCTCTATATGAGCTACCTAACCAATCTAGATCAGTGAATCCCCAGAAAATCCTCAGATATGTGTGCATAAATCCAGTTAGGTTCAACCTATATCGGGGAGCACACATTCAACAATTAAGTACTGATGTTTTATGTCATGAGTTTTCAGCTTGTTACCAACATTTTTGAACTACACATTGACTGATACAAATATATGCACCTAAACTTTAACCTATACACCTATGCTTATAATTCTATTATACTTTGATAGCTGCATCACATTTCTCTCCCTCCGATTCTCTTTATTTTCAAAGAAAAACACCAACAAATTAATCCATCATCTCCTTTTTTTATTTTTAGCTTTTTAAGTTCACCTTTATATTACTTTACAAAGAAGATTTAGGAAAAAAAAAGAACAAAGCCCAAATCTGTCATCATCAGATTCTTCTTTTGTGCTTCCATTTTCTTCTCAGCCGGGGCAGCAGTGGTAGAGGGGTAGGGCCAATGCTGGTGCAGCCCCTGTTGCTGGGGCAGGTCCACCAGCCCCCGTATTGCAGAGGCTCCCCATGTGGGCGTGGTCCAGGGCCTTTGCAAAGAAGCCAGGCCAACTTCTTTAATGAAAGAATTGGTCTCCTCCATTGCAGTGACCTCATCATCACACAGCAGGGACCGGCAGATGCGGGCACCCTGGAAGAGAGCCCTGCAGTGGACAATGGTTGGGCAGGGGGCCGCAGGTCATGGTCTAGTCACCACCTCAAGTGAGGACCTCACCACAAGTGGCCTTGGCTTCCTCGCCCAACACTTTAGAGGCAGCTAAGGAAAAAAGCCAAACCATCATATCCAACGCTTACATTTTTTATGTATATCTCAAATTCTAGTTTTATAAGTAATGTGAATATATTTCCTTTTTACCAGGAATAATATCAGAATTTTTCTGTGTACCACATTTTGTTAATCGGTTGTTGGTAGATTGTTTACATCTTTTGACTGATGTGAATAATGCCGCTGTGAACACTGGCACTCAAAGTCTGTTTGGGGCCCTGTTTTCAGTTCTTCTCGGTTTATAACTAGAAGTGAAAATGCCTGGTCATTTTGTGTATAACATTTTCATGAGCTGCAAATCTGATTTTCACAGTGGCTGTGTCATTCTACTTCCCCACCAACAATGTTTGAGGAATACATTTTTTGCACATCCTTGCCAATATTTGTTATTTTCCTTTTTGTAAAAATAATAGCCACATTAGTGATTATAAAGTGCTATCTCATTGTGTCCTTGATTTGCATTTTCCTAGTGCTACTGAGTTGCACACTTAAACATGGCTAAAAGGGAAATTTTTGTGATATATATATTAGTATATGTTGCTGCAATAATTAAAAAAAACATATATATATATATATATTTCCTTTGAATTTAGGAAATTATATTTTGCAATAAGTTCAATTAAGCCAAATTTTCCCAAATTAATGCTATAGATATTCATGTATGTGGAGGATACAAATCTCAATATATTTTATCAGTCACACTTGTATATTGCTACAGTTTTCTGGCACTTTCATATCTCTTTTCCATTTTATAGTAATCATTTTGGAAATATATGGTATACATTTTTATCTAGTTTACTTGAAATATAACTGAAATTGAGGTAAGTTTAAATATTTGCCTGAGTCAAAACATGCACTAAAATGGTGAATAAGGCAGGCTGGGTCCTTTTTGTATCTTTTTGTTCTTGTTTGATTGGTTCTTTTTGCTGTAGTGGATTTTATCAATAGACAAGGGCTCACATGAAATGCATGCTTGGTTTAGATACACAGAAAGATTTCTCTGTGCCCTTGTCTCATCTCAGAGATGCCATGGCAGTAAATTCCACTTGTCCATCATAATCCAAGAATGACTCTAAACCATTTTAAAAATGTATCTTTCACTGAGATCAATAGAAAAAATTGGACAATTGTTAAACATACATATTTAATTTTATCAAGAACTTGTAATTTATTAAATATTTCTAATCTTATTTTGAACATTAAAACTAAAAACTGTGAGAAAATTTTAATTCCAGTAATGCTACATGCTCAGTGATATTTCTTACGTATGTCTAGAACTAAAACATCTTAGACATTCAAATTTTATGATACACAATCACATTTTTGAAAATAAAAATATTATTATAAAGACAAATCATGATCCCTTTCTTTTAGCCATCCAATCCACAGTGATACTGAAGTCAAATTTTAAGTAGTTATGAAGAAGAAATTTTGGATAAGCAAAAAAGTTCCTTAAAAAAAAAAAACGGATACGAAATTGTGTGTGGAGCTAAGGGTTCTTGGAAGTGGATTAAAGGTAGATTTGGGTACCACAAAAAAGAGGGTTAAAAATTATAGACCAAAATAATGTTTTTAACTTATAGTACACATCAAAAATACATGGAGCATGATTTAAAATTAAGATGACCAGGCAGGTGGCAATTTCAAATTTTGACTCCATACAAGTGAGTTTGAGGCCCCCCAAATGCATTTTAACCTATTGCTGAGGTGATATTGATACAATTAGTTCACAGCCTCACATTTGAAATGGTGCTAAGTTTTTGAACTTCAACTTGTAAAGTAATGAGAACATTTTGGTTAAGAACAAAAAGGTTTTGAAATTGGATTATTGTTTTCACAACTTTTTGCTCTTTCTCTGCTTGTAAACTAAAGAGGTAATGATAGCACCAATTCCATTGATTTTTTTATGAGAAATAAATGAATTCATATTTGAATTCATAAAATTCCTTTATAACAATGCTTGGCACACATAACCTTCCATTAATTGTTAGTTATTATAAATGTATGGGTAATGGTGTATTACTTAATATTCTATATATGAAATTCTAGTGACTTACTTATCATCATTGATGAATGGGACACATGGAAAGTTATTTTAAAAATCTGACAGTGTTTTCAAAATGGTTTAGAAGCAGAGAAACGTTCTACTTAAAAGACCTTTGTTATGTTATGATCTGCATGTAATGTGATAGCACAAAATTGGAAAGGAAAGGATTTATTTTAACATCACATATTTTAACAAGGTATACTATTCCCTGTTGCAGGATATAATTTCAGAAATCCATATTGAGTATATCATATTAAATACCATGCAATTTATATTGTTTAATTTTCATCTTATTGTAATATAATCTTATTTATCATGGACTCTGATGATATATGGTTTCAGTATGCAAACAATAATATTTTTCTATGAAAATCTATTTTAGTTTACCTAGACAACTTTCAATAAGGACAATTTCAATCAGGTAACCACTAACATGAAAAAATTGTCCAGTGAATTTTCTGTAGATAGATAAGTAGATAAATAGGTGATAGGTTAGACAGATAATAGATAAATATTTACATTCTTATATTCTACTTATCAAGGTTCGCCTTTATAAACACTATACTGGGGATGAAAGAAAGTAAAGTTTCTGGTATTTTCCTGACTCCTTCTGAAATCTATAAAAATATTGGCTTTTACCATATCATGATATATATCTGGAAATTTTATATATATACACTCTCTCTCTCTGTATATATATATATATTGAGTGTAGACAGATGAACTATCAGGGTAGAATATTTTAAAATGAATTTCTAGATCAACAATACAAGTAAATTATTAGGAGTGTTTTATTTAAAGATGGCAGCGTTTTGGAAAGAAGCAATAAACAATACGTATAAAATAACATCATATCTGAGAATTGTTATAAAATGGATACAAAAAATATCCTAAAGATATTAAGGGTTTGAGTAGTTAATAGAAAAAATATATCATCACGTAAGCAATAACCGTATCTTTAAAACACTTCGTAGCATATCCCTTTTATCTATAATAAGAAGGGGAGAATCTTATGTGTAAAATATATTCTGTGCAAACTGAGAACTTCATGAAACAATACGGACACTTCCTTTTAATGATCATAAACTGTGCTTAGTCTATGATCTTGGTCACTTGAGAAGGTTAAGGATTATAATATCTTGAAATATGTGCATTTAAATCTTAAAAAATAGAAATAATTGGACATTGTAATAGTGGCTCACTGGCAAATTCTCTCCTGCCATGCCGGAGACACAGGTTCGATTCCCAGAGCCTGTCATGCAAAAAAAAAAGAGAAAGAATTGAAAAATTATTGCAATAATATTCAATGTTATATAGAGACTAAAGACAAAAGAGAATTCTCTCAATTTCATTTCAAGCACAGGTTGCATAGTTTAGTAAAATTATTTATTATTAAAAAAACATCTGTCCAAATAAATAGTTATATCACACCATTAGAAAAATACAGATTTTTTTAGCAGAATTGACAGAAATCATTTGATCTCAAAATCTATCTGTTCAGTATAAACAGACTATCAAGTAGAAGGGTTTTATAACAAATGTAGCAACAGAATTTTGAAATTTTTTAGTATTACTTATATTTTCATATAATATATGATGTATATTTTTGTTGTGTATGTCTGTTATTTGTTGCTTTATTTGATTTTGTTCTCCCAAAATAAAAAAAAAAGAACAGGCTAATGAAACTGTAACACTGTGAGGCTCACACATTGTGCATTGCAGTACTTTAACCAGTACGCTATGCATCTTAGCCTCCTGAAGTTGCTAAAGAGTCTAAGTACAGGTTTGATGAGCACCACATATGAGTTTTATTTATGGTTTCTCCCTGAGAATGTTTGGAAATAATTAGAGCTACTGAAACATTAGGGAAGCAAAATCAGACCTTTAGCTGCATTGTGAATTAGAGATGAGAGTTATTGAGATATTAAAAAAGAGAAAAAAATCAATGAATCCCTAGGACATTTTTACTAATCTCTCATTATTCCATTTAGACATTTCTTGATAAGAAAACACTCAGGAATAAACAGAGATATTGCTTGCATCATTACAGGAACACTTTTCTTGTGCCACTGCTCTTACAATCTCTTTGGGCCTTTAATTATACTACCATCTATTTCCTCTGCATATAAACTGTTTCCAAGCTGATGCTGTTTTCCTCTGGATTGCCATCACTTGTATTCCATTACTTCCAAAACTAGTAAGAAAACTGCCTGCAATTCTTATGGCCAGTTCTTTTTGGGGACAATTCACACAGCAAAGATTTTTTGCCCCAAAACACAGTTTTTTGTGTGTTGGGGAAGAAGTTGAAAGATATTCAGTCATATTAAAAATAGACGTGTATATGCTCTTTCTCTGTGAATTTCCCAACGGCTAATTGTTTTGATTTACTAAAGCTACTGGAATGCAATATACCAAAAAGAGTTGATTTTTACAATAGGATTTATTAACTTACAATTTATGAAAAGGTCCAAATTAAGGCACCAGTGGGATGATACCTGGACTCTGAAGAAACGCTGCTGGCATCAGGACTCCTCTGTCAGGCAAGGCACATGGCCAGCATCTGTTGGTCCTTCATACTAGATTTCCCTGCTTTTACTCCTGGTTCCAGTGGTCTCCTCTCTGAGCATCTGTGGATTCTCTCTTATCTCTTTGGCTTTTCTCTCGCACCTCTCTCTGGGTCTTTCTCTGTAAGCTCTCTCAGCCTTATTCGTCTTTCATCATCTCCTAAAATATTCCAGTAAAAAAGGATTAAGACCTACCTTGAATGGGGATCACATCTCAGTTGAAATTACCTAACCAAAAGGTCCCATCTACAAGTTTCCACCCACAGGAATGGATTAAAAGAGCATGCCTTCTTCTGGGGTAATAACAGCTTCAAACAAGCACACTAATCAACAAATATTATTTCTCCTTTCCCTCCAGCTAAGCTGCATATTAGGAGGAATATATTAAAAATGTGTAAGTATCATAAATCACAAAAGGAAAAATTTTAAAATGTTGTATTCTCTCAATATGAAAATAGATGGAGTAAATCAACTGAATTTTTTGTTGGTAAAATAATAAGCCCTATATCATACATGCTTCTCCAAGCTCTCCTTATATTATTCAGACTATTAGTTTCCCAAACCTAATACTTTTTTTTATTAACGGAAAGAAAAAAAAAAGAAATTAACACAACATTTAGAAATCATACCATTCTACATATGCACTCAGTAATTCTTAACATCATCACATAGATGCATGATCATCGTTTCTTAGTACATTTGCATCGGTTTAGAGGAACTAGCAACACAACAGAAAAAGATATAAAATGTTAATATAGAGAAAAGAAATAAAAGTAGTAATAATAGTAAAACAAACAAACAAACAAACAAAAAACCCTATAGCTCAGATGCAGCTTCATTCAGTGTTTTAACATGATTAATTTCAATTAGGTATTATTGTGCTGTCCATTTTTGAGTTTTTGTATCTAGTCCTGTTGCACAGTCCGTATCCCTTCAGCTCCAATTACCCATTATCTTACCCTGTTTCTAACTCCTGCTGGACTCTGTTACCAATGACATATTTCAAGTTTATTCTCGAATGTCCGTTCACATCAGTGGGACCATACAGAATTTGTCCTTTCGTTTTTGGCTAGACTCACTCAGCATAATGTTCTCTAGGTCCATCCATGTTATTACATGTTTCATAAGTTTATCTTGTCTTGAAGCTGCATAATATTCCATCGTACGTATATACCACAGTTTGTTTAGCCATTCTTCTGTTGATGGACATTTTGGCTGTTTCCATCTCTTTGCAATTGTAAATAACGCTGCTATAAACATTGGCGTGCAAATGTCCGTTTGTGTCTTTGCCCTTAAGTCCTTTGAGTAGATACCTAGCAATGGTATTGTTGGGTCGTATGGCAATTCTATATTTAGCTTTTTGAGGAACCGCCAAACTGCCTTCCACAGTGGTTGCACCATTTCACATTCCCACCAACAGTGGATAAGTGTGCCTCTTTTTCCGCATCCTCTCCAGCACTTGCCATTTTTGGTTTGTTGATAATGGCCATTCTGGTGGGTGTGAGATGATATCTCATTGTGGTTTTGATTTGCATTTCTCTAATGACCAGGGACATTGAGCATCTCTTCATGTGCCTCTTTGCCATCTGTATTTCCTCTTCTGGTAGGTGTCTGTTCAAGTCTTTTTCCCATTTTGTAATTGGGTTGGCTGTCTTTTTGTTGTTGAGTTGAACAATCTCTTTTAAATTCTGGATACTAGACCTTTATCTGATATGTCATTTCCAAATATTATCTCCCATTGTGTAGGCTGTCTTTCTACTTTCTTGATGAAGTTATTCGATGCACAAAAGTGTTTAATTTTGAGGAGCTCCCATTTATTTATTTATTTCTTCAGTGCTCTTGCTTTAAGGTCCATAAAACCGCCTCCAGTTGTAAGATTCATAAGATATCTCCATACATTTTCCTCTAACTGTTTTATGGTCTTAGACCTAATGTTTAGATCTTTGATCCATTTTGAGTTAACTTTTGTATAAGGTGTGAGATACAGGTCTTCTTTGATTCTTTTACATATGGCTATCCAGTTCTCTAGGCACCATTTATTGAAGAGACTGTTCTGTCCCAGGTGAGTTGGCTTGACTGCCTTATCAAAGATCAAATGTCCATAGATGAGAGGTTCTATATCTGAGCACTCTATTCGATTCCATTGTTCGATATATCTATCTTTATGCCAATACCATGCTGTTTTGACCACTGTGACTTCATAATATGCCTTAAAGTCCGGCATCGCGAGACCTCCAGCTTTGTTTTTTTTCCTCAAGATGTTTTTAGCAATTCGGGGCACCCTGCCCTTACAGATAAATTTGCTTATTGGTTTTTCCAACTCTGAAAAATAAGTTGTTGGGATTTTGATTGGTATTGCATTGAATCTGTAGATCAGTTTAGGTAGGATTGACATCTTAATTATATTTAGTCTTCCAATCCATGAACACGGTATGCCCTTCCATCTATTTAGGTCTTCTGTGATTTCTTTTCGCAGTTTTTTGTAGTTTTCTTTATATAGGTTTTTTTGTCTCTTCGGTTAAATTTATTCCTAGGTATTTTATTCTTTTAGTTGCGATTGTAAATGGGATTCGTTTCTTGATTTCCGCCTCAGCTTGTTCATTACTAGTGTATAGAAAAGCTACAGATTTTTGAATGTTGATCTTGTAGCCTGCTACTTTGCTGTACTCATTTATTAGCTCTAGTAATTTTGTTGTGGATTTTTCTGGGTTTTCACGTATAGTATCATATCGTCTGCAAACAGTGATAGTTTTACTTCTTCCTTTCCAATTTTGATGCCTTGTATTTCTTTTTCTTGTCTAATTTCCCTGGCTAGAACTTCCAACACAATGTTGAATAATAGTGGTGATAGTGGACATCCTTGTCTTGTTCCTGATCTTAGGGGTAAAGTTTTCAATTTTTCCCCACTGAGGATGATATTAGCTGTGGGTTTTTCATATATTCCCTCTATCATTTTAAGGAAATTCCCTTGTATTCCTATCTCTTGAAGTGTTTTCAACAGGAAAGCATGTTGAATCTTGTCAAATGCCTTTTCTGCATCAATTGAGATGATCATGTGATTTTTATGCTTTGATTTGTTGATGTGGTATATTACATTAATTGATTTTCTTTTGTTGAACCATCCTTGCATACCTGGGATGAATCCTACTTGGTCATGATGTATAATTCTTTTAATGTGTTGTTGGATACGATTTGCTAGAATTTTGTTGAGGATTTTTGCATTTGTATTCATTAGAGAGATTGGTCTGTAGTTTTCTTTTTTTGTAATATCTTTGCCTGTTTTGGTATGAGGGTGATGTTGGCTTCATAGAATGAGTTAGGTAGTTTTCCCTAAACTTTGATTATGTTGAAGAGTTTGAGGAGAGTTCGTACTAATTCTTTCTGGAATGTTTGATAGAATTCACATGTGAAGCCGTCTGGTCCTGGAGTTTTCTTTTTAGGGAGCTTCTGAATGACTAATTCAACTCTTTACTTGTGATTGGTTTGTTGAGGTCATCTATGTCTTCTTGGGTCAAAGTTGGTTGTTCATGTCTTTCCAGGAACCTGTCCATTTCATCTAAATTGTTGTATTTATTAGCATAAAGTTGTTCATAGTATCCTGTTATTACCACCTTTATTTCTGTGAGGTCAGTAGTTATGTCTCCTCTTCCATTTCTGATCTTATTTATTTGCATCCTCTCTCTTCTTCTTTTTGTCAATCTTGCTAAGGGCCCATCAATATTATTGATTCTCTCATAGAATCAACTTCTGGTCTTATTGATTTTCTCTATTGTTTTCATGTTTTCAATTTCATTTATTTCTGCTCTAATCTTTGTTATTTCTTTCCTTTTGCTTGCTTTGGGATTAGTTTGCTGTTCTTTCTCCAGTTCTTCCAAATGGACAGTTAATTCCTGCATTTTTGCCTTTCCTTCTTTTCTGATATAGGCACTTAGGGCAATAAATTTCCCTCTTAGCACTGCCTTTGCTGCGTCCCATAAGTTTTGATATGTTGTGTCTTCATTTTCATTCGCCTCTAGGTATTTACTAATTTCTCTTGCAATTTCTTCCTTGACCCACTTGTTGTTTCAGAGTGTGTTTTGAGCCTCCATGTATTTGTGAATTTTCTGACCCTCTGCCTATTATTGATTTCCAACTTCATTCCTTTATGATCCGAGAAAGTGTTGTGTATGATTTCAATCTTTTTAAATTTGTTAAGACTTGCTTTGTGACCCAGCATATGGTCTATCTTTGAGAATGATCCATGAGCACATGAAAAAAAGGTGTATCCTGCTGTTGAGGGATGTAATTTCCTATAAATGTCTGTTAAGTCAAGCTCATTTATAGTAATATTCAGATTCTCTATTTCTTTATTGATCCTCTGTCTAGATGTTCTGTCCATTGATGAGAGTGGTGAATTGAATCTCCAACTATTATGGTATATGTGTCTATTTCCCTTTTCAGTGTTTGCAGTGTATTCCTCACGTATTTTGGGGCATTCTTGTTCGGTGCGTAAATATTTATGATTGTTATGTCTTCTTGTTTAATTGTTCCATTTATTAGTATATAGTGTCCTTCTTTGTCTCTTTTAACTGTTTTACATTTGAAGTCTAATTTGTTGGATATTAGTATAGCCACTCCTGCTCTTTTCTGGTTGTTATTTGCATGAAATATCTTTTCCCAACCTTTCATTTTCAACCTATATTTATCTTTGCGTCTAAAATGTGTTTC
This sequence comes from Tamandua tetradactyla, assembly GCF_023851605.1. Classification (NCBI taxonomy): domain Eukaryota; kingdom Metazoa; phylum Chordata; class Mammalia; order Pilosa; family Myrmecophagidae; genus Tamandua; species Tamandua tetradactyla. The sequence continues at coordinate 151,008,562 of NC_135330.1, forward strand.
CTGTAGACAGCATATAGAAGGATCCTGTTTTTTAATCCATTCTGCCAGTCTATGTCTTTTGATTGGGGAATTCAGTCCATTAACATTTAGAGTTATTACTGTTTGGATAATATTTTCCTCTACCATTTTGCCTTTTGTATTATATATATCATATCTGACTTTCCTTCTTTCTACACTCTTCTCCATGCATCTCTCTTCTGTCTTTTTGTATCTGACTCTAGTGCTCCCTTTAGTATTTCTTGCAGAGCTGGTCTCTTGGTCACAAATTCTCTCAGTGACTTTTTGTCTGAGAATGTTTTAATTTCTCCCTCATTTTTGAAGGACAATTTTGCTGGATATAGGAGTCTTGGTTGGCAGTTTTTCTCTTTTAGTAACTTAAATATATCATCCCACTGTCTTCTAGCTTCCATGGTTTCTGCTGACAAATCTACACATAGTCTTATTGGGTTTCCCTTGTATGTGATGGATTGCTTCTCTCTCGCTGCTTTCAAGATCCTCTCTTTCTCTTTGACCTCTGACATTCTAACTAGTAAGTGTCTTGGGGAATGCCTATTTGGGTCTAATCTCTTTGGGGTGCGCTGCACTTCTTGGATCTGTAATTTTAGGTCTTTCATAAAAGTTGGGAAATTTTCAGTGATAATTTCTTCCATTAGTTTTTCTCCTCTTTTTCCCTTCTCTTCTCCTTCTGGGACACCCACAACACGTATATTTGTGCAGTTCACATTGTCCTTGAGTTCCCTGATACCCTGTTCAAATTTTTCCATTCTTTTCCAGATAGTTTCTGTTTCTTTTTGGAATTCAGATGTTCCATCCTCCAAATCACTAATTCTATCTTCTGTCTCTTTAAATCTGTCATTGTAGGTATCCATTGTTTTTTCCATCTTTTCTACTTTATCCTTCACTTCCATAAGGTCTGTGATTTGTTTTTTCAGTTTTTCTATTTCTTCTTTTTGATCAGCCCATGTCTTCTTCATGTCCTCCCTCAATTTATCGATTTCGTTTTTGAAGAGGTTTTCCATTTCTGTTCGTACATTCAGCATTAGTTGTTTCAGCTCCTGTATCTCATTTGAACTATTGGTTTGTTCCTTTGACTGGGCCATATTTTCAGTTTTCTGAGCATGATCCGTTATCTTCTGCTGGCGTCTGGGCATTTAGTCAGATTTCCCTGGGTGTTGGATCCCACAGGTTGAAAGATTTTTCTGTGAAATCTCTGTGCTCTATTTTTCTTATCCTGCCCAGTAGGTGGCGCTCGTGGCACACGTTTGTGTACGGGTTCCACCAGTGAATGTTGCTGTGGGTCCTTTAACTCTGGAAAGTTCTCGCTGTAGGGGAGGTTCGGCAGCCGAAGCGTCTTGGAAGAGTGCCAGCCGGCCCAGAGTTCCAAACGCGGGGAGGGTCGCCGGCTGCCGCAGCACGGGAGAGCGTCTGGCCGAATTACCTAGTCGGCCCGGTGCGCCAAGCGTGGCGGGAGGGCACCAACTGTCGCAGCCCGGGAGAGTGCACTGTTCCCAGCCGGACCAGGGAGTCACGTGTTTGGAAGGGACCCCCCCGTCACTGTTCTCCGTATTCTGGGGATTTCCTACCGAACTCTCTCAGTTGGTCCGGGGGGCCTCGCGTGGTGGGGGTGCCAGCTGCCGCGGCCCAAGGGGACCGCCTGTCCAATTCTGCCAGCTGGCCTGGGAAGGAGGAAGGGAGGGACTCCGGCCACTTGCCGTCCCACCCAGGAAAGCCCGCGCCCCTTGGTGATCTCACCGGAGCTGGTTCTCCCAGACAGTCAGCCATTCCAGGATGGGGTACGCCATCCCTTTGATCTCCGTCGTGGCTCCGGGAGCTGCTCTGTATTGTCTCCACTCCCCCAGTAGCTGTTCTGGAGGAGGAAAGGTGAGGGTGGCAAGGCTGTGGAGGCCAGTGGCGGAGGAGCCGGTGAAGGCAGAAGAGGAGGGCGGGCGGGTCGGCTGCTGCGGGGCGTGGGCGCCGCGCGGCGGGCCGGCGGACAAAGAGAGAGGGGAGAGGAGGGCAGGCGGGTCGGCTGCCCAAACCTAATATTTAATATTTTATTGAATCTGGAAAATTGTAGGACCATTTGGTAGGAAATAATCACATATTCTGAAATCAATGAAACTGTAATAATTCCCATGATTACATATATCCAGAATGTTTCCATTTTTCTGAGAAAATTAGAAGAGAAAACCAACATTTTGAAAAGCAATTTTCCTCTAAAACTTAGGTTACTGTGAGTTTTTCATTAGAGAAACCGTGTGTTTACAGAACAATCAGGATTCCTATATGCCACCCCACCACCAACATTTGAATTGCCATGGAAAATTTATTACAATTGATAACACTTTTTTTTTTAATCCTACTATTTTTTTAATCCTACTATTTTTAACAGTGGTTACATTTGTTACAATTGAGGAATGATTATTAAATTAGTACTATAACTATTGTCAATAGTTTACATAGGAGTATTTTTCTGCATATTCCCAACACCATTTTATTATAATAATGTTATTATTATCATTATTATTATTTCATGTACTTCTTTTTTTTTATTACTCATCTGTCCTTACATTGGCTAAAAGGAGTGTCAGTCACAAGGGTTTTGCGATCACATGGTCACATGATAAAAGCTATATTATTATACAATCATTGTCAAAGATCAAGGCTGCTGAATTACAATTCAACAATTTCAGGTATTTCTTTCTGGCTATTCTAATAAACCAAGAAGAAATATCTATATAATGAGTCAGGAGTCATAGTCATTTGTTAAATTCTAATTTCACAGTTACACCACTATCTCTCATTTGATGATTCTTTCAACTTCAGAGATATTTGGGCAATGACCATTTTAACTTTTTCTTGCTGGAAAGGAGTGCTGACTTAAGGGATAGAAAAATGAAGCTGGTTGATATTCTTTGAAAGACTGGTGCTTCTGGGTTTTAGGGCTTATCTGGCATTGGAAGAATTCTTATGTTCCTGAAAAAAATAAATTTACTAAGTGAAACTTTTCTAGAGTCTTAGATAAAGCCAGAGTATTTTTAAAGGGTTTTCAGGAATATTGTTTGTTGGGATTTGGCATACTTCAGCAATTTTCAATATCTGGTTGAAGCTTGCCTAACAATAACCTCCAGAATGACCTCTCAACTCTATTTGAAATCCCTTTGTCACTGAAAATTGAGTTTGTTCCATTTCGTTTTCCCTTTTTGGTCAAGAAGGCATTCTCAATCTTACCATGCCATGGCCAGGCTCATCCCTGGAGGTCATATCCCATATTGCCAGGAAGGTTTACATCCCTGGGTGACATGTCCCATAGAGCGGAGAGGGAGACGCTTGTGATTGCATTTGTGTGTACAAGCATTTGTTTGCATGTGTGTTGTGTGCCATCATAGGGCCTGTTCTGATGATAATACTTCAATGAATTGATTGTTACAAAATCTGATTTCTGATTCAATGACAATAATTTTTGAGAAGTATTTGACCATCCACCTCCAGGGAAACCTGTTGACCCACAAAAGCTACATTTACTAGCGTAACTGCACTAAGGGAGAACTGTCCTTGATAGATACTTGTGTCTCAAAATGGGAAAATTAAGGGAAGGTATTTATAGGGATTTGGTGCTCAGGATGCTTATGACATAATAGCTTTGTACTGATGAACATGTGAGTCTTGATGAGTCACCTAAACATTTGATGTGCAAGTTATCTTAGTGATTTCACAGAGTTATTTTCCTGGAGCAAGCATTTTCTTTGTTACAAATTGCTATGTTATTGCTCATTCTCAGTATTGCTTAATAAAGGGACAAGAGTATATTCTAAGTCATGAAATTATTTAATCCACACAGAAATAGGAAGCTTGCTTCATCACAATGTTGTTTAACACAGGGACAGGATACCATGATCCATTTTAAGGAAAAACTAAACAGCCACAACAATAACAACAACAACAAAAAACATGAAATGATAAATGAAACAAGGCAAAACACACTACTATGAAATAAAAAATAGACAACCAAACCCATATGGGTTATTATTTTTCAACTTATTTACTTAACCCATATAGAAGTTGAAAACCTTAGTAAATGTAAGAAAAACAGTCTTTTCCACTCCCACAGAGTTGGCCATTGCAGTATATATCTGAAACTACTGGTGGATCATATACCCACTGAGAATAGAACCAAAATTTATCTCATACACCATTTAATTCACCATAGACTATAAGGTACATAAAAGGAATGCAACATTACTGAATGAATAAATTGGTAGTCAAGTATTGTCATTCTGGATTTCTGTTTACAATAGCTTTCAGCTCAGAAGTAATACCTTTGAGTCATATCACATAGCACTTTCTGCATACCTTCGTGTAGTAATAACTGTCCTATACATATATCTAATTTGGTAGCATTGACATTTCTCAAAGATGATATATGCTCAATAATTCCTAGACAATTCAGATCCTTCATGAAGCCTTCTAATATCTACTAAATTATTTCAATAAACATATATCATTTGAAATAATAGAAATGCTAAATAATTTCCATAGCCTATCACCCTTTTAATCATCTTCTGGAAAGAAGAGATTGGAAAAATCCTTAGGGTTTTGTTCATGTTGCTCAAACTTCATGAAGTAAAATGCAACACTTTTTAATCAGTGAATGTTTCTAGAGCCCATCAGATGCATACACACACACACACACACACACACACACACACCACCACCACAACCACCACCACTGCCACACACTTAACAGGCAATCTGAGCATGTTATTAGTTGAGTTAAGCTGGTATAATTTAATAGTTATCCAACCCAAAAATAAGCAATGAATTCAACAAAATAGAAATGTGTATCTTGCTCTGATACCATAGTAAGATGAATATTCCTAGCCAGAATACTATACCTCTTAATGCAATTTTTCAAGGACCTAGGTCCTTCCCTAATGTGGTTCCATCATCCATAGTCATTGAAGATGAAACACACTGTGGATGGGGCTGTTCTCTTCTAATCTTTGATCTAGATATGATTGATATTTCTTCTGCTCACACACCATAAGCTGAACTCACTCATCTGGCACAATCGAACAAACTCTTAAATTAGACTCTGAATCTGCTCTGGGGAAAGAGTTCCATTGTCCATTTTCTTTTTCTCTTAGCCCAGGGCTGTGCTTTCTGAGCGGTAAATCTTACCAGTTGTCCTCCAAGACCACATCTGAAATGGACTTTCTAGCATATGTTTTCCTTGTGGTCTGCACAGTTTCCAGAGCCCTCATTCTGCTAGGAAGCCTAATATATGCATACGTATTTTAATAATTATGGAGTCAAGGAATATTTTTAGATTTTGTTCATGATTTCTTTGGCATTGGTAATTTCTGGAAAACTGAGATGTATTCTAAATCATTTGCTCCCAGTCACTTCCAGTCAATTCTACATGTATCCAAATCACTATAGCCACAATAAAAATTCCTTCTTATAAATCCTTCTGATATATACCTTATTTCTGTGCTTCTTTTACATTTCTATGTACCTTTAACTTCTCTTTATTATTTTTTTGGTAGATAATGCTCAGAGATCATCCATGCACTTTCTTTTTTTTCAAGTACATTTGCGTATGTCTACAGGATAAATTCCCAGAAATTGATATAAAAGTCTGTGGTAGTTTTAGCATGCACTCATAATTTCCTTCAAATATCATCCTCAAATAAAAAGAACCAAGTTCCTTGAAACAATTACTGATTTCAGGGTTAGAATAAAAATAAGACTGGTAGAGTCTTAATAGAGGAAGAAGATTTTTTAAATGACAGGACATGTCAAAAGAACACTAGGAGCCAAGCTTGAAGAGCTCCCATTGACAATACTGAAAAATTTGACCAAGCTAAATAATGATAGTAATGGATAATGACCCCAAATTAAATTGTATATCCATAGGTATATACTAACATAAATAAATAATTGAAGAAATAAAGAAATAATGGAAAATGGAAACAATTTTCCTTACAGAATAATTTCAAATAATTTATGAAAATATTTTCCCTTTAGTAGCTGCAGCTTCATTTCCCTCCCAATGATTGTGGGTAGGACTTATTGACAAACTTGCAAAAATTAGAGGATGCAAGAAAAAAAAAACAAACAATAATTATCACATGGCAAAAACTGAGAGAAACCAAGTGGTACATTTTTAACATCATGTGTTATGTCCTATTGATATCATATATCCCTTGATATGATGTAACAAGAAGGGAACTTCAAATTTGTAGTTGTCACCAAAATCTATCATTGCAGTCTAATTATCAGAAAACTTAAACAAACTCAAGCTAAAGAATATTTTTAAAAATATTTCATAAGTATTTTCAAAATTGTCAAGGTCATGAAAACACAAGGAAAGTTTGTGAAACTCACAGATTAGAAGAGACCAAAGAAACACGATAACTTAATTTTATGCTATAGCTTGGACTATGTCTTAAAAGAGAAAACAGTTAGAAAACGAACTGTGAAATGTAACTAAATCTGTAATTTTGTTAATAATATTGTTCATATATATATATATTTAATTTCAGTGAATGTACCAATGTTACATAAATTATTAACATTAGGGGAAGAGTATTGAAGACTGATAAAATTATGTCCTATATTTGCAAATTTTGTAAATCTAAAATATCCCAATTTAAAAAAATTTGTAAGTTTGTAAATTTTTATTTGATAGCCATTTTTAAATTTTTTTGCAAGTGACCGCACATATTTCAAGCCTCACCAACATTATATGAAGGATGTATACTTTCCCTCACTAAACGGAACATGATTTTTAAATTGAACATAAAATACAGCAAATGTCTTAATTCTCTTTAGATCTTATGCTTCCATTTGCCTGTAGCAGTTATACTTTACCATAATTACATGACTATTTTGAGGCCTCTTCACTGTATCATTTCTTCTCTTAGGGGAAATTTGTCTTTTTTTTTTTTATATATTTCATTAAAAAACCCACGAAGTTCAAATCATTTTAAATAAAATGTTTGATTGATTTGTTGTTAAAAAAAAAGTAAAGGAAAATGGAAAGTGAAGGAAAAATGTCTAGAAAAAATAAAGCTTAAATATTCCAATCTTATAATCATTGTATTTCATAGTAGAAAAACTAAATTTATTTTCTCTGAAATAGAAAAATAAGAATATCTATTGCTGCCTGTTCTATTAAACATTTATCAGTAGTCATACAGCTGAAATCAGAATACAAAGTTAAAAAAAAGGGGCATCCAGAATGGAAAAGACTCTAAAGTTACAGAGAAAACATTGATGACCCATTAGAATGCAGTCATTACTTTATCAAGTTCACAGAATACAAAGTCAATATATGAAACAAAATAATATTTTAATTTCCTAGGAGAAAACAATAAAAATAAAAATTAAAAAATAATGTCATTTGCAGTATCCTTAAAAGTTATGTTACTTTGATAATTTTAACTTATTTTGATAAGTTTAACAGAATATATACAAAAAAGTTAGTGAAAAATTATTGCAAAAATTATTTATAAACAAAATAGATGGAGAGAGAATTGTTTACGAATAGCACATCTCAATATTGTTAAAAACTTAAATAAAATGCTAATTGATCTATGAATTCTGAACATTCATAATGAAAAACAGCATGTTTGTAGAAAATGACAAGTTATTTTGCAAAATTACGTTGAAATGTAAAAGATCTAGTTAAGACAGAAATAGTTTGAAAATAAAGGGACAAAGTTGGAGGGGTTACACTTAATTTCAAAATTTGCTATGAGGCAATCAGAGTTGTGCACATAATAATGAAACAGGTTAGCAAGTCCAGATGTTACCCACATATACGTCACATGATTTTTGACAAAGGTGTCAGTATAGTTCACATTTCAGTGAAGAGAGGCAAGTGTTGCTTTTTGTGTTTTGATTTTGTTTGCATGCTTATGTATTTATTTTTATTTGAAAATGCAATTACATTGCTTAAAATTGCATATTGCAAACTCTAGGACAATAAAAAAAAATAAAAAGAGGAAAATTGATGTGCTAAGAGAGGACATGAGGCAGGATAATATAAAAATGCTCACTTAAAACCAGAGAAAGCAGAAACAAGTAAAAAGTTGACTAAGAACAATTTCAATGAATAGGAAACAGTAACAAACATGTTAGACATTATCTAAGTATATTAGTAATCACTTTAAATGTGAATAATATGTGTTCAAGTTTGAATCGTGTTTCCTAAAAAGATATGTTGAAATTCTAACTCTTATATCTGTGAATTTGACCTTATTCTGAAAAAGTGTCATTGCAAATGGAATTAGTTAACATGAGATCATAATAGGGTCATAATGACCTACAAGAAACCCATTTCAGTATTAAAAATTTGATGGTTGAAAGAAAAGATATGGAGAAAGGTATTCCATGCTAATGCTAATCAGAAGAAAGCAAGGGTTGATTGATCGGCACTTGGAAAATCAATATAGATATAATTGACCTGAATGGTACTACATCAATAATCTAATTGATCTTTATAGTATCCTCCCCTAAGTGACAAAAGAATTTACATTCTTCTCATAGCTTGCATGAACGTTCATCAAGGTAGACCTCATAATGTGGCATAAACACACCTCAACAAATTCAAAAATAGAAATCATGCAAAGTATGTTCTCAGACCATAATGGAATTAAACTAGAAGTTAATAACAGAAAGTTAACTGGACAATCTTCAAATACTTGGAGATTAAGCAATACACTCCTAATTAACACGTGATTCAAGGATGAAGTCTCAAGGGAAATTTTATGTGTGTGTTTGTGTGTGTGTGTGTGTGTGTGTGTGTGTGAACAGGTGCAAATGAAAATACAATATCAAAATCTGTGGGATGCAGCAAAAACAGTGCTTAGAACTAGAAAAAGAAGAGTGATTTAACCTCAAGGAAAGCCTAAGCTCTCTCTCTAAGCCAGCTAGGCAAGTGCGCTCACTGCCCTCCTCCCCTACCACGTGAGACATGACTTCTAGGGGTGTAAGTCCCCCTGGTAACATGGAACAGAACTCCCAGGATGAACTGGGATCCAGCATCAAGGGATTGAGAAAGCCCTCTGGATCAAAAGGGAGAAGAAAGAAATGAGACGAAGTAAAGTTTCAGGGTCCACGGGTATTTCAGTGGTTAGAATACCTGCTTTCCATGCAGGAGAGTCAGGTTTGATTCCCGTACCATGCACCCCCCCCAAAAAAAAAAATATATATATATAAGTTTCAGTGGCTGAGAGATTTCAAACAGAGTCAAGTGGTTATTCTGCAGATTATTCTTATGCATTATATAGATATCAAATTTTAGTTTATGGTGTACTGAGGTGGTTGGAGGGAAGTACCTGAAACTGTTGAGCATGTTCCAGTAGCCAAGATTCTTGAAGACAAATGCATAAAATACAACTTTTGCAGTGTGGACTGTGTGATTTTGTAAACCCTGTGTCTGATGCTCCTTTTATCCAGGGTATGGACAGATGAGTAAAAAAAAATATGAATAATAAATAAATAATAGGAGAGATGAGGAGTAAAATAAATTGGGTAGATGGAAATACTAGTTGTCAATAGGCGAGAAGGGCAAGGAGTATGATTTGTATGAATTTTTTATCTTTTTATTTCTTTTCCTGGAGTGATGTAAGTGTTCTAAAATATGATCACCATGATGAATACACAACTATATGATGATATTATGAGCCAATGATTGTACACGATATATGGAATGGATGTGTGTGGAGGTTTGTCAATAAAAATTATTTAAAAAAAGAAAGCCTAAGAAAGGTAATTAGAGCAGAATTTTTTTTTAATTGAGAATGGGAAAATAGAGAAACTGAGCAGATCCAAAAGCTAATTCTTTTAGAAGATCAATAAAATTGATAAACCTTTATTCAAACTAAAAACATAAAAGAGATAAGAAACTAGTTGCCAATGTCATTCCATGTTTACTGAGTATAATAAAAAGAAATACCCTGAACAACTCCATGCCTACAAATTCGATAATTTAGATGAATGTGCACTCCTTGGAAATTCACAGTCTATTCAAACTCACACATTAAGAATAGAACATCTCAATAGGTCTAAATCTATTAAACGAATTGAATTATAACTTCCGGGAAAAGAAAGCACCAAGCCCGGATGTGTATACCATTAAATCCTATCATACATTTAAGGAAGACATTGTGACAGTGCCACACAAATCCTTCCAGAAAACAGAAAAAGAGGGAACACTTCTTAACTCAGTCTACAAGACCAGCATAATCATAACACGAAAAACCAGGAAAAATCTCTACAACTAAGAAACTATAAAACAAGATCTGGCAGAAACAGATGCAAAACAATGTGACAAAATATTAATTGCATCCAAGAGTTAAATCCAAGAACATATAAAAAGACTTCTATATATGATCAAGCGGGATTTACTCCAAGTATGCAGGGTCACTTCATCATTTGAAAATCAACCAAAAGAATCCACCATATTTACAAGTTAAAGAAGAAAATTTGTGGATTATATTATTTAATGTATAAAAGGCATTAGCCAAAATAAAACACCATGATAAAATGTCTCAGCAAACTAGGAATAGAGAAAAATTCTGACATTCTACTTGGCGAGTACTGCACAAAACTGTCCTTGTCATCAAAATAAGAAAAGTCTGAGAATCTGCTACAGACAAGAGTTTAAGAAGCCCGGATGACAAAATGAATGTGTTATCTTGGATGTGATCCTGAATTGATAATAAAAGCACATGTAGTAAAAACTAAAGAAATCTCAATAAATTATTAACCTTAGTTAGTAATATTGTACCTATTTTGGTGATTAATTATAAAATATTCCATAATTATGCAATGTAATTATGTAATATAAGATATTAATAATAGGGGAAACTGGATTTGGTATAAATGGAAACTCTGTGTTTTATTCTTTTTTTGGTTTTTGTTTTTTTTTTAATCTAAAACTTTTCTAAAACATAAATTTTATTTAAAAAATGAAACAACATTAATTCTTAACAACATCAATAACATTAGTACAAGAATAAATCTAGTGTAAATTTAAAAGATTATACCAAGGGTTGAGTTAAAATGAATCAAATACAATTTATAGATTTCATTCCCTAGCTGCTAAAACAAACTACATAAAAGGGTTGGCGTAACAACAGCAATTTATTGGTTCATAGTTCAAAGTCTAAAAGGCTTGCTCCCTCCCGGGATCTTCTTTTGGCTGGCTGGCAATTTTGGGGGTCACATGAGGCAATGCACCTCATGACTTTTTTTCCAGTTCAATTGACTTCATGTTTTTGTCTGCTTCCCATGGCTTCTCTCTGTCTGTTTTTTAATTCTGCTTATAAAGGATTGCAGTTATCTGGATTAAAGCCCAATTTGATTCATGTGTGCCATTCCTTAACTGAAGCAATATCTTGAAGAGCTCTATATTTACCATAGGTCCACACCCACCAAAATGAGGACAAAGACCAATAACATGTCCAAACAAGACTAGAGTTCAATCCATCACAAGAGTGTTTTTGTGCATGTAGATTAGTACACTTACTATGGAAATTTGGGAATATATAACAAAGTGAAGTGTGATACAGCAATTCTATTTGCTAGATACATACCTAATAGAAATTTAATACAAATGAGCAAAGGAGCATGTGCAAGAATATCCACAGCAGCACTATTCAAAATAACCATAACTATGGATTACGGGAAGGCCTTGTAATAGTAGAAAGAATAAATTTCATATTACCTGCTCAGTGAAATATTTTACAGCAATAAGAATGAGTTTCTGCTACATGAAAAAACTTGCAAATAAGTTTTTTCAAAAATAAAATTTTGTGCAAAAAGTTACAAAGTAATGTATACTGTAAAATTCTATCCATTAAAATTTTTAAATACTCAAGTATTTGATGCTAGCTAAAATCAGAATTCAATATATCTTTCAGAGTAGTGAAGGAAAGTTTCTTTTTGATTGGGTTCAAAGAATTTTGAAATTCCTAGAATCTAAGCACAATATCGATTCCACAGATTACTATTATTTCATAATTGCATAGCAATTCTCAAATATTACCACATGAGTATTTTATAGTTTCAATAGGTCAGTTTATTGGTCAAGAAGAAATATTAATTATACTTTCCTTGAATTCAATAAGCCAAGATGCTTTGAGTGCCCACTAAACATAGGTCACTATATCACTCAACAAGCATATGGAAAAATGACACAATTCTATGAAACTAAAACAAGATAAAATCTTTGGATTTTTGCAATCAAATTGGTCTTTTATTACTTGCTTGACTCTATACTAGCCATGACCTCTGTTGAACTTGTGAATTTTCATCTGTAAATCCTCATCTGTAAGTACTTTTTGAGTTGTAGTTTATATACCTGCAAAATCCTTATATGTAAATCCTTTTTTGAGTTGTAAAACAAAAATAAAAATAAAACTCAAAATCCTCTTTTGAGTTGTAAAAGGATAATAATGAAGACAGAAGAGAAGGTCTAGGGTATGAAAATCAGACCAAAGTAAATAACACAGTTCTAGCTATATGGTATGTAAAAAGAAGTTATTACTATAAATATTATTCTTATGCTTAGGATTTTTTAACATATTTGTGATCAGTATACAAAATGATTATTCCACCCCTTATAATGTCTTCTTTTTTTCTATTAATATTTTTAACACTCCTTATCCATTTTTTTTTTACATTTCGTGTGAAAGATATGATGAAAATCTCAGTAAACTTTGAACTTTCACAGAGTTCCCTTAGTCTATGAGGTTTATTCTAATTAGGCCAAATGTATTGACTTTTAGATCTTAAACTCAAATCTATAGTCCAGTTTTCATTAATGCTTTCATCATTTTCTTCATTAATCCCTTTCCATTTCCTGTTACGTGGAAGTTTCCACAACCTGTCACCAGTATAGATGATAAAACAGTAAGTTATACAGATCCTGTGTTAATGGGCTAGTCTTCCTCAGTAATTTTAATTATTTGTATAATTATTGGTATAATTTCATACATAAAGGCCCAAATTTAATTCAGATTGTCACATATACTGAGAAAACTCACTATTAGTTACAAAAAAATATGTTAGGTTTAATATTCTTAACCTAAGCCAGAGAAGCAGTTGATGCTTAATATCCTCTGGGTGAAATTTTCTGCTGCAGTGAAATAACCTGATCCAGTGATAATATGAGAATCAGCCAAAATAAAAAACACTCTATCTTTACCATGCACATGTGAATTGCACTTAAGGTTTTAATGAAAAGTAAAAAACAAAAGGTTTGCCAGAGATTCCCTGAGTGATTCATAATTTCAGAGTATTAAAATAAATTGTTGTAAATCTAGATATCAAGGTCCTTCTTAAAAATTAAATATGCTATTAATTGAAACATTTATATAAATAGGATATTATAAGAGAACCATGTACATTATGTTGTTGTAATAAAATATAATTGATATACGTAAGTGCTTTACTATTTCTTTAGCCTATTTATGACAATTTCCTAAATAATAATCGTAGATATTAGATATGTAACTACTGAGTCACTTATGACCTAGAAAACAATTTCTGACTTCCTCCAAACTTTACTTCGAAAGAGAGAATAAAATATACCTTTCAGGTAATAAAAAATATAATGTCAGTTACTACTGAGAGTTTAAAAATTCATTTTTATTTTACAAAATATCACCGAGAGAAAACATGGCATCTAAAACATATAGGGAAGAGAAATTTTTCTTTTGCTCACTGTTTGTATATGAGATCTAATAACTTTTGAAATTTTGTTTAATTAAAATTGTATTTAATAAAACATAAATCATATTTTGATTGTATAAAGTTTTACAATCTTGCTCAAATTCTCTGCCATGTCATATAGGAACTATTCCAAAAATTGTTTCCAATCCACATATGCAGTTATTGTTAAATACAATTTTCAAAAAATAAAAGCCTGACACTCATGAAAATATAAACTGAACATGTATCAAAGATTTCACTTAACTCATTAATGAATGAGGATGCCAGTAAGATATTAAATCTGGTTTAAATGATAAATTTAAGGACCAAAAAGTGTGCACATATGGAATTGATATAATAAACTTTATCAGTACTACTAGATGATGAAAAGCAATATAACTATGCTCACTAGGTAGAAAAATTATCTTAAAATTTGTATTTTTAACCAGTCTTTCAATGGTGTTTTATAGCAGGAAAATAATCATTCAAACATATAAAAACTGAGGAAATTTCTTGAAAATTTATTCAAGTAAATCAAGAGATTACTTAAAGCAGTAGGATGGAGTATTAGGGGGAAAATGGGTCCATTTGTAAGAAATTAGTGTAATATCACACTTTAGTTTGCAATGAAATTTGTATATTATACTACTGTTTTACACATTTTAAAAACATCATATGAGAATTGCATACATGTAGGAACTCTCTGTGGTTTAAAAAACAAATTACGTGATAACTTAAGAATGTCCATATTAATCTGTGAATAGAAACAAGGTGGGGGAAAGAAAGAAGGTTAAAAATATTGAAGAAAAAGCAGGAACGCTTCTCAAAAGTCAAAATAATTATGTTATATGGAGTAGAGATGAGGGAAGATGAGAGACAGTGTTTGAAAGGAAGGAAATTTTTTAAAAAGGGAAATCAATAATTAAATTACACTGAAATACCACCTTTCTCTGATCAGTTTATAAAATTCTAGTACTTTCATAATATATAATATATTCTGTTGTGCAAGTGTAGGAAAGAGATAATTCAGACATTGTCGGTGGGAATGCAACCTTTATGGTAGGTCATTTGACAACATCTATAAAATTCCACTGGCATTTACTTTTTTTTTTTTAACTTTTTTTTATTGTATAATATAACATATACACAAAGCAAAGAAAGAAAAAAAGCAATAATTTTCAGAGCACTCTTTAACAAGTAGTCATAGGACACATCACAGAGTTTGTCATGGGCTACCATACCATCCTCTCAGATTTTTCCTTCTAGCTGCTCCAGAATGTGGAGGCTAGAAGGAATAAATTTTTTTTATCATTACAACCGACTTTTAAATTTGTGTGTGTGTGATAAATAACATATATACACAAAAGCAATAAATTTCAAAGCACAGAACAACAATTTGTTGTAGAACAGATTTCAGAGTTTGGTATGGCTTACAATTCCATAATTTTAGGTTTTTATTTCTAGCTGCTCTAAAGTACAGCTGCAGTTTCTTTAGAAACTAAAGAAATAACAATTTAATGATTCAGCAATCATATTTGTTTGTTAAACTTCACCTTCTCTGTTAAACTCCACCATCAACTTTGATTTTTCTACCCTACTTTTTATGGGTATGAGGGCTATGGCCATTCTAGCTTTTTCATGTTGGAAGAGGCTGTCAATAATATGGGGTAGGGAGATGGAACTATCTGATGTCCTGGAGAGGCTGGGCCTTCTCGGTTTCAGGACTTATTTGGCCCAGGTACCCATCTGGAGGTTGCAGGTTTCTGGAAAGTTACTCTAGTGCATGGAACCTTTGCAGAATCTTACATATTGCCCTAAGTGTTCCTTAGGATTGGCTGGAATGGTTTTGGTTGGAGTTTGGCAAATTATGATAGGCAGCAAAGTTTAACTGAAGCTTGTGTAAGAGTGACCTCCAGAGTATCCTCTTAGCTCTATTTAAACTCTCTCAGCCATTGATACTTTATTAGTTATACTTCTTTTCCCCCTTTTGGTCAGGATGGAATTGATCCCATGGTTCCAGGGCCAGACTCGCCCCTGGGAGTCATCTTCCACATCGCCAGGGAGACCTTCACCCCTGGATGCAATGTCCCATGTAAGGGGAAGGGCAATGATTTCACCTACAAAATTGGGCTTAGAGAGAATGAGGCCACATCTGAGCAACAACAGAGTTCCTCCAGAAGTAAATCTCAGGTATACCTATAGGTAAGCTAAACTTCTCCACTACCTGCATAAGCCTCACAAGAGTAAGCTTCAAGGGCTTGGCTTATTCATTTGGGTGTCCCCGATATTTAACACAGTATCAGGGGATTACCTGATGTTAAAGTTTAATATTTTCATATTTTTTCTCCCATCCCTCAAAATATCTTTTGATTATTTGCTTACTATATTCTAGGATAGCATTTACTTTTAAATATATTAATCCCAATTTTAGGGTTGCATCTCCCTCAAAATAATTGACAAATATGTAAAATCACATATGCATAATGATTTTAATTGAAACATGATTTTTTTTTTTTTTTACATGGGCAGGCACCGGGAATCGAACCCGGGTCCTCAGGCACGGCAGGTAAGCATTCTTGCCTGCTGAGCCACCGTGGCCCGCCCTGAAACATGATTTCTAATACTAAAAAATGAAACACATTTAAATAATAACTGGAAATATACATAGTTGGATACTGGCTAAATAAGCTATGAAAAATCCACAGAAATTGAGAAATATGCAGTTACCAAAAGAAAAGTAGACTTTATATATTACTAATAGGTTACATATACATATATATATATATATATATATATATATATATATATATATAAATGATTTATAATACATGATTAGTGGTAATTTTGCGATATTGGTGATGTGTGTGTTTTTTTTTCCTAGTGTGATTTCATGGTGGTGAGGTATATAATGATAATTACTTCATCAATTTTGTGATACTGATTTGATTTGTCTCAAGATGCTAGAATTTTATTTATCATTATTATCACATCATTGGTGCAAATGAAACAGAAACAAAGACAAATAGCATCTTCATTAAAAAAGATGTATAAACGTGTGTTACTATACCTGCGTTTTTGTCCTTGCTGTCAAGAACTGCAATGATTTTGAGATTTGAGGTTAGCCTGCCAACTTAAAATCTTATCACATTTGCTAAAGTAATAAGATGACTGAATCAGAGATGAAGGAGAGTTTATCTTTCATAGCAAAAGCGGTAAATCAGGATTTCATCACTTTTCTTTTTCTTCCCTGAGACCTGATCCCACAGAGCAGTGCTGAAAGGGCCAGGTCACATCTGCAGCTACAGTGGGTTGTTTTAAAGAACAATTCTCAGTTTAGGGAATTACTATTTTTTACAATGGGAAATAAACCTATTTGAATTTTACCCCCAAGGAGGCATTTTTATATTAGTGGGAAGTAAACAGATCTCTCTCCCACTAGCAGAACTTTATTCAAAGCCTGAAGTTAAGAGGTTGTGGTGATGCAGTCTGTGGCTCTTTTCTTCGGGTTACATGGCAGAGAAGGGCAGAGAATGGATGCCAGTTTGGCAAAGAAGTCTGCCGGCTTTTTTTCCTTTGGCAGTGACTGAAATTGTATGGTGTTTACTTTTATCTGTGGGTTCTAGATACCTTGGCAATTAGTTGGCTCAGGTCGTGACAAAAAAGAGTGGCGTAGGGAAAATTCCGAGGCCTAAGTTCCGAGACCTCTACAATCCTCTCCATAGCATAGTAGAGGACATAGTTTGTGGAAGAGAGCTTCCAGCGCTACTCTCTCTGCAGTGCTCTGGCGACACTCTCTTAAGAAGCTGTCTGAGTGAGATGAGCACCGAAACCACAGGAAGCAAAACCCCGAGAGGCTATTTGCGACCACGATTAACTAACTGGATGTGCCCTACTCACTCTCTACAAAAACTAATTTCGGCTCTATTCTCATGTAACTCAATTTTCTGAAAATTGCATTGGACCTGCTGTTTTCCTGTGTAAAAGTGTAAAACAGCAGGTTATCATCAGTTCTAGAGAGTGGCGCACGTCAAAATCACTCTTTTTATTTTTACTGTCCTAGCTCTAGTGAGCTGTCTTCTGCTATTCCCCCCTGCAGTCTTTCTCTGCAGCCCTTTCTTACTCCAGTAAAGATTTGTCATACGATCCTTATCTATTTCTGTGAAATCTCCAGATGTATTAGGAATCAAAAAGCCAGACCACTGACCATTCTTTTTTCTCTCTACTCCATTCTATAAGGTTCAAATTATGTTTAATTAAAATTTATCACTAATTAATTTTGTAAGAAGCGATATGTTAGTTGCAAACATTCTTAGTCTTGATCTGAGAAGATATTCAGTTTTATTCTGATTCTCAGATGTTAACTGAGCAAAGGAGATAATCCTAGGTCAAAAGTTATTTTATTGAGGATTTTTAAAATATAATTACATTGCTTGCAGGAATGTATATTTTACTAATGGGAAATCTGTATCAGTAGAATATTTTGGGAATATATTCCATCTTTTGTTTCTGGTTGTTTTTTTTTTAAAGTTTTGTATTTCCCTTTTGGCACTTTGTTATTTCAGGTTTGGACATGTTTTTATTTTTCCTGTAAGCTTTGTAAATTGCTTAATTATGATTTTTTTTAAAAAATCTTGAAAATCTTCTGTAATCATTTTTAATACAGTTTCCCTTGCTCACTCTGCTTTTTCTATTTTATTCCAACTAATCATATTAATTATTAGGAATATCATTGTATTCTTTTTAAAATATTCTAGTTCATCTTTCCTTTCCAGGCTTTGTTTTACATTTAGTGTGAGTAGATATAATTGTGTGTGGTGTTTATTTCTACTTGTCTTTGATTTTCAAAATATTTCTTATGAAATTATATTATTCTTGGGAGCTATTCAAAATCTTTGTTTCACTCCTGATTAATATTCTGAGTGGATTTTTGTAAATTACATTTGGGGGTAATTTATGTGGGAAACTTTTATGGGATGATCTAAGGAAATGTTCCTTCTGAGTACTTTTGCATTCATGTCCCCAGAGAACTAATACGATAGTAGGCCAACAATTAATAATTGTATTAGTATGCTAAACTTAGGGTGTAAATTCAGAGTCCACATCCAGGCATGTCTATTGTTTATATTTCTCAAAAGAGTCCTTTATTTAATTATTTTTTGACTTAGAGATTTGGAGAAAACTTTTTTTTTTTTTCCATGTAAGGTAAAAAGGTAATCCTTTCCTTTAGAGAGAGCCTATGAAAATAATGAGTTGGAAAGAAGACCATAAAAAAAGGTAGAATCATAAGCCCTTCTCTCAGAACCTTTTTCTGCTGTGCTTGCATTCCAGAACCCAGAGAATCATTTGTTCTATGTCTCATGGAGTAAAGCATCTGTATTCCATCTGGCAGAAGACAATGACTAATCCCAGCTGTAGCAATCCTTCTCTTTTTATCTATTTGCATCATTCTAACTTTCTAAATTTACCAAAATTCTGAGAATCTCAAGAACTATTTGCTGTAATTATTTCTTTTCTCCTCAATATCTTTTTCTATAGGAAATGTAAACTTTCTCTTTTAAATGTTCTATATCATATATTTTTTTAAACTTTCTTCTGATGATGCTTCCTTCCCCATTGCCTTTTGTCTTTGTTTTGATTATTTTACTTGATTTCAGTGAAAGTTGGGGAAGAAAAAGACAAATCAAAGCTTGACAATCCATCATGCTTAAATATAGTGGACCCCATACCACCTTCATCTTTTACACTAGTGCAGTGCCCCTGAGGTGCTGGTGCACAGCCGATAACACTGAACACCCATGAAGAAAGCAAAAACTCCCAATGCTTTAAAAAGTAATTTTGAGCAGGCAATGGTGGCTCAGTGGCCGAGTTCTTGCCTGCCATGCCAGAGACCTGGGTTTGATTCCCAGTGCTTCCACATGTAAAAAAAAAAAAAGGTAATTTTATTTACAGTGGTTATAGAGCTCATACTTTTCAAAGTTCTATATTATTCCATTAACTTAAAAGTAATGACTAATTCTTCTACTTACAGCTATAAATATCCCTAAGATATTTATAAAGAAACATGCATGGCCTGAGAAATTTCCTTGTAAAGTACCCTGCAAGGAAAGCAAAATAGGATATATATTTTCAATTTAAATATTTTCGATTCTCATTTTATAAATAAATCCTTATTATATTGCCTATATATGTACATGTATAATATAGTTTTGTTTTATACTACATTGAGCAAATACATTTTTCATGTCATTTCAATGTCATGAAAAGAATAAGTAAGATAGGCTTTTAGATAATAAGAAAACTCTTCAATGTCAACTCAAAGGTCAAAAGAATTCTTCATAAGAGCATTAGATAAGATTTCTAAATTCTTAATTCAGTGATTTAGAGCTTCTTTGAAAAGATTTGACTTTTGAAGTGCATTTTCAATCATAATTTTAAAATAAGTGTATTATATCATAAAACTTCTTCATTACAGATAATAGGAAACTTTTCTTTCTCATTCTTCTTTAAAATGTCAATGTGCATTTAATATATTTTATATGCTATCAGTACAGAAAAGTAGCTCAGTATAACTCCTTAGATCTAAGGATCCTTTTAATAATTCTGCAATACATTATCCCCAAAGTACTTTGTCTTCAAAAAATGTTCTTTAATTCATTCTCTTTTCCAAAAGGGCTACCACTTCCTTAAATATTACTGAATGATACAATAGTGGCCAGAAGGAATCAATGTGGCCCCCTGTTGACTCAATTGTGAGGGTGCAAATTTTGTATTTTTTTATGGGGTAAATTGTGCAAAATAATAAACTTAAATGAGCAAATTATAAGCATATACATGTAACATATTTTAACACATAATCTTGTCTATATGTCTACATAGTATTTTGAACCTGACATAAGACTCTTCTACAATCCAAAAACCCAAATAATGGCTTTGAACTCTCAGAGAATGATGACAGTATTTTTCTTATTTAAACAAGACCATCACAGGATTTACTATCACTTGTAATATACCTTTTCGGTTCAAGGCAACTTATTTGAGGCAGTAATCAGGAAAGATCAAGATTACAGCTATGTAATCCACAAAAGTTTATCCAATAAATGAATGAATTTACTGTTAATTTAAAAGTTAAATCACCATTTTGATATTGAATTATAATATGTCCAAACTTTGTAATGAAAGTTAATGTTAAAAAATATTTTCTTAAATTCTGATTGAACAAAATTAACATATCTAGATAATAATTGTGAAACACTTTAAGCCTTTAAAATTGGGTTGTCAGTGATTCTATTGAGAAGACAACAGAAAATCACATCAGCAAACATTGTTTACTATTTACAACTAGGGACCAATCAGTAATGTAGAATATTTGGAAAAAACAAGGGAAACGGGAGGGACCAAGATACAAATAGTGCAGGAAGATACTACTGCCCTCAGGATCTGGAAACACAAAAGGAAGAAATGGAGACTTTCAGGATCTGAAATCAGAAGAAGAAAACATGGAGCTAGGACTTGCTCCCTGAAGAACGCCTGTGACCCCTCTGCTATTAGTACCCCAGAGAGAGTGAAAGGTTTTTTTGGAAGTAATGGAAATAGCTGAAGGCTGCACCCAATTGCTATCATTGTACAAAATGGCAATGCTGGGGAATCACTGACAGGAAGGACAAGCAAACGGGAAGAAAGTATTACTCTCTTCTGACTTCCAACATTCCTCAAGTGCTTTCAATCTACAGAAACTAGGAAGAAGTAATCTGTTAAAAGGTGACCATAGAATATAATTTGCAGAGTTCTGGTTCTTATCTTCAGAAAATTGATTAATTTGAGGTAGGCCAGGATCTGAAAGAGAGTAGCTAAAATGCTGATATAATCACCATTCTAAGGTTTCTAGAACTGATCACCAGGGTTTAGATACTGACAATTTCCAAAATTTGGAGAGTCTAAATGTGAGCTAAGATTTTAAAATACTTTTACTTTTTGTATTATTCTGAATGTCTTTATTTAATCTGAGATTTAGAGGAGGAAGCCCTTGTATGCTGAGAGGGAGGCCATTTTTCTTCAACACTGTTCAGGAAGATGGGAGACACAACTCCTTATTTGCAGTAAATTATTTCTTTACATTCATCATTTTATTGCAGACATTCAGTTAAAACCTTTGTAACTTTGGTAGCTGTCATCTTTGACAGCTACCAAAGTTGGACATAGACTGAGTGACTTTACCTATAATCTGCTCAAGCTTTTTCATATTTCACGTATAATTCTCAGACAAGATTTGCCTTACGTTTGCATTGCTTGTAAACACCCAAAGATAAATATTATTTTTGCAGATATTTATATGCTTTAATAGCAGCACTGATCATCAATAAAATATAACCTGAGCCCTAGATTTTGCCTGAAATACTGCTATCATATTTGTGCTTTAAGGTTATGGTCTGTGAGAGGCACAGTGGCATCTATTCAATTGAAGGGAAAGGTTCATTTTATTTCTTATTTTTACAGTCATTGTCTCTCATGCTGGAGTAATGCAGCATGGCATACAAAAAGCAGTGTGATATAATCCCACTTTTCCCTGGAAATTGATTTTTTTTCCACTTTGACAAGCAATTTAACACATTTTTGAATTTAAAGCAGTATGAAAATATGACTCAACAGAGGGCAAACATCTTCCTCAAATGTCAAAAATAGAATATATGACCTCAAATAAATTGCTAGTGTAATACCTGGTCGGGTGCTGCATTAACATTCTCAGTCATTTGGCTTTATTATTTACTCTCCTAAGCTCCTAGAAGAGAAGTGACATTTTTGAAAATTGTTTATCCTGTGATATAAATAACCTTGTAATTCGTCACAATGAGAATTCAGTTATTTAATTTAAGAAACACACATTTATCTCTCAACAATAATATTACTGTTTTGATAGAATTATATTTTATTTTTCTCAGTTCAAAACATCTGCCCCACAACTCCACCAGGTCTTCACTCACCAAATCACTAGAAGTTAAAGATATTTGGAACTGCTAGGCAATTCTTCTTCAAAGTATTTTTATCTATGGTGTTTGTGGTACCTTTCAATACAGTTTCTAGTTCTACTCTGGCTTCTGTTTTTACCTCTCTCTTTCCTCTCCTCACACAATTCCTTCTCCAAGCAGGAATCACAATAGTCAAGAGCAGTGCCAGCTCTGGACTTAAATGTCCAAGTTGGAACCCATGAGCCATTTCTTAGCCCTTTTTACATTCTATTCCTTATTTATAAGTTAGGAATAGTAATGGCACCTGCCTCATATGATTGCTGTAAAATGTAAACAAGATATTGCACGTTAATCATTTAGAATAGTGATTGAATCATTCTAAGTAGCAATACATGTCAGCTATCATCTTCCTTTAAACACTGATGTTTTGCAAGACTACTCCATAGACACATGTATCTTTTCCTTTCTGTGAACTTCCACAAGGTCATCTTTTATGCTTTCATTGTTTCAATTATTATCTGTACACTAAAAACTCCCCAAATATAGATTTTCATCCCTAGGTTGTCTTATGAAGTCCAGTGAAAAACATTAACTCTTGAAAGAAAAAAGTCTATGTAAAACATAGCATGTAAAATAGAGTCATTTTCACTTTAAATATACTCCTACTGGTCTCCTCATTTTTAAGATGCTGTCAAAACCAACAAAACAAATCATTGGCACTAATAGTAATCAATATAATGAGTTTATTGAAAGAGGACTGTTAACAGGAAGCTCTCAAGCTGAAGTAAGCATCTTATAATAGGTAGCAAGTGACTTTAGCTTATAAAGATAATTAGAGGATTCCCAGAGGAGAAATTACAATAATTGTTTGATATTTAAATTCCTTATTACAAAGGAGGGTTTTACAAAGTAAGCAATGATCATACACTGGTCATTGGGACATGGTTGTCTATTTCTGTTAAGCTACTTCCACTGTACTGAAACCAGCTCATTTCTAATTGTTGCTTAAATTGCAACTTTTTGCAGGGTGCATTCCATTTTCTTGGAGAGCCCTAAAGTTCCTGTCACATCTCAGAAAAGATGGCTGTTCATGGCAGGCCAATGTAGGCAGCCAATTTATTTTATTTGACAGCACTATGATTTACCCAGTTGTTGAGTCAGAAATCTATTTGTCATTTTGACTCCTTTTTTTGTCACTAACCTCTTGTGGCCAATCAATCACGTTATCCCCATTTTAAAAACAAAAAACAGATATTTTATATATTTCCTTCCCTGGTGCTTTTATCCAAACCTATAAAGTTTTACAAACAAACAGCTACAATACCCTAACAAACTGAAACTCTGTGTTAGAGTTTCTCCCCTCTTACAAAACAATCATATGAAGAGACCTTGTCACATTCTAATCTGATGAAGTCATTTTTATTACAGATAATCTATCAAAATATTTCTGTGACCTTTGGTTTTAGAATCCCTGGATGCTCAAGCAAATACCAAGTAATGGATGGGTTAAACAATGGAAATTTATTAGCTCGCCGTTTTGAGGCTGGGAAAAGATCGAAATGAAGTCATCATCAAAGCAATGCTTTTTTTCTCTCTGAGGGTGGTAGCACTCTGGGGCTGGTACCCACAATCCTTGGTCCTTAATTTTTCTTTCACATGGCAATGTGCATGCTAGCCTCTCCTGGTCCCTTGGGTCTCTTCTAGTTTCCATTGAATTTAACCTTCTTGCTTCCCATAGCTTTTCTCCTGTGTCTGAATTTCACTTCGCTTATATAGGGCTCCTGAAATCGTATTAAGACCAACCATAATTGTATTGGTCCACACTGTAACAGAAGAAACCTCACCAAAAGGTCCTGCTTACAATGGGTTTACACCTACAGAAATGAAATAAATTTAAGAACATGCTTTTCTGGGGTGCATTCAACTCTGAATCCCTTCTCCCCTAAACTGAAATCATGCACTTCTACATGTCTTATTAGAAACTTTATTCCCTGCACTTTTTTTACACCATGCTTTAGCAATTATAAATATTTTAACTTCCTCAAGGGGACTATGAAAGATTGCATTTTCCAAAGTTGAAATTCTTCCCACTAAGATGTAGGGTTCCTGTTGCCTCATTTATTATGCATCTAAGTGAGAACCTGTGAATCATCTAACTGGCAGACTATGGTACAAATATTCTTTGATGTTTTCAGAGGTTTATTTGTTTAGTCATGGAGAGGATATAGCTTCTATTTCTTTCTCAATCCCTCTCACTCTCTCTCTCTCTCTCTCAGGAGGTCACATTTAGAACCTACCATGCTGTGAATAAGTCCAAATGGGTCCATCTACAGAGTAGCACTGAGTCTCTTACATGGAGAGAAACTGAAGTCTTGTGTCAGCGGTTGGTACTACCCGCCAGATACAGGAACCCTATTTTCCTGAATCACAGAATCTGTGAGTTTAATAATATCTTTTATGACATTAAGTTTATAGTGAATATAGTAAGTGGAATATGTGCCATGTTAAATCTTTTTTCTATGGATTAGTTTCTGTCTTCTGGAACATTGTCCACTTTCCTAACCTTTTTCAGTTATAAGTACCAGCCTTTACTCATTGCAAACATGCATTCAACTTCCTAATTTCATACTAAATACTGCTTGAACCAGTCTTTTATCACTCTCCTTAAATGGTAATATTGGATGTTATTACCTATTCTTGCATATTCTGTTCTTCTATCAAAGCAGTCTTCAAATTAAATGTGATTGTCTACTTTCATTGGAATTTAAGTTCTTTGGGGTAGAATGTATGTCTGTTTTTTTTAGTATTATACTCTTCCATACATGGTAGACTATGCAAACACGTTTTAAGTGCTGAATCAGTATTTCCTGGATAATACATGAAGAACATCAGGCACAAATTTAATAATCATTAAGTCTAAGTAATTTAGTTAATTAAAGTGATGGTTTTCCCAACTTTATGGACTTATAAATTTGACATGGGAAGTAAATTTTCATATTAAAAATATTTATGATTCCTGCTGCCCAATATTTAAAGTAAAGGGACATCCTTAGGTTTTGCTAATTTGTGGCTAAAATCAGATGCTAGAAATAGGAAATGTTAAATTGTTTATTCTAATAAAGTTAATGTATGTGCTTGCAGCCAAATCTGTGGTTTGGTGGAAAGTAAGAAAGCAAATGCTGGAGAGGGAAGAAGGTGAAAAGAGAAGGGAGGCCAGGGACCTGTACTAGGGATAAATAGAGAGGTTGCAACATGCATTGAAGTTTATACTGTCATTTTCCTCAAATATAGTTGTCAGAGTCTTTGGCTGTTTGAGGTAGATTTCTGTTTTTTATTTGTGTTTGTTTTTCTTTGTGGTGTTTTTTGTTTTGTTTGTTTATGAGATGTGATTATAATTGAGAAAAACTACATGCTATATACCAGTTAAGCACAGAGTCAGCCCCAGAAAGCTTTCTTTTACTTAGTTTAGAATAACTAAGCTATCTCATGGTATCTTCCATATGTACATTGTTCATAAACATAGAAAATTCTTATCAGAAGTAATAGATTGGCAAAATGGAGGAGTAGTAAATTTTATAGTTCCCTCCTTCCACTGGAAAAATGAATGATCTAGGAAAAGAGATTGTAATAAACTAAGTGGTCACCCTGGAACTGGGTTGGACATCTAAAACGTCTACAGGAGAATTAGGAAGAGTTCAGCTTTTGTACGTGAAAGCTCGAACCAGTGGCCAACCATCATTCTTCAGCCCTGCAGCAGTAATTGTGGGAGGGGCAGTGGCCATGGGAACACTGTCCAGATTCTGAAGTAATGGCTGGGGCTCGGGCAGAGGACTCCTTATCCACTAAAACTGGGGGCTGAGTGTGGAGGTGGTCTGTGGGTTCTCTGAGGGATCCGTACAGTTACTGGCCTCAGTTTTGTCCCTCTGGGCAGAAGTGGCTCCCTGCCTACCACCAGCATTCACCAAGACATAAAAAGAAAGTATAGCTTTTTTTCTTTTTTTTACATTTTCTTTGCTTTTCCTTCTGTATGTTGGCATTTCCTGGTCATGTAGATCCCCAAGGGCCTGATATAGACACTGGTTTGAGTTTCAGCCATTTGGCCTCAGCAAGTTCAGTCCTACATCAGCATCTACCAGAAGATAAAGACTCTGTGCATCCCTTTTTGTTTGTTTGCTTTTTTCAGCAATGGTGTTTTTCAGTGGTCGTGGGTGTTGCTTTTTCCTCTTTTGTGTGTTTTTCAATCTGGGAGACCCCCAAGGGATGAGCATGGCTGCTGGCTTTGGTTTTAACCTCAGCAGCA
Organism: Tamandua tetradactyla; assembly: GCF_023851605.1. NCBI lineage: Eukaryota > Metazoa > Chordata > Mammalia > Pilosa > Myrmecophagidae > Tamandua > Tamandua tetradactyla. Next base: position 151,035,553 of record NC_135330.1, read on the forward strand.
GCAGCAGCTTCTACTTTCCCATGGGCGTATAATGAAAGACTTAGAAAGGCAATACACTTTCTTTATTTTTTTTTTCCTTGTGGGTGTCTTGACTGTTAATATTTTTTTCTTTTGTCTCTCTGCCTTTCTATATTTCCTTTCCTTTTTTTATCATTCTTGGTATAGCAGACTGAGAGGAGAACTGGATATATAAAGTAGACACAACATAATAGTAAGAATGTCCAGGTCTTGAAAAAAAATATTATAAAGCATACAAGGAGACAGAAAAATATGAGTTAGGATGTTAAAAGTAATCTTCATGGTAACCATACAGAAAATATATTTTTAAAAAACACAAAAGGAAAGGAAAAGCTGTTCACTATAAAAGTTCATCTAAACAAAAGAGATATGGTTATGAAGGAAAAGAGGGACAAAAACAGTATAAGACATGGAAAAACAATTAACAAAATGGCAGAAGTAAGTTGTGCCTTATCAATAATTGCCTTAAATGTAAATGGATTTATCTATGAGAAGGAGCTGTCTCAAAAACCAAGTCACATGAAATAATCGGTACCAGGCAGTATTTTGGCATTAAGTATATATCCTAAAAGGATGAAAAACATCCTGCCACTGAAATGAGTAAAATTTCATTGAAAGGATTTTATCCAGCAAGCAGTACTACTCAAAGTTCCAAACTATTGACTCACAACTCTAAGTGAGGGAAGAAAGGCTTAAAAGAAATGTAAAGTAACAGTAACTGATTAACTAAGTCTAAATCAACAAAAGCATTTATTGGAGTGGACAAGTTGAAAATAAGAAGTGAATTAGATTAAGTTGCCTGGACTACATAGAAAAGCAGTTCACAGTGAGAAATTAAATTCAGTTAGATAACTCAGGTATCATGTCTCTTAACACAAACAGCTGTGCTTTATATAATATATTTCTATAATTCACATTATCATGTTTTAATTATTTCTCTCCAGGGAAGAAACTACCTCCAGAAGTAATGGTACCACTCCTAGGCTATAGAACCCCACAAAATGGATATGTGAATTAATTTTACATATGTATGTAATTGAGAATTCATTGGAATAACCAATAGAGAAGACAAAGAGTGGTTAGTTATTGAAAGCAGGTAGAAATATGTGGCCCAATAAGAAGAAAAAGTTTCAGTAGTGAAATCAGATAAACACTCAGGCAATATCCCACAGGAATATAAAACACAGCAAGTAAAGTTATTTCAAGAGAGGCCTAAAAAGTTGTGGGAACCTTAATCAAAGAGGGAAATGGGGGCTAGATTTTGGAAATGCAAAGTGTAAACTGAGTCTCACACTTGGGAAACTGGACTATTTAATAATAAGTAGATAAAATCTTCCTAAACTATTTATTGAAGTGTAAGGATCACTCTCTCCTCACAGCACCCCCCAGCATTTAGTAATGGAAACAGAGCTATGAAGGCAGTGTCTCAACTCCGCATCCCCCAGGGCACTGCCACTCAGTGACTGTCTCTGAATCTCAGGGGAATTCCAAGTCAATGGTTAGAAAAAAAAAAAAGAAAAAGATTGCTAATTTCAAAACTGCCACAAGTATCCAGAATAAGTTTTTTATGCTGCCTCACAGTTTCCTCAATAAATCCAGAACAGCAGCAGAGCAATATATAAATGAGAGCCAAGTATAAAAAGTTACACATATGCTAAGATGTGAGCTGGGGAATGCATCCTAAACAACGGCTTCTCCCGTTTGAATTCACAACTATAGCAACATATTTACATATCTATTTTGTTCATTATTTTTCATTTTAAATAGATGGTGATTTATAAAAGTTGAATATATAATAGAATTTTTCAAAAACATGCATGTTGTGTAGTAAAATACAGGCCCTGTGAGGTCCTTGAAATAATCATTTAAATATTATAAAGACCCACTGCAAAATAGTTTCCTTAAATTCCAATGAAAATACAAGTTTGAGGTTCTGCAATCTTTAGAAAAGAGCTGTTCCTAATATATATAATGAAATATTTCATTGGATTAATGGTCACTCTTTGGCACATAACCTTCACTGAGAAGAAATATGTCGCATCTTGTGATATGAGAAAGGAAGATGCCCTAGTGATATGACTGGCACCTACATTCATTATTTACAGGGAATTGGAGAGTTGTCATGCAACTATATAAAGTGGTGAATACAACAGAGTGAGATTAGCGTTGGTCTAGTTAGATCCCATTACTTATATGTTTAAAAAGTGGAGAATTCTAAAATTTCTATTTGACTCATGTCTGGATCACTAAAAAGCTATATTAATTTTTCAAATGCACCATTTTTATGAGGCCTAGTTTCTTCAACTATAAAATGGGTTAATAGTATTTACTTCTCAGGTGGATATGAGGAATACTTATAATGACACTCTATAAAAATGAAAAAGAGAAATGAAAAGAGTTCTAGTAATATAACTTATGACTAAAAATGTGATTTTGTTTCTCAGAGTAGTGGAAAAGTTGTGGCAAACTAAGGGGCTCATTGGAGTCCACCCAACAATAACCTCATTTGATAAAATCTCATTCCATTTTTATTTATGATGACAGTATCTATCAGATTGTTTTACTTATTTGTAAACTTGTGGCCTATTGTGTCTGAGAGATATATATGGTGAGGCATATGAGAAAAGATAGAGTGGGGATCTTGCAACATTCTAGATAAGTGAGAATATAAATTACATCATATGTATTATTCATTTACAATAAAGATTCCAATATAATATAAGAATCACCTCTTTATTCAGTAATTTATGTCCATATTCTGCCACAATGGATTAAATACATAATGTACAGCATTGTACTTAAAAGTCATTAGAACTTAAGTGTTAGATAAAAGAATGACAAATATATTATTAATTTCATATTTATGCTAGTCTCCAATTTCTTCAGTTTTCCTCCTCACACACCTAGAACTTATTGAGTCCAATTTTGAGGTTTAATTACACCTTTGTCTCTAGAATATGCTTTTCTTTAATTGGCTAAATGGAAATTCAAGCAAATGTCATTTATTGCTGAATGCTATTAATCACTAGGACATTTTATTAGTATACTTATTTGGATTTTATGCATGGTTTGGATAACCGTTTTTTGTCTTTCCCCAAGTATCTGATAGTTAATGGTAATAGTGGTAAGAACCTGACTGAGGCATTTTCTTGTCTGGTATCACATATGAATCTGTGCTTAAACTCTTAACCCATCTAAAATATCCTGCAGCAGTTGTTCTATTAGATCACCACTATTTTCTGCAAACCAAAGTTCCCTGCAGTATGTAAATTTGGGTCTGTTTTGCTCCACTATCACCCCAAATTCTGTAAGACAATTAGACTCCATCATCCGCAGTAAACTCTACCAGCCACTTCAAAAACGGCACTGACAAGACAGTCCTTGGTATTTCTTCTCACTCAAAATTGTATCTCGTAGCTCATTTTCTTTTGCTCTGAAATCCTGCCTGTAAATGACTGACTAGATGTTTTTCTATGATCTGCCTAGAGTTTACAATAGTTGACTTTAACTTTCCTGCCTGCTTTAATTACCTTAGGCAAGAAATAAAAACCCATTCAGGACTTTTAAACCATAGTCTTCAAAAAGTAGCCTGGGCAACACCAGCAGGCCATTTAGGTTTGAATGATTAGACATTTACCAAAATTTCATCTTTCCCATTTTATCTACCACATTCCACTTAATTAGTTCATAGTAGGTTATTGAAAATACAAGAGGACCAGATATTATAGGTTTAAGTAACCCATGAGGTTAAAAAAAAGGAAAAGAAAATTCTTCTGTACTAAATTTTATTCTTTTCTAAGTCCTTTAAATGAGTAACTATTCAACAAAATAGTAACTTCTGTTCCTATTGTGCAAAGTGTAGCCATACCAGATCACTCGGGCCCATAAATTTTTTTGTCAATTCACCCGGATATCAAGTTCTTTAGGATTCTTAATGTACTAGAAATATTAAAAGTGTAGGTAATTCCTTCATCTTTGTTATATGTCATATGTTATTCTCAGTGCTTTGCAAGTTTTTTTTTAACCATGTAAGAATTCTAGAAGGTATGTGCAATTATCTTCTCCATTTTACTGATAAAACTAAAAATAAATAAATAAATAAGTTAAAGTACATATACATTAAATAATGGGAGAGCTAGGATTTTAAATATTGCCTATATGACACAAGAGCTCATCATTTTTTTTAACCATTTTTTATTGTGAAATTTAACATATATACAGAAAAGCAATACATTTCAAAGTACTTTTTAACAAATAGGTAAAAAACAGATCTCAGAGTTTGGCATGAAGAACCCATAATTTTAACTGTTATATGTGCCAGGTTCATGTAAGAATAGGATAGAAATATGAAGATGACAAAGGCCATGGAACCTTACTGGGGAAGAATTAAGGAGCCATATTTCCTCACAGTGTTTGTCAGGATATTCAAATAGTCTAGATGGAGGAAATTAAGATTCTAACATGTCTACTCAAAGGCCCTCAGTTTCCAATCTATGCAGTTTAGATTATATTGCTCATAGTTAGAAATACTTCTTTACAAGGATAAAGTATTATTCCTATCCTCCCTGCCTTTTGTTTTGCCCTAGCCAAACCCTGAATATGGTTAAATTTAAACTTTTTTTTGTCTCTTCAACAAGTATACATTTGTCTCTCATTGGGGAAAACAGATATTTTGCTAACTGATTTTACATAAATTCAGGACCCTAAATATCAAGGGTGCCTGATAATCCCATTATTATTCTTGTAATTCAAATCTTGTGTTTTATGACAGCTCTTATTTCCTGAAATTTCCCTGTATCCCTATGCGCTCTTATTCTCAGCTGATAATATTGTTCCAGACCTCATTGAAAAGACAAGAAAACCAAAAGAAAATCCGTCATCTCTTCATCAATGAAACAACCAAACCAGATATATCTGTACCAGTAATTTCTCTATTTTCCCCTTTTACTATGGTTGTGTGCATTTTACCCATTAATTACCACCCTCTCATTTTATGATGCAGATCTCATGCCCTCATGTTACTCCTTTCTCCTTAGTTATGCTCTCCTCTTTCTGACTCATCAATTCTTTGCGTCACTGGAACTTTGACATCCATAATCAAATACGGTCTCTTTGCCTACTCATTAATGTAATAGAATATTGATTTTATTGAAAGCACCAAGTTTCTATTGGAGCACCAAGATTCAAAAGGTGCTAAACCACAGATAAAATTCCAGATTTTCTAAAATTCTCTTGAATGCCCTTAACCATTTTTAGCATATAAATGAGTAGAATATTAAGAAAGAAGATTTTATAACAAAAATTCATTTGGATGAATTCTGATGTGAATAATTTGCCTCATACACACAAATGGAGTAGAGTGGCTTATGCTCCATAGGTTCTCTAAAGCTTAGAGTCAAAAATAAATTAGATCGCTATGAAAGCCTGGTTATGCTTCCTACCCTTACAGAAGCACAGGAACCTGAACTGATGATCCTGGGCTCCACCTGAGAATACCCAACTAGCCTATGGCAGGCAGCATGATATATGAATATCTCCTGGAAGGGATGGCTTGCTCTGAAAAGCGGAGCACCTTTTGAGGACCTCACGGTAGAAATTTTGCTTACAGTCATTTAAAAGGGTAAATACTCAAGAGGACAACCTGCCATTGTGAAAATGTTCCATTATTAGTACTTTGTGAAGTAGAAAAATTGAGGAAGAAACAGAGGAGTATCTTTATTAGAAAGTTTGTATGCTTGGGGTTCCTCCTTCATGAAGGAACCCAATGGAAAATAATCTCACAAGAACTCAATAATACATGCAGTAAAGAAAGTTCCCTTGAAATTGTCTATCAGTAACAGAGCATTAAGCCATCATCATGGCAGTTTGTGGCAAATAATACTTTCTCTTACTTTTTACCACTCCTATCTCTCTTCAATTCAAAGCTTATAGGACTATTAACAGGAGCTTTCTAATAGGGAAGAAGTAAACATAAAAAACATCTAATGGAAATACATTAACAAGAAAAGAGTAGAAGTGCATTCTGTTAGTTAGCAACTGCCAGAATGCGGTATACCAGAACTGGAATGGCTTTTAAAAAAGGGGGGGGGGGGCGGAATTTAATAAGTTACAAGTTTACAGTCCTAAGCTTATAAAAATGTTCAAGTTAAGGCACTAACAAGAGGTTACCTTCACTCAAGAAAGGCCGATTGGTCAAAAACACCACTGCCAGCTGGGAAGTCACGTGGCTGGTGTCTGCTGGTCCCTTGTTCCTGGGATCCTTTGCTTTCAGTCTCTATCTGTGTGGGAATGCCTCACTTTGCTTCTCTGGTGTTAGCTTTCATCTCTTGGCTTTTGTTGGCTCTCTCCAGCTTCTAGCTTGCTTAACGTCTCAAGGCAATGTCTGCTGGGCTGCATCTCCAAACATCTGTGCCTCTGTTCTCTGAAGCAATACTTCTCCAAGAATCTGCATCTGCTCTTGCTGTCAGCTCTGAGGCTTCTGTCATTTCTGGCTATCTCCAATATGTTTCCTCTTTTAAAAGGTTCCAGTAAACTAATCAAGACCCATCTGGAATGGATGGAGTCATATATCCATCTAAACAAAGGTCACACTCACAATTGGGTGTGTCACCATGGAGACGATCTAATAAGTTTCCAACCTACAGTACTGAATAGGGATTAAAAGAAACAGCTGCCCCCACAAGATTGGATCAGGATTAACATATGGCTTTTCTGGGGTACATAACATTTTCAAACCAGCACACTGACCTTGACCCCTTTTCTAGATTTCTGATGTGAAGGACAGCAATGGGAGAGAAGAATAAGTCACCACTGATCCAAAATCATTGATATTCAAATGTCTCCTGGAGACTGGGGCTTTTGGTTAAGAACCACTGATCCAGACTTTGACCTCCGTGTTCTCTGAGACCCCATTTCTGTAACACTATTTTTGCTTTCAGGATTTATCCTTTCTCCTTTATTAACTTGTCCTCTAAATCTAAATATTAGAAGGTACATGGGTTCTGTTCTGGTCCTTCTGGCATTCTTGATTTAAACACTGTCTTTAGTTGAATTCACTCTGTCATGTTTTTGAATGGCATTTATATATTGATGAACCGGTCTTCTTAAAAAACAAGCCCTTAAAACAAAAGTTTAAATGAGATGTCAATTTATTATTCTGTCACATTGTAGTCCAAAAGGGATTGGTCCTGGGTAGAGTGCTCTGCTCTGTAGGCTAATCCAGGGCCCAGCCACAGCAAGTACATTCTGCATCTTTACTCCATGGATTTGGAGTCCATTGAGTCTGTTCTATCTAGTCCTCACTACGATGAAAAGGAAACAAGAAGAACCATGGGACCAGGTTCTCTCAGAGGTGAAGAGTGTGAAATTGCAGGAATCCTTTTTGCTCACCCTGCATTTGATTGCACTGTTACATAGTTGGATCCCTGTACATGCCCAGCTCCAAGGGATGTTTGAAAATATAGTCTCCAGATGGGCAAAAATGAACAAAGCTAAAATTTGGGATTCGATTACTAAAGGAAAGAAGATAAATTTGGTTAGTTGGAAGGCAAATATTGGTCTCTTGGGCAAATATCAGGACAGTATCACTGGATAGGACCTCAACCCAGAAATACAGACTTATAAATTTAATTCTGTGTTTAAAATATACACATAAATGTCTAATAAGCAGATTACCGTAACAGAATTTGTCATTTTTGTTCTTGACATTGTTTTTGTTTTTTTTGTTTTTTTTTGCATGGGCAGGCACCGGGAATCGAGCCCGGGTCTCCCGCACGGCAGGCGAGAATTCTGCCTGCTGAGTCACCGTGGCCTGCCCTGACATTTTGTGTTAATCACAAAACTATTCCTTCAGTAGTTCCCCTACGTAAAGAAATATATAAATATGAATTGAAATATATATATATACACATCTCTTTTCTTTATTGCCTGTATTCTGTTTGTTGAAGTTTTTTTTGAGTAAAGCTCCCCTTTCCAAGAAAAAATTGATAGAAACTTTCATTTGGTCTTCCTGTTTTTAGATTCACCTGGCTACACTATAAAGCATATTATATTAGTTTCTTCCCACATTCCAGGGAATTTTTTTAATTATTTTACAATTTAAAAATTAAATCATTGGTTCTGCATTACAAATTCTGCATAATTTGGTCCTGCCTATCTCTTAAATCTCTATCATTTACCTCCTTACACATTCTTTGTAACTGTTTTCTACTTTTGCACTCATTATTTGTCTTTCCCCCCTTTTTCTGCTCTCATGCTTTTAATTTAGTATTTCATTTTATTCCATTTTATCTAGCCCCTAACCTATCATTTTACCCTTGTCTTTTCATGGCATTACAATTCATTTCTTTTTAATGTTGAATATTTTATTTTATGGATATGCAATATTTTTTCATCTGTTTACCTATTGAAGGACATCTAGGTTGTTTGCATTTTTTGGCAGGTATGAATATAAAGCAGCTATAAACATTCATGTGCTGTTTTTTTGTGTGTGTGAATATATACTTCAGAAAAATTGGGTGAATACCTAGGAATGTAGTCAGCAGATTGTGTGTGGTTATAATATTTGAGTTTCGTAAGAAACTCCAAAATTGTCTTCTAAAGTGTGCCATTTTGGATTCCCAACAGAAATGAATATGAGTACTTATTTTACAAATCCTTACCAACCATTGGTTTTACCAGTTTTTTTTAATAGCCATTCAAATATATGTAGAGTGATATCAGATTATCATTTTAACTTAAACTACATAATCAAAAGTGCTAAAGAAAATCTTTTCATATGTTTATTTGACATGTGTATAACTTATCTAGATAATACAAATGGACAATACTTTGGTTGTGTCTATTAAAATCTTTGGCCCATTTTTAATTGGATTTAGCTACTTTCGTTGTGTTTTAAAAATTATTTTCCCATTTTGAATTCAAGTTCTAAATTATATATGTACTTTACAAATATTTTCTCCCAGTTTGTGGCTTCTTTTTCATTCCCTTAGCATTGCCTATCAATGAGCAGGATTTTAAATATTTTCATAAAGTTCAGCTTATGATTTTTTATTCTTTTATAGATAAATACATGTATTTTATAGATCTTTTGTATCTTAAAACTGATCATCAAACCAAAGTCCCTTAGTTTTTGTCTTCTGTCTTTTTTCTAGAAATTCTATAGTTTTGCATCTTGCACTTAAGTCTATGGTCTATTTTCTTTGAAATTTTGTGATGTTATTTTTTCCTGGGTTCATATTTCTGTGTATAGATATCCATTAGTTCTAGCACTATTCCTTAAAAACAATTTCTATTGAATTTTCTTTGCTTCTTAGAAATCTCTGCTGCCTTTATATTTTGGGTCTATATATAGCTCCTCTATTCAGTCATTATTCTATGTGTCTGTTCTTCTACCAGTGTATATTCTTTTCTTAATTATGATGATTTTCTAGTATCTTTTGTTGGATTAACTCATATCCACCCCCCAAGACTTGTTCAAGTCTTCATCCATATTCTTATTGTAAAGTTATTTGTAAATAAAACCTTGAAAGATGTTATTATTAATGTTGGGCTCCTGTGAATAGGATCTGGAAAGATCCTCTTTACATGAGTCCAAATTTGTGTCAGGTAGATAGGCTTTAATCCATATGACTAGAGTCCTTAATAAATATAAGAAATTTGGATCAAATCAGTAGAAGTCAGAAATCAGAAGAAGCCAGAAATGAGGCAGATCACCATGTGACAGAGGCAGAGATACAAGCCAAGGAACCCCAAGGAATATGTCAACCCAACACCAGATTTCTGCAGAACACTGGGAGAAAGCACAGCCTGTTGAACCCTGATTTTGGACTTCATCCTCCAAAACTGTGAGATAATAAGTTTTGATTAAGTCAAGCAGTATATGGTCTTTGTCATTGCAACCCTGGCAAACTAAGGCAATCTTGAAAATGGATGATGTGAATCTGATAGCTTCATTCTGGAGTATTATATTGGCTCTTCTTGATCTTTTCCAATTCCTTATAAACTTTAGAATCAATTTGTCAATATCTACAAAAGACATGGCTAGGATTTTTATTAGAATTGCATCTAAAATATAAAATTATTGGGGAAATTTGATATCTTTTAAAATATCGAGTTTTTCCATCTGTGAACGTGAAATATCTGTCCAACTATTTAGATAATTCATTTATTTCCTGTGACTTTTCTAGCTTTTCACATATAGATTCAACATATTTTTTAGATTTATACCTTTGTCATGTGTTGGGTGTTACTGTAAATAATATATTTTTATTTCAAATTCCAATTGTTTATTCAATTTATATAGGAAAGCAATTATTTTTTTTTGTTTTTAACCTAGGATACAGGGATTGTGTTATACTTATTATATTATCATGTAATATAATAAATGTGATGTAATGTAATATATTACACGCTAAGAGTGTTTTGTTAATTTGTTTCTTATCTACAACTTATTTTTCCTTTTATTTACTTTTTATTTTCAAATAACGTCAAACCTACAAGACACTTTTAAAAATAATACAAACCCTATAGAGAGAACTACAACCCACCTCAATGCCCCACATAGCTAGATCCACCAATTTTAGCCACATTTTGCCATATTTGCCATATCATTCTCTCTCTCTCTCTACTAATCTATCCATTTTTCTATTTATCAATCCACTTTCTGAACACTTGCATGTAGGATGTAAACAAGATTCTTCAACACTTAATACTACCATGCATGTTTCTAAGTATAAAGCTATTCACTTATGTAGCCACGTTAAGTGTGGTATAAAGTTCAAGAAATTCAACACTGACAAAAAGCTTACAGTCTACATTCAAATTCTCTTGTGTCTCAATGATGTCCCTTGGAGGCATTTCTTCCCTTCCTAGATCCCATCCAGTATCATGCATTGCATGTAATTGTAATTGTCTTTTTAGTTGCTCTTTTTTTTTTTTAATTGTGGAAACATGCAGACAACACAAACTTTCCTATCTCAACCACTCTGAAATATTCCATTTAAGGGATTAATCACATTCACAATACTGTAGTACACTCACTGAGTTCCATTACTAAAACTTTTCCATCCCTCCAAACAGAAACTATATAGATTATGCATCAAAACTCTGTTCTCCCTGTCCCTCATCCCTGCAATCCTGTACCCTAACTTCTGGGTCTATGAACTTGCATATGTTCTCATAATTTCTTCATGGTTATCAGGGTTTATAGATTTAGCCTTAAATCTATAACAGCCTCTTTTGCTTTGAAACCAACTTACCTTCATATTGTATATACAAACCATGTTCCTATAACCCTCTGACTTCATGTAGTTCTTGATATGAATTATATGTTTATACATTGTGAGTCTAAAACCACTGATTTCTCATGTTTTGTACATTTGTCTTTTACATCCTATGGAAAGTAAAAAGTGAAGTTCCAAACCAAAAATACAATTGTACTTACATTTATATATACCCATGTCCTTACCCACACTGGAGGCCTTTATTTTTTTATATAGCTTTAGTCTGTTGTCTATTGTCTTTTCTTTTCTACCTCTTCCAGAGTTCCTTCCAGAACTCTCTTTAGCATCTCTTGTAGGACCAGTCTAGAGCTGATGAACACCTTCAACTCTGGTTAATCTAGGAATGTTTTAATTGTCCCTCATTTTTGAAAGACAATTTTGCCAGATAAAGAATTCTTGTTTGAAGTTTTTTTGACTTTCAGCACTTTAAATATGACATACCACTGCCTTCTTGCCTCCATGATTTCTGATGAGAAATTGGCATTTAATCTCATTGAGGCTCTCTTGGACATGGCATGTCCTTCTTCCTTGTGGCTTTCAGAATGCTTTCTTTGTCTTCAGCATTCAACAGTATGATTTGAGTTTTGGTAATTTGTGTCTTAGATTTTTTCATCTACGTTAAAGTTTCTTTGATGTCTATGGGACAAATAGTGAAGGCCTCTCTTATATTTATGTTGTCATTCATTTGTGTCCTCTCTTTTGTTCTTCATTAGTTCAGCTCTCACAAATGTCTGTGACTCTCTGGAATTATCTCTACCTCCAGATTTCTGCTGGCTGTTTCCCTTGAAACTTCAGTTTTCTGATGGGCTCAAAGAAATTCATTGATTTTAATTTTGTATAGCATTTTCTTAAGTTTCCTTGGCCACTATGACCAAACCACTTAACTTTATAAATTTAGATTCTTTACAACAGCTAGACTCTCATGTTGGAATACAATTCATTGTGACTTCTTATGTCAAATTTACCTGCATAGAAGGTTTTCCCTGACTGCAGAACTCAGTTACTCTCCATTTCATCATGCTATTTTTGTTTTCTCAATAGTACATGTTTAATGAATATTTTTGAATGAGTGATTGAGAGTAACTCCTTTTGCATAAGCTATGTTTACATAAAAGGTCTATTTCCTTAAAATAAAACCAGTGTCTCAGATTTTACTATACCAATATAAACAAAGCTAATTCAGTGCATAATTAAGAAACAAAATGAAACAGAGAAACAAATCAAGGATTCTTTGACTTATTATCTACATTTATCAAAGTATGCAGATTTGGGTCTTCTTAATTCACACAGAAAGAGAATGGTAGAGAAGATGATATGGGTGCTAGGAATGAGATTCAGAGGATAAGAAGGTGTGTAGGATTGAGAAATAAAAAAAAAAAAAAAGATCTCTTATTGGAATAAATATCCCCACTGTTATTAGAACTCTGTTGTAGGGTGTGAATATCTTTGAAAATGATGGTGGGCATGGAAAAAGAGAAAGAGGTAGACAGAAAGAGACAGGGAATGAGGAATGAGATACAGAGAGAGAGAAAGAGATGGCTAAAGGAAAAAAAATCATAGGAAAATAAAACACAACTTGTTCAAGAAAATATCAAGAAAAATCTGGCTCAAATTCTTATCTTGGAGGCCTAGTCACTGTCCTTTATTTCAGGCAGAATTATTTCTCCTTATGACTGTAACAGAATAAAAATATTTTATTCTTACAGATGAAAAAAGGGAGAAATGTTGTTGGCTGCTGGGAGGGATATGGGGGAGAAGACTTCAACTTTATTTCTCAGAGATATGTGTTTAAGAGAACTTAAATCTAATTAGAAGAATCTTCTTGGTCTCATATATGAATCTGGGTGTATGATGCTGATTAAAGCTACTCTTTTTTAACTCAGAGGCTGATAGATGAGTGGTTTACTTGGAAATGACTCAAAGCAATGAATCAGAATTCTGCCAGCTTGCAGGAATCAAATCTGGTCCATTTCTTGTAAGCAGTATGGGCTTATAAACCAGTCCTGGTTGTTTTTAATCTATGTGGATGTTCTGAGAAATGATGTACACAGAATTGAATGATACCATATAATGAGACAGCAATCCTTTTGTGGCATTCATCTTTTCTATTTCCTTTTTTCTTTCACACTGTGACATTGCAAACACAAATCTTTTAGCCTTCCTTATTATTTTTGCACTTAAATTTAGGATTCTTAGGAATAATTTATAGAAAAGGTAAAAAAATATTTTTTATATTTATCTTCATGTACTAGAGAAATGAGACTCTCCAAATGATATACTACCGTTATAATTTAGGTTAATTCAGTTTTTCATGCAGTTATCTATAAACTGTTTTTTTCTCTCCTCTTAAAACCCAGTACATGGAAAACATATTTCTAGGCCATATTAAAATCTCTGAATGCACTTTTATTGATATGATTGACCAAAATTATAAGTCATATTACCCACAATACAATTCTATCAGAAAAACATATTAATTTAATTAGATTTCATCCAGTTCCATGTGTCATAGAGATATTGTGGTGACCCAGGGCCTTAGTCCTCTCCTAACTGGCCCATAACAAACTTGCTTTAGTCAAGAACAAAGGTCAAGAACATAAGCAATCTCCCCAGAGTGGAGGAACATAATCCTGGATGTAAAATGGCAGTGATTGTACCCTAGTATTAAACACTGATCTTAATTAAACATCATATTTTAGGCTTCTTTAATGATTATGCTAGAGACCCAATGTATTCATACTATATGGAATATCTTTGTTCTAAAATCATATATGACTCCTTGTATTCCCCCATCCCTTGTGGTGCACTAAACATCTAGAATGGCTGCCACCAGAGAACTTCTCCTGTTCATAAGTTCCAATAAACCTGTGTCTACTTCTGTGCCTGGTGTGTTATTTTTGGCCTTGCAACAGTGCCTGCCATGCTCTGAATGAACTCAGTGTGGCCCCAAACAAATGATGACTCAACCAGGGAAATGGAACACCACCAGCAGCAGTAGGGATGGGTCCAAGGAAGGTAGATTCACCAGGGGAAATCCTGATATGGCCTCCATCATCCATTTGGGGAGGGGTGGCTGCTCTCTCGGACAGATGCGGACCATTGTGAGAATATGGGGATGCCCTGAAAAACTCCAGCAGGGTTTCTAATTGTTTTGTGACAGATAGCAGGACAACCAAATCTTAGCAAAAAGAAAAGAGAACACCCAATAGTGGCAGCCACAGCCTGGCCCCTTTTAGGAACCTTACCTATGACCTCAGAGGTAGAACAGGTGGCAAAAACAATAGCTTTCCATCTAGAGGAAGAATTAAAATTAGAGCGGGACAATGACTCACTGAAGTGGACATGAAAGATGCCTTAACCAAGCACTTGTGTCATGTGAATGATCAATTTGAAATATTAGCTTTTAGATGTTCTCAAGCCCATTGTAAAAAGTTACTGAGTCCAGAGAATAGTAACTAATCCAAGGTTGGACCTCAAAACTTGGGACCCCATAGATCCCTCATTCCCCCTCCTGGTGAAGAGGATAAAAAGGAAGAGGTATGGGAAGTAGAAGAGGAAGAACTACCCTGGCAGGTATGCCTGGTGACACAGCAAAAATTTAAAACAGCCTAGAAGTGACTTAATGGGATGGACACTCATAATTTACAACCTCCTGAGCATAAACTCGTATTACCATGAGAGATTATACTGCTGCAGAATTAGGTGACCTTGCACAGCATTATAGGCAGAAAAACCAGGGAATCATTACCTGACTGGCCTTTATAATTATGGAACACAGGTGCTGAGAAAATATTAACTGGATGGAAATGAATATATTAGCATCTATCACAATGCACTCATCTCTCTGTCAGCACTGTATGGTACCCAAATCAGGTAGAAATAGTATCTTTGGTAGCCTGGCTAATAGCTACATGCAAGACTGACTGGCCCAAAGAGGGAGATATTCCACACTCTACTCTCCATTAGAAATCTATGGCAGAAATGCAAGATGTTTTGTGGTGTCTTGGGATGAAGCATGCAATATATTCTATGAATTTAGGAATTCATAGAGTTCCTAATTCTCATTCTCAGCAGGAATGAGAGACACCATCTTGCCCACTGCTTCTAATAATTTTTATGGATCCTGGCATCCATTTTGAGAGCTGCTCAGGGTATAGCACATCTTGGAGAATCTGAGTGGCTCCATAAAAGAGGAGTGAGAGCCAAATGAGGAAACCTCCCCCAGAGCATGATGGCTCTAATCAGAACTCATGTAAGTAAATGTCAGCTGGTCTAATTGCTGTGGGGAGAGAACTAGAAACCATAGATAAACAACCAGATACTGTTTTAGATAAATTGTGGAGAAAATTACCCAAAGGCAAAACATTTACTAAAATAAATCCATGAACAGCTGAGGGGAAAAATAAAATGACTAAGAAATCCACTTTCAAAATCTACTGCACCCCCCTTGCCCAGAGGAGACTTAGAAAGCTCTTTTTCCATCCCATGGGGAGGGGTCAAGACTCCCAGTAACCAAGAACGCTTGGGAACCAAAAGCCACATGTAGAATTAACTATTTACTGGTTCCTGACTGTGCTAGCTTGAAAGGATTTTTTACCCTAGAAAAGCCATGTTTTAATCCTAATCAATCTTGTGAAAGCAACGGTTTCTTCTAATTCCTGTTCAAGGTTGGAAGATTGATTAGGTTATCCCCCATGGAGATATGACTCAATCAATTGTAGGTATTAAACTTGATTAGATGAAGACGTGTCTCCACCCATCCTGTGTGTGTCTTGATTAGTTTACTGGAATCCTATAAAAGAGGAGACATTCTGGGGAGAGTTCCTTTTGAGAATGAGGAGAGGACCGCAGAACCATGACAGAAGGACGAGAGAACCACCAAGTCCACCAGCTAGCGACCTTTGGAGATGAAGAAGGAGAAGGCCTCCAGGAGGCTTCATGAAGCAAGAGGCCTGGAGAGAAAGCTAGAAGATGCTGCCATGTTTGCCCTGTGCCCTTCCAACTGAGAGATTAATGCTGAACGTCATTGGCCTTCTTGAACCAAGGTACATTTCCCTGGGTGCCTTAGATTAGATACTTCTATAGACTTGTTTCAATTTGGACAATTTCATAGCCTTAAAATGACAAACTAGAAACTTGTTAAATTCCCTGTTTTAAAAGCCGTTCCATTTCTGGTATATTGCATTCCAGCACCTAGCAAACTAGAATGCCTACGAATAAACAGAAAGTGCTAGCACTGCTAAATAGTGGGGCATTATTTTCCTTAATTTATGGGGATGTAGCCCAGTTTAATGGACTCATGCTTTCCATAGATGACTATAGAGGGAAGACAAACAGAGCCAAATGACATAATTTGACCTTGCAAATTGGGAGATTGCCCTCTCAAGAATACACTGTACATATTTCTCCTATACCTGACTATATATTAAGAACTGATTTTCTCTTAAATTCCACATCAGAAACTATGGTAGGAGAATTCTGCCTCCAGTCTAGAGTAGTGAAAGCCTTCTTAAAGAGGCAGGTGAAATTGTCCCCTGTTAAAGTGCCACAACCTTGGAGAATTGTAGCCGCTAAACAATATAAGTTCCTGGGGGGACATGAATAGATCTCTGAAACCTTTAAGGAACTAAAAAAAGTGAGAATATTAGTACCAACCCACAGCACTTATAATAGCCCTATGTGACCAGTAGGGAAACCTGAAAAAACTCAGTGCATGACAGTAAATTCACCATGAATTAAATAATACATTATTTTAGCAAATAATTATTGATTTTCTCCTACAGATCAAACACTTTTCTAGGAAATGAGAATGAAAATGAACAAGAATGAACATGCCACTTGCTGCTGTAAAAAGAAATTTTACTCAGTCGGTTACTTAAGAGAATGAAGATTTTTATCTTATAGTTCTGTATATTAGAAATCTGACATAGGTCTCAATGGGTTAAATGAAAGGTGTTGGGCAGGATTGTGTCTTTTCTTTCTGGAGGTGCTAGAGAAGAATCTTTCCTGTTTTATTTTCAGTTTCTAGAAGCCACCTGAATTGCTAGCCTCAATGCTTCCCTTCATCCATCTTTGATATCTCTGACGATTCTTTTGTAAGTCACAAGTCTCTCTGACTCTGACCTCAGCTGTGAATTGTTCCCTATATTTAATGTGTTTAGGTTGTGTTTCTTTGGATAGTATGGGATTATCTTGTCATCTCAAGTTCCTTAATCATAATCGTATTTTCAGGTCCCTTTTTCAATGTCAAAGAACATATAAAGGGGTTCTAGAGATTGTGAATATATGGGGGGCAAACACATAGTTTGAAAAAAGTTAAGATAAAGACAGTTATCCTGATAATATTTGGGGGAAAAACTCTTGCTGGCTGGAAGATAATGCAACACTACTCAGAGAATTCACAAGAAAGGGGGGAAACATTTTTCATGAAAGATATAAGTTCTTTATCCAAAAATTTTTAAGAGTATTTGTACACACATATACAAAAAATAAAATGAGTTTTAAAATAATGTCTACAACATTTAATTTTTAGTAAAGAATCCATTGGAATTTCAAAGGCATGCTATGATGATGTATTTCACATATCAACTTGACTAAGTTATGGTATCCATATAGCTGATCAAAGAAGCACTGGCCTAATTGTAACTGTGAGGAAATCTCATAGATTTAAATCATTAGTCAGTTGAATTCATCTGTGGCTGATTACATCTATAATTAACAAAGGAGATCACCTTCAGCAATGAGAGAAATCTCTTCATCCAATCACTTGAAAATATTAAAGTGAGAACTATGATTTCAGCAGCCAGAAAGAAGAATTTCTATCTCTTTTCAAGCAAGCCAGCTTTTCCTGAATAATCTATCATCATTTTCCTCAGAATTCCCAACTTCTCCTGAACAGTTCATTTTCACCATCATCAAGTTTCCATAGACCTACTCTAGGGTATTCTGAATTGACAATTCCCATGGTCACATAAGCCAATACTTACAATAAATCTCTTTATATATATATATAATATATGAATAGATATAAATATTTATATATATAGAATATAGAAATATTTACATATATATATAATATCTATATCCCATCAGTTTTGTCTTTGGAGAATCTTGACTATATTAGATTTTGGTACTAAAATGTGGGTGCTGCTCTGAGATATACCTAAATACCTGGGTGTATTACTCTGGGTTCTCTAGAGAAACAGAATCAACAGGGAACACTCACAAATATAAAATTTATAAAAATGTCTCATGTGATTGCAGGAACACAGAGTCCAAAGTCCACAGAGCAGGCTGTGAAGCCGACGATTCTGATGAAGAGTCTGGATGAACTCCACAGAAGAGGTTCACCAGCCAAAGCAGGAATGGGACCTGTCTCCTCTGAATCCTCCTTAAAAGGCTTCCTGTCATTAGATTAAGACACTCCCCTTTGGCTGATTACAAGTGGAATCAGCTGTGGATGCCGCTGACGTGATCATGCTCTAATTCTATGAAATGTCCTCATTATAACAGACAGGCCAGGACTTGCCCAACCAGACAAACAGGTACCACAACTTGGCCAAGTTGACACATGTCCCTGACCATGACACTGGGAGAATTGTGAGATGCTTGCTAGAAAAAGTCTATATTGCTTTGAAGAGATTTGAAGAGAGTGTTGGTAGCAATATAGATGTTAAAAGTATTTCTGATGCACTGCTATCTTTAAATTCTGAAATGTTTTGCACTTTTAATAAAATAGTAGTCCCCTGGAACTTTAAGTATCTGTGTGACACCTAAGACTCAGACTTACTTCTTCAGTTCTGAAAGTCAGTATAAGTCCATACACCAACTGTTTAAAAAAAAAAAAAAAAAAAGAAAGAGCCCAAACTCTTATCAAAGATGTGATAAAACAGATTTAGGATAAACTAAGGCAAATCAATATACAAGGTAACAAATAATAATGTCTGTATTTTAAAGCTTTGTTTTTTGTGCAAGATAAAAAGAAAAATGTTTATTTTGTCTAAAATTTTAATTTTCTAAAGTATACTAAATTAATCTGTCTAGTTTGTTTATTTAAATAACCTAATGCAGCTTTATTTGACATAGAACCTAGAATAAGGAATAAAATCATAATATTCTCTATAAATCAATGTAATATCATGATGCATTTCAGAGTGTCTTAGGCAGAAAATGAAAAAGTTTGCAAAGTCCATTGAGGGGCTTGGAAAAATAGATCTAATAAGCTTCCCCACCTGGGGAATTCCTGACATTTCTTAAGCAAGAAGGGATTCCAATTTAATAAGTCAAGGCCTCAATTTTGAGGCTTGCCCCTGTGAAACTTATTTCTTTCATAGCAAACTTAACCATTGATGATTAATGCCTAATAGTCATCTCCAGAAAAACTCTGCTTTGTTCAAAGGTGGTTTCTCTCTAAGTCAAACTCTGACTTTACCCCCTTCATGGGACATAAATTTCAGGGATGTGAGCCTGGCCCTGGCATACTGAAACATAACTGGCCCTGGCATCGTGGAACATAAATTCCAGGGATGAGCCTAGCCCTGGCATCATAGGTTAGTTGATCAAGATGGGGAAAAGAAATAGAGTTTCAAAGGCTAAGAGATTCCACATCAAGTCAAGAGGTCATTCTGGAGGTAAGTCTTATGCAAGTTTGGGCCAGATATTGCAAACTGCCACAGTATGGTAAACCCTAAGCAATGGCATTCCTGGAAACACTGAAAGATATTCTGGATCCTTTAAGATTTTACTTATAAGGTTTGTTTTTAAGAGGCTTAAAACCTCCATACTGTTCCAATGGCAGAGAAACTGTGGAACTCAGAAATACTGGACTCTCCAAGAATAATAACAGGTTTCATCATTTCATCTCTTTGCCCCTTAATAACAATGCCCTTTTCAGCCTTGAAACAGAAATTCATCACACAATATCCCACAAGATTGAGAGATAATTATCAAATGAGAGGGAAGAATTGTAACCAAGATATCAGGATTTTAGGGATGATTTTGATTACTGAATCATTATACAGATATTCCTTTTCAGTTTTTAGTATATTGAAGCAAACAGAGGGAAATTCCTGAAATCTCTAAGTTGTAATCTAGTTAGCTTGATCTCTGATAATGGCTGTATAGTCCTCATCTTCTGTCCCTGTGATTGTAAAAAGCTTGTGACTAACCTGTACTTGTACCCAATTATCCAGTTTTTCAACTTTAGAGTCTTGCAATCACTAAAGACAGCTCCTAATGTTTATTAATGAAAGATCTTGGGTCAGTACAGAACTAATCTACTCTAAGTCCAAAGTTACCTTGATAATCAAGCTGGATCTAAAGTAGGCCTGTCTGACATGCACAATAGCTTAAACTTTAACCTACAAGTCACCTCTATCTCATTCTGCCATTTTCTTATTTATATTCTGTGACTAAGCATCTAATCAATCAATCTACACATGCTCAATAATTAAATCATCTCTACTTATATCATCTGGGGCCACTATGCTCATTATCCTAAACCCTGCCCATCTTCTTCTCTAATAAAAATTTCAGAATTACTGCAGTTCAGGGAGACAGATTTTGGGCTGATAGGCCATCTGTTCTACTATACACCTTGTAATAAACTCTTTCTCTCTTTGAAAAAAAAATAGAAAACAGCACTTCTGATGAGCCATTGCATGAGAATGCAATGATGAATGTGTTATTTTAAATGAGAGGAAAGGAAATCCTTGTTGTAAATTGGCAGAGAACTTGGCAAAATTGTGTTCTAATGTTGGATGGAAGGCTGAACTCGAAAGCAATGAATTTGTACATTCAGCTTAGGAAAATTTTAAGCTAAGTCTGGAAGGTACAGCCTGATTTTTCCTTGCAGTTTACAATAAAATGTGAGATGGAAGGGATAAGCTGAGAATTAAAATCATAAAAAACACGAAGGAATCAGAAACTAATGATTTTGAAAAGTCTCAGTCTATCCAGGTAGCATGTTCTGAGACTAGAGTCAGATACCACTTTATCAGGGACTTCTCCTCACTGTAGGGAAGTGAGTTCACAGAGGACAGCACTGTACGTGAGAGTATAATGCAACAACTATTTGCTAAAGATGGTGTGATAGTTAGTTTCAGGTGTTAACCTGACAAGGTGAAGGGCCCAGTTTTTCTGTTGCTGTGGACTTAAATCATCAGCATGCAAAATTCATTTATGACTGATTATATCTGCAGTCAGCTAAGGAGAGTGTCTTTAATTTGATTAGCTGGAGGCTAATTAAAGATGAGTTCAAAAGAGAGAAGAGCTCATCACAGCCCAGCAAAACTCAGCTCAGTGCTCAGAGCAGGTTTTGACTCAGACATTTAAAGATGTGGAAAGGAATCACCCCAATGAAAGCCATTTGAACCCAACCTGGAGAGAATCCCAGTAGATGTCACCATGTGTTTTCTCAAATTAGCAAATTGTGAGAAGCTTGATAGAGAAAGCCTAGAATGTTTTTGAAGAGAGTGTTAGTGGAAATTTAGACTCTATAGATTCTTCCATTAAGGCTTTAGACAAAAATGAGGAATGTATTAATGCAGATTGGAGGTAAAGTAACCCTTGTTTAAGGTGGTGCAAAATTTGGCAAATTGAATCCTGGTGCTGGATTGAAGGGAGAATTTCAATATGATGATCTAGATATTTGGATGAGGAAGGTTCCAAACTAAATGTGGAGGATGCAGCCTGGTCTTTCCTTGCAGCTTATATGAAAATGTGACAAGAAAAGGGTATGCTGATGACTGAACTTCTTGGTGCAATGAAACCAGAAATTGATGGCCTGGAAAATTTCTTCCAGAAAGGGAGACCCCAGAGAATAGTGCCCCTGTGGGCATTTAACCAAACATGTAGCCAGTAAGCCATTACAAGACAGGCCAGGATTTGAGATGAAGTTACACAGAAAAGGCTTGTGGAAGTCCTATTTTTGTCTGATTGCTTTGATGCCTGCATGCTACATGCCAAGGCATTTTTTTTTTTTTTTTTTTTTTTTTGCAAAACCTGTATAAACAGAACCACTGCTAGTCTGGACTTGAAGAAACAGAAAATGGACAGATAAAAGAAAAATAGCCTCAGAAGCAGAACAATGAAAGCTTAAGACTGAAGCCAAGGAAACTTAGGCCAGTAGAGTGGATCTACCTGTGCATGTGAAGGAAGTGAGTTTGCCTCAGAGACAGAGGGAAGGCCTTCTGCCTCAAAATTCAAACACAGTTCTGGTGCCTCAGGTCTCAGGGAGGTTGGAGCACATTTCCTGGGGACAGAGGTCACTGGCTGCCAGTCATTGTACTGAAAGGGTTGAGCATATGCCCTGGAGAATCTAGAAACCACCTAGATTTGAGGAGGATGAGGCTGAGGATAAGGTGGTCTCCTCAATGTTCTCCAATGATGCAATCTTCATCCCAATGTTTTTAGAAGAAAGGACCACTGTGTCAGTCCTTGGAAAGGGTGGAATTGCCACTTTATACAGCCCTGAGGATGAATGGCTCTTAGACTTTGAAATCTAATGGAGTTTGCCAGAGTAGATGTTCACTTTGAGACACTACCATACCTGTAACTGAATTAGATGAGATTTTGTACTTTTTTTTAAAGTTGGTATTTTATTTTTATTGTTACTGAAATGATTTAAGGCTTTTGTGATGTTCTGATAAAATGAATTCTTCTGTATATGAAAAGATTCAGTGCATTGCATGTGGGACACATGAGCATTTGGCAAAAAAAAAAAAGCCTTTTATTGTTTTCTATTTAGAGATTAAATATGGTTTAAGGTGATATGTATAGTTGCCAAGTTGACCAGGGTTGGACACTATACTAGTTAAGTTCAGGGGTCAACTTGGCCAAGTGATGGTTCTCACTTGTTTTCTTGCTGTGGACTTTAAATCATAGGTATGTGAAATTCATCTATCACTGATTACATCTATGGCCAGCTGGGAGGGGGGGAGGGGGGCTTCTGCAATGAGGGAGGCTAAAAAGGAGAGGCCGGAAGAAAGAGAAAAGGTCAGTACAGCCCAGCAAACCTCAGAGCTGCCTAGCACACCTCAGCTCAGAGCTCAGCTGGCTCAGATCCAGCATTTGGATATGCAAAAAGGAACTGCCTTGGCAAAAGCTGCTTGAACCCAGAAGCCAGAAAAAAAGCCTAGCAGATATCACCATGTGCCTTACCAATCTAGTAAATTTGTAACTAAATAAATCCTCTTTATAAAAGCCAGTCCATTTCTGATGTTTTTCATTCCAACAGCCTTAGGAAACTAAAACAGATGGCATGACTGTTCATGGATTAATGGAAGTGAGGGTTGGAAATTAAATCATCCAGTTATGATTTTTTTAAAGTGCTCCAGACTGATGGATTGGACTTTCTTGAGCTGCATGGAAAATTGACAAGGTTTTAGAGAATGTAGGAGCTGAATCACTGTAAACCTATAATGAAAGGGACAGGGAAAGGTTGAATTCAAGGAAGAATGTCTTCAGTGGTAGAACCATGGACGCAAACCTCTGGATTGAAAAGATTTCCTCAGGCTAAGAGAACAGGCCCACTCACAGGGGTCAGAATGCCCCTAGGCTAGAGGTAGGAATGCCCCTAGGCTCGGTGGGAGGAGTCCACTTGCCTGGGCACTAGAGTGGGTGGGCCTTAGGTGTCGATGTTCAGAGAATGCTACCACCCAAGTGCTTGGAGATAATAAGTTCTGTGCCCTAACCTCTATACTGCCTGGGGAAAGCATGGGTGCTGTACCAGTGCTTGGAAAGGATAGTGCTGTTAGGGAAGTCAGACATTTGCTAACTGGCCATTGTCCAGACCTCATCTACCTTCCCTTCACCAGCTACTCTGAAAAAGGTAACATATGTGCATTAAGTGGGTGCCTACTGGCCTTGCACCACCATCACAGCCTTTTCTGTTGTGTGCCATTCCACAAACTTAGGAAGATGTTAAGTCTAATGTAAAAGCCTTGCCAGAACTGAAACCTGGGAACTGGAAAGAAGTAGCCCTAGTTGCTCATCAGGGTAGGAATTCCCAGTGGCAGAGTTCTCTCCCCTAAAGGGAGATTTAAACCACATTCAAACCTAAAGATAGTCTCTCTTCTCCAGCAGGAAGTAGGGCATCGGAGCTGTCATCTATCAACCAACCCTAACCTGGAGCAGTTTTCAGTCACTACAGAAGATCAGCCATGATGAGATTTCTTCCTCTGGTCTTTTGTACTTTTTGTACTGTATAAGTGAAAGAGAGATTTGCCCTTTCTGCACTCTTTATTCTGTACAATAAAGGGAGTACTAGATGAAAGTTTTTGTGTGTCCTGAACCTGTATTCCCACGTCACACTGTTGCAGTAATTTGCTCCATGGGCTGACGCTGCTCTTGAGGACAAAACATGATGTAAGAGATATCTCATAGACTTTGAAATATAATGGTTTGCCCTATTGGGTTTCAGATTTGAAATGCTCATCCTATGCCAATTCCACCATTGCGTGCTGGAAACAAGTAACTTGTTTTCTAGGTTTCACAGGACCACAGACAGAAAGGAAAGTTGCCCCAGGATGGGCCACACTTGTAACTGATTTTTATGAAACTCTGAACTTAGCATGGTTACTGAAATGAACAAGTTTTGAGGATGCTGTATGGAATGAATTTATTTTTCCTGTGGGAGAACAATCTATTTTGTGGCTCAGAGGCCCTACTGTGGTGGGTTGAATTATGTTCTCCAGTCAGGACATAGTCTTGGCCTTGGTCATATTCTGGTGGGTGTGGACTCATGGAAAATAGGACCCACTTGAAGATGTTATTTCAGTTAAGATGTGGCCCAACTTAATTAGGTTTGGCTTTAATCTGGATTACTGATGTCCTTTATAAACAGAATGAAATTCAGGTATAAAGAGAGAAAGCCATAGAAAAATCTGGAAGCCCATGGAATCTGAAGAAGAAATGAGAACATTTTCATGTGTGCTGCCATTTGAAAGAAAAGCCAAGGCCCAAGCAATACTGTCAACCTGAGGATGCCACAGTCTTTGGAGGGAAAGCATCACTTTGCTGACACCTCAGCTTTGAACTTCTAGCACAGAAACTGTGAGACAAATAGGTTCCTATTGTTTAAACTAATCTGTTGTATAGTATTTGTTTTAGCAGCTAGAAATTAAGACATATTCTCAGTTAAAATCAATAGTATTTTGTTAACATATATCATGGCAACAAAAAGTATAAGGTACCACATAATAAACAAATGAAAATGTACAAGAACCTTTCTAGTTTTACTTATAACACAGAGAAACTAAATAAATGAAAGAACATATATATATATATATATATATATATATATGACTCAGTATATTAACATCTATTCTACCCAAAGTGTGGTCTAAAACTAATGGAACTTTACTAAAAATCTCAATATAAAATGATTACGGGAGGGCAGAGAAAAGACTTCCTTACAGATTAATACCAACCAACAAATATAGAAAGAATTATGAAGTCAGACATATCCCTATTTTCTGCCATAATGTTGATTTAGCAAAGAATGATCAATGAATGCTAAAAATAATGGGTAAAAAATTATGTTGAAAAGAATTGTTATAGAGTTTTGAAATAACTTCTCATAATTTCTTATTATGGGAGAAAATTTACAGTGAAGAAATGTGGCAGATGTCACACTGACTGAGGGATCAAAGTTTACATTACCAATATCGTGTACCACATGGTTTCATGCACTGAAATGAAACAGCATCACTTTATCATATTCTTACCAAAAAAAAAACTCTGATTTGTTTTTAATATTGTGAAATATTAACAGTGGAAAAGCATTCTACATTCTGTTAGCCTGGTCCCTATGACAGATTTGGATGTAGGCTGCCTCTCTTCTAGGGAATGCCAAGAGATAGCACCCATTCCCAAGAAACATTCACTGGAGACAATCTCTGGCTTACCCGTGTCCATTTTATGTCACTCAGCTCACTTCTGCTTGCTTATCTGTTCCTGGTAGAGAGCAAGTGGGGTCTCTTCACTAATAACAACAAGCTGTGCTTAGAAGAGCACCTGCATTGGCTGCAGACTGGGACCCACTGGCCGCAGGGGACTGACACCCACTTGTGGAACTGGCCTTGCCCAGCCTACTCTG
Source organism: Tamandua tetradactyla (assembly GCF_023851605.1). NCBI lineage: Eukaryota > Metazoa > Chordata > Mammalia > Pilosa > Myrmecophagidae > Tamandua > Tamandua tetradactyla. Next base: position 151,061,950 of record NC_135330.1, read on the forward strand.
TTTGAGTAAATGTTCTTCCATCTAGAGATATTCCTCATGGGAAGCCTTGTTGTACTCTTTCTAATATCCATGTAATGAGACACCTCCACTGGAGGTGGTATTAAGCATCTCTCTTTTGACCCACATGGATTAATGTCATTTATTTTCAAATGAAGCATGATATAGAACATATTTTTAATCCCACATACCCATTACAAATAAAGCACAGTCTATTTATTTGTCCATTAAATAATCCAGACAAAACAATTTAATACATATATACTACTAGCTTCTTTGATGGATTTAAATTTTTGAAAACTGAAAATATACAAATTAAGCAAATGTTACTTATATTAAAACTAAGTCAATGAACCTAAGCGCTACATTTCTGGTTGTTGAACCACATAGGTTGTTTCATATTTTGTCCTTAGTCTACTCAAAAAATGTTTAGGCTTTTATTTTTCTGAATTGGCTATTTGTAAAATAGCAAAGCATCATAATATAAATAATAATATTTAATCTAATAATATACCCACTTTTACTTTCTACCTCTTGTGTTACAGTATAATGGGTGATAAGATAAATGATATCAAAGCAGATGTGAACTGACATTTTAGTTTAAATAATTTCATGGATCAATGAAGGAATAAAAATTGTACTTTTAAATATTGAAGATAAATTATAATCTAAGCTCAGAATGAGAGTCTCAGAACAAAAAATAGAAATTAATGAATATTATGCAATATGTTTTATTTTTTCAAGACTCTGTCACCTGGAAAGTCTTGTGTGATGAATTTTATTTGAGAAAATTAAAGTATAGTTTTGGAGAAAGATATTCACTTTTTATATTGTTTCTCTTTCCACACAAATAGGAAAGGTCATAATTTAGTTTAGTATGATAATGTAATAAACAATCAATAAGGACATAAATGTTCAAATTATAAATTGGCTATTTAAAAGATTATTGAGTTCAGTTAACAACATCAGAATTTATGGATTATTATTAATGCCGTAGAAATTTTCAGCTTCATTGGAAAGTGGAAAACCTTTCATGACTAGATTCAAGTACATGTTAATTTGTGAATATCATGTATGTTGATTTGAAGCTGTTATGTATCCCAGAAAAACCATGTTCTTTTAATTCAGTCTTGTGGGGAAAGACCTATTGTTGGATGGGACCTTTTAATTAGTTTGTTTCCATGGAGATGTGGCTCCTGCCCACTTAAGACGGGTCTTGATCCCTTTCTGGAGCCCTTTATGAGAAAGAGCTCAGAACCAACACAGCAAAAAGATGACATCAGGACACAGGTGATTGGAGATGCTATGCTAAGAGATGAAATCTAGAGTTTGTCTCAAAGAAACTAAGTGATGATCCACAGATGTTTAGAGAGGAAGCCCCTGGAATCAGAAGCTAAAAGGAATGAACAGGAAGCAAGAACCAACAGACGCCAGCCACATCCCTTCCCAGCTGACAGAGGTGTTCCAGATGCCAGCAGCCTTTTTACAAAGTCAAGGTCACTTTCTCTAAATGTCTTAATTTGGGCATTTTCATGGCCTGAAAACTGTAAATTTGTAACCTAATAAATACCCTTTGCAAAACCCAATCCATTTCTGACATATTGCATTCCATCAGCATTAGCAAACTGATACATCATGAGTCCATTTACTCTAGAAATAAACATTTATTGACCTTTTAAGATATCCCAAATAATGTACTTATTCAAGGTACTTGCTTGTACACAACACAATCATTGCTTTTACTCCCCCAGAGATTAATAAAATGTGCAGAGGACAGATAACAATAAATATTGATGAGTGGGAATAAAGGTAAAGTGCAGTAAAAAGTCTAGGCTAAATTTAGTATATTTCTCTGAAAAATATTAGAAATCACGGATATGCGAGTTAGCTAGCACACTGAAGGGGATGGGAATTTAATAAGGTTTTGGCATTTCATTATCTGATAAAATACATTGTCCCAAACTTGTAGATGAAGGAGAAATTTTATTTAATAAGAGAATGAGAGAGATCTTAGAATTTCTAACCCAGTTGATTATTAGAAGTTGAGATTTTAAAAACATCATCTCTTTATAAATTTCATCAAAAGAAGAAGTCACATTTACCAGTTGATATTAAAAAGGGGATAACTGGGGCAGTGTGATGGTAGCTCAGTGGCAGAATTCTCACCTGCCAAGCCAGAGATCTGGGTTCAATTCCCGGTGCCTGCCCATGCAAAATAAAACAAAAGGAAAAACTTGATCACTTATGTGTGCTTATATCTTACATAATTAAACATTTCATGTACATGTATTAAAATAGATGCATAATGTTGAATTAATTTTCATACCTATGAAAATAATAATTTGAAAAGCATTGTGGGGTAGTTTTGAGGGGTCAGACATCTATAGTGGTTTCAAAGTGGTGGGCAGTGTGGGGGGATGTGTTAGACAGAAAGAAGGGAAAAAATGTATGATCGTTCTGAATCAGGAAGAAATGGATTATAGGGGCACAGAGGAGATACAGCTAGAAGAAATATGAAATTGATTGTCCAGATAAGAGATGCAGTTAGAACATACTAGTGCAAGTAAGTGGAAATAGTTGGAATCAACAGGACTTGATGTAGTTTATATGCACTGAGTGAGGGAGAAACAGAATCCTGATACAGTCAACTGTGTGATTGGCTCTTTTTTTATCATTTATTTATTTATTCAATTAACAAATATTGTGTAGCTACTACTATCATGGAAGCTCTGTGGTACTTGGTAACAGAGTTTAAAATTATCAGCATAATAAACGGGTATCAATCAAATAATCCCAAAACTTGGGAAATTAGCAGTTATTTTGAAAACAGTAGAAGAAACTTGGACATAGTTTAGGAGGTGAGAGAGTCTTCCATGGAGGAATGACATTTAGGCCAAGATCAGAGATTGAATTAGGGATAAATTGGAATGTGATGTGAAGGTTGTAGAGAAGAATTTCAAAGAGAATAGAGAATGTACAAGGGCCTGTAGGTAGAAGGAACACAGTGAAAAGAAATATATGCTACTAGCACAAAACAAAAGAAAAACAAAATTATATCATAGAACAGCACTACACAAAGAATAAACCCAAATGTAAATTATGGGCTATAATTAATAGAATAATTACAATTACACTGTTTCATCACACTAATGCAAAATGCTAATAATAGGGAAGGCGGTATATATGTGATGGGGAAGGTGTTGCATGCAACTTCTGTACTATCTGCATGATTTTTCTGTACACCTATAATTTATCTAATAAAAATAGTTTTAAAAAATCACTGGTGGGAAACAAGCCAAAAAACGTTCTATCATTATGAAAGTAGTTCATGATTGTTTTGAAATATTGAGGGTAATATTATGCAATATTCAGGGTAAAAAGTAAAAAGCAAAGAACATATTTTTTTTACTGTTCCCTGACACTGACCCAGAGGTGACCATGCCTCTGGTTTGGGGTCCTATATTTTAACAATGAGAATGTAAACAGCAATATATACTATAATAAAAAATAAAGAGCAGGGGTGGAAAGTTGAGAGCTTTTGGAAATTGGTAGAGGAAATGATGGAAAGAGGAGTAAGGGTCATAAGATATTGGGCCCTGTATACTAGAGATCAAAATTGGAAATGAGCCACATAGAGGTCAAATAGCTATCATGGGAGTAGATTCACTCCGACAAACATTCATAAAGTTGGAAAATACCTATGGAGAAGTAGGTGGTTAATTATGATGTTAATAATTAGGCTTGGAATCATTTTCATCATTTGATTTAATTTTGTCTTTCATCACAAATCCATTTTTATGGCTCTTTAAAATGTAGATGTTATTAAATCAATACTAGAGGCAGAAACAAAATTTCTGCTGGCAGAATTGTGTTTATTTGACTTGGATGTTTATTTGATATGGAATGTATGTTAAAACGTTTTCTTCTTTTGGAAGTTGCATAACAAGTCAATATGTATGGCTCCATTTGTTACACATGTGAGTGATATGCTATGCAATGTCAAAAGAAATCTGAGCCTCCAATAGTAATCAATTAAATGTGTTTAATGAAAGTTGACTGTTGACAGGGAGAGGTCAAACCAGAGAAAGAGTCTCATAATAGTTTATAAAGACAATTTTAGGGGATTTCCAAGTGGGAAATTGCAATAATGGCTTGGCATTATGGTCACTTATTACAAAGGAGGGATTTATAAAGCAGAAAATGATCATAGATTGGTTATCACAGAATATTATTCTATGTTTGACAGGTTTTCTCTACTGGACTGAAACAAGATCATTTCCAATTGTTGTTTAAACTGCAATGATTGCAGGGAACATTCCATTTTCTCTGAAAAGCCCCAAAGGTACTGTTACTTCTCAGAAAAGGGGCTGCTCCAAGCTGACCGGTGTACTTGGCCAATTTATTTTATTAAAAGTTCAGAATTGCGTTGCTGAACAAAATGTACAATAACATATAAATAAAAAAGAAAACATCTACTATGCAATATTATATTTTACTTATGTTATAGTTTCTTTTTTAATTCACTGCAGTATTCAAATGGCGGGAAACTAAACACAGTACCTTGTATAATAATTTGGATACAATTTGAGTGTTATGCTTTATAATAATATTAAAATATTTTAATTTCCATTTATAATTAATTTATAGTTCTTTTGTAGTTAACATTTGAAAAGAAAAGCTATTTATTCCTTAGTTTAATTCTTACCCATATAAAGGAGTAGTTCTTTGTAAAAAAAGTAGCCTGAAGGAAAAAGTACATATCATTTAAGCCTATTATTATAAAACAATCAAGAAAAAATGAACAATACTATTCCATAATACTATTTGTGAGAAGAAATAGAGAAAAAAATCATTCCTTACTTTTAGTTATTTGTCCCTTCTTTGAGATGGTTCCAAATCAGCTATTATTAATCTATCTGAATACAGAGGACTAGAAATACCACTCTAAAATTTTACAGTGTCTATTTTATATTGGTAAAGTCACATTCTCTATAGAAAATAAGGATATAAAGAGGCATAGTATAGAAAAAGTAGAGAATGGAGAGAAAGGCAATGTGATATGATGAATAGAAAAATACACTATTCTGACAGAGCCATTTTTAAATCTACCTGTGCCATCATTTAAAACGGTATATTTCAGAGCCATGCGCTCTCATCCATTACCGACTATGCGTTGAGAAATTTACCTTCCTGTGCATATTAAAATTACTTAAGTTTTGAGTTATAAGAACTCAGTTTTACTGATTGAAAGAAATGTACAATCATAAAATGATTTTCAGCTTGCAGAATAAAAAAGTTCCAAAGTAGTATGAAATTTAGGTAAGACTGTCTGGTGGCTAATACAAACTTATGCATCACTCCAATTTTCCTTCCCCATGATTAACTTCATCTACGGGTTTGACAGTGTGTTTCTAGTTGTCACATCATCTGTTTTGGGGAACAAGAAGCAATAAATCATATACTTTTTCTATTGAACATATCTGAAAATTATATTTTCAATTTTTTCCCTTTATTAGAGAAGTTGTGGGTTTACAGAACAATCATGCGTAAAATACAGGATTCCCATATACCACCCTATTATTAACACCTTGCTTTGGTGTGGAACAACTTGTTAAAATGAATGCTAGCATATTCTTATAACTGTATTCTTAACCATAAAGTCCATCCTTAATTTAGGGTTTACTGTTTGTATAGTGTAGTTATAGGAATTTCTTAAAAAGTTGTGTTCTATTACCATGTATGCAATCTAACATTTTCCTTTTTAATCACATCCAGATATAAAAATCACCTTTTTTTAAAAGCTCCCGCAAATGACTTCTCAGACCTTGTTGGTCTTCTTGAATTACATGCTCATCTCTAAGTCAACTACTCTTGATAGGGAAAGTTTAAACTTATTGAATTAATCTACTTCAAACCCACACCTGAAGATGAGATGAGCCAGTCTCATTCAAATCTCGTTGTTGAGAATAAAAGATGTTTGTACTACAAACAAAGGAGAGTACTGCTACAAGAAGGAAGAGAGTTGGATTTGGGGTGGGAGGGAAAGGGGATTCTTTACATTCTCTAAATCTCTACTTTTATATCGTTAAATATATCTTTGAATATAACAAGACAAATTATTAAATATGGAATTAAAATAATGATTGTGGAGAATTTTGTAAAATTCTTGGCACACAATATCTTAGCCCTTTTGTTTTTCATTCACTCACTTATTCATTCAACCAATATACAGAAAATAAGCAAAAGGTTAGTATCACAGGACTCAAGGATAAATATGTAAAATTATAAAGGTAATACAAGAAACATAAGACAGAATGGCTGCTGACATAGATCTAAGTATCAGTATAGAATTTTTAAAATCAAAAGCATATCGCCTTCTGTGCAGGAGACCCAGGTTTGATTCCTGGACCATACACAAACCATCCCCCTCCCAGCAAAAAAAAAAAAAAAAAAAAAAAAAAAAATAGCATACATGATCCAGTATTTGAATTTCCAAATGAGGAAGAAATAACAAAATAATTTCTTCTCATGGCATTGACTCTATTGGATTTATGTCTTTTCTATGTGGTGGTTCTTTAGATTAATCTGTTATTATACCCAGACATTAAGAAAATATTTTAATTTTGAAAATAGTTTTCAGTTTCTTCATTCAAAACAAATGAACTGAGAACCTATTCTATACACTGTAATATAAAATTTGAAACCTTGCTTTACTAGACACCATACAAATAACTCAAGAATAATTAATTTTATATCTCATATTATTCCAGTGAAATCCTGCCTTTAGCTTTTACTTTCATTATTTGACTATGAACATAATTTTCACAAGTAGTTTTTAAAAATAAAATAATTGCAATTTCCTTTATTTAAATAAACATGCATATTGAAGATTGATATTTGTTATATTGTAAAATCTGATAAAGTTAGTAAATACATTTGTCAAAATTATGGTTAGAAAAATATACATAATTGACCATATCCAAATTGTATGTATGATTTTAAAGATCCTTGGAAAAGGAGATTATATATCAATCTTTAAAAATACCATTAGTCCGGAAGCAATTTGCAATCTAGGTTCTATGGCTTTCCACTATGATTGAAGGCCACTTCCTTTCTGTGAGTTATCATGTAAACTTTTAAAATAAATGGGTAGTATTTTTTCATTACTTGCGACATAAATTGCAGATATTTTCTATGTTTTTGCAAAGCCTTCTAAAAAACAACAAAAAAGAAGCAATCCAATTTCAGAAGCTGTAAAGTAACTTGGTTTACTGCTGTCTTTGGCAACTTCTGTTTGTATTTAAATAGGATTTTATAAAGAGTGAAGAATTTAAATAATAAAAGTAAATTTGCCTACATTGTCATAAATTTTATGTAATTTGAAAATATTTTCAAATTATTTTTTCTTTCACTCATCCATATTTTGCATGACTTGTTCCTCATTTGCATACCATTTCACTTTAAAAAAAACAATGTTATAAAGGTTCCTAATTGTGCCTGTTTGAAACTATTATGTATCCCAGAAAAGCCTTGTATTAATCCTGATTCAATCTTGTGGAGGCAGCTGTTTCTTTTAATCCTGATTCAGTACTGTAGTTTGGCAATCTTTGATTAGATTACCTCTGTGGAGATGCTATACACCCAATTGTGGGTGTGACCTTTGCTCAAATAAAGATGTGTCCTGATTGGTTTACTGGAATCCTTTAAAAGAAGAAACTTTTAGGAGAGAGGAAGAAATGACAGAAGCCTCAGAGCCCACAGAAACTTCACAGCAGAGCTCATACAGATGCGGGCATGTGGAGAACAGATACATGGATGTTTGGAGAAAATTGGGGCCCAGCAGACATTGCCATGAGATGTTAACCAAGCCAGAACCTACAGAGAGTCTAGGAAGCCAGGAGATGAAACCCAGCCCTGGAGAAGTAAAGTGAGGAACCTCCACAGAAACAGAGGCTGAAAGCAAATGGAGTGCAGGAGCAAGGGACCAGCTGATGCCTGCCACATTACCGCTCAGCTGATAAAGAAGTGCTCCTGAGCCATCCGCCAGTCTTAAGTGAAGGTAACTTCTTACTAGTGACTTAATTTGGACACCTTCACGTCCTTAGAACTGCAAACTTGTAACTTATTAAATTACCCTTATAAAAGCCATTCCACTTCTGGTATGTCTCAGTCCGGCAGCTTGCAAACTAGTTCAAGGCCTATTCTGTTGCCACGTAAATCTTGTGGGCAGGTGGAGAAGGATGGGAGAGGTGAGTAGAAACTGTATTGTCACAAGGAACTTCTGACGAGTGAGGCTTGAGGGATAGCTCCAGTAGCTTCTTGACATGTATAATTGTATCTTAAAATGAATTATCATTTGGAGCTTTGTCTTCATGTTCTTCTGTAGCTGTATAAATTCTCCAGTGTTTTATTTTAATTAATATTTCAATATATAAAAAGTCCTTTCACTTCTGCTTCAGCAGAAGTTTCTGTAACGTATTCAGCAATGTGCTGGTTAAAGTGAATTCTTTTTTTATGAGCAACAGTACTGTTAAAGGCAATCTGGCATTATGGTTAAATTATAGATTTTGGAGTCAGATTGCCTATGTTTGAATCCTGATTGTATTTCATACTAGCTGTGTGTTGTTGACAAGATGATTAACCTCTCTTTGTCTCAATTGTGTCATCTGTAAAATGAAAGTGATAATGTAAGCATCCAATTTAGGCAATCATTGGAAGTTACATAGAAGAGGTTAAAGCACATGAGAGTTCTGTATAATCATCTGTTAATACAATAGTCACTTTTAGAATATGACTTCATCGTTTTCATTTATCGAAATAAATTTACCAATGGATGTATTTGGTAACTGCCTCCAAAACATAAAATAATTGGAAATTAATTCAAAGTACAGTGTGGAAGGCTTCTACAGTGAAAATTAAAAAACACTGTTTATTGAAATTTCAGAATACTCAATTAAATGAAGTACATCATATTCAAGGATTTTTTAATTCTTTAAAAAGTAATTAAAATGTCAATGTTTCCATCTTTACTTATAGTTTTAAAATGTCAGTGTTCCCATATTTATTTAATCAAAATCCATCAAATATTTTTATAAAAATTAACAACCTGATTATAACATTTATGACCAACACATTTTTTTCCAAGTAGAATAAGATTGAAGGTTGTACAGTAACTAATTTCAAGATTTATTCTAAATCTACAGCAATCAAACCAGTGTGGTATTGACTAAAGTAGATAGGGAGAAAAATTGAACAGAATTGAGAGTTCAGAAATAAACCCAAATACATATGGTAAATTTATTTATGAAAAACATACCAGTTTAAATTTATTAAAAGTGATAGTCTTAAGGAAAAAATTAGCAAACAAATATTACCCCCAGATAATACCCTATATGAAAATTATATAAAAATAGATGATGAAAATAAATATGAAATCTGAAACTACAAATATTTTACAAGACAACCAAGGAGAAAATATTTGTTGCCCTTTGGGAAGGCAAAGATGTTTTAGAACGAATGTGAAAAAGCACTCACCAATAAAGAAGAAATGATAGATCTGATTTCATCGACATTAAAATCCTCTGCCCTTAAAGAGACTTTGTGGCAGATGCAAGGGTAGTTCAGTGGTAGGATTCTAACCTTCCATGCAGGATATCTGGGTTTGTTTCTTGTCCCATGAACTCCCCCCCCATGCCCCCAAAAAAGACTTTATGAAGAAAATAAATGAATGAAATACAATGAGGCAGAACATATTAATATTACAAATAACTAGTAAAGATTTACTATCCAGACAATATTAAGAACTTAAAATTCAATTATACTGCTCAATTGAAAGAAAAAAATACGCCATGGGAAAAAAGGAAAACAAGGTGACTTACCATCAAGTCTATGAAAAGATTCAAAGATTCTCATCATCATTAGTCACAAAGGTAAAACTATAATTGCAAACCAATTAACATTCATTATAATGGTTACAATTTAAAAAGACTGTTAATATCTGGTATTGCCAAGAATGGGGAGCAGCTAATCTCTTATATATAGCCTGTGGATGTGCAAACTCACACAGCCTCTTATGAAAATAGATTAACATTTTATTGTGAAATTACATGTAAACCTACCATATATCCCCACAATTCTACCCTGTTTTTTACCCAATCTGTGTCTACAAAAAGCTGTATATAAATGTTGAGTTTTTATTTATATTATAAAGAAACTGGAAAAATTCCATATACAGTGAATGAACAAATTTGTTGTCATACAACAGAATGCTATTCAACAACGAAAATATTTAATCATTTTACATGCCACAACATTGATGAATATAAAAGTATATACAAATATATATATGCTTAGTGAAAGGAGCCATACCTAAAAGAAAAAAAACATTCCATTCATGTAAAGTCCTGGATTAGACAAATCTGTTCTATAGAAATATAAATCATATTAGGATTTGTTGGGATTGTGGTATGAGGGGATTTAAAATGAAAGTATTCGTAGAAAGAATTTTGTGAAGTTGTGAATATACATCTACAAATTGGTGATAGTTATAAATGAAATACTTCATCAAAATTCAATGAGCAGGGGTGGGCCGCGGTGGCTCAGCGGGCAAAGTGCTTGCCTGCTATGCCGGAGGACCTCGGTTCGATTCCCGGCCCCAGCCCATGTAACAAAAACGGAGAAACAGAATACAATAAAACAAGAAAATGTTTAAAAAAATGTTTCCCTTTCTTCCTTCCTTCCTTCCTTCTATCCTTCCTTCCTTCTCTCTGTCTTTCCTTAAAAAAAAAAAAAAAAAAAAAAAAAAAAAAAAAAAAAAATTCAATGAGCTACACTCTAAAAGCTTTTGTATTTTATTATATGAAATTTATTGCTCAAAAAAGATGACTAAGATATTATAGTCCAAGGATAAATGTCAGCTGAAGGTGAGAACATTGTCATGTTCTTTAACCACAAAATGCAACTTGGAAAAAGGGTAGCATTTTTATGGAAAAGAAAAAATGTGCAAAAGAAGACTAGGTTAAAAAAATATAGATGGTCTTCATAAAAAATGGCAGCAATACATCTTAAAAATGGCTATATCTAAGGAAATAATTTGAAGAATAATTATTTTACTCTTCCCTTAATGCTCAAATAGTCACTTCATATATAAAGCTTTTTGTGGTTGCCACTTTTATTTTTTTTTTTTATTTTTTTTTTTTAGAGAGGAAGGAAAGGGAGGAAAGAAAGACAGAGAAGGAAGGAAGGATGGAAGGAAGGGAAACATTTTTCTTATTATTTTTTATTTGTTTGTCCGTTTTTTGTTACATGGGCTGGGGCCGGGAATCGAACCGGGGTCCTCCGGCATGGCAGGCAAGCACTCTTGCCCGCTGAGCCACCGCGGCCCGCCCGCCACTTTTATTTTTAATGACACATTTTAAAAACAATTTTGTTTATTCATGAAGGACTATTTTATATGTAATTTAAATCATTTTAATAATATTCACATTTATGGCATTCTAAAAGGGTCCAGGTTTGTACAAGAAACAATGCTGCTACTCAGTCTCTGCATAGATACCATCAAATCATCCTCCTCTACCCTGTCTCTCACTTTCCCCAGTGTTGTCTTTCCTTCAAAATCTCTATAGATGGTGTGACATCACAATCCAGATATTTTGAGTCAGAACTTGACCTATCTGAACGTCTTCCATTACTCTTAACGTTCTCAGTACTAATCCTGCCGCCCCCACATATTTCATCTCTTTACATTCCAATATTCACTATTCTAGAGAACATCCACATCAGCTCTGATAGCGATAATACTGATATATTCTTTTCAAGCACAGTGCCCCTCAGCACTCATTTTTAATCCACACTTCTGTTTACTTACAGAGTGATTTCTGTAATATAAACCTGATTGTAGCTCTATCGTGCAGACTTCCTGGGACACAGAGCTTCTTACTAGTTGTGTGATTCCAGGCAAATCACTTAACTTCCTGTTCAAGTTAGGACTGTGAAAGTTATTTCTAAGAACAGTTTTGGTAGAGTAATTGTGGTAGAAGTACTAGTGGTCCTTACAAGGATTTGACATGTACATGGGTCCTATGAGAGACACTGGGATATCACTGGAAATGCAAAGATAAGTTACCTAAGAGTAAAATAATATTTGAATACATAGTCCATTAAAAGTAAAACAAAAACAATAGTGAATTTGCTTAGAAGATTTGCTAGTGTTGAGTCTTTATATGTAAAGATTAAATAGTAAATCAAAATTTGATATATTTGTTTTCATACTCATTTTGATTCTTTTATCAAAGAATAATAAACTATTTGTTCCTTTTCATTTTTTTAGAAAATAAATAAAATCCTTACAAAACTCTGACTCTATATCTCCAAATCTCAGCTATTAAAAATGAATATTCTTGGGTGTGCAAGCGTAGTTCAGTGGTAGAATTCTCGCCTGCCATGCGGGAGACTCAGCTTCAGTTCCCAGCCCATGAACCTCCCCAAAACAAACATGCAAACAAAAGAAAGAAAACAAATGAACAAATAAAAATTCAACAAATAGTGCCGCAATAATGGTATACTCACACGGAAAAAGACTGAAATATGACCCCTGCCATATATCATTCAAAAAAAAGAAAAACAGAAAAAAAGAATATTCTCTAAATTTGGTGCTCAAGGAATATGCTATTTCTACTTACAAATCTTCCAATAGCTTCACAAAGAATTTCCATGCCAAAACCTATAATTAAATTACAATTCATAGTATAGAAATGAAATTATCAGCCAGGCACTGAAAGTACAGGCTCAAGAATAAACTAACATTATATTGATCATCGATGACTACAACTTATTTCTGACTTTCTTTTTCTCTTCTGTTTTTTTGATCCATAGCTATTATTTATGTTTATCTCTTGAATATGAAGTTTTTGCATACTTAAATTATTATAAAAACAGTAACCCACTATAGTTTGTTCAAGTGATTATTTGAGATTTATTTTATCATCTTCATTATTATTGCTATTATTATTATTATCGTTTAGTCAGGCTACTGCAAATAACAATTCTTATTTGAAATCTACAGTAACATTAGAGATCTTAAAAGATCTGTGTCTGTTTAATGAAATCAAACATTGCTAGACCATCAACACAGTGTGTAATATTGCTGAAGGTGAATATACACTTCTTTTAATATGATATTAACAGCTTATTTCTCTTTCAGAGAATTGATTAAATTAAGCAGAAAACTATTTGATATCTAAAACAAAGACCTTTTAAGTAAAGGCTTTTTTGTTCAAGATAGATGTAGAAAATATTACCAGCTACTATTCTCCAACTCTTAATATTTCCAATTAGAAACTGTTGGTGAATTAAAGATTTTGAAAAATAAGTACTTTTGAGTGCACAAATATGCAATATAAAACAAAATAAAACGAACACAACAAGTTCAGAGACCAGTCAAGAAGATCATATAATGCTGTCTTCCTGTATGTAATGGAATCAGGAAACCAGTTGCCAGAGATAGGTTTTGCCTGGTAGTAAACACAGTACATCAAGCAGTAACTACAATGGGGTGAAAACAGAACCAGAGATTTTATAGTTGTAATCATGGTTTTGCAACTTATTTTCTGTTGAAATATGTTTGAGACCTTGGTAAGCCCATTTCCAGTTTTAGCATTTGTCATGGTCAGGTTCATGCGTCAACTTGGCCAGGTGGTGGTACCCATTTGTCTGGTTTGGCAAGTGCTGGCTTGTCTGTTGCTATGAGGACATTTCATAGAACTAAATCATGATCATGCTGTTGACTGCATCCACAGCTGATTCCATTTGTAATCAGCCAAGGGGAGTGTCTTCTGCAATGAGTGATGCTTAATCTAATCACTGGAAGTCTTTTAAGGAAGATTCAGAAGAGACAGGCTCTCTTCCTGCTTTGTTTTCCAAGCCTCTCCTGTGGAATTCATTCAGACCTTCCATTGGGGTTATCAGCTTCACAGCCTGCCCTACGGATTTTGGACTCTAAGGTCCCATGGTTACATGAGACACTTTTACAAATTTTATATCTGCAGATGCTTCCTGCTGATTCTGTTTCTCTAGAGAACCTTAGTTAATACAGCGTTCAAGTAAGCTAAAGATCTTGAGTGAAATAATAGGATTTTAAGTCACATAAATGTAGGACTTTCAATTCTGATATCAACATTATACCTGGAGAAGAGAAACATTTTCAGGAAAATTAGTTGGTTAGAATTCTTCAAGTGACTGCTCTATGTAAATCCAAAATTTAATCCCGTGCTAAATTTCTTATATCTTAATACATTCTTCCAGTCTCGGTAAATGAATAATAGCACACACAAAAAATGAAGAATTGTCTTGTTGTTACCTAAGGTTAATAAAATTTGCATAGCAATTAAGAAGTAAAAATAAACAAGGAAATAACACCTAGAAAAGCCCATTGAGGCCTTAAGTGGATAACCAGTCCCTCACCCACTCAAAGTGAGGAGAGACTGGTTTAACAGTAACTAAAGTAACAATAATTAACATTATTGAGGATGTACTATGTGATAGACACCTTGCTGCATACTTAGCTGCACATTTTAAATGTTTTAACTTGCAAATCTTTTAATTCTAAAAAAACTTGTCACTGTTTTCTAGTCTCTTTTTTTAAAAAAAACCTGGAGAAGTTTAGAAATTCCCAGTATCACCACAAATAACAAATTAAAGGAATTATACTACCTGACTAGATTCCATTCAAGACATATGCATCCTAGGGAGGAATTTGCATGTATCTTTGAATTCAGAGAAATAGGGTATTTTGTTATTTTTGTAACACACCAGGACTAATAAGGAGAGAAAAAAAGTGCCCTACGAACATGCAAATTTACATCACAACAATGTCAAATATAGAATTAATTTGAAGCTGAAAATGGGGATTTGGAGGGTTGCTAGTTATTATTTTTATTAATATCTAGCCTTAAAAGTTTTCTGGGACCTATAATGAATATGATATGGAAACATAAATACTTTGTCTTTAGCAAAGAAATTATTTTCCAAAAAATTTTACCAGATAAGAAGCAGCATGTTAAAACTTGTGACCTGGGCCAATAATAGAACTAAAATGAAGATTACATAAATAACCAAAAGACTTGATGCTGGAGCTCAGTTAGACTACTTTCAATACTCTGGACATGACTTTTGTGTTTGTCATTTTTTTCTCCCCTTCTCTTTCTTTCCTTCTTTTTCCTTGAACACAAAATTATATACATCCTTATATTTTGTATGTATGTATATCTCTGTTTTTTTATCTATGTAAAAAATGAAAGATATTTAGAATATGCAAACTATATTCGTCCTGAATTTTTCTTTTGGCCTATATTTTAATTCTATTTATTGTGATTTTATCCAGTTGATAGGAGATTAGATTTTCAATTAGATTTGACATTTTCAATACTGTTCTTCTTTTCAGCAACTGGAGGTTTCCATATACTATTCTTCTGTCTGAAAAGAAAAAAAATTCTCCTTAAAGATTAATCTTTATCAGACCTGCTAGAGAAAGATTGCTTTTGTGATTTTTGTTGTCATTGTTAATGTATGTATTTTGTCTTATTTTTTGAAGACTATTTTAACTTAATAGAGGATGTGATGATATTCCTTTAGGATTATGATTATATTTTTGAAATGATTTCCAGTAACCACTGTTTCTTTGGAGATGTATGAAAGAAAAAGTGAATAATCTGTATCATTTTTCTGATCTCCTAATTTTTTTCTCTTTACATTTGCTTTTTAACAATTTTACTATATAGTTTGGATATAGCTTTATTGTGATGTTTGTTGGTAAGTGCTAAAAGACCTCTTTCAAATTGTGGCTTTTTATGGCTTCTTCAGTTCAGGAAAATTCTTGGTCATCATCTCTCAAATATTTGTCCCCATTATCTCTGCTCTTTCAGGCAATCCAAATACTGAGCTTTTTCCATAAAATGTACATTTGGAATATAATTTGAACTGCATATAATTCTGAATAAAATTTAAAATACAAAACAAAACCCCTCATGCTGAACTTATTCACTCTTTGAATTATTTTTAAATTAACATCTCACATGGGTACTAGTATATTTTAAGACTATATATTATTCTAGGAAAAAAATAAATAATCCCCCTATGGTTTTTCTAGTCAACATAAAAAAAGGGAAATGAGGAGAAAGAATGCTAAGGAACGCAAAACTAGTCATTGAAAAAGTAGAGTTTTATATGTTTAAATGGTTTCACAAATTAAATAGATATTTGCATATTGCATAATATGTAAGTAAACAAAATTTTCTATTCCACACAATGCTATATTTTAAATATTTTTATTTTTCCCAGTTACCCTGTTGGGTCAATGCCTTATGTCTAAGATTTAGAAGCATATCTAAAATTGATAGTTTTTTTAGTTTTGCGTAAAATGCTAGTTGGAGAAAAGAGAACCAATATGAGTAGTTCTGAAATTTTAGTAGTGTCTTTTGAGGCAACTCTAAAGAAGCTAGACACTTCAGTTTTTAAAAATGGAATGCAGTTATTAAGAATGTATGCAAGGGTTTGTATCTAAAACTTACATGAAAATTTGACAGGAAAGTTATGCAGGGTATTAAGCTAAGCATTGTCAGCACAGCTATATTTGTTATTTTCATACCTAAGAATAAAGCAAGTAATGATCAAATTATTTCATCTTGTATTTTTCATTTTCCATTCAAATTTCTTTTGAAAGTTTCCATCACAAGATCTTTCTGACCACTTAATGTGCAATTTTCTGATCATTTATGAAATGGCATAAGGGTATTTTCATATATGAATTTGGTAATTTGAATAGTTTTGGTAGCTGAAAAGGAAATCCAGAAATAGAAACAGCAAAAAGTAGTACTGAGTCAGAGAACTGAAACAATTCATACTATGTGCCAATGTTTTTTTTCATTCCTGAAATAATGTTAATTATAACAATGCTCTGAGTTTGATATGAGGTATCAGTGAGTTACAATAAGCAAAATGATTACTGCAATATCTGCTACATAAGAGGTTCAGGGGAAGTCTTTCCTAGTTATTCATTTATTTATTTAATTTTCAGAAAAACATGCCAACATTTACAGTGAGCTGAAAATGACACAAGGAAAGGAAACAGGTCAGAGTTTTAGCTTTTGCTAGCTTTCTTTTTTTCCCCTTTTTTTGCATGGACAGGCATCGGAAATCAAACCTGGGTCCCCAGCATGACAGGTGAGAACTCTGCCTGCTGAGCCACCATGGCCTGCCCTTTTGCTATCATTTTTAACCACTGGAAAACAAGTAATTTGGTCTAGAGATTACTTGCAGTTGCACCTGGAAGAGTAGCTGTTGGCTAGAATTTTGATACAAATATTACCCTAGAGCTTACAATTTAGTGATGTATTTGTATGTCTAGTAAATATCCAGTATCTCATTAATGTATATTTTATGACCTATAAGCAGGAAAATTATTACAATAAACAATTAAAAGTCTCTGATCTTCAATTTTCCTACTGCATATATGCAGTTAAGGACAAAAGATGATGTACAATAATGTCCACAGTATATTTCCATTTGATTAAAAACAAGCAGGAACAAAGAAATGAATGCACATTTGTATCTGCTAGTGCATTTCTTTAATACATTTATAAAGGAAATGAATTAATGACAATGGATCCTATGGGAGAAGGTGGATGGGAACTGGCTGACTATGAACATGATGGGAGGAAATACTTTCCCTTGCCATCATGTAATGCATTGCCTGCTCAATTAATTCAGGTTAAAGTCAAAGTGGAAACCCCTTACACTTTATTCATAGAAAGAAATAATGGTTTGTTTTATGATTTTTGTGCTAGATATTTATTTTCTCAATAAAACTGTTGACTTCCAAGGACCTGTAATGTTGACTAATGGAAGATAAAATGATGCATGTGTACTTAGGATATGCTTTATTGACATATAGAAACTATAGAAATATTTTTCATAAGTGCTGTATTTGCTCACAGAATCTTTTTATTGTTGCTATTTTAGTTAAATGCTTCTGTTTTAGACCTTGGGACATTCAGAGAGATGGGAACAATAGGCAAGGAATGGAATGTCAGCAGAGGTGACTACTAGTTTTGTCATTTTATATCAAATAATTCCTGAGTTTCACCATTATCATCTTAACATAATTATAGTAATAATAAGTTATCGTTTTAGTTTTTGTAATACTCTACTGTGGACTAATTTGGCTTCATTAAACTGCAGTGTCAAGTGAGGGGAAATAATGTTAAATGACACACAAAAAGATCACTTGGAAGTGGCAGACCCACGACTAGAAGCCAGTTTCATAGAGAACTGTGACTGCTCCACAGCCACAGGGCTTTCGCGGTGGATGACGAACTTTGGAAGTAAGAGTATGCTAATGGCTCCTGAATTCAGATACTTGAACTGGACTTGCTCATTAATAAACATCACAGCTTTCACTGAAGCTTCTTGAAAGATAGTATTTAATCCCTGTACCTTGAAAATTATCAAGTTCTTTTGGAGCTTTTAGTGAAAGCTAATAATGCACTTGACTAAAACGGGAATCTCACTTGAAATTCAACAAAAAACAAAACAGTTTAATTGCTTCAGCAAGTAGAATGATTAAACATGAGGAAAAAATTAATTAACAAAATGTCAAGCATCTATAAAGTTAAAGCATTATTTCCTTATACAGGGAAATTTTCCATTGCCTAAAGTTAAATGTAGACTGTGGTTCATAATATTTATCCAGATTTCTGTTTGATTGCTTATGCTGACATTAAAAGAATTCAGGAAATAAGAATATTTTATAACATCACTTTTTAACTTATATTTAAAAACACATTATTTAAAGCACATTGTTTTAAGGAAAAGAAAAATACACACACAGTTTAATATGGTGATTCATTCTGGGCAAAAACTAAAAATAATCATATAATGTTAGGCATTGAAATAATCTAGTTCAAAACACATATTTCACTTGAGGAGACTTGAGTCTCAGAGACATTACATGACTTACCCAAACATACACAAAGAAAATTCCAGTTTAGCCTCTACTTTTTGCTAAACAAACAACAAATAAATCACAGTTAAGATCTACTATTGAAAACAACAGGCAACACATACCCTCTCCTGCCCTTTATATCCTTAATATGGCAAACATTAATCCACCAAGGCAGCTTTAGCAGGCCTCTGAAAATAGGGAGAAAAAACTTAGTACCACAAAGCACTACTGAAGTAGCCACGTCAGGACAGGAAAGGGAGGAGGCACTTTTATCAACCCTTTGTGAGTGCTATGTGTACTAAAAGGCTATTCTCTCTCCACTGTGAATTCAGGGAAAATGGATATTTTTGCATTCCTATAAATTATCTAAGAAAATTTATAGTGTCTATAAGTACCATCAGCAAGCATTTCCTTCTCCATTGTACCTCTGCTTGGATACCAGATCTTTAATCTTCCCATACTCATTTCTGAGCAGGGAAAATGTAAATTGCAAAGATAAGTCAGAAAGTGGAGATGGCCCTGGAGTTGCCACCATTTCTACCACACCTTGTTGAGTGTACATGATTTTATGTTGGGTCAGGGAGACATAGTGGGAGGTAACTGGAGTTGAGTATTATTCTAATACCCTAAACAAGAGATCTGCTCAATAGACAAGGGAATCCTTCTAGCATTAAGGGTCTAGTAATAAGGACAATTGGTGGGGGTAGCTGTACTAGAAAGGTCAAGAGCTAGGAGAGTTTGAACCAATGCCAAGCCTTATGCATGAGAAAACTGGGTAATTGGATAACTCTCCAGTTCTCTCCCCCAAACTCAAGTAGGAATACCATAAGAAAGATGACATTTACCGGGTTTGATTCCCGGTGCCTGCCCATGTAAAAAAAAAAAAAAAAAAAAAGAAAGATGACATTTGAATGTTTGTCAGTAAAGGAACATCTATAGCCAGCCAATATGATCCAGACATGCAGTAACCACCACCAAGAACCAAATTTTGCCCTTGGCAGCGAATCAGAAAGACATGTGCCCAGAGAAGCCCAGACAAGTGAGGAATTCCATGTTCCTTGAGCCAAAAATGGAATTCAGGAAATAAGAATATTTTATAGTATAAGCTCTTAACTTATGTTTAAAAACACATTATTTAAAACACATTGTTTTAAGGAAACAAGAAGCAAAACTTTAAATTTACTGTTTAATTAATTAATTATTACATAGATTTATTATAATTGATGTCAATAACCATAATTGATTGGAAAATGATGTTATATGCTAAAACCAAATCATTGTTGTAAAGCAGTATATTAGCTATCCAATGTCACATGAGAAATTAGCCTTCAATTTATCAGCATATAAAAACATATTATCTTAGTTTCAGTGGGGCAGAAGTTGAGCTGTTGGTTAGCTAGGTGGCTCTGTCATGGTATGTTTCAGTATAGATTTTGGTCAGAGTGTCCCTCATTTGAAAGCTTGACTAGGGCTAGAAGAAATCTTCTAAAAATGTCTCTATTGTGAGAAGACCTCAGTTCCTCACCACATGAATCCTCTACTGGTTTATTTAAATGTCCTTATGACACGGCAGCTGGCTTCTCCCCCAGTTGAGTCATATGCAAGAGAACAATATATAGGCTGTACTGCCTTTTATAACCCAGTTTTAGAAGTCAAGCATCATCAACATTTTTACCCTATTATATTCATTAGAAATGATTAACTAAATCAAATTCTCACTCAGGAGAAGGGAATTAAATTCTATACCTTGAATTATTGACGATATCGTGGACATATTTACAGTCTCCATATATAGGTTGAAACACTTTAAAAGAAAAGGAATTCCATTTTTATGCCCTAACATTTTGAGAAGCTAATCCTGTTTTATATGTACTTAGAATCCCTCAGCCCTTACCATCTTTAACTGTCCTGCTACATATGAAGTTATTCACACATCCATTCTATTAAAGATGTCTCCATTATAGCATGTTTTCAAAAATAACTTTTCACTTACATGTCCTGCACAGTCTCTTATGAGAATGCTCTCCTAGATATTCTCTTCCAAAATATTCCTCTTCTGAGGCAGCTTATATCTTCTTTAATTTGCCTATGTGAGTTGCACTTTCCATCACACAGTAGCTTCAAGTGTTCTGTGACATCTCACTTGATTTTTGTCTTCCTTTTAACTCTGTAAAAAAGAATTATTTCTTCGTGTTTTGTCAGCTGTACAGAACTTTTTCTATTTTTTATCTTTTAAGTATGTGACTGGAGTTGCTGTATGATTCCGGTCCATCAAGTCTTAAGATTCGGTAGGAGCAGCAGTAATTCTTTATACACTTAGATATGATCAAATTAGATCCCAGCTCAACAGATCCAGAATCATGAGTAAATTCCTAAAAACAAGACCCCCAAATTCTCTATCATCTATCTCATGGTACAAAGTCTTCCCTATTAGCTTCCTTAGCTTCATGGTAAGTTTCTTAAAACAAGCTAAGAGAGAAGAATAAGAATGGGCACTGTTTAAGGTACTATTTGCTTTTATTAATAATAGTCAGAAATTGATTTCCACCCATTACAGCCCCACTTAGTAGTGGCACTAAAGGGCAATAATGGAGGGAAACCCCCCAAGAGGCACACGAGATCAGAGCATATGGTAATTTTTATAAGAAGGGAGAGGTGGACTGAGGCATGGATATACACTGATCCGTAGGTAATGGCAAATAGCTTAGCCAGTTACTTAGAGAAATACAAGGGACAAAAGTACAGAAGCAGTGAGAAGTAGTTTTAGGATAGAGGTATATGAGGATATTTATGTGACTAGGGGCAAGATATGCAGAACTATGTCTCATGCCACTGCACCCCTGGACCCACTCATCAGAGAAAGGAGATTAAACAAAGCGGCTGAAAAGGTGACCCATCCTGTGGATGGCAGGCAGCCTGTTTCCACGTATCTTAAGCAATGGCTCTATGAAGAAAGTGGACACAGTGGCAGGGATGAACATTGTGCATAATTTCAAGACTCTGTGTGTCCTGGTTCCAAGACTGATGAAGATATAGGCACTGCTGAGTGCCCTATCTGCCAGCAGAGGCCAATGCAGAGAATTCAATGAGACAACATTTTATGTAGAGCAGCTGGTCATTTGATGGCAGATTAATGATGTTGGGCTCATTCCACTTTGGGACAAGCAGTGATTCAGCTTTACCAGAATGTACATTCCTTCTGTATATGCATTTTTCTTCTCTGTCTTAAGAACTTATAAAATATCTGAATTATTTATAGGGTATCTTTCACAAAATTGAATCAAACCAATGGGCCCATGCTATGGAAAAGAAGTATTAAAATAAGCCTTTCATGATGAAATTCACTGGTCATATCACTGGCCTATTGAAACACAAGAAGATAATGTGATCGCATTATTTAACACCCAGGTGAACACTCAGCTAAGATTTTGGACAATGAAATATGGGTGCTGTTCTCCAGGATGTGATATACGCAGTGAACTAAGGGCTGATCTACGATGCTGTGCCTCAGAAGCTAAAATATGCAGGACTGAGAGCCAGAAGATGGATGAGGATGTGAGTCCTCCTACCATCAATTTCAATGAGCCACTTACGGACTTTTGTGCATCCCGTACCCACAAGTCTAGACTCTGATGACTTAGAGGCCCATCATGGAATATAGTAAGTATTCCACTGAATTTAACTCTGAATATATCATCCGTACAGTCTGACTGCTTTGGATTTCTCATGATAATGATGTTTTACCCTGATTACCTTAAGAATTGTATTTGCTACTGAACAGGTGTAATATTGCTGAACCTGGGGAAGAAAGTTTGGCTTCTTTTAGTAAATACTCCATGTCTAATGAAGATTAACAATGGGTAATAACAGCAACCAAATATCTCAGATGCTTAAGGGATTACAATTGAATCATCATCCCAGTCAAGAAACGCTAACTGCAGAAAAGGCTGACTGAGGGTGGCATATACTGGGGGTTCCTGGAAGCAGAAAGTAATGGATATGGCCCAGGGGCAAGCGGCAGCAAGAGGAGTATCTCTTGATTACTGAACACACTTTAAGACAGAGCAGGTCGTAAGCATGAGGATATTCTATGGCTATTTGGATTTAATCTACCATCTTCTGAAGAAATAAGGCCATAGTTCTCATAAAAACAGAGACCCGGTTTAAGTTAAGTTAGGACCCCGTTAAGTACACTGAAACATACGTGCGGATACGAGTGCAATTGCCCCTCCAAATAATACATTAGCACGTAATACCAAAGCCCTGTTTTCTAGGGAACACAAGCCAAGACAGAAAATATAAAGTGTATATATTAAAATGTGAAGATATAACATAAATGATTATGAAATAAAAATAAGATAGACAATAGAATTTGATATTTAAACATAGAAATTTAAACAAAATAATTGAAACCAAAGAATTAACTGAAAGGATTACTTAGTAGATTGGTAGATATTACTTGAGAGAATACTAGTAATACATGTTTTAAAAATGATTCTACATCATAGACACAGTATGATAAAAATATAGAAAATTAAATACTTGTGATTTAAATACATTCCCTGTTTCAATATATAATGCTGGAATATACATACATAATACAGATTCATATAAACATCTTTATACTAAAAATATATAAGCATATATATATATGTATATATATATATACATATATATATATAAATTTACACACACAGACATATATATGTGTATTCACATCTATATCGCTGGGGAAGTCAGGGACGTCCTTTCTAGTGGTCACTTCCCAGGCTCACTTACCCCTGTCTCCTTTTCTTTTGAAAAACCTGACCATATCTTAAACCCAGAAATCAGGAGCAAGCAGGCCCACTTGCTGATCAGGTAAAGAACTCTCAGTGGCACGGCCCCCTTCTGATTTGTATAAAAAGCTGTCCATGGGTAGGACATATCTGTCTCTCCTCTCCATCTGGAAGTGGGTCATGCAGAGCTGCTGTTCACCAACCCTGATCTGAACAGTCGATGTCTTCAGGGTCAGGCCGGGATGGAATCTCTTACCCTGCTCTTTTGGACCCCTTGTACTCTGTAAGTAATAAAGTAGCCATTTGTTGAATATTTCTGCTGTGCCTGAGCCTATCGTCCAACAATTTACCATATAGCAGCTAGTTCCATATATACTTGAAAATTTTCTATTTTCCTGGTTTAAAATTTCACTATTAATAGGTGCCTAGCATTGTGCAGCTCTAAATATTTTTATGTTTAAATAAATTTTCCATAATACTAGATGCTATACATAGAGAAAAGTATTGTGATATAGTTCTGGCAAAGCAGAAGGAGATCAATGATATTAGAAAAATCTGAGTAAAATAACTTCTGATCTGAAATAAGCTTTTAAATCAGAGATTCTAATGATTATTCCATTAATTGAAGTGACACCTAAGATAAGTGAACAAACTTAAGAAATGGACAAATGAGGAAATATGTTAAGCAAAATGTCAACCAATTTGGGAAAATGGACACAATTCTGTTCATTTTTGCTCATATATGCTCACTAAAAGGTACTGAATGGAAAAGCATTCATATTAACTCATGTATGGCATGTATAAAAGTTTCAATTTCAAAAGCATTTCTTAATTAAAAATCATCTAAGAGATATTTGCTTCTATTCCAAGATGTGATGCATATTTAATTTGCTGAGCTTTTTAAAAAGCCATCATCATCATCATCATCATCAACATTATCATCTCCCGTAATCCACACAATCAGTACTTAGGATACATGGCTCAAACAGGGTCTAAGCAAAATGAATTGCTTATTCATTCATCCCAATTCAGTAATATCAGTCACAATATGTGAATGGGTATGGCAAAATCTAGTTCAATCTGGATATCTGTAATATACTATGAAAGTCCATATAATCATCCTGGAGATGAGGAGCATGAGAACACTGTTCTCCAAAATAGTGCTGAAGTTATCATTGTAGTCATTTTCTATGGAGTGTGAATTTTACTGGAAGCAATGTAGTTAGTGAATGGATGATTGCTGCATGCTGGCTTGATATCCTTTTGCAGGTGGATTCTGGCACTAATTAATATTTAAAGAAGAGTTTAGCATTTGTGGTTTGAGGTTTTATAATTGATATACAGAACAAATGATATTGTAGAGACAAGAAAATGAGAGAAAATCAAACATAAATAACAATTAGGGGGGATAGGGGATATCTACATATGTTGATGCTGATGGAAGTTTTACAGGTTCATATGCATGTCAAAATACATGATAAATACAAATTGTGTGCTTAAATTATATACTTTAGATTATAGTTTAATAAAACTGTTCATAAAAATAAATCATAATCAAAAGATAAAAGAAAAAGTAGTGATAATTTTGGGGGCACATTGCAAGCAAGATGAAATTAAATACAAGTAATTATTGACAGGAACAATTCAAACTAGGATCATTTATAGCAATGACTCATATCACCTTGTTATCATATTTTCACTAAGACCATCTCCTCCACTACCCAAGATGAAGCAGTACTCACTAATGATTTTAGTACTTCTAACCAACCATATCACTTACAAATTCGTCATGAAAGAGAGATGGCAGATCTGACTAATGTCACTGAGAAGAATATTATATCAACTAGTTCACACTTCTATAACAAAGACACTGATTTCCACTGCTCTCCTTAACATCAACAACCTCTCTTATCTGATTAATCACTAATGGTACTTGTGGATTATGATAAACATAATTTTTCCTTAGTAATTTCTTTCCATTATATAGTGGGGTGACTTTAACAATGTTCTCTCCTTTCTTGAGAAAGACTTTTTGACTTTTAAACATTTTGAAAATGTACAGTTAGGAAGTGAAAGCAATCTGATCCCAGTCCTAAATTTGGACTGTATAGAAAGCTGTATAATTTTTTCCAATTTAGAATTTAACAGGAGTAAAGGTGGGAAGAATCAGGCAACAAATGTCACATTGAACCTCTAAGAACTGTGATCAGTATCTCTTGGAATGTAAAATGCATGCAACTGGTGCAATGACCATATGGTTTGGAAAATAATGATCAAAATTGTTTTCTTTTTATTACAGAACTTATTTATTAATGACTCAATGTTGCCTTCCAATACCATGTATACCATGTGTTCTAGTTTGCTGGCTGCTGGGATGCAACACACCAGAGAGGGATTGGCTTTTAATAAAAGGGGATTTATTTTGTTGGTTCTTCAGAGGAAAGGCAGCTAACTTTCCACTGAGGTTCTTTCTTACGTGGAAGGCACAAGATGGTCTCTGCTGGTCTTCTCTCCAGGCCCCTGGGTTCCAACAACTTTCCCCGGGGTGACTTCTTTCTGCATCTCCAAAGGCCTGGGCTGAGCTGCAAGTGCTGAGATGAGGAATGCCGAGCTGCTTAGGCTGTGCAACATTGCGCTCTCTCATTTAAGTACCAGCCAATTAAGTCAAATGTCACTCATTGCAGCAGACACACCTCCTAGCTGACTGCAGATGTAATTGGCAACAGATGAGGTTCACATACCGTTGGCTTATGTCCGCAGCAACAAGACTAGGTATCCTCACCTGGCCAAGTTGACAACTGAATCTAACTAACGCACCATGTATACCAAGTATTGTTGCCTTCCTATGCCATGCAACCATACTTTCCTCACACATGATACTTTTGATTATATAGGACACATAAAAAGGACAACAAATATTTCTAATCCAGACTACATATTTCCTGTGTAAGACCATTTCAATATTATAAAAATTTGATACATTATATAATGTATTCTGCCATGATATTTCTTAATTAGCTAATTGGATTACATGATCTCTCATTTTAATCCATATGCCTTTTGGATCTCATTAATAAATATTTTATTAGAGTCATTAACATTTATGAAGTTTTTTATAAAAATTTTGTCTCTGCTTGAGACTCAGTTACCCAGGTGTCTCAAGCAGACTATTTATGTCTCCCACCCCACATACCTCAAGTGGCATAGATATCTACTTGTTCTCTTAGTGGTAAATCAAAACCCCTAAACCTCCTTCTTTGTTAGGAATCTTGAGCCCTATTAAAGAGGGCAACCTTTGCCTATGCTAGCCAATGTTGTTCTCCACGTTTTTAGCTACTGATTTGTCGATCATATTCCCTAACTGAATCAGGACCGTGGCACATGAATATTTTCTATGTTTTATCATGATGTTCTTAACCATGATGTCTATTATCATTTTGGATGAACCACCCAACAGATACATCTATAATGTTCTTCACTTCCAAACCACAAATACTTTTCCCTTCATTTCTCTTAATTATGCCATTTTGGTGGTCAAACCCTGAACATTTATCACTGATTACTAAAGTGCACCTGATATGCTGATTTCAATCACCTTGATATGCTGGTTTAACTATCACATCATTTCCCCCTACCTCTTTCTACCTTTCCTGCTAACTTCCTCTAGAAATAGTTTAACTTCATGAAGATGTTGAAATCACTGAAACTACACCCATCAACATTTTTTCACTGTATAGAAACCCCTTTTTACCCAAATGTGATTCCACAGTTCCCTTATAATCACCATCTAAACCAGTCTTTTATTCTCCTTCTGTCATACATTCTCGAAAAAAAGTCATGAACATAGCTTATCAGTAATGTTTCAGTTTGCTAATGCCTGTAGAATGCAATATACCAGGAATGGATTGGCTTTTCCAGGGGAATTTATTAGGTTACAAATTTACAGTTCTGAGGCCATGAAAATGTCCAAATTAAGACATCAACAACAGAATCCCATCATTAAAGAAAGGCTGATAACTTCCAGGTTTCTCTGTCACATGTGAAGTCTACATGGCAATGTCTGCTGTCCTGGCTTCTGGTTTCAAACAGCTCTCCCAGCTTCTGGGGCACTCCCCCTCTGTATCTCCAGCTGTCTGTTATTTGATCTCATCTTTCTACTCTGTGTCAGTTATGAGCTCTCTCTATGTTTGCTGCCTTTTATTCTCTTCACAGAGGGCTTCAGTGAAAGGATCCAGACTCACCTTGAATTGGATGGGTTGCATCTCCATAGAAACAACCTAAGCAAAAGATTCCTTCCAACAAATATGTCTACCCCCACAAGATTGGATTATAAAAAACATTGTTTTTCTGTGGTACATAACCATTTCAAATCAGCACAAAGAAGAAAAAACAACAATCAAGAACTAACAAACAAAGCAAGAATAAACAACAACTAATACATGACAATCTAAATAGCTCAGTATCGCTGGGTAAAAATCACAGAAATGTGTTTTACTTAACAAGAAAGAGTGACTTCAAGTTTCAAGTGTATATTCAATACTTACCAGCAATTCCCTACTGCTTCCATTCTAAATCAAGACACTGCTTATGGTATAACTCCACACCAATTTTAATATTTCCCATATTTCACTGCCTTTCAAACCATAATTTTTAGAAAATATAGAAAACATTAGAGGAAATATACTCAGATGTCCAGTTTCAAATTTCATTTATAATTTCAAATTTACAATTTTGAGTTACAAATTCCTGCATATGTTTCCATTTTCTCTTAAGTCATCTCATTAATGGATGAATATCACCAGCCCTTATAAAGGCCAGGCCTCCTGTTTGTGCTTTAGGAACCTGGTCCTTTTCAATTTCCTTTAATTTTACTTCTGTCTTATATTTAACATCTCATCTAAACAATTATATAATTCATAAATTTATATCCATAGGAAATATTTTCCCATCTCCCATCTATTAAAAAATAAGAATAAATCTGCTCTGGTCTACACCATACACCCCTCCAAGCCAGCATCTGTTTTATTCTCCTTTCACCAAAAATGTTATCAAATAACTTCTCTATGATTTTATTTTCCACTTTTCTCACCTCCATATTCTCTCTCCAATCTGTCATCACCAAGGCAAAGAGTTCTTGTTGAGTTTTTCAAATGTAACCCATTTGAACAGCTCTTTCCTTAAAACACATTTATCTTGGCTTCTGACACCAGATTCCTAGTTTTCTTTCTATCTCACTTGCTTCTTGTATTATACATAGTTCTGCTGAGAGACAGAAACATGAGTATATATGTATACATTAAGAACATTGCATATATATTAATGTGCATACATATGTTATGTATAATCTGTTTATTAGATATGTTATAAGGGATTTGCTTAAATGGCTACAGGGACTGCCATGTCCAAACTCAGTAGGGAAGACTGCTGATTGGAAATTCCAAAAATGGTGGTGTCATGGTTAGGTTCATGTGTCAACTTGGCCAAGTGGTGATACCTATTTGTCTGGTTGGGCAAGTGCTGGCCTGTCTGTTGGTATGAGGACAGTTCATAGAATTAAATCATGATCATGTCAGCTATATCCACATCTGATTACATTTGTAATCAGCCAAAGGGGAGTGTCTTCTGCAATGAGTAATGCTTAATCTGATCACTGGAAGCCTATTAAGGAGGATTAAGAAGAGACAGGCTCTTCCGTTTTGGCTGGTGAGCCTCTCCTGTGGAGTTTGTCCAGACCCTCCATTGGAATCGTTGGCTTCACAGCCTGCCCTGTGGATTTTGGACTCTGCCTTTCCGCAGTCATGTGAGAGACATTTTTATAAATTTTATATTTGCGAGTGTTCGCTGTTGATTCTGTTTCTCTAGAGAACCCTAACTAATAAAGGTGGTTTTGATATCCTTAGCCCAAATTCTGCAGGGAAAGCTGCTAGCTGGAAATTTCTGCAAAAGCCAACTTGAATTAGAGGCAGGGATTCTTCTTTTGATCTCTGAAACCCTCAGCTTTGGCTGGTAAGATGTACACTGATAAGATGAGAAGATGCTCACATTGCTGATTACCCACATGTGATTACCAGCATCTTATTTGTTAATTGTAGATGTGCTCAAATCACTGTAGATGTGAATACAATCCATGAAATGCCTTCACAGTGACAAGTAGAACAGTATTTGAACAAACTGGACACCATATCCTAGTACATTTGACACATGAATTTAGATGTCACAGTACTGTTTCCTAATTTGCCTCGTTTTCTGTCTCATCATTTTCTTCCCAGGTTCTATGAATACTTTTAATAGAATACTTTTAAAGTCTGTCTTACACCCCTACTGTATCCACACTTTCATTTTGACTGATAACAAGCTAACGTATACTTTCAGAACTTTAAATAACATTTGCATACACACACGCAGAAACATACACACTCATAACTCCCCTAAGATCCAAATTAACACAATCAACTCTATTTGACATCTGCAATTTTATTTCTCTTATTTTGCATACATAATTTATTTACTTAACATATTAATAAGTATTGGTTTATAATCACAATCTTGATAATTCTTTTATATGAAGACATCAGCAGTACCTCATTAAATATCAAATGCCTAGAGAAGTTATTAATTTAAGAACTGCTTAACAGTCAGGTTCTCAGCTTTGTGTACTTTTAAAGCTGATGCTTATTTCTTTTATGTTGTTGCAAGTAAATAAGTGTTCTTCCCATTGTTTTATATAGGAGAACAACATTCCCTTCTTTAGACTCATCCAGTCCCTTATTTTCTTTAGGCATTTGATCTGTTACTTTCTTAGTCTGAAAAGTTGTACCCCAGCACTTTACAACTAGAAATTCCCAGATCAAATATATTATCTAAAGAAAATCTTCCTGTAATATCTCCAGTTAAAGTTATCTCATTATCCCATTTAATTCCTATATAAGATATATTACTATGTTTATTTAAACTATTTATTTTAAACAATTTGTCTACCCCCAACTCTAGAACCTGTTTCTTGAAAACATTTCTTATGAGACAGACTTATAATTTAGTAAAGGAATAATCTTCATAATTTTTGCATATTTTTATAAAATTGCCATTTTTGTTTTATATATGTCTTCAATTCTTTTAACTAAGCCTAGAGAAGTTATTAATTTAAGAACTAAGCTACCCCAAACTCTTTGTCCTTAGCCTGACTCTCTCCTTTGAGCACCTGATGGCTCTTATCAATGGCCGAAAGAAATTCCTACATGCATCTTGTGGCAGCCATTCTGCAATCAACATGTTCAGATCATTACCCTCTACATTACTACAAACTTCTAATATAATTTCCTTTCATTGCCCTTGTCTCAGAACAGAATTAACATTTTCCTGGGAGTCATCTTTAAAATTTTTTTCTCTCTCCTGAACTAATTGGGTATCATACCCTATTGATTTTAATAGCAAAGTATTTGTCATTGCCTTATTTCAGTTACTATTTCAGTTACTAAGGGTATTATGCAAGGCCAATAATTCGCTATTGTTCAACTGTGTAATTATAATAACGTTAACATTAGTCAACTGGATTCTACTTGTGTCTCCATATTTTTACAATTTAATGTGAATTATCTTCCTGAAATAAAAATTGCATATTATAAATGTCTTTACACAAACGATTTGAACTTAACTCAGGAAAAATAAAGTTTCCATTCATTTTGCAAAGTTAGCCAAATCACTCTTCCACTATCTATTCAGCCATGGGACTATTACTTAGTAGGTCTGGTTTTGTGCCAAGGATTTTGCATTTTTAAATGCACAGCTAAATGATTTTCCTAAACTCCCAGTTTTTTAAACAAGTGTTTGTCACAAAATCAGATCCTCAAAGCCCTTTACAACTTTTTCATCTGATCTTTCCACTTTCAATTCTTTTCTTCTTTAAATCTACTTATTTTCAAAGCAATTCAAATCTCAACTTATTTAAAATGCTTTTCCACATAGAACCCCTATTTGAAATATCTCCAATTTCTCCACGTTTCCATTATCTGTGGTTCATATTGAACTTCTACATAAATAATCATCGCTATTAGAAGGAGCCACATTTATTCATTGTCATTGAGGAAAGCATGTCAACATATTCCTCTGATATTTGTTCCTCATAATTTCCTTAAGTTTATATTAACCTGAATATTAGACTAACATACATTAACTAAGCAACATGTAAAAGATATGTTGTTTCCCGAAGTAGGGTTTTCCTACTGCATACCTCATATAGTGTGCAAAAAATGTAATAAGCATCGGAAATACTTATAAATATGTGCACTATGTTTTTACAGATTGATCATATTTTATTTTCTTGGTAAAAAAATTCATTATAAATAGACCAACTATAGGATAAATGCTATCGATTTCCATTTAGGGATTTGAGATAAATGGAATGGACAATTTCTTAGTCTATTTTTCTAAAAACTCCAAGAGCGTCCTTCTACAAAGAGCAGAGAATGAAAAAAATTCTACCTACTCCTATTAGTAAAATACATTTCTTTTTTCATATTATATAGACTTAAGGAATAATAGCATTAACTCTTGTAACAGTTAGGAAACTCAGAATATTAACAGGGCATCTAAATTAATATAAACTGTTGTATTGAAATGGCAGCACACTGATTATTTTCAAAGATGAATTTGATTAAACATATTCAACTACTGGGTATTAAATTACAGAAGTCATGTTAAAATATTGGTAAAATGGGGCGGGCCGCGGTGGCTCAGCGGGCAAAGTGCTTGCCTGCCATGCCGAGGACCTCGGTTCGATTCCCGGCCCCAGCCCATGTAAAAACAAACAAACAAACAAACAAAATACAATAAAACAAGAAAATGTTTAAAGATGTTTCCCTTTCTTCCTCCCATCCTTCCTTCCTTCTCTCTGTCTTTCCTTCCCTTCCTTCCTCTCTAAAAAAAAAAATAAATAAAAAAAAAAAAAATAAAATATTGGTAAAATGAAATGCTATTTTAAATGGTGAAATATTTACAAAAGTTGAATAGAAAGCTGATTGAGATGTTCCAGAGAGCAAATTTTATATAAATTAGAGTACATTTGATTATCTTCAAGACCACAATTTGTCTGTAGGTCAGATACGATCTAAACATCCATTGTGTGCCTTCCATGTGCCAGACGCTAATCTGCCTGAACTTGTTATCGAAGCACCCAACCTTACCTGCTTATCTAATGCACTCTGGAGAATACTGATACTGTATTCATTTACTTAGGGAGAACAGTTATTTTGTCACTCTTTTAACTTTATTTTACTTGTACATATGGTCTACAGGAAGAGAAGTTGGAGATATTATATCAATTTAAAACATTAAATATTATTTGTTATATATAATGACTGTACCAAAATAAAATAACTAAAATATTACAATGAAATTTTGCAACTAGAAATTGTTAAATGTTATATTAATTTACAGACATATTCTAATATATGCTGAGTATATATCCACAAAAAGAAAAAATATTTACAAGTGTAAAATTCAACATCTCTACGCTTCAAACACAACATTTCTTTGCTTTCTTAGTGCTCAGGTAAGTAGACTCGAAATCTACATTTATCTTTGTTCCCTCTTTAATTTTAAGCACCTTCCTTTTCCATATATAATAGGTGACCAAATGCTATGGATTCTGCCTCCTCCTTCATCTCGTGATGGTGAATTTCATGTGACCACATGGCTAGGGTAGGGTGTCCAGTTTTTGGTCAAGCAAACACTGGCCTGATTGACACTCTAAGGATATTTTGTGACTATATATCATTAGTTAGTTGATTGTATCTATGTCTAATTACATCAACAATCAACAAGGAGATTGACTCAGCAAGGAGAGCTGTCTCATTCAATCATCTGAAGGCCTTACATGGAAAACTGATGATTTCAACAATCAGAAGGAAGAATTTCTATCTCTAATTCTGCCAGCCACTTCTGGGGAATTCATCAAAACCTTCATCAGAGCCCCCAGTTTTCTGCCTGCCCTATAGAATTCAAACTTGCCAAACCCCATGGTCCACAAGCTAATTCCTATAACAAATTTCATAATATTTGCTTGTTCTTGCACTTCAGTTTTTATGAAGAACCCTGACTAATACAATCTCTTATACATGTTTCCTCTTCTTTATTTCTTCTTCCATTGTCCTCTTTCAGCTCTTAATAAGCTTTTATTTGCACGACTTTATGTGATATTCTATATATCAATCATGTTTTCTTCAAGCTATTGTTGGAATATATTTCTTTATTTGTGTCTGGTCATGTAATCACAGCTTCACATGAGCTCTAACTAACCCTTGTTCACTTAGCAAATAGAGTGACTTTGTATATAAGGCCTTTTCCTGACTCCAAATTATTTTCCATAAATATCTGTAATTCTCTGTGCTTAATTCTGATTTTAATCCCCCCTCTTCATTTCTAACTTTTAAATTCCTAAACTTGATTCAAAGCCATTATATCCTTGAAAATATTTCTGGTTCCCTTATCCAAGAGGGATTATCATAGTTTTCTGTACTATGTATCCTAATATAATTGTATGGACATTGAGGGCCACGACTGCTACTTTTAATTTCATGGAAAAGTTGGTACAATGCCTAGAATAAAGAAAAATAGATATATATGGATAACCGTTGCTCTGGGACCATTCAGCATGCGTTGTGCTTCTCTGAACTATTCCTTCTGAATAAGATAATTGAAGTTAGAAATGCTTGGTCTATCTGGTTCCATTATCTATCATTATCACAACTTAACTTTTGTTTCTCATTCTTGAATTTAGTAAAACAAAAAGGCATTGCATATTGTAATCATTTTCTTTCTTTTCTCTTCCTTTCCTCTCCTTTCTATTTTGGAAACAGTAATTTATTGTGTAAATGCATTTGCTAGAGGATCATAAAAATAATATTATTATATGACTAAAATGCAGTCCTACCATTGGCTACTATTACCTCCCAACATAGGTATTAGCAAAATCTTCACTTCCCAAACCATTAGGAAATTGTTATACCTGTTCTGAGAGACCAATTTTTCTTTTCATTTGTTACTTGTTTATACAATATTTTCTGCTTTATTTTTACCTTTAATGCTTCATCTCCTTTAAGGTAGTTTAGTCTTTCTTTGGAATATCACCATTTATATGCTGCATACAGCAAGTTGTTGGGTTCTCTAATGGCACCCATTAAGATTCAATCCTTAAAGTACAGAGGGAATCGTTCTCTACTCCTCATTACCCAGGGATTATATTTAGACTGTTATTCTTGCATCTATTTGTAACAGCTTTTAAAAAACATCGATACAAAGCAGAACTTCTGAGAGCTGTGCCTCTGTTAGTTTTCTTAGAAGGAGAAAAATCCAATGCCCTTTGTTTATGAAGGTCAATATTGTATTTCTGTAACTGTGGAGTAAAATATTTCATAGGAATCCATGAAGTTAAATGTAAAAAGAATGTTTTCTAATAAGTGTTGTCTTCAAGACTCTGTTCTATTTTCCAAAGCTCTACTGTACAAAATTTTTTTTTCTTTCTCTTACTTTCAAATGTCACCTCTCTGATGTGTAATTGGGATGAAAAAAAAATCAACTGCTTAAACATCATGCCATCTTCCTGGAATACATAAATGAAGAACCATGCAACGAATTACATAAGAATTTTAATTCTATCCAAATCATATTTTCAAATCTCAGTGGATTTTGTGTAGTAAATATATATGTATATTTGCTGTTAAGAAAACAATTGTTCCTAACCTGTTTTACAAAGTAGAGATACATTCAGTTGCTGGTCTTATGAAAATCACTCTAGTTTGGTTTCTGTTGTTATAGAGAAACTTGGTGATTATGTTATTAAATTGACCAACATATAGCCCTGAAGTCTAGCTTCAATTCCACCATGAAATCAATATATTTAGTTTACTAAGAGATCACTGTTGAAAATAAAATATTTAATTTTAAGTTCTAGATTAAATGGCATATTTTACTTTGCTGCTTTATATTCCTAACTAAAGACTATAGAGATTTTTATTTTCCCCTTAAATTTGATGTATCTAAACCTAATTTTTTCCGTATCTTAAAATATTACTACAGTACTCCTCTTATTTACCCAAATTTCTCAAGGAATGATGATAATACATTCTCTACTGTAAGTCAACTTCTTTACATTCAAATTTGGTAATAAAACCCAACTTCCTGAAATTACCTATATTCTTCTAGAAATATATATTACTTGCATGACATACATTATCAAGAACAACTATTGATAACAATTTCAGTCTTCATTTAACTGATGGAAAATTTAATAAATGCATAACAATGCAATATTTTAGGAAAAACGCCATAAAAATAATGTGGTTAGGGTGGGCCGCGGTGGTCAGCAGGCAGAGTTCTCGCCTGCCATGTCTGAGACCTGGGTTTGATTCCCAGTGCCTGCCCATGAAAAAAAAAAAAAATAGAGTAGCATAAAGTCAATTCATGTGCAACTCGATTTAATTTTCAAAGCAATTTGAAAAAACATCTTATGTATGTCCAAATTGGCTTCTATTAAACTAGCTTATTTCTTCAATCTGTGGAGGAAGTCCTTGGCATTAATGACTCCATGAAAATATGAGTCTTACCTTACAGATTTATTTTTTAATTATTTATTTCAAACTATTTATTTTACATTAATTTAAATAAAATGGAATATTTTTCTTACTGTAGGTATTTATATATATATATATATATTTTTTTTTTACTTAATATAGAAAATTTTGGGATCTATCTATAGGTAGGCTTCCATTTTCAATGAATCAACAAACCCACCATTCACTAAGCTCACATTTAACATTGATATATCAAATGTGACTCAGCAATTTTTCTGTCAGAATTTTATAACACATTGGAGTTGCAAATAAGCAAAACAATAACTATAGTAACATCATACAAGTTACCATGTGCAATTGTACAAGGGAGCAAGGGAAGGAAATTTTATCTAAGAGTAATTTATGCAGCTAAACTAGAGATGATAAGAAGGTAAGAAAAATCCAGGAAACTTGTGAAAGGGATGAGGATGTAAACATTTTATAAGGAATGGGAGGGGAACTTTTGAATTATTTCATGAGATGACAATGTGTATATACACTTCCACCCCCAGAATTAAGCAGACAAGTTTAAAGATAAGTAATATTTTATGACTGATATTACAGTTTCTCAAAGGAGAATGCATGAGTGGATTTTCATCTTGTGGCTAATAGAAAGTCATTTGGGAATTTTATGCAGAAGAGTATTTTGGGCACATAAATATTTAAGAATGATCACTTACCATAGTGTGGAAAATGGCTTAGCAAAGGGCTGGAAAGAAAGACAGATGTTATGATGACTGTCTAAGTAAGAACGTAAGGCAGGATGGAATAGGGTATGAAGTCTGTTGTCCTTGGTCTTCTATTTAGCTTTAGAAGAATTAATGAAAAGTTACAAACTTCATCTGTAAACTTTATGGGGCAGAAATTTCCCTTAAAACCCAAACCTCCCTTAAAGCCCCAAACCTCCCCAAACCGTAAAAGCTTGTAAAATCCTGGGCCCAAAGCAATTTGTAGTCAATGACAGAAAGCAAAGAGTCATAAAAATTGTTGAACATCTGCTCAAAGATGAATTTT
The DNA here is from genome assembly GCF_023851605.1 of Tamandua tetradactyla. Classification (NCBI taxonomy): domain Eukaryota; kingdom Metazoa; phylum Chordata; class Mammalia; order Pilosa; family Myrmecophagidae; genus Tamandua; species Tamandua tetradactyla. The sequence goes on from NC_135330.1 coordinate 151,099,341, forward strand.
GGGTACACATCAGCAAACTTCAAGTTCCAATAGCTTTCTCCCCCCAGAATGAAGAAAACACTTGGTATCCAAAGGTCACTATGGGAACCAGCATAAAGAAGACACCTGGTGCTTAAAGGCTACTATGGAAACCTGACACCAGCAAAAACTTCCTATAAAGCAAGCTAAACCCAATCCACTGAGTGTCCCTCCCTTAAGCACATCTTCATTAGCCTCTGTTTACTCTCTTTCTCTTTAATAAAATTTACTAATTATTCTTAGTGACCCTCTCATTTGTCCAAATTCTTTCAGTGGGGTACACTCAAACTTGGAACAGGGCATAGCTGGCACTATTGTCAATAGAGCACTGGTTACAAAAGAATGAGAAAATGATTCTCTGGCTCTTTAGAAAAGCTTCAGTTAGGCTATAGAACAACAGAGTGGCTAGTAATATTCTGGTATATAGATTGGCATATTCAGGTGCATTTCTTACAGAAAATTCACATTCGATAGATTCCTCTTAGACATTGAACTAAAATTCCAGATAAAGCCAATGACAATGTACTTTCCCAATAGAATTTTGGAATAGTTTTTCGTGATATTTTAATTTATGATAATCTATGATATCTATTATGGTTTTTTCAAGTTAATCTTCTAATACTTACACAGCAATTAAAAGTAGGAATTCATATAATATTTATTGCACCCGACATCTCAGTTCTGCTTTCACAAGAACAGGAGCTAATATTTCAAATTCTATTTTTAGCACATCTAATTGTGAGGTGAAACACAAAAACACATTAACAAGACAAAAAATAGATTGTGTAAAAGAAAAAGTATAATTCCAAAAGATTGTGTAAAAGATAAGTATAATTCCCTTTTCTCCTTCCCAAATTATAGTTTGCTGTTATGATTCATCAACTTGATATGCATCTTTTCATGCAATTCTCAGTGTTATTACAAACAAATAAATGCATGAATTAATTGATATTTCCTTTTTATCTTTGTAAATAGTATTATATAATGGCATATTATAGAGTTGAAAATATGTAAAACTGAAAAAAATTTTGCTCTTTGGGAAGGGAAAGTAGATATAGAACTAGCTAATTTATACTTACATTAAGTTCTTGGACAAAAGTTCTGTTTATACAGAGAGAGACACACACATATATGTTGGCACATACGTATACACATATGTACACATGTGTGAATGTGCACCCATGCCATGAACACAAGTATAAAGTATGCATGCTTCAATATTAATCATTTTAAATTAATAGTTAATTTTGCCTGCACATTTTTAGCATATTTAAATGTGAGCACCTATGTACTATTTGCTTACTGCTATTGCAATATATTTCTAGCAGAGTATTCAAATATTTTTATTCATAATGAAAAACATATCTGCAGGGAAAAACTCTTATCTTTTCAATTCCACACATGTTTAAGCTTCAAATTTTGTTCTTGCCAGCAGAGACTTGATGTCAAGAACATAATTTGATGTTTGATCTCAACCTGTTAATGACTTCCATCTCACTTTAGGCTCATAAGGCAAACTGTGTTCAATTTATTTAAATTTGGGAACTTTTGCTTTGAGTACATGTTAAAATGTCAGTGTTTCTGATAAATCTTAATGATGAGGTTAAAGAAGATACCAGCAGTGTATTGGTACAGTTTCATTTTAGTCAATATTCAAATGAAATCCAAATTACACAGAAACAGTCTTTCTGATTTATACATTCAATGAGAGACGCTTTATAAAAGAATATTTAAAGACAGTATTTTAATGAACATTATTTTCAATTATTTTATGATGCTCATAATACAAAGAGTGAATACATTGTAGGATTTTATTTCTATATCTTTCTTTTAAATTTCATCTTTGATATTCAAATAAATAATTGCTTCTAAAGTGTTCCAGTTGCTATGCAACAGATGTGAATTATCTTAACCAATAGAGATAAGAAGGCAAATACCATTGCTTTCATGTTCGTGATAAATAAATCTAGTATTTGGAAGCCTGCTAAACAACCTTATTAGGTACAATAATTTGTAGATTCTCTTTATTTTTATATCTAAGGAATTACCTCCTTTCTCAATTACAAAAAAACATTTCCAGATTCTTTTTGTTACTTGCTTCAACTCCATTTTTCATACAATTAGCATGTCAGTAAAATGTGCAATTGAAAGACTGTTAGGAAAATTCCTTGGCACAATTTTAGCTTTAAAGAAAACACATCTGAAGTTTTAGCATTTTGTTTTTTGTGAACTTTTGATAATGCTAGTCAGGTTCAAATTTCTTCATTTATTTTCAATTTGTAAAAACTGGATATTGAAATTATCAATTTCTCTATCCGAGAATATCCATCTTTGTAAACAGACTACCCTATTTAATTTAATATTTCTTCATCAAGAAATATTACATATTTACTTTATGCTTTTACTATTAAGAATTTTTACACTTCCCTCTCCTCTCTTCTTTCCTAGAAAAGTTAATATAATTCAGCATTTTTTTCTTTCTTTTACTTAATTAGTCAGCAGAACTTCATAGAAGGGAGAAAGTGTGTGTGTGTTTGTGTGTGTGTGTGTAGCTTTGTTTACATTATTCAATGGTGTTAAGTCTTTGATTTTCTAAATTTTATTTAAATGCTCTCATTTATTTTCTACAAAACTGTCCATTTTCAAATATATTTGGTATAAATACTCATGATGATTTCTCTTTTTTAATTACTCTGTTTTGTTAAGCAACTATGCAATTATTTTGTTCCTTATATAATAGTTTTATGCCTTCCTTTTGATTGATCAGTCTTGACAAAGAATTTTTAGTTTTTTAGTTCTTCATAATTTTCTTTTCAATTAATCCACCTGCTTGTTTGTTTTCCACTTCATTAAATTTCTGTTTTGGTATTTATGATTTTTCTCATGATTTATCCTGACTTTTATTTTAACAGTTTAACTTGATATTACTCTTCAATAAAGTAAAAATTAACATTTATATACTGTTGTTTTTACATCTGATAATCTTTGTCACTTACTATGTTTGTTGTGACTAATGTAATTTTATATATTTTGTAATATCCATTCTGATGACTTTTATTAACCAACAAACTATTTTAAACTAGTTCATTATTTTCAAGTATTGAAGATTTAAAAATATCTCCTTGTTGTTTATTTCTAATTATACCACTTTGTCCTGTGTTCAATGTATTGTCTTCAACAGATTATTTTTATTTGCTTAGTCTTGCTTGGTGATTTAATACATAGTTTTATTAAGCACTATATTTGTGTTCGTAAGTAAAGTGCATCTTATATTGTGGGGTGTAGTATCCTACTCATAAAAATAAATCAGTATTGCTAATTTTGTTGTTTGTTAAATACAGTATTTCCTTATCAATTTTTATCTCATATAGAAATTGTTACCTCTGCTTATAATGATTATTACTTGCTTGGTATGTGCTTCTAATCTCCCTAACATACTGTTATGCTGATCTATTGTACTCACATGTTTTAATAATGGTTGAAGAGGGTATTCAATATTCATAAGGAAGAAAGAGGCAGGGAGATCAGAATGGGAGAAAGCAGAGTGAGTCTGATTGGCTATGATCCCCACAAGGGACAGATGGCAGCATGCAGGATCTGAGGGAGTGGACTGTCTCTCTGTTCCAGGTGCTGGCTGAGGAAACCTCCCCATATGGCTCCACAGCCAGCAGCACCCATGGGTAATCCAGAGGTATGCCTAGTCATCCATTGTAAAAATCCACACCACTGGGGACAGGGATCAGTCATCCTGTCAGGTATCATGGAAAGCCATCCTGTCAGGTGCAATGAATGGTGGATCTGCCAGAAACTGGGTGCTCCAATCACTGCTCTGCTGAGCACTGTGATTAGCTACCGCATCCTGCATGCTGGGAGCAGTCTCACTGCAGCACACACCACATTCCCAGATGGCCTTCCACTGAAAGAGGGGTGGTCCTGAGGGGAGGAGGTGCCTCCTGCTGGGAGGAAGCTATAAGTGCTGTCTGCCAAACTCCCTATGTGCTTAGGTTTTGTGTATTTTAAAATATTTTTCTGTACATTTTTCATATTAATATTAGTTTTTACTTTAATTTTTATATATTTTAAATGTATTTTATTTACTATTTTTTAATTTTTATTTACTTTTTATTTTCACTGTTTTCTGGGGGCACTAATCTGAGTTCATTCCCAATATATCTAGGAGCTTCTTCTGACTTTGGGACTTACTATTACTACTATTACTATGGTGCGTTTATATATATATTTATGGTAATATATATATAAAATTTCATTGTGACTTTTGGGTAGTGCTTAAGCCAGGAGTTCAGCCAAGTTCTCCCTCACTGTGGGCAGGCATTCTGTAAAAGACCTAGTCATGTGCCCCTAACTAGCTTTTAATAGCACCTAAAGTAGAATTGTATGCTTAGATGAGATCTGGAAGTTGGTTTGGTGGGGGAATTACTAATAAAAGAAGTGCAAAAGGGAAATTTCAAGGCAAAACCAAGTAAATACATAACTTTAGACGAGTGAATGAAACTAACTTGCAAAATAACCTTATTAAGATAATCAAATGCCCTGAACACAACAGAAAATCACAAAGCAAATGAAGATATAGACAAAAATTGCCCAGCCAAATGATCAAATCAAAACACCAGAGAGGACACAGAATACAGAACAATTACTTATGGATATTTATAACGAAATAAAGCATATCAGAAAGACACTAGACAAGCACAAAGAATAAGTAAAAGATTAAAGAGAAAAATAGTAGACCCTGCAGAAATGAAAGATATGGCAGAACAAATTAGAAATATAATAGAGTCAAACAGTAGGAAATTCATAGAAGCAAAAGGAAGAATAAGTATGCTAGAAAACAAACCAATTGAACTAAAGAACACAGAAGAACAATGTAAAGAAAGATGTAAAAAAATGAAACTGGATCTTAGGGAAATCATGGGCAATGAAAGGCATGCAAATATAAGAATCATCAGTGTGCTAGAAGTAAAAAGAAGAGTTAAGGGCTGGAAGGTTAGCTGAGGATATAATCAGGGAAAACTTCCCAACCATCATAAAACACATAAATAAGCAAACAAAAGAATCCCAATGAACCCCAAATAGAATAAATTCAAATAGACCTACTCCAAGACACATACTAATCAAACTGCCAAAAATTGAAGTGAAGGAGAAAGTACTGAAAGAAGAATGAGAAAAGCAATCTACTCTATATGAGGTGAAATACATAAGACTGAGTTCAGACTACTCAACAACCACTATAGATGCGAGAAAGCAGTGGCATGATATACTTACTATCCTGAACAAGATAGGCTTCAAGACAAGAATTCTTTACCTAGACAACTTGTCCTTCAAAATTGAGCCAAGTTGTCATTCAAAGACAAACAAAGACTGAGAGAACTACTCAACAAGAGAGCTGCCCTACAAGAAATACTGAAAGGAGACCTGTCAGCTGAAAAAAAGACAGGAGAGGGAGATCTGTGGAGGAGAGCACAGAATTGAATAGTAAAACTAAGGGTAATTTAAAAGACAAAAAAAGAGAGAGGGAAAAGAATATATAGATCGGACAAATAAAAACTAAAGGATAAGATGGTACATTCAAGAACTGTTTTTACAGTACTAACTTTGAATTTTAATCAACTAAACTTACCAATGAAGTGATACAAGCTGCCACAATGGATTAAAACTATACTCCATCTATATGTTGATAACAAAAGATGCATTTAAGACACAGGACACAAATAGATTGAAGGTAAAAGGATGGAAAATGATGTTCTATGGAAGCTGTAACCAAAAGAAAGCAGGAGTAGCCATACCAATGTCCAATAAAATAGACTTTAAATGTAAAAATATCATAAGAGACAAAGAAGAACGTTGCATATAATTAAAAGAGACAGTTCACCAAGAGGAAATAACAATCATAAATGTTTATTCTCCTAATCAAAGAGCTACAAAGTACATGAGGAAATATTAATAAAACTGAAGGGAGCTATAAACATTTCGACAATAGTGGGAGACTTTCAATACATAACTCTCCACTGTAGATAAAACAACCAGACACTGGATTAACTAGGAAATAGGGAACCTAAACAATGTGATTAGTGAATCAGACCTAATAGACATATATAGATCATTATACCCCAAAACACCAGTATATATTCTTATATGTGTCTTATGCTGGGACACAAAGTAAGTCTTTCTAAATTTAAACAGATTGAAATTATCCCAAATACTTTCTCTGACTACAAAAAAATGAAGCTGGAAATTAATAATCACCAAAGAACCTGAATTTTCACAAACATATGGAGGTTAAGAAACACCCTCTTAAATAATCAATGGTTCAAAGAAAGAATCTCTGGAGAAATTGGAAAATATTTGGAGACAATTGAAAATAAGAATGCAATTTATCAGAACTTATTGGATGTGGAAAAGGCAGGGCTAAGAGATAAATGTATTGCTTTAAATGCCTTTATTATAAAATAAGAATGAGCAAAAATCAGGACTTAATTGCTCATCTGGAGAAATTAGAGAAAGATCAGCAAACTAATCCCAAAGCAAATCAAAGAAGAGGAATTACAAAAATTAAAGTAGAAATAAATGAACTGAAAACGAAAGAAACAATAAAACCAAAATTTGGTTACTTGAGATAATCAATAAAATTGATGAACCCCAAGAATTCTGACGAAGAAGAAAAGAGAGAGGTTGCAAATAAACAAAATCAGAAATGAAAGGTTGGTCATTACCATGAAACCTGAAGAAATTAAAAGGATTGTATGAGAATACTATGAACAACTATATAACAACAAACTGGAAAATTTAGATGAAATGAATGAAGTCCTAGAAATATACAAATAACCTATACCAACTCAAGAAGAAATAGAAGTTCTCAACAAACCAGTCACAAGTAAAGAGATTCAATCAGTCATCAAAAATCTTCCCACAAAGAAAGACATTTTATCAAATCTTTGTCAAATATTCTAAAAAAGGAACTTGATAAAATGTTCTAAAAGGAACTAACAATTCTGCTCAAAATCTCCCAAGAAATGAGGAGAAAGGGATGCTACTTAACTCATTTTATGAAGCTAATATCACTCTAATACTAAAACTAGATGAATATGCTACAAGTAAGGAAAACTAGAGACCAATATCCTTAATTATCATAGATGCAAAAATTCTCAAAAAAATATTGGCAAATCAAATCCAATGACACATTAAAAGAATTGTACATCATGACCAAGTGGATTTATATCAGCAATGCAAAAGTAATTAAACACAAGTAAATCAATTAATGCAATGTGCCACATTAATGAAACTAAAAAGAAAAATCACATGACCATATAGATGAATGCTGAAAAAGCATTTGACAAAATTCAGCATCTTTTTCTAATAAAAACGCTTCAAAATGTAAAAGTTAAAGGAAATTTTGTATCAATATCAAAAAGGGTATATGTGAAAAAATGATAGCCAGCATCATACTTAATAGTAAAAGATTGAAAACATTCCCCCTAAGATTGTGAACAAGATAAAGATGTCCATTGTCATCACTATTATTCAACATTGCACTAAAAGTTTTAAGTGGGGTTCTTAAACAGGAGAAATAAATAAAAGGGAGAGGAAGAAGAAAAACTTTCGTTTTTTGCAGATGACATAATCCTACAATTGGGAAACTCTGAGAAATCTACAACAAAAGTACTTGAGCTAATAAATTCAGCAAAGCAGTGAGACAAAACATTAATGTACAAAAATTGGAAATGTTTTTAAACACAAGTAATTACCTATCTGAGGAGACAATGAAGGGGACAGAACTCTGTTCAAAATGCTGACCAAAAGAATCAGAAATCTAGGAATAAGCCTATCAGGGATGTCAAGTACTTGTACACAGCAAACTAAAAACATTGCTAAAAGAAATTTTAAAAATAACTTAAATAGATAGAAAGACATTTCCTGCTCATGGATAGGAAGGTTTAATGTTATTAACCTTTCAATTCTACCCAAATTATTCTGCAGATTCAATACAATACCAATCAAAATACCAACAACGTATATTGAAGGCTTGGGAAAGCTAATTATTAAATTTATTTGGGAGGAAGAGAGACATCAAATAGCTAAAGATATCTCTGGAAAGAAGAATGAATTGTGACATCTAACACTTCTGACTTTAAAGCTTACTATAAAGCCACAGTGAACAAAACAGCATGGTACTGGCCAAAGATAGAAATACTGACCAGTGAAATAAAATTGAGACAATGAAGATAGACCAGCAAATACATGGACAGTTGATCTTCAGAAAAGACCCTATATCCACCGATTTGGGAAAAAATAGTCTTTTTTAATGAATAAGCACTGAAGAATTGGTTATTAATAGCCAGAGAATGAAAGAGGGTCCTTGACTTACATCTTATCCAAATATAAATTCAAACTGGATTAAAGACCTAAATGGAAGAGTCAATACCATAAACTTCTAGAAGAAAATGTGGGGAAACATTTTCAATATCTACTAATAAGAGGTAGCTTCTTAAACTTTATACCTAAAGCACAAGCAGGAATATTAAAACATAGACAAATGGGAACTTCTTAAGATAAAGAGCTTCTGTGCCTCAAAGGATTTTGTCAAAAAAGTGAAGAGGCAGCCAACTTAATGTAAGAAAATATTTGGAAAACACATATTGGAAAAAGTCTTGATATCCTGTGGACACAAATAAATTACACAGTTCAACAATAAAGGAACAAACAACCCAATTATAAAATGGATAGAGGATATGAATAAACACTTTTCTGAAGAGCAAATACAAATGGTTGCAAAGCACATGAAGAGATGCTTATTTTCATGAGCTATAAATGAAATGCAAATCAAGATCACAATGAGATATCATCTTACACCTATAAGAATAACTGCTATTAAACAGACAGAAAACTACAAATGTTGGAGAAGATGTGAAGACATTGGAAGACTTATTCACTATTAGTGGCCATGCATAATAGTGTAGCCACTGTGAAAGACAAAGGTTGGTGATTCCTCAGCTAACTAAGTATTGAGTTTCCCTATGACCCAGCAACAGCAGTACTTGGTATACCCAGAAGACCTGAAAGCAGCATTACTAACAGACATTTGCACCCCAATGTTCATAATGGCACTATTCACAATTGTCAAAAATTGGAAGCAATCCAAGTGCCCATCAACAGATGAGTGGATAAACAAAATGTGGTATAAACATACAATTAAATATTTTGCAGAAGTAAGACAAAATGAAGTCCTGAATATATGACAACATGGATGAGCCTTGAGGACAGAATGCTGAGTGAAAAAATCCAGGCACAAAAGGACAGATACTGTATGATTTTGCTGTTGTGGCTCTGGTCAAGGTAATCTCGGAGTTTACACTGTAGAATACAGCAGACTTGAATTACACAGAAGCTAAAATAAGGGGGAAGTCTACCCAGTAAGGCTGAACTTAAATGCAAGGGAATGGATAGATGTGATGGTAACTAATCAGCGATACATAAGTAACTTTGTCATACTGAACTTGAAAATGACTGAAAGGGGATTTATAGTACCATGTACCGTATTGATTAAATCTGCAATTAAAAAAAAATTCTTACATAAACTATTTCAAAGCTTTGATATTGGAACAAGAATCTGTAGTGTAGAGTATAGGAGGAAAACTAACAGTACATGCTAGGGTCAATAGTTAACAGGAAGACATTAACAATACCAGAGTACTACCAGGGATGATCAGTTGGGGGAGAAGAGACAAGAGATAAGGGGTAGTTTTGCTTGATACTTGGTAAGGCTGTGTTTGTCACACAGACGAGTGAAAATTGTCTAAAATTCAAGGTGCTAATGATTGTACAACCAATTGAGGACACTGGAAGACATGGTTTGTTTATTTTGAATATTATCCATGATGCCCAATAGGTGGAGGGAGCTAAAGGATGCAATGATTGAGAAACAGAATCAACAACTGTGATACATTTATATGATGGAATATGTCATGGCTACAAAAAGGATGGACATCAAGAGGCAGACAATAAACTGATTGGGGACAATGCATTGTGCAAAATAAGCCAGAAACAAAAGAACAAATATAGTACTAAGGTCTTTTTCAGAAAATACCTATAAGAGAATTGGAGGCTAGATTGTAAGCCATTATAGCAGCCACTATTAGTCTGAAATTCTAAATACATTTCTAGATTCTGAGAGAATGAACTATATGTGTACCAGCTGGTATTTCCCTGGAACTTTGAGTAACTCTTTGACATCTAAGACCTAGAATTGGAGTGCTGCTACCCTGAAAGTTAGCATAGCTACATACAATAATAGGTAAAGTAACTGAAAAAGAGAATTATCCTCAATTAGAAATAAAAGAAAAAACTAAGCCAGTCTGGCTGGAACAAAGGTAAATCAGAATACAGGATAAAAGATGGTGGTGTGTATATACTTTAGACCTTCACCTACTATATGAAACAAAAGACAGAGATATTTATGTGTCTAGAACTTAATTTTTCTGTAACACATAATCTAAATCAACCTGTCTGGATAGATCATTTAAACAGCCCAAACTCCTGCAGTCCAGAGAAGGAATGATGCTTTATAATTCTGTATAACTTAATGTAATACTTGAATACATTTCAGACTATAGCAGGCTGATGGCAAAAAAGTATTGGTAGCAGTCTCTTGAAGGTCCAAAAATAAATAAATAAATAAATGTGGAACTATTGAATGTTCCCATTTGGGAAACCCCGAGTATCCTCTAAACCATTGGGGTTTCTGAAGAAAATAGGTGAAGCCCTTGATTTTGAGGCTTGCCCTTATGAAATATATTTCCGTAGTGGAGAAGCTGAGACTACCTATCTGGAGTTGTTTTCAGGAAAATGCTTTGGTTGCTCAGGTGTAAGCTTCCTCTCTCTATGCCCAACTCTGCAAGGAAAAACATTACCCTATCCCCTACATGGGACATGACACTCAAGGATGAAATTCTCCCTAACAATGTAAGACATGACTGCCAGAGATATGTCTGGTCCTGGCACAGTGGGATCAACATTGGCTTCCTGACCAATGGGGGAAAAGAAATGTAATGAAATAAGGCATCAGTGGCTAAGAGAGAACAAATAGTCAAGAAGCTATTCTGGAGGCTACTCTTATGTAAGCTTCAGTTAGATAGTGCTACCACCGCAGTCTGCTAAACCCCACTAACATCACTCCTGTCATCCCTCAGGAATACCTAAGGCTTAAACTGAGACACTATAAAGGTTTCATGCATTAAGTTTGCTTTCCTGGAACTTACAATTTCCAGATGGTTCATGTATTAGCTAGGGTTCTTAAGAAACAGAATCAGTGGGAAATATCCATAGATATAAAATTTATAAAAGTGTCTCATGTAGCCACGGGAACATAGAGTTCAAAATTCATAGGGCAGGCTGTGAAGTTTAAGACTCTGATGGAGGATCTGGACAAATTCCACAGGAGAAGTGTGCCGGCCGAAGCAGGAAGAGAAAGTGTCTCTTCTGAATCCTCCTTAAAGCCTTCCAGTGGTTAGATTAAGCATCACTCATTGCAGAAGACACTCCCCTTGGCTGGTTACAAATGCAACCAGCTATGGATGTAGCCAATGTGACCATGATTTAATTCTATGTAATGTCCTCATAGCAACAGGCAGGCCAGCACTCGCCCAACCAGACAAATGGGTACCACCACCTTGCCAAGTTGACACATGAACCTGACAATGACAGTGACTAAGACAGATAAGTCCTGAAACTCAGAGGAACCAGCCTCTCCAAGATTATCAACTAATTATACCATGCTATCTTTTGGTGTTGACATTCCTTCTGAACATGAAAAAGTCAGACAGGCATTGCTTAAAAATCTCTATAAATTGGAAAAAGGATCAAAGGAGAACGTGGAGTTTAACAGAGAAAATACAATTTAACAAATGAGTATGACTGCTGAATCACTATATTGATATTTCTTTTAGTCTCCAATGCTTTGGAGCAGCTAGAAGAAAAAAGTCTGAAATAGTGGTGGTATGGTGATCCATAACAAACTCTGAAATCTGTTCTGTAACTACTTGTTGAAGAACACTTTTAAAATTATAACTTTGTATTTCTTTCCTTTGTAAATGTTATTTTTCATAATTAAAAAAAAAAACTAAAAAAAACCACAAAGTACCAAAAATGCATTTGGAATTTGACCAAAAACGTCAAGGCCACTTATAGTCAAATTACACATACCTCTCCTCTCTGAATAACATGATTTACCATTCTCCTATAATAATGAGAAACATTACGTTAACAAAGCAAGAAATTGATGGAAGCCCCGAAATTAATTCAGGTGATAATCCTGATGAGATTGCTTATACTTTGGGCAAAGGACGAAGCTGTGCAGTGAATAATTTGAGCTTATTTTAAAATCTTAAATTAAGTCTATGCATTAAAGTGATTTCAAGGTAGTGCAAGTGAATCTTGGCTGTGTCATTTTAAGTAATAAATCATGAAGGGCATAGTCATGTTGATTCACCTTTCTACCAATACTCATCTCTCCCGGTTAACTTTGAAAGTTGGCTTTGGTTCAGAACAATTACAATGGCCTGATGCTTAAAATTTTTCTAAAGGATGCAAGAGTAAATTGAGAATGACAGGAAGTTAAATCTTACCGTTAATTCTAAAGCCAGAAATTGCCCTCTAAATTTCAGTGGGTAGAAGGACATTTATTTCTAATGTCATGTCCATGGACATGCCTACATAGAGTAAGACCCTGTAATACAGAAATAACAGATTTTTCAAAGTATCTAGCATTTATTTTGGCAATATGTTTTTATTTATTTTAAAGAAAGTAAATTTTAAAAGTTGATATAGAGGTATCATTTGCATTTATGCATATTAGGTCTCCCATTCTAATTGCTAAGCTAATTAACTACTAAAATTAAATTTTTGATTGGCTTTAAGGTTAAGGCTAGTATCCATTTACTAGCTTTATCACAAGGTTCATACCCCTGATTTCCCTGGGCCATTTGATGCTAAATTTATCCCAAAAATAAATTGTATTAATCCCCCATCCCAATATGAGGAGAACAGACTTCCAAAGATTGCTACACACCAAAGTCTGATCAAGGTAAATATATGAAATTTGATATTACTCTGAAAATCAGAAGATCTTTGCAAGCCTGAAATTTTCCAAGCCTAACAAGGGGCATTGTTATATGATTAACTTATTTACTAAGAACATATTGCTAATAGGGAACCAAGAACATAATTTATTTACTAAGGAACCAAAAACATATTTCACTTAATCATCCAGGGTAATATACTGTTAATCTTAATCTAGTAGTAGAGTAATCTACTTACTCTCTACAGAAATAAGCAACATCTTGAATAGAAAATTGGTTAGCTAGAGTGATCAAGAGCACTAGAAGAATAATCAAGTACACTAGAAAACAGCCTCTCCTTTTCTTCCTAAATAGTCCAAATAGTTTCTGAATTGATCCTACTTACTTCCGAGCTTTTAAAGATGTAAAATATTCTAGTTTATTGGATACAATGGTTAAAAAAAAAAGAACAAATTTCGGTTCTCAGAGTTTACAGTTTAGGTTTCAGGGTATGTCAAAATATCTGATTTATCCCCTGAAATACATGTAGCAGTTAGAGGTTGGGTGGATAGTTTTTTCTTTAGTGTCAGAACTGGTTAAAAAAACATACAAAACATTTTTTTCCCCCAAAGAAATACAAATATCCATTTCAATATGCAGGATATGTCTTGCAAAAGTCCAGATTTTTCTAATATAGTGTGACTTTTTACAACCTCATTTCCTGTGTGAGAAACTGGATATGTTTCTATTTTGTCACTCTCCAACTAGTGATTAACTTATCATCAACTTATTTACACTGTATTCGTTTATCAAAATCATAATTTGAAGAATTATTAGCACTAAAATTTCTATCTTTCATAGGAAAATAATATTTAAGGGAAACAGAAAATAAAATTTTGCAATTAAGATAAGCCATGACAAGCGCATAGTTAAAATGGTATGAGTTTTGGATTTTATTTACTGTGTGTAAACCAAGTTGAAGAGAGTTGTACTTTAGTGTCTCCAAGGCCTATAATCAGAGCCAAACTTTAAAGACAACCTATTAGTGTCCCTGGCTAAGATAGATTGAAAAAAGTCATCAACTTTCATTCCAGTTCCCATGTTGCCACCTGCACCCCTAAAATAACCCTCTAGTGAAATGACTTTTAAATTGGAAAGCAGACTAAGACATGTATGCCATGATGATTTCAGTCGTTGGAAATCAATTTCTATTAGTACACCTGTTTTTTCCTTCATGCCCCAGTGCTCAATTACTGAGTAATTATTTAGTAAGTTTTACTTATTTATTTGGTTTTTATCTCCTGTTTTTCTGGAGAAACCTGGTAATACAGTCCTTACTATCCAAAATAGTTCTTGAGAAACAGAATCTTAAGAATGAGCCTTTTGAGTTGGTTCTGGAGTTTTGGGATTCGGTTCCCTAATTTGCTTAGATTAAATGCACAAATGACTCAATTTTCAATGATCAAGAGAGCAAATAGACTCCATGGCCAGAAATGTTAATAGAGATAGATACAGTAAACCATTGATTATTCCTACTCAAATGCTTATAAGCTCAAGGCTCTAAGTGACAGTGTATTTGATATCTTAACAGTTTTGTAAAGTTAAAGATCACATTGGTGTAGGCTGAGTTTTCCAAAATACGCTGTGTAATTTTTTTAAAGGAAATGGTGAGGTCAAGGATTCAAATTCCCAACCCAAGCACTGCATGAAAGATACGAACATTTCCATATATACCCTGAAATAAAGTCTTATTTCATATACCAGCAGAGTTATGATTTCTAAAAACCACACCTAGAATTTCATCATGCAGGTAGCTGAATTAAATATCTGCTGCTAAAATGAGGGGATGAACTGGGAATTAATGAAATCCTAAAAACTGGAATGGAAATAGACATATGGGCTGTTCATGATGGCAGCACTTGGGACCCTGAAATCCTAAATTATTCTGAATCTTCTTTCCAGTTAAACCTGTAGTGGTGTGCCCTGAGAAAAGCCCTAACAACTCTATCTAAAGACAGTAATGGGATCCCCTGAGATGACTGATTTGCAAGTCACTGCTAATTCCTTTCACGACCCACTCCCAGCATCCATCTATTCTTCTAGACTTGAAACTATACTAAAGTTCCCATAGGCCCAAAAAGGTGAGGTAGTACTTATGACCAATGAGAAAGTGTGGAAAAATAAAAGAATGATGACTAGCTGAGGATCTGGCTGGGAGTAAAGGGAACGTTATATGGGTGTATAAGAATGTACTTACGAATGTCATATGCAATCATGGGGTCAGTTGCAGAATCATGGGTTCAGTTTCAGAAAATAATGATTATTTGTCTTTCTTCCTTATTATCTTACAAATGTTTTATCTATAAAGAAAATGTATTTGTTATCCTCCCTTTCATATCTTTTTATCCCATAATCATATCCCTTTGTCCTATAATATAAATTAAATTAACTTTATATCATAGTATTAAGTTACAGGATATCAAACATGGGTGAATATCACCCCAAAATTTGAACCATCTTTTGAGAAAAGCACATTTTTAGTTGCATGCAGGACAATTGTGTTATGTTAGGTGAAAGTATGACTAGTTTGTTGTAATTATTTACAAAGTAAGTATGGCTTAAGGAGATGCATATGGCAGCGAAATGGTTAATTCCACAGTCAACTTAACTAAGTTATGGTGCCCAGTTGTTTTGGCAAGCAAACACTGGACTACTTATTACTATGAAGATATTTTATGGATTTATAACATAATTCCGTTGATTGCATCTATGGTTGATTACATAAACAGTCAACAAAGGAGATTGCCTCAGCAATCAGAGATGTCTCATCCAATCAGTTGAAGGCCTTAAAATTAGAACTGATGATTTCAGCAGTCAGAAAAGAGAATTTCTATTTCTACTTCAATCAACCAACTTCTGGGAAATACAACTTCATCTTCATTGGAGTTTCCAGTTTTCCTTCATTTTTGTTACTTGCAAAACACTGATTAATACACTCTCTTTGGGGAAAGATTAGAAAAATCATTACTATGTACACTTGACTTGGCCTGCTCTCTTCTTCTCATAATATATGAGAATTTATATATTTATAGAGAATATTCTATAACTTTTCAGATCCAGAAACTGAATAACAGCCCTCTGCCACATGATAATCCATCTTTGATTTTTTCTTAGTTGATAAAAATTGAAGAGTAATATGTGGCCTGCCCATCTATTTGGCCTCTAAAATTACAATATTCTGACAACCATCTCCTGAAGTCTCCGTAGGTCATGCTACCTCCCACTCATCCTACCTGTTCCTTATGATTTTCAATGGTTGGGTCCACCTAGCTTCTGACAGTTACAACTTGAAAGTACTACCTGACAGTAAGAGGAAATAATCCCCGGAGCTTCACAAGGATATTTTGTTTCCACCAGCCAAAATAATAAACCACAGAATACATAGGACATTAGATTGTTCTCCTTTAGCCTCACAAAGCTTACTAAAAAGCTTCAAATTGTTCAGATGTTTGGGGATGAAGCTACAGCATTGTATAGAGGAACATTTATAGAATTAAATGTTTTTATTAGAAGGGGAGAATGGGTCAAATAAAAGAGCTATGCTTTCACCTGAAGAATTAAGAAAAAATAGAGACTTTCAATCACAAAGCAATGAGAAGAAACAAAATAATAACGATATACCCAGAAATTAATGAAAGGAAAAACAATAGAACATAAACCAATGAGAACATACTGAATCTTTAAGAAGATAAATTTTGATAAGCCTCTATCATGTAAAAAACAAAGACATAATTGACTAATAAAACCAATGAAAGAGAAAACATAATTATCGTCCTACAGATAGGGTAGCACGAAGGATTATTGTCAACAACTTTGTTTTAATGATTTCAACAACTTAGATGAAATGTATAGATTCTTTGAAAGACACCAACATCAAAACTCAATTCAAGAAGATAGAAGTAAATGTAATAATGCTACATTTCTTATAAAAATTGAAGTTTATACAAAATATGAAGGAAATTCCTGACCCAGATTACTTCATTAGTGAGTTCTGTAAAACTTTTAGGTATAAATAAAACAATTTCTACAAAGATTCTACCAGGAAATAGAAAATAACAATATAGTTCTCAATTAATTTTATAAGGCCAGCATTATCCTAATATAGAAATCAAGGAAAAATATTGCAAGAAAAGAAAACTCAGATAAATAAAATTCTTGAACAGAGATGCAACAGTTATAAATAATATCTTAGCAAATACAAATATAATAATAAATAAAAATGATAATAGATCGTGTCCAGGTGAATTTTACTCCACAAATACGATGCTGGTTTTACTTTCAGAACTCAATCTATAGAAGTCATCATATTTAAAAATTAGGTTTTTTAATGGAATTCAAAAAAAATAGCACCGATTTTTATAGAAAACTCTTCCAGAAAATTAAAAACATAAACTCAACTAAGTTTGATAAAGACCATCCACAAAAAACTAAGAGATACCAGCATACTATCCATGAAGAACTAAGTTCTTTCTCCATAAGATCAGAAAAACTAGAAGAAATCTACACTTTTAATCAGCATTCTTCTAGAGAGTCCAAAATCAAACAAACAAAAAGAAATACAGGTGTCCATATTGGAAAGGAAGAAGTAAAACTCTCTTTATTTGTAGATTGCCTGTTTATATGTGCAGAAAATACTACAGAATTTTCAAAAAAAACAAAAAGCAAAAACAAATAACTGTTCATTTAACTGATGTTGGTGTTTATCAAGGTTTTGGGATATAAGATCAGTATGAAAATATATTTTATTCCTAGAAGCATGAAGCAAACTCAATATGTAAAATTTTAAATATCAATATTGTTTACAATTGCATTGAAATAATTATATACCAAGAGGTGAGTTTGACTTACAGAATGAAAAATATAAAATTTGCAAAGAGAAATGAGATATAAGGTGTGACCTTGCCTCTGAAGACTTAATATTATTAACAATATTTCCAACTTGATCTATAGATTCAGCATTATCCTTGTCAAATCAAGCAGTCCTTTTTGTAGCAGTCACATGTTGATTCTGAAGATTTTAAAGTTTATAGGAAATTCAAAGGACCTAGAATTGCCAAAACAACATTGTAAAGAAAGAACAAAGTCAGCAAACTTATGCTTTATTTCAAATTTTTTTTTTAAATTTACAGTAATAAAGACACTGGGTATTGGCAAAAACATAACTACTTTTTAAATAGATGGATCCACAGAGGAGATTAGTGCTCAATAATAGATTCAAATACACATGGTCAAATGATTTTTGAACCAAGATAATTCAATGAAAATAGGAGAATTTTTTTTTTCAAACATTGTTCGGGAATTCTTAGGAATTTACCAGAGATGGAAGACTAAGTCTTCACAAACACCTGCAAATATTTATACCAGATTTATTTTAATAATCCCAAACTGGAAGCCAAAAGTTCATAATAGGTAACTTGAAAAGTAAATTGTGATACAATCTTATATTACTAAGCAAAGGAAAGAAACAGACTATAATGATGAAACAGCATGGATAAATCTCAAAGTATTTTTGATGAGTGAATGATTTCAAAAAGTCCTTTGAAGGTGGTACACCAGTGGCTCAGTGGCAGAGTTCTCACCTGCTGTGTTGAAGACCAGTGTTTGATTCCCGGAATCAGCCCATGTTAAAAAAAAAAATAATAACAAATTGAAAAGTCATGTGAGAAAATTCCACCTATTAAAGCCTACACTATTTTTACAATACTTAGTTTTAGAATTATTTCTGATTTCCCCACTGAAATGTGATGTATTTTCCACTGAAACATGGAACATTCACACCATCTTACTTCTTTAAAAAAAAAGATCACACTTTCCTAAAAGATGAGTTGATATGCTAACTACCATGGATCCTTCTGTTTTAACATGTTCCTCATCATCCAGCAGAAAGCAGATTTATCACAATGTGGGACAAACTAATAAAGACTTGTTATTGCTCTGTTTCTATGATGAGAATATGTGGTTTATCTTGAAGGATGAATTATACACTCTTGACTAGATATCTAGCTGTGGTGAATTGTTGTTGCAGGTACTTAAATAGTTGTTTTAATTGTTGCTGTCTTTTTGTTTTCCTAACCAGGGTATGTGGATATGGAAACTAAAGGGTGAAATCTGGGGTGTAAACACAATTATACATAACAAAATACCTAAAAAAAAAATCTGCTTTAGTGATTATATGATCTACTGACTTACAGGATTTAATACAATAATGTTGTTTGTTTGCAACAGAGAATGACAGCATGTGTACTGAATTAAAGCTAATACAACTTCCTTGCTGTTTGAGGGTGCACAGACTCTGGAGACACAGGTTAGGTTCCACCCTACATGATGTGCTAGGCTGATTCATGTTTACTACCAAGGGGAAATAGACTTGCTGCTATCCACTGGGGCGATCAGATGCATGAACAGTGGCTCCCATGGCCCCTTGTTATTCTCTTCATGCAGCCCTGTTTATTTGTGAAACATATTGGAAATTTACAATCCTCTACAGTCAGAACCACATGAGCCAACCTTCTCAAAAATAATAATTTTCTTACCCTTTTCAATAAAGTGATAAGTCTAGGTGCTTTCAAATGACAAATGGAAGGTGGACTCAGAATTTTAAAGACAGGAAGTCATAAGTAGTAGATAAAACATCATAAGCAGTTTCTATTTGTATTTCGTCCATTATTTCCTGTGCATTCTGTGAGCCACACACTATCCTACCAATACTTTCATTTTCTGCCTGTACTTTTCAGAGCCAATTCTTGATGAATGGTCCCAAAGGATAAGCACAGATTTAATCTACTATGTTTAGATGCCTGCTTTATGTCAGAAGCATAGTTTTAGATGACTATAAGGTTAGAGTAATGACATTTTTTGTATTCTATTTTTTTATTAAAGACATTTTCCTATTTGTATTTTTCTTATTGTGATTTTCCATTCAAGTATTAGTAAATTTGAATCTGTCTTCAAAATTGAATGTATTGGATTCCAGTCTAATAGGAATAATGCTGCAATGCAAAGTACCTGGGATTTGATTACCTCTTAGTTTCTCACCTAGGCTATACTGTTCAATATCATATGAATCTGGGTGTGCTGGTTTGGAGCTGTTATGTACTCTGGAAAAGACCATGCACTTTTTTTTTTTTATTAATTAACGGAAAAAAGAAATTAACCCAACATTTAGAAATCATACCATTCTACATATGCAATAAGTAATTCTTAACATCATCACATAGATGCATGATCATCGTTTCTTAGTACATTTGCATCGGTTTAGAAGAACTAGCAACACAACAGAAAAAGATATAGAATGTTAATATAGAGAAAAGAAATAAAAGTAATAATAATAGTTAAAAAAAACAAACAAAACAAAACAAAAAAAACTATAGCTCAGATGCAACTTCATTCAGTGTTTTAACATGATTACTTTACACTCAGGTATTATTGTGCTGTCCAGTTTTGAGTTTTTGTATCTAGTCCTGTTGCACAATCTGTATCCCTTCAGCTCCAATTACCCATTATCTTACCCTGTTTCTAACTCCTACAAGCATGTAATAACATGGATGGACCTAGAGAACATTATGCTGAGTGAGTCCAGCCAAAAACTGAAGGACAAATACTGTATGGTCCCACTGATGTGAACGGACATTCAAGACCATGCACTTTTAATTCATTCTTCTGGGTGTTGACCTATTGTGGTGGGCCCTTTTAGTTAGGCTATTTCAATTGAGATGTGACCCAGCTCATTCAAGATAGGTCTTAATCCTCTACTGGAGTTCTTTGTGAAGAGATAAAAGATAGTAAAAGAGAGAAACACCCTGGGAGAAATAAGTTAGGATTCACAGGAACTAGGAAAGAAAACATTTAAACCAGAACCCAGGAGTGAAGGACCAGCTGAAATCACCATGTTCCTTCCCATGTGGCAGAGGAACCCCTGATGTCAGCAGTCTTTCCTCAGAGACGGTATCATCCTATTGATGCCTTCATTGGGATATTTTCATGGTCTTAGGACTATAAGTTTACAAACTAATAAATTCCAATTGCAAAAGCCAATCCATATCTGGTATATTGCATTCCAGAATCTTTAACAAACTGAAACACTGGGTAAATATTTTACTTTTAAGTTTCATACTAGATCACATGCAGATCATAAAATAATTGGCATTAATGAAAAAGTTTGGGAATCTTTGACATAAGGGATCTGCGATATTAGTGTTTATTTTGACTGTCAGGTCTTTTTCCTGTCCTTTATGTCAGTTTCTTCTTTCTGTAATTTCAGTTCATCATGCAGCAAGATGTCATGCAGAGGATAGTTGGAGTAGTAAAAGGAAGAAATCAATCTAAACGAATGAAGCATCAATTTCTCAGAGACAAAACTTAAGTTTGCATATTTTCTTATACAAATTTTCCAATCAATTTTCTATTTGCTCTCTCTTATGTTACTGATTACTCGATTCTAGTAGTTGATGCATTCATTGAGACAAAAGAGGATGAATTGGGTGATGTGTAAATCGGGTGATGACTCTCATAACTGCCAAAGGAAGGTGTGATAGTTTTAAGTTAAACAAAATGAACAGGACTTGAAGTTGGAATTAATAATATTTACCTATTTTAGTTGTTCTCATTGTAGTGTTAAGTGATACATCTGGTATTGCATAGCAAAATGCTTTGCAAATATTTTTGTGAGAGTGTCTTCTGTTTGACATAAATTAAGTAGTTCATCAATGATTTGAATAAAATGAAAGAAATAGTATTAAATATGTTATTGTATTAAGATCATGACATTTTGAAATATGGCCAAATATAAGCAGAAAACTGGACAACATGAAAATGGAAGGAAATCTATAAGTGAATATCTTAATTGAAAGAACTATGGGTCATTTTTAAAATATTTGTATTGACAGATCTTCACACTTATACAATCCATACATGGTATACAATCAATGGCTTGCAGTATCATCATAGTAGTAGCAGTAGTTGTTTATTTATCACCAAGATTATTTTTAGCACATTTGAATTACCCCAGAAAAAGAACTAAAAAGAAAAAAGAAAAACTCATACATCCCATAACTCTTACTTCTTTCTCATTGATCACTAGTGTTTGAATCTACTCAATTTATTTTACCCCTGTTCCCCCCATTTATTATTTATTTATTTATTATCCATATTTTTTACTCATCTGTCCATACCATGTATAATAGGAGCATCAGACAAGATTTTCACAATCACACAGTCACCTTGTAAAAGCTATATCATTATACAGTTGTCTTCAAGAATCAATGCTACTGGAACACAGCTCAACAGTTTCAGGTACTTCCCTTCAATCACTCCAATATATGACAAACTAAAAAGGGATACCAAAATAATGTATGAGAATAACCTACAGGATAACCTCTTGACTCTGTTTGAAATCTCTCAGCTGCTGAAACTGTCTAATTACTCTCTTCTGTCTTTTTGTCAAGAATGCTTTCTCAATGCCATAATGCTAGGTCTCAGCAAATCTGGAGAGTTCTGACCCACAGTGCCAGGGAGAATTACACCCCATGTCCCATCTAGGGGGAGAGGGCAGGGAGGAGTTCACCTGCTGAGTTGGCTTAGAGACAGGGGTCACATATGAGCAACAAAAGAGGTTCTCTGGAGGTGATGCTTCTGCCTAACTTTAAATAGGTTTAGCCTATCCTTTGCAAGAATAAGCTTCACAGGGGTGAACCCCAAGATCATGTGCTCAGCCTATTGATTTATTGATCCTCGTTGCTTGCAGGAATATCAGAAATTCTCCAAATGGGGAAGTTGAATATTTTCTCCTCTCTTCCTAGTCCCCCAAGGGGACTTAGCAAATACTTCTTTATGCTCTCCCCAAATTACTCTGGAATATATCCAAGCGCCACGCTAACCCAAACAAACCAAAGCCTTATTCAAGATTCCATGTACTTATGGTGTTTAACTAAATTGACCATTAAATTAGGTAATGCATTACCCAAAGCATAAATTTTGCACAAAAGGAACATCTCTCCTTTTGGTCTCATAAAGAAGTTGAAGTTTTAAAATATGGGCTGTATCATCCTTTACCCTGTATTCTTATCTACCCCAGTCCTTTCCAGATCAGCTTCAGTCATTTGACTAGTCAAAGTTTAATCCCTTTTTCAACTTTTTGAACAGTTTCTGTATGGGTTAGTGCTGAGTTTTATAGCTTCAAACTATAAAATTATCTGAGTCTCAGGTGCCACATAAATACCCACCATTTCTAAGAATGACCTGGTTATACAGAAATAGCTCAGCATCTCAGAATTTAGAAATAATAGTTACAACTCCTGAATATATGTGACTGCTATAAGAGCTTACAATGTAGGACTCTTTATAATAGGCCACTATGGGTAACTTTGATCTTCAACCCAATTCTTTTAATTTTCTGTAGTTTTTGCAAAAATGGGGTGTATTTTATTGTGCAAATACAGCATAGTTAAATTTTTAAAAGCTGATTTCCCTTTTATCTTGGTATTAAGAAGAGTTTGCTTAGGTGAGCTATATGCTTTTCATAATTTGGAAAGTCTATTTCAGGTTGTAAAGACTGATTTTTAAATCTAAGGAGATAGATACACTTGCTTTAATCCGATGTTTTCAAATGACAAAATTATGCATCATGCATTTTAAACCTGAATTGGTGGTATCACTATGCACATGTAAACCTGAATTGACAGTATTGCTAGCATTTATGTCATATAGATTTGGTCTGCATTCAATCAGCTAAATCAAATTAAATAATATACTCATTTTTTCCAGCACACTTAGTGACTAGCAAACACTTAGTGTTGGATAAGCAATCTATCACAGACTTAATAAAATACCTAAAGGCATTAGGCATTTCTGGAGTGGCTTGTACTGTATATTTTGATTGACCTCCTAGTAATAATCTAGTGACCACTGCCTACCTCTAATATTATGTGGTTTTCTGTGTAAAAGAGATATTTAGAAAGTGTCAGTAGCATGAGTGATATTTTCTCAGTAGCATACAATGACAGAATAACAAGTGAATGTAGCAGTGAGGTACAAAGATAGTTTGTAATAGTCTAGCCTAGTTCAATGCCCTGTGAAATTAATTCTCAACACTGAATATATTTAAGAAAGATGTGCTTATCTAAGTATGCTTAAACCTGCCCTCAGAACCTCACAGTACTTTCTATTAAAAATTCAGGATTTCAAATTAGTTTCTCAAGTACTCTAAAATTTTATTCATTAAAAAATAAGTGCTCTTTTAACCTAATGACATTTCAGTGGATATATTTAGTCTTATTTTTTAAGTAGTGGTATTTCTAAAATTGTTTTATTATTACTGTTCAAAATATTTTCTAATTCTGCTAGTGCTTTATTTAAATCCATGGGTTATGTAAAATAATATTGTTTAATTTTTGATTATTCATAAATTTTTCTAGGCAAACTATTTTTATGATTGAATTGAATTGAATTATCTGTGGGCCACAGAAAACAGTCTGTATCATTTCACTATGTTTTTCTTTTTCTGTTTGAGAATTACTTTATGACCCAGCAAAATTTGCTTCATGCATGTTTCATATGTATTTTAAAATAATGTATATTCTACAAATGCTTAATAAAATATTTAAGGAATATCAATAAGATCAATTTCATTGATAGAATTCTTCGAATCTATATTAATACTGAGTTGTGATTTTTTGTTGTCACTTTTCAATTTCTGAGAAAGAGAGTTCATTTTTCCACATATGATGGTGGATTTTCTGCCAATTTTTGTTTTATTTTGAAACTCAGTTACTGGATGCATAAATATTTGTGTTTATTATGTTCCTTGATAAAATTCCCCTTTTATCATAATAAAATAACTGTTTTCTCCACTAGTATTGTGTCCTATGACCTAAGGTCTGCCTTTTCTGTTTTTGATATTGTTATAGTAAGTTTCTTGTTTCTAAATTTAGCATGTTATATCTTTTTTCTTTTTCCCCCCTCAACCAGACTTTATATTTACAGTGTGTCTATTGTGAACAGAATATTTCTGATTCTTATAGGACGAGAAATGCCCTAATGTTTATAAATCTCACCCATAACTTCTCTCAAGTGCTATATCCTCTCCAATTTCTAGATTTTTTGCTTTACTCTCCAGTGACTTCAAACAAAATTTCCCCAATAGCCTTTGTGAATTTTGTCTGTAGGATGTTGTATCTAAGTTACTTAGTTATTAATGAATCAATTGTTCTATCCTTTTTGATTAATAAAACTAAATTTATTCATATTTAAAATTTTTATTGCAAGTATCTAACAGAATAAAAAGTACAGAACAGATTTGTAGAGTTCTAATATATTAATACAAAATACATATAATACAACTTACAGGCAAAGAAAGATGGAAGGGGAAAAATAAGACTGTTGTTGAGGTCTGCATTCAGAAATAGATATGATTCATATTATAGTATATTCTACTACCAATACTGCCATCCCAATATGCCAAAAAAG
This sequence comes from Tamandua tetradactyla, assembly GCF_023851605.1. Taxonomy (NCBI): domain Eukaryota; kingdom Metazoa; phylum Chordata; class Mammalia; order Pilosa; family Myrmecophagidae; genus Tamandua; species Tamandua tetradactyla. Next base: position 151,124,951 of record NC_135330.1, read on the forward strand.
CTGAAACCATTTCAAACATAACTCAGGAGGAAGATGATAATTCCTAGGACACTTATCATACATCTCAAAGTCTATGGGGGAGCATATAGCATGTAGGTTTTTCCAAAAGAAAGAAATAGAGAATATTAAGTTTAAATTAAGAACTATGAAAGTATAGGGTGCTTATAAAAGTGGCTCACTCATTATTGCTATTTATGCTATTCAATTCTTAAAATTTGGTTTTAAAAGTAGGCACTGAGTTATGTTATTATTATAAGGTGGGCAAAACTGTTCCTCCCATCATGAAAAGTGATATTTTGTTCCTGAAATTTTTGAAATGAGATGATAAGAATACTTTGGTTTGGACTGAAATGAGAGGCTTTTAATAGAAATTTTAGAATTGGAGTGCTCCACGTTTAGGTTTTATCATCTAACATGTCAACGATCAGAAAGCCTGACTAAAAGAAACCAAATGAAAAACCAACCCACTCAGCATTAACACACACCTCTTTTCTTCTAATAGAATTTTACTTTAAATATAGTGAAAAGAAAAAAAAAAGCTTAAGAGCTTAAAACAAGTCAAACACCTACTCTACACAGATCAAGCCTTCACATATGCCAATGAAGTAATCCAGAGCTCAGAGTGAACTGTGCAGCTTTTCAATGCAGTCACCAAACAGTCATATAACAGAAACAAAAGTCAATTACATCCACGCTAGGCAAGTCCTCTAAGAAGTGTTCCTCTAAGAAGGATTAACCATTGTTTTGCGCCATCTTGAAGACTTGCACACTTTAACTTTCAGCCATTAAATTATTTAACGCACACTTTATTTTATTGCACACTTTGATTTTCAGACATTTCTAATAGTCTGTGTTATCTACCATATAGCAATGCTTTGGTACTATTCAGTTACGATCACTTATCCTGAAGCTTTGCCATTTCCCAAAGAGGGGTTTTGGCTCTGCTTTAGAAGTTTCATATAAATTAAAATATTTGCCAAATATTAATATATAAGGAAGAGAGACAGAATGCAACATATACAACCATAGCTCCTCTCTGTATATTTAGTAATTACTTTTTCTTTCATCATATTTGCACCAGAAAGCTTAGTTTGCCCAGCTTAATATTTCAGTATTACAGACTTGAATCACCATATCCTTGACAAGACATTAATATTTCAAAATTATTAGGGATAAGTCCATATAATTGAATTTGACAAATATACTATCAGGAGGGAAAACAAGTTTGACCAGCCATCTTAAAAACTGCCCCAACCACTGCTTGTCAATATAAAAAAGACTAAAACTGCATGTGGTTTATTGTATAGCAAATCCCATCTCTTTCCCCTGAGAGTCCCTCAATTTCATTTATTACAAAGGGATTTTTAGAAAAGAATTGAAGAACACTTTATAGAAGCATTCAGTTTTTCTGTGAAATACTCAGCATCTTAAATATTATATATACTTCTCTTTTTTCTTTAGTAAGTTAGACACCGGCTTCAAATTTGTGAAACTGGAGTGGGAGGTCGTAACACATTCAAAACCATTCTAGAAATTGTCTTTTAGCAGAATAGCAAGTATCCAAATTAAATAGGAAGATCACTTTGTTACTTTGTCATATTTCCAAAATTAATTTTTGTTGTTGTTCCCCTTCTCCAAAGACCTCAGTCTGCTCTCTTGAGTGGGTAGAGGTTCTGCCTCTGCTCCCCCGTTTCTCAGCAGCTGCTTGCTCATTGCTGCAGCAAGGCATAAATAGATGTGGGTCAATGAGAACTCCCCCAAAACGGCCTTTAAAAAATAATCCCACAACGTATTTCCTGCCTTTTCCAGTATGTGAGATCTAAAAAGGAAAAAAAAAAAAAAAAAAACAGGTGTTTTTTAAAAGCCAGAAGCCATCATGATATCTGAGCCATCATCTGACTGGTTACTGTAACTAGGAGATTGGGCTGGGGAGGCCCTCCAAGTGGTATGGTGAGCATTCTTTTTGCAGTTTACTGATCTGGTTGCTTTTTTATCCTGTTTCCAGACAGAGTTTTCACTTTCTTTGGTTACAGAGTAATGTTTAGACTGGGTCCTGCCCTTCCATTTACCACATGATCCCAGTATTTTTGTTTGCTTGTTTTTTATCCTGCTGGAGGCTTCTTCCATCTTTACACAAACGGGACACAGGTGCTGCAGATACCTCCTCAAGAGTCTCATGCGACCCAAAGCAGCTCTGGAAGTCCTTTACATAGTGTTTAGTGTCAGTGAATTGGGAACTGGAGGGCTCATCCCTGACAATACTGCAGCCCTCTATACTTCAGTACATCTTTGGCTTGTGAACAACAAACATCATTACTTGGCAGCAGTGTTCCAAAAGCAGCAGCTCCACATGCAAACACGTTCCCCAGGTGCAATGCACGCCAGGCCAGCCTCCCTCTGGTCCCTCTCTCATCTTCAACTGCCTTGTGGGGAAAGAGTGTCCGTGATTTCTTTTCCTGAGTAATGGCATACCTGTCTTGGATGATTATCTGTCATTCTTTATAAAAGCATATATGTAGGATACAGAGAATTCCTAAAAGATATTTCACAGTGTATTTTGAGTAAATATGTTCACGTTCCCACTTTTGTTTTATATTATTTACAAATAAAGTTTATTAAAATTTGATCTTGTAGCATGAAGATCTCATGTCAAATTCTCTACATATGCATAAAATAATATTTTTAAATGCATCCTGGTTAGTTCTACAAAGTGGACTTTATGGCAATTTCTCAAATAATTAGCAATATACATTTAATTTTCCCACAAACCATTGAAATAAATGTGTCTCCAAAGATTACATTAATATTTGCATTTTACCTCAACCAGATAAATATCTTAGTTGTAAATTATCATGTAAAAATAAATTACAAAAAAAAAAAAGTAAATCACAGGCAACTTTGGAAAGTACTTTGGTAGATTCACAAAAAGACACAAATAAATATAATAAATGGCACAGCAATATTTAACTTCTAGGTATGTATCCTAGAAAAATGAAAATATATGTCTACAAAATGATTTGTATCTTAATGTCCCCAGTAGCTTATTCAAATAGCCAAAAACTAGGAATAGCCTAAATGTCCATAGCATTTATGACATCAAATAAAAAAAAATGGAAGGATTCAAAATGGTATATTGATAAAATAGCATACTATTTAGCTTTGAAAGGGGGCAAATTACTGACAGACTACATCATGGATGAATGTCATCTCCATTAGGCTCAATGAAAGAAGTCAAATGCAAGGCAACACACACTGTATGGTTCTACTTACATTAGATATCCATAAAAGGCAATTTTTTTTAGATAGAAAATAGTTTATTGGGTACCTAAACTGGGAGTAAAATTGGAAACATTACAAATGGGCATGATTCATTTTATTGGATAGAAGAATGTTTAAAACTCATTTATGGTTACGTTGCAGCATTCAGTCTTGTTACTAAAAATCACTTGAAATGGGTGAATTCATGAAATATAAAATATTCCTCATTAAAACTAATAAAAAAGAAGTTAAGTGGAATGCAAATTTTTCATTAAATAAAACAACTAATCAAAATAAATTGGACAATCAATGACCCTTTTATATCATTGCAACTTGGCAATGATATTTAAAAGGACGATTTTATACTTGCATAGAGTTTATCAGAATGTATGCACATCTATTTGATGATGGGCAAAAAGAGTATTGCTAAATATAGATATGACTTTCTGGATAAGCAAGTAAGACGACCCAAACTGCATCCTAACCCCTTGAAGGAATATTTAAAAATTGCTAAGCCTATTGGGAAATTAAATAGCCTCATTTAGTTTTCATCTTTTTTCTTGTTTCATGCCAAATCTCTAATGAAAGTGCTAAAGAGCAATGAAATGGCCAAAGGCAAGAAGCCAGAGATAAAAAGGAAAGAATTAAAGAGCCAAATAAGCAACCTTTAAATAACTAAGAGTTGATTGATTGAGTCAACCCATTTAGACAATTTTCTTAATAGCTCCACTTACTAAAATTTATTGGTGGTTTTGCCAGCTACTCTGAAATAGCTGTGATTCAGAAACAATATGAGTAGTGTTTAAGCGTAGAGGATGGAGAGCCAGACAATCTCGATTTAAATAAATGTTCCCTGTATTCTGATCTTTGCAGCATTTCTCAGGGTCTGGCCTAATTCATACTGATGTGTGGACTTAATGACTTCATACATGTATCACTAAACCCAATATCCATTGCATTGTATTTACTCAAAAGACAACTGTGTGATAAATAAATAAATTAATGTATAGTAGCTGTTGTTAATATTTTATAAAAAATCATTCAAGAGGAAATAGGAGTATACCACATATATTAAAGTTCAATATAATGATGGAAAAGCAGTGAATGTTGTCTATTCAAGAAGTTGTTCAATTTTTGGAAAAAAAGCTTAGTGATTGACTGCTTGGCCAGTAGGACTGACCAGTATAGCACAAATACATGAATAAGCTGATCTACAGGTCTAGGATTTTCATGATTCTTTTTCTATTTAAAATAAAATATAAGAAATGATATATAATTACTGGATTATCAAAGCTAATAATAGAACAGTAAACCCCTTCATCAGGAAAGCATGCATACAAATACACCTTTGAAATTATTCTCCTTATATTATAAATCAAAATTATTCATTTAGCAACTGCTTACCTTCTAGACAGGTATTCTACATCAAGTTTTCTGATGAGGCATAGATTATACATGCAAATCATTCCATGCTTTGGGGAAACGCCCTCTTTACTAAGGGAGACAATTCAATAAATAAAAAAGATTAGGAGAAATTGTGATGCCTTCTTAGGATAGAGAAATGTATACAAAGCAATGGCAGGAATAAAGAAGGGTATAAAATAGCCTTATAAGGAAAAATTGATTTCTCTGGGACAGAGGTCACCATAGTTTTCTGTATTTATTTTCTAGGAATGCTGTTACGAAATACCACAAATTAGGTGATCTGAAAAAAAAAATTCTCTCCCATTTCTGGAGACTAAAATTCTGAAAGGAAGGTTCATGCTAGGTCATGCTTCCTCAGACTATTCAGGGTAAGATTCTTCCTTCGCCTCTTCCTAGTTTCTTCTGACCCCAGGCATTCCTCGGTTTATGGATGGCATAACTCCAATCTCTGCCTCTTTCATCACAGGAACTTCTTTCCCCCATGTGTCTCCATCTTCACGTGGTGTCCTCTTCTGTGTCTGCTTCCCTTCTCTACTTATAAGGACACTGGTCCTATTGGATTAAGGCCAACTCTAATTCAGAAAGATCTCATTGCAACTTGATGAGGTTGCATAGATCTTATTTCCACATAAGGGCCCATTCAAAAGTACCTAAAATTAGGACTGCAACATACCTTATTTTGGTGTGTTTATGGGGAGGGTAGGACAGAATTAAACCCAGAACAGGCCAGAAAGAAAATGTTTTAGGCATTTCAGGACAAGCAGTCAGTGCCCTAAGCTATTTAATTTTGCTTTTATAGCACTAAAACAGCCATAAACAATATGGAAACAAAAATCATAAGGTGGATGTGATGGTATACTAATAAATCTTTATCAACATAAATAGAAATAGATGCCCTGAGTGCCATACGTGGTTGGTTCTTCTAAGAAGTTACTTGAGGGACACATTAAGCATGTGAGAAAAAACTGGTTGGAAAAATGACATGCCTAAGAAGTTTAAACTTACCTCAGATGGAAATGAAGGTGTCTGAAGTTAATGAAGGCAGTAAATGTATTTACGTATAGAAGGAAATAATTAGATTACATTATCTTTTTAAAACAGAAAAATATATTTTAACAGGATTTTAAACTAAGTCTATGATTTAGTTTTTAGAAACGCCTAACTTTTCCATTTCGCTCTCCTTCGGGAGTTGGTTGTTTCAATCAAATACATAAATTATTTGGAGTGTACATAGTAAAATCTCATAACTTTTGTTATTGTTATTATTATTAGTTATTTTAAGCTTATTGAGGTGTAAGAAAATCTCCCTGTTAAATAGGTAGAAATTAATATGAATTAACAATTATCTTAAAGTGCTGAAATTTCGATTCATTATGTTAGGAGCTGGATTGAATAGGTTAAAAAATTCAGTAATTCTGATGTTCATAAGTCTCCTGGGAATTCATAATTGATAAAACCTAAAGGTCAGGTTTAAAAATTGTGCATTTTAATTAAAAGTTTCTGGATTCAGAAATTGCTTGAAACTGTTTTTCAAAGCAACAAGTGACACATGCATAATTAAGTATAGTTGCTTTTACAGTTAGGTATAGCACAATGTTGCTCTTAGCAATGTATCTTAATTAAAAAAAAATAGTGAGGATAGAAGTTCAGCATGAAAATAATTACCCTAATATTGAGTCACTGTGCTATAAGAACAAAACTAAGTCTGCACCAGGTAGGAGGTTTAACAGTTAAAGCCAAGAAAAATTATATGTCAATTTCTGTCTTATACCCAGGGCATAGATAATAGCCTTAGTTTACATTAGGTGGTAATAAACTAATATAATTAAGTTTCATGCTAATTGTGCTTAAGTGATAATAAGTTCCACCTTGCAAATAAGATGCCAATGCTGTAACAGGGAAATACTCTGAAAGGAAGTTAAATACTCAGCATAACATTGTCCAATTAAAACATAATGCAAGGCACTTAAAAGTAATTTTAAACTTTCCTTTAGCTACATTAAAAATATAAAAATGAGTAGAATATTAATTTCAAATGATATTTTATTTATCCCATTATTTCCAAATTTTTCCAACAAGTAATCAATACGAAAAGATCAATGAGATATTTAACTTTTTTCGTGGTAAGTTTTCAAATAGAGTACGTATTTTACACTTAGATGACAGCTCAATTTGGATAAGGTACATTTAGTATTCATATTTGGCTTATATGGCTGCATTGAACTGCACAGGTTTTCAGTCTGTGCTGGTTTAAACGGATGTATGCCCCCCTAGAAAAGCCATGTTTTAATCAAAATCCCATTTCATAAAGGTAGAATAATCCCTATTCAATACTGTATGTTTGAAACTGTAATCAGATCATTTTGCTGGATGATAGCCAAGAGTCATTAAACTGGATTAGGTGATGACGTCTCCACCCATTTGGGTGGATTGTGATTGGTTTAATGGAGCCCTATAAAAGAGGAAACATTTTGGAGAATAGGAGATTCAGAGAGAGCAGCACCATGAAGCAGAGAGTCCATCAGCCAGCAACCTTTGGAGATGAAGAAGGAAAATGTCTCCCTGGGAGCTTCATAAAGCAGGAAGCCTGGAGAGAAAGCTAGCAGATGATGCCATGCTCACCATGTGCCCTTCCAGCCGAGAGAGAAGCCTGACTGGTTCGCCATGTGCCTTCTCACTTGAGAGAGAGAAACCCTGAACTTCATCAGCCTTCTTGAACCAGGGTATCTTTCCCTGGATGGATGTCTTAGATGGTACATTTCTAAAGACTTGTTTTAATTGGGACATTTTCTCAGCCTTAGAACTGTAAACTTGCAATTTATTAAATTCCCCTTGTTAAAAGCCATTCCATTTCTGGTATATTGCATTCCGGCAGCTAGCAAACTAGAACACAGTTCTGACGCCATTTTTGAAGCTAAGTCAATTTGAGCAAGCTGCAAAAACTCTCTAAGAGTTATTTTACTTAACTCTAAACTGAGCATAAACAGTTTATTTATGTTTATGAACTTCATTGAGTTCATATGAGGATAAAATATAACCCATATAAAGTGCCTGCCCTTTAAAAGGTTAGCTGTTATAATTATTATTGGTGAAAAGATCAAGTCTATATGCTATGATTCGTTCATGGGAGAAATATAACTTCCATTATTCTGTATCTGATCTTTAATTTCCCCAAAGTCCTTATGTCCAAAGTAACATCAGAAAATGAGTCCAGGAGAGCATAACATTATTAAATTAGAGTAAAATTCTCTATTTTGCCTTAAAGCAGTCTCTTTTTTCAGAGTGAATCATATATAATTTTTCTTTCTAATTGAGATACTTTTGAAATGAAAGGGACATATCCATAATTGCAATGGCTCATAGATGCTAAAGTGTGCTGTGCCAGGAAATCATACACTAATTGCTATCTTGCTTTTAAGTAAACTCAGGGTGTTCTTGTAAATATTTAGTCTTTCTGGATTTCTGTCCATCATAATGTTATTCCATCCCTTTGCCTACTTCAAGTTTGCGGGAAAAACTACCTTCTTCATGGAATTGAGGTGAGTCTGTTAGAACTACTATCCCTCTGCAGAGGAGTGTCCTAGAGTCAACTCAGAACATCACCACTATCTTTGATGACTCCAGTGATGAAGTATGTTCCAGTGGTAAATTCACAAGCATGAACAAAGTGTGGCAAATGTTCCAGAGTAGACTGTGTTCATCTTTCCCCAATGATTAGACCTTCTACCTCAAGTCTGTTTGGGAATATGAATCCTCTAAGTTATGGCATCATCCAAATGGCCCATGGTTTGGCTCTGTCTTTTTTTGTTTATTTTAATAATCTATTTTATTTAACTCATTATATCTGAAACATCATTTCAACATGTAATAATATAAAAGATTAATGAAATGTTTACCATTTTTCTCATACAAAGTCTTTGCAATCCATGGATAACTCAATTTGGATTAGCCACATTGCATGTGTTCAGTAGCCCCTTGTGGTTTGCAGCTACTGTATTGGACAGCACAACTTTAGAAAACCACAACTAAAGACTTGGATTCTGTTGCCTTGACTTTCCCACTTATTCACAGTATCCCAAACCCCCAGGGCACCTAAGGCTTTGACACAGAAATAAATTGAAAGCCACTGTAACAGTAAAATCACATCATGGATAGGGTGACTTTCATGTAGAATGACCAAGGAGCACTTGGCTCTGTCTTAAAGGTAATTTTACTCCATTCAATGCAAAAAGTACATTGGTTATCTACATGACTCAATAAGATCAGAGGATATTTGCCTCTGATCAGTAAGCAGAGAATGGGTAACAGGACTGTTTTAGGTTCTTTCTCTGACAAAAACTCAGTATATCACATAATATAGCAGCTCCATGTTTCCTGCAGCTTTCTTTAAGGATCTTGGAATTTTTCCTGGGTTGCATAATTGAAAAAATATATATATCATATGCTACATTATGGGTTTCTACCTGTTGTTTCTAATAACACTGCCCGAAGCTTTCTACCACAAGCTGTGAACTAGGTTCTAGGACATTTATGTACGACTATTTGACTTTTACTTCCTTATGCTCCACCCAGGAGGCAGCATGAGAAGTCTGTAATCCCCATTTCCTATCTAGGAGGAACTCCCTTCGCATCGCCCCTTCCTTCCATAATAAACTATATTTTAAACAGAAAGTTTTAAGTTCAGTCCACCAAGCTTTGTTCTTGGCATATGAAAGGGCAAATTACATTTAGAAATTCCCTTTATATTTCTCAAAATAAACCTTGCTTGTAAGGCTATTTTCTAATAGAGATTTTAAAGCTTGATTTAATCAAAGTTAAACAAAAAAAAATTATGTCTTCTAGGTAATAAATACTAAGTTTACCTTTAACTAATAAATTCTATTGATTCAATGGGTATGGAATTATAACAAAATACATAGGGAACTAAATAATCATTGGGTTACTATACCAAAATGTTGTGCCCATAGAAATTATTACTAAGATTTATATTTAATCAGAATGTGTATTTTATTAGCTTCTTTAAGGTTTAAAAAGTAAGGAATCAAGATTTATTATCATTGTATTCAAATATTTTGTAGTTATTATTAATGTATGAGTATGGATTAATGCACAGAAATGAAAAAAATTCAAAATAATAATACAGGAAAGGAATCATTTCATTTTTTCTTAATTTAAGCACTATGATATTGGCAAGAAAGTTTATTGAAAGGTCTTTTAAGAGGTTTTTATAGAACCATTAATGTAAAATCAGTGCATTTTAATTTAATGAAGGGAAAAGGAGAAAAACATATAAACATTTCACCTATCAAGTTCAAAAGATGGGAAGTGAGTTTTATTTTTTCCTAACAAATTTCATAAAGATAAAACTATCATATGTATATATGAACATATATACAAAATTGAACAATTAGAATGACTATAATTTTGCTTTTTTTCTCACTTAATATTTTATCAAAGGCTCTTTACCAAGTCATAAGAGAGATTTGTATCATTTAATTACTTCATTTTTTCATCACAAAGTAAAGCATGATTTTTAAAAATAATTTAGTTTAGAATGGTGTCCAACTAAGGATTAAAATCATATTTTTCTAACAGGCAAATTCGTTAGATTTATAGCAGTTAAAATGCATTTTTGTTAACATACTTTACATTATCTTCCTATTTATATGTATGTATATGGATCAATAAATAGATGATAGATAAATATGCATATGCCTTTTGTAGGAAGTAGATCATGTGTAGTAAAAGTTATAATTTTTTTATGTAGAATTAAGTTCATATTCATACAATTTGAGTTACAGAATATACACAGTTTGCCATCTTTCTTTTTAGGTGATATATATTAGAGATCCTCCTGATAAAATGCATAATTCTATCTCTTCCCATGTAAAATTCACATAGAATACATTGTGTAGATATTACTATCTTAATTAGATATTTTTAAAATGTACATAATTTATTTTCTGATTTTGGCTATTGTCAAGCAAAATTGAAGTAAAAGTCATTTTGCATACTCGAGCACTTGTATGTGTAACAAACATAATTCTAATGACAGAAAGTAAATTTTAGGAGGTTTTCTTTTAATTTTCATAAATAAAGGCAATTATCTTTTGAAGAGATTATGTGCATTTCCACTTCCCTAAATAGCAGGTTATTTCTTTATTTTTCTGGTGCTTTAACTTGTCGTCTGTCTTTTAAAAATGTATCTAATTGGCAGACCAAATAGTGACAGAGAAATACTGATATCCTCAGAATGGTTCCTCTTGTCCAAATGTTATTAAAATAATTTTCCACTGAGCTTGTTCTTTAGTAAGCATCTACGGAAGGCACAAGTACTTAACATTCTGAGGCTGTTCAGAGATGTCACTCAGCTGCCTATTCCCAAGCCCTTCTTATTACCCTCTTTACAATCGCATATATTCACAGTCCCTGACCATCAGGCAAAGTCATCCGTCACTGTCCACGACCCAGTGCTGGGCCACACATCAGTCTTCTTATCTTCTGGTGAAAATAGAAACTAGGACTTCAGTGCGCTGAAAGGATCGCCCCTCCCCCCGTTCTTAGGGCCAGCCATGAGTAGGGATATAATGCTGTTTTTGGTTGTTGTGAATGAAATGTGCAGAACTATATGAAAACAAGCCTGAATTAATTTATTTCTCTGGTCACAGTATGTCCTCAAAAAGGCACTGTGTGGAGTGGGAGGTAGGAGGTCATGGAGTAGGAACAGGAGACATGGTCATCTTAACCACTTGTTCAGACAACTTACTTGTTCCTTCAGGAAAATTCTCATTTTATTCAGTATGCACCATTTCCACTTGATGATGGAATGCTGCTGCTTTACATGCCCAACCTTATGGCATAGAGAGCCAGAGAAATCTCAGTCACAATCACAAGTTAAGAATCTATTAAGGCACAGTAGCAAGCTTGAAACTATTTCTCAAAGTGAGACTATTTATTTGCTAAGAATGGCAAATGTTTAGCTCCATCCCCCAAAGATCTGTGCTGGTTTCATTCATCATGACCTTCCAAAAGCTTCAAATATCAATTTTATTTGACTCAGATGTTGCAAGCATCACTGCATTTCCTTAGTTATATGGTCCTCATGGCAGAGGAGCTTGTATGACAGTAAGATTCTTTTCTTTCTCTGCACTTCTCTCAAAACTGAAAGTTTTCTCAATGAGGTAGATGTTGCTTTCAAATACCAAAAAGCCCACTTGCTGTTGTGCCTTTTTTTTCTTAGTGGTAGGAAGTGCAAGAAGCAGAAATGTGCTCTTCTCCTCTGACCAGATATCTCAATGCTGAGATCACCACTACAAATGCAGTAATTTTAAGGAGGTAAGAAATTCCTGAATTCTTAGGAAGTTTATTTACCACCTTCTGGCATGCATGTGCTTTACCAAGAAGTAGATGTGTTGCCATTCCCTGCCCACCACCTCCAAATAACATAATACCAATTTCACGGACTAATATAATATTTTGTATGATTGAGAAGCCATTGAGTTTCAACAGACTAGATTATGATTGATGGGTATATCCTGAGAATGGCCATTCAGGTAAATACTTTGTCCTGCCAGGTAGATATTAACTGCCTTCGGTAGTCTTTGCCAGCAGATTCTGATTAGTAGCTGCTCATCAGCTTCAGTGGGGCTCTTTAATTTATACCAATATATCTGAAACAACAGATTTGGAGTCCCTACTTAATTCAGTGTATTAAAATCCAGAGGACCATACTGATTTCATCTATTATCATTCCTTTCTCACAAAAGCATGTGAGCAGGTGCATGTTTTTAAGATTCAGGTATGATCAGTTCATACTTTTTTCAGTATGCTGACTGAATGCAGATAATGAGAAGGATAAGGAGCAAAAAAATGACCTCTTATCTATATGGAGGAAAGAACCTACTTTTAGTCTACTTTTTCATAAAACTACCTAATATACTTAGGTACCATCATTATTGCTTGGTGGAAAGGGCTAATCATAGGGGAGATGCTTGGGGTGTGTGTGTGTGTGTATGTGTGTGTTGGGAGGTGAGCATGAATATCAGGAGGAGGTGATGATAAGCATAGAGTGTTAGCAGCCCAGACGGAAGATTGGCATGCTTAGACCTTAGGTGGTGAGATAGAGAGTGATACGAGCGATATCAGACCGACAGGCAAGGAACCAGAAGTGTAGTGCCTTGTAGCCAACAGAAGGGGCTTTGGATTTTAATTTAAATGTGGAAGGAAGTTGATATAGGGCTTTAAACAGGGAGTAAACTAGAGCGCATATTTTACATAAAACCTTTTTTTTAATCAGAGAAGTTGTGGGTTTCTAGACCAATTATGCATAAAATAGATGATCCCTATATGCTACCCTATTATCAACATTTTGCATTGGTGTGATATGTTTATTATAACTGATGAAAGCATGTTTTTATAATTTTATAACTAACTATAACCATGGTTTAATTTAAGGTACACCGTGTTGTGTAATTCCATAGATTTCTTTAAAAATGATTCTACTCCCATTTATGAAACCACATCAATATTTAGTATTTACACATTTAACCACATTTATTTAAATATATAATTCAGGGCGGGCCATGGTGGTTCAGGAGCAGAGTTCTCGTAGACCATGCTGGAGACCTGGGTTCATTTCCTGGTGCCCATGAATGTACAAAAACAATGCCATAAATACATAATTCAGTGCTGTTAATTACATTTACAATGTTATGCTACCATCACCACCATCCAGTACCAAAATTGTTCCATCTTTCCAGAGGGTAACCCTGTACATTTTTAGTCTTAACTCCTTATGTTTTACATGTTTCTTTCTTTTTATTAGAGAAGTTGTGGGTTTACAGAGCAATCTTACATAAAACGCAGGATTCCCATATATCATCCCACTAGTGATACCTTGTATTGATGTGGAACACTTATTACAATTGATGATAGCACATTTTTAGAATTGTATTATTAATTAAAGCCAAACACGGTAGCTCAAGATTAGCCCTGCTCCACGGAAAAGTTAGAAAAGGGACAGGAGGGTGACTGAGGTGTTGATTTGGCTGACCTGGGAGAGCCTTCTGCATCACATGGGGCAGCCTTGGTTGCAGAGGCCAAGGAACTGAGAGGCAGAAAGCTGGAGTCTGGCACAGAGACACAAAGCCACAGAGCCCATAAGAGTGCACAGACAGGAGCCTGTGACTAGGAAGGAAGCCCGACCGCATCCCTTGGGTGCGCTACCATCAACAACACAGCCCTATGACCAGCGACTCACCCCACATCCCATGCACCTGAACCCCGTCACCTGTTCCCATTCCCTGAACTCCAGGCTCCCCCACCCCACCAGTGCCCAATACACATACCTGGCCCACATCCCCACCGCAAGGGCAGCAAAACTCACCTCTCGTGCACCACTCCCAAGCACTGCCTCCCCCTCCCTGTTCCCTGCAGACTATTGCCAGCAAATAAAGGATGCAGGCACTAGCTTCCATACCTAGGCTACCCCTGCCCAACCACCTATAGTGTCACACAGCCTCACTCCGCTCTGCCTGAGCTCTGCACATCCATTTACAGCACTCCCAGGCCCACACATGTGCATGGGCCCCCAATCACATCACTCAGCTCTGGGAATACCATAAAACCATGCATGCACACAGCCCTCAGCCACACTTTCCCCCTCTGAGAAAATGCTAACCTGTTCAGCCGGGTCACATCTGCCCCCAATCTATGAAGGCAAAACACAGACCAGCTGCTACAGCTCTACACATGCACGCAAAAGGCCCCATGCCTTAGACCAGTGCATACCAGGGTTACACCCCTCCAACAGGTGCACTCACACAATAGCATCCTCTCTGGCCACTGGAAAAACATGTTCACAAGCATCAGTGTAACATTCCCAACCTGTGCCCCATACCTGCCCTGAAAAATCACCATACTGAGTGTCCCACCCCTTGCCCTGCTCCCTGCTGTACAACCATCCCTCAAACATCCTGTAAGGCCTTAGACTGCTGAACAAAATCAACACCCAAAGTAAATCAATCAAGATATTTACATGCCATGAACACAGCAAAGATCATAAGCATATCACAATGCAGGCTGATATAGCCCTGTCTAATGACCAAATTAAAACACCAGAGGAGGCACAGATGTTGGAGCAACTAATCAAAGATATTTATACAACTCTACTTAATAAAGTCAGTGGGATGTCTAATGACATAAAGATCAAGAAGACAGTAGAAGAGCATAAATAGGAATTTGAAAAATAAATAGAAAAATAGCAGATATCACAGAGATGAAAGACCTGTTGACCAAATAAAAAACATACTAGAGGCATACAACACCAGATTTGAAGAGACAGAACAAAGAAAAAGTGATATAGAGGACAGGATAATTGACTTTAAAGACTCAAAACTGCAAATGGCAAAAAGATGGAAAAAATTGAATGGGCACTCAGGGAAATGATAGACAAAATAAAGCACATGAGTATAAGAATTATTGGTGTCCCAGAAGGAGAAGAGAGGAGTAAAGGACTAGGAAGAGTAGTTGAGGATATAATGGGGGAAAACTGTCCAAACCTCATAAAGAACAATATCAAGTCAAAGAAGCCCAATGAACTCCAAACAGAATAAATCCTTCCCCAAGGCACATACTCATTAGTATGTCAAATGTTGAAGAGAAGCAGAAAATTCTGAAAGTGACAAGAGAAAAACAATCTATTGCATACAAAGGAAATAAAATAAGACTGAGTTCAGACTACTCAACTAGCACCCTGGAGTCAAGAAGACAGTGGTATAATATATTTAAGATCCTGAAAGAGAAAGAATTCCAGCCAAGAATTCTGTACCCAGCCAAATTGTCCTTCAAAATTGAGAAGAGATTAAAGTTTTCACAGACAAAGAAGTCCTGAAAGAATTCATCAACAAGAGACTGGCCCTACAAGAAATACTAAAAGGAGTTCTGCCAGCTGAAAAAAACACACACACACACACACACACACACACACACACACAGGAAAGGGAGGTCTGGAGAAGTACACAGAATTGAAGGGTACCACTAAGGGTAATTTAAAGAATACAAAGAGAAAGAGGGAATAGAATATATAGATATGTCAAATAAAATTTAAAAACTTGGTGGAATCAAGAAACACATTTTCAGTAATAACTTTGAATGTTAACGGACTAAATGTACAAATTAAAAGATACGGATTGATAGAATGGTTTAAGAAACATAATTCAGCTATGTGCTGCTTACAAGAGACTCATTTTAATCACAAATATACAAACAGATTGAAAGTGAAAGGATGGAAAAAGACTTTCCACACAAGTTGCAATGAAAAGAAAGTAGGAGTAGCCAATATTGGACAAAATAGACTACAAATGTAAAGACATCATAAGGGACAAAGTAAGACACTATAGACTAATTAAAGGATCAATCACCAAGAAGAAATAACAATCATATTTATGCTCCCAATCAACAGCTCCAAAGTATATGAGACAGATATTGGCAAAAAAGAAGGGAGCAATAGATGTTTCAACAATAATAGTAGGAGACTTCAATATACCACTCTCCTCTATTGATAGAACAAGCAGACAGAAAATCAACAAGTTAATAGAGAAGTTCAGTAATTGATAAATGAATTAGACCTAACAGACATATATAGGTCATTGCACTCCAAAGCATAGGATTATACATTCTTCTCCAGGATAGGTCATGTGCTGGGGTACAAAATAGGTCTTTATGAATTCAAAAATATTGAAATTATTCACAGCACATTCTTTGATAACTATGGGATGAACTGATCTCAATAACCACCAAAGAATAAGAACATTCACAAATATATGGAGATTAAATAACATACTCTTAAACAACCAGTGGGTCAAAGAAGAAACTCCTAGAGAAATCAGTTGCTATCTGGAAATGATTGAAAATGAGAATACAACTCATCAGAACTTATGGGATATGGCAAAGTTCATCCCATAACTCATCCGTGTTGAGAGGGAAATTTATTGCCCTTAAATGCCTATATTAAAAAAAAAAAAAACAAGAAAGAGCAAAAATCAAGGACTTAACAGCACACCTGGAGGAACTTGAGAAAGAATAGCAAACTAAGCCCGAAACAAATAGGAGAAGAGAAATAACAAAGATTAAAGCAGAGATAAATGAATGGGATAGGAAAAAAGCAATGGAAAGTTGGCTCTTTGAGAAAATAAATAAAATTGATGGGCCAATAGCAAGGCTGACAAAAAAAAGAGAGAGGCTGCAAGTAAACAAAATCAGAAATGAGAAGAGGTGCATTACCACACACCCTGAAGAAAAAAAATCATAAGAGGATACTATGAACAGCTATATACAAACAAACTAGACAACTTATATGAAATGACCAAATACCTGGAGATACACAAACAACCTACACTGACTCAGAAAGAAATAGAAGATCTCAACAAAACAGTAACCGGTAAATAGATTAAAAAATGCCATTCAAAATAGCAACTAAAAGAATTAAGTACTTAGAAATGAATCTAACTATGGATGTAAGGGCTTGCACACAGAGAACTACATAATATTGCTGAAAGAAATCAAATAGGTGGAAAGACATTCCCTGCTAATGGACAGGAAGGCTAAATATAGTTAAGATGTCAATTCTCTCCAAATTGATCTACAGATTCAACACAGTACCAATCCAAATTCCAGCAACATACTTTGAAGATTTGGAAAAGCTAACTACCAAATTCATCTGGAAGGGAAAGAGACCCCAAATAGCTAAAAAAAATCCTAAAAAAAAGGAGAGCGAATGGGAGGATTAACACTCCCTGACTTAAAAACTTATTATAAAGCCACAGTGGACAAAACAGCATGGTACTGGCACAAATATAGATACTTTGACCAATGGAATCAAATTGTGAGTTCAGAAATAGACCACTAAGTCTATGGTCAACTGATTTTTGACAAGGCCCCCAAATCCTCTGAACTGGTAAAAAAAAAATTATTTTCAATCATTGGGCATGGTAGAACTGGATATCAATAGCCAAGAGAATGAAGGAGGACCCCTATTTTACACCCTACACAAAAGTTAGCTCAAAGTGGATCAAACACCTATATAGAAAAACTAGCACCATAAAGCTTCTAGAAGAAAATGTAAGGAAACATCTTCAAGACCAAGTAATAAGAGGTGGCTTCCTAAACGCTGCACCCAAAGCACAAGCATCAAAAGAGAAAATAGATAAATGCGAACTTCTCAAAATCAAATGCTTCTGCACCTCAAAAGACTTTGTCACAAAGATGAAGAGGCAGCCAACTCAGTGGGAGAAAATATTTGGAAGTCACATATCAGACAAAGGTTTGATTTCCTGTATATACAAAGAAATCATACAACTCAACAGCAAAATAACAAACAACCCAATTATAAAGTGAGCTGAAGATATGGAAAGGCATTTTTTCTGAGCAGTAAATACATATGGCTTAAAAGCACATGAAGAGATGCTAATTTTCTCTGGCTATAAGAGAAATGCAGATCAAGGCTACAAGGAGATACCACCTCACACCTATAAGAATGACTGCTATTAAACAAACAGGACACTAAATGCTGGAGAGGATGTAGAGAATCTGGGAAACTATGCACTGCTGGTGGGAATGTATAATGGTGCAACCACTATGGAAACTATTTGGCGGTTCCTAAGGAAACTAAATACCGAGTTGCGCTATGACCCAAAAATAGCACTACTTGGTATATACACAGAAGAGCTCAAAGCAATGACATAAACAGATATTTGTACACCGATGTTCATAGCAGCATTATTCACAATCTCCAAAAAATGGAAACAAACCAAATGCCCGTCAACAGACAGGTGGATCAACAAAATGTGGTATATACCTATGCTGGAATATTATGCAGGACTAAGACAAAATCACATCCCGAAGCACATGAGAAGATGGATGAGCCTTCAAGACATAATGCAGAGTGAAATTAGCAAACACAGAGGGATAGTTATGGTATGATTCCACTTTTATGACCAACATACAGGTATAATAAGAGGTTCATAATACAGAATATAGGGAACCTAGAGATACATAAAAGCTAGAGATGGATGAGCCCTTAACTAATGAGGTTGAACTCCAAGGTAAGGGAATAGATAGGAGTGAAGGTGATTCTCTAGTGGTGCTATAGGTAATATTACCATATGGAAGATGAACAAGATGGAAAGGTGTTGTATAGACCTCAATGTTTCACTGATTCACACTAGAAATATGAATTAGTTCTTGAAAGAATTACTTCAAAGATATGATTCTTGTATAAAGTGTGTTTAAGTCCAGGGTAAAGGGGGAAAACTTCTATTGCATGCTGCAAACTATGTTCAAAAGAAAACCATCAGCACTACCATGGCAACAGCAGAGGTAAATAATGCAGGGAGGGGCAAGAGTTAAGAGGATGGTTAGATTTCCTGTTTGGTGATGGCATATTTATTGGTTTTCTTTCTCTTGGGAACAATGAAATTATCTGAAATTGAGAATGTTGATGGTCTGTGAACTTTGGGCCCTCTACATGATGCTCGATGAATGCAGGTGGCTGAAGTATGCACTGATGGAGAAGTAGATCTGAGAAAAATGGTGTATACTTATGAGTGAATGTTGTGCTGCTACAAAAAGAAACAATATCATGAGACATGCAACAATGTGAATGAATATGTGGTACATTTGGTGAGACAAAATAAGCCAGAAACCAAATAACAACGATGGTATGGTAACCTTTAGAAAATATTTATAAGCAAACACACCTAGATTCCAAGTTTTTAGAGCAGACACATTAACTGCAGAGTGGTGATTATTATTTCTGGATTTTGAGAAGCTGTTTTATATTTACAACCTGGCATTTAGAGATAAGAATGAAGCCGAACAGGTTGGGGTTAAAGCAATTTACAACCTAGGGTAAGGAAGACAGTGTCTTCATTTTAGAACCACACATGCTCCTTGAGACCAATGGAAGAAAGGTTTATTTGCTCTGGAACTAAAATTTCCTGTAGTGCATGATCAGATACAACCTATCTAAATAGCTCATTTGAACAATTAAAACATAGAGAGCACAGAATAAGAAAGAGGTCCTTTAATCCTGTATAGATTTTTGTAATGCCTGGATACATCCTAGAGTTTATTAAGCAGATAATCAAAAAGTATTGGCAAAGTCCCTTGAGGGATGGGAGAAAAATATGGAACTTTTAAACCTTACCACCAGGGAATCCCCTGATACTGTATCAAACTTTAGGGTCATCTAAATCAATAGGCCATGCCCTTGATCAGGAGGCTTACTCTTGTGAAGCTTATCTGGGTAGTGCAGAAACTTAGACTACCTATAGGCATGCCTAAGAGTTACTTCTGGAGGACCTCTTTTGTTGCTCAGATGTGGCCTCAATCTCTCTAAACCCAACTCTGCAAGTGAAATCATTGCCCTCCCTAGTACGTGGAACATGACATACATGGGTCAATGTCTCCCTTGCGATGTGAGAGAATCACTCCCAGGGATGAATCCAGACCTGGCACCATGGGATCAACAATTCTATCCTGACCAAAAAAGGGAAAAGAAGTATAATTAATCAAGTATCAGTGTCAAGAGAGTTCAAATAGAGTTAAGAGGCTACTCTGGAGGTTGCTCTTACACAAGCTTCAGGTACATCTTGCTATCTATTATAACCTGCCAATCCCTTACCAGGACCATTCCAGCCAATCCTAAAGAACACTGTGCTGCTTTGAAATGATGTATGTCTCCTAGAAAAGCCATGTTTTAATCAAAATCCCATTTCATAAAGGTAGAATAATTCCTATTCAATACTGTATGTTTGAAACTGTAATCAGATTATATCCCTGGAGATATGATTTAATCAAGAGTGATTGTTAAACTGGATTAGGTAGAAGCATGTATACACCCATTTGGGTGGGTCTTGATTAGTTTCTGAAGTCCTATAAAAGAGGAAACATTTTGGTGATTGGAGATTCAGAGAGAGGAGAGAATGCTGCAGCACCACGAAGCAGAGAGTCCACGAGCCAGCGACCTTTGGAGATGAAGAAGGAAAATGCCTCCCGGGGAGCTTCATGAAACAGGAAGCCAGGAGAGAAAGCTAGCAGATGACGCCATGTTCACCATGTGCCCTTCCAGCCGAGAGAGGAACCCTGAACTTCATCAGCCTTCATGAACCAAGATATCTTTCCTTGGATGAATGCCTTTGGTTGGACATTTCTATAGACTTGTTTTAATTGGGACATTTCCTCGGCCTTAGATTGTAAACTAGCAACTTACTAAATTTCCCTTTTTAAAAGCCATTCTGTTTCTGGTATATTGCTTTCCAGCAGCTAGCAAACTAGAACAATCACCTAGGACAATATATAAGCCTCCACAAGGGTTTCATGCACTAGAGTAACTTTCCAGAAACCTACCACCTCCAGATGGGTCCCTGGTCCAGAAAATTCTTAAAACCTAGCTCACCCTCTCCAGAACATCAGATAATTCCATCTCCCTACCCCATATTGGTGACGGACCCTTCCAAAATCAAAAATTTAAAATGGCCATAGCCCAAACACCCCTAAAGAGAGGGATGGAAAGATCAAAGGTGATGGTGGAGTCATACAGAGAAGATAGGATTTAACAAATGAATATGAATGCTGAATCACTAAATTGATATCTCTTTGAGTCTCCAGTATTTTAGAGTAGCTAGAAGTAAGAACTTAATATTGTGAAGTTGTAACCCATGTCAAACTATAAAATATGTTCTACAACTAATTGTGGTGCTGTGCTGTGAAATGTATAGCTTTTTTGTATATATGCTATTTTTCACAAATAAAAGAAGGAAAAAAAGTTGATTGTGATGATAAAAACACATTTAAGCCCTCTAGACCCCTATATTCTGGAGCAGCTAGAAGAAAAAATCAGAGATAATGATATGGTAGCCCATGACACACTTTGGGATCTGGCCTGTAACTACTTGTTGAAGAGTGCTTTGAAAACTACTGCCTTTTTATTTCTTTGCTTTTTATATTTGTCGTACCATACAATAAAAATGTTAAAAAATTAAAAAAATAAATTTAAATATTATTAATAAAAAAATTACAAGAAGTTGCTTTAACTTCGCATTTGCTACCTACAAATTTACCTTTATAATTTGTACTGTTTATATATACATGTATGCATGTGTATTTGTTCAAATATACACATATATTACATATAATATATTAATTATATTACTATTAAATTAAATATGAATTTTAAAATA
This sequence comes from Tamandua tetradactyla, assembly GCF_023851605.1. Taxonomy (NCBI): domain Eukaryota; kingdom Metazoa; phylum Chordata; class Mammalia; order Pilosa; family Myrmecophagidae; genus Tamandua; species Tamandua tetradactyla. The sequence goes on from NC_135330.1 coordinate 151,146,874, forward strand.
TTACTATTAAATTAAATACAAAATTTAAAACATCAAGTCATAATGTACAAAGATATCAGTTGGTACATATTGAAGATAAAATACCCTAATAGTCGCACCTCTATTAGTCAATACAAATTCAAGGGTGTGGAGAAATATGCCTTCTCATGATTTCTTACTGGGAATATAATGGTTTAAGTCATTTTGCAGAAAATTGATCAAAATATCTGAACTTAATTACATCATCTTTTCTTACTAAACTTTATTTCTTCAAGATGACTTTTATTAATGTCCATGATTTAGGTCTTTCCTGATGCCATGCATGTTAAGAAGAAGGAAATGCAAATGGTAATATCATAACTGGTGTGATAATTAGGAGTAATTGAGAGAAAATGCTTGAAAGTACAGATCTATAGTTTTGTGATCCATGCATCCTTATGTACATAGTTTCTTTCTAAACTGTACTGGTGATATATATATCTTGTCCCAAATGATGCAAAATAGTTTTATGTATCAGTTATTGTATATATATATATAATAAGTATTCAATTGCAAAAAATAAAAAAAATTATTTGAGACTATCCTTCAAACAAAAAAAGAAGCCCATGGTTTGACTTAGGAATCATTGTTTGTGTAGCTTATTTCATGGATTTTTTTAAAAATTACTTTTACCATATATACAATCAATTTCTCCTTTTTACCATATTCAGACAATTTTCAGTGTTATTAATGGCTTCCATAATATTGTGCTAGCATCTATTCCCAAAACAATTACATAACTCCAAGTGGCAATCCTATGCACTTTAAGCATTAATTTCCCATTTCCTATCCCAACCCCATCCTCTGGTAACCTATGTTATAAATTCTGAGTTTATAGGTTAGCGTATTCTAATTATTTCAAATCAGTGAGATCACACAATATTTGTCTTTTTGTGTCTGGTTTGTTTCACTCAACATGAGGTCGTCAGGGTCATCCATGTTGTCACATGAATCAGAACTCCATCCCTTTTTAATGCTGAATAATATTCCATTGTATGTATTTATCACATTTTATGTATCCATTCATCCATTGATGGACATGTGGGTTGCTTCTATAATCTGGCGTTTGTGCTCCTATAAGCATTGGTATACAAATTTCTGACCTAGTCCCTGATTTCTTTTTTTTTTTTTTTCTTTTGGTATATAATGAGTAGTGGGATTGCCTGATCATACTTTAACTCTATACTTAAGTTTTCTGAGGAAATGCCAAGAAGTCTTCCAAAGACACTGCACCATTTTACATTGCTACCAGCAATGAATTCGTACTCTTTTTTATCTGAATCCTCTGCATCACTTCTGTTTTTTTTTTTAATAGCTGCCATTCTAATAAGTGTGAAATGATGTCTCATTATAGTTTTGATTTGCATTTACCTTATAACTAATGATGCAGATCATTTTTTTTACACATGCTTTCTGGCCATTTGTATATTTTCTTTGAAGTGATGATTATCCAAGTCTTTTGCCATTTTTAAACTTGTTTGTCTTTATTGTTAAGTTGAAGGATTTCTTTATATATTATAGATATTAAACCTTGATCATATATGTGGTTTCCAAATATTTTATCCTATTATGTAGGCTATGATTTCATTTTCATGATAAAGCCCTTTGAGGCATAAAAGTTTTAAATTTTTATGAGGTTCTATTGATCTACTTTTTCTTTGGTTGCTTGTGCAATGGGTGTAAATTTAAGAAACCATTACCTGCTTTTTTAATTGAAAGAAAATTGCACTTTAGTAAATAAATATTAAATATATTTCACTGCTTATTAGTTTTAGCTTTCCACAAGTGATTTGTGTATCAGCAATAGCCTCCTTTCACACAAATACATCAACAAGAGAGGTGTGGAGAGGTTCTTGCAAACACTTTTTTATTGCAACTGCATTTCTGTCTCTTGTATTCAGTTTTCAATTATTTATCTGAAAGAGAAACTATTAATCTTATAATATTTAATTGTCCATTGTTTTTATAGTGATTTATTAATTATAAGAGCTAAAATATAATAGCAATACAGGCTAAAATTATTAAGCTGTTATTACTATACCATCTTCCTGTTCTAATTGCTTAAAATGTATGAATTCATTTATCTTTATCAAAATCCTATGAATAGATACTATTTTTGTCTTCCTTTTGCAGCTAAACACACAGAGACATAGAAACTTTATAACTGGGGTTCAATTTCAGAGAATAGAAACTGTTGAAACTGGCTTAACCATTAACATATCTAATACAAACTAATGAGTGGTTGGAAAAAACGGTTGTGAAGGCTGAATAAACAGGCACTAAACTTGGTCTTCTGAGGTATAACCCCCAAAGCCACTCCACAGAATTGGACCATGAGGAAAGGTTCTGGTGTGTAATGGAAAAGAAAGTGCTTCTCAAATATGGAAACCCAGGAAATGATCATTTGTCCAAATTCGCCCAGGGAGGTATTTTGCCAATCTACAAGCAAGTAAACACCCTCATTATTACTAATTGGCCTGATTTTCTAGCTTGGCCAGTCCTAGTCAAGTTTCCAGCACAATCTCATTATCCTTGTCAGGTGGCCCATAACTCCTGTCTGCTGCCATACTTCCATTAACTGCTTACAATTTCCACCCACTGGGCATTTCCTGATGGCATTTTTATGGTGATGATTTTACATAAGAAAAGGAAGAGAAATACCCTACAAGGTGCAGGGAGTAACTGTATGTTTGAGCCATGTAATTAAATGAACTTAATGTGTTTAACATTAATGGTCTGGAGCAAGAGAGGAAAACCATGATAGTGTATACATGACAGAACTAAGAAAACATGAATAGTAATTATGAACAAAAAAAATTCAATAAATCTCAAGAATCTTACAATTTTTTAAAAAATATTAATTACAAATGTATTTGGGAAGTACATACTATGACAAAATCTACAAAACCATTTTGGTGGATATGGTTGAGAAGAACTAGCTTCCTTTTCCTACCACAACATTTTTGGCCAAGAAGATAAGAATAAACAAACATTTGTTAAACCCTTAAAAAAAAAAAAAAATATGGAAACCCCTGCTTCGGCTTTGGACTCAAGTATCAGGTGCCATTGCTCTAAGTTACAAATTCAGATCTCCTATGTTGTGCTTTTTCTGCAGAACCCAAACATACCTATAACTTTAGGATTAAGCAGTTCTTGCATATATGTTTTTGTTTCCCAGAATCTTCAAAAAGAGGAGCATACTGAAGGGATGATAAAAAGAATATCGAGTAATACAAACCACAGAATATGCTACAAAGAAGTTAGTAATTTGTCCAAGGTTAGAAAATGAAGAACTCAGGATTAAAATAAAATAATATAAAATAGGTAGAAGACTTTTAGAAAATATAGTCTGGCAGTAGAGATAACAGACTAATTTAGATGACAGAAGAATAAAGGCAGTAAAGCCATAGTCTTGGAATGTAAAATAAAGGGAAAATATCATCTGAGATGAGGTAGCTTCAGAAAGGTCAGAGGAGTTGTTTTATGTCGCATAATTGAGAAGTTATCAGAGCCAGAGAAGAAATACATTTGCAGATTCTCTGATTTAGTGATTTTTAAAAATCTATTGCATAACACAAAGGCGGATGATGGATAAAAGTGAATATCCATAGACAAAAATTATGAACAGATTAATGAAAGGAATTTCTTTTCAAAGAGTTTTTTTGGGGGGAAGAATTACACTTTAATAATTAACTGGAAAGCTATAATTTCATTTATTATGTGTATTGATGGCTACTATCACCATATATTGGTATGATTGCAGGAAAAATGTGGCTGAAAAGACATAAGACAGAGGATTGTAGGTAATTTCCACTGCAACCCATCTCTGTATTTCCCCTACTAACTAGCTTTGTTGAGATGTTGAATAAGTTCTCAGAAATTGAGATATTAACATTTAAAATGAAAACTTTGGACTAGACAATTTTAATAGCTCTATATTTGAATGAACCTCAAAATAAAGTTAATTCAAATATAACATTGGAATTCCAAGAAACTATCAGTTTCTGGAAAAATAAACAATTCTAGTGAAACTGGAATTCAAAATATGCAATACATATTTAATTTAATTTAATGCCATCTGCATTGTCTTTTCTTTTTCAAGACATTTGTATTTGTTTTTAAAGATTACTCTATTCACTAGTTAATATATATTGACAAAATGTGGTAATTCTGTTGAAAGACATTTCATTCCTATGCAATGAGTATGTCACAAAATCATAAAAAAGATAATCTATTTCCAAATAGAGGTTTTGCTATGTTTAACTGAAAATATAATTTTGAAAGTAGAGAAATTTATAGGGTTGAAATGATTTGATATAATTGCACATGCTTATGCACATCCACTTACTTTTAATATGACTCTGTATTTAGCATGTGGTTGCCAGGCTGTATTTTTTATTTATTAGTCATATATATGCCTGTAAGGAAACACTTGGTGAAAATGATTGCTCTCTCGTCTTAGGTTCGGTCCAAATTCTACTCCTCAATTGACAAATTGAATTTAGCCAATGTATTTGGTCTTATTTTTGTTTTAATAATGCAAGCAAATTTTCACAGCTGGATTCAAGCCAAGGTTGATCCCCCTCAAATATAACTATTGAGATCCCCGTATATTAACTCAATCTTTAAAATTCTTATTACCTTTAAATTATCTTATTATAATGTTTTAAGCTCAATTTTAAAAGCCTGAAATATAAAAAGAAAAAAATGATTCAATTCTAATGGATTTTGACTACTTTGAGAATATTAATTAGTTATATTTAAGTTATTATCGTTTGGGCAGTGGTCTTGCAATTGAAGAAAAAGTAATTTAACACATTTGAATGACATTTGTAGTAATGAGAATTTTAATTTAAGAATATTTGTTATTAGCAGCAGTAATGCCTCTGAGTATGTTCTTTTTAAAAAATAAACAGTGATATTGCAATAGCTATGTTAGCCCTAATTGAACAATAGAATTTAATTTTATAGAAAATGACAGTTTGTAATATGTATGAAATTGATTGGAGTATGTGTAGTTTTCAAGCATAGATAGCATGGTTTTCTTTAAAATGCACAAAAGCATCATGTATAAACATAGTTATTAGGGAAATCATTTTATTTTTTGTTATAGCTAGACATACCAAGTAAAATTAAGCAAACATATACACATACACAAAAACAGTGACATATTTTTATTCATTAGAAAAAAAAGCAGACCTATTTTTTGGCTCTAATTAACAAAATCATTTATTTACTTCTCTTTTTCCAGGCACCTCATTAAATGATTTCGTACAAATTGTTAAACTTAATTATAACCCTGAAGAAAATCCTGAGAAGGTTGATCATCAAAGGAGGAGAAAATTAAACAAATATCTTCATGGACTAATCTATATAGCTCTCTGTTGATAGGCTGGAAAATAAAAACTTTCACTAAATGAACTGAATCTGAGGAAAAACTAGGAATGCTGTGAAGCTATTGGCTCCCTAATATAAAACTCTATGTATTCTAGTATTGGGGACCCGGCCTAAGATTCAATTCCCCAGCTGTGAGCAGCCCATTGAGAAGCCTTCCCATCCACTGAATCCTGGTCAGCTTTCTCATTAAAACCAGATTCTATACAGATACACATCTACACAGTAGAAGAATTTTACACTGACTATTACAGCAACAAACTTGGACCAGATATATAGATATGGAAATAACAAAATAATTACAGATATAAGATAAAAACCATCACACATACTCATATACTTAATCAATCATATGACCCCACATATACTCACTTTGAGGAAGTTATTGATGATATGCTAAGGAAGAGAAATGAGCAAGATTGAGGAATATGTGGAATACAGAAATGATGAAACAATTCCATAAGTCCCTTAAAAACAAGTTTCAGATGACTCCACTCCATTCAGGAATTACGACAAATAAATGTTTAAGAAATGCGGTATGAATGGAACTAAATAGAATAAGTAAAAATGCAGCAATTTGTTTATTAACTAAAAAAATTAAACCAAATAAAACATAAACATATATAATCAGTAATTCACAATAAATTAAATATTTATTTATTTAATATATATTATATATATAAGAAGAATATATATATTCTTCTTAGCCTCCGGTGTCTGGAGGAGATAGAAGGAAAAATCTGAGATGATGGAATGGTAGCCCATGACAAACTCTGGGATCTGTTCTGTAACAACTTGTTGAAGTTTGCTTTGAAAATTATTGTTTTTTTCTTTCCTTGCTTTGCATATGTTAAATTATGTAACTAAAAATGTTTTAAGAAAAGAATGTTTGTATGTTTGTTTGTTGTTTACAATAAAAATATATATTTTTTAAATGGAAAAGAAAATTCAGCAATTTAGGATGACAGGAACAGAATGCTTCTCTCAATAACAACAAAAAAATAAATGCAAAAATAAATTCCAGGATACAATGAAACAAACAATCTTACTATAAAAGAACATATATATGGAATAATATAACTTACCCTATTTCTCGACAAGAGATAGCATGTGATTAAAATAGAACCCAAACTTCTTTGAGGAGCATAGTCGTCCAATCACATTTACCACAATAAAAAATGTAATTTTAATATATGATGATGCTTTGAGTAGAAACATTTTCATATGAAATTTCATAAATTTTGTTTTATTAAATTTTAATTATTGGAATAAACTTATAGACAAAGTTTGAAATATAATTAATGTTGTAATTTATGTTAAAAAACTAAATGGAAATATTACCAGCTAATGTATCCTACTTTGAAAGTAGGATAAAAAGGAATACAAAAGATGTGGAAAGGGGTAGCATGTCTAATATACCTGTTCTATATAGTGGGAGTTCATGAAACGAATTGGATGAAATAAGAATTTGATATTCAAATAATTATTTTATGAGAAGATAATATAAAGAGAGGGCAGGAAAAAACAAGTGAGATATTATCAATGAAATAAACCATAGCTTTGATAACAAATGATTAGTTGATAATACAAAACAATAAATCACAATTTAAAATTAGCAGTATAAACACAGTATCTATTTAGAGAGGAAATTGCCATTTCTAAAAACAGAATGTTAAAAGTTATCGCTTCTTGGAAGTGGGACCAGAGATAAGTAAGGCTTTTGTTGTATAACAATCTCTCTGTGCTGTGTTATTTTTTATGCATTATTAAATATGAGGGAAAGCAATATAATACATACAAACAGCATAAAAATTGCCACAGATTTTGATGCACAATTGAGAATTTGCCTTAAGGGAATTATTCAATACAATAAAAATGCTATAGACACGAATATTCTTATTGCGGAATATGTACAATATGAAAATACGGAAACAACCAATAATGAGGATAATATGTGCCATTGTTAAAATAAACAATTACAAAGAGTGAAGGAATCTAAATTTATTGTGATAGGGCATTTTTTAAGAATATAATTAGATGTATGCTATTGCAATTATGTATTCACACATAATTAGTCTAAAAAGGAAAAACAGCTCTTAAAGTGAGCTTGTAGATGATACATTTTATTTATTTATTTTTATTTTTTGCCCTTGTAAAAACGTTTTAGGCGTAAGGGCACTAAAGGGAAAAAGAACTAGTGAGAGATTCCAGTTGGGGAATGTAATGAGGATGAGAATCTAAAGATCAAGCAGGGTCACCATGTTTGGAGTATAGAAGCAGAACTACTCAGAGAGAAAGGAGAAGTTGGATAGACAGTGGATAAACTCTGTAGAATTTCATTATGCCAAAGGGCAGCAGGCCAGTGCAATTTCTTAAGACTGTGTGAATCACCAAATAAAAAAGTGGAATAAACACTCACAGCTCTAAAACAAGAGACAACCCTGTGCAAAAATATTCATCTCACTCGGAGTTCATGCACACTAACCAAGGACCACAAATTCCTGAAATTAACAGTACCTTCTACATCGACTTGAAAAGGAGACTGCACTGACTCAGGATCTAGCCAGGACAAGAGAACAGCAGGCTGCGCTGACCTACCAATGATTGCTATCAGAGATGCTGACAAGGGAAATTTATCAGCCAATTGTGGCCCAGCTAGGGTAGATTTCCAATGGCATATTCCTATTGCTATATACTCATCACACTTGCTGTTGATGATGACTTGTGACACACGCATTCTTCTCTTAATTTTCATTGTTTCCCTATTTTTGCATCTAATATGTAGCCAGATAATATTTAAAGGAGCAATAAAAAATTCAAATTCACAGCTGAATGCACACATCCCACAGGGTTGAGAGATACCAAATATTTACACAAGAGACACAGTGGCTGGAATGCAGTGAACCAGTTTACCCACCTTCCTTCACTAAATATGAAATAAGTAAATATAGAAAATTGATCTTTTCCCCTCACAGGCAGGAGAGCAGGTGCCAGTAAACGCTTTGGTGAAGAGGTTGTTCTCTTTCTTGATCATTGCCTCAGTCTAGAAAGAAATAAACCCTCCCCCTCCCTTGGCCCAAATAAACAAACAAAAAGACAATAGAAAACTAAAACATTTTAAAATTCTTTGTTTATGCTTCTCATAATCTTTAATATCTCTGGTGAGATGAGGACTGACTCAGCATGCTACGCTTTAGAAATGTTTCTGAGAATTATTTTTATAGTGTTAAGCTTAGCCTCTCTTAGCACCCAGGGACCTGATCAAACTGAAGCAGTTTACCTCATTTTGAAGAAAGGGACAGAAAAGACAGGATTTAACTGAAAACAAGGTTGCACTTTTATTAAGCAGGAAGGTGATAATTATAACATCAGTGGCCAGCATGGTAACACAGAAATACAAAAACCTTGAGGACGAGTAGAGAGGCATAGAGTTTCTATCATTTGCAAAGTCTCCGTTTCAGAGATGGCTTAAGGGGGGCTTTCACCTTCCTTCCAAATGCTTCTTTGTAATCCCAGGGGCTACATAGCCTGGGTGGTGATAAAAGTGGCTTGATTCAAGCAGAGTTGTAGTAATAATGCTTTTTATAAACGGAATCAACTGTTTAGAACTCAAAACATAGGAGAGTAACTTCATTTGTTTTTTGTAAAGATATAAAATTCATAATTTTTAAAGTGAATTTTCTAAGAAAGAAATTTTATGGCCCATAGTGAATAACACCATTAATTTAAAGTCTTGGCTTTTCTTTTCTCTAAATATTTCTTTTATTAATTATCACCTACGAAACTCCCCAGGCATTTTTTCACAGATCTTGGTTTCTCATCTGTTTTAGTTTATCATCTATCTGCTGGATAGATGATAGGTGCAAACACTCTACTTCTACTAATTATTAAATTATTAAAATTTAGTTCCTTAGTTTTTTAGTTTAATTTCTTCAAGCTAAAAGGCATTTTCCTTATATAAAACTACCATGCCATTCTTTTCCAAATGCAGATTCTCTTCTTTTTCCTCCCTTCTCTTGACAAAATGCAATTAAATTAGAGTCCTTCATATGATAGCTCTTAAACAACCAAAAAGTACATAAGATAAAACCTCTTTTACTCTGCAAAATGTGAGTCCCCCCAAAAAGGTAAACTTCATGAGTTAAGTACATATATTATAAAGCAAACAAACAAAAACCCTATAAATAATTATTTCAAACCACCTGGAAAAAGACTCACGGTCATAAATAAACTTTCTTTTTTCCTTAAGAAAAAGTGATAGATGCAAGTGACCAAAGCAGTGAAATGCACACGCTCTGTCTCAACTTTACAAAGGCTGCTGATTCTGTTCTGCAAATCGTAGCAATAAATATTGCGAATATATGACCTTGCTACAAAATTATTGAAGAATCTGAAGAACTGGTTGCTGGTTTTTAGTGGATTATGTCAGCTAAGGAAGAGGGGATAAAAGATGGCTTTAATGATTGCCTCTAGACTCTGATATTTATTACTCCCCTCTGTAGCCTAGATCAATACTTTGTTTCAGAAAAATGATGTTGTTACTCATTTGGGAATCTGGAGATAGTTATTATCCAATCAACCATTCACCGTTTCATCTGCATTCCCTATGTACCTCTTTCAAGACAGACGCATATTTTCCTCTTGCCTTTTATGGCCACACTCACTGCCATTATTTATCCCTTTTAATCATAATAAGAACATAAGAAAATATCACATTCATTCATTTCTTTGAAGTAGTACAATGCCATGTTGTACAGTTCATCAAATAATGAATGAGATACAGAAATCATTGTTTTGTTTTGTTTTTTTAATGCTTACCTGTGGTCCATAATTCCAATTCAGCTTCTCAGACTCTTCCCCATGAGTTTCTGGTTCAATGGGTCTGAGTTGGGGCCTGGGATCCTATGGTTTCACACAGTCCCCTGAAATAGGCATTCTGAGGAAACTCTGACTCAAATAATGAATTCCAGTGTATGCTTTAAGTTTACAGATCAAAATGCAAACAGAGATAGGATGACAAGATTAGCAATTGATGCTTTACTCATTCTTTTTATTAAAGAAGTTGAAATTCTACTTATGCATCTGAAGTGGGTAAAATAGAACTTTTTAAGAATGTGAACAAATGAGCAGTGCAATCATCAAAAATGACATGTAAAAAAAAAAACTAAATATAGCACACAATTGGTACCATTAATCACATTCTCATGTCAGAGGAGAGCCCCAGACCCAGCTGTTATCTATCACTAAGTTCATTGTCAAATCATTTAAAGTCCTTTTCAAAGTTACTGGTAAAGTGTAAACAGAGAAATGCTCAACTTAAACTGGAATATTTCCTGTTCACATCTTTGTTTCTAAAGAATCCTCATCGCCATGCTAGCCAATCAGAAAATGTAGTTTTAATCAAGTTTAAGTAGAGGAAAAAAGATGACATGTAGTGAATACACACAGATATGGAGAGTTAACAGAAAACAGTACTGCATTAACACATGCTGTGAGGTGATGGCTGATAAGGCAAGAGTTGAAGAAGTTGACGTATGGGAAATATTTTCAGCTTGTGCTCACCTTTAAATTAAATTGGACTGGAATAACTCTCATCACTAGTGGGCCATTCCTCCTCCCTCCTTCCCTCACTTTCATTCTTTTCTTCCTGCATTGCCTGTTTTTAGAATGATTAAAACTGAGAAATCTAGTTATTTCACTAACCTCGAACTTCCTACTGCTCACACAATACAATTAAACTCATTACATTGTATATTAATGGCATAAGCTTTGCCTATATGTTAAAAATGCTTCTCAGCTTGTTCCCACTTCAATGTTCTAGTACATTTAGTATATCTAAACCACTTGTAGTTCCCAGAATATGCCAAACTTTCACATCTTATTGCCCATTTGAATACTGTATGGTAAGTTTTTCCTTATTTATCCTCAAGGCATATGTTGGGTCTTCATTCAAGTATCATATCCTTTTTAATTTTACATTATATTTCATACACAATTCATATTTAATAAAAGTGTTTCCAATTTTATTAAATTTAATTTTGCTCATAATATTATATCTACTTTGCAATGCTATCAAAAAGTTGCTATAAATACATCATATTTCTTCAAAGAGAAAAATGATATGGTTTGTATCATGGTCAGGTTCATGTGACAACTTGGCCAGGTGCTGGTGGCCGGCTGTCTGGTCAGGCAAGTTGCTGTGAACATATTTCATGCACTTAAATCGTGACTATTGGCTGCATCCACAGATGACTGCATTTGCAATTGGCTAAGGGGAATGTCTTCTTCAATGAGTGAGGCTTACTCTAATCTCTGGAAGGCTTTTAAGGAGGATTAAGAATTGGCAATCACTCTTCCTGCTTCAGTCAGCCAGCCTCTCCTGTGAGTTCGTTGAGGACCTTCATTGTAGCTGCCAGCTGCGACCTGTCCTACAGATTTTGGACACTTACATACCCACGGTTACACAAGATACTTTTATAAATTTTATATTTACAGATCTCTCCTGCTGATTCTGTTTCTCTAGAGAACCCTAGCTAATAAAGTTGGTCACAAAGGTCTTGAATGCTACAGCTGGACCTGACCTTCGATTCATGTTTTTTTGGCTTTGTCCTTTTATATACAATGAGTATGAAGGCATTGCCAGGGTTTCCTTTGAGAGTGAGCCTCATTAGTTGAACTCTTCAAGCTCTGATCTGGTAATTCTGTTTTCCTACAAGAGTCTTGCAATCTCAAATATGATAAGAAAACAGAATGACTAAAGCTTAGTTCCTAATCATGTATGAGGAAACCGAATTAAACCTTCGCCCAACAAATAAAGAGCTGAAATATTCTGTTCTTTCACCTCTTTCATCTGATTTTAATGAAGCATTTCATTGTGTTCAAAAACATGTTCTTATGTTTGTTTGCATGTCACACTTGTTTGCCACCATTCAAAAAATGCAAGACTGTCTTAACTATAAAAACAAATAAAGCGTCATATTAAAATGGAGAATGAAAATTAAAAATGTAAGAAATCTGTCGCAATTTTATGCACTGGATAATTACTAGCTTATTCAACAGACTCGAAGGATGTACAAAAAGCAGTTTTTAAGTCATGCTGCTCTATGTCTACTGAATGTTTCATATCTTGCCAGTCATAGAGATCAAGAATCTCTAGAATTAAAGATGGTAACCAAGAACTGTTCACTTCAGACTTAGATTTTCTGTGTATAATTTATTTAACAATTGAAAATTTATTTTCAAATCCTTTGCTAATAAACTCTGCTATAAATCACATCCAGAAAGGAAGATATCAACTCTGATCAAGGTTCTATTGACATCTGAGGATATTACATTTATTGTACCTTACTTTTTAATAAATCTATTTCTTAGGATCTGCAATTAGCATAATCTGTACTATTTTTGGCCACTTGTCTTCATAAAATAAATGATAAGTCAATAGCTGCCCTTGCCAAGAGGTGTGAAGGCTCTGCTATTTTACTTCACTTGCAAATTAACAAGTTAGCTTACCACAATTTTCACACATGCTGCCAGAAGCCAAGAGGCTCCTAAGTGAGAGGATAAGATTTTGTAACTCACAGCACAGCAGCAACATCCGTCTATGTTTGTGTCAGTCCCCTTGCCCTCCAGGATCCACTGGTTGAGGCAGAGCAGCCTTAGTGGAAACTGCACCAAGGAGGGTTTACATCAAAAGGAACTCTAATCCTAGGAAGTCCCCAGTCAAATGAGAAGGATGCTGACAAACCTGTCAAACCCGGCCTCAAAGGGAGAGATTTTATTACCCTAGACAAAAAATAAATCTGTCTGTTTCCCTGGAGATATTCACTAGCACTGTCCTTCAAAGCTGTTCACCATGCAAACGTCCTTCAAAAGTGGTATACGAGATGTGCAGAAACGTGAGTGACCTATGCAGAATGTTCTCCCGTACCCTATAATCTTAAGCTTTGTTAAAAAATTTTATAAAGACAATGTACTTTTCTTGCAAAATAAAACAATTTCACTGATACATCACTAAATCTTAATCACAGAATACATCTAATTTAAATAGCAATTTCACAAAACATATCTTACTCTCTTTCCAAAAGAATGTTGACATTTCACACTTAAAAACATTGAAAATAATTGCTACTTAACTACTTTTTAACATTTTTTGAAAATTTTGCCAATGTTATTACTTTCAAAAACTTATTGCATATGTAGAATGGAATGATTTCTAAATGTTGTGTTAATTTCTTTTTTTTTCTTTAATTAATAAAAAAAAACTTATGTATGATTTGTTTTCAAAATAAAGGATTTGAAAAGAGATAATGCACAATTATGATCACTCTATTTTGAATAATATTTCATGAGAAAATTAGTGCCATTTTAACTGATATATAGGTTATTAAAAATTAGAGATTTTTTCATAGTTTTAGATTATAATATTTCCCTCTTATTCACAATGCATTTCTATTGCAGCTGTTCTCAAAAATAACCGAGAAAATACACCTTTTTTCTCACATTTTAAGTTTGTACCAAGATATATAAAAATCTTTTAAACTTTGTCAGTATGTATTTAATCATATAGGGCTTCACAAAGGTGCAATTAATTGTAAATAAAGAAATTAATAAATGTTCTATTAATAAGTCGTTAATTCTATTTTTTCACTGCATTCCCTATAGTGTCAATGGGGTGTAAAGTTACACGGGCTTTGTTTCACTAAACATCATAAAACATTTTAATGTAATTATACATTCAATTGTTTTGACATTGAATGGGTAAATTCACAGCAATTATCACCTGTCCTTTTCAACAGTCCTATGAAATAGGATTACTTTCATTAGACATTAACTTCTTGAAGACAAAGATTGTGCCTGTCTTAATTATCACTTTCTTTTTCGTGTAGCAATGTTGCCAAACAAATGGATGCCCCAAAATATTTGCTGAATTGATAACTGAATCTATCATCATTATTATTCTCATCATATAAAGGAGACTACTAAATTACTTTTAATTAATCAATTCAACCTTAATGTATTTAAATACATCTTTCATATTCCCTCTAGAATTCTCTGTACTTAAATGCTTCTTTGCTTTTCAAGAAATTATAATCTCTAATGTTCAGTTTTAAATAAATATATAACATTTCTTTAGAAATATATCAGTTACATAAAACAAGGTATATCAATATAGTCATATGCGATATATATCAATATTTACACACACCCGAATTTCACTACCCTCAATAGCATGAGTTCCAAGATGGGAGGCAATATTTATTAAACATTCTCTGATTCTTTAGCTTGGTTCTGGATTAACAGTTTTCTGGTGTTAGAAGATGTAGATACACTTCAAAAACAAATATTGATATGATCAAATCATTAGCTATTTATAAGTCTTTGTCACTGTAATCAAAAAGTCATATCACTCTTAAAGGGAAATTCTGAAGTGAATGAGTAAAAAATAAACAAAACAGTGAGAAAAACTGGTAGTCTCGTAGTGGTAAATTACATTAAGGACCTGAGATTTCTCTTTTCTCTCTTGGAATAATATATCCAAATTTTAATTCAAATATAATAAAATAAAAACATTAAGCTTTGAGATTTTTGAGTATATGAAGAATCGTTATTATGGAAGTCTCAAAATTATTAGAAAAACTAATAAAGGAAAAATTGAATCACTTAAAAATATTTTTACAAATTGCCTTGTTTTGTGTTTTCCTGATTAGTTGGTAGAACAGAAATCCATGATACGCCTGAAAAATAATTAGTGTAATTTTGACATTTGACAGTCGTCCATTGAAACTATTTATTTGAATGTATATTTAATTGGGAATTATTAAAATATTCATTTTTCACTGAAAAGTATAGCACGCTATAAATGTAAGCAATAGGTTTACTCTTCTTGGAATCGTTTGTGTGGAGAATTGTGCCTAGATCTGATTGGAGAGGCAAACACAAAATAAATGATCACTTCTGTTTTATTTTCTTTGGGACTATTAATATCCTTGTCTCCGAACTTAAGTCCTACCTCTTGACATCAGTTCCTTCCATCAACCACCATTGTCTATACTTCCCAAGAGAGCTGTCAATTTTTATAATGTTATCTCTTTGATCACAAAGCATCATTGCATTTATGACAAATATATTCCAGTATGCTGACAATACAGTTAATGTACACTAATGTTCTTTAATGAAAAATAAATACCTCTTTTTATTAGAATTTTTGGGTTGTCAACACAGTTCCGAGTGTAACAATTTCACTGAATTAATTGCCTGTCATCTACAAGGACAAACCTCCTTTATCAATCATGATTACAAAATTCCTAGGGCATAGGGATTTGTGACCACAACCAAGACCATGTGTTATGCTGGAACTTCCAGTGGGAACTCAGAGCAAGTATATTCCATTTTGGCTGGACTTCCATGGTGAAGATAAAAAAACTTCAGATCTGGGTAGGGGTACTTTCAGTTCACCATGTGCACCAAAAAGCAGAGGTGAAGTGATGTACGTTATAGATCATCTTTTTTACATTTTGTAGACTGTGATTTTCTATTTTGAAGTTTTCAAATAATCTATTTGTTATAGGATAGGGTTTAAAATTCAAAAAAATTACAGACTTTTTTGTTAGATTAGTGTGCAGTGGGAGAGTGATCTTCAAAAGTCGTTTCTTTGAGTAACTTAGAAAATCATTTGGAATTGAAAACAGTCACTCTTCAGAAGTGTCCCTTTCACCTTTGCATCAGGGAATGAGTTTCGTCCTTTAAACTATTACTGCCACCACACCACCACCATTTCCTACCCAGTCCCTACCTTCATGCTTGAATGCTCAGCCAAACTGTACTGGCTACCTTTGGCTATGGATTCATTGTTTTCCATTATAGATAACTGTCAGTTAGAATGGAATTTCTCTAAGAATCTGATAGCACATAGTGACTTTAGCCCTGTGTTCACTGGAATAAGAAAGAAGAAATTATAGTTTAAGATCATAATTTGAGCATTTTCCAGCAAAGAATACCAAATAGCAAGAGACTATAGTTTTCTAGTATCTACCATCAAAGAAAACTGGAATCATAAGAGGATATGAGAATGATGAGTAAGCAACCAGTTAGAACACCCTAAGTATCTTTAGAGGTAAATATTAGGGTAAACTTTAATCTGAATGAAAGATTTAGAGTTTCTTTAGTTTGATAAGGGGTTTATCAGTGTGGATCATACCACAGGTTGCTGTTTACAACATTCTCTCAGACTATTGGCCTGGATAGGAGCAAAAATAAAGTGTAATAGGAGAGTTTCTTATTTCTGGAAGTGAAAATTTTAGTCTTGAAACTTGAAATAATTCCTTGACCTACAACAAAAAAAAAGACTATATATATATATATAAAGTCTTTATATATATATATATATATAGCAAAAACAGCTTTATATATATAGTGTATATATATGTGTGTGCATATATATATATATATATGCACACACACACAGATATGAGAGCAGCACATATATTCATGAAATTGAAATCACTTTTACAATCTTTGTCTTATTCATATGTCATTCAGTCATGTTCTGTACCTAATATCTTCCAGTAAAGCATGGTGCAAATCTTACATATGAGGGAAGATAGACGTTTGGAAGGTATGGCTGCATCTGCTAATATACAGGTGAACACTTATGCTTTTCCCAAAGGTACAATCTATGTGTTTCCTGCCTAAATTGGTAAGGTTTATTCTCTGATCTAATCAGCAATTTAAAGTTCCATCCAACTAAATCCAGTGTAGGCATCTGTGCTGGCTTAAGCAGTATGTGTGGAATTGTTTTTGGGTTATGTTTTCCTATGGATAATTTAAATATAAGAGCTATTATACAAGAGTTCTCAATGCAAAAGGGATTCTGATAAACTCTCTGCATTTATAAATCCCACACAGTTGGGAGATAAAATGGATGTTTTACAAAAGATTGAAATGACAACAGCTGCAGACAAGCTGTGCATCTGGCACATTCTGTCTCTTGTTATAACCACACAGTGCAAGTGACAATTGCCTTCCTTAATCCTGTGATTGTGTTCGGGACAATTTGAATTATTTTTCCATAACTTGTGGGTCTCCCACAGTCATCTATATCTCAAATTTAATCTTCCATTGCATTACATCATAGTATCGTAACAGTATGCCATAGCACTACAAATTGATATTTTACATTCTGCTTCTGCATGCATTTAAAACTGCTAAAAAGAAAATTACTCATAACAGTAATAGGGTGAGACAGGTAAATAAGAATTATTTAGAGGTACAGCAGCCACACTCAATTTTATAAGTGGCAATATTTTTTCTTGTTAGCTTTGATTCAATACATTTATTTAAAGGACTACGTTGTGGGAGAAGGCAAAAATATAACCTTTACCTTAAAGGAGATATAAATAATACATGTAACATTTGAATATAATCCAGACAGTACTTTTGTGTTAAAATATTTAGTACAAATTTTAAGTTTTATGGCTGATCCAAAAATGATGTATCTAAGAGCATTTTTAAGGTAAATTCATATGCCTTACAGAGGCACTGTTTTAGTCAATAGTAAAAGCTACAATTATTTTAGCTCTTACAATTTTCCAAGCATTGCACATTAACTTATTTAGTTCTTCCTACAACTCTGTGAGTCATTTAATATAACCAGACTGTCAGCTCATAGATGAAAACTTAAGATTTGTGGAAGTTAAACATGTCTGTTTATCTTCCTTGCCACTAAAATGGCAGACGGAATTCAAACCCCGGGCTCTGACTCAAGAGTTTACTTTCTGAAGCTTCCCACCCTGCCTAATTGAGTACATATATGCACAGTATTTAATTTTTTTCTCAATATTAATACATAAAATCTTCTTCATTCTCAGAATCTGAGTTAAAGGTTTAAGTATTCATTATGATAAAGCATCTTACTCTTTTCTGAATATCAAGTCTAAGGAAGTAAAGGAAGGTAACTAAAGAGATTCCACCTATTTTTGAAAATGGAACCATGTATTTGTCAACAGAGAGAGAGTTTCTGGCTGCACGTAAGTAGTGCCTTGACATTTTCTTTCAGAAATGTCTCATACATTCCTTTTTCAACAAATGACTTCTCATTGTCATCCACATTTGAGACGTTGCTGCAGGATACATGTTAGCAATCAAATAATATCTCTCTTTCTCTTTTACCTTAAGATCCTTTCCTTACTATTTTTAAAACTAGATCTTCCTGGGAATTATGTTGGCAGAAAAACAACATTTTAAATTTTTTAGCAGAAGCCTAAACATTGTATTTGAAGGAACACAGTGTCTCAAAAGAAGAAATAGTCATTCTTTCTCTGAGCTGGAAGGAAGGCGGAGGGATTACCTGGGAGCAGAAAAAGACAGCAAGAGATTAGTTAAAGGGTTTGCAAAGGCACGCACATACCTCTTCAGGAACAGATCAGAATAACTGACCTTGGGGAGTGGGTTAATTCTGATTCTTTTGAGCCTGCTATTCTACTTATGTAGGGAACAGCCACCCTAAAACTTGAAGTGGCACATAAGTCTTTGTGATCCAGTCAAACTGCTACTGATTTCTTTCTGCCAGCCATCTGCCCAGTTTTGTGGAGAAACCCTTCAGCTTCTCAATGCTTCCATCAAATAATATAATGCATACCAAATGTATGCTCAATAAACAAGAAACATTCTTTTATTCATTTATTTTTGTTGTTGTTCACAGGTCTTCATCCAAAAGAAATGCAAGTTCAACATAATTTTTGATTTGACATTTCTCTGTTTGGCTCCTCAAATTTCCTTTCTTGGTATTTAATACAGGTATTTGAATTAAACTTTTTGTGTTATGTATGGAAATTATCACTTTATCCCTATATTCTAGTCACTCACATCTTCAATAAATATTTATTAAATGCTACTTTGCTGCCTAGATAGATGCTGAATTCACAAATATACATAAAACTTGGTTCCTACTCTCAAAGATGAGGCTTTCTGTACAGCCATGGACTATTTGGTCAATCATTCATTCTCTTCTTTGCTTTCTCTTTCTCTTATTTAGCCCATTATAAATTATAAGTTTGAGAAAGAGATTCAATGATGAACATGCTATATTTTGCACCCTAGAGCAGTGGCTCTTAACCTGTGCAAATTTGTCCCCAAGGGAACATTTGGCAAAGCCTGGAGATGTTTTTCATTTATACAAATGCGAGAGGGTAGTGTTACTGGCATCTAGAGTTTTGAGTCAGGGGATGCTTCTAAACATCCTACATTGCGCAGGATAACCCCCTGTAGCAAAGAATTTTGCTACCCCAAACTTCAGTAGTGCCAATTATGCCTTGACTGTATAATTCTTTGTTGTCAAGGACTGTCTGTGCAGTGAAGGATTTTTAGCAGCATCCTTGACCTCATAAACTAGATTCCTGAAGCACTTTGACCCTGCAGTTTTGAAACAGAAAATCTATTTATGCCCTAGGAAATGTTCTCTGGGGACTATAAAATCCCTGCTTGAGAACCATTGCCAAACAATAGTTAATACACAATTAAGAAAGGAAGACAAAAAGGAAGTAACCTGGCTGCTGGATAATTATCAAATTTCATGTAGCTAAAAAAAACATAAGCATGGTTATATGGAAAGACTAAGTATCAAGAACTTAATTTTGCCTGGGTCAGTCATGGAGCTTTGACTGTGATGTGAAGAAATACAGACGTATTTAATTCAAAGGAAAGAAAACGTGCAAAGTCAAAATATATGCATGTGTGGAAAGTGGCAATGTGTTCTTGTGGATCACATTCAGCCCATGAGAGGAGGGGGAAAAAAAGGAGGAGAGAAAAGAGGCTAGAGTGGGTCTGATTTCAAATATCCAAGGATCGGAAAATAAAATGAGACATTTCAACTTAATCAAGAAAGACATTAATTGTAGAGAATTGTTCATTTTCATATGTTGTTTTCCAAAATGGGAAATGCCAGCATCAGGTTAGGCATACTTGTATATGAGCTTATGGCTTGAGGAAAAGGACTCTGCTAACAAGGCACGGGGCTGGCTGACGGGTCCCACTGCTGCACACAAGGCGGTGATGAGGGTGGGGAAGACTTGTTACCTGTGAAATTAAGGAACAGCTATTTTGGCAGAAATAGCGACACATCCCAAACCAAGAGAATGTCAGAAAGATCAAGTTGGAGAGGACATTTCCTTATTCTATGAAATGTCGTATCATTAACTCTGTGTCTTCTTTCTACCAAGTCATCCTGATTCAAAGAAGTCACGTTTTTATTGTTTTGGGTCCCTAAGAACAAGAATAAATAAAGAAAGTTAACAGTGTTGTTTTCATTTGTATGTTTCCAAACTATTTCTAAAAGATACAAAAGAAATATAAAGAAATAAAGAAAATAAATAGCCTCTTCTACTTTTGTCTGTTTAAATAGTACCAATGATGCCTTTGACTAAGCCTCCTACTCCAAATCAATGGACGGGTGACTTGTTCCTTACACAGAGCAAGCTAGCTACACGTAAATAGCTTGAAGGAAAAGTATGTTGAGGGGATTTTTTTTTCCTGAACAAAATTTATTGAATTTTGAATATGCAATAAATTATTAGACTAAATGTATCTAAATTTCTCACGTTAACTGTTAACGTATGTCTAGGAAGAAACCAAACACTGAAAGCTAAAAGTCAGCAAGTCAGGTGAAGATTTTCTTTTTTCTCTATATTTTACCTGAGCTAACTGAGTGAGTCCAATAAAATCTTTGAGGCAATGATTCCTGAATTATTATATGCCATTGACTGCACCCTGGAGAGACATAGACCGACAGATATACAGGTGGCTGTGGAGCACTTCACTTAATTGAACCAATGTTATGAGCTCATATTAAGCTTTAGTATGACAGGGGTTGTTTTGGTAATTTAGAAAAGCTAAGATTTTCTTTCACTAACAGCTAAGTAAATAACAGTCCAAATCACCGCACTCCTGATGTTCTTTAGGAAGCCTCCAGGCAAAAATGGAAACTAAATGACTGTCTTCATGGTTCTCAACTAGTCACCTATCAAACTCTTTTTGGCAGAAGAGGTTTGAAAAGACGTAGTTAAAAATGTGCCTGATTTTAAATTAGCATGTTATTTCTCCAAGTACCATTCTTTTAAACCTTATTTCTAGTTATAAAGTGGGTAACTTTATTCATTTTTAAAGACTCATATTTCAGAAGCCAGTAGTTAAAAAATTTAGGGTGAATGTAAACCTTTCAAACTTTCCTTTCACTTCAGCTTGTACCTGGCTTCAGGCATAACACAAAATTGCTACACCTCAGCCTTCATTTCAGTCAAATGTGGAAAATGAGAATGCTACAGCTGTTGGAGGAAAAGGTAGACAGGAAAGAGATGGGTAACTAGATATTGCAAAGCAGTCAATGGCCCTGGAAGTTAGGTTGAAGCAAAACTAGGATACTCTGAATTCATCTTTGATTTGGGGGATGTCCCTAAAGTTGAGATTTGTGTTGTGTTCCAAATTGATGTACTGACCCTATTTTATTTCATTACCGGCATAGTACATTACTATAATATATACTGTTCATTTTATACTTTCTTTTGAATTAAGGATTCTTAGAAATAACACTTAAGCAAATTGTTTACAGAGAAACAAAATTATGTACCTGTTTTTTTTTTCTTTCAGAAGTCACACAATGGTATAAATGTATACTAAGTTTTATATAGTCATTAATAGTTCATTCCATTGTATAATTAGAACCTGCAAAGAATGTCTCTTAAGGCTAAATTACTAAGGAGGAGAAATCATTCCCTTACAATGCATCAAAGTTTTATATATTTTTTAACATTTTTTTAAAGAGGAAATATTAAATAAAGATGTTCAATCTGAAATGCAAAGTAAATGAATTCATTTTACTCCTATAGCAACTCTGAGACATCTTCTAAAAGCCCTGGGCTAAGCTACTTGCCCTCCACTTAATTGTCTTTGAAAATTGTGTGTCTGCTGCAGAGCTGTTAAGTGATCTGCTTAGGTGTTAGCCTGTTGCACTGGTCTCTGATCCCCTCTGAAACAAAGGGAATACTCATATTTGACATTTTGGCACCATTGATGAGGATATCACTTGTGCCAAATCAGGTTGACCTAAGTTGATAAGTGAATGCTGTGTTCTAAGTCTGATCCCTAGTTAGTCTGTGAAATCTAACAAGAAGAGCTGCCAACTGAGGGCTGACCCTTTAATCACAGGTTTGAAATCAGTGGCAATGAATTCAGAAATATAATAATTGTCTACAATTTTAACTGTTACCTATAGAAAATAATGCTGCCACTGTGTTGATTCTCTCCAAACAAAGATCACCAGGTACACAACAATGTCAAAGTTGGAGCAGGGGACTGTTGTAACAAGGGAGAACACACATGATGGGGAACTATAGGGCATCTCAATAAAAGCCTGTGTTAGATGATTTTGAAAGGGTTCGAGAAGTAGAGATTTGCTGTGCATTGCATACAAAAGGAAGTGGTGGTAATTCCATGATCGGTGTTGTAATAAAAGGAGAATTACAAAAAATTGCAATTGGTAAAGAAGACCCCAGGAGAGGGCCAGCATTGCTGGCTTGTATGTTATACCTAACAATCTTGACTTTTTTCTAATAAGATTACAGATGGACATTTTAAAATTTTCTCTTGCCTCAAAATCACCTTGTCTTGAGGTGGTGTTCTGTAAGATTGATTATGTTCAGTAAAAAAAAAATCCCACAACCTATCTTTGACTGTCAAACCTGCTGCTCAAAACACCTATCCAGGAATGTCAGGCAATTCCCTGAATTTATGGGATGCTATTCTCTTTCTCACTGTGTATGTCATAAAGTCCATAAAAGATCTTTTGAAGAAAGTACAAATATTAACCCCTTAATAAAAAGGAGGAAATTGAAACAGAAAGACTTTAAGTTAAAAGCAGTGCTGGGAATATGTCAAAATCACAGGAGATAACTGAAAGAGTTCTCAACGTCTAAACCTGGAAAAACTAGCACCAAAATCAGTAAATACTATTGGATTATAACCCAAGGGGTAAAATAAATATATTTATGTACACATTAAAAAAATGAATGGAGACAACATACAAATCTGGGTAGAAAAATTTCAAATATTTTGTGCAAATACTCACCACTTAAGATGGAACATGAATGCCCCTCTTTAAGTATGGGATGTATGAAGTAACAAACTTCCGAGAGTATGGAATAGAAAGAGGAATAAAAGAATAACTTTATGGTGGTGCAGTTTGCTTTGCAGCCAGTTGCTACGCATTGATATGTCATGTGGGTCGTATGTACCCTTGATACATTATGATGAGATTGGTTCTTAGCGATCTTCTTTCTCCAATATACTCATGAATAAAACAACAAATAAATCCTCATTGAGGAACATTCTACAAAATATCTGACCAATACTGCTCAAAACTATCCAGGTCATCAAAAATAAGGAAAGTCTGAGAAACTATCACAGCTATGTGGAAGCTAAGGAGTTGTGGCTACTCAATGTAATGCCATATCCTGTATAAGATTTTGGAGCTGTAAAAGGGTATTAGGAAAAACTAAGGATATCTGAATACAACATGGGCTTTACTTAAAAATAATGCATCAGTATTAGTGACAAATGTACCTTAAGATGTTAATAATAAGGGACACAGGGTGTCGAAATCTGGACTACATGGGAACTCTATACTTTCTTTGCTTTTTTTTTTCTGTAAGACTAAGGCTATTTTAAATAAAAATATTATCAAAAATTAAAATGTAGTTAAAATTTCACTTTCTCTGTCGTAATAACCACATTTCAAGAGCTTAATATCCACAGGTAGCTAATGGCAAATCTTTTGGACACAGAGAGAGCCAGTTTCTATCACTGCAGAATAGCCTTTGAACAATCTTGCTCTAAACCATCTGTCAGGTTACTTATTCTCACCTTCCACTAGTTCAGCTGCTGTATCCAGGCTTAAAATTCTAGTTATAGGGACAAAAAATACTGGAAGATACCTAGCCCAGCTATTTCTTTCCACATTTCAAAAATTCACAGTAGTATTAAAAGTTTGAGATATCTGGTCTTAATTATTGTCTTAACATTTTAAAAAGTTATTTAGTATTCAACCAATATTATGAAGAAACTATCCCCAAATCCACTGAAATATCTTTCCATCAGTCTCTAGGTAACTTTGATAAAGTTGGCACCTTTTCCAAAGGTTATAATACCCCTGCACAAAAATGTGAATCTTCATCCAGCAGGTTTGTAGAAGAATTATCACTCTGACTGCAAAATGTTCACAGCGTTTATTATAAAAGTATATTTCTTATATCATCTTGAATCAAAATCTTTTATTCTATACAAAATAAAGAAAAATAGCTTTAAGCATTCCTAATATTTGGAGTCTAGATTTCATATTTTTGATTTAATTGACACTCAAAACTTACTTTTCTTTTTGAATATATACTTTTTGGAAGAAAATATGTTTTCATACTGATGACAGAAGTAAAAGCATAAAAATATGAAAAACCAGCAGAAGTTTATAGATTTGTTTATTATGCTTTTATGCCAGCATAAATCAAAAGAATCTTTTGGGCTATAATAAACTTAATGAAAAAAGCATCCAATTTCCCTAGTCTGTTGAAAATGCAACTTTCCTCATTAAAATACTGTTGATAGACATCCTTAAAAATGGCCTGTCTCTCGAAATCATGACCCATGTTCTCATTCAATTTTCTTTAAGTCCCAACATTTCTTATTTTGTTTCACAGTTCACACCATTATACAACAGCTTTCTAATAGTTCTGAGAATATACCCAATTTTAGTATATATGAAATTAGAGGAATTAAACCTAAAATCAAAGTAGCCATTATTGTATTGTATTTAAATAAACTTTTGCATAAAATATTTACAGGTCAGGGTGGGCCACGATGGCTCAGCAGGTAAGAATGCTTGCCTGCCAAGCCTGAGGACCCAGGTTCGATTCCCGGTGCCTGCCCATGTAAAAAAAAAAAAAAAAAAAATGACAGGTCAATAGTTTATGTGAACTTTGCATCTCCTAATTTTATAAAATGCATTAAATCTCCTTAATTTCACATACAACTATTTTATAGAGTTCTGAGCCTCCTCTTTGCAGATGTATTTTGTCATTTATGTATTTGGAGAATTAAAGATTAGGCATAATTGGGCTCATCACTAGATGGGCATGCCTGAGGAAATCACTGTAGTTTACTGAAGATCTTCATAGGAAAGAAACTGTGCTAAAAGAAAACTTTAGAAGGTGCAACTTGTTCCAGCAGCAATGCCTTACTCCTCACAGGTGAAACTTGAGCCATCATATAAAGTGGTATCTGTCTCCCCAACATGCTCACACTCCAGCTCAGTAGTTAAGTCTGCAGATCCTAGAGAAAAGTCCATAAATTAAATGAGGAAAAGTCATTTCACTAAAGCTCTGTTGAACAATGGCAGATTAAGGACTTGCTTTGGCCTCACACTGAATAAAGAATATAAGGCAAAAAATGTAAGGAAAAAGACATTCTTCAGGGCTTCCAGAGTCCAGCCCACTACTGGTGGCAACCCAGGGCAGTGGGAATCAGTGAGGCTGGTTTGCATGCAAGTGAAGAACTGAGGGGGAGAAGGAAGAGGCAACAGTGGTATCTCTGGTGGACATCAAATGGCTCCTGGTAATATTTTTGAGGGCTTAAATGAAGCACAGCATAGTAAGATCTGAAAATATTTGGACAGAATTTTGAAAGGAGAGGAAACCCATATTTCAAATGAATATCCTCTTATGAATATTCAAAAGAAGTATTACTCTGAAAGTATCATAATATGTCTCTTCAAATTGATGAAGAAAACAAAAACCGGTGTTATATACTGATAGCATAATATAGGATGATTGTGTTTTGAACCACAAAATATCAAAGGCATCTAATTCCTTATAATGTGGCAGCTGATTGTACAGGCTTTTAACACAAAGGAGCTAATTTATGATTAAACATTTATCTTCATTTTCAACTCTGATTTCTGAAATGAGAACAGGATGCAAAGTTCTATAATTTTAAACATACTTTATATTTTCCACTGTTAAGTCTGAATAGTTGGTATGCTTTAATGTACACTGGGTTAAAGATTGGTGATTGTTGTCAGTTCAATGAAAGAAAGTTGAACTTACCAGCAGGGTCCAATGTTCCCAATTGCCCCATTGTTCCTTTGCTGCAAAACACTCTAATGGAATAAAATATATTCCACTTTCTCTTTCTTGTTTAGTGACGATGTATGACTTCCCTGTCAGAGCTTTGCAAAGGAAATGAAATCATTGACATAACCTAGTGTACCTCAACTTGATATTACAGTGATTTACATTGTGTGTTTGCTTTCCTTTTTTATTTCGCATGACTCAGAAATTTTCATTCTCAATTTGTCACCCACAAGGGAACATGGATAAAGATTGTTGTAACACTGTGCTCATTTTCATTATCAAAATGTATGTATATTCAGCTGTGTCTCTGTGTCCCTCTGTGTCCTTCGTCTTTTATTATCAGGGCTCCCTCACAGGCCCCATATTAACTTTTTCAAGGAGGATAAGTAAAGTTAACTAGCTGTGTTCTCTACTCACAGAAAATTAAATATGCAATCATTGGCACAAGAATCAATAATAGAATGATAAAGACTCATTTTAGCAATTGCCTTGTAGGTTGGAGTTTATAAGGAGCAGATCCCAAAATTGAAATGATTTCAATAACTGTTCCACCAGCTCAGGATATAAAAAAAAATATCAGGGGGAAGTCAATATTGGTTTTCAAAATAATCCCAGGTTTAAGTCCAAATAACTGTGCAATGAAAGTTTTTCTTTCTTTTTTGAGCCCCAGAAATGGTTTTCTTTTTTTTATTATTAATTTGTTTCACAGTTTGTTTATTTCTTGTGTTACTTAAAGGGGGAAAGTCATATGTTGTTACATCACATTCACAGTGACCACATTTTATAATTAATGAACAAACCTAGTGGTTGCATTTTCATTTACTTCCTACTTATCTTTTACACTTTTTCCTTCACCAAAGACTTGCTAAGAGGCAAGGACAAGATACTATAGTGAGGAAAAGACACATTCATCAAATTTCTCATAAAAACATGAAAGTTTTACTTCTGCTATTTACCAGCACTATGATTATGATTAAATCACTTTCTCAGACTGAGTTTACTTTATTTTCACCTGGTGAAAATTAGTATTCACCTCAGCTTTCAGCATTAAATGGAGCATCAAGTCAACTTATTGCAGCATGATTTTAAAAATATGAAGATTAACAGTGGAGGTTACACATTGACAGTAAAAAGGATACAACCAAATATGTCCTCTATGGCATACAGAGTGCTATAAAAATTAAATAATTGCACTAGTTTCAGTTCCAATAAGTTAAAAGCTTGACAGTCATCTCCCCAACTCCCTCCCCTACAGACAAGTAAAAAGTAGAATTCCTGAAAGTCAACGGCTTTTCTTGGGTACTCAGAGAACTGAGGTCACGGGGCAAACCACCACCCTGATATCTAGCGAGACAGGCACATCCAGAAGGATATGGCTGAGATCTACTAACTTGGAGCAGACACCACTGTAATCATAAACTGGCTGAAACACCTTTTTTTTAATGGTAATTTTTATGAGTTGCTAGAGGCTGTAAGTGAGAAACTCCGTAAGGCTATAGAGGGAGATGCAGGTGAGGGTTGGATGAAACATGCTTTCCAGGTTTTATCTGAACAAATTCATTCATTTCTCCTGGGGAAGAACTAAGACCTACTTTTGGCTCTTGAAGAGGAAATGGAAGAGTTAGGGGAAGGGCGTGTACCCACCTGGCCCCATATAACCTTGTAATGAAAGAAGGAAAGGGAGGAAAAACTATACATTAAGAAAATTTGTGAAGATCACAGCAGAGAGACATAGGTCCACTGAAATTCTGTGATTTAATTGAGAGATTAAAGATCACTCTTCCTCCCTGAAATATTAACAACCTACCAAGTATGCTCCAGGATAATAAAATTTGCTTACAACTCAAAAAGCATCAAAATGCAGATTCTGTCTGAGAAAAAGAATTTAGAGAAGCCCAGATTGAAGATGGGAGACAATAACAAAGACACTAGAGCACTATGAAGTCTCTAAGACTGACAGCTACAGAAAAAAATTAAAAATAACAGCAACAACAAGCTTCCAGTCAGATTCACATAAATCCTCACACTAAAGCTCTATTTTCTTCAGTTCCGATTACTAAAACAACAGGCAAGGCTTTCAACAAAAATTACAATGCGGCCCAAAAGGTACTACAAAACATAGTGTGCTGGTTTAAAAGTGTTATGTACTCCAGAAAAGCCATGTTCTCTTAATCCTAATCCAATCTTGTGGGGCAGCCGTGTTTTAAATCCTAATCCACTATTGTTGGGTGGGATCTCTTGATTAGTTTGTTTCCATGGAGATGTGACCCACCAAATTGTGCATGTGGCCTTGTTTGGGTGGATATGTGACCCCGTCCTTTCAAGGTGGGTCTTAATTAGTTTACTGGAGTTCTTTTAAAAGGGACCATTTTGGAGGAAGCTCAGACACAGATATTTGAAGATGCTTGGAGTGCTAAAACAGATGCTTGGAGACCCATTTAGAAATCAGAGCCCAACAGACATTGCCATGTGCCTTCTCATGTGATGCTAAGCAAGCCAGAGCATGGAGAGAACTGATGCAGAGAAGCTAAGGGAGAATGTTAAACCATTAGTAACTATCCATGATGACCAGAACTGTGACATTCCAAACAAAGACTTAAAAAAATAGTCCGAAATATGCTCAAAGTGCCCAGGAAAAACATGGGCTAAGGAAAAAATCAAATGAGGAAAATTATAGATAAATACTAAGAGACTATCAATAGATAAAAGGGAATTATGTGATTTTCATATAGTTGATTTTTTTTAATGCAACTGTCTGATCCCTTTCTCATTTCTGCTTCTGTATATTTTCTAACGTTTTTAGAAATAGTTTTATTGATATATTGCTCACATACCATACAATCTAAAAATTTTAAATTCACAATTAAATGATTTTTAGTCTATTCATGGTCTGTACATTTTTAAAATACTTTCTTTGTGGTTACCCTGAGTCTGGTATTACACAGCCTACATCTAAAACCTACACAAATTTAGCTTCAATAGCATGCACAGTTTCTGCTCCCCAAACCAACCATTTCCCCTTTTTATATTGTTCTTGTACCACATTACCTCTTCATATTTTTTACATGTCCATTATCAGAAAATATGACTTATCCTGTTCCACTGTATTCTGACTTTGATAGAAATTTAACATACAGCTGTATATTGAGGTTACAGTTCATTTGTGTGTTGCACTTGACCTTTAAGTTACCCTTACCAATTATCTTCCTTTCTTTGCATTATGCCAAGCTACTCTCTCCTGTCTTCCTTTCACCCTTTAGTAATTCTTGTAAGGTATGTCTTTTGTTGAAAAAAACTCTCAATTTCTGTGTATCTGTGAATATTTTAAGCTCTCCTCCATTTTTGAAGGTCAATTTTATGGAAAAGGAATTTGGGGCTTGAGATTTTTCTCTTTCAGTAACAAATATATCATAGCACTTCCTTCTGCCTACATGGTTTCTGATGATAAATTGGTGCTGAGTCTTACTGAAGATCACTTGTATGTAAGAATCACTTTTCTCTTGCTGACTTCAGAATTCCCTTTTTCTTTGGCATTTCAGATTTTAATTAGTATGTGTTTCAGAGCAGGTCTATTACAGCTACTGTTAGTAGCACATTTTGTCTCTTGGACATTCATGTCCAAATCTTTCATAAAAGGGAAATTTTTTAGCTATTGTGTCTTCAAATATTCTTTATGCCCCTTCTCTTTTCCTTATGGGACACTCTTGATGCATGTATTGGTACATTTCATGCTGTCACTCAAGTTATTGGGATACTGCTCAATTTTTTTCTTCTTTCAGTTCTATCTTATTATTACTGCATGATTTTAGTTGTCCTGTCTTCTGGTTAGCTGATTCTTTATTCTCCCTGTTCCTGCCTGTCATGGAATTTTTAATCTCTATTATTCTGCCCTTCATCACCATAATTTCTCCTATGCTACTTTTTCAACTTTTGAATTCTCTATGCCCGCATGTTTTTTTTACATTCTTTAGCTCTATATCCATCATTAATTTATTTCTATCCATACTTTCCTTTATCTCTTTGAAGTAAATTTGTTTGCACTTCTTTAATTAGTTGCTTCAAATTCTGTTTCTCCCCTGAGGTTTTTATTTGTTCCCTTGAATAAGTCATAGCTTCCTGTTTCTTAGTATGGCTTATAATTTTTTTTTTTTATTGCTGCCATCTGGTCATCTTATTATTTTGATGTGGTAACTCTGGAGGTTAATTTCTCCCTCTTTCTTAGGGTTTGTTGTTGATTGACTATATGTGAAGTCAAACTTTGAAATTTAGCCCAACTTATTCTGGAGCTTTAGAGTAACCCATGTTTAACTGTTCAGATTTTCTTATTTTTTCTGCACATTATTCTTGCCCTGGATATGCAGTACAATATTTAAAATTTCCCTTTTTTGTGATATTTCACTCTCAGGAAAAAGAAAGTCTTCTGTTCCTCCTCTGGGCATCTGGATCTGTTCTATTTGGTTTTGTGCAGAATTTTCTCCACATTTCCTATGATTTGTTTAAATTCTCTCCTTCATTCAAGTATATCTTTTTTATTATCCTTTTCAATTCTTGGACTTATCCTGTTTTTCAGCAGCTTAGTACCCCTCCTACCCTCCTTTTTATTCCTGTGAGGCTTTTCTACCTTCAGTGCTATGTTTCGTTTATTCCCTTCTTAATGTATTCTGACCTTGGGATCCAAATTGGGTCAGTCCAGAAAGGTCTGTTTTGGTTCAGCAATGAGAGAATGGATTGAGTGTGTGCACCTCTTGCCAACAGTTCTCCCACAGTCTCTTCTTTTCCTGGGGCACTTTTATATGTGATACTCCTGGGCCTGTTTTTTCCACCCTGTATCTTTGCAGACGTGGGTCCCTGTGTCAGAACATGCATGGTGTTCTAATTTGCTGCTGTGAATGGACCTGTGGTCTGCATCCATGGCAGGAAGATCTAGGGCCATATTGCCTCTGAGCGACTCCCAAGCTGCACAGGATCGAGTGAGAGTTAGGGGTCTGAGTGGGCAGTTATGGGGTGGGAATCTCCTACATGATTTGGTGTTTGTTTTTCTTTTTCAATTCCGCATTTGTGGAGTCCTTCTCCAGTCTCTATCATACTCCAGAAATCCAACCAAGTAGAATTTGGCCTTTCATTATTTGATTCTGTGGGGAGAATTTTCCAGGTGATGTCTTCCATCACCATGTTGATAACACCACAGATCATCTTTGACATTTCTACTCATTACTCATCCCTTATATTCAAATAAATTATCTTCAGCATCCTAAAAAAGTTTAAATCAACCAACAGCCTATCTTATAAGCTTTGTGATTTCATTGTACCATTTACCTATTTGATTTCTTATCATCTTTATTACAAATCTTTCAGTGCATTTTATTTCAAAGTAATTAGAGTTAGGAAGCACTAAATATGAACTAATAATATATTTAGTTCTCCCAGAAATAATTGCATATTTTGAAGTAATTGCTTATCCACATGGATTTCTGGTGCCATCAATTTCAGAAATTGAACAAGAAGCTAGTTAATTTTTCCAGGCAGTGGCCATCTTTCAGGTCTGGAAAATAAGTGGTAACAGAATGTTGAGTTAGATCATTTTGCCACAGGGAATTATTGCATATTCATGGAAAATCGGGGGGAGTTTTATGCAGCAAATCTCTTATGCATTGACCCAATTTCCTACTATTCATTTCCTCAAGTATTCATTTTTAGAATTATACTACCTAAGTTTCTATCAGTATATCTATGCTGGAAAAGGATAATCAGAATAAATTCTAGCTTTCCTAAAAATATACTTAATTTATGAGACTATAAAAATAATGTATATACGTTTGTATATATGAGTAATATAAAAGATAATGTAAAAAGTCAATAATGGATATAGTCAATACAATAACCATAACAAATGTTTTCAACCAACCTCAATTTCAGAATGTGTTAAGTCAAATCACACTGCATATTAATAATAATTATAACTATAAATAATTTATTACAGACAGTAAAAAATAATTGCTAGTTTTAATAAGCACTTCAAGTTCTGCTGCCACCCAGGACACCGTAAATTGGAAAATAATGCCCTGCCCATAACAATAAGAAAAAGCCAGATAAAATACAAACTATTTTACAAATGATTCCTTAAGAAATGACATTTCAATATAACCAGGACGCCTGAAATCCAAGACAGGGCAAAGCTCTCCAAGCATACACAGAACGTTGTAGAGAATTCCGAAAACTGAACATGAGAAAATCTTGAATGTAGCCAGAGAAAAATAAAAGTTACACGCTATGTAAAAGTACAAAGACAGAAATTACAAAATAAACTATTCAAAGCAAGAATACAATGGAGTTATATCTTCACAACACTGAAAGAAAAAAGTGTCTACTCAGAAATTTATACCCAAGGATTTTTTTTTTAATCCAATCGTTTTTTTGTTTGTTTTTCATGGGCAGGCACCAGGAATTGAACCCAGGTATCCAGCATGGCAGGCGAGAAATCTGCCACTGAGCCACTGTGGCCCCCAAGGGCTTTTTTTTTTTTTTTTTGCAATGAAGTGAATGGAAGTTTTACAGCAACTGTTGAGTTAACACATTACCTGAAAATTTTGCCACAAAAATGTTAAAGAGAATCCTTCACAAAGAAAAATATAATACCAAACAGAAACTTGGATTTGCACAAGGAAATGAAGACAGGTAAAAATGGCAAAAGTGAAGTAAATGTAATAATCACTCACTTATCTATTGAAATTAATTGATTATAAATCAATCTCAGCAAATGAGATTAATGTGCTGAAGAGAAAATACAATAAGAAATTACTAAGTATAAGTAATTAAATCACACAGATAGGTTTTATTTTAGATTTCACATTCAATTCTATTTCTGTGCTGCCCCAATTTTTGTTGTGGTTTTGAGTTTAAGCTTTAACACCAACATTCAAAATGTTTTAAATTGTCAGTTTTATATTAATGTTCTTTTGTAACTCAAGGTTAATAAAGATTTGAAAACAAAAAATTTTAACCAGTTTAGAGCAAATAAAAAGGGAATTTTTTTCCTATTTTGATTTGGAAATATTCAAAAATATATATTCAGGGCGGGCCACGGTGGCTTAGCAGGTAAGAATGCTTACCTGCCATGCCCGAGGACCCAGGTTCGTTTCCCGGTGCCTGCCCATGTTAAAAAAAAAAAAAAAATATATATATATATATATATATATATATATATATATATGTATATTCAAACTGTCTATTATAACATCAAAATGGAAAAGTTTTATTTCCTTGAAAACCTTAAAAAGTTATATAAACATGCAAACATATAATAATAAAGCATATAATATAATAGACATACATATATTTAACAAGATTCAATAATTATTATGAAGTTGCTACTAGATTATCTCTTCATATTTTCCTTCAAATATATATTTTACATTTTATTTTAAATAAACACAGAGTCACAAAACTTTATAAAGGTAATATAGAAAGATTCCTTATACCTTTAACTCAGTCTATTCCAAAGGTTATATTTTATATAGCTACAGAGCATTATCAAAATTGGGAAACTGGCATTGTTAAACCAGTTTTACATCTTTGTGTGGTTTAGATAAATATGTACTGTTTTTTCAAAGTGTAGATCAACATAACCACCAACACAGTCAATAAAAAGTTCTCCCTTAGGCTATTCTTTATTGACATCCTGGAAAACACTGATTTATTCTCTATCTCTATAATTTTGTCACTGTGAGAATGTTAAACAATTGGAACAAGACGGTATGTGACATTTTGAAATCATTTTTGCTCACTGAATATAATACTTCTGCATTTAGTTGGATAATTTTTTTTGTCTTCCTTGCCAATCTGTCTTTAATTAGTGTATGCATGCCATTTATATGGAAAGTAATTTCTGATAAGGAAGGACTTCAGTAAGCTATCACATAAACTTTGAAATAGCTTCATCTAATGCTTCCCTTGAAGCAGCAAGATCTGACAAATTCTAGAAGGAAGAGGCTGACTGAATTCTGAAGGAAGGTAAGACTAAGACTGTAAGTGGATTTTACAACCATCTGGGTAAAATATTCTCCTGATTGCATACAAATTATGATAAGTAAGTAAATTTTATTTTTCCAAATAATATTTGAAGACTTTTACCCTTTTTCTTTTTTGACCCCCAGTGGGGCAATTCTCTACTGTATTCTTTAGAAGTAATATCAACTCAAAATTGCTAAAAATTGAAAAATAAATTGTATCCAAGTCCAAAAGTGTAGTAATTGCCTACCAACCAAACTGAAATGGATGTTAAATAACTTTTAAGATAAGTTTCTAGCTAAACTTTGTTTCTTCAAGTTTGGTGTACATATAAGTTTTAATGCTATAATAGAATGCAAAAACTATATGTCCATGTGCATGAATGTTTAAAATGGATATTTTTGTATTTGAGCTTTTAAAAAGTCAGTTATTAAAACATCCTATATTATTTGTGATAAGCTGATGCATACAGTGATAGTAATTGTAACTTTTATATGTAAAATAAGAAGAGGAAAACATTGCAGCCATGAAATTATATGAAATTGACACTATAATAAGATTATTTCCTCAATGAAAACTTTATAGTTTGCTTAGCATAGCAGTAGAAACAGATACAGATGTGGAAAAAAGACCTAACCAAACAATGAAAAGTTGAGAATAAATTATTCTTCAATAAAAATCTGCATTTTCAAGACATTGCTTATGGTGGCAGTTTCCTGAACAATGACTTTGTATTTTCAGATTATATTATATTTTAAACTTGATTTAATGAAGAGCAATTTTAAAAAGACAAAAAAAGCAAACTACAAATTATTTGAAATACTTTTTGTCAATAGAAAAAAATTGCTACGTACTTCCCTTTGTTCTTGCAAGGGAGCTATATGCTGAAAGATATTATCTGTCTTGTCCTCAAAAGCATATTTGCTGAATCAATTTAAAGATAATGCACTTATTGCAAATCTTGGCATATAGAAGCTGTGATTCAAACTCCTTATATATATTGTTGTCTTAAAGATGGGTGATTCTAAAATTACCTTTTGCCATATACTTATTCACTTATTAAACTAATGTTAATGGCACAAGTTAATAATATTAACTAAGCTAGCATTTATAACAGAACAGGAATGTAAACAGGAGTGTGTATATATTTATAGTAAGAGAAAAGAGAATGGGAGAAAGATTAGTTTGCTAATATACCAGATACTTCACTGCTCCTGATATTAGATTTTCCTGAAAGACTTACGTCTATCTCAAAATGATTGTCTTCACATGTAATGTTATCAGTTAATGTTATCAATTTTAAAAAGTCACCTCCAAAAGAATAACAAGAAGGAAAAGAAAAATAGAAAAGGTAAGAATTCTCTGGTATTGACTTATGAAGTTAACACATCTGCTAGTTCTTGGAAGACGTGCATTCTGGATGACTGTCTTCTGAAGAATTCTTAAACAAGACTTACACATTATTGAGTGAGTTCAAAGGATATTTATTAGTTTCAACAAAATAAAAAAAAAAGATTTGTTTAGTTCTAGTATAAATGATAATAATTCTCATCATTTCTGACCCCAAAAGAGTATCCTTTTAATAGGATCAACATTCTGATCCATTTCAGCTTTAAGACTATTTTTTTTCTCTATGATTTTGAACAGCAGGTTTTGTCAAGATCTGTGGTTTTAAAGAACAAGGTATTTTGGTCTGTTTTTTTTTTTTTTTTTGCTGGTAGGATTTTGCACAACGTATTTTCTTAGTACCTTGTCCTTAACATTCACTATTAGAAGTAATTTTTATCTTAGACATTGTATTCAAATAGAAAACAAATAGATAAAATATAAATAATAATTTTAGAATAACATGAATAACTATTCTTAATAGGATATATGTTTTAGTTCACATAGTTATAAAGAAGTTTTTTTTCATTGTTTATAATCACAAAGTCTGTAGGCATTACATAACAGCATTAATTGCATTTAACTTGAAGAAAAAAATATATACGCATGTCTTACAGAAAGCTTAGTCAGTTAATTATTTTTTCCATAATGTACCTTGAAAATTTGTATGCTTTTTGGTCAACTCTGTTTTCCAAATGCAATGATATTTTCACCACCATATACAATCAATATGCTATAAGTAGTGAATGATATTTTGTAATTTTATTATGAAGAAATCACACCTACAAATTTACTCAGCACCACCATTCCTAGTTAAAATATAACTCTTGGGAAAAATCTAGACTGCATGACTATAATCACAAATCACATTCCTTTCACAGATGCACCAACTGAATGGAATGAAGGAAAAACATATTCCGCAACTCTTTTATTTATTTTCTGTATCCGCACTATCTTTGTTCTATTCAAATGTTCGGAAAAATTTATTTTAGCTTCTATTTTGCCCTAAGTTCATGTTACTGTGTTATACCTTTATTTTTTAATACATTTCAGTGTAAGATATCAATAAGGCCCCATAGGTTGAAAAATTAATGAAGAAAATACTGCACATAGAAGAATGCATCTATCAAAGAATGGCTGCCTTGCTCCCCATATCCATCACTTACCACCATCACATTTTTCACTTTTTCTTTTGGGGAATCAACAGTCGACACAAAACATTTGCAAGTGCTCCATTTCCTCTTTCATATAAAAACCTGTAGTTATTTGTAAAATTTTTCTATAAAAAATGAGAAGTTGCATTGCTTGTTTTTTATCCTAATAGTGTACCAAAGGAAAGCCAATACAATTTCAGGCAGTATGTTTCTGGTATGTCTGCTCTTTGCTTAACCTGAAGCTGACTAAGAAGAAGCAGTTGCCTTTTTAGTTTTGGGGTTGGGAACAACAAAACATGACTCATTGAGATATATCTCATGATATATTTGCTACTTGAAATCCAAAAAAACATAAGGAAACAGAAAAGATTCAAATATGAGTAAGTAATATGTTGACATTTCTGGATATCCAGACCCACCACCTGCATGATACAAAGACAATGATGCATGTTAAGATTCCTTGAGACATGCGAAAAAGTGAGAATGTTATAGAATTTTTCAAATTCTGTTAGGTATTCGTTTAGTTTCAATGATTAAAATAATAATTTTAGAATAACATTGTGTTAGTTAGATTCAGTTGTCAAATTGGCGAGATGAGCATAGTTTTGTTGCTGCGGACATAAGAAATCATGAAAGAAATCACACCTACAAATTTAGGTCTCCACAAGTCTGGAGAGACTGTGTTATCATTTTTCCAAATGGTAAAAATGAAAACATGTCTTTAAATGATTTAGTTTATAACAATTTATAGGTTGGCATTTAAACTATTTCAGTATTTTCAAAATAAAAATAATTTAAATTGCAAATATTTAATATGCCAGCTGCTTTAAATGACCAAATAATAGGATTTGTCCTCATGTATACAGAATTTATATGAATAATATGCATGAAGCCTGGAAAGCATAAACTTTCAATTGGATTTTTAAATTTTAATTCCTCATGTATAAGATATTTGAACTTTCAACTTTTATTTAAAAGAAATTGCATCTTAATTTGTATATATAAAATACCCACCCCCAAAAAAACAGGAATGTAAGTAAAATTTGAGGAGAATAGGCACATAATAAGGAGTAAGTGTTCTATTTCTGTGCCCTAAATAATGACACTTATTATTAAGTTATGAAGATAATAATGACTACATTCATTTACTCATGAGTAAAAAAGTAAATTCAACCTTGAATTAAAAATCATTGAGAAATCAGTCCATGGTAATCTAGGTTTGAGTGTTGTGAGTCATGAGTGACTTAATATACTGGGGGGAAATGAGTGAGAAAATGAGAGAATCTAAGATACAATCAGTTATCACATATAGGCATCATGCATCTAATTTCATACAGATAGTGAAGTTGTAAAGTTTTAAGCTGAAAGCTTCAAACTCAGCCACCTATTTAGCATTATGGATTGTTATATCTCATGAATGCTACATTTGAATTTGGTCTGCTTTTGTATACATTCAATTTTGTGAATTGTCCTATCCAGGAAAAAATTCTTCATATGTACCTTGATAATTTATATGAGTTAATGTTCCCAAGTCTAGTCAGTAGGAGAAGCAATTAAGTCTAAATTTATCTGACTTCTCAAATTCAAGGTCCTGTTTGGATTTTTTTGTTGTTGTTGTTATTTCTTTTTATCCAGCTCAAGACTTGAATTCATCATAGTTCTTTGTTCATGACACCCTAGCTTTGTTTCTCCTCCATTTGTTAATGTTATATATATATATATATATGAATAATATAGAGAACGTCACTTAGTCCATCATTAATCCCAGTAGAAATAACTCAGACTACCTAAGTGCTCTACATTTATGCAATCTACTGTCTCTACCAATTTCATGTTACTTTTTGGTTAGAATGTGGTATTTTACACACATAGAAACAAACAAATGAAATGAATATTTTTTTTGTTTTAATAGCTTTTTAACTTTATATGTGAATAGCTTTAGGTATGTATAAGTTTAGTTTTTTGAGATTTATTTATATTTATATATGTGATATTCTAGTGCTTATAGTTTATTTCTTATGCTATATAATATTCAATTATGTGTATATGTATTTACGCATTTCTGTTCATAGATGTTAGAGTTATTTAATTAATTAATTTAGTTTTTCCTGTTATAGGCTGATTCTATGAAGAATTCTGATACACATTCTTCATCCCCCACCTCCATCCCCAGTGTAAGACTTATTCTTGCTTGGATATACACTTAGAAATGAAATGTTGGATCTCAGGTAAAATTAATGCTCAGAATACAAGATGATGTCAAATTTTTTCTAAATGGGTTATACCAATTTACATCACTAGTAAATATAGTCCCTCCATATTACATCCCCCCCAGTATTCAGAATTCTCAGAATTCTTGGATTGCCTAGAAAACAAAGTGTGAAGTAAATATTATAGGCTTAACATTATTGAGGGTAGAATCCCAACTATATAAGAGTTATAGAAATCATGAGCTGCTCTATGTATTATATGCCATAATTCAGAAGCAAGTCTAGAACTCATCATGCATGGGGCTCCTTGAATACTATTAGAAATAACTTTCTACATAACAATGAAATACACTTTTGTTGCTGAAAAGAAGAAAACATAAATTATACATACTGCTACTACCTGGAAACATACTGTCAATACTTTGATGCATTCACATGCCCTTTCTGGATTGAATAAATATAATTCTATTGAATTATTAAAATAGCATTTAGTTTTTTGGGATTTCAGTCATGGGAAGGGATTTCACTTGGGTTTCAGATTTGTTATTGCCTTGAAAGTATTTGGATAAGAATCAAGAAATGTGTCTTTGCTCATTTGGGAATAGAAGAACTGGTAAATACTATTGTTGTTAAATAATATCTCAAATTCATATGATCAGTTGTTGAAAGAGCACATTTAGACCATTTAAATCTATTTTTGTGCTCCTTTCTTACTGTTGTCAATCTATCCTTTAATGAGTTATTTTTCCCTTCCACCTCTCAACCATTTGAGCATCCATTGTACCATTACTGATATTGACTCTGATGTGAGAATGGCAGCTTTTAACCTTTTAGCTTATGGACTGAGCAATGCCCAGGCTCCCTTAGTGATTGTAGAGAGTTCTCTGGACAATTATGTGATCACCATTTCTCCATAAAATTC
Source organism: Tamandua tetradactyla (assembly GCF_023851605.1). Lineage (NCBI taxonomy): Eukaryota > Metazoa > Chordata > Mammalia > Pilosa > Myrmecophagidae > Tamandua > Tamandua tetradactyla. The sequence goes on from NC_135330.1 coordinate 151,187,132, forward strand.
AATAAGCATTTTTTGAGTATTTTGTATATTCCAGGCAGTTTCCCAATTTTGCTTGGTCACTGGGTTGCTGCCTTTGAAAAATACCCATACCTATTCAGTGATTCAAAAGGGCTGGGTGGGTCCAGGGTTCCATACATTTGCCAAAGTACTAATGTCTATGCACAGTGTTAAGAGAATGGTTTTGACAAAGTGTACACCAACACTTTAAAACTAGCTCTCTACTGCTCTGACATGTACATCCTAATGATTTTGAAATAATCAGTTCTTCCCTGATAAGCAGGGTTGGCAACTTCTTTTTTGTAAAGGGCTAAATAGTAAATATATTAGGCTTTCAAGGGCATACAAGACTCTGTCACAACTATTCATCTCTGCCATTGTAGTACAAAAGCAGCTACAGACAACACATAAATGCATGGGTGGGATCCACTAAAGCTTCATTAACCAGACACTAAATAAACTGGTATGTATACACACCGATAAAATTGTAATTAAGGACAACAAAAAAAGGGATATAGAAATCGGAAATGATAGGATAAGAGGGGTAAAGCAAGTATGTGTTGGCATACTATCAAACTGGCCATAGTTCCTCAAACAAAACAAAACAAAACATTCTTAGTTCCTTGGTCTTTAAGGGTGATCCTGGAAAAGACCAATAGAAACACAGCACCTCAGAAAGAAGAAAAGGCAAGTGATTTTCCAGCTCCTTCCTCATTGTCAGAGTCTCCATCACTCACTGTTCAAAGTCTCCTTACAGGCTAACTCCTGATACCTTAATATTTCCTTGCCCAGTATTGCAGGTTGCTAATATGAAAGTTAGAGCATCTGTATGTACCAAAGATGCATATGTAGGCAAATAAAAAGCTATCTTGAATATTGTAGTTCTATAGTAATTTTGCAAATCAGAAAGTGTGAATTGTCCACCTTTCCTCTTCCTTTTCAAGATTGAGTTGGCTATTCTGGATTCCCTGAATTTCCACATTAAACTTAGGGTTAGTTTGTCAATTTCTGCAAAGAATTCATCCTGAGTTTCAATATAGAGTGTGTCATATCTGTAGATTAATTTTGGAAGTATTACCATCTTAATAATATTTAGTGTTATAATCCATGAACATGAAGTGTTTTTTTATTTATATAGCCCTTTTAAAATTTCTTTCAACAATTTTTGTATTTTTCTGACTACATGTTTTATACCATTTTAAAATGTATTCCTCGGTATTTTATTTTTTGATAACATTTAAGTGGATATTTTTTATATTTCATTTTTGAATTGTTCATAACAAGTACATTGATTTACAATTGGTTTTTCTTTATTGTATTTGCATCTTTTAACCTTATTTATTATTTCTATAAATTGTTAGTGGATTCCTTAGGATTTTATGTATACAAGATAATTTCATCTGCAAAGAGAGTTAATTTTACTTCTCCTTCCAATCAGAATGTTGCTTTTTTTCTGTTTACTTGCCTTATATTCCCAGCAAAAACACCAGCACAGTGATGAATAGAAGTGGTATGTGTAGATACATGTGGCTTGTTTTGATCACAAGGAGAAAGCACACAGTATTTCAGTATCATGGTCATCAAGGGAACACAGGCTCAGGAACAACAGAAAGTTTCAGTAAGTGACTTATTAATTGCACAGCCCAAAATGTCTAAAAGAGCAGGTGAAAAGAGAGATCCCACTGTGGCTAGTCCCTTGAGAAATTCTTCTGCTTGGTTTGGGTCAGTGGATGGTAGCTCCACCATCCCAAATTGCATGGGAGAGGAAAGACAAAATTGCTGCCTGAGGGTAGGGTGTTTATTCATCCCAGGGGATGGGAGCTCTACCATGGAGAGTTCATACCTTGATAACCAACTCGAACTTCTTGTTTCAGGTTTTGGATTTAAAGTATTTTCGGTCTGCTCCATTTCACCTAATTTATTCCCTGGGTTGTTGAGTGGAATTATCTGAGTGGTATAGAGAAGGAAGAGGGGATGTCTAAGTGCTAGGATATGACTACTAGGTGTGTTGGTGACTTCCCCAGCATGCCTCCCATCACCCTCTTGACCAGGCCTGGTCTAGTCCTTTGTATTAGCTTCCACAACATAAGCCTGTACAAAAGAGGAGACACGTTGGGATAATGTCTTGCAGTTCTAAACAATGATGATAATAAAGGTTTGGGAACACCAGAAGCTGCAGTACCTTAAGAGAGCTTCACCTCTGTGTGTTACTCACTCCTCAAATCAGGCTGATCAGAACTGTCTGGAGTAATTGTTGGTCATGCCTGCATCTTTTATCCCCAGAAAACAGCTGAAAAAGTCTCACATAGAATTTGTTTACATACTTTGTAGCCAGGGGACCTGCCATTGGATTGTGGTCACTTCCTATCCACCTCCCCTAAGGTATTAATCTACTTCTAGCAGGAAGTATTAGCAACAGCTTCCTATTATTTATGAATTTTTATGGGGAGAGTCAGAAACCATTGGTTGCATTATCTCATCACTGTCCATAAAATTTGCAGGTGTTGCCCGAATGGTTAACATTTTGTTTAATTCACAAATATGCTGGGAGAGCACAGTATATGATTATAGAATTATTGGTCATTATATTGCCAGTTGTGGTATCCTAACTATTTATCCAGAGGTGTGATTGTAGATCTAGCAGTCAGTCAGGCTCCATGCCAGTGCTGTGATTTCTTGGGTCAGGTGGATGAAGATGGTTTTCCTTCCAGGTTGCCATTGGGCCAAATATGTAGATTAAAAAAGAGAACAGTAAGTAGTCCTAGCAGTGTGGCTGTGGAATGACCTCTTATGGGTGACATTTTTCTTAGTCTGTTTGAAGCAATTTATCTTTTCCCTCTATGGTTACCCTGTCAGTCTGTCCCTTTCATGGGGGCATCTCTTTACCCATATCTTCCAGCCTACTTCCACCCCTCCCTGATAAATAGCAGTTTTTAGGACTCCTTGAAATTGTCCCATGTCAGTAACCAAGGGGAATGGTGGTCCAACCAAGAGTAGGCTTCATCCACTAGCCTCCAGTATGCATGGACCAGGCCCCATGGGTCTAGAGCACTGGACTGTTATCATCTGTGTTAAGCAGTTCTATGCTCACTCCAGTTATTTCACCTCTCCTCCTGGTGGCACTAACCTCCACCATCCTGGGAATCATATGGAAGGGTAATGGGGTAAAAAGTAGGAAGATCTCCTGAAAGTAGCTGAATGTAGCTAATTCTTGTCTTTATAGATATACAAGCAGCTGTGCAGAAAGCTTTGGTACCCCCCACCCCTGTCTTCACCCAGTGCTAGGAGAGAGATTAAGATTGAGTTTCCCAAAGGGAACTGCTCAACTCAGCTTTCAGAGGACCTGAGTAAGGTCAACAGTCTACTCAATAAGAGATTTTGCCAGGTGTAGATGCTAAAGTAACAATTTTAGATGACCATTAAAGTTATCCACCATGCCAGCTTCTGGGGTGGTGGGCAATGAGGAAGGTTCATCTAATTCTAGAGTCTGAGCCCACCTTTGAGTGGTCAGAAGAGATATCATATGGGTACCCCAAAGGGTGACAAAGTCACATTTGCATGTTTCTATTTATGCCCATTACTGCACAACAAACTGAAAAGTCAAGGCTATACCGTGAATAAATATCTACCATCACCAAGGCATAAGACGTAACTTTAAATGGCAGGAGAGAGCTGATGTAGTCCACTTACCATGAGAGGTTCAGTGTGGCCCCTCTAGAAATAGCCCCTAAATGCATTTTTGGGATATGGCTCATACTTAACATTTCTCACATTGATAAAAGAACAAGTGCTTCATGCTCCTGGGCCAATAAGTACATGGTGTTAGAATTTCCATGTCCATTTTGATGGTGAATCCACCCAACAGCAGTGGCAGCCATGAGAAATTTCAGCTATTTTACTGATGTCACCAAGAGTAATTTCACTGTTCTCATCATCTGTACAGGGCATATCCTCTGCCTCTCTTTCAAGACGTTCCTCATCCTTGTCTGATGTGAAAAGTAGTTCAGTGCATCTTTATAGGCTATGTTATTCCAATGATGTTCATCATGATACAACCCTTCATGATGTCCATCAACATTGTACATGGTGACTCCATGTTGCCAATTGTTTCCAAAGGTCCCTTTCCTATATCAAGGAATCTTTACTTCTTCAACTGCATTGCCTCTATGAATCTGACCAGACTGCTGAGTCATTGTTGTGGACCATGATTCAGTAAACAGGAACATAGCGGTGTTTGTGCCCAAGTGTTTCAGGGTGAGGTGTATTTGACTAGGAGTGGAATTTCCAGGTGTTCTAGCTTACCAGCTGCCCGAATGCAATATACCAGAAACAGAATGGCTTTTATAAGGGGAAATATAATAAGTTACAAGTTTACATTTCTAAGGTCATGAAAATGTCCAAATTAAACAAGTCTATAGAAATGTCCAATCTAAGGCATCCAGGGAAAGATAATTTGGTTCAAGAAGGCAATGTCATTCAGGATTTCTCTCTCAGCTGGAAAGGCACCTGGTGAACAAGGCGAGGTCTGCTAGCTTTCTCTCCTGGCTTCTTGTTTCATGAAGTTACCCCGGGGGTGTTTTCCTTCTCCATCTCCAAAAGTTTCTGGATGCTTAGGCCCTGCTTCATTACTCTGAAAAAAAGACTCTCTCCAAAATGTTTCCTCTTTTAAAGGATTCCAGTCAAGGCTCACCTGGAATGGGTGGAGTCACATCTCTGTCTAATCAAAAGTTAATTTTCACAATCAGGTGAGTCACATCTCCATGGAAACAATCAAAAAGCTCCCAGCCAGGAACATGGAATGAGGATTAAAGACATGGCTTTTCTGGGGTCCACCATGAATTCAAACTAGTAGACCAGGGGTGCCAATTTGAAAGTATTATGTACCCCCAAAAAGCTATGTTTTAATCCTGATCCAATCTTGTCGGAGCAACCCTTTCTTTTAATTCTAATTCAATACTGTAGGTTGGAATCTTTTGATTTGACTATTCCTATGGTGATGTGACTCACCCAATTGTGGGTATTAACTTTTGAGTAGATGGAGATGTGACTCTACTCCTTCCAGGTAGATCTTGATTAGTTTAGGAATCCCTTAAAAGAGGAAACATTTTGGAGAGAGTCAGAAGTGATAGAAACAACAGAAGCAACAGAAATGACAGAGCCCACAGAGCCAGAAACTTTGGGAGATACATAAAGAAAATGTCCCTGGAGAAGCCATTGAAAAAGTCTGGAGAGAAAGCTACCAGATGTCACCATGTGCCTTTCCAGCTGAGAGAGAAGCCCTGAACTTCATTATCCTTCTCGAGTCAAGTTATCTTTCTCTAGATGCCTTAATTTGAACATTTTCATGGCCTTAGAACTGTAAACTTGTAACTTATTAAGTTCTCTTTTATAAAAGCTATTCCAGTTCTGGCATACAACATTCCAGCAGTTTGCAAACTAACACACCAGATCATATAGTAATTCTGTTATACTGCTTCAAGAACTGTCAGACTTCTTCACAGTATATGCTCCATTTTAAATCTCACCTGTAATGCAATAGGGTTCCAATGTCTCCACATCCACATCAAAATGTATTATTTTTATTTTTTTAAGAATAGTTATTGTAGTGTGTTTGAAATGCTATCTCATCGTGGCTTTGACTTGCATTTCCCTAATGACATGTGGTGTTGCACAGTTTTCCATGTTTCTATTTGTCATTTGTATATCTTCTTTGGAGATATATCTATTCAAATCCTTTGTTCATTTAATAAAGTCATTCTTCTTTTTGTTCTTGAGTTGGTGTTCTTCATATATTCTGAATATTATATCATTATTACATAAACGATTTCCAAATTTTTCTAACATTTTGTAGGTTTCCTATTCATCTTGATGATAATATTCTTTGTTGCACAAAAGTTTTTATTTTAATTAGTCCAGTTTATCCATTTTCCCCTTCGTTACTCATGTTTTGGTTTACATTATAAGAATTCATTGCCAAATACAAAGTTTTGGTGATTTGCCCCTATTTGGTCTAAGAATTTTATGGTTTTAAGTCGTTGATCAGTTTGTTTGTTCTTCTTTCTCTGTTAAGGGATATTAGGTATTTCTTCTTGGAGTAATGAAAATATCCAAAATTGATTGTGGTGATAAGTGCACACCTCTGTGATTATTCCAAAAGCCATTGATTGTATTCTTTGGATGGCTTTATGGTATGTGAATATATCTCAATATAAATGGGTTTTTTTTGTTCCCTCTATTTTTATTTTTAATTCATATGTTTTACTCATCTGTCCATATTTTAGATAAAAGATTCATCAGACACAAGGTTTTTACAATCACACAGTCACATTGTGAAAGCTATATCATTATACAATCATCTTCAAGAAATATGGCTACTGGAACACAGCTCTACATTTTTAGGCACTTCCCTCCAGCCTCTCCATTATACTTTAACTAAAAAGGTGATAATTATATAATGCATAAGAATAACCTCCAGGATAACCTCAAGGTTCTGTTTGAAATCTCTCAACCATTGACACTTTATTTTGTCTCATTTCTCTTCCCCCTTTTGGTTGAGAAGGTTTTCTCATTTCCTTAATGCTGAATCCCAGATCATTCTAGGATATCTGTCCCACATTGCCAGGGACGCCTGCACCCCCGGGAGTCATGTCCCACATAGAGAGGGGGAGGACAGTGAGTTTGCTTGTCGTGTTGGCTGAGAGAGGGAGAGGCCACATTTGAGCAACAAAAGAGGTTCTCTGGGATGACTCACAGATCTAATTTAAATTAGACTTAGCCTATCCTTTGTGGGGACAAGTTTCATATGAAAAAAACCCAAGATTGAGGGCTTGGCCAATTGCTTTAGTTGTCCCCACTGCTTGTGAGAATACCAGGAGTTCTACACATGGGGAAGTTGAATTTTCCCCCTTTCTCACCTTTCCCCCATGGGGACTTTGCAAATACCTTTTTATTCACTGTTCAAATCACTCTGGGATTTATTGGGGCATCACTCTGGACAAACATACAAAATCTCATGCGCTAGTCAAGATTCCATGTACTTATGGTGTTCAATTAAATTGTCCACATACGTCATATTAGGAAATGCACTAGTCAAATTGTACCAAATAAACATTTTTTGCTTTAGTCTTGCACATAAATTAAGCTTTTAAAATATGAATTACCATCTATTTTCAACATTCTGCAATATTGACATTCATTTGTTCTTCCTCATGCAAAACCATTTTTTAATTTGTACATTTAGTCACTATCATTGTACACTCTAGGCATTCCTAGATTATACCATCTCTGCCTTTATCATCTATCTTTCCTTCTGATATCATTTGTATCCCCGGCCCACCTCCCTCTATCATTCTCACATTCAGCTTCATTCAGTGTACTAACATTATTGTATTACAGTTAGGTACTACTGTGCTATCCATTTCTGAATTTTTACAATCAGTCCTGTTGCATAATTTGTATTCCTTCAGTTCCAATTACCCAATATCTACCCTATTTCTATCTCCTAATTGTCTCTGTTCTTAGGTGAAATTCTCCAAGTTTGTTCTCTAATTTAGTTCATATCAATGAGACCATATAGTAGTTGTCCTTTTGTTTCCAGGTGATCTCACTCAGCATAATATCCTCAAGGTCCATCCATGTTGTTACATACTTCATAACTTTATTCTGTCTTACAGCTGCATAATATTCCACTGTGTGTATATAGCACAGCTTGTTTAGTCACTCATCTGTTGATGGACCTTTGGGCTAAAAATTTCCATCTCTTGGTAATTGTAAATAATGCTGCCATAAGCATTAGTGTGCAAATGTCCATTTGTGTCTTTGCCCTCATGTCCTCTGGATAGATACCTAGCAATGGTATTGCCAGATCATATGACAATTCTACACTTAGCTTCCTGAGGAATCGCCAAACTGCCTTCCATAGTGGTTTTACCATTTTACATTCCCACCAACAGTGGATAAGTGTGCCTCTTTCTCCACATCCTCTCCAGCACTTGTCGTTTTCTGTTTTATTGATAATAGCCATTGTGCTGGGTGTGAGATGATATCTCATTGTGGTTTTGATTTGCACTTCCCTTAAAAGCCAGGGAAGCTGAGCATCTTTTCATGTGCCTTTTGGCCTTTTGTATTTCCTCTTCTGAGAAGTGTCTGTTCATGACCTTGTCCATTTTGTAGTTGGGTTATTTGTCTTTTTGTTGTTGAGTTGAATAATCTCTATATATTCTCTATACTAGACCTTTATCTGACATATCGTTTCCAAATATTGTCTCCCATTGTGTAGGCTGTCTTTTTCCTTTCTTGACAAAGTTCTTTGATGCACAAAAGTGTTTAATTTTGAGGGGTTTCCATTTATTTATTTATTTCTTCAATACTCATGCTTTGGGTGTAAGATCTAAGAAACCACCTCCTGTAATAAGATTTATAAGGTATTTCCCTACATCTTCTTCTAAAACCATTATGGACTTAGAACTAATGTTTAAGACTTTGATCCATTTTGAGTTAATTTTTGTATAGGGTGTCAGATATGGATCCCTCTTTCCTTCTTTTGCATGTGGATATCCAGTTCTCTAGGCACCATTTATTGAAGAGACTGTTCTGCCCCAGGTTAGATGGCTTGACTGCCTTATCAAAGATCAATTTGTCCATAGATAAGAGGGTCTACTACTGAACCATCTATTTGATTCCACTGGCCAGAATATCTATCTTTATGCCAGTTGCCACGCTGTTTTTAACACTGTAGTTTAGCAATATACCTTAAAGGCAGGTAGTGTGAGACTTTCAACTTCATTTTTCTTTCTCAGGATATTTTTAGCCATTCTGGGCACCCTGCCTTTCCAGATAAATTTGAAGATTGTTTTTTTCTATTTCTGAAAAATAAGTTTTTTGAGATTTTAATTGGTATTGCATTGAATTATGCAAATCAGTTTAGGTAGAACTGACATCTTAACTATATTCAGTCTTCAAATCCATGAACACAGTATGCCCTTCCATTCATTTGGGTCTTCTGTGGTTTCTTTAAAAATTTCCTTTAGTTTTCTTTCCATAGGTCTTTTGTATCTTTAATTAAATTTATTCCTAAATATTTTATTCTTTTGGTTGCAATTGTAAATGGATTTTTTCTTGATTTTCCCCCTCTGATTGTTCATTACTGGTATATGGAAACAATGCAGATTTTTAAGTGTTGATCTTATAATCTGCCACTTTGCTGTACTCATTTATTAGCTCTTGTAGTTTTGCTGTGGATTTTTCAGGGTTTTCGACATACAGTATCATATCATCTGCAAGCAGTGAGAGTTTTACTTCTTTCTTTCCAATTTTGATGACTTGTATTCTTTTCCTTGTTTAATTGCTCTGGCTAGAATTTCCAACACAATCTTAAATAACATTGGTGGTAGTGGGCATCTTTGTCTTCTTTCTGATCTTAGGGGGAAAGTTTTCAGTTTTTCCCCATTGCAAATGAAATTAGCTGTGAGATTTTTATATATTTCCTTTATCACGTTGAGGAAATTCTCTTCTATTCCTATCCTTTGAAGTATTTTCAACAAGAAAGGATGTTGAACTTTGTCAAATGCCTTTTCTGCATCTACTGAATGATCAAATAGATCATTGATCTTTTTTGGGTTAATTTTTGTATAAGGTGAATGGTAGAGGGCCAAATCCTTTGCATGTTGATTTCTAGTTGTCCCAGTACATTTTTTGGAGAGACTATTCTTTCCCCAAATAAATGGACTTGCACTTGCCAACGTTAATTGGTCATAGATATGTATTTATTTTAGAGCTGTTACATCTATTTTGCTGGTGTTTATAATTGTTTTCATGCTGGCATCACAGTTTTGATTACTGAAGTTTTGTAGTAAATATTGAAACTGGGAAGTCATTATTTTTCCAGATGGCTTTAGTTATCTGGGGCCCATTATAATTCTATATGAATTTGATTATTGGCTTTTCCATTTCTTCAAGAAAGGGTTCTAGAATTTTGCTAGGAATTGTGTTGAACCTGCAGATCACTTTCAGTAATACTGACAATTAAAGAGTATTAAATCTTTTGAAACATGAACACAGAATGTATTTCCGTTTATTTATGTCTTCCATAATTTCTTTCAGCAATATTTTTAGTCTTCAGTAAACAAGTTTTTCATTATTTGCTTAAAATTATCCAAAGGTATTTTATTCTCATAGATGGTTATTGTAATTGGAATTATTTCCATAATTACCTTTTTTGATTATTCATTTATTGTGTATAATCTTGCAACTGAGGTTTGAGTGTTGATTTTGTACTCTGCAACCTTACTGAATTCACTTATTATTTCCTTTAGTTTTCTTACGCTTTCTTTGAAAATTTTTATATAAAGATCAAATAATTCAAGTAGAGAGATATTTTTACTACTCCCTTTCCAATATGGGTGACTTCATTACTTACTTATTTGCTTGGTTTTTTTCTTGTTTGCTTATTGTTTAATTGCTCTGGATGGAACTTCCTGTACAATGTTGAATAGCAACGTTGAGAATAAGCATCATTTCCTTGTTCCTCATCTAGAGGGTAAGCTTTTAGTCTTTCATCACTGATAATGTCAGCTGAAGATTTTTTTTTAATGTACTTTATCCTATTAAGGAAGTTCCTTTATATTCTGAGTATTCTGGCTATTTTTAACAAGAAAGCATGCTGGATTTTGTAAAATACTTTTTCTGTATCTATTAAGATGATTCATGCATTTTCCCATCATTCTATTGATGTGGTGTATTATGCTGATAATAATATGCTGAACCACCCTTATATTTCTGGTATATAATCAATTTAGTATATTGTTGGATTACGTTTACCAGTACTTTGTTGGGAATTTTTGCATTTATGTTCATAAATTATACAGATCTCTTATTTTGTTGAAGCTTAATCACATTTTACTCTTATCCATGTGATTTTTTTTTACAAGGCACTGTAATATGGACTACAAAACTCAAAATGACTCAAGAGGAAACCTAGGACTATGAGAAGTTGTTTATGTATTTTCTACTCAAATGCCAACTTTAGGTTTAGGTTTAGGTTTCTAATCAAATGGCAACTTTAGGTTTGGGTTTAATGATTCTCTCTTCACTATTGCTTTTATGCTTTCTATTTCACTTATTTATCTTTTAATCTCTAGTATTTTCTTCCATCTGCTCTTTTGATTAGGTTGTACAACTATTATTCAGAATAATAGTTGGAGACATCAGTGCATCACTCTTGTCTAGATAGAACATCTAGAGAGAGAGGATTAATAATTATATGCTAAACAAACTAAAACTAAGAGACATATACAAAACATTGCACAAAAACATCAATATACACATCTTCTCAAAGTACATGGATCATTATCAATGATAAACTACATATTTTGCTTAAAAAGTTCTCAATAAATTTTAAAAGAGTTACATTTCACACAGCCCTTTTTCAGACCATAATGGAATGAAGTTGGAAATCAATAACACACGGAGAATTGGAAAATTCAAAAATATATAGCAGTTAAATAATACACTCTTAAATAATCAGTGGGCCAAAGAAGAAACTGCAAGAAAAATCCCTAAATATCTTTATACAAAAGATAATATGTTCACAAAATATAAAAATTTAGGGGCTGCAGCAAAGGCAATTCCAGGAGGGAAATTTTTAGCCCTCAATACTTACGTTAAAAAAAGAATAAGCTAAAATCATAGCCCTAACTGCATGCCTGGCAGAAATAGAAAAGGAATAGCAAACTAATTCCAAAACAAGCTGAATGAAAGAAATGACAAAGATTAGAGCAGAAATAAATGAAATTGAGAATTAAAAAAACAACAGAGAAAATTAATAAAGTAAAAAATTAGTCCTTTGAGAGGATCGATAAAATTGACAAACCATTAGCTAGACTGACATAGAAAAAAAAAATAGACCCTAAAAAAGAGGGGATTCATAACTACTGACCCCACAGAAATAAAAAGGATCATAAGAGGATGCTATGAGCAACTATGTGCCAACAAATTATACACTCTAGATGAAACGGACAAACTTCTAGAGTATATATTATATTGTTTTTTCTACACTCACTATAGAAGAAATAGATGACCTCCACAGAGGAATAACAAATACAGAGATTGAGTCAGTTATCAAAATTCTCCCAAACAAAGAAAGGCCAGGACCTGATAACATCACAGTGAATTCTACCAACTATTCCAAGATGAATTAACACAAATTCTACTCAAATACTTTTAAAATAATGAAGAGGATGGAATGCTACGTAATCTTTCTGTAAAGGTGTCATCATCCTAATCCCAAAGCCAGATAAAGATTCTATAAAAAAGGAAAATTACAAGCAAATTTCTCTAATGAATATAGTTGCAGAACCCTCACAAAATAATTGCAAATTATGTCCAAGAGCACATTACAATCATTATACACCATGATCAAGTGGGTTTTACCTTAGGTATACAAGGATGGTTGAACACAAGAGAATAATTAAAGTAATACACCACATTAAAAGATTGAAGGGGGAAAACTGCACAATCATTTAATTGATACAGAATAGGCATTTGACAAAATTCAGCATCCTTTCTTGATGAAACACCTAGGAAGATGGGAAGAAAAGGAAACTTCCTCAACATGATAAAGGATGTATATGAAAAACCCACAACCAACATTGTATTTAATGGTAAAAGACTGAAAGGTTTCCCTTTATGATCTGGAATAAGACAAGGATGCCCATTGTCACCACTGCTATTAATTATTGTGTTAGAAGTTCTAGTTAGAGCAGTTAGGAAAGAAAAGGAAATAAAAAAACACCCAAGTTGTAAAGAAAGAAGTAAAAATTTCATTATTTGTGGATGACATGATCCCACATATAGAAAATGCAAAAAAAAAAAAAAAAAAAAAACCCACAAAAACAAAATGAGAGCTAATGAACAAATTTAGCAAAGTGCTGGATTCAAAATCAACATGCAAAAATCAGTAGTGTTTTTTTTTTTTTTTTTTTTTTTTTTTAGAGAGAGGGAGGAAGGGGAGGAAGGAAGGAAGGAAGGGAGGAAGAAAGGGAAACATCTTTAAACATTTTCTTGTTTTATTGTATTTTGTTTGTTTTTTTTTACATGGGCTGGGGCCGGGAATCGAACCGAGGTCCTCCGGCATGGCAGGCAAGCACTTTGCCCGCTGAGCCACCGCGGCCCGCCCCGAAAAATCAGTAGTGTTTTTATATACTTGTAGTGAGTAATCTGAGGAGGAAATCAGGAAAAATATCCCATTTACAGTTGAAACTAAAAGAATCAAATATGTAGGAAAAATTTAACTGAGGATGTAAAGTACTTGAACATAGAAAATTACAAAACATCACTAAAAGAAACCAAAGACCTAAATAAATAGAAGGACCTCCCACATTCATGGATTGGAAGACTAAGTATTATTAAGATGTCAATTTTATCCAAATGGATCTACAGATCCTTTGCAATTTAAATAAAAAATTCTAACAGACTAATTTGGAGAAAAGGAAAAGCTAATTTGGAAGGGGAAGTAACCCCCAGTAGCCAAAAAACATCTTGAAAAAGAAGAATGAAGTTGGAGGACTCATGCCTCCTGACTTTAAAGCATGTTGCAAAGCTACAGTGTTCAAACTAGCATGGTAATAGCATAAAAATAGAATATTGATCAATGGAATCAACTTGAGAGTTCAGAAATAGGCTTTCACATCTATTGATGATTGCAATTTCACCAGGCTGCCATGTTCACTCAACTAAGACAGAATAATCTCTTCAACAAATGCTGCTGGGAGAACTGGTTATCATGTGCAAAAGAATGAGGAAGAGGACTCCTATCTCGCATCTTATATAAAAAATAATTCAAAATAGATCAAAGACATAAATATAAGAGACAGAACCACAAAACTCATGTAGGGAAGTATGTTTATAATCTTGTGGTAGACAATGTTTTTTTAGATTTATACCTAAAGCACAAGAAACAGAAGCAACAGTGCCGCGGTGATGTCGCAGGGGCTAAAGAGGGCGCTACGGCTCTTGGGTTTCCTGCCTCGTGGCGTCAGGGTGTTTGGACGTTTCACCAGGTGGGGGTGAGGGGGTTCCGGGCCCGGATAAGTGGACTAAGGTGAGCCGATGCTCGGCAGGGTTCCCCGCCGAGGGTCCTAAAAAGACTTGAGCCGGAGGCCAATTGTTGCGCACTGCTACTTTATTGTTACATAGCAAAGACTCGTGTGCTCAGGGGCTCAAGGGCTAAAAAGGACCCCGATGCTTGGTGAGCTTGGGTTATATACAGTTTGGAGGAGGGGTGGAGTCGGGGCATGTACGTCAGGGGAGGGTAGCCAATCACACAAGCTAAGAAGCAGTTGCTAGGCTTAGGGCAGAAGTTAGGAAAAGAGAAGTGCTGAACATAACAGGAAGGGTTGCGGTTTTGTGGTGGGCTACGGAAATGGGCGGTCTACGACAAGAGGGGGAGAGGACAGCAAGTAAGTAAGAAAGAAGTGAAAATAAAATTTTTAAGGGCTGCTAGACTCCAATCCCAAATAATATGCCACACAACAGATAAATGGGACCTCAAAAAAAAAAAAAAGAAAGAAATGCTATAAAGGACTTTGTCAAGACAATGAAAAGACAGCTTCCTCATTGGGAGAAACCATATGCCATAAGGGTTTAATATCCAGAACATATAAAGATATCCTACAATTCAGACAACAAAAAAGACAAACAATCCAATTAAAATATAAACAAAAGACTCAAATAGGTGTTTTTCCAGAGAGGAGATATAAATGGCTAAATGGAACATTGAAAGATATTCACTATCACTAGCTCTTAGGAAAGTGAAAATAATTTCATAATGAGATATTATTTCACATCTATTAGAATGGTCACCATTAGGAGGAAAAAAAAACAGAAAACTACAAGTGTTGAAGAGGAAGCAGAGAAATAGGAACACTTATTCTCTGCGATGGAAATGTAAAATGGTGCATCTGCTATGGAAGACAGTTTGGCAGTTCCTCAGGAGCTGCTGCTGGGCATATACTCATAGGAACTGAAAGTAGGGACTTGAAGAGGCATTTGCACATTGATATTCATAGTGGTGCTGTTCACAATTACCAAAAGATTGCATCCCAAATGCTTGACACCTGATGGACAGATAAACAAAATCTGGTATATAGATAGGATGGGATATTATTCATCCTTAAGAAGGAATGCCTTCTGTGCCTATTTGAAAGGATTGTATACCCTAGGACTAATATCAATCCTGATCCACCTTGTGGAGGCAGCTGTTTCTTTTAATCCCTATTCAGTACTGTAGATTGGAAACTTGATGAGATTATCTTCATGGAAATGTGACATGCCCAATTGTGGATATTAACCTTTGAGTAGAGGGAGATGTAACTCCACCTATTCCAGGTGGGTCTTGTTTAGTTTATTAATCCTTTAAAAGAGGAAGCATTTGGTCTTGATTAGTTTAAGAATCTTTTAAAAGAGGAAACATTTTGGAAAAAGTGAAAGAGCCACAGGAACCATGAGAGTCCACACAGGCAGAGACCTTTTGATATGAAGAAGGAAAAGACCCCCGGGGGACCTTCATGGAACAAGAGGCCTGGAGAGAATGCTATAGACGTCATGTTTGCCATGTGCTTTTCCAGTTGAGAGAGAAACCCTGAACATCATCAGCCTTCATGAACCAAATATTTCTTTCTGATGCCTTGGATTGGACATTTTTATAGCTTTGCTTCTATTTGGGCATTTTCATGGACTTAGAACATAGACTAGCAACTTAATAAATTCCTCTTTTTAAAAGCTATTCTGTTTCTGGTATATCACATTCTGGAAGCTAGTGTTCTAGCAAATTAGAACAACTTCCATGAGGACAACATGCGTGAACCTTGAGGACATTATATTGAGTGGACTGAGCCAGACTAAAAGGACAAATATTGTATGATTTCACTGATATGAACTAATTATCATAGTTCACACTGTTAGAATCTAGATTATCAAATACCAGACTATAATTTTGGGCTAGAGAATGGGGAATTGATGCATAATTTGTACATAATTTTTATTTAAGTTGATTGTAAAGTTTTGGAAATGAATGTTGATGATGGTAGTATATTATTGTGACTTCAATTAATAGCAACAAATTTTATAGGTGAATGTGGTTAAAAAGGGAAACTCTGCCTTGTATTTTACTAGAATAAAAAATAAAAGATAAGGGCAGGCCACGGTGGCTCAGCAGACAAGAATGCTTGCCTGCTATGCCAGAGGACCCAGGTTTGATTCTTGGTGCCCGCCCATGTAAAAAATAAATAAATATAAATAAATAAAAGATAAAACATTGGACTGAACAACACAGTGAACCCTATTGTAGACAATGGACTACAATTATTACAAAAAATATGAGAATGTTCTTTCAAGAATTATAAAAACTGTACAATTCTAAAATAAGGTTTTTATAACAGGATGGTATATAGCAAAAATACACCTAATGTTAACTATGAATGAGTTTATTGTACTACTTTAATAATATTTTATCAGTTGTAAAAGGTAACTACTCTTAACAAGTTAGTACGATCATAAAAAATGCTAGCATCAATTGTAGCAAATGTTCTACACCAATGCAATGTGGTGGTGATGGGGTAGTGTACAAGAAACCCATAGTCAATTCAAGATTGCTTTGTAAACTCACAACTTCTCTAATTAAAAAAAAATAAAAATAAAATGGATGAGGTGGGAGATGTGAATCTACACATCTCTAAGTCAGTAAAATTTATAGACAGAAATATAACTTCTGTGTTTAAATACATATAGTAAATGTAAAATATGATCTGTAAATGTAAATCAATTACTTAATGCAAAATTCACTCCAAAAAAGTGATCTATTTCAATAATGAATTTTAAATTAACTTTGTTAAATGTTTAGATGTGTTTTGAATGTAATTATTTTTCTAAGGTTCTCAGAATGAATTGAGTATAAACAATTGTCACCTTTGGCACTGATTTTGCATTTGCACCACACATTGGGCATCTCAACAATGCATAAAACAATTGATGGCAAAACCACACATGTCTAAGACTTTCCTTTCTCCCCATAGAAGTCAGTGAAACCCTACCTCAAACTTATAGGATTTGGTGAAACATAGTTTATGAAACACTGTTTAGTGGCTAGTTGTGATTATCAATACTGGTTTGTGTAATCAGTAGTCAAGAGAAGTACTTCCCAACATTTAATGTATATGCAAATTCCCTGGGGACCTTGGTAAATTGCACTCTCATACTCAGAAGTTTTCTGGATGTCCTGGGATTCTGCATTCATGAGTTCCCAGGTAACTACTTAAATGCTGGTTGATGCACCTCATGTTGAGCAGCCAGGATCTACATTACTTAATTCAAAATTCTACTTTTATGCATACACACATATACTTGTTTATTTTTGGCCAATGAGCATATACAGCACTAAATTAAAATAGTTTGTATTTCATATAATTTACTCATTTGATTCCTGTCATTCCGTAAGCGCACAAGATGTGAGCACTAAGAGAGGCAGTCAGCATATATTGTTCTGGCAATTGGTGGACAACACCCCTTTTATAGAAATGGCTCCAAATATTGTATATATATGATTAATAATGGACCACAAATGATAGTGGTGTAATAACTGCATATATTAATGGATTTCCATGATCATGCATATAAGCACAGTTTTGTATGACTATGACTAGTTTTCAAAACAGAGAGGGAATCATACATTGAACCAATCCATTTTACATGGATTTATTAATGCAGGAAATATGGCACTGGAGCCTCTTGGTAAGATCTATACTTTAGCAATAAAAATGTATACAATTGTTATATAAATTTTAAAATAATATTACTATCATATCAGAATAGTGGACAATACAAAGCAAATTATTTGGATAGAGAAACATCACATATGTAGAAAACTCTGTGATTTTTTTTCTTGTGTTAATATAATATGGTAAATGGTTCCTTCGTGTAAAATGGTCTGCCTGTTCCTACTCTGGGGTAAATAACAGAAAGAATATTGTATTGAACCATATATTAAGTAAAAGTAACATCAGTTCCCATTTTCTCCATGGATAAAATTAGGACTATTTTTTTTTCTTTTCCTTTCATGTAAAATTGAATAATTTTTGTCAGTCTGAATAAACACGGAAAGAAAAAACAAATAACCCACATTATTCATGAAAGAGTCATACACTTCATAATAATGTTCTAGAACTTATTTGATCTTTTAAGAAGATACTCGTATGACTTCATGAACTAATTCATCATTTAATTAGGCAAAACAAACCAAAGAAACAAACAAAAAAGTAAATAAAAACTTTTAGCCTTTGGTGCAGTATATGGTTCAATATAAATTGCCCACTGAAAATGGAAAAGCCAAATCAATAAAAAATGTGGGAATGCAATATTCATTTGTTGAAGTAATGAGTGAAAATAATGGAAAGATCACATTCTCTCTATAGATTGATACATTTGCAAATTTAGGGTGGAGTTTCCAAATCTTATTTTTTCTATTATATCCATTTGATTGTATGTATAATTTTGAGATTTGTAAATGATGATTATGTTTAACTTTTTTTTTTAAACTATAGGCTACCAGTCTGCCACTATGGGTGCATAATTACATAGATTGCATAATATAATTAAAGCATACATATTTTCTGCTTGACATTAAGGAAAATTTTTGGTAAAGGATGGTGGTTATGGTGACAGAGCACTGTGAATACAATTAATAGCATTGAATTATATATTTGACTGTGTATAAAGAGCAAATTTTAGGTTGTGTATGTCACTAGAATAAAAGTTTTATATGAAACAAACCATAAGACTGCACAAAACACAGAAGTGTACCCTACTTTAAACCATGGGCTATAATTAATGCATTATTCTTTCATCAACTATAACAAAGGCACCAGACTAATAGAAGGTATTAATAATAGTGTGGGGGTAGGGGCATATGGGAACTCTATATTTTCTGCATGAATTTTCTGTAAACCTAACTTCTCTTATAAAAAAATTACAGAATATTTTTAAAAAATGTTTCCCATAGATCATGTGCTTCTAAAATTTTGCAAATGAACATTATGAAATTAATTGATTATACCATTGTGTTAGACAAATTGCTTGGATCAGATTACAGATTTTGAGTTCTCATCTGTTGTCCAGTGATAAAACGAGTACTGATACTTAAAGGCTACCCTTAACGTACAGACTTCAAAACCAGATTGAACTAAAATATATAGTAGTTTTCTTTATCATATCCAATAGTATTGCACTTAGTATAGGCTATGGAACACTGTGTATACACACATCTATCCATGTTTTCCTCAAGAAGTTTCACAGGCTGCATTTCCTCTTTCCCTTAATTGTTTTTCAATAGTCTTGTGAAGAGAATGACAGAATCTCTATTCAGTATGTTAACACTGTAACATATTTATGGTATTAATAATATCATTTTTTTTGTTTTTTTATAGCTTTATTTTATTGTACATATATACAAAACAGAGAAATAAAAAAGCACTAATTTTCAAAGCACTCTTCAACAAGTTTTTACAGGACAGATTTCAAAGTATGTCATGGGCTACCATACGATCCTCATATTTTTCTATCTAGCTGCTCCAGAATATAAGAGCAGAACATAGAGCCTAGAGGGGTTAAATATTTTTTTACCATCACAGTCATCTTTTTTCCTTCTTTTTTTTGGTGAAAAATGACCAATATACCAAAAAGCTATTTCGAAGCACAGCACCACAATTAGTTGTAGAGCATATTTCAGATGTTGACATGGGTTACAATTTCACAATTTTAAGTTTTTACTTCTAGCTGCTCTAAAATACTGGAGACTAAAAGAGATATCAGTTTAATGATTCAGCATTCATATTTGTTTGTTAAGTCCTATCTTCTATGTATAATTCCACCATCAGCTTCGGTCTTTCCATACCTCTCTTTGGGGGTGTTTAGGCTATGACAATTCTAATCTTTTTACATTGGAAGCATCTGTCACTAATATGGGTTAGGGAGGTGGAACTATATGATGTTCTGGAGAGGCTGAGCTATGTTTCAGGACTTGTCTGGACCAGGAACACATCTGGAAGTCGTAGGTTTCTGGAAAGTTACGCTAGTGCCTGGAACCCTTGTGGAATCTTATAGATCGCCCCGGGTGTTGTTTAAGATTTGCAGAAATGGTCCTGGTTAGGGGTTGGCATGTTATGATAGGTAGCAAGGTCTACCTGAAGCTTGCATAAGAGCAACCTCCAGAGCAGCCTCTTGACTCTATTTGAACTCTCTCTGTCACTGATACTTTATAATTAGACTTATTTTCCCCCTTTTGGTCAGGATGAAATTGCTGATTCCATGGTGCCAGGCCTGGATTCATCCCTGGGAGTCATCTCCCATGTTGCCAGGGAGACTTTCACCCATGGATGTCATGTCCCACATAGGGGGGAGAGCAATAATTCACTTGCAGAATTGGGCTTAGAGAGACGTATCTTAGCAACAATGGAGGTCCTCCAGAAGTAAGTCTTAGGCATGCCTCTAGGTAGTCTAAGCTTCTCCACTACCTACATAAGCTTCACAAGAGGAAGTTTCATAATCAAAGGCATGGCCTATTGATTTTGATATCCCTAAAATTTGACACAGTATCAGGGGATTCCCTGATGGTAAGGTTTAATAGTTCCATATTCTTTCACCCCTCCCTCAGAGGACTTTGCCAATACTTTTTGATTATCTGCTTAATATACTCTGGGATGTTTCCAGGCATTATAATAATCTATACAGGATTAAAGGACCTCTTTCTTATTCTTTGCTTCCTGTATGCGTCTTGCTGTAAGAACTTACAATCTAGGCCCCTGTTTTCTTAAAAATATTTTCTAAAGCTGACCATGTCATTGTTGTGTTTTTTTATTTGTTTCTGGCTTATTGTGTTTCACCACATGTCTCACATGTTCATTCACATCATTGCATGTCTTACGACATTATTTCTTTTTGTAGCAGCACAACTTTCATTCATAAGTATACACCATCATTCGCCAATCTACTTCTCTGACAGTTCATCCTTCAGTCACGTACATTCATTGGACATCATGCAGAGTGTCCAAAGTCCACAGTCCATCAACATTCTCAGTTTTAGATAATTTCATTGTTCCTAAGAGACAGAAAAACAATAAAAACACCCTCGCCAAATAGGAAATATAAACCTCCGTTTAACTCTTGTCCCTCCCCCCATTATTTACCTCTGCTGTTGCTGTGGTAGTGCTGATGGTTTCCTTTTGAACATAGCTCATAGCATGCAATAGCAGTTTTCCTCCTATTCCCTGGATTTAAACACTCTTTATAAAAGAATCATATATTTGAAGTAATTCTTACAAGAATTTCTAATGTGAATCTGTGGGATATGTGGGTCTATACAACCCCTTTCAATCTTGTTTATCCTCATTATGGTAGTATTACTTCTTCTAGGCCCACTAGAGAATCACCTTCACCTCCTATTTATTCCCTTACGTTGGAATTCAAACTCATTAGCTAATAGTTCACCCATCTTTAGTTTCTATGTACATCTAAGTCTCATATATTCAGTATTATAAGACTTTGATTATACCTTTATGTTGGTCATAAATGGGGAATCATATAGTATTTATCCTTTCGTGTCTAGCTAATTTTACTCAGCATTTTGTCCTCAAGTTGCATCCATCTTGTCATGTGCTTCAGGACATCATTTTGTCTTGCGGTTGCACAATATTCCATAATTTGTATACATTACATTTGCTGATCCACTAGTCTTTTGAAGGGCATTTTGTTTGTTTCAATTTTTTGGAGATTGTTAATAATGCTGCTATGAATGCCAGTGTGCAAATATCTGTTTGTGCCATTGCTTTCATCTCTTCTGGATATATACTAAGTAGTTCTATTGCTGGGTCATAGGACAACTCAATATTCAGTTTCCTAAGGAAATGCCAAACAATCTTCCATAGTGGCTGCACCATTACAAATTCCCATCAGCAGTGCATAGTGTCCCAGCTTCTCCACATCCTCTCCAACATTTATAGTTTCCTGTTTCTTTACTAGCAGACATTCTTATAGGTATGAGGTGGTATCTCACTGTAGTCTTGAGCTGCATATCCCTTATAGCCAGGGAAAATGAGCATCTCTTCATGTGTTTTTGAACCATTTGTATTTGCTCTTCAGAAAAAATGCCTATCCATATCTGTAGCCCATTTTCTAATTGTGTTGTTTGCTCTTTTGTTGTTGAGTTGTATGATTTCTTTGTATACACAGGAAATCAAACCTTTGTCTGATATGTAATTTCCAAATATTTTCTCCCATTGAGTTATCAGCCTCTACAACGTCTTTTGAGGTGCAGAAGCATTTGAGTTTGAGGTGTTCTCATTTACCTATTTTCTCTTTTGTTGCTTTTGCTTTAGGTATAAAGTTTAGGAAACTACCTCCTATTACTAGGTCTTGAAGATGTTTCCCTACATTTTCTTCTAGAAGATTTATGGTGCTAGTTCTTATATTTAGGTGTTTGATCCACTCTGAGTTAATTTTTGCGTAAGGTGTAAGATAGGGGTCCTCTTTCATTCTCTTGGCTATTAATATCCAGTTCTTCCATGTCCAATGATTGAAAAGACTATTTTGGCTCAGTTCAGAGGATTTGGGGGCCTTGTCAAACATCAGTTGATCATAGATTTGGTGGTCTATTTCTGCACTCACAATTCGATTCCATTTGTCAAAGCTTCTATCTTTGTGCCAGTAACTTGCTGTTTTGACCACTGTGGCTTTAAAATATGCTTTAAAATCAGAGGGTGTTAATCCTCCTACTTCATTCTTCTCTTTTAGTATGCTTTTAGATATGTGGGGTCTCTTTCCCTTCCAGATGAATTTGGTAGTTAGCTTTCCCAAATCTTCAAAATAGGTGTAGGAATTTTGATTGGTATTCTGTTGAATCTGTAGATGAATTTGGGGAGAATTGACATCTTAACTCCATTTAGCCTTCCTATCCATGATCTCCTTTGATTTCTTTTAGCAATGTTATGTAGTTTTCTGTGTACAAGTCCATTATGTCCCTAGTTAAGTTGATTCCAAAGTATTTGATTTATTTGCTATTTTGAATGTAAGTTTTTTTTTTCCTTAACTGACTCCTCAGATAGGTCATTGCATGTGTATAAAAATGCTACTGATTTGTCCACATTAATTTTATATCCTGCCACCTTGCTGAATTTCTTCATTAGCTCAAATAACTTTGCTGTAGGTTTCTCAAGCTCTTCCAAGTATAGTATCATATCATCTGAAAATAACGGAGTTTTACTTCTTCCTTTCCAATTTGGATACCTTTTATTCCTCTGTCCTGTCTCACTGTTTTAGCTAGAACTTCTAGCTCAATGTTGAATAGTAGTGGTGACAGTGGGCATCCTTGTCTTGTGCCTGATCTTAGGGGGAAGGCTTTCAATCTCTCTCCATTGAGTATGATGTGGGCTATGTTTCTTTCATATGTTCTCTTCATCATATTGAGGTAGTTACATTTGATTCCTGTCTTTTGGAGTGTTTTTATCAGAAAAGGGTGCTGAATTTTGTTGAATGCTTCTTTAGTATCAATCGAGATGATCATATGATTTTTCCATTTTGATTTATTAATGTGCTGTATTACGTTAATTGATTTTCTTGTGTTGAACCATCCTTGCATTCCTGGCATAAACCCCACTTGGTCATGGTGCATAATTCCTTTAATGTGCTATTGGATTAGATTTGCTGATATTTTATTGAGAATTTTTCTATGTTCATTAGGGAGTTTGGCCTGTAGTTTTCCTTTCTTATAGCATCTTTACCTGGTTTTGGTATTAAAATGATACTAGCTTATAAAATCACTTAGAGTTCCTTTTTTTTTTTCTCAATTTTTTGTAAATTTTTGAGCAGGATTGGTGTTACTTGTCTCTGGAATGTGATAAAATTCCCCTGTGAAGCCATCTGGCCCTGGGCTTTTTATTTGTAAGAAGATTTTTGATGACTCATTGAATCATTTTACTTCTGATTGGTTTGTTTAAATCTTCTTTTTCTTCCTGAGTCAGTGCAGCTTGTTTGTGTGGGTCCAGGAATTTGTCCATTCCAAGTTGGTTAGTTTGTTGTTGTATAGTTGTTCATAGTATCCTCTTATGATTTCTTTTACTTCTTCAGACTCTGTGATAACACACCCCTTCTCATTTCTGATTTTGTTTATTTGCGTCTTTCTCTTTTTTTCTTTGTCAGTCTTGCTAGTGACCCATTAATTTTATTGATTTTCTCAAAGAACCAACTTTTGTTTTTATTGATTTTTTCTATTGTTTTTTTTTTTTTTTCTCCCATTCATTTATTTCTGCTTTAATCTTTGTTGTTTTTCTTTGGGTTTAGTTTGTTGTTCTTTCTCAAGTTCCTGCAGGTGTGCTAAGTCCTCTATTTCTGCTCTTTTTTGTTTTTAATATAGGCATTTAAGGCAATAATTTTCCCTCTCAGCAAAGTCTTTGCCACATCCCATAAGTTCTGATAAGTTATTTTCTCATTTTCATTCATCTCCAGATAACAATGAATTTCTCTAGGAATTTCTTCTTTGACCCACTGGTTGTTTAAGAGTATGTTATTTAATCTCCATATATTTGTAAATGTTCTCATTCTTTGGTGGTTATTGCGATCCAGCTTCATCCCATTATGATCAGAGAAAGTGTTTTGAATAATTTCAATATTTTTAAATTTATAAAGACCTGTTTTGTGCCCCAGCATATAATCTATCATGGAGAATGTTCCATGAGCAATAAAAAAGAATGTATAACCTTGTGTTTTGGGGTGCAGTGATCTATATACAGGGTTAATTCATTTATCAAGCTATTTAATCTCTCTATTTCCTTGTTGCTGTTCTGTCTTGTTCTATCTATGAGGAGAGTGATGTATTAAAATCTCATCCATTATTGTTGAAACATCTATCACTCCCTTCAGTTTTGCCAGTGTCTGTCTCATGTACTATGGAGCCCCTTGATTGGGAGTATAAACGTTTATGATGGTTATATCTTCCTGGTGAATTGACCCTTTAATTAATATATAGTGTTCCTCTTTGTCCCTTATGATGTCTTTACATTCAAAGTATATTTTGTGTGATATTAGTATAGGTACTTCTGCTTTCTTTTGGTTACAACTTGCATGGAAAATCTTTTTCCATCCTTTCACTTACAATTTATTTGTATTCTTGTGCCTAAGGTGAGTCTCTTGTAAGCACTATATAATGGGATTATGTCTCTTAATTCTGTCAGTCTGTATCATTTAATTGATAAGTTTAGTCCATTAACATTCAGAATTATTACTGAGAACATGTTTCTTGATTCCACAATCTTATCTTTTAAAATTTTATTTGTCAGATCTATATATTCTTTTCCCTTTTTAATTTTTATTCTTTAAATTACCCTTACTGGTAATCTTCTCCTCCAGACTTCCCTCTCCTATCTTTCTATCCAGCTGGTAGAACTCCTATTAGTATTTCTTGTAGGGTCAGTCTCTTGTTCAGAAATTCTTTCAGGACTTCTTTGTGTGTGAAAACTTTATTGTCTCCCTCAATTTTGAAGGACAATTTGGCTGGGTTCAGAATTCTTGGCTGGAAATCTTTCTCTTTCAGGATCTTGAATATGTCATATATATCAATATATATCATATATCAATATATATCATACCACTGCCTTCTCGCCTCCAAGGTGCTAGTTGATTAGTCTGAACTTAGTCTTATTTGATTTTCCTTGTAAATAGTAGATTGCTTTTCTTTTGCCAATTTCAGGATTTGCTGCTTCTCATTTGACAGACTGATGAGTATGTGCCTTGGGGAAGGCTTATTTGAGTTTATTATGTTTGGAGTTCTTTGGGCTTCTTTGACTTGCATATTTATGTCCTGTATGAGGGTTGGGAAGTTTCCCCCCATTATATCTTCAACTACTCTTCCTCACCTTTTACTCTTCTCTTCTCCTTCTGGGACACTAAAGATTCTTATATGCATGTGCATTGTCTTGTCTATCATTTCCCTGAGTTCCCATTCAATTTTTTCCATCTATTTTGCCATTCACTGTTTTGTGTTTTCGAAGTCAACTATCCTGTCCTCTATATCACTTATTCTTTCTTCTGTCTCTTCAAATCTGGTGTTATGTGCCTCTAGTATGTTTTTATTCAGTCAACAGAGTCTTTAATCTCTGTGATTCTTGCTATTTTTCCAATTATTCTTTCAGATTTCTCTTTGTGCTCTTCTACTGTCTTCTTGATCGTCTTTATGCCATTTGCTATCACACTTATTTTATTAAGTAGAGTTGTATGAACATCTTTGATTAGCTGCTCCAATGTCCATGTCTCCTCTGGAGTTTTAATTTGGTCATTAGACAGGACTATATCTGTCTGCATTCTGATATGCTTAGTGATCTTCTGGTGTTTTCATCACATGTAGATATCTTGATTGATTTACTATGGGAGTTGATTTCTTGCAGTTGTCTTAGTTCTTGTGCTTGTAAGGTGGTTGTACAGCAGGGAGCAGGACACTGGGTGGAGCACTGAGTATGGTGATTTGTTTCAGGGCAGGTGTGGGCACAGGCTGGGGATGTTACACTGATGCTTGTGAATGTGGGCACCAAGCGGCCAGGGATCATCCAGTTGTGTGGGTGCACTGGTCTGGGGGGGGGTTATAAACCTGGGGTGTGCAGGTCTAAGGCAATGGCCTCTTTGTGTGCATGCACAGAGCTGTGACAGCAGGTCAGTTTTAGCCTTTGTGCATTGGGGGCAGATGTGACCCAGGTGCACAGGTTGACACTTTCTCAGAGCTGGGAAGTGAGGCTGAGGGCTATGCTCACTCAGGGTTCTAAGACTGCTGTAAAGTGAGATTCCCAGAGCTGAATGATGTGATTGGGGCCTGTGCTCATGCGAGGGACTAGGAGTCCCAAAAAGGAAGACACTGAGCTCAGTGGAGGACAGGGTGAGGCTGTGTGACACTATGGGTGGGGGATGCGGGCAGCCTAGGTGTACAGGTTAGTGTCCACAACATTTATGCACTGCAAACAGCCTGCAGGGAACAGGGAGGGGGAAGTAGTGCTCGGGAGGTGTGCAGGAGCGGCGGGTTGGGCTGTAATTGGGGTGGGGGTGTGGGGCAGGTATGTGCACTGGGGTTTGGTGGGGTGGGGGTGTTTGGAGTACAGGGAATAGGAGAGGGTGATGGGATTCAAATGTTTGGGGTGTGGAGTAAGTCACAGGTCATGGTGCTGCTCTGGTAAGGGTAGTGCACCCAAGGAACATGGATTGGCTTACTTCCTAGTCTTACACTCCAATCCCTTGGTCTATGTCTGTCAGTTCCTCAGCCTCCACAACCAGGGCTGTCACATGCGATGCCGAAGTCTCTCCCAGGTCAGGCGTACTCCTGAATCGCTGCCTGAGTCACCCTCCTGTCCACTCTCCAACCTTTCCATGGAGCAAAGCTAATCTGGAGCCACTCTAGTTGGCCATCTACCTAGAAGTCCTGCTTATTTTTTTCAAGGAACTCAATGTGCATTATGAAACAACCACATTAATCTTGCATTACCACTTTCAAATTGTGGAAAGTAAGTATTATTTTACATAGTATTTGATTTATGGATTCAGGAGAAAATTTTTAAAATACATTTTCCAAAAAATATAAATAAGAAGCGATAAAACAGTGATTTAACTTCTTGCACATTGTGTCTTTTAGCTGGATTAATAAAGTCTAATGTAATTTTAATGCTATGAAAGGTGGCATTTCACTCATGATATTATACTTGAGGTCCTCTCTTGATGATTGATATTAACATCTCAACTACTTAGCCTTCCATTAAAAATATGGTGGGCAGTTTATGCTGGCAGAAAGCTCATGCCACCTGATAAGCTTTCCCTAACCTCCTAGTGAAATATTACTGAGGATCCGAAATTCATACAAAATGCTAACAGTTGTCAGTAATTTGGAATATAATCAGGAATACTGAAGAATTTTCACATTCATTGCACTACAGAAAGACCATAGATTACTGCTTATTCACACCCTATAACTCTCTCTATATTTCAAGTATCTTCCACATTTTATAGAGGAAATTTAAACACTCTTTTCTGTAGGAAGACTATGCCTCCCTAAATTCTGCAACTAATTCAATAATTTTATTAAATTAAGCACTTAAATTAAGGCCCTTTAAAAAGAATGGAGTTGGGAGTAATTTCAGCAAAAATAGTGTAGTAGGAAATTCCAAGGACCCATTTCTTCACAGAAACAGACAAAAAATTATTAGAATAAACTGTCAGAATCAATATTACCAAACCTTTTTACCTTTTGAAAATATGCAAAGGTTACAGCAACTGAAAGAATGAATAATCAAGAAAAATGAAAATAAAATCCATTGGAAGAACTTTATGGCAATTTAATTTGTCATTGACTCAATTCCTTCTCCTTGGCTTGACAGTGGACTGGCAGACAATAGCCTCATTCCCTATGTAGGTTCTTTATGCCAGAGAGTGTAAAGCTGAGATACTTTGTTCTCAAAGAATTACGATTGCCCCTTTTGATCTATCAGATGTCTCCCTGTGGGATAATGCATTATCCCACTCACTCAACTCTATACTACCAGGACAGAGGAGCTGCAAATATTTGTCAAAAAATGCAAATCATTATCTGCAGCCTCAGGCAAAGATAAGCGTGGCAAACAATAGTCATGCCCAAAAGAAGAAAAAGCTGGGAGTAAGATGTCCTGAAGAATAAGGGCTTTGACAGTATTCCACATTTTCTTCAGTAGCTAGAAGGCCATGAGCATGTGCATGGCAGGGTACATGCTCAGAAAAAAAAATTGGAGAAAGCCCTGTATTCTCACCTCTGGCTGACCATCACATTCTGTGCAAGCAGGAACACAGAAGAAGGCAGATTTGTAAACTTCCTGACTGTGGTAGTTAGATTCAGTTGTCAACTTGGCCAGGTGAAGGCATCTAGTTCTGTTGCTGTGGACGTGAGCCAATGGTACATGAACCACATCTGTTGCTAATTACATCTGCAGTCAGCTAGGAGGCATGCCTGTTGTAATGAATAATGTTTGACTTAATAGGCTGGCGCTTAAATGAGAGAGCTCAACATAGCACAGTCCAAACAGCTCAGCATATCTTATCTCAGCACTCATAGCTCAGCCCAGGCCTTTGGAGATGCAGAAAGAAATCACCCCGGGGAAAGTTGTTGGAACTCAGAGGCCTGGAGAGAAGCCCAGCAGAGATCGCACTGTGCCTTCCCAGGTAAGAAAGAACCTCAGATGAAAATTAGCTGCCTTTCCTGTAAATAATTAACAAAATAAATCCCCTTTTATTGAAAGCCAATCTGTCTCTGGTGTGTTGCATTCCAGCAGCTAACAAATTAGAACACTGACTGTTAAAACATGCCAACCATACAAACAGAGTCCAGCTTCAAAAACTGGAAGGTCTTGGGGAGCAGATGGAGAACAGATGGTTAAAGAAATCTCTTTCAACTCACTAGCATATCACTAAGCTAATAGAATAGCGACTACAGTGATCAAACATGACAAAGAATAAAACTCTTATAAAATATTTTAGAAAAGTCACTAAATAAACAGTTTCATAGCATGAAAGCTACTGAAAACAAATCCTGAGGAGGGAAGAAGTATCCGATTTCCAGTATTAATATATTATAATATTCAAAATGTCAAATTTTCAACAAATAATATAAGGTAAACAATGAAATAAAGCAGTATGACATTCATAGGAAAGAAAGAAATTAACAAAATTATTTCTAAAGCATCCTAGATATTTGACTTAGTAAACTAAGTTTTGTAAGAACTGCCTTAAATATACTCAAAAAGCTAAAAGAAATCATGGAGGAAAAATAAAGAAAACTGCTAGGATAATATCCCACCAAATAATCCCAAACATGGGTTACTTTTTTCCATCCTTTCACTTTCAACTTACTGGTGTCTTTAGAATTTAAGGCAATCTCTTGAAGACAGCATATGTTTGACAATTTATTTTCAAGTGCATTCTTCTAACCTATGCCTTTCAATTGTAGACAGTAATTATGAAAAACCAACTAAAAAACAAATTCCAGAGATGACTGAAGTGGAAAATTCATTAAGTGGATCAACAAAAGAAAGAATCAGTGAACCTGAAACAGGTCAATTAAAATTGTCCAGTTTGAAGAACAAAAATATAAAAGAATAAAAAAAAAAGTGAGTAGAGCATTAAGAGACTTGCAAGACATCAAGTGTACTAGCATATGCATAATAGGAGTGCCAGAGGAAAAAGAGGAATGAGAAAGGAACAGAATTAATATTTGAAGAAATAATAGATGGCTTGAAATATCCCAAATATGATGAAAAGACACAAATTTAGATATTGGAGAAGCACAACAAAACACAACTAAGATATACTCAAAGATACTTACACTGAAAAAAATTCTAATGAAAATGATAAAAACCTCAAGAAAAAGAATAACCTTAGAATACAGCAAAGAAAGAATATCCAAAGGAAACTCAATGAGATTATCATTAGAAACCAAGGATGACAGAGGGCACTGGGATGACATATTCAAAGTATTGAAAGAATGAAGAAAAGTAAACTTTCAAACAAATACTCAGCAAAACTATGCATCAAAAATGAGGAAAAATTAAGGCATTCCCAAATACACAACTCTTGAAGGAGTTCTTTTGTAGATCCGTTATGCAAAAAAATGATATGGGAATTCTTCAGCTGCATGGAAAAGTCACTAGAAAGAAACTCAAAGCAATATGGAGAAATAAAGGTCTTCAGTAAGGTAACTACATAAGCATATATAGAAGTCAGTAGTTTCACTTTTTTTCTTATGTGATTCAAAGAACAACTGCATAAACAATAATTATAAATGTAAGTGAATGTTACATAGTATATAAAGATGTAATCTGTTACAACCGCAATATAAAGGGCATAGGGATGGAGCTGTATAGTAATTTTTTTCATATCATTGAAGTTGTTAGCATCAATTCAAACTAGATTTTTATAAGTTTAAGATATTGATTGTAAAAACCAGGATAAGCACTAAGAAAACAACAAAGCAAATTGCTGAAAAGTAAATGAGAAAGTAATTGTAACGATGCATTATAAAAATCAATTAAACACAAAAAACCACAGAAATGAAGGAATTCAGTAAATAAAACTGCATATGACATACAGAAATCAAATCGTAAAATGGTAGAGATAAGTCCTTCCTATTTGAAATCCATTTTCAGATAAATAGATTAAACTTACCAATTGAAAGGCATAGGCTAGAAGAATGCATTTGAAAATAAATGTTCAACTATATGCTGTCTATAAGAGACTGCCTTAAAGTCTAAAGACACCATAAGTTGAAAGTGAAAGAATGGAAAAAAGTATCCCATGCAAATTATAACCAAAAGAGAGCTAGGGTTACTATACTATTTTCCCAAGAAAATAAATTTAAAGGACAAAAGTTTTACAAGAGAAAAACAAGAACATAATATAGTAATAAAAGAGTCATTTCAGTAAGAAAATTTAACACCTCTATATATACCAGGCAAAGAAAACCCAAAATTATATTTGTCAAAATTGAAAGGAGACTACAATAATACTTGGAAAGTTCAATGCCTCACTTTAAATAATGGATAGATCAAGAAATAGAGAACTGGAATAACTTTATGAATCAACTAAGACATATTGGATATTCTACCCAACAACAAAAGAATGTATATTCTTCTTAAGTACACATAGACCACTCTGTGTTAGAGTATATATTAAGCAATAGCACAAGCCTCAATAAACAAAGTAGAAAAGAAAAACTACATAATCAACAGAACCAAATGACAGGTTTTTGAAACAATCAACAGAATTAATAAACCTTTAGCTAACTGATTAATATAAAAAGAGAGAAGGCAAATTACTAAAATCATGCACAAAAGTGGCAATGTTATTACTAACCTCAGATAAATTATAAGTAATGCTATGAACAATTGTACAAAAACAAATTAAATAAATGAGATGAAAGGAAAAATTTCCTAGAAATACACAAAGCACCATACCTGACAGAAGAAAAAATAGAAAGTCTGACTATATCTACACAAAATAAAGAGTTTAAGCTAGTAATCAAAAACCTCCCAATAGGGCAGTACGATGGTGGCTTGGTGGCAGAATTCTCATCTGCCATGCCAGAGACTGAGGTTAGATTCCCAGTGCCTGCCCATGAGAAAAAAACAAAACAAAACAAAAAACTCCCAATAAAGAAAACTCAAGGACTGCATTGGTGAATTTTACACTACATTAATTTAAAGAAATATCAACACTAATCTTTCACAAACTCTTCCTAAACAGATGAGTTGAGAACATTTCCTAATTAATTCAGTGAGGCCAGAAATACCCTGATATTAGTGCCAGATAAAGACATGCTAAGAAAAAAAATTAAAGACCAATATCCATTATGAATATAGATGCAATAGTACTAAAAAACAATACAGGGTGCATGGGTGATTCAGTGGTAGAGTGGTCACTTTTCATGTGGAAGACCTGGGTTAGATTCCAGGACCATGTGCCACCCCCAAAAAAATTCCAACAATACAGTAAAAGAATTAAATACCATGACCAAAAAGGATTTATACCAGGAATACAGTAGTGGTTCAACATAAATCTATGTAACACAAAATATTTATAAAATGAGGAAAACATTGCATGATCATCTCAAAGCAGAAAAAAAATTCACAAAATCTCAATTTTTTTCATGATGAAAACACCCAAACTAAAAATAGCGAGGAACTTAACACGATAAAGACCACTTATGAAAAAGTCCACAGTTAACATGACACTCAGTATTGAAACACTGAAAATGTTGCCCCTAATATAAGGAACAAGACAAAGATGCTTGCTTACTACATTGCTACTCAACATTGCACCAGAAGTTCTAGCCATAGTAATTAAGAAAGAAAAATAAATGAAAGTTATCCAAATTGGAAAGAAAGAAGTAAAACCATGTCTATTCACAGATGATATATTATATAGAAAAACCTTAAAGAAACCAAAAATTGTAAAATGTTGCAGAAGCCATGGAAATCATTTTAATTTTTCCACAGTAAGTTATACATAAAATTACTATATGACCCCTCCCCATCTGCTTCTAAGTATATACCCCAAATAATTGAAAGTAGATGATAAAACTGGTATTTTTCCATGAATGGTCACAGCAGCACTATTAATAATAGACAATAGCTGGAAACAACCTCAAGGTACATAAACTGATGAATGGATAAACAAAAAGATATACACTCCTACAGCAGAATTTTACCCAGCTATAAAAAGGAATGAAATCCTGATAAATGATACAACATGGATGAGCCTCAAAACCATTATTCCAGCTGAAAAACCCATATCCAAAGGTCATATACTGTATGACTCCATTTATATGAAATATCCAGAATGGGCAAATTCATAGAAACAGAATGCAGATTTGTATGTGCAAGGGATTGTGGAGAAGAGGGCAAGGGAAAGAGTTCTTAATATTCATAGGATTTCTTTATGGGGTGATAAAATATTCTAGAACTTGATGATGGCGATGATTGCACACATTTTTAATTTACTAAATGCAACTAAATTATGCACTTTAAAATGGTAAATTTTGTTATATGCATTTCATCACAATTAAAACATAAGGAAAACGTAAGGGCCTATTCATCAAGCATCATGAACAAAGAAGGTAAAGAGGAAGTACTTAATCTATCAGATAGCCACCTGTTCTTTTTCTCAGTACTTTGATTATCTGATATTTTCCTTCTTTATAGACTGGCTAGTGACAGACAAATTGGTTATAATAGATTTGGTTAAAATTTTTTGCTTGATCTCTTTCTGTTAGTTATTTAATATGCACTATTACTGTAACTGAATTGGACTTCAAAGGAACACACATATAGATAATTCTCACTTTAAAAAAATCCTGATACCTCATATTACCTATATGTGCATTTTGATAACTAAGTACCTGCAGATATTACAGAAGCTAACTTAGTGCACTCTAAAAGTTTTGATCATTCTCAGATAGGGCTAAATTACAAATGCCATTAAAGTATTTATAATAAACTGTATACCACCAAGGAAGAAGATGAGGTGACAGAATCAAGGAACTCTATACAGGTCATCAAAATGAAAATAAGTACATGAGAAATTAATGGAATTTAGGGTAAAGTAAGCAATAACCAATTTTTAGTTCAGCTCAAGTTTTAAAAAGAAGAATTAATATTGAACAGTTAGAAAAATGTGAGGAATCAAGAGCAATCTATAGATACTGGCAAGTTTGAATACATCTGTAATCATTACAAAATAAATTAACAAAACCTCAGCCTATCAAAAGTGCATTCAACTTCCAAAAATGACAACCACTAATATAAGGTACAGAAGAAATTCTTCAAAAATTCCCACTATGGGGATGGGAGTACAAGGGTAGTTCAGTGGTAGAATTTTTGCCTGCCATGCAGTGATTGCCTGCCCGGGCATTTCCATGGAAAAAAAAATCAACAAATGGTTCTGCAATAACAGGATAGTCACATGGAAAAAGAATAACATGTGACCCCCACCATACAGCACACACACAAAAAATCCCACTATGGATATCTGGTTCAAATAGCAGCTTGAACTCAGATATATTATACTTGCCCCATTCCTAAAGTCAATTTAAAATATTCACTATAATAAAAATAAAGAATATATCCATTTGCCATTCTGACATCAGATAACTAGAAAGAATATTTAAAAACAATACAATATGATTTTAAAAAAAAACAAAAAAACAGGTTATGAAATGAGGAAAAGGGAGCCTGCAATGAAGAAAATTGATCAAAGGGCAATGCATGAGATGCACTAGCATCCTCTGAAGATAGGCAAGGTTGATCTGGAAGAAAAGATGGTTGTTGAGTAAAGGATGAGTAACACATCTCAATCCTTCAGTAATGGGTTAAGTCTTACCACCCTGTTAGTGTAAGAGGGTTAATAAAATGGCAATTGGGCATTGTATCACTCCGGGTATACTGTAGTAGGAAACAATCTTAAAATCCCATGGCTTAACTACAAAAGTTTATTTCTCACTCACACTGTGAGTCTATCATGTTGGCAGCATGTTTACCTCATTATATTATTCTGGTATCCCTGCTGATGGAAGTTGCATCTTAGCATTTGCTTCCAAGAGCAACTTGGCAGAAAAAAAAATGTCATAACTTATGCTTAGGCTTTGAAAACCTGCAGTGAAATTAAAACATGTACTTCTGCGAAAATTTCATTGGAAAAAATAAGTCACATGACTATGCTATATTGTATAGCACACGCTACTTCAAATTTTCTGTAATCTAACCTACTTTGGAGTTATAGTTCCAAATAAAGTTTTATAAGAAACACTATAGCAGTGATGATAGTATTTATTGTGCATACGAATTGTCTCAGGGTAGTCTAAGGAGTATTCCACCATCTGTATTATTAAATTTGGCTGTTGCACTAAGACTGCCATTCTGACAAGAATGACAGAAGTTGTTGATGTTGGAAGTATCAAACTTTAAGGAAAAAATGCATCTGATCTTTAGAGATATCTCAAAATTCCCATCGTCATTATACTTTCCCATTTATTTTGATTCTTAGGGAAAAATCCAGATATGTTTAAAGATACACAATTGCTATATGAAAATGATAATCAGAGATTTTAGAGGAAGGATTTAGGAGCAAAAATTCTACCAATGGGCCTCTTTTAAAACCTCTAGATGCTATTGGGCGACTTTCTTCTTTTTTTCAATGTATTTTTCTTTCTATGCTCTGTTTTCAGGAAAGCAGAATCATATCCAACAAGAGTAGATCCTTTTTCCATTTGTGAAAGCTACATGCCAACTGTGTTGGAATCTAAGTTGAGGAAAATACAAGAAAGTCACTTATGATTCTAGGCAAAAGATAGTCTGACTCCTTGTTGATTTTTTACTTTATCCATGCAGAGTAAGTTTAGGATCAAATTCCAAGTTTGAAATAAACATCAGCCATTCGCCTGAATTTTTTTTTTTCTCAGAGCAGATTCTCTGAAGCCTAAACTGGTGAGACTATATCCTTGTCAGATGCATGAATGACAATTCTGGGCTTTGAGATCTAGCTGTATGTATGATAACTAAAATAGTCAGTAATTTTTAACTTAATATCCTCCACTATACTTTATTCTACTTACCTTTCTCCTCCTTTGAAAATGATTTTCACCCATATTAAATTTGTCTGCAAGAGTCCTTTCTGACCATTTCTTAGCAATAGTAATTAACTTTCTGCCAATTTATTAAATTGAGTATCTTCATAAATTTTCTTTCCACTTCTTCCTACTACAAAATCTGGATTTCTGGGTCTCTTCTGCTGAATTGTTTATCTTCTTTACTTTTATCTTCCTTCTTTTTTTAGGCATTTAAATCTTTCTCATTTATTAATGCTTTTGGATTTTTGCATATACACTCATATATTTTCCTAAACCTATATATAATTACATTTACATGAATGTCACGACTAAACAATGCATAAATCCATGATCTATTCTTTTCTCAGCAATGTAACAGGAAATTAGTCATCTTCTTATATCAACTTTGACTTTTTTTTGATTTGTCATTAACTAAAAAGAAACTGTTAGACCATTTTCCCCTACATCCATTCTTTTCTAAGTACTTCATTCAGATATTTAATTATATACCTCACAAAATGTATTGACCAATCACAATGCTAGGTGCTGAATAAATGTTAAAATAATATGAATTAGGCAGTCAGTTCAGAATTACTAAATTTTACCTTTTATGCTCAAGTGCAATTCTGAACTGACTGCCTAATTCATATTATTTAGAGACAAAATTATGTTCTATGAACAGGACAAAGGGTCTATAAGACAGAAAGATAAATTGCTTAAAAGTAGTTACAGTCTAGAAAAGAAATACTCTTACTTTCATTTCTCAGTAATGAGTTTGAATTTTATTCTGAAAGCATTCTAACACTAAACTGCTTAAAGGAGCACTGTGATCAAATCTGAATTTTAAAACAAATTACTCTGGTAATTCTTTGAAGAATGCATAAAAGTGGGTGAGAAGAGAAGCAGAGAATAATTTAAGATTTTGTTTTAATTAACTAGGGTAGGAATTATAAGCTCCTAAGCAAAGTCGAGTAGGAAGGATTCAAGCAAATTGATAAATATGAAAAGACTTGGAAATGACTTGGATTGGTAAAAAATGGATGAGGGGATGAATGAGAATGAGAAGCTTTCCAATTCTCTAATTCTGCAGACTGAATAACTGTCATAGGTGCAAAGAAAGAAAAGAAGAGAGAAATACACAGGAAATACAAGCAACTTCAGTCTGTGTGTGAAAATATATTAGGAATTTTGGGTGTGTGTCTGTGCAGA
The DNA here is from genome assembly GCF_023851605.1 of Tamandua tetradactyla. Classification (NCBI taxonomy): domain Eukaryota; kingdom Metazoa; phylum Chordata; class Mammalia; order Pilosa; family Myrmecophagidae; genus Tamandua; species Tamandua tetradactyla. The sequence continues at coordinate 151,224,534 of NC_135330.1, forward strand.
TGAAAGTGTTATCAGATGTACAGGAGGTTTTGCATCACAGAGAAGATATTTGAACTAACAACTTACCATGTCAAATTACAATGTTATTGCAACCTCATATGGAAGACTTTTATTGATATTATCTCTTTGTATGATTAAATTATTGCCTCATAGTTCATCTTTATTGCCCTACGTTGTGATACTGAAGCCGGATCCTATAAATGTGCCTCTTTTGCCAGCAGGCACAATGTGCCGGTCTGAATCTGTGGTGGACCCCAGAAAAGCCATGCCCTTTGATCCTCATTCAATATTGCTGGGTGGGGACATTTTGATTGTTTCCATGAAGCTGTGACCCACACAATTGTGGTTGGTAACTTTTGATTAGATGATTCCCATGGAGGTGTGTCTCCACCCACTGAAGGTGGAGTTGCTTACTGGAATCCTTTAAAAGAGGAAACATTTTGGAGAGAGGCCTTTTTGGTAGAGCCATGAGAAAGCCAGCAGATGCCTTCATGTTTGCCATGTGCCCTTCCAGCTGAGAGAGAAATGTTGAAGGTCGTCGGCCTTCTTGAACCAAGGTATCTTTCCCAGGATGCCGTAAATTGGGCATTTGTATAGACTTGTTTTAATTGGGACATTTTCTCCGCCCTAGAACTGTAAACTAGCATCTGATTAAATTCCTCTTTTTAAAAACCATTCCATTTCCGATATGTTGCATTTCAGCAGCTAGCAAACTAGAATGCACGATATTAAGCCAAAGTCAGTATAGGGTTCTAGAAGGGCACTGCATGAGGAATGGACTATTCTTCCTTGTCCTGCTCTTCTCTTTGCTTCTATAATGCACAGTAAACAGTTGGTGCAGGATTTCAGTGATACTGATCCTCCAATGAGCTTCAGGGGCATGCTCCCAGGCTGTGCGTAGTACAGCTGGATTTCCTGCAAGTCTTACAGGCACTCTAGCCAACAGACTTTCAGCCCAGTTCAGTGGTTAGTGGAAAAGTTACTGAAATGCCTCCTCTGAAAATCAGTATTGTCTATGATGCGGGGGGAAGTCACCCACGAGAAAGGGTGACACCTTAGAACTCAGTGCAAAGCCAACTGAAGAGGAAACAGGAGAGACTATTTACAGAGAGTGGCCTGATTATTTACAGAGAGTGACACTGTAAAGCCATTGGAGGAAGTACCAGGGGCTCTCCAGAACACCAAGTCCTTCAGGAACCAGGAGATGGCAAAGCCACTGTCTGCAGGAGGTAAGCCTTGAGGAATGCTCACATTGCAGGAGCTTAAGAGTAAAGAAACCTCAGACTGTAGAAGCCTAAGATTCTAGCACTGGAGGAAGCTTTGCCCTTAAGAGATTGATTATTCACACGAAATAAACAGAAGAAAAGAAACCTCTTTCTCTTCCAGTGTCCTATCACCCCCTATTGACAAGGTTTAACATTGTACCAGCCATAAAAGGAAAAATACATTGTCAAAGAGCAGGCAAGGATGGGGATATTTGGAGCTCATAGTCAATAAATTGACAAGTGTCAGAGGACACACATTTCACTACTCAGTTTTAATTTGTATTCCTCTATACATATTTACATTTCCATACAACAAAACACTTCCTATTTCTACCTAAGAAAATATGACTAAATTTTTACACGTGAAGAAGTTCTAACCTTCTCTTCTAAATGAGAAGACACATGATCCTAACAGCAATTTTGGGAGGAAAAAAGAGAAAGAAAGAATATACTATTAAACAAATACATGTAATAACATAGCAAGGGAAAATGTGCAAAGTTATTATGGACATTATCTCTGTAATTGGTCAAAGTGCCATAGTTTATAACTATGGCTTCCATCTTCCACTACATATTTTATATTCTCCCTGCACTCATCTAGAACCTCAGCCTACAGAGGTTCTTTATCTGGTGAGTGATATAAAATTTGTGATGTAAACTTAAATTGACAGTCTGTGTCCTCAATCATCTTCTATTTCCTTTTTTTTTTTTATTTTGTTGTTGCTATAATTTTCTATTTATTCATACTATTGGACATGGAAAGACTAAAAAGTATCCAAGAAAATACCCTAGATTTCAGACATAGTCCTACTTGTCCCACTGTGTAGCAAGGAGCAAAATGTCTCCTTGGTAATTGGCATCAATTACTTTAGCCAACTGAGTAAGCTTTTGCTGCGTTCTGGTTCAGTGACATACAGATAGGTAAGAGCTAGCAAAATAAACTGAGAGGGAGAGCTGTGTACACTTGGATGAGAAAATATCATTCTCCAAGATGATTGTAATAAGCTAATAACAGAGAGAAGGCACAAATGAAAGTGGTAGGAGATAGGATGGAGAGACAGAGAGTCCCAGACATTCATGTAAATATTTGTGTTACTGATAGATAACATTATGTTAACATACATTAAGCGGATATGGAGTTGGGATTATGAATGTTATAATGGAAGATAAATTATCAGTTAGGTTAATATTGTAGTACACCAGGCAGAGATGACCTGTTGATTGGATATAGGCTGGTACAGAAGGATTGGAGGGAACTGGACAATTCAAAATAGAGCCTAGAATCAATTTGGAATTCATGTTTATAGAATCTGAGGAGTAACAAGATATATAGGAAAGTGATTAAAAATGACAATTAAGTGGAGAGATACAACAGAGTTAGACTTTATCCGAAGGAGAAAAAACTTCTGAACAGAGATATCCATAAAATAAAATCATTGCATTTAGAGATAAATATTTGTACCACCAAAGGTGATCAATCACAGCCTAAATTATTCATTTGAAGATCAAATAAGGATTTATAGATGTGAATTAAATGTTTTCAACTTAGCAAATAGATGGTTGTCAAAAATTGGTGATTGTTGGAATCATTTTGAGGTTTTTCTTTTTTTTTTTAATGAGAGATTCTAGGTCTTTACCCTGTCTAATGCATCAGAAACTCCTGAAGTGGGGAATTTGTATCTTTTTAAATTTTTCCATGTAATTCAGATGATCATACAAGTTTGAAAATCAACCATTGATAAGTTGAATTTGTCTACTTCATATTTGACAAATCATTATTTGATCTGAGACTGATTTATTTAAACAGTGATCGAACACTTTTGGTGATAGGAAAATGCATTTCTCAAAAAGTTCCTATCTCAATCTGAGATTTTCTGATTTATAAAAACCAGTAATTTGACTGCCATTAGAATCTGTGGTATGTAACATTGGACTCCCTTAATGAGAAATCTAATGGGGGGCATGCTAAACAATCATTTTTTGACTTAGGCTTTTTACAAGTTTTTTTATAATACACAAAAATTTTTAGAAGAAAGATTTTTCAAATGTATTTAATGGTAAATGGTCATGTTTGTTTTTTTTGATACATATGTATTTATGTGTATGCATATGTATTTGAGACCATGATTAAGTATATTGATGATGTTTAGCTTACCTATAATGATTTGAATAAATGATGATTTTCTGGTATAAAAAGGGCTCCTTAATATCTAACCTAACTAACTAAGGATATACTGGGTTGTGTTCTAACTAGGTTCCAAGTTTTAAATAATCTCTTATGGAGAATTTCTGTACAGTATCTTTAGTGAATTAGGTCATATAACTACTTTTTTTTTCAAAATAATTTAATGGTTTCTCAGTTTACTTAGATTAAAAATTAAAATCCTTAGAATGACCAAAAGGTCCTGTAAGTTTCCTACCACCAAATCTCTGACCTTAACTTTTACCATTCCTCCTTTTTTTGTTACACAGACATTTTCCTTTCTACTCTTTCTTGGACACACTAGCCATTTCTGCACCTCAGAGAATTTTCACTTTTGCTTCATTTGCTTGGAACACTTTATTTCAAGAGAGCACATGGTTCATCCCTCACTTCCTTTCAAATTATTTCCATAGGTCATCTGCTACCATCTGACCATCCCATATATAAATAACTACAGGTGCAGAGACACAATTCTATCCATAAAATTAAACACTACCCTTGAATCTTATTTACATAGTTCATACATTTAGGCAGATGGTTTCTAATTCCAGATTTAGGAGAGCAGTGCACTCAGAGGGATTTTATTTAAGGAAGGGATGATTCATAATAGTTTTTCTTGCAGGCATCAATACAATATTATAATTTCCATATTGGCATTTTGCTAGTTTTCTAGGCATGCCTCTAGCTATGAACCCCCTAAAGAAATGAGGTCTTTCAACCTCTATTATTTATTAATATTACCTATTGGGTTATCTATTTTATAATAAAAAAATAAGAGGGAGAATAAAACAAAGATCTGTGACATCAGCCGCACTTCCAGCTGTAGACCCCTTTTATCCCAGAGGTCATTGCTGATGACTGTCCACATTTTGAAGAAATGACGATCCACAAGCTGTTCCCCTGTGCTGCTTACAGGAAGTATATGACTGTCCTCTACTAGTTTTCTGTATTTCAGACACACTAGCAGCAACTTGTTTTTGTCTGGAGAATTTCAATAAGAACTACAGCATATGTCCGATCATAGTATAGAATAATATCAATTATGCATTAACTGGGGACAAGTATACTGAGAAGCTAAATGACAATTATTTTATTCTTATTCTAATGCATATCATTAAATAAATTTAGAAAATCTGTCTTCAGGACCCTGTATGGTAACTAGTAGTATGATTCCGGTTGCCCCTCACTCCCCTATTTATTTGTAACTTTTTATACAACTTGAATCCAGTGATCATAATCCAAGGTCCACAACTCATATATCATTGAAGAATGGATGCCTGCAATATAATGGGTAAACTATGATTGGGGTCAGAACCATATACAAAGCAACGAGAGGCAATGATATTCATTCCATTTAAATTTCTCAGAATAATTTAATTTTCTGTGATTTTGCTGAGATACTGTACTTTCAGATGTCTGGCTGTCCAATACATATGTGGCCCCAAGTATTTAGCTGTGTGTGCCTTCCTTATGTATTGATTCACCAAATAATTATTTATATGGCATCCATCATGAATCAGATTATTTATCAGTTGTCAAGTATCCTCAAAGAACCTCAACTATTTGGTAGAAGGAAATACAGTGGAAGACTAGTCTCATAGCTACATTAATTTTAAGGAAAATAAGAAGGAACAGAAAAGAAAATAATAGTATGGGAGTGGGAGAAAGGGTTAGCCAAGCAAAAATTGGTAGAAGGAAACACTTCAGAAAAAAAGTGGTATATGAGCAAAGGTGCTATTTTGGAAAGAATTGAGCCTGTGGCCAAGTAACTGGAAACACTACCACAGCAAAACTATGACAGGTCAGAAGTAGATTGGCACAAGAATAGTTGCAGAGTTATCAAGTACAAAGGAACATAAATGAAGAGATTTAGCAGAATCTGCTCTCTGGTAATTCCACTTGGGACTATCTTCATTGCCAGAAATTGTTTAAACTAGTTTACTCACCATAAACCTGCTTAAAGTCAGATTCTGCAAGTTGCACTGATTTAGATGAATTCTACACATATCTCAACATTCATTAAGCTGAACTAAAATTCTAGAGAATTTGGAAATAAAGCTCATTTAATCCAAAGCAAAATTTGCAGTAGACATCATTCATATTTTAGGCTGCAAATGACATTTACTTAGTTCCAAAGTCTGTATTCTTTTTACTCTCTTTCATTTTATAGAACAATATTTTAAAGTAGCATAGTGAGGATAGGATTTAAAAATGAGTAATATATTCATTGAAGAATGGGTAGAAAAGAGGAAAAAGAAGGCATAAACTTAGAAATATGTGTGTTTAGAGACACTCTGTTGTGTGAACTCATATGGTCATCCTTGACCTTGTTCAATCCTTTAATAACCAAGATTCAGTCAGAAAGACTCAGAGTGCTCACAGTTTATTGGTCACATGGCTTAGAGAAAGTTACTTAACTTCTTTAAGCAAAGTGACCAAACCAACCGTGCCGGTTTGAATCTGTTGTACCCCAGAGAAGCCTCATTCAATAGTGCTGGGTGGAAGTTTTTTATTATTTCCATGGAGATGTGACTTACCCTATTGTGGGTGGTAACTTTTGATTAAATGGTTTCCATGGAGACATGTCTCCACTCATTGATCATGGGGTAGCTTACTGGAGCCCCTTAAGAGGGAATTGTTTTTGAAAAAGCTTTAGAGCCACCACAACCAAGGACCTTTGGAGATGAAGAACAAAAATGCCTCCGGGTGAGATTCATGAAATAAGAAGTCTGATGAGAAAGTTAGCAAACATCACCATGTTCACCATGTGCCTTTCAGAGAGAAAAACCTTGAATGTCATCGACCTTCCTGAACCAAGTTATCTCTCATGGTCAGGTTCATCTGTCAACTTAACCAAGTGGTGGTACCTGTTTGTCTGGTTGGGCAAGTGCTAGCCTGTCTGTTGCAATGAGGACATTTCATAGAATTAAATAATGACCATGTCAGCTGCATCCACAGCTGATTCCATTTGTAATCAGCCAAGGGGAGTGTCCTCTGCAATGAGTGATGCTTAATCTAATCACAGGAAGCCTTTGAAGGAGGATTCAGAATAGACAGGCTCTCTTCCTGCTTCAGCCGGTGATCCTCTCCTGTGGAGTTCATCCAGACCCTGCATTGGAATCGTCAGCTTCAGAGCCTGTCCTGCAGCTATTGGACTCTGTGTTCCCATGGTTATTTGAGGCACTTTTATGAATTTTATATTTGCGAGTGTTTCCTGTTGATTCTGTTTCTCTAGAGAATCCTAACTAATACATCTTGGTACCAGGAATGGCTCTTAAGAAACAGAATCTTAAAAATGGGTTTTTATGAATGATTTTCTACCCTGACTGGATTCAAAAACACTAAGGACTCTGATTCCCATAATCACAATGGCACTCTCAATCCATGGAGTGAGTTGACAAAAGAGATAGTCAAAATATCACCATTCGATTCTCCTAATGCTTTGCTGGTATGAAGCCAGGCCCTGGGGGATAATGTTTTTGACACCTTTACAGAGTTTTATGGAAATAAGAGGTATAGAGATATCTGCTGGTTGTTGTTAGATACACTGGCTACATTAAAGAGTGAAAAGGATGGGCTTAAGGCTTCAAATGAGAAGCTTAAGCACTATCTGACAGATGTAGATGTTTCTATGAGCATCCTGAAGGAAAATCTTATTTCCTGTAGCTGTATTGAGATCTCTGAAAATCAGACTCAGAATCTGACTGTTAGAGTAGCAACTTTACAATGTAAACTGAAATCTCAATGTTGCATGGTGTCTGCTATTAAACTGAGGGCATTGATTGGAAAGGAGTGGGAACCTGAAAAATGGAATGGTGACATATGGATTGATAATGATGTCAGAGGTGATGTTGAAATCCTAGGTCATGCTGAGTCCTCTCTAGATAACACTGTAATGGTCTGCTCTGAGGACATAGCCGCCCAACCTCCAGTCTGCCTTGCGGAGTTGGCCACCCAACCTCCTCCTGGAGGGATTAGCCCTAGCGTGATTAATTCTGTTTTACCAGATGAAACTGCAAATGAATGCCCTGAAGCAAATGGCTTGGAAGATATTTCTAATTCTGTTCATGACCCACCCCCACCACCCCTCATTTCTTCTAGACCTATAACTAGACTAAAGTCCCAACAGACCCTGAAAGGTGAGGTACAAAGTATCATACATGTGGAAGTACATTATACTCCAAAAGAACTGTGTGAGTTTTCCAATTTATGTAGACAGAAATCAGTGGAATATGTGTGGCGATGGATTTTAAGGGTGTGGGATAATGGTGGGAGGAATATAAGGCTGGATCAGGCTGAATTTATTGATATGGACCCAATAAGCAGAGATTCTGCATTCAATGTTATTGCTCCAAGGAGTAGAAAAAGTATGAACTGTTGGTTTGGATGGTTAGTTCAAACATGGATCAAAAGGTGGCTGACATTACCTGAGGTTGAAATGCTGAAACTGCCCTAGTATAATGTAGATGAGGGGATCCAGAGGCTTAGAGAGATTGGAATGTTACAGTGTATTTATCATGCAAAGCCTGCTATTACACCCCAGGAATGTCCAGAGGATTCATCTTTTACCAGAACAGTGAGAAATAAATTTGTGAGACTAGTGTCATCATCCCTGAAGAACTCTGTAGCTGGACTTCTCTGTAGGTCAGATATTACTGTAGGAACTGCTGTCACTGAACTGGAATACTTAAACACAGTGAAGATGACTGGATCCAGAGTTGGTAGAAACCAGGTGGCAGCACTTAATCACCAAAGACAGGATAGGCGTGGCTATTATAATAGATAGCAAACTCAAAGCAGTAGTCAAAATTATATGACTCAGAAATTTGTGGCAGTGGCTAGTTAATCATAGGGTACCTAAAAATACAATACATGGACAGGCTACTAAATTCTTGTTTGAGCTGCATAAATAAAAGAGTTCTAAGTCAAATGAACAGAAGTCTAACCTGGATTACAGAAACACATAGTCACGGTCCCTTAATCAATTTCTAGACTTGAGAGAGTTTACAGACCCAGAGCCCTTTGAATGAAGGGGAGGCCAGGTCCCTTTGAGGGAGAACACTGCTACACTGCCACAAATTTACACTGTTAATCTTCCTCCAAGCCTTCCCCAAGGAGACCGACAGCCTTTTACCAGGGAAACTGTGCATTGGGGAAAAGGAAATGATCAAATATTTTGGGGATTATTAGACACTGGTTCAGAAGTGGCATTAATTTCAGGAGACCCAAAATGTCACTCTGGTCCATCAGTCAGTGTGGAGGCTTATGGAAGCCGGGTGATCAATGGAGTTTTAACCCAGGTCCATCTCACAGTGGGTCCAGTGGGCCCCCAGACCCATTCTGTAGTAATTTCCCCAGTTCCAGAATGTATAATTGGAATAGACATATTGAGCAACTGACAGAATCCCCACATTGGCTCTCTAACTCATGCAGTGAGGGCTATTATGGTGGGAAAGGCCAAGTGGAAGCCACTAAAACTTCTCCTACTGAGCAAAATAGTAAATCAGAAGCAATACCAGGTTCCAAGAAAGATTGCAGAGATTACTGCCACTCTTAAGTTCTTGAAGGATGCAGGGGTGGTGATTTCCACCACATCCCCATTCAACTCTCCTATTTGGCCTGTGCAGAAAACAGATGGGTCTTGGAGGATGGTAGTGGATGATTGTAGGCTTAACCAGGTGGTAACTCCAATTGCAGCTGCTGTTCCAGATGTGGTATCATTGCTTAAGCAAATCAATACATCCCCTGGTACCTGGTATGCAGCTATTGATCTGGAAAATGCTTTTTTTGTCAATAGCTATTAGTAACGACCCCCAGAAACAGTTTCCATTCAGCTGGCAAGGTCAGCAATATACTGTCACTGTCCTACCTCAGGGGTATATCAGCTCTCCAGCCCGATGTCATAACTTTGTCCACATGGACCTTGATCATTTCTCCCTCCCACAAGATATCACACTGGTCCATTATATTGATGATATCATGTCAATTGGACCTAGTGAGAAAGAAGTAGTAACTATTCTAGACTTACTGGTAAGGCATTTGCATGCCAAAAGATGGGAGATTAAAACAACAAAAAACAGGGGCCTTCACCTCAGTGAAATTTCTAGGTGTCCAGTGGTGTGGGGCATGTCAAGATATCCCTTCTAATAGGATAAGAATCCTATTAGATTCTTATCTAATAGGAGGGAGGGCTGCACCTGGCCCTCCCTCCTATGACAAAAAAGAGGCACAATACCTAGGTGGTCTCTTTGGATTGTGGCAGCAGCATATTCCTCATTTGAGTGTGCTACTCTGTCCCATTTATCAAATAACCAGAAAAGCTGCTAATTTTGAGTGGGGACCTGAACAAGAGGAGGCTCTGTGGCAGGTCCAGTCTTCTGCACAAGCAATTCTGCAACTTGAGCCATATGATCCAGCAGATCCAATGGTGCTGGAAGTGTCAGTAGCCAATAGAGATGCTGTCTAGAGCCTTTGGCAGGCCCCTATAGGAGAATCACAACATAGACTCTTAGGATTTTGGAGCAAAGCCTTACCATCTGCTTCAGATTGCTACTATCCTTTTGAGAAACAGCTTTTGGCCTACTGCTAGGCCTTAGTAGAGACTGAATGCTTAACCATGGGACACCAAGATTCCATGAGACCTGAGTTGCCTATCATGAGCTGGGTGTTGTCTGACCCACAAAGTCATGAAGTCAGGTGTGTTCAGCAGCACTTTATTGTAAAATGGCAATGGTATATATATGTTATGGCCATAGCAGGTCCTGAAAGCACAAGTAAGTTATATTAAGAAGTGGCCCAAATGCCCGTGGTCTCCACTCCTGCTACATTGCCTTCTCTTTCCCAGACCAGAGCTATGGCATCTTGGGGAGTTCCTTACAGTGAATTGACTGAGGAAGAGAATACTTGGGCCTGGTTTACAGATGGTTCACCCAAAAGTGGACAGCTGCAGCTCTACAACCCCTTTCTGGGGTATCCTTGAAGATGAGTGAAAATTCTTCCAGTGGGCAGGACTTCGGGCAGTGCACCTGGTTTTTCATTTTGCTTGGAAGGAAAACTGGCCAGAGGTGCATTGTATACTGACTCATGGGCTGTTGCTAATGGTTTGGCTGGATGGTCAGGGACTTGGAAAGACCATAATTGGAAAATTGGTGACTTGGAAGTCTGGGGCAGAAGTATGTGGATAGACATTTCTGAGTGGACTAAAAACATGAATATATTTGTGTTCCATGTGAATGTGCACAAGAGGGTGACTTCAGCAGAGGAAAGTTTTACTAATCAAGTGAATAAGAAGACCTGTTATGTGAATATCAGTCAGCCTCTTTCCCAAGAACTCCTATCATTGCCCAATGGGCTCATGAACAAAGTGGTCATGGTGTTAGGGATGGAGATTATGCATGGGCTCAGAAGATTACAGCCACTGCTAAGTGCCCAATCTGCCAGCAGCAGAGACCTACACTCAGCCCCCAATATGGCACCGTTCCCCGAGGTGGCCAGCCAGCTACATGGTGGCAGGTTGATTACATTGGACCAGTCCCTTCATGGAAGGGGCAGCGATTTGTTCTAACTGGAATAGACACATACTCTGGATATGGGTTTACTTTCCCTGCACACAATGCTTCTGCCAAAACAACCATCCGTGGGCTTACTGAATGTGTTGTACATCATCATGGTATGCCACATAACATTGCTTCTGACCAGGGAATACACTTCACAGCAAATGAAGTGTGAGAATGGGCACATGTTCATGGAATTCTCTGGTCTTACCATATCCCTCATCATCCAGAAGCAGCTGAATTGATAAAACAGTGGAATGGCCTTTTGAAAACTCAATTATGGTGCCAGCTAGGTGGTAATACCTTGAAAGACTGGGGTTATACTCTCCAGGGAGTTGTATGTGCCCTGAATCAGTGTTTGCTGTATGGTGCTGTTTCTCCCATAGCCAGGATCCATGGGTCCAGGAACCAGTGGGTGGAAGTGGGAGTGGTACCACTCACTATTACTCCTAGTGATCCACTAGGAAAATTTTTGCTTACTGTCCCTGTGACCCTGAACTCTGCTGGTCTACAGGTTTTAGTTCCAAAAAAGAGAATGTTTCCACCAGGAGAAACAACAATGATTCTATTGAACTGGAATCTAAGACTGCCACCTTGTCACTTTGGGTTACTCATGCCCCTGGATCAACAAGCCAAGAAGGGGATTACATTACTGGCTGGGGTGATTGACCCTGACTATCAGGGGAAAATAGGACTGCAACTACATAATGGAGGCAAAGAAGAGTTTTCTTGCAACATAAGAGATCCCCTAGGGCGTCTTTTAGTACTACCATGCTCTGTGATTAAAATCAATGGAAAACTGCAACAACCCAATCCAGGCAGGACTACCAATGGCACTGAAACTTCAGGAATGAAGGCTTTGGTCACCCCACCAGGCAAAGAACCACGACCAGTTGAAGTGCTTGCTGAGGGTAAAGGGAACATGGAACGGGTAGTGAAGGAGGTTGTATTAATATGAACTATGACCACATGATCAGTTACAGAGACGAGGAATGTAATGCTGTTTTGTTTATGTTATAGTATTTAAGTTGTAAGGTATCAAGATTAAGAATGAATATTACCCAAGGACTTGCTCCCTATTCTGGAGAGATTTAATGTGTTTCCAGTTGTATGCAGGACAGTTGAGAATTATTACATGAAAGAAAAATTGTTAGGTGAAAGAAAAAACGTGTGTTTTATTGTTTTTTTTAATTTAGAAATTAGGTATGGTTTAAGGTGATATGCATAGTTGCCAAGTTGACAAGGGGTGGACTGCCACGGTCAGGTTCATGTGTCAACTTGGCCAAATTGTGGTACATATTTGGTTGGGCAAGTGCTGGCCTGTCTGTCATGATGACGACATTTCATAGAATTCGATCATGATCACGTCAACTGCATCCATAGCTGATTCCATTTGTAAAACAAAAGGGAGTGTCTTCAGCAATGAGTGATGCTTAATCTAATCACTGGAAGCCTTTTAAGGAGGATTCAGAAGAGACGGGCTCTCTTCTTGCTTTGGTTGCTGAGCCTCTCCTGTGGAGTTCGTCCAGACCCTCCATCAGAATCATGGGCTTTCCGGCCTGCCCTGGGGATTTTGGACTCTGCATTCCCACAATTGCATGAGACGCTTTTATAAATTTTGTATTTGTGAGTATTTCCTGTTGACTCTGCTTCTCTAGAAAACCCTAACTAATACAGTATCTTTCCTTGGATGCCTTAGATTGGACATTTTTATAGGCTTGCATTATTTGGATATTTTTCATGGCCTTTGAACATGTAAATTTGCACCTTAATACATCCCCCTTTTTAAAAGCTGTTCTGTTTCTGGTATATTGCATTCTGGCAGCTTTTAAACTAGAACACCATCTTTCAGTCCAAGCTTATTTAAAATAAGGATAAGAACAGTAACTATTTAATAAGGCCATATGAGAATTATGTCAGTGACTCCTAACTACATTTGATTGTACACTGATAACATGATAAAATGATTATGGTCTGAAACACATAAGTTGTCTCTGGTTGCCCTGGGTTTCTACCAGCCACACCAATGGCTATAAAACACCTAGCTCTCCCTGTGATGCCTACACTGGGAAGGCATCCGTTAAAGAATGTTCAAAGCACATTGCTTGACACACAATGGCCTTTTAGTGCATAGCAGCAATTATAATAAAAGGCTTTTTTCCTATGATTTGAAGGGTCAAGGATTTCTGCTTCAAGTGTTTGTGATATCATAAAAGATCTACAGTAAAATGTTAAAGCTCTCTTGCCTTGGAAAGATCACATCAAATCCCATATTAATTGAGTTTTAAGTTAGTGCAAACATGTCCCTGTGTGCATTCCATTTTCAGGGACAGTACAGGTTCCAATCATTCAGACCTTGGCATAATACTCAAATTCATCTTTGGAATATTTGCCCCTAAATCAAAAATGTTTCCTAAAATACTCTCATATTGTTCATCCATTTTGCCAGCTGTAATGATTTTGGAAGATGAAATACGCAAACTGGTAAAATCTGCATTTTTTTCTTTTGCTTTGCTTTCTAAACATTTTTCTTTATATTTCTTTGTTCTTCAGAACTTCAGGATTTCTCCTGAATTTCACATTTCACATTTGTAAGAGAACTCTAATACTTCTATGCTCCTGACTTCAGCGTGTATTATGTGTGTGTATATTTTCTTCAGTTGGTCTTTTCTTTTTATAATGATGAATGGATCATACAGACACCATAGAACCAGAGTCTTCTGTTACTTACTTTTCTGCCTGTTTAAGGAGCTGTAACCCCTTTCTTATTCTCTATGTATAACTTTTATTCTAAGGGATGTTACATATGGTACTGTGATTCTAACATATTTCCCATGAAATTATCTTGGTAGATAAAATTGACATGACCAATGATGAAACAGAGGGTCATATAAGATACTTTTCCATAGGTCAGTACATACTTACTGGGACGTAAAGGATTAGACTCTGGATGACTAACCTCTAAATTAACAAACTGTCTCACAAATAATATTTTCTACTTAATTCAAATTGGTGTTAATACTGTATTCATGAAATTTTCACAACCACCATTTATTGTTTGATTTTAACTGAAAATTTTTTTGTCTATTGATTTGGCAACAAATTTAACATCCTACTTCCTTTAAGAACATTTAGATAATACCAGTCTAAAACAGCCTCACTCAATTTATTGTGATATATTATAAATTACATATAAGCTATCTTCATCTGCATAAAAACTAATGCATTGATAAGTCTGTTAACTTTACTCAATAACAATGAGAAATTCTTAATTTTTGAGGAAAATTTTTATTTTCCATTTATTCCATTTTCCAGTAGTGGGAGTGCCTAGCAGGCATTGAAAATGTTTTCATATAAAACACAAGCTTTCATGGCATGGCAAGTTTTATACACTCTTCATATTGTCAGAATTTTAAAACACATTCCATAATATCCAGTAGTTATTTCTTTAAAAAAGAAGGTAAATTAAAACACATTAAATTAAAAGATTGATCACCAGGCACATTCTCATTTTGGAATAATTATTAGTGCAAATCATAATAATTATAGTTGCTAAAAAATAAAATAAGGACAAATAAAATAGGAAATAGAATACCAATACATGAATACACTTTATTATAAAGAAAATCTTTTCTGTTTCCGATCTGTGCATATTAAAGCATCAGAAAACAGTAAACCTTACAATAAAGTTTAATGACTAATTAATTTTTCTACCTTTTTCTCTTTCCTAGTAGACACCAATGATAAATATATTTCCTCCGGGTGATGCTGTGCTTTTTGAACAGTTTATATAAGGAAATTTCTCTACCAAACTATTGTTTTTAATTATTTCTTAACATGAAAGTTTAATTTTTCTTCACATACGTACACTTGCCCAAGTGAAATAAAGTAATTTTTGCGTGTAAAATATCCGAGGCACTTAATTTTTCTTCATGACTGTTCTTCGGTTTTAAATATAAATATCAAATCCTTTAAAATTAATCAGTTAGTACATTTTGGCTATTGAGAAAGCCTGAGAGGATAAGCCTGATCCAGAAAATATTTGAAAACTTTCCTTTTGCAGTGCATGTACACATTTGTTTTAGCAGCTGTTTTGTTGATTAAGCCACAAGCAAATGCATCCTAGCATTGCATATTATTGTTCTTTCCCCAAGTAAAACATTTTCACAAGCCATCTTAATATATTATTATATGCTTCAGAAGAGGTAAATAAATAGTGGAAAATTGATTAATATTTTAAACCGTATGCTTGAGTCATTATGACTTTTATATATAACCTAACTTTTATTAAATACTAGCAAGTGTATTTATAGGAAAACATATATCAAAACTAGGTTAATATTAATTTAAAATAAAAAGCTCATATCATTTTTCAATCATTTCGATATGGAAGCCTTTTTTAATATAAATTTTAGGGCACTTTGACTCATAGTTGTTCAGCCATATGCTGAGTCATTGGTTGAAATATTACTCATTTTCAATGAAAGCAAAAGAAGCAATAACAACAAGCATACACACTCTAGAGACGAATAATCTTAGTGGCCAATACATAACTATTTAGGTTGTGATCATTCAGTAATGACAATAATTTATTTAAAACATTTAAAAAATATGGTATAAATTCAGAACTTATGCAATATAATATTAATTTACTCAGATTGATATTTTTATCTACTATACCATTTGAAAAACACAGATACATCTATAATTCCTGCATATTATTTTTGAAAGTTTAT
Source organism: Tamandua tetradactyla (assembly GCF_023851605.1). Classification (NCBI taxonomy): domain Eukaryota; kingdom Metazoa; phylum Chordata; class Mammalia; order Pilosa; family Myrmecophagidae; genus Tamandua; species Tamandua tetradactyla. The sequence goes on from NC_135330.1 coordinate 151,240,291, forward strand.
TTAAATGAGAGTTATTCCTAATAAATATTTGCAGACATGTTTATCTGTAGGTATTTAGGACAAGTTGCTATATATGATACTAAGGATTTTGCCATAATAAATAGAGAGGAGCTGTAAATATAAAGTTGAATTTATCTGCATAATGAAAGAAGAGAATGTGAACCTCCAGGTAAGCAATTAAACAGGGAATCATGAAAGTAACTTGAGTAACCAAGAGTGTCTGGGATGTTAGCAAGATGAATGGTGGGTGGCTGTGTGCTCATTAAGGTGTCCAAATAACTGGCTGGGCTTTGCGTTTGTGTTTAAAGAGGGTGGGGATGCTGTGTGAGTGTTCATGGCCAGAAAATACAGTCCTAGGCCTTGTCGATGAAGGTGCTACTAGAAAATATAAGAAATTAAGCACCTGGAAATATTCTAAAAAATCGTGAAAAAGACATCATATTTTCACAGTTCTTAGAACTTTAGGTTTGATCCAGAATGATAGTTATCTCCCCAAAAATAGGTAAGATCAAATGACATCCAGGATACATGCAGATTATTAAACATTCAAAAATATATTTTTTTGTATCATGTGTATAGGTTCTGTCTTTGTTATTGAGCATGAAAAACCCACTCACAGACACACAAATATACAATCTTAAGGGCTTTACTATAAACAGAATCTATTTTATCTCTGCAGAGATAAATTCACACAACCTAAGAAGTTCAGAGAAATTATTTAAATAAAATATGTTTCTTTTTATATTGGCAGGAGTGTTAGAACAAGATTGATACAGTGGCAGTGGTGGCTTATGCATGGCAGAAATCAGAAAATTCACGTCTGAGTACCACCTCAATTGCCAGTCAATTGTAAAGTCCCAGAAATAAGCAATCATAAAAGTACTAGGATTAAGTACTAGGAGACTAGGATTCAATTGGGAAACGTTAAACCCAACAACAAATTATGCATTTTACTACAAGTCATAAATTAAGCAGTAACACTTTGATAATCAAAGTGCATTAAACCTGGACATGAGAATAACACATTTAATAAAAACAATAACCAGGAAATTCACCCAGAGCACTCATTTCAAAATGGAATTAATTTTGAAATTATAGATTTAAAATGTATATCCATAATATACGCATAATGAGAATCTCATTTAAAAGTGCTTTGGATCTGAAGAATATGTCTCGGGCACTAACTGTAGCTATTGTTTCTTCTTGGGGATTGAGTCACATTCCTAAGAATAGGCATGTCCAGTTCCCAATCCTGGCCCTGCAGGTGTGAATCCACTTGTAAATAGAACCTGTGACAATGTAACATGTTGAAGTCTGCCCAAACTAAACCAGGGTGGACCGCATTCTAATATGGCTGAAGTCCTCATAAATGCAGAAAATGAGAAATTGAAGAAGCCACAAGGAGAAGTCAGATGCTAGAAGTTGCCAGAACCTGGAAGGGAAAGAAGACATTGCCCATGCCTTGCCATGCAAAGGTAAAGCCAGGGTCCCCAAAAATTGCCGGCCAGCCAGAGGATACCGACCCAGATGGAAGTTAAGCTTTCTAGTCTATGAAACCATGAGCCAATACATTTTTGTGGTTAAGCCAATCCACTCTATGGTATTTATTTTAGCAACTAGGAAAATAAAGCATTTCTATTCCGAAAGATTATATGATTACCAACTTAATCCTCACAGCACACCCATAATATTGCTTCACAGACCCTCTCTTTCCACAGAGAGCAATTATAAAAACTGAATAAAACACGAAAAACAATTATACATCGTAAAATATTTAAATAAGAAAGAAGCTGGATGACAGTTTATTCCAACAAACAAAAACAAACAAGCAAAAATCTCGCAGCAAGAGAAAAGATTAAGAATTGTGAATTTGCTACTATCTGGCTTTATAGATAGGCATTCCGCATAAATACTGCAGTAGAAAACCTCAGCATTATCAGCTCAATCAGAGTTCAGCATTCTGAGTTGGGAGACCAGCGAGCAATTGTAATGGGAAATTCTGGCTGAAAGAACTGAATATAACCTCTGTCCAAATCCTGACTATACAGTTAATCTTCTTGGCACCAGAGCAAAGGAAGAATATGCCAAGGAGGAGTCAAATATTGAAAAACAGACTTGTATGAGTCTGCTGATTTTTTTAACTGAGTGTATTATACACTATTGTACAGTTTCTATGACAGAAATCTAAAGTCATGTGGCCTTAATGTATAAGAGAACAACATCCCCAATTGCCAAATAAGCTTTAAACTTGGAAGGAATTATCATACCAAAGCACCCAAGCAACTATCATAAATATGGTCAAAGAATTAAAGGAAAACACAGAAAAAGGAGTAAATAAATAGAGAATATCAAGAGAAAAATGAACAATGAATAAATTGGAAATTTAAATCTGAAAACTGAAATTCCTCAGCTAACATTTTCACTAGATGTACTGAAGAGCAGATTAGTGATGGCAGAATAAAAACTCAATGAACCTTAAAAATGAATAATTGGCAATCACTTACTTTGAAAAATAGAGGGGAAAATAAAAAAAAAAATGAGCAAAGCTTCAAAGACAGATGGAACACCATCAATCAGTCTAACTCATAAGTACTAAGTCATAGAGGGGGGGGAGATAAACTTGTAGAAAAATGCATTTAAGGAAATAATGGAAAAAAAGTTAATTGGTTGGAAAACATTAACTAACAGATGCCAGAATCTAAACAAACCAGAAGTAGGAAACATATAAAGAAAATTGCTTCTGTGCACATCAAACTGCAGAAATCCAAACATAAAGAGAAAATATTGAAAGCATACATAGAAAAATGACTTACACATACATGATATAATTAATTCTTTGCTTCTCATCTAAAACTACGGAGTCCAGAACGTTTTGGAAAGACATATTGAATGTTTTGGAAGGAAAACAAGCAAACCAAATACACCAACCAATAATTATATATCCTGTTAAAATATACTTCAAAGATGAATGAGAAATAAGACACTACTCAATTAAGATAAACAAAACAAAACAAAATCATAAGAATTCATTTATAGATCTAAACTACAAGAAATTTTATAGTTAGTTTATTACACAGAATGGAAATAAACCAGCACTTGATGACCTGGGAAATTTTCAGCCTACCCATATTGTTTTTGTGAGACTAAGGCCAGTAGCAGCCCTAACATAGCCCTCCTGCCTTCTTGAGAAGTGAGTCCCCAGAAGACCCCATCCAAGGGCATGTCCAAACAGCCATTTGCTAGAGATGAGTTGCATGACTCATGGGTGAATCGGTCATCTTGGATGAAGTTTGGAAATACAGTTATCCAGAAAGGCTATGTGGAAGTTCCTTTTGTTGATGACTCGTAATCCGTTGGATTGCACTGAAAACTGATAGGGTTTTTAAGGCCTTTTTATTAGCAGAAATACTGACACCTGAAGTGAAAGGGACAGAGAGGGCTCAGAATGGCTTGAAAGGCAGAGCCTCGGAAACAGAGGATTGGACAGAAGATCTCTCCACTGGCCAAAACTGAGGGGCTGCCACCCCAATATTTGGAATGAGCGAGGTGGCCTCTGGCATTTGGAAAGGGTCAGACCTATTTGGGGAGAGTGTGGTCACCACTCTGGAACTCAGAGAGGGTGGGGGCTATAACGTGGAATTCATAGAGGGGGTGGCTGCTGCCCCAGTGTATTTGAGTAGGCACAGAGGAAAAAGCTTTGTTTCACAGATACCTATGAGATCTTGGAATCTATTGGAGTTACCCTGCAGAGTTTCAGATTTGCTTGGGACCCATGATCCTGCTTTTTCTCCCAATTTCTCTCTTATGTTTTATATTCTGCATGAATCAGAAAGCAGCCAGAGTAAGACTACATGATATTGATGATGTTAGACATTCCTAGTTTGTGGTTCTCATTAATGAAAATACCTTTAGAGTGCCAGTAAGTGAAATGTTGGCTTTGGTTTCAATTTGACTTTATCTTCTTAAATATTTATATATTCCTGAGTACTAATAATATATTCTTGAAATTGATCATAGACTTTACATCATCTATTAAAGTTATCATTAAGTGACATTTTTATTTTTTCAAATGATGAAATAATCCTTAGAAAAATGATAATGGTGTATCATTTATACAATATTGCATTTTATTTTATGGAAATTACTTAGAAAGTATTGCATTAAGATTCTTAACATATCAAACCTCTAATACAAATGCTTTTTTTTTAAATTATGCTCTCCATATGACATGGATAAAATTGATATACAGAGGTCTTAAAACATGTAATGAGAAAGAGTAGATCCATTAGTTTTGTGAAAAAAACTTCCTTAGACTGAATGGTTTAACAGTGAAAGAGTTGTTTACTTTATAGATGAATAGTTCATTTATAAAAAAATTCAGCTAGTGTGGAGGGCCAGGAGCAATCAATCAGGCTCAAGCAGGGAAAGTCCCCACAACATTGGGGCGGAATGTCCCCAAGAATTAAGCAATAACCAATGTTAGGAAACTGATAGAACGAGATGTGTTTTGGCAACAGCTAACAGCATTTTTCTGCTTCTGTGATAACGCTTGCTTGCTAGCAACTGCAAACCACAGCGTGATTTTAGCCTTTATAAGCACACCTTGAAAACCTCTGAGGACTGCTCCCTGAATCTTCCTTCTTGGAAGTTTCTGAGACAGTCACCGGCTGGCTAATAAAGACTCTAAATTGGCTTGCAGTTTTGAATTATGTGGTCTCTCTTTCGGTGCACCCCACAACATTAGTAATTGATTACAACATAGGGGAATGTTACACACATTATATTAAACTTTTTTCCATCCCATGATTGAAAAACACAAGTTTATTTTATAGATATAGTAATACTGAGGAATGATAGTCATTCAAATATTCAACATTTTCTAAAAAAATACAGCCTATTTTCTGATATCACTAATTTTAGCCTCAGTGGAGTGATATAGTATGATTCCTTTGTTTCAATTTCAGATACTGTGTCAAAATTGAATCTAACTTTTTAATCACTACTTCTACAAATGGTGGTAAAAATTAGCAGCATTGATTGAAATAATATTGTGCAATATATTGATTTGGTTGTTAGCGAGATTTCTGTTCTCAAGGACGATTGATCTATATATATTAAATTTGAAGGAGTACCCTTTAGATTGATGACCAGAACTTCTATTTCTGAAATACCATTAAATATGTTTTCAATATTTCTAATCACTACTAGCCAAGAGAGATGCAGATACCATTCATTGGTTAGCAAATATAACAGGGCAGTAAATATCAGTTGTCCAGTTTATACAGCCCACAATGTTACCATATTGAAAAATAATGTTTCCTTTAGGGAAGTTATGCTAAAAGTCTCTCCTGTTTGGAGCACATTGCTCTTTGTCATTTTCCATAAAATGATTCAACTAATGAGATATTGACTTTACTTAGCATTTTAAAACATAGTCCCCTAGGGACATCTTTGAATAATTATTCCTGGTCACAGTTGTTGTATTAATAATAAATTAGTATTTATGAAAGTGTTCTGATTTACAAATATCCTTTTTTTTTTCCTTTATAGACAACAGTTTAATTTTCTCCCATAGACGCTAAGGGTTAATTTAAAGCCATAGACTGAGTAATTCACTTCCATTAGAAACTCAAGTAAGCTTCAACATTAAATTGCACATATCAACCAAACATACATCCAGTGAGTTCTAGAAATAACCAAGCCCTGTGCTCATTAACCTGCTTTAGGTGATTTGTTTTCAGAAGTGGCTCTGGAAATTACATTTGTGTGTCAAAGCTTGTCTGGCTCTATTGTAAATTGTGCTTTCTGTTTTATCATTTATATTGGAAATACTTTTGATTTAGTTCATCATTTTCTTGCAGAAGATACAATCATACATTTGTGCTTCTTCATACATTATACATAACAATAAGCAAAATTTATAGCAGTGTAAGCAAAAGAATAGTTAGTTTAACTGCAATGTAAAAATTTCAGCCAATTCAGCAAAAGCCTTGGAACTATAGTAGAAACATTTTTGCAGGCAGCATATGTGTAAAAATAAGGTCCAGAAATATGTTTGTATATACATATATATATATATATATATATATATGGTTTAATAAATAGAATGTGGCAAGCAGAAACACATAATGCTCTGCTGCAGTAATGATATTCAGTATAGTAGCTCCAGATCTAAACTCTTCCACAGAACTTGTTTAAAGGAAAACAAGATTAATTTAATATTTCCATATTGGGGTAGAGCTTATTTCAGTTGAGTCTGCAGCTTTCATACAAGGAAAGCATTGAAAAACAGAAGAGAATTTGTCTAAAACCACTGTGTAAAATAATATCTATAAAAGCCCAACTTCAGGAAAGACTTAGTGAGATTTTATTTGAATGTGATAACTTGGGATTCCCTACTTGCCCAAGCACTTAGATGGTTAGAAAATTCATTTCATCATCTAAGTTTTTCTTTCTTAACTACTATAGTCAGTCATTCCTTGGCTTTTATTTCCTTATCCAGAAAAAAAATAACAATCAGAAGAGAAAGTCAGTGTTTGTATTCTGGGACATGGTATGACATATAACAATCTTCCTAGACCCCTTTTTTGGCAAATGCATTACAAAAGCTCGACTCCTGTCCATCATCACATGAACCCCATCAATGTCTTTGGTCCTATGTGCACTCAAAGGGAGAGAGTTTCTCTAATGAAATGCAATTTATTTCAATCGGATTTTAGATCTTATGTTTACTTTGGTTCATATATCCCTTTGGGAATTTTATGTAAACTAAATAAATTCTTTTATATGTAGACACTTAACCTGTTTACATTTCATACAGTTGATGGGGTCCTTGGGCAGGGAGAGACATGTCAAGTAGCACCACTCTCTTTCTAACAGCAATACCTCCACATTCTGAATAAAAGGGGTAATATAGCTGCTCTCTGCTCCAACATTGACTCCTGTTCCCTTCTGCTGTTTTTACTTAATATTTTTCACCTTTTAAATTAACAGTGTTATTTCCATACTAATATGGATTTACGACTTCAAACTCCTCCTATAAATTCAGATATCACTTACTCAATAATATTTTATTTCTCAAGCTAGTGAGATTTTCACCCAAAAGTGAATTAAGTTTAACTTGAAATTATAACTTGCTCACTGCTACTGATGACTTTAGTAAGATTTATATTTCAACTGTCACTCAACAAAATCTTCACTTAGGTGGTATCAATGTATTTTCAATGATTTTTTCCATGATCATTTTCTCTATTATGCTGTTATTTGCTCATAACCAACATTTCATAAAAAAAAAAACCTCCTTAGAGTTCCTTTCTTCTCATGCTTAGAACACTTTTGTTTCATTAATAATCTACGTTTTTTTTTACCCTTCTATGTTAGTTTGCAAGCTGCTGGAATGAGATATATGAGAAATGGTGCAAGTTTTATAAAGCAGAATTTAATACATTATAAGTTTACAGTTCTAGGGAAGGGAAAGGACCCAAATTGTGGTAATCCAACAAGAGGTTACTTTGCTCAAGAAAGGCCACTGTGTCGTGAACACCTTTTGTCAGCTGGGTAGTCACATGACTGGCATCTGCTGGTCCTTTTACTCCTGGGCTCCATTACTTTCAGCCTGTTCCTATGGGAGTGCCTCACTTTGCTTCTCTGGGGATGGCTTTCATCTTTTGACTTCCCTTACTCTCTCCAGGTTCTGGCTTGCTTAACATCAGATGGCAATGTCTGCCAGACTCCAAGCATCTCCAAACATCTGTGTCTCTGTTCTCCAAATGTCGACATCTGTGTCAGCTCTGCTGTGAAGTTTCTGTCAGCTCTGAGGCTTCTGTGGTTTCTGACACTTTCCAAAATATTTCCTCTTTTAAAGGATTCCAGTAAACTAATGAAGGCTACCTGGAATGGGTGGAGTCACATCTCCATCTAATCAAAAGATCATACCCACAATTAGGCGTGATAAATCTCCCTGAAGATAATCTAATCAAAAGTTTCCAACCTACATCAAATAATTCAACAAAATTTATTTATTGCATCTCAGTAATAGTATACTACCTGACCAGCTCAATGATGTTACAGAATATTTACATAACACAGAAATTTTCCTCTTGCAGATTTCCTTTAATCAATTATGGGTGGTGACTTTTTATTAAATGATTTCCATGGAGATGTGCTTCTACTCATTCAAGTTTCTAAATGGAGGTTTAGATATGGGGTTTCTAAATGGAGCCTTTAATTTTTGAAAAAGTTTAAGAGCCCACAGTGCTGACAGAGCCCACACAGCCAGAGATCTCTGGAGATGCAGAAGGAGAATGCACCTGGGGAAGCCTTATGAAATGAGAAGAGAAAGCTAGCAGACATTGCCGTGTGCTTTTCAAGCTGACAGAGGTATTCATCAGCCTTTCTTGAATCAAGGGATATTTCCCTGGATGCCTTAGTTTGGATATTTTTGTGTTCTTAGAACTGTAAAACTGCAACTTAATAAATTCACCTTTTTAAAGGTCATTCATTTCTGGTATATTGCATTCTGGTAGCTTTTAAAAACTAAAACAGCATACATTTACACTTAAAAAATAACTGACAAGCTGTTTTGTAAATATGATGTAATGTTTTGCATGACTACTACATATGAATGAAAGTTACAGTTGCATCTGATCATTTTCACCACTTAGTAATGTTATTTGACATGATTTTAACCATTCTGGTGGGCCATATTGCTTGACATACATAGATTTGATTATGTGATTTATATATAAACTTTAAGGAGATTCCCATTGCATATCTTTCCAAACTCCTTTCCTAGTAAAATACTGTGGTAGTTAGATTAGTTGTCAGCTTGGCCAGGTGAAGGCACCTAGTTCTGCTGCTGTGGACATGAGCCATTGGTAGGTGAATCTCATCTGTTGCTAATTACATCTGCAGTTGGCTGGGAGGCATGTCTGTTGCAATGAGTGACGTTTGACTTAATTGGCTGGTGCTTAAATGAGAGAACGCAATGTAGCACAGCCAAGCAGCTCGGCATTCCTCATCTCAGCACTAGCAGCTCAGCCCAGGCCTTTGGAGATGCAGAAAGAAGTCACCCCGGGGAAAGTTCTTGGAACCCAGGGGCCTGGAGAGAAGACCAGCAGAGACCATCTTGTGCCTTCCACGTAAGAAAGAACCTCGGTGGAAAGTTAGCTGCCTTTCCTCTGAAGAACCAACAAAATAAATCCCCTTTTATTAAAAGCCAATCCATCTCTGGTGTGTTGCATTCCGGCAGCTAGCAAACTAGAACAAATACATTCATCAATTGCATTCCACATGCAATTTCAATATTCTTCTCTATTTATGTCTTTGATTCAGTTATATTTTTGATGTAATTCTCTAACTTCCCATCTTTCTGTTAAAATTCTCATTACCCAAGCAGTCATTTTTAAAGTGTGCTTTTAAGACCAGAAGTACAAACATCACCCAAGAATTTCCTAGAATTTCAAATATTTTGGGCCCCCTACTGGTCTTATACTCTATGGACGGGACCCGGAATTAATCTTTTACTGATTCTTCAGTGAGATTCTAACGTGTGTAAAACTGGAGAGGTCCTTTCTTGTTGTTTTGTAGGGCAATTATCTAAGAATTCATTTGTTTTAATGAATAGAGTGTGCATTCTTAAAAGCTGAAAAACACAGATTTTCATTTTTGCACTTACCATGGCACCAAGGACTATGCCTTACATGGCATAGAAAATCAATGATTGCTTCCTGAATTAAATCATATTGAAAAGTGTAATGATGTTTTATTTTTTTCTCAGTATCAGCGAGGTGCTGAATAAATGATATTTGTACTAAAATACATACCCCTTCCCCCTATTTTACTCTTAGCTTTTTCTTCAAAATAAATACAATCAAGGCTATCAAAGGGCATATGTTGCCTTCCAATATTTAACTAAGGCACCTTAAATACAGACGATTTTTTTTTCTCATTTCTCTCCTTTATTCCCTAAGTCTGGATCACTGGGAAGGGGAGGCATCTATATTCAAAGACAGTTAAAATTACTGAAAATAATATAAATTTTCTTCTCCAATACTCCTGATTTTTATTTGGAAGCAGGGACTCACATTTTCCTTCTTGGAATTAATTCTTATGTTGCATAATCATCAGAGTTTTTAATTTTCTTTGTTATTTGTTAATGGTATGGTTGGTTTGCCTAAGGAATTCCAGTTTATCAGATTATTTACACAAGAGGAAGAATCTGTATACCTTGACTCAACAGAATGTTCAAAGTATACTCTTTAACGAGTCTCATTTTCCAATTACAATTGGAAGACTAACTTAATTTAAGATGTGTAGTATTGCCTGACTTCTGAATTACTACATTTATGTTCTATTGATACCTTCCACATACAGAAAATGTCACACCTACAGTAGGAGGAAGGTTTTAATTTTCCATGTACATGTCATAGAGAAGCAGCAGCCTATTCATCTTTTCAGATAATTGACTTTCATGTTTTTTCATGCACATCTCTTTTTACTTCTGATGTTGTAACACTATAGTAGCAAGCAAGCAGTTACTTTTAGATTTCAGATTGGTCTGCGTAAAAAAGCATGTAATGTAATTTCATCGAATAGTTTCTATGAATTCTTACAGATAAGGTTAACTTTCTTAATGAAGATTAGAAAAGGGTTTAGTAACAGACTGCTTCTGTGCACTGGTGTGATCAAAGAATATAATTTATTTCCAAGGAATTGTTTTACAATTAGGAAATTTTCATATGTTATTCATTTTCAAAATTTAAAATTTGGAGCAGAGACAAATATATCTGAGATTAATTTCAACAACTCACTGGAAATCGAACTAAATCAAACCATCTGTGGATAATGATGCCATGATTGATGGGCACTAAAATTTGGTGTGTATCAGAAACACAGGGCTACAGGGCAAGCTGAGACTGAAGCAAAATATCCCCATCTAATTCTCTTACATGCCAGATTTTGATAATAATGAAATCAATATATCCTAGTTGGATAATATTGGAATCCATATCAATCAATCAGTTAGAATATTTATTTACACTGCCCTTGGCACTGTTACAATCACATCATTTATGCATTAGAACCATGGTGATGGGCTAATATTTTTTAAGTTTGCCACTTTCTATATCTCCATCTAATTCCTGTATATAAATGCATATACCTCTGTTGATGCAAAACTAAATGTAATATGCCATTGATTAAATTGATCTGAAATAAGTTCCTTTGTAAACAACACTGACCAATATGTTGGGCAATATTTTAAAAATAGGTGCACAAGTCAACCTAGTCCATAGTTGACAAATAATTTTAAAATATATTGCGATTTTATTCTTTTTTTTTAACAGTACTAATCCACTATTACTATTTCTGAATTCTCTAGGTGACACAGAGAAAGGATTATGTGTTTTTCCAGATCTCTCAAGTTTTTACACTTTGACTTGGACTATCTAACAAGTAGAAGGAATTAGAGTATTAGAATTGAGTATATTTTCAAATAAGGCATTTAAGGAGTGAGATCACCAAGAATGACAGAATGAAAAACTCCTGAGTTCTGTTCCCCCATAACAAAATTGAAAAACTAGCAGAAAATGGAAAAACCACCTTTCTCAGAGCTATGGAAAACAGATAAAGAGTTGACATAACTAGGCAAGTAATGGATGAAGCAAAAAGGCAAGTTAAAAAATAAGAAAATATTTTGGCACCTTTGCTGGCTTTTCTTCCTACCAGCTCACTCAGTGCAGCACCACCTGTGATCCCAACACAGGTCCATGGTCCTGGGTTCCAGAGGGAGTAAAATTAACCCGTATATGCATTTGGGGTGCATATATGTCTTTACTGTCTAGACATAGCCTGAAGGAATGATCTAGGATGCACATTTCTGACTTCCTCTGGATATATAAGTGGCTGGCAGGAGCACTAAAACACTATAAGTAATCGGTAAATCCCAGCTACATGGTGCAAAGAATTACCAACTGAGACAAACAATAGCAATGGGGTTTGGAAAAAGGGTTGCAACTTTCCTGGGGAAATTGAAGTAACCATGTGTACAGAGGAATTAATAATGTCACACATATACATCCAGTACAAAATGCATGCTCAGAAAGGATCTGATAAGACAGTATGCCTTCTCCTTGGGCTGTTCTTTAGGCTGACTATAAGGCCAGCTAAAAGCTGAAGGAGATCAGTAGCTGAATACAAGCTAGACTTCAAAATGAATCATATGTTAGGTAACAAAAATATCTCAATAAATAAGCAATGATATGAAGAATCTTCTGTATCACAATAGAATCAAGGTAGAAATAAATAACAAAAGGAAAACTGGAAAGTTCACAAATAAGTAGAAAGTTACAAAATACGTTCTTAAAGAACACATAGGTAAAAGAAGAAATCAAAAGAGAAATTAAAAAAATGCCTGAGAAAAATGAAAAAGATAACCCAATATAATAAAACTTAAGACATGCAAAAAGGCTATGCTGAGAAGGAAATTTACACTTGTCAATATGTATATTAATAAGACAGATCTCAGAAAGTAACTGACTTGACACCTGGAAGAACTGAAAAAAGAAGAGCAAACTAAACCCACAGGGACCTGAGGGAAGGAAACAATGCAAATTAATATGTGGAATAATGATATAGAAAACAGAAAAATACTAGAATCAATGTAACCAAAATATGGTTTTTGAAAAGAAAATAAAATCAGCAAAACTTTAGCTAGTTGGGGCATTATAGAAATATAAAGGATTACAAGAGAATACCACAAATAATCATATACAAAATATTAGATGACCTAGAAGAAATGGACAAATTCCCAAAAACATATAACTTACTTTAAATTAATCAAGAAGAATTAGAAAAAAATCAACATACTTATAACATCTAGAGATTGATTCAGTAATCAGAAACTTCCCCAAAAAGAGAAGACTTCATTGCTGATTTTAGCAAACATTGAAAGAAGAATTAAAACCAATTTTTCTTCAAACTTTTCAAAAAATTGAAGAGGAGTGAACACTCCCTAATTAATTCCATGTGGCCATCATTATCCTGACACCAAAGCCAGATAAAGATATCACAAGAAAATAACACTGAAAGCAGATATTCCTTATGCATACCAAATGATAACCCTCAATCAAATGCTAGCGAACCAAGTCCAATAGCACATCAAAAAATATGCACAAAGATCAAGTGAGATTTTCAGGAATACAAGATCATTCAACATAAGAAAATAACTCTTTATAATACACCACATTAATAGAATGAAGAGGGAAAAAACCCTTATATTTCAATGACACAGACAAAGCTTATGACAAAACCTATCACTCTTTATAAAAGCTCTTTAAAGACTAGGAATAAAAGGGATCAATTCCATCATGATAAAAGGTGTATATGAGAAATCTACAGCTAATATCATATTAAACAGTGGAAGACTGAAAGCTATACCCCCTGAGGTAAAGAATATGACAAGCCACTTGTACCACTGCTATTCAATTAGCAAGAGTAATTAGGCAAGAAAAAAAAATCATATCCACTTTGGAAAGGATGAAGTAAAAATATCTATACATATGGCATGATCCTATATGTAGAAATTAATAACAGAACCACAAGAAATCTGCTAGATCTAATAAACAAATTTAACAAAGTTGCAGAATATAAAATCAATATGCAAAATATCAGTTGTGTTTTTATACATCAGCAATGAAAAATTTAAGAAGGAAATCAAGAAAACAATTCCATTTGTAATAACATCAAAAAGAATGAAATATCAAGCAGTTAATTTAATTTAAATTTAAATCTGTTGTAAAAAAATGTACACTAGAAACCACAAAATCTTGCTGAAAGACATTAAAGAAAACCTAAATAAACATCAACGCACTCCATATTCATGGATTACAGAACAATATTTTAAGATATAATTTCAGAATTGCATTTCTGATTTTAATGCAATCCTAATCAAAATTTCAGTAGCCTTTTAAGCAGAAATGAAAAAGCCAATCATCATACTCATATTTAACGGCAAGAATCCTGAATAGACTCTTTTTTGAGTCTTGAAAAAATACAGAGTTGGAGGATTGGCAAACTTCAATTTCAAAGCTTACTACAAAGCTACAATAATCAAATTAATGTGTAGCTAGAATGAGGAGAGACTAATAGACCAATGAAATAGACTTAAGAAATCATAAAGAAATCCGCACTTCCATGGACAACTTATTAGCAACAAGGATGCCATATCCATCTACTTTGGAAAGAAGAGTCTTTTTAACATATACTTCTGGGAAAATCGGATATATAGTGGACCCCTATGTCACATCATATAAAAAATTTAACTCAAAATGTATCAAAAAATTATATCAACGAACAAAATATAAGAGCTAAAACCATAAAAGTCTTATAAGAAACCAAAGGGAAAACTTTTAAGAATCTTATATTAGGCAACCAATTATTAGATATGACACCAAAAACATGAGCAAAAATGAAAATAAAATAGATAAATTAGACTTAATCAAAATTAAAAACTTTTGTGCATGAAAGCACATTATTGAGGAAATGAAAAGACAACCCACAATATGAGAAAAAATTGAAATCATGTACCTATTGAGTTTTTAATATCCATAATCTATGCTTCTGTTTTGACCATTGCAATTTTGAGATTTCTGTTAAATGACTCAGTAGAACAAAGTGGAAAATCAGGGCTGTAGAGTCGTACTACACTTATTGAGACTGGCATAAAATTAGATGAAATCTTCTAGAGAAAAAAAATGTGGCTGGAGAAGAGTGCTACAAACTATAAAGATTGTACAAGGAAGGGCATTTCAAAGTGGTACAGTCTTGCAATCTAAAATGTATCAGCAAAATATGATGAGCTCGAGAAAAATTGGAGAGCCAATGTCCTCAAAGCCGAGTGAAATTACATTATTATAACACTCTAGTGTTACAGTACACACCAGCCATAGGTGGTTTATATTGGGATTTATTTATATTTACATGTTTTCCATTTAATTTGAATATTTATGAATGAATGTATGGAAACAGAAAGAAAAAATATACCCATGTACTATTGAAGTAAAAAATAGAAAAAGCAGAAAAACTAGGTTAGATGCGAGCTTGGCTAATAATTAATGTTGCTAAATGAGGTAAATTGAGAGGGCATTTCTTTTTTGATAGACTGACTAGATGGGAATCATAGAAAAGAAGGCATTTGATATGGAAATTGAGGAATAGATATAATCTAAAAAGGAATTGATCCCTGGGAGAGGATTTTAAATGGCAGAATATAGTCAGTAAATGCTGGCAAGCACAAAATTTTGAAATAGTGCAAGTATACGAGGAAAAGCTTTTAAAGTTAATAGTTAAAGATAATGGTGAGAAAATCAATAACATAAAGATTGACTTTCAGATAACAAATAGTTTGAACATTTCAATTAATAGTTCTCCTCAAATTTATTTATTTTTAATGTTTTTTTCTATAAAGAATATTATAAATGTTTACAACATATATATGCATTTATATGTTAATTTAAGCCTATGCTTTCATTTTTGACAAAATATATATTGAGCTTCTTTGTTCCAGACACTGTATACCAAGCACAATGAAAAGCTGGGCATGGAGTCAGCCCCTAAAAGCTGCATAAGAACTGAAGAAAACAGTCAGCCAAGTAGATCATTACATTAAGTGTATCAATTTATATAACAGAGGAACTGTAAAGTACAGGATCTCGGAGCAAGGTCGTCTAAAACAGAACAAAGGTATCAAGACAGTGAGAAATAATAAAATGGCCTCTTTGGGGTTCTTAAACCATTAAAACCTACTTCCACCTAAGGTTATACTCTTCCATCATCTTGGAAACTGCTTCTTTTTATTAATTTTATGACCCCATCCCTTAGTTCTTACAGGCGTCTGCTCAGATATCATCAGAATGATTTCCAGGTATCTTAGTTCATCGGTCTGCTATGACAAACACCACACAGTGGGTTGTTTTAAGCAGGCATTTATGGGCTCATGCTTTGGATGTAAAAGTCAAGACACCAGCAAGGCGATGCTTTCTGCCTGAAGACTGTATTGTTGTAGACTTGGAGATTCCTTAGCTTTGATGTCTTCTTGGAGATGCCCTTTCCTTTTTGGCTTCTGTGGCTTCCAGTTACTATTTACAAGAGCTTTATAAGATCTCTAGTAATCTGATTTAAATCCACCCTCATTCAGTTGGGTCATACCTTAACCAAAAATAACATTTTCAAGAGATTCTATTTACAATGCTTCATACCTACGAGAATGCAGATTAAGAACAAGTTTATTCTGGGGTAAGAAACTCAATCTAACAAACCAGGCTATGATTCTTTTGTCTTGGCATGATTCTTTATTCCCTTTGTTCTAGTTTATTTTTCTTGGTAACACTTGCTTTTGTCTATTTCTTTGCATGCTTTTGTGTGAGCACCAGGACAGCAGGAAACCTTTCTGTATTATTCAATGAAGTAGTTATTCTTTGCGTCTACAATAAATTTCAGCATACAATAGTCACTCAAAATAATTTTTGTTGAATGGATGAATGAATAAATATAATTTGATATTCAGAGGTGGAGAAACAGAAGTGGGTTATAGGAGGATAAGATGTGAAATATTCAAGTAAGTGAAGGATGTTAAGTACCTGTAATACTGAGTGAAAATTGGGGGTGAAAGCACTTGGGGCAGGAGGAGAGGCTGATATAATAATTGGTATGAGGACAGGCAGCACTCATTGCTTATTATTAGGCAGAATGAATTGAAAAGTGAAAGACTGGGTCAGAACAGCCAGTAAGGGGCATTGTGGTAATCCTGATGAGAGGTACATGCAATTTACACACAAGTGGATGTGATAGGGTAGAAATTGCATATATGAAGACATTATTTAGGAAATAGTTTTACATCATTGGCCATTGCTTTCCATAGGTGGAGTAAGCAAGAGAACCAGTTAATAATGAATCTTAAGCTTCTTGTTTAGAAAAACATTATTTTGTACACAAGAGAAGAAATAGGGCAAGTTGCATGGATTTTGCATAATGAGTGGATTATTGGTTATTGGGAGTTTTGGGTACCTTATCTAATTGGATGTGTCCAGTAAGAAATTTGTATGTCGATCTGAAAATTGAGAGACCTATCTACTGAAGATTCGGGATTGAAATTAAGTAAAATTTGTTCCATGGAAATGAATGAGGTAAACCAGAGAGAATATGTGGAATAAGAGGCCCAAAAGATCATAGAAGCGATCATCAAAAACAGGCTTCTACAGGTGGAAGAGAGGTGTCATATTACTCATGGAAAGTGAAGAAGTTTTTGTCCAAAGGCTTTTAATTTTTTCTGAAACAGTGGCTCTGTCATGCACATTTATATGATATCTCCAGCCTTTATTGCCTTTTTGCCATTATACATGCAAATGTAGTCCATACGTGTTCACTATAGACTGATTTTATTGACAGTTATGTGATTGAATACAGGGATGCTTATATTTGTGTCTTGATTTGGCTTTTCTCATAATAAAATTAGTGAAAGTAATTTATTTGGGAGGTATGGCAACTTTTAGTAGGGGAGTGGAAAAGTCAGTAATGGGAGGAATAATGGCTAATAATGGGAGCATTATCAGCCAGTTACCACTATGAGCAGCAGCAGCTTAATTCCAAGGGGGAAATTTGGGAACATGGTTTCAAACGCATGCCTCATTATTCTCCCAAAACAAGGGAGTTGATATATATATATAAACTCCCATTAGTCATTTGTCATTTGTTTAAGGAAGCTCTCAGAGGTGGGAATTTCTTAACATTATACCAGTCTACAGTACACTTGGGAAAGAAGTCTCCAGGCTTTGGAGGACGCTTCCATATAAAGATATGCTGATGTTAGCAGAAGTCAAAGTTGTGAGGCCTGAAGGATCCAGGTGGAGCACAGGAGGCATCTGCTATGGTTTCAAGCAGTCCCAGTAGTAGTCCATGCATTAGAAAAACATATTAGCGTATTGTAAATGTTTCTTGCCTATGATTGGTTTGATTCTTACAGATTAATTTCAGATTCATTTTTCCCAATTAAAATCTAAATTTATGATCTTCTTATCCAAGAACAAATAGATATTCTATAAAGCAATTATTTTTTAATCACATAACCTAAAAGTATTCTTCACAATGCATATTACCTTCTAAAATACAGTTTAGATTATAGTGAAATCACTTTATTCCCAAATCTTAGATGAATTATTCTAAAGAATAATCATTTTACATGATAACCATATCGAGTGACTTTCTTCTGACTTGATTTATACCTAAATTTCCATATTAAGTATTGCTTCTGGGTTTCTCCTGAGTCGATTTATACCTGAATTTCTCTAGAAATTGCTTTGATTATGTCAAAATGACTAAATGAAATAGGAAATTGTTTCAATTAGTTTTCTAATTACCATGCATGTTCCATCACCTACTTCTCTAACTTAAAATTTGCTATGGATTTGACTACTCACAAGAACATTTATTGAAAGTATTTTTGAATAATTACATAAAAAAGAAAGCTTACAATACTCCTATATTTTAAAATTTGGATTATACCACTCTATTGGCTTGTTTTAAACATGCAATTAATTATCTTTCATGATATTAGCTCATTTTTCCTATAAAGCATCCTCCACAGGGGTTGTTTAATTTTCAATGCTGTATTGTATTGAATCAAACTAATCTCATATATGAAATAAAATAAATGTTGGATAAAATATTATAATTTAAATCCTTAAAACAAATCGATTATAACTAAGTTTGCATCTCTAGTAAATGTGGAATCAAATTATTTATGAAATGATCATTTAATATTTTATATTCTTTAAGGTCTGTTTCTACTTAGGAAGTATATATTACAAATAACTTTAAAAAGACCTACTACCCGAATATGAGGCTATTTTTATATTTTTTATTTTCTTCCATATATTATAATATTTATTACATCAATAATGATAATCAGAAAGTTAAAGTTCATTTAGGGACCAAGTATAATGATTGTCTTCATTGTAAGTTTTAGCGGGCGAGAGAGAGAAGAGGCAGACCAAAAACCTTAGAGTGAGCGAGTTTATTCCTGCCCTCCTGGGCAGAGCTCACAGAACTCCAGGTAGGGAGTTGGGAGCTCGCCGCTGGGTCCTGGTGCGGGCAGTTTTTAAGCAAGGGGGTTAGGTGATGTCTAGAAGGGGTGGCATTTTACACAGCTGGCGTCATGGTGACCTTCCCTGTTCCCCCGACCTAACATTCATATTATTTGCCTATGGAATTTTTAGTTTTCTGGCTTTCAGAAATGTGCATTTTAAAGTGACAAACTATTCGACATATCTTCTGATCTTTGTTGAGGAATCATTTCAAAGCATGAGCACTCTGATGCTGAGAAGTTGATCGGCTATTGAAATTTCAAGTTTTAAAAAAATTAATTTTAATGTAGGAATAAATTATCTTAATGCTAATCTATGCAATTGGTGCTAGATTACATGGTATTATAGAAACATCCTATTGACTTTAGGCCAGAAAGTCTTGAACTAGGAATTAGTCAAAAAGCTATGTGAATCATTCACTAAGTCTTATTTAATTACACATACTTGAGAGCTTTTCAGTCCATTTTGTATTCTAGAATCTGTGGTTTTCATTGGTTAATTTTAAATTATGGTGGTGGTCACCTGAAAATGCTTTCTGAATTATATCCCATTAGCATTGATTCAACAGCATTAACTGTACAAGGGAATATGGACAGCTTTCAGAATATGGTAAAAGCAACTCTTCATATTAATAATTCAAAATAATTAAAATAGCAAATGAATATTCAAACTATTCTGCTAGAGAAGAGATAGGAAAGTGGTGATGGTCTAATAATCAAGAACAAGATTTTTTTTTTTAAATGTGTTTATGTAGTGGTGTTTTCAATCTTAGAATAATCAATTAAATTGATATGAATCTTAGTATATTGAAAAATAGGTTACAAAACAGAAACCTCTGTTGAAAATTAAGCACCAAAATGTATTTGAGATGAAATTTTCAATTTGGGATATGTTTAAAAATGTTGACAATTTTCATATACCTGAGACGATTTAAATGCTTTTATATGAAGTTAAATATCTTTTGTACTGTTTCAACTATTAAAAATCATAACCATTAAACATGCTTCTGTTTTGAGTCCCTTTCTTCTTGCCCTTCTCACTTCTTCAGGGCTGTGGTAGGCAGGTTCTGACATAGCTCCTTTGATTCCTGCTTTCTGGAATTCATTCCCATATATAGGCTCCTATTGTGTGTGAGCTGCACCTAGGAAATTCTTTCTAATGAAGAGACTATGGAAATTGATGGAATGTCACTTCCAATAGGATTTTATAGAAGACTAAGACTTTGGCCTTGCTTTCACTCTTCTTTCTTCTGGCAGCCTTTGCCTTCTTGCTTGACCACTCTGATAAAGCCAGTTGTCATGTTGCACAATGCTACATGGAGAGGAAAACGTGTAAAGGAACTGAGGGAAGCCTTTGACTAACATCTCATGAAAAACTGAGACCTCATCTCAGTTCAGTAGCCTGTGAGGAACTGAATACTGCCAACAAAATAGAAAATGTCTCTGCCCTCTTGAAGACTTAATTATACATCTGTAAAAATTTGCTCAAGGTACTGGTGGGATTTCCTTGTATAGGCAAGATATACCCCAAATTTGTCCTCATGTCGAGACTGTTGGAATTAAATATACAACATGAGCATTTGGTTCTAAAATAGAAAATGTCTCTATTCATGAGTTAGGAACCAAATGCTTCCCAGTAGAGACTTGAGGTTAATGCACCTCTGTGAGAGATACAGAACCAAATCAATCAGCGTAAGTCACACCAGATTCCTGATCCACAGAAATTGTGAACTGATAAATGTTGTTGTTTAAATGACAAAGTTTTGAGGTAATTTGCTATGAAGCAATGGATAACTATATGGTCTGTCTTTGTCATTCCCATGGATTTAATTTCTGTCAGTCTATTGATAAATTAAAATTCATGCCACTCCAGTTATCTACTGAAAGTCACTCACATTTTTTTCAAATTCCAATTTTATTTCTCCATTTGGAGATCTCTGGTACCACAATCCTAATGCAAATACAATTGAATTCATCATTTCCATGCAAATTTTTTTCTCTTAATCTTAATTCATGAGCTGTCGCATTAATTTCCTATGATAGTGCCTCTTTTAGAAATTACACTTATCCTTTCCCACTCCCTCATGAACCCACCCTCAGATTAATAATTTCTACTTTTAAACATCTCTGGAATCCCTTTCATAACACTGTTTTAACCTGAGTTTAAGATGTTGTCATTTTTTCAACTCGGTTGCTATACCAGCTGTGTAAGGAGAATTCATTTTACATATGACAGTGAAAATGATATTTTAAAATTGAACATCTGCTGCTTTCCTTTTTCTTGACATTGCTTAAAACCTCCTCATTACAGTTGGGTTGAATTAAAACCTTTAACATGTATTTGAAGGGCCTTACTAAAAGGTCTTTTTAGCTCAGATACAGTAACTTTTTCTTTTCCTTAACTTAGCACTCATCAAACATATCATTTTATCTGTCATTAGGAATCTACCTCCATTTTTCCTGTTTGTCTTCTGAAAGTTTTTAAGCTCCACCTCCCTCTTCCCTTTCAGTCCCACTTTGAGGCAGGATGATAAGAAAACCCAGGCGCTCCCTCCCTTGGTACTCTCTGGAAGTTCAAAACAAGCAAACCTGGAACCACCCTCTAACCATGATAAAATCTAGAGCCACTTGTTTCTGCTCTCTCTCAAGTCACTGAAGCCATTTTTTGACTGGCTTGCATAAGTCCGCTGCTTTCTCCTGAGGACATCAATACGTGAGTAACAAATCTCTTCATACTTTTCTGTTGTATATTTAATTTCAACAGTCTCGACATGAGGACAAATTTGGGGTATATCTTGCCTATACAAGGAAATCCCACCAGTACCTTGAGCAAATTTTTACAGATGTATAATTAAGTCTTCAAGAGGGCAGAGACATTTTCTATTTTATCTATCTCTTGATTCTAGCTCCTTTTCACTAGATTCATGAGTGAAAGAACAAAGGAACGCTGGAGTATAGTTTTTCAAATTAAAGCCTTCTTAATATTAGGATTAAGTTGAGACACTTTAATCTCTTAAACATATGAATATGTAAAGACAGAGATTTCTGTATTGAAGTTCCAAGTCTGCCAGTAATACGTGGTCTAAGCATGGGTGGTGTATCGTCTCTGTTAGACCATCACATTTTCTGGACTAACTGTGGCATTGTGGTTGGTTTTAGTAACTGGTTCTTATTCTTTCTCTGTTTCTTCACGTAACTTCCTTAACTTTAACCTTATACTGGATATTGTATCTCAAACACCTTTTCAGAAAAAAAAATAATATCTGAAATGGCAGTATCTTCCTCTGGAAGCAAGGTTTTTTTGTGTGTGTTTGTATTTTTTCTCCCTTGCCAGGTGCCTGAGGCAATGTAGGTTCACATCGGTCCAGTTTCAAATCTTGAGAGTTTCTAAGTTTTCCAAATATGCTTCAGTTCATCTGAGGATCAGAATAATTCTGTTTATTCCTTGCTCCTTGGCTGTAGCCTTTTGAAGTCCCAATATTATCATCAGGATTAGTCCCCAGTACCAACCAAGACCTCAGCTCTTAATATTCAATGTCCTTCAACTTTTGTATGCCTAAACATGGAAGGCTAACAAAGCATTGCCCATCCTCTCAGCTGCCTTAACTCTCTAGATTTTTGTCATTGGTTGGATATTAGAATGATAGTCTGTCATTATCATATCATTTTATTTAAAAAAATATTTTATAGGTTTTAGTTGCATTCAGTAAATGGTTATTCTGATTTACCTATTTGACGTTACATGAAGCATTATATTTTCTCTAAATTTCTTTTTAGTTAATGAGTCAAAGCAAGTGCACATTTTCCTAATAGAAGACCTTGGGAGTTGAGTTAGTAACAATTTAGCAACTGGTAGAAAAATACTTGAATATTTTAATAATAGAATGACCATCTTTATCACTAGAGAATGATACTCAAAATACCTATTCTTTCTTATTAAGTAGACATTGAATTGGTTTACCGCCTTTGACATTGGTACTTCAAATGAATTCTTTGAAAGCATAGGGAGAAGTAACACATGCAATTATTTTACACATACATGAGTCCTTTTAAGATCAAATACATGAGATAAATGAGAAACTAGTATGAAGTATCTCTAGCCAAAAAATAGGGGTTCATCTATGGACCAAAAATTATTCACGTGTTTTTTTCCTCTCTCATGGCTCTAATAATATCTCACCATCTGCCTTATACAACTTTTATGAACTGAACATTTTGTGGACTCTATATCCCACCAATGTTTACAAATGCTATTGCTTGAAGAGACAAAAATTAATTCCATTCACCATTATGCAAACTTTAAGAGTGGAAAGGGGTTATGCCCCACACTCCCCTATGCATACTTTTGTGACATAGTTCACAATCAAAAGGGATGTGGAAGCAGTTCTATCTGTATTTTCCATTTAATCTCTTCATGTATGAATGCAGCTAGAAGAAATTTAGAAAACTTTTGAAAAGTGGGTAAAGACTAAAAGCTTCTACACCACATTTTATATTCCATTTTAGTGGAAATAAGAATAAATGTAATATAGATGAAGATTCATTTGTCCCCTGTACACTGCTTTGTGTTTCCATTTTGAGTATTATAGCCTAACAAAAATAGAAAAGCACTTGAAAATCATTTATATAATTTATACTAATTATTTTGGAAAACTTTACCTTTCAAAATATGAAAATAAATGTAGAAATTATGAAATGCAAATTTTTCAGTTTAAATTTGGCTGGATTTCCTTAAACATATGAATTATTACATTTCCATAAATTTTCCATCACTGCTTTTCAATTTCATTTTTACAAAAGCAAAAACTATTTTAAAAATAGCTAACATACTAACCTAGTTGGATTTTTAAATACAAAGAAAACTGTGGTGAAAGAAATACATAGATGGATAATGCAGATATCAGCCATTTTCAAGGCTTAACTCATTATCTACGTAGGATCAATTTCCAAAAGCTGGGTGTCAAGAACAGTGAAGGGTCTGATATCTACTCTACTTGTAAGCTGACAGTGAGCTCAGACTGCAATAGTTTCATGTTGACCTTCAAAAGACATGGGATACATATGTCAGGGGCAAAAGACTTTATTATTTTTGGTACAGTAAGAAGCATGAGCTTCATATTTGCATAATTTCCTCTTATCCCTTAATCTCCAGAAGGAACACAGGAGACTTGAGATGGATACAATCTGTGCTGTGGGCTTGCATCACAGCTGAGAAACAACCAAGCTATGAGATAATCATTTTTTTTTTATGATGAACTTTAAGCAACCTGCCTAACATGCCCAGAGGGAAAGACTGACCTATTAAACTGGTTAACAAACAACCCTACCCTTAGATCTGGGAAGAAATGTTATCTCTATATTCCTAGGCTGTTTGCCATGCAACAACCTGGAAAAGAAAAGATCTTGCTGTTCCCAATTGCCAACTTCTTAAATTCTGCCTCAAACTAGCCAGTTATTACACATTTACTTACTATGCACTATGGGCATGCAATCATTATAAATTGTAACTCTTTCTTTTCTAGACTTAATTCTTCATTAAAATTAACATCAGATAGCAAACTAGTGCCTATTGCTAATAAACAAATTCTATTTAGTTGACTTTTTAATTTCCATTGTGGTTCTGAACTGAGAACAAATTTTAAAAATGGAGATAATAAAATGATAGTCTGACAGAGGAAGTTTCTCTGAGAATGCAGGCATATGCAGGGGTGATGACTCTTGGGAGAGCATGTTACATGAATTTAAGACAAGAGCATTGGAATGAAAACAGAAAAATGTTCAAACCAAGCTCCTTGCAATTTTGTAATTGCCCTTTGGTTTGCACTGATCACTTAAGCAGTCTGCTTTCTTAGGCAAATCATTTTCATAAGGCAAAATGTCACTTCAATTGCAGATTGGTTGAATATACATTTACTGTAACTTCAAATACGTAATTAAGTACATCATCCAAAAAGTGTCTTCTCTCTCTACAAATCATGAGAGCTATTTATCTTATGCCACAGTGAAAATGTACTTATGGCATAAAAATTCAGACTTCTGTCACTGGAATTAGAGAGCCTTGATTTTAACCCACTAGTACATACTAGGACCTTAGACAACTTACCTAAGACAGTCTCTTTTTGTTTCTAAAGTAGAAATATAATTTTACCTTCCCCCAAAAAGAATTCTGTGAGTATTCAACAAGTTTATACGTGCAAGCATTTATATTACCACGCAGTTTATAAGCACTTCATAAATAGGAAGTACTACCATAGTTAGCAGTATTATTATCACTTTAAAGAGCAGGAGAATGATTTAGCTTTACCTCTGAGAAAAACAAAACAAAATGAATGATAACGTTTGATAATATCTGAAAGTATGAGATATATGCCACAAAGATAATTCCCTAAATTTAGAGGTGACAGAGGTAAAATCTTTTCTAATAGGCTTCAATATGAAAGATGAGATCTTGGTTCAACTACTAATTGAAATCTGTTGCATCAAGGGGCGGCCAGAGGGTAATAATTGAGAATTAGTTATTCAGGGCAATGAAGTTTCTGAAATGTGTTTGAGTTAATTTTGTTTTTCATTTGTATCTCTATTTTATTACTCATCTACCCAAATACTAAATAAAGGGAATCTCAGTCACAAGGTTTTTACAGTCACAGGGTCACATGATAAGAGCTATATAGTTTTACAATCATTATCAAGGATCAAGACAACTGGATAACAGCTCAACAATTTCAGGTATTTCCTTCTGGCTATTCTAGCAGCCTAGAAACTAAAAACAAATATTGAATCAGTAGTCACAGTCATTTGTTAAATTGTAACTTCTTAGTTACAGCCCCTCCCCTCTCATTTGATCAGTCTCTCAATCTTCAGGGATATGTGGGCAGTGACTATTTTAACTTCTTCATGCTGGAAAAGGGTGTTGATCTTATGGAGTAGAGAACTGATATTGGTTGATGTTCTTGGAAAGATTGGTAACTCTGGGTTTCAGGGTTGTCTTACTTAGGAACAATCTGCAGGCTGTAAATTTCTGAAGAAATAAACTTACTA
Source organism: Tamandua tetradactyla (assembly GCF_023851605.1). NCBI lineage: Eukaryota > Metazoa > Chordata > Mammalia > Pilosa > Myrmecophagidae > Tamandua > Tamandua tetradactyla. The sequence goes on from NC_135330.1 coordinate 151,266,467, forward strand.
GGTAAAACTTTTATAGATACTTAGAAAGAGCCCAGGGGTATTCTTTAGGGTTGTCAGGAATACTGTGGGTTGGGGTTTGGCACACCGTGGCAATTTGCAATATCTGGCTGAAGCTTGCATAAGAGTAACCTCCAGAACAACCTTTCTATTCTACTTGAAATCTCTTAGCCACTGAAACTGTTTCATTTCTTTCCTCACTCTGGTCAAGTCAATCCCATGATGTCAGGGTCAGTTTTATCCCTGGTAGTCATGTCCCATGTAGGAGAGAGGGGAGGGGGGTTATTTGCAGAATTGACTTTTAATTTTTTTAAAGGCAAAGAGGAATATCAAAAGAAAGAAATATCAGTTCATCTCTGTCTCAAGGAATAAAAGAAGAGCTTTGTGTTCCCTACACTAGTGATAGACATTGGTTAAGTAGATATTGCCCATTTTTATAAAAAAAAAAAAATTATTTGTGATCATTCTCACTTGTCTGCCAAAATGAAAATGTTATTTCCTTATGAGGTCATCAGTGATGTCACACAGTTTCAGTGTTAACACTATTCAAACTATTTCAGGGTTGGTATAAATCTATAGGATTTGTTACAGAAAGGATCAAGATTTTATACATTTCTTCCCTTGACTGTCTTAATTTCAGGCACAACATTTAAAAGGGGGTGAGATGTTTGAACATTGAAGGGTTGCTGCGTACTTTAATGTGTAATGTATGTATCACTGAAACATAAGATTATAGTGCTAAATTCGGTTTTACAGATAAAAAGTGTTAAGTTTTTATTTTACACATTGAGAAAATTAAATTCAGAAATAACAAAGCTTGCTTGTGGTAACCGTAGGTCTACAATGATGCTCCTTCCATATTGCGGTATACATATTCCAATACACTTGCCCATTTTAGGAATATTTAACCAACATAGTAAAGGATACCAACACGGAAGGAAGTACTGAAAGAATCAGCATGAAGTAAAAGAAAACCACTATGAGAAACACTGTTATTGGAATCGGAGGATCGAAACCCCATAATAGCCACCCTGACAAACAGTGTATGTGTGCTTTATTCACATTTGTACATTCGTAGCTCTGTCCCAGGGCTTTACCTATTGAGGAATTCAATAAAATGCTCACTGACTTGATTTGCTATGCTTGTAATTCCAATTAAGTTGCCAACACTGCTTACAACTCCTTTTCCTAGAGCCTCCACAGTTAACTCTGAATGAAATAATATTGAGCCAAGTACTAATAAAAAGGTTTATTTGCCTTGTTTTAAGTTGTTTGTCCAAATTTCATTTCATCTCTGTCTCAAGGAATCATACAAGACAGCTTTGTGTCCCCTTATCATTAGCATTCAACATTAGCACTTTAATAAGAGTTAAGTAGAATTGAGTGAAATACACATTTTAAGGAAAGATCAATATAATTATGAGAGCTGGAGGAACTCTACATATGTACTCATTTTATAAAAATTTAATTTCATTTGTAATCACTCTCACTTGTACCACCTCTGCCCACCCCTGTCACCCTCTCCCCCCACACACAATCTGCACTGATTGGCAGACTCATTCATTCACTAAGGAGTATTTGCTTTTTGTAAGTACTTTACGGGTGCAAGAATTAAGTGATTAATAGGAAAGACTTAGTCCTTGGCCTCAAGAAACTTGTGTCTTATAAAAAGTACACATTAAATGTATTTATGAAAATAAGGGTTTATATTAAAATTTGTATAAGCAGATTGGGAAAATGAGTAGAGTGTGGCGTTTAAGGGAGATTTTCTAGGGGAAATTCTTTTAAGGAGTAAAGATGGGGAGAAAATAGCTCACGAAAAGAACAGGCCAAAGCATGCTTACCAGAGAAAGAATCTGAAATTCTGGGAATGTGAAGAACATGTACTTGTACTCAAAAGAGATACCTGTGGAAACAAAGCCAAGTGAGTTTGGAAATGAAATCAATAGCCTGTTTGAGCAAGATCTTGTACTGGAAAGAAGAAACCATTGAGTAATTTTAAGCAGGCAATAGCCCTGACCAGAATCACAGTTTTTAAAGATTGCTGTCATATTTAGGTATGAATCTAATGGAAGTTTACCAAAGAGTACAAGGGCAGATTGGTTCAGGTAAGGATACTGTAGAGTTTTAAGTGGAAGAGGATGGAGGCTCACCCTAGGTATCATAGCACTCAGATGAAAAACAGGTCAATTTGAGAACTATTTTGTGATAGAATTAAACAATCACTGATTGATTTAAGGAGAAAGAGAAGACGTTATTGACGTCACGTGCAGATATTTTGGTATGAGCATCTAAGTGCTGAGTACTTTCTGCTGAGAACTAGACTGTTTTCCAGGCGTGTGTGCATCTGTGGGGCACACAGGAGGGAGTTCAGGGTGCCCTAGGGTGAATTTAAACATTCTGACTTTGAGTAATTATTGAAACCCTAGGGGATAATAACAAGCTAATCATTGCATATATGAGAATGAAATTTTAAAAAGCAGGCAGGTTAGGAGATCTTAGACTTTGCATTGTTGAATAAATAAATCAATGCAAGTTCCAGATAATCTGGAGATTTAAAACAGACCTCTTTCTACTTCATTGAAATTTTTTTTTTTTTTTGATCCTGGAATTACAAGCATGTTAAATTTCTCAAATTTCCAAATACCCTTTGACAAATCAGTCAATAAGTTTATATTTACTTTAAGCTATATAATAAATGTTATGTACAACAAGATTCAGAGAGGAGTGGAATTCAAATATATGCAAGTTACACTTTCTGATTTACAAAATTTGAAACCACAATGTGTACAAATATATATGTGTGTGTAAAAATAAATATTTCAAGGTATTAATACCAGTGTGTGTAAATTCTGATAATTTCAAGCGTTTTTTATTTATCATGTTCAACAAAAATATAGTAGGTGGATTTAAGCTGCAAAGCCTAAATATGTTCTGTGAAATGGCTTATTGCAGTAGAACCGGTCATAAAAAAAAAATTGCTCATGTTGTTTTTAAAAAGCCATTTTTATTCTGTATGTTCTTTCGCCAGTGAAAGAGGAAGAAACCAATTTAAAACCTTTTAAATGATGCATCTATTGCAACATAATAGGTGGCATCATACTGGTAAGAGCAGCATCAAATCCCATTTCAGGTCAGCTATTACCTTTTCATTTAGTTCAAAATGACCTTATGGAATGGACTATGGACTGTCCAGAGTCACATACGGTAATCTAGCTTTTGAAATGCTCTTATATACAGTTTTATTTATTCTTTGATGGAATGCCAACTGTATATCATTGAGTTAACAAATATGATTGTTACCAAAAAATGTTAATCAGAATTTATGTGTACCTAGTAATGAAAAAAGAATGTGCTATAATTGTTGTTTTGGCAAATAAGCGCTTCATTACCTTGCAGCATATCTTTTTCTTCCTTATTGCACTTTGTTACATGATTGTATTTGGAAATATCTTTCAATTATTGTTTCCCAAGCGTGACACTTTTAAGAAAATAGCTTAAAGTTGTTAAATCCTACAACATTTTGGGGTCCTTATGTTGTTCAATTGCTTTATCTTCTCAGGGGAGGAAAAATTACAGTGTCAGAGGGGAAAATTGTTATATATAAGTACCCTTGGAGTAGTGATTTTTCTTTTATTTTGACTACAATATATTTTCTTATCTTAGAGTTCCTGCTCTGATTCTCTTCTGTGTGAGTGCTTGATACTAGTCACCATGGAAACAAGGTCTTAAATGCTGTGTGAGGGATAAGTAATGGGAGAATAGAAAGCGTGTAACCTTGAAAGAAGGTATTAGTCCTCTTACTGCTATTGTGTCAAAAAATAATTTTCAGAATTGTGTTGTTGCTTATGCACAAATGTATCCTGTATGTTGCAAAGGAGTTTTGGTTAAATTTTGATTTAATTTTGCTGAAATGAGTTTAAGTAATTAAATGGAGGCTGGTAGCATGAGAAGAGTAAGCAGAACCTGAGGCCACCTACTTTAACAGAACAGTGGTTGAGGAAGATCCCTCTTGGTCTAAGATAAAGACCTCTGCCTCAAAACCTACATCTGCAAAGCACTCTGGAAGGAACTGGATCAGACTGTGAAGCAATATTTACTCCCAAAACACTGTCAAGAAGAATGGAACAATCAGCTGACAATCAGTGGAGACTATCAGCTGTGTGTGATTTCAACACAGGCAAATAGCCTAATAGAGAGATCATGAAAAGAGACTGTTAAAGATAGCCCAGCTAAAGCTACTGTCAATCCAAGGTGACTTTGTACAGGCTCAAAGCTGTGCCACTAAGTAGCAACATCAGAGGCATTAGCATTACACTGCAAGGAAAATGGGGAAACATACTTCATGAAAATAATCAAGACAAGTCATGAAACAAATAAGCAAACAACATCAACAACAACCCCGAGATGGGGGAGCTGTATCTAAAGTTGATACAGTATGGTTTCTACACTTTATGTCAGCCAAAAGGCCGAGAAGCGATACACTATGGTATGCTGCATTTCCAACAAAAAGTTATGAGATACAAAGAAGCAGGAAAGTGCAACTTTACACAAAAATAAAGGAAGCAATACAAACTGTTTGGTGAGATGCTGAATTTAATAACCAAAGATTTCAAAGTGGTTATTATAAATAGAAGCAAAGAACTAAAGGAAACTATGCATAAGAAGCAAAGGAAGGTACAATGACAATGTATCATCAAATAGACACTACCAATAAAGAGATAGAAATTATATATAAGAACAAGTGGAAATTCTGACACTGAGACCATCAGTATAGTTGGACTGGGTAGGTGACATAATGACCAGATTTGAAGTTCATGAGAAGAGAATATGCAATCTGAAGAATAAAGAGAAAATATAATGAATAAAAATGAACAGTCTTAGAGAAATCTGGGTAAAACCTAAGTGCATTAACACAAATTTAATGGGAGTGCTGGAAGTGTAGAAGTGAGGGTAAGGAGTGTAAAAACTAGTTGAAGATATGGCTGAAAACTTCCCAAATTTGATGAAAAGAAAACTACATGTTCAAGAAGCTCAACAAACTTCAGATGGGATCAACAGAAAAACATCCAGCCCCAAATGCATAAATAGTAAAACTTCTGAAAGACAAAGAGAAAAAAAATCTGTAAAGTAGCAAAATGGTCTCTCATCAAGTACTTGGGAAATATAAGATTAACAGCTGACTCCTCTTTAGAGACAGCGGAGACCAGGAGGAAGTGGGGGGGGGGTCACATAATCAAGTGCATAAAGAGTAAAAAAAAAAAAAGCACTGGAATAATCACCCAAGAATCTTATATCCAACAAAATTATTTTTCAAAACTGAATGTGAGATAAAGATATAGCCCTATAAATACAAATTTAGCATGCTCACTGCTAGCAAACACACTTTACAAGAAATGCTAAAGTGTTAAGCTGAAAACAATAAACCTAGTTGCACATTCAAATCCATGCAACTGATAATCACCAATTAAGATAATTTAAGTTAAATGTATGTAGTAAGATCCAACTATATGCTTTCTATAGGATGCCCTTTTTAGAGTCAAAGAATTAGATTGAAAGTAAAAGGATAGAAAAAGGTGCATCTTTAAAATAGCAACCATAAAAAGAACTGGAGTGGTTATATTAAACCAGAAAAAGTAGAGTTTAAGGTAAATATATGGTGCAGGTCACAGTGGCTCAGCAGGCAGAGTTCTTGCCTGCCACACCGGGGAACCGGGTTCGATTCCTGGTACCTGCTCATTCAAAAAAAAAAAAAAAAAAAAAAAAAAAAAAAAAATAAATATATTTATAAACAATCTCTGTGTAAACCATTTACTTTTCTACTTACGTATAGAAAAGTGTATTACATTGGAAATAAGATTGGACTATAACTCTGATTTGGAGAATACATTAAAAACATAACTATCAGATCCAAGGGGTATTTTTGAGGCTTTACCATAAATTTTAAATTATTTAATGTCTTCTTTCTTTCCTTTCTTCCTTTCTTGCTTTTTCCCCTTTTCTTTCATACTTTCATCCTTTCACTCTGCTCTAAATTTTCATAATTAAATCTATGTTATTGCAATTTAAAATTTTGAAATTTAGTCATGCAAGAAACGCATTTTTCATTGTGTGTAAAGGCTTATGAAAAATTATTTTCAAATTTTCATGAGCTTATCATTATGAATATTGAACTTATTTGAAACACCTTACATATAAAATCCTTGTTTAATTCTTTCCACACAAGTAGAACATCAAGTAATATATAAAATGATTTATTTTGTTACAATGGTTGCACATTTACTAATACATTATTCAGCCGACATGCATGCTAATGTGCTGTTATTTTATGAATTAGGAAATTGAGGTAGAGTTACGAAAAATTATATATCCATCATCACAAAATTAACAAGTAGTACAACAATAATTGATCTCAGGAAGTCTGATTCCAAAATTTGGGTTTAATTAAGAAGTCAAAATTTTCTGAATAAGTGGCGATATAATTTGAAGATGTTATTACATTCGTCCAGGACTTACTTGTCTTTTCAGGGAAAGGTTTTTTCAGATAGTGAAAATAGTTCCTTTTATATTATATGAAATTAGTCAATGTTAGCAATTTTCTTTTTACTATCAGTTAGATCCAAAACATTGTGAAAAGCACACTGTCAAGATGTCTTGTCAATGGATATTTAATAAGCTCTATGTCTTTATTTTAAAATTTAATTCTGCAATATACAGATGATTTTGGACATTTCATCATAGAGAAGACGGCAAAGTAAAAAATTAACATCAATAAATGTGTTGAATATCTACTATACTCAGGACACCATCATGATTTGGAGTCAAAAAGAGACTCGAAGTTTCCCATGAAACTGAACTCATTATATTCCTATAAAGCCATGTATCCATTTGGAAATGGAAGATTTTGGACAGGTCTGCATCGAGGAATTTATTTTAGAATCAGCTATCAAAGAAAATATGAATCTAAACTGTCACTTCTTTTAAGCAGTAAGGAATAAATACCCAGGTCCATAAAATCATTGTCCCATGCTCCACAAAATGACTAATGAGAAACAAATATACTGTCATTTTTAAATGCAACTGAGGTATTGAGTGACTATGGCATAAAATCACTTGGTTTTGAAATAGAATTGTTTGTTATATTTTATATTAGTATTACATAACATTTTTTGATATCTTATAGAATCCAATTAGAAGAAAATATCAGACTTCCTAAAAGAAGATGAGATGGAATTAAACTATATGAAACTAATTTTCCACTGTGTTCTTTTTAAAAATAAATATATAAGTAGCATGCTATAAAATATATTTATAAAATAAAGTGAAAAAAATTCAAGATGGGAAAAAGTAACATTTAAAAAATGTTCCCACTTCATATTTGAATTTTAATGTATGTTTTTAAAACTATATTTGACTAATCCATCAGAGGGTATATTTCAAAAGTAATATTTTAATTTTTAATTACACTGTTGGAGAATTTCACAGATTATCATTTTACTCCACCAGAGAACATAATTTTATTAATATGTCTGGTTAATTTTCTTTCCTAATTAAAATTTCTCAAGTTCTTATAGTCAATAATATAAAAATTATTAAAGCAAAATAATTTTACACTATTTGCTCTATATTTAGTTATCTTCTAAAATTTTCAAAATGTTGTAAGATACTCTTCTATATAAACTTTTTCAATTTATCATTGTTTTATTGCTTTTATACATTTTCAATGTCATTAGGATATAGAGATTGTTTCATATAAAGCCCTTCATTGAAATATTGGAAATAAAATTATATCTATTTCAGATATTTTCATACGCTAATTTTTCTTTCCTCTTAGAACTGATATTAGCAGTTGCATGCCATATATATTCTATGTTATGCTAGGCTACTGTTTTTTTTTAACTAAATAATTATAATATTAGCACAATCTAATAAAATATCCAACGAATACATTTCATTTACAGTCAGTAAAATCTTTTAAAATATGACTAGAATGTCCTCAAAAATGAATATTATATGCAAACTCAAAGCACACTGGAATATTGATCAATGTAGGCAGGTAGAGAGACTAGACGTCTTAAAGGTGAGACAGTTACTTTCATCTAGGTTTTATTGACGTAAATCAACAGAGGATATTATAAGCAGATACAGAATGGTAGCCAGCTGACAGTTATTGAATTTATTTATTAATTTAGGACTTTCTATTAATGGAAAGGACTTGAAGAAGCGAACTCTTAATATACCATTGTCCTGCTATTGCGTGGTGGCTCGGATATATGTGCCCCAGAAAAATATGTTCTTAAACTTAATTCATTCTTTTGGGCATGAATCCACTTCAGTGTCTTTTTGTGTGTGTATGCAGTAAACATTTTTTTTGCTGGTCACTTGTGAAGGTGCAATTCACATCTTACCTATTAATTCACACTTTTTATTCACTTTAAAAAAATTGCATTAAGATATGTAGAACTCAAAATTTCCCCTTAAAACCACTTTCAATTGTACAACCCAGTTATATTAAATGCATTCACAATATTGTGCTACGATCACCCATGCCCATTTCCCTAACTTTTTCATTACCTCAAACAAAACTTTGGCACTCATTAATAACTTTCTCATCTCCTGGCCACATCCCTGGTCCCTAATAACCTGTAATCTACTCTCTGTTCCTAGAAACTTTATTGTTTTAGGTATTTCTTATAGAAGGCAACTCCTTCCAAAATAGGTTCACATATCAGGCTGCTCTCCAATGGCCATTTGAAAGCTTTCTCATCTGGTTGGCAGTAAAGAGAAAGAATGTCAGTGCCACCAAGAGATATAGAAGTACTGACAATTTTGTCTTGAAAAGAAGGATCTTGTTCAGTGTATTCTATTTCCATATGTTTGTACTCTGAATAAGGGTGATGAATTAGGGTTATAAAACCTGTTTGCTTCATCCCTCTTTGTAAGTTCTGAATTGGTCCTCTAGAACCACACTTTGGAATTAAGGATGTGTTTTTGTTTTTCTTCAACTTTTGATTTTTCAGTTGAAATAGAGAAAGAGACCCAGTTTAACAGACCCTTTTGGGGGAAAAGTTGCATGAAGTGCTTCTGCTACCACCAAGGTCATCCTGAATAAGAGATTTACTGCTATATTCTTGCCATAGATGGCACCTGTGTTTCAAACAACTAGACTTTTGTAATTTGGGGCTTGTTAGGCAAAGAAAGAATTGATGATCCTGGTTCAGTTAACAGCAAGATAATAAGATAAAAGCAAAAATCAGTAGAAATATCATTATGATCATAACATGCTTAATGTAATTTCTTTCACTTCAAATATTCAAAATATTTTAATCAAAGTAAAATAAATTCTATTTGAATAATACTTTAAACCAAACACTATCACTTGTATTTAATAAAATCCAGCGTCCTTTGGTGATAGTTAAGGTATTTTGTAGATGAATAAATCACCTCAAATAGACTAAATCACTTGTTCCAAGCTACAAACACAGTTAAGAAGATATAAGCCTACATACCAATTTTAATGGCAATTAGTTCAGTTTCCCGTTCATTTGACCACAATGTTTTGCATTCTTAAAGTATTGCCATTGTGTGAAACAAGAAACTACAAAATAGAAAAGACTTTTTACAGTCAAGAATTTACTGTGTATTTTTTTGGGGGGAGTGTATAGGCCAGGAATGGAAATACCATGTATTTTTAAGGACTGCTAAATATTGTAGACACTAAAAAGAAGATAAGGCTGAATCCTGCAAAATTAAATTTTAGTGGAAGTTATATAGCTTGGAAGTAATTGACAATTTAACTACATAGCAATGAAGAAAAAAAACTATTTGATCTCCGAGATCAAATTTTCTTAAGGTGTTTCAGTTGGGAAAGCCCTTTGAGTTTGAAGTTTAAAACTCGCAATTATCATTGCTAATATGATTGATTCTTTGCTACTATTTTAAAATACTTTCCTTTCAATTTTAAGGTGGTATTTATTTCAGTTTTACTATTAAACATCCTCATATTTTTTAATAACTCAAAATAAATTAATTAGCATATTATATCACTATTTAACAGTTTTACAAAGAATATTATGTTTCTATCTCCATAGCATATCATAATCTCAAGTATTAAGATTTGTTCCATTCATTAGTAAAGCATTGTCATATTTCTAATATGGGAGTAGAAAAGTGTTTGTCATGCCATTTTTTAGATGAAATGAACAGACAGTAATGAGAGCAACAATGTAAACTTTGTTATATTTCCATTTTATAAAAAATAATTCATCTTGCTCACAGACGCCTAACTGAATAGGAGAGATGGTGGTGTAACAGCGAACTTCACTACAGGTTGCAAAATACATAATTAGTGGGTGACTTTATGTTTTGTTTTTTTCAATCATAATCCCAACATGAATCTTAAAAGATGCTGATTGCCAAAGTGATTGATTCACTTATTACCTGTTCAACTTTTTATTCATCAAGCCCTTTATTCAGCATGTACTTTGGGCTTAATTCAGTTTTAATAATTCCTATGATAAAATAAATCTGAGATCACCTCCTGTCACAGAATTTCTTAATTGAGAAGAAAGAATATATAGATTGTTGAGAATATCTGAGGCAAGATATCATGGTTATAATATGGATGGTGTCTTTCAGTCTATAAAATTTAGAGAGTGTAAAGATGAGTAGTACCAAGGACCATTCTGAAAAATAAATCATTAGATAATTTAATTGAACTTTACTTTGAATAAAATGTACTATCTAGATTGACGAAAAATAGAAACTCAGAATGAAATTGATCTTCCGCTTTCTGCTTTCTAATGCTGCTAAAAAGTTGATAAAAAATGAATGGTACCTCAATTCAAATGAAATGTAGACTTCAAAAATTAGGGTATTACTGGGATACAAAAGATTGGGGAATTTGCATTAAACCCACTAAGTAATGTGAAATGCAGCTAGCTTCAAGTTTTGGAGCCATCATACCAGAAAGAAGAATCAAGATGGATATATCTAGACTGAATCTTGAGAGAATAGTCTTGGGCTTGGCCAACAAAAATATTGCAATTTGTAGGAGGTGGAATCAGAATAGATTATCATGTTATGTAGATATATTATGCTTAAACATTTTCTTCTAATGGACGTTTACTTTTACATGAATAGATTTAATTAATATTTTTGTCATAAAATTTGAAGTGTGTGTGTGTGTTAGTTTTCTCTTACAATTCTAATAGGTTATTTTCACAGGCAGAGGAGATCTACTGTGTTGGTATATATACAAATACTTAGAGTGAAAGAAAATTAAATTAAAATGAACTATTAAAGTGGTGTGACCTTATAGAAAAATCAGGATCTTACTCTTAAAATATTTGTATATAAACAGATAACTAGAGTGTTTAGAATCACGTTTTCCACTTAAAAATATGTAATAAGTGTCTGGTGAGTGAAGAAACAGATGTGGAATAAAAAGTGAAATTGAAATTAATGCAACATGATTTGTTATTAGTAATAACAGCTAATTTAATTTTATCAATTCAGACACTTAAAGGTAATTTTACACAGTTTTTCTTAATATTAATTAATGCTTAATATTAAGCATTCTTAAAATAATAAATAATATTCAATTAATCCAGTTGTCAGACTTTCGCCAGTTCTGTAATTATAGAATATGAAAAATAAAACTCACATCTATATTATTGAATCTACATGAAAGACACAATATCAATTAATGTAAAATTGACTCAGAATTATTTATAAAATGTGCTAATTTAATAAGATGCTAGTATCTGTTTCCTTTTACATTTCTGTAAAGGATTATGTTTGGTAAAGGGGTGATATAAGAACCAAAAGAAGACTTAATTTTAAGACACTATATGTGTATTTTCCATCACACATGCCACTGGTGTTTCATATCATGAACATTAGACATCTGACCATTTTCCTGGAACTTTACAAGACCTTTTGCTATATTCAAAAAAATATTCATATATAATAGCATCACGTGTTGAAAAATATAGAAGAAACAGAAGCATATAAATGTTTTAGCACTTACAGGAATACATATGTTATCTAACATATTTTCTTATGTAAATATATCCAGATGGAAAAAAGTCATTATACTAAACATAACAATGGAATTAGCTAATATACATAATTTACTTTATAACACTAAAACTAATTAATAAATAATATTTTTACTCCTTTTTAAACATGACTTTACATTATTCTTAGAGAAAATGAAAGCAATAAAACTAGAGATACATAATAAAAACCCAGCACAAAGTTAACTATGTAGAAAAACAAGATCCAGAATTCTTCAGTTTCATGTATCTTCAAATAAAATGATCATAACATGCATTCCTTTCTTAACTAAAAAGTAATAAACAAAATCCAAAAGCAATTTAAAACACCACTATTAACATTATTTACACAAGAAGGAGCTAAAATAGTCTCAAGAAAACAAGAGGTATAAATTAATAATCAACTGTGTTACTACAGTGAGAAACAGAAAACACAATAAACACTATAAAAACCCATTGAAAAAATGCTGATCTTACATAAATGTTAACATCAGCAGACATGGCATTGTGCCATGGTAAAATAAGATCAGTGAAAACAAAACGATTCCTTTGAAATTTAGTTGAAAGTGACTCATATCCAAAACTTTAAAAATGTAGTGTCAGCTGTGCTGACGGCAATGAGAAGTTGCATTTTAATCCATTCTATGGAATTCATTGATTTTTGAAATTTATTCAGCTCAATTTACCCTCAAATAATTACTAATCACAGATATGGTATTTAAAAGAAACTGTTATCTTCAAAAATTGTGATGATTAGTTTTTAAATTAGTTGTGCTAAACATATCAAGTATTTTTCTGTTTGTTTATAACTAAATTGATTTTTCCAATGCAGAATATTCCCTCATGTGTATTGAATTTAATGCATAATATGCATGCATATTTAAAGATTGCATGTATATTTAGTTCAATGAGAGGTATTTTAGAGTCAAAATATACTATAACATTATTATTGTATAGTATGTATTAAGGTTATGTATTAAGTAAAAGACATTTTAAAATTTAAGTCATCATCAGTAAATATTTCCAGTTTCATGCTATGTTAGTATTATATAAAATTAGTTAAGCAAAATACTGCATATTCAAAATCATAAATGCAGCAGAACTCTGCAAAGACATCCAAATAGTAGAATCAATGTTAATTTTTTGTGGCTATAGGAGGGCATTGCAAATATTGATATGAACCAGTGAAGTCATTCTTAATAATTACCATTTAAAAATATATTATAAAATGTTCAAAACAATACTCAATAGGATTTTAGTATTGCTTTTTACAAATTAATAAAATGAGACATGTAGAAATTACAGAACTGGAAAAAGCTTGTTGTGGAGTTAAGTTTAAGTTCCAGGTTTTTACATTCCAACATCTATACTGGTCATTAGACTGCAACAATTCAGAGAAACAGTGGCAATGGATGACAGATCCTATAGGTATGTTATTTTAGAAAATTGTGGATGGAAAGAAATAAATATGTCATCTAATGGCTTCTTGCAGGAGTCAAGATTATCATCCATTGGTGATAGGAAAAATAATCGGTAAACTGCATTATAAAAGAGTTTAATTATAGATCAATTCTTGATAAGGAGACTTGAAAGTATAGGCCTATCAAAAACAAAAAGAATAAAGTTCAAGGACAGTAGAAGAATAAGGTCAGAGTAAAACAACATAAAGCATAGCAAAGAATTTGAGATGTAAACAAATATTCTGATCTATCAAAGGATGTTCTAGACCAAATAAGTAAGTCATATGAACCCATGTGATCTGTGATGGTGAAGTCTAGGGGGCTGAATAACCAACCTCTAATGCTAAGGTAAAGGGAAAGAAGAATTCTAAAATTATAAAATAGAATTTTTATTTTCAAAATTATTGGTTAAATTAAACTAAGAGAAAGACATTCTTTAATCTCAGAAAACTCATCGAAATTAACGGACTGAACTTCAGAGACTTTATATGACTATGCTGGAAAAGAAATCTCTTGTGACCATAGAAACAGGGCTGAGAAGCTAAAACATTATTTGGTTGACAAATAAGAATGACATGTGAATTCAGATTTCATTAAAAATAATGACATTGATGTGGAAGGAACAGCATACCCATATTGGAATGGGATTAACTTGCAAGACTCATCTGAGCCCCATAGCTTGAAATAGTCTCTACTGGGCTTTCCTTGCCTGAAGGAAACTTGACACCCCTCAACTCCCCCAGGCATAATAACAAATTATTCACCTTGTATCCAGGAGTATACTCTACCATGACCTGGGAGAAGAAACACAAAATCATAGTAGAATAAAAGTGTTATATTAAGAAAGAATCAAGTAATTAACAAATTTAAATAGACAAAACTTTAGAAAGTCTTTGTAGGTACACATTTGGATAATGCTTGACTAATCAGAATTGAAATATAATTCTAGATTTTGATAAATTTAGTGCTTTGAATGCATTCAATAAATTTTGTTTTCAATATGTTAGTTCAGGTAAGCCAACATTTGCTTACCTGAACTAGCAAATTTTTGCTAATTTTGCTGCTTTGAATTATGCAAACTTCTTCCCACTAAATGATGTCAAACAGCCAGGAATACTTTATCATAATTTAAGAAAGGGATTGGAAATAGTACAGAAAAAAGGAATCCATGTCTTATGACATTCTCAAATCCTATCGATATACTCTTTGCTCAAACACCAAGGAGGCAAAAAATTCTAGTCAATGGAATATGTGATTTCCCTTAGAGATTTTGGTTTTACTGTACCTGACCATAATGCTCCTACTAGTTGCAACTATGGACTTAATGTGTGTCATTAAGCTGTTATCATAGTCCAACCTAAATTGCCACTGACCATCCCTGAATGAGTTTCAAATGAAAATAATAATGCAATATATTATTGCCATGGGAGTTGAATGGTAGTATCACATTGTACTTTATCAATAAACAGGTCTATGTGTACTTACCCACTGCAGCTTCAACTAAAAGGTCCTTGGGAGAAGAAAAAAAAAAAAAGTGACATCATATACTTTCTTGCAGAATTCAAAATGTGCTTTGCCTGAAATAATAGTTCTACCACCGCCAGAATACTTAGGTACAAGAATAAGGTTCATGATGTTGTTATTGGATCACTCTTAAAATTTTACTCTTCATCACTGGAATGTCTTGCTCTGTTACTTTAGAGGTTCTAACTTTTGTGGATTGAAACACATCACCATAGAAATGAACTGAACTTGAGGACTGTGGGAAGACTGAGAAGGATGGAGTTCTGGGACTCAGTCCTTCCAGCAAAACAATGATTAAACCTGTTCTGGGGCATTGGAGGTCAGAAGACCACTGTCCAAAATCTAGGGAAGAGTGGGAGAAAGAGGCTGGTACATTATGGTAAAGAACTGAAACTTGCTTTCTCCATGTGGCAATGACTAGTGCCCATCCCCCACTCTCACAAAGACTGCCTTGGGGTCCAGTTTCTGGCCAGCTTGTTGGTGACAGAAAGGAACATAAAAATCTTCTTACCCAGGAACAGTGTGGGCATGAGTTCTGATCACAACCTTTGATTAATGAATTCAGATGGCTGGAGGTTGGACTCTAAGGGCAGTTATTGTTTCAGGAGGCCCTGGACAGGGGTGGTGGTGGTGCAGATTTAAAGATAATGAGGTTGTTATAAAACCAAGAAACAGACATTTTGGGGGATAAAGCCCTGAGTCAACATTTTAAAATATACAGTGTGGAATGAAAGAGTAAAAGACAAAGAAACAGAAAATGATGGCCCATCTAAAGAAAGAGGATAAAAATTGAGAAAACAGCAATGAAGAAGATAAGAATATGGACCTATCAAAAAAAAAAACTTTTTAAAAATGATCTTAAAAATGCACATGGAGATGAAGGCAACTACAGGGAAAGAACTAAAGTGATAATCAGGAAAACAATGAATGAACAATATTGAAACTCTTAAAAAGGAATAAGGCAGAACTACTGAGTTGAAGACCACAACAACCAAAATGAAAAAGGCCCAGGAGGATTTCAAGAGCAGATTGCAGATGGCAGAAGAAAAGAATCAGTGAACTTGAAGGTAATATACTTGAAATGAGTTAGCCTAGGCAACAGGAAGATTAAAAATATATATTAAAAACAAAAAATAGCCTAAGACTCCTCTGGGGCTTGATCAAGTGCACCAATATACACATTATAGGAATCTGAGGAGGAGAAAATAGGGAGAAATAGCAGAAGGAATTTTAATATTTAAAGAAATAATGACAAAGAACTTCCCAAAGTTAACAAAAGACATGAAAAAAAGACCAGAGACCACTGGACAGAATAAACATAATAAAGATACACTTCATCATATATCAATCACACTATGGAATTCAAAGGTCAAGGAGAGAGTTTTGAAAGATACAGAAAAAAAGCAACATGCTACATACAAAGGAGTCCCAATTAGATTGTGTGCATATTTCAAATCAGAAACCATGGAGGCAAGAAAGCAGTGAGTGGAAATACTTAGAATGCTGGGAGAAAAAATCTGCCAGCCAACAATTTTATATCCAGTGAGACTTTCTTTCAAAAATGAGGGAGAGATTAAGGTATTCTTTGGAAAACAAAAACTGAGGAAGTTTGTCAACACTCGGCCTATTCTACAAGCAATGCTAAAAGGAGTTCTTAAGACTGAAAGGAAAGAACACCAGACAGTAGATAAAAGTGAAATAAAGAAACACCTACAGTAAAGGTAACTACTTGGATAAATATAAATGTTAGTGTTATCGTAGTGTATTGTTGGTATTTAACTCTCCTTCTTACTTCCTACAAGTCCTAAAATGAAAATGAATAAAAAGTAATGATCAATCTACATTTTTGAATGTAAAATATACAGATACAAGTGATATCAAGTCAAAAAAATAGTGTGGGACAGATGTGTCTAAAAAGAGCATATGTGCATGGTATTGAAGTTAAGTTGGTATTAAATCAAATATGGTTAATTAATAAGAAAGCCTGACCTAACTATGCACTGTCTGCAAGAAAACTCAATTTAAATTCAAAGATACAATAAGGTTGAAAGTGAAAGGATGGAAAAATATATATCATGCAAGTAGTTACAAAAAGAGAGCTAAGGTGGCTATACTGATATCAGATAAAATAGACTAAGCTAAAAACTGTTAAGAAGGGCAAAGATGGTCATTTTATACTGTAAAACGGGAGAATTCAACAGGGAGATGTAACAATTATTAGTCTATATGCACTTAACGTCAGAGTTAATATCACAACTTCTGATAGATTGGAAACGAGAAATTGATGACTTCAGATTAGTAGTAAGAGACATTAACATACCACTCCAATAATGGATAGAACATATAGACAGAAGACCAATAAGGAAGCATAAGACTATAAGATACTCTAAACCAACTAGACCTAACAGAAATATAGAGAACACTTCATCAAAAGAAAAGGGGAAATCAGGAATTAATTTAGGAAATATCTATCTTGAGGCTAATTGAAATGAAACTACAACATACCATAACTTATAAGATACAGTGAAGACAGGGCAGAGAGGGAAATGCATAGCTCTATAAACATACAGTAAAACAGAAGAAATACTTCAAATCTGAGACCTAACCTCAAAACTGTAAGAATTTGGTAAAGAAGAACAAACTTAACTCAGATCAAGGAAAAGGAAGGAAATAAAGATTAGAGCAGAGATAACTGAAACAGTAAAGAAAAATAAAGTTCATTCTTTGAAAAGATAAAACTGCCAAACCATTAGGTAGACTGACAAAGATGAAGCAAGAGAGGATACAAATGCCAAAATCAGGAATGAAAAGGGAGCATTACTACTTACTATTACATTATAATAAGATACTGTGGGAGGGTGCAAGGGAAATCAGTGGTGGAATTCTTGTCTGCAGTGCAGGAGGCCCAGTTTTGTTTCCTGGCCCATGCACTTCCCAAAGCAATCAAACAAGCAAACAAAAGTTCAATAAATAGTGCTGCAATAATGGGATACTCACATGGTAAAAGAATGAAATGTGACACCCCTCCCCACCATATAGCATACAAAAAAATAAACTATGCGCAACTGCAGGACAAAAAATTAGATAAACTAGATGAAATGGACATATTCCTAGAAAAACACGAACTGCCTACATTGATTAAAAAAGAAACTGAAAATCTCAATAAACAAATTACTAGTAAAGAGATCTGATCCATTATCAATAACCTCACAAAGAAAAGCCCATAATCAGATGGTCTCGTGGAAGAATTCTAACACTACAAAAAGACAGCTCCAATTCTGTGCAAACTATTCCAAAAAAATTGAAGAGGAAGGAAAACTTGCTAATCATTGCCAGGAGGTCACTCTTATATAAAATCTAGAGACCACAAGATCAAAAAAACTACAGGCAGTGTGGGCCATGGTGGCTCAGCAGGCAGAGTTCTAGTCTGTCATGCCAGAGACCCAGGTTCAACTCCCTGTGTCTGCCCATGCAAACAAACAAACACACAAACAAACAAAAAATTACAGACCAATATCATTCATGAATATAAATGCAAAAATCCTCAACAAATACTAGCAAACCAAATCCAACAACATATTAAAAGAATCATACCCCGTGATCAAGTAGGATTTATCCCTGGTATGCAAGGTTGGTTCAACATAAGAATGCCACATTCATAGAATGAAGGAAAAAAATCACGTGATTATCTCAATTGATGCAGAAAATGCATTGGACAAAATCCAGCATCCTTTTTTTGATAAAAGTACTCATAAAGACAGGAACAGAAGGAAACATCCTCAAAATAATAAAAGGCACTATGAAAAGTCCACAGCTAGCATCCTACTTATTAGACATAAAAAAGAATGAAGTCCTGATGACCCTTGAAGATATCATGGTGCACAAAATAAACCAGACATAAAGGACAATGTTACATTTGGGGAGAAAAGTTTCTAATTTTATAAATAGAAAACAGGACAGGTAAATGATGGATTATGGCTATTTTTTTGTGAAAAAAAAAATGTTGCTTAATTTTCAAGTGCTGTGTTCCTAAACAAGGGTAAATCCTGGACTTTTATTCTTAGCAGCTGTTTGATAGTGGATAATTGACAGCTTCTCTGTGCCTTTGCCTACTTATGGATATAATAGATCATTTCTACCGGTTTGTTGTGAAACATAAATTAAACACATATTCAAATTCAAAGTCCTTAAAAGACTACCTGACTTATGTAAGTGCACTTACAATTAATAAAAACATTTGTTTCTTGAGTGCAGTTGTTTGTACATTTTTTCCCCTCCTCCTTCTTCCTGATAGATCTTCCTTTTGGGAATTGGGCCAGTTCTGCCATTATTTTCTTTTCCTTACATGCTCTCATCTTTGCTCTCCAGGAAGCTGCTTGTCTGGCTTCATTGCATCCTTCCAATAAATTCCTTTACCTTACTTAACTTGGCCAGAGTTTTGTTGCTTAAGTCCAAGTGATAAAGTACTAGTGATGAAATAAATAATACATGTGATATCCTGATTTAGTAAAATAAACTTTGTTAGACTCGTCCTGGAAATATTAGTGTTCAAACTTTTCTACTTATACATATAATTCCCTGGATATTTTACAAATTATATCTGAAAATTTCATGGTTAAAATATCTAAATAAACTCATATTACAGAATAACAAATTCATTTCTGATACATTTATTTCTGACTTTAAACAAATATTTATTTTCTCTTATTTTTTCTAGAAATTTATTTTCTTGCTATGTTGAATTTTTTTCCTCTCTTTTCACACTTGGCAATCAAAGCAAGTAACTTGCCTGGGATTTAATGACAAAATGATATAGATAATATTCTGAGAAGTGGTTGAAATAGTTTCAGGCAAATAATGGTTTCATTGTTTAATAGATTCCATATCAAACATCCTGCCAACATATTAGCATTTGGTTTTCCCAAAAGGAGAAAATGAAGTGAGGACAACGTCCATAGAATATTATTTCAACTGTAACAAAGATTTATGCCGTAAATTTGGTGCTGAAGTACTTGATTAAGTATACTATGAAAGGACACGAAAAGTTCTTATTCCGACTTGAATCATGGAGATAACACAGTTTGAAGCAGAATGCTTATCAAGTCTCATTTTTTGATATTTACTTTATATTTTTATTTTAAGGATTTAACAGAGATTGCCTGAATGGGTAGTTTACTAATGGATACATGAAAAAATATACTCACACACTCAAACTTCAATTGCAATAGCGAAATCATTGAAACAAGACACAAAAACAAGGGTTATTGCTTTTCAGACTACTATTAATTTTGTTACTTTAACACCACCCAAAATATTTTGTAACTGACTAAGAATTATAACTTGTCTAATCATGGCATATGAGAAATTTTTGTTTCAGTGCAGTATTCCCTCCAAAAATTTTTTCTGCAGAAAAAAGTATGATAGTTTTGATTTAAAAAAATGAAAATCTATTTGGAAAATAATAGATATTTAGGAACCTCTTAAGATTTTGCTATTTCCCCCTGTTTATTTTTTGTCACTTTCATTGATTTAAGCGCTATTTTATTGCTTCCTTATCGTTAGGGTATATTCTATTAATATTTTCCTAACTTTTGTAGCTGAAACCGAGTTCATAGTTTTCCAACTTTCCTGTTTCTGAAAATTATCTTCCTGTGAGCTGATTTCCTTTTAGCACACATTCTGTTATAGTAATTCTGTTCTAAAGAGTGTATAATTTCTCCTAAGATTTTTTCAGCCTGCGAATATGTAACACTGTGTTTTCAAAAATTTGAAATTTTTAATATATTTGTCGGTAACTTGCAATTCTATTTTATTCTGGTCAGATTAAATCTTCTAAATGGTGTTAATAATTTTAAAACCTGGGGTCTTTTTGTGGCCTAGTGTATGTTTATTTTACTGTGACCATTCTCTATGATCTTAAAAATAATTAATTATTTACCTTCAAGACTTGATAAATATTAACCATTGATTTCATGTATTCAGTGTTGCCTTAGAGAAAGAAAATTATTTTCTTTTAATAAGGATTTTTATTTCTAAAAGTCTTCACAGTTGTCTCTTGATCCTTTAAAAATTTACCAAGCCTAGAGTTTCTTTGTTTATAGTCGATTTGACCTTCTAAGTGCTCTTTTAATCTAATGCCATATACATATATTATGTGTAATTTTATATATAATTTTGCAAAACCAAGTTTTAATTTCTTCAAATATCTCTGCCGGAATATCAAATAAGTATTGGACAATGTAATAAATGTATATATGTCAATGTATATATTACATTTCATATATATTATATATGTTAGATTTTCAGCTGACTAACATCCTCTAATTCCCTTTGAAAAAACTTCAAAACTCAAGGAAATAAAAAAAAAAAAGAAGCAGAAAACATGATTTCAAGGACACACATGATCGAATCCAAGAGGGAAAAAAAAAGAAATGAAATCTGTGAGTGAAAGCCAGGCAGCAGGCGTGGAAAGTAAAGGAAACAAATCAGAACAGAAATTCAGAAGTTTCTTAGAGTACTGCATTTAAGAAAACAAATGTATTCTGTGTCACTATTTGTATGGTGAAGAAGTTGGATTAGTTTAGTTCAGGTGATTAATTTCATTACTAATCTTATTCTATATTTTATAGCCATGCAATATCTATTCTCTTCCCTGCTGACTGTGCCTTCTAGCAAGTTGAGAAAATAAAGCTACAATAACGTGTCCTGCTCTCCTTTATGTCTACATAATTCCTTGACTTCAAGATGTGTAAAATAGATATTTCAAAAGTATTAGTACCTATGAAACACATTAAGCGCTCAGTAAATATTTGTTTAATGGATAATTAGGGAAATGCATTGCACTAATGTCAATTGGTTATCCTATAACCGCCCTGTAGATTGGTGACATTTTTTGTAGTGTGTGTGTGTGTGTGTGTGTGTGCATGCGCAGAATTGTTGCATTCTTTGTAGTCCAGTGATTTAAAGACATAATAATGCCTTGGCAAATTTTGGGGCATTGAATAAATGAATGTGAATGGATGAATGAACATAGCACATTGCCATCTCCAGAGCTTTACTCAACAATATCTAATAAAAATGTTGGATTATATGTCAAAGAATTGTAACTCCTGTAACTTCAACTTTTGGTAGGTCAAAAAAAGTCATTATAGTGGAATATTGATTTTTAGAAGATAATACTTTCTCTAATATATATAATTGAAAGCAAATCCTTTGGAAATTGGCCAGATTCTTTTCACTTTTAGTTCTGTGTCGTTTGAAATTTTTCATACTTCATTCTTAAGGCCATAATTGGGGTGAAAAGTTAAGATCTGAGAAAATTTCTGATGGTGTCCTTTTCATTTCTGGCATTTAGTAGTTAAGTGAAATAAATGATGTAAAATTCAGGGGAAGATGTCTTTGTCATGGTTCCAAGGCTTTGGAACACTCTGTTCCTGTAGTTTTGACTAAGGTTTAATATAAGAACATCTAGAAAGAAATTCAAAAGATAGCTCTTCAGTGGAATTTGGCTTTTACCAAGCCAAGTTATTTCTTACTTTGGCTTAAATTTGCCTGTTAGTCGCAGGATCTAAAAATGTAATTTATGCACAAATACAATATAAAGCCATTTGTATATATAAATACATATATGTTTATATATATATATATAAATGCATATAGATGCATATGTATACAATATATATGTAGTATATTAGAATGTTTAAATATTTATACTTTTCTGCCATGGTGTTTGCTAATTAACAAACATGATACTCAATTTAACTGGGATTGATTGATTCCAGACTTGTAAACTTGAAAGCTTATATTCTTCACCTAGATGCTTTATCGTTGTTAGCTAAATCATCCATGAATAATGTTGATTAACAAGTAAACTCCACTGGGAAGATTGAAGATGATCATTAAAAGTATTTCTCATTTTTCTGCTGAATTTACATTGGCCTGTGTATTTTTCATTGTTTCTTTCATTTGGGGCAAAATTAGTGAGCACTGTAATGTTAATAAGTGTGTTCATGTCTTTGTGCCTAAACAATGACGTTATCAAACCGACAAACACACATATGATGGTTATATTTTCCTCTGAACATACCTGGGTTATAGTGTTAAGTTGTTTAGTCAATACTGGCTTAGTTGTCAGTGTGGGAGATAGTTCATAAATGGGATTATTTATCATCAGTTGACTGTAAATAAAGGAGATTGCACTCCATCATGTGGGTGGGCTTCATCTAATCAATTGTAGGGCTTAAAAGCAAGAACTAAGAGTTCCAGAGGTCAGAAATATTTCTGCCTCCATACTTCAATATCAACTCTTACTGCAATATTCAGCCAGATAGCTTCCATTGAGGAATTCAGACCCAAGACCTCAAAAATCACCTGTTCTGGGATTTCCACCCTGCAGCCTTCCCTAAGGAATTTGGAAGCCATACAATCAAGCGAGGAGTGTGCATATTCTTTATAATAAATCTATTCACACACACACACGCACATACACACACACACACACACATACTGCTGTTTCTCTGGAGAACGCTGATTGATTCTGGGGAGAGATGCCCAAGTTAAAATTCTTACTTCACTACTTACTGGGCATAAATTGCACCCACATAATGAATTTTTCTATGCTCTAATGTCCTCCGGGATAAAGCAGAAATAATAATATTTCTGCTTTATATAACTATATCACAAGGATATAGTTAGGAAAAAATAGGTTCATTTCTTTAAAGCCTGCCAAAAAAGAGTTTCACACAAAATAATCTCTCAAAGAATGTTAACTATTATTACCTTATTTGCCTTAATTTTTTGGCATGGGCAGGCACCAGGAATCAAACCCGGGTCTCTGCCATGGCAGGCGAGACTTCTGCCTCCTGAACCACCATGGCCCGCCCTACCTTATCCATCTTTAAGGTGGCACTTTATTCATTTATTTAGTCCACAGACAAATTAAACTTCAATAGTACTAAACATATTGTTTGGTGCTGAGTATACAAAAGCATTTAAGTCAAAGTTTTTTGTTGTTGCTGTTGTTTTTTTGCACAAAAATGTTATTCCGGTATTGAATGCATAAAAAAATAAAGTATTGGCAGGCTCAAGAAATGGCAAAAATTCTAGGGGGTAATGAAACAACAGCTAAGGTTCAGGACAGTCTGTTTAGAATGCATTGTACCTGAGGTTGTCACTAAGAACTTCTGCTGTTACAGCTATCTGAAGGCTAAAGCTGCTAGAATGCCAGTCCCACTACTTGTGAGGAATTTGCAACACCACCACCACTTAATAATTTCTCCTGCTTTTCCATTTATCACTCCCTCAAATCTCACAGTTTCAGACTGGAGCCTTCAAGCTGCTGATGAGAAACCCACTAGCAAGAGAGCCTGGAGGATGTTCTCTTCTTGGGTCTTCTGGGGCTCCCAAAGTGTTATGGATGGTTAGGTTCCTAGCTCTGGCCTAGGAACTTTGCACTAATGTCATGGACACAACACTGACTAATAAGAATGGCTAGCTAATATTCTTCTTTGATTTAATGTTATTTTCTTTCAGGAGAGGATTCCAGAGTATAAGAGGAGTTAGTGGCATTTTGAAACTCTGATATAGCTATAAATAGATAATACAGATAATGTATAAATAATATACTAATGATATACGTATATACCATTAAATTGGTTGCTGGTATGACACTTCTCAGTGGAGAACATACTGAGGATAAGGATTTGTATTTGATAATACAAAGAGGTATGTTCAACATATTTTATTACAATTTTATACTAAACTTAGGAAGACAACACAAGATGAGATATGATGCATGGCATTAATTTGCATTAGCATGTTGTTACATATCAAATGCTGTAGAATATAACAAGATGTGTAAATTATGGTAAGATAGAGAGTATAATATGTTTTTAAGCCTTGAAAACTATATAATATTGCATTTACAGAAAAAAGGAGCAGAGGGAGAGTCCAGAATAGAAGAACAATGTTAAGATTTTCCCTAGGCATGAGCTGAAAAATCCTTGTACAGGCAGCAGAGTTTACTCATCGTTAAATGTTGGTTGTTTCACACTAGGAACCACAGAGTAAAATGATCATATATTTAGGAACACTAGAGAGCTTTTTTTAATAAGGCAGTGACTTAATTCTATGGGTGCCTTAAGAAAACATGTTTTTTAACAGTGGGAAACTTCCTAAGCTGTAAAGAGAATCTATTTGTGGATATCTTATGGATTGTCTTCTATGAGAAATATTTATTACACATCTGCTTTATGTCAGGTACTGTGCTAAACATCTCTCACAATATATCACCACAAACACCAGATGAGATCCATATACTATTCAAATCTTGATTGTGAAACTGTGACTCTGAGACAATTAACCTGTCAATTTAAATAGTAAATGTTTAAGCAGGGATTCAATTCCCTATCTTTCTGACTAAAAAGCAGGTAACTATTCCCCTTAGGGGTGTGTTAGATAATAGACTTATTCTATCTCTTTAAGTGTTTATTTATAATTGATAAAGTAATTCTTAGCAAGGGTATATTATTAGAATAGTAAAACCATTGCTCTAAAATGTTTTTAAGTCACTGATCTTAGCAGAGCAGTACCTAAGTGAGACTTTAAAATGGTTGGTCATAGACATGGCATGCACACTGGCAACATTTAATGATTCTAATTTGTCCTAAATTGTGGTTAGTCAGCATCCTGACCTTCTACTCACAGGGTGGATAATTGAAAAAATTAGTTGAGAAACTCATTTGTCTAACCTCTGTGGGAGCAAGTTCTGTCAGTTCTCCAGCACCAAAATGAACAAAGTTATGATTAAATAACCACAACCTCCAACAGCTCTGAGCACATTCCCCTCACTTCATGTGCTACAGATTTTTTCTGATGTGTTCGCTCCTGGCCGAGCACATCCTGTTCTCCCTTCCAGCCATAACTCAATCCTGTAATGGGCGCCACCACCCTCACAGCCCGATCTGGCTGAGAACCCAGTATCTGCTTTCTTTCTGGCACAAAATTCTTCTTTTTGTTCCAACCTCATTCTCTCTCCATGCCTACCCTCTGCTTTTATCTTGGTACTCTCCCAAATGTCCATTCCAATCCCTTTTCCAATTCTAACTTAAATTGTCCTCATTTCTCTTCTGATTCTAATACCATGATCCTTTATTCTCCATTCCTTTCCCTTCTTAATTCTTTCTCTTTCCTCTAATTATCTATTATTATCTCCCTTTGTTTATGCAGACAATTTGCTTAGATCCTTAAACATTTCAGATAATAAAGCCTAAAGCCCAGTGCAATGTTATTGGTAAAATATTTGGAGGTCATATAAAGAACCATTTTGCATATTTTGTTTTTCCATATGATATATTTTAGCAGGTTATGGCACCTCAGAACAGATACTAAAGAAACTCAATGTTTAAGTACAACATATTTAAAGCAGTTAGTAATAAAATGTGTTATGTCTTGGATCAGAGTTTTCAAAATACACAGAAATTTAAAGCAACCATAAAAGTTTCACACTTATTTTTAATGAAAATAAGCTAGAAGCATATATTAATTTAATTAAAACATTTTATGTGACACTAGATTGATGCCAGAATGGTTGATTTATATTTTTCAATTATAATCATGTACTCTGACACTAAATCCTAATGACATTATTACACACACATGCACATGAATACACATACCTTAAAAGCTGTTCCTTCTGATTTTTTTCTCCATATGGCTTGTAATAACATGTTCTTTTGGGACCTAGTCCTGATATCTTGATAGACTGTTTTCCTCTGATCTCTCTTTCACTCCTGCTGAAGGCATCATTCCTTTGAAATCATATCTGGTCCATCTCTAAATCCATTCTTCAATGTCTTTCAGGATAGTTTTTCTCTCTTCATGGAAATAGTTATTGAGTGGAAAGGAGAAATGGAAATGGAGGATACAGGAACACTGAATTCTGTCTAAGTAGGGGGGAATGAGGGGCATGAGTTAATGCTAGATCTTTAAGGTGGGTACAAGCGGACGTGGAGATATGGGGAGAGTAGTCTTTTGGAGGATGACACAGAGAAAGGATGGAATTTAGCATAAGGCTACATTTAGGGTATTCAGTTACTGGCTCTCAACTCAATTTTATTGTGTAATATTCTCAATTGTATTATACTTTCAAACTATTTATGTAATTAACATGTGATGTTTCTATGGTTTAAC
Organism: Tamandua tetradactyla; assembly: GCF_023851605.1. Lineage (NCBI taxonomy): Eukaryota > Metazoa > Chordata > Mammalia > Pilosa > Myrmecophagidae > Tamandua > Tamandua tetradactyla. The sequence continues at coordinate 151,293,696 of NC_135330.1, forward strand.
TCTACCTAGTGATGTGGTTTCATTACCTCCTTGATCTTTAAGTCAAGTATGTTTTGAAAGCTTTTATCTTCAAACAAGTAATTTAAGCAAAGTGGAAAATTTGAAATATTTTAATTATTCTTTGGGGTAGAAATATTTCAGGGTATAAATATTTTATTATCAGAGAAGTTCAAGTAACTGATAATATGCCAAGAACTAATGTTTGATTATTTTTTGATAAGAATGCCTAAGATAATTATATCAAAAATCATAATGGAGTACATCTCTCAGGTACCTCAAAAGCTGTTATTTTGGGCAGTCTATAAAGCATGCATTAAAATAGGATTTTCTTGGTATATATATTTTCATAATGTACTTTTTATTTAAAGGAAAATAATATAATAGTCTTAGAATATAAACAGACTGCCTGACTTAAAATTGAGAGGTTATTTTTTGTTTCTCTTCTACAAGCAATTTGATACCAAGTATACGATTAGTCATATATAGCAAATAAGGATCTTATTAGCCTCAAACTGCAGTATATAAACAAATACTGGGTAAATGAATTAGCAAGTCTCCAATCCGACTACTAAATTACTGTATAGCTGTTTGGTTTCAGTGGTTTCCAGATATTATTAAAATACGGGCACATTTTATTTTCATCAATTTAATTCTTCGAGGCCATATCCAATATATAAACTATATTAAAGCAGGGCCACTATTCTTAGTCAAGGAGCCGGGATTAGGGAGAGAGGAAAAGAGAAAGATTTAATGAACATATTTTATTAAAAAGCCCATTTCACTAAACACTGCTCAAAAATTTCAGGCTGCACCTCATGATAGTTTTTTCAAAGGATTGATTTGTTCTCAATCATGTCTGAAACGCCCAAAGACTCAACAGGTAAATCTATATAAATCTAGTGGATTGAAATGGGTCACAGAACCAAATTTGTAGAGTGTAACTCATTAATAAAAGTTAAGAAAACAAGCATGATTAAAGAGAGGGGCCACATCTTAGCAAGGAAAGTTCTCTAGTGGTGTCTCACAGGCATAATTGCAAGATCTCTTAGCTTCTCCTTTTCAGGAATAAATTTCACAAGGGCAAGCCCCAAGATTGAAAGCTGGCCTATTAAAGTGGTAGCCCCAATACTTGTGAGACTATCAGGTCTTCCCCAGGTGGGGAAGTTTAATATTTCCACATTTTTCCCCATACCTCAAGGGGACTTTGCAAATACTTTTTTAACTTTTGCTCAGATTACTCTGGGATGTATCAGGGCAGAACACTAAGCTGTACAAACCAACAAGATCTCACTCCTTATTCAGGGTTCCATGTAATTATGGTGTTCAAAGAAACTGACCATACAAGTTAAATTAGATAGTATGTACAGAAAATATAAATTTTACACCAAGTAAATATTTCTTCCTTTGATATCACAGTCTTTACCGTTTAGTCTAATTTACCTTAGTCCTAACCAGATTAGCTTTATTCATATCTCTAATTGGAGTCTGATCTCGTTTCCAGTTTTTTAAGCATCCCTGTATGGGATAATGCTGACATTCATAGTTAAAGAACTCTGGCTGTGAGTCTCAGGTATCGCAAAGATGCCCAAATTTCCAGGGAATGACCAGATTATACACAAAGAGCTCAGCATCTCAGAATTTAGAAATAATAGTTACAACTCAGGAACAGGTGTGATTGCTATTAGAGTTTACAGTCTAAGAACATTTACACTAAGACTTTCCTTGATAATCTATGATCACAAATTCAATTCTCAGAGTTTGCACACATTATTGTTAGTCCAATTAGTCAGAGATTATAATACCTGTATTTTCATTCCTTGCTTATTTCACTCAACCTACTGTCCTCAAGATTCATTCACCTGGTTGTCTGCCTCACAACTTCATTCCTTCATGCAGCAATTCAATATTCCATTGAATGTATACACTAAAATTTGCCCTTCCATTTGTTAGTTGATATACCCTTCAGTCACCTCCATCCATTGCACATCATGAATACTGCCACCATAAACACCAGTGTGAAAATGTCCATTTGTGTCCCTGCTTTCAGTTTTTCCAAGTATATACCTAATAACAGGGTTGCAGGATTATATGGTAATCTTATACTTAGCCTCCTGTGGAAACACCACACTACCCTCCAGAGGTCTGCACCATTCTACTTTCTACCAACAGTGTATAGGCACATCTCTCTCTCCACATTTTCTCCACTTGTATCTTTCTTTTCATTTTTAAACAGTTTCATTCACATACCATACAAGCCATCCTAAGTAATCAATCTATGGTTCCTGGTATAATCACATAGTTATGCATTCACCGACAATCTATGTGAAGACATTTCCATTTCATCTATAGACAAAAGAAGAGGAAAAAAATGAAGAATAAAAAATAAAAAAGGAGAAACAACACCACCACCAAGATTTTTATACCCCTTATATCCTTATCTTTTTTTACACAAATGTTTATAGCAGTTCTGTTCATAGTTGCCAAGCTAGAAACAAACCAACTGTCCCTCAATTTGGGAATTGATAAACTATGATAGATCTATCCGTACAATGGGAAACTACTCAAAGATTAAAAAAAAAAAAAGAAAGAAAGAAACTTAGTACATGGTACAACTTGGATGGACCTCAAAAGCACCATGCTTAGTGCAAAAAGTCTGTCTCACCTGGGTATATACTGCATGATTCTACTTATATGACATTCTGAAAGAAGGAAAACTATAAGGCAGAAAATGGATCAGTAGTTACCATGGACTGGGGGTTGAGTGGCAGAATAAGAAGGTGGGATTCGATGACAAAAGGAAGCATAAGAGAAGAGGGGGTGTTGGGGATTGAGTCATCTCCCCACAAAAGACGTGTTCAATTCTTTTCTTCTTAAATATGTCTCCCTGCATATACATACTTCTATATCTATACATGCAAACACACAGGGGCAGAAATGTGATATGTGCATATATATCATAGTGAATTTTGTTCACAATGTTTTTTGTTTGTTTGTTTGTTTTTTCTTTTGGTGCATGGGCCAGGATCCCAGGTCTCCCGCATGGCAGGGGGGATCATTCTACCAGTGAACCACCCATACATCCCCTATGTTCAATTTTTTTCACGCTCTTTTATACTAGCTTTGGTATATTGCCTTTGTTATACTTAAAAATGGAAACATATTACAATGTTTCCATTAACTATAGACACCAGTTTCCATTGATTGATTTTTTCCATATAATATCCCATTTTCAACCCCTTGCACTTTTGACATTCATTTGTTCTCCCTCACATAAAATCATTCTTATATTTGTCCATTTAATTACGATCATTGTCCATGCTAGGTTTCACTAGGTTATGCAGTCTTGTGCTTTATCTTCTGTCTTACCTTCTGGTGTCATATCTCTAACCTTACTCTTTCAACCATACTGACACTCAACTTTGTTCAGTGTGCTTACAATTTTGTGCTACCATCAGATATAATTTTACTGTCCATTTTTGAATCTTTACAATCAATCCTATTGAACATTCTATACTACTTCAGCATCAATTGCCCATTCTCTGCCTTCTATCTATTGATAATCTGTGTTCACATTTTTAACTCTCAAAGTGCACTCATTAATGTTAGTTTATATTAGTGAACCCATGCAGTATTTGCCCTTTCCTGTCTGGCAAATTTCACTCAACATAATGCCCTCAAGTTTCATCCACATTGATGCATGCATCATAATTTTATTCTGATATATCATATCTTATTTTTTCTCTCTTTTTACTCTTACTGGTTCCCTCTCCCTTCTTGGATCTGTAATTTTATGTCTTGCCATAAGAGTTGGGAAATTTTCAGTGATTGTTTCCTTCATTAATTTTTATGCCCTTTTCCCCTTCTCTTCTCCCTCTGGGCCACCAATAACATCTATATTCATGTGCTTTGAATTGATATTCAATTCACTGAGACCATACTCATATTTTTCCATTCTTTTTTCTATCTTTTTTTGTTATGTGTAGGATTTCAGATGCCCTGTCCTCTAGTTCACTAATCCTTTACTCTGTTGTATGTCTCCATTGTATTTTTCAACTCTTCTATTGTGTCTTTCACTCCCATAAGTTTTACCATTTGTTTTTTTCAGGCCGTTAAGTCCTTCTTTATGTTCACCCATTGTCTTCTTTATTTCCTTCATATCTTTTGCCATATCTTCCCTCAATTTGATTTGATGTTTTAATTGATTATGCATGCTTGAACATTGATTAGCTGTTTCAACTCCTGTGTCTCCTTCAAAGTGTTAGTTTGTTTCTTTGACTGGGCCAAACCTTCATTTTTCCTAGTATGACTTGTAATTTATTGCTGACATCTAGGCATCTGATTTCTTTGACTAGTTTATTCACGAGATTGTTTTCATTTTTTTACATGGGGTTTTCCTGTTGAATGTCTTTGTTTTCTATCATTTGTGCTCCTTAGCATTCAGTTCAACTTATTCTAGACCTCTAGCATAACTTCTGTTTAGCTGATCAGAATTTTTTAGCTCTTGCTTTTCTGGTTCCTGCTCTGCCTATATGGAATCTTTTCTGAGGACGGTCTCCCCAGATATGATCAACACTGATCAGATTTTTGCAGACAAGGCAGGCCCAGGTCTCACAAGGAGGGTATAATCAGTATCAAATTTCCCTGAGAATGAGATGCAGCAGCTTGTCAGACATTCCTGTGGAGTTTCTAGACTTTGTGCCTTTCCTAAGCTGCCCAGCAGATAGTGTTTGTCAGCCCACATCTCCCCACTGGTATAATGTTTTGTGGAGCCTTCAATTCTCAGCCTGCCAGGGTTGTGGTTGAGACAGAGACTGTGGTGGAAGGAAGCCCAAGCTGTTTCTGGTTCCCAGTGCTTAGGGTCTGAATGTTCTTAAGGAGCACTACCCACTTTCTTCTGGAGAAGTTAAGTCCTTTAAGAAATTAACTCCTTCACTTGACTCATTGACTTTGTCTTTCAGACCTATCTTAACTCTATCCTTGCCTGGATTGGAGCTGAAAATTGAAAATGCCTGAGACATTCTCTCATGAGCTACTTAGAGTACTCTTAAAAAGAGAGAGAGAGAAAAAAAAATAAAAAGAAAGGAAAAGAAGCGAGAGAGAAAAAAAATAAAATTAAAATAAAATTAAATCTCTTTTCAGAGCCAATCCCCAGATCCCAGGGTTTACTGAGTTGGTTTCCAGTTCTATGTGCCCTTTATTTTGGAGCACAGCCTTTTCCCAGTATTCTGAGCTTGGCTGCCTCTGGTTTTTATTTTATCTTTTTCTTCATCAAACTCATCTTCTGTCATCTAGAGTTAATTCTGGGTGTATCTCTGTTTGGAGATTGTATTCTGCATTCCATATTTGTAATTAAAATCACAATTAGAATTTAGTTGACCTGCCTTCCATTGATCCTAGTAGAGAGGGCTTCTTTTTCTCATGGGAAACTGTCTCTAAACAGCCTATTGTGCCAGTGAGCAAGGGGCATCAGCTTTCAGTCTGGGAGTTTTACTTACAGTTCTGTGCTATAATCTCAGCCTTCTACCCATTCCAGACTGGTATGCAGTGTTTGTCCAGCCATGGATGATGGATGTTCCTGGCTATTTGCTAGCTGCTCCAAAGGACTTAATTCTGCACCTCCCTATGTCATCATCTTACACTGCCTCCTCCCACGTATTGTGTCTTTGATCTTAGTCCTGGAGAATATAAACTTAATGATTATATGATAAAATATTCTGCAATGACTTCTGTGAGAGATGCTTGGAAAAAGAAGCTACAGGAGTTCAAAAGAAGTTTTTATTATCTCTACTTAGGAGAGGAAGATCAGAGAGATTGAAATTACATGCTTGTATGTGATTTTTTATATGAAGTATGACTTTAAAAGTTATAAAAACAAAGATTCAATACTCTGTATATATTTTTAAACTTTTCTTTTCAAGGTGAAATTCACATTATATAAAATTAACCATTGTAAACTGTATAATTCAGTGGCATTTTTTGCATTCATAGTGCAGCCATAACCCTTATCTAATTCCAAAATATTTTCATCACCTCAACTAAAACTTTATGCCCATTAAGCATTTACTCCCCATTCTTCTCCTCTCTTAGGCCCTGGCATATACACTTCTGCTTTCTGTTTCAATGGATTTACCTATTCTGGATAGCTCATATATGTGATCTCATACAACCTGTGACCTTTCCCACCTGGTTTCTTTCATGTATTATAATGTTTTGGAAGTTCAATCATGACATAACATGTATCTGTACTTCATTCCTTATTATGACTAATAATATCCCAATGTAAATGTATACCACAATTAGCCTATCCATTCATCAGTTGATGGTTACTTGGGTCATTTCCAACTAGTAGCTATTGCAAATTATGTTTCTGTGAGCATTTGTGTATAAGATTTTGTCTGAACAATTATTTTCAATTCTTTTGGGTTTATACCTAAGAGTGGACATGCTGGGTCATAGGATAATACTAATTTTAACTGTCTGAGGAACAAATAGGTTGAATTACACAGTGGTTGAACTATTTTACATTCCTATCAGCAATGTACCACAGTTCCAATTTCCCCATATCCTTTCCAAAATTTATTAATTTTTGTGTTTTTAATTTTTTATTTTGAAATAATTTCAAACTTACAGGAAAGTTACAAAAATAATGTTCAATATATATGGAGAATGTCAACATATTCCTCAGCCTAGATACCCAGATCCACAAAATGTTAACAATTTGCCACATTTACTGTATCATTCTATCAGTCTATGTATCTGTTCATCTGCCCATCTGTCTATTTTCTAAACATTTGAGACTATTATATATTATGTTCCTTTAACACTTCAAATTTCCATGTATATTTCTTAAGAATGAGGATGTTCACTTGCATAACCACATTAAATAGAGTTATCAAGTTTAAGAACTTTAATATTGGTAGAAAGCTTATAGTCTATATTTCTATTTTCTCACATGTCCCAATAATGAATTTTGGGGCATTTTCTTCTCCATTATTAGACCCAGTCCAGGGTCATATATTGCATTTAATTATTATTATTTCTTTAGTTTCACTCTTTTGCTCCTTTTGTAATTGTTGGAACTCATATATATAAATTTTCCATCTCAACTGCTCTCAAGGATGTAATTCACTGGAACTAATCACATTCACAGTGTTGTGCTACCCTCACCACCATCCATTACCACAACTTTCCCATCATCCCAAACAGAAACCCCTGTGCATTGATATCTCATTCCCCACACCCTGTGACCTTGGTAAACTGCATTCTAGTTTCTCATTCTCTCGATTTGCATATTCAAATTATTTCGTATAAGTGAGATCATACAATATCTGTCTCTCAACATGAAGTCATCAAGGTTCATTCATAATGTAGATATAACAGAATTCATATGCTTGTTACAGCTGAAGACTAGTCTATTGTATGTTTTTATCACATCTTAATTATCTATTTATCTGTTGATAGACCTTTAGGTTTCCTTCCACATTTTTGCTATTGTGAGATAATGCTACTATGGATTTTAGATTATAAATTTGAGTACCTATTTTGAGCACCTATTTTCAGTTCTTTGGGGTCTATTCCTAAAATTGGTATTGCCAGCACATATGGTATTTTTACATCTAACTTTTTGAGGACCCCCAAACTTTCTTCCACTGCAGGTGCACCATGTCACATTACTACAACAACGTACAAAGGCCCCTTCTTCTCCACATACTCACCAGCATTTGTTACTTAACTTTTTTCAAGAATAGTCATCGTAGTAAGTATGAAGCGATATCTCATTGTGAATTTGATTTGCATTTTCCTAATAGCATTCCTCTAAATGATGTTGAGTATCTTTTAATGTGTTTATTGGTCATTTGTATATCTTATTTGGAGAAATTTCTATTCAAAATATTTGCTGATTCTTAATTGTGTTGCATATATTTTATTTTCAAGTTGTGTGGCTTAGTTATATATTCTGGATTCTGGACCCGTATCAAATATATAATTTAAAAATACTTTCTCTCATTCTCTGGATTGCATTTTCTCTTTCTTGATAATGTTCTTTAATGTACAAAAGTTTTTAATTTTGATGAAACCCAATTTATATATTTTTCTTTTGTTCCTCATGTTTTTGGTAGCATATGTGAAATTCTAATGCCAAATCCAAGGTCATGAATATTTATCCCCCTACTCTCTTGTGAGAGATTTACAGTGTAATTCATTTATACTTTGACCCATTTTGAGTTTCTTTTTTCATCTTTTATAACTTTCCCCATTGGATGGTCTTGGCATTCTCAAAAAATATCAATTGGCCATAAATATATGGCCATAAATATATTGACCATAAATATATGGCCAATTCTGAACTTTAAATTCTATTTCATAGGGCTGTATATCAAACTTTAAGCAAGAGTCTCATTGTTTTGGTTTCTGTAGCTTTGTAGTAATTTTCAAGTCAGAAACTGTGAGCTATTTCAATATTCTAATGGCTATTTAGGCTTGCTTGCAATATCAAGTGAATTTTGGGATTGTTTTTTTCAGTTTCTGTATAAAAGGTCTTTGGAATTTTTATAACAATTGCATTAAATTACTTTGAGTATTATTGTCATATTATGAATATTAACTCTTTCAATTTATGAACATGGCATATCTTTCAATCTATTTCAGTCTTCTTTAATTTACTTCAGCAATAATTTATAGTTTCTAGCGTGTAAGCTTTTTTTGCCTTCTTGGTTAAATTTATTGCTAGATAGCTCATTCCTTTGAATGCTATTCTAAATGGAATAGATTTCTTACTTTCCTATTTGGATTGCTGATTGCCGGTGTTTTGAAACCCAACTGATTTTTTTAGTTGATATTATATTATGCAACACTGATGATTTCTAAATTAGCTCTAGTATATTTATTTATGTGTGTGTGTGTAGATTCTTTGGGATTTAACTATTTATAGAATCATATCATCAGTTTTATTTCCTTTCCAATTTTGATGCCTTTTTTGTCTAAATTCTCTGACTGGGACTTCTAATTCAGTGCTGAATAGCAGTGGTAAAAGTGAGCATCCTTATTTTTTGATAATTTCAGAGGGAAAGTTTTTAGTTTTTCATCATTGAGGATGATTTTGGCTATGGGTTTTTCATAGATGCTCTTTATCATATTGAGAAGTTACCTTTTATTACTAGTTTTGTAAACAGTCTTTATTATGAAAAGGTGTAGGATTTCCAAACAATTTTCTGAATCTTTTGAAGTGATTGTGTGATTTCATTTTTTATTGATATGTTCTAATACACTAATTGATTTTCATATGTTGTACCAACACTGTAAACCAATAAATCTCAATTGGTCAGATACATAATCATTTTGATATGCTGTAGAATCTTTGTTGCTGGTAGTTTGTCAAGGATTTTTGCCTTTATATTCATAAGAAATAGCAATCTACAGTTATTTCTATTTTTTTACATCTATGTTTGATTTTAGTATAAGAGTGGTACAGGACCCATACAATGAGTTAAAACATTTTGTATTTCTTCCTCTTTCTCCTCTTTTATTTTTTAAAGAATTTGAGAAGAATTTGTATTATCTTTGAAGGAAATGTTAGAAGAATCCTCAAATGAAGCTATCTGATCCTGGATTTTCCTTTGTTTGGTCTGGATATTGTCTGGTTTTCTATTAAAAACTAAAAATTGTAAGCCTGGTAAATGAATTTTAAATAAAATACAATGTGTTTTATTTAAAAGAAAGTTTTAATTTTCTTCTAAAAGTCTGATGGTGATGATGATGATGATGATGATGATGCAAGAACATGTCAGAAAATCCTATTTGTATTTGTTTCCTAATTAGCTGATGGAGTACTTGATATTCACCGTTAACGCATTTTATCATAAAGTTCTTCTCACAATTCTTTATGAATAAGTGAATAACCACTAAGAGCTTTTCTCCTTCAGTCTTCAAGAAAACACTTGTCAGGCTTTTTATATTGAACAGTTTGGTATATTGATTTGCAATCTTTGAAATATGCCACTAGAAAAGATCATCTATTATAATATCTAACCTTGAGAAAACCTTTTATGTTTGTATTTATACATTTTATTTTTAACAGAATATTTTTCAATGTTAAGTGGCTATAGTTTAATATGCACTCCTTTTCATGAAGGAAGTGAAATACGTGAAAGTAAAGATTACTGATGAAGTAAAATGACCATAGGATATTTGTTCTAAGATAGCATTTTCCTTTTTCCATAAGCATTTTTTAAAGTATTGACTTTAAAAAGTATAAGATTTCATTTGAGGAATAAATAAAGTCAACTTATCAAAATGCTATTAAATATATTATTTAGATATCTAAACGTTTGTTGATAAAGGAATGCCCTGAAAATAATCTGAATGTTTTGAGTTCTTCAAATACTTACATTTAAAAAAATAAGATGAAAACAGAGAAAATTTCTGCATTTTTTGGTAGAGTTGAGAATATTCTAGTTGATGAACAATAATAAAGTTCCTCAAACCCAAATGCTGAAAGATAAGTGATATGTATATTTACATATTATGCACATTCACACACTTGCACACACAAAGTATTGAAGTTTAAAATTACTTATTCTTGTGAGTGATTTTTCAGACTTGGCCTAATATTCTTGATATTTCAATCAGCATCTTTTTAATGTTAACTGACTTTTTAAAAGTATTTATTAGTTAGGTATCAAGAGCATATGGAATCATTCTGGAATTCCAGGGTCCTACTTATTAGTTGATCATGGTGAAAAGTTGCTTAATGTTTCTGTTAATGTTTATTCATAAAACAAGAATACTAATATCAGCCCCATGGTATATTTACAGAAATCAAATAAGTTAATGTCAGCAAATTATTTAACAAAATGCAGTCTTATGATTCATAATAAGTAAATTAAATGCTGTTTGATTCTCACCCTTTCTTCTTTCTTTTCCTCTCATCTTTCTATTTCTTCTCTCACCTTCTTTTCCTCATTTTTTATTTCTCCTCCTTATCCTCACTTTTTCTCTTCCTTTACCTCATCCTTCTCAGTATGAGCAGAATAAATCGATTCTAAATTACCTGTTTCTTTGAAGGGCCACAAATAGGAAAGGTTTGAGATTTGAAGTTAATTCATAAGTCAAGATAAATCAAGTTTTGAATCCAAGATGAATGAGAATGCCAATGCCATCAGTTCAAGTGAATTAGGAGGAGCGAGTGATCTTGTAGCTTTTTCTTCCTCCTTTTATGTTGCTGCATTACCATCTTTAAAAAAATAATAAAAACATGTACATTTAATTTTCCTTTGTAAAGATTAAAAGGGAAAATCATGGAGTCTTATGGAACCTATGACTGGGGAGGGGGAAAAGACGACAAAATAAAGTGGAGAAAATTGAAGAAGAGAGGGGCTTGAGTAATCTTATAGAATGAATTGTGTGTCCCAAAAGGACATGTTTAAGTCCTAACTACAGGTCCTGTGAATGTGAAATTACTTAAAAATAGGATCCAAACTAATTAATACCACTATATTTGAAAGTGTTTGATATGGGAAATTTTAGGTTGTATGTACATTATCAGAAAAAAACTTTTAAAAACATAGAATATACAGCAAAAAGTGCGAACCTTAATGTAAACTATAGGCTACAGTTAATAGTATAATTATAATAATAATATTTCATCAATTGTAAAAAAGTTACTACACTAATGCAAAACATTAGAAACAGGGAAAACTGTGTGTGCGTGAGGGTAGTATAAAGGAACTCTGTATTTTCTTCATTATTTTTGTGTAAACCTATAACTCCAACAATAAAAAAAACTGCATATAATTTCAAAGTATATAATAAAACATTAAACATAACCAAAAAGTTGATAATTAAGTATTGTTATATGTGCAGGAGAAAAGCTCAGTAATTAGCAATTCAATTCTCTGAAAATGTTTGGCTTTTCAGTGACTTGATACTTAAAAGAGCTATTTTATTTTTATTAATCAAACTATATTTGCATAAGTCTCCATATTTTGTACATATATAATATTTTGTTTGTATACGTTATATGGAAAAGCAGTGAGATTAATCACCTGCAGAGAAAATCATATTTCTTATAAAAAATCAAAGGGAAATAAAATGTGTTCTAATGGTCATAATCACTATTCCTGACTTCTGAATAGCAAGTAAAAAAGATTCATTTCTTATAGTTCACTTACTTCCCTGAGACAATAGAATCATTTGCATGAATTGCTTCAGCGGATTTATTTCATCTATACTGATGTAAAAATTTTCATGTGTAGAAAGATACAGCCCTTGCCTTTTCTGCCATTGTACATCTGAGAAGGCTTCCCAGTTTCATAGACACTAAATACAGTGCAAATTAGTATTAAAATGCTCCATTAGCTGTTCATCAAAATAGTGCAGCTGTGTTAAAATCACTTTATTTGACCTCCTACACAAGTATACAAAGTTAATCCTTTGATTTGGAAATTAAACATTCTATTTTGATCCCTGTATTGGCTACCATTAAGCATATATATATTTGTAATTCTCTCTTCTGTTCTCCCAAATAAACCAAGAATCTTTGAAAGCCTTAATTGTGGTCACTTGTCTTACCATTTATTGTTACTTAGAATTTTAGTTTTACTCTTACTTAATATTTTATTAGTTACTCATTGTTTTTAGGAATTCAAATTTTCTTTCAATTAACCTACATAATTGCAAGCACTTTTTCTAACTTCTCCTATTTGCAGCTCAGTATTTAAGAATTAATTTGTTCTTCCCGTTGTGCAAACTTTATAGACATATTAAGTGCATGGGCTTATTATAAATTACTATTTATTTCTTTAATCTGAAGATACATGAAGGCATCTTGCTTTTTGTTTCCTCAGTGTGGAATAACAGTTCGTGTTGCAGATTTGTTTTCTTCCAGCATGGTGGAGATATATGAAGATAAGACATAGCTAGATATAGATGTTGACATAAATACAGATAAAGATGTGGATGTGATGGTGGAGGTAGAGGTAGTTATAGATGTAGTTTTAGATGAAGTTGTAATTATGTTGATATTACATTCAATTGCTAAATTTTCTATTTGGATGTTTCTCAAATACATCTGGATGTTTTGATACTATCTAGTTCCTTTACATTGTATCTAATTTATTTGATCATTGCAAACATACTCATATACTTTATCCTATTTAATCAATAATTAAGATTTCTTGAAGTCTAATTTTGTTGCTTTTTTCGGATGATACTTATAATAGATTATGTGCCTTTTATGTGTGTGTGCTTGATTTAGAATTAACAATTCATATTCAATAAAGATTATCTGAGAAAACTTCTCTGTTTTTTTTATTATTATTATTATTAATACTTTGCCTGAGATGAGGGAAAAGAGATCTTAGTCTTGGCTTCTGTTTGAATCCCAAAGTGTGGTCAAGAAGGATTGATATTAATGATATTTTCTTGTTGATGGCTCTCTGAATCATACATTTTAAAAATTCAAACCTCAAAGCTCTCTTAGATCACCCACAAGCTTTCATGTTTCCTTGCTGAAGGTAAGTGAATTTTTATATTTCTCACTTTTGTGAAGGATATAATTTGTCTCCTTCTTCATATGCTTTTTAAATCAGAGGCTCTTTGGTTACAAATATTGGTAAATCTAGATAAAATAAGTATCTTTCTTCTTTTCAAATATCTTTCTAAATTTAGATAATAGAAATTTCTGTAAAATTTTTATGAATTCCACTTTGTATTGAAGAAAATATATATTCACTATTTCATTGGGTTTTGTAGAATGAGGCATTTTCAGACTAGCTACAAAATTAATAAACATGGAGTCATTTAACCCCCTTGTTTTTAGTGATAATTCAGTCATTCACACACATGCTTTTATTTTCTCTTTCTCTTACAGCTACACTACACAATATAATGACTCACAGTATCACGACACACTATAATGACTCACAGTATTTGGCATGAGTGTTGTTATAGACAATATTCTTTCTCTCTAAATGCATGTATACTGACATATATTTAATTTGATATAAATATATTTGTATGAATCTTAAATATATAAATATTAAATGTATATGATTATACAGAGATCCAAATATACATTTGCCAAACACATACACACACACACACACACATACTAAGAGCACAGAGTATTGACCATAGATAGCATTTATTGTTGTGGGGTTGCATATATAGGGCCAGGTGTTTTTCTTGTTTGTTTGATTTTAGTGTTGGCTTTTTTCTTAAAAAATACAATTGCTGTCTAATATTGTTAATTCTATATTATTTACAATTTATTTGACTCATTAATTAGATTATTTTAATGTCACATAAGACTCAGAGTATGCTGAATTGTTCAATTTGTATCTGAGGGCAGAAAATATATATATTCTGAGTAAAGATGACAGGAATTCAAAGTGATTATAGGTAATTATGCTAAATGTATAACACATTGGTATGCGACTATAAGCTTTCAATACATAAACAAGTGTGAAATTTTCAGGGACTATGTGATTTTTGCTAGTGGTAATTTGATAACCGCTTTGGTTTTCACAATGCAATTGTCAAGTATCAGAAATCACCAGCAGGAAAAGGATTTACTGAAGTTAGTGAATCAGAATGTCAGGATGGCCTGAAAATTTGTAAATTTTCTCCCATTTGGTAAGCAGATAATCAGTTCTCTCCCAGTCTAAGAATAAATACTTTTGTGCTGTCAATAATCTACAGTCCATTCCTCTTCCCTATTACAAGATCAAAACATATTCCACGAATGTAGTCTTTTTTTGCCTGTGTGCTGGGTTGTGTTTCTAAATGAGAAGTTACATAATGAATTTTATCCACACAATTAGATGAATAGCATCAGAAAGGGATATTTTTTTAAAAGGGCTCTGGTAGAATTAAAAGAGGAATATTAACTCCAAAATTACTCTCTAGAAAAATAATACAAGAAATTAATCTGCATAGAAATGTGTAAATCACCAGTAAAATGAATTACATTTTTCCTTCAACCAAGCAAATAATTTGAGTTTTTAATCATGAGGACCTATCGCACCAATGAGTCTAGCATAAAACGGTGAGTCCAAAAAAATTGGAAAAAAATTAGCATGAACTTCTGGAAATTATGGCATTGTAAGCTAAGTGACTGAAATCCATATGGAAATATGACATTACTAAGTAGGTTTACCAGTTACCAGTCATATATATAAATATATGCTTGACTGTTTCTGGTAAAGAAACTATAATGGTATAAAAATTTCTGCATCCTATATCAGATAATTTCAGCAGTATTAGAAAAGGCAAATTGGTTAAACTAATATTACATGAAGGCGTAAATAACATGGCCACAGTAATCTAAATATTAAGTGATATGTATATTATTGTTGCAAAGTGAAATTTTAGAGCTAAAAGAAGCATTTGCCATACAATCCAACCGCACTATCGCACCTAAGAATAAACTGAATTTTGGAGAGGAAAAGCTATGCAGCTCACTTATAAAATAACCAGGAACAAAGCACAGAATGTTTTATTGTTTTTTGCTTGGTAACTTTCTGTTTTATATTGAAATGCTATTCATGATCTTGGATAACAAACATTATAAATATGTTGGCTACTTTTAGAATGTAACAAAATGAGAAAAATGTGTTTGTAACAAGTGACATCCAGGAATTCATGGGACGATAGGATATGACGCCAGCCAAGAGGGACACTCCCTTGATAAAAATATTTGTGACCAGACCTCTAAAGCTAAAAACCCGAATCAGAGACATCACATCAGGTAGCGTCAGG
The DNA here is from genome assembly GCF_023851605.1 of Tamandua tetradactyla. NCBI lineage: Eukaryota > Metazoa > Chordata > Mammalia > Pilosa > Myrmecophagidae > Tamandua > Tamandua tetradactyla. The sequence continues at coordinate 151,309,455 of NC_135330.1, forward strand.
TGGAGGCAGATTGTCGCTCACCAGAGCCCTCCTGCTGATGACTTCGAACCCTCTACAGGCACTGCGCCAGGTCTGATTCCAGAGACTTCTGGTTAAAGGTACCCGCTGGCCTTCTGTCAACCCTGGGCTGATGGACTTTAGGCTCCGCTATCCTCCACGTTTAAATGGGTATGTGCTCTTGACCTGGTTATCACATATTGGTGGTGTTAGCAGCATGCAATTAAGCAAACAAATAAATTGCATTGAACATTTAAACTACTGTTTAAATTCTGTCCTGTAGAATCTGTTTTTAAATCATGCTGAATTTACTTTCAATTCATGACATATCTGCTTTCAGGTTTTTATGACAATTACCCCCATATGGCACTTTATCAAAATGTACCATTACATGTTGAGTTGCAGGACCCACACTTGAATTTACTTGTGAGATCAGAACATTCCCAAAACTCAGTGGTTCCTATGGGTCTAGGGGTCGTCAGAAGAAATTGATCTAAGACACAATTTAGAAGATAGCATTACTTTAATTTAGACTCATTATTAATGCAAATACATCACCAGCTCCATTTTAGTGATCATAAAAATAGACTAATAATAATATTCCAGACAATCATTAAAAAGCCCTTACTAGGTTCCGAGGCTTTGGGTTATTTTTAACTTCTCTAGATAAATCCTCCTTATAGGCTTCTCCAATTCCTAGTCATTGGGAAATGAACAAGAAGCCAGAAGGATGTGCAGTGAAGTCTACAAAGCTTTTTAAGGAGGCAGAAAGAATATGCCCATGTCCTCAAGGAGTTTTAATCCATTAAGAGAGCTAAAATTCATTCCAAGTGAATTACCAGAGAAAACATTTTTAATATAGAATCTATATTTAAATTGGATACTAGAGATGCTGAGTGGACATTAAGGTATTCTGAAGACTAAATTACAGGGAACTCTCGTATGCCATGAATTCACATCTGTATATTAAGAAAGGGAGGGATTTAAATGACCAGATTTAGGAAGCAAAATGTTACAAAATTAGAGGGATCTCAATATGCTAAGAACTGAAGGGAAATGTAGAAAAATATTATGAAGTGTTTCAAAAGAGATTTATTTCCTAACTTGACAATGAGGGGGAGAATAGTATCCACAGAAATTGGCTGACCTCTTAAAGTCTATGGATTTCTGTTCATACTTATATATCATCAGGCAAAAACACAAACGGTTTATCAACAAGTAAATTTTGCTTATTTCATACAAAGAGAGAAGTAAAATTTAAAAAAATTAACATAAGGATATATCAGGTTTTCTGCCTTCTAAGTACTAGAATCTTGATTTTTTGGAGTCTGATGCATCTAACGTACTCAACTAAATCTAGGTATCATGATATCTTTTTTAAATCAGGAATTTGTAAGAACATAAAAGTACTTGATTGAGAATATTCTATGTATTTTATAATGATTTACCATTTGTCAAAATTTAAATATCCCTCTCCTACAACATTTCCTTTCTTTCCATATAAATATTTATTGAGGAATTACTATGTGCCAGCAATTATTGCAGGAATTTCAGATCTATAAGTTAACAACATAGACAATGGTTCTCCCCTGACCTTGTAGAGCTTAGGGTTTAGTGGGAAGAGACAATCAATAAACTTTGTACATAATCAATAAGTAAATGACGATGACAGGTGCTATGTAAAAGAAAATAGGTTAGAGTGAGGAGCATTAATAGTCTCCTGGGTTTGCAATTATAAGCAGGGTATTTAGGGATTCCCCAGCCCTCTTCTCCCACAGCCACTACTTGGCTGTTTGGTTATTTGAGGAATGTTGAAAGTAAGTTTTATTTGCATTTATTCTATAAAGTGCTTTATTTTCCTCCAGTAAAGTGTGTATAATATTAGCTTCTTGCTTAACTAGTTCTGATAATAGTGTATGATTAAGTTTTTAGCAAATTGTTCTGTTCACTGTGCTCAGTAAACAGTTCATGTCAAAATTACATATTTTTCCAAAACATGTTTTTTAAATCTCCACTTATCCATTTATTCCTAAATGTCTATGACATTTATTCAATTAATATGTGGACAACAAAAATTCTAATATTTTAATTCCATAATATTTATTTTCATTAGTCATTTCAATTACATGACTATGTTCTTAAAAATAGCAATGGGTTCAGCATTGAGTTAAGTACATAAAGCCTACACAACCTTTTCAAAATGAAGATCAGCTTAAAGTTTAGTACTATAGTTAAAACTTCTCATTAGCAGAGTGACTCATATCTGCTATTCATAGTGTTTTATTTATTTTATCTATATTTTAACATGGGGTCCCTGGCTGTGTGTGGTTTGGGAATTCTGTCCGATTGTGTGTGTATGAGACTTGGTTTCTAGAAAGAGATTTCATAGGTATTTTATTATTAGTGATATTGTTGCTGTAATTTTTTCTTTCCATCAGGGCAAACACACAATTCTCTTTGTACTATTCTCTTGTACTATTCTCTTTGCCCTAGAATGCTGAAAAAGCTATTACCTATATTGAGATAATGCTTTACGTGAAAATACTGTAATTTGGAAACATTTTAGGAAAATGATTTTCATGTCTAATATGACTTCCATATCCCAATATATATTGTTGTGACTTATTCTTGCTTGATGAAATCCTTAAGTTATTTAATTATAATTCTATAAACAATTCTGAAGTTGCATTCCAGTTGTGGACTTTGCTTAGTTTAAAATTTGCTAAGAAGTAGTTTGTTTTAGCTTTATGCTAAAATACTACAAATTTAGTGACTTGAAATATCACACATTTATTGCCTTACAGTTCTGCAGGCAAAATCCAACCTGGGTCTCACTGAGCTAAAATCTAGGTGTCAGCAAGGCTGCATTCTTTTTGGAAGGCCCTTGGGAGAATTTATTTTCTTGCCTTTTCCATCTCCTACAGGTTGTCTACTCTGCTTGGTTTGTACCCTCATCTGCCTTCTTCAAAGCCAGCAATGGGGTTTAAGCTTGTCCCATACCACATCACTTTGCCTCTGCTCCCACCTACACATCCTTCTCTCTGACTTTCTTGTTCCACCTCTGTATTGTTAGGCAAAACCCCTTACCCCATGATGTGACTAACCTTGCGTGGATATTTCCACACAGCAGTTCCATAATTGACCCTATACCTGCCCTCCAGCACCTGCATTTCTATAGTATCTGCCTTCTGGCAGTTACTACCCTGTATGACCACAGTGGTGTTTAACTTTTAAATGCCGCCAGTGACTGTAGCTTGCTTAGTTTTACTTATGAAGTTAAGCACCTACTCAAAGAGCATATATGTACACAAACACACACATACTGATGATTAGCTAGCCAAATAGAGCCTATGTCTTTGGGTGTCTGAAATTCAAAAACATAGATGGAGCAGAAAATAGTTTGACGTAAAAGCTAGAACACAAAAGAACTGATGACCAAAAAAAAAAATGTTATCACAAGGGTAACAGAATCAACAGAATACAATTAAATACCCTTAAAGTGAACCATCTCCCACTCATAACTAAGATAATCTGAGTATTTTTTTTTTTATTTTTATTTTTGTGTGTGTGTGTGGGCAGTCTCTGGGAATCGAACCTGGGTCTCTGGCATGACAGGCGAGAATTTTGCCACTGAGCCACCATTGCACTACCCTGTGTATTTCTTTCTACAAACAAAATTATCTGTTTACTTATTTCTATGAAAATATATGTTAAAGGGGTAATATAACAGAAATTTGCAGTAATATGCTAAAATTTTTTCACAATTTAAAATCTTAATTCACAAGATTTTAATGAACATTTAATGCAATTTTTAGAATCGTTTATATATGCGGTTGTTTGAAACTGTATGAACCCCAGAAAAATACGTTATTAAATCTAATCCATTTCTCTGTGTGAACACATTGTGACTAAGCCCATCTGATGAGGTTACTTCGGTTAAGGTGTGGCTCAGCCCCATCAGGGTGGAACTTAATCCTATTACTGTAGTGGAATGAAATTCATAGAAAAAACATGGAAGCAAGAAGCCAAAATTCAATGGGAGACAGAAGAGAACAGAGGGGCCAGAAGAGGTCACCCTGTACCTTTCCATGTGACAAGCTAATGACCAAATTTCATCAGCAGCCAACCCCAGAATGCTCAAGAAAGCATCACCTTGACGATGTCTTGTTTTTGGATATGTACCAACCTGAAACCATGAGCAAATAAATCCCCATTGTTTAACCAGACCCCTTTCACAGTACTTGCTTGAGCAACCCAGAAAATTAAAACAATGTACATCAAACTTTATTCCTACAACAACCATATGAGATAGTACATAATATAGGGCCATTGCACAGTTCCACACTACAATATTGTTTATCTTACAGCTATATAAAACCAAAATTTGAATTTATTCTCTTGATTTCTACTTTGGTTTTCTTCCTACATTCCAAACATATTATGCATATTTTCTCACAAAAAAAGAAGAAAAACAATAACAATTCTAGGTAGAGGCAAGATAATAGGTTTTCTAAATTTCTAACATAATCCTCAGTATGATTATATCTATAATAAATGAAGAAACTATACAAGAAAACTGCCTGTAATGCTCCAAGAATTAGTGTTGTTTTATGTATGGTCAATAAAGAGATAAATTAGGCCACTGATTTGTCTTAAGGGGCCTAAGTAGGAAAAAAAGGACACTAGAAAACTAACAAAATGCAATTAAAATTCTTTTCAATTAAAAATAGTTTAATTCTACAATCACTAGAAAGAGTCAAAACAGATTTATTCTATTTTTTTCAAAGTGTAAAACAGAAATTCTCACATTTCTCCATCTGCCTCACTGGTTGAGCTTCAAAAACCAATGCACCTATCTTTTGGCAACTGATTATTGGTCAAATCAGACAACTACTAATAAAACATATGAATACATTTAAACCATATGGATACTTAACTAGTACTTCAAATGTATCACTTCCAAGTGTCATTCATCATATTGTCCTCTAAATTTGTTCTTTTGTTAGTATGTCTTGTTTAGATCCCCATTCTTCCAACCACCCAAGCTAGAAATCTTGATACAAGTCATTATAATGTCTCCATTACCCGACTAATCAATCTTACTCAAATATATCCCATTAATACGAAAATATGTCCCCTTAATTCCACCGCTATTGGCTCAAGCCTTTATCATTTCTTTCCTAGCTCAATGCCATCATCTCCTCAATCACTTACTGTGTGGCCAGACTCTGCATGAATTTACTGTCCAGGATACTATTAGAGCAATCAAAACAAAATTTACAACAAAACATTTCACTCCCAACCTTAAACATATTCTCACAAGACATTCAGAGACCTCTGTTTATTTCTTTTTCCATTCTCATCTATTAAACACTTCCTATCTCATAGTTAATTCTTAAGGTTTGAAACATTTGTTTGTTTCTTCTCTATATTTAGCAACTTGGCATTTCTGTATTTAAATATATTAGTACTTGTGTGAAGTGATCTGTTTTCTTATCTGTCTCCTACCTCAGACTTATAAGCCATTTCACAATATTACCTATGTCTTATTTATCGTTATTGTCTATTATTCATACCTAACACAATAATTGGCACAGCATAGTTGGAAAATATTTACTGCACTAACAGTTTTTTTTTCCTTCCCCTATAAAGTTTTCAACATTAAAGCACATAGTTTAATTCGTTAGTACAGGGTATAATTGAGTGCAGAAAGCACAGAACAAGTTGTATCACACTATTTTTTTCCTCTACCACAAGTCAACCTCTTATCCCAACCCATGGAGACAAGGACATGTTATTCAAATAAACATATGAATGGATGGAATTTGGACCTGGAGATGGTTATTCAGACAATTTAAAACAGATACGACTACTATAAGAAATACAAAGAAAATCTCTATAACACATGTAGGATGAATCTGCAAGTCCTCCTGTTTTAAAAGCAAGTGATATTGGGCAGGCCGCAGTGGCTCAGCAGGTAAGAGTGCTTCCCTGCCATGCCTGAGGACTCGGGTTCTATTGCTGGTGCCTGCCCATGTAAAAAAACAAAAAAACAAAAAAAAATTTTTTTTAAATAAAAAATAAAAAAAAAAAAGCAAGTGATATTTATATCACTTTACGGTAAAAAAGTAATTTTTGCATATATTATTTTCTTTAAGACCATTGAAAGTTGCAAAGTGCCAGGAACTGTGATAGTCTTATGAGGAAGATTAAATACTTTCAGATAATACATAAGGTAACAATGTTTTAGAAAAGATAATTGACTGAAGTTTTTATGACTCCACAAGCCATACAAATAACATTCAGTTATAAAACATTCAGTTTAGTAAACCATCACTAAAAATTCTTAAATTTGTCAGAATTTAATTAACATGCTACCAAATATTTAATAAACATTAGAAATATTTTGAATCTTCTTAGGAAATTTACATATTTGTCACTTTCAAAAAGAATTTTTTACATCAATCTCACTTGATAAATCACGAATACAGTAAGTATTTGTTATTTCAAAATAGCATGCCCTCTTTTTCCAAGAAAGCCTTTTTGCTTTCCATTACCATGCCATTATTGCCATCCTATAATTTGTCATAGAATGACAAAACAGGAAAACTGATTAAAAAAAACATTTTGGCAAACAATGAATATATTTTGCACAGTAGAGATATCATTCCATTATAACTAAATTGTTTAACTGCTTTGTCTCTGCATGTACATTTACCATGTGCTCAATTACATACAAATATTATTACTTTTGACTTCCGGAGAAGATGACGGCTTAGTAAGACGCGCGGGTCTTAGCTGCTCCTCCAGAACAGCTACTAGGGGAGTAGAAACGATACAGAACAGCTCCTGGAGCCACGACAGAGATCAAGAAGACAGCGTAACCCATTCTGGAACAACTGACTAGCTGGGACAAACTGCTCCGGTGAGATTGCTGAGGGGCGTGGGCTTCCCCGGGCCGGGGCGGCAGGCAGGTGGAGTCCCTCCCTCCCTCCTTCCCGGGCCAGCTGGGAGAATTGTACAGGTGGTCCCCTCAAGCCACGGCGGCTGGTGCACCCCCCACGCATGGCCCCCCGGACCAGCTGGGAGAATTGGATCGGATGTCCCCAGGCCACGGAGAACAGTGACCGGGGTCCCTTCCAAACACGTGGCTTCCTGGTCCGGCTGGGACCGGTGCACTCCCCTTGGCCGCGGCAGCTGGCGCCCTCCCACCACGCTTGGCGCCCTGGGCCTGGCTGGGAGATTTGGACGGGCAGTCTCCTGGGCTGCGGCAGCCAGCGACCCTCCCCACGTTCGGATCCCCGGCCGGCTAGGAGATTCAGATTGGCACTCCTCCAAGCCGCTTCGGCTGGTGAACCTCCCCCAGGGTGAGAGTTTTCCAAAGTTAAAGGACCCACAGCACTTTTTACTGATGGGACCCACAGACAAATGAGTGCCACGACCGCCACCTACTGGGCAGGATAAGAAAAACAGAACCCAGAGATTTCACAGAAAAATCTTTCAACCTGTTGGGTCCAACACCCAGGGAAATCTGATTAAATACCCAGATGCCAGCAGAAGATAACGGATCACGCTCAGAACACTGAAATTATGGCCCAGTAAAAGGAACAAACCAATAGTTCAAATGAGATACAGGAGCTGAGACAACTAATGCTGAATATACGAACAGAAATGGAAAACCTCTTCAAAAACAAAATTGATAAATTGAGGGAGGACATGAAAAAGACATGGGCTGAACAAAAAGAAGAAATAGAAAAACTGAAAAACAAATCACAAAACTTATGGAAGTGAAGGACAAAGTAGAAAAGATGGAAAAAACAATGGATACCTACAATGATAGATTTAAAGAGATAGAAGATAGAATTAGTGATTTGGAGGATGGAACATCTGAATTCCAAAAAGAAACAGAAACTATAGGGAAAAGAATGGAAAAAATTGAACAGGGGATCAGGGAACTGAAGGACAAGATGAAGTACACAAATATACGGGTTGTGGGTGTCCCAGAAGGAGAAGACAAAGGAAAAGGAGGAGAAAAACTAATGGAAAAAATTATCACTGAAAATTTCCCAACTCTTATGAAAGACCTAAAATTACAGATCCAAGAAGGGCAGCGCACCCCAAAGACATTAGGCCCAAATAGGCATTCTCCAAGATACTTACTAGTTAGAATGTCAGAGGTCAAAGAGAAAGAGAGGATCTTGAAAGCAGCAAGAGCAAAACAATCCATCACATACAAGGGAAACCCAATAAGACTATGTGTAGATTTCTCAGCAGAAACCATGGAAGTTAGAAGACAGTGGGATGATATATTTAAATTGCTAAAAGAGAAAAACTGCCAACCAAGACTCCTATATCCAGCAAAATTGTCCTTCAGAAATGAGGGAGAAATTAAAATATTCTCAGACAAAAAGTCACTGAGAGAATTTGTGACCAAGAAACCAGCTCTGCAAGAAATACTAAAGGGAGCACCAGAGTCAGATAAGAAAAGACAGAAGAGAGAGGTATGGAGAAGAGTGTAAAAAGAAGGAAAATCAGATATGATGCACGTAATACAAAAGACAAAATGGTAGAGGAAAATATTATCCAAACAGTAATAACATTAAATGTTAATGGACTGAATTCCTCAATCAAAAGACATAGACTGGCAGAATGGATTAAAAACCAGGATCCTTTATATGCTGTCTACAGGAAACACTTCTTAGACCCAAAGATAAACATAGGTTGAAAGTGAAAGGTTGGGAAAATAAATTTCATGCAAATAACACCCAGAAAAGAGCAGGAGTAGCTATACTAATACCCAACAAATTAGATTTCAAATGTAAAGCAGTTAAAAGAGACAAAGAAGGACACTATCTACTAATAAAAGGAACAATTAAACAAGAAGACATAACGATCATAAATATTTATGCACTGAACAAGAATGCCCTTAAATACGTGAGGAATACACTGCAAACACTGAAAAGGGAAATAGACACATATACCATAATAGTTGGAGACTTCAATTCACCACTCTCATCAATGGACAGAACATCTAGACAGAGGATCAATAAAGAAATAGAGAATGTGAATATTACTATAAATGAGCTAGATTTAACAGACATTTATAGGACATTACATCCCACAACAGCAGGATACACCTTTTTCTCAAGTGCTCATGGATCATTCTCAAAGATAGACCATATGCTGGGTCAGAAAGCAAGTCTTAACAAATTTAAAAAGATTGAAATCATACACAACACTTTCTCGGATCATAAAGGAATGAAGTTGGAAATCAATAATAGGCGGAGGGCCAGAAAATTCACAAATACGTGGAGACTCAACAACATACTCTTAAACAACGAGTGGGTCAAAGAAGAAATTGCAAGAGAAATTAGTAAATACCTCGAGGTGAATGAAAATGAAAGCACAACATATCAAAACTTATGGGAAACAGCAAAGGCAGTGCTAAGAGGAAAATTTATTGCCCTAAATGCCTATATCAGAAAAGAAGAAAAGGCAAAAATGCAGGAGTTAACTGTCCACTTGGAAGAACTGGAGAAACAACAGCAAACTAATCCCAAAGCAAGCAAAAGGAAAGAAATAACAAAGGTTAGAGCAGAAATAAATGAAATTGAAAACATGAAAACAATAGAGAAAATCAATAAGACCAGAAGTTGGTTCTATGAGAAAATCAATATATTGATGGGCCCTTAGCAAGATTGACAAAAAGAAGAAGAAAGAGGATGCAAATAAATAAGATCAGAAATGGGAGAGGAGACAGAACTACTGACCTCACAGAAATAAAGGAGGTAATAACAGGATACTATGAACAACTTTACGCTAATAAATACAACAATTTAGATGAAATGGATGGGTTCCTGGAAAGACATGAACCACCAACTTTGACTCAAGAAGAAATAGATGACCTCAACAAACCAATAACAAGTAAAGAAATTGAATCAGTCATTTAAAAGCTTCCGAAAAAGAAAAGTCCAGGACCAGATGGCTTCACATGTGAATTCTACCAAACGTTCCAGAAAGAATTAGTACCAACTCTCCTCAAACTCTTCAAAAAAATTGAAGTGGAGGGAAAACTACCTAATTCATTCTATGAAGCCAACATCATCCTCATACCAAAACCAGGCAAAGATATTACAAAAAAAGAAAACTACAAATGAATATAGATGCAAAAATCCTCAATAAAATTCTAGCAAATCATATCCAACAACACATTAAAAGAATTATACATCATGACCAAGTAGGATTCATCCCAGGTATGCAAGGATGGTTCAACATAAGAAAATCAATTAATGTAATACACCATATCAACAAATCAAAGCAGAAAAATCACATGATCATCTCAATTGATGCAGAGAAGGCATTTGACAAGATTCAACATCCTTTCCTGTTGAAAACACTTCAAAAGATAGGAATACAAGGGAACTTCCTTAAATGATAGAGGGAATATATGAAAAACCCACAGCTGATATCATCCTCAATGGGGAAAAATTTAAAACTTTCCCCCTAAGATCAGGAACAAGACAAGGATGTTCATTATCACCACTATTTTTCAACATTGTGTTGGAGGTTCTACCCAGAGCAATTAGACAAGAAAAAGAAATACAAGGCATCAAAATTGGAAAGGAAGAAGTAAAACTATCACTGTTTGCAGACGATATGATACTATATGTAGAAAACCCGGAAAAATCCACAACAAAACTACTAGAGCTAATAAATGAGTACAGCAAAGTAGCAGGTTACAAGATCAACATTCAAAAATCTGTAGCATTTCTATACACTAGTAATGAACAAGCTGAGGGGGAAATCAAGAAACGAATCCCATTTACAATTGCAACTAAAAGAATAAAATACCTAGGAATAAGTTTAACTAAAGAGACAAAAAATCTATACAAAGAAAACTACAAAAAATGTTAAAAGAAATCACAGAAGACCTAAATAGATGGAAGGGCATACTGTGTTCATGGATTGGAGGACTAAATATAGTTAAGATGCCAATCCTACCTAAATTGATTTACAGATTCAATGCAATACCAATCAAAATCCCAACAACTTATTTTTCAGAAATAGAAAAACAAATAATGAAATTTATCTGGAAGGGCTGGGTGCCCCAAAATGCTAAAAACATCTTGAGGAAAAAAAAACGAAACTGGAGGTCTCACGCTGCCAGACTTTAAGGCATATTATGAAGCCACAGTGGTCAACACTGCATGGTTTTGGCATAAAGATAGATATATCGACCAATGGAATCGAATAGAGTGCTCAGATATAGACCCTCTCATCTATGGACATTTGATCTTTGATAAGGCAGTCAAGCCAACCCACCTGGGACAGAACAGTCTCTTCAATAAATGGTGCATAGAGAACTGGATATCCATATGCAAAAGAATGAAAGAAGACCCGTATCTCACACCCTATACAAAAGTTAACTCAAAATGGATCAAAGATCTAAACATTAGGTCTAAGACCATAAAACAGTTAGAGGAAAATATAGGGAAATATCTTATGAAACTTACAACTGGAGGCAGTTTTATGGACCGTAAACCTAAAGCAAGGGCACTGAAGAAAGAAAGAAATAAATGGGATCTCCTCAAAATTAAACACTTTTGTGCATCAAAGAACTTCATCAAGAAAGTAGAAAGACAGCCTACACCATGGGAGACAATATTTGGAAAAGACATATCAGATAAAGGTCTAGTATCCAGAATTTATAAAGAGATTGTCCAACTCAACAGCAAAAAGACAGCCAACCCAATTACAAAATGGGAAAAAGACTTGAACAGATACCTCTCAGAAGAGGAAATACAAATGGCCAAAAGGCACATGAAGAGATGCTCAAGGTCTCTGGCCATTAGAGAGATGCAAATCAAAACCACAATGAGATATCATCTCACACACACCAGAATGACCATTATCAACAAAAGAGAAAATGACAAGTGCTGGAGAGGATGTGGAGAAAGAGGCAAACTTATCCACGGTTGGTGGGAATGTCAAATGGTGCAACCACTGTGGAAGACAGTTTGGCGGTTCCTCAAAAAGCTGAATATAGAATTGCCATACGACCCAACAATACCATTGCTAGGTATCTACTCAAAGGACTTAAGGGCAAAGACACAAACGGACATTTGCACCCCAATGTTTATAGCAGTGTTATTTACAATTGCAAAGAGATGGAAACAGCCAAAATGTCCATCAACAGACGAGTGGCTAAACAAACTGTGGTATATACATACGATGGAATATTGTGCAGCTTTAAGACAAAATAAACTTATGAAGCATGTAATAACATGGATGGACCTTGAGAACATTATGCTGAGTGAGTCTAGCCAAAAACTAAAGGACAAATACTGTATGGTCCCACTGATGTGAACCGACATTCGAGAATAAACTTGGAATATGTCATTGGTAACAGAGTTCAGCAGGAGTTAGAAACAGGGTAAGATAATGGGTAATTGGAGCTGAAGGGATACAGACTGTGCAACAGGACTAGATACAAAAAACTCAAAAATGGACAGCACAATAATACCTAATTGTAAAGTAATCATGTTAAAACACTCAATGAAGCTGCAACTGAGCTATAGGTTTCTTTTTTGTCTGTCTGTTTGTTTGTTTGTCTTTTTTTTCTTTTGCCTTTTCTTTTTTTATTATTATTATTATCTTTATTTTTTCTCTATATTAACATTCTATATCTTTTTCTGTTGTTTTGCTAGTTCTTTTCCTAAATCGATTCAAATGTACTAAGAAATGATGATCATGCATCTATGTGACGATGTTAAGAATTACTGATTGCTTATGTAGAATGGAATGATTTCTAAATGTTGTGTTAATTTCTTTTTATTCTTTAATTAATAAAAATATATATATATTATTACTTTTGCTTGTATCCATGTGTCTTTTCTCTTTCTAACCTTACAAAAACATTCTCCTAAACAAAATGTACGTGGCTACTTATGTGTATATCATTTATTTGGATTCAAATAGTTTTTAATGAATGCTGGCTGTTCTAGTTTGCTAGCTGCCAGAATGCAACACACCAGAGATGGATTGTCTTTTAATAAAAGGGGATTTATTTCATTAGTTCTTCAGAGGAAAGGCAACTAACTTTAAACTGAGGTTCTTTCTTAGGTGGGAAGGCACAGGGTGATCTCTGCTGGCCTTCTCTCCAGGCCTCTAGGTTCCAACAACTTTCCCTGGGGTGATTTCTTTCTGCATCTCCAAAGGCCTGGGCTGAGCTGCGAGTGCTGAGATAAGATATGCTGAGCTGCTTGAGCCGTGCTACCTTGAGCTCTCTCATTTAAGCACCAGCCAATTAAATCAAACATCATTCATTGCAGCAGGCACGACTCCTAGCCAACTGTAGATGAAATCAGCAACAGATGATGTTCACATGCAATTGGCTCATGTCCACAGCAACACAACTAGGCACCTTTACCTAGTCAAGTTGACAACTGAATCTAACTACCACATGTCCACCCCTTGTCAGCTTGGTAACTACACGCATTGCCTTAAACAATATTAAGGTGCAAAAAATAAAAAAAAAATTCTCTTCTGGCTGTGGACCTATGAATCTCAAAACACGTTGTCTGGTGACAATACACAAAGGAGTACATTCACAGGATACAACTTATCATTTCCATAGGGAGAAATTGGAAAGAATACAAGAGTTGCAAGACCTAAACAGTTCTGAAAACCTGCAAGGCAAACTCCACTGGATTTCAAAGTCTGAAAGTCATTTATTCTTCAGCTTTTGAAACTGGTAGTCCCACCCTTTCAAAGGGCCTATGCAGTGGCCCGCCTCTTTCCAAATCAACCTCGGGGAACATTGAGGAGACCACCTTTTTCTCGGCTCCACTCTCTCCAGACATCAGGGCCACACCTGGGCTCTCTGCCATTTCTGGGGCACACACTCAACCCCTCCATGTGGTGGCAGCCAGGCTCTCCCCAGTCCCCAGGGAGCATGCTGTACCTTCTCAAAGGCCTGAGGTGGCACAACTCTTCCATTGCAACAAGGTGAGAGACTCATCCTCTGTCCTCAGGGCAAACTCACCCTCTCCATATATATGGGTGGGTCCACTCTCCTGGCTGAGTTTTCTTGGCTTCAGATGTGAGCTTCCCTGGTTCTCTGAAAACTTCAATTTATCCCTTTGTGTCCCCCTTTGTCCAGATTGGCAGTGGTTCCATTTGCACCAACAGTCTCTTCAAGCACTCCAGGAATTCTCCAAACGCTGGCTAATTATAAGTTCTGGCAATTAAGGTTTTATAGTAATAAATATTTTCTGCTGTATATGTTTTTTTGTTGTTGTTGTTATCTCAATTGATTTCAATGTTCTATGAATTAGGATTTTCTATACAAGTAAGCTACCTCTCTTCCACTGGGGAGAGAGAATCAAAGATTACTTGTTTATTTTACATGCTCCTTTTGCAAAGTTGCATGCTTTGATTAAATCAAATAGAAATATTTTGTCACTAAATGATGATGAAAGGAAAATAAAAGTGCAAAATTAGCTAAAATCAGCAAAGTAATTAATACTCAAAAATGTTCTATGTGATTTTTGCAAGAAATTGTGGCCAATTTTCGCTTTTTCAAGAGCTTACATGGGAGAAACCTTCGGATTCACACAGTACTGTGGAGAACAGTAAGTATAATTAACATGAAATAATTATTTTAATGTTTCCCCATTTATTTACACACAGAGTAACACTGGTAAAATTTATACAGAATTGAAAAAAAAAAAAAGAGCTATGCAAGGATAAAAAGTTTCTGAACCAACAGACAGAATGCTATACACACCGAATCTGACTCACAAGATATCTGACGAGAAAACAAAATGCACTCTGTATTGCAAGTTCTCTGTTAAACAAAACTCAAATTTACCTGCAGACTTAAATGTATGTACTAAAAATGAGTTTGCACTCTAAATCATCATGTAGGGAATGTAAGCTCCAACTTCTAAATCATCAAGTAGGGAATGTAAACTCCAACTTTGGAAAAAATGTGAATGTGGAATGTGTTCTGTAAGGGTGTTTATGGCGTAAAATATCAAGGTGAATTAACGGGTGCTTCATGTAGTTGCTTAGTTTGTGCAGAGCACATGGATAACCTGCTGAGGGGCACACCAAAATCGAGTCTGTGTTTCATGAATCAATCCACATTGTCCTTCTCTGTCATTTCTAATTCCTCACCCAAGGGCTAGCAACTTTCTCTAACTTACACAAAGAAGAAGGCAAGGATTGATCTTGATTTTGGCTTAAATGCAGGTAGCCTCTTATATCTGATAAAATGTGCATATTTTCTCTCCCACATCCCTTACAAGACTTAGTTAAATCTTCCTACCGCTTATGAGAAAACTCCATAGCTCCACTGTATACCAAGATAGGAATATATCATGTCTATAGATTTATTTTTCAAGTGAAAATTGAAGCCTTCTTTAGGAGAGAGCTCTACATGAATTCATTTTTTTCTAAAATGCTAGATAGGATTGGCAAAGAGCCTGAGAAATGACAAAATCAAAATCTTTCAGGGACTTAATTACTAGTCTGGAGATCATCTAAACTTGCTCTGGAACTCTCTAGATTAATGCATGCCCTTTGAACAACAGCAATACAGGTTTGCATCCCTCAAGCTGAGCCTGGAGGTGACATGCCTTTTATAAAAAGTTTGAGAACAAAAGCAAATTTACCTTTATGCACTCAATGATCTTAGGAATTTTCCTACTCTTGTTGAGTTTCATAAGGTGAGTAAGGAAGCAGAAGTGCCTTCACATGTGTGAAATATTTTTAGAGTCCTATTTATTACTTTATTGAAAATAGACTGAATATAGCCATACCTACTGTGAAAAAGTACAAAACATGGCAAAACTGATCGATAAAATTCTCTCCCTTTATGAGTTTGTCTATTTAAGTCTAAGAAGAACCTAAAAATAAAAAAACAAGCAGATCATCCCAGAAAGTTATTTTGTAGATATCTAAAAACTGATTCAAAAGTTTATGGAAAGGCAAAAGATCCAGAAGAGCCAACAGAAGACTGAAGAAAAACAGTCGGAGGAGCAACACTACTCAACTTTAAGGCATACTATAAAGGTACAGTGATCAAGATACTGTGGCATTGGTGAAAAAAAAAGAATAGACAAATAGATCAATAAAACAGAAAAAGAACACAGAAACAAATCCACACATATATGGTCAATTGATCTTTGAGAATGGAACAAGGCAACGCATGACAACAGGTTGTTTTTTCAACAAATGGTGTCAGGAGCAAATGGCATCCACGTGGAAAGAAAAAAATAAATCTTTACAGTGACATTCCATCACTCACAAAAATTAATCAAAATATCACCTTCTAGAGGATAATATAAGAAGAAATCTAAGTCTTTGGGTTTGGCAATGACATATTAGATATGACACTGAAAGTTCAATCAATGAAATAAAAATATGCTAGACTTCATTAAAATTAAAAACATTTGCTCTGAGAAAGACACAGTCAAGAGAATGAAAAGACAAGCCCCAGACTGAGAGAAAACACTGGAAAAACACATATCTGTTAAGGACTGTATCCAACATGTACATGCAAAGAACTCTTGAAAACTCAACAATGAGAAAATGGCCCAATTAAGAAACTGTCAAAATATCTGAACAACCAACTCACCAAAGAAGATGGCAAAAAAAATTTTTTTTGAAAGATGCTCAACACCATATCATTAGGGAATAGCAAATTAAAATGAGCTACAACTACACTCTTATTAGAATGGCTAAAATCCAAAGTACCAACATCACCAAATGCTGGTGAGACTGTCAAGCAAGGGGAATTCTCGTTCAGTGCTAGTGGGAATTCAAAATGTCACAGACACTTTGGAAGACATTTTGGTAGTTTCACACAGAGTTAAACGGTGACTTACCCTGTGATCAAGCAATAATACCTCTTGGAATTTGCCCAAAAGAGTTGAAAACTGGTGTCCACCAAAAAACCTGCACAGGAATGCTTATAGTTACTTAGTTTGTAATTCTACAGATAGGAAGCAACCAATATGTCTTTCAATAAATGAATTGAAAAATCAAACTGGGATGTACCCATTTAATTGAGATAAATTTCCCTAGAATTCATTGTAGTAAGGGAGTAAGGGAAAATATAACCAGGACTGAATCTCAGCAATCTCAAAAGTAGAATGTCAAAGGATATTTTATAAGCTTTTGGCCTCTGGGTTTAAATAATTCAGATTGTGTCTTCCAAGTTGAGGAACTGATTAGGAACTTAATTAGAACTTAATTAGGATTAAACATATTTGTGACGTAGTAGTTTAGGCCTGGTACACACACAGAGATATTGAAACAATACGTAAATTATTGTGTAATAAATGAACTCTTTACTCAGGTGAGAAGACTACTATCTCAGGTACATTTCTCTGTAAGAAATTCCTGACTTAAAAAAGTAATGTTAAGTACAGGTTTACAAGCTTATCTTTCCTAGACAAAGTTTTCCTGGAGCTAACAAGTTCATATTGACACAAGTAGTCCCAGTTCTTTGTCCTATTTGCTGTGACATGCTAATGTAGGTTGTCACACTTATCAGATAAATTTAATGTGTTAGTTTTTTTATTATAAGATTGATGATAGGCAACCTCAAACCAAATTATTTTCCTTATTTAAAAAGAAAGTATAATTGAAAATGCTGAATAAGTCCCTATTGAGAATGTCTTATGTTCAAATTTTGCTATTTTAAAAAAGTATTTTATGAACTCCTCAAGTTAAACCATAGCAGGTTAACTGTCTAACCCAGTGAAGGAATATTCTACATAATTTATTTTTCTGTATTCCTAATTTCTAATTTACCTGTATATAAAATTTTCACATTTACTGCATAAGCCAAAACAATTTCACATCAAGTTATATATAATTAAAAAAATTTAGAAGTTAATATTTCAAATACATATGTGAAAGCTAATTTTGCTGTTAGGAATATTAAGAAAAAAGAAGGAGATTTATTGCATGCTATTTTATGTGAACATCAGAACTGAGATAGAACATGAGAAAGATAAGGAACAAATATGCACTTATATGAAGAAATATTTCAGTAATAGAGAATATGTCTTCAAGGAAATAGTCAACAATTCTTTCCTATGTTATTTCAGAAACTAGAGTTCCGAAGGTGGCAATGGAGAGCAGGTAATATTTCTGAAGGTTGAGCAGGTGTAAATATCAATGATTAGGGAAACACTTAGTACTCCACTTCCTTAAGTAATAATTGAACACACTATTGACTCAAAGCTTCTTAAATAGAATGTTTATTCATGAATTCTAACTAATATTCTGTCATTGGTTTGTTAAATACTTATTGAGCACCTTCCATATGTTGTGCATTGCCCAGACAATGTGAAAACAAAATAAAACAAAAGACAAAATTCTGTGCTTTCATGAATCTTCACTTTTAGTGAGGAGAAGACTAAACAAACAAGTAAATGAGCTCTACATAATGTTAAATGATGGTAAGCACAATTTAGGAAAAAATAGAACAAGGAAGGGGATAGTGAGGATGTGAACGTATTAGGCATTCTGAACAAGATGGTTTCATCCCCAAGAGGACAAAAAACATCTTATAATGATTTGTGGCCCTCTAAATTACAAACCCACCCAACAAAATCTTATCCTAGTATTTAAATTCACTCAAAATTTCCTGTTACTATCTCTTTATGGGGTAATAATGAAAAAAAGTTTAAGAAATGCTGGAATATAGTTTTTCATATTGAGAACACTTAAAAATTCCAGACAAAAGTTTCAAGTACAGAAAGGAGTCATATTTCCTTTCAATTTTGAATCTTTCTGAAACTCCTTTATATAAATAGCTTCTCTAATATCAGATGATAACTCATATTTTGCTGATATTTTCATAAACATAATGAGCTCAATTTGGCAATGTGATATCTCACATTGTTAACCTGCTTGCAAAGACAAAATGTCTGGAATTACATACAAAATGAATTTTGCACTCCACAGGCAAAAATAAATTCATAGTTTTGAAACTAACATTGCTCCACAGAAAAGGGCAGAGAATTATTTAAAACTGTGTTTTCCAATCACATTGTTATACATGTAAAATTTAGCAAAGTACATGTAAAAATACTTTTTTACATGAGAATAAAAGTTTAGAAACCGTAAATTTTCTTTCAGTTTCCAGAATAGATTTGTTAATGTTATGTTTCTTACTTCTTAGGGCTGTTATAACAAAGTAAACAAACTAGACGGTTTAAAGCAACAGAAAATTACTTTCTTACAGTTCTGAAAGGTAGAAGTCTGAAATCTACAGGTGAGAATCCCTCCTTAACTCTTCCTAGATTTTTCTGCTAATCTGCCAGCAATTCTTGGGCTTCCGTCTCTGCCTCAGTCATCAGATGATGTTATCCAGTGTCTGTGCTCATTTCTCCCCCACTCATAAGGAAATTAGTGATTTAGGATTAAAGCCCTCTCTCATCCAGTTTGGCCTCATCTTGACTAATAACATCTTCAGAGACCCTATTTCCAAATATAGCTCACATGTCCAGGACCGCAGTTTAGGACTTGAACATGTCTTTTGGGGGGACACAATTTACCGCATAATATGTTCCATATCTTTTTATGGATTCAATTTGAACAAAAACTTCCTGCTTTGTTTATTTTCAAGTATCTGAATGATTATAACAGATTAAAAAGTAGGCAAAGAATATTAGTATTTATGCCTACTATAATCTGAAGATAAGGTTTTTCTTTCAATATTATGTTACCAAAACCAGTTAGTTATACAGGGATAACCTAAACCAAATACTAATATAATATGATAGTTTGTTGCAGATATTAGATTAATTGAAGTAGCTTCATTTTTCTCTTTGATCATCCTCATAACTAATGGTTATTCTAAGTTTGCATGTAAAATAAATGTATTTCAGTGAAATACGCTTTTTACTGTTTTAGGTATTGATAGACTACATATGACTTAACCTCAGGATTAGGATTGTTGTTTTAAAAAGAAAAAAAAAAACTGAAATGAATACCACTGCTTTAAGAAAGAAATGAGGAGGCAATGCAGTTTTATTAAGATGAGAAAAATAAATTAAAGATACAGAGAAGAAAGAAATAAGATTATAAAACAATAAAATTTTAATATACCAAATTTGGAATTTTCTATTCTTTTAAATCTTTTATAATTCTGATTATTCTGAAATCTTAGCTTTCAAATTCACCTGTGGTTTGTTTTATCATTCATTTTCTCTAAGCTTTGGAAATAGTATTTATTAGTAAAACTTCAACAGGAATTCAGGAGTATCCTTTTGTTATTTCTATGCATATAAATCTGCCTTCTAACAAAGCCATATTTTCCCATTAATTCACACAATCCATAACAAAAATTTAGGTTTGGTAAAGGACAAAATAAACCCTCATGTGTTCCCTTTATTATTTTTTATATTTTTAAACAAAATTTTATCGACATATATTTATATACCATATAATCATCCAGAGTATACAATCAGTGTTTCACAGTATCATTATATAGTTGTGCATTCATAATCACAATAGATTTTTGAACATTTTCTTTACCCCATGAACAGTAAAAATAAGAATAAAAATAAAAGTAAAAGTAAAAAACAGTTTCCCGGTGCCTGCCCATGCAGAAAAAAAAAAAAGTAAAAAAGAACATCCCATACCCTTATTCACTCTTATAATTGATTTATTTTTTGTCTTCATTTTCTTACTAATCTGTCTATACACTGGATACAGGCAGTGTCAGCCACAAGATTTTCACAATCACATGGTCACAGTGTAAAATTTATGCAGTTATACAATCATCTTCAAGAATCAAGGCTGCTGGATTACAGTACAACAGTTTCAGGCATTTCCCTCTAGCTACTCCAATACACAAAAAATTGAAAAGGGATATCTATATAATGTATAAGAATAACCTCCAGGATAACCTCTCAACTCTGTTTGAAATCTCTCAGCCACTGAAATTTTAATTTGCTTCATTTCTCTTCCCCATTTGGGTCAAGAAGTTTTTCTCAATTCCATAATGCCAGGGCCATGCTCATCCTCAGGCGTCAGGTCCCAAGTTACCAGGGAAATTTACACTTCTGGGAGTCATTTTCCAGCTAATGGGGGGAGGGCAGTGAGTTTACCTATGGAATTGACTTAGAGAGATGCCATATCTGAACAACAAAAGACATTCTCAGAAAATATGAATTTTGTGCCAAATAAATATTTCTTCCTTTGGTCTCACACAGAAGTTGAATTTTTAAGGTATAGGCAATATCATCCTTTATCCTTTAGTCTGATTTACCTTAGTCCTGACTAGATCAGCTTCATTCATTTCGCTGATTGAAGTCTGATCTCTTTTTCAGCTTTTTCAGTATTACACAGATACCCAAAGTTCCAGGGAATATTCAAGTTATACACTGTTATGGTCAGGTTCATGTGTCAACTTGGCCAAGTTGTGGTACCTGTTTGTCTGGTTGGGCAAGTGTTGGTCTGTCTGTTGAGATGAGGACATTTCATAGAATTAGGTCATGATCACGTCAGCTGCATCCACAACTGATTCCATTTGTAATCAGCCAAGGGGAGTGTTTTCTGCAATAAGGGATGCTTAATCTAATCACGGGAAAACTTTTAAGGAGGATTCAGAAGAAATAGGCTCTTCCTGCTTCAGCTGGAGAGCCTCTCCTGTGGAATTTGTCCAGACCTTCCATCAGAATCATCGGCTTCACAGCCTGCCCTGCGGATTTTGGACTCTGCATTCCTGTGGTCACATGAGACACTTTTATAAATTTTATATTTGCTAGTGTTCCCTGTTGATTCTGTTTCTCCAGAGAACCCTAACTAATACATACACAAAAAGCTCAGTTTCTCAAAATTTGGAAACAACAATTAAACTCAGGAATAGATGTTTCTGCTGTAAGAGTTTACAATCTAGGAACCTTTATAATAAACCTTCCCCTGATAACCTGAGCTCTGGAATCCAATTCTCAGAGTTTGCACATTATGGTTAATCCATGTTAGTGAGGCATGTTAATATCTGTCTTTTCATTTCCAGCTTACTTCACTCAACATACTGTTCTCAAGGTTATTCACCTAGTTGTATGCTTCACAACTTCATTTCATTTGACAGCCATTCAGTGATCCATTTTATGTATGCCCACATTTCGTCCTTCCTACATCTATCGATGTACACTTAAACCACCTCCACAGTACTGCCACTGTAAACACCAGACTGCAAATGTACATTCATGTCCCTGTTTTCAGTTCTTCAAATATATACCTGGTAATAGGTTTGCAGGGCCCCTTGCTATGAGATCACCACACTGCCCTCCAGTAGGGCTGCACCATTCAACGTTCCTAACAACAATAGGGAGGTACATCTCTCTTTCTCTCCACATTTTCTCTGGCACTTGTATCTTTGTCTTTATTTTCAAAGACTTTTATTCAGACACCATCCTAAGTAAGCAATCAACAGTTTCTGGTATAATCACTTAATTATGCATTCACTACCACAATTTATATGAGAACATTTCCATTTCTCCCACAAGGAAAGAAGAGGGAAAAAATAAAATAAAAGAACAAAACAATAAAAACACCAAGAATCCCATTCCCCTCCCTTATAACTGCTCTTACTGATACTTAGTTTTGGTATATTGCTTTTGTTATATTTAGCAGAAGGATATTACAATATTTCTGTTAATTGTAGACCCTAGGTTACATTGATTGTATTTTTGAAGGACAGTTTTGCCAGATATATAGTTCTTGGTTGGAAGTTTTTCTCTTTCAGTATCTTAAATACATCCTACCACTGCCTTCTCCCCTCCATACTTTCTGCTGAAAAATACACACTTAGTCTTATCAAGCTTCCCGTGGATATGATGGAGCATTTTTGTCTTGTTGCTTTCAGATTTTCCTCTTTGTCTTTGACATAGACCATCTGATTTCTAAGTGTCTTATTTAGACACTTAGTAAGGTCTATTTAGATCTGCTCTGTTTGGGTCATACTGTGCTCTTGGACCCATAATTTTCTGTCTTTCATAAGAGATGGAAATTTTTCAATGATAATTTACCCCATTATTCTTTCTGCCCCCTTCCCCTTCTCTTCTCTTTCTTGGACACCTGTAACACATATATGTATGCACTTCATTCAGTTCCCTGGGACCCTACTCATATTTCTCCATTCTTTTTCCTCTCTGTTCTTTTGTTTGTAGGATTTCAGATGTCCTGTCATCTAGTTCACTAATCCTTTCTTCTGCCTCTTCAAATCAGCTGTTGTAATTCTCCATTGTATTTTTCATCACTTCTATTGTGCCCTTCATTCCTGTAAGTTCTGCCATTTTTTTTCCAAGTTTTCTAGTTCTTCTTTATGGTTGCCAATAACCTCTTTATATCCTTCATCTGTTTTGCCATATCTTCCCACAACTTGTTGATCTGATTTTTGAATGGACTTAGGATGCTTGTTTTAACATTTTAATTAGTTATTTCAATTCCTGAATCTCCTGTAAAATGTTAATTTGGTCCTTTGGGTCATATCTTCTTATTTTCCTAGTATGACGTAATTTTTGCTGGTATCTAGGCATCTGATTCCCTTGATTAGTTTATTCTGGAGGTTGTTTTCACTCTTTTACCTAGGATTTGCTTGTTGGCTGGCTTTATTCTTTATCTGTTCTTTGGCATTCAGTACAAGTTATTCTAGACCTCTATCATAGCTTCTGTTTAACTGATGAGAATTTTTCAGTTCATTTTTTTCCTACTTTTTGCCCTGCTTATATGGAAACGTTTTGTGAGGAAGCTCTCCATAGATATGGACAACTCCAATTAGTTTTTTCCAGACATGATGAGCCCAATCTCAGGAGAAGGGTGTAATCAGTATCAAATTTCCCTGAGAATGAGACCTACAGGCTGTCTGACATTCCTATGGGGCCTTTAGATTATTTGCTTTTCCTATCCTGCCCAGCAGGTGGCGCTTGTCAGCCCTCAGCAACCCACCGCATAAATCGTTGTGAAGTCTTCAATTCTCAGACTACCAGGTGTGTGATTGAGGGAAAGGATGAGGTGGAGGGCAAGCTGAAGTTATTTCCACCAAATAGTGGTTCCAGACAATTCCTTGTGATTTACAAGCAGCTCCAGAGGATTAACTAAAATCGACACCTCACTACGCTGCCATCTTGCCTCAAATCTCATGTGTTTCTAAACTGAAGTTTTAGAAAACTACATTTAAGAGGATGCGTAGTTTCTTTCTCATGAATATTAACCCTGGTTATTCAATTTATGCATTTTAAATATAAAACAAAAGATTTATTTTATTGGAAATTGTTTAAGGGGGCCCATATAATTATTTTAAGCATTTGATGACAGGCTATTTTGATACATATATGTCTAGTATATACAGGTAAATATTCCCAATAGGACTCAATTTACACAATTAACTCATTTACTACTCTACTCAATCTGTTTTATAATGGTGATTAGGTAAGAATTCTATACCATTACAGTGAAGAATAAATATAAAATGACTTTACTTTCAAATTTCTTAACAATCTATAGTTACTGGAAAAGTGAATTCTATTATTAAAAAAAGCATTTGCTGTCAAATCTTCATGTTGAAAGTATCTAAAACGTGTTCTTCATTCATTAAGAATGATATCAGAACAAACTTTTGAAGGCAAGAGGGTTGCTATATTAAAACATATATATATATAATATGGAAAACATTTAATCCAGGTATAATAAAACTAATAAAACCTGGGAGAAAAAAAATCTCTGTTCATTTAATTTTGCCCCAAATTTTAACTATGTGCTACCACCTTCTAAAGTACAATGGAAAATAGCTCATAAATAGGGTCATAAAAATTGAATATCGATTTACCACTGTTCTGAATTCTTAGTGTACTATTCATTAAATCAGTTCAGCTGTGTGTTTGTATTAATGTATTTGTAAATAAGGGTGAAGAATTAGAACATTTATAAATTCCCAGCCATTACTATTATAACTTCAATGTAACATACATGAGAAAGCTTGTCTTTGATCTTAGAATAATCAGGGTTTTCTGTGAAATAGTTATATCTAATATAGCAATATTATATTAGTGTTTTAATTCGTTAAGCTACAGGAATGCTATATACCAGAAATGGAATGGCTTTTGTAGAGGGAATTTAATAAATTACAAGTTTGCAGTTCTAAGACCATAAATAGGTTCTAACTCAGGCATCCAGAGGGATCTACCTTGGCTGAAGGAAGAGTGGTCTGGGGAAGCGTGTGGCTGATGACTGCTGGGCTGGGTTCCCGGTTCCACTGTTTCAGTCTGATTCCTGTGAGGTTTCCTCACTTAGTGTCTGTAGATCCTGACTTAGCTGCTCCCAGACAAAATTCTGTGTTTCATCTTTTAGCTTAGTATCTGCTGGGGCTGGAGATTTCGTCTCTTTAGCATCTGGCTAATTCTGTGAGTCCTTGTTGGCACCTGGGTTCTATCTCCAAATGTCTACATCGCCTCTGAAACAACTGCTTTCCAGTTGCTTTGCTCTAACCTCTCTCCAAAATGTTTCCTCTTCTAAAGGACTCCAGTCCTTTAAATCAAGACCCACCTGGAATGGGGGAATCACATCTTCATCTAATCAAAAGATTGCACCCACAATTGGGCATGCCACAGCTCTATGGAGATAAACTGATCAAAAGTGTCCATGCTTACAATATTGAATAAGGATTAAAAGAAATTGCTGTTCCCACAAGATTGGATCAGAATTAAAACATGGCTTTTCTGGGTACATAAAACTTTCAAACTGGCACAATTAGTATAATATATAACATACTACATAATATATAATGGTACATTTTACTATATACACTGATATAATACTTACTAGAGAATCAGTTATAATGCTTTTTATTTAACCCTTCTTAATGTCACAATATAAGGAATTCTCTCCATTGACTTTCATATTTATTTAGTTTGAGTAAGCATAAATTCGAGAACAAAATCAGATAAATGCTGTTATATTGTACTATGCCAAATGTTCCAAAAAGTCATAATTAACATCATTTTGAAAATTACACTTCAAAAGAAAAAATCTATTTTATAGGCTTTATATTAACAATATGTTTGACAGATTTTTATTCTGATGAGGAAATGGCATTGTCCTGAGGGAAAGTTTGTACAGCATACTCTGTGGGCTGTACTGGGGATTGAGAAATTAGGGTTCTTTAACAATTTAGGATATGGCTTGAGGAAATAAAGATATAGTCTTTGAAGTTAAACATTGTATAATAAAGGAGAAAAATTAAAAATTAATATCATTCAATCAACATATTTAATCAACAACCAATTATTGAGATATTTCTATTTCTAGATAACCTACTTCTGCTATGATTGAAATAAGGTTTAAAATCCTTGTAGAGGAGTTCATAATATATTGGTGAGGTTACATTCTAGTGGAATAACATAAAACATTTATGAAACATATATTAGACAAAATATCTATAATATTATATTGCAACTCAGACTAAATGAATTAATTGTGGTTATTTAAGAGCTAATGAGATATTTTCTGTGTACTAGATGTTATACATTTTTGAAGAACAGTTCATTCCTATAAATAAGTTAAAGCTCATTAAAACCTGGCATATACTGATAAAGATTTTTGCCAATTTACATGACATGAAATGAAATACAGTAACTCTTCAAAATAATTGATAACTGACTTAAATGTCTTCTTAATGTGAATGTGAATAGAAGATGCTACTTTTGGCATAGGATGGGAATCTACAGTTCTATTTTAAACATTATCAACATCTATGACATTGCTGTCAGTATATATCAATTACCATAAGGTTAATTCAGTTTCTGATTTTTTTTTTATAAAATAAGCTTTGAGTAATTTCAAAGATAAAATAAAATTATTTACAAATTCAGCAATTATTTATTGAACATCTCTAAGGTGCCACATATGACACGAAATGAGCAGTTACATTAAAATTGTTCATTCCTAGACATTATTAATAAGTGCAGTTAAATATGTCTCATGCAGATGAATGAAATATATTATTTGAGTTATGACTGAATATACTATGAAAGACTTCTTATATATGCAAACCCATGTTAGTGATGGGGCAGCACTAATATTTAAATAATTTGAAAATATTTGTAGTATCACAGATTATTCTTCTGAGATACAGACCAATAACCACAGCTTCTAACAATTTTCATATGTAATTATATTACATATTTTCCTAAAAAGGATAATGATTTGACTAGTGAGAATAAAACAACAAGTCTAGATAAGGTGGTAAAGTCTGAAATATACACTAACCCTCCCACATAAAAAACAGTATCCCCTGGCTTTAAAATAACCATGAAGTTGTTCATTTGTATACCATTTGCTTAGACTTCTGCCCTGCCAAAGCATGTTCATAGAAGTGAGTCAATGAAGTCTTTCCTAGCTTCAGATAATTTTATCCAGTGCTTCAATTAAAGGAATTTTCATCTACTTAGTCTTCTTCAGAAAGCAACATTTCCATTCAACTTTATTACACACCCAATTCAAACTATTTATCCAGAATCTATCTCAAAATCCTAATGTTCAGGTTCGCCTTCCAACATGACAGGGTAAGTTAACTAGAGTCCATCTCTCCAGCTAATTTCAACCAAAAGACAGACAAATTTCAAGAAGGATTTAGGGGGAAGTTTATAGCATTCAATGCATACATTGCAAAAGAAGAATGATCTAAACTCAAGAATCTAAGCTTCCACCTGCGGAAACTAGAGAAGATTAGAAATGCAAACCTTAAATAAATGGAAAAAAAAAAGAAATAATAAAATTTTAAGGGTGCATGGGTGGTTTAATAGTAGAATGCTCACCTTCCATGTAGGAGACTGAGGTTCAGTTCTGGTACCATACACCCCACCCCACCCTTTTTTATTTTTTGAGCAGAAGTCAGTGAAATTTAAAATGGAAATTAAATAGAGAAAATCAACAAATCTAAAGCTGTTCTCTGAAAAGTTCAAATAAAATGAGAAACCTATAGCTAGGGTAATCAAGAGTAAAAGAAAACATAGATTATTAATAATGTTACTGAAAATGGGTTCATCACTACTGATTGCATGAACATTAAAAGAATAATAAAGGAATATTATTGATACTTATCAAAAGTGGTGTGTTCTATAACTGATACAATTAATTGACCAATTCCTGAGACACCAGGGTTTCAAAGAATGAAACAATTTATTGTTAGGTAGAAGCAGGAGAACGGTAGTCTATCAGCCTAAAAACCTATATCTCCCACAGTTTAATGAGTTCAAGGTTTGTATGGATTTAAAACAAGGGGAGATGAAGTCGTTATTTCAATAACAAGGACAAGAAGAAACAAGGGAAATGGAGTTGTTACTATTTCAATAGCAATTTTAAGCAGAAAGGAGGGAAGATGGAGTTATCATCTCAATAACAAGTACAAGCAAAAGCAATTTATAAATGTAAAGGAGTGGAGCTATGCTAGCCCCATTAGAAGTAACAAGTCAATAGTTCTGAACTGAATTAAATTCCTCCATTAGCATTGGGGGTTGTATTTGTGATTATAAGGCTCTAAAGTTAAAGAAAAATGGATGAAAGGAGTACAAGTGACAAGGTTTTACAATCACAAGGGAGCAAGATAAAGGCTATCCAATTATTACTACAGATCAAGGAAGCTGGATTACAGTTCATAGATTTCAAGTTTTTCCCTCTGTCAACTCTCATATACCAGAAAAAAATATATATCTATAAAATGATTCCGTAATCACAATCATCATCTAAATCCTAACTTCTTGGTTGCATTATGCAGAAACTCAATGTCTAAAAATTAGGTAATTTAAATAAAATGGATAAAAACCTTGAAAGATGCAAACTACTAAAACTCACACAAGGAGAAATAGGCAATTTTCATAAGCCTATATGTATTAAAGAAATTAAATCAATAATTAATAATATAACAATATATGAAGCACCAAGCCCGGATATTTTCACTGGTGAATTCTATCAAGCATTTTAGGAAGAAATAACACCAGTTCTCTAAAATCTCTTTCAAAAAATAGAGAGGGAAAATTTTCCAACTTATTCTATGAGGACAGCATTTCCCTAATATAAAACCATGTCAAAACTTTATGAAAAAGGAAAACTATAAACCAATAGTATATTAGGTTTTGTCATACAAATGTATAATGCTTAAATGCTTTGGATTGATCAAATGATACAAATATTGTTGATAATGCAGTGAATTTATGTCTCTCTGAATGTAATATACTTCACTAATTAAACCCTATAGTAAATCAGGGTTTACTAATTTTAGTTCAGTTTTAGTAAGCATAGTTTTAATCAGAATTTTTACAAATATATGAACAAGAAGGAAAAGGAAAGAATGGAAAAAGAAAAAAAGAATATGAATGAAAGAAATGGAAAAAGATAAGTATAAACTATTCTTTCTTTCAATATAATATTGGGTAGTTTAAATATTAATGGTTTGCAAATTACTTCCTGACCAATAAAAAAAATGGTTTCAGAAAATATGTCCTTATACATTCATAATATATGAATACTTCATATTAATAACAAGCAAGTAAGATATAAAGTTGCTTCTAAGCATATTTCATTTAGTCAACTAATTTAAATACTGAATGGCTCTTCTTCAGAAGCATCATTTTGATTTTTCTGTTATGAAAGATTTATGGCTGCTTTCATTGTAACTGAGCTAACAGATATTTTTACACACATTAAATTGCATGTGAAAGTGTCTGCAACAAATCCTTCAAATATGCTAGGCATATCTCAGGACTTTTGCATTGACTGTAGCATTTCATGGAATTCTTTTCTCATAGTTAACCCATGGCAAAATCCCTTATTTCTTTCTGGTTTAAAACTGGAAATGCAACCAGCTTCTCCTCCCACTGCTGGAACTTATCCTCCTTAACCTACTCTGTACCTTCTTGACATTGCACATAGAATCTCCCATGATAAGATTTACTTATTCATGCAGTTTATTAATTGTCTGTCTCCTGCAAGAACTGTTATCTCACATGTACCTTAATCCATACCAAGCAATTCAAAGTGTAGCACATAGCAGGCCTTCAACAAATATTTGCTGAATGCATGCACAGTAAAAGCATTGCCATTTATTGAAAACTTAAATGAATCCTAGGTCCTGTGCCGTGACCGCAGACACATTATTCCTCTCATGAACCGTGTAAATTGTTTGAGGTCTACTTTAAAAAGTGAAAGTATATTAAAATAGTGTGATATTTTCTTATATATCAAGCACTGCGCTAGGGATTTACTCATATTTTATTTTAATTCTCCCTACAACCCTTGAAGTTAGTATTATATTAGCCCTGCATCAGGAAAATAAGTAATTCATATAGATTTTTTAGCTCTGAACAATGAAACTGATTCAAACTTCAGCAGAACATTAGTGAAAGTATGGCTATCTCCTAGAATCAACTGAATAATTGAAAATTAATTGTAAAGTCAGAATTCAGAGATATGATTTGTAGGAAATGGAGACAAAATGATGCCACAGAAACAATCTGGTTGAAGCCATTCCCTTTTGCTCTTCCCGCTGCCTGAGCACCGATCATGGTTCTGGAATTATGTGGGTATCAGGCACCGAAGCCTACCCCTAATGCCCTCATTCTCGGCCACCACTACTACCGGATGTCAGATGCTGTGGCTTTAGTAAGTGCAAGAACAGATTCTGGCAGTACTATAACAGGCATAGAGCAGCACATTGCCTGCTCTTTGAGTTACTCATTCCATACCCCAAGCCTGAGAAAGCCTTAATTTAATACTTACGTGAGAAAAAATCCCTTCTTCAATATTAGAGACACATAAATTAAAACAATGAAATATTGTTCAGACATCAGATTGAGTGTTTTAGTCAGGGTTCTCTAGAAATACAGAACCAACAAGAGAGATCTGTAAATATGAGAGTTATAAAGGTACTCACACAACCATGGGAAGGAAAGAGTCCAAAATCCTTAGGGTGGGCTGTGAAGATGGCAGCCCTGATGAAGGTTTCTGATGAACTCCAAAGGAGAGGCTCACTGGCTGAAGAAGCAGTGAAAAGTCTCTTTTCTTCCTTAAAAACCTTCAACTGATTGGATTATATCATTGTGGGAGGCAGTCTTTAATTGATTGCATCTATTGTTGATTACATCTGCAATCAACTGACTGATGGTTTAATACATCAGCCTTCTAGTTTATCAACCTACCATGAAATATCCTTGCAGCAACAGTCAGGCCAGTGCTTGCCTGACCAGACAACTGGGCATAATCACTTAGCCACGTTGACAGCAGGACCCAACAATCACATTGAGAAAAACAATGAAAGAGAATATCACCAAATTTATCAAATCTATGAAGAGAAAAAAATTCTCTTATAATAGAGTAAGGAATATATATTACCGTACTTATTTTAAGGACTATTTATCAGGATGCAACAAAGTTTAACTTAATTTTTCACCAATTAATTTTACTTCAAATAAAATCCTGTAAGTGTTCTCCTAGAAAAATGCATCTATAATTGAGCAAAGATATATGTATGGAAATATTAACTACACCTTTTATTGCAAAAGAAAGAGCAACATGGAAAAAAAAGGCTTGTCACATAGGAATGATTAAATAAATTTTACTTCATTCTCAATACGGAAAACAAGATGGCAGTAATATTAATTAACGTGGAAAATTCTTCATGATATTAAGAAATTAAACAAGATTTAGAATAAGATCTATTATATGTTCAGAGGAAGCTGTTCTTATGGACATCTATTTAACTGATTTTCTAGTTTAATAGAAACCTTCTCTCCCTCTTTATAACATCCCTATTGATGCTTAATCATGGTACTACTAGAGACTTTCCAGTTACTATACTGTGCAGTAACTCTGTGTACTTTTATTCCTAACATGTAAAAAATATATATGGTCAGTTTGATAAAATAATGTGCCCCAAGATATCCATATCCTAATCCCCAGAACCTATGAATATGCTATCTGACAGGCCAAAAAGACTTTACAGATGTAAGAAGGTAAGGTTATCATGGATTGTCTAGGTGGGCCCAATCTACTTTCAGAGTGTGAAAGTGAGAGAGACATAAGAATCCAAGCAAAGGTCAGAGATGAGAGAAAATACTACATTGTTAGCTTTAAAAATGCAAAAAAAAGCCTCTGGCAAGGAATGCAGTTAACCTCTGGAAGCTGCAAAATGCAAGAAATAGATTTTTGCTAGAACATACAGAAGGAACACAGCCTTGCCTTCACCTTGGTTTTAGCCTAGTATGACCCTTTTAGTTTCTGACCTCTAGATCTGTAAGATAATAAATCCATGTTGTTATAGGTCACTAAAACTATTGTATTGGGTTATTGCCGAGATAAGATACTACTAATCAATTTTATTGGTTCTTAAAAATGTTAATGTCAGTTTATCTCATAGCTTGTCATACTGCTTAATTAAATACTGCACAGACCCCAGAAATATACGTGCAAAAGAGTTTCAATTTCCATCCTATCAATGGATTTGATATAGGTAAAGGAAGGCAAACTTAATTGAATTAGGAATCGGCAGGACTACTATAAAAATAAGCAAAAATTATAACACTCTAGAAGGGTTCTGGCTTCAGAATGTTTAAAAATTAGCTTAAGCAGAAAATTATTGAGAAAAAACACACACAATTGTGGAGTCAACAGTTGAATGGAAAATGTATTTGGAGAACTTGACTTTAGAAAATTTTGAAGATAAGATTCTAGTTGGCAAATGTCTTAGTTCGCCAAGCCTGCTATAACAGATAGCACAAATTGGTTGAATTAAACAATGGGAATTCATTTTCTCATAATTTTGGAGACTAGAAATCCAGAATCAATGTGTTGGCAGGATGATGCTTTCTCTGAAGTCTGTGGCGATCAGCTGATGTCTTGCAGATATAAATCAGTCTCTGCTTCCATCATGTGGACACCTGTCTCTGTCTCTTTCTGTCTCCTATAGTTGTTATCAGGTGAGCTGACATGTGGTGCATCATGTGAACACAGGATCAGGTACAACAAGGACCCAAAAGAGCAGGGAGGGATACCATGGTGCCCGGTCCTCTAGGGAGGCCATCTGATTGGGCTGTATTGGAGCGCCACATGCCCTACTTCCCTTTGAAGATGAGGGACACAGGGGCACAAGTGATTGGGTTTTATATTGGGTTTTATATACTCCAGGAAGATGGGGCCCCACCAATGAGCAAAAAGCATTCATCAAGCAAGTCTTGCACCTTGGTTAAGATTTACTGTCACCCCCAGGCTTGTCTGTGGTCTCTTGCAAATCAGAAGCATACTGAATACCTATAAGCAAGCAAGCAACAGAGGAAAAGGAAAGAGATAGTCAAGGGTTGGGAAAGACCCATTGGGTGTGTCCATGACTTCTCTAGTAATTTTATTCAAATGTCCTCAGTTTATAAGGCCTCCAGTGATATTGGATTAAGGCCCACTTCCATTCCACTTAGCCTCACCTGAACTAATATACTCTTCACAGATACTACTTACAAGTGAGGTCACATTCACAGGCCCAGAGGTTAGGACTTGAACACATATTTGGGGGGCACATAACTGAATCCATAATAGCAGAGAGCTATGAAATGAAACTACTCTCTAAGGAAACTGAAAGATGAACTCATAGATAATGCATCTAAAATATCATTTATATTAGAAAATGCATACAGGACTCCAATCAATGTACTCATATTGAAAAAAAAATTGGGGGCTATATGCGAAAGGTTTCATAAATAAACATAAATAAATGATGACTAGAAACCATCAATATCAATTAATTATTAACTAGCAATTATATGTCCTCAATAGCTATTAACAGTCACAGTAATTAATGGATAACTAATAACAATTTAATAATGCATACATTGCAATAAATAATAAGTTAATAAGTAAATTGATGATTAGATTTAAATGAATTTAAATTTCTATGCCAGTGGAGGCTTGGTGACAAAGTTTCAGAATTGGAACATAATTGAAGTCTTAAAGTGTAGGTATTGAAGAGATTTATAGTAAGCAATTACTTCAACATCTGAGTATTATGAAAGGTCTACTGAGAATAAGGAAGGGATGGTAAGAGACAACAAACAACAAAAATAAGTAAATAATTCATTTTGGTAGACATGGATGAAAGCACTATGGGGATAAATGTAGAGTGAGAGGGTAGAAAATGACAAGAGACAGTTACAATTGAATGAAAAATGGGGCTTGGTGACCTTGAACACAAATTCCAGGAGTGTAATGGGGCAAAGACCAAATTAAAACAGTTTTAAGAAAGTTGGAGTGGGAAGTGGTGGCACAAACATTAAACAGCTACTTTGAGGTGTTTTGCTGTAAAGGAAAGCAGAGGAAGGGGTGGATAGAGGGGAAACAAGGTATGATACATTGTAGGGGCATAAACTATATGCTTTACACTATGGGATAATCCAGTAGTGAGATTAAATTTTATGACGTGGGAGAAATGGGTGAGTATTTCTGAAGAGATAAACTTAAGAGGCAAGAGTAGATGAGCTCTTGTGTGTGAGTAGAAGGACTGCATATATAGTTTGTGTAGAGTATATGGGCAGAATTTGCTAGGTGGAAGACAGGCAATATTTGGGGTTTTCAAAGTTTTCTTTTTGATTACTCTTCATAGCAGAGTAGAGGAAAATACCATCAACTAGGAGTGAGGATTAGAGAAGAAATGTAAGATGTTTTTAGGATAGAGTGCATGAACTAGGGAGAAATTTTATGACTCCTCTATTGAATTAAGAATACATTTGAAGCTTGTGGTAAGGACTTTAAAGTGACAATATTTACTATATGTGTGTGTGTTTCTCTTCAACCACATTGGATCAGCATGGTAGGAAAAAATGAGGTTTGATAACACCATCAGAAGAAGACTGATAAAAAAAGAAGAGAAAAAGGAAGGAAACAGATACCTGAAAATAGTCAAAGTTATGGGGTACCAAAATAAAAAGAGCAGAGATAAAATGTGGAGCGAATTGCCATTAGGTTCATTCTGGAACAGTCCCAGACGCAACAGAAACATTCAGCAAGTGACTGCTTAAAGCTTACATAGCACAGAGTGTTCAAAAGATCAAATGAAGAGATTCCCTCAAGGCCAGTCTCCTAGGAAGCCAAAAGCCTGGGTCAGGGTTGGTGGGTGGTGGCTCTGCTGGCCCCTCTTCTTCTTGGAGATGAGAGACATATCTGTGTTGCCCAAAGATGGGATATTTATATAACCCAGGAGGAAGGGTCCTGCCACTTGAAGTTCTTACCCTGATGAGCAACTCTAGCTTCTTTTTATTGGTTTCTGAGTTTAAGTAAGGTCAGACCACTGCTATAGATCTGGCATCACCCTGATTGCAGAATGGAAGCAAATGGAAACATCTGCACACAATAAAAAAGGAGGTGGGGTAGGCAAGAACTAAGAGTTTCCACTAAGCATGTCCTTAGCTTCCCCAGCAAAAGAGACGGAGACGAAGCAATCAATAGAGAATCATTGTAATGAGTGCTCAGTAAAGGTAAGATAGCAAGAATGGCAAGAAATGATTGGTCATTGGAAATCAATAAATTAATAATTCTATTTGAAACAGGTTGATGAGATTTGCATATTTTTCTATTTCTCTTTAATTTTAGATTAGTTTTTCTTAAAGCCCAGGAGCCTGCATTATTTACATTTGTATACATTATGTAACTAGTGCCCAGGTGACAGTTGTGCCAGCTGAGCCCCAATCCAGGTTCAGGGGGTCTCACTGCTAAAAACATTCAACCAAAGGAAAGAGCAGTAGGAATAAGTAGTAAACTTCATTAGAAAAAGAGGGAGTATGTTAAAGAGGGTAACATGGACATGCCCAAAGAAGGGACATGCACTAAGTGGATTTATATGAAGTCTTGTTGGTGGCGATTTCCATAGTAACCTTAGAGCACCAGGTACTTTTGTGTGTGTATAGGATCTCTTAGTGACCTTTAAACATTAGAGGCTTACAAGATTTGTATTAATTACAGACTTACAGGGTTAGCATTGCTTCAGGAAAAGATTACTATTGATGCTTGTGGCCATTTTATTACATATCCAAAATTTGTCTCTGGGCAGATGTTTGATTATCTTAACAACCCCAGGCTTTCTGTTATTAACTAAGAGCTTACTTTGGGCACAGGATTTTTCAAGCTTTTATGGTTTTTCAAAGTTTCATTGGTTTGGTGAGGTTTGGGGGCTTCGAGGGACATTTTTGTTCCATGAAGTTTGCAGCTCTGTATTAACTCTTTCAAAGCTGAATAGAAGACCAGGGCACAGCCTTGATGCCCCATTCTATCCTGCCTCAAGTACACAACTGATTTTGTTAAGGCTTCCAAGATTGTTAGGAAGTAGGACAAAAAATTGCCAATTACATGACAACAGGTCATGTCAGAATTATAAAACTAATAATTAGATTAAAGTAAATGATAAGTAGGAAAACTGGTAATCTATCAGCATTTTCTTTTGTTTACTCTTTGTATTTGTGAATGGATTAATTTTTTAAAAGCTGCAGAGTTGAGGCGATGTGACAGTGGCTCAGCACGCACAATTCTCGCCTGCCATGCTGGGAGACCTGGTTCGATTCCCAGTGCCTCCCAAACAAAAAAAAAAGCTGCAGAGCTGAAATACTGTATTCATTGTTTTGTGAGTCTCCTATCAAGCACTTTAGGGTTTTTTCTTTTTTTTACCATTTATTGAGCTTCATTGTGTTAGTACTGATATTTAAAATTTATTTTGAGGACTTTGCGTAAATATAAAACTTAAAATGCATTTTGATTAGTTTTGGGCTTTTATTTTTAAACACTTAACCGTATATCATAAACATAACTGATTTAATTAGGTCTGAGTTTTCTATGAGTAGATAGAACTTATAAATTAATGAAAGCAAATTAACCTTTCTCTACACATTTCATTCTACTAATAACACACTTTTATGAAAGAATTTTAATGAGAGTCAATGCTTCCAGTTTATGTAAATTTCTAAATTCTATTACATCTGTCTGAGGCCAATTTTGCTTGATATAATCTGATAAGCATAGTTCAAATTACATTTTAAAAATATCTAGAAATGTTAATGAAACGATATACAGTGTGAAAAAAAAGCCTCTTCAAATAAAGGAGAGACTCCACTATTTAGCTCTAATGAAGCATTTCGAAAATATCCAGGTGAATACTGATTGAGTTTCAAATTATAGCTCTTTTGCTTTAAGCTCTGAAGATAATTTTTCTTCCTTTTTTAGCTTAAAAAATTTGAAGCCACTGTCTCAGTGACCTCAAGAGGTAAATAGAAAAGAACCATTTTTTTGGAAGTGGATGAAAAAACACCCATAACTTTTAAACATAACAATAAATTTTGTTACTCCCTAAGAATTCAAGATGCTGCATTTTAAACAGTGACTTTCTGCTGTGCAGGTACATGACTCAATAAACTGGGAACAATTAATAATCTACCCTGTTACTCTGCATTTATTATTAAACAATTGTCTTCACTCTTCTCCTGCTGCTTCTCTTATTTTCTTTTATTAACTTTTGTGTTTCAAAAAGTTTTTATCCTTCTCCTGAGACAGGGTTCTCTCTAACGTGTTTCCTTTCTTTTCCTGCCTCTTTGCTCTTGGCACTGTCTAGTCATCCCTAATTGACAGACCTCTGGAAACCTGTAAAGGCTACTGGTCTCCAAACCCATCAAATTGTCATTCAACCTACCAGTGTCACAACTAATTCCAGAGAAGTTCTTCATTGCTGTTAGGTGAGCTGGAGAACATGTTCTCTTTCTGCAATATTTAAGCCTTTTATCCTGTAATTGGGTATATTTAATATACCCAAAATCTATTTTAACACAAAGAGCTTCAATGCAGATTTTTTAAAACAAAATTCACATTTTTAAAGATTGAACTAAATTGTAGAAAATTGATTTTCTTCACCAAAAGAACAGTGATATTTTCTGTATTGTTCCCAGATAAACCACAAGAAACTTATTTTGTAGTATTGCCATGTTTTGCTTATAAATCAAGATAAGGCAGTAGATATAGTCATGGAATAGAAGAAAACAGACAAATAGTCTATCTATCCATGGCCTCTGGTTCTGTCTTACGCACAAAACAGAAGTGTTCAACATGCTAAAAAGCATATGAAGGTGTAGGCTCAATAAAGGAATGTACACAGAAACAACCATATTTTAAAAGGACACTCAAACTTAATTTGTAACTTGTTCCTTTAGATTAACTTATAAGACAAAATCTGCACTGAAATCGTTGCTTAGCAAGCTCAGTTTCTCTCATTCATTATTTCTTTAACTGTCCAATACAAATTCTTAATGACACACCTCAAAGATCTACTAGTTAACGGTCAGTTGTGACTCTCATTTTGACATTTTACAAAATGCATTCCTTCCACACCTCCTCAAAGCTTATTTCTTCAAAGTACTGATAAACTGGACTGATAATTTGACAATTGAATCCACAGTGATGATTAATGTTATGTATAAAGTGACTTCACTAAAACAATTCCAGAGTACCACTAACAGAGATCATGCAGAAATGAAAGATGATACTTCTAATGCTATCTTCTGGAAGAACAGGTGGTCTTCAAAGCATGAGAGTTCAAACTCAGGCCCTTTAAATAGATAGATTATTAATGACTTAATGTATTCAATATGAGACCTATAGGCAAAGATAGTCAGTGATTAAGCAGTCTACATATACCCTCCAGCTTTTCTTCCAAATGCAAGAGAACACATTTTAAAAGTCTCTTAAATATTTTCAGTGGTTTCTGAATTACCTGTAGGAAGCTCTGACTTAGTTGTATGGGGTTTGATCATGTTTTATATTAAAATTTATGTTAAACAAAGCCAAGTTACTGGACCTTTGGTCTCTCAAAGTGTGCCTCAGGTGTACTTTGAGACAATTTCATCCATTTTCTTGGCGTTCATTCTCAACCTTCATCACAGGAAGAATACCTAAGACTTTCAACAAAGCAAAAACAGTAAGAAAAAACTTGATGTCAGGCAGATGTAGGGCTTCAGAAATGGGGGATGGAAGCTCTATATCTTTCCTTCTGTGCTTCCACTTGATTCTCCAACAATAAAGCTCAGCTGAGAGTGTGTCAGAATTGGGTAAGTCACTTCTGACCATGTCAGCATGGTGTTCCTCCAACATATTGAATGTGACCTGCCTCATGACAGAGATTACCAGAGATAAGCATATAAGAACTTTGAGGTGTTGTTCTGAGAATATATCTTAAGTTCCTGAACAATGTACTCCACTGTTACAACAGTTAGGGCTTCTTTATAGTAACTTGGAGGCTAACTGAGGTTCCTGGATAGCTTGCTGAGCTCTGCAGAATTTTCCAGGGAGTTTCATATGAATACCAAGTTTGGTTTCCCAAGTTGTGGCTTCCTCAAACACAAAATATTATGATAATGTTCAATATTTTCTATCACTTCATTTAGTGAATGCACCACTGCAGTCAAGCTGTTGGCTACAAAGATGACATCAGAGGTTTACCCTGGAGATTTTTCCCAAAGACTCTTGCAATCGATAGGACATCTTAAGAGCAACAGTGGTAACAATGAAATAAAAATCTGTTACTTCACTACAGAAAATAAATGCGCGGCCAGCCATACAGTTCTCCCATCTAATATTTGTGTCAGTAGATATACCATCTAGCCATAAAACAATGCTTGCAAGAATTTCACTGAAATTTCAAAAGCATCATGTCTGCCTGTCCATTGAGAATGACAAATTTACTTTGGTTCGTTACCCCTTTCTTCATTGTTCTGAAAAGGGACCAACTTTATATTGTCAAGTTCTAAAAGCAGTTGCTGTGATCGATGGAAAAAAAATAAGAAACTTCCTCATTCGTTCCCAAGGCAACAAGATACTTCCATAAAAGGCACTGGTTTTGCTAAAAACATATTTAAGGCATAGGAAGAGCAGAGTATGTACATAGCTTGGGGATATTTCTCTAGAAGTCTAGAAGCAATAGCTTTCATTTTGGAAGAAAATCCACTGAACACAATGCACACTATCTACAGCAATACTCCATGTTTAGTCCCCACTTCTCAGTTATTGTAGTGTGAAATTTCACAACCAAAATTTCTGCATCTCCTTCAGAAGGCAGGAAATCCACAAATTCTTCTCTCAAGTTAAGAGATTTAGCCACAAATCTCACCAACCCAGGCAGGTCCTCTTCCCTTGCTATGCCCACCATCAATGATAATGGGGAAAAGAGTGTGAGTCTCCCACTTCCCTGAGAGTTTATTCCAAAAAGCAGCTCTCACATATCTCTAGTGTCTGGTTCTGCTATGTTTTTCAACAGAACAGCCTGTTAACTGCTATTGTCTCAAAGCACTTTCTCATAACCTCTACACCAGAATTTACTCGACACTGCAGCAGTGCTTGAAAATTATCAGTAGTCAAGACACCTTCAGGAAATTCATCAGCTTCATGTCTATTCAAAGATATGCTTTGTTTTCCCATAAAAATCAAAATTTCATATAGAGATTTTAAGTATTCTTTGTTCTCCTTCTCTTCAAGCGTCACAGGTAAAATATCTTCAACCAGTTTTTCAACCCCTTTTTCTGTATTTAGGTTCTGAGCTTTGCTGCTGTTTGTTTCTTTTTGCTTGTTTGTTTTTTTTTGCATGGGCAGGCACTGGGAATTGAACCTGGGTCTCTGGCATGGCAGGTAAGACCTCTGCCTGCTGAGCCACCATGGCCTGCCTCTGTTGTTTGTTTCTTTATGTTTTTATTCCTGTTATAAAGTTTCCTCATTTTTTTTTTCTGTTGCAGTGTTCTGAATTCATCTTCACTCAGCTCTTTTATTCACTTTCTAAGTTTACTATGTGGATTGTTCAAATGACCCATAACATCAAATATTGTTGGTATAGAATTATCTGGAAGAACTTACAAAGACAGTTCTGCAAACCATAGAGGTCTCAAAGTGTTTGGCACTCCCTGTCGAGACCGGGGAGAAGAGCCAGCCCCTCAAGGTAGATTTTTAAAAAATGTTTCCTTAGCTTTGCCTGTTGATTGAAGTTAGGATATAATTAATAACAATCTGTTAGAAGAATAAGTACATTATTTGAGTAGTTGGTTTACTCTACAGTTCTTTATTACTCTCTTCTTTGATAGTTCTCAAGATTATAGAGCATGTCTAAGAATAAAAGAGAAACATGAATGCAAAAACTCTTTCCAGATAAACTTCATTGAATACAAAAATTCACAAATTGATGAATGAGATTGATTATTGTTCACTTTTCTCAATTTTGATTTATGCTAATTAAAATTTTGGATAGTCAGCAAAATTATTAATGAATTAATCGATTCAACTGGGCATTTGTTGTTTCTACGGTACCTTCAATAGATCAAAGAAAGCTAATGATCAGTGTTGGAAATACAGGTAATCCTTCGCAGCCAAATCACACCACTTGCAGAATTCTCCTGAACCAGTTATACACACAAGGGGAGACAAATTAGTTTTTTTAATTACAAAATTTTGTAACTTATGAGAAAGTTCCCTGATGGTGAATGTCAGATTTTTCAGAGAAATGTTTCTGCAGCATGAGGCTTAGGCTTGGAAGTTTAAATTATTTGAATCAAAGAATATTAATCTTGTTCCTTCTCTGTGCCAGATAGTGTTCCAGATTCTTGGGATTCAGCCAAGAATAGCACAAAAGTCCTAACTTTGGAGTCATTTTGTTTTAGTGGCAATGAGTCTTATTTTGTCCTCCAATCTAAGATAGAATCCATCTTTAAAATGAATTGTTGTTTATATAGGAGCAGACAGATTCAAGGACAAAGAATTAGAACTGGCTAGTTAGGTGGAGGATGGTCAGAGTAAATCATTGGCAAAGACCCTGCATTTCTTTCATACCCATGAAACAGAAATTTGTTTATTTGTTTGTTTGTTTTTATGTGCATGGTCCGGGAATCGAACCCAGGACTCCCGCGTGGAAGGTGAGCATTCTACCACTGAACCACCCATGCATCCAGAAAATTTAAATGATAAGATTTCATTCCCCATATTTTAATTAATGAGTTTAATATTCAAATTTTTCTCAAAACTGAAGTACTAGAAAAAAACATTCAAATGATATTTTTAATCATAAATATT
The DNA here is from genome assembly GCF_023851605.1 of Tamandua tetradactyla. Lineage (NCBI taxonomy): Eukaryota > Metazoa > Chordata > Mammalia > Pilosa > Myrmecophagidae > Tamandua > Tamandua tetradactyla. The sequence goes on from NC_135330.1 coordinate 151,351,599, forward strand.
AGCAGGATGGATTTGACCATATTTTAAAGATATTAATACAACAGACTAACAAAATCTTTAAAAATTGGACAAATTTTTATGAGTAGGTTGATGTCTCTGTATGTAAATAAGGCATATGACATTTTTAAATTATAACTTTGATGTGAGCTTGATTTTAATGTTTTCTAATTCATTTAATATAAAAGCTCAAGTTATTTAAATCAGTAGAAAACTTTCAACTAAAATTTTACTAGAGTATTTGTGAAATAGAAAAATATCTTGTCTCTTGATTATTTGGCAACCAAAGTAACAGAAAGAGAAGACTAAGTGCTAGAATAGTGTCTCATCTTCCTGGTTTCTAATATCTGAATTCTTCCTTTCTTTCCTACAGAGACCCCTGATAATCCCACCCAAACACCATTGTTTGTAAGCCCCTCTCCCATTCTTAGGGCAAATCTTAAAAATTGACATGCATATTTAAAGCAATTTAATTAGTCAGAAATTGTGAAACCTGTTCTGTACTACAGTCCATTAATTTGCAAGCCTTCTGACAACAAGAACAATGTATCTATTATTTATACTACACTCCCAACATCTATCATAGTTTGGCAATGATTTGATGAATGAATTTTCTCTTGTTTTGTGCCATTTCCTGCCATTCTCAAACTTTAAAGGAAGGGATAATAATATGGAAAGAGCAAGATTTGAAATGTTTACAGTTTTATTGTACTAGAAAATGGAATTTCTGGGTGAAAGCATGCCAGTGTCTCTCTATCACAATTCTCTCATTCTCTGTGCATTGTTGTTTGGAGTCTTTATTTCATGCATCATAAGCACAGACTTCTCACTTAGGATGTAATCTTCTGAGAAAAGGCCTTGGGTTGTATTTTGAACAATAATAGTCTTAAGAATTACTTAACTTTCCTACAATCAGACTTCTAAAATTTAAAATACTGGCTTCCAATCCTGCATGAGAATTATAAAAAAAAAAAGTGTATTTGCAGATTCTAAGGCCTCAATTGTCAAGATTTTGGTATGACATCTTTTAGGGTTTGAGAACCAGTTATGCATTTACATTTTGTGGAGACTAAACCTTACAAAATATGACAGGCCTGCATTAAGAAAAAGAATGCAAGCTTTCTAAAAGATATTTAGTTCCTCAAAAGGTGCTTATACAAGTGACAAACCATAAAGCTCAACCTCCATTATCTTCATGTTAAATCCAATTCTGTTAAAGAAAATATATTCCAAATAATTTCCCAGATGATTCAACAACACTAATGCTATTTTTCTTGCTTTGGTGCCTTAATCCTTTTAACTTCACATGGCAAAGATCACTATAGGAAGTATAAAGTTTGCATCTGTGCATACATATAGTTTGGACTTTGGAGGCAATATTGAAAAATCGTGATTTATGAATATAAACTCTGAGGTTTCACTCCATATTAAGAGTTAGATACTAAATATCCTAGTTTAAATAAATAGCCCCAAAAGCATTATCCTATGAAAAATAATTTATTTGGTAGGCCTATTACTTTATGCAAGAAATCAATATACTTATAAATATTTGAAAGCATGCTGTTTTAAAACCGGAATGTGCAAATATTTTATTGAGTGACAATTTAACTTAAACATCAAGACTTTTGAAGAAAATTCCAATAAAAGATTTCTAGCCATTTAATTAATATCTTTTTGCTGATAAAAAAAATGAAGAGAATTTTCTAAATATTAAAGAAATATTTTTGCATCAAAACTAAATTTTCTCCCCATTAACAGTTAAGACTTAGAAAACTTTGAACAAAAGTTTATTTTTAAGTAGTCATGTAATACTATCCATTAGTAATTATCGTTAAGTTTGTATTTCACATGTAAGTAAAAATTGTGCACACAAACTGTTATCTCTATTCCATACATCAACATTATGCACTTTATATCTGAAAAAAGATACAATTTCATTTTAAAACCCTAATTTATATTATAGGATTATAATTATATTATATTATATTATATTATAGGATTGATTTCAAGGAATTTTGCTCACATTTGAGCTCCATAGTTGTATTAGTTAGGGTTCTCTAGAGAAACAGAATCAACAGGGAACACTTGCAAATATAAAATTTATGAAAGTGTCTCACGTGACCGTAGGAATGCAGAGTCCAAAATCCACAGGGCAGGCTGCGAAGCCGATGACTCCAATGGATGGCCTGGATGAACTCCACAGGAGAGGCTCACCAGCCAAAGCAGGGATGGAACCTGTCTCCTCTGAGTCCTCCTTAAAAGGCTTCCCATAATTGCATTTAGCATCATTAATTGCAGAAGACACTCCCCTTTTGGCTGATTACAAATGGAATCAGCTGTGGATGTAGCTGACGTGATCATGACCTAATCCTATGAAATGTCCTCATTGCAACACACAGGCCAGTGCTTGCCCAATCAGATGAACGAGTACCACAACTTGGCCAAGTTGACACCTGTCCCTAACCATGACAGTCCACCCCTTGTCAACTTGGCACATATATATATATATCACCTTAGACCATACTTAATTTCCAAATGAAAACAAATAAGCACACATTTTTTCTTTTACCTGACAATACTCAACTGTCCTGCATATAACTGGAAACACATTAAATCTCTCCAGAATAGGGTGCAAATCCTTGGGCAACATTCATTCTTAAACTTGATATCTTATAACTTAAATAGTATAACACAAACAAAACAGCATTACAGTCCTCGTTTCTGTAACTGTTCACGTGGTCGAAGTTCATATTTATCACTGCCTTCTTCCACTACCCATTCCATGTTCCCTTTCCCCTCAGCAAGCACTTCAGCTGGCCATGGTTCTTTGCCTGGTGGGGTGACCTAAACCTTCATTCCTGAAGTCTCAGAGCCATTAGTGGTCCTGCCTGGACTGTGTTGTTGCAGTTTTCCATTGATTTTAATCACAGGGCATGGTAGTACTAATAGACGCCCCAGAGGATCTCCTATATTCCAAGAAAACTCTTCTTTACCTCCATTATGTAGTTGCAGTCCTACTTCCTTCTGATAGTCAGGGTGAATTACCCCAGACAATAATGTAATCCCCTCTTGGTGTGTTGATCCAGAGGCATAAGTAGCCCAAAGTGGCCAGGTGGCAATCTTAACTTCCAGTTCAGTGGTATCACTGTTGTTTCTCCTGGAGAAAGCACACCCCATTTTGGAACTAAAACCTGTAGACCAGCAGAACTCAGGGTAGCAGGGACAGGAAGCAAACATTTTCCTAGTGGATCACTGGGAGTAATAGTGAGTGGCACCACACCCATTTCCACCCCTTGGTTCCTGGACCCATGGATCCTGGCTATGGGAGAAACAGCACCATACAGGGGACGCTGATTCAGAGCATACACAGCTTCCTGGCGAACTTTACCCCAGCCTTTCAAGTTTTTGCCACCTAGTTGGCACCATAATTGAGTTTTCAAAAGGCCATTCCACCGTTCTATCAATCCAGATGCTTCTGGATGATGGGGAACATGGTAAGACCAGAGAATTCCATGAGCATGTGCCCATTCCTGCACTTCATTTGCTGTGAAGTGTGTTCCTTGATCCGAAGCAATGCTATGTGGAATACCATGACGATGGATAAGGCATTCTGTAAGCCCACGGATAGTAGTTTTGGCAGAAGCATTGCGTGCAGGGAAAACGAAACCATATCCAGAGTATGCGTCTATTCCAGTTAGAACAAATCGCTGCCCCTTCCATGAAGGGAGTGGTCCAATGTAATCAACCTGCCACCATGTAGCTGGCTGGTCACCTCGGGGAATGGTGCCATATCGGGGGCTAAGTGTGGGTCTCTGCTGCTGGCAGATTGGGCAATCAGCAGTGGCTGTAGCCAGGTCAGCCTTGGTGAGTGGAAGTCCATGTTGCCGAGCTCATGCATAACCTCCATCCCTACCACCAGGACCACTTTGTTCATGAGCCCATTGGGCAATAACAGGAGTTGCTGGGGAAAGAGGCTGACTGGTATCCATAGAATGGGTCATCTTATCCACTTGATTATTAAAATCTTCCTCTGCTGAAGTCACCCTCTGGTGTGCATTCACATGGGACACAAATATCTTCATGTTTTTAGGCCACTCAGAAAGGTCTATCCACATACTTCTTCCTCAGACCTCTTTGTCACCAATTTTCTAATTGTGGTCTTTCCAAGTCCCTGACCATCCAGCCAAACCATTAGCAACAGCCCATGAGTCAGTATACAAACGCACCTCTGGCCAGTTTTCCTTCCAAGCAAAATGAACAACCAGGTGCACTGCTCGAAGTTCTGCCCACTGGGAGGATTTCCCCTCACCACTGTCCTTCAAGGACACCCCAGAAAGGGTTTGTAATGCTGCAGCTGTCCACTTTCGGGTGGTACCTTCATATCGTGATGAACCATCTGTAAACCAGGCCTGAGTTTTCTCTTTCTCAGTCAATTCACTGTAAGGAATTCCCCAAGAATTCCTTTGAATTCGCCCAACTTTATGGCTTGGTGGGTCAGACAACACCCAACTCATGATAGGCAACTCAGGTCTCATGGTAACTTGGTGGCCCATGGTTAAGTGTTCAGTCTCTACTAAGGCCCAGTAGCAGGCCAAAAGCTGTTTCTCAAAAGGAGAGTAGTTATCTGCAGCAGATGGTAAGGCTTTGCTCCAAAATCCTAAGGTTCTACGTTGTGATTCTCCTATAGGGGCCTGCCAAGGGCTCCAGACAGCATCTCTATTTGCCACTGACACTTCCAGGACCATTGGATCTGCTGGATCATATGGCCCAAGTGGCAGAGCAGCTTGCACAGCAGCCTGGACGTGTCGCAGAGCCTCCTCTTGTTCAGGTCCCCACTCAAAATTAGCAGCTTTTCTGGTCACTTGATAAATGGGCCGGAATAGCACACCCAAATGAGGAATATGTTGTCGCCAAAATCCAAAAAGACCAACTAGGCGTTGTGCCTCTTTTTTGGTTGTGGGAGGGGCCAGATGCAGCAATTTATCCTTCACCTTAGAAGATATTTCAACATGCCTCACACCACTGGACACCTAGAAATTTTACTGAGGTGGAAGTCCCCTGTATTTTTGTTGGATTTATCTCCCATCCTCTGACACGCAAATGCCTTACCAGTAAATCTAGAGTAGTTGCTACTTCTTGCTCACTAGGTCCAATCAACATGATATCATCAATATAATGGACCAGTGTGATGTCTTGTGGGAGGGAGAAACGATCAAGTTCTCTGCGAACAAGATTATGACATAGGGCTGGAGAGTTGATATACCCCTGAGGTAGGACAGTGAAAGTATATTGCTGACCTTGCCACCTGAAAGCAAACTGTTTCTGGTGGTCCTTACTAATAGCTATTGAGAAAAAAGTATTTGCCAGATCAATAGCTCCACACCAGGTACCAGGGGATGTATTGATTTGCTCAAGTAATGATACTACATCTGGAACAGCAGCTGCAATTGGAGTTACCACCTGGTTGAGTTTACGATAATCCACTGTCATTCTCCAAGACCCATCTGTTTACTGCACAGTCCAAACAGGAGAGTTGAACGGGGATGTGGTGGGAATCACCACCCCTGCATCTTTCAAGTCCTTAAGAGTGGCAGTAATCTCTGCAATCCCTCCAGGAATACGGTATTGCTTTTGATTTACTATTTTGCTTGGTAGGGGCAGTTCTAGTGGCTTCCACTTGGCCTTTCCCACCATAATAGCCCTCACTGCACGAGTTAGAGAACCAACGTGGGGATTCTGCCAGTTGCTCAGTATGTCTATGCCAATTATACATTCTGGAACTGGGGAAATAACTACAGGATGGGTCCAGGGGCCCACTGGACCCACTGTGAGATGGACCTGAACTAAAACTCCATTGATCACCTGGCCTCCATAAGCCCCCACTCTGATTGGTGGTCCAGAGTGACGTTTTGGGTCCCCTGGAATTAATGTCACTTCTTAACCAGTGTCTAATAATCCCTGAAATATCTGATCATTTCCTTTTCCCCAATGCACAGTTACCCTGGTAAAAGGCCGTCGGGCTCCTTGGGGAAGACTTAGAGGAAGGTTAACAGTATAAATTTGTGGCAGTGTAACAGGTTTCTCCCCCATAGGGACCTGGCCTCCCCTTCATTCAAGGGGCTCAGGGTCTGTAAACTGTTTCAAGTCTGGCAATTGATTAAAGGGCCGTGACTCTGTGTTTTTGCAATTCAGGTTAGAATTCTGTTCCCTTGACCTAGAACTCTTTTGTTTATACAGCTCCAACAAGGATTTAGTAGACTGCCCTTCTATTTTATTTCTAGGCACCCCATGATTTACTAGCCAATGCCACAAATCTCTGCGTGTCATATAATTTTGATGCCTCCTTTGAGTTTGTTGTCTATTATAATACCCACGTCTACCCTGTCTTTGGTGATTAAGTGCTGCCACCTGGCTTCTGCCAACTCGGGATCCTGTCATCCCCATTGTGTTTAAGGATTCCAGCTCAGTGACAGCAGTTCCTACAGTAATATCTGACCTACAGAGAAGTGCAACCACAGAGCTCTTGAGGGATGATGGTGCTAGTCTCACAAACTTATTTCTCACTGTTCTGGTAAAAGGTGCATCCTCTGGACATTCCTGGGGTGTAAGAGCAGGCTTTGCATGATAAATCCACTCTAACATCCCAATCTCTCTAAGCCTCTGGATCCCCTCATCTACATTATACCAGGGCAGTTCTGGCATTTCAACCTCAGGTAATGTTGGCCACCTTTTGATCCATGTTTCAACCAACCACCCAAACAAGCTGTTAACACCTTTTCTAACTGCTCTAGCTATAACACTGAATGTAGAATCTCTGCTTAGTGGGCCCATATCAATAATTTCAGCCTGATCCAGCCTTATATTCCTCCCACCATTACCCCACACTCTTAAAATCCATTGCCACACATATTCCCCTGATTTCTGTCTATATAAATTGGAAAACTCACACAGTTCTTTTGGAGTATAATGTACCTCCTCATGTGTGATACTTTGTACCTCACCTTTAGGGGCCTGTTGGGACTTTAGTCTAGTTATACGTCTAGAAGAAATGAGGGGTGGTGGGGGTGGGTCATGAAAAGAATTAGAAATATCTTCCAAGCCATTTGCTTCAGGGCTTTCATTTGCAGTTTCATCTGGTAAAACAGGATTAATAACTCTAGGGCTAATCCCTTCAGGAGGAGGTTGGGTGGCCAATTCCTCAGGGCAGGCTGGAGGTGGGGCAGCTATGTCCTCAGGGCAGACTATTGCAGGGTTATCTAAAGAAGGCTCAGCATGGTCTAGGGTTTCAACCTCACCCCCAACATCATTATCAATCCATATGTCACCATCCCATTTTTCAGGGTCCCACTCCTTTCCAATCAATGCCCTCACTTTAATGGCAGACACCATACAAGACTGAGATTTCAGTTTACGTTGTAAAGTTGCTACTCTAACAATAAGATTCTGAGTCTGATTTTCAGAGATCTCAAGTCTACGGCTACAGGAAATAAAATTTTCCTTCAGGATACTCATAGAAACCTCTACACCTTTCAGACGGCACTTAAGCTTCTTGTTTGAAGCCTTAAGCCCATCCCTTTCACCCTTTAATGTAGACAGTGTATCTAACAACAACCAACCAACATCTATATAACTCTTATTTCTACAAAACTCTGTAAAGGTGTCAAAAACATTATCCCCCAGAGTCTGGCTTCATACAAGCGACACATTAGGAGAATCAAATGATGATATTTTGACTATCTCCTTTGCCAACTCAGTCCATGGATTGGGAGTGTCATTCTGATTATGGGAATCAGAGTCCTTAGTGTCTCTGAGCCCAGTCAGAGTAGAAAACCATTCATAAAAACCCATTTTTAAGATTCTGTTCCTTAAGAACCACTCCTGGTACCAAGATGTATTAGTTAGGGTTCTCTAGAGAAACAGAATCAACAGGGAACACTTGCAAGTATAAAATTTATGGAAGTGTCTCATGTGACCTTAGGAATGCAGAGTCCAAAATCCACAGGGCAGGCTGCGAAGCTGATGACTCCAATGGATGGCCTGGATGAACTCCACAGGAGAGGCTCACCAGCCAAAGCAGGAATGCAACCTGTCTCCTCTGAGTCCTCCTTAAAAGGCTTCCCATGATTGCATTTAGCATCACTAATTGCAGAAGACACTCCCCTTTGGCTGATTACAAATGGAATCAGCTGTGGATGTAGCTGACGTGATCATGACCTAATCCTATGAAATGTCCTCATTGCAACAGACAGGCCAGCGCTTGCCCAATCAGATGAACAGGTACCACAACTTGGCCAAGTTGACACCTGTCCCTAACCATGACAAAAGTGCAGTGTGATTCATATTTCTCTGAGTAGTTAAGAATCTAACTTGCTTAATCAAAAATAATGCTTAAAATAGCCTCCAATGTGCAATGGATATGTTGATGGCCTGTCTTCAATATGTAGCATCATAACAGGGAAAATTGATATTTTAATAACCAGCCTCCCAACAGATGATTGATTCTTACCTTAAATTTTGTCTGCTACCATTATTTTTCTGTCCAACTTCTGATTTTATAGAAATATTTGATTACATCTTTTATTTATCATTGCCCTCCACAGTGGTTTTCCACTTGATCTATTATCATATGGCTTCAGTCACTGGACAAATAAATTCTTTAAGTTGTAAGTAATAAAAAAAATGTGGCAGAGTTCCATGCTCCAGATTTGTGTATATGAAATATTAAATATGGTTCATAACTTAGTAGATACTGAAATTAGTTTGAGTTTTTCCATAAGAAATGACATATATTTTACAGAAGTGATATGTTATGGTATATAACACATGATAACATAGGATATCTGATACATTCTAAGAACAAAAGTAGACTTCCATAAACTATAATTTTTTTATTAAAAAAAAAAAAATGAACCTCTGGGAAACTTCTGCTCCAGATTAGAGCATGTAGTCACACTTCTCCCTGCTCCCCTTGGAAAAGCACAATTCTAAACTCTGGAAATGGTTTAAGAGACCACCAAAAAAGAACTCTGAAAGGTAATGACAAAAAGAAGAGCTGGTTTGGGATCCCACGCTGGAGGGAAAGCACTGCAGTATGATGTCTAAATTTCCTCCCTTCTTCTGTCCTACTGAGAGACACTTCTGCCTCTTTGAGAAGGCCTAGCTGGGACCAATGGGAGCCCTGGCAGCCCCGTGTAAATCAAACAAACCATTCTGAAGTCTCTAAAATTAGATACCATTGGAACTGCAGACCACAAAAAAAAGGCCAACATGTTAAATCTAAACAGGATAACTGTCTGCTAAAATAAAAGATTTAAATCACGATTTCAAAGTTGAAAAGTTACCCTCAAGGTTATTCTTATTCATTATATAGATATCCTCTTTTTAGTTTATGATGTATTGGAGAGGCTAGAGGGAAGTACCTGAAACTGTAAAGCTGCGTTCCAGTAGCCTTGTTTCTTAAAGATGATTGTATAGTGATGTATCTTTTACAGTGTGAACATGATTGTGAAAACCTCATGTCTGGTGCTCCTTTTATCTAGGGTATGGATACATAAGTAAAGAATATGTGTAAAAAAGTAAACAAATAATGGAGGAAAAAAGGTTTAAATAAATTGGGTAGATGGAAATACTTGTGGTCCAAGAGAGGGAGGGGTAAGGGGTATAGTATGTATGAGTTTTTCTTTTTTATTTCTTTTTCTGGAGTGATGCAAATGTTCAAAAAATGAACATGGTGATGAATACACACAAATATGTGATGATATTGTGAGCCATTGATTGTACACCATGTACGGAAACATTTTAATGTTAAGAATGTATGTTTGATGTTAAGTTTTATCAATATATATATTTTTTAAATCAGACCCAGTATAACCTAAAATAGTAAAGTGTCCATGATAGAATAAAAAGTCACCCGGCAATATTGATCCAGAAAATTTCAACATGAATGGAAAAGACAATTAATTGACACAAACATTGAAATGTTATAATTATTGGATGAGTGATTTAAATTAGATATAATAAAAATACTTCTACAGCACACTGTAAATTCCCTGGGTACAAATGAAAGTTATAAAATAATTAGAAGTTATAAAGCAGGAACCAAATTGGAAGAGTAAAACCAAAAATAAAATAAAAGGTCAAAAATTTTTGTTGGATGTGTTCAATAGTAGAGTGGAAATGAAAGTATGTAGAATCCAGGAACTTGAAGAGAATGCAATAGAATTAATTTACTCTGAACACACATCTGGACCTGGGAGACAATAATAAGAGATGCAAAATTCATTTCATCAGAGTTTCAGCAGGAGAGGAGATAGAAAGTAGAGCTGAAAAAGTACTTGAGAAAACTCCCCAAATTTAGTGAAAGACACAAACATGCAGTGCAGTGCCATGTAGCTGAGCAAAACCCACACAGGAGAAACCCAAAGAAATTCAAAACAGGACTACTTTCTTAAATTAAAGACAAAGAAAACTCCTTGAAAGCAGTCAGAGAGAAATGACATCTTATCTACTGAGGAAACCATTTTGAATGAAAGCAGATGTCTCATATGAAATAAATGATGTAGCCAAAAAAAAAAAAAAAGAGAGAGCATACTTTTTTTTTTTTTTTACATGGATAGGCACCGGGAACCGAATCGAGTCTCAGGCATGGCAGGAGAGAACTCTGCCTCTGAGCCACACCATCACACTGCTTGAGAGCATAACATTTTGTATTGACAGACAAGGTCTTCAATAGTGCATTAGAGAAACTATTATTCTGGAATGAATATGATATAAAGATGTTCTCTAATAAATGAAAATTCAAACAATTTGTTGTTTCCAGACCTACCCATAAAAAGTGGCTAAAGAAAGTCCTCTAAACAGAGAGGAAATGGTAAAAGAAAGAACTTTGGAACAAATAAAGGAAGAGAGAACAAAGGAAAGATAATAGGGTATTCCATTAGATTATCCTTTTCTTCCAGAGTTTTATAAAGCATAGTTGATGATTAAATTAGAAGCTACCATACGGGACTTAAGACAATGGCATTTAAAAGAGAAAAATAAAGATGATTTAAATGGAAATGAAGTTTCAATTCTTTGTGGAAAATGATAAAATATCGATACTGTTATGTGATACATATATCATTTAATAATCAGAGAACCACTTTAAAAATATACAGAGATAGCTCTACACCACTATAAATAAATGAAGACAGATTTTTTTTTTGAAATGCAACCTACTGAAAGGCAAGAAACAGAGGAATGAGAATTAGAGGAAACAAATAGGAACAAATAATAAAATGACAGATTTAAGTACATACATATCAGTAATTATTTTAAATGTAAAGTTTATGTATATATCAATATAAAGACAGGGATTTGCAGGGTTGACAAAAAACCCATAACTCAAATAAATGGTACCAATAGGAAGCTCAACTCAAATTCAGTGACATAGGTGTATTGAAAATATTAATAAAAAAATTAAAAGCTGGAGTGACAATATTAATATCTGATGTAATAGATTTCAGAACAAAGAATATCAGTAGATATAAAGAGGATTGTTTACAAAATAATCTAAGGGCTAATGGTCCAGGAGGACATAATAATCTTAAATATGTACCCACTAAACAATAGACCTATATATTCACGAAGAAAAAATGGACTTAGATGAATAGAAAAATCCACAATTTTTATTAGAGATTGCAGCATCACCCTCTCAGGAAGTAACAGAATTATTAGGCAGAAAATCAGCAAGGACAAAGGATATGTGTAAAACACTCATCTAGGAGGATCTAATTGACACATATAGAAAACACCACTCATCAACAGTAAAATACAATTTTTTCAAATGTTTATGGAACATTCATCAAGAAAGAGCATATAATGGGCCATAAAACAAACCTCAGAAAATTTGAAAGAATTTAAAAATTACAGCATATGTTTTCTGACCTTAATGGAATCAAATTAGAAATCAATACTGGAAAGACAATAGGGGAAACTCTTAAAATGTTTAAATTAACACAATTCTAAATAATCCTTGAGCCAAGGAGGATATCTAAAAAAGTTAGAAATATAATTCATAGAACTGAATGAAAATGAAAGCAAACATCAAAATACGTGTAATGCAGCTATTACAGTATTAAGAGAATCATTTCAAGCACTAAATGGTAATATTAGAAATTGGGAAGGGCCTCAAATCAATAACCCAATTTACAATGCCAAGAAAATAAGAAGAATAGAAGCAACATAGGCCCAAAGCAAGCAAAATGAAAATAAAAATAATAATAAAAATAAAATAAATGATATTTAAAAATTAAAACAGTGATAGCAATTCAGAAAATCAATGGAAAATTCTATACTTTTAAAAAATCAATAAAATCAATAACCCCTAGCGTATCTGAGAAATATAAATGGAGAAAAGAAACAAATCATCAATAGTGAGAATAAAATAGGGGATATCAGTCCAGATTCTACTAGCAAAAAAAATCTATTAATGAAACAAAAGGAATTTTCAACTCTGATGTGTACAGCCTAGAAGTTGTTAGCACATCCTTACAACAAGAAAAAAGAGAACAAATAGAAAAATCAATAATTTTTCTTGCATCCAACAGAGAACTGAAGTCACAAGGCAAATTGCTACTCCTAAATAAGAGTGGCAGGAGAATCTCAGTGTCTAGAAGCTATACTTCCTCCAGGGTCAACAGTGGTCTGGTGCTGGCTTCCTTCAATCCTTGACATTCCTCAGCTCGTCTCTCTGCCTCATCTCATGGCAATGTCCTCTCCTTTCTCTTTGGGTTCCCACTGACTTCCTGCTCCTCCCTATGGCTTTCATTTTATAAGGCCTCCAGAAATCCAGATTAAGGCCCACCCTGACTTATTTCATTACAGTTTAATGAGAAATAACATCATCAAAACCTCTCTTTACAATGGGTTTACATTCAAAGGAGTGTTGATTAAAATTAAGAACATGGCATGGCTAAATTGAGGTAGATACTTCAATCTACTACATTAAGAAAGGAAGAGAAACAGAAAAGGAATAAATGGTGGGAAAATATTTTGTCTTATTATCTAAACTTAAAAAAAACCTCTGTTCAAATTTAAAATCATTATAATGTATCTGGTGACTATAACATGTGGATAAATGAAATGAATGACAGTAATGCTATGAGGGATGTGTTGGATGACTTGGAATTCTCTCTTATAGGTAATCTGTACTACATGTGATATGATATAACATTTAAAGGTGGACTTCGATTTGTTTAAAATGAATTTTGGAAACTAGAGGAATCACTATTTTTTAAAAAGAGGTTTAATGGATATGCTAATTGACATTTATAGGAAAGACCATCCAACAAAAGCGGAATACACATCTTTCTAAAGATCACGTGGTATACTCATCAAATTAAACCACATTGTAGACCATAAACCCACTTAGAAGGGGAAGAAAAGTTGAAATCATACAAAATATGTTCTTAAATCACAACTGACTTAAACTAGAAATCATCAACAGAAAGAGAGCTGGAAAATCACTGATTTTTTTTTTTTAATGAAGCATCAAACTTCTAAATAAAACATGGATGAAAAAAGGAGTTAAAATATTTTGATCTAAATGAAAATGTATGTATAATCTAAATGTATGTATGAGAAAAAGAAGATGCAAAATCAATAATTTAAGATTCCACATTAAGAAACCCCAAAAAGGAGAATAATCTAAGCCTAAACAAAAAGAAAGATTACAAAATTAGAGAATAATCAATTAAATTGAAATCAGTGAAATAATGGAGAATATTAAGGAAACTAAAAACTGTATCATTGTAAAGATTAGTAAAATCCATTGATCTCTGTTTTTTAGGGCCCTGTTCTAGTTTGCTAGCTGCTGGAATGCAACACACCAGAGACGGATTGGCTTTTAATAAAAGGAGATTTATTTTGTTGGTTCTTCAGAGGAAAGGCAGCTAACTTTCCACTGAGGCTCTTTTCTTACGTGGAAGGCACAGGATGGTCTCTGCTGGTCTTCTCTCCAGGCCGCTGGGTTCCAACAACTTTCCCTGGGGTGACTTCTTTCTGCATCTCCAAAGGCCTGGGCTGAGCTGCAAGTGCTGAGATGAGGAATGCTGAGCTGCTAGGCTGTGCTACATTGCGTTCTCTCATTTAAGCACAAGCCAATTAAGTTAAACGTCACTCATTGCAGCAGACACTCCTCCTAGCTGACTGCAGATGTAATTGGCAACAGATGAGGTTCACGTACCGTTGGCTTATGTCCGCAGCAGCAAGATTAGGTATCCTCACCTGGCCAAGTTGACAACCGAGTCTAACTAACACAGGCCCCTATGATTACATGGAGCACACTTGGATGATCTAGAAATATCTCCCTATACTGAGATTCTTAACTTGATCACCTCTGCAAACCCCTTTCACCGTGTATGGAAACATATTCACAGGTTCTGGAGATTAGGACATGTACACATCTGAAGGGCATTAATCTATCTATCACGAGTGATAGGTCATGTTGATAGCAAATACCCTTGAGGCAATATGATGAGAATGGCACTTGTCCACAGTAATCTTCTCCTGAAAAGCTCATGGCCTGGTCTAATCATGAGAAAAAAATCAGGAGAAGACTTAATGATGGACATTTTTCAAAATACCTATCTAGTACTCCTCAAAACTTTCAGTGTCATCAAAGACAAAGGATGTCTGATCATCTGTACAGACCAGGGGATACTAAAAAGATGTGATGACCAAATATGCTCTCGTTTACTGGATAGACTCCTAGAAAAAGAAATGGATATTAGGTCAAAACTAACTAAATTTTATTAATGTAGAAACTTTAATAATGATGTGTTAAGTTTGGTTCATTATTTCTGACAAATATACCATAATAATGTAAGATGTTAATAATAGGAGAAATTGAGTGAGGAGTATGTAGGAGCACTTTAACTTACAATTTTTCTGCACATGTAAAACTGTTATAAAATAAAATTTATTTTAAAAGAGACAAGAGAATACTATGAACAGCATGTTATAAATGAAAGAAATCTAAATAAATGGACCAATCTTTGAAAACAAACAAAACGCACACATAAATTACCAAAACTCATGGAAGATTAAATTAACAATCTGTATAATCCTATAACCCTAAAAAATATAATAACCTGCAACTTAAAACTCTTGCAAAAGAAATATCCAGACCCTCTATGGTTACACTGAAGAAATGATTAGTCATTTAAAGAAAAATTAAAGCAAATTTAACACAATCTCTTCTAGAAAATAGAGGAGTGTAATACACCTTTTTTTTTTTTTTATTAACGGAAAGAAAAAAAAAAGAAATTAACACAACATTTAGAAATCATACCATTCTACATATGCACTCAGTAATTCTTAACATCATCACATAGATGCATGATCATTGTTTCTTAGTATATATGCATCAGTTTAGAGGAACTAGCAAGACAACAGAAAAAAATATAAAATGTTAATATAAAGAAAAGAAATAAAAGTAGTAGTAATAGTAAAAAACAACAACAAACAAACCAACAAGCAAACAAAAACAAAAAAAACCCTATAGCTCAGATGCAGCTTCATTCAGTATTTTAACATGATTACTTTACAATTAGGTATTATTGTGCTGTCCATTTTTGAGTTTTTGTATCTAGTCCTGTTGCACAGTCTGTATCCCTTCAGGTTCAATTACCCATTGTCTTACCCTGTTTCTAACTCCTGCTGAACTCTGTTACCAATGGCATATTTCAAGTTTATTCTCGAATGTCCGTTCACATCAGTGGGACCATACAGTATTTGTCCTTTAGTTTTTGGCTGGATTCACTCAGCATAATATTCTCTAGGTCCATCCATGTTATTACATGGTTCATAAGTTTATCTTGTCTTAAAGCTGCATAATATTCCATCGTATGTATATACCACAGTTTGTTTAGCCACTCTTCTGTTGATGGAGATTTTGGCTGTTTCCATCTCTTTGCAATTGTAAATAACGCTGCTATAAACATTGGTGTGCAAATGTCCGTTTGTGTCTTTGCCCTTAAGTCCTTTGAGTAGATACCTAGCAATGGTATTGCTGGGTCGTATGGCAATTCTATATTCAGCTTTTTGAGGAACCGCCAAACTGCCTTCCACAGTGGTTGCACCCTTTGACATTCCCACCAACAGTGGATTAGTGTGCCTCTTTCTCCGCATCCTCTCCAGCACTTGTCATTTTCTGTTTTGTTGATAATGGCCATTCTGGTGGGTGTGAGATGATATTTCATTGTGGTTTTGATTTGCATTTCTCTAATGGCCAGGGACATTGAGCATCTCTTCATGTGCCTCTTGGCCATCCGTATTTCTTCTTCTGGTAGGTGTCTGTTTAAGTCTTTTTCCCATTTTGTAATTGGGTTGGCTGTCTTTTTGTTGTTGAGTTGAATAATCTCTTTATAAATTCTGGATACTAGACCTTTATCTGATATGTCGTTTCCAAATATTGTCTCCCATTGTGTAGGCTGTCTTTCTACTTTCTTGATGAAGTTCTCTGATGCACAAAAGTGTTTAATTTTGAGGAGCTCCCATTTATTTATTTCCTTCTTCAGTGTTCTTGCTTTAGGTTTAAGGTCCATAAAACCACCTCCAGTTGTAAGGTCCATAAGATATCTCCCAACATTTTCCTCTAACTGTTTTATGGTCTTAGACCTAATGTTTTTAGATCTTTGATCCATTTTGAGTTAATTTTTGTATAGGGTGTGAGAGATGGGTCTTCTTTCATTCTTTTGCATATGGATATCCAGTTCTCTAGGCACCATTTATTGAAGAGACTGTTCTGTCCCAGGTGAGTTGGCTTGACTGCCTTATCAAAGATCAGATGTCCATAGATGAGAGGGTCTATATCTGAGCACTCTATTCGATTCCATTGGTCGATATATCTATCTTTATGCCAATACCATGCTGTTTTGACCACTGTGGCTTCATAATATGCCTTAAAGTCAGGCAGCGCGAGACCTCCAGCTTCGTTTTTTTTCCTCAAGATGCTTTTAGCAATTCGGGGTACCCTGCCCTTCCAGATAAATTTGCTTATTGGTTTTTCTATTTCTGAAAAATAAGTTGTTGGGATTTTGATTGGTATTGCATTGAATCTGTAAATCAATTTAGGTAGGATTGACATCTTAACTATATTTAGTCTTCCAATCCATGAACACGGTATGCCCTTCCATCTATTTAGGTCTTCTGTGATTTCTTTTAACAGTTTTTTGTAGTTTTCTTTATATAGGTTTTTTGTCTCTTTGGTTAAATTTATTCCTAGGTATTTTATTCTTTTAGTTGCGATTGTAAATGGGATTCGTTTCTTGATTTCCGCCTCAGCTTGTTCATTACTAGTGTATAGAAAAGCTACAGATTTTTGAATGTTGATCTTGTAGCCTGCTACTTTGCTCTACTCATTTATAAGCTCTAGTAGTTTTGTTGTGGATTTTTCTGGGTTTTCGACGTATAGTATCATATCGTCTGCAAACAGTGATAGTTTTACTTCTTCCTTTCCAATTTTGATGGCTTGTATTTCTTTTTCTTGCCTAATTGCTCTGGCTAGAACTTCCAACACAATGTTGAATAATAGTGGTGATAGTGGACATCCTTGTCTTGTTCCTGATCTTAGGGGGAAAGTTTTCAATTTTTCCCCATTGAGGATGATATTAGCTGTGGGTTTTTCATATATTCCCTCTATCATTTTAAGGAAGTTCCCTTGTATTCCTATCTTTTGAAGTGTTTTCAGCAGGAAAGGATGTTGAATCTTGTCAAATGCCTTCTCTGCATCAATTGAGATGATCATGTGATTTTTCTGCTTTGATTTGTTGATATGGTGTATTACATTAATTGATTTTCTTATGTTGAACCATCCTTGCATACCTGGGATGAATCCTACTTGGTCATGATGTATAATTCTTTTAATGTGTTGTTGGATATGATTTGCTAGAATTTTATTGAGGATTTTTGCATCTGTATTCATTAGAGAGATTGTTCTGTAGTTTTCTTTTTTTGTAATATCTTTGCCTGGTTTTGGTATGAGGGTGATGTTGGCTTCATAGAATGAATTAGATAGTTTTCCCTCCACTTCGCTTATGTTGAAGAGTTTGAGAAGAGTAGGTACTAATTCTTTCTGGAATGTTTGATAGAATTCACATGTGAAGCCGTCTGGTCCTGGAGTTTTCTTTTTAGGGAGCTTTTGAATAACTAATTCAATCTCTTTACTTGTGATTGGTTTGTTGAGGTCGTCTATTTCTTCTTGAGTCAAAGTTGGTTGTTCATGTCTTTCCAGGAACCTGTCCATTCTTTCTAAATTGTTGTATTTATTAGCGTAAAGTTGTTCATAGTATCCTGTTATTACCTCCTTTATTTCTGTGAGGTCAGTAGTTATGTCTCCTCTTTCATTTCTAATCTTATTTATTTGCATCCTCTCTCTTCTTCTTTTTGTCAATCTTGCTAAGGGCCCATCAATCTTGTTGATTTTCTCATAGAACCAACTTCTGGTCTTATTGATTTTCTCTATTGTTTTCATGTTTTCAATTTGATTTATTTCTGCTCTAATCTTTGTTATTTCTTTCCTTTTGCTTGCTTTGGGATTAGTTTGCTGTTCTTTCTCCAGTTCTTCCAAGTGGACAGTTAATTCCTGCATTTTTGCCTTTTCTTCTTTTCTGATAAAGGCATTTAGGGCAATAAATTTCCCTCTCAACACTGCCTTTGCTGCGTCCCATAAGTTTTGATATGTTGTGTCTTCATTTTCATTTGCCTCTAGGTATTTACTAATTTCTCTTGCAATTTCTTCTTTGACCCACTTGTTGTTTAAGAGTGTGTTGTTGAGCCTCCATGTATTTATGAATTTTCTGGCACTCCGCCTATTATTGATTTCCAACTTCATTCCTTTATGGTCCGAGAAAGTGTTGTGTATGATTTCAATGTTTTTAAATTTGTTAAGACTTGCTTTGTGACCCAGCATATGGTCTATCTTTGAGAATGATCCATGAGCACTTGAAAAAAAGGTGTATCCTGCTGTTGTGGGATGTAATGTCCTATAAATGTCTGTTAAGTCAAGTTCATTTATAGTAATATTCAGGTTCTCTATTTCTTTATTGATCCTCTGTGTAGATGTTCTGTCCATTGATGAGAGTGGTGAATTGAAGTCTCCAACTATTATGGTATATGTGTCTATTTCCCTCTTCAGTGTTTGCAGTGTATTCCTCACGTATTTTGGGGCATTCTGGTTCGGTGCGTAAATATTTATGATTGTTATGTCTTCTTGCTTAATTGTTCCTTTTAATAGTATATAGTGTCCTTCTTTGTCTCTTTTAACTGTTTTACATTTGAAGTCTAATTTGTTGGATATTAGTATAGCCACTCCTGCTCTCTTCTGGTTGTTGTTTGCATGAAATATCTTTTCCCAACCTTTCACTTTCAACCTATGTTTATCTTTGGGTCTAAGATGTGTTTCCTGTAGACAGCATATAGAAGGATCCTGTTTTTTAATCCATTCTGCCAATCTATGTCTTTTAATTGGGGAATTCAGTCCATTGACATTTAGAGTTATTACTGTTTGGATAATATTTTCCTCTACCATTTTGCCTTTTGTATTATATATATCATATCTGACTTTCCTTCTTTCTACACTTTTCTCCATGTCTCTCTCTTCTGTCTTTTTGTATCTGACTCTAGTGCTTCCTTTAGTATTTCTTGCAGAGCTGGTCTCTTGGTCACAAATTCTCTTAGTGACTTTTTGTCTGAGAATGTTTTAATTTCTCCCTCATTTTTGAAGGACAATTTTGCTGGATATAGGAGTCTTGGCTGGCAGTTTTTCTCTTTTAGTAACTTAAATATATCATCCCACTGTCTTCTAGCTTCCATGGTTTCTGCTGAGAAATCTACACATAGTCTTATTGGGTTTCCCTTGTATGTGACGGATTGTTTTTCTCTCGCTGCCTTCAAGATCCTCTCTTTCTCTTTGACCTCTGACATTCTAACTAGTAAGTGTCTTGGGGAACGCCTATTTGTGTCTAATCTCTTTGGGGTGCGCTGCACTTCTTGGATCTGTAATTTTAGGTCTTTCATAAGA
Organism: Tamandua tetradactyla; assembly: GCF_023851605.1. Classification (NCBI taxonomy): domain Eukaryota; kingdom Metazoa; phylum Chordata; class Mammalia; order Pilosa; family Myrmecophagidae; genus Tamandua; species Tamandua tetradactyla. The sequence goes on from NC_135330.1 coordinate 151,371,658, forward strand.
GTTGGGAAATTTTCAGTGATAATTTCTTCCATTAGTTTTTCTCCTCCTTTTCCCTTCTCTTCTCCTTCTGGGATACACACTACACGTATATTTGTACGGTTCACATTGTCCTTGAGTTCCCTGATACCTTGTTCAAATTTTTCCATTCTTTTCCGGATAGTTTCTGTTTCTTTTTGGAATTCAGATGTTTCATCCTCCAAATCACTAATTCTATCTTCTGTTTCTTTAAATCTGTCGTTGTAGGTATCCATTGTTTTTTTCCATCTTTTCTACTTTATCTTTCACTTCCATAAGTTCTGTGATTTGTTTTTTCAGTTTTTCTATTTCTTCTTTATGTTCAGCCCATGTCTTCTTCATGTCCTCCCTCAATTTATCGATTTCGTTTTTGAAGAGGTTTTCCATTTCTGTTCGTATATTCAGCATTAGTTGTTTCAGCTCCTGTATCTCATTTGAACTATTGGTTTCTTCGTTTGACTGGGCCATATGTTCAATTTTCTGAGCGTGATCCGTTATTCTGCTGGCATCTGGGCATTTAGTCAGATTTCCCCGGGTGTTCGACCCCACAGGTTGAAAGATTTTTCTGTGCAATCTCTGGGTTCTGTTCTTCCTATCCTGCCCAGTAAGTGGCGCTCGTGGCACACGCCTGTCTGTGGGTTCCACCAGCGAAAGTTGCTGTGGGTCCCTCAACTCTGGAAAACTCTCGCCGTAGGGGAGGTTCGGCAGCCGAAGCGTCTTGGAAGAATGCCAGCCGGTCCGGGGTTCCAAACGCGGGGAAGGTCGCCGGCCGTCGCAGCACAGGAGAGCATCTGGCCAAATTAGCCAGTCGGCCCGGGGCACCAAGCGTGGCGGGAGGGCGCCAGCTGTCGCAGCCCGGGAGAGTGCACTGTTCCCAGCCAACGGGGGAGTCACGTGTTTGGAAGGGATCCCCCGGTCACTGTTCTCCGCAGTCTGGGGATTTCCGACCCAACTATCTCAGTTGTTCCGGGGGGCCTCGTGTGGTGGGGGCACCAGCCGCCGCGGCCTAAGGGGACCGCCTGTCCAATTCTACCAGCTGGCCCGGGAAGGTGGAAGGGAGGTACTCCGGTCGCTTGCCGTCCCACCCAGGAAAGCCCGTGCCCCTTGGTGATCTCACCGGAGCTGGTTCTCCCAGATAGTCAGCCATTCCAGGATGGGGTACGCTGTCCCTTTGATCTCCCTCGTGGCTCCCGGAGCTGCTCTGTATTATCTCCACTCCCCCAGTAGCTGTTCTGGAGGAGGAAAGGTGAGGGCGGCAAGGCTGTCGAGGCTGGTGGCGGAGGAGCACGGTGAAGGCGGGGGAAGAGGGCACCGTGGTGGTTGGAGAGCAGCCGGAGCAGGAGGGGGAGGAAGGGGGAGAAGGATGGCGGGCGGCTCGGCTGCTGCGGGGCGTGGGCGCCGCGCGGCGGGCCGGCGGAGAAAGAGAGGGGAGAAGGATGGCGGGTGGCTCGGCTGCTGCGGGGCATGGGCGCCGCGCGGCGGGCCGGCGGAGAAAGAGAGGGGAGAAGGATGGCGGGCGGCTCGGCTGCTGCGGGGCATGGGCGCCGCGCGGCGGGCCGGCGGAGAAAGAGAGGGGAGAAGGATGGCGGGCGGCTCGGCTGCTGCGGGGCGTGGGCGCCGCGCGGCGGGCCGGCGGAGAAAGAGAGGGGAGAAGGATGGCGGGCGGCTCGGCTGCTGCGGGGCGTGGGCGCCGTGCGGCGGGCCGGCGGAGAAAGAGAGGGGAGAAGGATGGTGGGCGGCTCGGCTGCTGCGGGGCGCGGGCGCCGCGCGGCGGGCCGGCGGAGAAAGAGAGGGGCTGTAATACACCTTTTAATCAATATTACCTGATATCAAAACCAGAGTAAAAAAGAAAGAAAAGTACAGAACAGTATTTCTCACAAAATTATAAACAAAAAAGTACTCAAAACATATTGGCAATCTGAATCCAGAAATGTATTTTAAAAAGTCAAGTATGTTTTGAGAAATTCAATGAAGGAAGCCTTTACAAATATGCAAAGAACTGCATACATATGCATTTATGCATTTTATATATAGATGTCTACCTGTAAACTATATTTGACAAGAAATTAATATGTTAGTAATTCTGTGATACTTGACAAAAGAAAATAAATTCCATGCAAAAAGTATAAAAAGTTAAAATCGAACAGAAGCAGGTATTGCATGAACTAGACTAATCACGAGGGAATTCTCATGGAATAATGCTTGAATAAGGACTTGAAGCATGGGACAAATCAAACAAACAAAAGCTAAAACTAAACCAAACAAAATCTGAGAACAGAAATTGAGTCTTAATTAATTTGTTTTACCAGTACCACTTAACACAGTACTGAACCTCCAGTTATTATCAGAGCTCAATTGAAGTATGTGTTTTATGAAAATTAATCTGCAAAGGCCTATGGAGAATAGAATAAAGGATAAGGAATCTGAGCTGATGTGTCCATTCAGGAGACTAACATAAATCATCCAAGTTATCCTTCAATAGGCAAAAGCTTGAGCAAACTGTGGTACATCCATACAGTGGGATAGTATTCAGTGATAGAATAAGAAGTGAACCACCAAGTCACAAAAAGTCATGAAGTAACCTTAAATGAATATTGATAAGTGAGAGAAGCTAGTGTGAAATGACTACATACTCTGACTCAAATTATGGGGCATTCTGGAAGTGGCAAAACTATACGAACAGTTAAAAGATCTGAGGCTGCTGGGGGTTCAGGTGGTGGTGGGTAGATAGGAAAAACCCAGGACATTTTGAGGGCAATGAAACTATTCTATATGATGGTTTAATGGTGAATATATGACTTTATGCATTTATCAACAGCTGTAGACTTGTACAACACAAAGTGTGAACTTTAATGTAAATTATGAACCTTAGTTAATGATATTGTATCAATATTGGTTCATTAATTGTGACAAATGCACCACACTAATGTGAGGTATTACTAATACAAGAATCTATGTACAGGTTGAGAAGGGATATATAGGGATCTTCTGGATTTTCCGTGTAATTTTTCTGTAAACGTAAAACTGCTCTAAAAATTAAAGACTGTTTAAAAAAGGTTTTCATTCAATAACATTGTGTATCCACTATGGACCAGACGTTGGCCAATACCTGGTGATAGGAAATCAACAAGACTGATATTTGCTCTGCCATAATAGATTTTATGGAATAAAAGATAATATAGAAATAAATATAGTGCTGTGTGACCATATCAAACAAACAGAAAAACCATTCCTAAATTTTGGGGAATTATTTTATGAAGTAGAAATATTTTATCTCAGAACTAAGTAGGAAGATTTAGAAAGGTGCATAGGGAAAGAAGACAATATTCCAAATGATGTATAATTTTTAGACGTATAATTTTTCCTGAAGGTGCAGGAAAAAAATGTTTAAATTTCCATTTAATTAAAGTCTCAATATCGGGAAAAGTTTGAGAAGAGATAGACTCAGAGAAATGGGACTTGGTCTGGAGGGGAAGTATATTATTTATGGGATCATAAACTTTATTAGCAAACTTTTGCCTTAGCAACCTAAGTAGAATGGAAATTTAACTATAAGTTTTGCAGATGAGAGAAAACCTTAACTGGACTTGTGAATGTATGATAGATGGGAAAAGTGATGACATAAGATGCTCAGTACTCAACAGTAAGCCATTCTGTCTTCAATGACTGATGAAATAGTGGACCTATTTACTCAAGTGGATGGCAATGCTGAGAGAGCAGGCATTTTTAATGAATTATAGAACAATAGATGCCCATACAACAAAAAAAAAAAATGGGAAAAGAACTGGCTAGAAATGCGGAGGTGGTTCTTTTGAAAAATCATATTTCAAGAAATAATGTTCAACAATGTCAAAAGGAGCCAAGAGTTCAAGAATGTTGACAAGTATAAGCTGATTATTATTTGTCATTAATGCCTTTAACAGAATAGATTAAATGGAGTGCTAACGGTCAAATCCATGTATAGTGGGATGTATAATGACAAGAAGTGAGAAAATCTTTTATAGAGAATGGCTGTGAAGAGATAGAGGAGTGCCTGGCTGAAAAGAGAAAGAGGTTGGAGGTAGATTTGCTATTTGTAGTTTGTATTTAGTGTTGTGTTTAAATGCTGCTGGCTAGGACCAACTTAGCAAGAGACATTAGAAAACCATGTTAAAGGGTGATCAGTGGAGCAGTGGTCTTTGGGACACCCAGACTGCTTAGCCTGGCTTAGTTAGGATGAGGGAAAACATATATATCATAATGGAATGGAAAGAAGAATGATTAAAGGTGAACATATAAAAAGGTATACATTTGATGAGTGTACAGGATGGCATTTATTTTGATGGCCTTTAATTCTTTACGAAGCCATTTATACATATATATATATATATAAAATATCAGGATAAGAGGGCTGGAAGCATGCACATGGATATCAATAAGATTACAAACAACAGTCCTGGACATGGAGAAGAAGTGACAGAATCTTGGGTAATTTTAGATGTAGAGTGAACAGTGTATATAATAGCATGGAAATTACATAAGTACACCTTACATAGGGTTCTATACATAGAACAGTATATTCAGAGGACATTTTTTTTAAATGTATCCTTGCAATTAACCTCAGTTTTGGATTACAACAGAAATTGGACTATTGGCTTTTGTTCTTTTTTTCTTTTTTGGCATGGGCAGGTTCTGGGAATCAAACCCGGGTCTCCAACATATCAGGTGAGAATTCTGCCACGGAGCCACCATTGCACCACCCCATATATTTAGTTTTGAAGTGAGAATAAAGGAATCACTTTATTATGTTCAGAGTTCAGATAACAATGTGAATCAAAAATGCATTTGTACCTGCTCATTACCACCCATCTAAAGAAGTCATTTCTATTTATTGACTACTCTTCCTCAGGTTGTGAAGAGTTGAGACTATGTCTGAGTCTTTAGGGATAGTTAAGGCAAAGAATTAAAAAAAAAAAAAAGTTTGTTACTTACTCAGGGAAGAAAAACCTGTGGGAAGCAATGCTTGCTTTGCCAGAAATTAAGTAGAGGTAGGAGGAATTTTCAAAGGCCTAAGACTGCTCCTACTTGGGTTCTACATTTGAATTTTTAGCTAGTTAGTTAGGATGTCACCTACTCCTTTGATTCTCCCTGAGATGAGAAGTGGTGGGGCCTCCAAAGCCGAGCTGTAGGAAGAGTCTAGCAAGCCCTGAGAGTGTTGTGGCTCAGTTGTCGTGTAAACTACAATAGTAGTTGCTCTGGAAAAAAGCCTTAGATCCACTTTTTCTAGAATAGTATTAGGAAAGAAGCCAAGTTTTGTGCTTACAAGAAGAGCACAGTGATTGGCCAAAACAAAAATTCTATTCAGCAGGTCTGCAGGGATTTCAGGTTGAAACCAGATAAGGTAATATAGGTCTCCAGTCTTTGGATACAACAACAACTACCCTTACTCAATTTGTGTGGAGATCTGATTATTTCCAGGACTCAGAGAGTATGAGAAACCAAAATGTAGAGAAGTCAATCAAGGGCCAAACATCTCTTCCCACCCTATAAATTGCAAGAATCCAAGTAAGGCTTCTCTGAACATAGAGTTCAACCAAGAAGAAGGAAGTGGAAAAAAAAATACTGATTTTTAAATTAATTCAAAACATGAAATAACTGCAAAATTCACAGCTTGACAGAATGTGCAGCAAGTGTGTATAGATTAACATTTCTATCATTATTTTGGAGCTATCCTTTGTAAGAACATGTTTAATGGGTCTTTATACAAAATTATACTGAGCTAAATCATGGAGGGCACATGAAGAAAAGAGTCAGTTATTCTGCCTCAGATAAATTTCACCATCTCCTGCAGTGGAGGTGTTATTATTACTCCCCATTCTAAAGATGAAGAAATAAAGGCTTGGTGAGTTCAACCAGTCCTAAATCATGCGCCTCCCAGATGGTGGCATCAAAATTTGAGTTGCTTACTTTCTGAATGTATATTTTATTACATTCTCTGTGTCTTGAAATTACATTTGTTCTGTTAATTTATCAATAATTTGTGTAATTACCATTTTAGTAGTTCTCATTTATCATAATGTTGAGTCTACCTTAATTTTCTTAATATCTCAAAATATTTGAAATATTATAATTCATGATCAGGAATTAACTGATTAACTATCTAGCCAAGTGCTGAGCTAGTACAATTCAGTACTTTCTAACTTCAGCTGCATGATGCTTATCCTGACAATACTATCTCTTTTGTTTCTTTGCTCACATAAGGTATATTTACATTTTCCTTGTTACCTGATGTCATGTCCCCAGTGCTTCTTTATCTGAGGAGTTTTCTGAAATTCTCACAAAGATATAAGAAACTTTCCCTTGGATTTTTCCATGTCTATACTGCCATCATGAAATTGTCATATTTCTATAAATAAAAGCTGAATGTCTAACTCACTATTCTATATTAGCAATATTTCAGAAGAGTATCTGTTTATCTCTGTGACATTAGCACTTACTATAATGTCACCATTAATGAATATTTAAGCATTTAATAGATCCATGCATAATTGAAGTAAATCTCTCAGTATTCTTAATAATCAGTCATTGTTTTGGAAAAAGAATGAATTCCTAAATCTAAACTCTATCTTTGTATGATGATATTGCTTTTTACTCTGTTGAGTTCATCTGTTATTTAAAGTTACCACTATATTTTGCATACTTCCTCTAAATCTTTATACATTCTCACACTGCAAACAAAATCCATAAAGTACACATCCCTGGGAGCTCTTTCAACTAGAATGCAGGTATTTAACCCAGTTTTCTCAATGAAATACAATGAAGAAAGTTTCCTGTCTTAGTTTACCAGAGCTGCTATGACAAATACTACACAAAGGGTTAACTTAAACGTAGAAATTTATTGGCACATAGTTTTGGAGGCTAGAAATCCAATTTCAAGGCATTGGTAATTTCATGCTTTCACCCCAAATTCTATAGTATTCTGGTCCTAGTTTGCTGAAATCCTTGAGGTTATGGCTTGCATCTCTGCCTCCTGCTACATAGAGATCTTTCTCCCTTTGTGTATCATTTTCCAGTTTTTGTCAACATTTTGTTTCTACCTGTATGGCTTTCTCTGGCTGACTCTGTTGCTTCCTGTTGAAACAGAGCTCGAAGGATATTAAGGAATGATGAGAAAGAGAGAAAGAAAGGAAGAAAAGAAAGACAGACACAAATGGGTTCAGGGGGTCTGAAACTTAACTCTACATCAGACATCAGACCTCAGACAACTTTATTCTCAACCAGATCCTGGTTATATACCACAGGATGTCAATAGATATGCAGGCATTTCCTGAGGGAGCAAAGTTCTTATCTCCTCTTCCTCCCAGACTGCTCTACATAACAATCTCCACAGCTTAGTGCCACCATCCTGAGGCCAGCTGCTTCCAACAAATTCTGCAGGTCTTGTTCTAAACCTTGGCTCCTACATCCAAATTTCTTCTGCTTTTAAAAGACTCCTGTAATACAAATTAAGGCACAACCTGACTCAGTGTTTGGCAACCTCTTAACTAAAAACATCTTCAAATTGTCCTATATACACAACAATGCAGATTAAGATTATGTCTCTCACTGGTACATCATTCAACATGCTGCATTTTAGATATGGAAGAAATCAACACCTAACAATTGATCAATCTTTTGGCAACCCCTGAGATAAGAATATCCTACACTTCAAGAGTGGCATGTGCAGAATTTCTAATACATAATCTTGAATGTCATCAACGCCAAGTGATAATGAAAGTCATGTTGACTACAGAAGTCCCTGCAAGGTTGGGCATCATTGCCTCCATGTGACCCTTTGTGTTTACCAGAGATTCTAAACTGCCAAATATCATGAAATGAATTATATTCCTGCTTAAGTTACTCAGAAGAGAACTGCATGGTTTGCAACAATGAATACTGAACAATACTGAGCACTTTATTTTATAGTTCATATTTGTGTTTTGAAAATTACTTTGATGATAATAATTAACCTACAAAATATTAAAAATTGTTTAATTTTGTACCCATGTGCTGCTATATGAAAATCAGCTTAGCTGCGGCAATTGGCTCTTTTTTGGAGGAGGTCTACTGTATGGTTCTCTAATGACTTATAGATTAACATTCATTATAGAATTTATGTGAAACAAAATGCCCACGAGTCAGGCAGAGGTGGTTGCCTATATATGTTTGCTTCCTCAAACAGGTAGACAAATTCATTTCTCTTAGATTTAAACATAAAGATGGGTTTCTGTTAAAAGTATGGAGAAATAATGTTATATCTCTGAGTCAATCTGGAGGTTTGAATAGTGTGAGTACACAGGTGAGGTTTGCACCTGTTTCCAATATCCATGACAAATGCACATGGAAAATTGCATTTCTTGCCAGTTGGTACTCCATAAGCAGATGTAGATTCATAAGTACTAAGCAAATGAAGTAGAAAACATTTTTACTTACTTAAAGCTTAATAAAACAAATATTCATCTTTATTTAATTATGAAAATTAAATTTCCATAAGCATACATTTTAGTAACGTGATTATTTGCAACACATTTTATTTCCATTTTAATAACTTTTTACAATTCTGTGCCATCATATTTTAAAATTAATTCACCTTAGCAAATATCAATTAGAGAAAAATATATTCTATATAAAGTTGACTATACATGATATGGGTGCAAAAATGAAAAGACACAGTCTATGCCATGATAAATTTTTACAGAAGCAAAAGGAAAGACTAGAAGGGCTAACATTTTATTATGTAAAATTATTTTGCATAATAATTTTACATAGTTTATAAATTATATTATGTTGATGCTGTGGACTATATATACATCTTTGCAGATGTTAATCATAATAGCCTTGTAAGTGAGGTTTCAAAAATATAATGTGTCCAAGAACATATAGTGGATTTGACTATATTATACTATATATTAATATATAACAATGTAATATAATATAATATGATATAATAGAAATAGGCTATATATGTCACAATGTAATATAGTCACTGCTGAATTTGCAGTGATTTGCATTTTCCTTTTTCTAATGATTTTAAATATTCACATTTTAATGATTATTCTGAGATATTCTTTATGAAGTGCTTGAACAGCATTTTTTCTAATAAGTTGCTTCTTTTTTCATTATTGATTTGTAAGGTTCTGAAATTATTTCTTAATACAAGTCCTTAGCTTACTGTATGTGTTGCAATTTTTTTTCCATAATGTGGTTTTCATTTTCACTCTTTTAAAGGTGTTGGATGAATATACATTTGTAAACTCAGTTTGGTTTAATACACAGATCATTTTTCTTCATTTTTAATACTTTCTGTATTCCAATTAAGAAATGTATCACAAATCCTCTTAAGATATTATATCTTAAGATCTACAAGCTTTACACCTTAACTATTACACTAAGAGGTAAAAAACATAATGCGTTAACATTTGTTATTGCATTTTGATGGTGTGAAGTAAGAGTTTAGTCTCATTTACTTCCACTTGGATATCCAGTTGACCCAAAAGCATTTACATGGGCAAAAATAAAAATCTTTTACCATTGCTGCAGAGTGGCAAGTTTGTCAAAAACAAAATGATTCTCATAATCTAACTGAACCTGTCTGTATAGATCATTTAAACAATCCAAACACAGGGAGCCCAGAAAAAGAATGCGAGCCTTTAACCCTGTATTGTTTAATGTAATGCCTGGATATATCCCAGAGTATATTAAGCAGATAATTACAAAGTCTTGGCAAAGTCCCTCGAGGGATGGGAGAAAAATTATGGAAATACTGCAATTTATCTCTGTGGAAACCCCGGATACTATGCAAAACATTAGGGACACCCAAATCAATAAACCAAGCCCTTGATCTTAAGGCTTGTTCTTGTGAAGCTTATGAATATAATGGAGAAGCTTAGCTTACTGTAGGTATGCCTAACAGTTACTTCCAGAGGACCTCTTTTTTTGCTCAAAAATAGCCTCTTTTTCTTTAAGCCCAACTCTGCAAGTGAAACCATTGGCATTCCCCCTATGTGGGATATGACATCCAAGGATGAAAGTCTCCTGAGAGGCATGGGAGATGACTCCCAGGGCTGAGCGTAGCCCTGGCACCGTGGAGTCAACAATGCCATTCTGACAAAAAAGGAGAACAGAATTGTAACAAATAAGGTATCAGTGGTTGAGAGAGTTCGAATAGAGTCAAGAGGCTACATTGGAGGTCACTTTTATGCATATTGCAGCTACACATTGCTACTTGTCATAATTTGCCAAATTTCAACAAAGACCATTCCCACCAATCCTGTGGGCATTATATAAGACTCTACAAAGCCCCCATGCCCAAGGGTAAATTTTGAAAGCCTACAACTCCAGATGGGTACCTGGACCAAATAAGTCCTGAAATGCAGAGGGGCCAGCCTTTCCAGACAATGAACTATTTTCATCCACCTATCCTGTATTATTTTCAGCCCCTTCCAATATGAAAAAGTAAGAATGGGCATAGCCCAAATACTGCAAAAGAATGGGAAAACGATCAAAGGTGATGGTGGAGTTACATAGAGAAGGTCAGGTTTAACAAATGAGTATGAGTACTAAATCATTATGCTGATATTTCTTTCAGCCTCCAGGACCTTACAGCAGCTGGAAATAAAAACCTACTATTGTGGAATTGTATTAACCCATAACAAACTCTGAAATCTTTCCTACAACTAATCATTGAGATATACTTTGAAATTTATTGCTTTTATGTATATATGTTATTTTAAGAAAAGAAGGAGTGTCACAGTGAAGATAGGATTTAAATGAGTATGACTACTGAATCATTATATTAATACTTTTGTTGGTCTCCAGTGTCTTAGAGCAGATAGAAGAAAAAATGAAAAATTGTGGAACTGTAGCCCATACCAAACTTTAAAATCATTTCTATAACTACCTGTTAAAATACACTTAGAAATTTATTGATTTTTGTATATATGTTATATTTCACAATAAAAATGTTGAAAAAAGTGATTCTAAGAATATGAATGTTACTCAACCTGCTGTTCTAATTCTTTTTCTATTTGTCTATCTTTATGCTTACACTAAATTACCTTAATTATTGTGCTCTATGCTAAATGTTTATATGTGGTAAAGAAAGTCCTTTCCACTTGCTTTTCTGGTAAATACAGTAGCAATAATATGCATCCTTGACTCATTCCTGATTTATGAGATAAAGTTGCGCTTTATCTAGATGTAGTTTTGATGAGTGGATCATAAAATTAATGAATACATTTTCTTAATTGACTGAGCTGATTATTAGGTAATACATTTTTGGTAACATGATCAAATTCCTGATTGATTTTCGATGAATTTTGCATTCTGAAATGAACCCAATTCATTTTATGTATTGTTCCTTTTATATGTGTCTGAATTTTAGTTAATAATTTATATTGAATTTTGCCTATGTGTACATAAGGAGACAAGTTTTTAGTTTTATCCTTGTAATGATCTTACAGGTTTGGATAATAAGTTCATACTGGTATCATAAAACTAGTTGTGAGGCATTCACACTTCTATTCTGAGGGAGAATTTGTGTCTGATTGGTTCAATTACTTTTGTAAACACCTAGTAGAATTTACTAGGGAAGACATTTGGGCCTGGGGTCCTAGTTCTGGGAAATCTGTATTTATTGTCTGCTTGTTTTCAATTAGTTTAAGTTTTTAAAGATGCAATAATAAAATGCAATATACATAATAGAAACTAAACATAGTATGCATGTATAGCTTGTTGAATTTTCATAAACAAAACACATCTATGGAGTAAGCATTCAGATCAAGAAACACAACAGCTCTGAAACTGCTTTTATGTTTCCATCCAGGCATCCAACCCCGAAAGGAAACCCCCATCCTAACTTTTAAGGACAGAAATTAGTTTTGTCCGTTTGTAAATGCTATGTAAACTAAATCATGAATTTTGTACTCTCTTGTGTCTGAAAATTTTCACTAAATATTATATTTCTGAGATAAATACACATTGAGGTGTATAGGTTTAGAATATTACTCGTATTGTTGCACAGTATTTCACTGTGTAACCATACCATAGACTATGTGATCATTTCATCGGTAATAGGTATTGGGGGCTATGATGAATAGTGCTGCTAAGGACACTGTAGTCCACATGTTTAGTTGAACATATCCGTTCGTTTTAGAGGGACTATTCACCTAGTAATGGACTCCTGGGATTGCTGGGATATAGAGAATGCACGTGTTCGCTTTTAGTACATGTTGCCAGACATTCTGCAAATGTGGTTGCACCAATTTATGTTCCCAGGACCGCATATAAGAGTTCTGATAGTACCACATTCTCAACCAATATTTGGTCTCTGATCTTTTACATTTTATCCATTATTTGGAGTGTGGCGATAAAACATTTTATACTTGATTAGCAAGTTAATGATGAGGAATAATGTTGCCCAAATTTTCATGTGCTTATGGGTCATTTAAACATATTCTTTTACGAAGTGTTTGTTCATGTATTCTGCTCATTTTTTCTATTGGTTGCCTCCCTTTACTCATGGATTTGAAAACATGAGATTTACAAATGAACCTGTAAATCAGATTAGATAATAACTAAGTTAAAAAACAATACAGTATTTTTGAGGTTTTCTTATTGAAAAGTTATGCTTTATGTTTGAAAAATTTTCTGCAAATTGCTTTTAGGATAGAATTTGGGTTGGGGGTATGACGAATATTGAAACATTTAATCTTACCATAACACTTTTTTCTGCATGGAATTAAATAGGTTCCTACTGCTCATTTACTCAGGATTCCACTATTACTGATAATAAAATAAATCCTGGATGATTTATTAATATAGGTCAAATTTCAATTTACAGCTATTTCCAATGTTTGCATTGAATTTTCATGAAACATGATAAACAAGCATTACTGTTAAATCAGGTGTTATTGATCCATCATTTTTTAAACTAAGTTAATACTAAGTTATTTAAACTAACTATTTAGAATATTTTAAAATAACCTTTGGTAAACTAATTGGATCCTATCAGTAGTTTAAATATAATATGTGTATATATTTAATCTCCTTATATTTAGCAAAGTGTAGATGTAGTTTAACTATTTTGTATAAAGAAATCATTTAAAAGTGTGAGTGTGTGTGTGTGTTTTATTAGGTTGTATTATGCACACAAATGCTAGACTGGTAAATTATGTTGAATAAAAATAATTAAGCTTTAAAATTGCCTTCAAAATACCACCAGAAATTTATTTTTGTATTATAATATATCAAAATTACAATTTACAATTGTAATTATAAATTACAATTTACATTGTAATAATTTACAATGTAATTTACAATGTAAATTTTTACATTGTAATAATTTCCAAACTCGACACAGTATTTATGAGTAAAATAATTATACAAGTACCTTCAAAAAAATTTTACTTGTGTTTTAAATATTTTATCATTTTTCTGAATTCTATTCCTTAGATTGAAATTATAAAAGGCACAATTTTATTATTTGTGGAAAGGAATACACACACATATATGTATATATATATGTATATATATATATATATATATATATATATATATATACACAATTTAACAATATCATCTGTTGATTTTCTTCTGCTAGCATTGGCATTCTGTCAAGCTTGCCTCAACATTTATCTTAAGCTAACGAAAGAGTTCTACGATTCTTGCTTGCTTATAAAATGGTTAAAATGAAGCATAAAGGTGAAAGAACTTCCTTATCTTCTCCTATTTTGTGCATAGTAAAAATGGCACTGAAAGAACATTACAACATAAGTATTAATACAATTGTGATAATTCCAAAAGGGTAATTCTAAAATGACTCTGGAACATATTTCACATTATCACATATTTAGGAAAAGCAGTTAAGTGTCCTCTGTATTTGAAAAAAAAAACGTTTTACTTTAAAGTAATTGTGGAACATTTTTAATGCATTTTAGTGTGCTTGTAATTTTAATTTGATTATGTCATGTTCAGATTTAATTAGACATGTATATGTATATATATATATATATATATATATATATACACACACACACACATATACGAAGGTAAAATATGTGTAAAAATTAATTTCCCGGCACATTTAGTTGAGGTTGTGATATGTACTATATTTGTAAATGACTAAATTCAGCAATGTGAAAAATATGTCATACTTTCTTGTGGTTCTGGAAAAAAAATAGAGGCACATATTAGCTTCAGAAGCATAAACTCTGTCAGAGAGAAAATGAGTAAGAAAATAAATAGAACTAATATTTATTTCATGTTTCATAATGGTGGAGACAGATGTTGCTGAAACCAACTTATGAGTAATATTTTTCAGTTTCTCATGGGTAGTTTGAAGCATCTAAAACATTTTTATTACATTATCTTTCAACTTTATAAATAGGGTGATATGGGGCAGTTGCAAAATTTATTTCACATTATAATACTGATGTGCCCACAAAGCATAATTTCTTTATTTGATCCAAATTAATCTTGTCTGATCAAGAGCACCTATGTACAAATGAGAGAAAAACATAAAATATTTTCCTATTACAGTTTTTTAAACAGTGTAATACATAAATTTTGATAGTTCTTTTAGGTAGTGTTTAGTTATCTTTTCAATAAAATTGTGCAGCCAATGAGATATCATCTCTTTTCTCCTTTTCCTGCTAAGATATTGAAGGAACCTGTCCAGGGTGGACACCCAATTTATTGTCCAAACTGGGATAATCTAAGACATTCTCTGACAAGCCTAGCTCAGTCTCTCTTCTCTTCTTGCTAACACACAGACACTACATCCCACCATCTGAAAACATCTGACTACCACCTTAAGCCAGAAGTTCTTGCTCAGCTTTTTTTATGTCTTCTGCCAATAGGCTTACACTGGTGGCACACAGGTTCTCAGTTCTAAACGCAAATGTTCTAAGAGACCCAAAACTCTATGCCTAAACACAGTGAGCTCTCAAAGTTCTGTGGTGGGATTTGAGTGCACAAGATTATTATATGGAAGCCTTCTAGACAGCTTCTTTGCAGATACCCAGTTGGTCATTTTCCCAGTCATCTCTATCCTTGCAATACCTTACATGATATAACACAAATTCCCCTCTGTTGGCCAAAGACTATGTAGAGGGAAAGTAGAAGGAAAATTAGGACTCAACAATCAAATCTCCGTCTCTCTCTCTCATTTTTCTTTTTTCCTTTTCACATTTCAAATCTCACCATACCATAAAAATAATTTTATTTTTATTCTATCAAAAAGCAGATATAGGGCCACGGTGGCTCAGCAAGCAAGAACGCTTGCTTGCCATGCCAGAGGACCCGGGTTCAATTTCCGGTGCCTGCCCATGTTAAAAAAAAAAAAAAAAAAGCAGATATACCTAGCAACCTAGCACAGGTAAAAGATGCCCCCTTTCAGTCCATGGGAAAATGTTCTTATCTGACTCCTTCAGGTGAATTATGTACACACTAATGTCAATAATGGTGGATTATCAGAGAATCCACTCTCATAGCAATGATCTGATTGCCAAGGTTATTCATCCAACACCACGTAATTCTTCGTGTCAGAATGTGACTATTATCTGCTTCTCCTATATGCCTCTGCAATACACTTCAGTCTCTACATGCCTAGAAACACTGACCTTCGTCTTCCTTCATGGGATGAACATTTTAGACAGAGTTGGCAAAAGAGAAAAGCAAATTGAAAATAATCTGCTATCCATAAGAATGCATACCTTTTGAATATTTTCAAAAATTACACAGGATAAGGAACCCAATTTATAGAGGAAATGATGTATTTGACATATGTGTTCTAAGAAAAGAATATTATTTCCATAATTTTCCATATTAATTGCATATTTCCAAAATAATGCCATAAAATATTGCCATAATATAAGAATTCTCCTAATATATGAATCTATATAAATTTTAATGTACAAGATATTTCCTAACATATCTTCATGATATTAAAAAAGATATAACTTCCATTAATTTTTATGTTTACAAATATTCAAAAGGAGAAAGTCATTACTCCTCTTTCCATTATTTTATGAAGAGGGCCCCAATCCAGTTAAATCTGTTTTATTTTACAACAATGAATATAGCAGTAGCAACAAAAATTTTCAACCTTGTCAATAAAATTTTTCACTGTTGACAATGGAAAATTCAAATTATATTGAAGGAACTTTAAATATATTGTCCAAATGTTTTATAAAAACAGTAAGTTATGTCCTGGAGAATATCTAGTCTGGTGAAACAAATAGATATTCGATATTATTAGCAGCAGCTATTATTAACAGTAATAGAATATCCAAGTTTAAAGATATTTAAATTTTTATACCCTTTGAGAGTAAATGAAATAGATATTTTAGAATAAACATTTTTGTGAATTAGTATAATTTAGTATTATAAAGTTGATAATGCCAAAAGCATACAGCAAGATGATATTCAATATGAAGATACTTTCAAATTGATTCAAGATCAAAGATAATTGAATGACATTTGTTGATAAAAGAGTCCAAGGTTAAATAATATTTTGCTTATTTCTTTATCTGAAGGGCATCAATTGATATTGAGTGGAAATAATATTTAAAAATGATGTCTTTTTTACAACATGTCAGTTTCCAACTCTCTGTAACACTACCCTGATGTGCACACCACCATGTTATTAATTGGGAAAATGCCATGCAATCAGCTATTGGAGGAATACCTATGCTGTTAAATTCTTAATATATGCCATAATGTTCCTACTCATTCACATGAAGACCTGATCATCAATAATCCTTTCTCATCCAACCCTATTATTGTTATAGTCTCTGAGATCATTGAGGGGACTTAATACTACTTGGAGATATCATAAGCTTCCTAGAGGAACTCTAATGAATTCTATTTTAGAAAATGATTGTGTACTCTTTGGTAGCAAATTCCCAATTTCAAATCATGTCTCCATAATTTACTAATTGTGAGCCGTTTTACAAGTTACTAAACATCTCTAAGCTTCTTCTTCCTCTTAAAATGGGCCAAATATTATTTATACTAAATCATGAAATTTCAATAGTTAACACAAGCACAACACTGAAATCCCGGCTTGTACCATAAAAAGGTATTTTAGTTTCCCCAGCCTGCTGCAACAAAATATCACAAACTGGATGGCCTGAAAAAGAAAGTTATTGTCTCACAGATCCAAAGGCTTGAGGTACAAAATCAAGGTATTGGAAGGTTCATGCTGCCTCTGATCTGTGTCATGTCTCTCCGCTGGTTTCTGGGTGGTAGCCATCCTTGTGGTCCTTTGGCTGGTAGATGCATCACTCCGCCTCCTGTGTCTACACACAACATTCTCCCCATTGTTACAGTCTTTGTAAGACACCCTTCTTAAAATTACAGCAATCATACTGGATTAGGGCCAGTGTGACCTCATTTTAATTTACCTAATTCCATCTGCAATGATATTATTTCCAAATGCATTCACATCACAGAACCAGGAGTTAGAATTTAGTATGTATTTTAGCGGGGACAAAATTCAACCCATAACAGAAACGTTGTTCATCTGGGCTATTTAGTAATTCACACATTTACCTTAATATACAACTTATGACTTTCATGTTTCATATCAGGAATGGTCTTTTCAAATACAAAAATTTAGTTCCAGGTTTATATATAATGGATATAATTGGACCTATTATAATTCTACAATGCATTATATACACTTTACGAACATTTTCCACAAACTTATCTTTTTATATGCCAGGCATGTGGTAGAATTTTGGAAACAATATGTTCTCAATATGATAATAAAAATAACTACTCTCCTCGTATCCACTAACCTGAAAAAAATGAATAAAGCTGAATCCCTCTTAAAAGAATTTCAAGGGACAAAATATTATTAAAGTCAATGACCAAAATGGACCATGAGATTATGGATGTCTTTAATTTATTTTCTCCAAATATATTACAGAAAATTAAGATACCATCAATATTAGAAATCACCAATTTAATAAAAATCACCCTCAGTAGAAGTATATTATGTCTTTAGGCACATTAATGTTTGGTTAATTATAATTCATTTTACTAGAGAATTACTACAGTTAGAATATTAAACTTGCTTGAAATTTGTCTCAAAATATATGCATGCGACTTTTATCATAAAATAATATACAATAGAGTTTTTTTATACAAAGGAAATATCTGAGGCAATCATAATAGAAAATGGGATATTTTGGGTGACTAGGACTATGTATTTCAGCTAATATTTAAGTTAAGTAACATGGACAAAATGCATTTATCTAGTCTTTTGTAGGATAATTGAATCAAAAAGTTATTAAGCCAACATAGCACATTGTCCAATTTGGCAGCTATAGCTAGAAACATATAAATGTGTTTATTCATCAACCATAGTTTCTAAAGTATTCTAAAGGTTTTAGCCTGTTGATAAAGTGACAGACTCTACTTTTGAGATCAATAATTTAGCTTCTCAGATGAAAAAACAAGTATGTGAAGAGACATTTGTGTGCTATTTTATATATTATAGTGCTCTATAAAGTGATGCTGATATTATCCTTCATTTCACATTTTTTCCTCCAGAAAATTGAGATATTTTTAATTACTTTATAATTACTTAAATGAATAAAAATTGAAGCAATTAGTCTACATTTTATTTTATTCAATAAATTTCTTACATCAAATAGTATCGGTGATGTGGTAGTTTTACTCTTAGTAAACTATCATCACTTCTGATCAGGGACAATGCCTTTTAAAATATGTGTGTCATATTTTTGCAAGTACTTTTATCAAATTAAAGACCATTTAACATTTCACCGATAAAGAAAGAAAGGCCTAAGTGTAATTCTTCTTGAAGGGTGAATGAAGAGAATATATTGCATCAGCCTGGAATGCAAACATTTCACAGCTTTTAATCTCGAATATGATGTAATTAATAAATCATAAAGAATGTGTGTTTCTGAATGTGCTTTTATGATATTCTACTTAACCTCATAAATTCAGCACCTCAAGATTGTCTCACTGCCATTTGTTTTATTAGGCTTTGCTTTAGTTTTCTAGGCTGCCCGAGCAAATAGCATGAAATGGGTTAAGTTATACAATGATAATTTATTACCTCATGGTTTTGAGGCCTGGAAAGTGTCCAAATTCACACACTTGTCAAGGCAATGCTTTCTACCCAAGGATGGTAGCATTCAGGGTTTAGCTACTGACTCTTGTTCCTTCGCTTACCATATGGCAAGCCACACGCTGGCATCTCCTAGTCTTTCCCTCCTTTTGGGTTCCATTGATGTTCAGCTTCTTGCTTCTTGGGGCTTTCTATCACTCTGTCAGAATTTCATTCTGCTTATATAGGGCTCTAGTGATAGGATTAAGACCCACTCTGATTGAGGTGGGCCACACCTTAACTGAAACAACCTCATCAAAAGGTCCTACTCACAATGAGTTCACCACAATAGGAGATAGATCTAAGCACCTGCTTTTCTGGGATACATACAACTTTAAAACCCACAGATGTTATGGCTTTGGAATGAGGAAGCATTTCTATATCTCTGATAAATTCATTCCAGCTCCTCAAGTCAATTTGTCACTTGTTTCCAATATCCTAATTTGAAGTCACAAAGGAGCTGTGAAAGCTAAGACATGCTTTTGTGGTTTGGCAATAAAAATTGAAAAATATATTACTTTAACAATTGGCTGCATTAAAATATTTGCAAGAATTTTGGGAGAAAGAGTCAAGGCTGACTCTGCTTGTTCACACAATGTGTAGAAAGAGGAGTGAAAACTAACGTGGATTTAGAAGGAGCAATGTTTGGCTAACTAGTGAAGAAGAAGTCCAAAAGTGGAAATAGGCAAAGATCTCACAACAATTTTGGATGATCAGAAAATTACCCCTACCTGTGTGGGAGTTTGTATGTAAGAGCCTCAAAGTGTATTCCTGGTTATATTATTCTATTAGAAGCATCTGAGACACTAAGCTTAAGGATGTCTGTGGGGGTGAGTTAAGGGCCAAATACAAATGGGGAGCTCTAAGTACACAATGCCCTTTAAAAACCAAGCACGCTTGTTCAAACACTCTGATGGTCTGTTGTACCGGTCTGAATCTGTGGTGGACCCCATAAAAGCCATGCCCTTTAATCCTCCTTCATTATTTCTGGGTGGGAGCATTTTGATTGTTTTCATGGAGATGTGACCCATCCAACTGTGGGTGGTAACTTTTGATTAGATGATTTCCATGGAGGTGTATCTCCACCCATTGAAAGTGGAGTTGCTTACTAGAATCCTTTAAAAGAGGAAACATTTTGGAGTCCCTTTTGTAGAGCCACGAGAAAGCCAGCAGATGTCACCATGTTTGCCATGTGCCCTTCCAGCTAGAGAGAAACATTGAACATCATTGGCCTTCTTGAACCAAGGTATCTTTTCCTAGATGCCTTAAATTGGCATTTCTATAGACTTGTTTTTAATCGGGACATTTTCACTGCCTTAGAACTGTAAACTAGCTACTTATAAATTCCCCTTTTTAAAAGCCATTTTGTTTCTGATATATTGCATTCCAGCAGGCAGCAAACGAGAACAGTCTGTCTCTAAAAAACTCACTTTGATAACAATAAATGAACTGAATTTAATAGTCAAACCAGAGAAGGATATATTTCCTCACATTTTTCTCTTAAAAGTTAATGAATATATCTGTAACTAATCTAAAATAGAAAAACACAAAATGGTGCTTTAAGGTCAAAATGCTAATAGAGTAATTTATTGTTAGTAGTTTGATCAAAATATGTGTCCTCTTTGGCACCTGATGAACCAAGTAAGAATAAAATGAAATAAGAGCAAGTTATACAGTTTTCAAATTCAGGTCTCTTATACTGGCATTTCAAATTTGATTTGAAGAATATTCTAGAAATCAAAAGCAAGATTCCCTGGAGAAGTAAGGAACCTTCTGTTTGAAGATTCTAACAGGGGAAATAAGTCCTCCTGTAGCTGAGGTGATCATGGCAAATTAAATTTGCAGAGAGAGGTAAAAGAAGCGGTGACTGCAGAAGAGGCACATAACCAGCCAGATCAGGTGAATCTGTCTGATAGATGTCTCAGCTAACTTGTTCTCAGTTCACATATGTCAAGGGATATCTACATTACTTATTAGCTGTCGGGTTCATCACTACCTTTGGCAAATTAAATCAAATGCTCGCACTCTCTCAGAATATTCATTTTGAACCATTAAAATAACTGGAGAATATAACACAGATAGATTCTACAGGGCCCAATTATAGAGATATCATTAAATGAAAATAATTAAATACTTTCAGTATCCTACTACTTACACTCTTACTTGACTGTTTGCTGATGTATTAGGAACAAAGTGCTGGAATAATTGTGCTCATATTTCAGTTGAAATGGTTTATATGGAACCATGGTGAATTCAATTAAAAAGTTTATTTCAAATACATGTTTTCTTTGCATGGGGTCCATTTGTTAACTTGCAATGCAATTTTGTAAAGGAAAAGTAATAAATATGTTTGGACCTCATGGACCATTATGCTGCTTTATTTCACATGAAATTTTGGTTTCCTAGTGCACATAAAATTTACACTGACACTATACTGCAGTCCACTAACTGTGCAATAGCATTATATATATTAAAAAAAAAAAACTTCAATGTGCACCCCTTAACTATAATGTAACAAAGTAAGATCATGCTGTGGGAAACGTAGCACTGATTAACTTACTTGACATAGGGTTGTCACAAACCTTCAATTAGTAAAGAATGCAATATCTTGAGAAGTGCGACAAAGTGAAGTGCCTGAGGTTTTTCAAATTTGGATGAATTTATGTCTACCATGTTATGATCTTTTTTCCATGTTTATTTTCTTATCTGTTATTTGTTCCACTTTTCCTCCTTTCCTGTCTAATCTAGGACTATTTATATTTTTTTAGATATCTATTTTAATTCATCTATTGGATTTAGTTGCTATACCTATTTATATTACTGTTTCCAGGATTGCTGAAAGAATGTGTGCTTTCGAAAGTTACACAGAATGCTTAAAATTAATATATTAACACTTTCACCTAAAATATAGAATGTTGCTAACCATATAAGTCTGTTTAATATCCCTAATCTACTTCTTTGCGAAAGTGTCATATTCACGTTATAAATCACACAAGACCATATTATAATATTTGCTTAAACAACCATATTTTGGAAAGAAATTAAGAGAAAAACAAATATTTGCTATTGGGGAAAATGTTTCATATTTCTGGATGCTTTAAGAACAGTTGAACTTACGACACTTTTTTCCCAGCATCTCCACTTAAGTTTCCTGCAAAGAGAAAAGCCTTGAAAGACAGAGATAGAAACTACGCATTCCTCCAGAACAAATATGTCATTCATATTGCCCATTAAAAATAGAGTTTCTTGTATTTGTGCGCATGTACGTGTGTGCTTGGTATTCTTTGAGATTCCCAGATGCATGGTTGATATTGACCATTAATATTGGAAATTTCTTAGACATGATTACTTCAACTATCCTTCCATATAATTTTTTCTTCTAATTCTGGTGTCCCAGTTACATGTGAGCTGCACCTTTTGATATTCTTGTATAGTTTTTGAATGTTGTTTTTGTTTTACATTCTTTTTTTTTTTTTGCATTTCAGTTTGTGAAGTTTCCATTGGGCTTTCATCAAATTCACGGGTTCTTTCTTCTGCTCCGTGATCTACCGATGAGCCCTTGGAGGCCATTCTTCATATTCCTCTAACATAGTTTCCTTGGTCATTTTAATTTCTTCATCTAATAATTCCAAAGTCTGTGTCATATCTGAACCTGATTTTCATGATTTCTTTGTCTCTGCAGGCAATGTTTTTTCCTTGTTTTGTTTTTATGGCATGTCTTTTAGTATTGCTGCAGTGCTTAAAAGTTGGGCAAGATCTATTGGGTAATAGAAACCGAGGTAAATATATGTTGAGTGCAATGATTTATGTTGATGCAGCTGTAAATCATAGCATGCTTAATTTTGCTTTTGCTTTAGATACCGGAGGCTCCGATTCCCCTAGTGTCTTTGTTTAAGCCCTTGGTCCTGGCTTTGGGGATTCCCTAGGAACTGCTACTGAGAGACTGTCTGTGTCATGTAGCTAAAACAGTTTAACCAACGGTTGTTGTCCTAGAAATGCCTGAGTGTGACTGTAGGGCATGGAGAATAGGGAGCATTACAAAATCTTCTGATTGAGTCTCTAGTGGGCCTAAGTTTGGTGTCTGTGGCCTTACAACTGTTTCTGTTCCTCACCTTTGGTGCATCTTCTATCACCGTGTTCCATGCTCCCTTCCATGATTATAGCATTCCCAATACCTATCCTTGAAACTATGTCTCCTATCAACTGTTTTTGTGGTTGTTTTTTCACCCTGAGGTGCTACAAGAAGGTTGAAGAGTGGGATGGAATAAAGAGTAAGGTCTCTTCTCCCAGATGGGATAACATTTTAGAAATGCATTCTGGCAAAATCATTTCTCCTGGACAGCAGATCTTCGTTGTAGAGACATATCTGGGCATATTTTACAATAATTACTTCTTCCTTTCTTCTGTCAGTTACACGAGGGAATCTTTCTTAGATCCTCAACTTAGATCCCCATGGATTCATAGAGAGAAAACACATGAAAGAGTAGGATTTCTTTCAGATGAAGCCCTCAGGACAGTCTCATTCACACAATAGTCCATGTTTAGCCTCCAGATATTTGTCAAAATTACCATTTCAGTATCAGTTTATGTCTCCAGTGGTGTCCTTCTATTCCAGGTGAGCATATCTTGGATGCCGTAACTCTCTGGTTACTCTTTTCCGTCTGGATTTCAGAATTGCAGTTTGCTCTGTGACCTCAATTTTTTGATGGGTCCAGGAAAAATAACTGATTATTAATTTTTCCAGATTTTTTTAAGGTTCGGAGTGATGGCTCCCAAGACCTCTTCATGTCAGAGTAAAACTAGAAAGTCTTTTAGTGAAGTTTCCTAATTATAGATATATATTTTACAATTAATCCTTTTTTACATTGTTTCTTTTTCTCTGCTAATATTTCTCATATTTTCATTCATTACAAGGATATTTTTCTTTACTTCATTAAGCATAAATATAATTGCTGTTTTCAAGTCTTTGTCTAATACTTCCAATATCTAGATTACCTCTGTTTGTCTTTTCCCTGGTTTTCCATGTGTCAAGTACTATTTGGATTGTATCCAAACACTGTGATGTTACATTTTGGAGACTCTGGATTTTCTTATATTCCCCCGTGGAGTGCTGATAATCTTGTTAAGCAGACAACTAGATTGGTAAAATGCAAATTAAAAACTTTGCCTCACTTGTGCTGAATGACAGTTCAAATCTCAGTTCAATTTTTTTGAGCCTTAATGGGCAGCATGCGTGCTATGAATGTGAAGGGTTCAGCCAGGTAGTTGGCTTGAGAATATACAGAGAAGCTGTGGCCCTCTAGTTTTGAGATTCTTTTTTCTCTTTTCTGTTGCTGCAGTAGCCATGCCAGGCTCAGTCGTCTTATTCATCAAGACAGAATAATGTTGGGTTCTTTATTGGAACTTCAGCCACTTAGGACCACTCTGTCCCTCATCATTCTCTCAGGCCAAAACCTAAAGAATTGGGAATTCTTCCTTTGCCTTCTTCCCAATTTCAACTCCTCTTAAGACTCCCTTCCTTTGTTCATTCTGCAAAGACATCAGATATTTTGTTTTCCTTTTCATTTTGTGTTATGTATTTTCTCCAGAGTTTATGATTTTTCTTGGACAGGAGGGTTGTCTTTTAGGAACATACCCTATCATATTGAATGCGGCATTCTCTGACATGCAATATTACTTGCTTCATTTTCTTGATGATTTAACATGGTGTTTTTGCCTGGAAATGACTCATGGATAGTTGTCATCACCTCAACTTAAAGATCTGAAATTCCATTAACTGAAAACCAGTGTTGACATCAATAAAATTTTCCATGCTTTCTTTTGAAAGTATTATAGTTAAATCATTGAAATGTCAATTATATATATGCATTATTGTAGCTATTATCATAACTTATATGATCTTTTTCATTGACTTTACTATTATATGATGGTAAAAAATAGATTTTTTTTTAGCATTGTTGTGTGACAATCTGCAATGTAGCCTGTAAAGTGAGCATAAAATAAAAGATTTAATTGCCTTGGTGGCACCCAATAAGGAGAAGGGAGAAATAATTCTACATCTGAAAAGAAGTCTTCTGAATTATTTCTGTTTGAGCCATGGAACATCTGTATTTACTAGAGCAGTGATTTCTATAAGTTGGAAATTACAGCATAATTAAATAGCATGCATTATTTTGTTCTAGTGGAGAATAAATAAAAAGTTTTAATGTATTTTGGAAAAAAACTAATAATATCCTTCATGTTTATATATGAAAAATCTCTGTAACAATAAAAATATTTTGAAGATATTGAATAGATTAAATTCCTTTCAAATTTTGAACGATGTTCAATGATGAGCTCTTTACATAACTGTATAGTATTAATTTTAGTGTATATTGTATCCTTAGATTTTACAAAAATCAAGGGATTTTTACAAAATCAGGGATCAACTTTTATTTGAATTTAATATTTAGAGTAATTATATATTTTCTACAAATTCAAAGTGTTTAAACTTTGATTATGAACATAAGTTAATTAAAATCACAATTACTGTACCTTTTACAACTGCTTATACAACAGCTATGTGCAATGAGTTAGTATAATATTCTTAGGTGATGCTACCCTATTTCTACATAATTAGAAAAATAATTGGTATAAAGATCAACACATTATCATTTAACTAAATTAAAAATATATGCATATAATTTATA
The DNA here is from genome assembly GCF_023851605.1 of Tamandua tetradactyla. Lineage (NCBI taxonomy): Eukaryota > Metazoa > Chordata > Mammalia > Pilosa > Myrmecophagidae > Tamandua > Tamandua tetradactyla. The sequence continues at coordinate 151,397,521 of NC_135330.1, forward strand.
ATGTTTTGTTCATTTATAATCAATATTTGTTTACCTATCCTCCTGGCTTTAGATAGATTTTCAAAGTGCAAAAATTCATATTAATATATATTCATTAATTTCCTCACTTTCATATAAATAAGTTTTATCTTCATAAGTAGAAAAAATAATAGATATTCTCACCTATTGGATTTATATTTCCAAACAGCTTTTTTCAAAGCTGTACAAAAAGCTGTACAAAAAGCAAAAGCTGTTGGAGAATATATAAACAAATCCTTAAACTGGATAATGCACCAAAAATGGCATATTAGTCATAGTTGACAGGTTTGAAAGACAAAAAAAAAACAAAAAACACATAAACTGATTATTTTAGCTGGCATTGCTGCTCACACTGCTGTAACTCACTAGCTTGCAAGTCACAATTTGATTATGCACCCACTGCCATATTATATGACTCTGAGCTGATGGTTTGTAAACATGTATTAACTATACACAAAAGCAAAATTGTAACTTCTCCTTTTTCATCCAATAGTGGAGTTAACGGAGCTCATACAGAACATAGTCTGCACTATATGAAAATATAATCATTCTGAAAAAATATATTAGATATATTAATATCTATTATAACATTTAATGATACTTTATATTGCCAATAGAATAACTCTCTGTTTGATTATAAAATACAACCACACTCATCTTCAAACTTTAGCTTACACATTTTTATTTCAAGATATTTGTAGGCCCAATATAAAACCTATTCAAGGAGGTTTATGTGAATGAACATTATTTTGTATAAATGCCCACAAGATGGTTAACACAAATGTACATTTTTTCAAATTTTGATTGCAAGTAAAATTATGATTGAGCCGAGATGATTGAGTAGTCCGTGTATTGTTTTATCAGCTATATAGTATTACACAAAACATAATCATATTATTTTGCAGACTAGACCATTTGAGAATATTGCTTGATTCAAGTACAAAGCAGATTGCATTCTTTTCTTTGACCAGTAACAGAAATTTCAGTTTCCTGAGCTTTAAATGTGCTCAAATTGACTGAGTTCCTTATACTACCTCAGCCAAAAAATAAAGAAAAATAAATGTACTTTTCAGATCAATTTTAATTATCTATTTTTTTCATACAGTCTCAATAAATTCATAGGAATCCCTATATATCTAGAGCCTGATGACCATTTTCATGAAGTAAAGGATATCAGGTTGTTTCTTTTGCAATCTATGGCAAGCAGTGGGCTGAATCTGATAAAAGTTGGTAGTCCTATTTCTGTTAGCTCCTTGCAGCTTGTTCTCAGTATCGGATACTTATAGTGCTGACATTTCAAAGGCACAGATGGTGCAGAGGAAGTCCTCAGACGTCACCAGAGGGCGGTTTTCAAATCTTTGTCACAGGTTTAGAGAGATACAATTTGGAAGAGACAAAACTTTTTCACTAACTCTCTATTTGCAACTCAGAATTAGTCACTTTCCAAAACACTTAAATCAAAAAGATTTCACATGAATTTGTATAATAGCTATACCTTATATTTTCTGTGATTTAGAGGAAATATTGGATCTTTCAACTGTTGCATAATTCTTGTAGCTATTTTCTACAGGAATACATGTATTTCCTTCCAGAGACTGACACTGTTATAACTCCCCACATTGAGCTTTGTACTACAACAATATTGTGGTATCTATATATATTTTTTAATTAAAACTATTAGATTATATATTTGTCTTAGACTTAAATACTTTCAATTCTTTTTCCTGGCTACCTTACCTAGTTTAATGTTGAGCATTCAGGTTTTGCAAAATAAATATTCACTGAGTGGTTAAATGAATGGGCATTTGATCATTTATTACTCTAAAATTATTGGATGTGAATGTGAAGGATAAAGTGCAATTTCATAGGACACAAATTAAGATGAAACTACAAACAGCAGAAGAATTGAAATGTTCTATTTCTGTTATACAAATATTGTAATCCACCCTTTATTAAAAAAGAACTATAAATAGCTCAAAATTAGGGGAAAGAACATGTACAGAAATATTAGACAAATATTTTATATAATTTTGTTTATGAACTAGATTCATAAATAAAATTATCTCTATCTTTTCCCCCAACAGTTAAACATGTGTTTAATGAATGCTCGTTTCCAAATTATACTTTTTGATAAGGATAAAAAAACAACAAAGAAAAAAATTAACGTTTGCTCTTCCAGGCTAGCAATAAGATATGTATAGTATTTTCAAAATGGTGTTTATTTTTGCCATATGCTGGAAGTAGTCTCCCACACGTCTGCATGTATTATTGGCATGTAACTTTTAAAGGCACATATATAATATATATCATGATTATATAAATATATCATGTATAATAAATAATAAGCTTCTACTACAAATATGATTTCAAGAGAAAAAACAGTTCCATTCCTACTAAAAACTTTAAAAGTAATGCAGTATCTATTTTAGATACTAGTGTTGAAACCATATGGTGGTGTATTATCCTGACAATTATTTCTGTTCTGATAAATAATACTTAATGATATAAATAAAACATATTCTTAACTCTAATTTAAATTTCACTATTTAATTAGTAAAATATTTTTAAATGATCGATGTATCCAAAATTTAAATCACACAAAAAAGAAAATGAAGGGAAGGAATCATTTTGTGAAATCTGACCTTTCAGAGATAACTTTGATTGACATTTTGGGGAAATTTACTCTTGATCTTACTAAACAGGCATAGTTGCATAATACACTTTCACAGCTTAAGTTTTCCATAACCGAGAAAACAATATGAATGTTTTATCTATATGTTTGTAAACATAATATTTATATATACACAGATGATCATTTTAAAGACTATATAATTATGCAATGAAATTTGTTAACTGAGGAAATGGTCTGCAAATATTATTAATATAGCTAATAGCCTCTTGTTGAATACTTAAGATGTCTTCAAATTTGTATTATAAGGGAAGATTAGAAGAATTGTATGTTGCATAAGTATTTTTGCACTTTTGCAATCATATTTGTAAGTCAAATCCAAAGAAGTATAATTGCTTGATCAAAGGGAATGAATATTTCATATTTGATAATAATCAAAGCTTACATTTAAAAAAATGTATAAAATTATTCCCTATCAACATCTCAATCTACTTAAATCTTTACTTTTTGTCTTTTAGTAAAATTTTTATCATAGTTTTTCACTATTTAATTAGTAAACTTTCTTTTTATCTATTTTTTATCTATTCTAATATACTATGTGTTTTTCTTGTATTTTTATTTTATTACATTTTCTGCTTTTATAGTTACTGTACAGAAAAAAGTTCTTGTGTATTAATTATGTAATTGGCTAATGCATGGATATTTCTAATATTTTAAAGATATTGTTAATTTATAGTTCTGGGGTTTTAAATATAAATTTTTATCTGGTTCAATACTTATACTCCTTATATTGTTTCAGTGTTTAATCGCATTGGCTAGAACTTCTAGAATAATGTTAAAATGTCAAACATTGAATTATTGTCCCAGTGCTGGTTTGAAAGGACTTATGTACTCTAGAAAAGCCATGTTTTAACCATAATCAATCTTGTAGGAGCAATGGTATCTTCTAATCCCTATTCAGCGCTATAGGTTGGAAACTTGATTAGGTGCAGAAATGCTTTCACCTATTCTATGTGTGTCTTGATTAGTTTACTGGAATTCTTTAAAAGAGGAAGCATTTTGGGGAAAGCTTCAAAACAACATAGCCATGAGAAGCAGAGTCCACCAGCCAGCGACCTTTGGAGCTGAAGAAAGAAAATGCCCCTGGGAAGCTCCCTCAATCAAGAGACCTGGAGAAAAAAACCTAGCAGATGCTGCCATGTTCTCCATGTGCCCTTCCAGCTGAGAGAGAAACGCTGAACATCATCGGCCTTCTTGAACCAAGGTATCTTTCCCTGGATGCCTGGGATTGGACAATTCCATAGACTTGTTTTAATTTGAACAATTTCACAGTATTAGAACTGTAAACTAGCAACTTATTAAATTCCCCTTTTTAAAAGCCATTCCATTTCTGGTGTATTACATTCTGGAGCTAGCAAAATAGAACAATTTCTGTACTTTTTCTTATAAAATAACTCTAACACATTGCCTAATCTTATTAGCAAGAACTCACTTTTCACATCTACCGTTTTCTTAATTTTAGTACATAAATTATTCAGTTTTTAATCATGTGTTCTGCCCCCAAAATATTATCATCTAAATTCCAGAATTCTTGAGTTAGAAATCATTAAATAAAAATTGGATACTAGAATACAGTTTGGTCAACAGGCTAGCATTTTAAAGTAACACACTTTTATATTAGAAATAATATACGCAGAAATTTTTGAAAGAAAGAAGGGGGAGAATATCTTATCCTTAAAATAAACTTCTCATCACATTTACCATCAGTTGGGCACACTGAGCATGAGAGAGTAATTTGTAGCTTTCTTCTAGATTATATTTATAAAAGCTATTTCACCTTTCTTTAACAATACTTTGATACATAATAATTTGAAGTTGATTGAATTAGCTGTGCTTCAGACAAAATAGTATAGTGGGCTAAAAGTATGTTTGGATACATATTTAAATGAGATAATACATGATTTTGAAAGGATTTGGGAGGATGTTCAGGCTAGCAATTATCAGTAAATCTCTAGAAATCATATAAGTTGTCTCCTGGCTTAACAAATTTAGTAAGCTCATACCTTTAATGTTTTAGAAAGGACAAACTAAATAATTTTCTTTAGGGAGGTATTTCAATCCCAGGTAACAATCTAGAAAGCATAAGAAGGCAATTTATCTGTTGCAAGAAGGAAATGAAGAATTGAATGAAAAATTGTCAGCATAATTTTTTTAAACACAGGGGAAAAGTAAAGTAATAAATCAATTTAATAGAGTAATTGATAAGGCTGACAAGGTCATTGTGCCATGTGTAATATGATTAAAATCAAGGTTAAAATCAAACTCTACAAACTGTTCTGCAACCTGCTTCTTTTGACAAAAAATGCATTATGAGTATCACTAAAAATTACTATCAATAAAATTATGAGAAAATTTTCTTAATGAATTGAATGCATTCTTTCTATCATAACTTTTTTGAATATTTATTTGTGACTTGGATATTTTTGATAATATTTTTTCCCTATTTTTTCAACCTTCTGGAAGCCTAAACTCCTAGATTATATACTTCACAAAATATTTTTTAAAACTTCTAAAATATAGATTAGAATCTGATGGCTTTGTCCAAAGACCACTGCAAATAAGTAAATAGGTAATAAATACAATGTAGTCCATAAAATTTTTAAAAAAGATAAAATTAAGTGAGCTTTATGTCTACAACTAGGTAACATTTTATACTATTTTTAAAAGATTTCTAATCTTAAAGGAATTTTCCTAATAAGATCTATGGACTAAATGCTGCAACATAGTAACATACAATTTAAAAACTGCATGCAATTTCAGTAATTTTACAAAATATAAGATGCTGAATTTTCCATTATCAGGCAACTATTTATGTTATTTTCTTATTTCTTTCTGTGTGCAAGGACTCAATCAGAATTTGTTTATCCAGAAGAAGAGTTTTGGGTAACTGAATGAGTATGTAGAATATAGTTCCACTCTGTTCTTTTAGATTACATTTTTAAAGTTCTTTATAAAAACAACCAAAGACATCTAAATACAAATACAAATATTAAACCATATCATTTTATGGTTAAATATTTGTATTTAAACATTAAATACAAATCAAATACAAAAAATATATACACAAATCAAAATACAAAGATAGTGACACCAAATTATGAGCAAGCTTTTAGCTTTCAAAATTTTAATCACTGCAATTATCATTTATTTCAAACCATCCTTTCTTTCCAAACATTAATCAGCCATTATCTCATAACTCCCTAAATAATCAGCAGTATGTTTTTTGGCAAAATTGGTGTTAAAACCCCTTTCAGTGTATTACCCTCATATCTGTAGCCATGAATTAATTCATTCAACAGGCATTATTATTTTGAATGTCTGTTATGTGCCAAGCACTATTCTTTAGAAACAGAGTGGAGGAACACTGATGAAATTTTGGAGCTTAAATTCTAGTTTCAAAAGTCCATCAACCAATCAATAACAAGCAAATAAATATAATAGTTTGAGAAAGTCATATGATCCGGTAAGGACATGAAAAGTGACATGAGATTGGCTAAATTTTATGAGGCTAGTCCAGATTTTTTAAGGTAAGAGAATGGATTTGGGTTTTGTTCTAATATGGTCAAAAAGTTAGCATGATAATCATATATATATATATATATATTTTCATGGGCAGTCAAGATGATCATGTATTTTGATTTATGGTCTTAGAAATACCATTCTGTCTGTTATGTGGAAAATAGGCTGCAGATTCTACAATGGAGAACAATGAAAATCACTTAGGAAATGATAGTTATAGTCTATGCAAGATAATTTGGGAAATATTGTGAAGATATACTTATGTATCAGCTATGATGTGCAAAAGGAGGAAACAAAAAAAGCTCACACACACAAAAATTGTCAGAGCATTGGCTGAAGAAAGCAACACTGAGACAAGAGCCAGTAGGGGGCATAGTAATCAAGAAATGTTCTATAAGTACAGTTGTAAATTGCTTTGGACAATCAAGAGATGATTTTGCAAATAGAGACATATATATGAATACAAGTATAATTATGGAGAGTATGGAAGAGCAAGCCATGGAGATAAACAATTTAAGGCATGTGCATATAGGAAGCATAAAAGGACATTAATGAACAGAATCCACAACCAGATGCTAATAAAGAATTTTCTGTATTTTTTAAGGGATATAATATTTGTAACATTCCCAAGTAGAAAATAACTACATATGCTACAATGTAATATCTCTGCTCTGTGTGAAACTTTTTGAAATCCACATGTAATTGGCTTGCATTTGTCAATGTTTCGGGCCATGTCTGACTGGCTGCTTTAGTTAACTGCAGGTTTTCAAGGGCTGTAATGTATAGTCAGTCCTGTCAGTCTTTGAACACCTAATCTGACTTTTAAATAATTCTTTTGTTTTTAGTGGTCCTGAAATAATTCTTACTTTCTTATTGGGTTCCCAGTGTCCCCACAGTGAATTTAAACCACTGGAGGCTTCTGTGATCATTGGGCTATCCTATTGCAATTTACTCAGTATTTGATTAGCCTACTGATTCCTATAGTTCCTATGCCAAGTCTGTGACCTCTATGGGAAAGCTCTGCGGACTTGTTAGATGGACCACCACATGCCACACTTGTTCTTCAAATCTGTACCACAGTAGTCATAATTTTTGTTATACATGAAGGTGTTTCCCCAGTTAAATGAAAAAATGGAGATATTTTCAAATCATTTTTTTGAAGTAGGTGTTGAATTTGGGGTAGGCAAATTAAATCATGAGCAAGCTAATAAGAAAATGAAAATATATTAATATTGACAGCTAGCAGCCAACTTGTCATTAACTGTATAAGGTGTGCCTGTTTTTTGTCTATTTTGTGACTGCATATTTTATCATGTGATTTTTTTTAATTGAGATTGTTTCATAACATTAAAGATGATGAGCTGAGAGCAAGAGCAGTGACTCCTCGTTCCTTGCCCCTATGCCCTGAGTCTGAGTAAACCCTAAGTCCTCAAAGGAGTACTTTCACTATTTCTTTGAGTATGAAATAAGCGTGAGAATTCTAACCAAATCACTGTGCAAATGGCAGGCCTATATCATTGATGGTCTAACTTTTTACAAAGCCAAGAATCTAGTCTTGTTTGGGTGTTGGGTTTAAAGGATTCACCAAACAAATATGCTTTCAAATAGTCTCAAAGTAAATAACTGAATTTACTGGAATTGAGAGATTTTTCAGGATACTGTCACCTTTAAAAACTTCTATGATTTATAACATATTGTTTAAAGTGCTTCACAGAGCTAAGAAAAAATCTTCTTTTTAAATTTAATAAAATTATTATATCTTGTGAGAACAATTGAATAACAATTTAAATTCTTTTCTAGCATTTGCACAAAATAACTGATTTAAATGATTATATAAATTATCTTATATGAAGGACATTTTGCAATAAATCTTTTCATTTAAATACATTGATCATTTTAAGGATTAAAACTATTTTTTGAAAATATGTTTATATTTTATGTGAGCATGTTTAGTTTTCTCCACTTACTTTGTGATATGGGTTAATCAATTAACCTTCATTTTATATCTAAAGATGGACTTTAGGTTTTTTAATTCTTAGTGTGGCTGGTCTCCTTATTTTATGTCCTGTTGATACGGTGTTGTTAATTTGAAAAGGGTTTGTTTTTCTAACATGGCTTCCATGATATGCTATTTTCATGTACCATAATTTTAACTATGTTTATTCACCATGACAAATTCTTCTAACATTCCCTAACAATATCTTAAGAAGTGGAGCATAGCAAAAAATGCTGCTAGGGAAATGCTAACTTTCTGGCATGAACTTTATCATACGGATTTTCTTATTTTCTCTTTTGTGACTTCTGCCAGCATTTGTATGTGTGGTTATAATGATTTGATTCATTTGAATGATGACAGGCTTAAAGTCCAATGAAATGTTTTTCACCTGAAAGAACCCAGACAAATTGTTCTCCTTTCAATCCATTTTGCCTATAGAATTGCTGGCCTTTAGAAATTTTTTTTACTAGAAGCCATTTCTCATATGATGCCAAAAATAACAACTGTTCAGATAATGCTCATAGTGAATTAAACTCAATGTTAGAGTGATAAGAACTGTTATAATTATAAGGATCTGGCTTAAAGAATAAGAAAAATACAAGATGGAACTCTAGGTCCAAAATAAATATTCCTTGTGGGAATATTTTCGAAGGGAATATGGATCATATAATTATTCTATAATTCAAGTTTTATCCTGTCAAGTAGAAAACTGTGCTGATGAAACAATACATTGCCATATATTATTCTTTAGTAAAAAGGCATAGACTATTTAAATATATTTGAACAATGAAAACATATTTTATCTAATCAATACTGAATAATTTAAAATCAACGTTGTACCTTAAACAACGCTAATTCTTCTTTGGCTTATATATGTCTTACTAACAATTTAAATTCAAATGCTCTCAGAGATGGGCACACATTTTCATGAAAACCCTCGATAAATTAGGTTATTTTCAAAATGCTAAATATTATGCCTTTAGATATTGATTATGAAATAGTTCAGTGGCAGACAATACAATTTATTTATTTTTATTTAGCATGATTAAATATTAAATTGAGGGGCTAGTACAGAATGGCATACATTTATTAGCAGAATATTGATTTTAATTGGACTTGTTAGTGAATATGATTTGATTTGAAACATCAATTGCCAAAAAAGTGGGAATGAATAGTGTAAGATTTCACTTGTATTGTTCAAATTATATTTTAAATTAATGGTTAGGCCATTGTGAAACATTAAATTTGTTTATTTACTTCAGTTAAACTTATTCATTGGATATTATAAAAGTAGTTGATGGCACATTAATGACTTTGACCCTAAAAGATTAAACATGAACCATTTGCATATGTAGTCTACTTCCTTTATGTGCAAGTATGAACTTAACTGACATTAGACAGTGTGTTAATTTCTTTGGAATAACTTTCTCGATAAAGTTCTGAAATTCTTAAGAATGCTCTTGAGGAATTCAAGTATCTAGGAATGGCAAGCTAAATTGCTTGGGTCAAAAAAAAAAAGGTGAAAAGAGAAATGCTGCATTGAAATCCTTAAAAATCTGAAAAGACAATACACAACTCCTAAGTCAACTTTCACCAAATATATAATAACAGAAGTAAGGAAAAATCTGGAAATTGAGATACTTTTGCCATAAAGGCATTTAATGATACTACAAACAACTCTACTTTGCACTGAGACAAGCGAAGAAGAAAGAGATCAGAGCCCGATGTCTCGCCATTTCTCTCCTCCTTGAACTGGGATTCCAGGGACAACACCCTTCAAGTAACAGTGAACAAATGCATAGAAATGTAGGGTGGGATTTCTTGGCACAAAGTTGAGATGGAAAGGAGATGAAATTTATAAGAAGATGAAGAAGCAGCAGCAACAGCAGCCATCCTGGGTAGTCTGTGGTCATAGACTTAACCCTCTAGTATATATGTACTCTGAGTATGCTCAACCTGGTTGGGGAAACTTAAATCTTTAATTTGGTTAAATTCTCAAGTAAGAGAGGAAGGGATATTTGGAGGGGGGGATTACTCTTCTAGATCTCAGAGAACCCCAAAATTATTTTTCAGGACAATAGTCAGTAAACTGCCCAAAATTACCAATTGTACTAGGTAATAAGAAACAGTGAACATGTATGAGAATCAACAGAAACCACGTTTATCAAATCTGCAAAGACAAAAGATATTGGATTTATATAAAATAGTGTTAAAAATAATCTATACCCAACCTGTTCAAAGAGATAAATTTTAAAATATTGAAAACTATAAAAAGTGACACAGAAGTTTTTCAAACAACCAAACAGGTAAGTGTAAACTTCAACTACCAGCCTTGTTAGAGCTACTGGTACCAGACTTTCCAACTCATTTTAGACAGGAAGGAAACAGAATACCTACAAAAATCTGTATTAGATTTTAGGAAACAGAAACAGACAGCACAGGACTGTAATCCCTGAAGAAGAAAGACAAATGGGATGAGATAATGGCAAGAAAAAATGGAATATTTAATTATTTTTAGTTGTCCAATTAATTTTTTCAAACTTTTTTTTTATATTTGATGTAGCTATGAAGGAAAAATTTTCATGAATAGCATGCAGATGGAAAAAAAGAATGGTTACTATGTGAGACATCACTATTCATAAAACTATTGTAATGTTTCATTTTATGTACCTTTAGTCCTCTACTGAAGGATATGCTGTGATATAAACATCTGCTAAACCCTAATTCAAGTTCACATTTAGTGCATCTCTCAGATACAAAGCACCACAAAGTATAACATAACTTTTTGTGTTGAATCTCAGCATGCAAAATACAGATGTGGATTTATCAGAAGGCAATAGGTACCATTCTCTCTTTTAGGACACACTTTTTAATTTGTTGTTTTATCCGTTAAATGGCTTCATAGTTTTATAATTATTAGTCACAGCATTGAGGAAAGAACATGAACCCGAATATCTCAGCTCAAATTTTGCATGTAATTGGACATGGCACTGCTCTATTTTATCATTTTTATACTTTGTATAGAAAACACAGAGATAATTATACATAGAATGAGTAAATAGCTTACTAGATGTACACAAGCTGAAATCACCAATGAAGCCTAATAGAACGAAAGTTCCCTTTCAGATACTTCTAGCCTCCAGGGTATCATTACTGACTTTTGAAAACATAGGATAGTCCAATATCTTTTTTGTAGTTTCTATAAAGGAAATCATACAAAATGTATTTTTTGTTTGTCTCATTTCTTTCACTTGACTTTATGTAGGAGAGGTAATTTATCCTTATTGTTGAATGTAGGATAAACCATGCATCTTCAATGCTGTATATTATGTGACTATATCACAGTTTATTTAATAGAATGCTAATTGGTATTTGAGTATTTTCTATAATTTTTGGTTATCCGATTAGTGTTGCTATGAACATTCTAGTACCAGACTTTGGATGAATATTTAAACATACTTCTCTAGGTTACCTACTAAGTACAGGAATTACTGGGTCATAGATAATCATATATTCTGCATTAGAATCCACTACCAAATGGATTTTTAAAATAATTGTACCAATTTACAGTTCTATTGGCAATATATGGGTTCTGGTGGTACCACTTACTGATCATTGCTTGGCGTTTTTAGACTTTTTAATTTGTTACTTTTATTTCTTGGTGGGTGTGTAATGATATCTCATTGTGGTTAAATTTATACTTTCCTGATGAATAAGTTAGAGCACATTCTCAGTTATTTAATGGCTATTGATATATTTTCCTTCTTGAAGCATCTATTTATGTATTTTACTGATTTTTTTCACCATGTTGTCTGTCTTTTGTCATGGATTCTAGATGTGAGTATTTCATATGAGCATGTGCTACCATAAATATGATGCCTTCTTTCACTATGTGGAAAAACTTTTACTCCTTTGGTCATGTCATTTGATGAGCAGAGATTTTAATTTTAATATAGTACAACTTATCAATATTTAATTTTATGGTTATTGGTTTTGTGTCCTGCTTATGAAATCTTCAATGTTATCAAAGAAATCCTTTACATTTTCCTCTAAAATTTTTGATTTACCTTTCACATTGAATTTTCAATCCATCTGGGATTCAGTTTTGTTATGTTATGAGGTATGAATTACCTCATACAGTCACCTATTCCCCATTGCAACTTTCCCCATTGTGGTTTAGATATATCACAGGTTGGCATAAGACATTAAATGGGAATGTTGGGGGAGTTTGGGGGAAGCCCAAATGACCCATTAAAGCCAGCAGAGATGTACCACACACTAATGGTGACTACCAGCAGGACATTTCAAAGGTTATTTTTTAAATGTCTTTTGTTTTATGTGCATGTTCGATATTATTCTCCTTAAGCTTGTTTCATTTTTAAAAAATATTTCATATTTATTTCATGTTTTTAAATTTCTTTTTATATAGTATTTCCAATTAACATTGACCTACATGTAAGCCTATAAACTAATACTTAACCCAGATTTTACAGGAAGGTACTGTAAACACCTCATAAAAGAAAAAGAAAAAAATTCACACTTCTCTGGTACAAAGGGAGGGCCAAAAATTTAATAGGATTTTCCAGATAACAAGGGTCCTGTGCTTCTAACACTTGTGATGTGGAAGGGATAGCTGTGCTACATATTTATGTCTTATTAATCCAGAAACACATGTTGAAAAATTTCATTACCATGTACTCCACTGCAATGTTGCATTTGCCATAAATCAGGTGATTGTATATATGTGAGCCTATTTGTGGACCTGCTTTGTTCCCGTAGCCCTCTGCCAAAATCACATTGTTGTGATTAAGATAGAATCGTAGTAGGTTTTGAGATCTTGCGTGCTACAGTTTTGTTCTTCTTCATTAAAATTATTATAGCTATTTTGGGCTATTTGTTCTTCCACATGAATTTTAGAATAGCTTTGCCAACTTCATAAAACTCTCAAGGATTTTGATTTAAATTGCTTTCAAGGTGTAAATCAATTTAGGAGAAAATGACATAACTAAATTCGATCATTTAATTCCTTAATATGGTTCAGTGCTTCATTTAAATGCATTCTTTTGAGTTTTCCAGATAAACTATCACATCACCTGTAAATAATTATATATTAGCTCCTCCATTTCAATCTTTAGGTCTACTATTTCTTTTCTTCCTGACCACAATGGAATTAATCTAGAAATCAGTAAGAGGGAAAAATGGAAAATTCACAAATATGTGGAAATTAAATAACAAACAAATTCTTAAACAACAAATCAGTTAAAGAAGAAATCACAAATGAAATTAGGAAATTTTTGAGGCAAATGAAAGTGAAAATACAACATATAAAAATTTCATGATGCAGGGAAGGCAGTGCTGAAAGGCAAATTATAGGTCTAAATGCTCGATTAAAAAACAGAACGACTTTAAATCAGAGACCTAAACTCGAAACTGAAAGAACTAGAAAAAGAAGAGCAATCTTAACACAAGGTTAGCAGAAAGAAAGAAATCACAAGGATTAGGGCAGAGATAAGTGCAATAGAGAAAAACCAGCAGCAGAGAAAATCGACAAAACCAAAGTTTGTTTCCTTTGAAAAGATTACTCAAGTTTACAAAACTTTAGCTAGACTGATGAAGATGAAATACAGATGATACAAATAATGAAATTCAAAAATGAAATAGGGGATATTACTACCAATTACTACCAATACCACTGAAATAAAAAGGCCTATAAGAAGATGTTATGAACAGCTGTATACCATAAATTAGATAACCTAGATGAAATGGACAAATCTTAGAAAAACATAAACTATCCACATTGACTCGCGAAGAAATAGATCTCAATGAAGCTATTACCAGAAAATATATTCAATCAGTCATCAAATCCTCCCAACAAAGAAATGCCCAAGACCGGATGACTTCATGGGAATTCTACAAGGTAAACTTAGCCCCAAGTCTGCTCAAATTCTTGCAGAAAATGAAAGAGGAGGCCACACTCCTTAATTAATTCTATGAGGCCAACATCACCATCATATCAAAGCCAGATAAAAACACACAAGAAAAGAAAACTACAGACCAATATCTCTATTGAATATAGATGCAAAAATCCTTAACAAAATCGCAAACCAAATCCAGAAGCATATTTTTAAAAGTACACAATATTAAGTGGGATTTATCCCAGTTATGCAAGGTTGGTTCAATATAAGAAAGTCAATTAATATAGTGCACTGCATTAACAAAACGAAGGGGAAAAACCAACAACACATGATCATCTCAACTGATGAAGAAAAAAAGCATTTGACAAAATATAGTACACCTTCTTGATAAAACACCTAGAACACTGTCAGCAGAAGGAAACTTCCTCAACATATTATAGGGCATGTTTGAAAAGCCCACAGCTAGCCTCCTAATTAACAGTGAAAGACTGAAAGCTTTTCCCCTAAGATCAAGAACAAGACAAGATGTCCACTGTCACTACTGTTATTCAACATTCACAGGAAGTTCTAGTCAGGCTAATTAAGCAAGAAAAAGAGATAAAAGGCATCCAAGGAATAAGAACAACTTTCTCTATTTGCTGATGATATGATCTCATATACAGAAAATACTGAAAAATCCATGACAAAGCTCTTAGAGCTAAGAAATACATTCAGCAAAGTATTGGAATGCAAGATAAATACCCCTAAATCATTAGTATTTTTATACACATGCAATGAACAATTGCATGAAGAAAAGCAGAAAAAAATTCCATTCACAATAGCAACTAAAAGAATCTAATTCTAAAAATAAATCTAACCAAGGATGTAAGGAACATGTACACAAAAATCTACAAAACATTGCTAAAAGAAATCAAAGAAGACCTAAATAAATAGAAGGACATTCCATGGTCATGGATCAGAAGACTAAATATCATTAAGATATGAAGCCTATCCAAAGGGTTTTATAGATTTAATGTAATTCTAATCAAAATTCTAACAAGCTTCTTGGCAGAAATGGAAAAATCAATCATCAAGTTTATATGGAAGAATAGAGGGCCCAGAACAGCCAAAGCCATCTTGAAAAAGAAGATGAAAATTGGAAGGCTCATGCATCCTGACTGTGAAACTTATTTCAAAACTGTAGTGATCAAAACAGCATGTACTGGAACAAAGACAGACATATAGACCAATAGAATAAAAGCAAGAGTTACAAAATCAACCCTCACATTTATGGCCAATTGATTTTTGACAAGGGGTCAAAGACCAGTCAATTAAGAAAGAAAGGCTCTTCATCGAATGGTACTGAAAAAATTGGATCTCCATTTCCAAAAAAAAAAATTATAAAGAGGACCTCTACTCACACTTTTTACAAAAATAAACTTAAAATGAATCAAAGATCTAAATATAAGAGCCAAACAATACAATTCCTGGAAGAAGAAGTAGGGAAGCATCTTCAGGACCTTATTTTAGGCAATAGTTTCTTATAGTTTATACCGAAAATACAAGCAATGAAAGACAAAATAGATAAAGGGGACCCCATCAAATTTTTAAAACTTTTGATCTTCAAGGGACTTTATAATGAAAGTAAAATGGCAATCTTCACAACATGAGAAAATATTTGGGAACAACATTTTCCAATAAAGAGTAAATATCCAGAATATATAAAGTGATCCTTCAATTTAACAAAAAAAAGGCAAAGCAATCCAATAAGAAAATGGGGCAAGAGACTTAAATAGAAACATCTCCAAAAAAGATACGCAAATAGCCAGAAAGCACGTAAAAAGATGTGCAATATTATTAGCTATCAGGGAAATGCAAATCAAAAGCATGATGAGATACTATTTTACACCCATTAGAATGGCTGTTGTTAAAATTTTTTTTAAAATGGAAAATAAGTGTTGCACTCATTCATTGCTGGTGGCTATGTCAAGTGGTGTAGCCAATGTGGAAGACAGTTCAACAGTTCCTCAGAATTCTATAGAAATACCATAGGAACCTGCAATAAGTACATACTCAAAAGAATTGAAAGCAGAACTTAAACATATATTTGCATACTGATGTTCTTAGGAACATTATTCCTAATTGTCAAAAGATGGAAGCTACCCAAGCATCCATCAACAGATGAATGGATAAATAAAATGTAGTATACATGCAATGGGATATTATTCAGCCATAAAAAGGAATGAAGAACTGACACATGCAATGACATGGATGAATCTTAAAGACATCATGTTGCATGAAATACACCAACACAAAAGGACAAATATTTATGATCTTACTGATTTGAAAATATGCAATAAGCAAACTCATAGAGTATGAATCTAGAATATAGCCTACCAGGGGCTGGGGTGGGAATGGGAAATGGAAAGTTAAGGTTTAAAATGTGCAGGTTTACATGGAATAATGGAAAATTTTTGCTAATGGATTGAGATGATGGTATAACAACATTGTGAATGCAATTAACAGCACTGAAGTACATATCTTAATGTAGTGAAAAGGGGTGATATATTAGGTTGTATAAATGGTAACAGCACAAAAATTAAAAAAAAATAAAAACAAACTAAACGAACTAAATAAACAATGAACCTTAAGTTAAAGCATGGACTTTGGTTAATAGTACAGTTATAAGAATGCACTTTCATCAATTGTTACGAACGTCCCACACCAGTGCAAAGAGTTACTAATAGGGTGGCATAAAGGAATCCTGTATTTTACGCATGATTGTTCTGCAAAGCCATAACTTCTCTAATAAAAACAATTTTTAAGTATTTGCATTCATTTTCTCCAATGTACAACTACCACTGGTTTCTTATCTCACTAATAATCTTTATTATATCTATTATTGAATCAATAATGTTATGACTACAAATTAAATTGAATGCATACTTCTCACTGATATCATATAATCTGTTAGTACTAGGTAACCCTCCTTTATGTAAAAATTTTCATTATTTTTCTTTTGAAAATAAGAAATAAATAAAATCTTCTTGAACTTATACAAATTTCATTATATTATAAATGCTAAGGCATAAATTTATAATTCTAGCCAAGTCCAATTCTATAAAATCCAAGATTTACATCTTAAGGCTTCATGATTCATTCAACTTATGTGATCTTCAACTTTCTAAAACAAATAATAAATCATATATCCCTAGGTTACTTATTTTCTGATATTGTTTGTTGGCTAATCTAGAAATCTGATTTTTTAGTTTCATTCTTTTATATCTTTAAAATACAGTTATAAAAATCCTTTTATTTTCCCTGCCCAGTATCTAAAACCCCAGCTTTTCTTGTCAAACATCTTTGCCTTTTTGTTGTAGATTGAATTAGGTATGCCAATTTAGACATGTTCTTAATCTTAAATTGCATTGCCACAGGTGTGAACCAATTGTAAATGAGATCTCTTGAGGATGTTACCTTTAGTTGGTTTGTGGTCCAACTCTTTTTGGGTGGGTCTTGAGTCCAGGTTCCTGAAAATTTTAAAAAGTGAAGAAATCAAAAGCCAGAGACAGAGAGAACCACATGGAGAAGCAAAACGTCAGCAGGAATCAGGAGATAAAGGAGAGAAATCACCATGTGATGGGATGCAGAGATAAAGCCAAAGAACTTCAAGGATTGCCTGCAACCAGCACCAAAAGCTATAGATTTTTTGATAGAAAACAAGTCTTGTGGACACCTTGATTTTGTCTCAAAACTGTGAGCCAATTAATTCCTGTTGTATAAACCAACCCAATGTGTGATATTTGTCAGATCATCCTGGCAAACTAACACATCTTTATTCAAAGTTATTATCCTTTAAGTCTTTTCTTTAATTGAATGTCTATTGGTCTCTCTGAATTCAGGTCAGTTAATCCTCAATTCCTCACTTACCATGTAGATGTGCCTTTTAAAATGCATTTTGTTTATGACACTGCTCTGCTCTTGTGTTTTTTTATTATTCTCCTTTTTCTTGTATTAAAAAAGTAAGGTCCTTAGCCTGATATGGAAGGTTTTTTGTTCTAAAGCCAAAGATTTTGTGCCCATGTCTCAGAGGTAAAACTGAATTGTAACAAGACAATGGCTCTTTCCAGACATACAGTGTTGAGCATTCTACTTTGTTTTCTGAATAAAGATTATGTCAACAAATCTCAGAATAAAGATGTATGAAGATAAAATAAATAAGGTAATCATGTGAAGCACCTACAATGGTCTAATTCATAATAGAGTCTTAATAAAAGCAATTAACTCCTAACACTTCATCAGGCATGTTCTTATCACTTGTCACATCAGGATACTTTGAGATATCTGAGTAGATAATGCACTTAATCTCTCTGTGCCTTTTTTCATGCTATACCTTTGACCTGTTATATCCTTCTTCATTAATTTTGGGGAGATGGGAAGATGGTGAATTCTTGGATCAAAGAGAGGTGAATTGTCATTTTTTTGGTAATTATTCATTATAAATTCATTATTTTTTCATTAAGTTTATAATGTGTTTTTCTGTAACTTAAGACACATACTCAACCATATTTTTATAAATGTTTACATATGCTTCTATATTCCTCACTCATATTCCAATTTGTACATAATTGTCAGCTTCTGGGTTGTAATTATATTCAAACTCAAACACAGAAAATAATTTCATCAGCCTATTAGTTCATCATATTCAAAATCTTTATCTTATTTAACTGTGGTCCCAAAATGCTTATTGACATATTTTGATACCATGTGTTATTTAATAACTGGCAATATTTCGCTAATTGAGTGGCCAAGTGAATAAATTATTGGAAGTTTCGAAGCAATGATTTGAAAAGCATTACATTATTATATTTGTTGTTAAGATGTTATGATTTGCTTATAGATTTCTATGGACTTTTTTCCTAAACCCACAATAATTTGCACTAATCATTCCTCAAACACAATATCAATTCCATTCTCACATATTTGATTTCTGATTGAAAATGATTTAGATTCACAGATGGATTCATGGGACAAGAATATATTGAATCTTTCTTGTATACTCAGAATATATCAAGCACAAGACTTATTTTTGAGTTTTGGTTACAGCATTAATACTCATTCCTTTCTTAACGTTTTACTTAGCAATACGGGAAGCTTAATTTCACTTTACCTTTCTGGTTACTGTATTAAAACATTTGGTGCCTAAATATTTAAATTATCTTGCATTTTGTTCACTGTAGTGCATTTTTTACTTAATATGGAAAGTAATATGAAATTCATTAACATTACACTGGATGTCAGAATAGTTAAATTGGTCATATTCAATTATGATGTATATATGTAGAAATATTTTAAGACCATGTCCTTCACTATTGTTTTATGTCTACTTAAAACCTGACCATAAGCAGATTTAATTTTGTTCTTATATACCCAGATTTGCTTTTTAGAATTATGATACCGTATTTCCACATAAACAGTTAAGAAAGGAAAGTGTATTAACATTGAAAAAAATATTTATGAGGCATTGGACATTACTTGTGAACTATTGATATGAAAATTTTGAAACAGAATACTGGCCAGTAGAATTCTGATGTATTTTTTAAACATCTAGTTTCTTATGACAGTTACTACCTTCAGGTTGAGCCAAAGGGATTTTCAAATAAGAGAGTGGAGTCTGGCACTTAAGATAAAGCTACAGTTCAGAATGCAGGTTTAGACCACGCTTGGGGTTTGAAAATCCTCAGGAATATCAGGCTCCTGTGTGCTTTGTGTTCATCTGAAATCAGCTGCAAAAAATACATAAACTTTAATGGAAGAAAACTGGTGAGAAAAATAACAATAATTAATTTTGGTCACTTTGGAGAATATAAGAATTTATTTTATTCTGGTTAGTTTTCAGCAAGAAACAGTTTGAATGTATAATATTGCTACAATCCAGTACATGTTAAATAATCATTTTGTATCATTCCATTTTATATATCCATTGATTTCTTTAAAAATAAATTATATCAAATATAAGGCAAACATGTTTTACATAAATTATAAATAATGTCACATTCTTTGAAATTTTCTTCAGAATCACCAATAAAGCCAGTCTTTAATATTTTCTATCCACAGTGCACTTTTGGTCACACTGTTTATTGTCCAGTTTGGCTTCTACACTAATTGAAAATATTTTTGTAAATATTTGCTTTATGCAATAAAAATTCTAAAATGGCCATTCTACAATATTGTGAGCATTGCTGCTTTCATGCAAGGAATTTGTACCTTTTTGAAGAGATTTCTTTGAAGGAGATTTTGAGCATTGTCACATAAAGTTAGTAATTCATATTACATACTTTGTGGACTTCACAAGGATGCCAACTTCCAAATCAAAAATAATCTGTACATATAGATGGAAAGCTAGGTGAGTAACCAACTCAGACATGGCACGCTAATTAACGTTAGGTTTCTTTAGTGACACAGCATGGAATTGGGGCAGCATTAATGGAAATTTATATATTCATGGAACCCTGTTGGGTAATAGATATAGAAGGAGAATACAGAAATGAATGACAACAAACTCTTTAAATGCTATTGCAATGGAATAACAATATTTTGGCAACATAGGTTTGCTAGAAAATCATATTTGAGAGGAGTGGAGGAATGTAGGTTTCATTCCTTCAAATCCAGTGAAAGAGAAATAGCAACTAAGGGTGGATGTGTAAAAAAAGAAAGTTTTCTCAGACCAAGGAGAAAGGATATAGCTTCTCCTAATACTGTTATTCTCAAAATTAGAGGACCAATATAACTATGATAATAAAAATCTAGTCTTTGAAAGGGTTTCCTTCAGGAATGCATGAATGTTTGCTTCACTGTACCTCCCATCTTCCCCCAGGGATAATACCTATTATTCTGCCAATTTATCAAAACCCAACAATTTTCCTAACAATGAACATAGTAGTAATTCACTGCTTAGATTATTATTTGTTGGTTATTTCTTCAATTTTCAATGAATGTATAAGCATGAGACGTAAAATTTTTCTATTATTCTTATAATCAAGGTGTGAATATGTAACAATTCCTATCATCAATATTATAAAAAGTTACATTATATTACAGATTTATAATTATTGTTGCTTATTTTTTTCAGTTATTAATAGATCTAACCTATGTTTCATGCATTATAACTAAAGCATTTTCAGACATTTAAGGAAGCAGGGAATTGTCCTCACCTCAGAATCAATAATTTTCTAGTTTTATTTTAAAATTCTATTTCTTGAATAATATTTTCTTTGCAGGATTGAATTCCTGCAACCTATTTGGAAAATTCTGGATCTCTATTTATTCTGGCTATTTATTGCTGTGTTTGAAAGGATGCCAATACTTAGTGGCTTAAAACAGCAAAATTTATTATGCTCATCATTTCCCGGGTAAGGAATTCAAGAAGGTCTTGGCTCTGCACTTTACTTTTGCTCCATGTGGTATCATCTGGGGATGTTGATTAGAGGATTCACTTCACAGATGGTTCACTGACATTGGCTGCCAAGATGGTGCTGCCTTTGACTCAGAGCTCAATGGAACTGGACTGCATGAGCATTCATAGGGCATGGAGGCTGGGTTTCAAAATTTAGGAAGTGGAAACTGTAATTCTCTTAAGTGAGAAAACCTGGCAATAATATCAATTCTTCCATATTCTATGGATAAATGCAGCCATTGAATCAATGGGATTCAAAGGGAGGGGACCTAGACTCTACCTTCAATGGGAAGAGTGTTAGTCATCTGTCCAATGGCACATTGATAATACACATGAGAGTCCAAAGAGTTCTCACGTCAGTTTGACTTCAAATAAGATAGTTGTGTTGCCAAGTAGAATACTTGATCAGCAGAAAATTTATTGAACATGCCTAACTTGCTCATTTTACTGCCAATGCCCTTGGTGAAGCGTTTCCTTTTCTTCCCCATTAAGAAAGGCTTAGAACACTTCTAAGATATATTAAATAGAAAAATCTAGGTACAAGAAAAGAATAAATCCTTGTTAAGAAAAACTGGTATATATTAGGTTGGAAAAATATTTTCTTCTTTTTCTGCTTTACTTAGAAATGTTAATAACAGAAGTCTGAGAATGAATGGACCACAGGTTTGATCCAATAAAGAAATTTAACTTATGTATATATATAATTTGGACCATTTTTTTTTACCATTTCCTCTGCTTATATGACAACATAGACATTGATTTCATTATTCCTTCTTGTTCTACAAAATTAATTACATAATTTTCTTTCAGTTGAGGTTTCTGTTTTAAAATAAAATCTGCAGCTATAACAATGGTTAACACTTTGCCTCTAAAAGCAAAATACCATGTGTTATCAAAAAGAAAAATGGACGCCTATTATAGTGGCTACACAACCCTTTGAAAAAGATTGTATATGTAACATGCATGAATGTATGTATTTTGGGTATATGAGTATGAAAGTTGACAACATGATATAAACTGTATATGGCTTCAAAAAATCAAGTGTTAGCAAAAAAAATTCAAGTGTAAGCCTTAAGTGTGAAGAAGAAAGTTTACTAAATATTAATTTATAATTAGCAATTTTAATTTATAATTAATAAAATGCTGTACTAATTATAATTCATGGTGTCAGATCAACTAGATAGCTATTTGGAAAACTTCAAACTATGAACAGTTTTGTCTGCCATACACAAAATAAATTCTGAATAGAATGGATACCAAATGCAGAGGTAAGAAATTAAAGTATCTGAAAGATAGCACTGGAGAAAGTCATCAAGATCTCAGAATACTAATAATTTCTTAATCAGGACATTTAAAACACTACAAATAAAGCAAAATATAGACATGTGAACTGAAATAAAAGGATTTGTTCATTGAGCGATATCATTGTACTGGGTTTCTATTACTGCATAACAGATGACCAAAAACCTAGAGACTTAATTTATCATCCCACCTTTCTGTGAGTTAGGAGTCTGTGCAGAGCTAAATTAAATCATCTGCCCAAAGTCTGTCAAAGTTACAATGGTTGTGTCAACCAGGCTGCAAACTTGTCTAATGGATGGAAAAATCTACTCTAAGGTCCTCCAGGTGGCTGTTAATATTCATTTCTTTGCAGCCATGTAACTAGGGACCTTATATTTTTGCTGGTTATCTTCTGGAGACCCCCTCAGATCCTAAAGACCACCTTGCTATGAGGGCTTTTTCACCATGGCCACTCCATCAGGTCCCCAAGGAGACTATTTCAGTCCTATCTGCTAAGACTGCCTTGTCTAATGCAGTGTAATGATGGGAGTGACATTTCAATACATTTTCTATGTAAGTCAACCTATTCGCATGAGTAACATACCTTCTCCTTGCCATATTACACTGGTTAGAAGCAGGTTAGAAATCCTACACAGTTTTACAGTTACCTGGAAATAATCATCATTGGGAATACCTTAAAGTCTTTGGACCACAGCAATCAAGAGAGAGGTATAAACCTTAAGAGATTAAGAAGATATTTGCATTTGTGATCATTGACATGGAGTTTATATTCAGAATATATAAAATCCTATAAATAAATAAGAAAAAACCAGACATGCTAAGAATTAAATGAGCAAAATAGTAGAACAGGAATATAAGAAATAGATTATAAATAAATAAAAATATGCTCAATATCATTATTGCAAATGCAAATTGAAATCACAAATAAAATCCACTCTAAATGGATGAGAATGACTGAAAAAGAAAAGTTGTGTCAAGAACATGAAGTAATTGGAAGTAACTGGGAGTAAAATTTAGTATAGCCACTTTGAATCTGTGCCACACATCATATATAAAGATATCTATCAATTTCACTCATAACTAAAGAATCAACAGTAATCTGTATATAAATGCAATAAAAATAGTATATAGATATATTTTAGCCATATTATAATATCAAACCAAATACTAGTCAAATCGTCTTCAGTAGTAATTTGGACAAATTTATTGCATTAAATTCTAAAATATTTTTATAGCAATAAAAATAAATATTCTTCATGCAACAACATAGTTTTGATAGAAACTTGCCAGAAGCAAAACAGCAATTCTGTCAACACAAAGTTCAATAGTATGCGAATGAATCTATGGAAGTGCAGTTATATATTGTAGTTACTGTTGGGTAGGAGGGTTTTTAGTTTTCTGTAGTCCTATTACTGTTCATTGATGTATGGTGGCTAAATGGTTGAATTGACTTTTGGATAATTGGTTGAACTTTTCACGTGGGATTTGTACAATCATCTTTATATTTGTTAGACCTAAATAAAAAGATTGTTTTAAAATCTACTTGTTGTACAAGATCAATCCCTGAAAGTTTATAAATATTGGTTGAAGTACTGTGTTGATGGCATTTATACTATTGTATGCACTACATATATACATACATATATATATATATATACATATATATATATATATATACACATTCTTATATTTTTAATTTCCAGAAATCTAATGATTTGGTTGCTGTCATTTTAAAATTTGTTAATAGAGGCAGTATCTCTTTAATTTCTAGAAATAAAATTTAGATTATTTGGGGTAAATAAATCCAACAGTTCGTTTCTAAATATACTGGTGCTTTTTCCAAAGCACGTAAAGTATACTACCATATAAAAGCTACCTACATTAATTTTCTTTCAAGAAACCAATGTTATATCCTTAAATATTTCTTCTTAGCTATATATATTATACTTAAAAGTAGATTCCTGGAGACAAAATTAAAATTAATATAACTTTTTTAGCAAAACAGTGTTTAAAAGAAATGAAAATCTCCTGGAACTGGCACAGAAGTATCTGCAATTCACTTTGCTTCAGATATTAAACCTAATTGCTATTTTTTTTAAAATTCCATAAAGTTGACAATTCAAATATTTTACAAGTTTTTGTTTGTCTATAATATTTTAATCAAATTTATATCTAAATACAAAAATAACTCTGTACAATTAGCATCATAACTGCAAAGAGGTATGGGATAGTTAAGTTCATATGTCAAATAATCCAGTTATGTTGTCCAGTTATTTGGTCAAGCAGGTACTGGCCTTACTATAATTGTGAGCATATTTTGTGGACTTAATCTATCAGTAAATCGATTGCATCTATGGCAATTATATCCACAACCAATCGAGGAGATCACCTTCAACAAGGAGAAAACTCAAATCCAATCAGTCGATGGCTTTAAAAGGAGAAGTGATGATATCTGCAGTAAGTAGAATTTCCATTTCCACTTCAGCCAGTCAGCTTCTCTAGGGGAATTTATCGAAAACTTTTACCAGAGTTCCCAGCTTGTGGATTTCTCTAGAGATTTGGGTTTACCCATTCCCATAGTCAGATGGGAGAATTCTTATAAAGATCTCATACTATTTACAGTTATCTACTGCCAGTTATTTTCCTAGAGAGCCCTGATAATACAAAGGTGGTAATTAAATGCGTTGCTTTGAAGACATCATACTTTCAAGTCAAGATGCTTCTGAAACATGAAAAATTAATTCATTTGTTCAGAAGTTTCAGAATGACAAATAGAAAAACCTGATTAATGTACAGTGAAATTCAATTTCAAAGCTAATATGTATTGAGCTTTTACTTGCCTGGTATTTCATATATACTTATTCAATTAATTTTGATGGCAACCTTATGAATTCAATGCCATTATTGTCCATGTTATACTGTTGCAGAAACTGAGACTTATTAGGGATTTACTTAGCTGAAGTTACACAATCTGCTAGGAAGAGAACTGCCCTCTGAACCCAGGCTGTCTGTCTCTAAACAACTGGTCTTAATCATTCCAAATATGCCTCAGCTTGTAAACCTCGTTGATCCTGTATTCGGAGCAGTCCATGTTTCTAGAACTATAGGTGGTTCTAAGATGCACAAGAATACCCTTGAAAGAATATTCTCTGTTCTTTAATACTGCTTGTGAAATAACTGTAATACAAAAGAGCAAATATTATACATAAAATCAGTGATACACATGGTTATATGAAGACGCTCTAATTTCAGGTATTTGGCTTATGTGAACGCCACATCTCAAACAAATTCTAAGTCCTCAAATTTTTCCTTCATTAATGTGGTAGATGGGATTGGACATTTTTAAAGATTAGTTTGGAAAGGGAAATACCTAAAATAGATATATTCTATTACTTTTGACATAGTAATACAGTGAACAGAGTAAAATGATGAAACAAACTTAATAGGTATATTGGGATGAATGATGGACCCACCAAATTATTCATGTCCTAATCCTTTGAGTCTGTAAATATGTTGTCTTATCTGGCAAAAGGGACTTCTTACCTTCAGAACTATAAGATAATAAATGTATGTTCTTTTAAGCCACTAATTTTGGGCAAATTGTTATAATAGCAACAGAAAGTTAATACATTAAACATAGTTTCAGTGGAATAAGCCCAATGCATGGAATAGTGCAAAATTCTATTTCCTAAGACATAGGAAATGTTGCTTAAAGGAAAATGTTAGACTAGGAATATGGAGGTGACTAAGAAGATTGTTGTAAATTATCCAATAGGAAAAAAACAAAGGAAATGCAAGCAAAGAATGGCACTATCTATTCAAATTCCCATCTCAAATATATCGAGTGGAGGGTGAAATGGTTAGGTTCTGGTGTCATTTTGGTTAGTTGATGGTGCCCAGTTCTCTGGTCAGAAAGTACTGGCTTAACCATTACTACAGGTATATTTCAAGCCTGGTTGATAAATCAGAAGGCTGGTTTATTAAATCATCAGTCAATTGATTGCATCTGTGACTGGTTACATCTACGATCAACTAAGGGAGCATCTCCTGCAAAGAGGTAATCCAATCACTTGGGTTAATCTAATTGGTTGAAGACTTTTAAGGGAGAACAGAGAATTTTCACTACTTCTTCAGGCAGCGAGCCTGAGAGGCTGTGGAGTTTGTGGAGACCCTTCATCGGAATTGCCAACTTCGCAGCCTGCCCTACGAATTTGGAACCCTTGCATTCCCACGGTTGCCTGAGACACTTTTATAATCTTACATTTGCAGATACATCCTGTTGGTTCTGCTTCTCTAGAGAGCACTAATGAATACAGCTGGTGACAGCAATAAGTTGAAATCTAAGAGTTCAGTAGAAATATACAATAGGATGAGTTGAAATCCCAGATACATTATACTTATTTATATGTTTGTATCATATCTAAAATAATAGTAGCCAAAAGTTGCTCAAGTTTACTATAAGCATGATACTTCTAATTATTTTATTTCTAACAAGAAATCAACCTTCTCAAATAGATTTTTCCTTCATCTAAAATTAAAATTTAGAATGTTAATCCACAAATAAGGGAACGTGGTCGTAAAAATAAATTTAGGCAGCAAATACCACTTTTATACACTGATTTCACCATGTAACAAAAACTTTTTCTCATTTCTGTATCTCCCTGCTCATTTAATTTTCTTTTTGCTCATTGCATCCTCTTTCCCCATTCTCCCAAGGATAACCTTTCTTTTTTCTCAAATGCTTTTAATTGATGAAATATTAAAAAGTAAGAGTCCCAAATAATTAGAAGAACTATAAAGCAATTTAATTTTTAACCATTAACAAAGCCAAAAGAACTTACTGTTAGAAGTTAGCAAAGAAAAAATCTTGTTGAGAAAAGTACATGGCATTTTAAACCACTTGGATATTCACTACTGAAAGTGAACAATCAGTTTTTTTTTTATATAATACTGAGAAAATTTATTTAAATATTGGGTAAATTGATGAAGGCAAAAAAAATCACACACCAAAAGCTGTTGGAAATATGTAATGTTGACCAAAAGAAATGTTTTCTTTTATGAGATTATAACAATAAATAGAATAAAACATAGTTTAAATCTGGACATTTCTTTGTGATCTTTTATTCCAAAATACAACCCAGAGTTTCTCACCAGTCATAGAATATCATCTATATTTATATAGACATTATGTGTAACAAAATTCACTGCTTCCTTGACAGTGATTTTGCAACTGCAATTACTAAAAAGTTATTCCTCATAAATTCTGCCTCCTCGTAACTCAAATTTTATTGATCGGGTTATTTTGGGATGTTTATTTCATATAAATCTATCTTTTAGTCCTTTTCAAACTGCTATATTAGATTAGAAATATAATATAAATCAAGCAACTAAAAATTGAACAAGGTCAACCACAAGGGAAATATATGGTGATGTGGGAAAGCCTAAGCCCACCAGAAACTCACCAAGAAACCATGGAAATATCTGTAGAAAAGTGAGTTTTAAATGAAAAATATAAGTTACCTAGGTAAAGCGTGTAAAAGAAACATCTGCAACATCCTCAAGACAGAGGCCAAACAAGTCGTGGACATGAGTAAGAATTCAAAATGGCTAGTGTTTACTTTTATAACTTAGTGGATGTTCCACAAAGCATATGTGTTTTAGGTGGGCTTGGTTACGTGTCAGTTTGTGTTTCATACTAAGAGAAATATCAAGATTTTAAGAAGCACTAAGCAAAGAAAATAGCATAATGAAATTTAGTGTTTGTGAACAACACTTTAGTTGGGATTTGGAAAATCAATAGGAGGGAGACAAAAATTGAATTTGACAAAACTATTAATAAGGGCGTCTAAGGTAACCTGAGAGTTTTGGAAATGGGATAAGTATATTTACAAATTTTTGCGAAATGTTTCAGAGCATAAGAAATATTTTCTCAAAAATTTAGATTTGAGAAATATTGACCTTTTGGATATGAGAGAGACAGGGTGATCAGCATCATGGAAAACATACATTTTTGCCTAGGACATTTCTACTATGTGTTCCTAATAATTATTCTATAAATACATGGAATCTATCTCATTTTTCTTCATATTTATTTTCATTTACATGAAATGGCCTCTCTATATCTTGCCTAGTCAAATTTAGCTATCAATACTAATCTCCAGTTTATTATTTTATGATTGTTTCAAGACCATTCATATCTGAATACACTCTGGTTTGATAATGGCCTTTAAAAATTATAGCTATCAGAATAAAAAATACCTCTCTAGTACAATGCAGCAGATGTAAAACTTTCCTTTTGAGGGGAGGAAAAAATGCCTAAAAGTAAGTTAAAGATTATCTTAATATTTGTAAGGAATATATTGTAGCCTCCTATAATATCTTCCTTCCAACGATATGGTACAAAATTTGCCCTTATTAATTCTCAAGCAATAGACTGTTTACTTACACAAAATTTTAGTTAGCAATTTAATTCTCACATGCACACACTAATAATTCAAAATACATTTTTGTCTTTTAGGTTATTAAACATTACAGTTTATTATATTTAAAATGCCATTTTTTTATTTTAACATTTGTTCCCCCTATTATTTATTTTTATTCCATATGTTCTAGCCGTCTGTTGATATGGTAGATAAAAGGAGCATCAGACACAAGGTTTTCACAGTCACAGAGTCACATTGTGAAAGCTATATCATTGTTCAATCATCATCAAGAAACATGGCTACTGTAACACAGTTCTACATTTTCAGGCAGTTCCCTCCAGCCTTTCCATTACATCTTGAATAACAAGGTGATATCTACTTAATGCGTAAGAATAACCTCCAGGATAACCTCTCAACTCTGTTTGGAATCTCTCAGCCATTGACACTTAGTCTCATTTCACTCTTCCCCTTTTGGTCGAGAAGTTTCTCTCAATCCCTTGATGCTGAGTCTCAGCTCATTCTAGGGTTTTTCTCAATCCTTTGATGCTGAGTCTCACCTCATTCCAGGATCTCTGTCCCACGTTGCCAGGAAGGTTCACATGCCTGGGAGTCATGTCCCACACAGAGAGGGGGAAGGTGGTGAGATAGCTCATCGTGTTGGCTGGAGAGAGAGGCCACATCTGAGCAACAAAAGAGGCTCTCTTGGGGGTGACTCTTAGGCCTAAATTTTAAGTAGACTTGACCTATCCTTTGTGGGGTTAAGTTTCATATGAACAAACCCCAAGACTGGGGGCTCAGACTGTAGCTTTGGTTGTCCACAAGCTTGTGAGAATATCAAGAATTCAACTTGGGGAAGTTGAATTACTCCCTGTTCTCACCACTCCCCGAAGGGAGCTTTGCAAATACTTTTCCACTCACTGATCGAATCACTCTGGGATTCATTGGGGCATCACTCTGGACAAACCAACAAAATCTCATGCCCTACCTGAGATTCCAAGTACTTATGGCATTCAATCAAAATATCTACATAAGTTATATTAGGAAATGCACTAGTCAAAATATAAATTTTGCAACAAATAAACATTGTTTGCTTTAGTCTCACAGATAAGGTGACATTTTAAAATATTAATTACCATCTATTTTCAGCACCTTTCAATAATGACATTCCTTTGTTTTTCTTCATGCAAAAACATTTTTTTAAATTTGTACATTGTACATTTCACTATTATTATATACTCTAGGCATTTCTAGATTATACCATCTCAATCTTTAACATCTATCTTTCTTTCTGATTTCATTTATGTCCCCAGTCCTCCTCCCTCTATCATTCTCACATGCAGCTTCATTCAGTGTTTTAACATAATTGTATTACAGTTAGGTAGTATTGTGCTGTCCATTTCTGAGTTTTTGTATCCAGTCCTGTTGCATAGTCTGTATCCCTTCAGCTCCAATTACGCAATATCTTACCCTATTTCTATCTCTTGACGGTCTCTGTTACCAATGAAATATTCCAAGTTTATTCACTAATGTCAGTTCATATCAGTGAGACCATACAGTATATGTCCTTTAGTTTTTGGCTAGTCTCACTCAGCATAATGTTCTTAAGGTCCATCCATGTTGTTACATACTTCATAAATTTATTCTGTCTTAAAGCTGCATAATATTCCATCGTATGTATATACCACAGTTTGTTTAGTCACTCATCTGTTGATGGACATTTTGGCTGTTTCCATTGTAAATAATGCTGCTATAACATTGGTGTGCAAATGTCCGTTTGTGTCTTTGCCCTTATGTCCTCTGAGTAGATACCTAGCAATGGTATTGCTGGGTCATATGGCAATTCTATATTCAGCTTTTTGAGGAAACGCCAAACTGCCTTCCACAGTGGTTGCACCATTTGACATTCCCACCAACAGTGAATAAGTGTGCCTCTTTCTCCATGTCCTCTCCAGCATTTGTCATTTTCTGTTTTGTTGATAATGGCCATTCTGGTGGGTGTGAGATGATATCTCATTGTGGTTTTGATTTGCATTTCTCTAATGGCCAGGGACATTGAGCATCTCTTCATGTGCCTTTTGGCCATTTGTATTTCCTCTTCTAATAAGTGTCTGTTCAAGTCTTTTTCCCATTTTGTAATTGGGTTGGCTGTCTTTTTGTTGTTGATTTGAACAATCTCTTTATAAATTCTGGATACTAGACCTTTATCTGATATGTCGTTTTCAAATATTGTCTCCCATTGTGTAGGTTGTCTTTTTACTTTCTTGATGAAGTTCTTTGATGCACAAAAGTGTTTAATTTTGAGGAGTTCCCATTTATTTATTTCTTTCTTCAGTGCTCTTGCTTTGGGTGGAAGGTCTAAAAAAAGCCTCCAATTATAAGATTTATAAGATATTTCCCTACATTTTCCTCTATCTGTTTTATGGCCTTAGACCTAATGTTTAGATCTTTGATCCATTTTGAGTTAACTTTTGAATAGAGTGTGAGATACGGGTCCTCTTTCATTCTTTTGCATATGGATATCTAGTTCTCTAGGCACCATTTATTGAAGAGACTGTTCTGTCCCAGGTGAGTTGGCTTGGCTGCCTTATCAAAGATCAAATGTCCATAGATGTGAGGGTCTATATCTGAACACTCTATTCGATTCCATTGGTCAATATATCTATCTTTATGCCAGTACCATGCTGTTTTGACTACTGTGGCTTCATAATATGCCTTAAAGTCAGGCAGCGTGAGACCTCCAGCTTCATTTTTTTTACGTCAAGATACTTTTAGCAATTCGGAGCACCCTGCCCTTCCAGATAAATTTGCTTATTGTTTTTTCTATTTCTGAAAAGTAAGTTGTTGGGATTTTGATTTGTATTGCATTGAATCTGTAAATCAATTTAGGTAGAATTGACACCTTAACTATATTTAGTCCTCCAATCCATGAACACGGTATGCCCTTCCATCTATTTAGGTCTTCTGTGATTTCTTTTAACAGTTTCTTGTAGTTTTCTTTTATAGGTCTTTTGTCTCTTTAGTTAAATTTATTCCTAAGTATTTTATTCTTTTAGTTGCAATTGTAAATGGAATTTGTTTCTTGATTTCCCTTTCAGATTGCTCATTACTAGTGTATAGAAACATTACAGATTTTTGAGTGTTGATCTTGTAACCTGCCACTTTGCTGTACTCATTTATTAGCTCTAGTAGTTTTGCTGTGGATTTTTCAGGGGTTTTGACATACATTATCATATCATCTGCAAACAGTGAGAGTTTTACTTCTTCCTTTCCAATTTTGATGCCTTGTATTTCTTTTCCTTGTCTAATTGCTCTGGCTAGAACTTCCAACACAATGTTGAATAATGGTGATGATAGTGGACATCCTTGTCTTGTTCCTGATCTTAGGGGGGGGGGGTTTTCAGTATTTCCCCATTGAGGATGATATTTGCTGTGGCTTTTTCACATATTCCCTTTATCATTTTAAGGAAGTTCCCTTGTATAACTATCCTTTGAAGTGTTTTCAACAGGAAAGGATGTTGAATCTTGTCAAATGCCTTCTCTGCATCAGTTGAGATGATCATGTGATTTTTCTGCTCTGATTTGTTGATATGGTATATTACATTAATTGATTTTCTTATGTTGAACCATCCTTGCATATCTGGGATGAATCCTACTTGGTCATGATGTATAATTCTTTTAATGTGTTGCTGGATGCGATTTGCTAGAATTTTGTTGAGGATTTTTACATCTATATTCATTAGAGAGATTGGTCTGTAGTTTTCTTTTTTTGTAATATCTTTGTCTGGTTTTGATATGAGCGTGATGTTGGCTTCATAGAATGAATTAGATAGCTTTCCCTCCACTTCAATTTTTTTGAAGAGTTTGAGCAGGGTTGGTACTAATTCTTTCTGGAATGTTTGGTAGAATTCACATGAGAAGCTGTCTGGTCCTGGACTTTTCTTTTTGGGAAGCTTTTTTTTTTTTTTTTTTTTTTTTTTTTACAGTTTAACAAAGTGCAAGTTTATTTTTTTCTGTTGTAGAAGTCCAGGCATAGCTAATGACTGATTCAATTTCTTTACTTGTGATTGGTTTGTTGAGGTCATCTATTTCTTCTTGAGTCAAAGTTGGTTGTTCATGCCTTTCTAGGAAGTTGTCCATTTCATCTACATTGTTGTATTTATTAGCATAAAGTTGTTCATAGTATCCTGTTATTAACTCCTTTATTTCTGTGGGGTCAGTGGTTATGTCTCCTCTTCCATTTCTGATCTTATTTATTTGCATCCTCTCTCTTCTTCTTTTTGTCAGTCTTGCTAAGGGCCCATCAATCTTATTGATATTCTCATAGAACCAGCTTCTGGTTTTATTGATTTTCTCTATTGTTTTCATGTTCTCAATTTCATTTATTTTCTGCTCTTATCTTTGTTATTTCTTTCCTTTTGCTTGTTTTGGGGTTAGTTTGCTGTTCTTTCTCCAGTTCTTCCAAGTGGACAGTTAATTTCTGAATTTTTGCCCTTTCTTCTTTTTTGATATAGGCATTTAGGGCAATAAATTTCCCTCTTAGCACTGCCTTTGCTGCATCCCATAAATTTTGATATGTTGTGTTTTCATTTTCATTTGCCTCAAGATATTTACTGATTTCTCTTGTAATTTCTTCCTTGACCCACTGGTTGTTTAAGAGTGTGTTGTTGAGCCTCCACATATTTGTGAATTTTCTGGTGCTGTACCTATTATCGATTTCCAACTTCATTCCTTTATGATCTGAGAAAATGTTTTGTATGGTTTCAATCTTTTTAAATTTGTTGAGACTTGCTTTGTGACCCAGAATATGGTCTATCTTTGAGAATTATCCATTTTAAATGCCAACCTTTATCTGTTTTGTTTGAATAAATCAGGATGTGTGTATATTGTGTATATATAATAAAAAATATTTTGCATACCATTTTAGATGTCATATCCTACTTTAAGGATAATTTTGTGAATTGCTTTATGTTTTTTTTTAAATATGGTTTAATCATATGTATAAATACACATAAGTCTTATCAATTATTTTAATTGTCCTCTAGTATCTCATACCGTGAATATATGGCAGTGTTGCACATTCTATTGTTTTATATTGAGGTTTACAATGTATGTTTTACACAAATATAGTATTTTAGTTAAATTTATCATCCAAACTAATGGTTAAAAGTAGAACAAACATCTAGAATTGTTGAGAAATAATATATATGACTACTATTAACTTCTTCCATTTACTCAGTGTTCTAGTTTGCTAGCTAACAGAATGCAACCCACCAAAGATAGATTGGCTTTTAACAAAAGGGAATTTATTAATTTAAAAATGTATAGTTCTTCAGAGGAAAGGCACTGACTTTCAACTGAGATTCTTACATGGGAAGGCACAGGGTGATCTCTGCTGGCCTTCTTTGCAGGCCTCTGCATCCCAACAACTTTCCCCAGGGTGATTTCTTTCTGCATCTCCAAAGCCCTGGGCTGAGCTGTGAGTGCTGAGATGAGGTTGCTGAGCTGCTTGGGCTGTGGTACCTTGCACTCTCTCATTTAGTACCAGCCAATTGAATCAAACATCATTCACTGCAGCAGGCACACCACCTAGCTGACTACACGTGTGATCAGCAACAGATGAGGTTGCACATGCCATTGGCTCATGTCCACAGCAACAGAACTAGCCACCTTCACCTGGCCAAGTTGACACCTGACCCTAACTACCATACCCGGTGTTACCTAAAATAGTCTTGTTTTCCCAAAACAGCTTAAGGATTGATTTTCCTTTCTCCTTTTTGCTAATCTTTAACAGGAGACAGTGGACTGGACTGAAATAAGTTGAAAATTTGCCAGGCATTTCCACATACATATCAAATGGAGTTAGAATGGCACATTTCTAAGGATTTACATAATTAGATTTTGTCCTTTACAAATCACTCCTTCTCAATACCCTAAAGAAACATTTGTGGAAGGTAATGAGTATTGCCAAGAACCTATTCCCCACTTCAACCATCCTCACCTCCTCTCCATAGTTCCTGAGTCTAAAGGATAAAGAAATCCATTTCACTCTCAACTATATAAATCTGTATTTTGCAAGTACTTCCTCAGTATCAAAGATATGCTATAGTAATTCAGTCAGCTACTGATTTTGGTGTTCGTCTGGTTGAAATATGGCACTTAACAATTTATTAGAGAGAAGTTATTGATTTGGTAAGATATGCAATGGTGTAATTGATTTATTGACACAATGCCCAATATATTTGTCATGAACAGCATTCATTACCATTAATTTCAGGCTATCCTGACTGTACCAGGTTATCACTGGATTCATAACAATATTGAAAAAAGAGGGATCTGTGGCGTAGGGTTAAGAGCACATGAAGAGGTGTTTTAAGAGCATTTGACCTGGGTGAGGTTCTTGGCTGAGTGGGCAGTGCTGGCAGGGGTGGGGGCTGCTGCTCTATGAGGAGCAGGAAGGATACTCCCGACACCACAGACCTTACCAACAGAGGAGGACCTCGACTACAAGAAAGTTGTTTCATTTTAGTGTTGTTCATGTGGGAACAAACCAGGTTGCCCAGCTGAAGACCAAGAATGCTTCAAACTAGAAAAAAGTGCAATAAATTCTTGCAGTTTTGAAGCTGGTACTCAGAGGTGGTTTTATCCATCATGAGCCTGAAGCTAAAATGCTACCAGATTTGATTCTTGCAAATCGAAGGGGCAGTATCAACAGCAAAAAGTCAAAGGAACCAACTGAAAAGTGAACAAAGATCTTGAATAGATATTGTTCCAAAGAAGATACACAGATAGCCTAAAAGCACATGATAAGATACAAAAGAACATCATTAGCCATTAGAGAAATGGAAGTCAAAACTATAATGAGCTGCCACTTCACATCCACTGGGATGGTTTAAGGAAAAAAAAAAAACAGATAGTGACAAGTGTTGACAAGGATAGAGAAAAATTGGAAACTCCCTTGATTCTAGTGGAAGTGTAAAATGTTGGAGTCCTTATGGAAAACAGTTTGACAGTTCTTCAAAATGGTAAACAGAATTACCATAGACCAGTGATCTCTCTCCTAGGTATGCATGAAGAAACTGAAAGCAGGTACTCGAACAGATGCTTACTTATACACTGATGTTCATGGCAGTATTATTCACAATAGTCAAAAAGTATAAGCAACTGAAGTGTCCATCAATATATCACAAAATGTGGTTGTTCTAGTTTGCCAGCTGCTGGGATGTAATATGCCAGAAAGGAAATGGCTTTTAAAAATGGGAATTTAATAAGTTGCTAGTTTACAGTTCTAAGGCCTAAAAAATGCCCCAATTAAAGCAATCCTATAAAAGTGTCCAAATTAAGGCACCAAGAAAAGGTTACCTTCATTCAAGAAAGGCCAGTGGATTCAGTGTTTCTCTCTCAACTGGGAAGGCACATGGCAAATATGGCAACAGTCTGCTAGCTTTCTCTCTCAGGTTCTGGTTTCATGAAGCTCCCCAGGGGCATTCTCTCTCTCCATCTCCAAAGGTCACTGGATGGTGGACTCTGGTTCTCTCAGCCTCATGTCTGTGAGAGATTCTCCTGTGGCTTTCTCATGGCTCTCAAAAGGGACTCTCTCCAAAATGTTTCCTCTTTTAAAGGATTAATGGGTTGAGTCATAACTCCATGGAAGTTATCTGGCCAAAAGTTGCCACCTACAATTGGATGGCTCACATCTCCATGGAAACAATCAAAATAATCCCAGCCAGCAATATTGAATGAGGATTAAAGGACATGGCTTTTCTGGGATCCACCACAGATTCAAATTGGCACAGTAGTATATGCATACATTGGAATATTATTCAGCCTTTAAAAGGAATAAATTTCTGATACAAAGTACAATGAGGATGAACCTTGAAAACATAATGCTAAGTGAAGAAAGTCAGACACAAAAGGAAAAATATTGTGTGATAGCACTTATATGAATTATCTAGGATAAGCAAATTCATAGAGGCAGAAAGTAGACCAGAGATTACCAAGGACTGAGATTAGGAGGGAATGGGGAGTTATTGCTTAATGGGTAGAGAGTTTCTGTTTAGGGTGTTGGAAGAGTTTTGATGGTGGATAGTCGTGATGGTAGTACTGCATTGTAAATGTAATTAATGCCACTGAACTTTATACTGAAAAAGGCATATTTTATGTTACATATATAGATAACTACAATATATTTTTTAAAGACTGGGCACAGATGGCCTGCACCAGGGGCCTCTAAAAGCCTCTGCTGCCTGGGTTTTGGGACCAGTTGAGCTCATTTCTGCAGGAGGGGTCCTGGAAAGCTGAATTTTTACAAGCCCATTCAATAGCCTATTGCACCTTAAAATTTGAGAACTGCTGCTTCAGAGAGTATGATAGCATTTAGAAGCAAATTTCTACAGAAAAAGGCTGTTTGTTTTAGAGTCACAGATCCAAGGTGACCCTGGTTTAGTCCCTAACACAGGCATCTGGACAGTTCCAGGAGGTTGCCTTCTGGAGATTTTATACAGGGTAAACTGTGGTGATATAGCAGGGACTTGCAAGAAAAACATCACCTGTGTAATCCTGAACATGCTTCTTACCCAAGTTGTCCTCATAAAATGGGTATAAAGCTGCTTTTCAAGGCTGTTACAACACAAACACAGTTCCTGACACATCATCACTCAGTAAATGGCAGCAGCTGATATCAGAGCCATCCTTTCCTTACAGAGCCTAGCATGGGAAGTGCAAGGAGTGTTGGGATTCGTTATAGACAGGAAAGGATAGCCAGTGGTGGTCTTGGACTAAGAAGGTGGATTCTATGCTCTAAAAGCAGTAAATGTTTAGGGACATGCTTGTAGGACTGGGAATAGGGCTTATCCTGATAAAAGAGCTATTAAGGGCAGCTCTTTACAAATTATTATCTCTGTTGAACTTGGTGCCTTACATGTATCTGAACTTCACTGCTTCCAGGGCTCTTGGAGATGATGCAAGTCCAGCCCTAGTTGTACCCACGCTGGTAGATGCTTCCAGGCCTGTGCTTCCTTTGTTCACAGGTTGACAGCGCTCACCTGACAGGCAGAAGTTGCTGGGCAGCTAAGTTGGCATCTGCACAGGAAGTGGGTGGTACCAAGTGTGCCAAGATGGCTTATCCGACATCCTCATCATATAAAGCCCCACTTGAGGCAAACATCCAAGAAGTTCAAGAATGACAAAGATAGCCTTGAAATCAGAGTTATAGACACTAGTAACAAATAGTGATAGTGCTTCCTTGCTGAAAATCACAACTTCCTTGGTGGAAATGAACCTCTGGAGCTTGCTAGAAGCAGTGTGTTGTTTCCAGGAAATGCAGCTGGTGTCCCATACCACATGAGGGTGAAGGTCTTCCCCTCGGTCACCACAGAGCTGGTGATTGACAGTTGTTCAACAAAGACCGGAGATGACCTGTCCCTACAAAAATACAAAGTCAGTGCAGAAGTATCTGAGAGAACCTCCACAGTGCAGGAGGAGTCAGCATAAGAGGTAGAGAATGTCCAGAAGCCACCACTTCAGAGGGACAACAGTGTTGTTCTGGATGAAGACAGCGGTCAGCAATGTCAGGGAGCCAATTCTTTGGAAATGTCGAGCTCAGGCAGGACCTTCCACCAGTGTCTTCATCATGTCCTTCAATGAACATATGAGAGTTCAGAAAAATGCATTTCAGAGCCAGAGATGGTGATGAAGCAAAGATGTAGATAATAAAATAAATAAAATAATTGATTTGCACATTTAGTCAGATATCAATTCAACAATTTAGCAGTTTATAAGATTCATATCAAGGTTGTCTCCAGGAGAACTTGTTCTTAATGAAGAACTGATCCATAGAAGTCAACAAATAATACAAAACACAAAATAAGCTGTGACAGATTTATTTATCTTAACTGTTGCGACAGTCTTTGAGATTGTAAAGCTGCCTTCTCCATGTTGCTGTATTTTCATATATTTGTACATATATATATAAGATGATGGTTTGAGTCAGCTGATGTGGGTTGAGATTAAATAGTGGATACTTTTACAATGAAAAGTCTTCACTTAAATAGTTTTAAGTGAATATTTAGTTTTGATAACCTGAAAATTTATTTTGCATTATCTGGTTTTGATCATTCTTGTGATTAATTCAATGCCACTTTTTAAAGAACTCTGGGTTCTCTGTATATGATACCATTGTACACCTTGGAAATTTTGCAGAATATGTATAGGAAAGAACTAAAATATATTTTAAAAATAATAAAAAAGAATACATGAAGCACTATATTTTCATGATTGTTGACATGTAACATTGAGCATGGCACATAAGTAAAACTCCAAATAATAATAATAACTAATATGAGATAAAATAAAATATCCCAGGAGTTTTCCCAATTACAAATAAAGAATTTGGACTCTAGAATTCAGAGTAAGACAAGCAAATATGTTCTTCTCCTCAAGATCCATATCACGGAATATGAGAAATCTTCTTATATGCACACTCAATAGTAGTGTCATTTGACTATCAAATTAGTAGACAGTGACAATAATTTTCAATGTTCACAATTTTTTCAAGGATTTATATAGGGAGATTTTTGAGAAAGGATTTTCAAAATGCCAATAAATATGTTTGTACAAGAAATACTGATAACTTAGTATATACAGTTGCATGGGGAGATAATGGAGACAAAGGAAAAGTATTAACCAAACAACTTGAATATATAAAATAATAAAAACTGTTAAATCAAAAATTACCTCAAAGTTCCTTCATTGTAATATCATGGTAAATTCACCATTACCTACTAAGGTGAAAAAAATTGTACCTGAGTAAAACATTGAGTACCTTAAGGATGTCACCTGTCGAGAATCAACTCAGCAAAGTTTAATTCAGACTCAAAGTATAATTTTTAAAAATGTATTTTTAATAGGCCTAGGTTATAATATGTTGAAATTTTTTCTCCTAGATATTTCACTTTCTCTTATGTTATTAGAAATAATTGTGTTTAAAAACTGCAATTAATTTAGCCCTAGGTATCTAAAACTCCTTGATCTGCATTTGATCTTCTCTCTTATGAAATTATTTTAGACTAAAATTTTGTTTTAAATTTTGAAAACTAAGGGGGAAAAAAATGCTGTTTTACTAGAATTGCTTCTTAATAATTAGAATCCGTAATCTTTTTTTCCCCGTTTGACTATGGCATCAGCTCATCAATCAAGTTTCCTTTCATTTGAATACAATTTATGAGTTAAAAGAGCTAAACTTCCTCAGTTTAATGAGAACCCTCTCATGATTTATAAAGATAATTTTTCAATCTACCTTGCTGCCAACTGGACAGTGAAATGAGTAAAATGTACCTTTAAAATAAGTAATTCCCTCAGCATATGAATATACCAAGAAATCAGGGTGATTTATATAACACCAAGTAGCTTCTAAGATTGCTGCTGTGATTCCACCACCCCCTTTCCTTCCTCCTCTATTGTTCTGTTCCGTGTACACTGTCAGTAAGTTAAGCAAAAGCAAATGGACAAGAACCTGATTTTTGAAGAAAGCATTTAGAAAGACTAGACGTTTTGCTGCTTCAACTGGGAGTTGTGGCATTTACCCCTTTTCCAGTGATCTCTGACTGCATTTGGACTGTCAAGATAATAGTGAAAGCCAGCAACATCTTTACCATCTGTGCTTGGCATCCGTTTTACAGAGTGGCTGCCAACAGAGAAACAGCTTCTTTTAGTGCACACCTCCGTGCCATTTTTCCTACCTTTTAACTCTCCGTGAGGTTGCATTACAGATGACTTGGCAGCAAGTAATGCGTGCACTGAAAGTATGAAGATTGCAAAAACATCAGTAGATCTCCATTTTAGAAGAAGTATTTACTATCTGGATACTTCTAGGCATAATCCATTTTGTTGAACTTTATACATTTACCCAGATATAATACTCTGATTTGACATAAATGTTCTCTTGCTAAAATGCCATGAATAAAATTTAAGCATTTGAAAGTATAAATTTAAACCCTAAGTCAGGAAAAAAATCCTCAAAATTCTAAAACTCAGCATATTCTATAAATACCATTTCCATAAAATGCCATTTTTCTAGACTAGATAACTTTCTAGTGGTCTTCAATATAGATATGAATACTGAAATAGCTAACAAAAGAGTGTGCTACCAAGTCTTTTCCATTGTGATAGCAAACATTTTAATGATCCTAAATTTTATGCTTCATATGTAGCTGTTGACAAAGTTCATAGCACATGTGAAGTACATAATTATTGGCTTTTATTCCCCTTTAAGTTCCATTTGATATTGTTAAATTATATAATTTAGCCTTTGTCCTAATATGATAGTAGATTTATCTGTGCTCTGTCCCCTGGAATTTACTTGTCTAATAATCCTGGAACTATTTTCCTAAAGATTTTGAATAACTCTTATAAGACAATCAAGTGAAAATGTTCAGAAGTTTTTCTATTAAAAAGCTCAAGAAAGTTTTATAAGGAAAACTAAAACATGATATTGGCACTTACCAAAAGATGGGGCAGAATGGGTGACATTTTTAGGAAGAGTAGAGATACATACAAAAGCAGAGGGGAAAAAATGAGGTGTGGAGGGAAGACAATCTTTTAAAAGACCTATATTGGATGGAAAAGAATGAGGAAAATGAGGGGTGTTATCGTCAAAAGAAAGTGATGAGAGCGTAATGATTGAGGGAGCCAGGGTAAAAAAAAAGTTGTCTCATTCTGTGTGTCACACGAGTAGATAGGGAAATGAAGATTGAGGAAGATTCCATAGGATTTTTCTCACTAATAAGGAGGTCTAAAAACAGATATAAATGAGTCAGTTTAGATAATTAAAAAATGAACAGTTGATTTCCTGACATTTAAAGAGGTTTTCAAATAAAGATCAAAGGAGCACTTCCTCAAAATATATAAGTTGTCCACACAGAACTTGTATAACCACTGGTGACTAAGTAATAGAGGCAGTTTATCTGAACATAGTTGAGCTTTTAAATTACATGGTTTTTAGAAATGCTGCTTTCTTAAAACCCTATGATTTTATGCAATAAGGAGGTAAGGTAGAAGCTTGTATATGTAGTCAGCTCAAAGACGGCGATGTTCCCCTGAGAAGCTATAATTCCAGAAATCCTGTAGAAATACTTTGTGCCAGACCCTACACAAGAAACTGTGTATTCAGGGGCAAGCAATATGAACAATATCTCTACCTTAATGGAGTTAATATGACAAGTTGAGACAGATGGAGACAAATAATAAAGTAATAAAAAACACAGATAGCAGCATAGTTTGGATAATAATATGTAATATGAATCACATGAACAGAGCAATATAATTAAAGTGTTTTGGGTGAATAGGAGACTATATTCGAAAGGTGGTTGTAAAATAATCTCTCTAGAGTGATGACATTGCCTTGAGACGTGAATCTTTAGAACTCAGCTGTACAAACAGCTGCATAACAGAATTTCTAGCAGTTGAATAAGTCCATGTGAAGAATCTATGTTTGGCATTGTAAGAAGTAAAAAGAAGGTCAGTGCGGTAGTTTGTCATAAGTATGTTGTAGAATACACATTCAGAGCTGACAGAACTATTAAAAGAGGACAGACAAGAGATGCCATCCAGGCAGCAAATCACTGATGAGCAAAATATTATAGCAGTCAAGTGCAGATTGGGTCAGATTAACCTTTTACCTATAACTATATAAGGGACATATAATTGTCTGATTTAGGAGTTTTTTTTTTTAATGTAGAGATAGAGGATTTAAAGATCAGTGTGCATATCATAAAACGACATATGAAGTAATGTAAGAAGCAATCTTCAGAGAAGGAAGGGAATGAAGTGATATTGGCTGTACAGAAATAAGATTTGGTGCAGTTTCTCAGGAAATGCAAAATGAAATTAAACATTTATGTACTTTTAATTACCAATTAAAGTTACTTTATTCACTCTGCAAACATTTATTAAGCACTTATTATCAATCAGATTAAAGGCTAGGCATTGAGAACACCAAGAATGATACAATGCTATCCTCACACCACTAGTTGGTTCACACTCAAGGAGGAGAAAGCAACAGCTTGAACTACCATGAGTTAGTAGTAGGTCCCATCAACATAAATTTATGAACTCCTCCAGTGTCATAAGTATATAAATAACAATAAATATCCTTATTTCACATTCTTCCATTAATGACAAAAACCTCATTATGTGCACTCTGGAGTTTTGCATCCATAATTTTTAGAGATTAATGCATAACATGATTTGGCCTCGTGTCTATAATTCGCTCTGTTGACAAACAAAGAAACTGATAATGCAGAGTGAATTATAGCCATTATCTTGAATCAATGCTACTGCTATGGTTATATGCAATTATTTGTATTTAACTACTTTACTCAGACTTAAAAAAATATATATGTAGAAACACATGGCGTTGTCTGGTCTTCCAGGTCTCCATGTGCAATGTTAACACTAAAATAGTGTGTTAGATTGATATATAGGAGTGCTTCTGAAGTTGGATGCTTTGCAAAATTGAGCTGTCCTCTATCAGCTTAGACAAGGTGATAATAAATGTCAAATACATTTTGGGAAGATGTATTACTGTTTATCCTCAACTAGGTCAACAATAAATCATTGACCAACACTATTGAAAGTCTCCTAATTAAAATTGTTGAATTTATTAGTGTACTATAGAGCTGCTGATATTTCTAAATCAATACATCATTATAATTCTGGCTTACACTGTGCATTTTGTTATCTAAATATTTTCTAATCTTGGAAATGGGCCTACAGGGCACAAACATTTCCAACTAATTATGCCAAGCACTATCTTTTCCTCACACTTTTTTTTTTGTTCCAATTGCCAGATCACTCCTCACCATCTGTTTATGCAAAACTGTGAAGGTATAAGAGATAAAACTGAATTTTAAACTGGTTAAAAATTGACCAGTATTTTGCCAAACAAATTCCCTAATCTCAAACTCTAGACCTAAACTTTCATCTGTGGTTCAAGCCAATAGTTTTCTTTTGCAAATGGACACCAAGAACTTTATATCATTAGGAATTTCAAGTTAGCCTTGCATAGAGTCTGATTAATTCACACCTTTACCTAATAAATTATAAAATAAACGAAAAGCTTGATTCTCCTTCTGTATTTTCTTTCT
Source organism: Tamandua tetradactyla (assembly GCF_023851605.1). NCBI lineage: Eukaryota > Metazoa > Chordata > Mammalia > Pilosa > Myrmecophagidae > Tamandua > Tamandua tetradactyla. Next base: position 151,441,957 of record NC_135330.1, read on the forward strand.
CTGTCAAAACCCTCCTTAACTATATAACAACTACAACCAGAAATCTGTCATTTATATATTTCAAATTATGATATCTTATTCAAGATATCAATTCTCAAAGGGGTTGAATACAATTTCAAAATGCTTGCCCAAATGCTTTTTTCCTCCCATTTACACTTATCTTTAATTTAAGTCTCAATCTTTTTGGATACTGGTGCCATATCTTCTGCTTCCAATTGATCTTTTTGATGACTAACTTGATTTACTATAACAAGGACCTAATTCTTGATTTAATAATATCAAATAATTGCTTCTATATCCTTAAAATCAATAATTCCATCAATGATTAAGGTCATAGTTAGGGTGGAATAACGATATTTTGCATGCTTAATTTTGTTTTGTGATAAGGTCAGTTTCTGGAAATTAATGTCTTTTCCTCTAAGAATTGCCCTTCTGGAGATTCTTGGAATAGTATGTATTCAACAAATATCAAAAGCAGTTTTCTTTGAACTTGTTAAAAATAATGGTTGTATTAGTGTACTAGTCTTGATAAAATAAATTATCACAAACTTAATGGCTTAAAACACCACACATTTATTATAATTTTGTAGGTCAAAAATCCTAAAATCAATGTGTTGACCAAAGTTGTGTTTCTTTTGAACATTCTAAGGGAATCATGTTTCCTTGCCTTTTCCAGCTTCTAGAGATCAGCTACATACTTTCTCTTATATTCATCTTGAAAAGCTAGCATATCCATCTTCAAAAAAATAGAAATCTTCTACCTTCAATTCCAGTAGTGTGGCATCTTCAGATCTCTCCCTCTTTCCCCTGTCTCTCATTCTGTCTTTTTCTCTGACCTTTGCTTCCATCCTCACATCTCCTTCACTAACTCTGACTCTGCTACTTCACTCTTTTGCCTCGTGATTATATTGCACCCACCCAGTAATCAAGTGTAAACTTCCCATATTAGGATGCTTAATTTAATCACTTCTACAAAGACCTTTTTGCTATATAAGGTTAACATATTCACAAATTCTTGGGATTAGGACACAGACATTCTGAAGTGCTATTATTCTGTCTGCCCACTGATCCCCTAAGATGTACATTCATCCTACAGGCAAAATATATTAACTCTATCTCAAAATCTCCAATGCCCCAAACTATTTTGTTATTATCGCAAAGTAAAAACTATCAACTAAATCTCAACAATGAAAAAGTTGTCATTTAAATCAGGTATGTGTGAGACTTGAGCTATGATCCTAGGACAAAATTCTCCATCTGAAAACCAGTTAAACTAAAAAACAAGCATCTCCCCAAATGCATTGCTGGTACAGACATAAGACGGCACAAACATAAGATGGCAGTAATACACATTGCTGATCAAAAAGGAAGAAAATGGGGCGGGGGGGAAGGAGTCAAGGGTCTCCAAGTAGTTACAAAATGCAGCACGGCAAATTTCATGAGATTTCAAGGTCTGGAAATAATCCTCTCTAACTCACGGCTCCACCATGACTTTTTCATGAAAAGTAGCACAGGTCTGCCGCTGAGTAGTTTTATCAATTTGTTTCCATTCTGTAGAATTTGGGAATCTGACAGCTTTCTTTCATTGCATCCACTCTCTGTTCCTTTTGATCCAAGTAGGCAGTGTTTCTGCTTATATAATACTCTTTTGTGAGTTTTCTGAGTATACCTCAAGAATTCACTCAATCAAAAAGAGGCTCTATCACAGATACTTCCTGAATAATCTCATCTCTATCCCTAATGTTCTGCTTACAAGGCTAAGAGAATCTGAGTCACATAGGCAATCTTTTAAAAAGCCCTCTTTGTGATGGAATATTCTGATCTTTTGATCTTTCCAGCAGATTGCCAAAAGGATTTCCATCTCCTTCTTTGGCTTTTTCTCCAGGACGAACTTCCATGACATTCAAGCTCCGTGTGTTTTGCAATCTGTTTAGGGTTAGAATTTCTGAAATTATCAAGTCTTGGTATATTTTTGCTTAAAAGTGTTCCCTCTTAATTTGTCTCTTTCCTCATGAATTTAACTCTAAACTGCAGGAAGAAACCAAGTCAAGCATTCAAAACTTTGCTTGGGATTCTTCTCAATAAATCTTAAAAAAATTATGACTTACAAGTACTTCTCTCAACATAACCATACGACACGATATAGCTAAGCTTTCTGCCATTATATAAGAAGAATTCCCCTTATCCTCAGTGCCTAATAACATGTTCCTGATGTCCTTTTGAATTCTCCAGGCAGTATGGTTAATGCCCATATTTCTACTGACAGTTTGTTTATGGCCATTTGAACCATATGTATTCTCTACTATTATCTCAGTTTACTTATGTGTCTTCTTTTGCTGAATTTTTTTGTTTTGTTTTTGTTTCTGTTTTTTGCATAAGCAGGCTCTGGAAATCAAACCCAGGTCTCCGACTGAACAGGTGAGAATTCTTGCCACTGAGCCACCATTGTACTGCCGTCTTGCTGAGTTTTTAATATCCATTTTTCTACTAACAATCTATTCAAGACAAACAAGGCTTTTACTCTCATGCTTCTAAAAATTATTCAAGCTTCTGCCCATTGCCCAATACCAAACACACTTTTACATGTTTAAATTAAGTATTTGTTAAAGAAGTAACCCATTTCAATACAACAAAATATGTATTAGTTTCCTTTTGCTGCTATAAAAAATTATCACAAACTTAATTACTTAAATCAATACAAATTTCCTGTCTTCTCTGACTGCAGGTCAGATCAGGAGTCTAAAATGAGTCAGCCTGACAGTGTCCTTCTGTAGACTCTAGGAGAGGATCCATCCCTTGCCATTTTTTAGAATCTAGAAATCATCTGCATCTGTAGCTTGTGATCCCATCCTCATCTTCAAAGCCATATATTGCAACTTCAAATCCTTCTTCTTTGGCTCCATTATTACATCATCTTATTCTTACTGACCATCCTGCCCACCTCAAATAAGGATCCTTGAGATTGAAATATCTGGCACATCTGGGATAATCTTCCCATCTCAGGATTCACGTGAAAATTTCCTTTTACTATGAAACATAAAATATTCACAAGTTCCAGGACTTTGGGTATGGATATGTATGGAGGGCCCTTACTCAATCTACCATAGTAGTTTGATGTGCTAAAGCTGCCAGAATGCAGTCCACCAGAAATGGATTGGCTTTTACAAAGGGGATTTATTAGGTTACAAATGTAAAGTTCTAAGGCCATGAAAATGTCCAAATTAAGGCATCAACAAGATGATACCTGACTCTGAAGAAAGGTCACCAAAAGCTGGAATACTTCCGTTAGCTGAGAAGGCACATGGCTGGCATCTACTAGTTCTTTCTCCCAATTTGCTGCTTTCAGCTTCTGATTCCAGGGGCTATCTTATGTCCTGCAGGTCTTCTCTTAGTGTCTCCAGGGCATTTTTTTTCTAGGTGTCTGTGATTCCTGTCTTGGTTTCTCTGGGGCAAATGCTGGATTTCATTACTTAAGTTGGCATCTCCTGGGTGTTATTCCATCTCCAAGTGTCTGTGCTTTGCCCAAAATGTCTCCCTCTTATGGGACTCCAATAACCAAATTAAAGCCCTCCTTGAATATACAAACTCAAATTTCCATGGAGGTAGCCTAATCAAAAGCTCCACCCAATAATAGGTCTGTCCCTCACCAGATTGGATTAGAAGAACATGTTTTTTCTGGAATACATAACAGTTTCAAAACAGTATACACAGTGATCCTGAAGACTTAACTTCAAGCCAGGTAATCATATTCCCTGAAGCTGAAAACTTGTTGATTTGCTTAATAATAACGCCACAATTTTTATGTTCCTTTCCTGCAAAATTTAAAACCATAGTGTAAACTTGAAACAAAGATATAGAAACATGAAGAGAAAAAAAAAAAAATAGAGAAAGGGAATCTAAGAATCATTCCAACATTTAATTTCAATAACTTCTGGCATGTGAATAATTTATTATTTGAGTGATTTTTCCCAAACAAAAGTCTCAAAACTAATGAGAAGCACTACATGACTTCACCTCAAATAAAATTTTCAGACATTTTGTATTTCTGTCTTTCTTATTGAATCCATATTTGATCCATTTTGTTTGTCATGCCATACTAAAAAAAAAAAAGCAATTTACTTTCATGCATCTATTTCTTTGCACCTGCTGGGATATTTTTCTTTCTACCTGAAAATTTCTGTTCATCTCTCAAGGGTCATTTCAATATCACTTTACTTCTGAAGGTTTTTCTAAAATCCTCAAGAGTAATCAGTTTGCCTTACTTCTCTTCCCCCATATTTTGCCTTTGCCTTAAGTTCTCCAACAGTGGTCCTCTCAGGGACTGTAAAAGTATTTTACTTGATAAAAGTCCTATTTGTCTAGGGCTTTCTCTAGCAATCCTGACTCCCAGACACCAAAAGCTAGATTCATTCTGACTCATTTCTGTACATCCTCAAAATTACTACTGGTTCTTAAGAATAAGAACAATATGTTCATCATTTCTATGCCACCAGTATAAGGAATAGTTATTTATAAGGTAGTAGTACTTAAATATTTTTTAATCAATCAATATGATAGGAAAAGTGGATAGCAAAAGTGAAGCAAATATCAAGATGGTGGAGTAAAATGCTTCTGGGCTCTGTCCTCTTGCAGAAGCTTTGGAAAAATAGCTAGAACTGGAAGAAACATATTTTTCAAATATCAAGAAAACAATTAAAAGATTGCAATCACAGGACAAGCACCAAATCAAGAAAAAGTCTATGCAAGAGTGGTTGGATCTCATGGCACTTTGGCTGACCTCTCTCTAACACCTAAACCAACTTGGTATAGTATTAACCCATGCTCCCAGAGTGTGAACTGCTGGTTCTAGTACTGGACGCAGCAAAGTAACATTTGCACACATACTTGGAACATGTATGCCAGATCCAATCTGTCTAATGATTGCCTAAGGGACTCATTGTACCCGAACTTGTTCTGCATGTAGAAGACAGCTCATAAAGCTCTCCTATAGATTCTGTGGGAGAGCAAGCAAGCTGTAGTTGCCTGGAGCAAGAGATTACTGGTTGTAGGACATGCAGTTCAGTGACAAGGACTGTGAAGAAACTGTTTCCTGGGGAAGAAGGGGCATTGGTATCCATGTGAATGAGGGGATTCCTAGGATCACACATGCATGCCCAAGAAAAGAATGCAAAGAAATGATGAAGAAGGCCTGTGTACTTCACACTGGATCTATTCTCTAAATTCTTTACATTCATAAACTCTGGAAGAAAGCAAACCCCCTGCTCAATCTGTAGAGGTTGGAAAAAGTATTTTATTATTTATTTATTTGTTTGACTGTTATTTATTTATTTATTTATTTATTTATTTATTTATTTTTAGCTCCTGGAATTCAAGGAATGTTCTGTCGTAACACTAACTGCATGACATAAGAAGAAACAGATGCCTCAGAGTCTAAATTACAGGGAAAACACACAGAATTCAAAATGTCCATGTTTCAGTAAAAGATCACCAAACATACAAAGGGACTGGAATTGATGGCCCAGGCAAAGGAAATTAAAACACTAAAATCCGTCAATGAGGAAGAACTGTGATACACTGCTCAAAGTGTTATTTTTTTCTTTTTTCTTTGTTTTTTTAATTTTTTAACTTTCATTTTTTTCTCACTCAAAGACTTTAGAAAGAAACATCCTTACTATACTCAGAGCTAAAGGAAAACATGAATAAAGAACTGAAAAAAATCAGGAAAATATTAGATGACCATAGAGAGAAATTCAATAGATAGATGAAAATTATGTAAAGGAAACAAACAGAGGTGAACACAGTAGGAACTGAAATTAAAAATTCCCTGTTGGGGTTCAAAGCAGATTGGAGCTGGCAGAGGAAATATTTAGCGAATGTGAGGATAAGACAATTGAAATCATTCAGTCTGTGGAGCAAAAAGAAAAGAAGAATGATGAAAAGGAACTAGTTCCTCAGAAACCTGTAGGAGACCATCAAGTATACCAATGCATGCATTGTAGGGGTCCCGGAAGAAGAAGAATGAGAGAAAGAGACAGAAAGAAAATTCACAGAAATAATGGACTTAATGTCCATAATTTAATAAAACATGAATACACACATCCAAAACACTCAACAAATTTCAAACAGGAAAAAAAATAGACTTACATCATAGCATATTATAGTTGAACTGTTAAATCTAAAGTAAAGAGAGAATTCTGAAAGTCACAGGGAGAAAGTGAATTGAAATACACACACACAGACAGACAGTCTACAAGCAGATGATGGATAGATGATAGATGATAGATAGACAGAAATAGAAAGAAGATAGATAATAAGTAGATGATAGATAGATACATACATAGATACATAGATAGATAGAATGATATAACAAATGGGCCAAATGTTAAAATGGTTGGATCTGGGTAGCTGGAGGTATAGGGAAATATTAGAATTCTCTGTATGGGATTTATATTGTTTTCATACCTGTCCTTTAAGTTTGAAGATATTTCAAAAAAAATTTTTTAAGTGAAGAAAAAGTGTTAATCCATTTTATTAATTCTTTGAGCAAAACTTGAGTACGTACCATAAAACAGGCAATAAGCATCGCATTGTGTATGTTGGATAAAGGGGCTGCGTACATGACTTTCAGCACTTTTGGTATCATAGAGAAAGCAAACTTGTAAGCAACATAGTATATATTCTGATGGGGTAAATTCAAAACATTAAAGGGGCAAGCAAGAACCTTAATCAAATCTTATGTGCAGCAGTCTTCTAAAATCTGAAATACAATATCCCACAAATATGAAGGAGAACTGAGAGAGACAAATTCTAATGCAAAAGATACAGGATGAAAGAAAGTATGTGACCCTTTATAGAGAATTACAACTAGTATTTTGGGTTGTAGCGAGAACTGAGAAGATGATTACCATAGATTGGTGCTAGAGAGCTATTAGGAGAGAAATAGATCAAAACAATATTATTAGCAGCAATTAGGGGACTGTTATCATCCTGGTTCTGTGAAATGCACATTTTTTTTTTCAATTTGTACTTGTTTAACTCTCATACTCACCAGATTGGGCAGACAAATTGAGGACAATTGGGAAGAACTGAACATAACACAAAGAAGGAAAAGCTGAGATACCAATCAGAAGAAATAGTGAAAGGTATCTAATGGCAAAAGTGGGATTATAAATAGGAGTAATAGTCAGAATTTTAAAATAATTTATGCATACAGTTGAATGGTTTGATTATTTTGAAATTATTATGATGAAATATAAGGCTTTCATATTATAATAGATATAGTTGCATTGTTGCTTAAACTCTGCAACTGGATAATGCACTAAGGATTTTACTAAATTATCTCAATTTGTCCTCAAAAGTATTCTCATTTGTAAGAACTTCCATTTGCGTATCACTTAAATTATTCCATTTGATCCTATAATGCATGTATAATTATTGCCACCATTTGGTGGCTGAAGATATTAAGACTCAAAAAAATGAAATAACTTCCTCGTAGTCACGGTGACAGTACGTGATAAAGAAACATAGGAATCTACATATATCTGATAACAAAGCTCATCCTCTACAACTGACATCATACTTGAAAACAGGATGAGTCATACAGCCACATCTCACAATAGTACGTTATATTTTTGACTACTTTAAAATCCATTAGTCAAAAGCTGCAAAGAATATTAGCAATGATTCACTGTATCACTGAAATAGTGAAACAATTAAATACTTTAATGGAACATAGTAAAGTAATGCACATACGTTTGCAAATCAGAAAATGAAGCAAAAATGAAGATATTACTGTAAAGTACCAGGGCTAATTCCATGTATGTATCCACCAAAGTTTCTGCAGTACAATTAATGTATACTCACAAAAAATATGTGATGGTTAGGTTCTGGTTTCAACTTGGCCAAATGATTATGCCCAATTCTTTAGTTAGGCAAGCACTGGCCCAACTGTTGCTGCAAGGATATTTCATGGCTAGTTGATAAACCAGAAGGCTAGTGTATTAAATCATCAGTCAGTTGATTGCATCTGTGGCTGATTTTATCTGTGATCAACTAAGGCATGGTTCTTACAATGAGATAATCCAATCAGTTGAAGGCTTTTAAGCAAGAAGAGAGACTCTTATGCAGCTTCTTCAGCCAATGAGCCTCTCCTGTGGAGTTCATCCAGGAGCTTCATGAGAGCCACCAGCTTCATAGTCTGCCTTATGGATTTTGGATTCTTCCACTCCCACAGTTGAATGAGACATTTTTATAAATCTCATATTTACAGATCTCTCCTGTTGGCTCTGTTTTTCTAGAGAACCTTAACTCAGTATATATGGCTAAATAGAGAACAAGAAATAAAAAGCTTAATTTACTGTCAAAACCATAAGTTTATTTTCCCACATAAATATTTGTTAATTTTTTCAAATTTCACCAATGTTGAATGAAATATTAGTATGACAAAGTTTATGCCTCAGTAAATAACCATCTCATTAATGAAGTGTGCAGACAGCTAGGGGAAGACACTTTATGAAATCATTCATAACTCATTAACCAACATTTGGTAACCCCTATTGTTTACAGTTCAATTAAAAAAGTCAAATAAAAGCAGATTTGAATTTTGTTAACAATTGAAACTTCATATCTTATAATGCTTCGTTAAATTGCTTGGTGTCATTACTTGATTTATGAAGCACAGATTGAAGAAGGAAAATTCTTCAATGGTTCGTGAATTATAGCACAGTTATGGGGGGTATAGCTTAATTTTGTTTTTCTCAGAAGATGAAGGAACATAATGTTCAAAACAATCTTGAATGGATAAGAGGATGAGCTCAGATCTGAGAATCTATTAAAGGAAAAGCAGTGGCTGAACCACGAGCTTTTTCGAGAGACAATATTAACAGTTCCAGTTGTGAAAAACCTCACTGCAAGCTTCAATTCCTTTTTCTATAAGAGACTTTGATTAACACACCTGCTATAACTGTCTCAAAGGACTTAAACATTAATTACAATAAATAATGAGATCAGTTTAAATACGTTAACCATTTGAGGGATGTGGGTGCCACTACTTTCATGGATCCAAAGCAGCCTGTGTATGAAGTTTTGCTCTACTTCTTCTTGGCTGTGAGACCTTGCTGCTTGACATATCTATCCCTCTTCTCCTCCATCATTAAGTGGACAATGAGTTTTCCTATTTCAGAGGCAATTGGTAAGGATTAAATGTTCTAAATAAATACAAAGCACTAAGAGCAATGCCTAGCAAATACTGAAAGTTATTAAAGTGTCTTCAATAATCATTATTTGTAACCCATTCCTGGTCCTGTTCTCTTTTGGTTTCTGGATCAAATAGAGTAACAGAAATAAAATTGTATTCTCTAAAATCTTATGAGTAAAATATAATGCTATCTGTGGACAACCACTGAAACAGTGTGCTAAAAATTCAATAGCAATGGCTTTCATTATATAATTTAGTAAAGGTTAGGGAATTATTTTACTTCAACAGACTGTATCAGTGAGGAGCAAAATCTCCTTGGAGCAGACATGATTCATTTCAATAAAAGAAATAACTACTCTTCAAATTCACTACTTCCAAGTTTACATACTTAAATAATAATAAAAGAAATCTAAATTACACAATTGGAGAAATATTTTTCCAAAATTTAAGAACATATTCAGAAAGTACAATGTTGCCTTTAAAATACATTAAACCCCACAGTTGCATTCAGCATGTTACACTCCAGAAACCATTAAATAAGTATTTGCAAAGTCCCCTTGGGGGAATGGGGAGAAACGGAGAAAATTCAACTTCCCCATTTGGGGAATATCTGATATTCTTGCAGGCAGTGGGACAACCAAATCAATAGATCAAGCCCTCAATCTTGGGTTCTATTCCTATGAAATTTATCCTTATAAAGGATAGGCTAAGTCTACTTAAAACTATGCCTAACAGTCACCCCCAGAGAACCTTTTTTGTTGCTCAGATGTGGCCTCTCTCTCAGCCAACAAGGCAAACAAACTCATCACCCTCCTCCTCTCTATGTGGGACATGAATACCAGGGGTGTAAATCTCCCTGGCAAAGTGCAACAGAAATCCTAGAATGAGCTGGGACTCAGCATCAAGGGATTGAGAAAATCTTTTCAACTGAAAGGGGGAAGAGAGAAATGATCCAAAATAAGGTGTCAGTGGCTGAGAGATTTCAGAGTGGAGAGGTTATTTTGGAGATTATTATTATGTGTTATATAGATATCCCCGTTTTAGTTTAAGGTGTATTAGAGTGGCTAGAGGGACATGCCTGAAACTGTAGAGTTGTGTTCCAGTAGACATGTTTCTTGAAGATGATTATAAAATGATATAGCTTTCACAATGTGACTGTGTGATTCTGAAAACCTTGTGTTTTATGCTACTTTGATCTACAATATAGACAGATGAGTAAAATATATGAAAAAAAATAAATAATAGGGGGAGCAAATGTTAAAATAAATTGAGTAGATTGAAATACTAGTGATCAATGAAAGGGAGTGGTAAGGGGTATAGAAAAAAATAGGAGGAACAAAGGTTAAAATATACTGGGTAGATGGAAATACTAGTGATCAATGAGATGGAAGGGTAAGGGGTATGGTATATATGAGTTTTTTTCTTTTTTCTTTTTCTTTTTTTCTGGAGTGATGCAAATGTTCCAAGAAATGATCATGATGATGAATATATAACTATGTGATGATATCATGAGCCACTGATTGTACACCAAGTACGGAATGTTCATATATTAAGGATGTTTGTGTTTGTATGTTGTTTTGTCAATAAAAATATTTTTTTAAAAAATGATAGAGTTGGGTGATGCAATGCTGGGGCTCAGTGGCAGAATTCTTGTCTGCCATACCAGAAAACCGAGTTTGGTTCCTGGGGCCTGCCCATGCAAAAATTTTAAATAATAATAATAAAAAAGAAACCACTAAAACCTCCCAGTCACTTTATACTGCATTGTTGAGTGAATGAATCAATGTGTCCTTAAAGTAAGTGAAGGAGTATTATAAATTCCGTACAGGGGAGAGAGAGTCTTAAAAAATGTAGACTTTTATCTTGAAATGATAAACTATCTGAAGAATTTATATTTAATGAAACTTTAAATTTACCTTAAACCTTTATCAGCTTTAATTTAATGTAATTCAAGAGGAGCTCTTTACAGCTAACTTAGGTTGAATGATGTTCCACTTATCCACTGCTGCATGAAAAAACTTCAAATTTAATAGCTTTTCTACTGGGGAAGAGAATGGAGTAGAAAGTTCCTGGACTCAGCTAGAATGGTGAGGAAACAGAGAGGAACTGTTCTCAGGCTACAGAGGCCCGAGCACTACACAGCATCTAGGGATAAATGGGAAGAAGAGGATGTGAAACTGTCGTAAGGAACTGGGAATTTCTCACTCTGTGGTGACTGCCAGTGCCCATCCCTTACTCTTGCATCTGGCCAACTTTAGGTTCAGTGTCTGGCTAGCTGCTGCAGACAGAAAGGAACTTGAAATTCCTATTCCCCCAAAACAGGGCTGGGCATGGTCAGGCACTGGTCACAATTTTTGACTAGTAAATTTGGATTGCTGGGTCCAGTTTTGAGATACAGTTTCAACCCACTCCAGACCAGCCACAGCCATTTATCAATCCCACACCAAATAGGGTATAGACAGGAAAGGTTTAAAGATACACTGTCTTCTTAGGGCTCTGTGACAGTTTGCGAAGGGCACCAACTGCTGAGTGGATCCGGAAAGCGCAGCTTTCGGGAGACTTCAGAAAGAATTTTTACAACTTTCCTGACCCTCTCCCCAGGGCTTTCTGGAGCTGGTCTCTGTCCCCTTCATGCATCCTTGGCGCTGTTTTGGCTGAGAAATACTGACTGGGGAAAATTCTCTCTGGGATGACCCTCCTCACAGAATTTGCCCTTTAGGCAAAAGCAGTTAAAGGCAACAAAAGAAGTACAAACAAAATCTATAGTGGCAAAGCAGAAATATACAAATATAATAGGATTCCCAGAAAAAACAACAGAAAAAAGGGAGATTTCTAATGTGGGTGAAAATTACACAAATAGTGTAATCTTAAAAATTATACCATATATCTAGGGCAAGAATCAGATGAAGAGCTGAAAAATCGGTGGGATCACTTAAAAGCTCCCACAGTACTATCTGACCTACAGAGAAGGGCAGTGACAGAGTTGTTCAGGGATGATGGAGCTAGTCTCACTAATTTTTCTCTTGGTGAAAGATGTGACCTGTGGACATTCCTGAGGTGTGTGAGCAAGTCTTTCATGATAAATCCACTCTAGCATTCCTTTCTCTCTAAGTCTCTGGATCCCCTCATCTCTACTACACTAGGACAGTTCCGGCATTTCAACCTCAGGTAATGTCTGCCACCTTTTGATCCACATTTCAGCCAACCATCCAAACTATTAATACCCATTTTAACCCTTTGAGCTACAACCTTGAATGCAGAATCTCTGCTTAGGGGGTCAATATCAGCAGATTCAGCTTGATCTAACTTTATACTCGTTCCACCATTATTCTGCACCTTTAATATCCATTCTTGCACATATTCCTCTGATTTCCTTCTATAGCTTGGAAAACTCAGGCAGTTTTTTTGGAGTATATCATACCTCTTCATGGGTCACATTTTGTACCTCACCTTTTGGGGCCTGCTGGGAACTTAGTCTACTTACATGTCTGAAGAAAAGAAAGGTAGTGGAACATGTCATGAAAATAAATAGAAGTGTCTTTCAGGCCATTTACCTCAGGGCATTCCATTACATCTGGTGAAACAGGATTAGTCACTCCAGACAGTGAGGGCTGTTTTCCAAGATGGTTACATGGTTAGGAGAAAATGAAAGGTTAATCTCTTTAAATAGAGGTTGGATGGCAGACTCCTTTGAAAAAAATAGAGTCCATTAATCTGTTTCTTTAAAGCAGGCTGGAGGTCAGGAAGCCCATCCCTCAGGACAGTCCATTACAGGTCCATCTAGCAAGGACTCAGCAGATTCCAGGGATCCTGCCTTCCCATCTCTGTCATTATCAAGTCATATATCACCATCCCACATTTCAGAATCCCATTCTTTTCCAGTCAAATCCCTTACTTTAACAGCTGATGCCCTGTAAGGTTGAGAATTTAGTTTATGTTGTAAATCTCCTACTTGCAGAAGGAAGTTTTGTGTCTGATTTCCAAAGACCTCAATTCTGTGACCACAGGAAGTAAGATTTTCTTTCAGGGCAAACATGGAAACTTTTACATCATTCATATGGTACTTAAGATACAAACTTGAAGCCTTTAGCTCATTCTTTTTCCTCATCATTGTATCCAGTATATCTAACAACAACCAGCCAGCATCATTATACCTCTTAATTTCACAAAGCTCCATAAATGTGTCAAAAACATTGCCACCCAGAGCCTTGCCTCATATAAGCATACAATTAGCAGAACCTAATAGTGAAATTTTGAGTATATCTTTTGCCAACTCACTCCATGCACTGTCAGTGCTATCTTGATTAATGGAAACAAAGTCATTAGTGCCTCTGTGTCTAGTCAGAGTAGAAATATAATTCTAAAAATTTGTTTTTAAAATTCTGTTTCTCAAGAACCACTTTTGGTATGAAGCTGTTATTCAGGGTTCTCAAGAGAAGCAGAACTAGCAGGAAAGATCTGAAAATATGAGATTTATAAAGATGTCTCACACAACCATGGAAATGGATGAATTCAAAATCCATAAGGCAGGCTGTGAAGCTGGTAGCTCTGATGAAGGGTTTGGATGAACTCCACCAGAGAGGCTCACTGGCTGAAGAAACAATGAAATAGTTTCTCTTCTTCCTGAAAAAAGCCTCCAACTATTGGGATTATCTCATTGTGAGAGACAATGTTGATCGCAGATGTCATTAACCACAGATGCAATAAACTGACAGATGATTTAATACACTACTTTCCAGTTTATCAATCCGGCATAAAATGTACTTTTAGCAATGGTCAGCCCAGTGATTGCTGACCAGACAACTGGGCATAATCATTTGGCCAAGTTGACACCAGAATCTAGCCTTTACACAATAAGATTAAGTTCTGACTTTTTATCAGGAACTGTGGAAGTGAGAAAACAGAGGTATAATATATTTAAGGTACTGAAAGAAAAAAGTACCACCCAAGAATACTTTATCGGCCATATTGTCCTTCAAAATGGGGGACAGCTTACATATTCACAGATACACAGAAACTGAAAGAGTTCATCAGCAAGAGTCCTGCCTACAAGAAATACTAAAGGAAGTTCTGCAGGCTGAAAGGAAAGTGAGAGACTTGGAGTAGTACATAAAAATAAAGATTATCAGTAAGGCCAACAAACAAAGTAAAAAGAGACACAAAAATAAGAAGTGACCTATAAAAACCAAAGGATAAAATGGTTAAAGGAAGTACTGCCCTTACAGTAATGACATTGAATACAATAATAGTTCCAATTTCAAAAGTTCTTCCCAAACCTCTCACTCTCAAGTGAAGAGATGGAAACTTTGCAACCACTTCAGTGAATAGAATGTGGTGAGATTAACATTTTATTTTCTGTGCTAGAATATATAAGGTGATACAGCTTCTATCTGAATTCCTACATTTTTGAATGCTATCATTTACCTTCCTGTGAGGAAACCAAGCACCACATGGAATGGAATGGTAAATGTTCCAGTCTGAATCCCAGCTGAGGTACCAACCAATAGTAAATATTAACCATGAGATAGTAGAGTTAAAGAGTCTTTTGATGATCCCAGCCCTGAACTTTCAAGATGTCCCAGCTGATATTATTAGCAAGGAGACATGTATGTCAATGCCAAACCATTGTGAGAAATGGATGCATGTCCAAGTACTAAAAGCATTTCTTTATATCTGTACCATCCAAGCTCATGTGTCCAAACCATATCTCTATGCCAACCCTTCATGGCAATCTTCCACCATTTTCAGTGAACCCGCAACTGGACAGCCCTGAAAATTGCTTGCATTATTTTCATGGATTAAAATATCAGCTGCCACCTCACTTATGCCGTAGACCTCAGGGAGACCATTGTACAGATACACTCATCAAATTGACCTTATGGAAGCTCTGGCTTTTCTATTAACTGCCTGAATGGTGTGCAGGGTAGTTGAGTGGACTTTGGCAAATGGGAGGCTGGAAAGAGCAGATTGCTTGATATCCTCTTCTATCAGGCCAGGTAATTCCCCAAGTGTCTATACTAGAGATGTCTCAAGTGACTGTTACACAGCTCTGAGCTCTTGCAAAGCCCTGTCCAGTTCAGTAGCATTCCCTATTTTAACTAACTCTAGGCTTTCACCTGTCTTATTTACATTTTCCTCTTACTCTTATTTTATGGGTTTGCACCATTCCAAAATTTTAGCATTTAAAATTATGTTTCATGCCCCATTTCCTAGTGGGCCAAGGATGACAATATCCTGGTATTTAGAAGACAAAAAAAATTAGTTTAATTGTATTTTTATAGGTATATATTAAGTAAAAGTAGAAATTCAGTTATAAAATATTGATCTGAAATCAACAACTTGAGTACAAATCCCGACGCTATCTTTTAGAAGCTGTATTACTCCTGACTCAGTTTTGTTTTTTTTTGTATGAAATGCTGACAATTGTAATTTTTCATGATTTGTTCTAAAGGATGTTTAACTGATTTGATAATTCATTTGAATCACTTAGAAAATTGTGATATAGTAAGCTCTTAGTTTAACTTTCCTTATTTCTACCATAATTATTATTTTTGTGAAAAATTAGTTTCTATATTCAATCTTCCCATACAGCTGAAAAAACTAAGGTTATTTTAAGAATATCACACTTATAAAAAGTAAGATAAAATGTTATCTTATTAGTGTGTACTTTAAAATTAAATTAATCATGAGCTAAATTTATTCATGCACAAAATAATCTACCTTAAATCATGTAATTTACAAATTGAGTGAACTAATAATGTCCAATAATTTGCTTCTGTGTATTACAGTTTTCATGGGTTTTTTAAACTATATGAAGCAGAGTTTAAAATAATATATATTTAGTTATACATTTAGTCAATAGTGTTAAATTAATTTCACAGTTTGATTTTCTTTCTAATAGTTCCATCATAATTTTTCTAAGTATAGTGCACAAACAAAAACTGAATTATTTTTAATTTCTGATAAGATTCTTCATTGGAGATTTTTCTTCTATTTCATCTTTAAATAAAACTTATCAGTGTTTATAGTGTTTGCTTTTAACATATTTGATACTTAATACAAGTTAATGCTCATTTTATATCTTTATTTCATCCAACTTAAATTTTGCTGTAAGAAATAACCCTGAATATCAATGGCTTATGAGAAAATGTTTATTTCTTATTTTAGCTATATGTCCATTGTGAGTCAAGAGTGTCTCTGTTCCATATATGTTTACTCTGAATATTAGTTTAAAAAATCAACTCTGATTTGGTCTAGGTTGATATTGTGACAGAGACAAAATAAGTTGGCAAAACCATGAAATGTCTCTTCAAGATTTTTTCATGATGCACATATCATGTTTGCTCACATTTAATTGACAAGTAAGTCACATGGCCATTTCTTAGTTCAATATGGAAAAGATTGCAAAATCTTCAAGTGTAACCTCAATTCACATAAACATAGTTAGTTTCAGGGAGGTAGATATTTGGTAGGACAGCAAACTTTTTCATTATTATAACATACCTAACTTCTTTACTTTCTGTACACAGAATAGGTGCACTCCCTTCCCAAGGGACACAATGCAAATGTTCCAACAAAATAAAGAATAGGTTCAAAATCTAGGCTCTCATTGTTAGATCTTGGTGTGTCTCTTCTTACTTTGTAGTGTATAAAATTAATGAATGTTAATGTCAAAGCTATTAAACTAGCACTATCTTAGGGAAAAGAGTTTATCAGTTATTATGGAATTATGTTTACTTGTTACTCCATATGTCTCATCCATCAGCTTAAAGTGCATATAGTGAAGTTTTATTTGCTATATATGAGGATCTTTTTATCTATCTATCTATCTATCTATCTATCTATCTCTATATATAGAGAGAGATGAAAATAATAATTGTACCACTCTTGATGCAGTCATTTTGAATATGTAATCAGTGGCTTATTTTAGGAAAGGTTTCCAAATAGAATCTGGCATTCTCTTAGTCCAAAACTCATATCACCCTATAGGCGGTAAGTTTTTACTTTGTCACTCGGTTATCAGAGATGGATTCTGGCATCAATTATTTAATATTATTAGGCCCTTGATTGTATCATTTCTAGTAATAAGAATGACTCACATTTTGTCCCCTAATATATAATTATGTTCAAATTACCACAGGCACTTTGCTTATCACAAGGAAAAAATCATATTTGAAGAGTAAACATAAAAGAATCCAAATTTTCCCTCAAAATGGCCTTAGAGGTGCATGGGTACTTCAGTGGTAGAATGCTCACCTTTCATGCAGAGAACTAGGTTTGATTCCCAGACCATGACGCCCTCCCAAAAAAAATAATTAAAATGGCCTTAGAATCTCAAGGAATTGTGCAATACTTGACACTATATATTTGTTGAAATCATAGTTTTCAGAAATTTACAATTTTATTTCGAGAAAATGGGGCACTATTCATGCAAATGTCATGAGATTTACAGTCAGACAGCCTTAAGCATAAATCCTGATTTTAAATATTGGTTAACTGTAGGATGTCTCTCTGGGTTTACCAGTTCTAGTGCTCAGTACTTAAGAGCAGTTATTGTCCTGTCTTAGTTTGTGTTTTGGTAAACAAAAGTAAAAATTCCACTTATGTGTGACATGTGCAAAAGGTATATGAATTTTTCAATGTTTTTTTTCTAAGTTCTGAAATGTAACATATACACAAAACCCAATAATGTTCAAAGTACACTTTAACAAAGAGTTATAGAACAGATTTTAAAGTTTAGTATGGGTTACAGTTCCACCATTTTTCTAGCTGCTCCAAGACACTAGAGACCAAAAGAAATATCAATATAGTGATTCAGTCATCCTATTCATTTGTTAAATCTTATCTTCTTTGTTACATTCCTCCTACTTTTTTTCCTCTTTGTGAAAAACAGCATATGCAAAAAGCAATAAATTTCAAAATACATTGTAACAGTTAGTTGTAGAACAGATTTCAGAGTTTGATATGTGTGACAATTCTGCAATTTTGGGTTTTTACTTCTAGCTGCTCTAAAAGGTACTGGAGACTAAAAGAAATATCACAAAAATGATTCAGCACTCATACTTATTTGTCAAATCGTATCTTCTCTGTATAACTTTACCATTACAACTGATCTTTCTCCCATTTTCAGGGATATTTGAGCTATGACCATTTTAACTTTTTCATGTTGGAAGGGGCTGTCAGTAATGTGTGATGGGGGCATGGACTAGTTGATGTTCTGGAGAGGCTGGTGCCTCTGAGTTTCAGAACTTATCTGGCCCAGAGGCACATCTGGAGGTTGTAAGTTTCTGAAAAGTTACCCTAGTGCATGGAACCTTTGTAAAATCTTAAATAATGCCCTAGGCATACTTTAGGATTGGCAGGGAATGTCTTCACTTGAGTTTGGCAAGTTATGATAAGTAACAATGTCTAACTGAAGGTTGCGTAAGAAGGATCTCCAGAGTATCCTCTCAACTCTATTGAACTCTCTCAGCCACTGATACCTTATTTGTTACAATTCTTTTCCCTCTTTTGGTCAGGATGGCATTGTTGAACCCATGGTGCCAGGCCCTGAATCATCCCTGGGAGTCATCATCCATTCCATCAGGGAGACATTCATCCCTGGATATCATGTCCCATGTAGGGAGGAGGACAATGGTTTCACTTGCAGTGTTGGGCTTACAGAGAGAGAGAAGCCACATTTAAGCAACAAAAGAGGTCCTCCAGAGGGGATTCTTAGTCATACCTATCGGTAGGTAAAGCTTCTCTGCTACTTACATAAACTTCACAAGAGCAAACCTCAAGATCAAGGTCTTGGCCTATTGATTTGGGTTGCCCTAATTTTGGGCACAGTATCTGGGATTTCCCCGGTGATAAAGTTTAATAGTTCTGTATTTTTTCTCCCATCCCTCAAGAGACCAATATTTTTTTATTATCTACTTAATATACTCTGGGATTTTCCAGGTACTACATTAAGCTCTACAAGGATTAAAGGCTCTCATTCTTATTCTAGGTTTCCTGTGTTTGGTTTGTTTAAATGATCTATCCATACAGGTTGAGTTAGATTATGTGCTACAGAAAATTTAGGTTCTATACAAAAGAAACCTTTCTCCCTTTGGTCTCAAAGGGTAAGTGAAGCTCTAAAATAAAGACAATGTATTCCTTACCCCTGTTCTAAATTACCTTAATCCCAAAGTAGTCAGCTTCATTCCTATCTCTAAATACCAGGTTATGCATATATGAAACAGCCCCTGAAAATCCAGAAATAACAATTACCACACCAGATTAAATGTGACTGCTATAAGAATTTATAATCTAGGCCCTAGGTTTCTTGTGATTCTAAATGGCATCATATAATATTTGCTCTTTTGTTTCTTGTTATTTTGCCTCACCAAATATCCCACATATTCATTCACAACATTGCATGCCTCACAATTCAGTTCCTTTTTGCA
Source organism: Tamandua tetradactyla (assembly GCF_023851605.1). Classification (NCBI taxonomy): domain Eukaryota; kingdom Metazoa; phylum Chordata; class Mammalia; order Pilosa; family Myrmecophagidae; genus Tamandua; species Tamandua tetradactyla. The sequence continues at coordinate 151,461,583 of NC_135330.1, forward strand.
ACAGCACAGTGTTCGATCATATGTATACACCATCATTTGCCAATCTACTTTTCAGTCAGTGCATCTTTCAGCCATCTCCATCTACTGGGACTCATGTACAACATCCAAAATCAATAGTCCATCAACACTCTCAGCTTCAAATAATTTCATTGTTCGAAAGAGAAAGGTAGCCAGTAAACACACCCTCACCAAATAGAAAGTACAAACCTCACCCAACTTCTGTCTCTCTCCCTATGTACCCCTGGTATTACTGTGGTACTGTTGATGCTTTACTATTAAATATATTCCATAGCATGCAATAGCATTTTCTCCCTGTTCTAGTTTGCTAGCTGCCAGAATGCAATATGCCAGAAACAGAATGGCCTTTAAAAGGGAGAATTTAATAAGTTGCTAGTTTACAGTTCTAAGGCTGAGAAAATGTCCCAGTTAAAGCAAGTCTATAGAAATGTCCAATCTAAGGAATTCAGGGAAAGATCACTTGATTCAAGAAGGCCAATGAAGTTCAAGGTTTCTCTCTCAAGCGGAAAGGCGCATGGCAAACACAGGGTTTCTTTCTCATCTGGAAAGGCACATGTTGAACATGGTCAGGGTCCCTCTCTCATCTGGAAGGGCACATGGTGAGCATGGTGTCATCTGATAGCTTATTCTCCTGGCTTCCTGTTTCATAAAGCTCCTGGGGAGGCATGTTCCTTCTTCATCTACAAAGATTGCTGGTTGGTAGACTCTGCTTCCTGTGGCTATGTCATTCTCTGCTCTCTCAGAAATCTCTCATTCTCCAAAATGTTTCCTCTCTTATAGGACTTCAGAAACTAATCAAGATCCACCTGAATGGGTGGAGACATGTTGCCACCTCATCCAGTTTAACAACCACTCTCAATTACATCAAATCTCTAGTGATATGATCTCATTACAGTTTCAAACATACAATGCTGAATAAGGATTAGAAGAAACGGCTGCCTTAACAAAATGGGATTAGGATTAAAACATGGCTTTTCTAGGGGACATACATCCTTTCAAACCAGCACACCTCCTATACACTGAAATTATACTCTCTTTGTACAAGAGGAATACGTTTACAGCAGTTCATACAAAAATTTATTTATATTTGTAGTGTTAATCACTGGGAAACATGAATGTATACAACCCCCTTCAATCATGTTAACCTTCAATATAGTAATATTACTTATAGATCTGCTAATTAATGGCCTTCACTTCTATCTATTCCCTTACAATTAAGTTCAATCTCATTAGCTAGCTTGTCACTCATCTTAAGCTTCTTTGTATCTCTAAGTACCTTACATGCTGCATTATAAGTCTCTGATTTTACCCTTAGCATGGTCATAAAAGTGGAATCATACAGAATCTGTAGTTTTGTGTCTGACTTATTTCATTCAGCAATATGCCCTCAAGGCTTATCCATTTTTCCATGTGGTTTAGAACATTATTTCATCTCGCTGCTTCATAATATTATATAGTATGTATATATACTACAATTTATCAATCCATTCTTCTTTTGGTGGGTACTTGGTTTGTTTCCATCTTTTGGCAATTGGAATAATGTTGCTAAGAACATTGGTGTGCAAATGTCTGTTTTTGCCATTACTTTCAGCTCTTGTGGGCCCAGTAGTGGTATTGCTGGGTCATAGGGCAACTGGATATTTAGTTGTCTGTGGAACTGCCGAAGTATCTTCCATACTGGCTGTATCATTCTACATTCCCACTAGCAGTATGTTTACCAATTTCTCCACATCTTCTCCAGTATTTGTAGTTTTCTGCTTAATAGGAGCCATTCTTGTAGGTGTGAGGTGGTATCTCAAAGTAGTCCTGATCTGCATTTCCCTTAGAGCTAATGAGAATGCGCATCTCTTTATGTGCCTTTTAGCCATCTGTATTTGTTATTCAGAAAAAAAATGATTATCCATATCTGTAGCTCACTTTATAATTGGGCAATTTGTTCTTTCGTTGTTGAGTTGTATGATTTCTTTATGCATATAGGATATCAAAACTTTATCCAATGTGTGAATTCCAAATATTTCCTCCCATTGAGTTGGCTGCCTCTTCACCTATTTGGCAAAATCTTTTGAGACTCAAAAGCATTTGATTTTGAGAAGTTCCCATTAATCTATTTTTTCTTTTGTGGCTTATGCTTTGGGTGTAAAAGTTAGGAAGCTACCTCCTATGACTAGGTTTTGAAGATGTTTTCCTACATTTTATTCTAGGAGTTTTAAGTTACTGGTTCTTATATTTAGGTAGTTGATCCAATTTGAGTTAAGTTTTGTATGGGGGTATGGTAAGGGTCCTCTTTCATTCTTCTGGCTATTGATATCCAGTTCTCCCATACCCATTTATTGAAAAGACTAATTTGTCCCAGCTCAGTGGACTTGGGAACCTTGCAGAAGATCAGTATACCATAGCACTACTGGCTTATTTCTGCACTCTCGAATTGATTCTATTGGTCAGTACTCCTCTGTTTATGCCAGATTCATCCTGTCTTGCCCACTTTGTCTTCCTAGTGAATTTTAAATTCAGAGGGTAAGAATCCTCAGAATTTGTTATTCTTTTTAGGACCCTTTTAGCTATTTGGGGTTTCTTTACCTTTCGGATGAATTTGGTAATTAGTTTATCAAGACTTCAAAGTGGGTTGTTAGAATTTTAATTGGTACTGTGTTGAATCTATAGATTAATTTGAGTAAAATTGACATCTTAACTACATTTAACCTTCCTATTCATGATCATGAAATGTCTTCCTGCATATTTAGATCTTCTTTGATCTCTCTTACCAATGTTATGTAGTTCTCTGTGTGCATTTCCTTTATATCCTGTATAGGTTGGAAAGGATTTATGTACCCTAGAAAAGCCATGTTTTAATCCTGATCCCATTGTTTAATCCCTATTCAGTACTATAGGTTGGAATCTGTTGATTAGATTATCTCCAAGAAGATATGATTCACCCAATTTCGTTATTAACCTTGGATTAGAGGGTGTTGTGACTCCACTCTTTCAAGGTAGGTTCTGATTAATTTACTGCAATCCTTTAAAAGATGAAGCATTTTATAGAAAGTTTGAGGACAAGAGAGAGATTCTGAGAGAGTCACAAGAACTTCAGAGCCCACACAGCCAGAGACCTTTGGAGATGAAGAAAGAAAATATCCCTGGGGGAGCTTCATGAAAGAAGAAGCCTGGAGAGAAAGCTAGCAGACATCTCCATGTTCACCATGTGAACATGGAGATGCCCTGAACTTCATCAGCCTTTCTTGAGAGAAGGTAGACTCTTGTTGGTGCCTTAATTGGGACATTTTTATAGACTTGCTTTAATTGGGACATTTTCATTGCATTAGAAGTAAACTTGCAACTTGATAAATGCCCCCTTTTAAAAACCATTCCATTTCTGATGTATTGCATTCCAGCAGCTAATGAACTAGGACACATCCCTAGTAAAGTTCATTTCTAGGTGCTAGATTCTTTTGGTTGCTCTTGTGAATGGAATTGTTTTCCTTAGTTGACTCCTCAGTTAGGTCATTGATTGTGTATAGAAACATTACTGATTTTTGCACATTAATTTTTATAACCTGCCACTTTGCTGAATTTCTTTATTAGCTCAAGTAACTTTGTTCTAGATTTCTCAGGATTTTCCAGGTATAGTTTCATGTCGTCTGAAAATAATGAAAGTATTACTTCTTCCTTACCAATTCAGATGCTCTTTATTTCTTTGTTCTGCCTGATTGTTCTTGCTACAACTTCTAGTACAATGCCACCACTTCTAGTGGAGGCTGAGGTCATCCTTGTGTCATTTTTGTTCTTAAGGGGAAAGCTTCCAGTCTGTTTCTATTGTGTATGATACTGTCTATGGGTTTTTCATATATGCCTTTTATCATATTGAGGAAGTTACCTTTCAGTCATACCTTTTGAAGTGTTTTTATCAGAAAAGTATATTGAATTCTGCCAAATGCTTTTTCAGCATCATATGATTTTTCCTGTTTGATTTGTTAATGTGCTGTACTGAATTAACTGATTTTCTTGAATTGTACCATCCTTGCATTCCTGGTATAAACCTTTCTTGGTCATGTTGTATACTTCTTTTAATGAAGAATTGCTAATATTTTGCTGAGAATTTTTGCATCTAAGTTCACTAGGGAGATTGGCCTGTAGTTTTACTTTCTGTAGCATCTTTGCCTGGTTTGTGTATTAAAGTGATGTTAGCTTCATGAAATGAGTTAAGTAGTGTTTCTTTTCCATCAATTTTGTGGAAAATTTTGAGCAGGATTGGTGTTAGTTCTTTTTAGAATGTTTCATAAAATTCCCCTGTATCTGGCCTTGGGGATTTTTTGTAAGAAGATTTTTTATTACTCACTGAAGCTCTTTCCTTGTGAGTGGTTTCTTGAGACTTGCTCTTTCTTCTTGAGTCAGTGCAGCTTGTTTGTATGTTTCCAGGAATTTGTCTATTTCCTCTAATTCATCTAGTTTGTTGGCATATGGTTTTTCGTAGTATCCTCTTAGGATTTTTTCTTTTTTTTTTTTAATTATTTCTTCAGGGTCTGTAACAATGACCACCCTCTCATTTCTGATTTTGTTTATTTGCATTTTCTCTCTCTTTTTTTTCTTTTTCAGCCTTGTTAGTGGCCCATAAATTTTAATGATCTTCTCAAGGAACCAACGTTTGGTTTTATTGATTTTTTCTATTGTTCTTTGGTTCTCCCATTCATTTAACTCTGCTTTAATCTTTGCTGTTTCTCTTTTTCTGTTTTCTTTGGAATTAGTTTGCCATTCTTTCTCAAGTTCCTCCAGGTGAGGAGTTAAGTCCTTGACTAGTGCTCTTTCTTCATTTTTAAAATAGGCATTTAGGGCAATAAGTTTCCTTCTTAGCACAGCCTTTGACACCTCCCATAAGTTCTGAGATGTTGTATTCTCATGTTCATTCTTCTCCAGATAGCTACCAATTTCTCTAGAAATTTCTTCTTTGACACACTCATTGTTTAAGAGTATGTAATTTAATCTTCATATATTTGTGAAAGTTCTCACCTTCTTTGGTGGCTATTGATTTCTAGCTTCGTTCCATTGTGATCAGAAAACATGCTTTGAATAATTTCCATGTTCTTAAATTTATAAAGACCTGTTTTGGCATCCAGCATCTGATCTATCCTGGAGAATGTTCCATGAGCTCTAGAGAAGAATGTATAGCCTGGTGTTTGGGCTTATAATAACCTATATATGTCTGTTGGGTCTAATTCATTTGTCAAATTGTTTAAATTCTAAACGTCCTCGTTGATCCTCTGTCTGGTTGTTCCAGCTATAGAGGAGAGTGGTGTATTAAAGTCTCCTACTATTACTGTTGAAATACTTATCACTTCCTTCTTTTACCAATGTCTGTCTCATGTACTTTAGAATTCCTTGATTGGGAGCATAGACATTTATGATTATTTTTTCTTGGTTACTTGTCCCTTTTACTAATATAATGTGTCCTTCTTTATCACTTATGTTGTTTTAACATTTGAAGTCTATTTTGTATAATATTGATATACCTATTCTTGCTTTCTTTTGGTTGCAGTTTGCATGAATCATCTTTTTCCATTCTTTTACTTTCAATTTATGTGTATCCTTGTGACTAAGATAAGTCTTTTGTAAGCAGCACATAGCTGGATTATGTTTCTTAAATCATTCTTTCAATCTGTATCTTCTAATTGGTAAATTTAGTCTGTTAACATTCAAAGTTACTACTGTAAAGTCATTTCTTGAATCTACCTTGTCCTTTGGATTTTAGTTTTCAGAGATCTATGTTTTTCCCCTCTTACTCTTTTTAACCTTTACCCTTGCTGGCACTATTCAATCCTGTGCCCCCATCCAGACCTTCCTCTCCTGTCTTCTTTTTTTTCTTCAAGCAACATATTTCCCTTTAGTATTTCTTGTAGAACCAATCTCTTGTTAATATATTCTCTCAGACTTTGTTTTTCTGTGAAAATTTTAATCTCTCTCTTAGTTTTGAAGGACTATTTGTCTGGGTACAAAATTCTTGGCTGGAAGTCTTTCTCTTTCAGAATTTTAAATATATCATACCACTGCCTTCTTGCTTCAGTAGTGCCAGTTGAGTAGTCCAAATTCAATTATACATGGTTTACCTTGTATGTAGTAGATTGTTTTACTCTTGCCACTTGCAAGATTTTCTGCTTCTCTTCAAAACTAGCAGACTGATTAGCATGTGTCTTGGGGTGGGCCTATTTGGATTTATTTTATTTGGTGTTCGTTGGGCTTTGATTTTCATATTTATGTCTCTCATACAGGTTGGGAATCCTCCCCCCTCCCCATTATATCTTCCACTAATCTTCCTAGCCCTTTAATCTTCTAATCTCCTTCTGGGCTAACAATGATTCTTATATTTGTATGGTTTGTTTTCTCCATCATTTCCTTGAGACCCAATTCAAAACTTTTCATCATTTTTGTTATTTGCTATTTTAAGTGTTTACAATCAATTGCCTGTCTTCTAGTTCACTTGTTCTTTCTTCTCCCTCTTCAAATCTGCTATTCTGTGTCTCTAGTTGCAGGGTGAGGTCTGTAGGGGTGAGGTGCAGCTCCTGCAGACCTTGATGTGCAGGATTAGTGTGCGCCATGGGAGAGAGAGTGGGACACTGCTGGAGGCAGATGGGGAAGCTCACAGGATGTGTAGGGCTGGTGCATGGACAGAATGCTGGTGGGCACATGTAGCATGTGAGCTGTGGGTGTTAAGGTGTGGGATACAGGGCAGAGAAGGTGGAGCACAGGGAGAGAAGGGAAGATGGGTGTCCTTTTGCAGTGGGAAGGGTGCAGGGCGGCTGAGATGCTGATGCCTGAGTAGGTAGGGGTGGGACAAAAGCAAGGAGGTTGCGGAAAGTGTGTTAAGGGTGGGTGATGATGGGTGGGCAGCACCCTGGTGTGGGTGTGCAAGTGTGGGGGTGGTGCACAGGTTTGTGGCAGTGATGTAGGGGTGCTCTCTTGTTTAGGGTGGAGGTTATGTGGCACAGATGCACATGAGAGCACCTACCAGCTGTAGGAGAAGGGTACTAGTGCCAGTGTTGTGGTGTGGGGCTAGGGTGTGCACATTTGCAGGGCATTGGGCATGGGGTACAGGGGTCAGAGGTCAGTGCATGCTGGAGGGAAGTGCCTGAAACTGTAGAGCTGTGTTCCAGTAGCCATGTTTCTTAAAAATGATTGTATGAAGATACAGCTTTCACAATGTGACAGTGTGAGCATGAAAACCTTGTGTCTGATGCTCCTTTTATCTATGGTATTGACAGAAGAGTAAAAATATATAGATTAAAAATAAATAGGGCAGGTCACAGTGGCTTAGTGGCAGAGTTCTATCCTGCCATGCCAGAGACCTGGGTTCAGTTCCCAGTGTCTCCCCATGTAAAAACAAAAAATAATAAATGAATAAATAATAGGGAGAGCAAATGTTAAAATACATTGAGTAGATTGAAATACTAGTGAACAATGAAAGTGAGTGGTAAGGGGTATAGAAAAAAATAGGGAGAACAAAGGTAAAGTATATTGGGTAGCTGGAAATACTTGTGGGCAGTGAGAGAGAGGGGTAAGGGGTATGGTATGTATGAATTTTTCTTTTTTTTTTTAATCTCTTTTTCTAGAGTGATGTAAATGTTCCAAAAAATGATCATGCATCTGGGGGCTGGATGGTGATGTGCATGTGTGCAGAGTTCATTGGAGCCAGACAAGGTTGAAGGACTGTATGGGTTAGGTGTGGGTGTGGCCCGGGTATGGAGGTGAGTGCTTGCAGCCCAGGTGCCCAGGTAACCACCTGCATGGGACAGGGAGCAGAGATAAGTGGGTCGCAGGATGGCAGGGCGAAACTGCACTTGAGTGGGAGAGGTGTGTAGGCCTGGGTCAGGATTGTGTGTGTATGTGGAGTGGGAGTGTGGGATGTGGGGGGAGGAGGGATCAGGGCAGGAGTGCTTGGAGTTCGGTGAGTTGGTGGGTGATGGATTTCAGGTGTATAGGGTGTGGGGGGAGTCGTGGGTTGTGGGGCAGGGACATTAGTGTGTGAAGGTAGCGATTGAAGGAATATGGCTTGGCTTGTTTCTTAGTCCCCATCTCCCCGTCCGTGCACTCCTGAGGTCCCCATATGCCTTCATTTGGAAAGGGGCATGTTAAGCTGTTTGCACTAGCTGGATGGTCTCTCATTCTCTGTATATCAATTCTTCTGCTTTTTCAACCAGGGCCTCCCTATGTGGTGTACAAGACCCTCCCAGGTCACTTACACCCTGGAATCACTGTCCTGGTCATTCTTCTGTCACTTCTCTAGCTGTTCCTTGGAGCAGGGGTGAATGTGACCTTTCCTATTCAGTCACCTTCAGGGAACTCCGGTATAGGAATTTAATAGAATGAGTTAAAATTAAATAAGTAACTCTGAATATCCATTGTACAAAAGAACTCCAGCTTTCTGGCTAGCTGTAAAAATACAGCTTTCTGTCTATATTCATACATTTCCAGTGCTATGCAGTTGCTAGAGGCCCAGATATTTCTATGTTTCTGACATCACAGACAAAGTTCCAGGAGCTCTATGCCTCTTGTTAAGGAACTCATTCATCTCAGTCCCTTAGTCAGGTAATTCTCAAAGGATTTTCCCAATCTCAACTTGCAACTCCTATAGAAGTTGTTACTGCTTCTGAAGTTGCTAAAAATGGTGATGAGATGGAGAACTGATCAGGCTATAGCAATGATGTGGAGAGGGATGAAATTGTGCTGCTGCTGTCTCAACAACAGCAGATTGGAGGAAAATAACACAGCCACCAGAGACTGCACATAATGACAAGTTTCAGGTACCACTGTCTGAACACATCTAAAATGCAGTTAATCAAAGAGCCACAACTGGTTACTCAAGCAACAGAAGGGTTCAGGGAAAGCTATTCATTCATTTACATGCATTTTGTTTCAGAAAATTGTTCAGCTATGTCTGATGCTCCAAGTCCAAGGCCATTTTGCCTTTATAATAAGCTTTCTACTACAGAAATGCATGTTCATTAAAGGTAAAAAGATCCAGTCTGTTTCTTGGATGAGGGGAGAATGCAAAGCAAGTATTTGTGCTAAAGTGATATTCATTTATCATCAGCAAGTGGTCACTGCCTACTCCGTCATTCACTTGATCTCTTTACCTGTTTTTGAGGTCCTTATCTAGCAACTCCCCCAATATTATAGGAATATAAGTCTGACTTCGCTCAATGAAAATTGTAATGGAAGGATTAGACCACACATTCTTCATCTATTTGGCAAAATTTCAGAACAGCTAAAAATAATGGTTAGTTCAGGATCAATGTTAGTTCAGATACAAGAATGCAGATGGCTATGTTGGGTGCCTGAACATATCTACCATTGGGAAATGCATCCAGAATTCTGTGGAACTAAGTCATGAACTGGGAAGGTATATGACTTCCTGTTTTATTAAACACTCAGCATGGTCCAGGGAAATGCCTTAAATTTGTGGCAAAGAGAAGAAAGTGGGATCATAGAACTGGAAGAAGGAACAAACAAGAAGTATTACCCTGTATGCTGATGTAAAGAAGGAGTGCAAGGAAGAACACACTATATTTTATGCTTTGGAAGGCTCCAGTTTCAGATAGAACAACTGATGTAAGCAAGATCAGTGTCACACCATATATTACACAACCAACATGGACCCAGAGAGTTATTAGCTGGCACACAAAAACACATGCAATAAAAGAAAGGAACTACAAGTACAATTATGGGTTAAAAGACATCATGGCTGAGGAAAAATATTGCAGTAAGGACATTTGTAACCCACCATAGTTTTTAGAGCTGGGGCAAATGTTTGCTATAAACTACCTACTTGCAAAAGCAAGCATGGAAACATGATCAGTGATATATTTTGAAATATTCATAGAAAAACTAACTAAGAAAAAAATCTCTGTAATCATTTTGTCAAGCATCATAATTTATCTCAATAGTCAAAAACTGCACTTCTTATTCTTTGTTTCTTAAATGAAATATGTTTGTTCTATATGACTAATATAATGCTGTGCTAGAACAAATATTTGTGTAGCTTATTAAGTGGAATGAAAATGACATAATTCACAAAATTTTGACAAGCCATTTAAAAATTGATTTAGAGCACTAGTTTGCATAAGCGGGCAGTAAAGGTCAATTTGTTAAGTTCTCATCTATTTTAAATGTGGAGTCTCACAAATAAAAACGAATTGCAGAATGAGTTTACAAGGACATTATTAGTTTAGCCATAATATGAAAGATTTATTTATTCTTTCTTTCATGCCTTCTGCATTAACCATGGGAGTGAAATATGTAGGGATTTATGCTAGATATAAAAACAGAACTGTTCCATCTTTGAAAAATGTCCATTCAAATAAAGGAGACAAATAGAAAAAAAATTACAGTACTTTGTCATATATGTTAGGATAAAAATATGAAAAGATTGTTAAGCATTCAGAGAATAGGTACTCAGTCTGGTAATGAGGAAAAGGCATTTGACAGTCATCACATGTATTACCATACTCTTTTATGTGCTTAATTTACTTAGGATTTTTGCAGTTTAGATCATTTAGCTCAGCTATTATGCCAGTCATTTATGTTAACATTTTTATTTGCTATTTATGCTGTTCTCATATTCAAGGATTTTATTTTTCTAAAATGTGGCATTAGTGTTTAATTGTTTGATCTTCACTGAAGAATTCATTTGTAAGACTGAAATACTTTTAAGCAAAATATAAATACCATCCTAATCACCTCTTTCATTGACTATTGCTTGTTTCCATTCATTATATATTTACCTTGTGATACAAAGGTGAATATGCATGGATTGATTTGTGTAACAAAGAGAAATGGAAAGATGTACTTGGTAACGACCTATGAAATACGTTTTCACTATAATCCAATTTTTTTTATTTATGACACTATTTTGACAAAGTTTTTATTTCAATAGACCTTGATACTCTGAGGCATAAACATATTCTATCAACAAAACCATCACTTTTATCTATCTAAAATGAGAAAATGCTAATGCCATTTTATTTATTAAAATTAAATTAAGTTCAATTCATTTCAAATAGAAAAAAAGGGTTTTAAAAATAATCTTTCAAAACAATACATACAATTATTGGTACAAGATAATTGGAGGCAGCCTGTAACAATAATAAAGGAAAGCAAATTTAGGCAGCTGATGTGTGGCATTAGAGAGGTTGTATTTAAAAACCTGTGGGCTGGCATTATTTGTAGAAGTATTTAGACTTGAGCAACACAGCAGTCCTGGTTATCGTTATTTTAAATTCATCATGCAACAGAATACTATACATAGTGAAAGTTAATGGAGTCGTATGTAAAAAAAAAAAGCAAAAATATAATAAAATAAAATACAGTAGTTAGGTGCAGAGGAGCACTAAAATGCATATTTATTAGCAAAGAGAACTGATATATTAATAATAAAAGTTATAAAATTGTGTATCTTGCTTATTGATTCTGTTGATCAGAGAACATTTTGGGACAAAATGTTCAAAATAATAGAGATTTTTTGGTACAGTTTTAGGCTGGATTGAGCTTCAGCTAAGTATTATTGAAAAGTTGAATGACATGTTTTCGAACTTAGAGATAAATTCTGCTCATCCTGAATTAATAATAGCACTGAACTACTAATGCATCTTTTCGTACTCCCATTTTTTATGCTTATTACTCATGATCAAGACATTATCTTTTAATAATCTATTGCTTTGGCAAATGAATCTTATATTGGTTTAATAAAAACTTTCACTTTCCTGGGAGAAGAAAAATATGTTATTATGTTTATTGACCAATTTACTTATCAAGTAAGCCCCTTTAAATCACCCCTTTCCTCTTTTTTTAATGTCTTTTTTTTATTAATTAATGGAAAAAAAGAAATTAACCCAACATTCAGAAATCATACCATTCTACATATGTGATCAGTAATTCTTAACATCATCACATAGATGCATGATAATCGTTTCTTAGTACATTTGCATCAGTTTAGAAGAACTAGCAACACAACAGAAAAAGATATAGAATGTTAATATAGAGAAAAGAAATAAAAGTAATAATAATAGTAAAAAAAAAAACCTATAGCTCAGATGGAGCTTCATTCAGTGTTTTAACATGATTGCTTTACAATTAGGTATTATTGTGCTGTCTATTTTTGAGTTTTTGTATCTAGTCCTGTTGCACAGTCTGTATCCCTTCAGCTCCAATTACCCATTATCTTTCCCTGTTTCTAACTCCTGCTGGACTCTGTTACCAATGACATATTCCAAGTTTATTCTCGAATGTCCGTTCACATCAGTGGGACCATACAGAATTTGTCCTTTCGTTTTTGGCTAGACTCACTCAGCATAATGTTCTCTAGGTCCATCCATGTTATTACATGCTTCATAAGTTTATCCTGTCTTAAAGCTGCATAATATTCCATCGTATCTGTATACCACAGTTTGTTTAGCCACTCGTCTGTTGATGGACATTTTGGCTGTTTCCATCTCTTTGCAATTGTAAATAACGCTGCTATAAACATTGGTGTGCAAATGTCCATTTGTGTCTTTGCCCTTAAGTCCTTTGAGTAGATACCCAGCAATAGTATTGTGGGTCGTATGGCAATTCTATACTCAGCTTTTTGAGGAACCGCCAAACTGCCTTCCACAGTGGTTGCACCATTTGACATTCCCACCAACAGTGGATAAGTGTGCCTCTTTCTCCGCATCCTCTCCAGCACTTGTCATTTTCTGTTTTGTTCATAATGGCCATTCTGGTGGATGTGAGATGATATCTCATTGTGCTTTTGATTTGCATTTCTCTAATGGCCAGGGACATTGAGCATTTCTTCATGTGCCTTTTGGCCATTTCTATTTCCTCTTCTGGTAGGTATCTGTTCAAGTCTTTTTCCCATTTTGTAATTGGGTTGGCTGTCTTTTTGTTGTTGAGTTGAACAATCTCTTTATAAATTCTGGATACTAGACCTTTATCTGATATGTCGTTTCCAAATATTGTCTCCCATTGTGTAGGTTGTCTTTCTACTTTCTTGATGAAGTTCTTTGATGCACAAAAGTGTTTAATTTTGAGGAGCTCCCATTCATTTATTTCCTTCTTCAGTGCTCTTGCTTTAGGTTTAAGGTCCATAAAACTGCCTCCAATTGTAAGTTTCATAAGATATCTCCCTACATTTTCCTCTAACTGTTTTATGGTCTTAGACATAATGTTTAGATCTTTGATCCATTTTGAGTTAACTTTTGTATAGGATGTGAGATATGGGTCTCCTTTCATTCTTTTGCATATGGATATCCAGTTCTCTAGGCACCATTTATTGAAGAGACTGTTCTGTCCCAGGTGAGTTGGCTTGACTGCCTTATCAAAGATCAAATGTCCATAGATGAGAGGGTCTGTATCTGAGCACTCTATTGGATTCCATTGGTCGATATATCTATCTTTATGCCAATACCATGCTGTTTTGACCACTGTGGCTTCATAATAAGCCTTAAAGTCAGGCAGCGCGACACCTCCAGCTTCGTTTTTTTTCCTCAAGATCTTTTTAGCAATTTGGGGCACCGTGCCCTTCCAGATAAATTTGCTTATTGGTTTTTCTATTTCTGAAAAATAAGTTGTTGGGATTTTGATTGGTATTGCATTGAATCTGTAAATCAATTTAGGTAGGATTGGCATCTTAACTATATTTAGTCTTCCAATCCATGAACACGGTATGCCCTTCCATCTATTTAGGTCTTCTGTGATTTCTTTTAACAGTTTTTTGTAGTTTTCTTTATATAGGTTTTTTGTCTCTTTAGTTAAACTTATTCCTAGGTATTTTATTCTTTTAGTTGCAATTGTAAATGGGATTCGTTTCTTCATTTCCCCTCAGCTTGTTCATTACTAGTTATAGAAACGCTACAGATTTTTGATTGTTGATCTTGTAACCTGCTACTTTGCTGTACTCATTTATTAGGTCTAGTAGTTTTCTTGTGGATTTTTCTGGGTTTTCAACGTATAGTATCATATCGTTTGCAAACAGTGATAGTTTTACTTCTTCCTTTCCAATTTGGTGCTTTGTATTTCTTTTTCTTGTCTAATTGCTCTGGCTAGAAACTCCAACACAATGTTGAATAATAGTGGTGATAGTGGACATCCTTTAATAGTGGTGATAGTGGACATCCTTGTCTTGTTCCTGAATTTAGGGGGAAGTTTTCAATTTTTCCCCATTGAGGATGATATTAGCTGTGGGTTTTCATATATTCCCTCTATCATTTTAAGGAAGTTCCCTTGTATTCCTATCTTTTGAAGTGTTTTCAACAGGAAAGGATGTTGAATCTTGTCAAATGCCTTCTCTGCATCAATTGAGATGATCATGTGGTTTTTCTGCTTTGATTTGTTGATATGGTGTATTACATTAATTGATTTTCTTATATTGAACCATCCTTACATACCTGGGATGAATCCTACTTGGTCATGATGTATAATTCTTTTAATGTGTTGTTGGATACAATTTGCTAGAATTTTATTGAGGATTTTTGCATCTATATTCATTAGAGAGATTGGTCTGTTGTTTTCTTTTTTTTGTAATATCTTTGCCTGGTTTTGGTATGAGGGTGATGTTGGCTTCATTGAATGAATTAAGTAGTTTTCTCTCCACTTCGATTTTTTTGAAGAGTTTGAGGAGAGTTGGTACTAATTCTTTCTGGAATGTTTGATAGAATTCACATGTGAAGCCATCTGGTCCTGGACTTTTCTTTTTAAGGAGCTTTTAATGACTAATTCAATATCTTTACTTGTGATTGGTTTGTTGAGGTCATCTATTTCTTCTTGAGTCAAAGTTGGTGGTTCATGTTTTTCCAGGAACCCGTCCATTTCATCTAAATTGTTGTGTTTATTAGCGTAAAGTTGTTCATAGTATCCTGTTATTACCTCCTTTATTTCTGTGAGGTCAGTAGTTATGTCTCCTCTTCCATTTCTGATCTTATTTATTTGCATCCTCTCTCTTCTTCTTTTTGTCAATCTTGCTAAGGGCCGATCAATCTTATTGATTTTCTCATAGAACCAACTTCTGGTCTTATTGATTTTCTCTATTGTTTTCATGTTTTCAATTTCATTTATTTCTGCTCTATTCTTTGTTATTTCTTTCCTTTTGCTTACTTTGGGATTAGTTTGCTGTTCTTTCTCCAGTTCTTCCAAGTGGACAGTTAATTCCTGCATTTTTGCCTTTTCTTCTTTTCTGATATAGGCATTTAGGGCAGTAAATTTCCCTCTTAGCACTGCCTTTGCTGCGTCCCATAAGTTTTGAAATGTTGTGTTTTCATTTTCATTCGCCTCTAGGTATTTACTAATTTCTCTTGCAATTTCTTCTTTGACCCACTTGCTGTTTAAGAGTGTGTTGTTGAGCCTCCACGTATTTGTGAATTTTCTGGCACTCTGCCTATTATTGATTTCCAACTTCATTCCTTTATGATCCAAGAAAGTGTTGTGTATGAATTCAATCTTTTTAAATTTATTAAGACTTGCTTTGTGACACAGCATATGGTCTATCTTTGAGAATGATCCACGAGCACTTGAGAAAAAGGTGTATCCTGCTGTTGTGGGATGTAATGTCCTATAAATGTCTGTTAAGTCTAGCTCATTTATAGTAATATTCAGATTCTCTAGTTCTTTATTGATCCTCTGTCTAGATGTTCTGTCCATTGATGAGAGTGGTGAATTGAAGTCTCCAACTATTATGGTATATGTGTTTATTTCCCTTTTCAGTGTTTGCAGTGTATTCCTCACGTATTTTGGGGCATTCTGGTTCGGTGCATAAATATTTATGATTGTTATGTCTTCTTGTTTAATTGTTCCTTTTATTAGTAGATAGTGTCCTTCTTTGTCTCTTTTAACTGTTTTACATTTGAAGTCTAATTTGTTGGATATTAGTATAGCCACTCCTGCTCTTTTCTGGTTGTTATTTGCATGAAATATCTTTTCCCAACCTTTCACTTTCAACCTATGTTTATCTTTGGGTCTAAGATGTGTTTCCTGTAGACAGCATATAGAAGGATACTGTTTTTTAATCCATTCTGCCAGTCTATGTCTTTTGATTGGGGAATTCAGTCCTTTAACATTTAGTGTTATTACTGTTTGCATAATATTTTCCTCTACCATTTTGCCTTTTGTATTATATATATCATATCTGACTTTCCTTATTTCTACACTCTTCTCCATAGCTCTCTCTTCTGTCTTTTTGTATCTGACTCTAGTGCTCCCTTTAGTATTTCCGCAGAGCAGGTCTCTTGGTCACAAATTCTCTCAGTGACTTTTTGTCTGAGAATGTTTTAATTTCTCCCTCATTTTTGAAGGACAATTTTGCTGGATATAGGAGTCTTGGTTGGCAGTTTTTCTCTTTTAATAATTTAAATATATCATCCCACTGTCTTTTAGCTTCCATGGTTTCTGCTGAGAAATCTACACATAGTCTTATTGGGTTTCCCTTGTATGTGATGGATTGTTTTTCTCTTGCTGCTTTCAAGATCCTCTCTTTCTCTTTGACCTCTGACATTCTAACTAGTAAGTGTCTTGGAGAATGCCTATTTGGGTCTAATCTCTTTGGGGCATGCTACACTTCTTGGATCTGTAATTTTAGGTCTTTCATAAGAGTTGGGAAATTTTCAGTGATAATTTCTTCCATTAGTTTTTCTCCTTCTTTCTCCTCTCCTTCTGGGACACACACAACAAGTATATTTGTGCAGTTCATATTGTCCTTGAGTTCCCTGATACCCTGTTCAAATTTTTCCATTCTTTTCCCTATAGTTTCTGTTTCTTTTTGGAATTCAGATGCCCCTCCTCCAAATATCTAATTCTATCTTCTGCCTCTTTAAATCTATCTTTGTAGGTATCCATTGTTTTTTCCATCTTTTCTACTTTATCCTTCACTTCCATAAGCTCTGTGATTTGTTTTTTCAGTTTTTCTATTTCTTCTTTTTGATCAGCCCATGTCTTCTTCATGTCCTCCCTCAATTTATCGATTTCGTTTTTGAAGAGGTTTTCCATTTCTGTTCGTATATTCAGCATTAGTTGTCTCAGCTCCTGTATCTCATTTGAACTATTGGTTTGTTCCTTTGACTGGGCCATATTTTCAATTTTCGGAGCGTGATCCGTTATCTTCTGCTGGTGTCTGGGCATTTAGTCAGATTTCCTTGGGTGTGGGACCCAACCGGTTGAAAGATTTTTCTGTGAAATCTCTGGGTTCTTTTTTTCTTATCCTGCCCAGTAGGTGGCGCTCGTGGCACACGTTTGTCTGCGGGTCCCACCAGTAAAAGGTGCTGTGAGTCCTTTAACTTTGGAAAACTCTCGCCGTGGGGGAGGTTCGCCAGCCGAAGCGGCTTTGAAGAGTGCCAGCCGGCCCGGGGGTCCGAATGCGGGGAATGTCGCCGGCCGCCACATTCCGGGAGAGCGCCCATCTGAATTTCCTAGTCGGCCTGGTGCGCCAAGTGTGGCGGGAGGGTGCTAGCCGCTGCAGCCCGGGAGAAGCACTGTTCCCAGCCGGACCGGGGAGTCACGTGTTTGGAAAGGACCCCCCTGGTCACTGTTCTCCGCAGTCTGGGGATTTTCGATCCAATTCTCTCAGTTGGTCCGGGGGGCCTGGTGTGGTGGGGGCACCAGCTGCCGTGGCTTGAGGGGACCGCCTGCCCAATTCTGCCAGCTGGCCCGGGAAGGAGGAAGGGAGGGATTCCGGCCGCTTGCCGCCCTGCCCGGGAAAGCCCGCGCTCCTCGGCGATCTCACCGGAGCTGGTTCTCCCAGACAGTCAGCCATTCCAGGATGGGGTACACTGTCTTTTTGATCTCTGTCGTGTCTCTGGGAGCTGTTCTGTATCGTTTCTACTCCCCTAGTAGCTGTTCTGGAGGAGGAAAGGTGAGGGTGGCAAGGCCTTCAAGGACGGTGGCGGAGGAGCCAGTGAAGGCGGAAGAGGGCACAGTGGTGTTTGGAGAACTGCTGGAGTAGGAGGAGAAAGGGAAGGATAAGATGGTGGATGGAGTGCCTCCGGAGCAGAAGGGGAAAGAGGAGGGCTAGATGGCGGCGGGAGCGCCGGCCGAGAAGAGAGAAGAGGAGGGCTAGATGGCGGCGGGAGCGCTGGCAGAGAAAGAGGAAGAGGAGGGCTGGATGGCGGTGGGAGCGCTGCCAGCGGAGAAAGAGGAAGAGGAGGGCTGGATGGCGGTGGGAGCGCTGGCAGAGAAAGAGAGCACCCCTTTTCCTCTTTAATATTCCAGTTCATAAATCAGTTTTATTTGAGGAAATTATAATTTAATAGAAGAGTTTGCAATTAACTTATTAAAATAATTAAATGCAAGATACATATACATCCTTATTGCATGTTAATTTTCCCAATGATTCAAAATTTTGTCAGTTCCAATATTTCCTAACATGTCACAGCTCCTTTTTATTCAATCCTTCATTTTTAAGTCAGCTATTATCTTCTATTTTATCCAGCTGATTCCCCAGAATAATAATGGGAAAATCCATTCTCGTAAACCATAAGCAAATGTATTTGTTTCTTTTTCAGTGGGTAGATTGAATTAATTATAACAAAATTCTTTCTTTTTTGGTTTATAATTTGGTAGACGAACTTTAAGAGCTACTCAAATTTTTCAATGATTGAGGGTGATCAGGGCAAGCTCTTGTCTTCTCCTTTCTTGGTTCTTTTATCTGCCACTATGCCAGTAGGTCACTCATGTTGCACTCAGCCTATAATCCAGTCAGACTGTTCTTCTTCGGGCAGAATTTAATTCTTAAACATTTGCATCCTCTTTCCACATTGTAAACCTGTCTTGTGTGCAATTGACATGCATTTTGCTATGTGACTAATTACTTTTCTATAATAAATCAATTCTTCTTTAGATACCATCCACTGATAAAGATTAATATTCATAAAAGTCACCTTTAATATTTTACTCCAGATAAATGTTTCGCTAACGAAGGAAATGTTTTTTTTTGAGTGCATGGTCTGGTAATCGAACCCGGGTCTCCCACATGAAAGGCGGGCATTCTAACTACTGAACTACACATACACCCTTGAAGGGAATCTTAAAGGCAGAAAAATTACCTGTCTTCTCTGAGCCTAAAATATTGTAGAACTGAACAATCATTTGTGATTAAATGAATGAATAAATGCTATTGTCTTTGTATGCATACCTCTAAGGTAGAGGTACCTTTAGAATTGAGCAGAAAATTGAGGTTTCAGGCATTGTCTCCCAAATTTCCACTTCCAGGATAGAGTGTAGTTCAGCCTATATACCCAACTTCAAATGTACCCATCCCTTCTCTCAAAAATTATGGATCAAAAAGCATGGAAATAGTAGTTTTCATTTATTTTCCCTTTACAATCTGCCTGGAATGTTCATTCTTCTCTTTGCTTCATTAAATATTATGTAGAAAATTTTAATTTGTCCTATTTTTTTTTTTAACCTCTGCCAGTAAAACTTGAGCTCAAAGGCTCATGCTTGGACAGACAAAAAACTCTGAGTGAATTTCAATTATTTCAAATTTGTTGAGGTTTATTTTGCAGTCTATGATATGTTCTATCACTGTGAATGTCTCATGAGTGTGAATTCTTTTTCAAGTTCATTATTTTAAAGTATTTTTTTTTTGCATGGAGGTTTTCAATAACACATCTCAGAGAAGAGCCACATTTCTTTTTATGGATATATCTTAATTTAAGTAGCTGCACAATTTTTATACTCCCACTTACAATGTATGAAAGTTGCTACACAATCTCATCAAAACTTGGCATCACCAGTTTTAAAATCTAGCCGGTTTGGTGGGTGTCTCATGGTATTGCATTTTGGTTTTACTTTCATTTCCCTGATGACTAATGATCCTAACATGTTTTTATTTGCTTTGGGCTATTTACTATATATTCCTAAGTGAATGGATTGAATAAGATTCCAAAGTATTTTGTCCTAAATGCTTGGTCTTCTGTGCTAGAAAAAAGCCTCTAAACTTGTATTCCTTTTGGAATAAAATATAACAAAATGGACATGAATTATATATATATATATTATTCAACATATGTTATATATATATATATATATATATGATTTTCTGCAAAACAATTTCATTCTCTACAGAGATAGTTTACATTGGAAGAAAAATTTACCTGGATTTCTCAGGACTCCTGCCTGGTAATGTATTCTGAATAAAGTAAATGTCTATCCCTGTCCACGAGGGATGCAAAAACTTAGGGTTGTGAAAACCTAAGGAATTTATTAAGCTAAGTAAAGGAAAGGTTTTTTTCTCTATCTCTAGAGGGTCTGAAGGACAGATATGGTATAGGAATCCTTATAAGATTGGTGTCATAATTCTGAATTTTCTCTCCTGTAATCCAAATGACTGCATGTGCACATGAGTAAATGGCCCTCAGTTTCCTTCTCAGAACTGGGTGTGTGTGAATTGAATTAAGATACTTCTCTGGCTATATGTATACATGTATAGTATGAATGATAATTGTATGTTTTCTGATCCAGAGGTATGTTTCTTCCCTCAATGTATGCTATAAAACTGGTCGTCTAGCTTATTAGCATGTAAGTAGGGTTAAAACCCAGGCCCTTCACAGTTTCAGCCAAAATGTGGAGACAAAACCTGGATACTGTCAGAGACATGGTATGTGTGAAGAGGAAGATGAGGTCCCATGTTTTTAGTCTGCTAGCTGCCGGAATGGGATATACCAGGACTGGAATGGCTTTTATAAAGGGGAATTTAATAAGTTACAAGTTTACAGTTCTAAGGTAGTAAAAGTGTCCAAACTTAAGTCATTCAGGGGGAGATAACTTTCTTCAAGAAAGGTCTGTGTGTCTGCAATGCCTCTGTCAGCAGGGAAGGTTAACTAGCCCATTGCTCCTGGGCTCCACTGCTTTTAACCTCTGTTCCTGTTGAGGTTCCTCATTTTACTTCTCCAGGGCTGGCTTTCATCTCTTGGCTTTCCTTGGCTCTCTCCAGGCTCTGGCTTGCTTAACATCTCATGGCAATGTCTTCTTGGCTCCAAGCATCTCCAAACATCCATATCCCTGTTCTCCTAATATTAATACCTGTGTCACCTCTGCAATGAAGTTTCTCTTGGCACTGAGAGTTCTGCCATTTCTCTCATTTCTGTCATTTCTGACTCCCACCAAAATGTTTCCTCTTTTAAAGGGTTCCAGAGAGCTAATAAAGACCCACCTAAAATGGGCAGAATTACATCTCCCTCTTATCAAAGGTTAATACCCACAATTAGGCATGTCACATCTCCATGGAGATAATCTAATCAAAAGATTTCAACCTACACTTTTTTATTTTATTTATTTATTTACTTTTTGCATGGGCAGGCACCAGGAATCAAACCCGGATCTCTGGCATGGCAGGCAAGAAATCTGCATGCTGAGACACCATGGCCTGCTTCAACCTATGTTACTGAATCAGGATTAAAAGAAATGTCTGCCCCCACAAGATTAGGTCAGGTATAAAACATGGCTTTTCTGAGGGTACATAATAGATTCAAGTCAGCATAGCCCAAAAATCAATGAGAATTGGTAGCAGAAAGCTGACTAGACTGCATTTTTCAATAGGACAAAACCTAGAGCTCCACTCTGCCTTCTTTTAATAAAGGAAAGCTGTTGAATGCTTAGTATCAGAGAGTAGGATTGGAACAAAAAAATAAGTCCCAATGGAAAAGGGAAAGAATAAGTCCAAGATCCCAAAATTAGCATAGGATTTTTGGTAAACTAAAATAATTAGAATTTTTTTATTGTTCTCTCTCCTCTAGGTAGAGGGTAATAGGACCTGTGATCTCCTACAGCTGACATAGGGCTTTGAGTAAAAAATAAAACAGGTGTAAACACACATGTTATTGCTATCTACTCCAGGCTAACATCATCTTCAATGGGGAAAAATTGAAATCTTTCCCTCTAAGGAACAAGACAAGGATGTCCACTATCACCATTGCTATTCAACGTTGTGTTGGAAGTTCTAGCCAGAGCAATTAGACAAGAAAAAGAAATACAGGGCATCAAAATTGGAAAGAAAGAAGTAAAATTCTGTTTGCAGATTATATGATACTATATGTTGAAAATCCAGAAAAATCCACAGGAAAACTTCTAGAACTAATAAATGAGTACAGCAAAGTGGCAGCTTGCAAGATCAACAATCAGAACTCTGTAGTGTTTCCATACACTATTAATGAACAATCTGAGGGAGAAATCAAGAAGAGAAATTCCATTTACAAATGCAACCAAAAGAATAAAATATTTAGGGATAAATTTAACTAAAGATACAAAAGACCTATACAAAGCAAACTACAAGAAATTGCTGAAAGAAATCAAAGAAGACCTAAATAAATGGAAGGGCATACATGTTCATGGATTGGAAGCCTAAATATAGTTAAGATGTCAATTCTACCTAAGTTGATTTATAGATTCAATGCAATACCAATTAAAACCCCAAAAACCTACTTTTCAGAAGTAGAAAAACCAATAACCAAATTTATCTGGAAGGGCAGGGTGCTCTGAATAGCTAAAAATATCCTGAGAAAGAAAAATGAAGTATAAAGTCTCACACTACCTGACTTTAAGGCATATTATGAAGTGATAGTGGTTAAAACAGCAGGGTACTTGCACAAAGATAGATATACCAATGGAATTGAATAGAGTTTTCAGATATAGACCCTCTCATCTATGGATGAGATGCCTTATCTTTGATAAGGCAGTCAAGCTCATTCACCTGAGACAGAACAATCTCTTCAATAAATTGTGCCTAGAGAACTGGATATTCACATGCAAAAGAATGAAAGAGGATCCACATCTCACACCTTATACAAAAATTAACTCAAAATGAATCAAAGACCTAAACATTAGATCTAAGTCCATAAAACTTTTAGAAGAAAATGTAAGGAAATATCTTATAAATTTTATTATAGGAGGTGGTTTCCTAGATCTTACACTCAAAGCATGAGCATTGAAGAAGGAAAGAAAGAAAGAAATGGGAACTCCTCAAAATTAAACAGTTTTGTGCATCAAAGAACTTTGCTAAGAAAGTGAAAAGACAGCCTACACAATAAGAGACAATATTTGGAAATGATATATCAGATAAGGGTCTAGTATCCAGAATATATAGAGATTGTTCAACTCAACAACAAAAAGTCAGACAACCCAATTACAAAATGGGCAAAATTCATGAAAGATATTTCTCAGAAGAGGAAATACAAATGGCTAAAAGGCACATGAAAAAATGTTCAACTTCCCTGGCTATTAGGGAAATGCAAATCAAAACCACAATGAGATATCATCTCATACCCACCAGAATGACCATTATCAATAAAACAAAAAATGACAAGTGCTGGAGAGGATGTAGAGAAAGAAGCACACTTAATCACTGTTGGTGGGAATGTCAGATGGTAAAACTGCTGTGGAAGGCAGTTTGTTTGGTGGTTCCTCAGGAAGCTAAGTATAGAATTGCCATATGATCTGGCAATACCATTGCTAGGTATCTACCCAGGGGACGTGGAGGAAAGGACACAAATGGGCATTTGCACACCAATTTTTATAGCAGCATTATTTACAATTTCCAAGAGATGGAAACAGCCAAAATGTCCATCAATAAATGAGTGATTAAACAAGCTGTGGTATATACATGTGATGGAATATTATGCAACTATAAAACAGAGTAAAGTTATGAAGTATGTAACAATACGGATGAATCTTAAGGACATTATGCTGAATGAGACTAGCCAGAAACAAAAGTACAAATACTATATGGTCTGACTGATTTGAACTAACATTATTGAATGAACTTGGAAAATTTCAGTTAAGAACAGAGACCATCAGGAGATAGAAATAGGGTAGGTATTGGGTAATCGGAGCTGAAGGGTTACAGATTGTTTAACAGGACTGATTGTTAAAATTCAGAAATGGATAGCAGAATACTATCTAACTATAATTCAATAATGTTAGTACACTGAATGAAGCTGAATGTGAGAATGATAGAGGGAGGAGGGCTGGGGGCACACATGAAATACAAAGGAAATATAGACAATAAAGACTGAGATGATATAATCTATGGCTAGAGTGTATAATGATAGTAACCAAATGTATAAATTAAAAAAAATGTTTTTGCATGAGGAAGAACAAAGGAATGTCAATACTGCAAGGTGTTGAAAATAGATGGTAATTCATAGTTTAAAACTTTAGCTTATGTGTGAGACTAAAGCAAAAAATGTTTTTTTGGCACAAAAACGTATATTTTGACTAGTGCATTTCCTAATATAACTTATGGGGACAGTTTACTTGAACACCTTAAGTACATGGAACCTTGAGTAGGGCATGAGATTTTGTAAGTTTATACAGAGTGATGCTCCGATAAATCCCAGAGTGATTTGAACAGTGAATAAAAAAGTATTTGCAAAGTCCCTTGGGGGAATGGTGAGAAAGAGGGAAAATTCAACTTCCCCATGTAGAGAACTCCTGGTATTCTCACAAGCGCTGGGGACAACCAAAGCAATAGGCCTAGCCTTCAGTCTTGGGATTTGTTTGTATAAAACTTATCCCCACAAAGGATAGGCTAAGCCTACGTAAAATTAGGCTCAGAGTCACCTCCAGAGAACCTCTCTTCTTGCTCAGATGTAGCCTCTCTCTCTCAACCAACATGACAAGCAAACTCACTGCCCTCCCCCTCTGTACATGGGACATGACTCCCAGGGGTGTGGACCTTCCTGACAATGTGGGACAGAAATCCTAGAATGAGCTGTGACTCAGCACCAAGGGATTGAGAAAATTTTCTTGACCAAAAGGGGAAAGAGAGAAATGAGACAAAATAAAGTGTCAATGCTGAGAGATTTCAAACAGAGTTGAGAGGTTAACTGGAGGTTATTCTTATGCATTATATAGATATCACCTTTTTAGTTGAGGTATAATGGAGAGGCTGGAGGAAAGCGCCTGAAAATGTCGAGTCGTGTCCCAGTATCCATATTTCTTGAAGATTATTGTATAATGATACAGCTTTCACAATGTGATGGTGTTGTTGTGAAAACCTTGTGTCTGATGCTCCTTTTATCTACCTTATGGACAGATGAGTAAAGCATATGGATTAAAAATATATAAATATTAGGCAGAACAAATGTTAAAATGAATTTAGTAGATTGAAATGCTAGTGATCAATGAAAGGGAGAGGTAAGGGGCATAGAAAAAAATAGGGGAAACAGGCTAAAATATATTGGGCAGATGGAAATACTAGCAGTCAATGAGAGAAAGGGGTAAGGGGTATGGTATGTATGAATGTTTTTCTTTTTATTTCTTTTTCTAAATTGATGCAAATGTTCTAAGAAATGATCATGATAATGAATATAAAACTATTTGATGATATTGTGAGTTATTGATTATATACCAAGAATGGAATGATCATATGGTAAGAATGTTCATGTTTGTATGTGTTATGTTAAAAAAAGAAAAGCAGGTGTAGGGCTCAGGGAAGGGCAAGATCAATAGTAGAATTTTGAGAGTTAAGCCATTAATAGCCATTGCATTTCTGAAACCTGAATCACTTACCAGCATGGAGAAGCTTTTCGACAACTCCCTTCTTCCTTCATTCCTCCTGTATCCTGACCTCATATGCTTTAAGGATTAGAGTTAGAGCTGTGGTCTAACTCTATACAAGGGGAACCAGAAGGTATCATAACCCAAATAGCCTGTGGACCTTCCAGAAGAGGAGGAATTTGAAACTTGATAATTAAGTTTGAAACAAATGCCCAAGTCACCATCCTGCCAGGTTCAGTAAAGGAGTGGACACTGGATGTAAGGATGCATACAGAGGAAGATATATGGGAATGCAAAGCAGAGCTTTTTTAGTATGTGAAGGGCAGAGTCTCTGAACACAGGTAAATCTGTTATATACATATATATGGGGAGAGAGAGAAAAAGAGAGAGAATACTTTATACTCCTGATTAACTTTGTTCCCCATCTCATTGCGTTTCTCAAGACCCCAGCTAAAAGGCATCATCACTAAGATTGCCTGGCAGCTATAATTGAAACACTCGAAATAATGAATTCAACTGCTAAGGTTTGAGCAAAACTTGCAGAGAAGAAAAATAAAGTATTAAAGTTATTTTGTGATTGGTGTCTGTATTGGTTTGCTAAAGCTGCTGGAATGCCATATAAGAGAAAATGAAACAGATTTTAAAAAGGGAGTTTAATAAGTTGCAACTTTACAGTTCTGAGGCCATACATATGTCCAAATTAAGGCATCTAGAGAACGATATCTTGGCCCAAGAGGGCCGATCTGAGAAGGCACGTAGCTGGTATCTGCTGGTCCTTGTTCTC
Organism: Tamandua tetradactyla; assembly: GCF_023851605.1. Taxonomy (NCBI): domain Eukaryota; kingdom Metazoa; phylum Chordata; class Mammalia; order Pilosa; family Myrmecophagidae; genus Tamandua; species Tamandua tetradactyla. The sequence goes on from NC_135330.1 coordinate 151,487,888, forward strand.
AGTTCATTGCTTCCAGCTTCTGAAGCCGGTAGTTTCCTCTCTAAGCATCTGTGGGCCTTCACTTAGTTCCTCCAGGACACAACTCTGGGTTCTGGCTTGCTTACCATCTGACAGGAAAGCATATGGTAATGTCTGCTGGGCTCTGCCAACATTTTAAGCATCTCTAAATATCAGGCTTCAGCTCTGAGACAACTGTTCAACAAGCATCTGTATGCCAGGTTTCTTCAAAATGTTTCGCCTTTTGAGAGACTCTAGTAAACTAATCAAGACCCACCTTGAATGGGCAGAGTCACATAGCCATCTAACTAAGAAGCCACACACAAAATTGGGCATGTCACATCTTGGGATAATGTAATCAAAAGGTCACACCCCAGGACTGGGAGTGTCACATCTAATCAAAAAGTGTTTCCACCCTACAATATTGAATTAAGATTAAAGGACTTGGCTTTTCTGGGGTAAACAACACTTTCAAACTAGCACAGAGTCATTGATCAAATTTAGTGAACTGTTTTTGTTGCTTCTACATCTGAATTTATGGGATGCATAGATGTAATAGTCCTATATTTTCCCATCTCATAAATTCTGGAAGGGATCATTCCAATCAGAGAAAGTTACAAGTAGAGAAGTCTGTTACTGAGAGAAACTTCACTGCCATATTCCACACTGGATGGGTTTGAATTTAGTGCATTTGCCTCTAATTGTTGATATTCTGGCACTCAGGGTAAAACAGTAGTCTCTCCAGTACTTTATCAAAAGGAAGCCTAGAAATTTACTGGGTTCTTTTGAGTATTAGAACACATTTTTGTAGCTGATGATGACATTTGCTGATTGGATCCTCTGGCAAAAGAGGCAGCTTTCAGATGAAAAGCACTTTGGGGTTTTTGAACTTGGGTTTTTGACATGACTACCACATATATTACTTTTGAAAATCATCTATTAGCTTTCTATTGAGCTCTTTTTGAAACAGAATGCTTGACTGATAGACGCCTTGGACAACCCTAACCCACCTTGGTGGCCCTAGACTTAAAAGGACCCTGAAGAATTCAGACTTAATTCTGATTAAGTTGTATAAAAATGCTTTTGTCCCTCTTATACACCATCATTTTGGGTGAAAGGTATGACAATAGAGGATAGTTGGAAGGATGGAAGTTATAGTTACAGAATGAGACAACTGAATTTTGTGCAGGTAGAAGGAGGCAACAATCCTCCTAAGTACTTTGAGGAAATCTTAGGAGTGTAGGGAAAAAGGGAAATTAATGGCTTTAGTCTTTCAAAACCATATCTGGAGGCTTCTTTCCAAAAGAAAACTCCCTGGTGCTACTCTCTAAAACTCTTGTATCTGTGAATTTAACACTCTGCAGAGAGAATCATACCTCCCCAGATGGCTTGGATCACAAAACAGGTCATAGAAATTGTGTCACCCTCCATTCTCAATCATTCCATGGAGCTGATGAATTGTCATATATAACATGTAGGATCGAATGAATAGGCTGCCCTTGGATAATATCTCTGAAAACATAAATTAGACTCAATTAAGAAGACTGAACTGTGCATCCAGAAACTTAACAGCCTGCTGGTTACTCCATAGGAAACCAATGGGATGCGCTTTCAAACTGAATTGGTTGATGGATATGTATCACACTTTGGAGAAGACAAAATTTGGAAATGTTCATTATATTCAGGGGCACCATGGAATTGTAATTCTTCTGTGTCAACAAGACATTGGCTTGGCTCTCTCAAAATTATACTTTGACTTGCATATTTGAGGTCATTGTGAGGATTTTTGATTGTTGAAAGAAATAGCACCCATAAACCAGTAATCCTTCAATTACTGCAAAATTCCTCAAAAACGAAGCTACCCTTTTAGTTATTTGGGAAAAATTCCCAGAGTGATAGCGCATTCATTCCAAGATAGTTCTATTTATATTTACATTCCTGGCAGATATTCTTTTTAAAAACTTTTTCACAAAAATGATGATGCTATATGATTTATCTACCATTTATTTCTTCATGGCCCTATATTTTAATTCAAATATATTATTAATTACTTTTATGGATTAGAAAAACATAGAGTAAAAATTGCAATCTATTAAGTAGTCTTAAAATAAGAATAAAAGTGATAAATAATTCTTATTGAACCTGATTTGTTTAATAAATTTTATTTAATAAATATTTTTATTTTTAAACTTTTCTTGATTTGCCTTCACCTGTGAAGGACATATAAGATTATTACTAAAATATCAGAGTACACCTTTCATTTTCATGGACGAACTCTAATTCTATACCTAAGCCTTTAATAATATATTTGTTATACAATTACCTGTTGTATCTTCCTAAATTATTCACCTCTGTTCACCGTTCAAGTTTAATCTGATAATTAAAGGGTCTATTTATTTTTAATGAAGCCATTAAAACTAAGAAATATAAAAGATCATTAAATTTCAATAACCCATTCTGAATGATGTACAGAAACTTCATTGTATGTCATAATTATTTTAGATTTCTGAGCAAAATGTTTTATGTCACAAAGCAATGCAATTACAAAGCTGTTTAATAAGTTCAAAGATCTTCAATAACCCTCACTACCTTCCTCTGAAAACTTAATTTCTGCAATATGAAAAAAATCTCACTTCCATGTCCAATTTTTCAGGAATAATTTAATTTTAAAAACCTATCATAAAATTATTTTAACAATTCCTTAAAAGGTAAATATTTAACTACTATATTATGCAGCAGCTGAACTCTTGAATGCTATCCCAGAACAATGAAAATGAAGGTTCACACACACAAAATCTGCACAAGAATCTTCTTAGCAGCTTTAATTATAAAAATCCAAATGAAATCACCCCAGAGGTTCTTCAACAGCTAAATGATTAAATTCTGGTACAATCATACCTGATTAAATTCTGGAACAACCATACCTTATTAAATTCTGTTACAACCATACCATTGAGAAGTATTCAGCAATTAAAAAAGAAAAGCATAGACTGTTAAGATTCGTAATAACATGTAGATTTTTCCCAGAATTATGTTTAATTTTTGGAAGATCAAAAACCAATCTCTGGTGGTGCGACGGTGGCTCTCCTCATGGAAGGAATTCTTGCCTTCCATGCCAGAGACCCAGGTTCTATTCCTGGTGCCTGCCCATGTGAAAAAGAGAGAGAGAGAAAAAAAGCCAATCCCAAAAGGTTATGTATTGTATGATTCCATTTGCAGCACATTTTTTGAAATGAGAAAAAATAGGGGTTGGGGAAATTAAGATGAGACTTTTAGAAAAGTTAACATATTTTAGAGCATTTTCTAAACCAGTTAACTCTTAGGCAAATTTGAATGAGTATGGTTCTAGCAGTAGTATAGTAAGTAGTTCTGAGAACAGTAGCAGCAGTATAGGCAGCATCATTGTTAGCAAAATGACCATATGCACAGCTATATTCAGTAAAATTGTGTCTTAAAATACCTATGTTAATTGATATTCATCTCTCTTTCTTAAGGTTAATTTCCATTTAATAGAATAAAATTTAAAATGTTATCATTTTTCAATAGTTCAATATCTGAAAATATTCCCAATAATGATTTCTGAACTAAGTTATTAATTTTCTTTTGAACTTTGGTCCTAATGGTTTGGACGTCTATCCAGGGTTTCTTTGAATGTTTCCAAAGGACAGTTAGCTGTTGTTGCTTTTAAATTAGTCTCAATGTCCTAAATTTTTATGCCTGTTGCCAATGAAGCTTTATCAAAGACAGCCTTCATGATGATAGAAAATTACCAGTTACAGGGAGTCCCAGAATGACATGTCTCTTCTAATTTATCTTTAATATTGATGGATTCCTAGTCTCAAAGTGTAACCCTGGTTTTAATTAAATTATTTTCAATTGGGATATTATGTTTGGAGATTGGACCTTTATATTGCATTACCTCTAAATATTTATACAAACATACAGGATCAAAAGTAGAACTTCTCAAAAGTATTACAACAAAGTTATTGATGAATGTGATTATTATCAAATTAGATTGGGGATGGTTCATGTGATTGAGTTGTCTTTACAGTCAGGAGTTACAAGGATGATTTGGTAGGTTAAGGGTAGCCATACTTTTTTGCCATTATTACATAAAGACGTGGAATCTATTTGCCCCATTCTTGAATCTTAGCTACCATGTGACATGCTCTGACTAATGAAATGTGGCAAAAATGATGCTGCTTACCTCTGATGTTAGGTCTTATGAGACCTACAACTTCTATTTTGCAAATTTGGGTCACATCTCCTAAATAATGCAGAACTCATGCTATGTGGAAAGACTATGAAGAGAACAAGTGGCTCTGTTGACAGCCAGAGCTCAATTCTGTGCCAATGGCTAGTATCACCTGTCATCTTGTGCAGACATTCCAGTGTAACTGAGCCTCGAAAAGAATGCAGCCACATTCAACACCAGATGAAGCAGAACTACCTAATTTTCTGCAATGATTTCTGCAGAACCATTGATAAATAATAAACGGTCCTTGGTTAAACACACTAAATGTTAGGAATGACTGTTTTGCAGCAATAGATAAATGAAATTGGGAAATATATATATACATATTTTCAATTTCAAGAATTTCTCTTAAATAACTAAAGGCAGACTTGACCATTATGAGTCATAAATCTTTTGTAGACAAAAAAAATAAAATTTTGGAACGTGAAACAAGTAATGAGCCCTCTCAAAAAAAAAATAGCCAATATACAAACTCTTTTGATAAGAATAGAACAATGAAAAGAGAGAGGTAGATTCCTATGAGGAGACAAAGTAAAGGGCACTTTTTGAAATACCCAGATAGGTTTAGCAATTTGTTCTTCCCTCAAGAGAATAGAATGACACATAATGGATCAAGATTTCTATACAATATGGAAATGTTGCTGTGATGGTTAGTTTCATGGGTCAGCTTTGCTAGGTTATGGTCTCTAATTGTTTGATAAAGTAAGCACTGGTTGGATAGTGAAAATATTTGGTAGATGGATTTCCATCTTTAGACAGTTGATTGCATCTATAACAGATTGCGTGTACAATCAACAAAAGAGATTGTCCTTAACAATGAGGGAAGTCTCCTCAATAAATCAGCTAGAGGTCACAAAGCTAGAACAAATGATTTAAGAAGTCAGAAAACATTCTGCCTCTACTTTGGCCAGCCAAGTTCTCCTGGGGAATTCAACTTGACCTTCATGCATGTATTTAATTTACAGCCTGCTCTAAGGAATTTCAACTTGCCAAGCCCTACAGTCACATAAGCCAATTTCTATAATAAATCTGTCAACACACCCTGGTGCGGGATTAGAGTGAGTTGCATAACCACGGGCTCATCCTTGAAGTCTATATGCCTCCATTTCTACTTAATAGGATACAAGATTCAGAGCCTCTGGTTTCAGCAATTCTCCCCTGAAGTTTGCTCACTCTGTACGTATAGTATTGATCATTAAAACAGGAAGTCATCTAGGAAGACAACTGGGACTTTGTACATGTAACTCATATATCCTTTTTCCATATATTTTGAACTACTTATCATCTATTTTTTTTAAGAATACAGAGAAAAAGAGTTTAAACAATGCACATGGCATCATTTTCTCTAATCATTGAAGTTAGATAATTTCTTTATGGTTCGGTACATATTGTATTTTTATTTGTTATGGTCAAATACCTGCCTCCAAACCAGTGGGTTGGGAGCTGTACAAGAAACTAAAGAAAATAAAGAATGCTACTTTTTTTTTTACACATATGACTTATTCTAAGTTATTTTAAAACATTATAAGGAGATGGGTCCCGAAAGGAATTAAGGAGGCTGTGACTCTGGTTTGCACAGAGGAGACTAAGTCATTTCTCAGAAACCTGTGATAGGTGGACCTTGGAGGAAGCATCCCCGATTCCAGTAAATGGACTTCCGGAGAAGATGGTGGCTTAGTAAGACACGCGGATCTTGGTTCCTCCTCCAGAACAGCTGTTGGGGGAGTGGAGACGATAGAGAGCAGCTCCCGGAGCCGTGATAGAGATCAAGAAGACAGCGTATCCCATCCTGGAATGGCTGACTGGTTGTGAGAACCTGCTCCGGTGAGATCGCCGAGGGGCACGGGCTTCCCCGAGCCAGGGCGGCGAGCAGCCGGAGTCCCTCCCTTCCTCCTTCCCAGACCAGCTGGGGGAATTGGACAGGCAGTCCCCTCAGGCCAAGGTGGCTGGTGCCCCCCACACGCGTGGCCCCCTGGGCCAACTGGGAGAATTGGATCGGAGATCCCCAGGCCACGAAGAACGGTGAACGGGATCCCTTCCAAGCACATGACTTCCCAGTCCAGCTGGGAACGGTGCACTCCCCTGGGCCACGGCGGCTGGCGCCCTCATGCCACGCTTGGCGCCCCGAGCTTAGGAGATTCGGATGGGGGCTCTCCTGGGCTGCAGTGGCCGGCGACCCTCCCCGCGTTCGGATCCCCGGGCTGGCTGGCACTCTTCCAGGCAGCTTCAGCTGGCGAGCCTCCCCCACGGTGAGAGTTTTCCAGGGTTGGAGGACCCACAGACCCTTTTACTGGTAGGACCCACAGACAAACGTGTGCCACAAGCGCCACCTACTGGGCAGGATAAGAAAAACAAAACCCAGAGATTTCACAGAAAAATCTTTCAACCGGTTGGGTCCCACACCCAGGGAAATCTGACTAAATGCCCAGATGCCAGCAGAAGATAACGGATCACGCTCAAAAAATTGAAAATATGGCCCACTCAAAGGAACAAACCAATAGTTCAAATGAGATACAGGATCTGAGAAAACTAATGCTGAATATATGAACAGAAATGGAAAACCTCTTCAAAAACGAAATTGATAAACTGAGGGAGGACATGAAGAAGACATGGGCTGAACAAAAAGAAGAAACTGAAAAAACAAATCACAGAACTTATGGAAGTGAAAGATAAAGTAGAAAAGATGGACAAAGCAATGGATTCCTCCAATGATAGATTTAAAGAGACAGAAGATAGGATTAGATATTTGGAGGATGGAACATCTGAATTCCAAAAAGAAACAGAAACTATAGGGAAAAGAATGGAAAAATTTGAACAGGGGATCAGGGAACTGACGGACAATATGAAGCGCACAAATATACATGTTGTGGGTGTCCCAGAAGGAGAAGAGAAGGGAAAAGGAGGAGAAAAACTAATGGAAGAAATTATCACTGAAAATTTCCCAACTCTTATGAAAGACCTAAAATTACAGATCCAAGAAGTGCAGCTCACCCCAAAGAGAATAGACCCAAATAGGCGTTCTCCAAGACACTTACTAGTTAGAATGTCAGAGGTCAAAGAGAAAAAGAGGATCTTGAAAGCAGCAAGAGAAAAACAATCCATCGCATACAAGGGAAACGCAATAAGACTATGTGCAGATTTCTCAGCAGAAACCATGGAAGCTAGAAGACAGTGGGATGATATATTTAAATTACTAAAAGAGAAAAACTTCCAACCAAGACTCCTATATCCAGCAAAATTGTCCTTCAAAAATGAGGGAGAAATTAAAACATTCTCAGACAAAAAGTCACTGAGAGAATTTGTGACCAAGAGACCAGCTCTGCAAGAAATACTAAAGGGAGCACTAGAGTCAGATACAAAAAGACAGAAGAGAGAGGTATGGAGAAGAGTGTAGAAAGAAAGAAAGTCAGATATGATATATATAATACAAAAGGCAAAATGGTAGAGGAAAATATTATCCAAAGAGTAATAACACTAAATGTCAATGGACTGAATTCCCCAATCAAAAGACATAGACTGGCAGAATGGATTTAAAAAAAGGATCCTTCTGTATGCTGTCTACAGGAAACACTTCTTAGACCCAAAGATAAATATTGGTTGAAAGTGAAAGGTTGGGAAAAGATATTTCATGCAAATAACAGCCAGAAAAGAGCAAGAGTGGCTATACTAATATCCAACAAATTAGACTTCAAATGTAAAACAGTTAAAAGAGACAAAGAAGGACACTATCTACTAATAAAAGGAACAATTAAACAAGAAGACATAACAATCATAAATATTTATGCAACGAACCAGAATGCCCCAAAATACGTGAGGAATACACTGCAAACACTGAACAGGGAAATAGACACATATACCATAATAGTTGGAGACTTCAATTCACCACTCTCATCAATGGACAGAACATCTAGACAGAGGATCAATAAAGAAATAGAGAATCTGAATATTACTATAAATGAGTTAGACTTAACAGACATTTATAGGACATACATCCCACAACAGCAGGATACACCTTTTTCTCAAGTGCTCGTGGATCATTCTCAAAGATAGACCATATGCTCTGTCACAAAGCAAGTCTTAACAAATTTAAAAAGATTGAAATCATACACAACACTTTCTCGGATCATAAAGGAATGAAGTTGTAAATCAATAATGGGTGGAGTGCAAGAAAATTCACAAATACGTGGAGGCTCAACAACACACTCTTAAACAACAAATGGGTCAAAGAAGAAATTGCAAGAGAAATTAGTAAATACCTAGAGGTGAATGAAAATGAAAACAAAACATATCAAAACTTATGGGACGCAGCAAAGGCAGTGCTAAGAGGGAAATTTACTGCCCTAAATGCCTATATCAGAAAAGAAGAAAAGGCAAAAATGCAGGAATTAACTGTCCACTTGGAAGAACTGGAGAAAGAACAGCAAACTAATCCCAAAGCAAGCAAAAGGAAAGAAATAACAAAGATTAGAGCAGAAATAAATGAAATTGAAAACATGAAAACAATAGAGAAAATCAATAAGACCAGAAGTTGGTTCTATGAGAAAATCAACAAGGTGATGGGCCCTTAGCAAGATTGACAAAAAGAAGAAGAGAGAGGACGCAAATAAATAAGATCAGAAATGGAAGAGGAGACATAACTACTGACCTCACAGAAATAAAGGAGGTAATAACAGGATACTATGAACAACTTTACGCTAATAAACACAACAATTTAGATGAAATGGAAGGGTTCGTGGAAAGACATGAACCACCAACTTTGACTCAAGAAGAAATAGATGACCTCAACAAATGAATCACGAGTAAAGAAATTGAATTAGTCATTAAAAAGCTTCCCAAAAGAAAAGTCCAGGACCAGACGGCTTCACATGTGAATCCTATTGAACATTCCAGAAAGAATTAGTACCAACTCTCCTCAAACTCTTCAAAAAAATCAAAGTGGAGGGAAAACTACCTAATTCATTCTATGAAGCCAACATCACCCTCATACCAAAACCAGGCAAAGATATTACAAAAAAAGATACCACAGACCAATCTCTCTAATGAATATAGATGCAAAAATCCTCAATAAAATTCTAGCAAATCGTATCCGACACCACATTAAAAGAATTATACATCATGACCAAGTAGGATTCATCCCAGGTATGCAAGGATGGTTCAACATAAGAAAATCAATTAATGTAATACACCATATCAACAAATCAAAGCAGCAAAGTCACATGATCATCTCAATTGATGCAGAGAAGGCATTTGACAAGATTCAACATCCTTTCCTGTTGAAAACACTTCAAAAGATAGGAATGCAAGGAAACTTCCTTAAAATGATAGAGGGAATATATGAAAAACCCACAGCTAATATCATCCTCAATGGAGAAAAATTGAAAACTTTCCCCCTAAGTTCAGGAACAAGACAAGGATGTCCACTATCACCACTATTATTCAACATTGTGTTGGAGTTTCTAGCCAGAGCAATTAGACAAGAAAAAGAAATACAATGCATCAAAATTGGAAAGGAAGAAGTAAAACTATCACTGTTTGCAGACGATATGATACTATACGTCAAAAACCCGGAAAAATCCACAACAAAACTACTAGAGCTAATAAATGAGTACAGCAAAGTAGCAGGTTACAAGATCAACATTCAAAAATCTGTAGCATTTCTATACACTAGTAATGAACAAGCTGAGGGGGAAATCAAGAAATGAATCCCATTTACAATTGCAACTAAAAGAATAAAATACCTAGGAATAAATTTAACTAAAGAGACAAAAAACCTATATAAAGAAAACTACAAAAAACTGTTAAAAGAAATCACAGAAGACCTAAATAGATGGAACGGCATACCGTGTTCATGGATTGGAAGACTAAATATAGTTAAGATGTCAATCCTACCTAAATTGATTTACAGATTCAATGCAATACCAATCAAAATCTCAACAACTTATTTTTCAGAAATAGAAAAACCAATAAGCAAATTTATCTGGAAGGGCAGGGTGCCCCGAATTGCTAAAAACATCTTGAGGGAAAAAAACGAAACTGGAGGTCTCGCGCAGCCTGGCTTTAAGGCATATTATGAAGCCACAGTGGTCAAAACAGCATGGTATTGGCATAAAAATAGATATATCGACCAATGGAATCGAATAGAGTGCTCAGATATAGACCCTCTCATCTATGGACATTTGATCTTTGATAAGGCAGTCAAGCCAACTCACCTGGGACAGAACAGTCTCTTCAATAAATGGTGCCTAGAGAACTGGATATCCATATGTAAAAGAATGAAAGATGACCCGTATCTCACACCCTATACAAAAGTTAACTCAAAGTGGATCAAAGATGTAAACATTAGGTCTAAGACCATAAAACAGTTAGAGGAAAATGTAGGGAGATATCTTATGAAACTTACAATTGGAAGTAGTTTTATGGACCTTAAACCTAAAGCAAGGGCACTGAAGAAGGAAATAAATGAATGGGAGCTCCTCAAAATTAAACACTTTGTGCATCAAAGAACTTCATCAAGAAAGTAGAAAGACAGCCTACACAATGGGAGACAATATTTGGAAACGACATATCAGATAAAGGTCTAGTACCCAGAATTTATAAAGAGATTGTCCAACTCAACGACAAAATGATAGCCAACCCAATTACAAAATGGGAAAAAGACTTGAACAGATACCTCTCAGAAGAGGAAATACAAATGGCCAAAAGGCACATGAAGAGATGCTCAATGTCCCTGGCCATTAGAGAAATGCAAATCAAAACCACAATGAGATATCATCTCACATCCACCAGAATGGCCATTATCAACAAAACAGAAAATGACAAGTGCTGGAGAGGATGCGGAGAAAGAGGCACACTTATCCACTGTTGGTGGGAATGTCAAATGGTGCAACCACTGTGGAAGGCAGTTTGGCGATTCCTCAAAAAGCTGAATATAGAATTGCCATACGACCCAGCAATACCATTGCTGGGTATCTACTCAAAGGACTTAAGGGCAAAGACACAAACGGACATTTGCACACCAATGTTTATAGCAGCGTTATTTACAATTGCAAAGAGATGGAAACAGCCAAAATCTCCATCAACAGACAAGTGGCTAAACAAACTGTGGTATATACATACGATGGAATGTTATGCAGCTTTAAGACAGAATAAACTTATGAAGCATGTAATAACATGGATGGACCTAGAGAACATTATGCTGAGTGAGTCTAGCCAAAAACTAAAGGACAAATACTGTATGGTCCCACTGATGTGAACGGACATTGAAGAATAAACTTGGAATATGTCATTGGTGACAGAGTCCAGCAGGAGTTAGAAACAGGGTAAGATAATGGGTAATTGGAGCTGAAGGGATACAGACTGTGCAACAGGACTAGATACAAAAACTCAAAAATGGACAGCACTATAATACCTAATTGTAAACTAATCATGTTAAAACACTGAATGAAGCTGGAAAAAAAAAAACAGTATAAGTATGAAAGCAAATTACATTCTTGCATAAAATATATTTGTCTTTGTTATCTACATTACAATACAGATGATAACATGCAGCACATAAGAGTGTAAACCATGCGAAGTTAAAGGTCACAAGACTATCGTTCACAAGGATTTAATTCAATTTTAGACTACTATATTCTAGGGTTATGATTATGAGTTAGTTTTCTCATCAGTAAATTTGAGGTCCTTAATGCTGTTTTGTCTCACAACATATAATGATGGAGTCTGAATGAGATCATACACATGATGGTGCTTTCAGTTTTTAAAAGGCAAAATAAACATATTGGTTTTCATTTTGAAAATGCAGAAATTTTTAACACAGCTATTGTATACTCCATGAAGCGCCACATATTACATGCCAGTTTAAATGTTTGTTATCAAGCTTAAGTTCATAGATCACACTGTATGAAATATTGCTCACCTGAGAAATCTGATGAGTCTGCAATCCAGAACTTGAGTCAAACGTTACCATTTATTTCATGAACGGTGGCCCGTGAGTTAATGCAACAAAATAATTCTGTCCATTAAGAATGCTTCATAATATCTAACTAATTGACCAATAAAAGTAACTTTTGGAGAAATTTAATGGTTGACAGCAAAGAATTTGGTTAGGAAAATGTTTTAAGAAGCCAGGAATACAAAGAGGGATGTTAGTAAATGTGAGCTTTGCATTAGTAATTAGAAATTATTAGATAAAATTAAGAGTAGAGAAGGCATCAGCGGGCAGGATTAATTTGATTATAAGGAAGAAAAGCAAAGCATGGATAAACTAAGTTCCAGTTATAGAGGAAATTTGATAAGGAATTGTGAAGAAAAATCCATGTATCAGGTGCCTGAAGTTTGCACTAAAGACACAGTTTCCTTCACTTCAATATCCCCCTGAGAAGCCCCAAACTAAATGTTTCCAATGTAAGAGAAACTAAGAATGTATCTGTGTTAGTTTGCCAGAGGTACTATAAAGCATGTTGTAAATGTGTTTGGCTTAAACAAGACTTTTCTGACTCAAAATTTTGAGGATAGTAGTCTAAAATCAAGATATCAAAAGACCACCTCCTCCAAAGTCTGCAGAATTTTGGAAGTGGCTTAGTGGTAATCCCTGCCTCTGTCATTTAGTGCTCACTCCCTCTTTGTATCTTCCTATGGATTTCTACTACTGTGTCTAAATTTCTTTTGCTTATAGAGGAATTCAATCATACCAGATTAAGGTCCACCTTGTTTCAATTTGGTCTCATCTTCATAATATCTTAGAAGATCCCATTTACAAATGAGAGCATGTGCATAGGGCCAGCGGTCAGCACCTGAACCTGTCAGTGTGGAGGACATGGTCAGTCTCCCACAGTCTGTTACACCTGCTACCTGAAAAGAATCCAATTTAAAAATTTAGTTTCTGGAGAACATAAAATGTAAAAATTATAAAAAATGTAACAAGTTAAATTGCCTTTGGAATTAAGAACGTATTTTGTACTTTGAATAAGCTTTTTTTAACTTTTAAAATGAATATTTGACACCATAAAGTGGTATCCAGGATTTCTGATTGAATATAACCTTTAAGTCACTACAGTTGACCTTTACAAAAGCCACAAAAGGAATGACAAAAGAATTTTTTAATATATATTCAATTTGCAATAAAACAAGACAGAAATAATAATAATAATAAAACACCAAATTTTTGTTTAGGTGTTCTCAGAAAAGCTCAGTAAGATGGAAACTAAGAAGGAGAGAGTAAATAGAAGACAATGGAGTGGCAAAGAGGGGCAAAGGTAGTGAATCTCGGAAAGAGCCAGCAAAATGTGTTTCCCGAAGATAAGAGGCTTATTCTGAAATGCTTAAAAATAAAAATTTCTCCTTTCTTTGATATAAGAAAGTGACATGGGATTTCTTTGGTCAGAGAATAGAGTGTGCAGTTTTATACAAAGAATCACCCAGATAAGCCACCATGGAGAAAACAAATCTGTTTTAGTGTTGCAAAGAACACCTTTGGATTCTTAATACTGGAAGTCTACTTGGCTCTTCCTGTTCAACATTATCCCAAACTACCTTCAAATATCCTCTTGTGAAAATTTAACTTTTTATTTAATTATTAAAAAGTAAAACAAAATAAATTATCACACATGCATACAATGAAATTGCAAGAAAAGAATATGGGAAATATCATGCAAAGTGGTCATTAATACACTGTTCTAGTTTGCTAGCTTCCAGAATGCAATATACCAGGAATGGGATGGCTTTTTAAAAAGACAATTTAATAAGTTGCTAGTTTACAGTTCTAAGGCCAAGTAAATGTCCCAATGAAAACAAGTCTATAGAAATGTTCAACCTAAGGCATCCAGGGAGAGAAGACTGATGAAGTTCAGAGTTTCTTTCTCAAGTGAAAAGGCATGTGGTGAACATGGCCAGTTTTTCGCTCTCATCTAGAAAGGTACTTGGTGAACAAGGCATCATCTGCAAGCTTCCTCTCCAGCTCCCCAGGAGGCACTTTCCTTCTTCTTCTCCAAAAACCACTGGCTGGTGGAATCTCTGCTTCGTGGTTCCGCAGCATTCTGCTCTCTCAGAATCTCATGGTTTACTTCCTCTTTGTTCTCTAGCTTTTTTCCAAAATGTATCTTCTTTGAAAGGATTCCAGTAAAACCAATCAAGACCCACCTGGAATGGGTGGAGACATGTCTCTTGAGTGAGTCACACCTCCATGCAGATAATCTAATCAAGTTCTCAACATACAGTGCTAAATAGGGTTTAAGAGGAACGGTTGCTCCCACAAGACTGGATTAGGTTTAAGATATGACTTTTCTAGGATAATGAGTCCTTTCAAACCAGCACACACATAGCAGAAAATTGTTGAAAAGTTACCATAATGATATGAAAATCTGTTGAAATATGTTGCTATTGATTAAAAAAACAGGTAACAAGGTAATTTCTTCTGCGGAGGGTGACCACAGATTAGTAGTACAAACATACAGGGAAGAATTAGTGAGACAAAAGATCATTAAAAAGTGACTATACCAAATTCAGAAGTGTGATGAAGATATCCTACAAATAAGACAAAATGTTGAAAAGGGAAAGGAGGAGTAAAATTATCAGAAAGATAGTAAGGGAATATAGAGGTTATAAAAGAAAACAAAAGTAAATGGAAACAATGAAATTGTTAAGTAGGATCAGTGAGCTTTCAGTTCAAACATAGATATAGGTAGAGGGGTGCTGAATTTATTTAGTCCTCTAGGGAAGCTAGTAAATAGCCAGGAACTGTCTGGAACAACTGTTTGGGGGAGTTCCATGACTAAATATACATCATACACCAGTCTGAAATGGCTGGAAGGGCTGAGATCACAGTACAGAATTTTAAGAAAAGAATCCCTGACTGTGGAGACTAGACCTCATTCCCCACTGTCATTGCAGGCTGTTTTGTAGATACTTCCCTGTGGGAAAAAGAAGCAGTCTTTATTAGGAGCAAGGCAAGGAGAGATCAAGCAAGCTCCAATTACACATTTAACTAACAAATTAAGACTGCTGAAACAAGCTTCAAGCACAGATAAACCTAGAGCAAACATGAAAAGAACCTTGTGGTCTCTCCTGACAGAGAGGAGGTAAGGCTGATGGAAAAAAACAAACAGACAAAAAAGGAGGATTTTGGAGTTGGCTGAGCTCAGAATATTGTAAAAGGACTGTGCCCCTAAAAAAGGGGCACGATACCAAATTTGGCTCATGATTATGAACCCAGGGGCCTGGGTACTGAATCCAAAAATATTTTCTTTTTAACTCTTTTTTTTCATCAGCCCATTAAAAAAGCCTCAAGCATTGCAGTTGTTAGCACTGACCTAGGCAACAACAGAGTTAAGATATGTCTGAGAGACAAAATAATGAGACAGGTGAAGGAGATCATACCTTAAAAATCATATCATCCCCAACAAAAGGGGGTTGGGGAGGTGCAGCACAATTGGCAACCCTCCTTCTGAGAATTCAAAACCCAGGGACTGGAAAATGGAAACAGATTAAGCCTGCTTTCTGCTTCAAAGTGTCTCTGTCTCAAGCACATTCCTAGCAGGGACAGATCTACAAAGATTAAAGGCACTAAATACTTGATGCCAGTGGGGAGCTGTTGGCCAACAAGCACCTCCTGCTGGGCAGGATAGGAAAGCCACAGAATTAAGTGGCTTCACTGGAAAGATTGACAACATGTTGGGTCTCATCTTAGGGAAATGTGAAACTGATTACACCCTCTTCCTGAGTCTTGGGCCTGTCTTGTTTGGGTAAATCTGATTGGGTTGATCCTATTTGGCAGCCAAGAATGAGAAAAAAAAAAAAAAAGCTGAAAAATTCTGATCAGTTAAGCAGAAGCTATGCTAGATGTCTAGACTAAGTTGTACTGAATGTCAAATAACAAAGCCAAACAACAAGTAAACCCTAGGGAAAAAAGCGAAAAGGATCTCCAGAATAAACTAATCAAAGAAACCAGGTGCCCAGACATCAATAAAAGAATCATGAGTCACACTAGGAAGAATGAAGATATGGCCTAGTCAAAGAAACAAACTAACACTTCAAATGAGATGCAGAAGTTGAAACAACTAAGGATCTTCAAAAAAAGCTTTTTAATCAAATTAAAATCAAATCAGTGGTGGGAGGTGCATTGCAAGGGTAGTTCAGTGGTACAATTCTCACCTGCCATGCAGGAGATCTGAGTTTTATTCCCGGTCCATGCACTTCCCCAAAAAACAAAAACAAAATATAGCAAAACAAGCAAACAAATAAAATTTAAAAAATGGTGCTGCAGTAATGGGTAGTCACATGGAAAAATAATGAAATGTGAACCTGCCATACAGCATACAAAAAAAAATCAATGAGGTAGAGAAATAAAACAAAAGAGATCAAAGATATAAAAAACACCACGTGACCATATGGCAGAACATGAAAGCTTGAAAAAGCAAATGGCAGACCTTATGGGAATGAAAATCACAGTAGAAGAGATGAAAACCACAGTGGAGACATACAACAACAGATATGCAGAGGTAGAAGAAAGGATTAGTGAACTAGAGGAGAGGACATCTGAAGTCCTATGCAAAAAAGAACAGATAGGGAAAAGAATGGAAAAATATGAGAAGGGTCTCAGGGAATTGAATGTCATCATGAATGTCATTCAATGAATATATGTATTATGGGTATCCCAGAAGGAGAAAATAAGAGAAAAGGGACAGAAAGAATAATGGAGGAAATAAATTTCCCAGTTCTTATGAAAGACAAAAAATTACAGATCCAATAAGCATCGCATACCCCAAATAGAATAGTACTGAACAGATCTACTCCAAGACATTTATTAATCAGATTGTCAAATGCAAACAGACAAAGAGAGAATACTGAAAGCAGCAAGAATAAAGTCCATTACACACAAGGGGAGACTGATAAGACTATCTGCAAGTTTCTCAGTGGCAGCAAGAAGGTAGGGGTATGGTATATTTAAGATACTGAAAGAGAGAAACTTCCAACCAAGAATTCTGTATCTAGAAAAATTAAAATATTTTCAGACACATTGACACTGAGCGTTTTTGAACAGGAGAGCTGCTCTGCAAGAAATAGTAAAATGGAGTGCTACATGCAGAGAGAAAAAGACAGGAGAAATAGGTTTGGAGCAGAGTGTAGAAATGAAGATTATCAATAAAGGTAAAAAGAGAGAAAAAATAAGGTATGGCAAATAAAATCCAAAAGATAAAAGAGTAGAAGAAATCATGACTTTTGCAGTAATAACATTACATGTTGATGGATTAAACTCACCAATTCAAAGCCATAACTGGAAGAATGCATTTAAAAACAGGACCCATCTATGTGCTGTCTACTCATTTTAGATACAAGGACAAAACAGGTTGGAAGTGAAAGAGAGGTTCCAGGGGGATGTATGGCATCAGAAAGAAAAATAGAGGATAAAAACTGAGGCTGCATAACTTAGGAAAAGCTAGAGTGGACCATGATGGTGAATAAATGGAAAAATATAAGAATGTTTTCACGTGAGAGATAACAAATAAAGTGAAAGGTTGTGAAAATGGGATGGTATATATGGAAAAAACACAATCAATGCAAACTAGGGTCTATAGTTAGTAGTAACATTTTTATGTGCTTTCATTAATTGTAACAAAGGCAACATACCAAAGCTAAATGTCAATAAGAGTGGGATATAAGAAAGGGGAATGGGATTCTTATTGTTTTTGTTGTTGTTGTTCTTTTATTTTTAGATTTTTTATTCAGTTTTTGAAAAAATATTTTCCTCTCCTTTCTTTGTGGAAGAAGTGGAAATGTTCTCATATAAATAGTGGTAGTGAATGCATAAATTTGTGATTACACCAGGAGCTATTATTTACTTAGGATAGATTCTATGTTGTGTGAATAAAACTGTTTAAATGAAAAACAGAAGGATACAAGTACAGGAGAAAATGTGGAATGATGTATTTAGTCAGTCTCAGTAGGCAAGTAGAATAATGCGGCCCCTCTTGAGGGGTTCCCCAGGACACTAAGTATAGGGTTTTGCCACATGTTCCTGCAATCCCATTATTAGTTATATACTTGGAAGAACTGAAAGCAGGGACTAAAATGGACTTCTGCACAATGATGTTTATGGTGGCATTATTTATGATTTGAAGGATGGAGGTACCTTAAGGTACATCGACTTATGAATGGAAGATTGAGTGCCTGCAAGAAGGAATGAAGTTGCAAGGCATGCAATTAGGTGAATTAATCTTAAGGACATTTATGATGAGTGAAATAAGCTAGAAGTGCAAACACATCTATTGTAAGGCCTCACTAATATGGACTAACTATAATGTGCAAACTCTGAGAATTGAACTTCAGGGCATAGGTTATCAGGGGATGGAACAGAGATTAGTAATCGATGATTAAGGAGTACAGAATGTCAATAAGGCTTATTGTAATAGTTTCCATATTGCAAACTATTACAGCAGGCAGATCTATTCCTGAGTTTTAACTGTTAGTTCTAAATTCTGAGAAGCTGCAGTCTTTGTTTATAGCATGGTTGTTCCCTGGAACTTTGGGTAACTGTGTGACGCCTGAGACTCAGCACCAGCATTCTACAGCTCTGAAAGTCAACATCACCCCATACAGCAACTGTTAAAGAAACTGAAAAAGAGCTCAGAGATCAATTAGAGATATGAATGAAGCTGACCTGGTTAGAACTAAGGTAAATCAGAATATAGGGTCAAGGATAATATTGACTGTATTTTAAAGCTTCAACTTTTGTATGAGGCCAAAGGAAGAGATGTCTATTTGGTAGAAAATTTATATTTTCTGTAACACACTATCTTACTCAATTTGTATGGTCAGCTTGTTCAAACAAAATAATTACATGGATCCCTGAAAAGGGAAAGAGATCTTGTATTTTGCACAGGTTAATGCAATATCCCAAAACATCCCAGAGTAATCTAGGCAGAAAAAAAAAATATTTGCAAAATCACTGTGAGAGGCTAGAGGAAAAGGTGAAAATATTAAAACTTACCCACCTTGGATTCTTCATATTCTTGCAAGTATTAAGGACTTCCAATTTCATAAGCCAAGCTCTTGATCATGGGGTTTGCCCTTATGAAAATTATTCCTGCAAAGGAGAAGATAAGCCTACTTATAATTAAGCCTAAGAGTCACCCCCAGAGAACCTCTTTCGTTACACAGATGTGGCCTTTCTAAGCCAACTCTGCAAATAAACTCACTGTGCTCCCCTCTACATGGGACATGACTCTCAGGAGTGTAAATCTCCATGTTAAAATAGGATATGATTCTCTGGTATGAACTTGGCCCTGGCATTGTGGAATTAAGAAAGTCTTCTTGACCAAAATGGGAAAAAGGAATGAAACAAAATGAAGTTTCAGTAGCTAAGAGATTTCAATAGAGTCAAGGGGTCATTCTGGAGGTTATTCTTATGCATTACAGATATTCCTTTTTAGTTTCTATTTATTGAGACAACTAAACAGAAATAGCTGAAACTGTTGAAATGTAATCCACTAGCCTTGCTTCTTAAATATGATTGTATGACAGTACAGCTTTTATGGTGTGACCATACGATTGCGAAAACCTTATGACTGACTCTCCCTTTATCCAGTGTATGGGCACATGAGTAATAAAATAAAGACTAAATAAATCATTGGTGGATAATGGGTTCTGGAAGTTTTTGGTGTTCCTTTTTATCTTTGCTTTTTTCCTTTGGACTCATGAAAATGTTCTAAAGTTGATTATGGTGATGAATGTACAACTATATGACGACACTGTGAGCCAATGATTGTATACTTTGGGTTCAGGGTGTCTTTTTTTGGGCGATTTGAAAGTTTTAGTAGTGAAAGGTGGTGAGGGTACCACAGCTGTGTGAATGTGATTAATTCCACTGAATGGTACGCTTGAGAGTGGTTGAGATGGAAAAATCTGTGTTGTATATTTGATCCTACCAAAGCCAAAAAAAAAGAAAATGAGCAACAACCAACAAAAATATGGCCTTTCTCTCTAAGCCAACTCTGCAAATCATCACTGACGATGTCCATACTTACATGTAATGGATTTTCCTTGCATTTATGATGTTTTAGGATGAAAAAAAACGTTTCTTGATGGCCTAGTTCAGATGCCATATCCTTGATTAAGATATTCCTTGAGTTTATTTTAAAATGTATTGCTCCAAAGGAAAGCTATCTGCATCTATCATATGTTAGACAAACTTTAACAAAGCAGATAATGCTGGGGAATCAGGGACACTCTCAGCAACCCTCACCTACCCTATCATTTTGTATTTTCTTGTTTGCACCCTGCAAGTAGCCCAGGGGAGACATAAGATCTCAAGTATTAAAAAGCAAGCCACTCAGCACTCTTGTATCATGAACCTGAAACAGATCAAAGAGCCCCAGTTGCTGGCCAAGGCAGAAACTCTGCATCAAGTGTGCTAGATACATACTTTTTTCGCTCAGTAGGGTAGGGTCCCCTTCTCCTGGTATGTAAAAAACTAACAGTCAGGCAGTACAAGTGTCCTTCCACTCTAGCACAAAACAGGGCATGTAGAGCTATCATCCACTGACCCTGATCCAATAACTTGCCTCTGTGGAACCTGCCACAATGGGACGCCTTCACCTGCTCTTTTGAACTCATTGTGCTATGTGAGTAATAAAGTTGTTACTTCCTGAAAATCTTTTATATTGGAGCCTGTGTTGCCATGACATACCATATAGCAACTCACTCCACACATAGATAGAAATAAAGTTATATTAGTGTATAATTAAGAAATCTAGACAGTAATATAAGCTCAGTACTGCCAACATCTCAACTGCCTTAAATAATTAGCTCTAATGGATACATACACAGGGATTTGTATTTTGAGAGCTAAAAGGAATAATTTAATTACATCACTTGATTCTAAACACTATTATTAAATTCAATACTTCAGTCACCATTTCACTTTTAGTAACAATGGAAATAGTACATTGATGAAATTGGTTTAACATAGGAAAATATAGAGCAGATAAATAAAGAGAACATTACTGGAGATCAGTTAATATATCTCACATTGAATACTCATTCAATAGCAGCATGTGTGAGAATTTAATCTGATTGAAGTAAATATAAGAGAAAACAACATAGAGTTTAAAAGATTAGTGTCTGAAGGGGAATGTCGATAAGGAGAGGTGAGCCATGGAGGTGCTATTTTTCTTTGTAAGTCATGTAGAACTATTTGACTATTTCAACTTTGTACAACGATAAAGATAATAAACCCTAAAGAAAGGAAGAATTTTACAAAACTTTATTCTCAATAGCATAGGCTGTGAAATACTCGAATTAGAATTTTGGTTCTCTCATCACTTAGATGTGTGAACATGGGAATATGATTTATCTTCTTTGTGGTTCAATTATCTTAATTATACAACCACAATAATATAGGGCTTCCCTAATCATTACTGATAATGTACATATTTAAATATAATGACTTTTCCCTACATTTATGCCATTCTAGTATGAAAAAAAGTATCTTGATGACCTAGTTAAGATGTCATATCTTTGTATAAAGTATTCCTTGAATTTATTTTAAAATTTATTGCTCCAAAGGAAAGTTATCTGCATCTATCATATATTAGACACACTTAGAACAATATTCTTAAGAGATAATGCAAGATAGAAGGATATTTTTTCTTTCTTTTTTTTCTTTTTTTTTTTACATGGGCAGGCACCGGGAATCGAACCCGGGTCCTCTGGCATCATAGGCAAGCATTCTTGCCATTGAGCCACCATGGCCCACCCAAGATAGAAAGATATTGAAGATGAAACAGACTTTGTCCCTCATTTTAAAATTCACAAAATATGAGATACATATGAAGTTTGATAATTCATTCATTTTATTTATTTTTTCAGTCATGCAAAGTAAGGGATATAATCTTTGGCTATAATTTTTAAAAGCTAGAGTGCAAGTGCAAGAAAGCATAGGATAAAATGAAATATGTTAGAATAAAGTAGAGCTGTTTCATTATAAGCCTTAAACTGCTTGAGAATTCATCCTCTCATTCCCCTGAAGTCAATGTAAGGAGAACTAAATCATTATTTATAATAATCTCAGACTAAATTAACATATAATTAATAAATTTGCTGTCCCATAAGTGTGATTATATAGTACCCAGGTTGATATAATACCTTAAGAAGCAGGACTCATTAATTGGTAATTCACATACAGATGATTTTTGCATAATTTTTTATGAGTGATAATATCTTTTTTTATTTAAAAGGGAAAATTTAAGAACAATTAACTAAAGGGAGGAATATTAATGTGAGCTAAAAGCAAAACAGGGAGGCAGGACTTTAGAATTGAACAAGAGTCACCTTCATCACTGTAGTGCCAAAAGGCTAATTATACTCCATGAAAGAATTAGCATAGTAAAAGCAGAATAAAATATATATTATAATTATTCTGCTGGAAATGACAAAGAAAACTGTCCAATTTGTGGTATTAGGGGACATACAATTAATTTTGATCTAAGCTCAGCTGAAACTGTTTTATAACAGAAATTGCTTTTTTTAGGTAACTCATTTTTCTCTCTGAAATTAGGGTTGTGAAAAGATTTATTATTTTAAATTTCAAGATTTTTTCTTTATCTCGATTATCTGTGACAAGAGTTTAAGAATTACTACAATACAGCCCTAATTTTTAATATTTCACTGGTAGTCTTTTACTATTATTTCCTGCAGTGAAAATAGGTCAAACTGATCAAGTGAATTGTAGTTCACTTGCAGAATTATCTGCCAAAAAGTCGTAATTATAACCTGTTTACTGAATAAAAATGCTGTTTTTTTGTAAATATACAAATACAGCAACTCTGATCAGATTAGAACTCGGATCAAGTGTGCTAATTAAGATTAGCCTTAAAAGTGCCTCAAAAATCTAAGGTGCCTATACTTTTACAATATATATTAGAGGATAAATGGAACTACTTAAAAATCATATCTTCACAAGTAGGCAAGAGATTAGCCTTTAATACAATGTTTGTGAAAAATGGCATTAAGCCTCTCTATCAGCAAGTTTGAGAAAGAATAAAAATATATGTTGAATATAATAACAGTAAGCCCAGATGAACTCTTACAAAGGCTATACTTAAACAATTATATAAAAACAAATCTCATTTTAACAATTTCTAGGAGAAAAGATGTCATGACTTTCATTAGTAGGGTCTTCATCTCATCTATCCTCGTTTCATCAATGTCTTATTTCTTTCAAATCAAATAAGAAGTTAGTCACTAAGTTCTGCTGTATTGTAAAATTGTAACTTATATCATTTCTCTTATATGAACATTTAACACTTCTTAAACATGAAATTATACAAATGTTAAAATACTGATTTCAGGGGGGGCCACGGTGGCTCAGCAGGCAGAGTTCTCACTTGCCAGGCTAGAGACCTGGGTTCAATTCCTGGTACCTGTCCAGGCAAAAGAAAAAAAAAATGATTTCAGTTTTATAAATACATCATTGTGACAGCACATATTTATAAGTGCTGAAAAATAATTGACAGATTAATTCAGCACGTAGCTTTAAACAGATTTGTAAATAAATAGCTTCCCTATAAATGATCCCTAATTTTTGAGATCCTTCATACTCTGCACACTTCCACAATGTCCCACTTCCACTAGGCATCATTTTTATGGTAAATTTATTATACAAATATGAATTAGATGCCCATTTCATCTCAGTCAAAAGCATAAGCTATACCCAGTCAATGATTTCACAGTCTAAAGTAAGGAAAAATTCATCAAAAAAAAATACATACATTTACATATATTGATGCTATGAAATGCATAAGAGGGAGTCATTAAGTACTATTCTACAAGAACATGAATCTAAAAGCTGGTATCATGTAAAAAGTCATACAATTTATATACAAGGACTAAGGATGCTGAAGGTCAATTACAATTAATAATAAAAAGAGTACTGCTTTTTCTCTCTTTCCCTTAAGATGGAAGTCAGTCTTGAGGTTTCACTCACCTTTCAATATCTTCATGAATTTGGTGTAATTTCAAACCTGCATAGGATGAATCCTCAAAAAGTAAAACATCGACATACTATATTATATGCAATCCCATTTCTAGGCATATACTCAAAAGCATTGAAAGAAAGGACTCAGATATTTGTACAACGACGTTCATAAGAAATTATTTACAAAAGCAAAAAATGTGGAAGCAACCCAAATGTCCATCAACAGATGAATGAATAAACAAAATGTGGTTATACATACAATAGAATATTAAAGAGCTATAAAAAAGAATGAAATTCTAATAATATGTGACAACATGGATGAACATTGAAAGACATCATGTCATGTGAAATAAGCCAGACAATAAAAAGACAGATGTTGTCTGATTCCACATATATGAAATAACATAGAGAAAGAAAGTAGAGTATTGGTGTCTGGGGCCTGGAAAGAGGGGAAAAGAAATTATGACTAATGGGTACAGAGTTTCTATTTGTGGTGATGGAAGTTTTTTGGTAATAGATATTGGTGGTGGTAACACATCACTGTGAATATGATTAATCCCACTGAATTGTATGCTTGGAGTGGTTGAGATGGAAAATTTCCATGTTGTATATATGTTATTGCAATATTTAGAAGAGAAAAAGACCAAAGAGACAATAACAATTAATTGCAATTCATGATCCTGGACTGGAACCAATAATGGAGGAGAAAATACCAAAAAGGAAAATAATGGGGTTTATGTAAAAGCTAGAATATAGACTGTAAGCTTCTTATTAGCCTTAAATTTCTTGTACTTGAAATTTGGATTTAATATGGTTGCATAAATGAACTTTTTTTCTATTAAGTGCTAAAGAAACATGATGTATGTGACCCACTCTCAAATGTTTAGAAGATTAAATATGTAGATAGGTAGGTAGGTAGGTAGGTAGGTAGGTAGGTAGGTAGATAGATAGATAGATAGATAGATATAGAACAAATGTGGCAAATTTTTTAAAGTTGATAAATCTCATATTTGGTGAGGAGGTATATTAGAGTTCTCTGTATTGCTTTTGTTTTATTTTTGTAACAGTTCTGTATGCTTGAAATTATTGCAAAAAAAATTAAATTCCACCCATGAAAGAGAACTGCAGGAATATTAATACTTTATTGTGAATCTGAACCAAGATATCTAGAATGAAGCTAACTTCCTTATTTTTTAGAAAATGCTCAATATTTCAGAATACATGGATGTGAGAGTATAACACAGTAGGACATATGTCATGCTATGATGTTTCCATAAGTTCTAAAAACACTGAAGAAAAAGATCATGCTCATTTATCAACTGCCTGAGTTGCCCTGGATTATGGTTTTGAATTGCATTATACCACACATTGTAAAGGATACTGTGAATTTCAAGAAGGCTATGCATTCTTTGCTCATGACTATAGTCACTGGTGTTGCTATAGAAGGTGTCTTAAATGACTTAGCAATTGCCAAGATATATTATCTCTGCCCACTAACCAACACAATAGAAAATAAATCAATTAATTAAAAAAGCGTGATTAAAATATGAATATGTTAATGAAATGGAAGATTAAATGTCATTATTTTCCTTCTTTAAGTGTACAGGAAAATTGTATATTATAAATATGTCATTCCCACATTTGAGAATAAAATGCCCAAAGAAAAAAATATTGTAACAAAATGCTTAGTAAAAAAATGCAACCAAAAAAGAAAAGGAATACCATTTCTATTAATAGCAATATCTGTGGTATTTTAGTATATAAGATTTGATTCATTTCATTAGCAAGTTATTTTAAATATACTACCTATTACCAGAAGAGTTTTTCATGTTTTGATTTGGTGTGATATTCTTTAACATATAAAAGGCCTAAGTCTCAGGGTAGGGAAAATTTCCCAAGATCAAGAAATGAGCAAGATTTGCATTTCTATTTGTTTAATTTCATTGTTATTTTCTTCCTCCTTGTGTGATCACACCATGTATATTTCAAGGCATGATTCAATAAATAAACTGAAGGGTATATTACATTACAATGTTATCTTCAACAGTAAATTCAGAAAGCTAAACATCTGATTTTAGATTTCAATGTATTTCCTATATGCAATGGGGAATGGGCAAGCCATATCTCTGCTAATGCTTTTGTCTCACTGTTCACTGTGTATTTGAAATAACTATATTTGATTTTAAATAAAAATATCTCTCAGCAGATAATTTTATCTGATTGACTATAATATAGATATGATAAACAAGATAATCATAGTTGCCTTGCAAATAGAAAAATTCTCTGTGGCCACTCATATGAATGTGTAAAATAAGGTTTAGATTAAACTACAGTAAGAATTATGTTTTAGTCTAAACTGAAAAATATTTTAGAACTAAGAAATGATGGCTTATTAACGAATATGCTATAGTTCATGTGTTGAATTTCTTTAAAATTAGTCTAAATTTCAAGGACTTGACATGCTAAACACTTCTATTATTTAAATGTAATACTAAAATAATTCTGGTAAAGAATGTATCCTGGTAGAAGTAAATGCAGATGGCTTTGCTTAAAAATCTGTCATTATAGAAATGTTCCAGATTGCTTGTAAAATGTGTTTAATAAAGTCATAACCGGGGTAGACTAACTTTACTGAGAAAACAGGAAAAGGATGATAGTTATACCAAGGAATGAGAGGTACTTTCATTTTTTTATTTAATTAGTTTGCATATTATATCAATGCTTTGAGAGTATTGTGTTTGTCACAGTTGTTGAAATAAGAAATACTGTATCTCGGTAATCTATTATGGGAGTTTTATTTAATTGCCCATGTCCCTTTCACCAAACGCATGGTCATTTTCCCTTCTTCTGAAAAGTGTGTGTTATCCTATACATTGTTGCTTAACAAGATTTTTTAAATAATAGTTCTAGATATATTTGAGAATTAAAAGTGGTGTAAGAACATGTGTCAGGAACTACACAAGGCCCCAAATGTAACATGATAACAGATACACATTATCTCCTTCTGTATTGCTATAATGAATTTGATATATGTTACTATTTGACTTGAGAACATGTGGAATTAAAACTTAGAGTATGAAGGAACAATAAAATATCTATAAACAGGGAACTCTGAAACAACTAATAAGCAAAAGCCTAGGGCAGTAAAAAAGCCCAGAAACATAAGGAAAACCTTGCGGATGGCATTTGCATTGGCAGGCCTTCTGATAGGGGGGCTAAAGCTCAAGAAATCTCTGTTTTATTAATAGCTGGTTACAAAACCAAGAATCAGACATCTCAGAGAATAAAGCCAAGAGTAAACATTTTTAAAATATTAAAATGTACAATGTGCAACAAAGAATGTAAGATGAACAAAGAAATAGGAAGTCATGGTCCATACAAAGGAAGAGGATAAGAATACAGAAAGTACCAATGAAGAAGACAAGAATGGGAACGTATTGAACAAAGTCTTTAAAAAAAAAATCTGAGGACAAATGCTCAAGGGGATTAAAGAAATTTGGGGGGAAAAGCTGAAGGATATCAGGAAAACAATGAATGAGCAATATGAAAGTCTAAGCAAAGAGATAAAGAGTTTAAAAAGGAATCAAACAGATTTGAAAAAGGAACTACTGGAGTTGAAGCCCACAATAACTGAAATGAAATATGCCAGGAGGCTTCAAAAGTAGATGGGAGCTGGCAGAAGAAAGAATCAGTGAAATTGAAGAAAAGATTCAAGCTGAAGAGCAGAAAGTAAAAAGAAATATTGAAAGCAAAAATAGTCTAAGTCAGCTATAAGACACTATCAAGCACCCTATTGCGTGCATTATGGGCATCCACAAAGGAGAAGAAAGAGAGAAATGGACAAAAACATAGTCAAAGAAATAATGACAGAGAACTTCTTGAACTTAGAAAAAGATGTGAATATGCAAATCCAAGATGCCCAGGGAAGACCTAGCAGGATAAACAAGAAGAAAAATATACCCTCTCACATACTGATTACACAATCAAATGCAAAAGACAAGAAGAGAGTTCTGAAAATTGTGAGACACAAGTAACATGTTACAAGAGAATATCAAAAAGATTGAGTGACAGTTTCTCATGGAAATCATGAAGTAAGAAGTCAGCGGGTGAAAGACTTAGAGTGCTAAATGAAAACCACTGCCAGCCAAGAATTCTATATCCAGTTAGACTCCCATTCAAAATTAATGCAGAGATTAAGAAATTTTCAGATAAATAAGAGGAGAGAGTTCATCACCACTAGATCTGCCCTACAAGCAACACTAAACGGAGTTATTTAGACTGAAAGGAAAGGACACTAGACAGTGGCATAAAGCAGCATGAAGCAGTAAAGATTTGCAGCAAAGGTGGACATTTGAGTAACTATAAATGCCAGTATTAATTTTTATGTATTTTTTGGTATGTGTTCTAGTCTGCCAAAGCTCTCAGAATGCAACACACCAGAGATGGATTGGCTTTCAATAAAAAGGGATTTATTTAGTTGATGTATAGTTCTTCAGAGGAAAGGCAGCTAACTTTCAACTGAGGTTCTCTTACATGGGAAGGCGCAGGGTGATCTCTGCTGGCCTTCTCTCCAGGCCTCTGGGTTCCAACAACTTTCCCTGAGGTGATTCTTTTCTGCATCTCCAAAGGCCTGGGCTGAGCTGCAAGTGCTGAGATTAGGTATGCTGAGCTGCTTGGGCTGTGCTACATTGAGCTCTCTCATTTAAGCACCAGCCAGTTAACTCAAACATCATTCACTGCAGTAGGCACACCTCCTAAATGACTGCAGATGTAATCAGGAACAGATGAGATTCATATACCATCGGCTCATGTCCACAGCAGTACAACTAGGCATCTTCACCTGACCAAGTTGACTACTGAATCTAACTACCACACCATTCAATAAGAAGATCTAAGAATTATAAATATATATATGTACCTAACATCCAAGCCCTAAAATGTAAGAAGCAAATACTGACAGATTTTGAAAGAATAATTGACAATTTTACACTAATAATAGGAGATTTCAACACACGACTCTCAATAATGGATAGAGCATCTAGTCAGAACATCAAAGAAAGTACAAGTCTTGAATGACACACTGAACAACCAGAACTGACAGACATATATGCAACCACTACACCCCCCCCCCAAAAAAAAAAAACACAATACGCCTTCTTCTAAACTGCACATGGATCATTCTTCAGGATAGATCATATGTTGTGTTATAAAACACGTCTTAATAAATTCAAAAATAATGAAATCATATAATGGATTTTCTCCAACCACAATGGAATGAAGCCAGAAATCAATAACAGTGGGAGAAATGAAAAGTTTACAAACGTGAAAATTAAACAGCATGCTCTTAAACAACCAATAGGTTAAAGAGAAAATTGTAAGCAAATTAGGAAATTTTTGAAGTGAATGAAAATGAAACTACAACGTACCCAAACTTATGAGATGCAATAAAGGCAGAGCTAAGAGGGAAATTCATACCTAAATGCTTACATTTAAAAAGGAACAACTTCAAATTAGAGTCCTAACTTCAAAACCGGAAGAACTATAGGCATAAGAGTAAACTAAACCCAAAATGAGCAGAGATAAAGATAAGAGTGGAGATAAGTAAAATAGATGAGGAAAAAAAAAAAAACATTAGAGTGAACCAACAAAACCAAAAGTTGGTTCTTTGAAAACATTGATAAAATTGACAAACTGTCAGCAAGATTGACAAAGAAAAACAGAAAGAACAGAAAAATACTGAAAATTAAAACATGAAAAAGGGTACATTAAAACCAACACTGCTGAAATATAAAAGACTATAAGATGCTATTACAAATAACTCTATTGAATAAATTATATAACTTAGATAAAATGGACAAATTCTTAGGAACACAGAAACCACCTACATTGAGTCAAGAAGAAATAGATCTCAACAAATGAATTACTAATAAAGAGATTGAATCGGTGGTTTAATAACTTCCCAATAAAGAAAGCTTTATTTCTTTATTGGACCAGATGGCTTCAGCAGGGAAGTCTACCAATCATTCTAAAAATACCTAACTCCAATTTTGTTCAAGCTCTTCAAAAAAATTGAAAAGGGAGGCAATACTCCCTAACTCATTCTGAGTTCAACATCACCCTCAACCAAAGCTGGATAAAGTTACCACAAAAAAAAGAATACAACAGAAAAAATGTCTCATGAATATAAATGCAAACATCCTTCACAAAATACAGGCAAACCATATCCAATAACATATTAAAAGAATTATGCATCATGGTCAAGAAAGATTTATCCCTGGTATGCAAGGTTGGTTCATCATAAGAAAGTTAATTAATGTAATGCACCACATTAACACAATGAAGGAATAAAAAACACACAATCGGCTCAATTGATGTAGAAAAGTCATTTGACAAAATACAGTACCCTACTTGATAAAAACATTTAGAACATTAGGAACAGAAGGAAACTTCCTCAACATGATAAAGGCATATGAAAAGACAACAGCTAACATCCTATTTAATTTTGAAAGAATGAAATATTTTCCTCAAAGAACAGTAAAAAGACAAGGATGGCCACTGTTATCACTGTTACTCAACCTTGGACTGGAAACTCTAGCTACAGCAATTAAGCAAGAGAAAGGAATAAAAGGCATCCAAATTGGAAAAGAAGAAGTAAAACTTTGCCCATTTGCAGATAATATGATCTTATATACAAAAAGTCCTGAAAAATCCCATTTCGTAAAGGCAGAATAATCCTTATTCAATACTATATGTTTGAAACTGTAATCAGATCATCTTCCTGGAATGTGATTTAATCAAGAATGATTTCTAAACTGGATTAGGTGATGACATGTCTTCACCCATTTGGTGGGGTCTTTGGGTGGGACCTTTGGGTGGGTCTTAATAAGTTTCTGGAGTCTTATAAAAAAGTGATTCAGCGAGAGCAGAGCAAAAGAAAATAGCTATGAGACACAGAGTCCACCAGTCAGTGACCTTTGGAGATGAAGAAGGAAAGTGCCTCCTGGGGAGCTTCATGAAACAGGAAGCCAGGAGAAGAAGCTAGCAGATGATGCTGTGTTCACCATGTGCCCTTACAGATGAGAGTGGAACCCTGGCTGTGTTCACCATGTGCCTTTTCAGATGAGAGAGAAACTCGGACTGCTTTCGCCATATTCATTTCCACTTGAGAGAGAAACCCTGAACTTCATCAGCCTTCTTGAATCAAAGTATCTTTCCCTGGATGCCTTAGATTGGACATTTCTATAGACTTGCTTTAACTGGGACATTTTCTCAGCCTTAGAACTGTAAACTAGCAATCTATTAAGTTCCCCTTTTTAATAGCCATTCCATTTCCAGTATATTACATTCTGGCAGCTAGGAAACTAGAACAACCAGTTAAATGAAGAAAAGAGGAAAAATGTGCCATATATACTGTATTTTTTAATGATATAATCACTTCTATTAATGCTTGTTTATGTGGATTTGAATTATGATGTGGGGCCACTTGTTTTTAAACTTAAGCACTTCCTTTAGTATTTATTTTAAGGCATGTCTGCTCTAAACAAATTCTTGTATTTTCTTTATCTTGCTTTATTTTTACAGTAGTTTCACTAAATATAAGATTGTTTGACAGAGTTTTTAATTGATTTTACTCTTATTATTGTTTTATTGTTTTTTAATTTCAGCACCTATGCCATCCAACATCTTTTTGGCCTCCATTGTTTCTTATGTGAAGTTAATCTTACAGGGTATCCTTTATATGTATGTGACAAGTATTTATTTTCTTTCTGCCTTCAAGATTTTCTCTTTTTATCTTTCAACATTTTTACTATGATTTGTCATGGTGTGGTTCTCTGCATTTATTACACTTGGAGATCATTAAGACTCTTAGATGTGTAGACTAATGCTTTTCAGCAAATTGATGGATTTTGCATCAGTTATTTCTTTGATTTGTTTTTATTCCCCCTTCTCTCTCTCTTCTTTCCTTCAGGTATTCATGTTACACAAATGGTAATTTTTTTAATGGTTTCCCACATTTCTCTGAGGCTCCATTTGTTTTCTTCATTTATCCGCCTCTATTCTCAAGATGCCTAATTTCTACTGCTCTATCATCAAGTTTATTGATTGTCTTCTGTCTGCTCAAATCTACTGTTGAACTCATCTAGTTATTTTTTTTTTTCATTTTGGATATTATAATTTCAAATCCAGAAGTTTTATTTGGTCTTATTTTATACTTTCTATCTATTTATTGTTACTCTATTTGATAAAGAACTGTCAGCATACTTTCCTTCTTTAAGCATGTTTTCATTTATTTCTCTGAACCTATTTAAAATAACCCCTTTAAAGTCTTTGTATGCTTAGTTCAATTTTTGTTTTTTTTCGAGTTCAATTTTTTTAATGTCAGTTTTGTGTTAGGTATTTTGTTTTTGTTTTTGTTTTTGTTTTTGTTTGGCTTGGGCAGGCACTGGGAATCAAACCTGGGTCTCCAGCATGGCAGGAAAATTCTGCCACTGAGCCACCATCTCACTGCCCTGTGTTAGCTGTTTTATCTTCCAACTTTTCAGTTTCATTTTATGCTCAAAAATTTTGTTGATGACTGTACATTTTAGATCATATTTAATTGCACCTCTGGACACTGATTTTCTTCTCTCTGGTTGTTTGCTTTTGGCTTGTATATTTTTTCAGTTGCCTGGCTGAACTATTTCAGTGACGTCTACTCCTCCCACTATGTGTAGCCTCTGAAATTTCTTGACAGAAGGTCCAGCCTTTAGCCTATGCTCAGTCTTCCTGGGATAGCAGTTATTTGAGCAGGACTCTTTTTTGACCATTTCTTTCTGTAATCCCTCTATTAAGCCCTCTTCCTCTTTTGGCATCAAACCCAGTTGTTAGCCTATACAAATTGTCAGCTGACTGCTATATTAACAATGCTCTGGGGCACAATGAGCACCACAATCTGATCCAATTAAAACAAGCTGCAGCTAAAGGATAAGGTTTCTTGCCTATTTTGAGCCTTATTTAACCCCAACAGTGTACTTTTTGGCAGCCTCTTTCCCTGGTTCCCTCTATTAAGCTTCTAGATGTTCTATTCAGGTTTAGCTAATTGCTCTCATGGTGTTGCAGGCTTACTCTTAATTGCTTACCAACAAAATATCCATTGTTTCAACAGTACCTTTAGGACTGATCATTCCATGTTCTGTTCCAAATAAACTCGAATTTCTTAGAGAGAGCTTAAAAGCTTATGAATCTTAGGCATGTCCCTACCCATGGAACAAACATCTGTGCCACTGTTTCAGAGCTAAGCAAGGGTACAGTGGCAGACTTTTCTAAGAGTGACACCCCTGCTCTATGAGCTAAATAATGAATCAGCAGTAGTCTATGATCTTGGCTTTCTTATCCTGGCATGGAACCTGTGCCTTACAAGTGAGCTTGGGTGAGGATAAACAGGGTTCTGCTATTCTTGGTCTGCTGTGATTGAGACATCCCACATAAAAGGTTTGGGCTGAATGAAATAAGAAAGCCTAGCAACCCTCAGCTAATTCTGGCTGGAACAGAAGTTCTGAAACACAAAGTTGGAAGAGAGAAGAAATTCTAGCACCCTGTCTCTAGTAACCCTAGACTGAGAGTTGGGTGCAAAGTGAAACTTCGTTCTTGCCTGTACCCATCATAAATTGAGTTTAAGCATATTAAGCCATGGGATGTGCTCCAAGGGCACAAACTTTCATAGTTTTTAATAAAATTCAGTAAATTTTCTTGAACATGTATTTATTTGTTGGATGATCACAGAATAATTTATGTAGCTTAATTTCTTTAAACAGTATTCACAGTTAGGTTATGATTGTTTTGCTTGGTAGAGTCTCTGCACAGTTTCTCATTACATCATTCTAGAAGGCTTTCTATAAAACTAATTATATTGAAAAGAGCAATACCATGCCCTTCATATGCAATTTTTTTTTTTGTAAAACATGAGAGGCTGATTCAAATTTTACATGGAAAACCAAATGTTAATAAAAAGAACTAGGACAGTCAAAACCCTTTTGAAAAATAATAGTGTAGTTTGGAATAATTATGCAATTGAATTTCAGGACTACAAATAAGTTCTAGTACTCAAGACAGTGTGTTTTGGGCACAAATATAGCCATGCATCAGAGGAATAGGCAATAGTTTCTAGATGCAGACCTAATATTATACAGTTAATAAATTCACAAGACTATATAATGAATTGTGGTTGTTTTAGTTTGCTAGCTGCTTAAACAAATATCATGTATTGGGTTACCTAAAAAAAAAAAATGTGAATTTTTTGGCTCACAGTTTTGAGACCAGGAGAAATCCAAAACTGAGGCATCAACAAGGTGGTGCATTCTCTCAGAGGACTGCACAATTCTGAAGCTGGATGCTGGCAAACCCTGACCTTGGTTTTTGGTGACATGGCAATGCACAGTCTCCTTTCTTCTCTCTCCATCTGATGTTCACTCTGCCTATAAAGGACCTCAGTAATCCAGGTTAAAGCTCAACCTGATTCAGTGGGGCTACAAATGTAGATCAAGACCAGATCATGTCCAACTGGGATGGACAATTCAGTCCATCACAACTGGAAAGATAGTTTATGGAAGTATTCAGGTAAATGTTTTCAAATATTTTGCTAGAACAAGTTGACATCAATATAGAGAAAATGGATATCAATTGTTATTTTTCATAATACAAAAGCTAAATTTTAATTTAGCGTAATTCTATCTGTAAATCCTGTAATTATTCACTTTTATAATACAATCAAGGAGAAAATTTTGAATATTATTTTGGTTTGTTAATGCTGCTGGAATGCAATATACCAGATATGGATTGGCTTTTACAAAGGGGATTTATTAGGTTACAGAGTTAAGTGCTAAAACCATGAAAATGTCCAAATTAAAGCATCAGCAAGAGGATCTCTTCATTCAAGAAAGCCAATCACATTCGGGGTTTCTCTGTCACATGGTGATATCTGCTGACCCTTCTAAGCTAGGTTGATTTCAAAATGGCTCTCTCACCTCCTGTGAGTCCTTCCTTAACATCTCTCAGGGTGTTCTCTCTCTAAGCCTCTGCTGTCTAAGTTGGCTCTCCAAGCATCTGGCATCTCCCTCTTATAGGACTCCAGTAAGAGGGTTAAGACTCACCTTGAAAAGGTGGTGTCACTTCTCCATGGAAACAACCTAATCAAAACATCCCATCCATAATAAATCTGTTTCCACAAGGTTGGATTAAAAGAGCCTTGCTTTTCTGGGGTACATAACAGTTTCAAACCAGCACAAGTACTGTGATGTAAGCAAATATTTATTTGGCAGGTCAGAAAAAAGAACTAACCATTAAAAAATAATGAGGGCGGGCCGCGGTGGCTCAGCGGGCAAAGTGCTTGCCTGCTATGCCGGAGGACCTCGGTTCGATTCCCGGCCCCACCCCATGTAACAAAAACGGAGAAACAGAATACAATAAAACAAGAAAATGTTTAAAAATGTTTCCCTTTCCTCCTTCCTTCCTTCCTTCTATCCTTCCTTCCTTCTCTCTGTCTTTCCTTTAAAAAAAAAAAAAAAAAAAAATAATAATGAATTAGATTGTATCAAAATGAACAAACTGCTCTTTGAAAGATACTTAAGAAGATATAAAGATTCATTGTATATATGCAATTTATTGGTTCTTTATAGTTGAATTCTCAGTTTCTTCTGCATAATCCTCTATATATTTTGGAAGCAAGCACTTTTTCAATTATATTTATTATCAGTACTTTCTTCCAGTGTGAATGAGAAACTATTCATAACGATATACTGTACTCCCTCAAAATTAAAAGCCTCTGTTCTTAAAAATATACTCTTAAAAATGCTTGTGTCCAGGATATATTAAGACATATTAAGCTTAAGAACAACAGAACCAAATATCAAAATAGGAACTCCAAATTTTTTATACAAATGTTTTTATAATTAATGCCCCAATAGGGAAAAATCCATATTCCCATCAACTGATGAATGAAGTAACAAATTAACATTTGTTTATAATATGAAACAATACTAAGCATTAACAAATGAACTATAGATACACTTAAGTAACATGATGACTCTCAGTAGCATCATGAGCAAAACAATCCTTACATAAAATAGTACTCATGTTCCATTTACAGGAAATAGTCAAAATTATTCTATAGTGAGAGAGCAGATCATTGGTAGCCTGTTCCTAAAGAGGAAAAGGTGATTTTTTTGTGTGGTGCTGAAAATATTCTTGTATCTTCATTTTTGTTACATTTTATTTTATGTAAATTACATTTACAAAGCAAAACAGAGAAAAGTAAAACTTCAAAGAGGTGAGTATTTGGCTTATAAAGTCAGTCAATGTAAAAATGGCAGTTATTAAAGGGCTTATGTTAAGAATTTGTTGGGTTAAGAAATCATGGTAAGAAAGATGAAAGCAAAAAAGCTAAGAATTAAGATTTAGCAGTTGAATTTGGACAAAGGAAAGACATTAAAATCTTATAACAAAATTGGAATTGATTGAAGGAATAATGGGACTTCTGATATGTAACTTACACTTTAGATTTCTCCTTTCTCTTTCTACAAATACACAACCTGTCTGTGAATAGCTGCAGTGGACTGTGAGATGTTTATATCTTTAATAATACCCAAAATCTGGAATAAAAAGGAGCCAATATAGAGCAGTGAGACAGTGACACAGAAGGCAGAATTCTTGCCTGCCATGCAGGAGATCTGGGTTTGATTTCCAGTGTCTGCCCATGCAAAAAACAAAAACAAACAAACAAACAAAAAAGGAGTCAATCTAGAAAATTTACAGAAGAGAATTTCATTTTTTTCTATAATGCAAAACATTACTTTAACTTGACTGTCAATTTTAGTAAGCATATAAAGGAATTGACAAGCACAAATAAATCTTTATTTCAAAATAAGTGTCAAGGCACTCCAAAGTATTATGATGAAATACGTTCTCCTTCTATAAAAATAAAGCAAGGTGATGAGCTTATATTCTAAAGAGAACATTGCACCAGTAGTTTCATTTATAAATTCCAAGCATATAGTTCTTGGTTTTTACTGAGTGCTCCTAGTTTAGATAATTTTCAGAATCCAAAGACCAAGAGAGGAGTTGCTCACTGTAATTTGTAAATCAAATTATAATCTTTAAAAATGAGATGTTCTTTTTTCATTCAAGGTGATAAGCAAGAAAATTCATTATTCTAATCATGGGGAGCAACTTTTAAAATTCAATCATAATCACTATCATGTATAATGACAATCATCTTTACATTTTGAAATTCATTACTCTAAAACTTTTGGTTTTATTGAATCAACTGTCCAAAAAGTGTTAAAAAATATATGATAAAAGACATAAAGGTGTACAACTGCAGAAAAAAATAAAATATGCAATCAAGTAAAAGAACGTAATGTGCATTTGCTCTTGGATTCATATAACAAATGTCATTAAAAAGTATATTATAAAATACATAAGCTTTCAGAATACTTAGCTTCCCTTAAAAGGAAAAACTAACTTCAAGAGGATTCTTTCAGCAATCCCCACAGCTGTCTCTCCAACAATGAATACGTAAATACCATGCTGGCAATATGGCATATGTACAACAGCATTAACATACTGCCTTTTGACAAGCAATATTATTCATTATGTTTTTGCAATTAGTTGTGCTTAAAATGAAGACAGCTGCTAAAGTGCAATCTTTCGCCATTTACATATATTATTAAATTTGCTCCAAAATGGCAATAAAACTGTGAGTGATTTCCAAGGTGGAAGAACTTTTTAAGAAAATGAATATACAAAACAACAACCATTTATTGAGCACTCTCTCTTAGCGAGGCATTTTGCTAAGTATATTATAATAAATTGTCTCTAATCGCCACAACACTACTTCAAGTCAGATATCCTTAGTATTTTAGAAAGGAGAATGCTGAAATGTTAAAAATGAAAATAGTTGTCCCCAAATTAAACAGCTAGCAATTGACAAGACAAGGATGCTTACCTAGGTGAGTCTGACTCTAATGGCTAGGAAATTCCCACCATACCTTGAACCTTGCTGCCTCTTTCTTCATGAATGACCCAAGTGCTTAACACTGGAACATGGAAAAGGAAAAAAAAAAAAGAATCAAGTAAATGATAGATGCTGTACAATTGAAAATAAAGGTGGCAAAAATGATCTATTTATGAGACTGCAAATTTCTAGAATACAATTTTATCTTCTATCTTTCTTCTGGAAAGAAATAAAAATAGATGTAAATTTTTGGTATAAGGAAATGGTCTTGCAGAATAAAAGATTTAACTTCATGGTAAAAGCATATTATACAGGTAGAATGGACTGAAACTGATTATATTTAAGTTATTAAAATTGACTCAAAGGTAAAGAGAATTTATAACATGGAAATTAAAGGTAGGATTAGAATCTTGGAATTAATATAGCATACTTTGAAGATCAGAACTATGCTGTAGCTTAAAGCCTTTACATTTGGCTGCTCTAACCAATTACTTATAACCCACTTAGCATAATTGACAGACATTTGAAAAACAGCCCATATTATTCATAATAAAATAAAATATATTTAAAAATGTTTCAGAGACAACCAAAAACATCCCAAATATTGATTTCTAAAACTTTCACTAAGCTTAAATTGTGATTTAAATGCCTATCAGTTACACTTTCAAAGTCATATCATTCTGTTAATAGTCCGATCCTTTCTCTAACTCAGCAGAAACAATTCCTGGGTTTTGTCTATGAATTATGAAAAAAGTCTAGGTACCTAAGATCTGTTATTATTTTCTGTGAATCTTAGTATTCTGGAATAGGAAGATTCTAGTTATTATTTCAGCTACACTTGCATATTTGTGCTATACTACATTTAAACTATCACTGAAATGTGAGACTTACATCAGAAAACTGCTCAGATGTAAGAGCTAAATTTATATTTTAAAATGAAAATATTTATAATTTCCACTGTCATGACAACACAGATAATTTAAAAATTGTCATAAATATTAATGACTTCTTGAATATATATAAGTAATAATAGCACAAGAATTTGAACAGTTTTTTTTTTAGCTTTTCAGAGTCTTTCTCATCATAATTTTAGTCTTGAATATACTAATTCATAAATTCATTTACTGAACAATTATGGCTTTTAGCGTCTTCTTTAATAATGTTGAAAAAATGGTAGAACTTCATCAACACTTACTCATGAGCTATTACCTTGTTGGGTAATGCAATTAGTGAAGGTATTCTTTTTTAAAATGATCCAAGGATCACTTCAATGAAATATATGAAAAAAGAGAAACCATCTGTTTTAGAATGATTTGAATGAACTAAGCAATATACAAAATTAAGTGGTTCAAGTTGCCTGACTAAGCCAACTTAAATCTAATTTGTTAAGTACATTTAAGCTGTTTCCAAGTCCTAATATAGTTTAGAGTCTCAGACTATTATCAAAATATATACTCACACTAATATATTCTGTTCATCTATATTTGTGCCACAATCCACAGGACTCAGTGTGTAAGGATAATTGTCTCCATGATATTTTCCAGCTGTGCTCTTTGGTCAAGTTTCAGCTTTTTGATAAAAATTAAAGTAATATTAAATTCAGTTCAATGAACATTAGGTGAGGAATTACCTAAAGTCAGACACAGTAAGCTTTGAGAAAAATAAGAAAAAAACCTGCACAGTGGAACACAATCCTTTAAATTAATTGAATGATGTGGAGATGACTAAGAAAAATAATCAGAAGACAATGGAAAATGATTGTTAGTTTCTGAAAGACTGAATTAAAGAGAATAAGAAGTGCTTCTCCAGCCAATATCCTCGCCACCCACATGATACCTACCCTCTGAAGTCCAGATTATGTTTGAAATCCATCTTATCCTTGGCATCCCAAAACCACTGTCGCCTACCATCATTTCCAAGATAGACATCTCCAATAACCTCCTGTCTTTTATACCTACAATTCAGTCTTCTCCCTCTCCAACACTTTGTTTTTCAGTTTGCAGGAAGATTGCACTTCAATATAGTTCGTTGAAGTGATCTTTACAAAAAAGGCAAATCTGATCATATCATCTACCCTTCTTAAATCCCTCCAATGGCTTCCCTTTGTTCATATACTTATTGTGATCTTTCCTTTTCATCTGGGTTAAAATACACCATGACATTGAGATACTGTCTCAGCTTTTCATGGTGGCTTTTCCTGTCCTCCCTGCCTGGGTTAACTTTCTCTAAAATTGGTTTCCATTGATGAATGTTTGGTTTTGATTAGTATTAGTCTCTACCAGTAGACTATAGTCCCAACAGCAAGGACCATTTTTAGGCCCAACTCTGTACAACCAATGGGACTCAACATGGTGTCTACCCTTATTGAGCTTATTGTGTGGAGGAAGAGCTACTAGATAAATGATTTTAAGATATTTAGCTCTCACGAAATATTATAAAATATATGAAAATATGAATAGACATGAAATATTCCAAAACTGAAACATGGTCTGATTTATATTAAGATACTATGCTGAAAACAAGAAATCAAAAAATAAAAGTAAAGAAAAACAAAATAGATAAAAGCCATCTGCTTAAGAATATGGATGGGAGAAGCTGTGCTAAGTCCTACCAAAAGCACCTTACCTTTATAGAAGCCAAAATATGAGTAAGTAAACTAATTACTTGTTGGCAGACTTCAATAAAAGGCCAAAGTTTGTATAAGATACTACTTATCTGAGACAAATATGAAAGAAGAAGCTGCCTCAGGAATCACAGTGATGACAAAGACATGATTATATGGAAGCAGGAGCAAAAATAACCAGGGGAGAATATGCCAACATACGCTTCAACATTGAATGTATCAAATCATTGCTTAGTTATATAAGGGCTAAGAGTTTTTTGCTTGACCTTAATGAAATTTTGTAAATCTCATTCTTAAGTGTATAAATGATTGGCAATAACCAGAGTTAATGGGGTGAAGGCACTGAGTACTTCCATTAGAAAGAGCTAAGAGAGGAAGAGTGGGTCTTAAATTGCATATGCACATAAAACTGTGGAAAAATGAGTTATTCATACCTTAAAATCAGTGCTTCAAGTCAATGACCTTAGACAATAAAAGCTAAAATTTGACTTAAGAAAATGAAATTTCACTTCGATGATATCAATTTTTCAACAATAAGGTTTCTAATACCCATAAAATACCATTCAACGTTTCTCTTCTCAATCATAATTAGTCACTATTGATGGTCTCTATCCTATCCAAGGTCATACTCTTTACCCAGGGGGCTTACAAAGTCTATAAAATTTAGTTAAATTTTTTAGGGGGGGGTAGATTTTAGTGATTTCATTTCTCACCAATCCTGGCAAAGAGGGTCCAGGAGAGAAATATGATCTACTACTGACAGCCTATGAAGCACCCATTTCCTGTCCCTTTTCTTAGCATAATTCTGATTTGTTTTTAGGAATCCATTTCTCCCCCTCATAATCATGTACCTCGGGGGAATTTTTCCTTCACCCAGATCCTCAAGTTTGGGTCAGACTAACTGTGCCTATGATTCAGGTATTGAGGGATGCTTGCTTCTCACCGATACATTTTGAAAGGAAGTATGATGTAATATGTGCCTAAGGAAAACTGTCTTATGAACTATTTTCATAAGAAAAAGCTGTTTGAGGACATTGAAAACGTAAATACTGAAGAGAAAATATGGTAACTATGGCAAAAGGTAGATTTTCCAGAAGGTGGCAAACAATTTACATTGAGTCCACAGGAAATGAGATATAAAGACAGCTTGCAGTTCTCTCCATATGATACGAGAGTAAAAAATCCTATTAAATAAAACTGGGTAGATTATCAGAGGAGAGTTGGAAATGCAGAACTAGAATTTAGGAGATAATTTAAGGATGATGATTATTGTTAGATGATCTGGTGCACTTGAGGTGACTATCAGGACTATGGGAGTGTAGGACATTGACTGAAAATGTAGCAATAAAAAATGTCTTAGGAAATAACCATACACAGAATTAGATCAGAAGAAGAGAAGCAGGGAGAGTCTGATAAATTAGTCAGCTGAGAATGACCGGGGCACAGTTTTAACAATTAAAGGGAGCAGAATGCGAGAGAGAATAGTTTCATTTGGACATTTATTCACGCATTATTTTAACAAACATTATATCTGTGATCTGTTATATGTGGCCCAGAGTTGTAAGAAAAATGTAAATGTATCTTATGTTAAGACTTATCAGCTTCCTCCATAGTCTGGGAAACCAGATAAAAATTGCTCATTTACTAATTGGAGAGAATCATAAATTTATGCACAGAGGCACATTTGGAATGAAGAAGACACAGACAAAACACAAAGATACAGACAGAGCTGAAAATGCTGAAATTTCAATGTTATATTGTATAAAGTAATAAAATATTGAAAATTGATGGAAAAAATTAGGTGAGTACAATGTTGCTGGAAAATAACGACATAATGCTTCATGCTCTCCAGGGAACTAATTATGAATTATTCTGAATAGCACACCTCAAATATTGACAGGCTGTTTATATTTGATTCTTATTTAAAGAAACTCCTCTCACCCCTCTTAAAGGGTTTATCAAACACATCTTTCTATACTAATGTGCATACTGTGAAGCCACACATTGGGAAGCAAACATAAATAAAATATGGGAAAAGAGAACTTTTCTTTAACTCTCAAGGAGAAAAAAATATCTTTCATTTAGCTCTCTAAGTTTCCTGCTTTATTTCTTTATTATTCCTTTGTTGCACATAAAGATCAATCACACATTTTAAAACTCACAGAACAGTAACTATAGTTTCAACTTTTATCAAAAATTGTAATTTTGGGAACCCCCTTATGAAAACAATTTTACTCTTCCTTTTCATTGATGAATGCATTTAATTCAATTTCCATCTAGAAAGTCCTAAATATTTGTAGTTTCT
This sequence comes from Tamandua tetradactyla, assembly GCF_023851605.1. Taxonomy (NCBI): domain Eukaryota; kingdom Metazoa; phylum Chordata; class Mammalia; order Pilosa; family Myrmecophagidae; genus Tamandua; species Tamandua tetradactyla. The sequence goes on from NC_135330.1 coordinate 151,531,027, forward strand.
GTGGTTCACAAAAGAAAAATTGGTCATGGACACTTTTCTAATTGTATCTGGCTCATTTTAGTAATAATCTCATGTCTGGGAGTATTTAACAAAAAAGAAATAACCTAATAATTAATACATTCTAAAAGTGGATATATATATATTGTTATCATTGACATGTTGTTTATATTGTTGTTATTGCTATTATTATAAAAATACAGATGGGATATTATATAACTTGATTTTGTAAGGGATTACATGGCAACAAATAGAAATATTAACGATAAAAATATTTTGCAAGAGTATATTTCAGCCTCAGAAGAATTTTTATTTCTATCATCTGTGCTATGGAATTCTTAGGTATGTCATTTAATTTAATTCTCATACAAGACAACAAATAATTATTTCTATCTTTATTTTATATATGCTAGAGTTGGAACACTGATCTGACACCCTGCAAAGAAGTGCTGTTAAAATTTCCACCACTCCAATATTTAGAGAAAACTTAATGGAGAAATCTCTCTCATATATTTATAATTCATCATAGGGTTCATACCTATAATGTATTATGCATTATTTGATTGGTTTGGAAGTGTTCCAATTGTTTCCTTGGTTGCAATTTAACCGAGCACACCAGTTTGACTAGAATTTTTAGCAACTAAATTTTGGCTTTCTATATTCTTTATATCCTGCTAATTTCCTTGTATTTCACTTATTTCTGGGTTTTAATTACTTAATTACTCATAAGAATTTGCATCACTTCAAAACATCCTTTTTTCTCTTTGGACATATTGTTTGCAGAGTTTGTTGTAAAGAGGTTAACTTGTTCTCTTAAACATCACAAAAATATGACAAACATTGTTAAAGAAAAATACAATAATATTTAAGAGCTTTAAACTAACAAGGATTTCCTAGGAGGAGAACTAAAATAATGAGAAGAATTCTCAATGTATAGATTACTAAGAATAGACAATAAAAAAATATATTTATGGCTCTTTCATGAGGGAAAAAGTTCATTACACTCATATATTCCCGGTGTAATAGCTTAGTTTTCAGATGATTGAAAAATTTTCACCAAATCGTTTGATTTCTGAAGAAAGGCAAAATTCAAAGCTGTGCATGAAAGAATTAAACCATTTCAAATTGCAAGGCTCTTTGCTCTTCATTGCAAATGTCTTTTCAGGGTGGTTTTATCGTGGTGACATTTGACTAAAATGGGACCATTGGGATCTAAATATACTATTAAATAGGAACAAAATCTTTTCTTTTAATGTTAGCAAATTTTCCAGCCTTTTCTTATCATTTTATACTGAAAGCTAAAAGCTATATCTTCTTGACTTTTTTGCCAAGAGAACTCTATTTTAAGTATTTAATTTACTGAATGTGTATTAATCTTCCAATGTAAAAACAGAGTTAGAGTCATTGAAACCAAACGGCAAAAGGTTTTTGGGAGATCACCAAACTTATCTTCCTATTTCAAATAAGTTGTCCTCTTCACCTACTTGGGCACATAATTATCTACATTCCTTTGAAGAAAACACCTATAGCAAAGAATATTGCAGAAGCATAAAAATTTGAGATAAATTTCTGCAATTCTTCATTTTAAGACACTTTAAATCATTGACTTCTGAGATATTTTCAACAAGATTCATAGTAAAAAAAAATTGCAACCCAATTCTCTCTCTGTTATCTTACACACAAATGAGCACAATGCACACACTCTCTAACCCTTTCTAATAGGTGTTCTGATATATTTTTTCTTTCCTTCCCTTTCCTTCCCTTTCCTCCCCTTCCCTTCTGTTCCCTTCCCTTCTTAAAATGATAGCATAACAATACAGTGTGAAAATTGCCTCTTTTATCCAAGGTTAGTAATTTGGTAAGTTATTGAGACATATTATTTACATTTCAAATTGTGAAAATTATAGCTCTATGTCAGTCTCAATCTTTACACCTAGCATATAATTACTCTTAATGAGAACTGTGCATATATTAAATGCAAGACATCCAGAAACAAAGGAACTTCCCTTTATTCATTATCTCTGCACTAGGCAGTACTTGGCACTTTTTCAGGTTAGTTTAAGCACATTGTACAAGGTGGATACTGAGTGTATATTATAAACTCAAATTACTTTTACAATATAAAGATTTTAATAAATCTGTATCTTCACTCTTGGTTAAATCTGAATCTGACTACTATTCTAGAATTAGGAAAAGAAGCAATTTTAAGATTAGCCCATATTTTATATTCCATATTTCTGCTTGAACTACACATTTTGCTAAAATCAACAGAGTTAAAAGAGAGGCATAAAAAAACAAAAATGCAAAAGTTTTACTGAACATCTATCATTTGATAGCAGAAAATGGCACCACATTGTGTTGTTACAAGCATTATATTACTTTGGAAATGATACCATGGTAAAATAATAATTCAACCACTTAATGAAGAATATTTATATATTAAGCAGTGATGCTATTTTTCATACTTCTTTCTTTATCTTCCCTCATATTTAATATAGAAAAATGACCTCTTTTACCAATATTGCTAAATATTACATTTTTTAGGGTAGAGGCTGTTTGCTCAATTAGAAAGCTTCATCCTATATTTTCTTGCAGAATGATAATATTAGAAGACTAATATAATGCATGTGAATTGGCTTACAAATAAGTAAATTTAGCTGCAACTGCTCTTTCCATTTTAAATAAGTTTACAAAAGAAAAAATAGTCAGTATGGGAAAAATTAAAGCATGAATTATTTTGCCATGTTCTCTGAAATGAAATTTGAAATGAAATGAAAATTGGACCATTGATACAATTTATTCAATCTAAGCAATAGTTGTCATTGTTCAGGGATTATGATTTAGCTAGCAAATTCATCAAAACTATCTTTTGGCAATGTCCACCTTCCTTTGAATATACACTGTGATGGTCAGGTTCATGTGTTGGCTGCTGTTATGACACTAAGGAATGTTAAAGTAAAACGAGAGAGAGACTGGGATCAGGGGGTCTGAAAGCTTCAGCAGTAAAGACAACAGACAACTTTATTCTTAACTAGTTCCTGCTTATATACTGCAAGGTTTACGTGACTAAAAGCATGCATACATTTCGTGATAAAACAGAGTGCCTACTTTTCAGTATATTACTCCCTACATACAAGAGATAGCTAACAAGAACTTGGAGTTTAAGGAAAAAACAAACATCCTCTTCCCCTCAGACTGTCCTCCAAGTAAGCAGATAACAGTCTCCACAGTTTACTGTTGACGCCACTTTGAAGCCAGTCACTCCCAATAAATTCCGCAAGTTTTCTATTAACCCTTGGCTCCTACATTCATGTGTTAACTTGGCCAGGTGATAGTGCCCAATTGTCTGGTCAAGCAAGCACTGGCCTATCTGTTGCAGTGAGGACATTACATGGGCTTAAATCATAAGCATGTTGGTTGCATCTATGGCTGATTACATCTGCAATCAGCTAAGGACAGTGTCTTCTGCAATGAGTAATACTTAATCTAATCCCCCAAAGCCTTTTAAGTAGAATTCAGAAGAGAGAATCTCTCTTTCTCCTTCAGCCAGCCAGCCTCTCCTGGGAGTTCATTGAGGAACTTCTTTGGAGCTGCCAGTTCGCAACCTGTCCTATGGATTTCAGACTCTTACTTCCACGTAGTTGCATGAGACACTTTTATACATATCATATTTACAAGTATCTCCTGTTGTTTTGTTTCTCTAGGGAAAACTAATCTAGTTTAATTTGTAAACGCTGCTGGAATTCAGTATACCAGAAACAGAATGGTTTTTAAAAAGGATAATTTATTAAGGTGCAAGTTTATAGTTCTAAGGCCATGAAAATGTCCAAATTAAGGTATCCAGGGAAAGATACCTTGATTTAAGAAAGGCTAATGGGTCCAGAACACCTCTGTCAGCTGGGAAGGCAATTGGTGATGTCTGCTAGCACTCTCTTTTCGTTTCATAAGGCTTCCCCAGGGGTGTTTTCCTTCTGCATCTCCAAAAATCTCTAGCAGTGTGGGCTCTGTTGTCTCTAAAGCTTTTTCTAAAATGGTTCTCTCTCAAAGGGCTCCAGTAGGCAATCCCACCTTGAAAGGGTGGAGACACATCTCCATGGAAACCATCGAATCAAAAGTTATCACCCACAATTGGGTGAGTTACACCTCCATGGAAATGATGTAATCCCACCAAGTAACATTGAATGAGGATTAAAGAACTTGGCTTTTCTGGGGTACACACTAGATTCAAACCAGCATATGCACTTTCCTGAAAGAGTGGGAAAGTACAAAGCAAAAAGTGCTTCTAACTTCACGTAACCAGAAAATTAATTTGCTGGCTGCACAGTTAAGTTCAAGTTTTCCTATTAAGGTGATCTAAAGCACTACAATAATAATTTTCTCATGGATAATGACTCCAAAGAGAACATGACATAATTTGAATGTTTAACATTTTTAAAGGCATAATATCTTTTCATGTTGGAATGCCTTTCTCTGTGGATATTATATCCTACTTTCTATGGAAAATAGCAATAAGATTTGTCACATATATAAATATAATAGATCATTTTGTTCTCATATCAATTACATTATCAGAGATAAATAAATTAAACTGGGCTATTTTAGAAAGCAAATTAAACTTTAATTAAAAACAGAGCTAAAATCTACTTTTAAAAAATGTTACATGCCTCAGACAGCACCAAGAGTAACTGATATGCCCCACTGCCCTGGAGAGGTGGACCCAGGGATGGCACTACATTTTATTTAGTATTTCTTTAGGCTTCTATCGCACGCATGTTGATGGGCTGCAGAAGGGAGGTTGGGAAGAAAATTCAGCAGCCCAGAATCTGAGCCCTTTCACAAAAGAAATGTACTGGTTTGCCCTCCATCCCTGTGCTCACTCACTCTCCCTATTTGCCAGCTATTATGGGTTGAATCCCCCACTAGGACATGTTCCCATCCTAATTTCCAGTCCTGTGGATGTGAACTCACTTGTAAATAGAAACTCCATCAATTCTATTAAGATGAGACCAAGCTGAATCAAGGTAGAACATAATCCAAAAAACTGGATACCTATAAGCAGAGGCAATTTGGACAAAACAGTAGGAGTTAGGAGGAGGGAGACAGCTTGCCATGTTATGGTTTGCAGGCCAGCCAGCACACCTAAATTCCACAGAAAATGCATAGCCCTGCTAATACCTTGATTTTGGACTTCTAGCCTCCAAAACTGTGAAATAATAAATTCTTTTTGTTTAATTCAACCTGTCTTTGTTATTTGCTGTAGCAGTCATGGCAAACCAAGATAACAGTTCTGTTTCCAGTTTCTGTTGATAGTGGGAGTCCCCCTCCTCCGGGGTCTCAAGCTTATCTCCATGGCTGACATGGAGAGTTACTCAATGGGATTTTCTCTAGCTACCCACACACATGTCCTCTGTTGATAAGGGCACTTTGTCATTCCCAGAAGATCTTTGGGATGCCTCTCCAGCTACTTTGCTGAGCTGAGGCATAGTATTGACTATGCCATGAGTTGTGTGAACAGAATTGTTACCACTGACTTTCAATAAGAAAGCTAGAGAGATTGAGGCTTCTGCCCTCCTAGTAAACTGCCAGGCCCATCAGTTCCTGACCTTTTGTGCCTGCACTCTGGCAAGTTCTTTGGGCTGCCTGACCTATCTCTGCAACACCTGAATGCATAGGGTCTCTTTAGATGGAGAGAGCTGCCTGTGATCCTTTTCCTTTGAATCTCCACCGCAACTTTCTCTTCTAAAGCTGCTTTATTTAAGGTAGGCTTTGACCTATCTATGTGAGGAGAGGAAGGAACAACAACAACAAAAAACTGTAAGTGCATATTTTTAAAACAAAAACAAAATTATCATCATTAGTTTCAAAAAAGTATTACTACTTCATGTGTGTGTGTGTGTGTGTGTGTGAAAAGAAAAGCTCAGTTATAAAGTGTATAAAGATTTCTTGGTGCAATTAACTTTTTAAATTACCCTACAGCTTTCCCCTGTTATTATTTTCCTCTATCTGCAATTCCATTCACAAAGCCTCCCTTTTGTTTATGCCCTTTTCCTCTTAATGTGTATTTCAAGCCCTACTATTTTTTTTCCATAATACTGCAGCCTACACTGATCTCCCTCTTTCTAGTCTCCTATGGTCCATGATGATTACATTTTTTGTTACTATCTTTCATTAAAAATTATCATTACCTAACTTAACCGAGATTTATCAAAAAATCAATCTGAAACAGATAATGAATTTTTACCTATGTATTTTTTTTTAATTTGTGTGATTTCTCCTCTTTTCTCCCACAGCTTTCCTTACTATTATTTCAAAATTTAAGGCTTACTCTCATGGGCCTTTAATCAGAAAATTTCCTCCAATGCTAGTATTAGCCAACATTAGAGCAACTGGTGTTTCATGAACTTTGGCATCAAAAGAAAATAGTAATGTACCCTGAATGACAACTTTATTCATCTTCAGGCAGGAAGTTTCTCATTTTATTGTTCTCTCTTTGGATTGTGGCTATGAAACCTTAGTATATATCTTAAATTTTTCAAATCTTTAGAATAACACATTAAACAATTCAATTCAAATTATGTGTCATTCTAATTGGAACAGGAGAGCAATTAAATTTCTGAGGTAAAATGTCAAGTACTTTTTTTTAATTCATCAAAGGGAATTTGACAAAAGAAATCTATAGCGTCATATAAATTACAATTGCTTTTATTAATTTGTCTCTGTTTCAATTAGCTTATGAACTACTTTAACTATGGCTAAGGATAAAATCTAAAAAAATTCGAGAAGCAGCAATTGTATTTTTCCACTTACATAATATCTGTTCTTGCAAGTCAAGATTTAGTTCAATTTCCAATTTAAATTAATAGATTTCCCCCATTATGTAAGAGAGAATAAGTATAAAATTTTCAAGTTTGTATCTGTTTCTCATTTTAGGAACATTTTCCCCAAAATTTATGTTAGTGAAAACAATGTTCATAAATGATATAAAATTATAGTATATAAAACAACATTACAGGTTTAATGGCACAGAAATAAATACAAAGAAGAAATTCCAAAAATAGGATTTATATTGTTTTCTTAAACATATATATAATTGGATACATGGTCCTCTGCAAATTATAATTCAAAGAGATTTTCAGAAAACAATAGCTCTTTCCAACTCTCTTTCCTTCTTTCCATTTTTCTTCCTACAATGTAATATTTAAAAGATTGAATTCCTGATTTTTTTTTGACAAATTAGAGGAATACTCAGGAGTTAATCAAACAATATTTTCAAAAATAAAATGTGAAATAAAGAAACAAGAAATGTAATAGAAAAGGACCAGGCAATTTCTTGACACATTTTATAATCTAAAGAGATGTTTTAACTTTAAATATACATGTGAGCCTACAGAGCACATGGCTTCATTATACTGGTAGCCAGATAGGTGCAGCTATGGATGGCATGATTATAGAGCAACAGCGTATACAATGTATGGAGAAACTAAAGTCAAAACATACATCAATTTTATATTAAATGCCCTTTCACATTTATAATGAAACCACCCACGTTGCTAACTTTATATGTTATTATAGGAAATATGCTGCCATAGCTAATAATATGACACTTTGTTGTAATTATAAATACAGTAGCTGTAGTTCAGTAAATAGTTAAACATTCTGAGATATATTTAATCCATTCATTTCAAGAAAATATGGAAAATCTTTCATTAATGCATACAATGAATATATATTGAGCACCATCTTTGACAAGTCACTACATGATCTGCAAGAACCCTCACTCTCAGTAGAATGCATAAATATTTAACAATATATCAAATATCTTATGTATTTAATACAATTATAGTGTGAGTTTTAAAAAAGAAGTTCAGGACAATAAGACAGTGACTCTGATAGATATCTGAATTGTCCTAGATGTCAATGAAGTGTTCTCTGAAGAGTTCTTTTACTTGAAAGCTGAATTATACATAATTTAACTTAAATATGATAGTGATGAATTGGGGAAGGGAAGATGGGGTATCTAAAGCAATCCTGAGAAGAAAGGCAAGGAACAAAACCTGGGTCAGGTGCTTCATTCATTGCAGGAATTCAAAGAAGTTCAAGATGGTGGTTAAGTGTGTAGAGTGAGTTCTTACACAGTGCATGGGAGCACAGGTTCAGATACTTTTGCAACTTTCAGCAAATGACCATTATATTACCGACACAATAAAAAAAAGGGTCCAAAAGAGAAGGGAAAGAGATACAATCATGACCAATCTCCTGGGGAAATCAAGCTGTTAGGCTCAAGATTAGTGGATACCCCACTTGGGGTTGGAGGGAAGAAACCCTTTACTGTCTGAAGGTGGTGAATTTATACAATTTAGGGGCTTATCACTAGACCTAATATCTCCCCCAGGCTATGGAATGGAAACACACAGAAACATTTGTACACAATGGAAAAAGAGGTAGTGGTAGGCCAGGGTGGGAGATGACTGAGAGGTGTGTCCAGTGACTTCCCTAGCAGAATGTCGATAACTTACTTATGCATTGATGTTGAAATAGACAAGAGTGATAGAAAGTGGCCAATTCAAGAGTATTACAAGCCAAATTGGTAATTTTTCCTATTGTTCTAAGAGCAATGGGGAGAAAAATCTCAAAAGGTTTCATGTTAGTAAGAGTTCTTACTGTTGCAATCGACTTAAACACATCTCAGACTAGATTAAGGAGAAAGGAGAAAGGGCAACTTATTGACCCACATTACTAAAAAATCTATAACTCAGATATAATTTGATACAGGGACTGAATGTCTCTTTTCTCTATTTTGTTTTCTTTCACAAGGTAAGGATGTCCACAAATAAGTCAATATTTTTATCACCCTACAGATAAAAATCCCAAATAAAAACTGAAGTACTTCTATATAGATAGAATATAGGAAAGTGTCCAGGGAGAATACTGTGACATCTGAGGGCACAAATCCACTCCAAAACAATACTTCCAAGTGGTATGCCCATCTAATTTATTACAGGGACTGGGGTTCACAAGATTATTTGTGTTTAGGATGGCCACATTTAGGAAAAAAAATAAGAGTAAATTTGAAATTTAGGTAAATAATACATTAAAAAATGTAAGTATGATCATGAAAAAATCATTAAAATACCTGTTGTTTACCTGAAATTCAAATGTAATTGGGTGTCCTGTATATTATCTGGTGACACTACTTGATTGGCATTGGAGGCAAAACTGTCAAAACCCATGTTAACAGGCTGTAAGAAAGTGGAGGGGGAAATCCAAAATGGAAATATACTAAGCTTTAATACCAAGAGGTACTTTAAATATTTCTTATTAAATAACAGAATGAGATGTTTAGAGTTGAAATTTAAAAAAAATAATAATAATAAGCAACCTGGCTGCAATGTTACAGAGAAACTGTAGAAATTCAGAGATTACTTAGGATTTCAGTGGGGCATCTATTGCAGCAAACAAGATGAGATGTAGGTGGCAGTGGCTTCCATTAGAGTGATGGCACAGGCATGAGGAGAAATAGACCAGACAATCAGGGCAATAGAATCAATAGGGATTTATGATTGTTAGTTGATAAATAAAACAAATAAATTTAGAAAGATTGCAATGAAACGGCTTAAATTTACGAATATTTAGTAAGTATACTAAATGTAACGTCAATATACAAAGTCAACTCTATTTTTATAAAACACTACAAACAATTCAAAAATGAAATAAAATAGAACATTTAAAGAATATATAACTAAACTATACATAATTAAATATAACTAAAAGTCAATCTAATAAAAACTAGGTGAGATCACTACCCAGATGTGTCTGTGTGCATAAAGTGTTTGCTAGTAATTTTAAAAGATCTAAATAAATTCAGGCATATACTCTATGTGTTGATAAAAAGCCTCAATAGTTTGATATTTCTCTTCAAGTTTGTATGTAAATATATGGCAACCCTAATCAAAATCCTAGCAGACTTTTTTGGTGAAAATTTATAAGCTGATTCTAAATTGAATATGGAAATACAAAGAGCCAAATATAGCCAAGATAATCTTAAAAAGAATATAATGGTTGAACACACCCTGCTCAATTTTAGCTAAAGTAGTTCAGAAAATTGGTATGGACACAATGATAAATGAATAGGCCAACGAAACAGAATAGAGACCTGAAGTAGAACCAAATACCTACGGCTGCATAATTTAAAACATCTTGTGGAAGCCAAGTGCAGCTTGCTGCTTTTCCTTGGGACTCATAAATAAAATCTGTGCTCTGGACCAGATGTGTTGCCTTGACTTCTAGAACAGGGTAAAAAACGTGGGTGGACTCCCTTCTCGGGTCTCCTTGACATCTCACAGCAAACAGTCGTCTGTCTGCACATTCCTTCCTCTTTATCCCTCAGCATGTGTAAATATTCCCAGACTAATTCTGACAGTTTTATGGTACCTTGCCTTCCCTGCTGTTATATCTCTTCCTGTCAAGGAAAGTGTGATACCTTTCCATTTGTGGCACAGGATTGGTGCACATATGATATCTTATAATGTTGGCCAGTGGATAAGGACTCAGTACCTATAGGGACTGATCCCACTAATGAAGGAGACCCTGCTCTCTATTCTCCATGTGAGTCTACACTCCCTCTAGCACCTATGTGAGTCATGTTTTACCAGTGACCTGACACCTGGAAACCATGCAGTACGGTGAGACCTTAGAACTGCCATCTCTGGTAGAAGGTTCTTGTTACCCTCTATGTAGTAAGATACCTCCTGGGAGGTGGTACTAGGTGTCTCTTTCTGGCCAATAGCTTGGCACAGTGATCAGGATGCTAGGAGAGGTTTTGCAAAGTAGCAGCTTGAAGTATTCCTCTCAACAGAGGAGCCCCATTCAAAAATAGTTTGATAAAGGATCAGGTATCCATATGGAAAACACAAAAACATTGACCTTTGTCTTACAACAATGTCAAAGTCAATCAGCTGGACTGGACTGTAGATTTATATATAGAAGAAAAAGGAAATGAAATGTGTGAATGAGGATATAATAAAATACATTCATGCTAAGAAAGATTTTTAAGTAGAACACAAAAATTATTAAGCATAAGGAAATGATTTTTAATGACATTAAAATTAAGAAATTTTCTTTATCAAAAGAAGGCATGAGCAAAATTTAAAAAAAAGGTTATAGTGTGAGAGAATACATTAGAAACACACATAACCAACAACAGGTTTATGTCTAATATGCCATTTAAAATAGTTCCAGTATACAATAATTCTTAAGTAAAAGACAATTAACAGAAAAATGGAAAAGAGACTATATGCAGTAAAACCACAACTCCATACAAGATGGTATCTTGATGGCCAATAAAAAGATTTAAAGGTGACCATTTTTATTTGTTATTAGTGAAAGAAAATTAGGACATACTGAGATACCCACCAGAGTAGATAAAACTGAAGATTATCAGTCCTAAATTTTGGCAAGGATTGGAGAAACTAGAATTCTCAAACATTATTGATAGAGCAAAATTTCTATAGAAACTTACCACTGTTTACTATATTTCTAATGACTCACCAATTTCAAACTTATCTACACCCTATAGAAATCCTTATAAGATTACAAGAAAAAATGTATGCAAGTATATTTATAGAAGTTTTATTCATAATAGTCCAAAACTTGGAACAACTAGAAATTTTAACATAAGAAAATTAAGACTAATTTTGTACATTTATACAATGCAACACTGCACAGCAGTGAAAAAGAAGAAAGTGGTCCTACATGAAACAACAGAAAAGCTCAATTTGATAAAATGTATCTAATTGTAACTTATGTATTTATATGTGTTATGATTTATTTCAATTTATCAAGGTTAAAAGGAGATCAAGTGGGGAGTGCAAGGGTAGTTCAGTAGTAGAATTCTCACTTGCCATGTGGGAGAACGAGGTTTGATTCCTAGTCCATGCACTTCCCAAAACAGTAAACAAACAAACAAAAATTCAACAAATGGTGCTGCAATAACAGGATACTCACAAAGGAAAATAATGAAATGTGACCCCGCCATACAGTATGAAAAAAAAAAAAAAACAGAGATCAAGTGATGGACTATTTTAATGAAGAAGATTGAAGTTTTATTTCATGCCTCCAGTATATAAGGCATTTTCTAGATTTTGAGATTTTAAAGATATAACACACAGAAAGAGAGAGAGGAAAATGATGTAAGAATAATAAAATATATGGAGGTGATGAGATGGCAAATCAAAGAGCAAGGTATTAAAGTGGATCGAGATTTTAGTTATGCTATCCAAAATTTGAAAGAATTACAATGACATTTATCTCCTATATGAATTAGCAGATAAGGTTTGAAATAATGGCCAACATTCCCAAATATAATGAAATACATAAGACAGATTTGAGATATACAATGACTACAAAAAGGACAAATTCTAAAAAAATTTTAACTAGTCACCACGTAGTCAAACTGCAGAAAACCAATGAAAAAGAGAAAATCTTCAAAACAAACAGAAAAACAAGAGTAAACAATGGTGTGCTAACTCAGAGGAATAACATTCCATTGGCTATAACTTATATTCAATAACCATACAATATGCAACTAGGCTAATGAAACTTTAGGACATTATGTTATGTGAAATAAGCCATAAACAAAAGGACAGATAATGCACGGCCTCACTGATGTAAACTGAGTATAATAAACAATCTCCGAGAATTGAATTCAAGTGATAGGTGATCAGAAGATAAAAAGAGGGCAGAGATTGGGCAAACAAAGATTAAGGTGTACAGAATATTCCAATAAGGCTCATTGTAAAGGTTCCCAAATTGTAAGCTCTTACAGCAATTACATCTAATTCTGAGATTTAACTGTTATTTCTAAATTTTGAAATGCTCTTCATGTATACCCTGATAGTTCCCTGGAACACGGGGTATCTATGTCACACCTGAGACTCAAAGTCCTCCAGGTCCAAAAGTCAGCATTACTTCACACAGCAACTGTTAAAGAGGTTGAAAAAGAGATCAAACTCCATTAGAGATCTGAATGAAATGGATCTGGTTATGACCGAGGTAAATCAGGGTAAAGGATGATATTGTCTGTATTTTAAAACTTTGACTTCTGTGTGAGACCAAAGAAAGAGATGTTTATTTAGCCCAAAGTTTAAATTTTCTGTAGGGCACTATCTAATGGATCTTCTCTGGTTAGCTTAATTAAACAACCTAATTACATGAACCTAGAGTAGAGAATGAGATATTATTCTGCACTGGTTAATGTAATACTTGGATACATTCCACAGTATTGTGGGAAGAAAATAAAAAATGTATCTGCAAAATCCTTCAGGGAGTGGGGAAAAATGTGAAACAATAATTTTTCGACCTCGGGAATTCCTGATACTCTCTCAAGCATGAGGGACTCCCAATTTAATAAGCCAAGCCTTCAATCTTGAGGCTTGCCCTTATGAAACTGATTTCTACAAGGGAGAAGATAAGCCTGCTTGTAATTATATTTGAGTCGCCCCCAGAGAGACTCTCTTGTTCTCAGATGTGGCCTCCTTCTTTAAGCCAACTCTACAAATAATCTGAAGACACACCCACTGTATGAGACACGACTCCCTGAGGTATAAATCTCCCTGGCAATGTGGCACATGACTCCCAGTGATGAGTCTGGCTCTGGAATTGTGGGATTGAGAATGTTTTCTTAACCAAAAAGGGTCTAGTTTCAGTGGCTGGAGATTACCCTTATGCAAGCTTTATCCAGATATTCCAAAGTACCACAGCATGCCAAACCCAGCCAATAGTATTCCTGAAACCCTAGGGAGTGTGCTAGGCTCTAAATCTCTATAAAAGTTTTCTTAGTGAGTTTATTCTCTCAAAAAGCTTAATCCTCCAGATTGATCTTATGCCAGATGGGCTATGAAATCCAAAAGTACTGGTCTCTCCAGGAACATCAATCAGTCTCATTCCTCTACCCCATGTGGTCAACACTGCTTTCCAGCACAAAAAAGATAAAATGGTCATTGCTCAAATATCCCCGAAGACAGAGAGAAAGATCAAATGAGAAGGAAGAGGTTCAATTGAGAAATTAGGATTTAACAAATGATTGTGACTACCAATTCATTTTATAGATATTTCTTTTTAATGTTTAATGTTTTAGCATAGCCAGAAGGAAATATCTGAAGCTGTTGAATTATAATCCAATAACCCTAGTCATTGATAATGTTTGTATAAATATCTTGCAAATAAAAAAGTCGCTTGCCTGTGTTTGTGTGGATCTACTGTTGGATGTTTTGTTCTGTTCACAGAACATATATCTGACACAATACTGCATTGTTTTAGTTAACCTACTTGTGATGGTTAGGTTCTGGTGTCAACATGGCCAAGTGATGATGCCCAGTTTTCTAATCAGGCAAACCATTGCTGCAAGGATATTTTGTAGCTGGTTGATAAATCAGGAGGCTGTTGTATTAAATCATTAGTCAATTGATTGTATCTGTGGCTGATCACATTTGCCATCAGCTAAGATATTTCTCTCACCAACAAGATAATCTAATCAGTTGAAGTCTTTTGAGAAAGAAGAGATGTTTTCACTGCTTCTTCAGCCAGCGAGCCACTCCTGTGGTGTTTGTCCCGACTCTTCATTGGAGCTGCCAGCTTTACAGTCTGTCTTGTGGATTTTGGATGCTTCCATTTCCATGGTTGGGTGAGACTGGTTTCCAATAATCAAGATAGCATTGACAGTCCATGGGGTGAGTTGGCAAGAGAGACACACAAAATATGACCATTAGATTCTATTACTTGTACTCTCATATGAGTCAAGACTCTGGGTGAGGGTGTTTTAACACCTTTATGGAGTTTTGTGGAATTAGAGGCATAATGATGTTAACTGATTGTTATTAGATATACTAACTAAGTGATAAGGGAAAAAGATAAGCTGAAAACTTCAAATTTGCAACTTAAGCACCATATGAAGGTTATAAAAGTTTTTATGTGTGCCCTAAAAGAAAATCTTAATTCCTGTAGTCACAAACCTGATCTCTGAAAATCAGACATAGAGCCTAATTGAGTGTGTAGCAGATTTAGAACATAAACTAAAATCTCAACCTCGCAGGATGTCTGCTGTTAAAGTAGGGGCTTTGTTTGGAAATGAACGAGATCCTGAAATGTGAGATGGGGATATATGGCTTGATAATGATGGCGATAAGGTAATAGACTCACTGGAATCTGCTAGGCCTTTACTAGATAGACCTGGAATGGACTGCCCAGAGGAAAGAGCTTCCACATCTCCAGCCTGCCTTGAGGAAACCGGTCCCCAGGCCCCAGCTGCCCAGAGGAGTCTGCTGTCCAACCTCCACCTAAAGAGATTAACATTTCAGTGCCTGCTAACCTTGTAACCAACTCCCCTGGGGAAAAAAAACCCTGACTCCTCTGTCTGGAGCAACTAATCCTGTTTCACCAGTTGAAAGTGCAATGGAATGCTCTGAGGAAATTGGCTTGGAAGACACTTCTACTTCTTTTCATGGCCCATGCACACCACTTCTCTTTACTACAAAACCTATTAACTAAAGTCCAAAGAGCCCCCAAAAGATGAGTGTGATCTCTGAAGAAGATCTATGTGATCTTCCTCAGTGTGATCTATGAGGAAGTATGCTATGCCCCAAAGGAACTGCATGAGTTTTGCAATGTATATAAACAAAAATCAGGGGAATATGTGTAGGAATGGATATTAAGGGTGTGGGATAATGGTGGAAGGAATATGAAGTTGGATCAAGCTGGATTTATTGATATGGGTCCCATAAGCAGAGATTTGCCATTCAAGGTTGTTAGGGGTTAGAAAGGGCATAGCTTGTTTGGATGGCTGGCTGAAACATGGATCAAAAGATGGCCTACATTGCATGAGGTTGAAATGCCATAACTGCCCTGGTATAATGTAGATGAAGGGTCTAGAGGCTTAGAGATATTGGAATGTTAGAGTGAATTTATCATGGAAGATCTCTCACACACCCCAGGAATGTCCAGAGAACATATCTTTCACAGAACCTTGAGAACTAAATTCATGAATCTAGCTCCATCATCCTTGGAGAGTTCTCTTGTTGCTGTTCCCTATAAGTCAGATATTAGTGTGGGAAATACTGCCACTGAGCTGAAATCCTTAAATACAATGGGGATGATTGGGTTCCAAGCTGGCAGAAGCTATGTAGTGACAGTTAATCACCATAGACAAGGTAAGCATGGCCACCATAATAGAAGACTCAAAGGAGCAGTCAAAATAATCTAACTTACTGAAATGTGTGTTGGCTAGTAGATCATGGGGTACCTACGAGTAAAATAGGTGGACAATCTACTAAATTCTTATTTGAGCTGTAGAAATAGAAGAGATCTAGGTCAAGTGAACAGAAATCTAGCCTGAATTACAAAAACAGAAATGTATGGCCCCTTAATCAATTCCCATACTTGAGACAGTTTACAGACCCAGAACCTCTTACATGAGGAGAAGGTTGGGAAACATTGGGGAAGGTCCCTTTAACACTGCCCAAATTTACACTATCAACCTTCCTCCCAGCCTTCCCCAAGGAGACCTACAGCCTTTACCAAGGTGACTCTGCATTGGGGAAAAGGAAATAATCAGATATTGGAGGACCGTTAGACTCTGGCTCAAAAGTGACACTAATCACAGGAGACACAAAATGTCATCCTGGTCCACCAGTCAGAGTAGGTGCTTATGGCAGTCAGGTGATCAAGGGAGTTTTAGTTCATGTCCATCTCACAGTGGGTCCAGTGTCCCAGGAACCATTCTGTGGTCATCTCCCCAGTTCCCAGAATGCATAACTGGAATGGACATACTCAGCAACTGACAGAATCCCCACGTTGATTCTGTGACTCATGGAGTGAGGGCTTTATGGTAGGAAAGGCCAAGTGGAAGCCACTAAAATTCCACCCACCTAGCAAAATAGTGAATCAGAAGCAATTCCATATTTCTGGAGGGAGTGCTGAGATTAGTGCCACTCTTGTAAACTTGAAGGATGCAGGATTGATGATTCCCACTACATCCCCATTCAACTCTCCTATTTGGCCTGTGCAGAAAAAAAGGTAAGTCTTGGAGGATAGCAGTGGGTTATCATAAACTTAAAACCAGGTGGTGACTCCAATTGCAACTGCTGTCCCAGATGTGATGTCATTGCTTGAGCCAATCAACATATAGCCTGGTACCTGATATGCAGTTATTGATTGGGCATATGCTTTTTCTCAGTAGCTGTCAATAAGGACCACCAGAAACAGTTTGTATTCAGCTGGCAAGGCTGGCAGTATACCTTCAGTGTCCTGCCTCAGGGGTATATCCACTTTCCAACACTATGTCACAATCTTGTCTTCAGGGAGCTTGATCACTTCGTCCTCCCACAAGACATCACACTGGTCCAATATATTGATGATATCCTATTGGTTGGACCTAGTGAGCAAAAAGTAGCAACTACTCTAGACTTATTGGTAAGGCATTTGCATGTCAGGGGATGGGAGATAATCTGACAAAAACACAGGGGCCTTTCACCTCAGTGAAATTTCTAGGTGTCCAGTGTTGTGGGGCATATCAAGATATCCCTTTCAAGGTGAAGAACAAGCTGCTGCATTTGGTTACTCTTATGACCAAAAAGAGGTACAATGCCTAGTTGGCCTCTTTGGATTTTGGAGACAACACATTCCTCACATGGATGTGCTACTCCAGACCATTTACTGAGTGGCCAGTAAAGCTGTTAATTTTGAATGGGGACCAGAACAAGAAGAGGCTCTGTGTATTTCCAGGCTACTGTGCAAGCTGCTCTGCAACTTTGATCATGTGATTCAGCAGACCTAGTAGTGTTGGAAGTGTCAGTGGCAAATACAGATGCTGTCTGGAGACTTTGGCAGGTTCTTATAGGAGAATCATAATGTAAGCCCTTAGGATTTTGGAGCAAAGCTTTTGGAGCCTTACCATCTGCTGCAGATAACTACTCTCCTTTTGAGAAACAGTTATTAGCCTGCTACTGGGCCTTAGTAGAAACTGAATGTTTAACCATAGGCCAACAAATTACCTTGACACCTGAGCTGCCTATTATGAGCTGGGTGTTGTCTGTCCCACCAAGCCATAAATTTGGGTGTAAACAGCAGCACTTCATCAAAAAATGGAAGTGGTATATAAGAGATATGGCTTGAGCATGTCCTGAAAACACAAGTTAGTTACATGAAGAAATGGTCCAAATTCCCATGGCCCCCACTTCTGCCTCATTGTCTTCTCTTTCCAGTCCAGAACTATGACCTGTTGGGGAGTTCTTTCAGTCAGTTGACTTAGGAAGAGAAAATTTGGTCCTGGTTTACAGATAGTTCTGCATGGTATGCAGAGATCACCTGGAATTGGACAGCTACAGTACTACAACCCTTTTCTGTGATGTTCTGATAGGACAATGGTGATAGAAAATTATCCCAGTGAGAAAAACTTTGAACAGTGCACCTGGTTGTTTGTTTTGCTTGAAAGGAGATCTGGCCAGAGGTGCATTTGCATAATGACTCAAGGGCTGTTGCTAATGGTTGGCTGAATGGTTAGGGAGTTAGAAAGAGCGTGATTGGAAAATTGGTGACAAGGAGGTCTGGAGTAGAAGTAGGTGGATAGACCTTTTCGAATGGACGAAGAACACAAAGATAGTTGTGTTCCATATGAGTGCTCACCAGAAGGTGATTTCAGCAGATGAAGATTTAATAATCAAGTGGATAAGATCACTTGTCATGTGGATACAAGACACATTCTTTCCTCAGCCACTCCTGGATTGCCAGTGGGCTCATGAGCAAGGTGAGCATGGTGGCAGGAATGGAGGTTATGCATGGGTTCAGCAACATGGACTTCAACTCACCAAGACCAACCTGGCTTTGGCCTCTGCAGAGTGTCCAATCTGCCAGCAACAGAGATTTATACTCAATACCTGATATGACACAATTCCCTGAGTTGATCAGCCTGTTACTTGGTGGCAGGTTGACTATATTGGACCATTTCCATTATGGAAGAAACAACAATTTCTTCTAAATGTACACACATACTCTAGATATGGGTTTGCCTTCCCTACCCACAATTCCCCCAGAAATAACTATCTTCTGTGGACATATGGAATGCCTTATCTACCATCATGTTCTTCCACATAACATTAGTTCTGATCAAGGAACCCACTTCCCAGTAAATGAAGTGCAAAAACGGGCACATGGTCATGGAATTCTCTGGTCTTACCATGTTCCGCATCATCCAGAGGTAGCTGGGTTGATAGAATGGTGGTATAACTTTTGAAAATCACAATTATGGTGCCAACTAGGTGGCAGTACCTTTCAGGACTGAGGCAATACTCTCCAGGAGACTGTGTATTCTGTGACTAAGAATCGACTATGTGGTACTATTTCTTCCATAGCCAGGATTCATGGGTCCATGAATCAAGGAGTGTAAATGGGAGTGGCACCACTCACTATTACCTAGTGATCCTACAAAAATTTGGGTTTCCTGTCCCTGAAATGTTAAGTTCTGCTCATCTACACATCTTAGCTTCAAAAGGAGGAAAGCTCCTCCCAGGATATACAACAATGATTCCATTGAACTGGAAATTAAGAATGCCACCTGGCCACTTTGGAATTCTCATTTTATTGAATCAAAAAGCAAAAAAGAGGATTACTGTTCGGCACTGTACTGACTGATCCTTACTATCAAGGGAAAATAAGACTGTAACTACACAGTGGACGTAAAGACGAGTTTTCCTGGAATACAGGAGATCCCCAAAGATGTATCTTACTACTACCATGCCCTGTGATTAAAAGCAGTGGAAAACTGTAAAAAACTAATCCAGACAGGACTACCAATGGCCTAAAAACTTCAAGAATGAAAGTCTGGGTCATTCTCCTGGCAAAGAAGTATGGCCAAGGTGAAGTGCTTACTGAGGGTAAAGGGAAAATGGAATGGCTATAGAAGAGTGTAGTGATAAATATGAACTATGACCACATGACTAGTAATAGAAATGAGAACTGTGATTGTATGAATATCTCTTCCTTGTATTCTTATGAGTATGTTTGCATTTGTATATGAGCAAATATCTTGTTTTCTTCTTACCATATGACATAAGTTGCATCGTTCATGTTATAATATTTAAGCTATAGTATATGAAGTTTAAGTGTGAATGCTACCTAAGGACTTGCACCCTATTCTGGAGGGAGGTAGTGCATTCCATTTGTATGTAGAACAGTTGGGTATTGTTAGATGAAACATATGTCTGTTATTGTGTTCTATTTGAAAATTAAACATGTTTTAAGGGGATAGCTATAGCAGCCAAGTTGACAAGGGGTGGACTGTCTTGGTTAGTTTCTTTGGCCAAGTCATGATGTCCAGTTGTCTGATCAGGCAAGCACTGGCCTGACTATTGCTGCAAGGCTATTTTGTGGCTCGTTGATAAACTAGAAGGCTGGTGTATTAAATCATCAGTCCGTTGATTCTATCTGTGGCTGATTACATCTGCCATCAACTAAGATGTGTCTTCCACCAACAAGATAATCCAATTAATGTAAGTTCTTTTAAGGAAGAAGAAACATTTTCACTGCTTCTTCAGCCAGAGAGTTTTTTCTGTGGATTTCATCCAGACCCTTTACATAACTGTCCTGTGGATTTTGACTCTCACATTTCCACAGTTGCATGAGATACCTTTATAAATATCATATTTACAGATACCTCCTGTTCGTCCTGTTTCTCTAGAGAACCACGACTAATGCACTACCTATATTGCAAGTCTGAAAATTGGGTAGCATCCAATGCTAATGGTCAGTAAGAGGATGGGGGTAAGGGGTATGGAATTTGGGGTTTTCTTTTTAATTATTTTTCTGGTATAATGCAAATGTTCTTAAAATGATCATGGTATTGAATGTACAACTATGTGATGACATTGTGAACCACTGTTTGTATACACTGGATGTGCTATATTATTTGTGAATATATTGCAATAAAATTACATTAAAAATAATGCAACATGAATGATAGTGCACAAATATCTTCAAATTACTGAAAGAAAACAAAAAAATCATCCCATAATTCTATTTCAAGTTAAAACTTCTTTAAAAACTGAAAAGCAAATTGTATTTTCTGACAAATGTAAACTAAGAATATTTTTTTGCCTCCTAACTACACTCATGGTGAAGGAAATGATTCCAGAAGCCTGAAGGGAAATGATACTAGAGGGAAACTCAAGTTGTTAGGAATGAATAAAGATCACTGTAAATGGCAAGTACTTAAATATAAAAGAACAGATATTCATTTATTTTCCTTAAGTTCTCCATAGCTACTGAAAACAAAAATAATAGCACTGTCCTGTGGGATTTATAATGTATATAGATGTAATACATATGACAACTACAACATAAAAGTCCCACAGAGGGTAAAAATAGATCTATATGATTGAATTTTTCTGTATTTACTTTTTTTATGGGAAGTTTTACAAGGTTAATTTTAAGTAGACTAAAAATTAAGAATGCATATTGTAATCTTTATGGCAACCACAAAATTATGCAAGCAGGTATAGCTAAAAAACACAATATATATACATATTAAGATTAAATCCTAAGAAAATCAAAGAATTGAAAACAAGGCAGGGAAGGAGAACTAGATGAAAAATCAGACTGGATAAACAGAAAACAAATAATCCCAAGGTAGATCTATATCCAGCCATATCAATAATTGTAATAAATGTTCAGACATTAAATAATCCTATTATATAGGATTGCAATTTCTGTGATCCTTTATTTTCCATTAATATTTTCCTTCCTTCAAAAGTTTACAATATTTGTTTGTCATGAAGATCTTTATTTATATAAACATAAAATAAAACATTTTTATAAAACAACACCCTAGTCACTCACTGTTTTAATCTCTAAAAATTAGATATATGCAATAGACACCAAGGCAGAAATTCTCCACTAAAGTAAATTAACGTTTGAGCCAACCGGCCAGCATTTTCTTCCCAAATCCAAAGTCAACTGCTGTGTACTAAATAACTATTCAAACAACTTGATTGATTTATATTTTGATTAGCCAAAGTATATTAAGTAAATAAATACATTCTTTTTTAGAAAATAAGATGTGATGGTATTTTTTATAGACTCGTAAGAATTTGAAACTAACATTCATGCTACTACTATTGGTGAAATAGTGCTGAAGATACGCTTGTTGCTTAACGTAAAGAAAGCACATCCACTCATCTAATTTGGAGAAAATCTCTTATTTGAATTTCTTCTAAAATTTTGCTCTTTTATGTAGCAATCATGTCTTCTACTTTGTTAATGTAAACACTTACACTAATTTGCACTGATTTTCCTATAATTTTGTCTTCTTCTCTTTGAATGCTTAGCTAACATCATAATTCTTTGAAATAAACTAGCCTTTAAAATTCATATTCAAGCTGTGAATGAGTAATTATCTTCTTTAAATAATATATATGGTCCTTTGATATTTTAGGAGATTCTTTATGGTGTGATACATACACCATATATACATAAAAAAGGAAGTATTGGCTTTTGATTTTTCAACTTAACCTTGAAATTAGAAGAAAAGGAAGAAACGAGGAAAAGAGTTATTGAGATTTTACTTTGTATACTAAAGTTAACATGTTTCACCTCAACCATTATCCCCACTACACTATGAAGCGGTTATGTTCAAGTAGATATAAAATATTGGTGCCCAAACTAATGTCATAAAACTGCCACCATTCTACTTGCCAGAAAGTGGAGTTGCATGTACTTTGATTATAGCCTTATATAAGGCAAG
The DNA here is from genome assembly GCF_023851605.1 of Tamandua tetradactyla. NCBI lineage: Eukaryota > Metazoa > Chordata > Mammalia > Pilosa > Myrmecophagidae > Tamandua > Tamandua tetradactyla. Next base: position 151,553,810 of record NC_135330.1, read on the forward strand.
AGTAATGACATCAGAGATGTTAAACACGGAATGATTATAGTAATCCTCCTTTGTATGAATGCTTAAAGTCATTAAACTATAATGATGGGTGAATGATTAAGTAAAATCAATAATAAGCCATAATGGTGATTGCATCAATTTCTGTTGTCATTGCTTTTTTGTTGTTTTTGCTGTTACTTGAATGGAATAGTGGCATTAGTTATCTAACTTTTAATTAAGAAATAAATTAAATATTTTTGTTTTTCATTTTGATATTGTCTGAGTGTTGAGGTTATGATTAGTCTGCTGATTAGGCTCAGAAACAAGCTTTAGAATTTTCTGTTAAAGCCTTCTCATCTTATCATAATTCTTTTGAATATGATCATTCATGATATTGTTAAAGTGTTCAGTTCAAATATTCTCCAAAGATGACCTTAGGTCACACTGCACTTCTCCCACTCAGCATCCAAAAGTAGGCTGACAGAACATATTTTACTTTTTCCCACAGCATTTCTCTTTTAAAAAAGTATCTTTGGTACTTAAGTTGAATACACAACAAAATTTTTATTAAAAAAGAGTGTACAATGAAGCAATAACCTCAAATTAGACGTTGTCCAGTTGTTGGCAGGCTTTTGTCTGGTTTTATCCATCTAAACTTTTCAAATAGGAATTTCCAAGTGTCTCTTTTGTTTGGAGTCAAGCATGATTTTTACATCACTTTATCACTCATGCAAGGCCTATTGGGAAACTGTGGAATTGACTCCTTCTTATAGAACAAATTTCATTTTCTTTTATCCATACTTTTTTATGATATTTGGGAATGAGACCCAACTTTCCCTTCAACTGGAATCTTTCATTCCAACCACAAGATTCCTTCTGGCTCAATATATCCAAAAATGATTATAATTTGGATTTTCCAAAGTCTAGTTAATATATGATTATATAATGTATATGATTTCAACTGCCCACATTATTTCTAATGAGTTAAAATTAGTCTACATTTTTTAAACATTTTTCCTTGAAAGAAGGTGAAAAACAAAATGAATCCCCACTTGTTGTTGTCCTATCCATGCCAGTAACCAATTATAAAAGAAATGTTTGTATAGGATGACCTACATTTTTGATAAGAATAAAAATGTTCAAGCATAGAAAGTCTAAAAATAGAATTTTCAGTTATAGCAACCTGAGGAGTTCTGCAAATCTATGTGCCAGTTCAACTGGTGAAAAGTAGTAAACTAAATACGTAAGTAAATAAATCTAAAGTAGTCCTGGGGGACATAAAATATACGTAGGAATATTTACTCAAGAAAATCTTCTAAAACTTAGCTAAAACAGAGAGAATCAGTGGTATTTGAACATTGACTAAATCCATCTCTCTCTCTTTACAGCTTTACTGGTGCCTGCAAGAACACAGGACTCCTTCTCCCCTTGTCTCCTAGTTGAGGGCTACATTATCTTCCCAGGAGTGGCAATATGTCAGCATTTCTCATCTTACTCCACAGCTTCCAATGTCAGGAGTTAAATTCTGGATGATTGAGGTTGAGAGGTCAGTGGATCCCTTTTCTCCCAGACCCTGTTTATGAAATGGAAGCTGTGCCTCAGACAGATGCACTGGAAACACTACAACCTTGATCACTGTCACCCCAGATTGTGCATAAGTGAAAATTTCACAACAGGAGAGGCAAGATGCCTTTAGTAAGCAGCTAGCTTATAAAGCAGAGGAGTACCATTGTTGCAGCCCCTCATTCTAGAACCATGCTTCAGGATTTTGACTAGATAGAGAAGGCCATAAAACAGAAAATTCTAAAGTTCTTCCCAAAAGAAATGATTTTATTTGCAACAGAGTGTGGGGAATCTCAAGCTTAATGGTACTTTCAGAAGAGTACTCAAAGGGAACTAACAGCTACATAACAGATAGGAGTTAAGCCATAAGGTTAGTTGGTTTACCAAAAATAAACATGGAAAGAAGATAATAAGATGAGCCCACATGGGTCATAATAAATATGAAACACTAACCTGAAAAACTATTTCTATGAGTTCAAATTTAACTATATCAGTCTGTGAAACAATTTATGTCTCAGGGCTCTGTTGAAAGCAATAGAACAATCAGCCAAAAAATTAAAGTGGTTTATCAGCCAGGTGTGGTCAGGGAAGGAAATCACGGTTATCTAAGGGTGACTGCATATATATAGACAATATCAAAGGCTTACCCCTGGAAAACAGACTTCAGTAATATAATCCAGAAAATCAGTGAAGAAACAAACAAGCAAACATTAAGAAGTCGAGGAGTGGAGAAAACCAGTATCCAGCATTACCACAAATATTAGATAAAATATCTAGTTTCCCCAAAAAATGATGTTACATGCAAAGAAATAAGAAAGTTTGACTCACACATGTGAAAAGAAAAAAAAAAAAGCAACCAACCAAAAATTGTCTGTGAGAGGGTTTAAATGTTGCCTTTAACAGACAAAATCTTCAAGTCAGCCACTACAAATATGTACAAAAAGTAAACCATGTTTATAGAATAAAAGGAAGGAATAATGACAACATTTTGTCAAATAAATAAAACCAATAAAGATATAGATATTATAAAAAGGAACAAAATATGGATTCTGTAGTAACTGAAATGAAAAAAAAATAGAAGAGGGACTTAACAGAAGGTTGAAGTTGAAGGATAAAAAAGCAAACATGAATATAGATTATTAGAGATTATTCAGTGAGAAAAACTAAGAGAAAGAAAAGAAGGAAAGGAAAATGAACTGAGCCTCAGAGACCTGGAAACCCATTAAGCACACTTGCATATGTGTAATGGGCGTGCCAGAGGAGAGAGAGAGAGAGAATGGAGGAGAAAAGTTATTTGAGAAATAACAGCTTCAGACAACCCAAATTTGATAAAAAATATTAATTTACTCAGTTAAGAAATTCAATAAACCCTAAGTAGATAAACATAAAAAGATATCAACTCAGATATGTCATATTAAAAATGCTGAAATCCAACATAAGAACTTCTGAAAACCATAGAGAAAAATGATATATTGTTTACAAAGGAACCACAATAAGATTAACAGCTAAATTCTCATAATAAATAAGGAAAGAAGACAATTGGACAACATATTAAAAATTCCGAGAAAGAAAATACATCACCAAATATCCTATGTCCAGCAAATTTATCTTTCATAAATGAAGATGGAGGTGCAAGAGTGGTTCAGAGGTAGAATTCTCACCTGCCATGCCAGAGACCCGGGTTATCAAACCCGGTCCATGCACTTCCCAAAAAACAAATAAACAAACAAAACAAACAAACAAAAATTCAACAAACGGTGCTGCAGTAATGGGATACTCACATAGGAAAAATTATTAAATGTGACCCCCCCCATACAGCATACAGAAAAAAAAAAAAGAAGACAAAGTAAAAATTTACCAGATAAACAAAAATTTACAGATTACTGCTAGCAAATCCACCTTTTATAGGTAGGTCTTCAAATTGAAAGCACATTATCCCACATTTGAGATTTAAATTCACACACAAATAAATTAAGACCACTGGTAAAGATAATAATGCAATTATTTTCAAATATATCCAGTATATATGTATAATTCTTCTCTATTCTCTTATATGACTTGAAAAGCAATTGTGTACAACAATAAATGTAATCATATTTTTGGATCAATAACAACACAAAGGAGGCAGATAAAATCAAAGCTGCATTGTGCTATTGAAATGACACCAGATTATAACTCACATACTTAAGAATAAGTGAAGAGAACCAAGCAGACATGGTAAAAGGAAGGTTAACAAAACAAACACTATAAATATATACTTGTTCTTATTTCTTCATGTAACTTCTTTTCAAAGACCAAAAGTATTTAAAGTAATAATAAAACAATATATACTTTAGTTTATAATAAAGCAGATACAATGCCTAATAATAATAATAATCATATAAAAGTGGGGAGAACAATAGAGCTATGTGGCAGATTTAGTTATATGGTCCAGAAAAACCATGTTCTTAATTGTATTTACATTCCCATGGGAATTAACTCACTCTAAATAAGACCTTTTTAAAGTTAAGATGTGGCTAATCAGACTGGGTCTTAATCAAGATTGCTGGAGGCCTTATAAAGAGAAAGAAGCCAGAGTGGGAGAAAAACCATGGAGAGGATCCAGAAACTAGAAGTCAACAGACCCCATAAGAGAAAGGAGAGGATATCATTACATGTTGGAAAAGCAAAGGAACCCAAGGATTGCTGGCCAGAACATTGCCAGCCCTGGGAAGAAGCAAATCGTCCAGTCTCCAGAACTGTAAGAGAATAAATTCATGTAGTATGAAACAATCCATTGTGTGGTTTTGTCATAGTAGAGCCTGGAAAACTAAGACAACTACATAAGAGTATTCTTACTATATTTCAGTGTAATTAAATTAATATGAACCTGAAGTAGTTCTGATAAATTAGATATACATGATAAGTCCTAGAGTTAACAAGAGAAAAATAACTGAAAAATACAATAAATATAGATTTGAGAGGACAGAGGAGTTACTCTTATTCTACATGGACATATTCTGGCAATTTTATTTTTCAAATTGTATTACAAAATAGAATATTTAGCAAACAACTCATTCTAAAGCACTAGAAAATTTCTTATTCCAACATTTAGTGCATCTGTAAGCACAACTTTCTCTCTTCTTGATTAATGGCCCAGCAATTAGAATCCCCACCTCAACCCCAGATTAAAGGAAATACCTCTCCCTCAGAAACAAATTTTAGTTTTCCATTTTAGAATGCAGGAACTCATTTTAGATCTCAGAATATTTTGCTCCCAAACCTCAAAAGTTATTATCAAGTAAAATCTACCAGAATTACTGCCATTCAAACAATTAGAAAAAACTGAGTAATAAGAGTTGGAAAACGTGAAGTAACTGGATTACTTGTATAATGACTTTGGGAACATAAATTGATAAAAGTACTTTGAAAAGCACATTGAAATGGTTACTATTTGGCAGCAATTGTTAGAGGCCAAAATATGTATAACCTATAACCCAGAATATCCACTACTAGAAATATATCTAAGAGAAATAAATATGCAAAACCAAAGACATGTAGAAGAATGTTAAAACCTTCAAACTGTATACAATTAAAATTCCTATCAACAGTAGAATAGATTTTTTTAATGAGGTATATTCCTACAAATATATACTATTCTGATTTTGGTGTTTTGTAAACTGTTATACTTGAGAAAAGGCCATGTTCTTTTAGTCCATTCCTGTGGGCGCAGACCTGTTGTAGTTGAGACCTTTTGGTTGAGTTATTTCAAATGAGATGTGACTCACCTATTAAAGGTGGGTCTTAAACACCTTAATAGAGTCATATATAAGAGATAAAAGACACACAGAGAAAACCCCAAAGAGCTCAGAGAAGCTGAGATACAAGGATATAACCACAAAAGCTAAAAGAAGACACTGAAGCCAGAAGCTTAAAGTAATGAAACCAGGGAGAAAAGGACTAGCAGATGCCAGCCATGTGCGTTTCTATGTGACAGAGGTGCCCAGATGCCAGCAGCCTTTCTTCAGAGAAGATGTCATGCTGATTCCTTAATTTGGATATTTTCACAGCCTTAGAACTACAAATCTGTAAGCTAACAAATCCCCATTGTAAAAGCCATCTGCATTAGTTTGCTAGCTGCCAGAATGCTATATAGCAGAATTAGAATGCTTTTTACAAAAGGGGACTTTAAGTTACAAGTTTACCATTTTAAGGTCATGAAAACGTCCAAATTAAGACAAGGCTATAAAAATGTCTGAATTACAGCATCCAGGGAAATATACCTTGTTTCAAGAAAGCTGGTGATGTTTGTGGTGTCTCTCAACTGGAAAGTCACATGGCGACATCTGCTGACTTTCTCTCCAGTAATCTCAACAGCTTGTTGGGGCCGTGTCCATTGTGTTGACCCTGTTGTTTCTGGTGGCTCTGAAGTTTTTTCCAAAATTGTTTCCACATAAAGGGCTCCAGTAAGCAACCCCACCTTGAATGGGTGGAGACACATCTCCATGAAAACCACCGAATCAAATTACCACCCACAATTGAGTGAGTCATGTCTCCATAGGAACAATCAAAAAGATTCCACCACATAATATTGAATGAGTATCAAACAACATGGCTTTTCTGGGGTACATAATATCTTCAGACTGGTACATCCCACCCTTTGGGACCCCAAAAGACATGTTCTTCACAAATGCATAATACAGTCATTCCAGAACAATATCAGAAAGACTTACACAATTTCAGCAACAATACAAATACAATACAAAGTCAGAAGCAGTAAAAAATCTCATCACAGTCAGCTAAAAGCATGCTGTCTTAAGGTAAAATTATCCTCTGGCTCTGGACCTGTAAGACTCAGAACAAGTTATTTGCTGCCAATATACAAAAGAGGGACAGTCATAGGATACAAATTCTCATTTCCATAAGGAGAAATAGGAAGGAACATAGTGGTCACAGGACACATACAGTTTCAAAAACCTGCAGGGCAAACTCCAATAGATTTCAAAGGCCGTGAATCATTCTCAGAGCTATAGAAAGTGGCAGTTCCACCCTTTCCAAGGACCTATGCAGCCAACCTCTCTTCAAATGCAACACTGGAGGACATTGTGGAGACCACTTTCTTCTCAGCACCACACTCTCCAAACATCAGCCACACCCAGGCTTTCTGCCCTCTCCAGGGCACATGCTCAAACCCTCCACAACTATAGGGTGGTAGCCAGGCTCACCCCAATCTCCAAGGAATGTGTTCCACACTCTCCAAGGCCTGGGACACAACTCTCCTGAAGATTAAAGTAGAAGGCCCACCCTCTGCCTTTGGGGCAAACTCACCCTCTTCAAGTGCTAGGCTGGGTATCCTCTCCTGGCCTATGGTTTCTTCACTTCACACCTTAGGTTCCACGGTTCTCCTTTTGAAGACATTTTTTCTTCATTTCGTCCCTTTGCTGCCTCTCTTAGTCCAGATTGGCAGTGGTTCTGTTTCTACAGATCCCACAAAACTCCTATCGGTTTTCTATGCAATATGCTTGGATCATGCCCATCAGACAAATAACTTTCCACAGATCTTTTCTAGATAACTCCATCTCCAAACCTGGCTTTTTCTGACATGTCTGACTGGTTTCATGCTTGGTTAAAGCCTCATGTGGGGCAGTATTCTTTAGGGTCTCCGTTTTTGGAAGGCCCGAGTTTTTCAAACCATCAATTTCTGGTTTCTTTTCATCCAAGAGTTTCATTCTCAAAATCTCTTTCCTGTCACATTTTGCTGTAAACTGCAAGGACAAACCAAACTACAGTTTCCATATTTAATTTTGAAATCTCTTCTGCTAAATATCCAAATTCATGATTTTTAAAATTTTCCCTCCATCTAAAACCAGTGGTTTAGCACTGTAAAACAAGGATTGCCTTCCTTCCAGTTTGCAATAACACATGCATCATTTCTGTCTAAGGCCTTATCAGAGGTATCTTTAGAGTCCACATTTCTACCAACAGTCTTTTCAAATCATTCTAGGCCTCATCTATCAAGTTCCTCAGAACTCTTCCAGCATCTTCCCCTTATCCGCTTTAAAAACTGTTCTAACTTATTGGGTTTTTGCAAACTGCAGCAACACCCCACTCTGAGTACCAAACTGCATTAGTTTGATAGCTGCTGGAATGCAATATAACAGAACTTTTACAAAGGAGGGTTTATTAAGTTGCAAGTTTACAGTTTTAAGGTTATGAAAATGTCCAAATTAAGGCTATAAAAATGACCAAATTAAGGCATCCAAGAAAAGTTTCCTTGGTTCTAGAAGACTGATGAAGTTCAAGGTTTCTGCATCCCCTGGAAATGTCCATAGTAGTGACTTCTAGCTTTCTCTCCAGGAATCTTCAACAGCTTCCCTGAGGCTCTATCTGTTCTGTTGGCTCTGTTGGTTCTGGTGGCTCTGAAGCTTTTTCCAAAATGGTTCCTATTAAGCAACCCCACCTTGAATGGGTGGGGATACATCTCCATGGAAACATCCATACAAAAGTTGTCATCCACAGTTGGGTGGGTCACATCTTCATGGAAAAGTCAAGGAGATCCCATGCAGCAGTACTGAAAGAGGATTAAAGGACATGGCTTTGCTGAAGTACATAATAGCTTCAAACCAGCACACCATCCCATTTTGGGTATACTGCACTCGGTAACTTTAGCAAACAGAAACTACTATATAAAAGAATATCATGAATGAATCTTAGAACCTGTTATCATCTAAGTAAAGCCAGACACAACAGAAATCAAAGACAGGATAGCATCGAAGGAAGAAAATGACTGAAGAGGAACAAATTAACTTCTTCACAGTGAATAGAAGTGGATACACAAGTGTTTTCATTTTGTAAAAATTCTGTGAACTGCATATTTAATATCTATGTACTTTACAATGTTTATTTTATGACTGAATAAAAATTAACATTCAAAACTGTTGAGATTTAACCATTGCTAAGTATAGTACTATTTAGTAATATCATTACCTTTATATGATAGTGAGAAAAGTATTGAGAGGGAAATATTTTTCAGAGAGAAATCAATTGTATAGAAGAGGGAAAGGCAGAAATATTAACAAGTAGTATAAAATATTGTTAAAAAGTAGAATCAGCAGAAAGTGGTCAGTTCAGCTAACTTATGGTTATTTTATATGATTGTATGCAAATTAAACAGAAAGCAAATAATGATACCCCACACATAAACTAGCTAAATTTATGTTGTGGGAGAGGAGGGAAGGAATATAGGACTTTTTTTTTTCCTACTCGTCTCTTCAAATACAAGTATTCAAGTGACTCCTATTTGCTTGCAACTATTCTACATGCAAGAGATAGCAGTGATTTTTTAAATGGCTTCATATTATCTCTCAGTTTCTGGTTGTACCATAGGTATATGACCAGTCAGGTGTTGATAAGCTTGCCTCTGTCACAGTGCCTTCTTTTCTCACCCTTTTACTTCCTGGACATTATGATGGATCTATCTTGGATAAGATAGCTTTTTCTTTTTCTTTTTCTTTTTTTTTTTTGAATAATCTGCATCTTTTTGAGACTTATTTTATTCTCTGATTAAATCTTTTCTCCTCCATTAACTGGGCATCTCTTCCCTATATTTCCCTATATAGGTGTCTCTCCTCATTTCTAAACACCTGTGCAATAGACTAAGAATACATGAATCTGAAGCAAAATCTCTAAAGAAACTTTATCCCAGGTAATCATGCTGGGTTCTGATAGAATCCACTTATATTACCATCCACACAGGGTGTTTGCCCAGGCCCATACACCCAACTCACCTTCTATAATGCACTGCTCCTAGCTACAGACTCCTTAACTCCTTCTCTTAGGTGAGAAGGAGCAACCTTTAAAGTAAAGGTGAGAGACGGGAGAACCATCAAAATTAATGGCTGCTTCAATTTCATGGATCCCCAAACAGAAGACTGGGAGTATGAACACCTGTTTTTTCAGACTTTGCATTCCTGATATCAGAAATTTCATTTCTGAAAAGTGATAGATGAGAAGTGTTAGAAAACTTGAATACATAGATACATGATTGACTTTACATTACACTGACCAAAACCTTCCCATAAAGGAGAAATAAGGGGCCAGCAACACATGGGATGTCTCTCAGGTACAAGTCAGTATGTGTAAGAACATAAGTCCTGTTCCTCCTCTCTAGGACTGCATCTTTTTAGGAGAAAAAATTCCACCCAAACTTTTCTTCACGTCTTCCCCTAAGAAGCTATCTAGGTCATATGCAGCCATTGCTCAAATTACAATGTTCTTTCTTACTGTAACTTTATTACAACCAAGTGGAGCAGCATATGGCAGCTTTGACCCAGTCTCGAACTCTTCTTGATAGAAATAACACTAGGATCTTGGCAAAATCCACTTCTGTGGTTAAAACAATTGCAAACTGTCCCACAACTTTGTCTATTTTCTTTTTGTTTTCTTATTCTCCTTCTCTCTTTAATCTTTCTACCACCCCCATGTCTTCTTCATGTATACCAACTGCTCTAAAAATTTCTCCTTTAAATTTTTCCATTTCCAATAGGTCAACATCATGCCTTTCTCATCCTCCTATTTCCTGTACTCCCTCTCTAACAAGTAATTCTCTCTTAGCAGCTAGTAATTTCATGTCACATTTTATCCTTAAATTATGTTCATTTTAAATTTTGAATTTATATCTTGAAGTACAAATATAAAAAGCAGATATGTTATTTAAAAATCAAGTATGTTTTAAAATGAATAATTAACATTCAGTCACTCAGTGGTTTGATAAAACATGTTTGAATTGAATAAAATAAATTGTTTTCTGTTCAGCCAAACAAGTTACAACGTTCTGGCTCACATCACCTTTGGGTTTGCCTGTGTCTATAATTTTGATTCATTTTGTGGAATTGGATGCCATCCAGTTGAGGATGGCTAATGCACTGGCATTCTCCAGCACTGCTATCTCTTCCATGAGAGTCATTTTCCATATACCTACTATAATTAAGCACAGCATTTCATGTAAATTTAAAGAAATTTTTCATTTCATTAAACTTAAGATTGAGTTGGAGGCCACCATTCTAAAAACCACAGAATTAACTGTGGCTTTCATAATTGCTGTCATGGTGAAATGCATCAATATCTTATTTTAGAAAATGCAGTAGCTGGATGTCCTGATGGGAGTATTCAAAGTAGCCAAGCATGTATGAGCATGGTTAAATAAATCAACTCTTCAATGATGATTTAAAAATACATAAACAATACATAATACGTCTCCTGTACTTATTGATTCTCATAAAAATTACTGCAAAAATCTTCCAAATAATAATGTTTTCAGAAAAAAATGATTTCAGCAACCACACCTTATAATCACAGCACTTAACTTCATCTAGCTTGCCAGTTGACCAAGAAACTCAAACCAGTTTGCTAAAGCTGTCCTAAATAATTAAGTACGGTGGAGTTAAATCTCCCATGATTTTTACAAATTCATAAATGTTTTATTTTTACTTACCATTTATATTTAATGGAAAAATGCATTCATGTACTGAAAACTAGACATAAATATAATATGGGAGTCATCATAATAATTGTGGCTACCAGGAATCTGTTGCAATGTCCCTATCTAATTTTTAATATAAAGATCTACCTGACAGATGACTTTTAAAGCAACATTTGCTGATCAGATTAGATTCTGCTTGCGTGAGATTAATCATTACCTATCATTGGACATAGTTGTGATTCAAATGCATGAGAGGAAGTGACAGAGACAATAAATATGATCATTACGGGTCATGGATTTAGAACCAGACATACTGAATTAAAATCTTGGTTCTGCCACTTCTTACCTGTGTGACCTTAGGTAGGTTATTTAACCAATCTCTCAGTGATTCATTTTACCCATCTGTACACAGCACCTACCCCAATTTCTTACCCATAGGAAATGCCAGTCAGCTAATCCTGTCAAGTTATAATATCCTAACACATTCTTCTCCACTAAAGGAATATTCCTACCGCAGAGACCATGCTGTTGAGCCCATGAGCCAGGAAATCTCTTCTTTTTTTACTGTTGGAGACAGGGAGCTAAATTGGGCTTTGGGACTTCATTTTGTGCTTCACTCACTGCCGTCTCATTCATTTCACATAGTCGATAAGAAAAATGACAGCATAATTAGATTTCAAGTAACTAAATTGTCATGGTATTTCAGTTAGACCTTTCAGAGATTTTACTAGGGAATGATGCTAGGGGTATTATCAAAATCTGCAGTTTTAGATTTACAAATAATAATTGAATTTACTATCAAAATTATAATTTATGTATATTAAATATGGATTAACCAGAAATATGGAAACCCCAACCTCACTGAAAGTTTTTGTTTCATAGAGTCAACTGTGCTAGCTTAGAAAATAGATTAACCTATGAGAGTTTTTTTGATTGTGCTTACATCACTGAAGGTAAAATAGAATATTGATATACCTGAAGGATAATTTTAATCCAAGAATACTCACAGGGTGGAAATCTTGGCATTTATTAACCTATTTATAACCTGATTCCATAGAACAAATACCCATTGTCCAGTAAGAATTAAACGCTGTGTGCGCAGCTAATTTGGTCTTGATAGTGTCATGTGAACTATATTCACTACTGATGATTTTAACTTTTCTTCAAAATATGACCATGGAAACATGGAAGAAATGCCATTACTCATTTTTTCCAATTCAATTTTCTCAAAGGTATCAGCATCGTGTTTTCAATTTATAGTTTCTGAGAATGCATTTTTTCTCACATTGGGTTTAAATATATTATCTGGGTTTTATTGGGTGATATATTCGAATGATACAATTAAGAAATTAATAAAATGTAAATACTTTTATTTCTTTCTCCTATAATATGGGAACGCCAACGAGTGGAATATGAAGTAATACGACCCTGGGCATTAATCTTCAAATGATGTGTAGAATTGAAATATTCTCCATTATGCTATTGCACCCCTGAGTAATTTCTCTGGTGAAGCTCACGATGCACAGAATTTCAACAAGAGCAGGCATGTGTCACTTAATATAAATCTTATACAACTCTTGGGACCCTAGAAATTGTAACAGAATTTATTTCAAATATTTAACAATCTTTATTACAAAATTCCTTTCAATTTATTTTCTTAAATTAATGCATCTCTCACAAATATTAACTTATTAGTAAATTTACTTTGTTGAGAGACTATAATATTTTACAGTAAGAACCCCTGAAAATGACATACAGTCATTTCTAAGAAAGATGTAAAACAGTGTGCTTAGTGAATGATAATAATATTAGTGTTTCTGTTAAAATGGTGTTCTTTTTCCCTGAAAAAGTCAAAATATCAAATTTTGTAAATCATTTGTCTTATCAATATTCTATTTTGGAAATTAGGGGCTATGTGAGAAGATATATTGTAGGCACTGGTAAACCAAAATCTGTGTTCTAGTGTGGGACAGTAGCGAAATCTCATCACCTTTATTTATTTTTAATGTGAATAATGAATAGATTTCTTTTCCTTCAGATTTACATTTCACATTTTTAACCAGCTTTTAAGTATTATTTTTCTAGACTTACATTAGTTAAGGAATATTGTACCTTCAGTCTTGACAATGGAAGATGAGCTTATGTAAAACAAAATATTTCATTATCAGTTGTTACAAATTATGCTCTAAGAAAACAATATATGTGGCTTTACAAGAGACAAGAAATTACATTTTATTTACCAGGCATCCTTACTTTATTGCAAGAGGAATTTAGAACTGAGGAATATAAGTAGAGAAAAAAGTAAATTTTGTAGTAGCAGATGACAAAATTTCTATGTAGGACATTGATACTGAAAGTTCCCAGGCAGTCCTCAGAATTGACCTAATTACAGTGTAATTGTCAAGAGGGCAGCTATGGGAGTTCAGAATAGTTTTATCAGCATCTGTGAAAAATCACTTTGCATTTTCACTCTGGTCCTTGTCCCAAGACTACATAACTGCTATTGCCTGTTATGCAAATTGCCAGTGTTTCTGGCTTTTATCTTTTAGTTATTCAAGATGTGGATATTTGGAATGTCACAAATGGAAAGCTGAAAAGTTTCAAATGTGAAATATATTTTCTTCTGTGGGAATTTGTCTTAGAAGTGATATGTACAAAAGATAATATATTCTCAGGATACTTATCTATGGTTTCTAGGTCAGAGGCATTAGAATATGTATATAACAGAGAATTCCATAGACTGATATCAGAGAAAGAAAAACATCACAGTACCTAAATGTGTGTAAAAAAAAGTCATAAAAGTGTGAAGACTTTGCATTGCTATGCAATTTAACAAAGGGTTTAATCATTTACTTTGTAAATATATATACTGTCTAGTGTTTTTAAAATTTATTCCTCATGAAAGTTATTCCTAGAATGGGAAAAGTTATATAGATTGAAATGATCTATAGTGAGATAAATTTAGTGACCTAAGTTAGTGTGCTGTAAAAGGAAAGTTTTATATCTGTGTTTGAGATTTGGAAAAAGAAGATTAGAAACTTATGTGAAGGCATAAAAGTGTATTTTTGATCAGGGTAGAGAAAAATAAATGCAATTATTAATTGGGATAGTTATTATAGGTATATTGTCACCAATAAGAAGTAGTTTTTTCTCTTTCTAGATTTTTCTCTAAAATTCATAAATGCACGTGGTGTGCCTGTGTGTGTGTTTCTGTTTCGGTGTTTCGGAAAATGGGGAAAAATGTTGCATTTAAGATTCCCATGTTCCTTTTCAGTTCCCTGTGTATTTGAGTGTGTTGGCAAGGGAAACACTGGAAATGTTGCAGGTAGTCAGACGGACTTAAATTCTGACCCTGGGTCTTATTAGCTATGTGACTTGGTGAAGCTGCTTCACCCCTCAGAATGATAGATTCCTTATCTGTCCAAATCAAGATAAATATGTGCTAGCTGTGATATATGGATACACACACACACACACATATAAATATATACACATATATGTATGTATATATGTCATAAGAATATGTGTATATAAATATATATATACACATATATATACACACACACATATATATATATATATATGGATAGATGCATATACATGTATGTGTGGGGTGTTGTATATATCATTCAGCAAAAGGCCAGTAATAGATGATCATTAAATAAATAAATACAAATATAATCAAAACACAATACAAACACATATGTATTCATCAGACCTTAGTATTTACATACTGGTAGACATGCAAAAATGATCTCACAATAAATTGTATATAAAAAAAGTGTTTGCATTTGGGGGAAAACATATTCATGTATTGAAACCTAGGCATGAAAATGATGTGTTTAAATGGATCATCATATTAATGGTTGTTCTGGTTTGACTCTGTTCCACAGCCCAGAAAAACCATGTTCTTTAATCCTCATTCAATACTGCTGGGTATGATTTCTTTGATTGTTTCCATGGAGATGTGGTCCACCCAGTTGTGGGTGGTAACTTTTGATTAGGTGTTTTCCACGGAGATGCATCTCCACCCATTCAAGGTGGGGTTACTTACTAGAGCCCTTTAAGGAGGAACCATTTTGGAAAAGGCTTTAGAACCAACAGAGCCCAAACAGCCAGTGACCTTTAGAGATGTAGAAGGAACATGCCCTCAGGGAAGCCCTGTGAAATGAAGAAAGAAAGCTATCGGACTTCATCATGTGCCATCCCGCTGATAGAGGTGTCCAGAAGACAAAAACCCTAGCAGCTGCCAGCCACATGCCTTCCCAGCTAACTCAGTTGTTCTGGACAGCATCACCCTTTCTTGAATGAAGGTAACCTCTTGTTGGTGCCTCAATTTGGACATTTTCATGGCCTTAGAACTGCAAACTTGCAATTTAATAAATTCCCCTTTTAAAAGCCATTCCATTTCTTGTATACTGCATTCCAGCAGCTTACAAACTAAAACAATTGTGAATACAAAAAATCTGTTTCAGAGTCTCCATTTAATTTTAATTTAAGGATTTATCTGACAACATGACTTCTGAAATAAAACGTGTCTCTCTGATTTGATTTTCTTTGCGTAATAATTAACGTGGCTATCACAGCACTTGCTATTTTCTCCTTTTTTCACTTTAACTGAACTGTTCCCAGGGTGGTGACTATGTCCTCTATTTTGTTTCTGATCCAAAGATATAAAAGATGCATGCTTTATTGGCTTTGAAATTTTCTACTTAGTATTGTTTTCTATTAAAGACTCTGGTTTTATAGAAAAAAAAATAAGATAAAATTTCACATTATACTTATTCTTGACATATATCATCTTGATAATAGCTAATAATGAAACAGATTAAATTTTCATGTCTGTACCTATTATTTAACTAGAAGTGCATTGTTCACAATATTTACTTTGAACATTTTCTTTAAAAATGTATATGTTCTGAATCTTTATGAGATAGTTATCAATTTTTTATTTCAAATGTCCCCAAATATGGTTAATTTAAATTGAAATTTGAATGTTTATATATCAAATGTATTTATATCATTTCAAATAAAAACTTAGCTATTATCTTTAACAAGAATTTTATTTTTTTAATAAGAAGTCAATGAATAATTCATTAATATACTTTATTCTTTTGAATTATTTGTATGAATAGTTGGAATAAAAAGAAAATTGTTATGGGTTAGTATAAAAATGCCAATATACATTCATGCCTGAAGGTGATTCTTGGATAATTTTTTGTTATTAATAATACATTAATGAGAATCAAGAAACGATCATTAGTTTAAATATTAAATTAAGCAATGGTTTATACTCATTGTTACTTGATTTATAAAAGTACTACATTTAAGCAATAAAATAATTGAAATATTTACATGTAAGATATGTATATAAGTGAATTGTGTGCTATGCATTAAAACTATAAATAATATAATATATATTATATACTGTATACTGTGAAGTTTTACTTCCTACCTAGAATATTTCTTTCATCTTGAATATGACAAATATTATATCAGTTCACATTTAATATATTACCCTTTATCATTTAAGATAGTATGTTCATCATTTCCAGTATGTTCAATGCTTCTATATTTAATATAGAATATATTTAATATAACTAAAATATTTTAGAGCACATCTCAGTTAATATTGGAGACACCATGTATGGCAAAATAATATTCTTATGTTTAATACTCTCTTATGCATGTCATCACACTCATAGTTGGATATGCTAATGCATTATGTATTTTCACATTGGGCCTATGCTTCTTTATTGAAACACAGCTATGTACATGTTTGGCCAAATAGTCATCTACAATGATTTATGATAATAATTACAATAATTTGAATTTTATTAAGAAAATATATAGCTAAAATGCCATTGTCTTGGACCTTTCTGTGACACATTATATTCATGAATATTTTAGCGAGTTTATGTTTGCATAGACTGAGAAAAAGTAATTTAAACACACTCTCAAAAGTTACATTCTTTTAATATAAATTTATCTTTATATTTTAATATGTATTTATCATCTTTGAGATTATCCAAATGAATTTTTATAAATGAAGAATCAGGTTGATGGAGAGAACAAGAATTTTATATGCTAGTATGAGACTCTAACAGCTATATCCTTCAGTGAGGACAATGAAGGTTAATAATGTGAGGTAGCCAAGTCATTTTTGTGACTGATATAGAGAACTGTAATCTAAGGTACATGGATATTATTTTTCTTATCTCTGGTACAGAGAGTGGCCTGATCTATCTAACGACAAGCTCAATTATAGCCAACATCTGTTTTGATATTCAGGAATATTCCAAAGTGAATAAAAAATCGATCTCACAGGATATACAGCTATATTATTCCTTGATGGGAAATGACCCTGGCAAAGAAGGTGATTTTCTCTATTATTTTCAAGATATGGTCAAAGGGTGAGAGAAAGAATGAAAGGAATGTTATAATCACTATGTAAGTTGTCAACAATGAATAAATGATACATGCAGTATAAAGCACTGTGTATTCATAAAATCAAGAGGCAAATGTTAAAATTTGCATTGAACTATAGATGACAAAGTGTTGTTATTTATACTCTACAAAGACTATTTCATTATTTTCAAGATGAAAACAAACAAGTAAACCCGATAGAAAATTGGACAAGATAAATGAAGAGAAATTTTACTGTAAAGTCAATCCAAATAGCCAACACAATCAGGGAATATTAGTGAAACTTACTGATAATATGGAATGCAAATGAGAGGAATGATGATCTATCACTTGATACCAATAAAACTATCAAAATTATATGGGGCTAAATTATTTTTTGGCAAGTATGCAAGGGAAAAGGATGTTCTTATGCATTGCTGGATGAGGTATGAAAAGTTAATAGCTATTGCAGAAAGCAATATATAAGCATGTTAAAATGAAAAATGCTTGTATACAACAGCCCTGTAATCCTATTCCAAAGAACCTACTACATAGTACAAAACAATCAGAATGAGTACATAGGAGCATTTATTGAAAAAATTTTTCATGAAGCCAAAACATGGCTTCCCAAAACATTGTAATCGATGTTTGGAAAGCTCATAAAATATGCTACATATATTTTATGAAATATTATACAGCCATCAGTGATTACTAACCATTATTATTATTAAAATACCCAGGGGTATTTCTACAACATATTACTGAATGAGTAAATCAGGTGTTTTTGAAAACTAAAGAAAATGACAAAGAAATGCCTTTATGTTTATCTCTCAATGCAAGAATTTATAAAGAAACAGTATGTGAAGACAGTGAATGATAGAGAGAACACAGACTAAGCTTTCATAATGATCATATTCTTATTGATGTAAAACAGGAAGGGAAGAGAAAAAAGTTGATATGTGTCATGGTTAGGGACAGGTGTCAACTTGGCCAAGTTGTGGTACCTGTTCATCTGATTGGGCAAGCACTGGCCTGTCTGTTGCAATGAGGACATTTCATAGGATTAGGTCATGACACGTCAGCTACATCCACAGCTGATTCCATTTGTAATCAGCCAAAGGGGAGCATCTTCTGCAATTAGTGATGCTAAATGCAATCATGGGAAGCCTTTTAAGGAGGACTCAGAGGAGACAGGTTGCATTCCTGCTTTGGCTGGTGAGCCTCTCCTGTGGAGTTCATCCAGGCCATCCTAGTCATCAGCTTCACAGCCTGCCCTGTGGATTTTGGACTCTGCATTCCTACGGTCACGTGAGACACTTTCATAAATTTTATATTTGCAAGTGTTCCCTGTTGATTCTGTTTCTCTAGAGAACCCTAACTAATACAATATGGATTAAAGGGAGGAGGTAGATAAGTGTAATCAAGCAGAAAAAAAAATAGAAATTGTTGTTCCCCTTTATATAAAACTCTTATTATCCCTATTTCCAGATATAAAATGCAATTTATTTTATAAAAATATTTTATTGGAAATACATTTCATAAATTAGTGACCCATCTGATTTCAAATAAATATTAAATGGTTAGCAAGTGCAAGATATTAAATAACTCGGAATATTCTACTCTTTGTCATGTTCCACTTAAAAAAGTGCCATGCAACATTTTATTATTTCCACCCGTAAGTTATTATTAATTCTAAGAAACAATATGGTCTCTCTTGAAAACTTGACCCTGAATATATTCCTGGAGTGCTTAATAGAGGATACTATCATGGTCCCAAAACCTATTTATGTCAGACGTTTAATGTAATGAGAAATGACATTAAATTTGAAATTCCTTATTTACATTTCCAAAGTGCACATTCAAGCATTTTAGTTTAGTTATTAATTATGTAGCCTTATAGAATATATACGGCATGGTTAAATATCTCCACAGAATAAAATGACTTTACCATGCATGTCTCAAGAAAATCATATTGGTTCTCTCTCTCTTTCCAACTACAACTTTTAATATATTTTGAAAAATATAAAAGAGGAGGTTAAATTTCTATCTTATGACTGATTAAGGGACACAAATGTTTTTAATGATTTGGGAAGCAATTAAACATGCAAAGATAAAATTAGACTAATTTGAATTAATTTTGAAAGCCATGACTGCTTTGTCAGGGAGATTTAAAAAACCTTAGCAGTCATAAACCTCTGTCTGCGTGAATATAAGGGGTATACAAACACTTAAAATGAACAGTCTCCATAGGACTTAAAATTAGTATCAGGAACTTGAGTAACTCAGGCAGGGAAGAGAGATATTGAGAAAATATCCATCAATTCCCTATGATTAATTTTCTGAACTTTGTATAACATGTAGGCATAAAAAATAAATTTTACTTTGCATTTGAATATTAAACATTTTTGTTCTACCTGTAAAAGTAAGCTATATTTATACATAAGATATCACCATTTAACTCCTACGGAAAAATCAGCAATATGACAAGATCTAATTTTCTTTATACCAAATGTCAAGAAGTGATTGAAATGCTTTCATAATAAAGAAGAAGAGAAAAGAGAATTTCAGTATTTATAATATATTAGTAGGGAAAATCATATGTTTTCTCTTTTTCTCCTTTTTCCTTCTTTTCTTCCTTTCTTGTTTTTGAATCATGGAAAATATAAGCTTATAGACAGGCTAAGAGAAAGAAATATTAAGAAATATGAGAAGAGTAGATTTTATAGTAACTGTAAAAGATTTTTTTTTGTTTGGTAATGTTGTTATGATGCTAAATGGCATATTTCAAACATCCCTTGAACATCCTAGAAGGTAGGCTTTAAATAGACAGTAAAAGTACAGTCATATAATTCAACTTCTCACATTAAGGAGACAAGAATGTTATTTTAATTTGCTGGAATATTTCTTACTGACCGAACAAATGGAAAGCAATCTACGAATTCAGATAAAACCAGATGATTCGTGTATTGTAGGGAACTGTCTTTACTTCATTCTCCCAAATTTTCTTTAATGCTGGCATGTTGCTTAAGTACAAACACACATGAGCAGTCACCAGTTGCAGATGAAGGGGAGGCTTACACTAGGAGCAACAACCAGTTACAATGAATATGCATTTTGCATACATACATAATCCACACATAAACACATATAATTAGTTTCCAGGTCTTCTTAGGCTGCTGTTGGCTGTGTCAGTTTCTTAGTATGTCCTTATTTTTGATGACTTTACTGACTTGAGGCGTACTATACAATGCCTCTCAAATGGAATTTGTGTGTTGCATTTCTCATGATTACACTCTAATTAAGGGTTTTTGAAAGGCAGCAAAACTACATAGGATAAGTGTCATTCTCATCATATCATATGAACTGTAAATTCTATCTACATGATTTGTAACTATGATTTAACTTGACCAATTAGTTGAGGTAGTATTTGTCAGAAATATCCCCTGAAGAGTTACGCTTTTTTCTCTCCTTTTCATACTATACTTTTTGGGAGGAAGTCACTATTCTAGCAGTTCACACATATGGAGTGGAGTTTATGTTCCAACTACTTGAAAGTAGAGTAGCTACATAAATTATTTGGGATTTTTCTGTATTGGAGATTTTCCTATTTTCCCTATTTGTTGATTCAATCATTAATTTATATCTTTATGGAATTATGGATATTAATTTTATATTTTGCATTATAATCCAACACTAATTTACTTACTTTTCTTCACAAATCATTCTAATTTCAGGCACTGGAAACTCTTTCAGTTGGCTCCCATGTCTCTTTGATGTATTGATGTATTTCCAACTTTCTGTGTGTGAGGGTGTGTGTGTGTGTAGAAACCTTATAAAACTTCATTAAATTCTGACACTGCAAGATGCTCCATCTTTATATTTCTTTTCTTTCATTAGAATCAGTCATTTCTCCACTAGTTGAGGTTTCCTTTAATGGATGATTACATTTAAACCCAAGGTTTAGGTACTTGATGTCCTCATTGCTAATGGAAGCCCTTGCTTCTAGAATCTTTCCACTAACATAGAAAGAAACTATTAAAGTGCATACTGGGCAGGGCAAGATGGCAGCATAGTGATGTACGAAATTCAGTTAGTCCTCTAGGGAAGCTAGTAAATAGTGAGGAACTGTTTGGAACAACTGTTTGGGGGACATTATGACTGGATACTCATCGTACACCAGTCTGGAATGGGGGAAAGCCTGAGATCCCATGCAGAATCAGAAATCTCCAAAGTCATGTAGGTTGTAGCCTGTCCCCGACTGATATAGGAGACTGTCTTGGAGTTCGTTCCCCAACTGAAAAAAGAAGCCCTCTCTACTAGGAGCAAGGAAAATAGCTCAACCAAGCATCAGTTGTGGAATTAATTAATAAATTCAGACTGCAGAATACAATCTCTGAGTACAGATAAATCTAGAAGAAAGAAAATGGGAGTTTTTGCCATGGCTTAGAGGAAGTGGGGCTGACAAATAAAAGAAAAAGGGAGAGAGAAAATAGAGCCTCTGGAGTTGGAAAAGCTCAAAACACTGGAAAAGTGCTGGGCTGCAAGAAAAGAGGCACATAGGACCAAGTACCAACTCTGGTCTCTTGATTGTCAAACCTGGGAGACTGGGGGTCCAGCTTTAAAAAGGATTTTTTTCTCTCCATTTCCTTCAAAGGAAAGTCAGACAAACTACTAGGTCTCAAACTTCAAGATACTGATGACACCCTCCTCCTAATACCTGGGCCAGTCTGGTCTGGAAAACATGACTGTTTGATCATATTTGGGGAGAATGTTCCTCAAAAAGTATCAATATAGGCAGGGCAAGAACCAGAAAAACAAGAGCTGAAAAATTAAGATCAGTTAAAGAGAAGCTATATTCGAGGTCTAGAATAAATTGAACTGAATGCCAAAGAAGAGATAGAGAACAAAGCCAACCAATAAGAAAACTTTTGGTCACAGAATGAAAATTACCTAAAGAATAAACTAATCCAGGAAATCAGATGCCTAGAAACCAGTAAAACATTACAAATCCTTCTAAGAGAAATAAAGATATGGCCTAGTCAAAGGAACGAACTAACATTTGAAATGAAATACAGGAGTTGGAATAACTAATTAAAGATGTCTAAACAAACATGCAAACTCACATAAAAACGCAAATAAATGAATTGAGGGAAGATATGACAAAAATTGAAGGACATAAAGAAGACATTGGGAGAACATAAAGAAGAACTCAAAAGTCTGAAAAGTTTGAAATAAAAACAAATGGCAGTAGTTATAAGAATGAAAGGCACAAGTGAAGAATTGAAAAACACAATAGAAACATAAAACATCAGATTTGAAGAGTCAGAAAAAAAAAGGATTAGTGATCTAGAGAACAGGACATCTAAAATCCAATACATAAAAGAACAAATAGGAGAAAGAATGACAAAATATTAGCAGGGTCTTAAGGAATTGAATGAAAACATCAAGTACACAAATATATGTCTTATGTGTGTTCCAGAAGAAGAAAAGGGAAGAAGAACAGAAAGAATAATAGAAGAAATAATCACTGAAAATTTCCCATCTCTTATGAAAACCAAAATTATAGACCCAAGAAGAGCAGCATACTCCAAATAGAATAGGTCCATATAGGCTTACTCCAAGACACTAACTAATCACATTGTCTAATGCCAAAGAAAGAGAGAATTCTGAAAGCATTAAGAGGAAAGCTATCTATGAAATATAAAAGATCGATAAGACTTTGTTCAGATTTCTCAGCTGAAAAAATGGGGGAGAGAAGGCAGTGGTATGATACACTTAATATAATGAAGGAAAAAAAAACTGTCAACCAAGAATACTATATCCATAAAAACCGTCCTTCAAAAATGAGGGAGGGTTTTAAATATTTTCAGACAAAAAGGGACTGAGAGTTTTTAACAAGAGACCTCATATGCAGGAAATATTAAATGGATAACCATAGGCAGACAGTGAAAGAAAGGAGAGAGAGGATTGGAGAAGAGTTTAGAAATGAAAATTAGCAGGAAATGTAGAGAGAAAGAGATGACATAAAATCCAAAAGACAAAATGGGAGAAAAAAGTACTGTCATTACAGTAATAATACTAAATGTTAATGGATTAAACCCACAATAAAATGACATAGACTGGCAGAACAGATTTTTATTTATTGATTGATTTTTATTTACTTATTTTTTTGCATGGGCAGGCACCAGGAATCGAACCTGGGTCTCCGGCATGGCAGGTGAGAACTCTACCTGCTAAGCCGCCGTGGCCCACCCCAGAACAGAGTTTTAAAAAGAACCCATCTATATATTGTCTATAAGAGACTCACTTTAAATGGAAAGACAAAAGTATGTAGAAAGTGAAAGAATAGAGAAATATGTTGAAAGTGAAAGAATAGAGAAAGATATATCATGCAGACAACAATCAGACACGGCAGGGGTAGCTATACTAATATCAGACAAATCAAACATCAAATGTGAAACAAATGAAATAGGCCAAACAGGGCACTATGCATTAATAAAAGGGACAATTCATCAAGACATATCAATCGTAATTATTTGTGTTCCAAGCCAGAGTGCCCCAAAATACATAAGGTTAACACTGATAGTTCTGAAAGGAGGAGTAGACACCTCTACAGTAATAGTTGGAGACGTCAATCACCATTTTCATCAATGGATAGAACATCTAGATAGAGAAATAGTAAGAAAGCAGAGCTATTGACTAGTATACTTAACATGCATTTATAAAACATTATATCCCACAACAGTGGGACACACATTTTTCTCAAGTGCTCATGGAACATTCTCTAGGATAGACCATATGTTGGATAACAAAGCACATCTCAATAAATTTTAAAAAAGATTGGACAAAACACTTAAGCAAATTGTAATGGAATAGAGTTGGGAGTCAATTACAGGTGAAAGGTGGAAAAATTCACAAATATATGGAGGCTAAACAATACACTCTTAAACAGTCAGTGAGTCAAGGAAGAAATTACAAGAGAAATCAGTTAATATCTGGAGGCAAAAGAAAATGAAAACACAACATATTAAAACTTCTGATATGCAGCAATGGTAATGTTGAGAAGAAATTTACTGCCCTAAATGTCTATATTTAAAAAATAAAGAGCAAAAGTCAAGTTCACCTGTTAGAACTAGAGAAAAAACAGCAAACTAACCCAAAAACAAACAGAAGGAAAGAAATGACAAAGATTAGAAGAAAAATAAATGCTATTGAGAACCTGAAAACTCTAAAGAGTAAAAAACAAACATTGGTTCTTTGAGAGAATCAATAAAATCAATGAACCCTTAGATAGGCTGACAAAGAAAAAAAAACAAAAAACAAAGAGAGGATGCAAAGAAAGAAAATCAGAAATGAGAGAGGGTACATAAAGAAAGACCCCACAGAAATAAATGTGATAATGAGAGGATATCATGAGCATCTGTATGATAACAAACAAGTCAATGTAGATGAAATGGACAACTTCCTAGAAAATCATGAACAACCAACATTGATTCAAGAAGAAATAAGTTGCCTTAACAAACCAATCTCAGTAGTGTTTGAATAAATCATAAACATGCTTCCAGAAATAGATGTCAGCAACCAGATGGCCTCATAAGTGAATTCTACCAAGCATTCAAGAAAGAATTAGTACCAACCCTGTTCAAACTCTTCAAAAAAAAAAAAAAAAAATTGAAGAGGAGAGAAAGCTATGTAACTCATTCTATGAAGCCAATATCACCCTAATACCAAAGCCAGATTATGTTAATACCAGAAAAGAACATTGCAGACCAATATTTTAATGAACATACAGGCAAAAATCCTCAACAAAAATGCTCATAAATTAAATCTAGCAGCACATTAAAAGAATTATACATCATGACCAAATGGATTTTATCCCAAGTACGCAAGACTAGTTCAATAAGAAATGGCTAAAAGAAGCCAAGGAAGACCTAAATAAATGGAAGATCACATTGTGTTCATGGATCAGAAGATTAAATATAATTAAGTTTGTCAATTCTACCCAAATTGATTTATAGATTTAGTGCAATACCAATTAAAATTTCAACATCTTATTTTGCATAAATATAAAAACCAATAACAAAAAACATTTATTTGAATGGGAGGGTGCCCTGAATAGCTCAAAATATCTTGAGAAAGAGAGCTGAAGTGAGTGAGTTCAAGTCAAGTCTACTGGACTTTAAAGCATATTACAAAGCTATAGTAGTCAAAATAGCATGGCACTGTCATAGAGATAGATACACTGATCAATGGAATTGAACTGAGTATTCAGAAATAGACCCTCTCATCTATGGACAATTGATCTTTGATAGGGAAGTCAAGCAAGCTCAACTGGGATAGTGCTACCTTTTCAATAAATGGTGTTTAAAGAATTGGATATCTATAGCCAAAAGAATGAAAGAGGACCCCAACTCATACTTTATACAAAAATTAAGTAAAAATGGATCAAAGACCTAAATGTTAGAGCTAAACTTTTAGAAGAAAATGTAGGGAAATATCATAAAGATCTTGTGAGAAGAAGTGGTTTCTTAAACCATAAATCCAAAACATGAGCAATGAAAGAAGGAATAAATGAATGATATCTCCTCAAAACTGTATACGTTTGTGTATCAAAGTACTTTCTGAGAAAAATAAAAAGGCAGCCTATGCAATGGGAGACACTATTTTGAAATCAAATGCCAGAGAAGCATATAATATCCAGAATGTATAAAGAGATCCTACAACTCAACAACAACAACAACAACAAACCCCAAAAAGAACACAATTAAAAAACAGGGAAAAGACATGTCTGGACACTATTTCAAAGAGGAAATATAAATGGTTCAAAAACATGAAAAGATGCTCAACTTAATGGCTATTATGGAAATGCAAATCAAAACCACGAGATATCATCTCATACCTAATATAATGGCTATTATGAAAAAAAAAAATTCCAAATGTTGGAAAGGATGTGGAGAGAGAGGCACACTATTTCCACCTTTTGTGGGAAAAGAAGAATGTTGCAATCACTCTGGTGCTCCCTCAGGAAGCTAAAGATAGAATTGCCATATGACCCAGCAATTCTATTACTTGGTATATAGTCATAGACTGATGGCAGGGACAGAAATTGACATTTGCAAACAAGTGATTATATTTCATTATTCAGGATTGCTAAGAGATGAACATAGCCCAAATGCCCATCAATGGACAAGTGGATAAAGAAACTGTGGTATATACATACAATGCAAAATTATACATCAATAACACAGAAAAAAGTCATGAAACATACAAGAACATGGATGAACTTTGAGGACATTACGTTGAGTGAAATTAGCCAGAAATGAATGGACAAATATTGTATAGTCTCACTAATATAAACTAACATTAATGAGCAAACTTCAGCAGTTAAAGTTGAGAACACAGGTTTTCAGGAAATAGAAAGAGGGTAGAGATAGGGCATTTAATACTGAAGGAGTACTGAATATCCAATAAAATTGTATAGATCCAGAAAGTGATAGCACAATACTATTTGATTGTAATACACTACTGTAAGTGCACTTAGAAAAGTTTGAGTGTGAGTATTGTTGAAAGAGGAAGGCAAGGGATATGTATGAAACCAGAAGGAAAGATAGATGATAAAGACTGTAAGTGCATAACTTAGTGAAACCTAGAGTGGTTAATGATGGCAATACATGTACAAATATAAGACTGCTTTTACATGAGGGAGAACAAATGAATGTCAGTATTGCATGGTATTGAAGAGGGGTTGGCATATGTAAAATATATAATCAATGAAAACTACAGACTATAGTTAACAGTAACATTTAATATAATTTCAGTCAATGTAACAACAGTGATATATTAAAGCTAAATGTCAATATATAAGGGAAGGTTATGAGAGTCTTGGTATTGGTATTTTTGCTTCTCCTTTTTATTACATTTTTAAAAAAATTTTAATTCTTCATTTCTTTGCCTGTTCTTTTTTGCTTTGCAGAAGAAATGGAAATGTCCTCATATAGATTGGGGTGGTGAATGTATAACTATATGATTATTCTGGGAACAGTTGGTTGTTCACTTAGTATGGATTATAAAGTGAGTGAATAAAAGTGTTTAAAAAATAAACTGAAACATACAAGTGCTGGAGAAAATGTAGAGAGAGGGAGGTACTGTTCCTTATTCACTGTTGGTAGAGAAGTAGCATAGTGCAGCCCATATGGAGGGCAGTGTGGTGGTTCCACAGGAGGCTAAGTGTAGGATTGTTTACTAGATTGTAACCCTGTTCTTAGGAAGAAATCGGAAGAACTGAAAGCTGTGGCAGAAATGGACATTTGTGCACTGCTGCCCATGGCAAAGTATTCACAATTTGCAATGGATGAAGGTGGCCCAAGGGTACATCGACTGATGAACAGAAGGGTGAACTGTGGTGTATGCACACAATGGAATATTGAGTGGCTGCAAGAAGGAATGAATTTGTGAGGCATGCAACTATATGAATAGACTTTGAGGACAGGATGTTGAGTGAAATTAGCCAAAAGCAAAAAGACAAATGTAACACTTCACTAATATGGACTAACTATAATATACAAACTCTGATAATTAAATTCAAGAACATAGGTTATCATGGGAAGGAGTATTTTAAAGGTGCCTAGAATTTGAACTCTTACAACAGTTACATCTATTCCTGACATGTACAATTATTTCTACATTCTGAGATGCTGAGCTCTTTGTGTATATCTTGGTCAGTCCCTGGAGCTTTGGGTATTTGTGTGACACCTGAGACTCAGAGCTAGAGTTCGCAGCTATGAAACTCATCATATCCCCATATAGCATCTGTTAAAAAAGCTGAAAAAGAGATTAGATTTCAGTTGTTGATATGAATGAATAAGACATAATTCAGACTAGGGTAAATCAGACTAAAGGGTAAAGGATGATATTAATAGTGTTTTAAAACTTGAATTCTGTGTGAGACCAAAGGAAGAGATGTTTATTTGGTGAAGAATTCATATTTTCCATAGAACACTAATTTAACTTGTATGGTCAGTTTATTCAAACACCATAACACATGGAACCTTGAATAGGGCATGATACCTTATTGATTTATACAGGTTAGTGTGATGCCCCCAAAACATCAAAGAGTAATTTGGTCAGAGAATAAAAGTGTATTTGCAAAGCCCCCTTGATATATGGGGGGAAATGTGGAGATATTAAACTTCCCTGTGTGTGGAATTCCTGATATTGTTGCTAGCATTGGGGACTTTAACTTAATCAGTTGAGCCTTCACTCTTGGGCCTTGCCCTTGTGAAACTTATTCCTGAAAATATGAAAGCTAAGCACACTTATAATGATGCCAAATTTCATCCCCAGAGTGTCTCTTTTGCTGTTCAAATGTGGCCTCTCTCTCTAGGTCAATTCTTCAAATAAATTGCTACCTATCCGTCTACATGGTACACGACTCCCAGAGGAGAAAATCTCCCTGCCAGTATTGGGACATGACTCCCAGGAATGAGCCTGGACCCATTACCATGGGATTAAGAAAGGCTTCTTGACCAAAAGAATGAAGAAAAAATGGAACAAAGTAAAGTTTCAGTAACTGTGAGATTTCAATTAGAGTCAAGAGGTCATTCTGGAGCTTATTCTTACGGATTGTAGAAATATCCGTTTTTACTTCTTGGTGTATTAGAAGAGCTAGAAGGAAATACCTGAAGCTGTTGAACTATATTCCAGTAACCTTGATTCTTGAAGATGATTGTATAATTCTACAGCTTCTGCAGCATGAGTGTGTGATTGTGAAAACCTTTTTGCTGAACTAACTTTATCCAGTGTATGGACAGATGAGTGAAAAAATAAGGACACAAAATCTTGGTGTTCTTTTTCATTTTTATTTTAATTTTTATTCTTGTGCATATTTTTTGGAGTAATGAAAATTTTCAAAAATTGATTGTGGTGATGAATGCACAATTATATGATGATACTGTGAATCATTAATTGTACACTTTGGATGTGAATATATCACAATAAACTTGCATTACTTTTCTTTCTTTTGTTCTGTAACTAATAAAGTGTAAGTATTATTAGTTTAACTAATGAAGTATCAGTGGCTTAGAGTTCAAATAGAGTCAAGAGGCTAACTCTGAAGGTCACTCTCATGCAAGCTTCAGTTAGACATTGCTTCTTATCATAACTTGCCAACTCCCAAACAAAACCATTCTGTCTAATCTTAAAAAACACTTAGGGCAATATATAATATTCTACAAAGGTTTCATGCATTAGGGTAACTTTCCAGAAACCTACAACCTCCAGAAGGGTCCCTGAACCAGATAAGTCCTGAAACCTAGAGGATCCAGCGTCTCCAGAATATCAGCTAGTTCCATCACCCTACCCCATATTACTGACAGTCCCTTCCAACACGAAAAAATTAAATGACCATAGCCCAAATATCCCTAAAGAGTGAGATAGAAAGATCAAAGGTGATGTGGAGAAATACAGAGAAGGTAGGGTTTAACAAATGAATATGGTTGCTGAATCATTAAATTGATATTTCTTTTATTCGCCAGTATCTTACAGCAGCTACAAGTAAAAATCTGAAATTGTGGAATTATAACCCATACCAAACTCTGAAATCTTTTCTACAACTAATTGTTGTCCTGTCTTTGAAATTTATTGCTTGTTTACATATATGTTATTTTTCACAAAAAATAAAGAAGTCTATTGTGATGACAGGAAAAAATTTATTTATTCTTCTGGCCTCCTCTGGTCTGGAGCAGCAAGAAGGAAAAATTTCAGACGATTGCATGGTGGCCTATGACAAACTCTGGGTCTATCCTGTAACTACATGTTGAATAGTGCTTTGAAAACAATTGCTTTTTTTTTCATTCTTTGCTTCATTTATATGTTATATTATACAATAAAAAGTTTAAAAAATTGTATTACAAAAAGAGTGTATACTAACCTTTGTGTGTGTATTTCTATATTTAATCATATGTATAGACAGTAAGCTGAACATGTGTTCAAACTGATGTGTCCAACTCTAATCCATTACCACATAGATCATTTTTCCTCTCCTGCTTATCTGTAACCTCCCAAGTACTTCGACAGTCAGGTTACCTGTTCTGTTATCTACTATGCATTTGTGCTATTTTTCATTATACATTCAGAAGAGTATTAGAGTTGTTCACCCATGCTCCCATGAGAAAGAACATTATCAGCTAGGGTATACAACTTGTATGTACAGTTTCTTTTGCTTTTAGCCATATAGATCCTATTGCTTCCCAGTTAGTTAGGTTATCACTGTTTTGTTCCCTCTACTTCAGTGACCTTGTTTCATACATTTGCAATACACTAAATTCTTCTGTTAAATTCTCCATTCCATCCTGAGATCCTTCATCTTATAAATAATTTTCTAATTAGCATACATTAAGGATCCTTTGTGTTGTAAAATTCAATGGCTTTTGACAAAAGCATAGTGCCATGTATCTGCCATTATAGTATTCCATGAGATAGGTTCATTGCCCCAAATATACACTTTCCCAGCTAGCCAAGCCTTCTTCCCTGTGTGGTTCTTTTACCACCAATATTTAACCATCTCTATAGTTTTGCCTTTTCCAGAATGTTATGTAATTGAAATCATATAGCACATAGCCTTTACAACTAGTTTATTTTACTTAGAAATATGCATATAGGTATGCCAGTCTTTGCATGGCATCATAGCTCATTCTTCTTAGTGTTGAATAATATTTCATTCTATGGATGTGCAGAAATTTGTTTACCCATTAACCTATTGAAGGTCATCTTAGTTGCTTTCAGTTTGAGCTAGTATAAGCATTCACATTTCATCAATCGTTCTGTTATATGTATCTACAGTCTTAGTCCAGACTCCACCTTTTGGAGTCCTCCCTATTGGTGACTTGAAGATAAGGCCCAGCCCTGGTGGACCTCCTTATCTGGGGGAGGTAGAGGAGTCCTTGAAGTTATAAGGTAGAGGAGTCCTTTAAGTCCTTTTTTCTTCTCTGAATCAGTACTCATTTTTTTGCTACTCCTAGCCTTTCCCGCTCTCCCTTACCCTAGCCTTTAAGTCCTTAAAACAGTAGAAGCCTTTTGCTGAGCCTATCATGGTAGTGAAATGTTTTCCCACATGTGTTCATCTATCTGACCTGTGCCTACAGGCACCATTCCATGTGGTTTGGGGATGGGGTGGGAAGGAATAGTTGGTGGGGTTCTGGGGCTTTCTCTGTGTTAGCCTTTTACTTATACTATCACAGTGACTTAGCTTGATCATTATTTTCATTTTGACTTGTCTTAATTGCTACTCTGACACCTGGCTGCAAAGCTCTCTCTAACTCAGCTGAGCCCTTGGGGCATTTTCCTATACTCAAAGGATAAATTTCTTAATTGATCATTAATTAGAAAAAAAAAGGAGTTGAGCATATAATTGCTTAAGATATTTTCCAAATAACATTACACTCTTTTTTTGAAGTACATTTTGTATTATCTTGCATTCAGTGACAGAAGAGAGCTCACAAATTTTCCAAGCAAAAAATGTAGAGCTTGAGTAGACTGAATGTTTACAAAAATCTAGTCAAATTAACATCTATGTTATTATAATGACTACTTCTTGGTGCAGAATCTTGCTCAAGAAATGATGTCTCTATAGAGGAGAGAATGAACATCTTATATTCAAAAAAGAGCAACTCTCTACAGAACCATTGAATGCTCCGGATTTTTTTGAAGCAAATAAAAAAGTAATTCACATATTTTAATTATACAAAGGAGGAAATCTAAAGAAGATGTCACAGACACTTAGAAATTTGAATCACATTATTTTTGTGCTCAGCCTGACTTATTTCTATGAATTTGATGTTTTCCTTAAGTTGGAAAACACAAGATTTGTTTTGTTTTGTTCTTGTTTTAAATATGGAAAAAAGGGGTAAAGTATTATTTCTCAGTTTATCATGCTACAATAGAATCTATAACAGGTATATAATATATGTGTGTTATGGACTGTCCTGTGTTCCCCCAAAATATATATTCATGTCTTATCCTCCAGTCCTATGAATGGAACTTATTCATAAAAAGGAGTTCCGAAAATACAGTTAGTTGCTGTGAGGTCAAACTGCATTATGATAAGCCCTAATTCAATATGAATGGTGTACTTAAGAAATTTGGACACAGGTAGAAAGACAGGGACAGAGGGAAAGACAGCTATGTGATATAAGAACAGAATAGGTTATGCAATAAGCAGGGTTGCAGCATGGAATGATGGCCATCCACCAGAACTCAGGAGAAAGGCATTAAATAGATTCACACCTTTTAGAAGCATAGCCCTACTGACATCTTGATTTCAGACATCTAGCCTTCATAAAAATGAAAGAATAAGTGTCTTTTATTTTGTTGTTTAAGCCAAGTAGGCTGTGATAGTTATAGCAACCCTGGAAATTTTAGATAATATATATATTTTTTCAAAAGTAATTTTTATTGAGATCTATTCATACTCCATACACTCCATCTCAAGTAAACAATAAATGGGTTCCTATTGCTGGGTATTCATCATTATGATCAATGTTAGGACATTTGCAATATCCAGAAAAAGAAATGGAAAGAAAAAAAAAAAAAGAAAAGAATCCCAAATATCCCATA
Organism: Tamandua tetradactyla; assembly: GCF_023851605.1. Classification (NCBI taxonomy): domain Eukaryota; kingdom Metazoa; phylum Chordata; class Mammalia; order Pilosa; family Myrmecophagidae; genus Tamandua; species Tamandua tetradactyla. The sequence goes on from NC_135330.1 coordinate 151,586,829, forward strand.
CCCCTTACCTTTCCCCTCCTTATTAATCCCTCATATTGCATTTTACCCAGTTTAAAGACATACAATAAAGGTAAGTTAACTAAGTCAGTGGGGTATTGTCAGAGATAGACATATAGATCAGTGGAACAGAATAAAATATCCAGAAGTAGATCCAAACAAGCACAGGCACTGACTTTTTTTTTTTTTTTTTTTGTTATTAGCTATACAATCATTATCAAGATCAGAGCTACTGCACTACAACTCAACAATTTCTGGTATTGTGTCTAGCTACTTTAGTACACTACAGACCAAAAAGAAATACCTATACAATGAGTCATTTGTCAAAATCATTTATTAAAATCTGAATTTCTCTGTTATACCTCCTCTATCTCATTTAATTATTCTCTCAATCTTCAGGGATATCTGGGCAATGAACATTTTAGTTTCCTCCTGCTTGAAAGGGGTGTTGATTTTATAGGGCAATGGAACGAAACTGGTTGATGTTCTTGGAGAGAATGGTACCTCTGGGTTTTGGGCTTATCTGACATAGGAACAAACAGGAGGCCTTAAGTTTATGGAAAAAAGAAAACAAACTCATATGTTCTGAAGTTTCTGAAAAAAAAAAGAAAGCATTATGGAGCCTTAGAGCCCAGAACATTCCTCAGAGTTTTCAGGAACACTCTTGGTCAGATCTTGGCATACTGTGGCAATTTGCAATATCTTGCCAAAGCTTACTTTAGCAGCAATTTACAGAATGACCTCTCAACTCTATTTGAAATCTCTTAGCTACTGAAACTTTATTTTGTTCAATTTTCCCCTGTTAGTCAAGAAGTCTTACACAATCCCATGATGCCAGGGCCAGGCCAATCCCCACAATTATGTCCCACATTGCCAGGAAGACTTGGACTCTTGGGAGTCATAACCCATGTAAGGGGAGGGTAGTGATTTTATATGAGGTACTGGCCTAGAAAAAGAGGCCACATCTCAGCAACAAAGGAGACTCTGGTGGCAACTCTTAGGCATACATATAAGTAGGCTAAGCTTTGCCATCGCAGAAAGAAGTTTCATGAGGGTAAGCTTCAAGATCCAGAGTTCTGCTTATTAAATTGGGAGGACTGAATGCTTGAAACAATGTCAGGAATTTCTCAGGTGGGCAAGATTAATAGTTTCACGTTTTTCCCCACTTCCTTAAGGGGACTTTGCAAATACATTTTTATTTTCTACCCAAAATACTCTAGAATGTATTGAGGTATCATCTTAACCTGTATGAAATGACAAGATCTCATTCCCTACTTTAAATTCCATATTGTTAGGTTGTTTTTCTAAATTAGGTAATGTGCTAGAGAAAATTTAATTTTGTTAAAATAAACATTTCTTCTTTTAGTGTCACATAGAAGCTGACACTTTAAACTACAGAAAATACCAGCCTTACCCTGTATTCGAATTTACCTCAGTCCTATCAGATCCATTTCATTCATATCTCTAATTGAGATCTGATCTTTTTCATCTTCTTAGAAGTTGCTATATGGAGTAATGTTGACTTTCAGAGCTACAGCAAAACTCTTAACTCTGAGCCTCAGGTGTCACTCAGATACTCAAAGTTCAAACCAACTGTCAGGTTACACACAAAGAGCAGAACATCTCAGAATTTGGAAATAACAGTTAAAATTCAAGAATAGATGTGACTGCTGAAAGAGTTTACAATCTAAGAACCTTTACAATGAGCCTTATTGAATATTTCATACTCCTTAATCATAATTTGTCTAATCTCTCCCTGCTGTCTCCTGATATCCTATGCTCTTAAATTAAATTCTCAGAGTTTACTCATTATATATAGTTTATATCAGTGAGACCATATAAGAGTTGTCCTTTTGTTTAGGCCTTATTTCACTCAGCCTAATGTCCTCAAAGATCATTCTTCTAATGGCAAGCCAAATGACTTCACGCTTTCTTGCAGCAGCTCAATATTCCATTGTATGTATATACCACAGTTTACCCTTCCATTAATTAGTTGAAGTACCCTTAGGTCACCTCCATCCTTTGCAAACCCTGAATAGTGCCACCATAAACATCAGTGTGCAAATTTCTATTTCTGTCACTGCTTTCGGTTCTTTCAGGTATATACCTAATAATGTGGATGCCTCCTGTGAAACCACCACACTGCCCTCCACAGGTGCTGCACAATTCTATATCCCTACCAACAATTAATAGGTATATCTCTCTCTATCCACATCTTCTCCAACATAGTGTCTTTCTGTCCAGTTTTTCAAGTTTTATTCATATACCACACAATACAGCCTAACTATACAATCAATGGCTTCCAGTATAATTATGCAGTTATGCATTCACCACCATAATCTATGTGAGAACTGTTAGGCCTGGAGGACAGGACCCTTTCCCCCATGATGTGACCTACCCCTGGCAAATATTTCAAACAGCTTCCCCCACCTCAGTTCATGCCTTTTTACCCTCCAGCAGCTGCATTCTTGTGAAGAAATTCTATTACTCAATCTCTACCCTCTGGCAGCTGCATTCATGAAATTAACTCCCTTTATTCAATATCTGCCCTCCAACAGTTACAACCCTGCATAACTAAGGCAGGGTTTAAATTTTAAACTTCACCAATGGAAGGCTGCCAACTCCCAAAAACCCACCAATGAAAACCTACTTAACCCCTGCCCCCAACTCCTTACCCCCAAACCATAAAAACCCTATCCCCCACTGCTTCAGTGCAGTCATTTCTCTCTTGAAACACTGTCTGGATGGTTCTGTTTCTTCCTGAATAAAATTAGGAACTCTTTGTTCCCACTTCATTCCTGGGAAAAAAAGTTTGCCTTTTAAGAACATTTCCATTACTCCTCCAAAGTAAGAAGAGGAAATGAAAAAAAAATAAAAAGAAAAAGAAAGAAACATAAAGAATCACATACCTCTCTCTTATATCTCCCTCTTAACATCTGGTTTTGGAATATTGTCTTTGTTACAACAAATTAAGATCACTACAATGTTACCATTAACCATAGACCCTAGTTGCATTAGTTGTATTTTTTCCGTAAAAATCCCATTTTTAACACTTTGCAATGGCAGAATTCACTTGTTTTCCCTCATATCAAAACTTTCTTATATTTGTAAATGTAGTCATCATTGTCCACTATAGGCATTGCTAAATTATACAGTCCCAGGTTTATCCTCTAACTGGTGTCATACATGTCCTTAGCCTTCTTATTACAACCATACTGTCACTCAACTTTGTCCATTATACTTATAATATTGTGCTACCATTTCACAGTATTCTGCTATCCATTCATGAATCTTTACCACCATTCGTTTGAACATTCTGCATTCTTACAGTATCAAATGCCTAATCTCAGCCCTCTTTCCATCTCTTGGTAACATATGTTCTCAACTTTAACTCTCAGAGTTTGCTCATTATCATCAGTTCATATTAGTGAGACCATATAGTATTTGTCTTTTTGCTTCTGGCTTATTTTGCTCCATAGAATGTCTCAAGATTGTTCCACATTGATGCATTCCTCAGGACTTTATTGTGTATTATCCCTGTGTAATATTCCATTGTGTATATATATATATATGCATCACTGTTTCTTTGTCCACTCATCCATTGATGGACGTTTGGGCTGTCTCCAGCTCTTGGAAATAATATATAATGTTGCTATGAACATCAGTGTGCAAATGTCTGTTTATGACTTACTTTTAGTTCTTTCAAATATATACCTAGTAATGGGATTGTTGAATTATATGACAGTGCTATACTTAGCTTCCTGAGGAAATGCAAACTGACTTCCAGAGCAGCTGCACCATTCTACATTCCCAAGAACACTTAAGAAGTGTATATGTTTCTCCACATCTTCCTCAGCATTCAGAGTATCTGTTTTTTTTTTTTTTGTTTTGTTTGTTTGTTTAATAATGGCCCTTCTAGTAGGTATGAAATGAAATCTCATTGTCGTTTTGGTTTGCATTTCCCTAATAGCTAGTGAAGTTTAGCATCTTTTCATAGGCTTTAGCTATTCATATTTCCTTATTAAAAAAGTGTCCTGCATGTTTTTTGCCCATTTTTAAAATGGGCTTTCTGTCTTTTTTTGTTGAGTTGTAGGTCTGTTTTATATAGTCTGGATATTAAACCTTTATCTGATATGCAGTTTCCAAATATTTTCTCCCATTGTGTAGGCTGCCATTTTACTTTCCTGACCCAGCCTCTGGATATGCAAAAGTATTCAACTTTGAGGAAATCCATTTATTCTTTTTTATTCTTTTATTGTTCATGCTTTGGTTGTAAGGTCTAGGAAACGACCTCCTACCACAAGATCTTTATGATAGTTCCTTACATAGTCTTCTAAAAGTTTTATTTTATTAACCCTAATGCTTAGGTCTTTGATCCATTTTGAATTAGTTTTGTATAAAGTGTGAGATAGGGGTCCTCTTTCATTTTTCGGATATAGGTATCCAATTCTCCAAGTACCATTTTTTGAAGATTCTGCTCTGTCCCTGTTGAATTGACTTGACTGCCTTATCAAAAATCAAGTGTATGTAGATGATAAGGTCCACCTCTGAACACCTAACTTGATTCTACACTTCAGTATCTCTTTATGGTGCAACATGCCATTTTGACAACTGTAGCTTTGCGATATGCTTTAATGTCAGGTAATGTGTGACCTTCCACTTTATTCCTTTTTTCAAGATATTTTTAGCTATTCAGGGCACCTTGCCTTTTAAATAAATATGGTTACTGGTTTTCTATTTCTGCAAAGTAGGTTGTTGAGATTTTAATGGTATTGCATTGAATTGATAAATCAATTTTGGTAGAATTGACATCTTCCAAACCATGAATTCTTCCAATCCATAGATACAGTATAATCTTCCATTTATTTAAGTCTTTCTTGATTTTTTTTAGCAATGCTTTGAAGTTTTCTGTCTTTGTTTAAATTTATTGCTATATATTTGATTCTTTTTGTTGCTACTGTAAATGGAACTACTGTGTAGAAACACTGCTGATTTTTTCTTGTTGATCTTGTATTCTGCCAATTTTTTTACTCATTTTTAGCTTTAGTAGCTTTGCTGTACACTTTTCAGGATTTTCTAAATATAACATCATGCCATCTGCAAACGATTAAAGTTTTATTTCTTCTTTTCCAATTTGGATGACTTTTATTTCTTTTTCTTGCATAATTGCTCAAGCTAGAACTTTCAGCACAATGTTTAATAGCAATGGTGACAGTGAGCATCATTGTCTTTCAGTCTTTCGGTATGGTGTTAGGTGTGGGGTTTTATCATATTTTCCATTTATCATGTTGAAGGAGTTTCCTTCTATTCCTATACTTTGAAATGTTTTCGTCAAGAAAGCATGCTGAATTTTTTCAAATGCCTTTTCTGCATCAATCAAGATGATTTTGTGGTTTTTCTGTTTTGATTTATTGATGTGGTGTATTATATTAATTGATTTTCTTGTGTTGAACCAGCTTTGCATACCTGGAATAAAACCCACTAAGTCATGGTGTATAATTCTTTTAACATGCATCTGGATTTGATTTGTATATATTTTGTGGAGGATATTTACACCTATATTCATTGAAGAGATTGGTCTGTGATTTTATTTTCTTGTAGTATCATTGTAAGGCTTGTTATTAGGGCAATGTTGTCATCATAGTATGAGTTACATAGTTCTCTCCTCTCCAATTTTTTTGAAGAGTGTGAGCAGGCTTGGCATTAATTCTTTCTTGAATGCTTAGTAGAATTTATATATGATGACATTTGGTCCTGTACTTTACACTACTGGAAGTTTTGGGTGACAGATTCAATCTCTGTACTTGTTATTGTTTTTTTTTTTTTTTTTTTTAATGTCTATTTCTTCCTGACACTGTTGGTTGTTCATGATTTTCTAGGATGTTGTCCATTTCATCTTCATTGACTTGTTGATTATCATCCAGTTGCTCATAGGATCCTCTCATTATCTCCTTTATTTCTGTGGAGTCTGTAGTTATGTCTCTTCTCTCATTTCTGATTTTATTATTTTCATGCCTTCTCTGACTTTTTGTTTAGTTTAGCTTTTCTTTTTTGTCAATCAAGCTAAAGGTCTATTGGTTTTATTGATTTTCTCAAAGAATCAACTTCCGATTTTGATCCTGTTTGTTTTCAGGTTCTTAATTTCATTTATTTCTATTCTAATCTTTGTTATTTCTTTCTTCCTATTTGTTTAAAGTTAGTTTTCTATACTCCCTCTAGTAGTCCCTCTGTATAAACAGTTTGTTCTTTGATTTTGCTCATTCTTTTATTTTTTTTCCCCTTTGCGTGGGCAGACACTGGAAATCAAACCCAGGTCTCCAGCATGGCAAGCAAGAATTCTATCAATGAGCTGTTGTGGTCTGCCCTCTTTCTTTTCTTTTAATATAGGCATTTAGGGCAATACATTTCCATCTCAGCAACACCTTTGCTTCATCCCATAAGTTTTGATATGTTGTGTTTTCATTTTCATTTGCCTCCAGGTATTTTTATTTTATTCATCTTTTGTTGCCTTCAGATATTAACTGATTTCTCTTGTAATTTCTTCCTTAACTCACTGACTGTTTAAGACTATGTTGTTTATCCTCCATATGTTTGTGAACTTTTCCACCTTCCACCTGCTACTGATTTCCAATTTCATTCCATTATGTTCTGATAAAATGTTTTTTATAATTCCCCATCTTTTAAAATTTATTGAGACTTGCTTTGTGACCCAACATATGGTCTATCCTAGAGAATGATTCATATGCACTTGAGAAAAATGTGTATCCTGCTGTTGTGGGTTGCAATGTTCTGTAAATATCTGTTAAGTCTAGTTCATTTATCATATTTTTCAAGATCTCTGTTTCCTTATTGATCCTATGTCTAGATGTTCAATTCATTGATGAGAGTGATGCATTGAAGTCTCAAACTATTATTGTAGAGGTATCTACTTCTCCCTTTTGTGTTGTCATTGTCTGCCTCAATGTATTTTGGGACATTCTGGCTCAGTGCATAAAAATTTATGATTGTTATGTCTTATTGATAAATTGTCCTTTTTATTAATACACAGTATCCTTCTTTGTCTCTTTTAATTATTTTACATTTGAAGTCTAATATGTCTCATATTAGTACAGTTATCCTCACTCTTTTCTGGTTGTTTGCATGAAATATATTTTCCAGTCTTTCACTTTCAACTTATGTTTATCTTTGGGTTTAAAGTGAGTCTCTTGTAGACAGCATATAGATGGGCCCCTTTTCTAAGTCCATTTTGCCTGCCTATGTTTTTTATTGAGACTTTAATCCGTTAACATTTAATGTTATTACTTATTACTAAAGGCAGTACTTTCTTCAATGATATTGTCTTTTGGATTTTATATATCATATCTTATAGTTCTCTCTATCTAAAGAGAGAAACTCTTTGAGTTACCCTTACTGATAATCTTCATTTATCCATTTTTCTCCATACCTCTTTCTCCAGTCTTTTCCTATCTGCCTGTAGTGCTCCCTTTAATATAGTTCGAAGAGCGTGTCTCTTGTTCACAAATTCTTTCAGTATCTGTTTATCTGTAAATATTTTATATTCTCCATCATTTTGAAGGACAGTTTTTCCAGATGTAGAATTCTTGGCTTGCAGTTTCCCTCTTTTAGTTTCTTAAATAATGTATACCACTACCTCCATGTTCCCATGGTTTCTGCTGGGAAAGCCATACCTAGTCTTATCAAGCTTCCTTTGTATGCAATGTATCACTTTTTTTCTTGCTGCTTTCAGAATTTTCTTTTTGTCTTTGAAATTTGACAATCTACTTAGTAAGTGCCTTGGCATAGGTCTATATGGTTCTATTCCATTTGGGGTATGGTGCTCTTCTTGGACTTGTAACTTTACATCTTTCAAAGATTTGGAAAATTTTCAGTGATTATTTCCTCCATTATTTTTTCTGCCCCTTTTCCCTTCTCCTCTCCTGTTGGGGCATCCATAACATGTATATTCATGTGTTCATGTTATTCAATTCCCTGAGACCCTACTCATATTTTTATACTCTTTTTCCTATCTGATCTTTTTGTGTGTAGGATTTCAGATGCCCTGTCCTCTAGTTCACTAATCCTTTCTTCTGCCTCATTAAATCTGCTGTTGTAGGTCTTCAATGTGTTTTTCATCTCTTTTATTCTGCCTTTCATTACCATAAGTTCTGTCATTTGTTTTCCCAAGCTTTGATTTCTTCTGCATGGTCACACAGTGTCTTTTTCATATTCTTCAGCTCTTTTGCCACATTTTCCTTCAAGTCATTGAATTGACTTAGAAGATTTGTTTGAACATCAGTAATTATTTCTTTCAACTCCTGTATCTCATCTGAAGTGTTATTTTGTTCCTTTAACTGGGCCATAGCTTTGCTCTTCATACTATGACTTGTGCCTTTTTTTCTGGTATCTAGGTATCTGATTTTCTTGATTACTTTATTTTAGAGGGCATTTTCTCTCTTTTGACTAGGATTTTCTTGTTGGCTGCCTTTTTCTCTTTCAGTTGTTTGACATTCAGTCCATCTTATTCTAGATCTTTGGCATAGCTTCTGATTAACTGATCAGAATATTTTGGCTCTTATTTTTCTGGTTCTTGCACTGCCTATGTGGAATTTATTGAGATTCTTCTTTTTGTGTGTGCAGTTGTTGCACTCCCCAGGAGAAAATTTTTTCTTCCCTCTTCCTCCTCAGGGAATGTTGATCTGTTTGTTTTGCCTCTCTATATTTTAACACTTGTTCATTAATTACCTCTAGCAACTATTTTCTTGAGGTCTGTCTCTGGGAAGAGGATCTTTCCAGATAGTATCAACCTAATCAGATTTTCTCAGATAAGACAGGCTTAGAACTCATAAAGAGGGTGTAATCAGTATCAGGGTTCCCTGGGGAGATGAGAGCCAGCAGGGTGCTGGTCCTTCTTATGAAGCCTCTGAATTCTTTTTTTTTTTTTCTGACTTGACCAACAGATAATGCTTGTCAGTCCACTGCTCCCTAGCAGCATAAAAGTGATGTTGTGCATTTAATTTTCAGCAGACTCTGTCCCTGTCAGGGGCATAGTTGAGACAGAGTTTGAGGCTGAATGTTGGCTTAAATTATTTTTGTTTTCCAGTTCCTGGGAACTGGATTCTATAAATAACAGACACCATCTGTGCTGTGCCTTGTCTCCTTCTTTATTTGGCAGCCCCCTGTTCCCTGAAGGCTGTAAAAGTTACAGATCTCTTAATCAGAGCCCCTTTCCCCCACTGCGAGAAACTTGTTTGAGATAGGCTGACTTCTTCTTTTTGTAGACTGAAACTGTTCTGTATTTGAAAAAGAATGTTCTCTGCTTTTCTCATAAGTTGAAACTTCTCCTGATATCCCAGTCCCTGGGATCTAAATTGTTTGAATAAGAAGGGCCACATGTGCTGGGCCCTGCCTTCTCTTTCCTTGGGAAAGATACACCCTTTATGGAAATATCTGTTTCACCTGATTAGTAAATTTGCCTCTCAAGAATTCCTTAAGCCTCGGGCAGGACTGAAAACTGAGAATTCCTGCTATTTTCTATAATGAGCTGCTAAGCAAAAAAAAAGCCTTTTTCAGATCTAGTCCCCAGCCCCTAGGTTTGCCAATCAAGAACTGGTGTTAGTACCTTTCTCTATCTGACCCTTTTCTTGGGGTGCAACCCTTTTCTAGTATTTTAAGTATTCTAACCTCAGCCATCTCTACAAGTCTTTGCCTTTTATGTTTGTCTGCTCCCCAGGCCTCACTGCTTGGGAGAAACCTCATGCTTTCTCTTGTGCTTGTCCTGTAGATTTATCTTTGCCCAGAGACCATACTGAGCAGTCAGATTTGTTAATCAATTCTGCAACTGGAAACTGGTTGAGCTATCGTTCAGTTCTCCTAGCAGTGATCTTCTCACCAGACTGAGACTCCAAGACAGCCTGTTGTAACATGGGGGAGGGGCATGAGCCTTCACAAAATGGAAGAATTTACTTACAGTTCTGTGCCGTGCTCTTGGTTGTTGCACTCATTCCAGGCTATGTACATTGTGCATCAGATCACAGATGTCCCCAAACTATTGTTCCAGTTAGTTTCTGGCTATTTATTAGCTGCCCTAGTGGATGAACTACATCCCACACCTGCCCACAGGAGCCCTGTCTCCCTCCAGTTATTCTATAATTTATTAAATGAATAACAATACATAGTAGAAAGCCTGAATTTAAACTTTATAGTGTTTAAAGTTGTCTTGTGAGTAAAAATATTCATTTTGTGTAATAGTAAAAAACTCAAGTTTATGTTAAAAAAAATTGAGGCGCTGTGATGGCAAATAAAATGTTTCAGGAATTTAATATAAATAATACAATACAGGTAATTTATATTTAAAATTTAAATTGATAATGTGCAATTTACTAATATAAATATATAATATAATATAAATAATCTTGATAAACATTAAAATGATAAAAATTTTAGGGAAAATATTAAGGGAGTGAATGCATCCTGCAAGAAATAAATCTAATTTAAAATGATGTAAAGATTGGGAATAAAAGCATAAAGGATGACACTGATTCTGCTTTCTGGTTTACTATTACAAATACTATGAAAACAAATTCTCAGAATAGTAAAAAGAAATAGGCTGGGATCTCATATATTTGTGTCATTTACTATAATGTTTTTCTTTTGGAGAGGTAAAATCAACAATAAAACTTTTATTACAAAAGTCAAGTCTGACTCTGGAATTTAAATGTTAGTAATTGAAATGAATGTCATTTGTGTGGGTAGGGTCTGATAATTGATTAATTTCTGAAGATACAGATGATGTCAATGAAAGTTATGATGATGGTGGTGATGATGATGATGACAATGATATATTGAGTAGAATTTACATGCCAGGACCTCTGTTTAGTTCTTGGTACTTATTATGACATTTAATCTTCATATTTCCATTTTATGGATGGTGAAAATGAGACACATGTTTTTCCCTGACATCTTCCACGAGGCCAAAGCATCATTTGCAATTTCTTCAATGCAGGACCTGGTCTCCTGACATGTTTTTAACCATTTCACTATCCTGCCTGCCTTGAGAAGGTGTGAATTCCACAGTTATTAAAGCCCCATGAACTTTATACATTGTTATAGAAGAAAAACAAAATAAAATATGCTTTTAATACATCATTAAAATATACTTCATGGTTTCTTTCATGTAGTAATAATAATATAAGATAAAATCTAAAACACGTCTTTGTCCATTAAGCATTTTGTAGGTCACACCTAGTTTGTTATTTTCAAAATTTCATCCTCCACCACCCAGAGTGCATAAGCTTTCAAATTCGTCTTACTTCCTGAATGCATTAGTTTTGGAATGTACTCCTTAAGTTATTTTAAAGGACAGATATCACATTCTTAGTTTTTTTTGTTATATAAATAGTAGAGGAAAAGATGGACAAAAGCATTGGATCAAGCATTAATTTAGAAAGCTGGACTTTTAATTTTGTGGACAAACCAGAGAAGGAAAATAATGCAGTATTTTTTCCAAGCAGAAATATGTGCTCACCCACCCTAAAATAGTGAATATCTGAACCAGATCATGATTCCAATATGCACTGCATGAAGTCAATACATTTCTACCTTTTAACACATCTTAAGTTAATCCCAAGGCATAAAAATGAATGACAAGGAATATAAAATGATTTGTATTTTGTTCAGCAATTCACATTTTTGTACCTTCCAGAAGGTACATGAAATATTTATTTAATATATTTTGTCAAAATAATAACTTGTACCTTTAGGATCTAGTCACCTATAAAAACAAATATTTTAAAGTACAGCAAATGATAAAATTTCAGTAATCTAAAAAATCTAATAGTTTTATGAGAAACCAGATAAGGTATGTTATAGGAGAGTGTATCCCAGTGTTAGGGCGTGGCAAATGAGGAAGGACGTGCACCAATTGCTAATAGTGCTTACCTGTAGTGGTTTGTAATTTATGTTAAGAGATTGATGTTTATTTCAATTTTCTGTTCAGTATTTTGAATCATTAAAAACTCATATATCGGGCGGGCCGCGGTGGCTCAGCGGGCAAAGTGCTTGCCTGCTATGCCGGAGGACCTCGGTTCGATTCCCGGCCCCAGCCCATGTAACGAAAACGGAGAAACAAAATACAATAAAACAAGAAAATGTTTAAAAAAAGATGTTTCCCTTTCTTCCTCTCTTCCTTCCTTCTATCCTTCCTTCCTTCTCTCTGTCTTTCCTTTTAAAAAAAAAAAAAAAAAAAAAAAAAAAAAAAAAACTCATATACATGAATAACCTATCTTATAAAAATGTTTTCTTATGTATAGGAAAGTCTGAAAACATGTATAAAATTGTTAATACAATAACTCTTTGAAAAGAGGGTATTACACACAACTGTCATTCTCTAGGACTTAACTTGAATCGCATTTTTGTTAGTACTCATAAATTGGTATACATTGGGAAAAAATAAAGGAAAAACTGCCAAAAATTTACAGTATACCAGCAACCATATAACAACAATTAAATATTTTGTTTTTAGAAAAATGTAAGGGTTGTAGCTACTTGTGGAATCTATTACATATGATCAAATAAATGCTTGGAGATTTAAACTATGATCAATGAGATTAGTGAGAGTCATTCTTAGTATTAAAATTCAGTCTGATGTCAGCATGTGGTAGAACTGCTGAATTAAACCAAATTTTCCACCCAAACAGGTTAATTAGTGTTCATTAGCAAAGACATTCATTTTGCTGTTCTCTGTTAGACTGTATGAATCTTTTGGATATCAGACAGATGTTTTCTTCTAGCACTGCTGTAAAATCCCTAAGGAAGGATCTGTTCCCATTCCTTTTTTAAAGCCCTTTGCTCCTAATAAATTCACCTCCTAACACCTTTGGGTTGATACCCTTGCTACAATCTAAAAAACTAATTAAATAATTAATTTGATTAATTACAACAAAGAGAGAGCAATGATTATAGCAAGCAATTATAGATTAATTCGCATTTCACGAACTACTCCTTTTTTCATCATCCCATTTTGTTATTCTCAACTAATCTCCTATATCCTTGTTATTTTACTGCTTAGGTTGAGAAGTATTTTTATTCATCCAAGGTTATGCAATTAGAATGTGATAAGGGCTACAGCTTCAACTCAAGACTTCTAAATGCAATTGTATTATTTATAGGCATACACACAGACACTCACCTCAAACTCAGGTTTTCAGAATATGACTCTGTATTGTTTACATTCACCCAATCCTACAATGTCTACTGAATGATCAATTACATTAAACCGCAGCTGATCTAAATTGATCAATAATTTTTACTAGGTACCATTCAAAGTTCTGTGAACACAGTAGTCAAATTACAATGTCTCTGCTGTTATATAGTTTAAAGTCTAGTGTGAAAAAGTAATGATTTATTTATTACTCACATTACTGTGATTTATTTGCTTTTACTTCCTTGAAGACCAACTTACCAAACATATTCTTTGAAATAGAGGGATCTGAACACTGGCACAGATGTATAATTATGCCTTTCTTTAGCAAAAGTATGTTTCTAAGTTATTTAATTTTCTGAACCTCGTTTTCCTTATCACTAAATGGATTATTTCAGTACTAAATCGAATAATGCATATATTTAAGAAGCTCTTAGTATAATACTTCCCACAAGATAAGTGCTCAATAAGTATTTACCACTATTTAGGTATTATCTCAAACAAGAAACTAATTTTAAGTTCTTATTCAGCTTTTTCTTGTTTTTTTCTAGTAGATACATTGCTCTGAGCATATATGCTGACCCTCTGGAAATTCAGCGCCATGTGGAAGCATGTAGAGAAGCAATAAAAGATTTACTATAAGGATAAGCATTAATAAAAGCTATTTCTCCCTGTTTGATTTTGAAAGTAAAGTCCAGAGGAGGAAATTTCAGTATCATTCTTTATGCACTTTTGCTCACATCCTGCCCTCTATCTGCCACAGCTGACACAAATTGGTTGAATGCTCAAAAGACCACTAAAAGCCTTCATGTACATTTAATAAACATACTGACTACTACATGAATGATTAAAGTAAAATAAATCAATAGAATCCATAAAATTAGTTAACAAGTGGATTGAGGCATAGAGAATGAGACAATCAGCCTACTATGTTATTCAGTACTATGTTATTAAAACAGACTATTTCAAATACTAATAAGAACATAAAAGTTTAATGTAAAATCATTTCAGTAAGATATTTTCAGAAATAACTTTTTTTTTTTTTTTTTGGTGTGGGCAGGCATCGGGAAGTGAACCTGGGTCTCTGGCATGACAGTGAGAACTCTGCTTGCTGAGCCACTGTGGCCAGCCCCCAAAATTACTTTTAACAAAATTGATAAATCTATGAACATTTAAGAAGTGAACAAATGAAAAGAAACTTTATATACTTCTGTCTTTACCACATCAAGTAAATTCAAAACAAGCCATTTCTGTTCAAATAACAAGTATCTCATAATGTGCATGTAGTGGGAAATCTTGCAATATGTAAGTTTTTGCAATGCATTCTCAGTTTTAGGAATTTAGTCTAAGGAACTAAGTGGTTTAACATATTAACTTTTGTGTACTGAATCTATCAATCATAAGAGTGTAATTTATAGCAGTAAACTAAACATACAATATTCATTATAGTTTTTGCAAGATAAAAGCAGGCTATTAAGAAAAATGTATCTTAGTGTGGCATATTTTGGAAAAATCAGTCTATGTACCTATATTAAATATTCAGACAGATGGATATGTATATGCATTTATTCATACATGTGAATATGTGAATGTATGTATATATATATATGAAAAAATAAAGTGTATATGACATGCATTAATTTTTTTAAGTGTGGACACATGGGATTTTTTTATTTTTACCATAATGTCCCAATTATTTACCATTATTAAGTATTACTTCTGTAATTTCTGTTTACTTTGGGGGTAGAAGCTTTATTTTCTGTAATGCTGTTGACCCTTCTCTATCTTCACAGTGCCCATCTACGCTCACTTGTTTTCACACTTTCTTCATAGGAAGTGTTACAGGCATCCATAATTGTATGGGGCAGTTTCGATAGGCGATTCTCTTGCATTACAACACAATACAGGTTACCCAGGTATACTCACATCTTGAGGGCGGGGTTATTATTTGTTTGCCTCACTACTATATCACCATTCCTATGAAGAGTACTTGGCACAAAGTCATATTCATCAAATACTTTGAGTTAATTCATTAAAAAATTCCCAGAATTGAAAAACATGAACCTGCTTTTCATTGTTTGTACCTTGAGAGCAGAACTAATTTGATTTTTAAAAATTCTAACCATAAGTTAAAAACAAATAACTCATGGCTATTTATTGAATATTTTTGGAAAAGGATCTTTCTTTTAAAGAGGGAATTCTGCACATGGAGGGCTAAGTGGAAAGAGTGCAATCATTTTAAGTAATTTCCACTCCCAGTAAACAGATGGAACATATGGATTTTCTTGAACAAAAATGCCCTTAAAGAGTGGAGTCGTGAGTGAACTTAGGAAGAGAATGAACTCCATAGGGCCTTGATGTAGAAGCTCTAGAATTGGAAGGCGTGTGTACTTAAAACTTTCCACGTTCCCTAGATTTCATTTGACTCTCCCAAGAGAACATGTCTCCACAGCCCCTTTGACTCTGAAAATTATTGGCCAAAAACATTAATTAAGATTGATGGAAATAGAGCAGTGTGATGGTGCCTCAGTGGCAGAATTCTTGCCTGCCATGCTGGAGACCCGGGTTCCATTCCCAGTGCCTGCCCATGTTAAAAAAAAAAAATCCATAGAAATAGGTTGAGAGAAATAGTGTAATCTCATTTTTAATGTTGCAATAAGGTCTGTCTCTTGAATAGATCAGATGCTGTTATCTTCTTGGACCTTAATTCTTAGCAGGGAGTGTGCTAAAAATTCTCCCTTTTCCAATTTCAAGAAATGCATACTTCTTTATTTATTTATTTATTTATTTATTTATTTATTTTCATATATTTTTTTCCCTACTTCCTGTTATGTCAAGTTGCCTTTGGTCCCTTGGACAAAAGGTCACTGCTTTCATCAAGTTAGCTCGTTCCATATTACTTTCTTTTTCTGAATTCCATTACCCTCATCTTTCCCTTACCCTTAAGACCTGCAGCAATAATAACTTCACTGCCCTTGCTTTCGGTTTCTGCGCTGATGTTTGTGGTTCTTTTCACTCCACCCACAACTTTGCAGATTATTCTTTTGCAAGTAAACCCCTTTGAATTAACCTAACTTGGTTGGGCTATGTTTACTGAGTTGGAAATATGAGCAATATAATAAATAACATTATAAATATCCCAGGAAATGTGAACTTAAAATGGGATTCTAAGATTTGGTTCTTGAATATTCAAAGCAAACACATAACTAAGCCACATAACTGTGGATAAGGGAGGTTAATCCATGTCATAAGACTCTTCACAATTGCTCAAATTATCATTGGTGGTAACATGGGATGAACTATAGGTACAGGCATAATATTTAGAGAGCAAGTGGTTGTGGTATTTAATTGCTATGATCACTAGAATGATTATAGAGAGAAGAATCACTGAATTTCTACTTACAATTCTAGAGAGCAAGCACAGAGATGTAAAAGTTAAGAACTGTCAATATAATGCAATATGCATGGAACCAGAGATATCGGGGGAAGTTTGAAAGGGTCCCTCATATACTAATATGATTACTACGATAATAGTAGGGCAAATCACTTGGCTGAAACTGAGTATAAAACCATGTAGGGTTGTAGCATCAATTAAGTGGACTATCACGCCGAATATTTTGTGGTCAAGTCCTTGCTTACACTGTTGGGGAAGAAGTAGGACACTAAGAAAAGGGATAAGATAGTGATGAGGCCTCAATTGTTCCTGAGTGTCCTCTCCTCTTAATCCACCCAAGTTCCTGATTTCTCTATGTGACCTGCCAATGGTTACATGCAGGGTAGTGTTGTGACAACAGGTGACAATTATGTTCACAAACACGACATCACCTTTCACTGACTTCACGCTTTAATGAGAGCAAATGCAATATAGCCCTATGTGGGCTGAGTTGCTACACGGTGCATCTTGAGGCACTGGCTCAGGCACAACTGAGGCTTTCATCAAGTGACTGCTTTATTATTTACACAGCACAAAGGGTCCAAAAAAGCAGGGGAAAGATCAAATCTTGGCTGGTCTGAGAGGGAGGCCAACTGCTTGGCAGCTCCCCCTGCCTTGCTTCACATGACTGATGAGAGACACCTGCACTAACTGAGTGCTGGGCTTTTATGCCCTCCAGGAGGAGGAGGTTCTGCCAATAAGTAAACTTTGTGCCCTGAAAAGCAGTTGTGGCTGGTTAAGATTTAACTTCTCCCCTGGCTGCCTGTGTTCCCCTGCAAAATGGAAACACATTGAACACACCTGCATGCAAACTAGCACAAATGGAAACATACTGAACACTTGCATGCAAACAATCTAATTTCCTCAATCTTCCCTTTACTTTATTTCTTTGTTTTTCCTTTTCTATTCTTCTTAGGAAATTTAGTAATATTGGATTGAATTAATCAACCATCTAGTATTTCATTCTATTTCCTCTACTGATGTTTTAGTAGAACTATACTTTTAATTTTTTTTTTTTTTTGCATGGGCAGTACCAGGAATAGAACCTGTGCTCTGGTACAGCAGGCAAGAATTCTGCCTGCTGAGCCACGGTGGCCCACCCCATTACCTATTTACTTTTATACCTATCTCCTTATTAGTATGAGAATTAGTATTTAAACACTACATAAAAAGAAACTGACAATAGTGTAAATCCATTATCATTATATGATTTGTCATATTATACCATCCACCATCCACCATCATTAGTTTTAATTTTTAATATTGTCTTGTTTCTCAAATAATATATAGATCACACACTGTAGAAATGTACAGAGAACACACCTTTTACCAGGACCTGAGGAGTAAATTTGTGATACTACTTCCATCATCCCTGAAGAGCTCTGTAGTTGCCCTTCTCTGTAGGTCAGATATTACTGTAAGAACTGCTGTCACTGAGCTGGAATCCTTAAAAACAATGGGGATGATCAGATGCCAAGTTGGGAGAAACCCTGTGGCAACTGTCAATCGCCATAGCAAGGTGGGCTTGGCAACCAAAATTGACAGCAGACTCAAAGCAACAGTCAAATAATCTAACTCACAGAGACGTGTGGTGTTGTCTTGTAGATCATGGGATATCTCAAAGTAAAACAGATAGGTATTCTACTAAATACTTGTTTGAGCTGCATAAGCAGAAGAATTATAGGTTGAGTGAATAGAATAGATGTCTAACCTGAAATGCAAATACAGAGAGTCATGGCCCTTTCATCAATACCCAGACATAAGACAATTTACAGACCCAGAGCCTCTTCAATGAAAGGAGGGATGCATATCTTTGAGGACGGGCCCTGTTAATATTGCCTAAAATTTACACTGTCAACATTCCTCTGCTGGTCTACAGGTCTTAATTCCAAAAGGAGGAATGCTCTTCCCAGGAGACACAATTCACTGCTCAAACTTATTCGCACTGGGAAGATTTCCCCTCACCACCTTTTACCGCTTCAAGGACATCTGAGAAAGGGACTGTGTTTCTGCTATTGCCCATGTTGCCTATACCTGCATATCGTGCAGAACTATCTATAAACCAGGTCCAAATTGTATCTTCCTCGGTCAGCTGACTGTAAGGACCTCCCCAAGAAGCCATAGCTTCTTCATATCAGGGAGCCAATACAGCAATCATCCCAGTTTCAGAGCATGTCAATTCCAATTATGCACTCTGCAAGTGGGGAAGTAGCCACAGAATGATCCCGAGGACCTACTCAACCCACTGTCAGATAGACCTGAGCTACAGTCCCATGAATCATCTATCTTCTGTAAGCCTCTACTCTGACTGGTAGACCAGAGAGATGTTTTGGGTCTCCTGGAATTTATGTCAATTCTGAACCAGAGTTTAGTAATCCATGAAATATTTGATCATTTCCTTTTTCCCAAAGTTACCATGTTAAAAGGACATAGATCTTCTTGGGGAAGTCAGGTCTGAATGTTGACGGTGTAAATTTCAGGCGGTATTAAAAGGGCCCTTCCTCAAGGATACCCATCCCTCCCTTCGTTTATGAGGCTCTGGGTCTATAAAGTGTCTCAAGTTTGGAAATTGATCAAGGGACCATGACTCTCTGTTTTTGTATTTCAGGTTAGACATCTATTCACTCAACCTAGAATTCTCCTGCTTATGCAGCTCAAACAAGAATTTAGTCGAATGCCTATCTGTTTTACTTTGAGATACCCCATGACCTACAAGACAACACCACAAGTCTCTGTGAGTCAGATTATTCTGACTGCTGCTTTGAATCTGCTGTCAATTATGGTGGCCAGGCCCACCTTGCTATGGAGATTAATAGTTGCCACAGAATTTCTCCCGACTTGGCATCCAATCATCCCTATTGTTTTTAAGGATTCCATTTCAGTGACAGCAGTTCTTACAGTTTATCTGACCTACAGAGGATGGTGATTACAGAGCTCTTCAGGGATGATAGAGGTAGACTCATAAATTTACTCCTCAAGTCCTGGTAAAAGGTGTGTTCTCTGTACATTTCTAGGGTATGTGATCAGTTCTTCCATGATAAATCCACTCTAGCATTCCAATCTCTCTAAGCCTTTCTATCCTTTCCTCTGCATGATACCAGGACAATTCTGGCATCTTGACCTCAGGTAATATTGGCTATCTGTGGATCCATTTTTCAGCCAAACTTCCAAATTGTTAATGACCATTCTATTCCCTTGAGCTACAACATTAAATGCAGAATCTCTGCTTATTGGGCCCACATCAATAAATTTAGCTTGATCCAACTTTATAATCCTTCCACCATTATCCCACACCCTTAATATCTATTCCCATATATATTCCCTTGATTTCTGGATCGATTGGAAAACTCACATAGTTCTTTTGCAGTATACCATAGCCCCTAATAGGTCACATAAACCTCATCTTTTGGATCCTGTTGGGACTTAATCTAGTTATATGTCTTGAAGAGAGGGGTGGTCGGGGTGGTTCAGAAAAGACTATATTAGAAGTGTCTTTCAAGCCAATTCTCTCAGGGCATTCCATTGCACTGTTATCTGTCAAAAACAGGATTAATTGTTCCAGACAGAGGAGTGAGGGTTATTTCCCTAAGGAAAGTGGTTACAGGTTTTAGCAGCTGTGAAGAGTTAATCTCTTATGGTGGCGTTTGGATGGCAGACTCCTCAGGGTGGACCAAACACCAAGAAGCTGTCTCCTCAAGGCAGGCTGGAAATAGGGTGGTTATTTCCTCAGGACAGACCATTTATAGGACTATCTATCAAAGGCTCAGCAGATTTCAGGTTTTCCATGTTCCCATTGCCATTAATATCAACCCATATGTCCCCATCCCAAGTTCAGGATCCCATTCTTTTCCAATCAAACCCCTACTTTAACAGCAGACACCCTGTAAGGTTGAAATTTTAGTTTACATTGTGCATTAATTAGGGTTCTCTAGAGAAACAGAATCAACAGGGAACACTTGCAAATATAAAATTTATAAAAGTGTCTCACATGACCGCGGAAATGCAGACTCCAAAATCTGCAGGGCAGGCTGTGAAGCTGACGACTCCGATGGAGGGTCTGGATGAACTCCACAGGAGAGGCTGGCAAGCTGAAGCAGGAATGGAATGTGTCTCCTCTGAATCCTCCTTAAAGTCTTCCCGCGATTAGATTAAGCATATACTCATTGTAGAAGACACTCCCCTTTGGCTGATTATAAATGGAATCAGCTGTGGATGCAGCTGACGTACTCATGATCTAATTCTATGAAATGTCCTCATTGCAACAGACAGGCCAGCACTTGCCCAACCAGATAAACAGGTACCACAACTTGGCCAAGTTGGCACACGTCCCTGACCATGACACGTTGTAAATCTGCTACTCACATAATAAGGCTGTTTGTCTGGGTTTCAGAGATCTCAAGTCAGCAAACACAGGAAATAAGATTTTCTTCAGGGTACACATGGAAATTTTTACATCTTTCATACAATGCTTATGTTGCAAATTTGAAATCTTCAGCTCATCCCTTTCCTTCTTAACTGTAGCCAGTGACTCTAACAGCAACTAGTCAATATCATTATACCTCTTAAATCCACAAAACTCTGTTAAGGTGTCAGAAACACTCTCACTCAGCCTTGACTCATATAAGCTATAATTAACAGAATCAAACGGTGACACTTTGCATATCTTGTTGCCTAATCTCTCCATGGGCTCTCAGTGCCATGTTGATTATTGGAAATAGAGTCATAATGTCTTTGAGTTTAATCAGAGTAGAAATCAATTGCAAAAACCCATTTTTAAGATTCTGTTTTTCAAGGACCCCTGCTCCCCTTTTCTGGTACCAAGCTGTATTCATCAGGGTTCTCTAGAGAAACAGAAACAACAGAGATATATATAAATATGCAATGTATAACTTTCTCATGCAACCATCGGGATGCAGGATTCCAAAATCCTTAGGGAAGACTGCAAGTCTGGCAACCCTTAGGGTCTAGACAAACTCCACAGGAGAAGCTTACTATCTGAAGAAGCAGTGCAAATTCTCTCTTTTCTCTTAAAAGTCTTCAGCTGGGTGGTAATGGTGGCTCAGTGGTAGAATTCTCACCTGCCATGCCAGAGACATGGGTTCAAGTCCCAGAGCCTGCTCATGCCCCCCACCCAAAACAGTCTTCAACTGTTTGTATCAAATCCAGCTGACGGGGTTCTCTTGCTTGTGGAAAACCACCCTTATTTGATCATAGATGACAGTAATGGTAGGGCCAGTGCTGGCCTGACCAGACAACTGGGCACCATCACCTGGCCAAGTTGACACCTGATTCCAACCATCATGATTCTCTATTTAAGATCACTATCCTACTTAGTCCACAAATATATCCATATAAATACATGATATATATATATATATATATATATGTGTATGTATATATGTATCATATCCCATGAAACAAGAATACAACAAAAATATATATATAAAGCAAGGATATCAAAGTAGAAAAGATAAACTGTCTCCTTCAGGTCTTTGTTTTCCACATTCCTAGTGAAAGGATAGGCAAAGGGTAGCTACTTTGACATAATTCCAGGGTCAAATTTTGCTTCCATAGGCTTACTTGCTAGAAAATATCTAAAAGTGTTTTATCAGTTAGGAACTTTTGACGACAAGTAATAACAAGTTATCTCAAACTGGCTGAATTCTTCACAAGAATTGCTTGCTTCTATCAGTCAATCTTCAGAAATAGAATGGAGATTGGCTCATTAAAGTGGGTTTGCCTTTATTTCTCTTTAATATTCCTAACTTTATCATTTCGCCCCTCTGACTTCTGGCTTCGGGTCCCTCTCAGGGGCTTTATCTCACTATGTTTGAATGTCTTCTGCTAAAAAGGTCTCCAGTAAAGCCTACTCGCATTCATTGGGTCATACCCTAACCATAACAATTTCAAGAGATACCATCTACAATGGGCACATATCCACAGGAATGCAGACTGAGACCAAGAACATGTTTTTTGGGGGGAGATACATAATTCAACCTACCATAGAGTGATTTTCTCTAACTCTAATAAAACATTTGTCCCCTTAAAGTCCAAATATCTCTGATGTAAATGAAAATACCCCAAACTTTCCTCAGTCTTATACTTCATAGTATTTCACAAGCTTAAGCTTTAATAGTACTGCTTTTAAATAAATACATTAAAATTATTTCTTTCTAATCTGGAAAGTTTCCTATCTTAACTGGTGAGTTTAATCATTATTTGTGATTAAGTATGATTGTTGCTATATTTTACTGTTATATTTTTTCTCACAATTATCTTATATTGTATGTTATTTTTTCTTTCCTTTCAAAAAATATTGATGTTCTTTAACTTCACACTGGCTGGGGAGTTAATTGTATCCTTTTGTTTATTTAGAGGCCTACTTTAAAATGTTACCATGGTATATAACCTTAATATCTTAACCCCCATACCAAAAAATGCAAGGTTATCAGAAAATTTCTAATCCAATCATCCTCAATCCCCTTGTATGCTATTTGCAGTATTTCATATTGTGCTTTCCTCTCATATAAATTAGACAGCAACATCATTATAATTTTTTACATGCAAAAATGATTTTATTTGTAGTTACATGTTTTTAAGTGGTTCATTTTTATATTTGTTTGTTTTTCCTCATTCTTGCTCTTGAATCTCAGACAATTCTTATAGGGAAATTTTGCTTAGTTTTAGAGTTTTTTAAGGGAAGATTTTTGTATCTGATCATGTGTTCCTTCTTTTTTTCTCAAATAATAATACCATAATGAAGTGGTTGCTGGTGGTGGTTGTATTGGTCTATTTTCATATCCTTGCTGCTTTGCTTTCTGGTAGTTTTATCAATTGCTGAGAGGAGCATGTCAGAACTCACAAGTATAATTGTGGTTTTGTCTATTTCTCCTTTCAGCTCTATCAGTTTAGTTTTATTGAATTTTGAGACTCTACTGTTTGGTACACATTTAGGATGATTATGTTCTGATGGGTTGACATTTTTGTCATTATGTAAAGTCTCTTTTTGTCTCTAATGATCTAACTATATTTATATGCACTGTTTCCCATTCTTTTTGTTTTCAACTTTTGCTAACTATGTTGCTACATTGGAGAAAAGTTTCAGGTAGACAATATTTTTTAATACACTCTGTCAATCTCTGGCTTTTAATCATTGTGCTTAGAACAACATGATACATAAGGTTATATCTGCCATTTTATTATTTGTTTTCTCTTTATTTCTTCTGGGTCTCATTCTTTTGGTCCGTTTTCTTAACTTCCTGTTGGTTACTTGAAATTTTCTTAGGATTCCATCTTGATGTATTCACAATATTTTTAAAGAATATTTTTGTATAGTTTTCTTAGTGTTTGCTTTAGGTATTAGAATATGCATAGCATATGAAATCATTACAATATAATTATATCCACTATTTTACCATGTCCAAAGAAGTGTAGAAACCATACTTACATTTGGTTCTTTTTACCATCTCCATTTAACAGTACACTTTTCTTAAGTACTATCCCTGCTATGTTGCCTGTATCTTATTTATTCTTCTATTATAACAGGAAGTCCCACTGTTGAGATAAAGTGTCAGAGACAGGGGTATGTGTGTGTTCAGCATCCCACTGTGTACAGTTGCCTCCATCTTGCACTGATTCACACTGCCTCACTTCAGATAGGTGAGGTGGAAGTTCTGTTTCCTTCTTGGCCTCACTGATATCTTCCAGATGAAAGTAGGGCATCAACGTGTTCCATTTCATTAACTCTTAGTGAGGGTAAAAGACTAGCTTGCCATGGGACCACAATGACACCAAAAAAGGGAGGAAGCAAAGGGTAACTCTTATTCCTTCTTGCTGCCAGGTAGGGATGCAGTTTCAGCCACCAGCTGGGCACTGCTGACAGGAAGCACCAATTGAAATGTTGACTAGTCCCACCTCACACTGCCTTGTCCCATCGCATTGTTGTAAAACATTAAACAGTAGACTTTTACAACGAAAACATCAAGGAAAATATTTGGAATAAAGGGCTGCTGTGAGTTTTTTGACTTGACATCAAGATCACTATAAATGAAGGGGAAAATTGACAAATTTAATTTTTTTTCTAAGAAAGACCCTACGAAAAGAATGAAAGAGAAGTTGCAGATTTGCAGAAAATATTTGTAAAGCACATATCCAAGAAAATTCTATCTAGAATACATTAAAAAGAACTCAACAGTGAAAAAAAGATCTAATTAGAAAATTGGCAAAGGCATGAGCAGTCATTTCACCAAAGAAGACATACAGATGGAAAATTAACCCATGAAAAGATGTTTAATATCATTAGTTGTGATAGTCTGCAGGTTTTATGGATCCCAGAAAAGATCATGTCCTTAGAGCTAATCCATCCCTGTGGTGTAGACCTATTGTAGGTGAAACCTGTTAATCAGGTTATTTCAGTCAAGGTATGCCCCAGGTGGGTCTTAACCTTCTTACTGGAGTCCTTTATGAAAAGCTAAGAGGAAAGCCAGAGAAGCTGAGAGGGAAGCAGTCAGAACTGAAAGCAAAGAAACCCGGAGAGAAGAACCAACAGGTGCTGGTCCTATGCCTTGTCATGTGACAGAGAAACCCAGAAACCTGATTGGCATCTTCGAGAAGAAAGCATCACCTACTAATGCCATGATTTGGCCATTTTCATGGCCTCAGAATTGTTAACTTGTAAGTTGATAAAACCTCATTGTAAAAGCCAACCCATTTCTGGTTTATTACATTTAATCAACTTTAGCAAACAAACTCTAGCCATTATAGAAATTAAAATTTAAAATGAGACATCCCTACACACCTATCAGAATGGTTAAAATAAAAAATAGTGATACCACCAAGTGCTGGAGAGGATGTATGCTGGGGATGCCACAGTACACTTAGTAGCCATCTCCCAGCCCTTGCCTATGCCCCAATCCCTTTTTTCATTTGTGTGCAGATCTTTCTTTTCCACAGCTGGGGGGAGATGTTAGGTCTAATGAAAGGATCTGACCACATCCTTGAATCTGGAAACTTTGAATTAGCAGCCTGTTTTTGAAGGGGGTAAATGTCCATGGCAGGGTCATCTTGTCCTGGTGTGTATAAATGCTCTGGGCTAAAATAAAACAGACTCACTCTTCTCCAATGCGAATTGGGCATGTGGTGTACCACCCACAGATCCTGACCCAAGCAGTTGAATTCCCTGCAAGACCAGTCACGATGGGATCTTTTGGGCTGTGTAAATAATAAAGGTGTCAGATACTGAAGGTTTCTGTTGTGCCTGAGACTGTGCTCCAATGATGCACCCACCGTATAGCAACTCGCTCCAAAATGTAAGGAAATTGGATCATTGCTATCTAACTGGTGAGGATGTAAGATGAAGCCATGCTAGTGGATGGCATTATCAATAAAACAATGTAGAAGAATGACTGTGATTATACTTTAAAAATCTTCATGTGAAATGATTATGTGGAGGAAGATGAAAACATGACCAAGTTTAGTGAGACAGAACAGTAAAAATGTTAGCAGGAATTACAGGATGGTGAAATGTCAAGAAGACACAAACTGTAAGTGTCTTAGGAAGGAATAGTCAATGATTATATGTTTAAGAGAGGCAAATTTTTTACAATGTGAACCATCAATAGGTTCTAGCATCATATAGGTTATTAATATTAACCAAGGAGATTTTATTGGAATGATGAAAATGGAATGAAGAATAAACGAACAATGACAAAATTCACAAAGAAATGAATCCACCTTTTTCACTAAATATCTGTAAAGGCAATTCAGTAGGTAAGAATTATAGCTAAGTTTATATTTTCTAAAATTGCATGGGTGATCTTACTTGTTGAGAGTGAATATGAAGAAAGGAAAAAAATATATGACTATGTGGAGAGTACAGAATCTTAGAAATAGCCCAAGTTTTGGAAAATGCTCTAACATTTGACTACCATTGCAAGGGAAATTTAAATGACTGGTTGAGACATATTACCATACATTTATGGAGGCATTTAGACTTAGCAAGAACAGTGAAATGTCTGAGATTTTACTCACTTGCTCCCTCAAAAGTTAGCTTGCAACATTCTCATATATGATGGCCGAAAACCTGAGAAACTTTGGTCAGATAAAAAAGATAGTTTATTAATGACAGTTAACAGCACTAGCTAGAGCATCTGTATTGATGCATGTTTTACATCCCCAGGTCATTTAAGAGGATCACCTGATGCCCACACATACAATAGGCTGGATTATAAGAGAGGGACTTTGTGTTTTGGGGAAATGGACATTTTTAATAGGTAGTAATTCAGCCTGAACTTTATACAGAGGTCATTATTTTTACGGTACTGCAGAGTTTAAAAACTAACTCTTTACACTGGAGTGAGATACTGCATGCAAAGTTCCAAGGCTGTCCACCATGCAGCTATCCATTTAAAAATAGCCTGGAATGAGAAAGTCAGGAACTCTGCCCACATGGCATGCAGAGACATGACAGACACGTGTCTGCAACTCAACCAAATGGACTTCGAATATTCTCAGTTTACCAAAAGCTCTATTTTGTCAAAACTTATATAAATGCACACTTAAAAAGAGTGAATTTCACCATACATAAACTGACTTTTAAAAGCACATGGCCTAGGGTTGCCTATTGGAATGCAGTTCAGAGGATTAAACCATTTTCCCATTCTGGCTTAGGACACTGAATGGGAAATTTAGGAAAAAGGGAGATTCATAGGAAGAAAAAAATGAATTTAGATGTGCATAGATGACAGCTGTGATAGGTTATTTGAGAAATTCCTTTAATCCTGGGTTCTGAAATGAGAAGACATAGAGTTTGGCCTAGCCCAGCAAACTGGGGTCACACCCAGTCTTATAAAACCAAATTGGCTCTCATGAGATGGAGCCATCTTGGAGACATCAGAGTCACAACTGTTCCAACATACGTAACACTTGAGTTAAAAAAAAAAAAAAGAAAGAAAAATCCAAAGAAAGCCTATTTTTATCCTAATGCATGGTGAATTTTTTTTTTTTTAAAAAGTTACATAGCTTAATCTGATGGAAACTGACTAATATATTGTTCATAAATTCATCCTGACAAAGTGGATGGAAACAGGCTAGCTTTTGAATTTATTGAACAAGTTAAAATATGTATTGAATTAAATTCTTGTATTGTGAAAAATATCATCAATCAGAATCATGAAACCTAGAGTTTTGTCCTTGTCTTCCTATTAGCACACTATTAAATTGAGAAAGCCAGTTAATGTCTGCTATTCAAACTATTCATCTGTCTGTTACATGAGAGAGTTGGAAAACTAATTTCAAAGTATCCAATTACATTCCAAAATTCTCTCACTGTGTTTATACTTTTCCTTGTTGAATGATGACTTATTAACATAGACTATGTCAAAGAATTGTGACAGCTCAGACATGGTATGTTGTTTGCAAGTAGGATGTTAACCTGATACAAATTTTTGATAATGGCAGAAGACACGAAACTCCTGAGTTAGAAACAAAGGGCAATTTACTACTATTCTATACGGTGATATGAAGAGGGCCAGGTGACAACAACACAAAGTAGAGGGTTGTGTTAGAAAAGAGGAACTCTGAATTTAGAAACCTAATTTTTATTTTATTTTTATTCTTGGCCATAAGTATACTTACCCTTTGTTCCAGAGAGAGACATTATTTTCCTTATACAAAACCTTTCATTATGCAAACACCCTTGGAAAAAGAATCCAGGTAAGTCAGTCAGTGCCTCTGCTTGTTCACCATCATACAGAAATGAAAGAGATCCATAAAGAGTTGTCCCCAGGCAGAATTTAGCACAAAAAAGTATTTGTGGCCTAGCATTATCAGAACATTAATCTTTGTGCATAGTATAACTTTTAATATAAACTGTCAGAAATTATGTTGTATAAAATACTTATTCGTACAAATTTACTTTTTTTTCAATTTAGCCTGTATTTAAGTTGGTAGTGGGTGTCTAGAATGCCCTGAGTGCTAAAAGAAACAGGCAGAAATATAACATAGAATTCCAATTCTACTTAAATAGTAAAAACTAATGTACATTAAGCATTGTACCGAGGAAAATGTAATTGACAAATATATTTTCCAAATTGGTGCTAAGGAAAAATAGGAAAAAAAAAGTCATCATTTATAGTAATCAGAAAGATGTTATGAAGAAAGAGGGGATTAAGACAGACACTAAAGGATAAATAACTAGGACCGGGTAGTCAGAGAGGAATGTGCTCTCAGACAAGCGCTGAAAGTATTCTAGTCATTAATATACTGCGTTATGGGCTAGAAAATTAGATTAGAATCTTGAGTATTAAATAACAAAGTTTCAAAGTAACCCTGAGGTAGGCATTTTTAAAATAGTATGATTGTACTGTAATTGAAGAAACCGAAGTTTAGAGTTAAAATGACTTGTTATGGATGACACAACTGACAAGTCTTGAAACAGGCCTTTATTTTATGTGCACTAATTTCGAATCTTTTTTTCTTTACTATTAGCCACACCCATTTGTGATAACAAATGTTTTGAAGTCTTATGAATTTAAAGTTGTAATACTTGATCATCTATAATTAAGGTAGGTTTTTTGGTTGTCTTTTTTTTTTTTTACAAATGTGAGAATTTCACCAAAATAACAAATACAGACAACTGATTTTGCAATATTGGATTAAGGAGATCTGGGGTGATATTACTACTTTTATGAAAGTATTTGTACTTCAGATAATTGTGTGTGCATGTCTGTGTGTGTGATAGACATGTTTGTTTTTTTGTAACTTTCGTCTTTATTCAACAATTCTAAAATACTACTGTTTTATGTTTGCATAATAGCTGAAGTATTTGTATTGTACTAGCATTTTGACCAGGATGGTTTTTTCTTCACTAAGATAGTAAGTCTCAGGTCAAGTATGTGGATTTGGGGATTCTTATTTATTACGTTAATGGCTATATTAAAATATATTATCACTAGTGAGAAAAACAAGAGAAATACAGTTTTTGTTCTTAACTAACTTCAACATGCCTTATTATAGAATTTATATTTATATTCAGATTTTATTTTTAATTTAAATCTCCATAGGATTTTATTTAATTTTATGTAGTGGAAGGAAAATTCTGCATGCTCTCGTACTTTAAGAGCTTCAGATACAATCTGAGAAAACGATATCAGCATCAGATACTAAGTACTTTAAGTATAAATATCAGTTTCCTTCATTCCTTCCTTCTCACCCTCCTTCCTTCCTTTCTTTCTTCCTTTTTAAATTTAGGATAGTTGTAGAATCAAAAGACTATGTTTTACATGTATTTCATGTTTCAATTACTTTAAACAGATGTATTAAGGGTGGTAAGAACTACATGTTTAATTTTTTGAATATGTGAACTATATGCATGAATACATTGATTAAGATTATATGCTGGAGAATGTTTTGTAAATGTAGTGGCAGCATTTTGATTATTTTGTAGTTATGAGTAACTATAGTGAAAGTTATTATAATTTCCTTACCTTAAAAATTTACAATACTAACTGGAATCCATATTTTATGCAATATACATAGTAAATAGAATTAAATTTGAAAATCTTGATATAGTTCTAGTGTGTATATATATATGTGTGTGTGTGTGTTTGTGTGTGTGTGTGTGGTTTAAAATTTTACTGGAAGGAATATTATGCTAAATTTGAATGGCAAATTTTATTAGAAGAGTCTTAAAAGTTACAGAGATTCGGTTAAGAGTTAACTCATTTTGATAAAAATACTCATTTAATAAAATGCTGGCAAAAGTTAAATTGTTGAAAAAAATAATTGGCAAGAAAACAGCTTTGGCAGAAAATTTCACTCTAAGGAAAACATTTCCATATGTTTCACCGAAGTTACAGCCATTAACATGTTTTTTGTATCCATAATTTCACTATATAAATGTTCATACGCATGTGTGCCTAAACTACCTTCAATGTGATAACTCCCTGTACACTGTTGGTGGAATTTTAGGAGAGGTCTTTAATTATAGCTACAATGATTTAAGGAGGTACAATTTCACAGTGTAACTTATAAGGTCACTCATTTTTTAAGTATACATAAAATACAAAAAGTTATTATCATAATGAGAAAATAAACACGTTTATTTGAAATCAAAATTTTGCACCCAAAGTTCACAACACACAGGCAAAATCTTATGCTTTTCAATGAACTATTTTATTTAAAGGTAAAGAATAAAAATGGCTTGCTTCCAAAAGTCTTCCAAATTTAGTTTTTCTTCATTAAGTCACATCGGTTTTTAAGATTAGTACCCGCTGACGACTTTTTCCTTAAATACAAAACATGATATTTTTTCTGGGTCCTCTGCATAATCAAATTCTGTATTGTGGCAGGAAAATCAGAGAGAAAATGTGGCTTGCAATAGTTAACTTTAAAAACCTGAATCTGATATTAATATTTTAATGAGTTAACAATGTATATTAATGATTCATCATCATAATCATCATTTATTGGTTTTTGAAAGATTAAGTATGTTACAAAATGTCAGAAAGCTAGTGTAGTCATTTGTAAGCTGCTGAAATGTAATATACCAGAAACAGTACAGCTTTTAAAAAGGTGAATATATTAAGTTGCAAGTTTACAATTCTAAGGTCGTGAAAATACCCAAATAAAGGCAAAGCTATGAAAATATCCAATTTAAGGCATCCAGGTAAAGATACTGTGGTTCAAGAAGGCCGATGATGTTCAGGGTTTCTCTCTCCACTGGGAGGGCACATGACAACCTCTTTTAGCCCTCTCTCCTCATTTCATAAGGCTTCCCCAGAGGCATTTTCCTTCTGCTCCAAATGTCTCTGGCTCTGTGGGCTCTGTCGGTTCTGGTGGCTCTCAAGATTTTTCCAAAATGCTTCCTTCTTAAAAGGCTCCAGTAAGCAATGCCACCTTGAATGGCTGGACACACATCTCCATGAAAACCATCTAAACAAAAGTAATCACCCTAGTTGGGTAGGTCACCTCTCCAAGGAAACAATAAAAAAGATTCTACCCAGCAATACTGAATGAGGCTTAAAGGACATGGCTTTTCTGGGATCCATAATAGTTTCAAATTGACACAGCTAGTAAGTTGCAGATTTAAAATTTCATCTCAAGTATGTTTGACTTGCTTCAGGACATCTCCAGGGGATGGTCTCTTACATGCAGTGCATATATTTTCCTCTCAAAATTCAAGGAGCAATGTATCTGTAACATGATTTCTTTAGTTTGAATGGCATTCTTGTTGAGATAAGTTGGATACCCAAATTTCACAGGGTTCCAACAGTTCAATGGTTTATGGAAGCAACAGCCAAAAGCTATCATAAAAAAAAAGTATTAGAATAACTTGTGATTCTTTTTTTTTTTTTAGTCTCTGTATTTAAAACAGAGCACCCACAGCCCTAGACCCTCCTGCTAAAGAGATAGCGTTTGACACTATCTCTTCTTCTAGAGCAACATTTTAAAGTCTCAGTGTGTGCCACCCAGTCTCAGACAAAAATGGAGAATAATAGTGCTTTAAATTCTTGAATCAATTTTTCATTCATTTTCATTTTAATCATAGTCTATTAATTTATCTAATTGAAATCATATGATAAGTACTTTAAGAGAAATAAAAAAATGTTGTGACAGTAAAAGGAGGAAAATGTCAATGAAACGGAATATTTAATCTGAGTTGACATAAACTTATCTAAAGAAGTTACTTCATGAGAGTGCACTGATAATTTTTTTTAAGAGCCTCATGATTTGGCAATAAAGTTAACTGATTTTCTTCATGACTAGATTAAAAGTATATACATTGGTCAATATGATATTACATATAGACCGCATCTTCTAAAATTATAATATTCCACTTTATTTATTTGGGAGAAAAACTTTCTTTCGAGTCTTTTTCAAATGATGATGTGAAAAACAAACTTTCAGTGTTTAAATGATATAGTGCTAACCTTATTATACTCTGTGGCATATCAAATATTATTTGTATATTGACCTTGTGTCCATTAACCTTGCTACATTAACTTAATGCTAATAGTTGGGGTTTTGTTCCTTTATTTTCTGTAGCACAATTGTGTTTTTAATTTGCTGCTGCCTATGGCTTATGTACCTTTTATAAGTATGTATAGAAGGCAAGGGTCTGGGTGCTCAAATGCTTGCTACCTTAGAACATTTTAGTGGAAATAAAGAGTACAATGAAATTGGTTAGTTGCTTTAACTGCACTGAAGTGCTTAGAGATATAAAACGATGACTCAGGGCTTTAATTTCTCCATTCCGGGCCAGATTAGAAACCCAGAATATTATATGACTGGAATGAAAGAAATCTGTAACCATAGAGCCAAGACTTCTGAAAATCAAATCTAAAATATACCCTTATTAGTATCTCAAATATAACTCAAATTAAATTTCAATTCTGCAGAGTCAATTCGGTATTGATTGGGAACGAATGGAATCCTGAAATCTAGGATTGTGTCATATGGACAAATTCCAATGAAGCTGGGAACTTTGAAACTGTAATTGCTATGGAGTCTTTTTTTTTTTTTTTTCTTTTCTTTTCTTTCAATAGAAGCAGTACTTAATGCTTGCCGGATGAAATAATTTTCCCTTTGCCTAAAGAAGCTGTAATGTCCTCCCCTGAGATAGCTGTCTTGAAAAGCACGTTGATCTTCCTTAGAACATGCAATCCTCCCTACATGTCCTTTCTAGACCTCTAACAGGACTCAGCAAGCCCCAAAAGTGAGGTCCACAGTGTTATCCATAAAGAGTGAAATAGAAGAAAGAAATGCATAGTTTGCTATGTCATGTCAACAGAAACCTGGGGAATGTATGGGAATAGATGCTAATGGGTGCTATAAAGTTGGACAAAATATATAGTTGGATGAGGATGAATTCTTTCATATGGCACTCCTAAACAAAGATTCTGGATTACTTGTTTTAACTTGAAGTAGTAGGGATGGCTCTAACAGTTTATTTAGGTGGTTGACTCAAATGTAAATCCACAGATGGTCAACCATAAATAAAGTTGAAATGCCAATATCTCTTTAGTGTACTTTAGAGGAAGGTACTTAAAGGTTTAGGATAATTGGAAGGCTAGAGAGGATTTTTCATGTAAATCTCATTCAACCTCCACCCTATAGGCAAGTATAGATTATACACATTTCACCTTCACCTAAACCATGTTTATGATTATTAAATGCAATAGCAACAACATCCCAGCATCCTTGAAAATCACCATGGTGACCCTTCTTATGCATCAGATATTAGAATAAGAAGCATTACCATGAAACTAGGATTCACAAATACAATTGGGACAATGGAACCATTGAGTAAAGGGATAATTGATATCACTGTTACAACTGATAAAAGGCATGGTTACTGTAATGAATAGCAGATTCAAAACAGTAATCAAAATTCTCTGAATCACAGAAATCTTTGGTATTCACTAGCTCACGATAGTATAGAGAACTGAAATAGAAGTTTGGTCTACTGAATTCTTACTGGATATATATAAATGGAAAAGCTCTAGATCTGGTGAAAAGAAGTCTTATTGAACAGAGAGTCATGACCCATCAATTAATTCTTAGACTTAACTCAGTTCATAGACCCAAGCCTCCTGAAAGAAGGGAAGGTCAGTTCCCCTTGAGGAAGGAAACTGCCACACCTCCAAACATTTATACTGTTAATCTTCCTCCCAGGAGTTCACAAAACAAACTTGTAACCATTTCCCAAAATGTCTCCATTGGGAAAGGGGAAATAATCAGCCTTATTGAGGATTACTGGATGCTGGCTCTTACTGACATTAATTCTGGAGATGCAAATGGCTACTGATCCACAAGTCAGATGAGGGGTTTAGGCAGGTTGTGTTATTAATATAGTTTGATTCAGGTCCCTTTCTTCCATAGTGAAACAGGAGACCACAAAAAATAACCTGTGTTCATTTCTTCAGTTAGAGAATGAACACTTGGAGTAGATATACTGAAAATATAGCCAAATTCACAAATCTCATGAACCCTGGCTAGACTATGACAAAGTTTGTGGAGGTACATGCATAACCCTGAGAGTTTTTGTGCCCTAAAGGTCTTGCTCACCTATTCCTAGTGCTAATCCTGTTGTTATGGCAGGAAAGCCTAAGGGATCCACTAGAACTGCTTGTACCCATAAAATGTAAATCAAAACCACTATCACATTTCTGGAGAGATCACAGAAATTAGTGCCAATAAGGGCTTGAAAGTGGCATAAGTGAGATTCCCACCACAATGTAATCTGACTGCTTTATTTGCTCTTTTCAGAAGAGAAATGGATCTTGGAGAGTGACAGTGGATTATCATAAATTTAATCAGGTAGGATTCCAATTGCATCTGCTGTTCCAATTGTGACTTCATTGCTAGAGCAAATCAATGCACCTCATGATAACTGGTCATTTGTCTGTCTAGTATTTTTCTTTCTCTATACCTTTTACTTTCAGTTTATTTTTAAATGGCAAGGACTGCACTACATTTTCACTGTCCCTGCTTCTTAATATAAAAATTCCTCAGCCCGTATTATATCCTAGTGTTCAGGAACTTCGATCACTTTTTCTTCCAGAAGATATGCTGATCCACTTCCTTCATAGGTTATTTGGACCTGGTAAGCAGGAAAAGATTATTGCTCTATACATAGTGGTAAGACAATTGTACGCCAGAGGGTGGAAAATCAAATCAATTCCTCAAAAACTAATTACAGATTTAATTTCTATATTTAATTAAATTTTCTATTTCTTCTTGTGACATTTGTGATATATTTTCCTAGTACTTTTCCTAGTATGTTCTCACTTATTTTAGACACCTTTTTTTTTTGCATGGGCAGGCAACAGGAATCAAACCTGGGTCTCCGGCATGGCAGGCGAGAATTCTGCCATGAGCCATCATCGCACGGCCCTGTTCCCACTTATTTTAAATTTTCAAAATTATTGGTACAAAGTCATTCATTATATCATCTTATGATCTTTATAATATTTGTAGAATTAGACTTACTATGTATTTTCTCTTCACATTGACCTTAATTCTTCCCTGTGGTTAGTTCATTATGATCTTGAGGGAAGTATTCAATGTGTATAACATCCTGGATTGGTAGTTACATATTTTCATCACTTTAAAAATGTCACTCATTTTTGTGACTTCCATCATTACTGTTGAAAGTTAAACATCAGTGTTATTTTTACTTTTTTGTGGGCTCTTTGCTCTGGCACCTCTTAACATTTTATCTTTGGTTTGGTTTGCAGTAGTTATACTACAGTGTCTCAGTGAAATTGTTTTTATATTTATCACTCTCATGGTGGTGACATAGCACTTTTTGAATCTGTGGCTTAAGATCACTCATCAGTTTAGAAAACTCTTCAGAAATGTTGTCCTCAAATATTGCTTCTGCTCCATCCACTTTCTCTCCTCCTCTCCTAAGACTCTAGTTAGTTATTAAATTCTGTCTTTTCCCTTCCTTTTGTATTTAATAGCTCTATTAAGCTATAATTCACATACTATACAATCCGCTGAATTAAAGTGGTTTTTGGTAAAGCCACAGATATGTGCAGCCATCACCACAGTCATTTTTCAAACGTTTTCGTCACAAAAATCTCTAATACTCTTTAGCTCTCATCCCCACACCATCTCCCAACAGCCTAAGAAACCACCGATCTACTTTCTCTCTCTCTAGATTTGTCTATTTTTGATATTTCATATAAATGGAATCAAATATATTTTGTCTTTTTGTTATTGGCTTAGCAAAATATTTTCCAGGTTCAACTATGTTATGGCATATATCAGCCCTATATTCATTTTCATGGCAAATTAGTATTCCATTGTATGTGTCTTTATTTTCCAGAGCTCATAAGACAAAATTCATGCAATGGATTTGATTAACAAGAAGAACTTTTTGTCTCATTGTTTTAGAGTTAGAAGCCCAACATCAAGGAATTGGGAGGGCTAGCCTTCTCCTGGAGTCTGCATCATTCTCGCAATCCCCTTCACACAGCAATCTCTCTCTGTATCCTTGTATCTGCTCTTCTGTTATTGGCTGAATTCAAGCACCTATTGACTTCTGGCTTCTACCTGACTGTGTCTTAATTCCTTTTTCTTATAAGGACTCCATTCATATGGAGTAAGGCTCACCCTAATTTCAATTTAACCTCATCTAAATAGGATCTTCAACGATCTTATTCCTAAATCAATTTACCCCTTAACTAATAGTAACATCTTCAAAGGTTCTATTTACAAATGGGTTTACACACACTGGAACACAAATTAAGAATAGAACATGTCTTCCTGGGCCACATGTTTCAGTTCCCAAGAGCATGAATGTATCATACATTTTATTATGCATCCATTGATGTACATTTAGATAGTTTCCACACTTGGCTATTGCAAATAGTACGGTGATGAACATTTGTGTTCAAGTTTTTGTTGGAACATCTACTCTCAATACTTCAACGAGTATATATAGAAGTGGAATTGCTGTGCCAAATGATAACTCTATGTTTAGACAACCACAAACTATATTTCATAGAGGCTGTGCCATTTTACATGCCCACCAAAAGTGAGGGAGGTCCCCAATTTCCCCACATCTTATCCCAAAATTTAACTTATTATATGTTCTTATAAAAACTATTATTATCATTATTATCACTGTTACTATTGCATCCTCTTGAGCTGAGTTATCTATCTCACGGTGCTTTTGATTTCCATTTACCTAATGAAAAATGATGTTGAAAATCTTTTCATTTGCTTGTTGGATTTGTATATCTTCTTTGAAAAAAAGGTGCCTATTCAAGTCCATTGCTCATTTTTAATTGGATAGTTAGTCTTTTTGTTGTTGAGTTGTAAGTGTTCTTTATACATTCTAAATGCTAGACCTTTGTCAAATATATGATTTGAAAACATTTTCTCCCACCCTGTGGGCTGTCTTTTCACTTTTTTCATAGTGTCTTTTGATGTGTAGAAGTTTTTAATTTTGGTAAAATATTATCTATTTTTTCTTTCTCTGCATGCATTCTTGGTATCAGGTCTCAAAAACATTGCCAGCTCCAAAGTCACGAAAATTTACTCCTATAATTTCTTCTAATAATTTTAGAATTTTAGCTCTTACATTTAGTTCTTTCACCCATTTTGAGTAATTTTATGTAAATGGTGAGAGTTAAAAGTTTACCTTCAATCTTTTGCATGTGGCTGTTCACTTTTCAAAGATCAGCTGACCACAGAAAGACAGGTTCTTTTCTGGACCCTCAACTCATTCAGTTTCCTGTGTGTATATCCTCATGCCAACACCACAGTTTCTTGATTACCATTATTTGAAATAAGTTTTAAAAATGGGAATTGTGAGTGAGTCTTCCAACTTTGTTGTTCAATTTCAAGATTATTTTGGCCAATATCCCTCATTTGCAATGTCATATGAATTTTAGAATCAGCTTGTCAATTTCTAAAAATAAGTCACCTGAAATTCTGTTAGGAATTGATTTGAATGTAGAAAAATTGGGGGAGTATTAGTTGTCATGGAAATATTATAAATCTATGGTCAATGAACATGAGTCCTTTCCAAATTATTTAGATCTCCTTTAATTTCTTTCCAGAATGTTTTGTAATATTCAGAGTATAACTTTGTGCTTCTTTTGTTAATGCACTCATAAGTATTTTTAACTTTTTAATGTTATTGTAAATGGAATTGTTTTTTCAAGATTGTTCATTGCAAGTGTATAGCAATATTGCAATGATTTTGCATTGGACTTGTATCCTACAACTTTGTTTTAACTCATTTATTAGCTCTAATAGTTTTTAGTGGATTACTTAAGAATTTTTATGTATAAGATCAAGTCATCTGCAAAAATTGATAGCTTTACTTCTTCCTTTCCAAAATGGATGTCATTTATATGATTTTCCTGTATGATTTCCTGTCACAAACTCTAGCTTGGTGTTGAATAATAATGGTAAAAGCAGACATTCTTGTCTGGATCCTGATCTTTGAGCAAAAGAATCAAATCTTTCAACATGATGTATGATATTAGATGTATATATATATATGCAGTTCTTTTACTTATTTCTATGCCCAGTCATATAATATTTGTTGTTTATAAGCTGAAAGTTTTGATGTAGAAATCAATAATGAAGTGCTAATACCTAAACTGCAAGATTTAGATCAACTGACCCCAATTCCATTCTATAATTTAGGGCCAAGAAAATAAGTATTTGAAGCCTTTATCATATTGAGGAATTGCCCTTTTATTTTGTCAAAGGATTTTCCTGCTTCTATTGGGATAAGATGATGATGTTTGTTACTTTTTATTATTCTATGGATACGGTCTAATAAATTTATGGTATTCTGGGTATTAAACCAACCTGCATAACTAGAGTAAGAACCATTTGGTCATGGTGTATAGTTATTTTCATATGTTGCTGGATTTGCTTTGCTAATATTTTATTGAGGCGGTCTTGTGCCCACATGCAAGTGGTATTGACCCATAGCTTTGTTTATTATGATGTCTTTGCCTGGTCTTGGTATCAGTGTTATCTATAATCAAAGGAAAGATGTCTATTACTCCCTCTGACTTAAAAGAGTTCAGTGTTAAAAAAGCCAGAAAGACACATTTTATAAGATGATATGAATGTGCTGGAAGACAGTTAATGATGTCTTATATGATATTTTTTTATTCGTTCTCTTAAGCTTAATGCATCAATTCTGATTAAAGTGAAGTTATATTCCCCAGGAGAAGCTGGCTGGCTAAAGTAGAGGCAGAAATTCTTTCTTCTGACTTCTGAAATCCTCAGTTCTGGCTTTTAAGACATCGTGCAATGTGAGAAGACTGAGGGCAATATTTTTGGTGAGTATAGAGGCGATCAATTGTAGACATAATCAACTGAGCATGGGTACAAATTCATCTACTAAATGCCCTCACAGTAATAGCTAAGCCAGTGTTTGCTTGGCCAAACAATTGGACACCCTAAACTAGCCAAACTGACACCTGCAGTTGACCATCACAGTCTCCAAATTTCTCTTATGTTTGCTTGCAATTAAATCCTTCCCCACATAGTCAGGGCTTGGCAACCTCTGATCTATTTTCTGTCTCTATACTTTTCTATAATTTTATATCAGTGGATGATAATGAATTTTGTTACGTCTGACATCTTTTTTAACATAATGTTTTTGATGTTCATTTGTGTTTTATTTCTATAAATATTTATTCCTTTTTGTGGCTGATTAGAAATCTACTATGTATATATACCATACCTCATTTATTGTTTTACAGCTATTGGACATTTGGCTTGTTTCCAGTTTTTGTTATTATGGCTAAAACTCTGGATGTCGGATATATTAAGAATGGCAAATAAGTATATAAAAGAATGTTCAACACCATTAGTCATTAAGGAAATACAAATTAAAATGGCAACATATTACCAATAAACTTGCTAGAACTGGTAATATTTAAAGAGAAATACTAAGTCCTAGCAAAGTTATGAAACATTGAAATTCTCATATATCTCTGATGGGAATAAGAAATGACAGCCTCTTTCCAGAACACTTTGGCAGGATTGCTTTTGAAATTTAAATATATATTTTCACACTAGTCAGCAATGCCATGCTTAGGTATCTACTCAAAAGATAAAGAAATATAAATCCAAAAAAGATTTGTGCATGAACGTTCATAGTGGCTTTGTTCATGGTCAAAAACAGAAAAAGGAAGTATTTGCAATTCTTTTACACATTTCTATGCCCAACAATATAATATTTGTTGTTTATAAGCTGAAAAGTTTGATGTAGAAATTAATAATGAGGTTCTAATACCTAAGTTGCAAGATTCAGATCAACTGACCCAAATTCCATTCTATTTAAGGCCAAGGAGAAAACTATTTGAGGCTACCCAACCTTGGAGTTATATACTTCATTTAAAAACTCAAGGGCAAATTTCCCATCACATGGTCTCTAGTTAACTTTAGACTTCTAAAAAAAACACACACATATTTTGAAATAGTGCCTTATTGTTTCAGAAGTGTGCATATATATATTTTTAATTATATACCTAAAATACACTCAGTTTACTGTATGCAAATTTTGCCTCAATAAAGATTTTTTAAACACTGTCAAGTCAGAAGACCATGTTAGTCTTTTTTTTCATTTAAAGCAGAGCACTATGATTCCCCAGCTTTTAATGGCTTTCTCAGTTTTGACATGCAAAATCTCATAGAACCAAAGCTTTTCCCCTTGTTTCTGAAAGGGTAATAAAATTTAATCCCCTGGTTACTGAGTTTGATATATTCCAGACTCAACATGAGCTTCCTACCCTGGTTTTGAGCTGCCTCTTCAGTTGTGGAACACAGAATTTTCTTTTACCTTTCTTATCTAAACTATGTACACATAGGTATTTTTAATATTTTATTCAACCCTTTCAGGTATTCTTTGGTATTTAGAAGTCTTTCTTGATAATTAACTTTGCATTACTACCAAAGAGACAGAAATTTAATAATTTAAAAATTCAATAATATTCTACACTATTGGAAAATAATTGTTTTGTAGTTACTTTAAAAACCAAATATAGGTTGCTACTATTGTTTCCAACATGTTTGACATAGGCGTTGTGGCTCTGCAAATGAAGATCCTGAAATTTCAGACAACACAGGAGATTGGAATGATTTCCAGAGGAACTGGATCCCAATTTGAGACTTTTTGCTGCAGAAGCTTGGCTGGCCAGGAACTTGAGTAAAATTGACAAAATGGCCCCCAGGCATAGGTGTAGCAAAACACATGAAACCCCTATCTGTACTCCAGAGCCTCCCGAAAACAGAGCCTCTAATTCTATCATCTCTATGAGACATCCCCTGATGGCAACTGAACATTGTTTCAGATGGACATC
Organism: Tamandua tetradactyla; assembly: GCF_023851605.1. NCBI lineage: Eukaryota > Metazoa > Chordata > Mammalia > Pilosa > Myrmecophagidae > Tamandua > Tamandua tetradactyla. The sequence continues at coordinate 151,628,305 of NC_135330.1, forward strand.
TTTCCTCCTGGACCTGGTTTTCTTTCCTTCCTTGAGTCCAGTCAGAAAGCCATTGCATGGTCAGGTTCATGTGTTACCTTGGCCAAGTGGTGGGACCTGTTTGTCTGGTAGGGCAAGTACTGGCCTGTCTGTTTCAATAAGGACATTTCATAGAATTAAATCATGATCATGGTGGCTGCATCCACAGCTGATTTCATTTGTAATCAGCAAAGGGGAGGGTCTTCTGCAATGAGTAATGCTTAATCTGATCACTGGAAGCCTGTTAAGGAGGATTCAGAAGAGACAGGTTCTTCCTGCTTTGGCTGGTGAGCCTCTCCTGTGGAGTTCTTCCAGACCCTCCATTGGAATTGTCGGCTTCACAGCCTGCCCTGCAGATTTTGGATTCTGTGTTCATGTGTTCACGTGAGACACTTTTACAAATTTTATATTTGCGAGTGTTCTCTGTTGATTCTGTTTCTCTAGAGAACCCTAACTAATACAGCCCTCTCTGGTCAGCAGTTAGTTTTTCAGCTAAAGTGTTGCCTTATAGTCTCTAAAGTTGTGTATATAGTTGTCAAGTTGCTGCAGATGATCTTTGCTCTTGTTCTGAAAAATAACCTAATGGTATTTTACAAATATTTGAAATAAAGACTGCACACAAAGACAGCCACACATTTAATATATGTATATTTTTATTTTTTAGATATTTATTACATTTTATATATATTATTTATGAGTTTGATTACATAGAAAAATGTAGATTGTCATTACTATATAATGGAAAATCGACTGGTCTTTTTCCGGGTCCTAGGAGGTAACCTCTGCTCCTTTGGGATTTCCGTTAATAGGACTGTCATTCTACATAGTGACCCCAGGCCCACACCTGTAACTGAAGAACAGGGCCAACCATACCAGTTGCCTTAGGATGGGACCTTGCCCCAGCAGAAAGACCAGCCAGCCATGTGATAAGGGGTTGGGTTTTGTCAGCCAGAACTCTCTGACCTCTCGGAAGGGAGGCCAGCTGGAGATTGCATTCAACCACATGGACATTGACTCCACTAATTATTCCTACATAATGGAACCCCATAGACTCGGGACACTTGAAGCTCTGGTGACTTTCCATGATTGATAAGATGTGTCTCTGTGCTGGGGAGGCAATGTGTGCTGACTTCATGTGGAGGGGACATGAAAGCTTGTATTTGAGACCCTCCCAAACCTTGCTATGCATCTCTTCTTTTGGCTTCTTCTTTGCATCTTTTTACTAAAATAAAACTACAATCCCATAACTATAAAGCTTTCAGTGTGTTCTGTGAGTAATTGTAGTGAATTCCAAACCTGAGAAGGTTGTAAGAACTCCTAAATATGTAGGAGGTGGGTCAGAAATGGGGGGTGCCTAGGACCCTGAATATGTGGCTGCTACCTGAAGGACAATCTTGTAGAGGACTGCCCTTAACCAGTGGAGTCTGACCTTACTCTAGGTACATACAGTTAGAATTTAACTGACTAGCCCTAATATTTGCAGTTGGTGTCAGAAGCTGTTGTGGAAGTTGTAGAAGTCTTTTGCAACACTTATATATATTTGAATAAGATTGGAGTTTGAGTTCCCTGGAAATAACATCTATTTGTGGTAGATTAAATTAGGTACCCTAGTAAACACATGTTCTTAATCTGTATCCTTGTGAGTGTGACCCCACTGTAAATAGGACATTTTCAAAATGTCATTTTCAGTTAAGATGTTAACTGAACCAACGTAGCCTAAAATCAGATTACTGGAGGTTTTATAAATAGAATGACACAGGGAGGAGCCATAAATTAGAGGTTAGTGGATGCTGGAAGGGTGAGAAGAAAGGAGCGAACAGATGGAAGGCACAAGTAGAAACCAAGGAACCTCAAAGATTGCCTATAGCCATCAATAGAAAGCTACCAATTCCAGGAGAAACCATGGCCTTATCAGACTTTGTCTGGACTTCTGGCTTCTGAAACCATGAATCAATAAATTCCTGATGTTCAAGCCAACCAGTTCTGTGGTATTTGTCATAACAGACTGTCAAACCAAGATGTTATGTATTTAATTAACATTCACTAGTTAATCTTTAATAGTTTCAGGTATTGTTCTAGACACTGAATATTCATAGACAAATACAAATAAGGAATCTTCTCTTCATAGAGGTTCATTACTGTGGATTTTAATGACAAACAGAATAAAGATATATAATTTTAAATGGATATAACACCTTTAAATAAAAATTAGACAAAGTGTGATAGAAGATGAGAGAGAAGATTCTGTTAAATAGTATTGCCAAGAAACACTTAACCTGAGGAATCAACACTAGAGAGCTGCATAAAAGAAGGGAAGGAGCCAGAAAAATATATCAAGGATTGATGTGTTTGGACACTCAGATTTGCCAGTAACCTTCGAACAACCCCTCATTAGAGTGCTTCAACAAAATTTCACATCCAACTTTCCTTGTAGACCTTCTTTCCTAAACCTCTCCCATTTTTATAAGGTATAATTTCTATCGTACTTCTTTTATCACTCATAAAGATTCTGCTTCCCTAAATGAATTTTGAGTGACACATTGTTGATAACTTAGAAAAATAAAATAAAAGGTATTGTGGATAAGAGCACACAAAATTAGGATAATTCTTTGCAGGCTAAACTGAAAATCATACTCCAACTCTAGTGACAAGAAGGATCTTCCCCTCTTCCATCCACCTTTTGTCTTCAGTGGTAATAATCTAAATTACCATTACTATAGTAACTACATTGGAAGCCCTTAAATACATATATAAAATAAATTTTAAATGTAAATGATTATAATTTGAATACTGTATTCATATAGCTGTCCCAAAGGAGATTTTTTTTCTACATTTTGGAACACATAGCACAAAAACAGGGAGTAACTCTTTCAGCAAAATGAAGAAAATTGTAAATATCAGAAATTCAAATCCTAAAAAAAATCTTATTACTCATGAATGTTATTCTATAAAATGTAATGATTTAAATCTGAATTTATTGGGGTATTATGGTAGTTAGATTCAGTTGTCAACTTGACCAGGTAAAGACACCTAGTTCTGTTGCTGTGGACATGAGCCAATGGTACGTGAACCTCATCTGTTGCTGATTATATCTGCAGTTGGCTAGGAGGCATGCCTGCTGCAATGAATGACGTTTGACTTAATTGGCTGGTGCTTAAATGAGAGAGCTCAACATAGCACAGCCCAAGCAGCTCGGCATATCTCATCTCAGCACTGACAGCTCAGCCCGGGCCTTTGGAGATGCAGAAAGAAATCACCCCAGGGAAAGTTGTTAGAACCCAGAGGCCTAGAGAGAAGGCCAGCAGAGATCACCATGTGCCTTCCCACATAAGAAAGAACCTCAGTTGAAAGTTAACTCCATTTCTTCTGAAGAACTAACAAAATAAATCCCCTTTTATTAAAAACCAATCTGTCTCTGGTGTATTGCATTCTGGCAGCTAGTAAACTAGAACAAGTATATAAACTCCAATTTAATTCATTAAAAAATTTTGTCTTATACTTTTTGTTTTTGTTTTGGTCTTTGCTTTTTAAGGTAAATTTATCCAATTTAATAGGATCAACAGCAAATATGTAGAAGATTAAATTATGCTGTCCACAGAAGACATGTGCAAACCCTAAACACCAGTGCTGAAGGTGTTAAAAGATTTATATTTATAATTGTAAATAGAACGCGATGGTTAAGTTCTGGTGTCAACTTGGCCAAGTGATTATGCCCAGTTGTCTGGTAAGGGAAGCAATGTCCTTACTATTGCTGCAAATGTATTTTTCTGGCTAGTTCATTAACCAGAAGGCTGGTATATTAAATCATTAGTCAACTGATTGCATCTGTAGCTGGTTACATCTGTGATCAACTAAGGTGTTCTCCCACAATAAGATAATCCAATCTGTTGAAGGCTATTAAGGAAGAAGAGAGATTCTGTCACTGCTTCTTAGGTCAGTGAGCCTCTTCTGGGGTGTTTGTCCAGAACCTTCATTAGAGCTGCCAGCTACACAGCCTGCCCTATGGATTGGACTCTTCCAGTCCCATGGTTGTGTGAGACACATTTAATCCATATTTATGGTTCTCTCCAGGTGGTTTTGTTTCTCTAGAGAACCCTGACTAACACAACTTGGTACTGGGAGTGGTTCTTGAGAAACACAATCTTAAAAACCAACTTTTATGATTGGTTTCCTACTCTGGCTATACTCAGAGGCACTAATGACTGTGTTTCCAATAATCAAGGTGGCATTGACAGTCTGTGGGGTGAGTTGGCAAAAGAGATGTTCATAATATCACAATTAGATTCTGCTGGTTGTATGCTTATACAAGACAAGGTTATTGGTGAGAATGTTTTTGACATCTTCATGGAGTTTTGTGGAGTTAAGAGGTATAATGATGATGGCTGATTGTTTTTAAATACACTAGATACAGCAATGAGGGAAAGGGATGAGTTGAAGACTTCAAATTAGAAACTTCAATGTCCTTCGAATGATGTAAGTTTCCATATGTGCCCTGAAAGAAAATCTTATTTCCTGTGGTCATAGACTTGAGATCTCTGAAAACCAGACACAAAGCCTCATTGTGTAAGTAGCAGATTTACAACATAAACTAAAATCTCAACCTTGCAGGGTGTTGCTATTGAATTAAGGGCTTTTATTGGAAAAGAATGGGATCCTGAAACATAGGATGGTGATATATGGCTTGATAATGATGGTGATGGCTAGTTGGACTCCCTGGAATCTGCTCAGCATTTGCTGAATAGTCCTTTAATGGACTGCCCTGAAGAAACAGTTTCCTGGCCTCCAGGCTCCTCAGACAAGTCTTCCATCCAACCCCACCTAATGAGATCAATCCTTCACTGCCAGCTAACCCTATAACCACCTCCCCTAGGGAAAAAGCCTTCGCTCCTCTGTCTGGAGCAACTAATCCTATGTCACTAGATGAAACTGCAACTGAATGTCCTGATATATTTGCTTGAAAGACACTTCTATTTCTTTTTATGGTCTACCCCATCACCTCTCTTTTCTTTAAGACCTATAATCAGACTAAGGTCCCAACAGGCCTTTAAAGGTGAGGTAAAAATTGTGACCCATGAGAAGGTCCATTATACTCCAAAAGAACTGCATGGGCTTTCCAATCTATATAGATAGAAATCAAGGGGATATATGTAGGAATGGATAATAAAGGTATGGGAACACGGTGGAAGAAATATAAAGTTGGATCAAGCTGAATTATTTGATATGAGCCCACTAAGTACAGATTTTACATTTACTGTTGTTGCTTGGAGGGTTAGAAAGGGTATTAGCAGTTTGTTTGGATGGTTGGCTGAAACATAGGTTAAAAGGTGGCTGACATTACCTGAGCTTGAAATGCCAGAACTGCTCTGGGTATAATGTAGATGAGGTGATACAGAGGCTTAGAGAGATGGGAAAGTTAGAGTAGATTTGTCATGGAAGACCTGCTCACACACCCCTGGTGGGGACATAACTTTCAGCAGAATCTGGAGAAATAAAGATATGAGATTAGCTCCATCATCCCTGAAGAGCTCTGTATTTACCCTTCTCTGTAGGTTTATTACTGTGATAACTGCTGTTAGTGAGCTGGAATCCTTAAACACAATGGGGCTGATCAGATGTTAAGTTGGCAGAAGCCATGTGGTGACAATTAATTATCATAGACAAGGTGGGTGTGGCCACCATAGTAGACAGCAGACTCAAAATAGCAGCCAAAATAATCTGACCCTAAGATACTTGTGGTTTTGGCTAGTAGATAATGGGATACCTACAAGTAAAATAGATGGGCAGGCTACTAAACACTTGTTTGAGCTGTGTAAATGGAAAAATTCTAGGTCAAGTAAACAGAAGTCTAATTTGAATTTCAAAAACAGAGAGTCACAGCCCTTAATCAATTTCCATGCTTGAGACAGTTTACAGATCCAGAGCCCTTCGAATGAGGGGAGGGCCAGGTAACCTTGGGGAAGGACCCTTTTACACTGCTCAAAATTTACACTGTTAACTTATCTCCCAGCCTTCCCAGGGAGACCTATGATCTTTTACTATGCACTGGGGAAAAGGAAATGAGTAGATATTTTAGAGATTATTAGACACTGGCTCAGAAGTGAGACAAATTCCAGGAGACCCAAAATATCAATCTGGTCTACCAGGAAGAGTAGGGGCTTATGGAGGTCAGGTGATCAATGGAATTATAGCTCAGGTCAATCTCACAGTGGGTCCAGTGGGTCCTCAGACCCATTCTGTTGTTATTTCCTGAGTTTCTGAATGCATAATTGCAATCAACATACTCAGCAACTGGCCGAATTCCCAAATTGGTTCTCTGACTCATGGAGTAAGGGCTAATATGGTAGGAAAGGTTAAGTGGAAGCCGCCAGAACTGCCTATATCTGGTAAAATAGTGAATCAGAAGCAATACCATATTCCTGAAGTAATTGCAGAGATTAGTGCTACTCTGAAGGACTTGAAGGATACAGGGGTTATGATTCATACCACATCCCCATACAACTCTCCTATTTGACCTATGCAGAATACAGATGGGACTTAGAGGATAATAGTGGATTATTGTTAACTTAACCAGGTGGTGACTCCAATTGCAGTTTCTCTTCCAGATGTGAAATTGCTTGAGCAAATCAGTACATCACCTGGTACCTGGTATGCAGCTATTGATCTGGCAAATACATTTTTCTCAATAGCTCTCAGTAAGAACAACCAGAAATAGTTTACATTCAGCTGGAAAGGCCAGCAGTATACCTTCACTGTCCTGCCTCAGGGGTATATTACTCTCCAGCCCAATGTTACAATCCTGTTCACAAGGATATTACACATTTCTCCCTCCCTCAAGACATCACATTGTTCCATTTCATTGATTATGTCATGCTGATTGGACCTAGTAAGCAAGAATTAGCAATTACTTTAGACTTTATTGATAAGGCATTTGTGTGTCAAAGGATGGGAGATAAAAAAACAAAGGCCTTCCACCTCAGTGAAATTTCTAGGTATCCAGTGGTGTGGAACATGTCGAGATATCCCTTCTAAGGTGAAGGATAAGCTATTCCATCTGGCTCCTGTTATGACCGAAAAAAGAGGCACAATGCCTAGTTGTACTCTTTGAATTTTGGAGACATTGTATTCCTCATTTGGGTGTGTTACTCTGGTCCATTTACCGAATGACCAGAAAAGCTGAGTGGGGACCAGAAAAAGAGGAGGCTCACCAGGGCCATGTGAACCAGCAGATCCAATGATCCTGGAAATGTCAGTGGCAAATAGTTGATGCTGTCTGGGGTTTTTTGCAGGCTCCTATAGGAGAATCGCAGGGCAGACCCTTAGGATTTTGTAGTAAAGCCTTAAGATCTGCTGCAGATAACTAATCTCTTTTTGAGAAACAGCTTTTAGCCTACTATTGGACCTTAGTGGAGACTGAAAGCTTAAGCATGAGATGCCAAGTTACCATGAGACCTAAGTTGCCCATCATGAGCTGTGTGTTGTCTGTCCCACTAAGCCATAAAGTTTGACCTGCACAGTATCACTCCATTATGTAATGGAAATGGTAAATTAGAGATAGGGTTTGAGTACATCCTGAAGGCATAAGTAAGTTACATGAGGAAGTGGCCTAAATGCCCATGGACCCCACTCCTGCCACATTACCTTCTCTTTTTCAGTCTAGAGGTATGGCCTTTTGAGGAGTTCCATATATTCAGTTGACTGAGGAAGAGAAAATTCGGGCCTGGTTTATAGATGGTCCTGCATGATATGCAGGGACCACCTGTAAGTGGACAGTTACAGTGCTACAACCACATTCTGGAGAATGGTGAGGGGAAATCCTGCCAGTGGGTGGAACTTTGATCAGTGAATCTGGTTGTTCATTTTGCTTGGGAAGAGAACTGGTCAGAAGTGTGTTTGTATATTGACTCATAGGTTGTTGCTGATGGTTTGGCTGGATGGTCAGGGACTTGTAAGGAGCATCACTGGAAAACTGGTGACAAGTTCTAGAGAAGAGGTATGTGGATAGACCTTTCTGAGTGGGTAAAGAACATGAAGACATTTGTGTCCCAGGTGAATATTCACCGGAGCTTGGCTTCAACAGAGGAAGGTTTTATAATCAAGTGGATAGGATGACCCCTCCTGTAGATACAAGTCATCCTCTTTCCTCAGCCACTCCTGCCATTACCCAATGTGCTCATGAACAAAGTGGACATGGTGGTAGGGACGGAGGTTATGCATGGAGTCAGCAACATGGACTTCTACTCACCAAGGCTAACCTGGCTACAGCCATTGCTGAATGCCAAATCTGCCAGTAGCAGAGATCCACACTCAGTACCCAAAATGGCATTATTCCCTGAAGTAATCAGCCTGCTGCCTGGTGACAGGTTGTTTACATTGAACTACTTCCATCATGGAAGGTAGAACTATTTGCTCTAATTGGAATAAGCACATACTCTAGATATGGGCTTGCAGTCCCTGCACAAAATGCTTCCACAAATTCTATCATACATGGACTAATAGAATGTCTTATACACCATCATGATATTCCACACAGCATTGCTTCTGGCCAAGGAACCCACTTCCCAGCAAATGAAGTGCTGGAATGGGCATGTGGTCATGGAATTTTCTGATCTTACCATTTTCCCCATCATCCATGGGAGACTGTGTTTATAGAACAGTGGAATTGCCTTTTGAAGACGCAATTATGGTGGCAACTAGGTGGTAGTGCCTTGCAGGGCTGGGTCCATGTTTTCCAGAAGGCTGTGTATGCTCTGAATCAGCATCCACTATATGGTGCTGTTTCCCTCATAGCCAGGATTCACGGACCCAGGAAACAAGAGGTGGTAATGGGAGTGGCACCACCCATATTATCCCAAGCGATCAGCTAGGAAAATTTTTTCTTCCTGTGCCTGAAACTTTAAGCTCTGCTGCTTTATAGGTCTTCGTTCCAAAGGGAGGAGTGCTCCCATAAGACACATAACAATTATTCCATTGAACAGGAAGTTAAAACTGACACCTGGCGAATTAGAACTTCTTATGCCACTGAAGCAATAGACATGAAAGGGAATTACTGTTCTCTCTGGGGATGATTGATCCTGACTATCAAAAGGAAATATGACTGCAACACACAATGATGTAAAGAAGAGTTTTCCTTGAATATAGATGATCTCTTAGGGTGTCTCTTACTACTACCATGCCCTGTGATTAAAGTCAATGGAAAATTGCAACAGCCCAATCCAGGTAGGACTACCAATGGCCCAAAAACCTCAGGAACGAAGGTCTGGGTCCTCACCTAGCAAAGAATCATGGCCAGCTGAAGTGTTTGCTTAGGGTAAAAGGAACTTGGAATGGATAATAGAAGAGAATAGTGACAAATATATACTATAGCCATGCGACCTGTTACAGAAAAGAGGATTGTGATTGCATGAATATTTCCTCCCTGTTTTGTTATGAGTATGTCTGCATTTATACATAAACAAATATCTTGTTTTCTTCTTATCATGTGACATAATTCGTATTGTTCATGATATAATATTTAACTCATAGGATATTCATGTTTAAGAGTGAATGTTGGGTGGGCAACAGTGGCTCAGCAGGCAGAGTTCTCGCCTGCAGTGCCTGATACCTGGGTTTGATTCCCAGTGCCTGCCCATGCCAAAAAACAAAGAGTGAATTTTTCCTAATGACTTGCACCTATTCTAGAGAGATGTAGTGTGTTTTGGTTATATGCAGAACAGTTGAGTATTGTTAGGTGAAACATATGTCTCTTACTGTGTTCTATTTGGAAATTAAGTATATGTTTCAAGTTGATGGGTATAGCTGCCAAGTTCACAAGGAGTGAACTATGATTGTTAGTTTCACATGTCAACTTGACCAAATGATCATGCCCAGTTGTATGGTCAGGGAAGCAATGGCCTGATAGTTGTTGCAATGATATTTCATGGCTGGTTGATAAAACAGAAGGCTGTTATATGAAGTCATCAGTCAGTTGATTGCATCTGTAGCTAATCACATCTGCAATAAACTAAGGTGTGTTTTCCACAGAGATAATCCTCTCTGATGAAGGCTTCTAAGGAAGAGAGATTCTTTCACTGCTTCTTCAACCAATGAGCCTCTTCTGTGAAGTTTGTCCAGACCCTTCATCAGAGCTCCCATCTTCACAGCCTGCCCTATTTCCATCCCCATCATTGTGTGAGACACTTTTATCTCATATTTACAGATCTGTCCTGTTGGTTCTGTTTCTCTAGAGAATCCTGACTAACACTAAGACCTTTGAAGATATCATTCTTAGTTCAACTGTAACACACTTGTGAACAGTATCTTGGAAGATACTATTTAGATAAGGACAAATTGAATCAGGATATACCTTAATCCATATGAATGGAATCCCCATAAGCAGAGGAAATACGGTTAGTGAGCAGTGAGAAGAAACCAGAAGTCAGTAGGACCCAGAAGTCAAAAGAGCCAGAGAATGAAGCAGATCACTAGGTGTTAGAGACAGAGATGCAAACGAAAGAATTCCAAGCACTGTGCAAGCCAACACAAGAACACTACAGACTCAGAGAGAAAGCATGGTCTGCTGACATATTTCTAGAATCCAAAACCATGAGACAATAAATTCCTGTTGTTTAAACCACCCATTCACTTGTATTTTACATGATAGCACTGGCAAATTAAGGCAAAATGTGAAGATGGAAATGGCATAAGATCATGACACACATAATGTGTTTTCAGTGCACTATATTTTTTTCAAATATCATTCATATATAATTCATAGGAAAAAAATCCCCAAATCAAAAGAAATGGTACAATGATAATTTAGTATAGATTAAGAAACTGCATATAAGAAAGTAAAAACCAAAATGTAAGGTATAAACTTGCTTAAAAGGACAAACTGAAATAGGAAGAGATCTAGCAAGACAGAATATCAAGGAGCCTATGCAAGCTGATCTCCACATAAACAATCCCCAACAAGGTAAACGGAGGAACTCTATTATGTATGTTTTCTCAAGCTTCTGTTAGCAGTATTTTTAAACACATTTAATAATCAGTTTCTAATAGCAATATAGGTTTAGTTTTTGCTCTGGTTGTTTCATAAGCATGATTTACTCAAACACCAACTTTTCAAGGTATAAGGAAATTCATTACTAGAATCTGATTTTGAAAACTGGAAAAGAAGAGGAACTATGAGAAAAACAATAGCATTTTGGGCCACATTTTGGGCCCAGGTATTTTACAGACAAACTGTCCTCCTGCACTTCTATTAAATATTCAGATGCTGTGTTTATAAAAAAACAAAATTATATTTCTTTTGCCAGCATGGACAACTCATGGATCCATAATAACTTTAGTTAACAATAGTTTCTTTGCGGCAACAATTTGAGAAGTTTATGATTCATTGATTTCATTAAAGGTTAATAGAATAAAGCTCAGGACACACAATAATCTTAGACACATTCTGAGTTTTTCAAAAAAGCATAGCTGCTGATTAAGATAAAGGCACAGAATGTGCTGAGATCAATCTCTACTCCCCTGGCATTAAATCAACAACCTGACACAATCTCTCTCAGTGCAAGTGACCTTTCATTTTAAAAAATGAAACACTGAATGTTAACGGTCCTCCAATTCAATGCATTTACATGACAATACCAATCCAATACATTGCATCTTCTTTAAAATTGTAAAGTTCTCTAATCTTTCAGTTAAACAAAACTAAAACTCTCACCCATTCTGGTCTTCTCCATTTTGTTGTTGTTGTAGATCTACTTGTGTCAAGTTGCCATTTCCAAACCCATTATCTCTGTGGGTAAAGGAAATTAATTCACTCTTTTAATGAATCTTACTTAATATAAGAAAATATTCATTCTAGAACTCATACGGAGGTATTACTGATATTTGTAAGCAGAACTTTCTTTTGTAAATTAATGAAGGGTACATACTACAAATTCATCAAGATTATTATTAATCTTGATGAATCAATATTTTCTCATAATAAAAAGTGAAAAGGTATAAAAGTATAAGCATCCCTTACATCTATGAGAAATTAGAATGTCATAATAAAATCAATTTTATTAAAAAAAAAGCTAGAGTTGGATGGGTAAATTTAGTATGGACATGACCGATAAAGGTCTGACCATTAGCATTGTCACTTGTCTGATGTCGGGCCACAATCAACTTACGGAAATGATTTCAAATTTAATTACTTCACAGGTAAAATGGAGACAAGTAATATCAAACCCAAGAGCCTCTCTGAGGATTAAAAAGGAAAAATGTTTGAGGAGTCCCTTTAAATCTGTAAACTAAGAGTGTTTCAATAACTTCTTCATGATAGCACAATGAGTAAATGATGGAGATAGGCTCTGAAACCAGCTGTGAATTAATTCAGGAGTTAGGGAGTCACAAGAAATACACTCTTGGCAATGAAGGGAAAAGGGGTTATGTTTGTGTATGGTGTTGTATGGTGAATGTGTGTCTTCTTTCCAATTAGTAAAAGATAGATTTTAGGAGAGTTTACACTTGATTTTCACTATTGTTTACTCCTCTGTTCATATACTCTGCAATTGTAACCGATCCCTACAGAGCCGTTGTGAGTGAAGAGCAGTAGAAATTTCTGATTCTTTAAATGAAACACCCTAATGAAGCAGCTCCATGGAGAGAGAAAAGAGCGAAGGCTAGATCTGACATGAATTCAGCTAATAAAGTCTGTGGGGAATCCCTTTTATAGTTGCTTTCAGATGGGGATGAGAAATACTTTATATACAGTTTTGCTACAATTAAGTTTCTGCAAATTTTATACCTACTATTGTTTGTGTATGTGTGTGGTATATGGGCATTATAGTTAAACAGCTGTATATTTTTCTTTTCTTTTAGAAAAAGAAAGGGGAGCACTAAGAAAGGGCCAAACTAAACATCTTTTTTAAGATAAGGTTATATAGCTCTTTATTGTAGTCTGAAAATCTTTTATCACTTATTGCATTTTTATAACATAGAAACTGCAGCAGTAAATGCTATTACACTTTAATAGTACTTAAGATATGACACTATACCTAATTCAGCAATATATTTTTCTGTAGTATATATATATGTAAGACTGCTTAGATTATTTGTGAAAATTCAAATATAGGTCTTGTTTCAAGCCTTGAATTTTCACATTGAATCCCTGAGTTTTGAGGAAAAATAAGGTGAATGTAAAGTATGACTAAAATAATTTAAAAGTTTCAGAATCGTTATCATTTATAATGTCTGTTCCAAAATGGTAGCTAGCTACTTGCTAAGTGAACCATACAAAAATAATCTGAATTTCACTTGATTTTGAGAATCACTATATAAAAATGCCAGCTAGTCCTGTATGAAAACCAGAATCACAAAGCAGATGTGCTGTATGGTCTGCTTTTATTCTACTTTTCTGCTATAGACATTTTGTAATGGTCTGGTGTTTCCCATCTCATTCTCTCTTCTAGTCCCTTTAAAATTCAAATTATTTTATTTTAGGCTTTCTAACATCTGTTCCATCTTTACTGCTGTCTCCAGATAGTTTTCCTACAAAACAATTTGAATTGTTGAGCATCTTGCAGAGAAAAAAAAAATCAAAATCCCCATTTATCTGCCATATTCTATTACATTTTTTCTCCATTAATCTACAATGAGAGAAACCTTTCTTCTAGAGATTCTGAGGCCAAACAGCTCTTCTTGCCATGCTTCCTCTCCCACGTAAGGTGACACGAAGCATCTCAAAATCAAATAGTTTCCTGCAATTTGATTTTCATTTAAATCACAGTGCTTTAGTTATGACATGTGACATTTTGACAGTATTTTAATAGCCACCCTAAAAATAAAACAAATTGAGTATTAACTCTCTTGATATGTTTGCGTTAATGTGAACATGTGTTGATGATTATTTTTTCCTAAAGGGTTCCAGTCACAGAACAAGAAGCTCAATGGAATTGTTTTATTGATGCTCTTCTCCATTCAGGCTTAAAAGTGAGCTCTTACAAAGCAGAAATGAGATGACACATGCTTCTGCATAGAAAACGAATATATATTTGACACTGTGCTTTCTTGAGTGAAAGGTAAAGCATGACCCTTTTCCTTGAGTTGGAAGAAACAAAGAATAAACACATAAAACTTGTAGGAAAAAAAACCGCTGAATCATATGATTAAATTCTGAAATGAATGGGAAAATAAAGAAATACTGTATAAATTCAGAGAATGGAAACACTAATACGAATTAGAGTGTGTGGGAAAGGAATGGTTTATGGCTTTGTTTTTGTTTTCTTGTATCTCCAAAGGAGAAGAGAATGCTCTTTCAGGACTCTTTCAGCAGATCACACCATTTATAGCAAGCAGATACAATGACCTCAGTTTGGGGATCTGATATACTGAAACAATTCCACAATGGAAACAGCTCTGATGGCCCACCGCTTCATAAAGTAGTTGTTTACACAAGATATTTCATATTCCTTAGAGATAGGTGTTCTAGTTTGCTACTATATGCATAGTAAGTCATATGTTTTATTATATGTTTTGTAGGAAAACACCAGAGACAGATTGGCCTTTAATAAAAGGGGATTTATTTAGTTCCTTCAGAGGAAAGAAAGCTAACTTTCAACTGAGGTTCTTTCTTATGTGGGAAGACACAGGGTGATCTCTGCTGGCCTTCTCTCCAGACTTCTGGGTTCCAAAAACTTTCCCTGGGGTGATTCCTTTCTGTATCTCCAAAGGTCTGGGCTGAGCTGTGAGTGCTGAGATGAGGTATGCTGAGCTGTTTGGGCTGTGCTACGTTGAGCTCTCTCATTTAAGCACCAGCCAATTAAATCAAACATCATTCATTGCGGCAGGCACGCCTTCAAACCGACTGCAGATGTAATAAGGAACAGAAGAGATTCACATGCCATTGGCTCATGTCCACAGCAATAGAACTAAACGCCTTCACCTAGCCAAGTTGACACCTGAATCTAACTACCATGACAGGGATGTCTAAAGTTTGCTTATAATTTAATGGTGGATGCATCCATATTTCTGCGTGGCAAAATTTTATGTGGAGCCTAGTCCCTTTGCTTGTGTTTTTCTTGTTCCTACCTGGTAACTTCTATCATTGAATTGCTCCATGTTTATCTTTTTTTCTTTTTTCTGGTAAGTTAATGAAGTTACTTCTGAGCCATCTTTATATGTTGTAATATACCTCTACAATGTTGGTACATTTTATTCTTAGCCTCTGATGGCATATGGTTAATCAGATATACATATTATTTTCTGTGTGTGTGCTGTATGGTGGGGTCACATTTTATCAGTAGTCCATGTAAGCATCCTGTTATTGCAGCACCATTTCTTGATTGTTTGTTTGCTTGCTTTGCTTGTTTGTTTGGTTTTTGGAAAATGCATGGACCAGGAATTGAACCTCGATCTCCCACACAGCAGGCAAGAATCTTATCACTGAACTACCCCTGCATCCCCCAGATACACATATAATTAATCAGAGACACACATGAAGTATATATCCATTGTTATTTTGTATCATCTTGTCATACATCCTAAATAACATAATGAAATATCCCAATTTTTGTTTTTCGTTTAACCCCTTGAATTTTATTATTGATTCTATTGTTCAAAGTTTGTTTTGTTTGTTGTTTTATTTTTAGTTATGGAACTTATTTAATAAGCAATATTGTGTCAATCATAATACTAGATATTTAAAAGTGGTTTCTGAAATCCAGTTGGTTTGGATTATTCCAATTCAGAGAGAATTAATCCTAAAAAAAAATTAAACAAACTTTTATGAGAAAACAAACTAATTTAACAATATTCACAGAATATAGCAAGAAATAAAAAATCTATTTAATTTTGAGATCACACAGCTTCCTTATAAAATTCAAATAAAAAGGAGAAATCTTGTAAGACCTCAGGGTACAATTCTTTGCAATTTCATACTCACATAACCAGCAGAAAGCAACTATCAATGACTTACTATATACATTTTACTGTGAAGACATAAGTTTGTGAACACAATTATGAATCAAAGAGATTCTTCCTTTAAATGCAGCACCCTAAACATCCAATCAATATAAAAGCCAAATTAACTCACTTTATATAATACTGCAATTCTTTAGTTGAGCAGGGATTCAAACAGTCAAGCAGTTGTTCTTGTCTACATTATGGAACCATATGGTTTTTAAGTGCCCACTAAGGTAGCTGTATTGTGCTGAAAGCTCAACAAAGCACATTTCAGCAGCAACTTGCATTCCAAGTGGTAACTTGTGCCTATTACAGAGGTGCTAAGATATTGCTGCCATTCACTTTTCCCAAGAAATGTGTCTATTATTTCATTCATAAAGGGACTTTGATTAGCATCACTTATGCACTTAACAATCTGAAGATGTACTATGGGACATTAAAACTCCTTAATTTTTCCCTAAACTGGAAAATAAAGACTTACCAATGTCTTTTACTTACATTGGCAGTGTATGTAGATGTTTTCTTAATTTCTATACATAAGATCTCTACTTCAAGGGTACCAGTCATTATTTTACCTTCTCTCTACTCTTCATTAATATTTGCTTTCCTCTGATGGTTGTGATTTTTTTTTTCCTTTCATCTGCCGTCACTGCAATTATTTCAATTTATTACTTTATACAATAATTTTCATCTATGTATTTTCAGTTCCTTGCTCTTCTGAATTATTTTATTAATCTAGAATGACACTTTGTTGGGTCATTGTGGAGTCAGTTCCTACATGGTGGGTCAGGTACAGGCTCAGACACAAAAAAACCTTTCCGCAAATGACCGCGTTATAATGGCGCATCGCACGTTATTGCACTTCACAGATCTTGTGTTCTTTACAGATTCAAAGTCTGTGGCAATCCTGTGTCCAGCAAGTTTATGGCACCAATTTTATGACAGCATTGGCTCACATAGTGCCTCAGTGTCACACTTTAACTAAGGTGTGCCATTGTTATTTTTAGTCATAATGCTATTGCACACTTACACTACAATGTAGTGTAATTATTAAAAGGACTGGGAAAGCAAAAGATTGATACGACTCACTTTACTGAACCCAATCTCTGAGGTGTGCCCGTACTTACACAGCCCAGAGGATCCAAAAGAGAGGACGACAAGATCCCGTGGAGGCCAGACTGCTTAGGTCAGCATCACTGAAGGCAACTCCACACCCTCCACTCCTCATCCGTGGGGAGCCCCTGTGCTGCTTGAGCTTGGAGTTTCTAAAAGACCCATGGGAGTGGGTCCTGCTACTGAGATTGCCTGCCCTGATCAGCAGCAGGGGCTGCTTGCTCCCGATTTCCTGGCTTAAGCCCCTTTCATCAGACCTAAGATCTTCCCCAGGTGTGGAACACTTCAGTATTTGCTCATGCCCTTTCGTCAGGCCTAGTATCTTCCCCACTGAAATATTTTGTTTTAATATCACATTTCTTCTGAGTCTTTTGTATTATTTCTCATATTTGAGTTTCTAATTTTGTATTCCACATTGTCACCAACTTATCCTATAATTTAAATAATTGTGAGACGCTTTTTTTTTTTCTGATTCTTGAATATACACTTTGAACCAGACTGAATACCTCTCTCTCACTTCCTCCTGTAATAAGTTTTCATAGACATGTCATGCCATTTCTTTTCATTTCATTCAATTTCGGGTAGATTTTTACAGACCTCGAATTTGCTTTGCTATGGTAGGGAGCTTCTTAAATCCTCCATATCTGTGGGTTAACTTAGTTTTCCTTAGAGCTGCTGTTTGCTGTTTCATATTTAATTTTTTTCTTGATATTTTGATAGAGAAAGAGAAAGCACAATTTAGTTGGTGGTTATCCTTGTTTATCATATCTGGGCTTTGCACTTGCTTCCCCTGTACTGCGTAATGTCTTAAATGCCTGTTCATTCTACCTAATTAGTGGATGTATTTATATTCATGAGAGGCTAGGCTCAGTTCAGTGCTCACCCATCAATATAACAAGCAGAATGCAGCAACTGTTTTTCCCTATACCTACTTTACCCATTCGTCCTGTCAAAGAACAATCTGTATGAGAAAATGTGAAATAAGTAAGAATGACTTTATTCAAAATGATGTGCTATAGAGCAGAGAGAGATCAGAAGGCTATTCTGATATAGAAACAGAAATAGGGGGAGCTGGGGTAATAGGGAAAGAGAGACAGAGACAGAGAGATAGAGACATAGAGAGATGGAGGCAGG
This sequence comes from Tamandua tetradactyla, assembly GCF_023851605.1. NCBI lineage: Eukaryota > Metazoa > Chordata > Mammalia > Pilosa > Myrmecophagidae > Tamandua > Tamandua tetradactyla. The sequence goes on from NC_135330.1 coordinate 151,646,497, forward strand.
GGAGATGGCTAATACAAAAGGAGAAAGAGATTAAGGGTTCAACTCCACTGAATTAGAGGGTAGGAGAGATTTTAAAGACTTGGATGAGCTAATGGAAGACACTGGAGCAAGACATCGAGCATGGGGGTATGTCCATTACATGATTTTAGCTCCTAAGTATACTGTAGAAGCCAAGAGAAATATATTCTATCTGGATCCTGTAAAGACCAAGGTGAGGTAGGTCAGAGACCTAGAGACTAGGAGAAACCTTTCTAAACATAACATAAAATTTAGTTAAGTAGACATTTCGGTATGACATTGTCTATCTCCAGTAGCTCTTTTCAACATTTTCTTCTCAATATTTCCCAGAAGAATAGGGAAACAATTATATAACAAATAAGTTTGCTTCTTTCCAAGCAAACTTGTAATGGGGAAATTGTAAAGGGTTTCAAAACACTGTATTTTAGGTGTCCTGGGTCAAGTTGGGAAATGCTCCACACTAATCAAAGTCTTTCATTTCTTTCCTGAATGCCACTTTCTGAGATATATGGCATTGAATTGTCTGCCATATACATCATTAAGTAAGGGTTGTTAAAATTAAGTTAATGAGTAGCAAAGTATGATTCAATTGAGTTATGTGAGATCCTCTCTTCTCAGTCTCTTTCTCTGTCTGTTTAAATCCTCTTGCTCTCACATACAATCATAATTATATTCCAATGTTGTATTTTACTGAAATCTCAGAACATGGTGGCTTCATATCTTTCCTCTTGATAATCTAAGGAGATAAAGAAAATCAGTGAAATCTCGCCATATAAGTAGAAACCAATGTTCCTTGTATGGATTGAAACAGTTTGGAAGAAGAAATAAATAGACCAAGCATGTAGAAGTTAATGTGCCATTTTTTTTACATTTCTCTTATTTTCTTACCCCATTTTTGAAAACACAAGACTAAAAGTTCTGACATTTTATTACAAGATATAAAAATAATTAAAAATCTAGAAAATGCTATTTTAGCATTTGTAGGATAATGGCCATTTTGAGGCAAAGACTTTTGTTTGTTTTTCTTTTAATATTTTAGAAAATTTTGACCTCCAAGCATTTTTTTTTCCTATTCTGTTCTTTCTCCCTTTAGGGTTTCAGCAGCTTTTCCTAAATAAACATTTTTCTCACAAAAGAGAGCGGACCAGCTGGAAATTTAGAATTGTAGGGAAATAATTTAACATTTCTCTAAGTACTGAGCTTTCTGAACAAAATAATCATGACTTAAGTCTAAGGACAAGGCTAAATTTTAATTGCTGAGTAGATGTTCAAGAGACAATAAGAAGTACCAAGAGGTAGGAGATATTTGACTATATACCAAAGGGGATAAAACACTGAACTATAATCACTGCCTCATCGAGATATTTATTTACATTCCAAACAATAAGAACTCATGGATTGTCCCCTTTTCTTTCCAAGGAGTAAGCATTTATATTGTTAGAGAGCATACATTTCTCTCCTTTTCTCAGGAGGAGATGGGATAATTAGGCATATCAACTTTCATGATAATATTCTAGCATTTCGGGTCATATTTAGCCCTCATTGCATTGGCAAGAATTTACGAAAAGGTGAACAAATACCTTATTGATGTAAGTGATAACTTTGATCTCCAGCCTCTTCCCTGGGTGTCCATATGATTGCAAATATAAGTAATATCATCATTCTTTTTTTGTCCTTACTGTGTCCCAGTTAGTCAACCATATGGTCAATAAGCAAAGACATTTTTTTCTTTGAAAATCTAAGGTAAATACTTGAGAGCTTATTAATGTGGTAAAACCAAGAAACTGCTAAACTACTAATATTTGCAGCTAATTAATAATAATTTATGCTAGTAAGGCTGAGCTTTTACTGAAGTATTAAAAAGAGAACCTTTGGTTTGAGGAAGACCAAACTCTTGTACAGAGTTACAACTTTATTGCAGTCTTGTGATTGTTTGAAGTTTTTATGTACCCCAGAAAAGGTCACGTTTTTAATCCATTCCTGTGGATGCAGATCTGTTGTGGGTATGAACTTTTCATTAGATTATTTCAACTGAGATGTGACCCACCCCATTTAGTGTGAGTCTTAATCCTCTTACTGGAGTCCTTTATAATAGGACAAAACACATACAGAAGCTAAGAGGAATTCAGAGAGAAAAGCCCTGGAGAAGTTAACAGTGAACTCAGAGAAGCCACTAAAACCAGAAGCTGAAAGCTGTGAAACCCAAGAGCAAAGGAACAGCAGACGCCATGATGGGACAAAGAAGTCCTTGTCTTCAGTCCAGGTATTGTCCTGTTGATGCCTTGAGCTGGAGATTTTCATGGCCTAAGAACTGTAATTTGTGAGCTAATATATCCCCATCGTTAAAAGCCAGTCCATTTCTAGTATATTGCCTTTGAAACAATATCTGTTGTGAGCTCTTGAGAAACCTTTTATTTTCTGAAAAGAAAACATCACAAAGAATAACTCCACCTACTTGCTTTCCACCCTCACCACTTTAAAAATTGTATGAATGCGTAATACTTAAAGCTGATACAGCCATTTAGCTGGTTTGATTATAGGCAGGAAAACTAAGGTAAATGCATGTCATAACTCAGAGTCCTCACCTCTCTGTTCTGCCAGAACATTAGCAATTTTCTACCATCATCCTCTAGTCATGTGGGAAAAGTAAAAACATTTTCGATAAACACTGTTATTTTGGATTTTCTGCTACTTGCAGCTGAAGGCTTTCTTACAACTATAGTCATTGGCTAAGAAGTAATGTTGATTTTAAAAAATATGGTAATTAGTTTAATGAATGTTATAAAAAGCATTAGCTTACTATCTATAAAGTTAAAAGTTAAGGATATAAATTGATGATTTTGTCTAGATATTAATAAGCAATTTGATGATCTATGTTTTCATTTTACTATTTGATAGTTTAGGAGTTTTTTAAGAACTGACAGTTGTTGACATTATGGGCGGGATGAATTTTTTGGTGGGGGTGGTGGAGAGACCCTGATCATCTTAGAGTCTGTGGCTCCTTGGCACCAATGATGTAGCATCCTGTAGTCACTGTGACAACAAACCTGCTAAGCCCACATTTCCAAATGCACTCTTAGTCGTTTCACTTCTCCAATTGTAGAACATAAATAGTAAGATTTGATATGTAGTCAAATTATTAGAATTACCCAGATTGATCCTATGTAATGTTTTCTTTCCTCAACCCCAAAATAAGCAATGAACTCAATTTTTAAATCAGTTACGTTAGATATTCTTTCTGCATGTGTCATATGGCTGCAGTACTTTTGTGTTTACCTCAGATTTATTTTTCCCTTTTTAAAATGAAAAATTATACACATAGCCAACAGTTCTTCAGAGACCAACTATATTAGAGCTCATTAAAATAATATGCAATATTCCTCCGTTATTAAAGGTACAATGACATTATTATAGAAAAGTCTCAATGATCATGATGTTTTTTTGTAGAAAATCATAGAAACAAAATAGCAATGTATCAATAATACATGTTTTTCAAAATATTAAGTATTTTAAAAGGTGATGCTTATCAATTCTTTTTGTATTTTCCCTCTTTCACATGCACACACATGCATATATATATATATTACAATTAACTTAAAATTTTGTGAGAGATCACAAAGTCTGATTAAATCTGGGAAGGGTCTGGGAAATTATGAACTGTGATGATGAATTTGGGAAATTATGAACTGTGATGATGAATTTGAGGGTTTTTGGTTTTGTTTTGTTTTTGTATGCTGTATGGCAGGGTCATATTTCATTGTTTTTCCATATGAGTATCCTATTAATGTAGAACCATTTGCTGAATTTTTGTGTGTTTGTTTGCTTGTTTGTTTGGGAAGTGCATGGATCGAAAATTGAACCCAGATCTCCTACATGGCAGGCGAGAATTTTGCCACTGAACTAACCTTGCAGTCCCTGGTTTAATTTTAAAACTGTACATTTTCCTATCCTCTCAACAAGCATCATCAGTAGTAGAAAGCAATTGCTATAAATGGTTAAAATCACAGACATGGACCAGGGTTCGATTCCCAGAGTCTGAACATGCCAAAAGAAAAAAAGAATCATAGACGTGACTACTATGGACTTCCCAATTCTCATCGCCTTTGTTTATATTTGTTTAGATATATTTGTTTATATTCAGACATATAAGCAAGAGGTATTTTTAATTTAGTTGTATATACTATAAAGATAATTTCTTATAAAAAGTGTTCCATATTCCTTAACAAATTGTACACATTTTCAAGCACTTGTGTTAATTGTGTTAAGTTGTTTTACAAATTTGTCTATTTAAATAGGCTGATAACAAATTTTATTTCTAAAATAAATCATTTTATTTAGTTCCTTTTAATTATTATCTAGCTTATCTTACGCCATTATTTATTTATTTATTTTTTTGGCATGGGCAGGTTCCAGGAATCAATCGCAGGTCCCCAGCATGGCAGGCGAGAATTCTGCCACTAAGCCACGGCTGCACCGCCCACTGTTAATGTTACATCACCTCTGTACACAGCCCTCCTAAGAGGTTTTGTTTTTTTATACTGCAACTATTGTTCATGCATTTAGAAGAAAGTTAAAAACACAGCTACTAACACTGTTTACAGAGAATGTGTATTATCAAAATTGATTTCATATTCACATGAGTCTTCTAACAGGAAAAGAGTAAAAGGAAATTTCGGTAGCATCCCGTATACTATGTTCAATTGAAAAATGACTAACATTTTGTACCACTTAAAATCTTTTATTTGTAGATGCCAAGGGTAAAAGCTTGATATGCATTTTCAAATGTTATGTGTGTTTAACATAAAGAGAATTCTTTTCACTCTGACAGATGTCACCTAGAAAATGGAAACACCTATTATGGAGGTATTTTTCTTCAAGATTTATATCAAAATATATCAAAAGACAGAGAAGAATTTTAGAAATAGAAGAAAAGAGATAAGCCTTTTCTATTTCATTGGAATGTGAACTCATGATTTAGGGTTTCTTTGTTGCTTTTTAAAATTATTATTGGAAATACTGCATATGTTACATAAGGCACACTACTGAATGGAGTTAATACTTCTATAACTTAGTGTGATGTTGGCAAGATAAGTAATCTTCTGGGTAATTGCACAGATGTATGTGACCACCAGATAAGAAGCAGAGTCAGTTCTATGGGTTTTTTTAGTAGTGTAGGCAGATCCACAAAAACACAAGGAAAAGTTAAAGAGAGAGAAGTTAGCTGGCAGTTATCTACTAATTAATTTTTATAAAGCCGGCTAGAGATAGGTCTTTATAAACTAATAATAGATTGGGTCAGATATCACCAATGGGATTTTCCCTGACACAAAGATCTGAAAATATCTTTGTAGCATCAAGCTACTTTATGAAAAGAATAAAGTGTCCAAGCAATTTTCCTTGACATCACTCCAATAAGAACTTAAAAGTGTTCTGAAATGTGATGCTGTAATGCTGCCACAGTTGATTTTTTTACTCAGATTTGCATGGCTTTGCTTCTTCTAAGGAAACTCATCCATGGTAATAGCTGAAAATCTATACTTGCCAGTTTATTTAGCACATTGCCTGAGATCATTCCTACAAATTCACAAGTGAGGGCAGAGGGTATTGATCCCTTCTACAATTATGCTTCAGACATGATGAGACAAAGGAATCTGGCCATTTTCCCCAGTCTAAGCACTATAAGTAAGGAAGTAAAGATTCCACTCAGGATAAACCTTTGTCTCTAAAACTTTGACTCAATTATAACACCAAAAGTGAGACCACATTTATAGAAATTTCAAATTGATCTAAAGAGCCATAAAACTTTCTGTTTATAGAAACACCCAACTGTAATTTTACAATCTAGGCAGATTTATATTCTTTAGACTTAAAAAAAGTATCATTGATGTTTTAAATTTTAGAGCCCTAAGTATAATCTGAATCATTAACAGAAAATCAAATAATAAAAAAATGAATATCTGAAAAAAATCAGAAATTTTAAGTTCAATTTGCTGAGAATTCTTACATTTATTAACTGAAAATTTATTTGTGTTAGTTTGAAAGTGTCATGTAACCCAGAAAAGCCACGTCCTTTAATGCTGATTCAATAGCGTAGGGAGGAATCCCTTCAGATTACATTATCTATGCAAAGATGCAACACTTGCAGTTGTGGGCCTGACCTTCAGATTAGATTATCTCCAAAGGTGTGTCATGCCCACTTGTGGGTGTGGCCTTTTCGGTAGATGGAGATGTGACTCCACCCATTCAAGTTGGGTCTTGATTAGTTTACCAGAGTCCTTTAAAAGGGGGAACATTTTGAAGTAGGCTCAGATGCAGATGCAGACACAGACGGCTGGAAATGCAGATGCAAATGCTTGGTGAATAGCTGATTCAGAACTAGCAGAGACACAGATATTTGGAGATGACTGGAGTGCTGCCAGAGAGAGCAGATGCCTAGACATGGGAAGGGCCGAGCACATATCACCAGGTACGTTCCCATAAGATGATAAGCAAGTCAGAAACCAGGGTTGTGTTCTGGAGGAACTAAGTGAAGTTCCACAGATGCTTAGAAAACAAATCATTGGCATCAGAATCTGGAACCAACAGAACCAGGAACAAGGACTGGCATATACAAGCCCCATACCTTTCCAGCTGATGGAGGTGTTCCAGATGGCATCAACCTTTCTTGAGTGAATGTAGCCACGTGTTGGTGCTGTAATTTGACATTTTCATAGCCTTAGGACTGTAAACTTGCAACTTATTAAATGCTCTCTTTACAAACCATTCCTTTTCTGGTATATTGCGTTCCAGTGGCTTTAGCAAACTAATGTGTTATTAAATAAATAAAATACTTCAACATGAAAAACTTAACTAGGCTGTTTCCATTTATATTAAAGCTTGATGTAGAAATAGTCATCAAAATAGAAAAATCTAAGCAGTAATTGCTTAAATCAGATTTCTAAGTGACCACATGTTTCCACCAGTTCTCCAACATGAGGGGTATATCTTTCATTAGCATCATTTAGCATATTGCTTAAAACAGGTCACTACTGAAGGACATATTTCTTAGAAATATAGAAAAAGATGTATTGTTCTCATACAATCATGTGACAATAGTATTTCTTGAATTACCATATGGCTATTTGGTATTTTCAAAGACAGAAGAGACATTCAACAATAGCATCTAATAATGAACAATTAAAAGGGAATAGAAAGAAAAAGTCAGTAGCATGTCTCTCTTATGGGATATTAGGCAATATAGGAATGTAGTGGATATAAGAAGAGCAGCACAAAATGTAAAAAGAGTTCCCAAACAAGAGAAGAAAAATAGACTTGCTTTATGTACATAAGGCTAAAATGTAAAGATTGCCAGCTGCATTCACCAATAGGATAGGAGACCTAAGGAGAGAAAAACTCAAAAGGGATGATCAACTTTCTTATGGAAGACAAAAGAAGAGTGGAACCTTCAGACAATGCATTAACCATATATGTGGCACTCTGCTCAAAATACTGGGCATAATTACACTGTGACTAGAGAAATTCCATCATTCAAATAGGAGCTTAAAAATTATATGAAAATGTCTTCACTCTCTTGGTAAGAATGTTAACTTGTATGTCATGCCCCTAAGAAAATGGCTCCATCTACAACTGCACACATTGCATTCTTGATAAACGCAATCAAATGTTGAGAATTCATCTCTTTCATACTTTTCCAAACCATCTCTGACCCAGAACCAGCATCAAAAAGCCCTCAATTTAACATCTGAAAGCCCTCCTATTTCATTTTGACCTTACTAATTTAGTTCTAATTCTGACCTGTAGTACATTTTAACACTAGTTGTAAAGATAAAAATGAATCGGAAAACTATCATTATAGCACTATACATTCTTCTAATACAAAACCACATGAAAGTGAATCATGTGATAAGATTTTTAAGCATTTTAGATCAGATTTTCTTATACTATTAAGCTTTATAAGTAAACATTTTGATATATTGAAAAAATGATGTTGAAAAATCATTAAAGGAAAGATGGATTATAAAATATCTGATTCCATTTGTAATTTACGAACAATTTAAGTATAGAGCATTTTAATTATATTTCTATAAGAGAAAACACTCAAAAAAGAGTTTCTTTTGTAAAAAAAACAAAAGAATTGCTGAGGGAATAAGTTTTTAATATAATACTTCAGCATATCGTGAATGAAATTATTGAACAATTTTTCTTAAACTTCTCATGTTTGAATATAAACGAATAACTTGACCTATTCCATCAGCCATTAGGCCATTCCTTTAGGCATTATATTACACTATTTCTAGCAGTGTGCAAATTTCACACAGTATTAAAGTCTCATCTTGGGATGTATTTAAGTGTCAAGAGTGCTTAACATTTGATGTAAATGTTTCCTCTGCTCTAAAGCTTTATTTGAAAACCTTATAATATTCTTCAGTCACTTTGTTTGGCCTATTATCATAAATATGTTTGGAACAGCTTGTGAGTAAATATTTTTTAGATCAATGCTAATCACAACAGAAAACCATTCAGTATGAAGAAAGTGCAGAGATCAAAATCACAATTCATAAACATATGACATGAAATGCATTTTCTTTCTTAAATGTCTTCTTCAATCTTTTCTTACCATTACCAAGTAATTGCAATGATGTAATGCATAAAAATATTTGTACAGGCATTATTTTAAGATTAAGACATCATAAAATTGAAGCTTTTGATTATGAAATAGGTAAATTTAATATATCTTGATTCACAGTAAACATAATTATAATGTGGGCTTTCAAATTTTTGTATATATTTGATGTATATTATGAAATATATGCAGATTTATACTAAAGTATGTTTCTAAAATAAATGTAAACTTTTTTTTTACTAAAATACTATTCAAGCTTGTTTAACTTCTAAGTCAAACTAATGATTTTATCACATTATATATTACTCTGACCAAATCTTTAACCCTGATTTTTAGATATTGATGATGATATGGAATTAATTTCATTCCCTCTTAACAACAGATAACTTTTAGGGAAAACGGTATTTACCTCTCTATTGTTGGCACATATGTTTTTACTTAAATAAATACCAAAACAAGCAGCCATAAATGCCTCCTTTTTATAGCTCATGTAAAACTATACAGTAAAAGCAAATTCACAAGTTGTGTACAAATCTACAAAAGAGATAAATGCTGAATAAAAGCAGTATTTTCAGTTAATGTTTAAATCAGGCTTTACCGTATGGGATAATAAGGGGTTTTGTTATATATGCAGCATATGTTTTAAACTCTGGTATTACCTTTGATTAACCAGACGTTCATTCTTGTAGCACCACGCAGATTTAGAGCTCTGCTATTATTGTATTTTTTCAACTGCATGTCCTTTTCATATTTTTCCTATCATCACTACTGCCAAATGTATAGCAGCAGTTGTCCCTAATCATTCTCTGTTTCTAGTGATATTTTCAATCTGCACAATTATTGACCATATTCTTTCTGCTTGGAAAAGAAAGCTCAGCATTTATACCATGTTGGTCTTCCCAATATTATGAAGTTTTCTAATTTTAGTGTAAAGTGGATCTGCTGAGCCAAGAAGGAAATGTATCAGATGAGCAATTCCCAATAACAAGGGAAACCAATGCAATTTTAATTACAGAGCCAAAAAGAAAAGAGATGCTTCTTGAAAAATAAGCAGTAGAAGGTCAAAACCTAAAATCTCAGCACCTTTTTGTAAAAAATCTGACCTTGTGGTCATAAAGTAGCAAAACCAAATGTGGAATTTAGAGTTTCTCTCACAGCTAATTCTATTGTGGTTTTGTTACATTTTCCCAGTATTCACAGAGCAATGTAAAAGCCCCAATGACAATATAGATAAGGGGCCAAGCTTGTTTAGATAATATGGCCAAACTCAAATGGAACTGTAAGGCAAACGGATAAAGAAACTACTCGAATCCATCAAATAAGGGAAATAAGATCAATACACATCTGAACCTGCAAAATTCTTTCTGTTTTTGAAGGACAGATGACCATACATGAATTACTTGCCCTTTTTAATAAGACACAATGGCTGAAAAAGAAATATTAATAGATAACAGTGAATTAAAAAGTATGAATATTTTGCTATAAGATCATTAGGAGTATATTATATGAACATAGGGGTTGGGCCATTATATTGTCATATGTTTAGGTACACGAGGTAAATTCAACTCAGTTCACATTTCAAGAAGTTCATTCTTATAGTGGGACATAAATTAGTACACAAAATGTTTGAATTAAAATCTTCCCTACTGCACACACACACACAAAATTGAAATGAGAAATACCCATAAGTATTTTTAGTTTGACATGCCCTGAAGAGGAGAAAAATTCAGTTTTATTCATTCTTCCTCATAGGTCTAGATATGAGATATATATATATTTCATATATATATAGGAAATAGGGTGGACCAGGGTGGCTCAGCAGGCAGAGTTCTATGCCGGAGACCCGTGTTTGATTCCGGGAAACTTCCCATGCTGAAAAACATAAAAAAAGGAAATACATAAATTATTTTCAGTTCAGAAATAAGTAAATTATTATTAGTTCAGAAATAAGTAAATTATTTTTAGTTCAGAAAGCCTGAAAGAGGATGGCATGGATATAATCAAAAATATTTGAAGGGATTAATAGAAGATAAAATAATATGCATTTTAAAAAGGAAAAGTTTGTCCTCCTTCCCCATTCCCCTCCAAAAAAAACACCTGTGGAAAATAGAACATTTACAGGAATAAATGTCACAGAAATTTACTGGACCAATATAAGAAAAAATAAAATATTCTTCACAAAATGTGAAAAGATTATAGTTATTAGAGAATCATATCAGGGTTCTGGAAATATTGTACACAGATTCACTTTTATAAGATCATTGCATAACGTGATTCCAAATAAAATTATATGGATTTATGAATTTAAATATTTTTGAGAATATCTTAGAAGAATACATGAAAAATAGCATATTAAAGCAGTTTTATGTCAGAATTTGGACAAGATACATAGAATAAAAATAAAACAAATAATATTTCTATTGAGCTTTTAGTACAGTCCAAAAATGGCATTTTAAAGTTGAATAATCATTTCTATGGTCTTTAGAGATCTAGGATCTTTCGACTGTTCTTCTCTGTTATATTATATCACATCTTCTCTCATCAATGATTCTTCATAGACCACTATGGCTGCTAGACTGCTGCTATAAAATCTACATCCTAAAGGTATGAAGAAATAAAATATACATGTCTTAGGTGAGTAATCTCCTTTTAAGCTGACTCCCCACAAGATCTGTGCAGTATTTATACTTCCATCATATATGCCTGAACTTAGGTATTTTTTTCTTCCTATAGACAGACACATTGCCCAGGGCTCTTTTTCTATGTGACAGGAAAAAATGAGTATTTAGATAGGCATCTACAATGTCTCTCACAACAGTAATGTAAAGAGAAATTGGAAGAAAAAGGAACATGTCCTAATAGATATTAAAGCAATTTTTAATCTTCAGTAATTTAAATTGGGTGGTATTGATATAATATAAACATTAATGAATGAGCCAAAGGAAGTCAAAAATATTTTTGATGGCATGCTAACAAATTCAAGAAAAAAATTAAATTAAAAAATCAGTTAAAGTATTTACTTAGAATTTGGTAGAATAATTTCCATCAGATGGTCGTGCCCACAGATAACAATTAAAAACATTTGACCAAACATTAAAGAAACATTAAAGCAGCTACCTAAGTATCTGGAAGATCAGGAAAGTAAGTGTATTAGTTAGGGTTCTCTAGAGAAACAGAATCAACAGGGAACACTCACAAATACAAAATTTATAAAAGTGTCTCACATGACCTGGGAAACACAGAGCCCAAAATCTGCAGGACAGGCTGTGAAGCCAACGATTCTGATGGAGGGTCTGGATGAGCGCCACAGGAGAGACTCACCAGCCGAAACACAAAGAGCCTGTCTCTTCTGAACACTTAAAAGGCTTCCAGTGATCAAATTAAGCATTACTCATTGCAGAAGACACTGCCCTTTGGCTGATTACAAATGTAATCAGTGATACGAATGTATCACTAGCTTCTTCCACTACACATTCCATGTTCCCTTTACCCTCAGCAATCACTTCAGCTGACCGTGGTTCTTTGCCTGGTGGGGTGACCCAAACCTTCATTCCTGAAGTTTCAGAGCCATTGGTAGTCCTGCCAGGATTGGACAGTTGCAGTTTTCCGTTGATTTTAATTACAGGGCGTGGTAGTACTAAAAGACGCCCTAGCGGATCTCTTATATTCCAAGAAAACTCTTCTTTACCCCCATTATGTAGCTGCAGTCCTACTTCTCCCTGATTGTCAACGTCAATCACCCCAGACAATAATGTAATCCTCTTCCTGACTTGTTGATCCAGTGGCATAAGTAGCCCATAGTGACCAAGTGGCAGTCTTAACTTCCAGTTCAATGGAATTGTTGTTTCTCCTGGAGGAAGCACTCCCCATTTTGGAACTAAAATCTGTAGACCAGCAGAGCTCAGGGTCACAGGGACAGGAAGCAAAAATTTTCCTAGTGGATCACTAGGGGTAATAGTGAGGGGTACCACTCCCATTTCCACCTCTTGGTTCCTAGACCCATGGATCCTGGCTATGGAAGAACCAGCACCATACAGTGGATGCTGAATCGGAGCATTTACAGCTTCCTGGAGAACATGACCCCAGCCTTTCAAGTTTTTGCCACCTAGTTAGCACCGTAATTGAGTTTTCAAAAGGCCATTCCACCATTCTATCAATCCAGCTGCTTCTGGATGATGGGGAATATGGTAAGACCAGAGAATTCCATGAGCATGTGCCCATTTTCATACTTCATTTGCTGTAAAGTGTGTTCCTTGATCAGAAGAATGCTGTGTGGAATACCATGACGATGGATAAGGCATTCTATAAGCTCACGGTTGGTAGTTTTGGCAGAAGCATTGCGTGCAGGGAAAGCAAACCCATATCCAGAGTATGTTGTCTATTCCAGTTAGAACAAATCGCTGCCCCTTCCATGAAGGGAGTGGTCCAATGTAATCAACCTGCCACCATGTAGCTGGCTGGTCACCTCGGGGAATGGTGCCATATAGGGGGCTGAGTGTGGGTCTCTGCTGCTGGCAGATTGGGCACTCAGCAGTGACTGTAGCCAGGCCAGCCTTGGTGAGTGGAAGTCCCTGTTGCTGAGCCCATGCATAACCTCCATCCCTGCCACCATGACCATTTTGTTCATGAGCCCATTGGGCAATGACAGGAGTTGCTGGGGTAAGAGGCAAGTATAAAACAACAAGAATAAAAAAAAAAAAACAGGATGCTTGGATTACATTAATACCTGAAACACATTCTCCTTCCAGATAATAATAACAGAAAGAAGATAAAAAGGAAACCATCAGTGAACATGAATATGGATAAATATCTGAAATGAAAAACAGAAAAAACAATCAAAAACAAAAATTAAGAGAACCCTGGTAATTTGTGAAAGAATATCAAAAGGTAAAACATACATACCTATATTCTTGAATGGTTATTTTTAATATAAGTAGACTGAGAAAATTTAAGGACTTATCTTCTAATACCTACAACTATAGAATCTAATATAATTCATTGTAGCTTCAAAGTCAAAATATAAGTAAAAGGAAATTCTAAAATTATCCAAATAGTCTAAATGAAGGCAGGAAGGCAGAAACAACAACAATATAAAAACAAATATAAAAGAAAAGAATGATAAAATGGTAGAATTAAAATCAAGCATTTGAATAGTTATATGACATGTTAATGACCTCTAATTAAAATGTGGAATCATCAAAATGAATATGAGAGCATGACCAAACTGCTATCTACAAGGGAAGCACTATATAAAATTGAAGATATGGAAAGGTTGAAAGTAAATAGAAATAGGACATGAAACATTGAGCATAAAAAGATTGTTGTCACTATAAAATAAAGTATAAAATAGACTTCATAAAAAAGTATTATCAGAAACAGAGAAGGGCTATATAGTGAAAATATGATGAATTCCGTAGGTAAAAGAAACACACAAATTTCTTTGAGATAACCGTTTTCTACCTTGGGCTTATAAGATTAAGCTTCTTAAAGATCCTATTTGATTAAGCGATTCTGTGAACACACACTAAATCTTTTTAACTGCCTTTTTTTTGTTACTGAGTGTTACTCAACAGTATCACCTTTGATAGTTCTGAGACATTAAGAAAAAAAAATTATAGTAACACCCTTGGTTTAAATTTAGACCTCTTTATCCTGACAGTGCTCTGGATTTTATAACTTTGCTCAGAAACAATTTCCTAAATTTAGTTTCTTTTGCCAATGGGAGAGACTGCAAATTTTCAAAACCATCCTTGGTTTCCTTTTTCTTTAAATCTTTTTCTCAGTTTAATTTCAACTGTATTTCAACTTCGGTTTTAATCAAAAACCTCCTGTTAGGCACGGAGTCATTAAGGATTCCACATGGGACAGGGAGTCAAAGCACAGGAACAGATTTCTTAGGGGAGGGAGAGCGGAGAAGAAGGAATTCAGAAAAGTGGCTGCTACCCACCTCTGGGGGTGGGGGGTGCCTTTCAAAGAAAAAATTGTCCCAACAAGGGGCATGTTGACTTAGGGTATGATAGACTGCTGGGGTATTGATACATTCTCCTCCTTTGATATGCAGCTGCATGTATTAGGCAAGGTGAGGTACTGGAAGGGGAGGGTGTTAGCAGCAGAAACGGATTGTGACTGTATTTCTAGTTATCTGGGGTGTCATCATTCACCATCTGGAGGATACAGCACCAGCCCATATCTGCAGGAAGCACGGGTGGGTGGAGGTGCCAAGGGTGCTGAGGGATCCCTGCGTTGAGTTCCTTTTGCTCTTAGGGTTTTTTTCTGGGGCCTGACACCTCAGTTTTATTTAAACTCTTCCTCAGTTTATTTTACTTATGAGCAACATGGAGCTGGAGTGTTTCCTATAATCTCCTTTGTAGTATTATGAGTCTTTTTAGGGCATTTTAAAATTTTTATAATATCAACTCAACAAAAATAAAAGTAAAATATGTCATTTGATAGATTCAAAAGGTTTTCTGTATGCTTCAGTTCAAAGCATATAGACATATAAAATTGTTACTTAGCTCAGGTATGAATCTGAATTTCTAAAAGAATTATTAATAATGAATGAAGATGCTTAGGAAAATTGATATATACTTTGTAGAAACTATCAATGCATAATAATAAGGAATATTGTAAATTATTTTTTACTCTTGATTCTTGAATTAAGAAGCAAAAATATCTCTTAAAAAGATTAGAAAATGTGACGTAGTTTTTCTCTTAAAATTGGCATCATCTCTAAGCAGTGTTTCACTTTCTTACAGGAATCTAGTAGTAAGAACAAATTAATGTAAAAAAGTGAAGATGTTTCAATATTGAAAGCTAAATGTCAATCATTTGCTAATTTTGAAATAATGAGATTCAAATGGTTTTTGTTATGTTTGTGTTTTCAAAAGAAATTCACAAAAAAAATATATAAGACTTTTATACTCATCACAAAGAAAATATATAGAGATTTTATATTTTTTTAAATTTAAAAACTAAAATATATTCTCATTCACTATGGTTAAAATCTCGAACTAGAAGATTCTAGCTTTTAATTTCTAAGGATATACATTAAAGATAATTGTCTGTATTTCCAAAACTATGAAAAAGTATATTCCTAATCAGATAAGCATTTTTACATAATCAAAATGCAAATAAGCACTTAGAGACAATGAAAAACTGCTTTTCTCAATTTCAGTCAATATTAAATTCAGGATTTAACACCTGCTTGACATTGTTCTGGTGTGCAAATCTGGTGCTATCTGACTTTGTAGATCAAGCCAGGAGTTGTGGCAACTGACAAGTCTTTAATTAGATTAGTTTCATAGCCATGTGTCTATTACTCAGATGTGTTACTTTTTAAAAATTACACCAGTAAGAAACTGGAACAATATCAGTTCATTTCCCTGCAGTCATTGGAGAGGCATAATCCAGAAACTAGAGTGCTTGTCTCAAATAAAAGTACTTGATAGCATAGGTTGGAAATTCACATGAAAATAATGATTTAAATTTTATTCTATCCTGGCAAATGTATATCAGGAAAAGTGCATATTCAGCAGTTTTTTAAAAGGCCTTGACAACAGCAAATATTCAAAAGAAAAAAATAATGAATGCTACTTAATGTAATAAGCCTCAATTTTAATCTAAAATAACATATAGTATTCATTTCTCAGAATGAGAGCCATTATAGTTATTGTTGTCATGCTCAAATCTTCAAAATATGGATAGGTAAATGAATGTATATTCAGAATCCTTTGTAAATTTGAAGACATATTGTTAGAATGCACACAATAGATTAAAGCACCGAAGTAGCTGTGACAATACTCCAAGACAAAAAATAATAACAATAATAATAAGAAGAAGTGGAATAGTTAAAAATATGCCCACAGGAGGCAAGTTCTTTCTTTTCCCTTTTGTTTTATAACATCTTGTTGCCAGCTGGAATTTACATTATTTAGTACAATAAAATGACCACTTACATTGAGCATTGTTGGGAGGGACCCCTTTCAGAGAAAGGATTTTTGAGAAGACAAAAAAATATTCACCTGCAGGGGCTTTCTAAGAAAATGGAACAATGGAACACAACCAAACAAATTGTATTTAAGCTGCACCTGGTGACAAACTGTTTGGGTCTAGTAGAAATAGTTCATTAGAACAGAGAAGCACATTATATAATCAATGTATACATGCTTGCCCTTTGTAAGCCATTCCATGTATAATGAAAGCCTAACATCAACCAATCAGAACATTTTCTCTCTTGCCTGGGTGTTTGCCCTATATAAACTTCCCCTTTCTACTTTCTCAGCTCAACTCCTTCCCACTTACGGTTTGGCGGTGCCTGATTTGAGAATCATTTTTTTTGCCACAGAGAACTTTAACAAAAAGTTTTAAATGACTCAGTTTATCTTTGACAAAGGCTTACTGGTATTATCTTAACTATCATGATAGGCTCTCACTTTGCAGTATCTCTGAAAGGCATCTTTTTTTTTATTTTTTTTATTTTTTTTATTAACGGAAAGAAAGAAGAAAAAAAAACGAAATTAACGCAACATTTAGAAATCATACCGTTCTACATATGCACTCAGTAATTCTTAACATCATCACATAGATGCATGATCATCGTTTCTTAGTACATTTGCATCGGTTTAGAGGAACTAGCAACACAACAGAAAAAGATATAAAATGTTAATATAGAGAAAAGAAATAAAAGTAGTAATTATAGTAAAAAACAAAAAAACAAACAAACAAACAAAAAAAAAACCCTATAGCTCAGATGCAGCTTCATTCAGTGTTTTAACATGATTACTTTACAATTAGGTATTATTGTGCTGTCCATTTTTGAGTTTTTGTATCTAGTCCTGTTGCACAGTCTGTATCCCTTCTGCTCCAATTACCCATTATCTTACCCTGATTCTAACTCCTGATGGACTCTGTTACCAATGACATATTTCAAGTTTATTCTCGAATGTCCGTTCACATCAGTGGGACCATACAGTATTTGTCCTTTAGTTTTTGGCTGGACTCACTCAGCATAATATTCTTTAGGTCCATCCATGTTATTACATGCTTCATAAGTTTATCTTGTCTTAAAGCTGCATAATATTCCATCGTATGCATATACCACAGTTTATTTAGCCATTCTTCTGTTGATGGACATTTTGGCTGTTTCCATCTCTTTGCAATTGTAAATAACGCTGCTATAAACATTGGTGTGCAAATGTCCGTTTGTGTCTTTGCCCTTAAGTCCTTTGAGTAGATACCCAGCAATGGCATTGCTGGGTCGTATGGCAATTCTATATTCAGCTTTTTGAGGAGCCGCCAAACTGCCTTCCACAGTGGTTGCACCATTTGACATTCCCACCAACAGTGGATAAGTGTGCCTCTTTCTCTGCATCCTCTCCAGCACTTGTCATTTTCTGTTTTGTTGATAATGCCCATTCTGGTGGGTGTGAGATGATATCTCATTGTGGTTTTGATTGCATTTCTCTAATGGCCAGGGACATTGAGCATCTCTTCATGTGCCTCTTGGCCATCCGTATTTCCTCTTCTGGTAGGTGTCTGTTCAAGTCTTTTTCCCATTTTGTAATTGGGTTGGCTGTCTTTTTGTTGTTGAGTTGAACAATCTCTTTATACATTCTGGATACTAGACCTTTATCTGATATGTCATTTCCAAATATTATCTCCCATTGTGTAGGCTGTCTTTCTACTTTCTTGATGAAGTTCTTTGATGCACAAAAGTGTTTAATTTTGAGGAGCTCCCATTTATTTATTTCTTTCTTCAGTGCTCTTGCTTTAGGTTTAAGGTCCATAAAACCACCTCCCGTTGTAAGATTCATAAGATATCTCCCTACATTTTCCTCTAACTGTTTTATGGTCTTAGACCTAATGTTTAGATCTTTGATCCATTTTGAGTTAACTTTGTATAAGGTTTGAGATGCGGGTCTTCTTTCATTCTTTCACATATGGATATCCAGTTCTCTAGGCACCATTTATTGAAGAGACTGTTCTGTCCCAGGTGAGTTGGCTCGACTGCCTTATCAAAGATCAAATGTCCATAGATGAGAGGGTCTATATCTGAGCACTCTATTCGATTCCATTGGTCGATATATCTATCTTTATGCCAATACCATGCTGTTTTGACCACTGTGGCTTCATAATATGCCTTAAAGTCCGGCATCGTGAGACCTCCAGCTTCGTTTTTTTTCCTCAAGATGTTTTTAGCAATTCGGGGCACCCTGCCCTTCCAGATAAATTTGCTTATTGTTTTTTCTAATTCTGAAAAATAAGTTGTTGGGATTTTGATTGGTATTGCATTGAATCTGTAGATCAGTTTAGGTAGAATTGACATCTTAATTATATTTAGTCTTCCAATCCATGGACACGGTATGCCCTTCCATCTATTTAGGTCTTCTGTGATTTCTTTAAACAGTTTTTTGTAGTTTTCTTATATAGGTTTTTTGTCTCTTTGGTTAAATTTATTCCTAGGTATTTTATTCTTTTAGTTGCAATTGTAAATGGGATTCGTTTCTTGATTTCCCCCTCAGCTTGTTCATTACTAGTGTATAGAAAAGCTACAGATTTTTGAATGTTGATCTTGTAGCCTGCGACTTTGCTGTACTCATTTATTAGCTCTAGTAGTTTTGTTGCAGATTTTTCTGGGTTTTCGACATATAGTATCATATTGTCTGCAAACAGTGATATTTTTACTTCTTCCTTTCCAATTTTGATGCCTTGTATTTCTTTTTCTTGGCTAATTGCTTTGGCTAGAACTTCCAACACAATGTTGAATAATAGTGGTGATAGTGGACATTCTTGTCTTATTCCTGATCTTAGGGGGAAAGTTTTCAATTTTTCCCCATTGAGGATGATATTAGCTGTGGGTTTTTCATACATTCCCTCTATCATTTTAAGGAAGTTCCCTTGTATTCCTATCTTTTGAAGTGTTTTCAACAGGAAAGGATGTTGAATCTTGTCAAATGCCTTCTCTGCATCAATTGAGATGATCATGTGATTTTTCTGCTTTGATTTGTTGATGTGGTGTATTACATTAATTGATTTTCTTATGTTGAACCATTCTTGCATACCTGGGATGAATCCTACTTGGTCATGATGTATAATTCTTTTAATGTGTTGTTGGATACGATTTGCTAGAATTTTATTGAGAATTTTTGCATCTATATTCGTTAGAGAGATTGGCCTGTAGTTTTCTTTTTTTGTAATATCTTTGCCTGGTTTTGGTATGAGGGTGATGTTGACTTCATAGAATGAATTAGGTCGTTTTCCCTCCACTTCGATTATTTTGAAGAGTTTGAGGAGAGTTGGTGCTAATTTTTTCTGGAATGTTTGATAGAATTCACATGTGAAGCCATCTGGTCCTGGACTTTTCTTTTTAGGGAGCTTTTGAATGACTAATTCAATCTCTTTACTTGTGATTGGTTTGTTGAGGTCATCTATTTCTTCTTGAGTCAAAGTTGGTTGTTTGTTTCTTTTCAGGAACCCATCCATTTCATCTAAATTGTTGTGTTTATTAGCGTAAAGTGGTTCATAGTATCCTGTTATTACCTCCTTTATTTCTGTGAGGTCAGTAGATCTGTCTCCTCTTCCATTTCTGATCTTATTTATTTGCATCCTCTCTCTTCTTCTTTTTGTCAATCTTGCTAAGGGCCCATCAATCTTATTGAATTTCTCATAGAACCAACTTCTGGTCTTATTGATTTTCTCTATTGTTTTCATGTTTTCAATTTCATTTATTTCTGCTCTAATCTTTGTTATTTCTTTCCTTTTGCTTGCTTTGGGATTAGTTTGCTGTTCTTTCTCCAGTTCTTCCAAGTGGACAGTTAATTCCTGCATTTTTGCCTTTTCTCCTTTTCTGATAAAGGCATTTAGGGCAATAAATTTCCCTCTTAGCACTGCCTTTGCTGCATCCCATAAGTTTTGATATGTTGTGTTTTCATTTTCATTAGCCTCTAGGTATTTACTAATTTCTCTTGCAATTTCTTCTTTGACCCACTTGTTGTTTAAGAGTGTGTTGTTGAGCCTCCATGTATTTGTGAATTTTCTGGCACTCTACCTATTATTGATTTCCAACTTCATTCCTTTATGATCCGAGAAAGTGTTGTGTATGATTTCAATCTTTTTAAATTTGTTGAGACTTGCTTTGTGACCCAGCATATGGTCTATCTTTGAGAATGATCCATGAGCACTTGAAAAAAAGGTGTATCCTTCTGTTGTGGGATGTAATGTCCTATAAATGTCTGTTAAGTCTAGCTCATTTATAGTAATATTCAGATTCTCTAGTTCTTTATTGTCCTCTGTCTAGATGTTCTGTCCATTGATGAGAGTGGTGAATTGAAGTCTCCAACTATTATGGTATATGTGTCTATTTCCCTTTTCAGTGTTTGCAGTGTATTCCTCACGTATTTTGGGGCATTCTGGTTCAGTGCATAAATATTTATGATTGTTATGTCTTCTTGTTTAATTGTTCCTTTTATTAGTATATAGTGTCCTTCTTTGTCTCTTTTAACTGTTTTACATTTGAAGTCTAATTTGTTGGATATTAGTATAGCCACTCCTCCTCTTTTCTGGCTGTTATTTGCATGAAATATCTTTTCCCAACCTTTCACTTTCAACCTATATTTATCTTTGGGACTAAGAAGTGTTTCCTGTAGACAGCATATAGAAGGATCCTGTTTTTTAATCCATTCTGCCAGTCTATGTCTTTTGATTGGGGAATTCAGTCCTTTAACATTTAGTGTTATTATTGTTTGCATAATATTTTCCTCTACCATTTTGCCTTTTGTATTATATATATCATATCTGACTTTCCTTCTTTCTACACTCTTCTCCATAGCTCTCTCTTCTGTCTTTTTGTATCTGACTCTAGTGCTCCCTTTAGTATTTGTTGCAGAGCTGGTCTCTTGGTCACAAATTCTCTCAGTGACTTTTTGTCTGAGAATGTTTTAATTTCTCCCTCATTTTTGAAGGACAATTTTGCTGGATATAGGAGTCTTGGTTGGCAGTTTTTCTCTTTTAGTAACTTGAATATATCATCCCACTGTCTTCTAGCTTCCATGGTTTCTGCTGAGAAATCTACACATAGTCTTATTGGGTTTCCCTTGCATGTGATGGATTGCTTCTCTCTCGCTGCTTTCAAGATCCTCTCTTTCTCGTTGACATCTGACATTCTAACTAATATGTGTCTTGGGGAACGCCTATTTGGGTGTAATCTCTTTGGGGTGCGCTGCACTTCTTGGATCTGTAATTTTAGGTCTTTCATAAGAGTTGGGAAATTTTTAGTGATAATTTCTTCCATTAGTTTTTCTCCTCTTTTTCCTTTCTCTTCTCCTTCTGGGACACCCACAACACATATATTTGTGCGGTTCATATTGTCCTTGAGTTCCCTGATACTCTGTTTGAATTTTTCCATTCTTTTCCGGATAGTTTCTGTTTCTTTTTGGAATTCAGATGTTCCATCCTCCAAATCACTAATTCTATCTTCTGTCTCTTTAAATCTATCATTGTAGGTATCCATTGTTTTTTCCATCTTTTCTACTTTATCCTTCACTTCCATAAGCTCTGTGATTTGTTTTTTCAGTTTTTCTATTTCTTCTTTTTGATCAGCCCATGTCTTCTTCATGTCCTCCCTCAATTTATCGATTTCGTTTTTGAAGAGGTTTTCCATTTCTGTTCTTATATTCAGCATTAGTTGTTTCAGCTCCTGTATCTCATTTGAACTATTGGTTTATTCCTTTGACTGGGCCATATTTTCAATTTTCTGAGCTTGATCCGTTATCTTCTGCTGACATCTGGGCATTTAGTCAGATTTTCCTGGGTGTTGGATCCCACAGGTTGAAAGATTTTTCTGTGAAATCTCTGGGTTCTGTTTTTCTTATCCTGCCCAGTAGGTGGCGCTCGTGGCACACGTTTGCCTATGGGATCCACCAGTAAAAGTTGCTGTGGGTCCTTTAACTCTGGAAAACTCTCGCTGTAGGGGAGTTTCGGCAGCCGAAGCCTCTTGGGAGAGTGCCAGCCGGCCCGGGGGTCCGAACGCGGGGAGGGTCGCCGGCCGCTGCAGCACGGGAGAGTGCCCGACCGAATTTCCTAGTCTGCCTGGGGCGCCAAGCGTGGCGGAAGGGCGCCAGCTGTCACAGCCCAGGAGAGTGCACTGTTCCCAGCCAGACCGGGGACTCACGTGTTTGGAAGGGACCCCCTGGTCACCGTTCTCCGCAGTCTGGGGATTTCTGACCCAACTCTCTCAGTTGGTCCGGGGGGCCTCGCGTGGTGGGGGCGCCTGCCCAATTCTGCCAGCTGGCCTGGGAAGGAGGAAGGGAGGGACTCTGGCCGCTTGCTGTCCCGCCCAGGAAAGCCCGCGCCCCTGGTGATCTCACCGGAGCTGGTTCTCCCAGACAGTCAGCCATTCCAGGATGGGGTACGCCGTCCCTTTGATCTCCATCGTGGCTTCGGGAGCTGCTCTGTATTGTCTCCACTCCCCCAGTAGCTGTTCTGGAGGAGGAAAGGTGAGGTTGGCAAGGCTGTCGAGGCTGGTGGCGGAGGCGCCGGTGAAGGCAGAAGCGGGCACCGTGGTGGTTGGAGCTGAAAGGCATCTTTTTAACTTACCACTTACGTCCATCATCCCTACTTTGGGAAATATTTAAGTTTTATATATCATTAGATTCACACTGTTCTCTGATTTTCCGAAAATTTGGTGGCATTCCCAGGCAGAGACTTAGAAGATCAACCCCAAATATTTACTTGCTATGAATTAATAAACACTTATCCTTATTGCTTTACAAATAATAATTTCTTCAATTCTTATAACAAACTCCTGGGCATGTACCTATTACCATAATTTACAATTTTGGAGAAAAGGAAATTAAGGCAAGGAGATAAGACCTGTCCAGATCTTGGGAATGACAAACCATGAATTTGAACTCAGGCACTCTCTCCATTAGCTTTGCTGATAGCCAATGTGGAAAGTCTTGTTACCAGACAAAGGCAGTGGATTGTTTTGCCAGATGAGCCCAAATGACAAATGCCAACGAGCTCAAATAACCAGTTCCTATGCACTCAAATGATCAAACACCAAGATTTCAAAGAGAGGAAAAATTTATTACTCAGCACATAGTAGGAGAGCAGATGGCCAGCTGGTCCAAAATCTGGTCTCCCTGAACTGCAGTAATTCAAAGAGTTTTATAGACTTAAAAGATGGGCAAGTTTTAGGGTAATGAGCACAGTGGCTCTAGATAATATAATTAGAGGTGATCTAATTATTGAGCATGTGTAGATTGATTGCATGCTTGTATGTAATAAAATGGTAGCCTTCATATGATTTTTAATATTGTAATGAGGTCTAGGTGACTTGTAGGTTAAAGTCTAAGCTGCACATGTCAGGTGGGACCACTTTGATTAGATTCAGTCTCAGTTATCAACTTTGGACTTGCGGTGGGTTAGTTCTGGGCTGATCCAAGATCCTTCATTAATAAACATTTGAGCCTATCTTTAGTGATCACAAGACTCTAAAGTTCAAAAACTGGATCAGTATGTACAAGTGAAGGCTAGTTAGTTTAGTTACTTGGTTAGATTTTTATAATCATAGTGGCAGAAGATAAAGGCTATACAATCATTGTCTGATATCAAAGATTTCAATTTATAGTTTTCAGGTATTTCCCTCTGTCTACTCCAATACCCCAGAAAACAAAAGGAATATCTATATAATAACTCAGTAATCAAAATCATCCCTTAAATCTTAATTTCTTGGTTATAGCTTTTCACAATTAAAAACAAAATGTAAGTTTAGAGATATGCCTTTCTGAAACCTTGATAAATAAGGAATTCATAAATGTTGACACGCATATAGAAATAGCAAGACAGGGCAAACTAATAATTTGATTATTAACATTTAATTTCAAAGTCATAAATTTTAAAAATATGATTAATTCTGTAGAAATCGGTAGTTTCTCTTTTTTTTTCTGATATTTGGGCACCGTTAAATAGTTTAAACCTAAATATCAGTATATGATGAAGGTGTCTCTTTTAAAATAAACATAAAATCTACAATAAAAAATATCTATCTATCTCTATATATATAATAAAGTCCTCATTCTAAAAGAGCCCCTCACCACCACCATTTTAGGGTCTGTTGAATATTCACAAAAATAACAATTATATTCATAAATTTCTAGCTAAACATTTGTCCTCCCAAAGAAGCTAAATGCAAGATAAATATGAGCAGATTTGGGTAAGGAAGTGTCAGTAAATATCCTCATCAGTATAAGATTTGGACAAGCCACATTCTGAAGTGACATTAAAAACAGCATTGTGGAGTGAATTCATAGGAGGATAGAACATGCGCATATGGAAGGGATGGACCAGACCACTTTCCAGCCAGTACCTGTTCTGGATCATGGGAAACTACATCTCCAGAATCTCTTTACTATATGAAATGTTTCCTTGTGGCTGCCAAAATTTACAGACTTTCCTCTTAAAAGAAAATTACAGAAAGTACAGCCAGGTTTGTAGGTATAATTGAACATTACACTGAAAATATCACAGATACATTTTTTAAAACTAAACTTCTATATTAATATGTCTGTAAAATATTGGACTTTTTGTTTTCATTTAAAACCAGCTGAGGAGGAAGCCAGGACTTTAAGGTGATGGCTAATAGCCCAGAATAGAAAGCATGATGGGAACAGAAACTGCTCTTCCCACTGTTAATTATTATCTACGAGCTGGTCCTCTTCGGTTCAAGGTACACAAACTCAGTCAGGACTGTGTTGGGCCCAGATGGTTGAATGATTGACAGGATAACATCTTGGTGCCAGATTGGCACCAACAGATACTTTTTCATCCAGGTCTACATAAATTGGAAGAGTGTATATGGGGAAAAATAATTCACCACAACAAGAAAATATACAATATTTTTAATATCTAAAGAGGACTACACTGAGAAACTTATACATAGTTCTTTAATCCAAATGGTTAATGCTAATGAATTTTCTTTTGTACTATCTTTCCATCATAGACAGATGATATTTTATGCAAAGTGACAAGTAGTACACATTTTATTTTATTTTATTTTATTTGGCAAAGTGCATTTTAAAAATTCAGAAACATGTGACTACTTATTTAATATAGAAGATTCTTCTCGAATTAGAAGGGAATATTTTTGAAACATTAAATATCGTTAGAAATGGTTAAATGTGTATATTTTCAATGATCAGGAAGAAAAAAGTCATTATAAATCAGGTGTGTTAGATGCAGGAAATTAAAGATTATTGAAAACTTTGTTATGTGCATGTAGTCAACCTAGCAAACCAAAAGCAAATACAAATCAAAAGTAAATTCAGCACCTGAAAGCAGATTAAAAGGACTGTAGCTTGAATGTTCAATGCAATTTATTTGCTTGCCTATCTGCAGGTTGCCACCCTAATCAATAAGCAATGACCATGCTAAGTGTGCACAATGCACTTAAAGGCGGAGGATAAAAGTCTCTGAAGTCTGCTGTCCAAGGGCTGAAAGAATGCGAGAGGTCTCAGGAATGGATACAATATGCATGGATGGAAGGTCTAAAGCCCAGGGTGAGAGCAAGGTTCCTCACAGCACATCACAGACATTGAAGCTGTGTCATAGGTGTCAGTCTGCCTTGACCTGTTTCTGGAATTCAAGATCTACGTTCTAACTGTGGGCAACCTGTTCACAACGTTTCTGGAATTCAAGCTCATTGATGTCATACACAACAATTTCAGATTTCATAAAATGATGTGTAAGTGCTATAAATATTTCATTATAGAAAGGACTGCTAATCTTTCGGTGAGTATTAATTTACTTGTGTGACAAGACATATTATAAGAAATTATTATAGTGTCTCCAATTATTATCTAAAAAGCATCAAATATTTCTTAAAAAGCAATTGTATATAATTAATTTCTTTGGATTTGGTCTGTGTTTATTGCAGATGGTCAGGTGGAAATCTTTCTGCTGATCAGCTTCAATTTTTTTCTTAATGGCTAGAAGATATTGGGATTTTGACAAGAATAAAGGAGGTGGCTATTCTAATAGTTTTCTACTTTTGTCATATTTCTTTTCAGACAAACATCACCACATTGAGTCTCTTTATTCCACATGCTTCTCCAACTCTGTATTTCTACTTTTCTTTTACAGTTTGTCTTGAAAGACATATGTATTTAGTGGGCTCTCTTTCCTCATGTCCCATTAACTTTCAACTCTCCATTTATTCATCTACACTCATTAATTTACCAAAATATTTCCTTGTAATGCTGCCAATGACTTTATAATCATTGATTTGAATAGGCGATTTTCGCCTCATCCTACTGCACCTCTTTGTAACTTTTCACTCCCTTGTCCACTCTGTCCATTTGAAATATACATTATTTATGAGAATAGTTAGGTTTACAAAAAATCATGTAGTAAATAGCAGAGTTCCTGTATACCTGATCCTATTATTAACAATTTACATTAATATGGCACCATGGCTACAATTTATGAGACACTATTGTAACGTAGCAGTTAATAGTGTAACATGCTTTATTTTATAGTTCATCACAATATATGCTATCTACATAAAATTTTATTTCTTTGTTAACATAAGATCTTTGCAGGTTAGGAGTTATACTTTTTATTTATGCCCCTATTTATCCAGCTTTTGCTTATTGCACATGGTCTTTACTAAAATAGATGTTGAAAAGAAGGCATTCCTATAATATAATATTGTATATTTTGGAAAATTTTCATTAAACTACTTCTTTTGTTTTGTTTTTCTTACTTTTGCTAACTCTGATGGCAAGTTGTTTTTCTGTCAGGATTTGAAATTTATTTCTCACGAATTTAGGTATCTTTTTAACATCATTTTTCTGAGAAGCTGAATTTAATCTCTGCTGTGAGGATATTGACAGTATTGCTTAGAGCAGTTGAAACATATATTAAAAATTTTGTTGGTCTGGAAAGTGATCTCATTTATTTTTCAGACTGTATGGTTAAAAAGAAAATAAATAAAATAGTCTTCCGCATGGATTTGTCAACTATGTGGCAACAGTAATATTCAACCACATTCAAGATTAGTTAAATCAATATCAGAAGGACATCCTAAACTTTGCTTATAACAATTTCCATGCCTACAGATTAAATCAGAGTCAAGTTCTAGTGTATTACTCATTAGCAGTCGGCTTTCTTCCATAACTTTTTTTTTTTTTTTAACATGAGCAGGCACCGGGAATCGAACCCGGGTCCTCTGGCATGGTAGGCAAGCATTCTTGCCTGCTGAGCCACCATGCTCCCATAACTTTTTAAACCTGAATACATTTAAAACAGTTTTATAATTTCTAAATCAGTAATTGGATTTTAATTGATTGGCACCATATTTCTTTAAGAAAGGTAAAGTGTGTAAGAAATTAGCAAATGATCTTGGATACCTGGACTTGAGTTTTATCCTCAGAATTGATGATTTGACATAACTCTCTTTTCTTTACCAGGCCATTTAACCACACAGAACATCATTTTAATGCATAAATTAAGAAGACCACATTCATTAATGAATAATACTTCATTTACATAAAAAATTCACATAAGTACCCTAAATCTTGATGTTTTAAAATGACCACAGGTATTAAAATGAGTGTATGCGTCACAAAATTGCCATGCCCTTTCCCATTACAACGACACAATATGTTGTTGTAAATTCCAAAATTAAAATAGATCTTCACTGTAATATAAAAAACATAACTATACTCTGGAGCAATTGCACATTATTTATCAGCAGAAAAATAGTTTTGAAATGTTCAATATGTGTTCATACTAAGTAGGAACAATTATTCTAAAAATAATAATCCTTTCCAAAAATTCAATACCGGTTATTATATGTAGGTTTTTATCCTACTCTTATGGGTATGTATAGTATTCATATGTAGTATGTACCATGATTATTAATTGGTAGTATTATGAACGTGTAGTACTCATCTCAAGTGTGATAATTCTTCCAATTGGCCATAATAATCACCAAAGCAATGAATGTTATGATTCCATTCCTTAATGACTACAGGATAATTTATTTTATTCAGGGAAACATAAATTGATTTATTTATGGTATATTAACTACCAGTGATCTCTGGAAATTTTGCAATACTCCTTTACAGCGAAAGCAGTTATGGCATTAGTAAGGTGAATAAAGTCCAGGTTTAATATTAAATTCATATTGAAAATATGGGATTAACTATATGAAATGTATATATTTCAGAAATACGGGATCTACATTCTAGTAAAACAGTTCTCACGTTGTATTCAGTGGAATTTTTCCTTGCAGAACTTTGTTATGGGTTGAAATGTGTAACAATGGAGGACAGTATTGAAGTGCTGCAGATGCAAACCAAGGAACCCCAAAGTTGCCAGTGAACACTAGAAGCTGGAAGAAACAAGAAGGATATTCCCCTACATGTTTCAGATTGCGTGTGGCTCTTCATACAACTGAATTTTGAACTTCTAGCCTCCAGAACTGTAAGATCTAAAGTTCCATTGTGTTGTAACCTAACGTGTGGTACTTTGCTACAGCAACTATAGGATATTGACAGATGTCCCTACTAAACAGGTGATCCAGTAAATTATCATAGCAAATATTGGTTACAGCAAGAGGAACTTTATAATTATTTATTTGCTCTGATATAATATCAGAGAACTCAAATACCTCTTATTTAAAAGTTTATTTTAAAAATTTTGTCTACAACCCAGCTGCATTAAAGTATCCTGCTTGATGTTAAAACTCATATTGGTAATCTTCACCAAAGACCAACTGAATTAGAATTGCTTCAGATTTGAAGAAACACTACTGGGAAATAACGCATTAGGTATGGAGACATCAGTTATTTGACTTTTATCATACAGAAGAAGTATGATTCATCAAATGAATATTTATTTTTGAGATGGTTGAATATACATGCATGCTTAGAAATGGAGTTTACAGTTATTTATTGAAAAGTATACCTTAATTGGCAACTGTAACTCAGATATTCTTACAAAAACATTAAAATGAATATCGCTTTAAAATTCTCAGTAATATAATTCAACTCTGTAATGTACTGTATTAATATCACTTCTTCATTGTTAAACAAAATCAACTGGTTTTCTCCTGACCTATCTCCCATTGTGTCTTTTTGAAAATTATTTAAATCATTAAAATAGCATTCTAATAAAACCCAATTATTTTTTAGAAACTCAGTTTGATCTGTAGTAGTAAAAAGTACCTTTGATATCTGACATAAATGTATTTCATGCAGCATTTGATTTCATCCCTCGAACAATAATTCATTTCACGGAATTTATATCACTTCCAATTAAGAACTACATGTTTTAAAAATGATTTGGTTCCCTGTAGCTCTGACTTCCATTAGATATTCAATTATTTGAAAAGGGTTGAAGTTTAATTAAATAAACTTAATTAAAATTAGATTAACCCTTTTCACAAAGGATCACCCAAGTTATAGTGAGTGAAGGGCAAAAGGAACTTTAACATCATC
Organism: Tamandua tetradactyla; assembly: GCF_023851605.1. NCBI lineage: Eukaryota > Metazoa > Chordata > Mammalia > Pilosa > Myrmecophagidae > Tamandua > Tamandua tetradactyla. The sequence continues at coordinate 151,676,638 of NC_135330.1, forward strand.
CTATAGTAGGAAGATACTTGAATCTGCATTTAACAAGATTGCATTATTAAAACTTTAAAGCATATGGTTACAATTAAAAGATATTCAAGCTATACTTTAGCAATTTAGAGCTTCATATGGCATTATTTTTATAGATACTGCTAAAATGTTACATTGATCTCTGAGTCAAGTTGTTCGCAAGAGTTTCAGTGGTGATCTAATTCCTTAATGAACAAACTTTCATACTTCTTAATCCAATATTTAATTGAATAATTTAGATTCATGTATTTACTTCATACTTTTCATCACTGTTCAGAAGGAACCAGTTCTGGTTTTAAAGACTATTGAAGCAGAAGATTTATTTTTATTGTCAAAGTAAATAATTTTTTTGTTGCTGAATTATTCTATTACCCTGTGGCCTAATATAACTCTTAAAAGACATTTGACATTTCACTGTTTAGCTCTATCTACAATCACACAGCACTGGAGGAGGTATAGAAACATGTTTTATTGAATATTTTTAAAATAGAAACTGTCTGGCCACATTAAGCACTTTGTATCTTCATGCATCTCACAAAACACTCCCTGTCTGTTATCTTTAAGCTCTGAGTTTTATGAATAATTTTTATTTTATAAATTCCTGTAAAAATTACTAAATCAATGGTTAACTTTGAATTGGTCATTTTAGGGTAATTTTCCATATTAAGAAATAAATGCTCTATTTCTTTCAAATATGCTAAAATAAACAAATAGTATTCTGATTATTTTGTATAATACATAAAATATATATTATCATCTTTTCACAAGAGTGTATTAAATCACCACATTTTCTCCTAATTAGCACTATACAGAAATATTTAGGTTTAGATCAATAATTTCTTTTGGAAAGAAAGAAAAAAATCCTTTTTTCTTCAAATTTATGGTGTTTAGAGTAATTCACACATAGTTTTAAATACCAAAAAAATAAATAGAAATTCAGAAAAAATGAAAAGGAAATGCGTTTCCTGCTTATTCACAGACACATCAACTAAAGGTAAGAAATAGGGTATGTGTTTCATATCTGAGAGGAAGAGAGTCAAAACCTCTAGGGTCTGTCACTTATTGTAAATCGGTAAAGAGGACAACTGCAAGAAATTACAGGTACTGAAGAAAGGTAGAGAATTAGAAACACATGCCCAGCTTAAACTAATAGTATTACAGCCAGGCAGCGTGGCTCCATTGGCTCATACAGACTCTTCTGGTTCCTCAGCTGTCTAATACTATTTCACCATATATAACCTAGTTTCCTACTGAAAGAGTTCAATGTATTTTTGGTGACTACACATCTCTTTACCAGCATTACTTTGGGAGTTAAGTGTACAGCAGTGGGAAAAAAAAAGATGCAAGTTTCTTCTTGTCTGAGCTTCTCTTTCCACATTGAGCTTTTTTATTTCACATATACAAATATAAACGAAGAGTTAGAGATGATGCGATATTTGAGGAAATCATCCAATGTGAAAGAAAAAAACCCACATTTTTAAAGGAATCCAAAAAAACCATAGAGGCTCACAAAAAGCTTTAAAAAATACTTCCTATGAATTTTAAAAAATGCTATTAGAGAAAATAATCTGACATCAATGAAACAAGAAAAAATTGTTACAGATACTATCTATCAATCAGAGGCCAAAAAAGAGCTTTTGGAAATTATATCAAGCAAATATGGAACTAATGGGCCTATGATAGAAAAAAGAATATTGAAGGATTAATGGAAGGTGTCAAGCAGCCAAAGAATAAGGTATTCTGAAGGAGATAGCATTGACACCAATTAGATGATGTCATGGCCAGGTTCATGGTCCGCTTGACCAAGTGGTGGTACCTGTTTGTCTGGTTGGGCAAGTGCTGGCCTGTCTGTTGCGATGAGGACAATTCATAGAATTAAATCATGATCATGTCAGCTGCATCCACAGCTGATTCCATTTGTAATCAGCCAAGCGGAGTGTCTTCTGTAATGAGTAATGCTTAATCTGATCCCTGGAAGCCTTTTAAGGAGGATTCAGAAGAGACAGGTTCTTGCTTTGGCTGGCAAGCCTCTCCTGTGGAGTTGGTCCAGACCCTCCCATCGGAATCACTGATTTCACAGCCTGCCCTGTGGATTTTGGACTCTGCATTCCCATGGTTATGTGAGACACTTTTAAAATTTTATATTTGCGAGTGCTCCCTGTTGATTCGGTTTCTCTAGAGAACCCTAATACAGATGAAATTTTCAAAGTAGGAAGATGAGATTATTTCCTGAAAAGAACATCTTCCCTATTGAAGGACAACACAATGAACTTAAAAGAAAAATGGATTTATAGCAAGGCATAATATGATAGCATTTTAGAACAAGAGGGATAAAGTGAATATCCTTAGGTTTCCAGATGGGAAAAATAAAAGTTGATCCAAAAGTCATTGATACTCAGAAAGGTAGACAATGGATAAATACCTTCATAAATTTAAGAAAACAAAATTTTCACTCTAGAATTCTAGACAAAGCCAAATTATCGAATGTAGGAATCAAATAAGTATTTTCAAATGTGCAGGGTTTTTGGTAATATTTTTATTGTAAAACTTTAACAAAAAACATACAAACATTTTTAACATACAAACATTCTATAAATGGTATACAATCAATGGCTCACAATATCATCATATATTGTGTACTCATCACCATGATCATTTTTAGAACATTTGTTATCACTCCAGCAAAAGAAAGAAAAAAGAAGAAAGAAAAAAATTCATACATACCACACTCCTTACCCCTCTTTCTAACTGACCACTAGTATTTCATTCTACTCAATTATTTTAATCTTTGTTTTCCCTATTATTTATTTTTCTTCCATATTTTTAGGAAGATAAAAGGAGAATCAGACACAAGGTTTTCACAATCACACACTCACATTGTAAAAGCTATATCATTATACAATCATCTTCAAGAAACATGGCTACAGGAACACAGCTCTACAATTTCCACTCCAATACACCACAAACTAAAAAGAGGATATCTATATAATGTGTAAGAATAACCTCCAGGATAACCTCTGGACTCTGAAATCCCTCAGCCACTGAAACCTTATTTTGTCTCATTTCTCTCTTCCTCCTTTTGGTCAAGAAGGTTTTCTCAATCCCTTGATGCTGGGTCCCAGCTCATCCCAGGATTTCTATCCCACATTTCCAGGGAAATTTACACCCCTGGGAGTCATATCCCACATAGAGAGGTAGGGCAGTGAGTTCACTTGCCATATTGGTATATATATAGAGAGAGACCCAGAAGTGCAAAGTTTTAAAAATTGATTTCTCCTGACTGATATGAAGGAATCTGCTAACAAATAGTGCTCCAAGAAAATAAAAAAGTAAATGAGGAAAGTGAGATATAACATAAAATTCATTGAAAGAATACTTGACATATTGGATATTTGATATATTATGGTTAGATAACAGCTTTCTACATCAGCATGGAAAGGCTTTGGGATTCTATGAAAGTCAGCGAGCAACAAAAGTAAGTCAGGTCTTAAGTACAGGAAAAAACAGACTTCGCATGAAATAGGAAACAAGTGACACCAGTAATTAATTCAACCAAAGAACTGTGATATAGCAGTATTGGAAGGACAGGTTCAGGGGAAGGCCAAGGTAAAAGAGCTGACATCCAAGTTATTATAATAATAACTAAATAAAATTGAAATCAGAATATATGGTTTATAAATATGAAGTAAATACAAAATATGCTTTCTTTTAAGCATTCTTTTTCTTTTTAATGTGGAAAATAAAAGTAAGAAAATAAAAAAGTAAATTTTATAAGCATAGAAATATTTTTTAGAAAGGTAATGAAGCAAAACCTATTAAAAGGAACAATTACCTATTTTCTCCTCCAGAATATCAGCAGTGTTTAAAGGGAATAGAGTTAAAATGCCCGTGTTACAGTTCAGATATCTGCATCAAGATATATGAGCTTGGTCAAGTTTTTTTCTATGATTTAACTTCCACATCAAAATTAGAATAGTAATTATAGGCTCTGCTTTTTATGATTGCTGTGAGGATTGAATGTAGCATTACCCATACATTTCTGACCTTCAGTTTATACCAGTAAAAATAACTATTATTATTCCTACATATCTTTGTATATTTGTGCTGTGAGATGATTATCTGATGAAGTTGCTTTCAAAAGCATATGCAAATACAAAATTTAAATACAGTGTTACTATATTGCCTTCTAAGTTATTTGACAATAATGTATGTGTCTATTTATTCACATGAGGTATTTCCAAAATTTAAACCTTTGACAATTTCTTAGGTTGAATACGATTCACTTTTTTTTCTCTTTGTATGCTGTATGGCGCCCATCATATTTCATTCGTTTTCCTTTATTGGGTATCCCTTCATTGCAGCACCATTGTTGAATTTTTGTTTTTGTTTGTTTTTTCATTTGTTTGTTTGCTTGTTTGTTTTTGGGAAGTGCATGGGCCAGTAATCTAACCCGGGTCTCCCGCCTGGCACGCGAGAATTCTACCGCTGACTACCCTTGCACCCCCAAAATGATTCACTTTTAAAAGTTTACATTCCTGTATTTACAAAGGAATTTCAATGTCTTGTTTTAGCTTTCTGCCATTTATACTTTTTGTGAACATTTTCTTTCTCCATTTTAGTTAATACTGTTTTCTGCTTACTCATTTGAATGAGCACTTTTTATACTAAGAAACCCTTTCAAATGAGAAAGTTTTGAAGTTTTATGTATTCAGAATCAAAAATTGTTCATGTAGTTTCCAGATTTTTATGTCATGCTTCAAAATAATTCACCTGTTCCAACCTGCCTGATTCTTTCTAGTTCTTTTATGGTTAGCTTTACACAATTATTATTAGATCTATTTGGAATTTCTGGTGTAAGGATAATATGAATCTAGTGTTTTAGTTTTAATTTTTTATAAGAGAAATATTGTGGGTTTACAAAAAAATTATGTATAAAACATGGGATTCCCAATTACCACCCTTTTGTTAACACCTTTAATTGGGACATTTGTTAAAACTCATGAAAGCACAGTTTTATAATTGTTCTATTAACTATAATCCATGGTTTATCTTAGGATTCACTGTGCATATAGTTCAGTTCCATGGATTTAAAAAAATAAAATGTTTCTTATATCATATATACAACCTAACATTTTCTTTTAACTACCTTCAAATTCATATTTCAGTGCTGTGAATTATGTACACAGTGCTGTGTTGCGTTTACCACCATTGTTTACCAAAATATTTCCATCATTCCAAATAGGAAACCTTTACATTTTAAACCTTAATTTCCCATTCTTTATCCCCACCTCACACTGTGATAACCTATAGTCTAGATTCTGAATCTCTGAGTTTTCCTATTCTAATTATTTCATAGCAGTGAGACAATTTGATATTTTTCTTTTTTGGTCTGGTTTATTTCACGCAATATGATATCTTCAAGGTTCATTCATGTTGCCACATGTATCAGAACTTTACTTCTTTTTATAGTTGAATAATAATATCCCTTATTTATACCATTTATCCATTCATCAGTTGATGGACAAGTGAATTACTTCCCTCTTTTGGCAATTTTGAATAATGCCACTATGAACTTCAGTGTACAGATATCTGTTCAAGTCCCTGATTTCACTTCTTTTGGGCATAAACCTAGCAATGAATTGTCAGGTCGTATGGTAATTTTTTACTTAACTTTCTGAGGAAATGCCAAACTATTTTCCATAGCAACTGCATTATTTTATAGTACAACCAACAATCGATGAGTGTTCCTATTTCTCTGCATCGTCTCCAAAACTTATAATTTTCCAAATTTTTAAATAGCAGCTATTCTAATTGTATGAGATGGTAAACATTTTGCCTTTCATTTGCATTTCCCTGATGACTAATGATGTTGAGCATTTTTACATGTGCTTAGTGGTCATTTATATATCTTCTTTGGAGAATACATCTAACCAATCTCTTTTGGAGAATACGTCTAACCAAGGTTGTCTTCTTGCTGTTAGATTGAACAATTTCTTTATATATTCTCAGTATTAATCCTTTATTAGATATGTGGTTTCCAAATATTTCTCCCAATGTGTACATTGTCATTTTATGTTCATGATAAAATCCTTCGAGAAAAAGGACAGCAAAATTAAAGTTTAAAATTTTTATGAGGTCCCATTATTTATTTTTCTTCTGTTTCTGGTGCTTTGGATATAAAGTCTAGGAAATCATTGCCTAACACAAGGTCTTGAAAATGCTTCCCTACATTTTCCTTTGAGAGTTTGACAATTTTGTGTCTTATATTTGGGTCTTTGACCCATGTTGAGTTGATTTTTATATGAGATATGTGGTAGGGGTAAGAAATTCGTTTTCCCTCCTTTACTTGATGCTAATATATACTTTTAAATTGCCCTAGTGATTTTAAGAGCCACTGTTATTATGTAATAAAATTTTGTATATATTTCAGGACTGTCAATTTAGTTTCATCGTGTTGCCATCTAGATCGGCTCTAAATGATAAGTGGATGTATGTGATTGGAGAGAAAAATGGCAGTGGTGAACAGAAGACAGTGTTAAAATGATCTTAGTCAATGATAGCTGAAAGGGAATAGAGGAGAAACTAAACATTGAGAAGAAATAAAGTACAAATGTAAAAAGCATGCTGAATATTTGTCAGAATTTCTCTTACCGTGATAGGTTGTTTTTTTCTTTGGTTTTATGACTGATAGCTTTTGGTCAGGTCTATTTAAATTAAGTTCCTTTATTTTTTCATGTAGACTCAAATCCAAAGATACAGTAGTTTGAGTACTTTTGATCTTTGCTTACAACTGGAATCAAATAAATTAATGTTACCTTTATTTCAGATCAACTGTCATTTAATAAATGAATTTTAGTTATTGAAACAAGAAGATATACTATTTCTTCTGTTCATGGAACTCAGGACTTTTGAAGAGATAAGCTCTACCTACCTATTTATCTATCTAGATGTAAATTACATTTTATATATATAAATGTATGATACTTAGGGTTATTTGTAAGCTATTCCTGTAGGAATGATATTCGTTTGGGTTTACTTAAACAGCAATTTCCAAGCCCCACAGCCATAAATTCTGCTTATATAGATTTGTGGAAGGGTAGAGAGAGAAATCTACATTTTCAACCACTCATGCTATTCTAATGTAGATAATTTGTACATTAGGAAGGTTGATAACATCTGGATTAAACCTTCTAATGAAATCAGATATTCATGAGGGTTGTTGCCAGCAAGGGAAACAAAGATGGAAATCCACAGACAGGAACACTGATAAACTCGTCTAGCATTACTAAGAGGCTACTACTTTGTCAGGTCACATGGGAATTCAATCTACCTGAACCATATTTCTTTCTTCTTCTTCTATAACCATATTCATATTATAATGAATGCAGCAGTCTTTTAGAAATTACTACTATTGCTTATCCTAATAATAAAATTTAATTTGCTTTAATGTCATCCTTACTTTTAGATCACTTGTTTCGCGTTCCTTGCCTACAAGAAGAAAGAATGCATGAATCCACACACTTCTTCAGTCTACTCTGTAACTGTATTTCACAGAGTAAACTAAATCTTAACTGTGTCTTTGAATCTATTTTTATGTGCTTTGTTAGTGTGGTGTAATATGCCTGATAAAATTAACTGAAACACTGAGAGGTTATGTTCCAGAATACGTTAAGGACAAATGTTGGAATTTGGCAAATGTGGACTCACAGCACCGTTACTGTGTTGCTAATTTTCCACATAGTGCAGAGAAGGTGAAAATATACACACCAGGAAGATCAAGGAAGATCAAAGTGGGCTGGTATAGAGCACCTTTTGAAGAATTAGTTAGAAATAGATGGAAATGTTGAATAACATATGATTGCTAAGGAACAATTTAAGCAAAGAAAAGCAAAGCAGAAAAGAGCGTGTATGTTACTAAGCTGTAATGCAATTAAATTTGTTTTAAAAATGGGGTCATTGAAGGGGAGGGAAGAAGAAGAAGAAAGACTGGATTTTTTAAATATTTTAAAATATTCTTGAATATTATCAAATGTAATAGTGTAGAGATGACCAAATTAGCATTTAGAGCCTCCACCAAGTGATTTCATTAACAATGTGACTACTGAAAGGATTTGGTATTATGCAAATTAAAAATATTTGAAGTTGTAGACATTTATATCACAATGTGATATAAATATCAATTTCTATGATATTTAGTATCATAGAAATAAAGTCCCATAAAAAGAAAGTCATTATTTTGAAGTCTTCCTTTTCTATGAGACAGGTTAAATGTGAATTCATGACATAATCTAGCACCTACTTTGTGCCACGAGCATCTGTTTCACCTAAACTTATAGTTTCTATCCTCTCAATGTAATCATTGAATTATTTATCTGTTTGTTACAATGAATACCCTACCCCAGAGCTTTCTTTCGTTTGTCTAATTGCCCATTCAAAAATAATTGCTCACTTAAAATTGCTGAAAACTTTTCTTCCCATTAGGTATATGTCACGTTTTGATAACTTGAATTTGTATGTGTAATTGTTTGGATCATCTTTACCTTGGCACAGTAACTTAATCATCATGTATTTAGCAACCTACTATATTGCATATCTTCTTTTGGAGACCTCGATGAGGCAGATTTTTGCCTTACCTTTGAATTATATGGAATTCCTAGTGCTATATCTTGAGTCCATGGGAGATGAAAATAGTTGTACAATAACCATTTTCTTATTGGAAAATAGGTAGCAAATATTATTCCCTTTTTTCTTTCTCCCAGATGACTTTGAAAATTAACCTAATGAATAAAAGTGAAGGAAAAAAAAAGATCTTATTTTTTACGAAATCCCAAAACAACCTTTTTTAGGATATGTGATGAACTTTCTGATTTCTATAATCAAGAGATTAATAAAAATCATTCCTCATTACTAAGACATATCACTCTTTTAATACATTTAACTTTTCCATACTATGCTTCTTTATTTTACTTTAATGACCTCGTAATGAATGTCCTCTGCATATCTTTTCCTAAATACCAATTTGGATTCAGTAATGTCACTGTAATCTGTGCTCATTTTTGAGTGATAAAAAGATAACAATTTCCTCATAATAGCACATGGATTCTACGATAAATATCATTCATAAACTTCTGTGCAAATGATTGGATATAATTACATTTTCCAAACAGGTCAGTGAATTGTTTCCCAACTGCAATTAAATTTTCACAATTGCTACAGTTTAAAATCATCCAAGTCACTAATGTTCTCTCTATTCCTAAGTGGGGTAAGTTACTTTTAGAGAGACGAGATAAGAATTGAAATCAATGCAATTGGAATTCTAAGGTTTTTTTTAATTATTTCTTTATAATGGCTTATTTTTATTTTATTTCAGCAGCTATCACAATGATATAAATAAGGATTTCATATTTGCCCTTTTACCTTTTATTTTTGTTGGTGCTAAAAGAAAAGGAGTAGGAAAAGTAATTTTTTAAAAGCTGGACTAATTTGTTGGTTCACAAAAAGTACATGTATAATTGCCTTATATAGAGGACATATGCATGCATTTTTGCATTGCAAATTTTACATAGTTTTCATTTACTCTGCATAATTTCTTAAAAACATTGACAAATTATTTAATTTTCCATATTTAATTTCTTTCCAAAGGCTCAATCTCTCAGTTCTTCTGTTGTGAAGATTTTGAATATGTTTCGATTCATCATTTTTCTAACTTAGTTATCTAATCCTCAAATTTTCTCTCATATATAGTATTTGCAGCCAATATATTCAAGGATTCTCTAGCGCATATTTTAGGTAACTGCAGCAATAGCTTATCTGGCCTCAGACTAAAATATTTCCCTCTAACATAACATAGGTTGTTTCCTTCAAATCTTCCACCACAAAGAAGGGATTTTTTAAAAATAATTCTGTTAGTGTACGAGTTAAGTGTTAAATTACTTACAAAACATCTTAATTTGAAAATGTTAATAAAGTCATAATTTAAGGGAATACAATTTTTAAAAGTATGATATGTATAGAAAGAGGAAGTTTCTAACTTTCTAGGCCCTTAAGGAGGCAGCTTCTGACTATTTAAACATTGTCCACATGCCTGTAAGTCTTCAGCACATATGCATCTTTTGGTCTCATGTTTTTGTATTAAATTCTGTTCTTTATTCAAAAAAGGAAAACATAAAAATACCGTCCTGAAAGGGGTATTAACAAATCATCTGATGCCTGCCTGTTTGCCCTGGAGAAAATGAAATCCTCTAGGATAAATATATGCCTTACTCATAAAACTCTACAGGGAAGAAATTTTCTGTTACCTTTTTCTGACTAAAAATTCCCTATGTCAAAATGGCAAGTTCTCTGTTGCAATTTAGATGCTCTAAGGATCTAGCTATTATAGAATTATTTTGAATGAGTGTATAGGATCTTGACGAGTTTTTATATACCATTTCTTCTGGTATTTTTTTTTCCTCCTCTGAATTTTAGAAGATTAGTCATCTTCTGCAGTTTATCAAATGCCTAATCATTCTACATTCTATATTAAAGACTAGATCAACTAGATAGTAAAGTTGCCCATTGTTAAGAGTGTGGTTATTTCCTTTACATTAATACCTAGCTTGAGTCATTTTCCCTTGTCACTATGTGCTCTCTAACAAGCTATCTGAAATGTTTTGATTGCATTCATGAAAATTTATGTTCAGCATAGACCATTGACATGTACTCCTTCAATTTCCCATGTATCAATTGAGCAAAGGGTGGTGGTGGTGGTGGTGGTGGGGTGTGTGTGTGTGTGTGTGTGTGTGTGTATTTTGCCTAAGAAAAAAAGCACCCTAGAGATAAAATATTTATTTTATTCCTAAAGACATTCAGAAAATAAGCCTGACATTCTTATAAATGAAAAAAAATGCAATAATATCTTGAGATAGAATTTAAACATAGGACATGCACACTCATTCACATACATAAGTACACACACATGCGGGCACACACACACACACACACACACACACTGGAAACAGTCAGTGATAAGATATTTCAGCAGCTGTAACTACAATCTGTCAGCCTCAAAATATTCCAGAGTGACAACATGCCAAGGCGGGCACAATGAGGCTCAAGGGAATGCTCTGAAATGGATAGCATTCATTCTTTCTTCTCTTTTTTTAGCATGGGAACTGAACCCAGCATCCATTCATTTTTTACAGATATATTCTAGATTCTTCAAAACCATAATGCGACATGAGTTTTATATACTTAATTCAGATTGTCACCAAAATAATTATAACACATTACAGTGCTTAGGTGCCTTTATTACATTTTTTTAACATCCTACCTATAGATAGTTCAAGTCTTTACCTTATTTTATTTATTTAGTTTTTACATGGACAGGCACCAGGAATCAAATGACCCGCCATACTTTATTTTTAATATAAATACAGAACCGAAAATGATTACATTTAAGCTAGACTTTCCAATTCAGTTTAATATGATTGATCATGTAATGGGATGATTGTAACACACTTTGAAGCATTCAGCTGCTCAAAGGCCACATGAGCAATAGTCTCTATATATTCTGACTAGTATCTGTTTTATTCCAATCTCACAGCCATATTTAGCTATGACCTCTGGCCTTAGCTTAACAAAATAAGTCTGAAAGAATAGTGACTCATTTTCCTGTTTGGTCACTTGTTCATTTGCTATTTTAGGTTAGCAAACTTTCAACTCTTTGCTATGTATCCTTACAATAAAAATCAAGTTTACATGTGTAAACAGTTACAAAGTTATATTTTCACATGTGTATTAAACTATTATATATATTATATGACTAATGTTTCAAAACTGATTTAAAGTTATGATTTAATTTTTTTTCACTATTCCAAATGAACTAATGCATCCATTCAAAGTCCGTTCAAAAGACATTGCTGAATGACTACTATGTAATACTCTGTGATATTCTCTCTGTGGGATAGAAAACCAAATAGAATCTAGGGCAATAAAAATAATGGGATTCAAAACCTGTAAATATAGACAATCGTATTCAATATTAAAAAGGTCCTAAGACCATGAAAAACAGTCTTGATTTATATTTTTAAATTAGAACAGACTTGAGGAACATTGCGTTGAAGCATGAAATTGGTGTTTTCTGTTAGGCAAACATGTCAACAAAAGTTTAGTAAAGCAGGGTGGTGCAACAGTGGCTCAGTGGCAAGAATTCTTGCCTGCCTAGCTGGAGATAATGGTTCGATTCACAAAAATTTCTGGAAAATAAATTGGTGTTTGAATGCTACATTAATGATTTTAAGCTTTTAGCTCTTAGATGTTTTTCCTATTACACAAAGTGTATTCATGTAATCAGTTTGTGGATATTTTACTGGTAGCAAAATTCGAACTAGGAAAGGAGAACCTTGAGAAAAGGAAACAAAATTTCCTCAGTGATAAAAATTCACTATTCCATCTGATTTTTATTCACAGAAAAGCATCTATATCCTTTATAATTCCTCAAATGTGATAGACGCCTTTCATTTTTAAGCCAAGATGCATTAAAGCATTTACAGAAATGTATTTAAGAGGCTTTCAAATATTTTAAAAACGTTTTGTTTTCTGGACTGTGCAACAGTGGCTCAGTAGCAGAATTCTTGCCTACCATGCTGGAGACCTGGGTTCTATTTCCAGGGGGAAAAAATGTTTTCCTCTATAGCTGATGGATCTTTCATGGTGCCTTAAAACTTGCAGAGGAGGGCAGGCCCTGGTGGCTCAGCAGGCAGGGTTTTCGCCTGCCATGCCAGAGACCCAGGCTCAATTCCTGGTGCCTGCCCGTACCAAAAACAAAAAACAAAAAACAACAACAAAAATATTTCTAAAGGAAACAAACTGTAGCCACACCAGCTTTTCATGATAATATAATTTAGTTATTTCCCCAGTGCCAATAGCCAAAGAAAGTAGCAATATTTCAGTGTTATTCTCCAAAAAGAAGAAATCTCTAAGGTAATGATCATTGAAAAGTTCTAGGGTTAGGAGAAATGGGGAGATGACTCACCTCACTTCCTAGAAACTATAAGACTGAGACATGGAACATCCATTTTGGTGTTTTACTTTCTTTCCAAATCAGAAGAAAATGAAGGCAAAATCATAAAATAAATGAAGATATTTGTGTATTGTTAAAAAGCTCTCTTCCTATCCATTGTTACATTTGTTCATAAACTAGGCAATGTTCTTCAATTAAGGACCCTTTTAATTCATCCCATGCCTCCTTCCAGAGAATATTATTTTATTTTTCTTGTATACTTAATTTCTCTCACTTCATTTAGTTAATGATTTTGAACCTATAAACATGCTCCAGTCAGCCTCATAATAAATTTAAAAATAAAATATAAAAGGTTCCCAAAATTCAATTTCTCTATCACAGTCCACAAATTATGAGCAAAGAATTATTAAACTGTAAAATCTAAGGAAATTTAATAATACTAGGCAGGAAGTAGTGGAGGTACAATAATTTGTATACAATGAAGGAAGCATATTAATCAAGACTAAGTCCAAATATTGATTGTTTCTCTTAAAAATTATTTTAAATGTGCTTAATTCTTCTATCATCACAGTAAATTACCTCAGTTCAGTATGCAGAAATAATCTAATATTTGAAATGAAATAGTAATTTAGTATATGATTACGAAAAAGCCATCTGTTTTTATAAATCTAAGCAGTTGTACATCAGAAATGTTCTAAAAGAAAGTTATAATCTTTAATTTGATTGTGTGCCTGTACTTCTCCAAGTGTTGAGGGACTAGTTGCATCCAGAGAGTGTGAGAATTCTCTACAATTTAAGTAAGAGTCAGGGTACAAAGAACCAAGCATTCTAAAACATTTTGCTAAAATGTTTATTATAATGTGGAAATGCAATCAGTAGAACCTTGCATAATGTTTGTGAATATGCATATATTTGGCTGTTGTTGCTGGCTAACCATATATTCGTTCGTTACTGGAATAGGAGTAGATTAGCAATGGGATTTGTTTCTGAGAAGGAAATGTTCATAGTGGAAAATTCGCTGGGACCACACATGACTGATTTCCTTTGAGAGCACTGAGAATGTGGTTCTCTATATCAATTACTTTATGACATACACAAGTTTTTGGTTGTTTGTTAGAAACTATAGTTAGTGTTTGCTCTGTTTTAAACTCTGCTACATAAAAGGAAGGGATAGGATGAGTCCAAATGTTGGCTTAAGCAGAGCAAAGCGAGCTGGATCTGCAAGGAAAGATATAGTCATGATGTGGACAATGGTGACTGAAGAGAAATCAGTCCACATCACTAGGAGAGGTGACAAATGACTCACATATGAAAACATTCATTGAAAACCTTCATAATTTTTCAAGAGGGTGCTGGACTTAATGTAGGCAAATAAGATGGAGGATTGAGTTATTTCATTTGGGTTTTTAAATAAGTGACCAGAAGTTCCAACAGTTAAATGTACCACTACTCACTCCCCTGCTATCATTCAAGTGCTATAAATTTGACCCTTTTTCTCTATGTTACTATCTCAATTTAGGAACTTATAATTTCTAATTGGGACTATTACAATTCTCCTCTTGCTAGCTACAACTTCTTTCTATTTCTTCTTCTGCATATACTCCATATTGTCAGAAGAGACAATATGATTTTACTTTTACACATATGACTCATATATATCTATACATATAAATATACATATATTTTCAAATCTAATGTTATTACATGAAATGCAAGTTTGTCATGATCATATCCTAGCAGACTTGTCTAGATTAATATTTCTCTGAAACACCCTGTAACACATACCATAAACACAGATAAGCACACACACACACACACACACACACATTCTAAGACTCATTTATACATTTAAACCCATACCCCACACTTCATCCATATTGGATGGCTCATCATTTGTGAATATATCACACACTGCTATATCTCTTTGGGTTTGTATGTTATCAGTTTTTCTGCCAGAAACTAATACTTCTTAATCCCATTTCTTCATCTATTCTCTATCCAATAAGGCTAATGTCAAATATCACCTTTGCGGGGCGGGCCGCGGTGGCTCAGCGGGCAAGAGTGCTTGCCTGCCGTGCCGGAGGACCCCGGTTCGATTCCCGGCCCCAGCCCATGTAAAAAACAAACAAACAAACAAAATATAATAAAACAAGAAAATGTTTAAAGATGTTTCCCTTTCTTCCTTCCTTCCATCCTTCCTTCCTTCTCTGTCTTTCCTTCCCTTCCTCCCTCTCAAAAAAAAAAAATCACCTTTGCTTTGAACACTTTTCATGTTTGTAAGGCAGATTTAAATGAATACTTCTCTGGGCTCTCAGAGTACTGTATATAATTATTTATGCCATTCTAGTTTCATTATACTTGCTTTCTTTTCTAGATTTAGACTTCTTAAAAGACAGAGACAGAGTCTTAATGGCTATATCATCATAGTCAAGCAGATAGTAGGTTCTCAATAAATACTAGTCACCAAAATGGATGAATTAATGGGGAATAAAGTAGTATATTTTTGTGTAATTTCATAGGCAGAAAATCCTACTATTGTCTACTTACAGAAAAGGAGACATTAAATTAGATTTTCTTTTTAAAAATCATAGAGGATTTCCCTACATGGGATTATATTTGCCTTAATTCCCACATGCAAATGAGAGAATAAACTGCTTGAATTTAAAACAGCAAGATAATTAGCATTTCATTTGCCCAGAGAGGAAATAAAGGTCCTAGTTCATTCACTGCAATACTGATTTGGCACTCTCTCTGTCTCAGGAGCTAATAACAGAAAGGCACAGATTATTAAACAAAGTGCTCTCTACCCTGTTTCTTCAATTCTTTAGCATTTTCTTCCACATTAGCCCAAAATATGGTTTATTTTTTAATATTAAAAACAAAAATATTAAAAATATTTTAATCCAATAAAACTGCTGTCTAGGGCAATCCTGTATGTCACCAGTCTTAATTGAGTAAAAACAGAATACATACTAGCTATTTAAAAAAATGTAAGATTTTAAAAGATACTAGGGGCAACAGAAAGATGGGCTTTGGGTCTCCTGAGGCTCCACAGTCAGTATCAATGGCCAAATCTGACCAGAATAGCATCATGCCTACAATACTGGTGCTGGACTCTTGGCACCAGAGCTCACACTGCTGCTGCTTCTGAAGGCCAAAGGCCTCTTTGTCCAATCTCAGCAAAATATGTATTCTGAAAACCACTTGCCTCTCTATCGAGCTTACCTTAAACCTGAAGGATTGAGGAAGTTCATTTGAATGCTAGAGCTGCTATGTGCCTGACGACTAGCTACAGAACAGGCAGTGTGTACTAGTTTCCTTCAGCTGCTGTAACCAATTACCACAAACTTTGTGAGTTAAAGCAATACACAATTTATTTTCTCACAGTTCTGGAGATGAGAATACTGAAATGGGTCTCAGTGTAATAATTTAAGCTTAGCCATGTAACTTGTTTTGGCCAAAGTGAACACATTTTCACAATGTCTGAGAAAAAGCTGCAAGAAGTATTGTATATTTTCATCAGCTCTTGGTCTTCACCTCTACCCCAGACTGGACATGTACTATACAAGTGCTGTCCCTTCTTCCTGCATTTTGGAATAAAAACAGATAACCACTGCACATGAAAGGAAACAAAGTTGCAGCCTGGAACTAGACTAGCCCTAAATCCAGTTTCTGTCTAAGCTGCAGCCCACATATAGTTATGTATAACATAAGTGGTGATTAATGTCATTCCAATTGTGTATTTATTCATTATTATAGCAAATGTGAATAGTAATCTAATCTATTAAAATAATTCCTATAAATACCCTTACAGACATTCACTTATTCTCATGCATAATTTTGTCCATTTCTCTTAAATTTTATGTATAGATTCCATACACTCAAAGACATATTTATTGATCAGCATCTGGTTTGTAGGCTACATACATTTTCTGCTTGACGTTTTTGCCTCATTTTTCAGTTCTAATATGTTCTTTGGAAGATAAAGAATACTGGGAGACAATGATATTGAATTAAATAATGAATAAAATATCACATTTTTTAAAATTCAACTAAATACTCTAAACTTCCATGACAAAACTTATTAACAATTCTAAAGAAATACTGAGTCAATTAGGACAAGGACTGATTCACTATGGATTTAAAGAACAGAATCATTAAAGTGAATTTACTTCCAAACTGCGCAAAGACTATAGCCAATGGATGTTCAGTATTTCAGTAAATAATGTAATCCATATATATTGTGGAATTTAACACATTATGCCATGTTAACTTAAAAATATTAGACATTTAATTGACCTGACTTACCTGACAATGATTCTGATTACCATGTACATAGAGTCACCTTTGCAAGATAATTGGGCTTCCCTGTAGGTATTCCTAGAAAGAGAATTCACTGGTTCTACAGGCACCTGTATTCTGGTCTCTGTGTCAGTTACCAGCTGTTTTAAAACCAAAATACAATTGAACTTGGTTAATATGTTTTTTTCTTTTTTTTTCTCTCAGAGATGGAGCTATTCTCAGTGGTTAATTCTGTATCCAATGATTTCTGCAATGTATTTATTCCAGGTGCTGCTCAAGGAGCAAAGAATAAGTCCATGAACAAAACAGGGAAATCTCTGCCCTGCGTGGTACTTGTAAATTTACCAAAGTAAAGCCATTTTCTGAATTTACTTCAAGATAGCCTGATGGCCTTCTCTTTTTGGCACCTCTCTACGGTTACCATCTGCCACAATTCCCATCTGTTTTGTCAGTAGAAAGATGTTTTTAATCATTCAATTCATATCATGCAGGGAAGCCTGCTGGAAAGAATCACTGGATATGCACTTGACTGTAATCCTAAATTTTGTCTAATTCTAGTCAACCACTTTAGGGTTGTGTTCAGATGGTACTCAATCAGTCAGGGATTATCTTACAAATGTGTTCTAAGCATAGAAAAATCAGTTATGTTTTTTTCTACACTGTCTGTATGCAGATTTAAGAACTCTTCCTATTTAACCTCAACATAGGAAAGAGATCACACAGTTGTCCACACTTAACTGAGAATTGGCAATTTGAGTTTCAGTTGTGTTTGTTTTTTATTCCTTCCAGGATCCTTGTAAAAACCTGACATGAAAACAGTCATCACTTACAAATATTTATAAACATTTACTGTAAGTATTCACTATGTATATCCTACCAAACATCCACATTTGATAGAAGCTGGCGTAAACACTTATGAAAATAAATTAAAGTGGGGAAGTAAATGACTGGACTACTTGTAAAGGTTTTGAAATGAATTTTGGAAATGGAACAGATCTGGAATCCTGGATGGCATTTAATAGCTTTAGACATTGCAAAGATACTTCAGGTTTCCATGTTTTGATTTCCTTACTCCAGAATGGAATGCTAAATACCTGAAATCGTGAGAATTAAAATTAATGAAATACATTGACAATTCCAGTACACAAGAGCTGTTCAATAATTTGAAAAAGCAGTTACTTTTGGAATAAAATTATTCCCTCACTCATTAAATATTTACAAAAAATGTATGTATGTGTGTGTACACAAAAGATATTTGAATAAAACAGAGAAATGAAGATGGATGAAATATCACAAATGTACAGGAAATAAATACAAAATAAAATAGACTGAGGTAATTAATGGAATCTTCCCCTTAGAAATACATCTTTGGAAATTGGAGAAGAAATGACTCAAATGAAAAAGGTAACTGTGGGCTTCAATTTGAACAAAATAGTTATTTTTTGGTACTGCGTATTAGGAGATAACATGGAAAATGAAGTAGCGTTCCTTCCTGAATGATCCTACCTAATAAGTTCTAGATGACAGAACAATATATTTGACTGTCTTTACCTAAAAACTGATTTCTACTCAGTAGAGTGATTTCTCTTGCGTCTTTCTCAGTTTTGAGTTATGCCTTCAGGGCCTTATGTTTAATCTGATGATATCAAAGGAAAAAATATGGGGCTGGGAAGGAAATAGATAATTAGAATACTTAAATTTCTCACTAAATCTTACCAAGTGTTTGAATGTATCTATCAATTCAAGTGTGTTTCTCTTTCTCTCATTCAAACAACATTGGGAGACTAATAAGACAAGTGTCAGTTTGACTTGTTATGGTATAGGGCAACCAAGACACACACGATCACCTAGTGTTATACGCTTTATATGGGAAGAATAGACCTACATCTCCTGAGGCTTGGGATAGAGAAGTGGGTTAAAGGCCTTTCTCTGCAGGTGGGAATTATTTATATTGCTCCTAAAGAAGAGCCACCTGAGAGAGGGCCTGAGCTGCGGTAACAAAGTCCAGTTCACGTCCTAGTTTCACTTTACAGGCCATGTTCACATTTTAAAGTTCTCTCATCATTATTATAATGGCAAAGCATGCTAGGACTGAGCCATACAATCCAATAGAGCACTGTTCTTTTTTTTTTTTTTAACATGGGCAGGCACCGGGAATTGCCTGCTGAGCCACCGTGGCCCGCCCAATAGAGCACTGTTTTCAATAACAACCAGAAAATGTTATTTTCCTTTGTGGATACTATTTTATTTTAAAAAAGGAGATCCATAGATTTCAGAAGCAGTTGGAAAATAATTGCTCTGTTGCTTCTGAATGTCTTTTTTCTTTGACATGACTGTCAGTTCCAAATAAATTGCTGCAGTTTAGAGGGGGGAATAATACAAATTAAAGTTTTCATGTTACCTTTAACTTGTAATTGAGCCAGAATATTTTTGGATGTTATTTGTGTATTCTTCCCAAATTATTACATATTATTATAATTATAATCATATATTATTATAATCCTATCATTTGAATACATTTGATGGAGAAATTAAACTGAGCAATTTTGTATTACAGACAATATAAAGATAAACATGTTCCAAAATGAAAATTTCTTATGTTTTCTTTTGATCATTTGCTTATTTTCCTCCTTTTAATGAGTTAGCAAAAAAAGAGTAATCCAGAATATAAAACCTGGGTTTGAGGAGAATAGCTTTAATTAGCATATAGAAGAATGTACAAGTCTTTCACTCTCACTGAAATAAGAAATCGATGGACAAACCAAATTATCACACTTTACTTTAAGCCCAGTGAAAAATAGTAGGTGCAAAAAAATAAATATGAAAGGGTGGTGCAACAGTGGCTCAGTGGTTGGATTCTCACCTGCCATGCTGGAGACCTGAGTTCAATTCCTGGAGACTGCTATATATATAAGAACTAAATCCCAGATGGTTAGGTTAGCTCTTCTTAGATAAACAAGTGATGGGGATATTTTCATTCTTGAAGCAAGTAGCTAAGTTTGGGAATTGTGTTAAGAAAAGTGTAAGCCTGGCAAAAAGACAGTGTTGTTTAGATAACAAGAACCAGCCAAACTTTAGAACTGGGTGGATTTACATGTCATTTTTTTGTTCTGGAGAAGTCATAGATGCATTGATCATAGTCTCAGTCCAGTAATTCTACCAGTTAATAATTTTGCTGAGTAAGGAAGGGAGCAAAACTGGATAGCAAAAGAAGTCTTAAGGGAAAAAAGTTTCATAGCCTTTAGTCTTAGTTTTTCAGTTTCAAATTTTGCTCCATGAAAGTTGCATGCTCTCCCACCCTCATGGTCTCACATTCTCATGATCATGTGATTGCAGACCCAAGCCTAATTGTCTACAATTTACTGTCTCACAGTCTTTGCCATCCTGCAATCCTGATGTCCAGAAACATCGAGGACTAGCAATCTGGCCTCATGTAATAATTATGGTACATCTACTTCCCTTTGACTTTACTATCTCCCTAGACAACTCAGGCATTTCCACTTTGTACAACACAGGCCATCATATTTTTTAGGCTTCTACACATCACCCTAGTAGCAAATTTGCTTCACCTTGGGAGTTGTGCAAACTAAATTCTACTTCCTGAGAAATTGACCTTGGTTCCCTAATAAAACAAGAAGTACTATCAGTACTTGCAAGCTAATTCTTGAAGCTCTGTCAATGTATAATTTCATTTTTTCCTCTGTTCCAACATATTCCCAGAAAGGTTCTGCAGTTATTAAGTTCTAGTTTTTGGTTTAGTAGCTGGAAAAGAGGTGTGGTCAGTTCTGGGAATATCCGCCTTGAGAGTTATAGGGCTTTGCGGATTCTCCAAGCCTGAGAAAAGTATCAACTTCAACAAGGGATTTGTGAGCTGCTTCTGCATGTTCAGAGCTGTTAGAAGAATCCTGTGCCCCACATTATTAAAGAAATCTACATGTTCCCTGGGAATTTCCTTAAAAAAAACATAAATTCAAGAATTTTAAAAAATTTTTATTGAGCTTTCATTCAGGTACAGCACATATTCAAAAGGTACAAAAATTATAATGTTACAAATGAATTACTAATTGGTAATGCTTTGCATCAACACATCAATTTTGGAGAAAATTAATATCTTTTAAAGTAATGTTTTCAATCTATGAACATATTGTATCCTATAATTATATAGAACTTCTTTCATTTCTCTTGCTAATGCTTATAGTTTCCAGTGTAGGAAGTATTCATACATGTTGTTACATTTAACAACAGGTTATTTCATGTTGTGCAATAGTAATGGCTATGATTTCATATGAAATATCATCTTAAATTTTAATGTTACCATATAGAAATAAAATAAATTTTTGTATATTGACCTGGTAATGGTGTTCCTGTTAAATTCACTTCTTATTTCTAACAATTCTTCTACACATATTTGTACGTATCTTTTGTCAAGATAAGAAATCTATTCATAATTTGCCATTTTTTTTAAAGTCAGAATTTAGTGTTTTAGTTTGTTAAATGCTTTTTTTGTGCTTTTATTTAAATGCCTGTAAGATTTTTCTGTTTTCTAGGTCATTTCTAAATGTTTTCTTTTTCTTGACTTCTAATTTAATTTTGTTATACTCAGTGTATCTTTTCTGCAGGGTTATATAGTCTTTAATTCATTGAATCTTGTTTCATGACTGGCATACTTTCTATGCTAGTGCTTGTGCCATGTATACTGGAAAAGAATGTAGATTTATAAAGTCTTCAGTTGAATTTAATCGTCCATGAATGCCAATTAGGTAAGAATATTGATAGTATCAATTCAAATTTTCTATACCTGTACTAAAATATTTGTGAAATTTTTCTATCAATTACTGAGAAAGAGAAGGTAGTGTCATTATATGTGTTAGATTTTTCCATTTCTTCCTTTAGTTTTGTCAGTTTTTGTTAAAAATGTTTTAGATTTTTGTTTTTAAGCACGTATACACTTACAAATTGTTATCCTAATATATTGACAATATGCCATTATGAAGTGTTTATTTTGTATTAAATTTTTCCCTTCTTTTTGATCTGATAGTATTATAGCTAGATATGCATTCTTATGTTTCCTGTTTGCATGATTTATCATTTTCAACATTTTATTTATTTGCATCATTATATTTTAAGTATATTTTTATGGGCAGCTTATAATTGTGTCTTCCTTTTCTTGAGTTGTCTATTAATCTCTGTCTTTTTATTGGAGTGTTTAGTTCATTTAATTTAACTTTTTCTCTTTTTTTTTTTTTTTTTGCATGGACAGGCACTGGTAATTGAACCAGGATCTTTGGCATGGAAGGGGAGAATTCTGCCTGCTGAGCCACCATCATACCACCCTAGTTTATTTAATTTAAAGTATTTTTGATATGGTTAGTTTCAGTTCTGCTAGTTGTTTTTTTTGGTCCCATCTTATTTTCTTTCTCTACTCCTCCATACCTATTTTGATATTAATCTTTATTAAATGATCAATTTTAATTTAGTTTTTAGATTTCTAGCTATATCTCTTCATATTAAAATTTTTGGTTACTCTGGGTTTTATAATATATATTGTTAATTTATCACAGTATACTTAGAATTAATATTGGATTACTTTATGTAGTATATGGGAAATCACAGTTATATTTGCTTTTTCCTTTTCATTTTGCTGTTTTGACATATATATTTTTCTATATATACATATATTATGAGCCCACAATTTTACTTCGAATAAACCTACAAATTCTAAAGAAATTAAGAAAATAAAATTATGTAATTGAATTTTATTTTTACCTATATAGGCACAGTAGCCTTATCTCTCCTTTCCTTTATGTAAATCCAAGTTGCAACCTATAATTTCCCTTCCGATTCAAAAGTTAAATATAGTAATTAATTCTTCCAAATTTTAATGATCAGAAATTATCATTATTTCAATTTCATTTTTGTAATACCATCTCACTGGATATGTATTGATAGTTATATCCTTTCATGTTTGGAATATGACTTTCCGACATCTTCTAGCTATCATAGTTTGAAGTAAGAAAGCATTCATTACTCAACACTGTTCTTCTCCATGTAACATGTCATTTTGTTCCTCTGGGTTCTTGTAGAATTTTACCTATTTCAGAAGTTTGAAAATAAGGTATTTATTAATGATATTCTTTGAGTTTATTCTATTTTGGCTTTGCTACATTCATTGCATCTACAAATTAATATTTTTCATCAACATTGGGGTGTTTCAACCAATAATTTTTCAAATATTTTTTTCTTTCTCTTTTTTCCCTCCCCTTCTAGGATTCCAAATATATGTATGTTGGAATACTTAATATTGTCTCAGAGTTCTTTGAGGTCTCTATTTTACTACCTGTTCTTTAACTGGGTAATTTAAATGAATCTATTTTCAAGTTTTCTGATTTGTTGTCTGCATCTCTCATCTTTTGTTGACCCATCTAATAAAATTGTTATTCCTGTTATTGTAATTTCAAGCTCTAGAATTTCTGTATTACTTTCATAATTTGTATTTCACTGTTGATGTGAATTTTTCTTCCTCTCTATCAACTGATTGATTTTTCTAATGCCATATACATGCACACGCACACACACACACACACACACACACACACAGCTTTGAATTTTTCGTAATCTAAGTCAATCATCTGGCCCAACTTCAAATCCTATCTTTCTACTTCTGTAATGTCTTTTAGTACCATTTATGACCTTCAAATTTCCGTTGACAAAAACTGTATTCAACTCTTCTTCAGTCTTGCCTGGATGACTTTAAATATCTTATTTATTTCCCAAACTGTAGTTTTTGCTCTTTCAATCAAATTAACACCTTATTTACCAGAGTGATCTTTCTAAATTACAAATTCCACTGTTCAAAAATTTCCAAAAATACTCCATACCTTAGAAATGTTTCTTGCATATTGTTTTACAAATGAGCTTCTTCAGTTCTATCATATTTTTATGGTCCTTACATTGGTTTCTCTATTTACAGAATACACTCTGCAGTTTCACATCTCAAGAAATTTTGCTTAAAATGGTATTGTTACTGAAAGTCTTTCTCATCTCTCAATTTATATCTTTCTCCCTTTTAGTCTAGGTAAATGTACTATTTAACTGATTCTCTAAGAAACATTTTTTAATTACCCCTTACTATTGAGATGCATTTATGCTTATACTCATGTTATCTGTGATTATCTCCCTGGGAGGTAGGAATCCAGTTTTTTTTTTTTTTTAACCATAGTCCTTAATTTTACTTAGAGTATGCTTAACAAATAAATGGCCTCTAAATGGGGCCCTGATGTTGTGTTCTACATTGGTAGCATGGTGGTAATAATATTTAGGCTTTCTGTCCTGTATTATTGCTAGATTTAAAGAAGATGCACATGATACATTTTCTCAACTGATTTAAAGAAGAGGCACGTGATACATTTCTCTCAATTGAGAGACTGACTGCAGTGCTATTCACTAAGAAGCTCTTTCCCTGAAAGAAAGTTTATTGATGTGGGAAAGCTATAGCAGAGTTAATAAAGTAGACTTTTGTAACTGAGAAATTAGAGATGATTATGGTTGATGAATCATTACGCAGATATTCCTTTTTGCTTTCTGGTGTATTAGAATAGACAGAGGGAGGTATTTGTCTTGATCTCTGATAATGATTGTATAACCTTTATCTTGTGCCCTTGTGATTGTGAAAACCTTGTTACTAAACTTGACTTGTATCCATTGTATCTGGTTTTTTTGACTTTGGAATCTTGTGATCACTAAAGACAGCCTCTAACATTTATTAATGAAGGGGCTTTGGTCAGCCCAGAACTAACCAACCCCAAGTCCCCAAGTCCAAAGTCATCTTGATAACTGAAGCTGGATCTAACAAAATGGGCCTGACTGACATGCACAGTGGCTTAGACTTGAACCTATAAGGCTTCTATACCTCACTATAATGCTTAAAATCATGCCGATTTTCATATTAAAGCCACCATTTTCTCATATACATTCTGTGACTAAGCATGTAATCAATAGGTACATGCTCAATAATGAGATCACAAAAATTTCATCCTCTAGCCATTGTGCTCCTTGTCCTAACACCTGGCCTTCTTTTGATACTATAGAACTATCAGAATGACTGCAGTTTGGGGAGACAGATTTTGGGCCAATGAGCCATCTGTCCTCCTGCTTCACACCTAGCAATAAACTCCTTCTCTCTTTGGGAACCTGGTGTATTAGGAATTGTCATTTGAGTGCATCGGGCAAAGGTTCCACTGCCTTTGTTGGGTAACACTTTCTCTTAGCACCTTCTCTTCTATTAGTAGGTAGGTAGTAATATCCTCCTCTGTGAATACAAAATTAGGGTGTTTTCTCTTGTATCCTTTCTCCCAAGTTGCTACCTTAAAGTGGTATAACTTTTCATAAGTTTTTATGGCAAAAATGATATAACTGAGAGACAAAGAGTAAAGAAGGTAATATACCCCAAAGCTGATCACTTCAACTGTCTTCAATGCAAGCATCCCAGTCCAAGCCATTCTCATATTTTTGACATGAACAATTAGCATAGTTTTTTAAACTAGTCAACATGCATCTACCTTCCCATCTTTTCATTTCAATTACTGAATTTTAAACATGTAATTGTGAGTTCTCCACATTGCAACAAGAAAGGTTCTTTAAAACTATAGATTGTATTTGTTCTTTGGGGCATAATCTTACAGTGGCTTTCCATCCAGCACCAATTGAAAGACAAGTCTGCCTTATGGATTCTCTGAATTCCTTCCTTATTTTTTGTCCCTCTACTTAGTCTGGCTTTAGCTCTAGGAAAACAACAGCCTTAGCCTTGGGGACATATTCTTTCTGGAATATTCTCTCTGGAATATTCTTACCTCTATACTTGCATGTCTGTCTGCTTTACTCCCTTCATGTTTTTCTGAAAATGTTTAACTTGGGACCTTTCCTGGCCACTGTGCATAAAACACACACACATAAGCACACGCATGCATCAAACATACCTACACACTGAACACACACCAATCATAGAGCACGCATGAAAATGCAAACACACACGTATGCACATACATATCTCTTAGCTCTTTTTTCCTTTTTTATTTTTCTGTATCAATTTCTTTGCCACAGAGAATATATATTGTGACTGTGGATGCAAGTGAGGGGTGAATGTCTGTTGTTAATTTGTCTGTTGTTTGTCTCCACATAAGGCAATGTAAATTCCAAAAAGGTGGGGAAATTTCCTGGAACCTGCTTTCCCCCCAGCTTCTAGAACAATAACCAGCACTTATTGTTTGCTAAATAAACATGTGAATGAATAAATGACTATGACTGTTTTAGAATTGCGGTACACTAGTGATAAAACTTTTACATAGATACCTTCATCTAATTTGACATAATGTAACAAAATATATTACATTGAAGAAAATGTAGTAAAATAATTTCATCAAAATATATTTATGGGGATTAGATTCACTGAAACTTTGGAACTGATAGCTGTATTGTTTCTTCAAGAGGATTATGTGGTACCTTAAAGCACCCTTAGGAGGTATAAGTTTAAACATGTCCTTCCTAAGAGTGCAAATCTAGCTTGGGTTCTTCAATTAAAAAACAGACAAAATGAAATGGGAGCTACTACTTCACAATGTTGTTACAGGATATATATTTTTTTATATAGATATAAGTAAAGATTGAGATTATTAGTACTGCTTATAAAAACATTTGGTTAATTTGTCCTTGTTCAGCTAATCACACAAAATTTCTCAAATTTAGATAAATATGTGTTTTTTTGTGAAGAGAGGCCTGAGTGGGTGAATGAGAATTTGATCTTTAATTCAATATTTTGATAATCACAATAAAAAGAAATTTTCATAGCATAGATTTGTAAAACTATTTTCAATTTTCAGTATAAAATTAGAAAATAGTAAAGCCACTATTATTCAAGACAACCTCTTCTTACCTGTGTGTTTAATTAATAATAAAATGGTCACTGGGACAAAATTCAAAGTCATATTTTTTCTATAGTGTTGTGAGTGGGTTCCCATACAATTTGTTAAAGGTAAAGGGATTTAAAAATATTTTATGAATGTCTTTCAATTTATTTTACTAAGGTCATTTTGATTTATATTGTTTAGTTTTTAAAAGAAAAAAATTATACTCCATCTTCATAATGATGATGGGATTGTAGGTGTTGGTAGGCCTGAAGAGCTGGTGATAAAATACCCAAGGAAAGAAAATTGAAAATGGCTTCAAAATAACCACTAGCATGAAAAGGCACTTGAAGTATCAATGCTCAATATAATCCCTTACGCTCAGAAAGCTAGCATTGAAAATCTTTACACTTAATCGTTAGTGTTAAAAGAAATGTTGTAGCCAGGCAGATAAGCTCATTTTTCATCTATTTAATATTAATATAAATTGATCGATATCTTTTTTTTTTTTTACCAACTTGCTCTACTTTTAAAAGCTAAATAGGAATCTGAGTTTTCAGTTTTGTGGATGTTTCCAATAATTGCTGAAAGTCCTTTCTATTTGTTTTATCTTTTGGTCAGAATACCACTAAAACACCATATTATAACTCTTCCACTAAAGTGATGAACTTTCACTTCAGAAGAAATAGATAAATTCTACAAAGTTATAAGTCTGTTCTACTATAGAGCTAGGATTTGCACATAAAATGCTTGACACTAAAGCCTATATTTTTCCACTCACAGTTTTTTTCTGTGCGTGGGCAGGCACTGGGAACTCACAGTTTTTGATACCCGGTTTAATGGATTTCTTTTATAACCATATAATTTATTAATCTACTCTAAATTTTGCATAAAGGTCAGTACAAATGATAATATAACAAGTATTTATTCTTTTACTTTTTACTTATACAAAGGCCCAGTTCTTTGGGAAGATCTCTGGAGAAGAGAAGATAAGACACAACCTCTGCTGCCAAGGAGAATATAGCTTCAGGGAGGAATTAGCTGCAAAAATGGGTTAACAAGATGCCATGGGAGCCGATATTAGGCAAGGCTGTTCTTGGGTGAGGGTCAGAGAAGACTTCTTGGATCCTGCTGGTGAAAAGATACACTGAGTCAGTCAGTTTTGTTTGAGTTTCAGTGCTAACATTTAATAGCTTTGTGACCTTAAAATTCTCAGAGCAGCAGTTTACTCATCTGTAAAACAGAGTTAATAAAATACAACTTGATTGAGTCTCTGAGAGTATTAAGTAAGATAGCCTATGATATTTTTAAGTGGAGGGCTGAAGTATGAAAGGAAGAAGAAGGTAAAAATGAAGACACAGAGATTTCAGTAAAGAATATAGTGTATGTACCCCCCAAAGGAAAAAAAAAAATGAAGATAAAGATATTATAGCATATTTGGAATAAGCATTTACTCCAGTGAATTTTGACTTATTACAGAATAATATGGAGAAAAGATTAAACTCTTTACTTTTCTTTTTAAAGAATAGCTAATTTCTACAAATGTTTTTCTCCAAATTCAAAGACGTATAGTCAAATCAAGGAAACGTAACCTAAACTGAACGAGTGGAGACTTGGATTACAATCGAAATATCATAGAGCAATTTTAGACAGCAGGGAAGAACATCAAACCCAGATCCACTAACAACAAAAGAAAAAGAAAAGTGCAGGGAATTGTTGGAGAAAATATGAAGAAATTTGTTTGGGTGTCTGTGAATATGATTTTTTTGGCTGAGAGAAATGTAATGTAAGGCAGTGTTGTTGTAGCCAGCTGTTCAGCTTGGAGTTTGGGCTTAGAAAATGAGATTTAGAATTGAGTTTACAAAAATAAGCATGTTAATTTTGGATTGTTATTATCTACTCCAGAAAAATTAAAAATTATACACTAATGACATAACTCAAACTTTTTATAATGAAATGAGATTTATATTTATATCCTATCACAAGATTTTATCATGTTCTGTTCTTTGATTTTAGAATTTAAAAGAGTCTAAATTAGGCCTTCATCTTAGAAGAATAGAATTAAAGGGGTATTATTCAGTATGGCCTCAATATTGTACTCATTTCCCAACCCACACATGCCAACGTCTGCTTGAAGTAAGAAAGCCAGGAGAGCTGAGCAGTTTAAGAATGACCCCTCTCTTTTTTTTTTCTTTTTTTTTATTGTGAAATATAACATATATAAAAAAAGCAATACATTTCCAAGTGCATTCTAACAAGTAGTCATGGAAACCGATTTTAAACTTTGATATGGGTTACAGTTCCAAGGTTTTTTGTCTTTTCTTCTAGCTGCTCCAAGACACTGGAAACCAACAGAAATATTAGTATAATGATTCAATGGTCATATTCATTTGTTAAATCCTGTCTTCTATGTTACACTCCTCCTTCTCTTTACCTAACATATATACATAAAACCAATAAATTTCAAATAACATTGCAACTTCAAAGAAATTATTTACAATATTTGTTATCTGAAATAGAAAAGATTCCAGAGTTTGATATGGGTTATAATGCCACAATTTTAGATTTTTTATTTCTAACTGCTCTAAGGTACTGGAGGCTAACAGAAATGTCAGTATAATGATTCAGCACTCGTACTCATTTGTTAAAGCTGTCCTTCTCTGTATAACTCCACCATCACCTTTAATCTTCCTCCCACTCTTTAGGGGTATTTGGGCTATCTCCATTCTAACTTTTTCATATTGGAAGAGGCTGTCAATAATGTGGGGTAAGGAGATGGAACTAGTTGGTGTTCTGGAAGGGCTGGCCCCTCTGCATTTCAGGGCTTACTTATCTTATCCAGGAATCCATCTGGAAGTTGTAGGTTTTGGAGACTTACCCTAGTGCTTGGAACTTTGTAGAATCTTATATAATGTCCCAGGTATTCTTTAGGATTGGCAGGAATGATTTTGGTTGGGGTTCAGCAAGTTCTGATAGGCAGCAATGTTTAACTAAAACATGTGTTAGAGTGACCTCTAGTGTAACCTCTCAAATCTATTTGAACTCTTTCAGCCACTGAGACATTATTTGTTACACTTCTTTTCCCCTTTTCATCAGATGGCATTGTTTATCCACTGACAATTACCTCTCTCTTATCAAAGGATTGGCTATGATTTGTTTTGGGGGGGAATGTATCCTACCAGGGCAGTAAACTTTAGAGAAATACTGATTTTAACATGAACAATGTTTTACCAAAGGTCTTAACACCTTACACCAGTGGTTAGCAAAATTTTGGTTTTGCAACCACTGTACATACTTAAAACAACCATCATGCCTGCTATCTTAAAAAGCATCCTAGATTAAAACTGAAGTATTTAAAATATTTGTCTTTTAATTCATTTAACATTAACGATTATGAATCCTTTATGTGTTATTATAAGTATGAAAATTAACTAAATTTTCCCAAATAAAATATTTACTTAAAATACCAGCATTATTTTAGAGTTCTGCAAAACTTTTGGCTTAATAGAAGACAACTGGATTCTCATATGTATGTCTTTATTCAATCTGCTGTGATATCTTGTTAATGTTGAAGTCCATTATGAAAATCCAGAATTACACAGATAGGTAATTGGAAAGAGATGAGTAATTTAATCGCCTTTTTAGATTATTACGGCTGTACATTTTGAGAGTGCACTGAAACTTGACAAATGGTAATTTTTTTAGTTGCAGTGTGGAATAAACTTTCATAATCTATTATTTAAAAGCCATGTATCTCTTGCATACTTTGAATAAGCTTTCCTATGCATGCAAGCTTTGTAACATTGTGTATAGGTCATTTAGAAAATGGTAGTTCACTGAGTTATACAGCTCTACTGAATGCTGACACATTTCATTATGCAATATAAAAAAATCTATTAATAACATAATTTCTGATGGTCTGATCAGAAATTAGCTTTTGTGTTAAGAAATATATATTATGTATTCTTATAGTGGAGAATACTTGTTTTCCAGAATTCCAATTTTTCTCTTGAAAGCTTGAATTTTCTCATTGGTAACAATTACAGTCAGTTTTTCTTTAAGTAATACACTCATTTAGTTCATTTTCCAGAAAATGCCTACCAAATGCCCATTTGACTCTCATACTTTGAGTCTTTGAGTCAGCGCAGCTTTTTATGAAAAATGTGACTAATTAGTTGAGTGTACAACTCAAAAAAAAATATATTGTACTTTTGCTTGAGACATCCATTGTACATTGGAATGCAACCAAAGCACTTTATATGTATTTCTCGTTATAGCAAACAGAATAATATTGTGTAATCGAGGATCATAATTTTTAAAAATTAATACATTTTTCACTTAATCAAGGGCAGTGTTAAAAAACACTGGCTTTTTTCTTTGTTGATAATGTGTAGTAGTGAAGAATACAATCATTTTTGGCATGGCTTACATAAAATAATGCTGATTCATACTACTATGTCAGTGATTTTACCTACCGTTGCTTTTGCAACATGAGTACAAATGTCAACACAGTAGAAAAAAAAACAATATTTTAGTATTGTTTTGATACTAATTTTGATTGCATAGATCCTGTAAATGGATCTCAGGGAACCTCAGTATAATATAGACTATGCTTGAGAATCACTAGCTTAAGGTTTCTATTAACAGGAATTCCTGGGGGTAAACATTCATTTTTATTCTTCCTCATGGGTATCCTTGTTCTTTGCTGAAAAATAACAAACAAAGCCAACAAAGTTTTACAGGTCTGCATCAGAAATTTTCAGCCAAATATCTTTTTTTTTTTTCAAAATAGAGAATTTCCCTGACAGCTGCTTTAAAAAGCTTAGGGTATCGTTAGAAGTGCTGACTTGTTTTCCTCTAAAGTTACCAGCCTGAGCAAACTTATATAATAATTGGAGTCAAGGATGTTGACTTTCCTTCTTTTGTATTAGTTTTGTTTTCCCTCTACGAGAAAATCAATTCAGAGTTTTAAATGGTTGTTGCATATTCTCTAGATGTAGAGAGAGACTGAGACTAACACAGGCATATTTACTGGCACAAAAATCACAATACAAATTTAGATCTCAAGAACCATGCAAGAAGCAGTGAGGACAACCAATTCAATCTTGGGGCTTGCCCCATGAAGCTATTCCTGTAAAAGAGAAGCTAAGCCTATTGATAATTGTGTCTAAGAGTCACCCTGAAAGGACTTCTTTTGTTGCTCAGATGTGGCCTCTCTCTCTAAACCAACTTGGCAGGTGAACTCTCTGCCCTCTGCACTACCTGTAACATGACTCCGAGGGGTGTAAATATACCTGGCAATGTGGGACTGACCTGACTCCCAGGGATGAGGCAGGTCTGGCATCATGGAATGAGAAAGCTTTTTTTGACCAAAAGGGGTAAGAGAGAAATGTGACAAAATAAAGTCTCAGTGGCTTAGAGATTTCAAACAGAGTCAGAGGTTGGCCTCAGGATTATTATGCATGATATAGATTTCCTTTTTAATTTATGGTGTATTGGAATGGCTAGAGGGAATTACTTGAAACTGTTGAACTGTGTTCAAGTAGCCTTGTTTCTTGAAGAAGACTGTATAACTACATAGCTTTTACAAGGTATGCTAGTTTGAAAGGTTTATGCACACTAGGAAAGCCATAGTTTAATCGTCATCCAATCTTGGAGAAACTGTTTCTTTTAAACCCTATTCAGCACTGCATGTTAGAACTTAATTAGATTGTCTCCATGCAGGTGTGACTCCACTCATTTCAGGTGGGTCTTGATTAGTTTACTGAAGTCCTTTAAAAGAGAAGACGTTTGGGAGAGAGTGATGAGAGAGTCATGAGAGAATGACAAGAGCCAGAGTCCACCAGCCAGCGACCTTTGGAGATGAAGGAGAATGCTGCTGGGGGGGGGAGCGTCCTGAAGCAAGAGGCCTGGAGAGGAAGTTAGCAGATGTCCCATGTTTGCCATGTGCCTCTTTGGTTCAGAGAGAAACCCTGAACTTCATCAGCCTTTCTTGAGTAAAGGCAACCCCTTGTTGATTAATTTGAACATTTTTATAGACTTGCTTTAATTTGGACATTTTCTCGGCCTTAGAACTGTAAACTAGCAATTTATTAAATTCCCCTGTTAAAAAGTCATTCTGTTTCAGGTATATTGCATTCCAGCAGCTAGCACACTAGAACACAATGTGACTGTGTGATTGTGAAAACCTCCTGTCTGATGCTCCTTTTATCCAGAGTACGGATAGATGAAAAAAACAAAGATAAATAAAAAATAGGGGGAGATAAAGGGTAAAAATTGGGTAGATTGAAAATCTGTGGGTCAATGAGAGGGAGAGATAAGGGGTATAGATCTATGAGTTATTTTATTTTTCTTTTTATTTCTTTTCCTGGAGTAATGCAAAAGTTCTAAAAATGATCATGGTGAAGAATATTGTAAGCCATTGATTATATAATGTGGTTAGAGTGTATGAGTGGGAATATTTCTCAATAAAAATATTAAAAAATAACCATGCAAGACATGGATATTTATGTGATTTACGTCCAATAGGAACAAAAGTGAAAATCATTTTAAAGCCATTCAGAAATGATAGTGTAGTTGACTACAGGGGACAAACATAGAATAGGGAGAAAATAAAGAGCAAGAAGTGTCCTGAAATGATATCCAAATAACAACATGTTATAATACTTTTAGATTTTTTTCCTAGAAATTACATGTTTGATCTTGTACTCTTGGGGGGAAAGTTAATAAACTGTGAGAAATACTAAAAGATAGAACTGCAGTCTCTTTAGTACTCTGTTTGCATGGTATGACTTTTTTTTTTAACTTTCAACTTTCTTGCTTTAGCAATGTTATTTAATTTTATCATAACTTTTCTTCTTCCATTTTTCTTCTTTTTTATTGTGTCAGTGGTTATAAACTTAAACTCATCTTCAAAATTGTCAAAATGAAACTGATTTAACACTAAATAAAGCTACCAAATAGCTAATTCAGTTTTTAAAAATTTGGCAGCATATAAAATTGAGACCAGTGCTATTTCATAGAATTATTGATTTTTAAGTCAACTGTGCCTCTGGTATATAAACACAAACTTGATAGGCATTATTTTCCCCAAGCTGTCATTTACAGTGAAAAAAATTATGTTTGAAAAGAAATGAAGTGAAATGTCTGACATGTTATAGGAATGAGAAAATAAGCAATTGGGAGTTATTAGCTTATGTATTTTCATTTATGTGTTTTCTAACAAAGGCAAACTTTACAAGTGATTTCAAAATCTCAACCTTTTCACTTACTCACCCAATTATCCATCATATTTGGGCCAAGTAATGTCCTAGACATTGGGAATATAAAAGTAAATGGACAATTATATTTTCCTCATGGTAATTCAACTCCAAAGATAAATTTTAATGACATAGGAGTTTATTTTAGTGCTAAGATTAGTTTCCTTATTCACTTTCTATGGAGGCATTTTAATAAAATATTTGTGACTATTCTCAGCAGTCACAAATATTTTCCTAATTTTAAATTTAAACTTTTTACTGTGAAAATATTTATATATTATTTTCCTGCTTCATTAACTAGTCAGACTTTCCATGGAATTTTTTGTTTAATATTTCATGAGAGAAAAAGCACAAAAGAATGCTGTGCACGTTAATTCTCAGAACATTTGAGATATTTCACATCTCACAGCTGAAAACAATCTTTGATTGGATTATCCATAGTCTGTCCTTGATAAAAATTTGCCATTTGGTTGCAAGAAGGAACAAATAATTAAGAGACATATTTAACTTCTTAAAATTGTTAATGATTATCATTATTGCAGCTCTATGAAATAAATTAAATTCATGGAAAAAGAGTCAGACTAAAAAATAGGCAAAAAATTACTTTACTTATTTAGACATTTTCCAAAAGTATCTAATCAAAAAGTTAAACTGTACCTCTTAAAACTTTCTTCACGAAGAAGTTATAAGAAGTCAGGCAACAGTAGTCAGTGGCAGAATTCTTGCCTGCCATGCTGGGGACCCAGGTTCGATCCCCTGAGCCTGCCCAGGTCAAAAAAAAAAAAAAAAAGTTAAAATCTAGTGAAATGTTGAATTACTGAAAATGGTAGATTATCACATTTTTCTCAAACCTAGAATTAGATGATAAATGACCACTTAGCAAGGTTGGCAGTTTAGTGTGCACTATGTTACAAAATTAATCATGGTACAGATTGCAGTCATTTGCTATATCCTCATTTCAAGCTATTTCTATATTAGTAGCATATTCACCTCAAATAACATTATAAACTTTCATTTGAAGTCAACAGCACTAGCATTTGTTTTCTAAATTCATAAAGGAACATTAAATAAGAGGATTAAAATGTTTTTTTTTTTTATTAGAAATCTTTAGCTCTCCAGAAACATTTTCAGGTAATTTTAAAAGACAAATACGGTGGTGTGATGGTAGCTCAGTTGCAGAATTTTTGCCTGCCTGGGTAAGAATCAAGGATGGGGTTCGATTCCCGGTCCTGCTCATGTAAGAAAAAGAAAAGTGAACTGATACATTTATATGCTACTAGTTTTATTTTCTAAACTATTTTTTTAAACTATTTTATTTCCTATTTATTGAAGTTGATGAAATGCTAACTTTGATCACATTATGTAAAAGTTAACACATTAAGTTTGCACTGATTTATGGGCAGTACTTTGTTAGATATTTTCCTAATACATATAAAAGAATCTGACTGTGATCATTAGTCTCAACTGAGGAACATGGCTTTATGAGTCTTTGAAAACAGTTTATCCAACAGGGATAAATTATTATTTTTTTTACATTATACAGTAAAATGAATAATAGCACACTGCAGTGTTTACTTTATTTTTGCCTCAAAAACCAAGGGAAAACTTAGATGTCAACTTTGTAAGCCAAATAGCCATGTTTCATCCATCACAAGCCATTTTCTTCCATTACGTTTTCAAAGTAGCCTGATCTATCCAAATGTATTGAGGTTGGAGATATTAAATTAAAATAAAAATACCTAAGAGTTTCCAATTATGATCAGTTGAAGAATTGATCTTCTTTAAACGTCATTTCTAGCTTGTTAATGAAATAAACACGCTATTCTGCCATATTTTACTTTTAGTTATACTCTAAGGCAATGTCATAGACTTCTATAGTTATTGACACAAATAAAATACATCGTTGTCCTTGATTTAGAAAAGGAAAGAACAACTGTTGTCTCTACTACAGATAATTAAATTACAGAACCAGTTAATATTAGGGAGCAAATTCCTACCAAAAAGTAATGGTTATAATCAAAATTAAGAAGTCATCAAAATGTTAGCTATAACATAATTCTTGAACTTCATGGCTTTATGGGTTTAGAGGTAAATGCAAAATTATATGTATTATGAAAAATAAATACTGATAAAATGATATATGATGCTAATTTCACAATCATATTCTCTACTTTTAAATGAAAATAGAAAGTAAAAATAAAATCTGGAATAAATATAAGATTAAATATAAACTAAGTTATTATTAAAAGTAACCATATTCAAATATTGAAATATTACAAAATTAACAAATTTAAATTATCGTCTAGATGTCTACCAATAAGTATTTATTAGTTCATTCTATGTACTTAAAATTGTGAGTTTATATGAAGCAGAGGAGGAATTTAAGTTCTAGTGATTGATCAAAACATTTCACTGTATGGATTGGGCAATTATAGAAATGTATAAATAGAAGAACTGGAATAAATAAATATAATGTATGTTGATACAGTAAAATTTGTCTTTGGAATGCAAATATTGAGTGGAAAAATGTTTTATGTATTGGATTTTGCACTAATTTTTTAAATTAAATTTACTAAATAGATAAAAATGAAAGACACCAGGATTTCCAATTCAAATGAGAATACTGAATGTCAATGTCAGACACACCCTCTTTCTATACATTGCCTACAGTGATGAAAGTCTACAGTTTGTGAAGTTGCTGGTCCTGAGATACACTTCCCATTCTACCTAGTGAGAGGTGACCCTCCTTCCTTAACTTAAAGCTCCTTCTTCAGGCTCAAACACAACCTTCCTTCTTCGAGACCTGGACTTTTTCTTCAACCGCTCCTTGCAGGAGAGATGGCTCTCAGTATCATTCCTTTTCTTCTCCACCCTTCTCTGCCATCTTCCCCACTCTGCTGCAGACTTCTACTTGGTTGTCAATCTCTGTCATATCTGCTGAATGTTTTGCTTTCGGTTTCCTTTCTAATGGTCCTAGGAGGTCAGTATCCCAACAATTCCTTCCTTTCGCTACCTTCTTTTTATGGTTAGAGGGAAATGCTACCAAATGTTGAGGCAAGAAATTTTGACACAGCATATGGAAAAATGAAGACAAAATAGATCACAGACAAATGCAAAACTTCAATCTGTAAAACTTCTAGATGAAAACTTAGGTGGAAACCTTTACGAACTTAGAAAAAAATTCTTAGAGATGGCACCATTAAAGAATACATTGATAAACCGCATTTTGTTAAAATCTTAAAATGTCTGTTCTTTGACATTCACAGCTCTGAGAATAAAAAGACAAATCAAAACGTGAGAAAATATTTGCAGATCATGTTCTTGATAAATTATAGAAATCCAGAACTAAAAGGAAAAGCAAACAAACAAGAACCTCTTAAACTCCAATAATAAGAAAGCAAACAAATCAGTTTTTAAAAAATGGGCAAGAGATTTTAAGACAGTTCATCAAAAAAGATATGTGTATGGTATTAAATGAGAATCTCACTATCATTAGTCATTAGGGAAACACAAATTCAAATAACAATCAGTGACCACTACACACCACTAATAAAGTATAAAATTATAAAGAATGATAATTGATAAAATTATAAAGACTGAGCCATAAAATCATCATGAGAACCTGCAGCAACAAGAAACAGCACACACTGCTGGTAAGAATATATAACAGACCAACCACTTTGAAAAAAGTGTGCTAGTTTCTTAAATTTAAGCCTACACCTATTATATGTCCCTGTAATTCCATTTCCAAAAGGAATGAAAGTACTTTTCACTTTCTTTCCAAACAAATACTTGTACTCAAATATTTTTCTGTTCAGTAGTCAAAAACAGGGCAAAGAAAACAAAACCATGTGTCTATCAACCTGGAAATGAATGAACAGGGTATATCCAAACCCTGGAACACTAGTTAGCAATAAAAGGAATGAACCAGTGATAAAATATGGAAGAGTTCAATGTAATTTTACTGAGTGAAAGAAGCCAGGCACCCACATATCCCCAATTATACGTACTGCATTATTTCATTCATGTAAAATTTTAGAAAATGCAAACTATATTTACACTAACAGAAAGCAGATCACTGATTATGAGGGAATAGGGGGCACAGAGAGTTGGGAAAATGTGAGTATAAAAGGACAAATGAAACTTTAGGGGATGAATCATTATCTTGATCCTAGTGATGTTTTATGGGTAAATACATACACTGAATGCTTTCACATGTGTGGAGTTCATTAGTCATTATACCACAATAAAGCTGTAAAACATTTTTAAATAACCAAGTATGACGATTAGTTTTATGTGTCAAGTTGGCTAAGTTATGGTGTCCAGTTGATTGGCCAAAGCTTGACCTACATATTGGTTTGGACATATTTTACAGATGAAATTAGAATCTATCTATAATTAATTGCTTTTAAGTAAAGGATTATCCTGGAAAATATGGGTGGGTCTTATCCAATCAGTTGGAGGCTTTAAAGACAAAGAACTGGAAGTTTCAGAAAAAAGAAGAAATTCTGCAAAATCTACTCTTACCTGAATTTTCAAACTTCCTGACCTGCCTGTGGATTTCAGACTTGCCATTTCCCAGAATCATGTGAGTCATGTCTGCGAAATAAATCTCTTTACACATACACACACACACACAACCTGTTGGTTCAGTTTCTTAGAAGAACACTGATCAGTGTCATATCTATAAGCCAATGAATGGAGGAAACATAGCTTAAACCTGTAATGATGAAGTGTGCCATGTTACGGTGCTAAATTTAGCATGTGCTGTTCTAGTAAAAGAATTCTCATCTTCATTTTCTTTCTGTAAAAATCCAGATAATTTGTTCATGATATTTAGCTTGTGGGAACATATGTTATACCCATAAAACCCAAATATGTATGTGTATGTGTAGAGAGCATGATCATTGGTTACACAAAAAGTTTACAATATTTAAAAATATAAACCCATTTAATGTGTATTTAACTCGATTTTGTAAGATACCACACAAAGATTTGAAAGAAAGTAGGATTTGAAAGGACAGAAAAATTCTTTCTTGAATGTGAATTAATATAGTCAAATGTAGAATGAACTTAATTTACATGGAGAAAAGTATATCTTTGTATTTAACTATGTGATACTGTTCATTAAGCTTCTTCTCTTACTTTGAAACTTTGAACTAAATAATAAAGTAGGAATATACCCTAGAAGTAGGACATGCAATAAGTAGACTTTCATTCAATAGGAAACATATAATATAGCTAAATTAAGAGACAGATCTTTTTAAGTAAATAATTTTTATTCCGAGGAAATATAAAAATAGCCAAGCAACCCATTTGCTTAATTGATCTAGTAAAAGTATGGGTAAGCAGATTTTCCAAAGCTAATCAGAGACAGAACCTCCTAAGCTCCATAGAGTTTTAAAAATAATTCACCAATAAACATTGTCTTTTTCAATTATAGGACATGACAACTTTAGAATATGACTTTACTTCCTTATGCATTAAAAAATATTTCCCAAAATAAGATGACTAACATTTTAATCAAATTTTTAAAGTTCTAACATTAAATTACAGCTCTTTACATTTCTGAGAAGTCCCATTCACTACCTGAAGATTTAAACTAAACTCAGAAATTATTCAGTTCTAAGTGTATCTATGAATCTTCTCTAAACAAGCCATTGAAAAAAGAGAGACATATTTCACGATTCAGATTACCAGAAGCCAGTTAAAATAATGGTGTAACCTCTAAGCATGCTTCAACCTGTAGAAATTATATTTATGTTAGAGTTAGAAATCTAAATACTTAATTTTTAATAATATACATTTAACAAGCATATTTCATCCTGTACATATTCATTCACTTTTATTTTAACTTTTATGAAATTCTATACCACTATTTCTCTTTTAATAGTCTAATTTCACATCATCTTAAATGATTGTTTTATGTGAAATCGTTTATAGATAGACTTAAGTTGCATTAGGCTCTAATTTTGAAGTACTCTATATTCCAATGAATGAAATATTAATGTTATTCTTTGAAAGTAAAATAATTACATTTTGTTACTAAAATTTTAGATGATTTCCATTTTTTTCTAACCAGATTGTCCTATAATTTTCTAACCCATGGCCAAATTTTCTATGTTACACATTGTCTTGGTTTGCAGACTGCTATGACAAATACCACACAATGGTTTGGCATAAACAATGGGAATTTATTGGCTCATGGTTTTGATGCTCAAAGAAGTTCAAAATAAATATATGAACAAGGATTACTTTCTTCTCAAAATTTGTAGCATTCTAGCGATGGCTGCTGGCAATCTTTGGGACTGTTGGCTGTATTTTTGCCTCCTTTCACATGGTACCATCCTCACTGCTCTGGCTTCTACGACTTTTGTGACCCCTTTAAAAAAATCTTAATTATTTTGAATTAAGAACCATTCTCAATCAATTAGAACACTGTTTAAACAAAAATGGCATCTTTGGGAGTTCTCTTTTCATTGGATTCACACCCACAGGAATCCAGATTAAGTTATAGAATATGTTTTTTGGGGGGTACATAATTCAGTCTCTCTCTATCTCTTGCTCTCTCCCTCTTTATATATAAAGTGTTAGTGAATTCACTCCAGTGTGTCACACACACAATGCCATCAAGGAATGAAAGGTAAGTGACTCTTGGTGAAAACACAGTAATAGTTGTATTAGTTAGCATTCTCTAGAGAAATAGAATAAACAGGCAACACTTGCAAATATAAAATTTATAGAAGTGTCTCATGTGACCATGGGAATGCAGTGTCCAAATTCCACAGGACAGGCTGTGACACTAATTCCAGTGGAGGGTCTGGACAAACTGCACAAGAGAGGGTCACCAGCCAAAGCAGGAAGAGAGACTGTCTCTTCTGAATCCTCCTTAAAAGGTTTCCAGTGATTAGATGGAGCATCACTCATTGCAGAAGACACTCCCCTTGGCTGATTACAAATGGAATCAGCTGTGGATGCAGCTGACGTGATCATGATTTAATTCTATGAAATGTCCTCATTGCAACAGATAAGCAAGCTCTTGCCCAACCAGGTAAACAGGTACCACAACTTGGCCAAGTTGACACATGAACCTGACCATGACAGTCCACCCCTTGTCAACT
This sequence comes from Tamandua tetradactyla, assembly GCF_023851605.1. Taxonomy (NCBI): domain Eukaryota; kingdom Metazoa; phylum Chordata; class Mammalia; order Pilosa; family Myrmecophagidae; genus Tamandua; species Tamandua tetradactyla. The sequence goes on from NC_135330.1 coordinate 151,718,240, forward strand.
TGGCAGCTATAAGTAACACCTTAAACCATATCTAATTTCTAGATAAAGAAACATTAAAACACACATTTTTTCTTTCACCTAACAAAATTCAACTGTCCTGCATATAACTGGAAACACATTAACTCTCCCCAGAATACAGTGCAAGTACTTGGGCAATATTCATTCTTAAATTTGATATCTTACAAGTTAAATAGCATAACAGGAACAAAACAGTATCACAGTCATTGTTTCTGTAACTAATCACGTGGTCATAGTTCATATTTATCACTAGATTTTTCCACTACTCATTCCATGTTCCCTTTACCCTCAGCAAGCACTTCAGCTGGACGTTGTTCTTTGCCTGGTGGGGTGACCCAAACCTTCATTCCTGAAGTTTCAGACACATTGGTAGTCCTGCCTGCACTGGGCTGTTGCAGCTTTCCATTGATTTTAATCACAGGGCATGGTAGTACTAAAAGACATCTGTGTTGGTTTGAAAGGAAGTATGCCCCCTAAGAAAAGCCATGTTTTAATATAAATCCCATTTCTTAAAGGTAGAATAGTCTCTATTCAATACTGTATGCTTGAAACTGTAATGAGATCATCTCCCTGGTTGATGTGATTTAGTTAAGAATAGTTGTTAAACTGGATTAGGGGATGACATGTCTCCACCCATTTGAGTGGGTCTTGATTAGTTTCTGAAGTCCTATAAAAGAGGAAACATTTTGGAGAATGAGAGATTCAGAGAGCAGCAGAGAATGCTGCAGCACCACGAAGCAGAGAGTCCACCAGCCAGCGACCTTTGGAGATGAAGAAGGAAAACGCCTCCCGGGGAGCTTCATGAAACAGGAAGCCAGGAGAGAAAGCTAGCACATGACGCCATGTGCCCTTCCAGCTGAGAGAGAAGCCCTGACTGTTCACCATGTGCCTTCTCACTTGAGAGAGAGACCCTGAACTTCATCGGCCTTCTTGAACCAAGGTATCTTTCCCTAGATGCCTTTGATTGGACATTTCTTTAGACTTGTTTTAATTGGGACATTTTCTCAGCCTTAGAACTGTAAACTAGCAACTCATTAAATTTCCCTTGTTAAAAGCCATTCTGTCTCTGGTATATTGCATTCCAGCAGCTAACAAACTAGAACAACGTCCTAGGGGATCTCCCATATTCCAAGAAAACTCATCTTTACAAGTTTTACACTTGGTTAGTTGCAGTCCTATTTCCCCCTGATAGTCAGGGTCAATAACCCCAGCCAATAATGTAACCCCCTTCTTGGCTTGTTGATCCAGGGGCATGAGTAGCCCAAAGTGACCAGGTGTCAGTCTTAACTTCCAGTTTAATGGAATCATTGTTGTTTCTCCTTGTGGAAGCACTCCCCATTTTGGAACTAAAACCTGTAGACCAGCAGAGTTCGGGGTCACAGGGACAGGAAGCAAAAATTTTCCTATTGAATCACTAGGGGTAATAGTGAGTGGTACCACTCCCATTTTCATCCCTTGGTTCATGGACCCATGGATCCTGGCTATGGGACAAACAGCACCATGCAGTGGATGGTGATTCAGAGTATATGCAGCTTCTTGGAGAACATGACCCCAGCATTTCAAGGTATTGCCGCCTAGTTGGAACTGGAATTGAGTTTTCAAAATGCCATTCCACTGTTCTATCAATCCAGCTCCTTCTAGATGATGGGGAACATAAGACCAGAGAATTCCGTGAGCATGTGCCCATTCCTGTACTTCATTTGCTGTGAAGTTTGTTCTTTGATTAGAAGCCATGCTCTGTGAAATACCATGATGATGGAAAAGGCATTCTGTAAGACCATGGATGGTAGTTTTGGCAGAGGCATTGCAAGCAGGGAAAGCAAACCCATATCCAGTGTATGTGTCTATTCCAGTTAGAACAAATCACTGTCCCTTCCATGAAGGGAGTGGTCCAATGTAATCAACCTGCCACCATGTAGCTGGCTGGTCACCTCGGGGAATGGTGCCATATTGGGGGTTGAGTGTGGGTCTCTGCTGCTGGCAGATTGGGCACTCAGCAGTGGCTGTAGACAAGCCAGCCTTGGTGAGTGGAAGTCCATGTTGCTGAGCCCATGCATAACCTCCATCCCTACCACCATGACCACTTTGTTCATGAACCCATTGGGCAATGACAGGAGTTGCTGGGGAAAGAGAATGACTGGCATGCACAGAACAGGTCATCTTATTCACTTGACTATTAAAATCTTCCTCTGCTGAAGTCACGCTCTGGTGCACATTCACATGGAACACAAATATGTTCATGTTCTTAGCCCACTCAAAAATATCTATCCACATACTTCTTCCCCAGGCCTCTCTGTCACCAATTTTCTAATTATGGTCTTTCCAAGTCTCTGACCATCCAGCCAAACCATTTGCAACAGCCCGTGAGTCAGTATACAAATGCACCTCTGGCCAGTTCTCCTTCCAAGCAAAATGAACACCCAGGTGCACTGCCTGAAGTTCTGCCCACTGGGAGGATTGCCCCTCACTACTGTCCTTCAAAGCACCCCAGAAAGGGGTTGTAGTGCTGCAGTTGTTCACTTTCGGGTGGTACCTGCATATCATGCTGAACCATCTGAAAATTAGGCCCAAGTTTTCTGTTCCTCAGTCAAGTCACTGTAATGAACACCCCAAGAGACCACAGCTTTGGTCTGAGAGAGAATGTAATGTGGCAGGAGTGGAGACCATGGGCATTTGGACCACTTCTTCATGTAACTTACTGTGCCTTCAGGACCTGCTCTGGCCCTATCTCGTATGTACCATTTCCATTTTACAATAGAATGCTGCTGTGCATGTCCAACCTTATGGCTTGGTGGGTCAGACAACACCCAGCTCATGATAGGCAACTCAGGTCTCATGGCAACTTGGTGGCACATGGTTAAGCATTCAGTCTCTACTAAGGCCCAGTAGCAGGCAAAAAGCTGTTTCTCAAAGGGAGAGTAGTTATCTGCAGCAGATGGTAAGGCTTTGCTCCAAAATCCTAAGGGTCTGCGTTGTGATTCTCCTATAGGGACCTGCCAAAGGCTCCAGACAGCATCTCTATTTGCCACTGACACTTCCAGCACCATTGGATCTGCTGGATCATATGGCCCAAGTGGCAGAGCAGCTTGCACAGCAGCCTGGACCTGTCGCAGAGCCTCCTCTTGTTCAGGTCCCCACTCAAAATTAGCAGCTTTTCTAGACACTTGATAAATGGGCCAGATTATCACATCCAAATGAGGAAAACGTTGTTGTCAAAATCCAAAGAGACCAATTAGGCATTGTGCCTATTTTTTTGGTCATTGGATAGGCCAGATGCAGCAACATATCCTTCACCGTAGAAAGGATATCTATCTCAACATGCCCCACACCATTGGACACCTAGAAATTTCACTGAGGTGGAAGGCCCCTCCATGCCTTATTATTTTTGGATTTATCTCCCATCCTATGACATGCAAAGACCTTACCAGTAAGTCTAGAGTAGTCGCTACTTCCTGCTCACTAGGTCCAATCAATATGAAATCATCAATATAATGGACAGTGTGATGTCTTGTGGGAGGGAGAAACAATCAAGGCTCCTGAGAACTAAATTATGACATAGGGCTGCAGAGTTGATATACCTCTGAGGTAGGACAGTGAAAGCATATTGCTGACATTGCCAGCTGAAAGCAAACTGTTTCTGGTGGTCCTTACTAATAGCTATTGAGAAAAAAAGCATTTACCAGATCGATAGCTGCATTCCAGGTACTAGGGGATGTACTGATTTATTCAAGCAATGATACCACATCTGGAACAGCAGCTGCAATTGGAGTTACCACCTGGTTGAGTTTACGATAATCCACTCTCATCCTCCCAGTCCCATCTGTTTTCTGCACAGGCCAAATAGGAGAGTTGAATGGGGATGTGGTGGGAATCACCACCTCTGCATCTTTCAAGTCCTTAAGAGTGGGAGTAATCTCTGCAATCCCTCCAGGAATCTGGTATTGCTCCTGGTTTACTATTTTGCTAGGTAGGGGCAGTTCTATTGGCTTCCACTTGGCCTTTCGCACCATAATAGTCCTCACTGCCTGAGTTAGAGAGCCAATGTGGGGATTCTGCCAGTTGCTCAGTACGTCTATACCAATTACACATTCTGGAACTGGGGAAATAAGTATAGAATGGGTTTAGGTCCCACTGGACCCACTGTGAGATGGACATCAGCTAAAACTCCGTTGATCACCTGGCCTCCATAAGCCCCCACTCTGACTGGTGGACCAGAGTGATGTTTTGGATCCCCTGGATTTAATGTCACTTCTGAGCCAGTGTCTAATAATCTCCCAAATACCTGATCATTTCCTTTTCCCCAATGCACAGTTACCCTGGTAACAGGTCAGCTAAGTGACAGTTTTTGAATGAAAAAATTTATTAATTATTTAAAATAAATTAATTTATTAATAATAGAAATAATAATATCTATTAATTACTGTAATATCTACAGTAATATCTGACCTACAGAGAAGTGAAACTACAGAGCTCTTCAGAGATGATTGTACTAGTCTCACAAATTTATTTCTCACTGTTCTGGTAAAAGGTGCATCCTCCAGACATTCCAGGAGTGTAAGAGCAGATTTTGCATAATAAATCCACTCTAACATTTCAATCTCTCTAAGCCTCTGGATCCTCTTATCTGCATTATACCAGGGCTGTTCTGGCATTTCAACCTCAGGTAATGTCAGCCACCTTTTGATCCGTGTTTCAACCAAACATCCAAGCCAACTGTTAATACCTTCTAACCCCTTGAGCTATAGCTCTGAAGGCAGAATCTGTGCTTAGTGGGTCCATATCAAAAATTCAGCCTGATCTTGCCTTATATTCTTCCCACCATTATCCCACATTCTTAAAATCCATTGCCACACATATTCCCCTGATTTCTGTCTATATAAATTGGAAAACTCACACAGTTCTTTTGGAGGATAATGTACATCCTCATGTGTGATACTTTGTACCTCACCTTTAGGGACCTGTTCAAACTTTAGTCTAGTTATAGGTCTTGAAGAAATGAGCAGTGGTGGAAGTGGGTCATGAAAAGAATTAGAAATATCTTCCAAGCCATTTACTTCAAGGCTTTCATTTGCAGTTTCATCTGGTGAAAGTGGATTAATCACTCTAGGGTTAATCCCTTCAGGAAGAGGTTGGGTGGCCAACTCCTCAAGGCAGGCTAGAGGTGGGGCAGTTATGTCCTCAGGGCAGATTATTACAAGGTTATCTAGAGAAGACTCAGCATGACGTAGGGTTTCAACCTCACCCCCGACATCATTATCAATCCATATGTCACAATCCATTTTTTAGGGTCCCATTCCTTTCCAATCAATGCCCTCACTTTAACAGCAGACACCATGCAACATTGAGATTTCAGTTTATGTTGTAAAGTTGCTACTATAACAATAAAATTCTGAGTCTGATTTTCAGAGATCTCAAGTCTGTGGCTACAGGAAATAAGATTTTCCTTCAGGATACTCATAAAAACTTCTATATCTGTCAGACAGCGCTTAAGCTTCTCATTTGAAGCCTTAAACCCATCCTTTTCACTCCTTAATATAGCCAGTGTATCCAACAACAACCAGCCAACATCTCTATACCTCTATTTACACAAAACTCTGTAAAGGTGTCAAAAACATTACCCCCCAGAACCTGGCTTCATATAAGCAAAGCATTAGGCAAATAGAATAGTGATATTTGGCTATCTCTTTTTGCCAACCCACTCCATGAATTGGGAGTGTAATTCTGATTATGAGCATCAGAGTCTTTAGTGCCTGTGAGTCCAGTCAGTGTAGAAAATCATTTATAAAAATCCATTTTTAAGATTCTGTTTCTTAAGAACCACTCCTTGTACCAAGTTGTATTAGTTAGGGTTCTCTAGAGAAACAGAATCAACAAGGAACATTTGCAGATAAAAAAATTATAAAAGTGTCTCATGTGACCATGGGAATGCAGCGTCCAAATCCGCAGGGCAGGCTGTGAAGCCAATTGCAATGGAGGGTCTAGACAAATTCCACAAGAGAAGCTCGCCAGCCAAAGCAGGAAGAGAGCCTGTCTCTTCTGAACCCTCCTTAAAAGGCTTCCAGTGATTAGATTGAGCATCACTCATTGCAGAAGACACTCCTCTTGTCTGATTACAAATGGAATCAGCTATGTATGCAGCTGACATGATCATGATTTAATTCTATGAAATGTCCTCTTTGCAACAGACAAGCCACTACTTGCCCAACCAGACAAACAGGTACCACCACTTGGCGAAGTTGACACATGAACCTGACCATAACCATAATTAAGATAGCTCATGAGTGCTCACCTCTAAAGAGTTTTCATTGATACCCACCATAGGAACCTCAGATAAACTTCTCCAATGCTACATAACCTCATACCTAATTATTTAATCAAAACTTGCAAATCTTGAGGGTATGCATCAGACCATGTGTCATTCCTGCTACTGTATAATAATCTGCTTATGCATAGGATTGTTTCTGATATGGCAATATATTTCCACAGTTTCACCCAGTGTTTGTTACATGGCTGATATTCAAAAAACATTTCGTGAATTAACTCTTACAGAGATTAACTAATGACTCTATTAATTTAAATTCACAATTTCTAGAAAATTATAACAATAAATTCAAGTTAGTTCCACAGGGCTGAAAAAAAATTAAAATACTGTTTGAAATTATAGTGATACTTACCAAACATAATGTGTCATAGAACTGATTATGGCGTCTCTTAATCAAGCAAAGTCTTCTTAATGAATAATCTGCATTTCTGTATTTAAATACATTATTTGCAAGGAGTAATTTGCTTTTATTCATATCTTTCTTTAATAAATCTTCTTGGTATTTTTCCCTGTTACATATATATTTATGTTTTTATTTGCATGATGGCCAATTACTTTTAGTTTAAAGCTGATATTTCTTATTGAACAATTACAGAAATGTTGACCTGTTAAACAATTGCACAGTCAGGCGAGAAAAAAATTACATCAAAATGAAATAAACCTATGTATACAAAAATGTGAACTGGCCATCCATAAAACTCAAGTCAAAAAAAAATCAAACTCCTGAAATTTTTAAATTATAGACATAATGAATATGGAGAGTTGTCGTATGTATACTTTTAAAAGAGTCATATTGCCTATACTTTTAAATACAAAATTTAATTTTGTTTCATATTTTTACAAACACTTGAATAATTTATTAATTTGTTTCAAAAATATTGAAAGTGTAATAGGCCCCAAACTTTAAAGTCTTCTTCAAGTTATATCATATTGGAATTAGATTTACTCACTTTTAGCTATTATTATCAGATATCACACTTATAAACATCAATATAAACAATTTTACACCTTAAAAGAAATAGAAAGGTAGAACATTAAGTTGAACAATCTTGCATTTAGTACTGTCCTTCACACTTTCATCGATTATAAAATAAAACTAAAAATAATACTATATGCTAGCTATTCAACAATAGGAGTTTTAGTCTTGGGCATCTTAATGTGTGCTTTTATGTTTTGGTTGTTTTCTCAATTTTGGATATTAAATTATTTGGAAGCTGTTGTAATTGGTACTGCTCGGTAGACTAGTTCTATTTCAGAATCAATTGCTATACCCTACAAGTTTCTTATGATTCTGATTCAGAATAACACCTAAACTCACAGGGAGAATATTGTACTCAATTTCCACTTGTGTGTTTGGATAAGAGCATGCAAATGGAATGTTATTTGTCCAACAACAATTTAAATGTAAAAACAATTAGAAGTAGATTACAAAGCTTATAATAAATTTTGAAAATTTGGACAGAAGAGAAACAACTTTATCTACATGATTTCCTTTAATTGTCACTTGTTCTAATATCATACAGAATTTTAATAGCATGGTTACTTGCTTTCTTTGAACACAATATACTTTAGTCCTTATGTCAAAAGTTCAGTAACGGAGTAGACATTACAGGCAGGATGATAAGCACAAGACAAAAAATGCAGAAGGATTTTATCTCCATTTTTGAAAAGAGATAGTTGTTTCAACATAGACAGTATAAAATTAAAAAAAAAGCTTTGTGTGCCTCATTAGCACCAATGAGCATCACTGCATGACCATAACTCATATTAATATTTGTTTATAAGAATGTGAGTCATCATGTGTTTAATTCTTCTACTGAGGAACTGATTCTAAATCTTTTAGTAGAAATCATTAAAATATTTGTTATTCTTTTCAAACTTTAGGCACATAAAGAGGAGAAAAAATAAGTTCATCTACAAAAACTACTTTTAAAGAGCATATTATTTCCTTATAAACTGTGGTAAGTGAAACCCCATTATAGTATGTTTGATTCTATCATCTGCAGCACAGAAAATACATTTCCTCAACATTTTTGTCAACATTATGACAAAAGCCAACCAACCTCTAGATCTTTCTGCAATTGCACATTTGGTTAAGTTTTAAGCTCTACATTAAAGAGATAATACACCCATATAATCCACTTTGTCCCGTTTGCAGTGACAGTGCTAGTTATAGTGGATGAGGACTTAACATAATCTGAGTTCAGGATGTGAACCTCTTTCTCCTAGATGAGACCTAAAAAAAAGAATGGAAATGCACTAATATACTCTTTACTATGACCTCTGCGTAGGGATAATGTCCTTCATCTATTCTCAAAATATTTATCCATTGCTTAAGTGCACTGAAAGCAATTACCCACATATTTGCATGAGCTCTTCTAATAAATGCATGCACATGCAAGCAACATGTTACTTAACTATATACAATTATTTCCACTGTTTCATATGCTGCCCCAATGCCTAACATACATTCATGGCCATGTTGCAATGCTTTGACATTTGAAATGTTTTACACTTGGTTAAGTTTTGCAACTGAACCACATTTTACCTCCCAAGAGATATTTTCTGGTGTTTATCTCATTTGTTTCTTTTAGCAATTTTATTTAATTTATACAAACATTTTTTCATTGCATATAAGGTATGCTTGCTAATGTTATAGTTTACCTCCACTGAACACTTATAATTGACCATGAACCTTGTTCATTTTTGGCAGTAAAAATAGTGTTCAAAAACAGTAGGATTTATAGTTATGAACCTCAAAAAAATGATGTGAATCAGAAACATAAATTTGGGAGAGCTTTCTGTATATGTGAGTTTGTGGGAATACAGAAATTGAGCATGTAGAGGAAAAAGGAGGGAATCTAGATTGTGACACTGAGATACTGAGCAATTATGAGGAGGCTACACAATAAGAATGCTTGTAAAATCAGTTGGCAAAAATGGACCTTAGTTAAGAGGAAAACAAGAAGATTATGGAGTCATGGAGAACAAAAGAAGACATTCAAGATTGCCAATGGTGCCAAAAAGTCAAGAACGATGTCTATTAGAGGAAATGGCAATGAATGCATCAATTTCCTAAAGCAGTTTGAGCAAAGATGTCAGATTAGAGTGAGTTAAAGACAACTGGAATAGTTGAAGTGGTGGCTTTAAGAGAAGCCATCTGTATCATTCAGTATTCAATTGATTTTCCTGAGCAATTTCTGCAACTGAAAGGATTTATTTACTTCATGCAACTATGTCCTTGCCTCATGCAAATACAAAACTATTTGATTCTTGTTACTGGAGCAGATATTTAATTATATTTTTCATCTTATATCTTTTGAAAATCTTAGATTTTGCTATTTGTGATTGCAAAACCTCCAAAATCTCAAAATTTCTGGATTCTATTGCCCTTCATTTCACCCAGTTTATTTTCTGAGATCATGTCTTATTTGAATTACCTTATGAAATGCAACTTCCTGCCACCAATATATGATATCACTCTTTTCACCTTTTGGAGTTCATTAGGTACATGGTCTGCATTCTGAGTTATTTTAGTCAACAGTTTTAATAATGTTGTACCACAACCTAACATAAACGGCCATGTGCCCATCTTCTACAATTTTCTTGAGGTTCTCATGCTGACAACCAATGCCATGTATTTTCTCATTTGTTTTTGTGATGACTCCATTTTTTTCCCCTAGGAATCAGTTTCTGTACCAGGTAAGATATGTTGGGTGCCTCTGGGATATGAAAGAGACCAAAATATCACACTGACTTTTTTTAAAAAAGCCTATTTTATGCTCATAACACTAGTGATGACACTATTTTCAGGTGTTTGGCTAGTTGAGAAAGGAAGAAATTAAGAGGATTAGAAGAGAATAAGATGCAAATGAAAATTTTTAACAGGAGATTTTTAAAGTTGGGAGAAATATAAAATGTAAATACATTTGTATAATGATGAGAAGGAATTCTGTAACAGAGAAAAAGAGAGCAGAAATTATCAATGGAAATAAACTGTTGAAAAGTTGAGGAAGATGGAAACTATCAACTTTAATAGACCAGCCTCTTCAGCTGTAGGTAACGAAGGAAAGGAAGACACATGTGGATGAATTGTTTGTAAGTTTTGTGAAAAAAAAAAACTAATGAAAATTTTGTCTAATAACTGTTGTTGAGTTTTTTCTCTGTGACTACCAAGCATAGTAATCAGAGACTGAAGAGAATAGACAATCTTAAGACTGAGGTTTTATGGGTAGATCCATTTGAAATAACTACAGAACAGAAGAAAACAGAAGAAGAAAATAACTAGGCTAGCATAGGAGGTTGGCCAGAAAATTTAAAGAACTTTATGGTTAGAGAATGTGGAGACTGTAAATTAATACAAACATGATACAAGTGGTTTGGCGATTTCTTCCTGTAATGTTAAAGAAATTGTTCTTAGACTCAGAATGAAATGTACCAACATATAAATCCAGGCTATTAAAAATTTTATCAAAACCTTGTGAAGGAGGAACAGTGGAGCAAAAATAATTTAATACATTGTCAAAAAATGTGTAATTCTATGGATCATGGAATGTGGTCATTGGAAATAAAAGAAAATGAAATAGCCAAATTGTAAAAATTGCATTGAGGAACATCAAAGCAAAGACGTTTCTCAAGATGTAAAATGGGAATAATGTACAGTATGTGGGAAGAGTGGTTGGTGGAATTCTAGGAATAAAGTGTTTGAATTTTTTTTATCATGTCTGAACTGGTGATTTCTAAAGTGGAGCTAGAGTAAAAGACTATATTCCATTTCATTTTCTAATATTTATTCTTATAGCTATAAAATATAGGCTACTACTATACTGGGAAGAGTAAGTAAAATCATACAATCAAAAAGTAGAAATTCAATAGCATACTTGTAAAGTAGGAACATTCCTTCATCCAACAAATTTACACACACAAACCATACAAAACTTGAAGTGTCCCTAGGAACACAAAAAGGTTGAATACAGCTTCTTTTCTCTTGTCTTATGCTATGCATTGGGTTTTCCTCAGTTAATGTAACCTGAAAACATTTCATTGTTAAGTACTATTTTTTAATAGACATAAAATGTTTCTTCCTAACATGCAGAATTTATGGACTGCAATGAACATTCTTCTTGAATAGTTAATGAAGGAATTTCATTTAATTCTTCTTCTTATGTGAACTAAATTAAATGAACATTTGAGAAATACATTTCAAGAAAGGAAAATGTCTCTTGCTGGTTATATTTCAGTAAGCTCTTTTGCAGGAAAAAATAAATAAGCATTTACTATCTTAACCAAAACTTTGATTTTGAGTTTGTGACTCAGAAAATACATTGGTTTTTATCTTGAATCTATAGATTAATTTTAGTCACTGCAGAATACGATCAGTATTATTAATATTGAAAGACATATATACATTGATTGGTGTTTGACCTTTCTGAATTATAGAAAATCTGAGAAATTGTGTTTTATGTATATGTTACATGATATATATTATCACCACAAGGCTACAGTTTTCTTAATTTGTTTAAAACTTTCTTAATGTATTTATATTGGCACATAGTTACCAAATCTCAAAGTGACTGCATGGGTCATCCTTTGCTTATCTTACCGTATCAATTCTAAACAGTTCTCTTTGCTTGCTGCCCTGGGAAACTGATCTATATGAGCTAACTCAATAATTTTCTTCACTCTATGGCTTCTAGTTTTGCTGAGAGATTAGAAAAAAAGGAGAGAGTGAAAGCAGGGTACTCCCTTAGCCTTCCTCTAGCAAGATATCTTCGGATCACCTTTAGCCCTCACGTGAAGGTCCCTGCAACCCTCAGCAGCACTTCTCACATGGCTCTCCTGTTTGGAATTTGCTAAGAACTGCTTGCTTCTCTTTGGGGGAATTAAAAACTCTTAATAGGCCTGGATGACAACCCTGTTCCTTTTTTTGCTTGTTTGTTTTCCCTATACCGTGTCAGTACCTTTTTAAACACTTCTTTTTGTTATAACCTGTGATTTATAAAAATTCAAGTTGAATAGCAATTTATGGCTGGGAATTTGACTAATTCATGGATATACTTTCCAAGAAAATTATGTTAACTTTTGGTATATTGTAGAAATGTTGTACAGACATATGAGATAATCAATTTTTGAATATATAAGAACAAGGGCATATTAAAATTTCATTGCTTCTTTTTTAACATAATGCTCACTTCCCACATAAACACATGTAAGATCCAATCCATTCTCTACTTAAACTTTAGTGCTGACTCGCCAGTGGTTAGATACTTATAAACAAATAATAAGAACAGGAACTAATGTGATAATAGTGACAATGAATAGAATGACAGATGCTAAGATTTAATCAGGAAGAAACTTGGGTAATGAAAATTTCCCACCTGAATTGTGTTGTCCCCTAAAACTTACTCCTCTTATTGAAACATCAATCAAATAATCAAAACTGGAAATAAGGGAGTTACTCTAGATTCCTTCATCTTGCTCAGCTATCTGTTCCCAATTTGTTGTCACGATCTAAGTTATAGGGTGGTGCAACTTTGGCTCAGCGGCAGAATTCTCATCTGCCATGCCGGAGGCCCGGGTTCGATTCCCGGTCCCTCCCTACGTTAAAAAAAAGAAAGAAAACAAAAAGATCTAAGTTGTACACGTCTTTCACATCTCTCAGCTACTTTCTTTATCTCTACTAGTTACCAGTGTAAATAGATCTTTCCCCTAAGTATGCCCCAACTGAAACACATAACATTAAACTTAACTATTTGCCTTATATGCAGTAGCTGCTTAAATTAAATGTGATGAAATGAATGAATTGAAATATCGTCACACAGCTCCCTACAGAGGAAAATATTTCAACCAACACTAGAAGAATGTGAGAAATTTAAACGTATGATTGTTGGAAGTGAGGTGTTTCTAGCTACAAAGAGCAGCTGTGAAACGACCCGAACTTTAGATTGCATCTGGCTTGTTGTCAGAATAGAAGAGAGACCAATGTGTACTAGAATAGAGGAAATAAAGGAGAAAAAGAAGGGTAGGCTGGAGGTCGGATGGCATGCCCCACCATTTAAAGGAGAAAATGGAATTTACATTCATCACGTCTATTAACATTCCATCCATGGATAGCTGCAAAAGAGGGTAAAAGAGGATTTGGTAGTTTATCTTATTATTATGGATCTAGAGATCAGAGTCAACTAGAAATCTTTAGCATACTGAGTGTGTGTATGTACATGAGGAGAACAGAGTGGAGGGCAGCTGGTGAAGGGACAGAAAGAGAAAGAAGTTTAGAAAATATTAAATTTGCTGAAGTTGGGGGATAATTGCAAACTCATCTCTCAAAAGTCTCCTGTATGTTCTACTGCATCAGAGATCCTCTAGGTTCCAAATAGCAAAATATGAAAACTAACACTTTACATTATGTTATCTTATATAAAATCCTGATGAGAAATCAAACTAAAACTTGTGGAATTCATTTTCGAAAAATAGATCTGATACAAAATAAGTGAGGCTGTTATTGTATACTTTTATACGTAGATATATATAAATTTACATTGAATAAGACTGGATTTATTTATGTAATTATGTATTTAGTTACTATTTACTGTTCATGTGTCAGGCTTTGCATTATGATGATGAATTGTATCTGGCATGTCTTGTGTTTTTGGAAAAATCAACGGCACAAACTGAAGTGACTCATCAAGAATATATAAGAAAATCTCCAAATGCAGATTATGTTGTGAATAGAGTTAACTGCCAAAAAGAGTAAAAAGCAACAGATGGCCTAAAAGAAAAAATGGAGTTTAAAGCAATCAGGTCTGTTATTGACTAGGAAATAGAGTTTTAATCTAATCTTGTATATAAGATGCAAAAATCTGGCTGACTAAAATATTATTTTCTAAAGTTTGTGAGGCATATGAGGAAAACTTTTTACATGCAAAAAAGAAAAGGTGGACTAATGGTAATGGTACACATATAAAGTCATAGTGAGATCATGTCCTAAAATGTAAGAACTTTTAAGAAGATTTAAATAAAACAAAGAAAATAAGTAGAAAATACACTTATTTATCAGATGTTGCATATGATCTTCTTTTTCTCCATCTAGCACTATTCTTCAACAAGAGTATAGCATAAGACAATGAAATTTTCTCATTAGACAAATCTCAAGACTCTTCTTTTAAAAATGACACTCTCAAGCTCAGCGACAATAACAGTTGAGTAAAGGTGCATTAATTCGTTTTTGACACGTGATAAAAAATCCCCAAAATCGGCAACTGCAAAAATAGGCATTTATTATTGCTCATGATCCTACAACTGCACTGGGTGATTGTGATGGTTCCTCTGGCCTCAGCTGGGCTGACTCTTCAGGGTGATTCCGGCAAGAATGCGGAGGGCTGTATGGTGTGGGATAAGATGGCTTTATTCATGCATCTGAAATTTGTTCTCAGGACATGGTATGTGAAAGACTTTTGCAAGGACTTTTGAGGGGTAGACTCAGAACTGACACGATAACTAGCATTTCTGGTTCTTCCTACTGGTCATAGTAAATCACCAGGCAAGTCCAGTCTCAGGCAGAGAGGAATAGAATGAAGTAACTTGGTGGCACTGCAAATTCACACTGCAGGGAATTGAATACAAGGAAGGGAACAATTTTGGAACGATTTGCCATGCTCTGCCCCCTGACCCCAATAATTTATGCTCATCATCCATGCCAAATATAGTCAGTTGTCTCAATAGGCTCCAGAGTAACATGCAATCCTAGTATCAGACTGAAAATCCAGAATCTTATGATCTGCATCAGGTCCAGGTAATATTGCTGAGACGTTTCTTCTTATGATCAGGAGACTGAGGAATTAAAAGACAAATGATCTCTCCCCCAGCACACAGACATGATGATGAAAACACAGATGTGATAACTACAACAGATATTTCCGTTTAAAGTGGGGAAGAGTAAGAGGTATCAGGCAATCACTACGGATTCATAGAAATTCTGAAGTATAGATAAGAATAAATAAATAGATAAATAAATAAATAGTAAGACATATGTCATAAATAGGCCTAGTTTCTGCTCCCAGAATGTGTCTCTCTGGTTTGTTGATTTACAAGACTCTCGATTTCTCCTTCTAGAATCTTCTTTATTTATTGTCAATAGTAGTTTCTTTAGAAAAGTAGCCTGTGCAGAAAAAGAAATCACTTTCACAGATTTATTTCTATTCATAGAAAATTAGGGACCAAGTGCAATTTTTGTTTCATGCAATTTGAAGAGTTTCCAGTCCCTTTTAGCTCTGCTGGAGGCTGGAGCCCATCACCGATAAAATTCACACAACACATTTGCAAGCTTCCTATAGATTTGTAACTTATTACATTTCACAAATATTAAAAGCAAAATGTACATACAGCAAACTCCAGGAATATAGGAGTTTTCAATTTCAAAAAAGGGATTAAATCTAGGAAATAATTGCATTCTAATTGAAATTATTTGAAATGTTTAAGTTTAAAGATTGAGTTATAATTTACTAAATTGAGAAATGATGAATTAAATTTTTCAGAGGAACCCTTTGAACAACCAGAAAAGCTAAAGATTAAAAAATAATAAAATATGAAGTTAATAAAACTTTCTAGAAAACATTGGAAACCTTCAAGATAACAGGATTTGTGTGGCAAGAGGTCTCTTGCCTTCCCACAAGAATGGAATAGATCAATATAAATAGAACAGGGGACTCAGAAAGATAACTTTTCATAAATAAGCCTAAAAAGATCAGAGGGAATAGTTTATATTGAGTCTAGATTCTTTTGCCAAATAGTAATGTTGTCTAAATATTTTCTATTTATCCTCTACATCTCAATATAGAAGTCACTATTTTCAGATAATAATGAATTGATAACTTCTTCCCCTAAAACAATACCTCTAAAATTTAGGGTTCTAACAAGTAAATCAAAATTAAGGTGTCAATATATTTTCATCTACAATTTTTCCCATGTCATCCTATCTATTTCTCAAGATTGAATTTATGTATCATTTATTTTGAATTCATCTCGTCCGTTCCCAGTTTGTCATGCCAATAACCTGAAGTCGTTGCTATTACCATTTCTTTTTCATTTATCCCCACATTCAATATATTCTGAATATAGTCCATTTATTGTTGAAACCTATCTGAATTATATCCACCACTCTCCATTTCTTCTTTGACACCCCACAACTCCAATATAACCATAATCTCTCACACGGAATATCATAAATTTGTTCTCCCTAAATTTGCTATGAATTCTTCTCATACTACGGATGATTTTAAGTACACATTCAAATGTTATTTCTACTTGATATCCTTCAATGAATTTTCATAGCACTTAAGTTCTTATCATGGCCTACAAATTATGTAAGATTTGATTCTGCATATGTTCCCAATCTTCTTCCTTTTTAAAATGTTTTCATTTATTTTAATATTTTCAACCTTCCTCCATCCTCCTCAGTCAACACACATGACACCGAGCTCCTCAGGTAATTCAGATCAACATTCTAATTTGCATCTAGTATCTCCATTCTGATGAGTGTGTTTTCATGTATAATTATATATTTTTAAATATTTTCCTCCTGGCGGCAGGCAACAATGGCTCAGTGGTAGAGTTCTTGCCTGCCATGCTGGAGACACAGGTTCCTTCCCGCTGCCTGCCCATGTTAAAAAAAATTAATAAATAAAATAAAATATATACATATATATTATTTTCCTCCTTTATAAAGGCTTCTGGGAGGGGGGCAAAAACACTTAGCCTACAAAGAAACAAAAATCAGACTTGTAGTAGAAATAAAAATCAGATTTGTAGTAGATATTGCCAGGATTCTGAGAAAATAAAATAAAATTTTTAACCTAGAATTTAACAGAAAGACATTGTCAATTATAATCGAGAAATCGAGAGCAATATCAAAAACATTGTCAGATGTGCAAGGAATCAGATATTTTTCGTCATTCATACATTCTTCGAATTTTCTTTGGAATACACAATGAACATTAAAACCATTCAAAAAGTCAGGCGGGCCACGGTGGCTCAGCAGGCAAGAATGCTTGCCTGCCATGCCAGAGGACCTGGGTTCAATTCCCGGTGCCTGCCCATGTAAAAAAAAAAAAAAAAAAAAATTCAAAAAGTGATGTTGAAAACATCCCAAAACAATGAACTAACTGTACAGTCTAAGGATAATAAATCACATAATGACTATTATGTGGTAGACAGAAAAAAAATCTGACCAACTTTCACAAAAAGTTTTGTGCCCCCCCAAAAATAATTAGTTCTACAAGATTACTGGATTCATGACCTGAGTGAAATTGTTAAAGACTGCAAGGGACTGTCTCAGAAGACAGTCCCTTCACTAAGATATTGAAGAAAACATAAATGAGAGGAGCCCCTAAATCCTGGAAAAATTCTGTGACAGCTCTACTTTGTTGGCAATGTATGACTGTGAGGGATCCTGTTACTGAGATGCACTCCATGGGGGTGGTAAAATCATGGATTAACAGAGATCAAATGCTAACATTTAACTGCAAGGACAAGGAAGGTATATGACAATAAAGGTACCAGGAATATGACCTTTACCAGAATTCCTTTGCTGCTGTATATATTTTGTAATGGTTAATTGATTAGTGTCTCTAGGAACAAAACATATGGGTATGCTATTGTAGTATTTCTTAACCTATATGATGAATTTTAAGAAGTTTGCCCATTTGACTTTGCATAAATATGATCATAACTATAATCTATATATTTTTTTAACTTTTTCTTCATTACTTTAATTACAAAGTTAATTTCTTTTCTAAGCTAATTCCTAGTACATTATCATGAATTCTAGTTTCTTCAATGAGATGAATAGCTTGGGGAATGACAATCATTATGTATGTTAATATATTTCTCAGAGAAACAGTGATGTCAATTTATTAAAATAAATAAAAGCTATAACTAAGTTGAAGTGTCCATATAATAATAGGTAGCTTGTGCTTTTTGCAATGGGGGTAAAAGAACAAAATACATGGAATGAAAATAGAGAATGGCTGGTAGATAGAATTATGTACCCAGCAAGAATGTTCTTAGTCTCAATCAGCATTCCTGCAAGTGTAAACTCACTGTTACTAGGACAGTTTGAAGATGTTATATTTAGTTAAACTATGGCTCAACTGAATCACAGTAGCCTTAACCCTTATTGCTGGGTCTTTTGTAAGCAGAAGGTATTTGGACACAGAAGTCACAGAAAGCCAACCAGAAGAGCCAGAAGTCAGCAGAAACTGGAAGAGTAGAAACAAAGAGAAAGCGAAAAATGACTATGGGATGAAAGGCAGAGATGCAAGACAAGGAAACCCAAAAATTACGACAGGCGGACACCAGAATGGTACGGACTTGGAAGAGAAAGCACTGTCTTGCTGATATCCTGATTTTGGATTTCTAGTCATCCAAGCCGTGAGCCGATGATTTTCTTGTTGTTGTGATAACTCATTGAGTGGTATTTCTTAAAGCAGTCTGCAAACTAAGAGAGAATGCAAAATAATTTACTGAATTATAAAATAAATAAATAAATGGCATCTGTCATGCAAGTTTAGGACCATCCTCACTTTTATTTTTTTTCACTTACCTTCCTCAGTTTTATCCTATCAGCTGGCTAGACTCAGACATTGAAACTTAGCTGGCAGTGTTTGTGTCTGCTCTGAAACACCAGAGTGTGCTAGGAGGAATATTGGGTGGGTATAGTGGGCTCAGAGGCCTGTAAAAGCAAGAAAGAAGAAAAGACCAGATATGGCAGTGAAGAACTTTTTTGTGTATGCATGGCAAATGATTTTGAAGACTTTTCTTTCTGCATAGACTAAAAGATAGATCTACATTAATGTAAACACTACGGGTTTAGTGTAGCTCTAAAAGAAATGAAATCTGGAGATTTTCTGAAAAGATTAGAACAGGTTAATATAATTTCTCTTCTTCTTTATTGAGACACGTGTTTAAACCAGTTTCACTTTCAAACATTTTAATTTATGCCACCAGCACTGCTTAAGGAATGTAAAGCTTTTATTATATTTATGTTTATAATTCTAAAGAACAAAAATGGGATGCTAATCTATTCAAAACTGGGTTGTTTACAAATATTCTAGTCTGTGAGGACACACCTGTAGAGGTAGATAGATAATGAGCAAATAAACAAATCATGTAATTTAAATGAACACTACCAAAATATGCAATGTCAGGAAATGATTTCTATGGAAAAAATAAAATGAAGGTAGAACAAAATTGAGAGCTGTGAGAATTATTATTTTATTTAGTAAAAGTCTCTATGGTAAGAGGACATTTGATCAGGGACCTGGAATTGTGAAAGGCTTGTGCTTTCATGAAGTGAGTGGTCTCATTGTGGAACCAAAGTAACAATATGAGATTATTATAAAACACATTACACTTTGAGGGATTTTAATTGCTATATAGAATAACTAAATAAAAGCACCAATGTAGTCATAGTAGAAAATGGAAATAAATCAACAATCAATTTTATGGATGCAAAAATAAAATTGAAATGTATTTTGGAGCCACAAAACTTTCAAATTTGGATTGTATTAGCTTTTTTCTCTTGATATAACAAAAATGCTTGAAATTTAATAATGTAATTTAAAACAACTTAATCTTCTCTTGGGAATTCAATCAGGTCCCCCACAAAGGGCATGATCTGGTCCAATCTCTGGTTCTGTGCGTGTGAATCCATTTATAAATAAGACCTTTGAAGATGCTATTAGTTAAAATGTGCCCAAAGTGAATGAAGGTGGGCCTTGAACCAATTTGGCCGAGGTCTCTATAAGCAAAGGAAGTTGAATTCAGAAAGAGAGTCTGGAAGTCAATGGAACCCAGAAAAGAAAAGAGAAGTTACCACCATGTGCATTGCCATGTCCAAAGAAGCTTAAAGATTTCCATACAGCCACTGAAAAGTGGTAAGCCTTCTAGCCTTTGAAACCATCTGGTATTACATTTCTGTTGTTAAGCCAACCCATTGCATGGTATTTACTTTAGGAGCCTGGGAAGCTAATACACCTTCCAAGTACTTAAAAGAGAAACATACATGGGTTGGTGTGCTAGTTTGAAAGCTTGTGTACCTCAGAGAAGTCATGTCCTTTAATCTTGATTCAATATTGTAGGTTTAACCTTTGATTAGAATGTTCCATGGAGACTGACCCACTCAACTGTGGATGCAGCTTTTTGGTTAGATAGAGATGAGACTCCAACAATTCAAGGTATTGATTAGTTTACTGGAGTCCTTTAAAAGGAGACACATTTTGGAGAAAACACAGTTGCTTTAGAGGTGACAGACATACAGACATTTGGAGATGCTTAGAGTGTTGGCAGAGAGAGCAGACACCTAGAACAGATGTTTGGAGATACAGAACCCAGCAGACATTGTCATATGCTTTCCCATGCAATGCTAAGCAAGCCAGAATCCAGAGTTTTACTACAGAAGAGCCAAGGGAAGCCCACAGACCCTTACAAAGGAAACCACTGGCATCAAAAGCTGAAAGAAATGAATCTCAGAACAAGGACCAACAGATGCTAGCTACGTGCCTTCCCATTATTAGCCTTTCTTGAGTCAAGGCATCTATCTCTTGATGCCTTAATTTGGACCTTTTTATGGCCTTAGAACGATAAACTTGTAACTTAATAATTAAGTCCCTTTTTAAAGCTACTCCAGGGTGGGCCATAGTGGTTCAGTAGCAGAGTTCTCGCCTGGGT
This sequence comes from Tamandua tetradactyla, assembly GCF_023851605.1. Lineage (NCBI taxonomy): Eukaryota > Metazoa > Chordata > Mammalia > Pilosa > Myrmecophagidae > Tamandua > Tamandua tetradactyla. The sequence continues at coordinate 151,739,304 of NC_135330.1, forward strand.
TCAATTCCCGGTGCCTGTCCATGCAAAAAAAAAAAAAAAAAAAAAAAAAACCACTCCATTTCTGGTATATTGCACCCTGGCAGCATTTACCAAACTAAAACAGGTGGGCTTTCTTACTTTAAGTGAGGATCAAACATTTCTTCTACCCTTCCATTTCCCTAAGTATGTTTGCAAAACATGGCTGGCTAATGTTGGCATAGGAATTGGTTTGTTAGAGTATGGAAATCTAGATTCATGTGTTAGGAGGTGTAATAATTCCTTAATTATCCAACAAATACTGGTGCCATATGGGATAGATTAACCTAGTTACAGGAGAGGAATCATGGCTCATAGATACAGTCCATTTGTGAGGATTCTTTCTCTCAGACTTGATTTTCCCATTCACTGATAGGGTTGTTATAAACTCTAAAGAGATATTTTCATAAAAATTTTCATAAATGTGAAGGAATTAAATGGAATAAATTTCTCCAAGTTGCTGAGATTCAGTATATAATATTTTTTATTGGCTTATAGTTTTTAAAATCCCAGAATTTTTTTTTATTTAAAAGGAAGTAAAATGTTATTTTACATGTTTTATTATTTAAAGAGGAAGTAAAATGTTATTTTTCACTCTTTTAGTTTTTGAATCTCCTATCTAGAGTATGAGTAGTGAAAGAGTAGGAATTAATGGATGTGAACTATTTAAAGACTAATAGGGAAACCAAAGCTTCAAGATAAAATCTCAGTAAACTAAGAAAACCACTGCCTGTGATGGCCCATACATTGTGCCTCATCAGCAGTAGTGTCAGCTTCAGTAAGGAAAAAGAACTGAGAAACATACAGGTGAAATAAAACAGCCAACACAGTGGTAACTAGACTTTTAGGTTTCTTCCTCTCACAAATAATAAGATTCCACTACTCATCTCTCTAAGGACCTTGGATTTTAGTTCTTCAGAAAGATAACAATAGTTTCTCTAATAGAGGTATCTCTAAAAGCTTTTTCCAAGAAGAGATCTGTGAATCAATCTTGCTTTTGCAATGAGCTCATTGCAAAGCAATGCTAAAAATTAATGGTATCGACATAGCACTTATTGCATTAAGGCTGAACTACCTTTTCCCTGGGTTTGCATGTAATGTCATTTTGTCATATATCTGAGACTTGAAAATGTGTCATAATTGGCTATCTGCCAGGAATTCTGGACTCAAACATTGCGTGTGAAGAGTAGGAAAATATTTAATCAGCCAGGCATTAGTCATCTCTCTGTTTTTCTATTGTGTCTATTGGGCCCAATAATCTACTCTGGAAAACTTAAAAATGAAGGATAATTTGGACTGAACTCATTAGCGAAGCCCCATATCTAACTGTACTTCAATACAGACACAATATTTAAATGTGCTTTTAAATAACTTCTTCTCTAAGAGAAGACGAATAAAAATAGAGATCTGTAACAATGAATAGGCAAAATACTTTTGGGGTATATTGCTTCTTCGTAAATGAAGCACACAAGCCAAATTGGTTTCCACTTTAAAACGTTCTAATATTGATTACTGTACTATTCAGCTTCCCATGGAAATAATCCCTGCCTTAAGGGCTGACAGCTTGAACATTCACAACTATCCAAGCAGTACAATTCAGACATATGCAGCTTGGCAAGCTGACTGATAAAAGCTGGCAATGGGATCTTATTTAAGTTCATGTGTCTCTATGCTGGGTGCAGGTACGATAGGGATGATCTGTTCTATCGTTGTGCCATGACCAGTGAGACTTTAATAAAAGATATCTAAAAGATTTCCACAGAGCTCTCCAATGTGATACTAAACTGAGCAAATAAAGAGAGAATAACAAAATACCGGCTTCCTATTCTCAACATGGTCTATTTTCTTCTTAAAAATCAAAGGCTTATTTTAAAAAGAGCTGCGGTTCTTTGATTCTTAAAAATGCTGCTGGTATTACATAACATTTTCTTTTATATTCACATTCTTTTAGCCAATCCTTGACAGGGAATGTCACACATAAAAATGAGCACTGGCATATCAGAGATAATTTCAAACAAGAATAAATGAAGCAATAAATAACTAAGCTTTATTTACACAAATGAGAAAGCCATTTATTTAACAAATTTTAAAACTCTTAAAATCAGATTCCTCATCTAATATATCTGAATTCATTTAAAACACAGAATATACTAATAAGAGGCATTAAATTGACTAACAACCAAAATTCTTGATTTATGAACACTAGATATTTTTTAAAATACATATTTATATATGAAAGGACTTTGTTTGGAGGCCCCCAACCTAACATTCCAAGATACTGTATTAAGAGATCATTTGTATTGTAATAGTATCAAAATATAACTATGAAAGTTACTGAATAATATCCAGCATTGGTTTTAATATAAAATATTTCTGAGAATTATTTGTTCATGTGACTATTTTTCAATAAGCTGTCCATACATTTTTTCATTTATTCAACTTTTATTTAATTACTTCTGTGTTCTAGGGTAGGGAGAATAAATGAGGCATTGTGTCTGCCTTCATGAAGCTTATATTTTAATAATGGCAATGGATATCAGTTAAATAATCACGCAAACACATGTAAAATAGCAATTTTGGTCATTGCTGTCAATTACTTGATTGGTATACCTGATTAAAGATGTCAGTGAAGCCTCCTCTCTGCTACCGGTGATATTGTTGAGATCTTTTTCCAATCTATAATCAAATGACCAAATTGGTCATTTCAATTTGTTAATTCAATCAAATTCTAGCAAATTCAATTTGCTAGAGCTGCGAGCTCTGTTCCTTAGCTATATCCTTGAGTTTATGGAAATTCTGGTTGCATTTTCCCAAGATTCTGCTACTTCCTGGGGGCACCAACTGGGATATAGGCAAAGGTCCTTGCTTCTAGTCATATCCTAAATCTATGTCCTTCTCTGCCTTTCCTGGAACTTCCCAATCTTGAGGGAGATACCCCATCTTGGGTGAGCTGCTCCAAACTCTCATGATTTTGATAACACTTTCTTAGTGTTCAAGTTATAGACATTTTCTTTATCGTTAAAATTGCATGACTTTACCTTCAAAATCTCAGTCTTTATTTAACAAAAGCCACTGAATTCTACCCTGAGAGAAAGAGACACCCCAGTTTCACCCATAAAACCAAGCACTTCCTTTCAGATGGACAAAGGAGCAGCTTGAAAAACTAAAATATATTTCATTTCTAATCCTTTAACAATTTCCTTCCAGTTATTTGAAATAGTGAGGATAAGGCAGACAAGAGTTTCTATGAATTATCTTGCCATTGAATCATTCAGCACGAATTCTCCAAATTAACACTACCTACTTGGGTTAAAACATATTGGAAAAAACTTGCCTACAATAGCAATCTTTATCCTGATGGAAATTACATCAGAAATATACGTAATTTTTTGGAAGTTGACCAAAAGCAGAACCAACTTCCCCACGTTATTCGTCAAAAATTATAAGTAGCATAATTGTTAAATATTCCTGAAGTATATCTCTTGCAAACCAATGAGTTTTCTGCAACAGAGTTATAATTTTGCTTTGGTTTAATTATTTAAAATTTAATTTATTTACTTTTAATCCACTTTCCTCTTTGCTCATTTTCCTTTTGCTATTAAAACTATTAATTGCCTGTATCTTCTATTTACTTGTATCCAAATTGCCTTCTATTTTACGTTTTGTTTTGCTTTTAATTGTTTTTTGATTCTCATCTTTCCAGGAGGGTTGGTTTTAATTTCATTTTATGCTAATAGAAGGGCAGAGCAAGCTTTTTTACACACATACTATTAAGTTTAATTTCAAAAATCCAAATTATTTATTATTCATTTTAATAAATGATTTCTTTTTTACTTCATGTCTCTGTTTTTATATGAACTTAAATTCCCTCTTCTTCCTTTTCCACTTTTGCTGACTGATATTAATAAGTATAAGTTTTCACCACCTTACCCTAGGAAAAGTAAATATATAAAATTCTTCCAATGTGTTCCATGTAATATTCATACATATGTAAACGTAGCAATCAATCTGTCAAAAATTGTAGTTGAACAAGACCTGGCAAAAATCAGTGTGGAAGTATATGTACTTTAAGATGGGCATGGAATATCAAGGATTCAATTTGACATTAATATGAAGTAGATCTGCAATTTGAATAGACTAAATGTACTGGTATATGAACTATATGTTGTAGAAATACATTTTATAAATAAGATTAGGTAATGCCTTTAGAAAATAATTTGCAGGAAATCATTACTTCTTGTTCTGTTATGAGGTAAACAACATAGTGTCTGTATGTTCCATGATCGTGTGTTTCATCGAATTAAAGCTAGCTTGAAATTTACATTGGAGGAAACTACCTGTAAGAACCTAGATGAATCTGGACAATTCAAGCAGCAATATAGGCAAAGTTCAAACTTATAGTGAATCAGTAAATAGTTTTATATGCAACTTTTGGAGGCAGCCTTTATTTCCACCACAATAGCTTTTATTATGCTGACATAAAGCGTGTTAGCATATAATTTAAATTATATAAAAACATATATTTTAATTTTGCTTTCTTTTTAAATAAAATTTTAAAATTTTGCTTTTAAACAAAATATATAAAGACTGTATAACATTTTATGCATTGTAAACTTTCATTAAAATCTGGTAAATAAATGAATACTAATGGTGGTTATCTATTGGCTGGATCTAAGCATATAAAAGTGTCATTTTAAGGTATATTGAGGTAAAATAATAGCAAAGCCTGACATAATAATTGTATAAAGTGATAGCCAAATCCTCTTCATACCATATTGTTTGGTTTGGTTTCTGGTTTATAGGTGAGTGGCACTGGCAATTAGAAATGATGGGTCTCTTCTAAACCTCCACCAAAGTCCAATTAATTGTGGATTCCTGGTTACTCATAACATGAGCATCTGGAGAACAGAGTTGGGGAATGCTCCATTTTATGAATCTACATTTTCAAAGCAAATCACTAAGTCTGAAATCTCTTTCAAAGGCAGGGGAAAACAGAGAGCAAAATAATTCATTTGCTCTGAAAATACAACATATTTTACCAGTTGGTCAAATTTAAAATGTATGTATGTTGATAAATTTTGGACTGGAGAAGTAAAATATATGCTAGAGAAAGATACGGAAGGATATAGGAATCTATTTTAGATGCAAGAATTTATAATTCTAAAGAGCTCATCTTACCTTAATTGAACACCTCAGGTGCCAAGTCAAGGCTTTATTTGTTCTTGCCTTTACTGTGGAAGTTTGAAATGTAGGAGAGGAGAAATATATATTCACGAAACTATTTGAATAACAAAGTGAATACAAAAAGAAAAAAACACTTCCTTTCTAATCCCAGCATGAAGAATTCACAATGTTTTCTTGTCTTGCTTTTGTTATAGAAGCACCTATCCCAGAAGTATCAGTTTCAAGAGCTCTAAACTAGAATATGTCTCTTGTTCTGTCAGTGGAAGGAGAGACTCACAAAAGAGTAAAAGGAATCAAATGGCCTGCTTCTGTGAATCTGATCCTGCTTCAGGGGAGATAACAGGGAGAATGTTGACATCTGTGATGAAAGTCCAGCAAACAAAGGTGCCCATGAATTTGATTTATGATGGCTGAGACTCTTATGGTGCCTATCCTCATTTCAGTCACTGAATTGAGATTGGAAAGTCTTATTTTTTCTTAAAGTTTTTGGAGGGGACAAAAAAAGTTTGAGAAAGAAAATAAAAAGGTATCAACTACTGGACTGAGTTTCTTCAGTTGAGAGATAACAGGACAGTGTGCGAAATATTCAGAATCATATCAAGTGTTAGTGGCTCACTTCCTCGTTTAGGTCTCTCAGGAACCACCCTGACTGCAGAAAGGAATTTTTCTGCTCTGTCTTCTGCCATGTAGTAAGGGGTGCTTGTTTCTACAGGCTGAGGTTGTTGGTTACAAACTCTGCCCGTGTTGGGGATGAAGAGGTTCCGTATGGGAGAGGTAAGGGAGCAAACATACAGTTCTGTACTTTGCTAATAGAAAATTTGTTACCACATTCTCAAGCATATCCTACTGATGTGGGTTTACCAGTAAAGTAATTGACATTTTTTACCTCAATGTGCTTGTTTTATGTAATTTTTTTTCAATTTTGAGGACCCAGCAGAAGGCTATTTGAGAGATTCACAAAGTCCTAACTAATAGGAAAAGAAAAACGTGAATTTTAATGTAGCATAAGAACTTGTAACTGTCATTAGAATTTTTGACATGAAGAAATTACCAAATACTTTCATAATATTTACACCTGTGTTTCCATTGCCATAGTAAGTATGGGCACTAGGAATAGCAAGTTTTGAGGATTTCAGACAAAAAGATACAACATGACATTAAAAATGACTTGAGGACTTTTGATTTCTGGTGTTGCATGTATGAAAGGGGCTTAAAAGTCATCTTTCCCATGTTAACAATAAGAAAAAAGCTGAACACTCTAACAACTCTTCTTTGATCCATCAGAGAACTGAGGTCACAAAGCAAATTATTGCCCTAAAAACAGGAATGAGATACATAGAGAGAATGCCAACTCACCTGAAAATGAAGCCAAGGAACAGAAACTCTCAGCTAGAGCTATTACTGGTAGGAATGCTTGAACTGGAATTGATTAATTTCTGGAAGCTCACTGTGAACTAGCTTGTGAATTAAAGACTGGGGGGGGTGGGGCAGTTTTAAGGAGAAGCACGTGCTTTCTTGAGTTTTACATCCAAGAGGTGCTTATGAAGAGAGTTTGAGTGGGGCTGAGTAAACCATAAGTACACAAATGCAGCCCAGGGTAGAGCTAGCATTCAGAGGCTAGACATGGCAAAGAGCATTCAGTAGCCAAATAATAACTACAAAAATCAATGAGCAAAAATGCTTTTGCCCTCTTTTCACTCATTTTTTCTTATTCACCATCATCAACCCCATTGATCTTGGAAAGCTGGGAGAAAAGATGTAAAGTTTTGGGAAATATAAAAGCAATTAGACAATATTCCCTTTCACTATCAATATATTTGGCTATGTAAAAAATATAGGTCACTACTTGAAACACTCTCTGATATTGTAAAGTGAGTATCTGCAAGAATTCATGTGAAAGCTATAGCAGAGAGAGAGAGAGACAGAGAGGGAGAGAAAGGAGAGAAAGAGGAGCAATTTCCTATTTGTCAGATAACAGATCCAGTGTTTTCAATTGACAGTTACTTTTAGAAAGTGAATACGACTTATGTGCAACTTTGTGAACTATAGCGCAATAAAGACATACGCGATCCAGCTGCCTTACAGATGGTGGCATTATTATTTACAGGTTAAATAAACCTGGAGTCAAAGACAAAAATATTTACCTAGTAATTCTTAATATTTTTAAACCTCAAAAGAATCTTGTCTTTGATGAGTGTTCTATGTTTCATTTTTTTGGAAGACAAAGGAGTAAAGGAAGTAGATGAGTAAGTGTTTCTGTAAATTTTGTGAAATCATCATGTGAAAGGTAGAGGGTATTTCAAGCAAGTTAACTTCTTTCAGCAAATTATTTCAAAAGTTTTTTTTTATTTGTTGCTTACAACTTTATTATGTAGGAAATCTTTATGCATTATTATGGAATTTCAGTTTTAATTCACAACCAAGAAAATAATTGAAAGGAAAAATAAATTTTTAACTCATGCTATTGAAAAGCTCACAGATTTACCCCTGCCTCAGACTGATCTGAATCCAGAAGCTCAAATAAAGACTATAGAAATATGTTCTCTCCCACTCTTTATCTGAGGGAGCTAGACATCATCATTATTATTCATGATCAAACTTCTTCATTACAAAACAGCATTTCATCAGTATGGTAAATGTCACAAGCAAGTAATTTGGAGAATTTAATCATACACCCAAGTCTTCTGTATCCCTACATTATTTTATTCTGATATATATATGTATAATTATTTATGTATAATTATATATGTATAATTGTATATGTGTATATAATTATATATGCATCATATATAATGTTTTAACCTGATAAATTAGTATAAAGTTTAGAAGTAAAAAAAAAAGTTTATTTGTTTCTTCCTTGCTATGAACATTAGCCACAATCTGGATTCTGGTAAAGAATAAAAGATTGTGTGATTTGAATCCTTTTGTCAATGTGACAGGTTCTGGTGTCAACTTGGCCAAGTGATTATGCCCAGTTGTCTGGTCAGGCAAGCACTGGCCTGACATTGTTGCAGGGATATTTTGTGGCTCGTTGATGTGTATTAAGTCATCTGTCAGTTGATTGCATCTGTGGCTGATTACATCTGTATTCAACCAAGGTGTGCCCCCCACCATGAGATATCTCATGCGAAGTTCGTCCAGACCCTTCATCAGAGCCGCCAGCTTCAGAGTCTGCCCCACGGATTTTGGACTCTTCCATTTCCATAGTTGCATGACACACTTTCATAAATCTCATATTTACAGATCTATGTTGGTTCTGTTTCTCTACAGAACCTTGACTAACACAATTACCACTGTAAGAATTTAAAAACATTTACAAATCTCCACGGGATTCAACTTTTTTATTCTCCCATGTCATAAGAATCCATTTGTGAGAGTATTTAAGAAGGTTCTAGTGTATCTAGGGAGCGTAGAATAAAATATTTTGGGGGGATTGGAAAGCCAATATTAGTGCTCCTAATTTTTTTATATAATAACATATTACTATAGATAGCATTCATTTATTATAGGTAATTTTTATTTGATAAACACTTGTGTTGCAAACAGAAATTGCCATTGGCTCCCTGACACTGTGGTTTTGTCAGATTTTCAGGTGTCACAGGTCACATGTAATATTAAAGACATTCTCTCAGAGAAGTGGGACTTAATGAAATTGAGGGATTCTTGTTGTTCCTAATTACTCTTTCATTTCAGTTTATTCCCATATGGCAAAGTTTACATGTGCCCAGAAACACAGGTTTACAAATCATACTATTGAACTTTGTTTTTTTCTTTTTCATACCAATCAGGTGCAGAGTTCTATTCATCAGCCCAGTTCCTAAGATTTATTTTGTTCACACGTCTAGTTTCTTGCTTGTAGTTCTCTTTTATTTTGATTTTAATGCCCTTTATGCTGAGCTACATCCCTACTTCTTCACTTCTTCAGCACCCCTATGCCTACCCATTTAATATGAATGCTTAAATGTGTATATATACTTTTGAAATATGTGAGATGTTCTTTTATGTATGGTTCATGATACAAATCCTTTGAAGCATTTTGTTGTTTTTTTCATACAATGGAAGATTTTTAAGTTCTGTGTTGCCATATATTATTGCTCATTGTTCCTGACTACATAATAACTATTCCAAAGTTTTCATCAAATACACTTTTATATATCAATCCCTTCACTGACTGACACCTTAGTTTTGTTTGATACATGATATTCATTAACAGGTAAATGGATAGATACATACATACTTGTATATTCCATAGAAACATACGTTTCCTTTATGATTGTCCATAAGAATTTCTATAAAATATTATTATGGATTGAGTCATGTCCCTCATAAAGATATATTTATGTCTTAACCCTTATCATGAGGATGTGAACTCATTTGTAAAGCGGATCTTTACAGGTTATCAATTATAAGGTGAGTTCAAACTGAATTATGTTGGGCCTTAGTAAAATATGACTGAATTCCTTGTAAGAAGAGGAAATTTGGATAGTCAGTAGTAGATACAAAAGTCAGGAGGAGACTAAAGGGGGTAGATATGCCATGTATTGCAGTGGAGATTGAGTTCCAGCCACAGCCAGAACTCTACAGACTTCAGAGGAAGCATAGCCCTACTGAAACATTTTGGGACCTCTAGTTGAAATATTGATCAACCTCTAGATAAACTTCTAGCCTAGAAAATTGTGATGCAACAAACTACTATTATTTTAACCAACCAGTCTGTTTTAGTTTCCCAGTTGCTAAAACAAATACCATACAATGGATTGGCTTAAACTGCAGGCATTTATTGGTTCACAGTTTTGAGTCGAGAAGAAGTTCAAAATCAAGGCATCAGCAAGGTGATGCTTTCTCTCCAATGACTGGAATTTTGGGGCTAGCTTCCAATGATCCTTGGCCCTTGGTTTTTCTTTCACTTAGCAATGCACATGGTGATGCCTTCTCCTTTCTCCTTCAGATTTTGTTGGCTTCTAGTCTGTTGCTCTTCCTGTGGCTTTTCTCTGCCCTGTCTAGACTCCTTTGCTTATAAGAACTTCAGCCATATAGCAATAAGGCTTACCCTCATTCATTTAGGCATGACTTAGCTAATGACATTTTCAACAGTCCTATTTACAAATGGGTTCACCTCATAGGACCAGAAGTTGGGACCTAAATATGATTTTTGTAGGGGATGTAATTCAATTCCCAACACAGTCTTTTGTATTTGTTATACCAGCCCTGGGAGACTAAGCCAAATATGTACCAAGGCCAGGGATGGGATTGCTAGATGATGAGGAGAGATACATATTTAATTTCACTAAATACTTCAAAAGTGTTTCCTATAAATGTCTACCTGATTATACTTATATCAGCAGTGCATGAGACTTCCTAGCTTACCAATATTCACCAACCCTTGGCAGAGTAAATTTTTCTTTCTTTCCCATTCTTATGCATATAAATTTATTTTATAGATTTTTCTTTGGCTAGAATTTAAGAAAACTAGTGAGTTTGAGAATCGTTATATAAATATATAACTTATGCTTCAGTGAAATGTTTATATATCTCTTTGCCCATCTGGGTTTTTTATTCCTTTTATTGATTCTTAAAAATTCATGTCCACTTTGGTGGCAATTCTTTGTCAGTCTTAGAAGTTGCAGACATCTTCTCCCTGTTTGTTTTCTATGTTTTTGGTATTCTTCATTGAAGAGAAATCCCTAACGTTTGTTGAAGAAATATCCAATAACTTTTTGTCTAAATTTTTGTTTAATTGGGGATATTTTTAAGAAGTCAGATGCTTCTTAATCTATTGAAATGATGTATAATTTTTATCCTTTATTCCACAAATGTATTACATTGAATTGATTGATAATCAAATGTTGAAGCAGTTCATTCCTGAGGCAATCTTCTTTGTTGGTGATTGTTCTAGTTTGCTAGCTGCTGGAATGCAACACACCAGAGACGGATTGACTTTTAATAAAAGGGGATTTATTTTGTTGGGTCTTCAGAGGAAAGGCAGCTAACTTTCCACTGAGGTTCTTTCTTACGTGGAACGCACAGGATGGTCTCTGCTGGTCTTCTCTCCAGGCCCCTGGGTTCTGACAACTTTCCCCGGGGTGACTTCTTTCTGTATCTCCAAAGGCCTGGGCTGAGCTGCAAGTGCTGAGATGAGGAATGCCGAGCTGCTTGGCAGTGCTACGTTGCGATCTCTCATCTAAGCACCAGCCAATTAAGTCAAACATCACTCATTGCAGCAGACATGCCTCCTAGCTGACTGCAGATGTAATTGGCAACAGATGAGGTTCACACACCATTGGCTTATGTCCTCAGCAACAAGACTAGGTATGCTCACCTGGCCAAGTTGACAACTGAATCTAACACAGTGATATTAATGTTTGCATCTATGTTCAAGGGATAGAGGTAGATAGATAAGTATATGATATAGATAGATAAGTTACAATATCATAATCTGATTATGGAATCAAGTTAATCCTGGGCTCATAAAATAAGTTGAAAAGCAATTTCCTCTTCTCCTAAATAATTTTTTAAAATTTTATTAAATTCACCATTGAAGTCATTATGACCCGAAGTATTTTTTGTGAGAAAGTTTTCCATTATAAATTCAATGTTTAAAATATATTGATTTTTGAATATATGGAGATAAAGGAATTATAATAATTTGATAGATATAATGTTTTTTCTTTTGCTTTGTTTTTCTATTTTTCTGTTTTCCTATTATTCTGTTTATCTCTTTAGGGCTATCATTTTTATTTCAAGGTTTTGGAAACTCTGTAATTAGATACAGCACCATTTATGATCGTTATCTCTTCTTTATGAATATATCCTCTTAACATTATGAAATAAAACTATTTATCTCTCTCAGTGTTCTAGTTTGCTAGCTGCCGGAATACAACACACCAGAGATGGATTGGCTTCTAACAAAAGGCGATTTATTTTGTTGGTTCTTCAGAGGAAGGGCAGCCAACTTTCCACTGAGGTTCTTTCTTACGTGGAAGGCACAGGATGGCCTCTGCTGGTTTTCTCTCCAGGCCCCTGGGTTCCTACAATTTTCCCTGGGGTGACTTCTTTCTGTATTTCCAAAGGCCTAGGCTGAGCTGCAAGTGCTGAGATGAGGAATGCCGAGCTGCTTAGCCATGCTACATCGCGTTCTCTCATTTAAGCACCAGCCAATTAAGTCAATCATCATTCATTGCAGCGGACACGCCTCCTAGCCAACTGCAGATGTAATTAGCAACAGATGAGGTTCACGTACCATTGGCTTGTGTCTGCAGCAACAGAACTAGGTATGCTCACTTGGCCAAGTTGACAACTGAATCTAACTAACACACTCAGTGCTGCTTGTTTTAGAATATAATGTCTGATATAATACCTGTATACATTTTTTTCTATGCATAATGTTTACTTGGTATAACATTTCCTACACATCTCTTTTTAACCTATTTGTTACTTGATATACAAAGTATATCTCTTGCAAATAATGCATAGCATTTTCTCCAGTCTGATGTTGTCTATTTTTAATACAGTCCATTTAAATTTACATTTAAGGAAGCTATTCATATGCATGTGTTCATATCTATAATCTTGATATTTGTGGTTTATTTGTCCCTTCTGAACTTTATTATTTTATTCTTACTTTCCTGACTTATTTTTTTGAATCAAGTATTTATTTTAAAATTGCATTCTATCCCCTTTTATGACTTTTAGTGATGTTATTAGTGGCTGTTCTAGTAATTAAAATATCCATCTTTAATTATCACAGTCTAACTGAAAGTAATATAACACATCCTGCATAAACAGTTTTATTATATTCTATGATGCACACCACTTCTTCCTTTGAGTTTTAATTGTATTATTTAATTTTTACATATATTAACATCCCAATACATAATATATAATCAAATATTGTTGCTTTGTATATTCAATTGATCATTAAATAATTTAAGAAGAAGCTATAAAAATGTATTATACTTATCCATGTTTGCCACTTTTAGTGGCAACTATTCCTTTTTTGCAGGTCCTGGTTTTCAAATAAATCCATTTTTCTTCATATATCAAATTAATAAATTAAAGGACAAACACCTAACTATTGCAATAGACACACACAAAAAATCTTTTTTGCAAAAGTCAACACACATTTATAATAAAAGTGCTCAGCAAACTATGAAAAAAAGCCAGCTAATAAAGGGCATTTACAAAACTTATCTGTACAATTGAATATATTGGGCCATAAAAAAAGAATGACATACCAATACATGCTAAAATGTAGATGAAGTTTAAAAACATTATACTACATGAAAGAAGCCAAAACCATATTTTATAAGGTTTAATTTATATGAAATGTTGAGAAAAGGCAAATTTATAGAGACATTTATATACAAAGTTTAATAGTGATTACCTAGGACTGTAAAGGAGAACAGTGATTAATTGCAACCGCAAAGTTTCATGAGAAGTCTTTTGGGATTGATGAAATATTCTCTAATTGGATTGTGATGATGGTTACAGACTTCCGTAAACTTCCTATCAATCACTGACTAGTTCAGTTAAAATAGGTGAATTTTATAGTATACATACTATTCACCAACAAAGCTATTTTTAAAAAGGTATTCCAATGTAGTTGGCATAGTTTCATAAGGCTCTAGAGAGAGAATAAAAAAAGTAGTTCAGTACACACTGTTAGATCTCTTTTCTAAATCCATTCCTCTAAGGATGACAGAGAGATGTTCCCTTTCTAACCCAGATAAAGAAAATGAAAGATTAAAGTAGGTTGTACCACAGGAGGGAACACAAACTCTAACCCGGGAAAAGGAACAAACTTAATATGTCCTTTTTCTAGCAACTGGATCGGTCCTGGGAGCATCTGCTCTAAGGCCCAGCTACCCCTGCCTACAAATCACATACCATAGCTCACAGACCACCTGGCACACATGCCCATTCTGAGATCTAGCAGCACTCAATTGGTTAGAAAGTTCAACGTCAGGACGAAGGATGGAATTTGAGTGGGTAATACCTACATAGGGTTTGAGGATAACACATCAAAACACAAACAGAAACTCTTTATAAAGGATCACAGCATGGTGTGTAAAAGACCCAAGGTGGCAGGCTCAGAAACAAAACTACAGATCTGATGCAAAATATTTTAACTGCCTTGGCAATTTCTTCTGTTTCTTTTGTATTAAAACACGTTTTCCAATTCCAAAGCCAGTGAAATATTCCCCAAACTTTCAAAAATTTTGTATGATTTTATGACATTTCATTCTTTACTCTTTCTGTTATTTAAAATGATTAATGACACTAAGTAAAGAAAATCTACATTACCTCTATTGTAACACTATAAATACTACTAGAAATAATTTTAAACTTGAAATGCAATGCTATTAAGGGCAGATATATGAATGAAGGGAATTTAATAAGTGATTAAACTCTTGGTTAGTAAACAATCCAAATTATCTATAATATCTTATTTTTCTCCCATTGTGAGAATGTATTATCCTTGTGTGTATTTTCTTCTGAATAATTAAATAAATCATTAGCTGTGGTTCAAAAACTTATGCCAATTGTTATTTTGTTTGAGGATGAATTAAATATAAAGACAATATTCTGAAATACTAAAATCTTGGCATTATTTTCTCTTCCTACTGAAGAACATGGCATGTCTCCACATATGCTAAAAAATCTGGATAAAAACACATAGTGTTCTTTAATCTAATTTTACTGGAGAAAAATAAACAAATGAAAGTCTCAAAGATTTTTTTGTTTTTGTAGCTGCATACTTTTACTCCAGGAGAAAATATTTATTAGACTTTAGACTCTTTGTGCAGGTGGAAGGGAACACAGATTTAGGGCCACACCAAAGTGTATGGTACATTGTAGGGATGTGCCTTCCTTGGTCTTAACAGCAACCTGAAGAGGTCATTACACCCCTGCTACTTAAAGCGTCACCCTCAGGCCAATGGTATCAGCATCACCTGTGGGCTTGTGAGAGCCCAGGACCCAGTCCTGACCTACCGAATCCTAACCACCATTTTAACAGAATCCCAGGTGATGCTCGTGCACTTAAGAGGTTGTCAGGGGCAGGCGATGGTGGTGCGGTGGCAGCGTTCTTGCCTGCCATGGCAGAGACCCATTGGATTCCTGATGCATGTCTGCTTATGCAAAAAGAAAAAAAAAGGTTATGAGCAACAAATGTGGCTGCAATAATGGATAGTCACATAGAAACAAGTGAAATGTGACCCCCATCATATAGTATACAAAAAAAAAGTTTGTGAGGCACTGATCAAGGTTACCTATAATGTGTAGCTAAGAAATAGCGTCAAAGAACAAACAACAATTAAGTGGGAATAGTTTTGTTCAACATTAGCCATGGCATAAATATCAAAAACATGAATTTTTCCCACTATTAATGACAAAATTTGTTTGCCTCAATTTGACTGTAAGCCAAGCTACTTTACCAATAATTTGCTTGGCTGCAATGAAAGCATTTTCTAATGCAGGGGGATATGTAATATAAATCATCTTGCGTAAAAATGCATCCCAAGATCTGAATACATAAGAGCACTCAATACATATTTCTGAACAATGAGTTCAAAATCTCTGTTTTGAATAAAGAGCCCATTTTAGGTGGTTAAGATTTTCATATGTTAATTGCAAAAATATTTGTATTTTCAAATTTATTGAAACCAGGAAAATGTTTAGTAGCATGGGTCATTACTGTACCAGTGTAGATATTTGTAATAACATTCTACTTGATATTTTAAGAACATTCATAGTTTTGACAGCTAATCAAATGGTATTTAAGTTAGTGTTTAATATTTAGAATTTAAGAACTTTGCTATTTGAATTTGTAGATTTTTTTCCTTGCTGTTTTAATTTTAAATTGGTTCCTGAAACATTTCAAAATGATTATATGGATACTTTAAATATGCCTATGGTTAAGCTAACTAAGATATCCATTTTTGGTGGTTCTAAGTGTATTGTTTATTTTCTTAAAGAAAAATATTTTGAAAAAAGAGTGAATGAGTAAGTAATTGAATAAAGAGTTATGAACATGAATTCAAATTTAAACACAAGGCACACCAATTCTCTGTTAAACAACTAGATATCTATGCTATTGTAATACTATATTAAACACAATTATTTCATAATATATATGAAAGAGAATGTGTGTCTATTAGATTATTATTGTTAAGTAACGAATTATCTCACATTTAGTGGCTTTAAAAAACTCACACACTTGTTATTTCACAGCATGGGTGGATCAGGGGCTCTCGAATGTGTTTGTTGGGTCCCAGCTGAGAGTTTCATCAGGCTACCTGTAAGGTGTCATCACACCTGCCTTCTCATCTGAGGCTCAGGGTCATTTTCCAAGCTCACCAGCTGTTGGCAGAGTTCAGGTCCTTGTGGCTCTGGGAGAGAGGTAACTGCTCTCTTGGTGGGTGACATCTGGAAGTTATTTCCAGCTTCTAGGTCTGCCCAAATTCCCTATAATGTGCCCCTTTCCACATACGGCAGTTTGCTTCTTCAAGAACAGTAGGAAAATCCCTCTTCATTTATTTTGCTATGACAGAATCTTATTTAACACAAGGGGATCCTGTCCCCTTATTCATATAATGTAATCTAATCAAGGGAGCAACTGTGTGATGAGAACTGCATGTCCCGCCCACACTCAGAGAGTTGGGGCATGTGCATCAGAGGAATCCTGGGGAATATCTCTGAAATCTGCCTATTGCAGCTCTTCACCAGATATCTTTATTTTCCTCACATGCAAAGGAATACTAGAGACTTCTTTGGTTCACTCAGAACTGATTCATCTAAGAAGATGTATTTCAAATATATTTGTTTCTTCCATAAATGATAAATTTTCAACCACAAAAATAAAATTCTATTATATTGAGTAATTGAATGTTTGCAGCAAATGCTTTGGAGATATTTCTGCAACTAAAAATCCTTTGTTTTGAATGTAAATTCCAATATTTGTAAGTTTTACAATAATTATAATTCACAAGAATTAATCTTGATACAATTATAATAAATAGAAAGTAATTCTCTGTTATGATACTTCGAACTTTTTTTCTATCTTGGTTTTTACAAACTGATTTATCAGGGGGTACTAACATTAATCAACAAATCATTGTCCTTAAAAATTTCATGGACCTAGGTTGAGAAGGTATTTCTATGATAACCCTCACAGAAAACTTTTATAATGTCATTTTTGTTCATTATGTTAAAGCATACAAAGAAAATTCATATTTGCATGAAGATAATGCCAATGTTAAATTGATTGATGACAAAATAATTCCGTGTTTCCAAAGAAATTCTCGTAGTAATTTGGTGGCCCACTATAATGTATATTATAAACTGATTGGGCTCTTCACTTATGCTATCTTCAGGTCTTTTCTGGACTTCCCACAATTCAAGAAAATGGTGTAGCTTACTGCCTTGGATATCTGGTCAGTGCCTAAGAGCCCACACTATGCACTGTGATTCAATAAAGCCTCTTATCTATTCTTGCCCCATTAGGCAAACTGCAGCTGAAATCTCAGACACACAGCTTCCAGGTAGATGTAGAGTTTGAGCCCTCTGCAACACAATTTCAAAATAACATGACTTGCATCTCAATGGCATATGGAAGAAATTGGAATTTAAATGAGTTTTGTCCTATTTGAGGGATAAAACGGATTTCGATAATTTCAAATGTAATGCAACCCACACAGTCTCACATTATTTATTAACACCTACAAGGCACATTTCCTATACTGAATGTTGCATACACCCACCGGCTAATGATTCGGGTCTAAGTATCAGTGATACCCTCCATCTGTTATTCCTGGTAGAAATGTCCAGTATATCATGTGAAAAATGTTAAAGAGGGAAAGAGGTGTTTAAGATAGCATTACATAGGTAGTGCCAACATTCCCCCTCTCTCATCCATAAAAGCCCACCGAGGGAATTTTTGAATTAACATCAATGAACAGTATTTGCTCCTTTACCAATTATTCTTCCTACTTTACTGATATCCCCACTACCTTTTCAAGTTGGCAAATGGGATCAGGATGGGTAAGATTGAGATGGCATGAGCAGTATAGGTCACAGAATAAAAATAATGGTCAAAAATCTGGCTGAAAGCACAATCTTTCAATTATAACATCTCCTGGTTGTCCATAACTCACATATTTTTTTATTGTGGACTTCAGATGGCCAGTGTGGTGGTTAGATTCAGGTGTTAGTTTGGCCAGGTGAAGGTGCCTAGTTGTATTGCTGCAAGCATGAGCCAATGGCATGTGAACCTCATCTGTTGCTGATTACATCTGCAGTCAGCTAGGAGGCGTGCCTGCTGCAATGAATGATATTTGATTTAATTGGCTGGTGCTTAAATGAGAGAGTTCAACATAGCACAGCCCAAGCAGCTCAACATACCTCATCTCAGCACTTGCAACTCAGTCCAGGCCTTTGGAAATGCAGAAAGGAATCACCCCAGGGAAAGTTGTTGGAACCCAGAGGCCTGGAGAGAAGGCCAGCAGAGATCACCCTGTGTCTTTCCATGTAAGAAAAAACCTCAGTTGAAAGTTAGCTGCCTTTCCTCTGAAGAACTATATGTAAACTAAATAGATCCCCTTCTAGTAAAAGCTAGTCCATCTCTGGTGTGTTGCACTCTAGCAGCTAGCAAATGGGAACAGCCAGTTATATAGAGCATAACACATATGTTTAGTAGCCCAAAGAGTCTCAAGATAGCTTTTAAAATACACAAATTCATGTGAGCCATTGATGGTACACCTTGTATGAATGTTTGTATGTTAAGAATGTTTGTGTTTGTATGTTGTTTTGTCAATAAAAATGTTTTAAAAAAATACTCAAATTCAGAATCTCATCATCACAGATTGAGATTCGGTTTGTATGAAATAAAGGCACTGAAATGTACATTTTTGCAAACAAAACCATTGGCTTCCAGGCAAGATATTGGAATACTGAACTATGTGGCTTGGTATAGAAATTTAAAGTTCACTGGCTCTCATGATTCTCAGGTTTCAGGGAGGAAGGGGAAAGTCTGTGGAAAGCCGTATAAGGAGTTTGTGTTTCTCATTTCCTCTGGGAAGTGGGGGAGCCTAGCTGAAGTTCCTGGTGCAGCTCCCAACTAGAAACCTGCACATTCTTAAATGCTACAAATACCTCTGTTCCCATGGGAAGAACACCAGTTCCATTAGAACCAAAATAAAGAAGTCTAAATGTTTTCTTCGCATGGTTCTAGACTTCTACCTGCTTAGAATATTTTCAATGTGGTCTATAAGGAATTAAGGACTGAATGATCTATACTGGCAGGAATTTTCTGGTACTGCACTCACTGCGAGAACTTCATTCAGAACTTCTATTTTAGATAACCTTGGTGGAAAGCACTCAGAAATCTAATATCGAATTTATTTTGTAACAGGTGCTATGCTAAGTGCTTTGCCTATATCACCACTCTTAATTTTTTTTAGCAAAATACCTCTTTTATGAAAAGGCACAGGATATCACAGTGCGTCTTAAGTTAGTTCCAAGTGATCACCAACATTAACAAAATATTTGAAATCAGAAAACCATGGTGACTTAAATTCTACTACATAACATACTTGTAAATTTATACAAAATTTCAATTCTATTTAAATTCTGTAACATCTTTCCCTAACCAAGCTTTCAACTAAGTTCAAGTTCCAACAAAATCAATGATATTTATATTACAGCATCCCAATATAAGTTGTTCCTGGATCACCATCCTATATCCTTAAGCTCAATGTTCACCTAAATCCTATAATCTTCACAACAAACCTGCAATGTCAGTCTGATTACCCACACTTTATATATGCAAAAAATAAGTCTCAAGAAAGGAAGTAATTTTCCAAAGCCACAAAGAAATAAAAATTAGGAAATCCAGGCTCTGAACTGAGGTCTGTTTAACCCTAAGACCCACTCTCTTCTATCTATAATTCTTATCTTATGAGAAGGAACTTAATGTTAAAAATAATGATAATTTTTATGTCAAGTGTTCAATAGAGGGTAGAGAAATTATGTCCTATATTTTTAAACTATAAAAATGAAATGTATAGGCAGAGCCTATTTCTGTGAGTGAGACAATTTCCTGCATTGTGTTTGTCTGGTTATCTATCTATGTCTTCACTTGCCAAAAAAGTCAGTAGTTATTGTGATAGATTATTGAAATATATTTTTTCCTTTCCCTATATCTATATCCTTGAAATGTGGTTTTCTAGCTTCTCCCATTAAGAAGTAGAACTTTTCCCACCTTGAATATAGGTGGCTTCATAACTTGCCTTGACTAAAGTTACAGTGACAAATATGAAGCAAGAGCAGAGACTAGAAAATTACTTGTGAACTGAACTTGCCATCTGAGTTTTTCTGGAACTCTCATGCCTTGTGAACAAGCCAAGACTAGCCACCTGTAGGATGACACAAGAGAGAGGCTCCATCTATCCAGTCTTCTCAGCTCAGGACATCATAAATCAGCCAACCTCACCTATAAACCTCTTGTTGACAGCAGATGCCTGAGTGATGTTTCACAGAACACAACAACTGCCCTTCTGAGATCACTGCAAACTGCCAACCTGCAAAATGATGAGTGAAATCAATGGTTGTTGTTTTAAGTCTTAAGTTTTTGGGTAGTTGGTTACACAGGTCTAGATAAATGATACAGCTGAAAAATATAGATTCAAACTCCTCTGCACAATGGCTTTGGCCGGACAGAGAATGAGAAACAGCTACTAGAGAGAAAATAGACAAGGATCATTTTGATGTGTGGATGATTGACAGTGGGTGGAAGCAGAAAATTCAGATGGACCCTGCTTCATAAATTCAATTATCCACATGGAACAGGAGGTTGGGTTTTCAGAGAATGATGTGGTGAGAAAGTGAGCTAGATGAGAGTGACAAAAGTTTGAAACCTATTTTGTAGAAAAGAGAGAAATGACAAAGGATTGCTGAAAATGTTTAACATCCTACTAAATTTGGAGAATCTAAAACTGTTGGGGGATTTGCTACAGATTAACATAAACCATTCCCTGGGAGTCATGGCACTTTTGAAGTCAGGGAGCAATTTAAAAGAAGATGCATAGCATATAGCTAGCAGAATCTGGAGGCTTGATTTCAGCTCATATCCCAAGCAACTGAATTTAATCAAATTGTAGTCCAAATTTGGCTCAGGAAGAGAAGCTTTCAAAACTGTTTCATAGGGCCATGGTGGCTCAGCAGGCTGAGTTCTTGCCTGCCATGCCAGAGACACGGGTTCGATTCCCAGTTCTTGTCCGTTAAAAAATAAAACAAAGTAAAAAAATAAAAAATCTGTTTCACAATGCAAAAACTAAGCTCCTCTCAGTTCTTCCCTGAGGATAGTCATCAAATCACCCAGATGAAAATCAGGAGGAAGTTAAGAATTATTCGTTGAAATTTTTCTTTAGTTTCTGAATCATTATAGCCCAAAGACCTTAATCTAAAATTTCCAAAAAGGAAAAGTCCAGATTTTTATGGCCAAATACAAACACTCCAAATTCAGGTAATGTTTTCTAGCAGACATTATAGAGAAGTATTATTGACCTTCAACCATTCTTACATGATTCTGAAGCTAATAGTAAGAATCTCCAATATTTATATGAATATTATGATAATTTTATTTTTTTGGGGGGAATAAAAGAAAATATTTACAACATCTGGCTATTCTGCTTTAAAGATCAGCTACCGAGTCTCCCACACAGCATACTATCAATTCAAAATTTCTTGGGTTTTAATACCTCCCTTTAATTACAGTATAGGACGGGTAAATATCATTACTATTATAACTCAACATCATCTTTGTACTTCCTCCTCATTTCCTGCTCATTTCCCTTGTTTCCACCCTTCCTTCTTCAAATTTTATTTATTACTTCCATGTGACTCCATATGATTTATTGTAACAGTTCAAGTATGCCTAGGAAATGCTGCCCCATGCCCTGCCACTCTATGTCCAACTTGGTCACTCCTTATCATATTATTGTGTTTTAATTTATCTTATGAGAATCAAATTAGTTTATAGATTCATAAAGCAATCACAACAGCATCTTGCACAGGGTAAATATTTTATGGAGTTGTTATTATTACTATTTGTAACACTTATTACCACCTGATATTAACATTATAAATAATTAATTGATTTGCATTTTTATTCACTGTGATGGTTAATTCTATGTGCCAATTTGTCCAAGCTATGGTGTCCAGTTGTTTGGTGAAAAACTAGCATAGATGCTGCTGTGAAGGCATTTTTCGAATGTGATTAGCATCTGATTAGCATCTACTAACACTTGATCTTGAGCAAGATTACCTTCGATATTGCGGATGGGCTTTATTCAATCAACTGAAAATCTTAAGAGCAAAGAACTGAGATTCCCACAAAAAAATTCTGCCTCAAAACTACAACATCAACTCTTCTCTGAGTTTCCCACCTGTTGGCTTCTCCTAAGGATTTCAGACCTAGAACTGCAAAATCAATGCTTACCAGAATTTCTAGCCTGCCAGCTCGAAAGAGAGCCTGCAGTTTCTGTATCTCTGGAGAACCCACCTCACAAACTAGACTAAAAACCTAGGAGATCAGGGACCTTGTCTGTGTTTTTCACTACTCTATTCCTAAAACAATGCCTGGCATATAATAAGTGCTCAATAAATATTTCTTGAAGAACTAAATACCACTGAGATCCCCACAAGCTTTAGAGAAAACAAATAAATATAAAGATATAATAAATTCTAAAATGGAAATATTTTCAAAGAACAGTAGAAGGGATGATGGGACCTCTCATTTAAGGTCGGGAAGTATGCAAAATCATTGTCAGGAGTTGAATTCTGAGTTTAATTTTTAACAAAGAGGAAATTTTTGCATATAGATTTGCAATTCATAGACTCATTTTGGATGAAATTGTAAAAGAAGATATCTGAGAGTATTATGAACAATAACAGTATTCTTGTAATAAACATAAAGTCTCTAAATTGGCATGACTTGAAGAAAACCAGCATTATACTTTATACACTATTGTTTTCTAGTCATAGTGGAACATCTGTGTGAGTTGATAAAATAATAATGTAGTACTTATCATTTACTGAATGTTTATGTGTCTCAGATACTTTCTAAAGTGCTTGTCTGTTATGAAAGTTAATCTTTATAGCAGTGTTCCATTTTATAAGACCACTTTATAAAAGAAAAAACATTGGTTGCTGTTTCTTAAGCATGTTATTTTTTATATCAGGGACTGTTACATCAGGGCCATTTCATTTATTATTTCCTTGGCCAAGAATATTTTCCTTCTATGTACACTTATGGCTAGCTTCACATCTTAGCTAAAATACAACTTATACTAAGAAGTTTTCCACTTTACCCCATGTACACCCTACTTCCACAACCCATTGTTGCCTGTTAATACGGTAATACAATACACTGGGTCAAGCTTTCTCTGTCCTGTTTACCTAGGCGTCATTAGCACCTAGATAAGCCTCTTTTTTACAAATCACTCAATAAATATTGGATGAATGATTGAGTGAAACTGGTAAATTAAAGAGCTAGGATTCAGATTCAGGTTTGGTTTTTAAATGTTTTCTCTCAACAATTTATTATCAAAAATATTATTCACTCATCTAAAGTCCATCATCTACCAATCTATATTCATACTCATATTTTCTGCATTTCTCTATTACAATGGATGAACCCACCCATGCCCAACTAATTCCTATCTGAACGCCAGATCTTTCATCATTTTCAGGGACATTGATTCTGCAATTATCTCATCTCTTTGGCATGATTAAATTAAATTGATCTCCCTGTATTGATTACCATCCTAATGAAAACATGGCCTAGTATCTAAGTTAAAAATGTGTTCATGGTTCATCATCTTATTCCAGTTACCTTAGTCATTTGTCTGGTTTCCTTCAAAGCAAAACTTTTCTTCATGACTCATCACTATCTGGAATGCAATGTAATCAATTTCACTTAAATCCAAGACACAGGTCACTAACACTCTTCCTATTGCCAGATACATCACTTTTCTATCCATCCTCATCTGCTGGGCATTTTGTCTCCAGGCATTTGTCACATCTGACCATGATTTCTTTTTAAAAATGCTTTGTTAGTTCAGCTACCAAGGCAATGTTCTTCCTTTTTTTCTCTTATTTAAATAATCACACCGTGTCAGCATTGATCATTTGCTCTACTGCAGATCTCAGTCATGGATTTTCTCCTTCTCTTCCCCATGTGTATTTTTCTCCCTAGAATATCTCATTCATTCCTAAAACTCTGCATTCTGTCCATATGCTGATTTCTGCTACATTAACACCAGAGATATTAATATCTTTGAACTCATGTATCTGACTTCCTGTCTAACATATTGAATATCTAACAACCATGTAAAACTGAAAATATCCAAAAATAATTCTCAATCATCATCACCCCCCTCCATCCATCAAAAATAGTCCAATTTCCCCTCATCTACTACATTACAGTAAATGGCACCCAAAACCACCCAATTTCTTAGGCTAAAACTAGGAATCACTTTGGTTCCATTTATGTGCTCAGTCCCTAATATTAATCCATCAGAATTCTCCACATTTGCTTCCAAAATATAATCTGATCTTTTCCCACACCCTCTTTTCCATTGATACTGCTTCTAATTCAAATTAGGCACTTTCTAAATATATGTACTTTACCTAGGTATTTCAGTTCTGGTATCTAAATTCTCTAGGGTAGGTTCCACCCACTTGTTTTCAATGACTATTTGAATTCATCTAACAGAATTCATATTTTCTACAGATACAGAATATCTCACAGATCTTAGTGTCGGGAAAAATTCAGGCCCTGCTAGGAATGTGACTAGGAAATAGAAAGTTCAAAACTAAGGTCCTTTACTGCTTCTTCTTTCAGGGTATCAGATTTCTTCTTCTGTGCTACCAAAATACATTGATTTTCTGAGCTCAAGGTTCAAACTTGATGTACTTAAACAGAACTCTGAACACCCAAGTTTATATCACCTAAATATTTCATTCTCTCAGCTAGCTGTTTGAAGTATCGAAATCCAATCTATAAAATTTCTGGGGAAATTAATTTTATTGGTTGGTCCTAATATAGATACCCACCATTTTTAGCAATTTTGGCTGTAGCCAATGCATAGAATCATTTCAACACTTAGTAAGGATTATGGGAGAAGGCTCTCTGAAAAGGGAATATCAGTAATCTTCAAAAAGATATGGTGGAAAAAGGAAATTAAAATCATTGTGTTCCCTAAAAGCCCAATATGTTATAAAGAAAAATATACAAGTATGTAAACCAGAGAAGGAAGTCATCCAGAGGCAAGAATCATCAAAGAAAATCTGAAAGATATAGTACAGATAAAACCAGATTATAGACAGCCTCAGAGGATAGACTTTAAAGTCTCTCTTCTGGGAGACATAAATATTGCTAAAGGTTAAGAGAAGGCTACCTGCCTTGGAGGGTAAAAAGAACCTATGAAACAGAAAAAAAAAAAAAAAAAAAAAAAAAAACCCAAACAAACGGTTGTTAATATACCACTATAAAAGTTTCATTAAAAGAATATACAGTTAAAGAAATATTTCCTCTCCATCTATAATTGCCTTCTGGATGATAGATAATAAAAATGGTAGTTCATTTATCCTTGCTGGCCATTCAGCTTTAAATTTTGATCAAGGATCTATAAATAAAGAAAATAAACTTAAGGCCCAGATAGATTTTTTTTTAAACAGACAGAACAAAATTCTTTTTGAAAAATTGCACTGTTGGGGCTCTTATTACAAAAATACTAATTAACAGAGGCAAAGGTAAATTTTTAGAGGGTTTTTAAATGGAATCTAATGTGGACTTGGGGCAAATGAAAAAGAAAAGAACTAAAATTTCAAATATCAGATGATATTTAGGGAATAATCTAAAGCAAGCACTGAGTAAGCTGAGTAAGATGGTAAAAAGGATACCATTTTATTGGGATAAGTGGAATACATAGTCTATTTAAAATAAACATTGATAAAAGAGAAAAAAATCATAATGGCATTTTGCAGGAAAGTGTAAAGAAACTCTTTCCAAGATGCACAAGAAAAGAACAAATGCATTAACACTCAAAATAATTTAAAATAAAAATAATATAGAATAAAAAAATTACATATAGATATTTAGTATCTGTATGAGGTAACCAAACAAACATTATATATTAAATAACCAAAATATAATAGAAAAAGTAAGGTATAAACTAAAAAAATATCTTCATTTCCAGACCAGTTACTCTGTCAGGACTTAAAAAGTTAGAAAGGAAATATTTTACAGTGAAATATTTAATTTCAAAAAGAAAAAAATAATAAATCATGCAAAAAAAAAGATAAAGTTTACTAGAAAGGTATTAAACTCAGTCTTGTCTTAAATTACTGCCCAAATGTCAGTATAAAATATACCAAAAAGAAGAGAGATTTGAGGAAACAGAACTATCAACAAAACTGATTTATTTTAATATTAATGTGTTTAAAGAAAAGATGAACATACAAATAAAATCCATTTCACTAACATAGAAGCCAAATCAGTTGAAAATTAATTTTGAGAAAATAACTTTAATATAATTAGTTTAGTATAACCTACATTGTAATTATCACATTAAATTGATACTCCAAGCTGCAATACAGCTTATTTAGCCAAGGAACACAACAAGGATATTAAGTACCATAATTTTTTCAATTATAGCTAATGTGGTAATAAGAAAATAAATTTTGTAGTAAAAAATGTTTTAACAACTATTTCAATGAAAAATAAAAATTAATGAACTGAACAGTCTTCAAGAAGTAATGAATAGAACATCAAACAAAAGAAAAATGATCAGGAGTCATTGAGAATGATGAAATAGAAATTGTTATGCTAAAAGATAACAGCTATGTAAGTTCATCAAAATGGATTTTTTTATTCTTTAAAAATAAAACAAAATATACCCTTCTGTCATCTTAATATTTCTCACTCTACTTTTCAGTGTTTTTCTCCTATTGAGCTATTTTATCTTGCTTTTGTTCAATTGTTACTATTCAAGAGTTACTTTTATATTGATTGTATATGCCTAATAATTTAAATTTATGAAAAATGAAATATAGTCAATGTTTGTGTAAGTTTGAAGTATTTAGTAGTATTTCACCATCCAGCCAGCCATTATAGCCCTGATTTCTACATGGGAATAATAATAGTACTGCCAATACAGTCAAGCATGAAGTAGTTAATTAATGTTAACTAATAAATATCATCATTATCATTATCTTTTAGCAGTTAGCACTCTAGTTTGGCCTTAAGGAATTGCATATGAAGGTATCCTCTGTCTTGGTTATGATGACAGATTCTCTAAACAGATCAGCCTATATCAAATGCCTTTTGGAAGTCTATTTTAAAAGTCTACAGAATTGATGCAAGTCTCATCTACAGTGACCACTGTGGGAATGTACCACAGGTATTAATTCTATGGTTAACACAAAAGTGGAATCTATGAGGGTTGCCAAATTATTGAATACAGAGGGAGAAATCGAGGGAAGAAAAATAGCTAAGATTGTGAGCTGGAGGATTTGCTAATTTGTGTCGTTATGAATTTGAACAAGAAAGTCAAAGCTGGAATTATTTAATAGAAGGTATGGAAATTGTAAATTAATTTCAGAATTTTTGAAGGTGGAATTTTCTTAATAATCAATCTAGGAATAAATGCCTTCATATTTTTGAAACTCTGAGCTGGGTGTGGTTGGGTAAAAGATTGTCAGAATAGCTATAGACACAAAGACATATGGAGAGTCTCTTGGGGAGTGGGGGAATGACGACACATTTATAAATTATAACCCAAGACTGTGAACTTTAAAGTCTTCTGCTCATAAGAGGTTTTCCTCTCCCAAGAAATGAAATCTTCTGGCAATGACTTCTCAGTCCCACAGCCTGGCATATTCTTAACTATTCGGGAATTGAATCAAAGTATAAAAATTTGGCATGCTGAAATGTATTTGGAGGTGGCATCACAGCCTAAAAATCTGGCCAGTCATGGGATACTGGAAACCATTCCATAGTTAGAAAATATGGCATCCTCCATATATTTAGAAATTAAATCAGAACATAACGACTTGACACATCCAAAGTGATCTAGGAAAGTTATCATACTATAGTGATTTAGAACAATTTTAAGCAGTTGGAATGACATCACTATTCAAAGCTTGACACCGGACCAAAATCACAAGTTTCAAAATATATTCTGTGATAACTTTTATAAATGTCCTTGCCATTTTAACATGCTAAAATTCTACTTAATTTCATATTTTACATAAATCTATGAAGATCATGACTTGTAATATTTATTAATCCAACAAAGATGCTTTTCAGAATAAAAGGGACACTATTATCCTGGGTAGACAGGTAAAATTTAAGACTGTTATGAGCAAGGTTTTGCATGCTGAACTGAGATCAATATATAAGCAGAATTGGAGGACACAGTAGCAAATGACAGAAATCCAATTTAAGAATATATCAAATGGCTTAAACATAAAAGAAGAATTTATTGGTTTGTAATAGTAGTTACTCCCATTGTTCCCTCAAAGAAAAGACTAGCAAGAAAAAATAGAGTACATATCTAGAATTAATTAATACTCTGGCATGTGAACTCTTGTTTCTGTTCCTGTTTCAATAAATATACTCACACATGAAAGCACATGAGGTAGGAGAACACCTCTGCAAGCTGATCTGGATTCACATTCAAAGCCCACAAAATTGAGAGGAACAAAGAGGTATTTCCCAGATCTAATTATATCAGTGAAAGATGATTTTTTGTTTAATTAAGTCTAGGGGGACAGGGTAATTATTTTCAGCCTCTCTTGGACACATGTCCATTTCTGTAGCTAGGGTACAGTGTATACTATAGAAGGGTACGTGATGGGAGGGCAGGAAAAAAATTAGCTTCTTAAGACATAACATTACATGGTCTATGTAAATAATTTCTTCTGATTCAAGAATAATTTTCATTCTTAGCATAATACTAAGATGAAGTATAATTATCAAAAATAATCTTTTCTCACCTTTTTGCAGTATCGAAATATGATTTTTAATATAATTTGGCTTTAACAAATAAAGGCATTTAAGTTGCTTAAGGGTGTTTATTTTTATGCAATTTTTATTTTAATTTATCTCGTTAACTTCTTATTTTGAAATAATTTTGCAATCAAAGCACAATTTTCAGAGGGCAGCAGAGAAGTCCATAAATCTCTCATCCAGGTTCCCACTGAGTTGGCATGTCTCCTTAATCTCCTCCAAACTATAACAATTTCATTATCATTCTTGTTTGTTTTGTCTTTCATGAAGAGTATTGATCAGTTATTTTATAGAATATCTCTATATTTAAGTTCATATAATGATTAGAGAATTAAAAACAAGTTGCAAACTAAAAGAAAATATTTTCCAAAAAACATATCTACAAAAGGACTTGCATCCAAAATATAAGAAGGGCTATTAAAACTCAACAATAAGAATACAGTATAGGTAAATAATGGGCAAAATGTCTGAAAAGACACCACACCAAATAAGACACACAGATGATAAATAAGCATATGAAAAGTTTCTCAATGTCATTTGTCATTAGGTAAAGGAAAATTAAAAGCATGAATACCACTACATACCTATTAGTACGCCTAAATTAAAAAAAAAGTGACAATGCCAAATGCTAATGAGGATGGAGCAACAGGAACTCTCTATCATTGTTAGTGGCAATGCAACATGATGCCAACATTTTGGAAGAAAATTTGGCAGTGCTTAAACTAAACATAATTTTATCCTGCAATCAATTTATTTGGTATTTAGCCCAATGGGTTTGAAAACTAATGAACATGCAAAAACTGAGCATACATATTTACATCAACTTTATTCATAATTTCCAAAAATTAGAAGCAGCCAAAATGTTCTTCAATAGGCAAATTGATGAACAAATTATAGTATATCAATACGACAGAATATTATACAACAATAAGAAGAAATGAGCTATCAAGCCATGAAAAGACATGGATAACACATAGCATGCATGTTGCTAAATGAAAGAAGCTCGTCTGAAAAGGCTACATACTTTATGATTATAATTACATGGTATTCTAGAAAAGCATAGCTATAGATACTGCAAAAAGCTTATGGGTTCAGGGAGAGGGAGAGAGGAATCAACAACTGTGAAACTATTCTGTATGATACTGTAATGATTGATATATGGCTGTGAATTTGTCAAAACCCATAAGAACTGTGCAACACAAAGAGTGAACACTGTAAAAATGGGACTGGAGTTAATAAGAATGTCCTCATGTTGGTATTAGTTTCAATAAATGTTCCACACTAATGTAAGACGTTAATAATAAGACAAGCCATGTAGTAGGAGAAGGTAACTCTGAAATTTCTGCTAATTTTTCTATGAACTTAAAACTGATCTATAAAATGAAGTATACTAATTTAAAAAATGATGTAGTAACACTTATTGTCAGATAATATATAAATTAAGACAGCTCAATGTTACAGTTGTGTTTCTTTTTAAAACCTGTGAATATTTCAATATAACCTTGTCTCTAATTTTTCTCTGTGATAATCAGATTTCTCAGTGACATTAAATATGAGATCAGTTTCAACTTTGTATTATTATATTTCTATTATTGATTTCTATCTTGCTTTCATCATGTTCAGAAATGTAGTCTGCTGATTCTAATCTGTGAAAATTTTCTCAGACACCCTAATATTTTGTGCACATTAAATGTGGTCTTAAAAATTGCAGATGTTAATGTGGAGTAATATATGTCTATTATATTAACTTTGTTTATTATGATTTTCTTATGCATTTAAACTTTGTTATAATATCAACCAAAATCTACAAAATGTTGCCTTTAGATTTATTTTTATGATTTAAAAAGGGCTATGCATGCATGCACACACACATGCAAATTTTATTTTGGTCATTAGTTTCCATCCTTGTATTTTGATTTACTTCTTTAAGTTTCATAGATGTTTCTTTTATAAAGATATTTAATTAAATATTTTATTCAATCTCAGAATCTATGTCTTTAAACATAAGCATTAATCCATTTAAATTTATTGCATTTATTAATATATTTATAATTGCATTATATTTAAATTACAAATATATACATCTATGTTTTGTATTGTATATTTTGTACATTCATTGTCCATTATTGCTGATTTTTCTCTTCTTTCATACTTTGTGGAATGCTTACTTTAATCTGATTCCATCTTTCCCCATAGAAGTTTGAGTTAAAAAATTGTATTGCTAATCCTGGAAATTTTAGCATGCACATTTAGCCTGTTAAATATTATGGTAATTCCTTATCTTCACAAACAACGCAAGAGACATAAAACATTAAATTTGACCACTTCCTCCTGATTTACTTTAATTTTTAATTCCACAATTTATAAGTACTAGTGTTTTATGGATGACTATTTGTTACATTTATCCAGAAATAACAACTTGTCTAGATCATTGTCTTTCAGTAATATAAAAGGAACTTCCACTTTAGAACTGATTTGTACTCAGTGCAGTAACATTTTTTAGCATTTGTTTTAAGTTAGGAAAAGTTGGTGATAAATCTTCAGTTTACATCTTCTGAAAATGTCTTTATTCAGCTACATTTCATGAAAGCACATGAATAAATATTTGTCAAATTAGTTGAGTCATAGATTGAATTAAATAAAGTTTTTTAAAATAAATTCATACTGACCATTTTAAAGATCTGTCAATTTTTAATTATCCCAGCAAATGATCTTTAAAATTAATTCAATTTATTGGCTTAATATTTGGCACAGTTTTATTTTTTTACCTACTTTAATTCCTTTTTCTTTTTCTTATTTCCCTATTTTAAATCACAATGCAATATTTTAAAACCACTGTATAATCTTAAGAGGCAAAAGAATGTGAACAAACAGATGACTATATCAAAAATTGGTTAATCTATACTTATAGTTATTTCAAAACAGTTGCTTTCCAGGAATAGCTAGTCAAACCAAGAAAATACACATGTTCTGCTGACCCACTTGTAATACAACATTTTTATAATACTAAGAAAGAGTAACCGATTTGGTCAGGTTTCTTCCTTTTTTGGCCTTGGTTCTCTGTTTATTGAGTGAGTATTGATTCAGTCGAGAAACCTCCACTGGGGCAAAGCTTAACCTTTTGAAATTTGGAAACTTTTTCTCTTTCCAAAGTATTATCTAGAAATTATGTCCCTATAGGCTCCAAGTATTTATAATGTCTGGGGAGTAGTCTCAAAGTTGTGAACATTTGAATATGTTTTGTTACTACAAAATTTTTCTGAAGCAGATTAAGTTCAGTGTTGTTTTAGTAAGAAGTTGTCATGTTTAATAAAAAAATCATGAACCAAAAGCAGACATAGGAATGAAATGTAGATATAAGACTTTAGATAAGAAAAATCAAATAGGTTAAAGGTACATACAACTCTGCTGATATTAAATTTCTGAAAAGGCAAGCATGATTTTCTTTATAATAAGCTGTATCTTATACAATGTTTAAAGGCAAACAATCAAACTATCTTATTGTAACTTCCAAAATTAAATTTTGGCAAAAGTGTAATACAAGGTTCCTTAAAATCATTTCCTTATAAGAGAAAATATGTTTCTAAATAAGCACAATCACAACTCCATAATCAAATTCATATTAATGAAGATGAGAAACGCACTGTTTGGAGTGCAAAATGGCAGGGTAGAAAATTTTATAGTTTGCTTCTTCCACTAGAAAAATGAATGACCTGGAGAAAATGATTATAATTTACTTAGGTGGTAATGCTTGGGATCAAACTGGGCACCTAGAACAATTACAGGAGTGACAGAGGAAGTAAGAGTTTACCAACAGTTCAGCTTTTGTCACTGAAAGCATGGACTTCTGACAAGCCCCATTCTTGAGCCCTGCAGCAGCAGCAATGGGAGTTCAATTCACTCTGGGCAGTCCCTTAGGGACCAGTTGTCGACACCAGTCTTGGCTCTCCGGCAACAGCAGCTTCTGGTTTCCTACTATCATCTATAGTCTAAAAAGTCAGCATACCACTTTTTTTTTTTTCAGGGGAGCATGGGAAGAGTATTGGTTATTATTTGCTTTCCCTTTTTTTGTAAAGTTTGCTCTGTCAGATCCCCAAAGGACAAGCACAGAAGCTGGAATAAGTTTCAACCACAACAGCAGCAGTTCTCAACCTCCCACTGGCACATAATGAGAGACTTGGAAGGTAGTCCACCTTCTTTTCCTTTTCTTTACTTAGTTTTCTACATGTGTGTATGTATGTGTGTATGTGTGTATGTGTGTGTGGGGGGGGTGTTTTGTCTGTTAATACTTCTTTTTTCCCCTTTTCTCTCTCATTCTTTTCTTGCCCTTGTTCTTGATCTGACAGACTGAGGAAAGGGAGAATGAGATTCTAGAGTGTCTATAACATAAGATTTAGTATGTCCCATTATCAACAAAAAATTATAAAGCTCACAAAGACAAAAGTATGACCCAGTTAAAGGAAAATGAGAATACAATGGAAACTATTTTGGAGGAAGCTTAGCCTCTGAATTTATGGATTGAGGAGCTTAGTTCAATGAGCTATGTGAATAGATTTGACCAAAATGTTTTTGATTCCCCCAAGCAAATGTGCTAATGAATTTTGAAAAATAATGTTGTGTTATAAAAAACATTTTTACACATCTTTTAGGAACATAGAAGAAAGAGAGCTTCATTTCCTTCACTGCATACTGGAGGGTGTGATGAAGTAAAGAAATCACAGATGAAAAATTGATAGTCATACTTGGAGAAGGCGTTTGATTAAGTAGCTCCATAGAGAATTGCTGACATTTCCTTCAATAATGAATCAACAATATGATATGAACATGAAATTAGGAAAATAATGTTTTCTTCTGGGCATGACGTTTGAAGAGTGAAATACACAAACTGAGCCTCATTCAATTTTGATCAGTCATAACAGTAAGTATATTTGTAATCCAGGAATGAGATTTTCATCCTTTTATTAGATGACTAACTAATAAAGAAATCTGTTCCTCCTCATCACATTCTTGTACCCACACATGCACACTCTCTCTCACACACACAGCTTGTCCTTCTACTCATGATGATCATGACAAGTTTTTTCTCTTCTACTATTAGGATTTCAAACTCAAGTCTTAGCATTCTTAGTAGATCCATTCTTATAAGTATTTTTTGAGAAACAAAGAAAACCTTTTAATTGTGCAATTTTATGTTAATATACTATAGTATAAATTCACTTACATTTTATTTCATATTGCAAGACCTATATCATCTTGGAAAGCAATAATGAGCACTTTATTTTGCAACTATTTTCACCATCATCATCATCGCTGTTGTTGAGATCATTACCAAGAAGTCAATCCCAGGCATTGTGGAACATGACTTCTGGCCCTAGCATCATGGTATTGAGAAGACCTTGTTGACCAAAAGGGGGAAGAGAAATGAAACAAAATATGTTTCAATAGCTAAGAGATATAAAATAGAGCAAGAGGTCATTATGGAGGTTAATCTTACGCAAGCATCAGCCAGATATACCATAGTATGCAAAGCCCCAAACAATAGCATTCTTGGAAATCCTAAAGAATGCCTGGGCTCTACCTAAGACTCTATAAAAGTCTTTTTGAGTAAATTGATTTGTTCAGAAACTTAAGGCATTCAGATTGTTCCTGTGCCAGAAAAGCCCTGAAACCCCGAGGTAACAGTCTCTCCAAAAACATTAATGAGTTTCATTCCCCAAATCCATAAGATCAATACCCCTTTCTAGCATGAAGAAGTTAAAAATGTTCATTACTCTGATATCCCTGAAGACTGAGAGAAAGATTAAATGAGAAGGAAGAAGTGTAACTGAGAAATAAGATTTGGCAAATGATTATGACTACTGACTAAATAAATAGATTTTTTTTTTAGTTTCTAGTGTATTAGAATAGCTAGAATGCAATACTTGAAATTGGTGCACTATGATACATTAGCTGTGACCTTTGATAATGATTGTATAATAATATAGCTTTTGTCATGTGACCACATGACTACAAAGGCCTTGTGACTGACACTCCCTTTGCACAGTATATGAGTAAATGAGTTTTAAAGTAAAGATATAAAACTATAAAATATATATATATATATATGTGGGGGTTAATGGATATGGGACTTTATGGGTATTCCTTTTTTTTTAATTCTATGCTTAGAGTAATAAAAATGCTCTAAAATTGATTGTGATGTTGAATGTAAAACTATACGATGCGACGAGCCATTGATTGTATACTTAGGATGGTTTATGTAGTATGTGAATATATCTCATTAAAATTGCATTAAGAAAAGTCTGGGGTAGCTGTACACAAAATCATGTATCAGAATTATCACTGTCCATTGTTTATTTTATTGGTTTATTATCTGTTCTCTTCCCCATTTTGATCTAAGAGTTGACTTCTAACATTTGTTGTCAGTTAAACATTCTTGCTTCAATCATTTACAAATTTGTGTCTTTTGGCTTATTGCTATCCAGACATCTGATGGGAAAACAGTTAAGACATTCATTTAATATCATTTATCAACATGGCAGATGATACATTGGAGGCACTCAACAAGTAAATGATATTAAAACATTTATAATGCTATCTCACTGGATTCTCATAAAGCCCAATGAAAAGTCCTAATATCTAATTTTATATCTATGTTTACAAGAAAAAAAACTGAGGCTTAAAGAAGTTGAGTAATTTTTCCATAATCACTTAGCTTGCAGATGGTGAAGTCATGATTTCAACTTTACATTGTTCTAACTGAAGAGTCCAGAACTCTTATTATCATGGTTAAGTTCGCATTTCACTTTGGTTAGATTATAATGTCCTATTGTTTGTTAAGCAAACACAGTCTTGGTGGTGAATTTTGAGGATATTTCAAGGATTTAAATCATTAGTCAGTTGATCACATATAGGGCTGATTACATCTACGATCAACAAAAGAGAGTGCCTTCAGCAATGAAAGAGGTCCTATGTAATCAGCTGAAGCCTTAACATTCAAACTAATGATTTCAGCAGTCAGAGGGAAGAATTTCCGCTGAGACCAGTTCAGCACAAGGGGTCAAGGGAGGTACCACGAATCTGAAAAATAAAGACACTCACCCAGAGGAGGCTTTTAAAGATGAGAGCAGGAGACTCATGTCTCAAAGGACAAGAGACCTGAATGCTTGCTCAGCACCATATTCATTGTCTCAGTACAGCAGCAGGTGTAGAGAAATAGCTTTTTGTTTGTGTTATAAGAAATTGTTTTGCAATATGAGGAAGCAGACCAAAGGAAAGAGAAAAGAAGAAAGTAAATGACTTAGAGAAGAGAGCCAATGAGAATCTAACAGTGTCACAGTTAGACTGGTTCTTTATTAACAAGACTACGGATTTCTGTCCATGCAACCTATAGTGGTTTGGAGTTGTGTAGGCTCCCAAGAAAAACATGTTCTTAAACTTAATCCATTGCTGTGGGTATAAACCCATTGTAAATAAGAACCTTTTGATGAGGTTCCTTCAGTTAATGTATGGCCCCCCTCAATCAGAATGGACCTTAATCCTATTATTAGAGTCCTTTATATGAGGAATGAAATTCAGACACAGAGATAAAGTCATTGAAAACAAGAAGCTGAAGGTCAATGGAACCTGGGCAATAAGGGAGAGGTTAGAAGAAGCTGCCATGGGTGACAAAGAAAGCAAGTACCAATGATCACTGGCAGCCAGCTCCAGAATGCTAGTCTTCAGAAAGAAAGCATCACCTTGATTTGGGCTTTGGTCTAGAAACCATGAGCTTTTAAAAATTCCCATAGTTTTAAGCAACCCATTACATATTATTTTGTTTAAGTTAGCCTCAAGGTAACACAACCCTTGAGGTGTATCTCCTTGAATGAGCCTAAAAGATCTGCCATTTTGGATTTAAGAGACCGATTATATTGAATACATGCGCTTCAAATATCTTCATATAGGCAGATGTGCAATATACTTCCTTGGAATGCCTTTTTAAAAAATAGTCTCTAGTCTTCAGTCAAGAATGTATATTCTAGACTTGTTTTTCTACTTACCTATGAAAATTCACTAGACATTTGATCTTTCTCAAGACCTTCCTTAAGTTTTCTTCCAATTTTTTTTCATTTTAAGTTACTTTTATGCTTGTTTTCCACTACAATCATTACATTAGTGTTTAGAATATGCAATAAATATAAAAATCACAATGAGAAGTGTATTATGTTCATTAGTTCCTACCCTAAATTAGACTAAGCAGAGTTTTAAAACATAATTTTATCTGTGGATTTTAATACCAATGGTAGGTACATTTCATTTATCCAATTAAATATATTTTCAGACCATTTATACTGAGATAGACAGGTAATTCAGTTAAAGAGGAAATTTGATTTTCACAAAATCTTTCAATTATGCAGTAAATTTTCTTTTATTTACTGTACAAGATTCACAAAAATGTTTTATACACATAATTGAATGTTGTTGTTATCAGAGAAGTCCAATATTCAAAATTTAGTTAAGCTTTATTTCATTACTTATAAGACCATAACGTCATGGATACCTATAAAATGCTGTGTTTTTTTAATCTGCTTTTATGAATACAAAATTTTAATGAACCATACCCTTCAATGGAACAAGTTCAATAGCTTAAGTAGTTGTACTTTTCTTCATTTAATATGTGATCCAGAGGATGAATGTTTCCATTTTCTGCACGATCGATAAAATTAAGTGTTTGTCTTTGACATGATGGTTTAAGAGTTATGTCTACCAAAACAGCCTATATGGTTCTCAATACTCTATCATTAAGGCAGTTGAAATAGGTGAGTAAGATAAGAAATTAGCTTTATGAAAAATGAAATTGAAATTAAATGTACACAAATTAATTGAATTATCTCTTGCACTCTTGAAAACCTTTACACATAGTTAACTTCTTCGGATATATATATTTTTCTCTAATAAAAAGGAACAGGACTCCTTGGAAAAATGACTCATTCTAGGACTAGAATAGGAAATATATAAGATAGGCCAGGAGCCTCTCATGGTGCCAGAAATTAAGAAAGTGGTCAAAACGAATCACATCAAAAAAGAACACAATTAATGTCGTATGTCAAATGGTCTCATGAGCCAACTGACAGATTTCCCAGTGCCACATCTGGGATAACTTAGGCAAAAAAAAAAAAAAGAAATAAACTAATATTGGATTATAACCTAAAGTATGAAACAAATGTCCATGAGTCCAAACTCATATTTATAGCTCAATTAATAATTAAGAGGAAGAATGGCTAAACTGCTTGAACAGTAGAAATATAATAGATATTCTACCCTGAAGAATATGGAACCTAACTCCTTAAGTGTGGTCTGTACACGACACTTCCTTACAAAGAGTACAGTAGGGAAAGGGGGAAGAAAAGAGTAACTTTCCAGCAGAGAAATTTGACAAACATTGCCTCAGTTAAGTGCTCAGGATTCACATGAACAATGATGTCATGCTAAAAATGTGTACCTCCAAAAATGCACAACCCCAAACTAATTATGAGCAAAACATCAGGTTAATTGCAATCAAAATGCGTTATAAGAAAAGTTCAACCAGTACTCTGCAGAACAATCCAGGTAATCAGAAACAAGAAAAATCTGAAAAAAAAATGTTACAGCCAACGGAGCAAGGAAACATGGTGATTAAATGCAATGTGATGGCTTACATGGATTCTTGAACAAAAAGGGTACTAGGTAAAAACTAAGGAAATTTGAAGAAAGTATAGATTTAGGTTAATAGTACTATATCAATATTGTCCGCTTATTGTGACAATACCATACTTATGTAATAATAGGGAACACTGACTATGAGATATGGGAATTCTTTGTATTAGATTTGATATTTTTGTGTGAAAATCTAAAACTGTCCTAAAATTTAAAAAATTACTTAAAAATATATAGTTTTAATTAATGCAAAATTTATTTTTCCTTGAAGGAATTACACAAACTTTTCTTTTCATTAATAAAATGCATATAATGAAACAGTACAGTTAGTTCATGCCCTCACCAAAATTTACTAATATCTCTGATTATGTTTAGGCTATTCAGATTAAATATGGGTTCACAAAGTTCTGGATGCTGGATGTTGGGGATTAAATCATGGTCTCCACAAATGGCATGATCAAGTCCCAACTGTGGGTGTGAACCCATTTGTCAGCAAGACCTTTGAAGATGTCCCCAAACTGAATGAGGGTAGGCTTTATCCAAAAGAGCTTAAGTACTTATAAGCAAAGAAAATTGGATCCAGGAAGCAAAGCCACAGGGAGCACCCAGAAACTGCAAGCTAATGGAACCCAGAAGAGAATAGAGAAGATACCACCATGTGTGTTGCCATGTGATAGAAATGTCAAGTTTGAAGGATCAAACCCATTGAGGTTGCATGGGTTCTTCAGTGGTAGAATGCTCACCTTCCATGTGGGAGACCCAGGTTCAATTCCCAGTTCATGCATACCCCAAAAAGAAAAACTAGAAAAACCAACCCATTGAATGGTATTTGTTTTAGCAGATGGGAAGCTAAAACAGGGGATACATTCATCACTATTGGGATATTACTGCTTCTAGGTCATTTCACTTGACAAAACAAGGGTACATATGTGTTCATATTAGCCTGTTTATGTATGTGTACTCATAAATATTTCCATATATAATCATATGTATCAAAATATTAAGTTAAATGTGAATTGACACTGATGTCTACAACTCCAACCCATTATAACATGGATCATTATAGTCTCTCTTTTCTTATCTATAATCTCCCACACTGACAGTGAGAAACTTGGCTCCCACCACCCACCATTCATTTATTTAATTGTTCAATTCCTGTCCATCATTATAGTAGTGTCAGAATTGCTGTCCTTTACCCTTGTCAGAAATATCTTCATCAAATTAAATAGACCTTATGTCCAGTTCATTTTGTTCTCATTCTTAGAAACTCCACTCATTTTCAAAGTTTCCTAGATCAGCACACTTCCATGAGGTTGCTTCATGTATTTGTAACACAGTTAGATTATTTTGTCACATTCTGCATTCTATCCTAGGATTTCTCTAATCATCTAAATGATTTTTTTAATTTGCATACATTAAAGTTCACACATTTTGCTGTCAAGTTATTTTGACAAATGTGTACGGTTGTGTATCCACCATTACACAACCCAAGCAGAATAATTTCAATGCACAAAAAAAGCCTGTGTTTCACTTATTATCTTCCCCAAACCTCTTAAACCCCTGGCATAATTGATCTGTTTATTGCCTTAATAGTTCATTTTTCAGAATGTCATACACATGGAATCATACAGTACGTAGTCTTTTCAGAGTAGCTTCTTTCACTTAGCAACATGCATTTAAGATTACCATGTCTTCTCATCACTGTTTCATTCATCCATTGAATGTTTGTACCACAATCTGTTTAATCACTCACCTATTGAAGGGCCTTTTGGTTGATTCCACTGTTTGGCAATATGACAAAGCTGATGTAAACATTCAAATGAAGGTTTTCGAGTAGTCAAAAATTCTCAATTCATTTGGGATAAATACCTAGGAGAGTGATTGCTGAAACATAGGATAAATCTATGCTTATTTGGTAGGAAATCTCCAAAATAGTGCATCACCACCAGCAATGAATTAGAATGACTGTTGTTCCATATCCTTGCCAGCAATTTGCATCATCAGGCTTTGGGATTTGGTCATTCTATTAAGCGTATATTGATATCTCATTATTCTTTTAATTTACATTTGCTTATGACAAAAGATTTTAAGTGTATTGTTATATGCTCACTGGCCATCAGAAAATCTTCTTTGGAGAGGTATATGTTCAGATCTTTTGCATATGTATTTTCATTGGATTATTTATATTCTTATTTTTGAGTTCTAAGAATTCTTTGAATAGTTTGGAAACAATATGATACTTTTAAACTGTGATAATTAATTGTGTGTGTCAGCCTTGCTAGATTATGGTGTCCAGGTTTGGTCAAGCCAAAATGGCCCTGATTGTTACTATTAGGGTATGTTGTAGATTGAGGATTTGATCATATCTAGGGCTGATTGCATCTGCAAGGAAGATTTTCCACAGCCATGAGAAAAGTCTTATCATCCAATATATTGTAAGTCTTAAAGCAAGAACTAAAGACTTCAGAAGTCAGAAAGAAGAATTTCTGCCTATACTTCAGCTATCTACCTTCTCTTAAGAAATTCAAACTCACCTTCACTGTAGTTTCCAACTAGCAACCTGCCCTATGGAATATGAATTTGCCAATCCTCATGGTCATGTGAACCAATTCCTACAATAATATTTGATCATATATAACCTGTAGGTTCATTTTTTTCTTAGAGAACTCATGTCTATCACATAATACTTTTTCTGAGTCAGTGGCTTTTATTTTCCTTCTCTTAATGTCTTTTGCAAAGCAGAGATTTTAAATTTTAATAAAGTCTAATTTATCATTTTTTTCTTCTACAACTTTTGTTTTTAATGTTGAATTAAAAACATTCTCACCCAACCCAAAGTCAAATATATTTCTCCTATAATTGTTTCTGGAAATTTTATAGTTTTGCATTTTACATTTGTGTGTTTGCATATATAATCTATTTTGAGTTAAGATGTAAAGCCTATCTAGCTTCTTTCTTTCTCTTCTCTTTTGTTTATGGGCATTCGAGTTTTCTGGAATAATTGTTCGTTTTCTTCAATATTGCATTGTCACTTCTAAGTTCTTTACCTTTACCTTTCAATACCAAGTTTCTATATAAATTTCATTTTTTTTGATATGTACAAATTATCTTCATGGGATTTAGAATGGAATAGCATTGAATCTACAGACTATGTTAAGAAGAATGACATTTTAACAATATTAAATTTTCAGTCTATGACGTAGATTCCTTGGTGATTTATACTTTTCTACATACAGATTCTTTACCATGATTGTATTGACTTATGCGTAAGCATTTCAATTTTTCTGAAGTAATTGTAAATGCTATTGTTTAATTTTTACTTCAAATTCCAATTGCCCATTTGTTGGTATGTAGGAAAGAAATTTACTTTTGTGTATTGACCTTGCATCCTGTGAACTTGCTGTACTCTCCTATAAGTCCAGGAATTTTCTATATTCTTTGAGATTTTATGAATAGACATCATGACATTTATGAATAAATGCAGCTTTACTTCTTCTTTTCCAGTTTGTATACTTTTTATTACTTTTGCATGTATTATTGCTTTAGTTAAGTCATTCAGTAAACGTTGAGTTTACTGAATGAGTGAGATAGAACATCCTTACCTTGTTTCTGATTTGATGGAAGAAAGCTTCTAGTCTCTCACCATTAAGTATGTTATTAGCTGTAGACTATCTTGTAGATATTCTTTATGAATTTAAGTTCTCTCTCTTCCTAGTTTGCTGATAGTTTTGTTATGGATGGTTATTGAATTTTTTCAACTGAATTTTCTGTGCCAATTAATATTAATATAAATTAATATCATATTAATTGATATAAAGTATGTTATATCAATTGATTTTCAAATGTTGTACCAGCCTTATATATCTGGAATATATCCTATTTGTCCATAGTTTTTATATGTCATTGGATTAAGTCTGCTAATATTTGTTAAGGATTTCTACATCTTCATTAGTGAGGAAAATTTATCTGTAGCGTTCCTTTCCTGTAATCGGCTATTTTGTTTGTTTGTTTGTTTGCTTATTTTGTATTAAGGAACTGCTGTTCCCATGAATGAATTAGGAAAAACGTCTTCTGCTTAGGATTTCTGAAAAAGTTTACAAATAATTCACATTATTTATTTCTGAAATGTTTGGTAGAAATCACCAATGATACCATCTCATCTGGTGGTTTATTTTTGCAAGATTATTAGCAATCTATTCAATTTCTTTAAGAGACATAAGACTGTCCAGGTTATCTATTCCTTCTCATATAAGTTTTGGGAATGTCTTTTAAGAAGTTGGTCCATTTCAACTGAGTTATCAATTTTTGGGCCTGGATTTGATAATAATATCCCTCTATCTTATTAAGGTCTATGGTATAATAGTGATGATTCTTCTTTCATTTCTGATATTTTTAATTGTCCTTCCCTTTTTAAAAAAAAAATTTGTTTAGTCTGACTAAA
Source organism: Tamandua tetradactyla (assembly GCF_023851605.1). NCBI lineage: Eukaryota > Metazoa > Chordata > Mammalia > Pilosa > Myrmecophagidae > Tamandua > Tamandua tetradactyla. The sequence continues at coordinate 151,782,692 of NC_135330.1, forward strand.
GGTTTAGCAAGTTTATTGATCTTTTCAGTGAACCAGCTTTTGTTTTTATTGTTTTATTCTCTCGGTTTCCAGTTTCAAATTCACTAATTTCTAATATTTATTAGTTTATTTTCTTCTCCTGGTTTTAGGCTTAGATGTTCCTCCACTCTTGTTTCCCAGGAGAGAGAAATAAACACTATAGTTCTGACTCTAAAATTAACTTAGGTAATCATTGCTTTGTGATGCTGAGATATCATAGACTTGGCATTAGATTTTTTTAAAATAAGTTTCTGAAATTAAAATTTGCTACACCAAGAATTAAATTAAAAATATATTTATATGTAGATATATGAAGGTTATTCATATAAAACTGAAGCTCTTACCTGAATAAATTGGTAAACTGCTATTATTTGAAAGTTGTAAATTTTGTATATATAACCGCACTAACGTATATTAAACATTTAATTTTAATTTAGCATGAATAAAATTTCATCATATTTGCTCCAGTAATCCAGTTACATGAAATGGAAATTTATTTTTAAAAGGTTATGTTAAACATGACATACTGATAACCCTTAAAGTGTAAAAATATGTAAGTGATCTGAATAGGTAGATATCTCAAAAAATGTTTCTATTATGATTACCATATTCAGGTTTAAGATAATAGGGAAGAATGATCCAAGAAAAAGATTACCCAGAGGCATGATTCATCATTTTAAGATCATTTAGTTTGATTATTGAAAACACGTTTTGTTTTAAAAGACCACAACCTGAAGTCTTCTGGGAAAGAAAAAACAAAGACTTAAATCTTTTGATAATTTAAGATAGTTAGTTAAAAGGAACTGAGATTGTGCACTTTAATAGAAGCTGGAAATATTTTAAAGTCCAGTGATCACCAGAGCCTAGAGATTTAACAATGACTACTTTGTTCAGCAAGGTTCTGTCTAGGAACTCTTGTCTTTCCTTTGCTGTGGATGTCTCATAACAAATAGTGTGTAAAAATTGTCCAGCTTTCTTGTTTATTGATTCCAAAGCTATTATGCAAGCCATTTTCTCAGTAATTGAAATTCCCATGATCAATGCTAAATCTATTTTATGGCTGTCATTCTTTTTTATTTTCCTCTGTACTCTTTCTTTACCTTATTTTTCCTAATACTCTCTGAGAGAATAGAATAACCCTTGTCATTGATTCAGTCCTACATAATGTAAACGATATTGCCCTCATGGGCATAGAGGATTGTAAAGCCTATTTTACATTTGGTAGTATACAGGTTATTCTTCTGTTTGGCTAGAGTTTTACAGAAAATCTCCTTAAATTTATATAGGTGGTCTACAGTACAATCTTTCCATACATATGAAAAAAAATATCTTTAATTTAGACGTTTTTGGATGTTAATGGCTTTAATTTTTCAATATTTCTAATATTCAGTGATTATATGGACTCAATAGTCATTAGAATGTTGAAAATAATTCATGATTTCTTTTGTGAAATAAGGCAAATGGAATGTTCTATAATAAAGTGAGAGAAATTATCGTGTGGTGAAAGTAATATTCTAGTATTAGATTTTTTTTAAGTCACAATTCCTACATTATATTTTACTAAGAATTAATAATACTATGTGGTTCTTAAAATCTAATAAAAGAGGACAAAAATATTGACATTTTAACTTACATTTAAATGCTGAGGATTCAGCATTAGTAGCCTTGCTTGGATGCCTTATAATTTGTCTTTATATTGCTAACTTAAGATGGCATTTAGATTTTTTTGTTTAACTACAGGTTTTCATACTATTCTTTTTATCAAAAAAGGTTTAAAATTAGAAATCATAAGTTAAGAGCAAAGAGTTTTCTTTATTAACTGGATGTTAGGATTGCAATGTATTTTCTAGGAAAGCTAAACCAAATCAACCAACATGTAATGAAAGCTTTTAGAAAAACCAAATTGTATTCATTTTAGGTATAACTGAGATGCCCGTTTCTTAAAGTTAGAGAAAGTACAGTTTTAACCAATTTTTTTTTCTTGGAGATATAAACCATATCAGTTTCTCTACTTTATGTTCCATTTTCCATTCTTTTAACTATTATTACTTTTCTCTGAATTATTTTCAATTTTTCTAGTTTTCTCTTACAACAAGATAAAATGACCTGTTTTATAATATTAAGTAAAATACTTAGCATCTGTTTCAGTTTGCTGAAACTGCAAATGCAATATACCAGAAATGGGTGTCTTTCACAACAGGGATTTACAAATTTACTATTCTAAGGCAATGGAAATGTCCAAATTAAGGCATCAACAGGACGATTCCTTCTTTGAAAAAACGCTGCTGGTCTGGACATCTCTGTCACATGGGAAGACACGTGGCCCAAGTCTGCCGGTCCCTCTCTCCTGGGTTTCCTTGATTTTAGGTGCTAGCTTCAGTGGCTCCCTCTCTCAGCCCCTTGGGGGCTTTTTCTTTCTAAGCTCTCTTGGCTTCCTGTCCTGTATCCTCTCAAAAAGGACTTCAGTTAAAAGATTAAGACCTATCGGGCAAGTCATGGTAGCTTAGTGGCAGAGTTCTTGCTGGCTGTGCCAGAGACCTAGCTTTAATTCCTGGTGCCTGTCCATACAAAAAAAAAAAAAAAAAAAGTAAAAGATTAAGACCTATCTTGAATGGAGTGGGTCAAACCTCAAATTTTGAAATTTTTAAAAAAATTGATTTTTTTTCTATCTTTCAAATTGATAAAGGGCCCCACCCACAGAAATGGATTAAAAGAATATGGCCTTTTCTGGGGTACATAACAGCTTCAAATAAGCACAGCATCTTTGATGCTTTTAATGTAAAGCAACAGTGAAACATGTACAATGCAAAATGATAAGCAACGGAACATTTTATTAGGAACAGTCCCCAAACCTTCTTACTGAGGAAATGGCCAGTCAATGTGTGTGTCTAGATGATCTAGAAACTAACTGGGACACCAGAGACTGAGAAACCTTTTTTATTTGAGAGATCAAGGACCAAACTGTTGCTGAACCTTGACAAAAAGAGACAAGAATTGCAAAACATTTATATGTTTGATTAATTTTCTCTGAATAGTGAATAAAATACTATATTAACAGAATTCATGAATTATGAATACATAATTCATTTCTCTATTCTACCAAATATCAGAGCTTGATATATATCACATATACCCATTTTTTTGTGGGGTGGGGGGGAAGTGAAGGGATGGGGAGGTTGGGGCAGTAATTCCACAGGAGTGGAAACCTGGGGAATATTAGACAGGAAAAGAGTCAAAAAAGAATGTGTTATAAAGGTGCTTCTTTAATGTGATCAACTGTGCTCAATCCTGCTGGGATCCCTGAGAAGCCATGTAGGATGAAATTCAGTCTTGTCTATCTGTAGACCAGAGCAGGGGAGCATTTTTGAGAGGAACATTTATCCATCAACTACCTTTCACATTAGTCAAGTTGCCTCATGGAATATTAAACCTCTCACAACTCTGGGTTTGCACATGCTCAAGTCTCCAGTGTTTCTTCCAAGTGTCCAACCCTGATGTTTCCTAGAAACTCTGGGACAGATAACGGGTCCATCTGGGATGAGGTGTTCTCATATTCTAATGCCGGGAGCTGATTGCCATTGTAATGGCTGAGGTAAAAGAATGTGAAAAGCAGAGGATGTGAAAGAAACCTCCCTGGTCTCATGGCTCCAGGTGAATCTGCAAGTTCAAGGTGTTCAGGGCATCCACCCAGACATCCCTGCCCTTGTCCCAGGTTCCCACTATTTTTCACTTATGGTCCTGATTTGGAGACATCAACACTCTTCATCCAATGCCTTTGTAACTATGCTATGTAACTATGCTCACAAGTAAAATGCTGGACCTGTGTGGTAGTTTGAAGGGGTTTGTATCCCATAAAAACACATTCTTACATTTAATTCATTCCTGTGGGTGTGAACACACTGTAAGCAGGTCCTTTGGATGAGGCTACTTCAGTTAAGGTGTGACCCACCTCAATCAGGATGGGTCTTAACCCTATTACTGGAGTCCATTAGAAGAGAATGAAATTCAGACAGACAGAAAAAAAACCACTGGAAGTAAGAAGCTGAAACAGAACCCAGAAGAGAAGGAAGAGACCAAGAGAAGACCCCTTAAAACTTGCCATGTGATAGAGAAACCAGGAATCACTAGCAGCCAGCCCCAGAGCCTTACCAAGTCTTTGGGGAGAAAGCATCACCTTGAAAATGACTTGATTTAGACATTTTCCAGGTCACAAAATCATGAGCAAATAAATGTCACTGTTTACATTGAACCGTTTAATGAAATTTGCTTGAGCAGCCTAGGAAACTAGAAAAGCCTGATTTTCAGAACTATCTACCCCACAGCTGCAGGAGAAAAGTGTCTTTTTACACACAGTCATAGACTTAAAAAAAATTTTTTTTGCAATATTCTTTTAATTAACAGCTAGCTAAATTGAAGTTGACATTTTATTTTATGGGCTCAAGAGTCTTCAACAAAAAACAGTAACCTCCACAACCCTTGTAACCACCAGTTGCCCCACGTAGGAGGTATTCAAGTGTTACTGCTGCCATGTAAATTGATGCTACACTTTCGATCCACTTATGGTGCCAGCTATTTTTACCAGGTACTCCCAGACATCAGAGTTCAATAAAAAATGTGAATGTTAGTATTATTCTAGGAAGCGATCTCAGGGGAAAATATGTGGGGATTGAAAGAAAAAATAAAAAAACAGATGATACTTGAAATTTAATACAAGGGACTATGATTACACTGGTCAGCCCTGTGGACAATTGTGGCTTATCTCCACATTGAAGTGATAGCCAAGCTCTGAGGCTGAAATTGAGAAACACTGGGTACAATGTAGGGGAAAAATAGTCCGGTTACACCAGAAAATAACTGATGATTGCAGTGGCAGGAATGAATACTTAGCTCAGATGATGTGGAGCCAGACACAAGAGGTGTTTAATATATCTCCCCACATTGTCCCCCATTAGCTTCCTTCAAGTAAGTTCAAGTTAAGATAATTATTATTAAATTTTAGTCTCATGTTTGGTAATTTTAGAGTATTTATTCGAGAGGACAGGTTGCCCAATTCAAAGTTTTTAGCAAATGCCAACTTCCAAATTCTGGAAAGTTTTAAAGTTGTTTTATCATGGCTAGCCTAGGGTTAGTTTACGACAATTGAAAGGCATGTGATAAGTCACCTACTAGTTTAAGTATGCAGCACTAAATGTTGTCAATAGAATATAAATGAATTGCAATTCTTTCAATCTGATATACCAAAAATAATCCCCACAAAGATAAATAAAATTCTATGTAAAAGATTTAAGTAACTTCAGGCTCTAGTTAGAACAAATGTTTCCTAGAGGAAAGAAAAAGGACTATAAGCTTTTAAGCAGATAATGTATGACAAGAGCTTAACTAAAAGTATTTTCTTTATTACTCAGAAAGTACCTTTTTGTTTGGAATCATTATCCCTCTTTATGTATATAGCAAAGAGATGTGGAAATCCCAAAAAATAACTGGGTTTAGGGGAGATTTACCTTTCCGATAATACTGATTGGCTCATCAAAGCCACTTGAGGTGAGCAACTCAAAGACATCATCAAACATACAGATACATTTCCTGGTTGTATCTTATGACTCCATATTTCTTCAAAATATAAGAAGATTATTTTAGTTCTAGTTATTTTCTTTTTCTGTGAGAATATTCAGCAGAAAAATAGACCCATGGCTTTTTTGTTTCTCTTTATAAAATTTTAGAAAAACAAAAAACAAACAAAAAACCTTTCTTGGTACTATTTTGACAGATTTCCATTTCCATTTCATTGTCAGAAATAGCACTAAAGGCTGACATCTAAATCAATTATAAGTCAAGGTGATGTTTTTACACATCCTCAACAAAACCCTGAAGCCTGGGTCCTTGACTTTTGCACTGGGTGGTGGGTCAAAATTGGAAGGCCCTTTAGGAGACTGTTAAAACAAGAAGGGCCTTGAGGAGTTGTCAATAAGGGATTAAAGCAGATTGAAGAAAACGGTATTGGAGGCCAACAGAAAGGGGACCCTTGTTACAGTGCCAGAAATGTAGCTAAGCTGTCTCCTCTGATAACATGGAAACTAGAAAATGTAGCGAATAACTTGATGGTCTTGTTAAGGAGATGTCTAGGCAGATTACTGAGGGTACCTAGGGGAAGCTAATAACAAAATGAGAAAAGAGGGAAAAATACTAAAGAACAAATTTTTGAGGATTCCAGAGAAATTTGGAAATCCAGAAAAAATGTAAAGTTCTCAGAATAATCTTTTCAGTCAACAAAGTGTTCACAATGTAAGCAAAGACCTGAAGGCAAAGATTAAAGCCAGAGTGGAATAATATGATCTTTTACTAAGAATTTAGAAAAAAATCTAAGCCTGTGACTCATAAACTCTCTCAAATAGACAAAACTTCTTAGTGGATCTTAAAGGCATGTCTGCAAGATTCTCTCTCTTAAACAAAATCTTAAAAACTTTGTCCCATAGCAACTTTACCTAGAACTTGAAGAAAGAACGGTTGGTCTCAAAAATAATCTTGATTGTGGCTATTTATTTATATGAACAAACTGTAATAAAACTCATAGAAAACCCACATATTTTAAGGATTTTTTTTTTCTGGAGAAGCACCTACAGCTGGGACTACAAAGGGATACAAATAGTACATAATGAAAAGAGGCCTTTTGATCCCAAAATGTTTGCAGGAAGCATGGTAGAAAGGTTACTAGTTGCAAACTCAATTTTCTTGTGGAAAGGAAAGGGTCACCGATAAGGTGATAGAGCCAACGTCCACAGATAATATCATCAAGCAGGACAGAGCCTTAGTCAGTACATGTTAGCAGCTGGATCTCAGAAGTGCTAAGGACACTGCTGTGTGCTTTGCATTTCCCCCTTATTGAATGAGAGTGTCTAAAATGGTTATCCTAGTTTTATAATGTTATTGAACGCTGAGTGTTTGGGGTGGGGAAATGAGGTGGCAGATACCTTGTTTCTTTAACTCCCAGTCTTCAAAATAAGGACCATACTGAAAGAATTCTAACAGAGGAACTGATGCTCACCTCAACCTGAATTAGAAGATGTTTTTTGAACTTGAAGCTGATTCCAATGAGTTTTATTCAGACTATTGACATAATCAGATATTGTCTCGAGCAAGAATTGTTGTAAAAGAATATGAGCAAGGGGCAAAATAGATAAAAAGATTCTGTAAGATTAGTCCAGTAATCTGCATAAGAGTTGAGGGTGGCTTGGATAAATGTAGTAATCACAGAAACAGTGAAAAATAGTCAGAATCTGGATATATTGTTGTCTTAAATCATGGCTGTGGAGAGCAAGTATAAAAAGAGTAGTCAAACTTAACATCAAGTTTTCAGGCTTCATGAATGACTGAGAGACCAGCCTATTTTGGGGAGAGGAATCATGGAATGAAAGCTGAGGTGAGAACACTGAAAATAGAAAGGTTTGGGGGGAAGAGAAATCGAAGGCTCAAGTTTGAATATACTGAGGCCTGAGATGTGATGATATCAAGCAGCAATTGAATCTCCATGCCTGCAGTTCTGGTAAAGGTTTGAGTTGGAGATTAAAAAACAAAAACAAACAAACAAAACAAAAACCGAAAGTGATCAGCTTATAAACGGGGTTCAAAGTCACTCTGGTGTTAAAGTTTACCTTGGGAATGAAGGTAGGAAGGAAGAGAAGTGTTACCCGGACTGGTCACTGTCATACTCAACAACCAGAAGCAGAAAGAAAAAAGTTTATCTATCGAAGGGGCCTGAGAGGAGCTCATGAGTTGGGTAGAAAAACAGGTATCAGAAAATTGTGTTTCTCAGAAATTGGATGAAGAAAATAGTTCACGTAGGATGGAGAGATAAATTGTTGCTCAGACATCAATTGAAATGAATGTTAAGATGAAGTGGGCTCTGCTAATAGCAGACTGAATGTAAATATTTTCAGTAGAGGTATGGAAACATAAGATTTTTTAATATATAGGTTTAAAAATAAATAAAGTGAGTCTACTAATATAGAGATATAGTATGAGTGTTTCCCTATAAGATAATCAAAGAAACAGATAATGGATTTGTTTCTTCTAAATAAAAAAGAGTCTTTGTAGGATACTTTTATTCTGATGTGAGTGTCCCAGTAGGGATGAGTGATGCTACAGTAAAGAAAGGGAATAATTTCTGGACAGGAGACTGAGTAAAAACCTATTGCATAAGAGAAGGTACTATTGAAACAAGAGGACCATAATAATGATGTGTAAATAGAGATGGATATGGTTTTGGAGGAAAGTAGAAATCCTCTTCTGATTGATTTCATTTTCTTAGTGAAAAATATAATCACTACAGGGTAAAGGCAGAGAAAGGATTAAATAAAGAGGTGGAGGTGTGAGAAAAACCTTGCAGCTGTGATACATTCAGAGGAGAGAGCCAGGCAGGGGAGTAAACAATATATACAATAGATTAATTATAACGATGGATAGAGTATAGATTCAATTTTACCTATTGGGAAGAGAGAAGATGGTGATATGTTACAGAAAATAAAAAGGTGCCACTGAATTGCAGAACCTGGTGGGGCTAAAAAATTTTGCCAGGGGAATTCCTGAAGAAGTAAAGTTGAAGGGTAAGAGGAAGTCGTCTGTGAATAAAACGCTTGCCACTGGGATCTTGGTATTAGTGTAATTATCACTAAGGACAAAGTTGTGGGGTAAAACCAGATTGGTGAATGGCTGTGGTAAAGTACAGGACAAGATTTTTGAAAAATAGCAATGTGGGTCATCTATCTGCAATCTAAGAAATCCATTAGATATGCTTTGATTTGTCAAGTTTACATTTATCAACCGTTCCTAGCTTAATTAAAAGCAGAGGAAATAAACATTAATAGAACATCAACACTTAATCGCATACTAGTCCAAATGCAGGGTATAAAAGGAAGCATGAAAGACTTTCTCAAGGAAATTGTATTCTCTTTGAAAAATAGAAATATAGGTGAAAGAGAAATGGAGATGGAGGAGGAAAAAGAGGAAATCGACAATTTAGCATTTTTATTATCTATTTGCAACAACTGCCTTTTCAGATGCCTAATAAATTTATTTTGATTTCTATTTCTGTTGTCTCTTCCAGTGGGCTATACACAATTTTATACTTTCCTCTTTGAATAGCACCATGAATGATTGATAAAAAATGTAGTCGTTTGCTAGCTGCCGGACTGTGATATACCAGAATTGGAATGGCTTTTAAGAAGGGAACTTAAGTTACAAGTTTACAGTTCTAAGGAAGTGAAAGTGTCCAAATTAATACCCTAACAAGAGGTGACTTTCACTTAAGAAAGGCCAGTGGGTCAGGAACACCTCTGTCAGCTGGGTGGTCAAATAGCTGGCATCTGCTGGTCCCTTGCTTGTGGGCTTCATTGTTTTCAGGCTCTGTTCCTTTCGTGGTTCCTCACTTTGCTTCTCCAGGTCTGGCTTTCATCTCTTGGCTTCCCTTGGCTCTCCCCAGGTCCTGGCTTGCTTCACATCTCATGGAAATATCTGCTGGGCTCCAAGCATCACCAAGCATCCGTATCTGTTCTCCACATGTCTGCGTCGGGGTCAGCTCTGCTATGAAGTTTCCATAGGCTCGGAGGCTTCTATCATTTCTGACTCTCTCCATAATATTTCCTCTTTTAAAGGATTCCAGTAAACTAATCAAGACCTACCTTTAATGGGTGGGGTCATATCTCCATCTAATCAAAAGTCATACCCACAATTGGGGCCTCACATCTCCTGGAGATATTCTAATCAAAAGTTTCCAACCTACAATATTGAAACAGGATTAAAAGAAACAGCTGATCCCACAAAATTGAATGAGGATTAAAACATGGCTTTTCTTGGGTACATATGCATGCAAAATGTGAGGAAAATTTATTTGAAACAGTAGCCCTTAACCAAAAGGGGATCTTATAATGCATATCATAAAGTATAATTTTATAGACATTTCAGTTTGATGTGACATAGTTAGTATAGAATATATTATTTTTATATAGTTCAGTGTTTTAGATGAATAATTTATGATTCTTTTACTTCATTATTGTGTCAGTAATTTTTACTGACAGTAGAAGAACATTAATGTTTATAAACTTTTGATTATAGGCAGATAGTTTTGTTTTAGAGATAACTACTGTTTCAGCTGTTAGAATATTGGCTTTTAAATGTTCTGTTTCTGTTCAAACAAGGTTATATTAGTCAATACTTGTACTTATATATAATAAATATGATAAATACATTTAACATTTATTATGTTAATTCAGAACCACAGGGCATATTTTAAATAAATGTGCCACAATGTGTAGCCAAAGAAAAATAATACTATAACTCATCCATAATATGATTTTTATTTTCAGTACTAATGAATATAAAATGACTTTTTCCACCTGGAGAAGAATTGAAATAATTTAAACATTAGAATATTTTATTTGGCAAATATTATATGACAAATATATCATAGAAAATTAAAGAAAAAACTCAGATACCACAATTTGCCACAATTATATATGGTATTTGTAGTAATTATTTTTCAATTGGTTATATAACTAACACAGGTCTTCGTTTTGCTTTTCAGATGATGATATTCTTAAAACCTTCATGCTGTCACCTTCATGTTATTCCCAAAACCCAAATTACACATCCATCTATTTATTCATGAAACTACTTTGAGAAGATCTTCATACTTTGCAAAAATTTGAAATAACCTCAAATTAAGATGTCCCTGATGTTTTTGAAGTTCACACTATTTTATAGAAAACAGAAATGTAAATAAACACTGAAATACTGTGCAGTGAGTTCCTTATCACCACAAATGAGACCATGATCTCTCTAATTCTACTGTGGTGGCTATTGCTTGCAGATAAGACATCATAGATAAACCCAGGCTTGAACTGGAGTCTGATGCTTGAAAAGTATTTCACACAGCAGCCAAAGGGCCTGGAAGCAGCATAAGTGGAGTGTAAGAAGCAGAGGGTAAGTCTATTAAAAGTATACAAAAGCATTGACTAGATGCAGGCAAATGAATGAAAAATATCCAGTTATAAAAAATTAAGGACTACAAGTTGGAAGTATGATAATATGCAGGAAAACTGAAATTTTAAAATATTTATAGTAACTTTATTATTATTTTTTTAACTAAACTCCTACTATGCTTGAAACAAAATGCTGGTGCTAGGGGTTGTCTGAAGATTAAAGTGATACCACCTTATAGGTATTAATTTATAGACTCTTGTTCTGCTCCCACTTTTTGTCTAGTTTGTGATGGTACAGGCATTCATACATGTACAATCTCATCTGAGCAGGTCCAACAGGAAGATACCTCTCTTCGTTGAATGTATAAAATCATATTCAATGGACAGGAAATAGTTTCCTTTCCATTAGTTCCAATATATGTAATTAGTCAAGGAGAAGTAGACATAAAGACCTTTCATTCACTACTAATAGTCACTACTTTTAAGTTTCATATTTTTCTGTAAGCAGTAAATAAAGCCTCAATGATGAGTATGGAGGTCTTTTTCATTCCATACATGTAATTCGCTCAAGTTTATCCCACAAAAAATAATGGTTCACCATTTGGAGATATATACAGCACTCTGCTGGAGAATGTTCTGGAATGATATAAATGTTATTGCCCATTAAGGTAGTCATAATACACACATGAGCTATTGAAAATTTCAAATAAGACTACCATAACTAAGGCACTCAAATTTTAGTTTTATTTAATTTTAATTGAAATTCATTTTAAATTTATTAGTCATGTGTGACTATTACTACCATATTGAACAGCACAGATTGGATTTCATGTTACAGAGGTTGAGGAGAGGATGTAGTTTGGAATGACTATGCTTGTTTTTAATTTCTTTCTCACACTGCAAGCCATACTCTCCTTACCTTGAAGCTTTTGCATTTGTACTTTCTTCTATGAACGTCTCTTTTTCTTCCTCATACTTAAGCTCAAATACTACCTCCTGAAAAAGGCCTTTCATAATACATCATTGACTTAATTCAGCACAACTACTAATTACTCTGTTTCTCTATGCTAGATATTGTTTATTTCCTTAATATAGATATAAACTGATAACTTACGCACGGGTATACTTTGTATATCTCAACTACTAGAACGTAAGGTCTGGAGGGCATAGATTCTGATGATCTGATTCACCACTGCATCAAATTTCTACAAATTTTGGTATGTATTCATGAATACTTATTGAGTGAATGTGGATTACTTTCCAGTTTACCTTGCCAAAACTGCATTGCTATTTATTATTTTCAAAGCTATCATTTAACTTAATATTTCCATATGGAATTTTCATACAAAGAAAGAAAAACCTACCTCAGGGGTAACTCTCAGATCCTACTTACTTCTCTAAGACAGCCAAATTCTTCCTCCTATTCTATCTTAAAACCATTCCAATTAGGCGTTTCTTCTCATCATTCCACCAAAAATTTTGTCATAAATCAAACTTTAACTCATGGCAAATTTCCTGGGAAGTTTATTATGTTCAAGGTCCATGACCCACCACTTTCACAGACTATTTTTTACCTCTCTAATTGGAAGGGATCCTATTAATGTGTTCACATGGCTATATGTTTATGTAAAATTTGCAAAAGTAAAATATTTTAAGGAAATTGTTTAAAATCAGTGTCTTTTCTACTTGATACTTCTCATTTATACTTAGCGCATTAGGGGACAATGGTAATTAGCATTTTTGAGAGTCCAGCCAGGAGCAAGTTGTTGGAGATGTATTGAGTTTTGGTTTAATGGGATACATTGATGTTGTTTGTAATCACTTGTTCTTATATTTAATTATTGCTAGCCATCTTAGTGTAGGAAAAGCTTCCAGGAACACTAGATTGTCTACTATGCTAACTCACGTGGAATTGTGACATAAAAGGCGCAGATAAATGCAGGCTATACACCTGGCATCTGCAAGGACAAGGACAGCAAAGAAGGTACAAAGTTTGAAATATACAGTGCCAGATGCTAGACTGTAGGAAATGTGTCCAGTCATCAGATATGTAGAACTGTAAGCAGTGTTTTAGTTCTTATCAATACTTAGTCAAAACGAATATCCTCACCTGCCAGGGATAAACTGGATAATTCAATGCAAACTGGATAATTCAGTGCAAACATATTATACGCATTGTCCTTTCTTTTCCCTATGTGAATTATGAAAAACCAAATTTATCAGATATATATTTGTATCGCTGAAATACAGGCAGTGAATAAATCTGTGTGAGGTAAAATCTTTATGAATCCCTACATATTGGTTTGAATTTGAACATATCTGATACACAATATCCGAAAGAACCTGGTGGTTGCACTTTGGCAGTAAGATCACCTGAAGAAATAAGTATTCTGAAGGAAAAATCTTCAAATATTTATGAATCATTCAATATGGATTGTATAAAAATAATTAATTGCAAATAGGGTATTCAATACACCATAGTGATAATTTATTTTTGAATTGTATATGGTATATCTTTATTTCAAATTAATTCACACACTCATGTAATATTCAGAATTATTGATCCTACATAGTTCATGTATAACTGATATGAAGAATCTTAGTGGAAACCAAAAATATAAAATGAAAAAGAAAAAAAAAACAAGGCTGGCGGAAAATATGATGACCAAATTCCTATTACATCAACACAGAAACCTACTACTTTTATGGTCAAAAGGAATTAAAAAAGAAAACTTTTCTGAATAATTAATAATCATCATAATAAAGATCAAACAATTAGAGAAATACTTGTCTTTTTACTTTCTTTTCAGAAAATTCTATAAAGTCCTTGACAAATAAAGAAGTGAGCAGAAAGTATGCAGTATGTACAGAAGACATATCATACAAAAGTGTATCAGGAAATTAATAAACATATCATGATAATTTTCTGGATTTTATAATGTTTATGAACTGTGTCACCTTTAAAGAAAAGGCTGTAACCAATTGTATACTTTTTTGTTAATTAAAAAAAAAAAAGCACAGTGCTATGCCGAACCTTAAATCCATGTGTTTGTGCTGTTAAATCACATGAACTTCAGGACCCCCACTCTGAGGCAATCCTGAATCCAAGTAGCTAAAGCCCATGAGCAGTTCCCACACCTCTTTTACTTTAACCAATTTCAGAAATAACATCACATAACCTCCACTATTTTATTACTGAGAAGTAAGTCACTTCATCCAGCCCACACTCAAGAGGAGGGGATTGCACAAAGTCAGGAATTTAAGGAGTGGGGATCATTTGAAGAAGGTTCTTCAAAGGGCCCACTGCACTGTATTTTATTAAGTTTTACCTGTAATCTTTCAAATGTTATTGTCTTATATTGACACGCGGGTCTTTTTAACTCAAGAAATAAAGATTAAGATAAATTTTACTAATATCTGTTAGTCATACTGATAAATGTACTATTATTTTAAAAATTTCTTTAAGATGTTAGGTAGTCAAGAGAATTTTCTAGTAACCCAATAATGGAGAGAAATAAATGAACATTTTCACCAATGTTTTCTGTGAAAATATGTTTGTATTGCCATATTATTGATAAATAAAAGGCCTTGGACATGTAAGATGTATTGCTGGTGAAGATTATGGCATTTAACATTAAATGCGTGGGACAATTCTTTAAATTCAAGCAATAAAAAAGCCATTGTCAGTTGCGGAAAAGCTTGGGATTGATTCAATTTGGACTGAAGTCTAGACTAAATCATACAGAAGAAGCTGAATTTAGAAACTATCCACTTGATCTGGTTAGAGTTGCCATCTAATGAACATTTGTATTTTTATCCTCTGCAGTTTCAATTATAATAAAGCTTCTGATTGTCAGTTTGCATTTTCGTTAAGCATTACTTTGTACAACACTGCCAAAATCTTTGTCTAAAAGCAATCTACAGAAAAATTCTGTAGATTTAAAAAAAAAATAACATGCTTGTTTTTTACTTAATGATAGTAAATAGAGCATAACTGTTACCTTCTTTACTGCCTGACATTCTCCTAAATGGATGACAAAAGAGCAAATAAATTATAAGATTGATTTTTTAATTAAACTTTTTAGTTTAAGATAACTGGAGATTCATATGAAGTTGTAAGAGATAACATAGAGAAATTCTGTGTATTTCTTATCCAGTTTCTCCAAATGGTAAACATTACAACCAGGATATTGATATTGATACAGTCAAGATACAGATCATTTTTTACACCACAAAGTTCCCTCATATCAAACAATTTTCAGCATGCAAGTCTATACATTAATTGATAAAATTGCACCAATTGAATTATTTTGAGTAATTGTAAATCATATTATTTTCCTAATTTAGTTGCTCATGTGTTCATCACTAATTTAAAGTCATGTAATTGAATTAAAAAATATATTCTGTGGCCTGGCCAAACTCACGTATTAATTCTAATTGTTTTTTTGTGTCATTGTTGTTGTTTTCTAGAGCCCTTAGGACTTTCTAAGGAAGCACATCATCTGTGAAAAGATGCAGTTTTATTTTCACCTGTCTCTTTTGAAAACCTACATAATTTTTCTTGCCAAACTGACTAGAAATTCTGTTTCTATATTGAATAACAGCAGTTTGAGTGAAAATCCTTGCTTTCCTCACAATTTTTATGGGAAAAGCATTCAGCTTTACATCAAGCACACTTATTTATACGATTTTTGCATCTGTTCTTTGTCAAGTCAAAGAATATCTCCTAATAGTATTTTTCTGTTTCTCATGAATAAATGTTGAATTTTGTCAAATGCTTTTTCTGCCTCAATTGATATGATGATATAATATTTCTTTTTTATCCTGTTAATTTGGAAAGTTACAATGATCAATTCTGAAATATTAAAGAAGGCTTGTGTCCCTGGAAATAATATCACTTTGTTAAGTTGCATAATTATTTTTACATATTGCTGAATTATATTGCTAATATTTTGCTAAGGATTTATGCATGTATATTTCTAAGAGATTTTGGTCTGTAGTTTATTTCCTTAGTATCTTTGACAGGATTTTGAAAGAGAATAATACTACATTCATAAAATTAATTGGGGAGCATTTCATCTACTTTTTTTTCTAAAAGAGATTGTGCAGAAGGGATGTTAATTCTTATTCAAACATTTGGTTGAATTCTCCAGTAGCCTGGAGGTTTCCTTTTTTGACAGTTTTTGAATTATGTGCTTGCTATGCCACACAAATTTCAATATGCTTTATATATTCCATCAATTCAATGTGTTTTTTTTATTTTCTTCAATTTCCCTTGAGATGTCCTCTCTGACCAATGGATCATTTAGAGGTATTGTATAGTTACCAGTGTTTGTAGGTTCTCCTGTTATTTTTCTATTATGAATTTCAAACTGAATTCCATTGAGGACAGAGAACAAATTAAGCATGATTTAAGTTATTTTAAATTTGTAAGGCTTATTTTTTGGTCCAAGATATGGGCTATTTTTGCATATCATCTGAGCCACTTCAAAATAACACATATTCTTCTGTTGTTTGATTTATTCTGTCAATTAGAAACAGTGAGCTGACAGAATTGAGATATTTTATAACTGTTCTAATTATTTCCAGGTGTTCAATCAATTATTGAGAGGGCTATTAAAATATCCAAGTTGTGGTTTTGTCTATTACTCCCTTTTGTTCTACTAGCTTTTGCTTTATATTTTTTCAACTATGCTGTTTATTGAATATACATTTGTGATTGCTATGTCTTCTTATTAGATTGATCCTTTTATCATTATATATTATCAATGTCTCTCACTGTTACTCATAATTTCCTTTGCTCAGAAGTCTACTTTATTTGATATTAATCTAGTTACACTTGCTTTCCTTTCATTATTACTTACATGATATATTTTCCATTCTTTTACTCTCAACATTCCTATATCTTAATATTTGAATTTTCTTGTAGATAGCAAATAGTTGGGTCATTAAAGTATCCACTATGATAATTCTGTCTTTTAAAAGATCATTCATATGTAATATAAGTATTGATGCATTAGAGTTTAAATCTTCTATTTATTTCATTTGTCTGTCTCTGTTTTTTTGTTTGTTTTTCTATTTTCTATTCCTTGCCTTCCTGATTTCAAAACTCTTAGAAATCTGTGTTTCATCCTTGGAGTTTTTTAGTTTATCTCTTTATATATATATTTATAGTAGTTTCTCTAAGCATTACATAGTTTATTAAATTATCACAGTAGACCAGTGTCATTTTTTTACCAGCTTTAGTGAAGTATAAAACTTTTGCCCCTAATTGCATCCATTTACCTACCACCCCACCACAACGTTCCCTATAAATGGACCTGGAAATTCCCTGCCCAAATGGCCATGGGATTATTTTCAATGTCAGTATACTTTCACTTGAATTGATCCTTCATTCTATGGACATACTACAAGGATATATTTTCCTAGGCTCAAGAGAGCCTAAGGGTGTCTCTCTGTGAGGAATGTGGATTGAGCTTGGCTGTGGAGACTGAAGTGTTTATGTATCTGTGGTAAAGACGCTCAAACTGTGAAGCATAAGTGAGTAGAGAAGGTCAGAGCGGGGTGAGGGGCAGCCCTAATACTGATGTCTTGACATGGAACTATAAGAAGTTTGAGAGTTCTAAATTTTTCCTAGCCTACCAGGTTTGATAAAGGTATTTTTATCAAAATAAGAGAATAGAGCATACATTTTCCATTTATTAATGTGGTTTCTAATTTTTAATGTTTATGCATATCATTTGTGGGTCTCCATTCGTAATTTCTCCTCTGTCTACATGAGCATTCACTTGTCTGAAATAAAAGAACATTTTCTAGCAGGATTGCTAATTGAATGTTAGGAAATATCCAAGATATTAGAATAAAATATGTGAAGATTATGTATGAGAAATACTTAAGATTAGCTTAAGAAATTTGACATCTGAATTGTAATAACAGAATTTTTAGAAAGAAAGAGAAAATTGTAAGATAAAACTTATGATAAGGATACTAAAAGAAAAGTCCCCAGGAAGGGGGGAAATGAGTTTGCAAACATAAAGGGCCCACCCAAATCCCTGAACACTAGGGGAAAATTCTACTTCAAGGAAACTCATCAAGATTGTCAGAACACAAGAAATGATAAGATTCTACAAGTGCTCAGAGGGAACAAAATAAAAAGTGACATAACAAAACTGTGAATTGCATTGGAATTTTCAATCACATAGGCAATTATAAAATAATGAAGCCAAGTGTTGAATATTGTGAGAAAAAGATTCTCACTTAGAATTTTATTCTCTGATAAATTATCAACAACTATGAGAACAGAGTAAAGAATCTTTACATCTAAATATTGAAAAATTTTACCTCCTATAAACTGCTCTTTGGGAAATTACTAGAGACATAGATCAGTCAAATAAGGGAAAGTACTAAAAATGAGAACCATTTCTGATCCTAGAAATATTTGCTCCTCAGCAGTCATGTTGAAGAGAAGTTTCAGGAAGGCACCCTTTGAGGAACAATTAGAGAGCAATCACTTTAAAGGGCATAAGGTTCAAATATGAATATCTCAAAAATATAAACCACTGATGCATTCTATGATATATTAGACCAGAGGAACCCAGCATCAAGTAACTAGCAACAGACAGCATACTTGACGCATCAGAAGCCCAAATGCGGCCTGAAAAAGGTAGAATCTCTTGAAAAGATCATTATTGTTTTGTATCATGGAAAATATTGAATTGATGAGAAATCACAGATGTCTGACCTCTTGCCTATGGTAAGGTACTGGAGAATTCCTATAACACACACTCTGCAGAAAGAACTAAATTCTAATACATTGTCTACCATCATGTTTTGGGGAATTAACTCTTTTGTACCATATATTTTGACATTAGGTAAGAACTCACTTATGACATATGTTTAGATGGCAAAAGAGAGTGAGAGTATGGTGGAGGTAAGGCAGTAAGAAAGAGAGAGAAAGAGAGAAAAGATGCCAGGAAATAGAGATTGAGTAATGTTATACAGAGTTATAAAATTAACCATTAAAGGAAACTCAGTAATATTGCAAAATCAAAATAGTTTGACTATATAAGGAGGAGGGAAGAAGGCAGAGATACTAGGTGTATTAACTCATCATGGCAAAAAAACCGAGGACAGGATCAAGACCTATTCTAGATTTAAAGAGATTTAAAGATAGGCTAAAATTTTGAACTGTGAATCTTTTACATGACTCCATGGAAAATCAAATGTAAAATGTATTATTTTAGAAATTACATTTATTATTGCACAAATAAAAAGCAGTATATACATATGGGAGAGCTTATCACAAATAATTCTTTCTGATTTAGTAAGCAATTACAATTCTGAATATTACACAAGACATGAGAAAATATTGAGAGGCAAGAAAATGAGTAACCAATAGCATTTGATAGCAGTTCATTACTTATTTAGTCTACTAATCAATACATTTATGAAATCTGTATTACCTTCTTTTCTATGAGTTTTCTAAAAGAGTTTCAAGGAATTTATAGGCCAAGTCAGAGGTTCTTGAACTTGTTCTTTTTTTTTTTTTTTGCTTTTTTTCAAGACCCCTTATACTCTTAAAAATAATTAAGGACTTAGGGGAGTTTTTGTTTACAAAGGTTATAGCCACTGATATTTATTACATTTGAAATTAAAATAGAAAAAAATTAAATATTACTTTTATTTAAAATCAATAAATCTATCACATGCTATATAAATAACATAATTTATGAAAAACAGTATTTTCACAAGCCAAAAAATAAAATAGCTAGAGGATTAGCACTTTTTACATTTTTATCTTTTCAATGTCTGCCTTAATGGGTTCTCATATTTGCTTATACATTTGATCTGTTCTGATTTGTTATTTGGGTTGAAGTGTAAGAAGAAAACCCAGCCTTACACTGATACATAGTTGGAAATGGGGAGTATTTGAATAGACTTTTCAGATAATTTCAGATAATGTGCATCTTGTACACTAAATACAAATGGAAACACCTTGAATATTTAACTGCAGTACAGAATTTGATTTTATGAATGAACTTTTCATACTCTGTTACATTAAAACCTCTGCTCTAACATATTTAATGTTCTTTAAAACCCACGCATGATTTTGTAATAACACACACTGGCAGTTTTGAAAATAACTGTTCACTGAGCTATGCATATCGTCCAAATTTGACAAATTTATTATATTCTGTCAAAAAATTGAATTCTTTAGACAAGTACACAAGGTGTGAGATTTAATAAAATTAGCAATTCCTTCTGATTCATCAAAGATAGTTTCAGTTAAAACTAGATTTTATTTTACTTTATTTTCTGCAGGCGTGCCAGTTCAGACTATATTAACAGATTTTACAGTTTGGGGCCACTGCCTTGATTCATGGCAAGGTATCAGAAGATTTGCTCACTTTTGCTTCTGCACCATTAGCACAAATGTTGGCAGTGAAAAAGGCAAAAACTTCTTAGTGCTATAATGCGAATAGTTTTGACCTCATGCATTCCAAGGAAAGTTCTTTTTCCAAATGTTCCAAAGCCTACACTTTGAAAATTGCTGGTCTAGATGAAGAAATGATGCAAATAGTCCAGAAACAATTTGTGAACCACATGTGATGTGCAAAAAATATAGAGAGATTTAAGTGCCAAAGTATATGATGGTAATGATTGGAAATATTGTAATATTTGAGAGAAAGAAAAGATTAAAGGACTGGAAGTTAAAAAGAGATTTCATGGAAGGTGTGAGCTTGCAATAGAGTTTAAACCTTATTTTTATTTCAAGCCTTCTTTATTATTTCCCTTTTCTCAAATGTTGAATACTAAGACTTTGATGGCCAAAGGTAAGAGGAGAAGGCAACAAAGTGACGACAGAAAGATATAGAAGAAAGCAAATATTAGCCAAATGCAGGGAGGTTTGGTTTGGAAAGTAACAAAAATAAAGTTGAAGAGTGGGATGGTGCCACTTGAAGCAACGTTTTATATTTGGTATCTTAGGAAATTTAGGATACACAGTTTTGTTGATGTGCTTTTGTTTGTTTGTTTGGTGTTTGCTTATTTTTGAGCATAGGTGTAGATGAAAGCAAGGAACAAGTGTCTTCTGAAAGCAAGATATATTCTGACTTGGGCAACAAGAAATGCTATGTCCACAAGTGGTGCATACTAGCTTGATTGTGATACAGAGGGATATGATTTCAAGTGAGAAAGAAGACCAAAATGAGTTTTTACTAACATTATTGATATTTGTTTCTATAGCATGACAAAATCTAGATAAATGCTAAAATCATTATATATATTTGCTAAGAGGTTATATATTCTCCCAGCTCTAGTAATTATAAAAATTCTATCTATAGTTTTAGTTATTTTCAGTGAAACAGGACTAATTATAAAGTGGGTTACAAGTTATCTGACAAGCTATTATGAATAACATTAATAATAGTTATTGTTATCTACCAGGAATCATGTTGTACATGAAACACTCTATTTTTTCTCACAACAGATCACAATAGCTTCCTTAATTAATATTCCTGTTTTACAGATTACACAATTTGCCCAAGATCACAATCAAGTGGCAGAGATGGAATACCAAACTCAAACTGACGACGCCAACATTTATTCACTACACTTTACTATTTTATACAAAAATGAACTGGTGAATTTGAGAAATTTAGAATCTGTCAATTTTGGTCATAGGCACAACTATTATCGTTCACCAGTAATTTCAGTTTTTCAAGTTAAGTCTGACACATAAATGTGGCATAAATAATACTAGAAGTAAGGTACTAAGAAATCCTCGGCATTTCTTTTTTTTTTTATATTAAGTGTAAAAGATCATAGACTGGCATTTTTAGTACCTAAATCTGGTGTTTTTCCTTTTATATTTAAAAAGAGCACAGAAGAGTAGATAGAGAGGGTAGGGATATAAACTACATTGCATCATTTAAAAATGTGTAATTCTAATGGAATGAACTTCTGGAAAAGAGAGAAGAGAGAGATTAAATTTTAAAAATCCAATGATCTCATGATAAAAAGGAACAATGTTTAACATTTTTGCATAATTTACTGTTTTTCCCGGTAAGTATGTTTCCACATACCTTTTTTTAATTGGCAGAACACCATCTTTTAAAAACATAGGTAATTTCTTATGATATAAAATATCCTTCAAAATGAGCACCATTAATGCATTTATAAGTTCCTGTAACATCCTGTAACATGTAACATACATTATTTGACTTCACTTACCTGTATTTTGGGGAATTTTTGTTTCTTCATTTTGTGTTTTATAAATTAGGTTCTTATGAACATTTTTACATAATTCTGAACACTTTGTGCACTGCTCTGATTATTTTCTTGTTACAAATCCCAATAAATGAAGTAACTGAAAAAAAGATTGTCTAGTATAAACTAATAGATATTTAATAGTTATTTATGAACTTCCTCTTTCTTCTTTCAAAATCTGTATCTTTTAAATTTTATTTATAATCATTTTTAAATCTGATTTAATATTTTTGTTAATGATTTTAAACTTAAAACATACGATGATTTGTGTCATCAGCTATTTCCATTTGAAAATACAATAAAAACATATTATTTTAACTTACTTTAATGTCAAATAGAAACCAAAATGAGTAATATTAATTTCTGAGCAAATTTTGTGGCAAAATTGCAATGCTCTCCTAAACTAAGATTAGAACACAACCTTAAATATAGCTTTGAAATTGTTGACCAATTACTACAGTTTTACTTTCTCAAAGGGAGAGAAATACCCTAAAACTATCTAATTTGAAAATGCCAAAGCAGACTACTATGAAGCCAAATGCAGCTTTTGTGTAATGATGGAAGTTTTAAGGCTCCTTCCTTAATTGTGATAATTTAGAGCAAATTAAGGAGTCTTTTGGTGAGCAACAGTCACAGAGCTCTCAAGAGCGCAAAGTCAACTTGCAAGGAAATTTGCTGAGCAGGACTCTCAAGTCAGAGACTGTTCATCGAACAAAGGTCAATTTAAAGTGGCTGTTTTGTCTTCCTAATTCCAGGATGACTATCGGTATTCTTGAGAAAATTATAATTGTGATTTTATTTTAAAAGCACAAGACACAGTATATAGATTGACATTGTATTTTTATGAAGTGAATTATTTCTCTAATAATTTTCTGTATTAAAATGAGATTGCTGTTTTGCATGGTTTCAGCTTGCTTCTAATATAATTTTGAAAGATGGGTATTTGCAGTTCCTTTAATCCCTACTATTTCTCTCTATATGTTTTGCTCCAAATAACAGTGAGCATTTGATGATTGTAACTCACTGGAGTTCACTAAACGGTCAAGGATTTCTAGAGTGAAGCATATTGTGCGGGCTTCCCACAACAGCTGTGTAGAACATAAGTTGATAGTTTACAGAAAGTGTTGTCTGCATAGAGGATATGAGTGGTTCAGGGAGGTTTTGTTTAACTGATTATGCCAAAAGAGGATTGCATTAAAGAGGCACACCCTTGTAAAATTGTTCAGATAACATATATCATAACTGACATTTTTTTCTTTTTCTGATTTTGCTATTTAAAAATCAAGGAAGTATTCACTATTTCCTAGGCAACTGAACAGAGTTTTCTAGTTAAATACATTTATAAACTTTGTGTCATTGATAAATTCATAAAAATAATTAAAGTTTCCTGAGAAAGCAGAACAAAAGGTTTAAAGCAATACAGAGAAATGGAAAATTAACAGAGCCAAGGGGATTAATGCAAAATAATAATAATAAAACGTTTTTATTTTAATTGCAGTCTGAAAATCTTATAATCAGATTATACTGTGTCATCTTGGAAAGAGTAGTTCTCATAGTATACCAAAATTAAAAATCGCCTGGTTAAAAGAAAGGAAGGAAATATTTTTTGTGTTAGCAAAAAGTCGTCAGTATGATTAATATGTTAAGTGAAAAATTCACTTTGAAATCATGATCTGCTTGTGGTAAATTATGAATTTGCAACTCAGTCTTTTTGAGCAAATCCCTGACTAATGGTGGGTTTTCTGGAGTTTAATAACCTGAAAAAGATATTTTGAAGAAAAAAAAGTCATCTGTTACTATTATATATAATGAAAGAATACATTTTCAAATACTGGACATTTCCTAAGAATATATCTTTTGCGTTTAGAAAATCTTAGCGTTCCAGAAATTTTTAATGCCTTTATAATTTATTTGTCTAATCTTAATTATGCCAATTTTATATCCACAATAAATGCATTTGTTTACAATAAAACTAATAATTCCAATTTTTATTAAGGAAACATCCAATCCTTTTACTATGCTTATGATTTTACTATTTGAAAAAAAAAAAACAAAGTATATTCTTTTGACTAAATCACTGGCATTGTGATATATAATTCAAATTATCCATAGTTAAAATGTTATTGCCAAAATTGATAATTCTGTCTTAATCCAAGCTATATTGCTCTTTACTGATCAAACTTAATTAAGGGTGGGAGAAAACAAGAGTGGTAGTTAACACAAAGACTCAATGTCCTACCTGCCTGGGGGTGAATGCTGCCTCTACTGTTTAAAAGCAATATGAGCTTGGGAAAATTACTGAATTTCTCTGAGACTCAGATATCTTCCCTGTAAATTGTGGATGAGAATACTTACCTAATGGGAGGCTAGATAATCAAATGAGTAAATGGTTTTGAAGCACTTAGAACAATGTTTAGAAGACAGTAAACAATATAAGGCTGTGCTATTAAAAAAATGTAAAAAAAGAAAATGACACTCTAGAAGTTTGTGCTTTCACTTAACTACAAAATAAGCAAAATTATTGTTCATTTTAATGTACTGAAATAATCCCAGATTATTCTTAAAAAATTAAGTGTATGTCTATTATTTCGGTTGCTTTTCATATATTCACCTACAATTTCATAGAATGAGAAGTTAGCAAAGCGAGTTGTGACGAGTACTGCCATCTTCAGTAGTTCCCAGAAATTAAATTCCCATGTGATAGAATTGTTCTTCATTTCAATGTATAGACTAAGATTATTGGAACTGTGAAAGTGAAATGGAGCACAAGACCATGTAATAAAATACCTTTGTTTGTTCATTTTGTTTTTGTAGTTTAGGAAATGGAATCCCCAATCTGTGAAGTGATTTACTGGAAAGTGTCATGTATCTAGGTGTTAGTAGAAATATTTAAACTACAACAGAAGTTTCTTTAACTCATACCCTATATTTTCTTCACACAAAGAGAAGCAAATTCTCTGAACTATTTCTTGACTCTGGCTACATATTAGAATCATCTAAGGAATAAAAAACAAACAAATAAACACAAAAACACCATATATAACAGTCAGTGTCAGGCACCAAATCAATTGAATCAAAATCTCTAGAAGTTTGATCTAGGCATTAGTGAAAAGCTAAAATGATTAATAATTTGCTTTACAACATTTCAGAAAAAGCTATATAATTGGAAAACTATAGCACATTTTTAAAAATTATTTAAAACGCATTAAAGATCCTATCAACGTTGATTGTCCAAACCTTAACCACTTCTCCTTATATAATATTTCAAAATTTTATCCAATAAAAAGTTCAGAGCTCAGAAACACTCCAGGGTCTGTATTCGATGCAACAAGCACTGTCTATCTTTATTTTTTCCCCTTGTATATTTTATCTCCTTTAGTTCCTCTGGGTGTCTCTATGATTCTTGAAGCCATCAGAAGATGTCATTCCAACTACTGCTCTATGGTGGATCTCAAATCTTCTCCACTATTTTTAGTAAGAGTGCCACCTTCCTCACCCAAATTGCAGTCCCCAAGTTTATTAAGTGACAATGAAGCAATGCTAGAAAAGCCCGGGGTTTCAGCGAGTCTTACTTCAGTTTTTCCATTAGATCTTGTTTCTGGAATGGAGTCCATTCCAAATTTGAACTACCACCGCAGACTAGAAACAAATTAGTTAAAATAATTCATATTCCTCAACATGAATATTTAAATTTGGATTCATGGTAAGTTCACAGTTGAACTAACTTATATTCGGTTTACTAACTAGCTTTCTGGTAAGTGTATAAAACAAACAAACAAAATATCTATTGTAATATAGAGTGTGGTACTTATACTATCACTTTCTCCCTTAAAAAGAGAAGAACTATTTTCAAATTTAAATAATAATCCTTTCTCACTGCTTCCATTCTTAATGGTTTTAGAATCTAAATTTTCTAGTCTCATCATATTAAATCATCTTCACTTTCAGCAATGTTAAATAAATGTATACACATGTTGCATTTTTTAATGCAGAAAAGAAACTTCAGGCCATGGAATTCTCTTTTACTTTTTGATTATACACTGCATATAGATAGATATATATGATTTACATTATTCTCATTCTGGTGAGGGTGAAAATGAAGTTGAACTGTTCAGTGTCCCTATTTTTATAGAATAGACTTAGATTAACTTAGAAAAAGATAGAGGCAGAAAAAGATAACCTCCATCAAATAAATTTACTTTAAACCCATGATGTTGAAGTTGTTTATTCTTGTTTTGGTCTATTATTTGTGAATACTACTAGGAAGCCTCAGGATATACTCAGACTCCATTCTTTTCCTGACTTTTTTATAACAGGAAAACATTGGCAAAATGGGTGTCTTCACTTTTTATAACTTATAAGCATTATATTTATAGTGTTTTAAGTTGATAAGATGCAATAGTAATTATTTTTAAAGGTTTCTGCTTTGTTTTTAATAATGAAGATGAGTGTCATGAATACTAGAAAAATTGAATAAAAATTATCTATAATCCATTATCAACAATAGTTATTAGAATATATATTAAATAATATTGCAATCATAAGGTATATAGATTTCATATAGTTTTGTACTATTACGGATATATTTGTGTTCTATGACACTGCACATAAATAATTTCTTTTTTTGAATTGTATTCCTAACTTTGACATCCTAGAAATGAAATACATTATAATTCTTATAACAGAACTCTAGATTCCATTATGAAGAATACATCCATTCTTAAAATCTGCAAATATTTTTAAAGTACAGATTTGTCCAAAGATGCCAATTTTCTACATATATCCATTTATATGATGAATGGCTTTGATTTACACATTTATTTATGAATAACAATGTACACTGTGAATCAAATAGCCTCAGCACCATAATTTCAAGAGCAAATGATTGGAAAACAAAATCGTTTTTCTTAGCTTTAAATCCACTAGTATTTATTTAATTTTTTTTTGCAAAATAAATGTATTCAGTTGTCTGAGAATATGAAAGATGCAAAGCTCTTCAAGCAATCATGTTGATAAAAGTTATAATTTATATAAATTTGAAAAAGTAAACATTCATAGGTGTATGGTGCATATATGTATGCATATCTTACATATTTTTCCAAGACTGTACACATTGAATTTAAGATATGCCTAGAAACACCATTGGAAAAAGAAGAAAACATGCAACAATTTGTCATAGTAGGAGTTTGGAATTTAGAAGCAGTCTGGCTGAAAAATGTCAACTACCAAGAGTTGTGGAAAATGTGAGGTTTCACCCTAATGAAGCTAACAGTTTGTTTTTCACAGCTTCATAGATGCTGGCATGAGACTGGTGACTCCTGGGTCAGAGGAAAAGGCACATCAAGCATGGACTTCAGGTTTACATCTGTTCTTCTTGTCCCCCAATTCCCACTGGACCAATGCATAGGCGTGCAAAGGTGAATGCTGCACACAGTGGATTTGCGCCACAAAAGAGGAGTTCCAAGCAGGGGAGACCAAAATTTTACAAGGTGGTAGCTCTCTACCCTAATCTCTCCTTCTAGGGGAGACATTGTCTTTATTATCCCGATCAGAAAACACATCCACCCTTGACCAAGAGGGAGACATCTTTAATTTCCAGGGTACGTTCTCATATAAAACTCCTTCAAAATATAGTCAAAATATAGTCAATTCCTTTTTTTATAGTCAATAAAGGAATTGACAGCTTTATTTGGGAATAAAGTTGTCAATTCCTCTTCACGAGATGTATGGAAGCATAAGGGATTCATGGAGAATTTTCTGCCAAAAAAACCTAGTGATAAAATGATACAAAGCACAATGCTAATTGTGTATAATACTGGATATATTAGTTGCTTTTAGGATTCCCCAAACTATCAAAATATGAACATTTATAATTCATTGCCAGTATGTAAGTCAAAGGTCACATTGTCACAAGTAAGGCCAGGAAAAAGTATTTGTATAGAGCAATCCTTACTAAATGAGGTTATAAATGTTCACTCGAGTAATAAATTAGATTGTGAATACACTCAGGTAAAAAAAAAAAAAAAAAAAGAGGGGGGTGGGCTTTAAATACCCTTTTAACCTTTAAAGTATAACATTATACCATGTGCTTACTAGCTGCTAGAAATAAATGTCTCTTATTTTCAAATGCTCAGCGTCACTTTCTTTGGATTACTGCCCAACACTACACTGTAGGATCTGGTAGGCTGCCAGTCAACAGACCCACAAGAAGCCAAAAGGCTTAGAACAGTAACTAGCACAAAGCAAGTACCATTTAAGTGTCTGTTACATAAACAAAATTAAAACAAAGAACTCTGCATGATGTAATGCTTAATAAAATTAAATAGAATTATATTAATTATTTTCTTTCTCTTAACTTATCGATAGGGACTTCATTATTAGAACTCAGAGTTCCAAATGTAGAACATGACAAAGCAAAAATTTTTCTCATACACTTTCCCTCATCATTATAGGTCAACATTAGTATTAATATGTTTCGTTCATGTAAAATAATGTATGCATATTTAGCCAATTATGTATAAGCTTATACACACAGATATGTGTGTGTATACCTCTATTTTCTCATTTTAATAATGGTAATTTTAATAAATGGCAGCAAACCATACACATTATTCTGGTCTTTCATTTTTCACTTAAATATGCATCTTGGAGATCATTTTCCATTCAACATATAAAGAACTTTCTTATTCTGTCTTTCAGCTGTATGCTACACCATTTTATGGATTTACAATAAGATATTGAATCAGTCTTGTATTGTATGGATCTACAATAGGATATTAAATCAGTCTTTTATTGATTGACTTTTAAATCATTTCTAATTGTTTGTTACCATAAACAAAATATCAATAATAAATTTCTAATTAATTCATCTTATAGCCAGCAAATATGTTTGTAGGATAATTTCTTTGAAGAATTATTGCTTGATCAAAGTGTTTTTGCCCTTTGTGTGTGTATGTGTGAGCATATAGGCTGCAATAGATGAAATCCATAAATATGTATATATGTAAACGTCCACAAATAACCCACGAGAATGCCTCTTCCTCTCACCTTCATCAAAAAGCATGTTTTAGCAATTTGAGATCTTCGACCCTCTAGAAAGAAAAACTAAGATGTTAATGCATACTTTTGCATTTCTCTGATTGTGAATGAGATTGAACATTTTATTCCATATGATTAGAATATATTTGCAAATCCTTTTGGATAATTATTTATTCACTACTTTTTGTACAAATTTCTAGTTTCTTTTCACTTTGGAAAGCTCTGTGAATATTAGAGAAGTTAGTCTTTGGCTCAAAATATGAATTGAACGTATTTCTCTTCATTTTGTCATTTGCATTTTAACTTTAATTATTATTATTTGACCTTACAGAATGTTGTTTTGTATCAAACTCTCTTTAAGGATTATGTGACTTATCTTATATTTTAAAATACATTCCCTTTGTAAAGTGTATTAAATATGTTGCTAGTTATTTATGCTTTTATTTTTACTTAAAAGTTTCATTGTCATCTATATATACATACTAGTGGAAAATGAAGATGAATTCACTAATGAATTGTACCAAATATTTTCAAAAAAGTAATTCTAATTTAGCCTATAACCTTCCTGAAAATGGAAGGGGAAAGAAAGCTTCCTGTGTTGCTTTTTAAGATGAACATTCTTTGATACTCATACAAGACAAAGACACTGCAAGAAATAACATAAGTTAAAATCTCTTGAACATAGAACATCTCTAAGTATTAGCAAATAAAATGCAGCAAAATTTTTAAATGATACTATATCATGACTAAGTATGGTTTATTACAGGAATTCAAAGTTGGTTTGACATTCAAAATTGATCACATTAACTCAATTAAATTGCTCTCACATGTTTTTCGCTTACAAGTTCATTTGTCACCTGTATCTCCTTATAATGGAGTTTATGTTACTTTCATTCCTTATTTTGTCTTGCATATTTTGGGACAGTTTTCCATAAATTAAGAAGGAACTCCTACTTTATGCAATCATATTTGATCTATTTATATTGAATTTGAAAAAAATTGTTACATATCACAAACTCTCCATTCTGTCTGACAGAGTTAATTAGACACCAGCATGGTCAATTGTACTATTCTAGGTTTCATTTTCTTTCCTATATTTCTTCAGTATTATTTATACATAAATATTCATATACAGATACCTTCTCTGATTTTCTCCTGAAGTCATCTTGATGGTTATGTTGTATTTAAGGCATTGTTCTAATTGGCTAGCTGCCGGAATGCAACACACCAGAGACGGATTGGCTTTTAATAAAAGGGGATTTATTTTGTTGGTTCTTCAGAGGAAAGGCAGCTAACTTTCCACTGAGGTTCTTTCTTACGTGGAAGGCATAGGATGGTCTCTGCTGGTCTTTCCAGGCCCCTGGGCTCCAACAACTTTCCCCGGGGTGACTTCTTTCTGCATCTCCAAAGGCCTGGGCAGAGTTGCAAGTGCTGAGATGAGAAATGCCGAGCTGCTAGACTATGCTACATTGTGCTCTCTCATTTAAGCACCAGCCAATTAAGTCAAACATCACTCATTGCAGCAGACACGCCTCCTCGCTGACTGCAGACATAACTGGCAACAGATGAGGTTCAGGTACCGTTGGCTTATGTTCGCAGCAACAGGATTAGGTATCCTCACCTGGCCAAGTTGACAACTGAATCTAACTAACACAGGCATGTATACAAGAGGCAGGTTCTTCTTCTGCGAATGAGCATAAGGCATTGGGTAAGTGATTCTTTGTGCTCTACTTTCTCCTTCTGCAGCTGCAACATGGGTGTGGTGGTGGATGACATTTGAAAAGGATTTATTCTAAGGGTTCAATAGATTCAGTGCTAAATAAACCTCAGTTATTCATGGTTTTCTATGATAAATAAGATTAATAGTAAGGAAGGAGTGTGACACTGAAATAGGAAAGATATAGATATTTGAGTCAATATTGATAAGGCAGAGAAATTAGTAAACACAAATTTATGGGAAATTCTATTACAAGGTGTTATGGACTTAATTTTGTACTGCTGTTTGGACATGTTCATGATCTTGAACCTCATTCTGAAGAGTATGAACCCACGGTAAATAAGATCTCTTCAAGATTACCTTGAGGATCTCTTGACTTTGAACTTCTCCTAACTTCAAAACCATAAACCAATAAATTCCTGTTGTTTAAACCAACTTATTGCATTGCATTTGTCTTAGCTGTTAGGAAACTAAAATGTAAAGGGAGAAATTTTCTCTAAATCTATGTCAGAAGAAAGTTTTGTCTGCCTTAAATCTTTTTATTGATTACCCCCAGGGCAGCAGACTCACAAGGTAAAGCTTATTAACCTCAGAACAGATCCTACCACCCCATGTTTCCTGTGTCTCCACCCATATAAGTTTTCCAGGGCTGCCACAACAAATATCACAACCGAGTTGGCTTAAACAAAAGGAATTAATTGGATCACAGTTTTGGAGACAAGAAGTACAAAATTAAAGTGTCTGCAGGGTCACACTTTCTCCAATGTCTGCAGCATTCTGGTGGTGGCTTGCTGGCAATCAATCTTTGCCTCATTCACATTGTCATCTGTCTCTTCCTGATAGTCAAATTTCCTTTGCTTAAAAGAACTCCAGTCATAATGAGTTAAGTCCATTCTGATTCAGTTGGTCTCAACTTAACTAATAATATCTTCAAATTGCCTATTTACACATGGGTCACATCCATAGGACTGGGGATTAGGATGTGGACATGTTTGTATGGGGAACATAATTCAATCCACAACAGATACCAACACAGTCCAGATGGAAATTACAAGATGCTATCATGGAATTAATAAAATATACACTGAAAGAATTTCAAACTCTCATGAAACAGTATCAGCAGAAGCATATATGGGATTATATGCTAAAGGTTTTTAACAATGGAGGAGATATACAACATTCAATAGGAGTACTTTATAAATATAGAACTGCTTAATAGGAATTAAATTTTTAATATGTTGGCTGAAGTCCAGAGTAATAGTTTTAATAATATACTAAAGATAAATAAGTCTAGAATTGATCATCTACAGTGAATGAAGTCAAAATATCTTCTTTTCCTGGCACACAACATAGGAAGGTATATAAAAGAATTGATCATTTTGGAATGGATCTATTCTGTAGAAGTTGCTTAACCTTCCCCTAAAAATGCTCTTGAGAAAGTCTTTCACAAAATCAATTAGTGAATTGATGACAGGAATATATTTCAGAGATGATTATAAGGATATTGAAAGAGAAATGGATTATTCATTATTAGTAGAAATAGTAGGAGCCAAATTGTAATGAATAATTCTCCAAAGTAAGATGTGTACAATTACTACAATATGACTAAGGAACAGAATGATAATTACAGACTTCTGTACTATAAGGATCTGTGGCAATGGATCCTTAAAAATGAAATCGATGGTCAGTTTACCATGGTACTGCTTGACATTATTTAGCAGAAATTTGTATATCTGCTAAACAAAAACCTATTCTAAATCATCATAGATTGGCTCAATGATTTAATAAGTTTCTAGACTTAAGCCCATTCAAAATGCACTTAGAAAGAGGCCAGGTTATCTAGAGAAACATTCTTGCAAATTGGTCACAGTGATATACTATGAATCTTTCCCTTAAGCATTTCTCAGGAAGATTTGCATCTAATTAACAATATAAATTTCACTGAGAAAGCAAAATATTAAGACATCCCAAGATTTTTTATATAGTAACTGAACAGATACTAATCCTTGATGACATGCAATTCCTCCATGGGCCTGCCCACAGAAAGAGTGGGGATTTATGTAAATCAATTCCTAAATTGAATATTTCCCTGTTCTATCTCATTAATTAATAAAATTAATTAATAATTAATCAAATTAATCATTTTAATATGTTGAGACCATGTATCTAGCCTGTAATTATTTATCTTCTCCAAGCATGTATAGTAGAAACAAAAAATATTGTTAGTAATCATTTTCCCTACATTGAGTCCCTAATTTGCACAGCAAAAATTCATATGGGCACAAGGACAAAATGGGACCTTTGAAACCATCCACCTTCAAATTCCATCAAGACAGGAAATTCAGAGCAGTACCAGATCCATTTAGAATTTCCAATAATTACTGCTATCAGGAAAGACTTTTAACAAGCAGGGGTTGGTGATTCCTATACATTTATTTCCCTTTTAAGTGACCTGACTGAGCAATGTGAAGTCAGATGCTGCATATATACTGACAATAGATTCCCAAAGCCTTAATTAGGTGGTAATATCAAATTCAGCTGCACTTGTAATTGTGATTCCTTCACCGGAGCAAAGCAACACAATCTACTGCAGTGGTATGCAGCTATTTACATGGTTAAAATAAGTTCATCCCCAATGGTAAGTAAAATCAAAAGCAGATTATTTTGACTTTCAGGGTAAAGTGTATAGTTGTACTGTCTTGCCTCAGGGCTATGGAAACTCTTATGTTGTCTGTTTTAGTTTGTTAAAACTTCTAGAATGTAATATACCAGAAATGAAATGGTTTTTAAAAAGGGAGTTTATTAATTTGCAAGTTTATAGTTCTAAGGCCATAAAAATGTCCAAATAAGGCATCAGTAAGAAGTTACCTTCACTCAAGAAAGGCTGATACCATCCAGAATATCTCTGTCATCTGGGAAGGCACATGGCTGGTGTCTGCTGGGGTCTCTGCCATCTGGACACCTCTCTCAGCTGGGAAGGCACATGGCGACATCTGCTAGCTTTTTATCTTCATTTCATAAGGTTTCCCTGGGGCATTTTCCTTCCTCATCTCCAAAGTTCTCTGGCTATGTAGACTCTGTTTGGACCCTGAGGCTTTTTCCAAATGAGTTGCCTCTTAAAGGGCTCCAAAAAGCAGCCCCACCTGGAATAGGTGGAAATGCATTACAATGGAAACCATCTAATTAAGAGTTACCACCCAGGGCAATGGTGGCTCAGTGGCAGAGTTCTCGCCTGTCTTGCGGGAAACCTGAGTTCGATTCCCGGGGCCTGCCCATGTAATTGAAAGAAAAAGAAGTTACTACCCAATTGTGTCACATCTCCATGGAAATAATAAAAAAGAACTCATCCAGCAATATTGAATGAGGATTAAAGAACACAGATTTTCTGGGGTACATGGCAGTTTCAAACTGGCACATTGCCATTATGTCTTTGAGGAATCTGACCATCTTGATATCTCATAGAACACCAAGCTCAGTTACAACTGACAACATTTTACTAGTAGGAATTAGTAAACAAGAAGAAAAACACGTTAAATGTCTTACTAAGTGCAACAACCGAGCTCATGGATGGTTTGGATGGGGGCAGCCTAAAGACCAAAGGACATGCCAGGAATTGGAGTTAGACGTGGATTTTATTAGGACTATGAGCAGGAGAATATCTCCCATGCCAGCCATGGAAAATGAAGCTCAATGATCCACAAGAGGGGTGGAAAGCACTAATGCTTATAAGGCTTTAGGACAAGGACATGAGAACAAAGTTTCAGTAGGGTCTCATGACACAGGGGTTTAGAGGTTTGTTATCAACAGTGATTAAGGGATGGAGTTTCAATGCTTTGTTTGCAAATATGTATAGATAATTTTTGTACATTCTTTCTCCCCTGAGAAGTCTAATGACCTTTAATGTTGTCCTGGTCATGTAGGCAGCAGCGTATAATGACTTGCTCTCAGTATGGAGGGGAATCCTGGGCCCTGGAGCCCCACAGTAAGATGTGTGTCATCAGAAAGTGTGGAAAATATCCCATGAAGTTTAAAAATCTGCCACATTGGTGAACTTTACAGGATTCCAGTGATCTGAGAAATATCCTGTTACCCCACTTAGAGTGAAAGACATATAGTGTTGTTATAGTCATTTAGATGAACTGTTACAAGACAAGGCCTCACTGAAACAAGTATGAAAGTATGCTAAATATATGAATAAATACTCTTAAGATGTTGGATAAGAATCAATAAATGACCATAGTCATGGAGAGCAGGGAAACACACGAGTGAACCCATGATTGCCTTGATTTTATGCCTGAAAACAGATTCTAGATTATGATATAGGATGTGGAAAGGAATAAGAGAACAGAATTATTACTGGGGCTAGAAGTCAGAGTTTGGACTACTGAAGTAACACTGTTTTTTGGAATGGGGGCTGGGAACGGAGAAGGATCTCAAGATATTTCCATCAGGTACACTTCAACATTTTAGTAAACACAAAGTGTGCCTGCTCAGAGTGAAACCAAGTAAGTATAAGAACAATTACTATGAAGTTGTGAGGTAAACAGATTTTCTTGAGGTTGTATAATTATTGAGAAGCATACTAGTTTCAACTAAGCATAGTATATAAGTAATCAATCGAGGACCCAAGAAAATCTCATTTTGTGGATCATTCTAATCATAGAATAACGGCTACTCAGACCTGAGTAAACATTGTTTAAAAACAAAGCCTCAAAATGCCATCCTGACAAAAAGGGGGAAAAAAGTGTAACAAGGTATCAGTGGCTGAGGGTGTTCAAACAGAGTCAAGAGGCTACTCTGAAGGTCACCTTTATGTAAGCTTCTGTTAAACATTGCTACCTACCATAACTTGCCAAATTCCAACCAAAACCATTCTAGCCAATTGTAAAGAACACCTAGGACAATATATAAGATTCTACAAAGGTTCCATGGACTAGAGTAACTTTCCAGAAGCCTACAACCTCCAGATGGGTTCCTCGACCAGGTAAGTCCTGAAACCTAGAGGGTCCAGCCTCTCCAGAACATCGACTAGTTCTATCTCCCTACCCCATATTATTGGCAGCTCCTCCCTACATGAAAAAAGTTAGACTGGGCATAGCCCAAATACCCTAAAGAGTGGAAGAAAGATCAAAAGTGATGGTAGAATTGTACAGAGAAGGTAGGGTTTAACAAACAAGTATGATTGCTGAATCATTATATTGATATTTCTTTTAGCTTCCAGTATCTTAGAGTAGCTAGAAGTAAAAGCCTAAAATTTTGGAATTCTTAACCCATACCAAACCCTGAAATTTGTTCTACAACTAACTGTCGTGATGTGCTTTGAGATTTATTGCTTTTTTGAATATATGTTATCACACACACATAAAAATGTTGATTGTGCTGATAAAAAAAAAAATTATTCTTTCTAGCCTCCAATGTTCTGGAGAAGCCAAAAGGGAAAAATCTGAGATGATGGTATTGTAACCCATCACAAACTCTGACATCTGTCCTGTAACTACTTGTTGAAGAAGTCTTTGAAAACTCTTGCTTTTTTCATTCTTTGCCATATATATATATATATATGTTTTATAATACAATCTTTAAAAAGCTAAAAATAAAAAAGCCTCAAACGCATCAAGGTGATCCACCATCCACCGTTAAGTGAAACAACTTATGCACACACATATGCATATAAAAAAAAAAAAGAAAGACAGGAAAAAGAATCTCAGTACATGCTAAAGGAATTCAGCAGAATCTAGATACACAGTAAGACAGAATCACAGAATGAATAAAATGTGACTCAGCATTAAGATAAAAGAAAAACAAAACAATAATCAAAGCAGACCCAGATATGATGGAACTACTGAAGTAGCAATGATTATAAACTAGACTATTAATAAGACATGAAAGTGTGAAAAAGATATTTTCAGTCAGTAAAAACTTTGTTAATAAATCATGTGCAGGCGTTCACTGCCACACAAAACGTTAAATAAGATTCCTTAGGCTGAAAAACATGATAAAGAAGGAAACTTTTTGTATAAAGTAAAGATGACTAAAAAAAGGGTAAATTTGTGAGTAATTATGAGCTTTTATACTCATTTTTTACATTTAAAAACAATTATTTAAAGCATAAATACTAACAATGGATTGTGGAATTCATGCCATATATATAAAGGAATCATATGACAACAATTTTCCATAGAAATATGAAGGAATTGGCTTCTCAAATTACATTTGAAATGGTATAAAATATTCATGAAAGATGGGATGAGTAAAGGATGCATATTTTAATTTATTGTGCCACCAATAAAAAATAATAAACCAAAGCAGTGTATCTAAAAAACCAATAGAAGTAGAATATAATACATAATCAATCTACTTACAAGAAGTTCAGAGAAAAAAATAAACAAAAGACAAATGGGAAAAGCTAAATCAAGTAGCAAGATAGAAGAATTAATCCCAACAATACTGATAATAATTTCCAGTAACACTGATAATTGTGTTTAATTTAAATAAACTAAGTAATTTAATTAAAATGAGTGATTAAGTGTTGAGGCTGTACTTCCCCTTATGTAGAAAGAGAGACTATACTTGCTGGAACTCTTTGGATTTTGGAGAAAATACTCACCATGTTTGGACTACTTTTTCTGATACCTCCACTAGTTTATTTAACAGCTTTCACTGTTGAGTATGATCTGCCTAAAAAAATAAATAAATAAAAAGAAAAGGGTCTGAAGAAAGTACAGGTCATGGTGCAAGATATTCTACCATTTGTTCTTTAGAAAGTAGCACACTTTATGACATAAAAGTGTCTGGGAGAAAAATGGGTGTTATGGAACTTCTGGCAAACCTCAAGTGAATAATTACACTGAAGGTCTTTATTTAGGCCATACCCTTTTCTGCTAGGATAATTAGTATCCATTTGACAAGTAGCTCCTGGAACTTTTGCTTCTGGACATAGCAAAATAACTGATATTGGTCTTTCTGTGCCACTGAAAAAAATAAAAGAAATTGGACAAAATATATGGGAAAATGTTTTCAGACACTGAGTATGGAGCAGAAAAAAACTGCTTCTTAAAGAAGAGAAACAAATAAAATAAGTCACAAAAACAGCCCAGTTTCCTTGCTAGGAACATTCCCTGCTATGCCTGAGGGAAGTGAAGCTTAAGTGAAATATGGTTTTGTTGAAATGAAGAGGAAAACACTGAAGTTGTATTTGGCTGAAGCAGCTAGAATTTGCTGGTCATGTTACAAGAGAAGGAGAAGCTGTCCAGATTAGGAGGAGAGCATGGACTGAAACTGAATGGGGATTCACATAATTCTATAGTCTAAGGTTAGAACATCTTTAACCAAAAATTGGAATGTGTAGCCACACAATAGGACTCTGCAAGTCCTACAAAATATAAAAAAATCTGATGTAGTGCTGACGACTAAATGATAATAAGAGGTTCAACAGTGCTGGCACATTCTGTGATGTGGTACATCCTGACTAGAGAGATATCAATGAGTTTCAGGAATTTACGTGAGACCACAGGCTAAGCAATCACAAAAGCAAGGAGTAGTGTGTCACACCCTAGATCAGAAGACACAAACCATGGCCTCCAGTCATCCTGCTAGTCATTGTTTGTGTAAACAGATACCTATATTTTGGATCAAAACCACAACCATTCATCTAAGGCTGCTTTCATGCTACAACAACAAAGTTGAGTAATATGTAACCTAAAATATTTACTATCTGACCTTTACAGAAAAAGAGTAACAGCCTCTAAGAATATAACCCTTTTACAGTAAGGCCATACTATAGTACTAGGTTCAACATTGAAATAGAGCCACCTTAACAAAGATTAAAACCAAACCTGACAATGCCAAAGAGATTCTGCACTAAATATTTAATAATTAGTTGTACTATTATAATTAATAATTTGTTGTATCTTCTACCTGCAAAAATAAAACCAATATCAACTTAAATATGATGTTAATATCCAGATACCTACTGCATATCAATCATGCTGTCTAACAGGCAATAAAAAATTATAAAAAGCAGGAAAATAAAATTAACAATCAAGAGGTAGATATTAAGTGATAGAAACAAACTCTGAGATAGCCAACTGTGTGCATTAGCAAATAATAAATGAGAAGTAGATGTTATTAGAAACTATTAGAAAACAGTTTCTAAGATTTAAGAAGATGTCACAATTAGTAACCAGATGTGAAATTTTAGCAGCAAAATGGAAATGATGTCAAGCTAAAATAATATAATATAATATAATACCTAAAATGAAGAATATCACTGAAAGGACTTAACAGCAGCTAGATAACTGCAGAAAAAGGTCATGAATCAAAGATAGAACAATAAAAACTTTCCAACGTGAAAAGTATAGAGGGAAAAACCTGACAACTGTGAAGTACCCTCACAGTACCCTGCAGGAGAAGATGAAGTTTTCTAATATGTACACAATTTGGATTCCAGAATAAAAGGACAATGTGATAGGAGCATTAAAAATATTTGGCAAAAAGACACTGATTTTTTCCCCACATGTGATGAAAATCACCAATTTACATATTATATTGGTCAATAAACACAAACAAGGTAAATATAAAAAGACTCATACTTAGGCCCATTATAGTCCAATTAATCCAAAGATAAGAATAAAATCTTAAAATAGTCACAGGAAATGTGGTTAGGTTTTTAATAATCATCTTTGATATTTTTTCTGCATGTATACAAGAGATTTTTGCACCTGGGAGAGATTATTATTAGATAATAATAATAATAATTGTGCTAGTTCCCATACCCCAACTCTTAAGGCTCAAGCAGTAATGCAGTAAATAAAAGACACTCCAATAAAGGGCACAGCTGTCCAACTGAATAAAATGCCAGTACTGACATTTGATGTCTTAAAGACAAAAATATATTGATAAGCTAAAATAAAATGATAGAAAAGCATATATCATCAAAAAAAGTAAAAAGAAGAAAGTTTTATGTTTTATTATTAGACAAATTAGACACTAAGAGTATTACCAGAGACAAAGAAGAACACTTCATGACGATAAAAGATTAAATTCCTTGGGAAAACACAACAGACTAAAATATGTATGCATATAATATCAGAGCCCAAAAATTGGTGAGAAATCCATAATCATATATAAATAAATTTTTAAATTCAATTTTAATAATTTTTATTAGAGATGTAGGTTAATAGAAAAATCTTGCAGAAAATACAGAGCTCCTACATACACTCCCTCAAATACACATTTTCCCAACTAACACATAGCATTAGTGCTGTATTTTTGTTACAACTGATGAAAGAATATTATCATAATTGTATTATTACCTATGGTCCATGGTTTAAATTAGGGTTCACTGTGTTGTGTAGTTGTTTGACTGCTTGTCGCTAAGTTTTAAAATTTCTTTAAACATTCTGGATATTAAATCCTAATCAGATAAGTGGCTTCCAAGGATTTTCCAACCGTTCTCTAGGGTGTCTTTTCTCATGATGAAGCACTCTGACAGAAAAAATTCTTAATTTTGATGAAGTTCTGTTTCTCTATGTTTTCTCTTGTTGCTCATGCTTTTGTTGTAAAGCAATGATTTATGAGCATTTAGATATCCAATTTTCCCAGCACTGTTGGTTGAAGACTATTCTTTCCCAACTGAGTGAATTTTGTAGTGTTTGAATTTTGATTGAAGTTGCTTTGAATCTGTAAAAACACTGATATTTTTGACATCAGTTGATATTTAAAACCTCCAATCCATTAACACAGAATGTCGTTCCACTTATTTAGATCTTCTTTGATTACTTTAAGAATGATTTACAGTTTTCTGTGTAAAAGCCCTTCACATTCTTGGTCAAATTTATTCATAAATATTTGATTATTTGTGTTGCTATTTTAAATGGATTTTTTTCTTCTTAATTGCTTTTTCAGAGTGTTCATTATTAGTGTAATGAAGTGCTATCGATTTCTGCATGTTAACCTTGCATTCTTCCACTTTGTGGAATTTGTTTATCAGATCTCGTATCTTTGTTGTGCATTTTCCAGGAAATTCAGTATATAGAATTATGTTTTACTTCTTCCTTTCCATTTTGGATGTCTTTTATTTCTTTTTCTAGACTAATTGCTCTCACTAGAACATCCAGTACAATGTTAAATGACAGTGGTGACAGTGGGCATCCTTGTCATGTTCCTGATCTTAGGGGAAAAACCCAACGTTTCAACATTGGATACAATATTAACTGTGTTAACTGTGTGCTTTTTGTATAAAATCTTTATCATTTGATAACGTTTTCATCTATTCCTAATTTTTGAAGTGTTTTTAGCAAGAAGAAATGCTAGGATTTGTGAAATGCTTTTTCTGCATCCATTGAGATGATCACATTTTTTTTCCTTTATTCTGTAAATGTGGTGTATTACATTAATTGATTTTCTTACATGAACCACCCTTGCATACCTTGGAAAAATTACACTTGATAATGGTATATAATTATTTTCATGTGCTGTTGGATTCAGTTTGCTAGCATTTTGTTGACGATTTTTGCATTTATATTAATAAAGGACAAAAATCTATCATTTTCTTTTCTGCGATATTGCCATCTGGCTTTCTTATTAGGATGATGTTGGCCTCATAGAATGAGTTATGAAGCATTCTTTCCTTTGCAAACTTTCAGAAGCAGAATTGGTACTAATTCTTGGAGCATTTAGCCAGATTCACCAGTGAAGCCATTCCACCTTGGGCTTTCTTTGCTAGGAGGTTTTTGATTACTGATTTAATCTCTTTACTTGCTATTGGGCTGTTGAAATCTTTTATTACTTCTTGAATAAGTATCAGTAATTTGTGTGGTTCTATAATGTGCCCATTTCATCTAGGTTCCATAATTTTTTGGCATACAGCTGTTCATAGTATCCTCTTATAATCCTTTTTATTTCTGTGGATTTGCAAATAATGCACCCCTCTCATTTCTGATTTTATTTATGTGTCCTTTTTTATCTTTGTCAGTCTACCTATAGGCTTTTTCATTTTCTAGCTCATTCTGTTGTGGTTGGAAAAGATACACAATATGTATAGAAATCAAAATTTCTATATTTTGATCTTCAATATTTTATAATTCATTGAGAGTTGTTTTGTGACCTAACATATGATCCAACCTGGAGAATGATTCATGAGCACTAGAGAAGAATTTGTATTCTGCCATAGGGTGAAGTGTTCTGTATGTCTGTCTGTTAGGCACTGATTGTGTTAGAGCATTGTCAAAGTCTTCTATTTCCTTATTCATCTTCTGTCTAGATGTTCTACCCAATATGAAAATATGTCAATATTTGTTTCACATATACTTACATATATATATATATATATATATAATAAAATATATATGTATATATATAACTGTTATGTCTTCTTGTTAAATTGACCTCTTTATAATTGTTATGTCTTCTTGTTGAATTGATCTCTTTATAACATGTTGCCAGGGAGACTTACATCCCTGGAAGTCATGTCCCACATAGAGGGGAGGGTAAAGAGTCTATTTGCAAAATTGTATCTGATATTAATATAGCTATCCTGGCTCTATTTTTTTCTTCTTCAATTTTACAGAGATATAGTCACACATCATACAAATCATCCAAAGTATACAATCACTGGCTCACAGTGCCATCACATAGTTGGGAATATATCCCCATTACTGATCTTGGAAAATTTGATTACTCCAGAACAGAAATAAGAGAAAAAAATAAAACCTAAATCTTTCCATACCCCTATTCCCCCTATTGTTGACCCATAGTATTGGTGGAGTAAATCTGTTAGTTAATGAAAGATATTAAAATATCACTGCTAACTATAGTCCATAGTTTATAATGACTATGTTTTGGTTTGCCAAAGCTGGCAGAATACAATATACCAGAAATGGATTGACTTTTACAAAGGAGATGTATTAGGTTACAAACATACAGTTCCAAGGCCATAAAAATGTCCAGACTAAGGCATCAGCAAGAGGATACCTTCACTGAAGAAAGGCTGATGGCATTTAGGATTCCTCTGTCACATTGGAAGGCATGTGCTAATGTCTGCTGGTCCTTTTCTTCCAGTTTCTGGTATCAATGGCTGTCTCAAAAATATTTCTGTGTGCTTCTTTTTATCTTAGCATCTCCCAGGGCATTTTCCTTCTGCATCTCCAAATGTGTCTGGGCTCTCTCTCATAAATGGCTCCAGGAAAGGATTAACACCAGGTTGAATTCGGTGGGTAACATTTCCATGGAAACAAACTAATCAGATATCCCACCCACTTAATAGGTCTGTACCCAGAAGATTGGATGAAAAGAGCATGACTTTTCTGAGGTGCATAACAGTTTCAAACTAGCACATCTCTAATTTTTTTTTTTTTTTTTTTTACTTTTGTGGTGGTTTTGCAAGGACTTATTTACATACATGACTTTAAACAACCACCTTCAATCAAATTGACCTACAATATGTTGCTATTTATTATAATTTCAAGAATGAGCTAGTGTCACCTCTCTCCATTCCCAAGTATTTAAGTTCAACTTCATTAGCAATTCTGCACATATTAGGTAACCACTTCCCATCCTCTAGGTTTTATTTCTAGGCACCCTATATTCTACATTTTTTTCATGCATGCCTTTCTTACTTATCTAACCATACACTGGTAAAGAAGGTGTTCTAGTTTGCTAGCTGCCGTAATGCAACACACCAGAGATGGATTGGCTTTTAATAAAAGGGGATTTATTTTGTTGGCTCTTCAGAGGAAAGGCAGCTAACTTTCCACTGAGGTTCTTTCTTACGTGGAAGGCACAAGATGGTCTCTGCTGGTCTTCTCTCCAGGCCCCTGGGTTCCAACAACTTTCCCCGGGATGACTTCTTTCTGCATCTCCAAAGGCCTGGGCTGAGCTGCAAGTGCTGAGATGAGGAATGCCGAGCTGCTAGGCTGTGCTACATTGCGCTCTCTCATTTAAGCACCAGCCAATTAAGTCAAACATCACTCATTGCAGCAGACACGCCTCCTAGCCAACTGCAGATGTAATTAGCAACAGATGAGATTCACGTACCATTGGTTTGTGTCCACAGCAACAAAACTAGGTATGCTCACCTAGCCAAGTTGACAACTGAATATAACTAACACAGGGGGTATCATTCAAAGGTTTTTACAATCACATGATAACAAGATAAAAGCTGTATAATTAATATAATCATTAACAAAGATCAGCCTACTGGGTTGTAATTCCATGATTTCAGATATTCTGAAATACTCTAACACACTAGAAACTAAAAAGAAATACTTATAGTGATAAATATTTGTTAAATCTTACCTTCCCTGTTAAAATACCCACACTCATTTGATCAATCTCTCAATCTTCAGTGGGTATTTGGACAATGACTATTCTATCATCTTCATGCTGTAAAGGAGTGTTGACATTATGAGGTAGAGGAATGCACCTAGTATACTTGGAAAAATTGATACCTCTGAGTTTCAGGGCTTATCTGGCATAGAAGGTTTTAAGTTACTGAAAAAACAAACTTGCTAAGTAAAACTTTTATTGATTCTTAGATAGAGCCCAAGGTTATTCTTTAAGATTTTCAGGAATATTGTGTATCAAGGCTTGGCATATTATGGAAATGCACAATATTTGGCTGAAGCTTCGATAAGAGTAATGTCCAGAATGACCTCTTGAATCTATTTGAAATCTCTTAGGCACTGAAACTTTATTTTGTTTCATTTATTTCCCCCCTTTTGGTCAAGAAGGCATTGTCAATCCTACAGTGCTAGGGCCAGGCACATCACTGGGAGTCATGTCCCATGTTGGCAGGGAGACCTACACCCCTGGATGTCATCTCCCACATAGAGGAGAGAGTAGAGAGTCTATTTGAAAAATTGTCTTAGAGAGAGAGGACA
The DNA here is from genome assembly GCF_023851605.1 of Tamandua tetradactyla. Classification (NCBI taxonomy): domain Eukaryota; kingdom Metazoa; phylum Chordata; class Mammalia; order Pilosa; family Myrmecophagidae; genus Tamandua; species Tamandua tetradactyla. The sequence continues at coordinate 151,827,586 of NC_135330.1, forward strand.
CATCTAAGCAACAAAAGAGGTTCTCCATGGATGACTCAGACATAATTATAGGCATGATTAGCTTTGCAATTACAGAAATAAATTTCATAAGTGTAAGCCTCAAGACTAAGTGTTTGCTTATTAAACTGGGAGTCTATAATACTGGAGAGAATATCAGAAATGTGACAGGTAGGGTAGTTTAATTGTTCTATATATTTTTCCAAGTACCACAAGGGATTTTGCAAATAATTATTTATTTTCTGCCCGAAATGCTGTGGTATGTATCAGGGTATTACATTAAACTATACAGAATAACGAGTTCTCATTCCATAGTCTAGGCTCCATGTATTTAGGATGTTTAAATAACCTGTTCAGACAGGTTAAATTAGATAATGTGCTAAAGAAAACTTAAATTTTGGACAAAATAAACTTCTCTTCTTTTGGTCTCATGCAGAAATTGAAGATTAAAAACATAGACTATATCATCCTTCGCACTGCATTCAGCTTTACCTTAGTACTAAGCAGATCAGCTTTATTCACATCTCTAACTGAAGGCTGATCTTTTTTATTTAGCTTCTGTAACAGCTGCTGTATGGAGTAATGGTGACTCTCAGAACCGCAGAACTCCAATTTTGAGTCTCAGGTGCCACAGAGGTACTCACAGTTCCATGGAATGACCAGGCTAAACACGAAGAACACAGCATCTCAGAATTTAGAAATAACAGTCAGAACTCAGGAATAAATGTGACTGCTATAAGAACTTACAGTCTGGGCTCTAATTTTCTTGTAAGCATTTTATAAATGAGACCATAGAATATTTGTCCTTCTGTTTCTGGCTTATTTCACTCAACCTAATGTCCTGTAGATTCATTCATCTTGTTGCTTGCCTCATAACTTCATTCTTTTTTGTTCCCACACCAAATTTCATCACACGTATAAACCACAGTTCACCTTCTGCTCATCAACTGATGGACCTTTTGGTCTCCTCCAACCAATGGCAACCATGAATAATGCCACCATAAGCATCAGTGTGAAAATTTCTAATTGTGTCCCCACTTTCAGATCTTCAAAGTATATTTGTGGTAATAGGATTGCATAATCATATCGCGACTCTATATTTAGCCTCCTGTGGATCTACCATACTGACCTCCAGAGGGGCTGCACCTTTCTACTTCCCTACTAACATTGAATAGGTTTACCTCTCTACACACATCTTCTCCAGCACTTCAGTATTTCCATTTATTTATTTGTCTAATCTCCAAATTTTACGAGGTATATTCACATACCATGTATTAGCAATTTGTACAGGTGTCATATATTTGTAGTAGCTCATGGCTAAATTTTTCATTATTTAAAGTGTTTATCAGTGAGATACATCACTTTAAACAACCCTTGTCAATTAAATTCACCCTCAGCTATCTTTAGGTTACTATTTGATGGTATGTTTTTTCCATTCTTTCACCTTCCACCTACCTGTGCATTTGAATTTAAGGTGAGTTTCTTGTAAGAATCATACTTGGGACATGTTTTTTTAATCCATTCTGCTACTCTCTGCCTTTTAACTGATAGCTTAATCCATGTACATTTAAAGTAACAATTGATAAAGCAGGACTTTCTTCTGCCATTTTGTTATTTGGTCTTTGTAAATGTTTTACCTTTTTTGAACCTCAATTCTTTTGGTAATTCCTGTTCTCATATTTATTTGATTATTCATTGCACTATTTTGAGTCTCTTCTTATTTCTTTCTGTATATATTTTTCATATATTTTCCTTGTGTTTATCATTGGGCTTAAATTTAAAATCTTGAATCTCTAGCAATCATGTCTGACAGAGCTGGAGATTGTAACATCTCTCTCTTTCAGTAATTCATGAAGTAAAGTAAAAAAACAAAAGCATATAAAAATATTTAACGTTATCGATCAATTTGACATAAATGATTTTTTAAAAAAATACACATAACCGCACAATAATACACATGATTTTCAAGTGCACATAGACAATTCATGAGAAAGACTACATACTTGATTACATAAGAAATATTGAAAAATTTCAAATCTTTCAAAACTTAGCTTTTTTTGTGATGTCCATGACATTCAATTAGACTCATATTCTTCAGGAATGAAGGTTACCTATGGTGACAATGAGAGGTAAAGAACCATTTCCTTAAGAATAGTTGAGTGAGGATAAGGTATACATAAATTTTGATAAAAGGCAGGAGCTATTCTGAAAAGCTTAAGATTGATGACTGTTTACAAATAAAGGTGTGGTAAATTGAATTGTGCCCTCCAGAAAATCACATGTTCTTAATCTTTTCCTATGGGTGTGAACTCGTTGCAAATAGGACATTCTGAAGGTGTTATTTTTAGTTAAGGTGTGGTCCAAATGAATGACGTTGAACAGACCTCTTCCAGTATCTCATCTCATATCTCTAACTGGAAGACCCAGATACCAACCAAAAATATGGTCTGATACCTTATGGTATAGGGCTGCACATTGCTGGTTACGACGATATGGCCCCTTAGATTTTCCAAACCTGTCCATTTATTAACTGTTTCCACTACAGATCTATGTCCTTTGGGGCCCAATCTCAATCAATTTTTGCTCACTTAAAGAAGCTTATGTCTGAGTTTATCGAGTGCAATATGAATGAACTGGTTAAACATGGAATGCTTGCCTTAAGATGGACACAGAGCAGGACCTAAGTGCAAAGAATGTTCTCAGTGAAATTGTTAGTAAAGATTTATAGTTCGTGATCTATCGTGAGGGTGTGTCTCCATTCCTGGAGTTCTTGAAGAAAGAACACAGAGAAAGGCACAGCTTGCTCAAACTTCTGATGAACCTACAGAACAGGCTGATGATCCAATGGAATATTACATGATGAACCAGTCAATACGTTTATAATAAAATATGTAACAATGTAGGAATAAATAATTGAATCCAATAATCAATACTTTGAACCAAAAGATTAAGAATGGTGGAATATATTTTAGGAATCAGTCTAGAATGTGAGTTTTTTTCCAAAAACCTTAGCTGAAACCATATAATGAGTTTTTTCTATGAAGAGGATAGCATCTTTGTGCTTGTAAAGAAAACTATGAAATAAAACTGCTTTACCTATCGGTAGAAAAACTTCTGCTACTTTCTGTAAGCAGGGGCTGGAACCTGAGAAGGGAGAGTGGTGAATTGAAGAGGAAACATACTGAATATTGAGTCTGAGTTCAAGAAAGTGTATTCGATGTTGATGTCTCTCTCCGCACTCTGACGTGGAGGCCTCATCAGATCCGCAGGGGGAAGGCCTTAGAGTAGGAATGCAGCTATATGTAAGAGCACAACTGGGCAGCAGGGCCTGAGTTCTTATGCAGCTCCATTCAGAGACTTCAGTGCTTGGCGAGCTCCGTATCTGGTGTGGGCAGAGAAGCTTTCCCTGTGAGACTTGTCAGGTAAAGCTTAGTCATTGTTCATGGTTGGGACTGAAAAATCACAGATTTTTTACCAAGAGCTGGACTTCTCATTGTTAATTCACTTGTTTCTGATATTCATTGTGAACTTTTCTACTGTGTGATTTTTAAACATTATGATATATACATGTATATATATAGAGAGAGATTTATATATAAGATTATCTATAGAAGTTCTCTACATAGAAAATAACTTCTCTCTGGCTGTATAGCATTGTAGGGTGAATTTTGATTCATAAAAATGTTCAATTTCAAAGTAGTTCCATGTGTAATAATTTTTATGTTTGTCTATTTTGCATCTCTTTTAAGACATTCTAAGCTATCAATATGATAAACATACTATAGTATTCTGTGAAAAAAGTCTTAAAGCATTGCTTTCTCTAGGCAAACATGTGATATGCATATGTGTATGTACGTATTATGTATGTTGACCAATACTTTTCTCCACTAAATTTAATGTGAGTATTGCCAAATATAAAGCAATTGCACATTGCTTAGTACTATGTTTGAAATATTATTGAAATTTCTATGTTAATAATTATCATTTATGGAGACACCTAATAATGAATAATCACATAAATTGAGACCATTGACTTTTATAATGAATCACATTCACATTCTGATTATTCCCTTTGACCTCTTGTTTGAATTGGTTAGCTTCTATCACATTTCAAGTGTATCCTTTGGATGTGCTGGCAGCTGAAAAATTATTTGATTTTTATATGAGAATATATCAAATATATGAGAACTAGACCAAGACAATGGGAGAAGAGAAAATAGGGAGAGCAGAGTTGCGTCCCTGAGTAGAGGAAGACTCATGACTTACACAGCTTATAAATGCTTGCCATATTCAAAAGGCCATAGGCCATTTGAAAATAAATTTAGAGTAGAGTATATTCAGAATTGTATATTAGTAATAGAAAAGGATATAAGATTAATTTCTACAAAAATGTTAAATTGTATAGGCATCATTTAAAAAAACTAAATATGAAAACTAAAGTATGCATGTCATTTCAGGTAGACTTCAGTGAGTAACTTGGAATCACATGTACTTATATCACTTTTTGGAAATTTTATATAAAATATTTTACAGTGTAAAGGATTTCCAAAGAATACAGCATTTTAATAGAGGTTACAACCAGATAATGGAGAAGGAATACGAAGTTCTATTATTCATGAAAAATTGTTGCAAGGGTAAATTTAGAAATAACACATTTCAACCCTTCAGTACAGTCCTAAAATTAGCCCCCTACAATTTAGAGGTAGAGCAAAATCCAAGATAAATACAGCATTGTGATAAAATAAAATAGTTAACAATGCATGTAATGGAAGACAAGACTGCACTTGGAGGGTGGGGCTAAGAAGAGACACTGGACTGAAAAAGCTAAATTTAGATGAGAGAAAAATAGCTAGTTCATTGACCCAGAAGATCCAAACACTAAATATGTTCTTTCATTCACGGTAGAGAAACACATGTTTAAATGAACTGCAACTCAATTGTCCTCTTCCATAAAAACCACTTCCAAAAGTAGAAAATGAAACTGCCTGATTATTTGCAAAAAAAAAAAAAGATGAAGGCAAAGAGATTAGCAAATGAAAATGATTAGCCTTTTGATAAAATTGGCTCATGTCAATGGAATGCACTCAGTCTCAATATGAAAATTTGATATTATTGGTAATGATTATTATCACTATGATTGAGTATTTATTCTGTGCCAGATGGTGTGTTAAGTTTTAACACGGATCATTTCAGTTAATTAAAAACATCCATTTGTCAGGTATTATTAATATACTCATTATATAGATAAGGAAGCTGAGACTTAAAGAAAGTTGTTTACTTTGACAATGTCACATTGCAAAAGAGTGGTGAATTCCAAATTCAAACCCAAGCAGAATGACTCAAGTGCCTGAATCAGACTCAAGAATTTGATTCAAGTCAGACTCTTAACCATTACCCCTTTTTTAGACCTCTTTTTCCTAAGAAAGCCATGACAATCATTAATACATATAGCTGAACAATGGAAAAAAAAAATAAGACATCAACCTGATGTTTCATGGTTCATCCATATTGTAGCATGCACCAACACATCACTTCTTTTTATAGCTGAAAAATATCCCATTGTATGGTGTGGTGGTTTGAATCTGTTGTGTACCCCAGAAAAGCCAAGATCTTTAATCCTCATTCAGAATTACTGGATGAGATCTTTTTGATTGTTTACACAAAGATGTGACCCACCCAATTGTGGGTGGTCAATTTTTATTATATGCTTTCCATAGAGATGTGTCTCCACCCATTCAAGGTGGGGTTGCTTACTGGAGCCCTTTTAGAGGGAACCATTTTAGATAAAGCTCTAGAAACAACAGAGACCACATAGCCAGAGATCTTTGGGGATGCGTAAAGAAAACATCCCCAGGGAAGCAATTGAGGAAGCCTGGAGAGAAAGTTAGCAGATGTCACCATGTGCCTTTTCAGCTGACAGAAGCCCTGAACGTCATCAGCCTTCTTGAGTTAAAGTATCTTTTGCTGAATGCCTTAGTTTGGACATTTTTTATAGCCTAGTCTTAATTTGGGCATTTTTATAGACTTAGAACTGTAAGATTACAATTTATTAAATTCCCTCTATAAAACTGTTCCAATATGTATTACAAACTAATACATATGGATATACCACACATTGTTTATCCATTCATCTGTGAATGTACACTTGGATTGCTTCCACCTTTGGCTATTGTGAATAATGGTATAATGAACTTTGGTTTACAAATATCTGTCCGAGTCCCTGCTTTCAATTTTTGGGGGTATACACCCAGCAGTGTAATTGCCAGGTCACATGGTAATTTTGCTTAAATTTCTGAGGAACAGCCAAACTGTTTTCTACTGTATCTGTAAAATTTTACATTTGCACCAACAATGTTTAAGAATTCCTATTCTGTGCATCTTCCCAAACACTTATTTTAAGTTTTTTTTTTTTTTTTAATAATAGTGAGTGCAGAATAGTATCTCATTATACTTTTAATTTCTTTAATGGCTATTAATGGTTGAGCATGTTTCCATATATTTATTGGCCATTTTGCATATCTTCTTTGGAGAAATGTCTATTTCAGTCCTAGGCCCATTTTTTAAGTGTGTTGTCTTTTTTGTTCTTGAGTTGTGTTCTTTATATATTCTGAGTATTAACCCCTTATCAGATATATGGTCTTAATAACAACCTAGGTTGTCCAGTACCAACCTAGTTTCAGTAGCATACACATTCTGTACTCCCATATAACTTTGTCCCTCCCCTTAGTATTGTTACTAGCTCAGATTATATCTTTATACAGTGTAAGCCCATTAACAGAGATTTAAAATGTTATTTTACACATTTGCCTGTTAAGACGTAAAATGAGGAAAACAAGTTAAAAATCAAAAATGCAATATTACAGGATTTTATATGTACCCATGCAGTTACCTTTGCCAGTGCTCTTTATTTCTCTTATGGCTTTGAGTTACTGTTGAGTAACTTTTATTTTGCTAGATACTTAATTTGAGCTAACACTAATTCCTAGAGATCCTAAATTACTGTTTTGACCTACTGACCCTAATGAAAACCTGTGGTGCCAGGTGAAAAAGATGTTCTCACAGAGTTGGCCTCATGTTAGAAACTGTAGAATTCTAAAATCACTGTAATTTTCCTTCTCCTTTGTTGGAATTCATTACCTCATCAAGTGGCCAAACTTCATGTTAGCTTCCACACCACGGCAAAAGGGTGATGCTATTTATAGTTCCAAATGGAAGATAGTAGACTCACAAAAGATGGTGATCACCACTGTTCAAGTGATTTTCAACTCAAGTATCTGATCCCTGGGAGGAAATAATATTGATAATTCTATCCTTATAAACATAAATATTTGATGGGAAATAACACATATAGAATATTTAGGATTAAAACTAGTTCTGTTTCTTCCAATTTAAAATTGATGATGTGTACTCAACTATATTTGAAAAGGTATGTTTATGTTACTTTTATTAAAATAGTCAATGTGTACATACAAAATAATGTATAGCTATTGTTTTATATAAACTATCCCCCTGTACTTAAGTGTTAACAATGACAATTATAAGGTTGGTAATAATGTTTCTCTGCTCCTGAATAAACTATTGTCTCATTTAATAGTCATCATAATCCTGAGAATGAGGTGATGTACCCATTTCACACTTGTCAAAAAATACTCAGAGAGGTTAATTAACTTTCCCAAGATTAATCAGATGTTAAGCAGCTAGGATTAAAACCTAGATTCCAATAGTACTGATCATGGTAAACACATGATACTGCCTCTTAGTTATTATTCAAGGAATGAGAAATATTAGTTTTACACTTTTATGATAGCCTGTTTCTTAAAATGTTTCTTAAAACATATACATTTTGGGATTTAATAAATGAGATATATTATTTTCAATGAAGTGCTTATTTATACAATGTAATAAATGCAAAAGTGTGACCTTATGAAAAACTCATTTCCAGATTCAATCTATATGCTGTCCCCAATGGTAATCACTGTAGAACTAGCTCAAAGGAAGTAATAGACGCAAAATGCATATTGACAATCTGTTTTTGAATTTTTAATACAATGCATAAATCAGTACAGGGGCTGATTAGATAAAGACTTTGTTCCCTATCAAGATATGAAAGAGGTTGCTAAGAAATCAGCTCAGACATTTCAAAGTGTGAGTATGTGATAGTAGCAAGGAGTCAGAGTGAAATATAAAAAATGTTAGTGGTACAGTGGGAAGATAAAGGGAAGTGAAGAGAAGAAGGGGGAGAATTAAGGAAGATCTGCTTCTCATTTTCTGTCACACCAACTGGAGATTTCAACTCCAGAGTAATTTGCAGCATTTTTACTCTAGAGAAGTTGTTTCTAAACCTGGCTGCCCTGCAGTATTACCTGGAAAGTTAATGCTAAAAAAATACTAATTTTGAGGCTCTACTTCTAGATCTTTGATTCAGTCCAGTCTGAGATGACTCAAAGAAATCTATTTCCTGGATTATTATAATTAGTGGCCACTCTATATATATTTGTTATTTTTCCCTTTGATGGTCTGGGAAAGTCGCATCTGGGTTCTTGATAGTCTGAGCACTGAGTGAGCAATCATTTTATCATCCCAGGATACGCTACTTAGTGGTCTATCAGCAGAGAACTGTGTCCAAACTTTATTATGGAAGTACGATAAAATTTGAGGCACTATTTCCGTGTCAAAGTAATATCTTAATACTTGTACATTTAATGCCTAAACACTATATTAAATTAATTAAATTTGCCAAACATTGTTGCAAATGATATTGATTACGACCAACTGCCATTTCTCCCTTTTCTACTGTGCTGATGACGCATCAGTTTTGATGGTTTCATGGTATGCTGATCTGAAACTGTTATGTACCCCAAAAGAGCCATCTTCCTTTAATACAACCTTGTAGGGCAGAGCTATCGTTGGGTGGGGTCTTTTGATTAAGTTGTTTCCATGGAAACACAACCCCGTCCATTCAAGGTGGGGCTAAATTTGCTTTCTGGAATCCTTTAAGAAAGGGACATTTTGGAGAGTACATAGATGCCTGGATATGCTGTGAGAGCCATTTGAAACCAGAAGCCAGGAAAGAAGGACAGGAGATGACACCATCTGCCTTTCCATGTGACAGAGAAATCCCAGACTCGATTGGCCTTCGTTGAGTGCAGGTATCCTCTTGTTGGTGCCTTAATTTGGGCATTTTCCTGACCTTAGAATTGTGACTTGTAAATTAATAAATCCCCTTAATAAAAGACAATACATTTCTGGTAATTTCATTCTGGCAGCTTTAGCAAACCGAAACACATGATGATAATATCTGTGGAAATTTAAGTGTGGAAATTGATCCATGAATTAATTAATCATTTAAACCAATTGTGGTGATCCCATACAACCTAAAGCCTACTAATCATTTCAATAATGATTAGTTTATAGTTGAACGCCTGGCTCATTTCTGACCAGTAGAAATAAGGGAAAACAATCTGGCATTTCAGAAAACAAATTTTTTTCCATGATTAAAACAAAACAAAACAAAACAAAAAGATCTGTGAGGTAAGGTTCATCTCTTTCTTACTGCTTTAGGATGTTTTGTGAGGTTTCTGCTGGGAATATGTGATGTTTAGAATTGCAGCAGCTATCTTGAAATCATGAAGGATGATATGGACAGAACACTGAGGGTACAAAGAAGAAAGCTGTGGAGAGCTGTGAGCCTTGCATTGTCCAGTCTGTGAACCAACCCCGCATCTGCCTGCCTCTGGACTTTTTATCATGAGAGATAATGCATATTATCATTGTACAAGTCACTGTCAGTCAGGTACTATTTTCTTGCAGCCTAATTTACTCCTTTTCCTTTCTAGCAAGATATTTTTCACTTAATTCTTGCTCAGAATTTTGATGTTACAGGGTATGGCTCATATCACTCCCATACTTCGAGTTCCTTTGGTTTTTAAGTACTGAAGCATTATCACAGTTACCTTACAGCACACTTCCCCTTAGGGTCTCAAGGCTTCCAATGGATGATTTTAGCAAGGATTATTTAAATTTTCTTCAAGAGGATGACATTTTTTTTTTAAATAAGAGTCCTGGTGTTTTCCATATGTGTTGATTAAAATGAGCAGCCGGCTAAGAGGAGGTTATTAAAAACAGCAAGAATTGTAGCATGGAAGGGAAAGGCCAACAGTAGGGAGCACCACAAAATTAAAATTACATCTTAAACAAGCTGTGCTGTCAAAATACAGTGATTTCTGTCTCTTAACTCCAGTGTGGAAAAGTGAGGAGGTCAATGTAAAAAATATTCTCTCTGGAGTCTAGGGACCAAAAGAGGCAAAGTAATTCCTGGCTGGAGGAAATGAGTTCAGTTAAGCAAGAACAGTATGCAAGCTGCTGGGGTGGCAAGTGAGGGAAAGACCAGATAGCTGATTAAGAAGATCCATCATTCCTGTACTCAACATCACTGTCTTTGGGAGGACCGAGAGTGCAGGGCTAGTAAAACTCAAGGCAGATGTACAGCCAACTCTGAGACAATACCAGCCTTGGTACAAATCTACATAAAAATCATCCCAGGGCTTCAGCTGCCTTCCAAATTAGAGGAAATTAAAAGACTAAATTGCACACTTAGGTAAGTGTGCAATAAATGTTATATATTTAAAGTAAAAAAAGCAAAATGATATGCGTATTTCTTTAGAGCTACATGTAGGAAAAGAAGATGACAATTTGGGTCTCAGAAATTATTGAATAATTAATCATTTGATTTTTGAAAGGAAAGATGAACAATTTCTGATTTGATCATACTGCTTATTTCAGTAAAGAGACAGTACCTATTGAAAAAAATAGTTATAGTAAATCTTTTATTAACCGAAACTGTTGGAGAAAATCTCATGTAATTAAAGTACAAGGAGATATAAGACTTATAGTATTTTTCTAAAACTCCAGGGCATCAAAATGTTTCTCATTTTTGTCCTAATAGTAACACATTTGACAGACACCATTCTTAAAGCAGTGATTAATTCTGTTCACCAGAGGATATTTGGTAATGTCTGGAGACATTTTCTTTTGCCACAACTGGGGGATTACCTCCGATGTGTAGTGGGTAGAGGCCAGGGTTGCAGCTAAAAATCCTTCATTGCAGAGGACAGATGTACTCTTCCCACCTCCAATCCAAGAATCATCCATTCCAAAATGTCAGTATTGCCGAGTTGAAGAAATCTTGCCCTAATGTGATCTGATTTGTTCTCACAAAGAAATATTATGCATGTTTTGTGTGTTCATGTGGACGGATAAAGGCATGTGACAAGCATAAATATTCTGTAGGAAAGCAGTGGGAAAGAAGAGAGAAAAGGAGCCGGGCTAATGATTAAGTGTGCTCTGTACTCCAAAGCCTATTATTTACATAAGAGAATTTATTTCCTAAGTAGTTAATTACATTGACTAAATCTATGAGATTTAAATGGTAGATTCAGGACTGAAATCTAGAATTTAGGACTCAAATCAATTACTATTCTCTGGAAACCTCTGTTAAATATCAATATTAGCTGATTACCTATTTTTGAGTCACTGGAGGTATGGCATAAACATGCAACTTTTAAAGGTATTGATACTGTGTTCACCATGTGCCTGTCCAGATGAGAGAGAAACTCTGTTCGCCATATGCCCTCTCACTTGAGAGAGAAATCCTGAACTTCATTGGCCTTCTTGAACCAAGGTATCTTTCCCTGGATGCCTTAAATTGGACATTTCTATAGACTTGTTTTAATTGGGACATTTTCTTGGCCTTGGAACTGTAAACTAGCAACTGATTAAATTCCCCTTTTTTAGAAGCCATTCCCTTTCTGGTATATTGCATTCCTGCAGCTAGCAAACTAGAACAGATTTTGGTACCAGAGAGTGGGGTGCTGCTGCAGTTTGCAAATACCAGATATGTTGGAACAGTTTTTTGGATGGCTAAGGGGAAGATTTTGGAGGAACCGTGAAGAGAATGATCGAGAAGTCCTGGAGTGTTTGAAGAGACTGTTGGTATAAATGGAACCACTGCCAATCTTGACATAGGAGGACACAAAAGGAAAAAAAAAAATGGATTTTGCAGAGTGAGAACCATGGAAGCTTGGGTCTGAAGCCAAGAAACCTAACCAGGAGAGTGGACCCACCCACATACATAGAGAGGGTGAGTTTACTCTGAAGGGCGAGGATGAATCTCCCATCTCATTGCAGTGTACGAGTCGTGCAGCCTCAGGCCTTGGAAAAGGTGTAGCATGCTCCTTGGGGGACTGGGGAGAGCCTGGATGCCACCACATGGAGGGGTTGAGCATATGCCCGGAGATGGCAGAGAGCCCAGGGGTGGCCCTGATGCCCGGAGACAGTGGAGCCGAGAACAAGGTGGTCTCCTAAATATTCCCCGAGGTTGATTTGGAAAGAGACAAGCCACTGCATAGGCCCTTGGAAAAGGTGAACTGCCAGTTTCTAAAGTCGAAGGATAAATGACTTTAGGACTTTGAAATCCCATGGTGCTTGCCCTGCAGGTTTTACATCTGTGTTTCTTCCAATTTCTCTCTATGGAAATGAAAACCTATATCCTGTGGCTGTCCTTCCTTTGTATATTGGCATCAGACAACTTGTTTTCGGATTCACAGGTCCACAGCCACAAGAAAATTTTTTGCGCCTTAATATTGTTTAAGGTGATGCATGCAGTTGCCAAGTTGACAAGGGGTGGACATGTGGTAGTTAGATTCAGTTGTCAACTTGGCCAGGTGAAGGTGCTTAGTTTTGTTGCTGCAGGCCTGAGCCAAGGGTACATGAACCTCATCTGTTGCTAATTACATCTGCAGTCGGCTAGGAGGTGTGCCTGCTGCAATGAGTGACGTTTGACTTAATTGGCTGGTCTTAAATGAGAGACCTCAACGTAGCACAGCCCAAGCACCTTGGCATTCCTCATCTCAGCACTTACAGCTCAGCCCAGGCTTTTGGAGATGCAGAAAGGAATCACCCCAGGGAAAGATGTCGGAACCCAGAGGCCTGGAGAGAAGGCCAGCAGAGATCACCATGTGCCTTCCCACATAAGAAAGAACCTCAGTGGAAAGTTAGCTGACTTTCCTCTGAAGAACTAACAAAATAAATCCCCTTTTATTAAAAGCCAATTTGTCTCTGGTGTGTTGCGTTCCGACAGCTAGCAAACTAGAACAGGTATCATCTGAAATGGTGGTAGTAGTACTTCTTATTTTATGTTTTAGCATATCAAAGGTATTTTTTTCTTATTTAAGTGAATTTATTTTTATAGATTTTGGGATTCCTGATGAGATGGAAATGGATCTATGAATATTCTACAATCTAGATACAGCATATAATTGGATTTATAACAATTTTTTATGATATAAGCATATCATCTTGTTAACATTTTTTATTGTGAAATGTAACATATATATAGAAAAGTAATAAATTTCAAAGTAAAAGTTTCAAAGTAGTTATAGAGCAAATTTCAAAGTATGGTATGGGTTGCAGTTCAGGCATTTCCGGTATTTCCTTCTAGCTGTTCTAATACAGTAGAGACAAACAAGTAATACCAATATAAAGATACAATAGTCATATTCATTTGTTATCTTCTCTGTTATAATTTCTCTATCTCATTTGATCCTTCACCCAATCTTCAGGAATATTTGGGCAATGATCATTCTAACTTCTTATATTGGAAAGGGGTATTGGCATTATGGGATAAGGGGATGCAACTAATTGATATTCCTGGGTTTGGGGGCTTATGGGCATAGGAGAAATCTGGAGATTTTAAGTTTCTGAAAAGTTTACTTAGTGAATGAAACTTTTATGGAGCCTCAGATAGAGCCTAGAGTGTTCTTTAAGGTTTTCAGGAAAACTGTTGGCTGGGGATTGTCATATTATGGCAATTAGCAATATTTAGCTGAATCTTGTATGGCAGTAACCTCCAGAATAACCTCTTGATTTTATTTGCAATCTGATATTTTATTTTGTTACTTTTATTTTCCCCATTTTACTCAGAAAGACATTGCTGATCCCATGATGCCTGGGCCAGGCTCATTCCTGGGAGTCATGTCCCATGTTGCAAGGTAAACTTACATCTCTGGAAGTCATGCCCCATGTAGCGGGGGAAAGTAAGGATTTTACTTGCAGAGTTGGGCTTTGTGTCAGTTTGAAAGTATTATGTACCTCAGAAAACCCAAGTTTTAATACTGAGTCAATCTTGTGGAAGCAACTGTTTCTCTTATTCCTATTTCAATACTGTAAGTTGGAAACTTTTGATTAGATTATCTCCATGGAGATGTGACATGCCCAATTGTGGGTGTGACCTTTGATTGGATGGAGAGGTGACTCCCCTAATTTCAAGTGGGTCTTAATCAGTTTACTGGAATCCTTTAAAAGAGGAAACATTTTACAGAGAGCCAGAAATAACAGAAATGACAGCCGATAGAGAGAGAGCCAACAGAAACTTCAGAGCTGACAGAGAGAGCAGAGACAGGGATGTTTGGGGATGCTTGGAGCACAGGAGATGTTGCTGTGTGCCTTCCCATGAGATATTAAGCAAGCCAAACCTGGAGAGAGACAAAGGAAGCCAAGAGATGAAAGTCAGCCCCAGAGAAGCAAAGTGAGCCTGTCTTTCCACAGGAATTGGTTTCAAGCAATAGAACCTAGGAGCAAAGTGACCAGCAGATACCAGCCACATGATTTCCCAGCTAACAGATCTATTCCAGATGCATCTGCTTTCTTGAATTAAGGTATCTTTCCCTGGATGCCTTAGTTTGGAAATTTTTATAGGCTTAGAACTGTAAACTCGTACCCTATTAAATTCCCCTTTTTGAAAGTCATTCCAGTTTTGGTATATTGCATTCTAGCTACTTGCAAACCAGAACAAGCCAGAGAGAGAGAACCCACATCTGAGCAACAAAAGAAGTTCTCAGGAAGTGATTCTTAGCCATAATTATCTGTAGGCTTATCTTCCCTGTTACATAAATAAGCCTCAAGATCAGGGACTTAGCCTATTAACTTGGGAGGCTCTCATTACAAACATATTTTAAACATAAGATATCTCTACTTTTATGTGATTTCTCCTGAGGAAACATAACAAAGGGTTGTGTTCTATCATAAACACAAACCAAAAAAGTCACATTTGACTGTGTTTGCAATTATGATCATTCTAAGAGTAGGTATTTTTTTTTCGTAAATATATAAATCCAACTCAGAGGCAAAATTAATCACTAAGAGAGATATAACCATGACCTTATTAAAACTAAACATGTGTCTGCATTTTCTAGTGCTGTTTTTTAGTTTGTAAAATGTGCTGGAAAACAATATACTAGAAACAAAATGACTTTTAAAAAGGAGAATTTTTTAAGTTGCAAATTTACATTTCTAAGTCCATGAAAATGTCCAAATTAAGACAAGGCTATAAAAATGTCCGAACTAAGGCATCAGGGAAAAGATAACTTGGCTCAAGAAGGCTGATGACATTCAGGTTTCTCTCTCAACTGGAAAGGCACATGGTGACATCTCTTAGCTTTCTCTCCTGGCTTCTCTTTCATAAGGATTCCCTGGGGACACTTTCCTTCAGCCTCTCCAAAGGTCTCTAGTGGGGGTGAGCTCTGTTGGGTTCTAAAACTTTTTCCAAAATGATTCTCTTAAAGGGCTCCAGTAAGCAACCCCACCTTGAATGGGTGGAGACACATCTCTATGGAAACCATATAATCAAAAGTCACATCTCTATGGAAATAATGAAAAAGATCTCACACAGCAATATTGAATGAGGATTAAAAAACATGGCTTTTCTGTGGTACATAACAGTTTCCAACTGACACAGGCTGCTATGAGAAAACACACTGGTTGGCTTAAACAATAGGAATTTATTATCTCACAATTTTGGAGGCTAAGAGTTCAAAATCAAAATGTTGGCAAGGCTGTGGCTTCCCAGCAATCCTCTGTCACATAATGATCTCTCTTTCTTTCTGTCTCCTCATCTGACTCTTACTTTCATGTCCAATTTCTTTTGCTTATAAGGAATTCAGCCAATTTAAAGGGCACCCTCATTCGATTTGGCACTTCTTAATTAAAAAACATCTTCAATGGTCTATTTATAAATGGATTCATACCAACAGGACTGAGAACTAGGACTTGAACATGTCTTTGTAGAAGATATGATTTAATCCGTATATTACTCAGGGTTCTTAGAGAAACAGAACTGATCATCACATAGTGAGAGATTTATTATAGGTATTGGCTCACATGACCTTGAACTCACATGAAAGTCCAAATTCTGTAGGACAGACCACAAGTTAAAAACTCAATGAAGATGGAGGTGAATTTCCCAGGAGAAATGGCATGGCTGAAATAGACATAGAAATTCTTCTAGAATCCTTAATTCTGGCTTACAGCCTCCAACTGGTTGGATGAGAGACTCCTCTCAATGCTGAAGTCAATCTATTTTGTTTATTATAGATTAAGTCATCCATAGATGTAATCAAAGGGTTATGTCTGCAAATCCACTGATGTATTATCCTCATAGGTACAATCAGGCTAGTGCTTGCTTACCTAAATAACTGCAGTCCATAAGATAGCCAATTTGATGCATGTGATTGACCATCACAATAACTAACAGTATGCATTTTTTATTTTTCATTGATATGTATTATATGTTCACATACCATGTAATCATCCAAAGTATGCAATCAAGGGTTCACAATATCATCATATAGCTATGCATTTATCATCATAATCAAATTTTTTGTGAAAAAGAACTGCAAATAAAGAAGCAATAAATTTCAAAGCACATCACCACAATTAGTTGTAGAACAGATTTCAGAGTTTGGCAACTTTAAAATATGTTGTTTCAAACTATACAGAAGGGTAAGAGATCCTACTCCCCATAGTGAGATGCATTCTGAGTAATTCAAGCCTCTTGAACTTCAGTGAAAGAATGCCACTCCCTGAACTCTTTCTGATTTCTCCTTTTGAACCACAGTAAAGAATTGCAAGACTAGAGCTGGTGATGCCGTAACCTCTTGGTGAGCACATGTTTCTCATTGGCTCCCAGGGGTTATAATCTACTGAGAGTATGGGGAATTGGAAACAATCATTCAGTATGGGTCTTCCTTTCCCTCTCTGGCAACCAAGGTTGCAAAACCAGGCGAAGCCACAGAAACAAATTTATGTGGATATTCTTGAATGCCCACAGATTTGGCTACCCACTAAACTCCCATGTAGTGAGTTCCCCATAACTGGCTAGTCAACACAGAATAATATGGATATTTTAGAAGATAATCAGGCATTGTATTAATGTAAGGCAGAGAAGTCCTCTTGGATTTCTCCCATGCTGGCATTTTTAATCAATGCCTTATGCTGCATATTTTTCATATTGTATAAGGGGAAAGAAATGTCACTAGCAAAAATGCATAGGAATTACAAAACAATGTCCCATACCCTGTTCTTATATAAAATCTGTGGTTAATGTGAATTTTCCAGATGTTTTAATTGTATAATTGAAAGTGCAATTGAGAATACATTGTAAGTTTTTCCTGATTTCTCTTAAAGTATTAATAAAGGAAATTGTTCCTGTCTTGCCAAAATTATAAATATATATAAATCCATTCTTTATATTATTTCCCCATTACTGTTTTAAAGTTTGGTATTTCTGATAGGGAGAATAATGGCCCACAAAAGGTGTCCATATCTTAGTAGCTGGTACGTATAAATATTTTACATTAAATGGCAAATGAAAATTCAAGTTGCTGATGCAATTAAGGTTGCTCATCAACTGACCTTAAGATTGGGAAATTAGCCTGAATTATCCAGGAGGTCTCAATGTAATCACAAGGATCTTGAAATGTTGAAATGGTTGCAGAAGAGACAGAGTGGGAGGTGGGGACAGAAGAAGTCAGAGTACGGCAGAGTAAGGAAAACACAACCAACCATTGCTGGCCTTAAAGATGGAACAGGGCCACAGACAACAGAATGCAAGCAGTCTGTAGGAGCTGTAAGGGGCAAGAAAATGCCTGTCCCCTAGAACATCCAGAAAAGAGTGTCAACTTGCCAATACCTTGATTTTAGCCCAATGAGACAAATTTCATAATTCTGACCCCTAGAATTATAAGATAGCACATTTTTGTTGTTTTAATCCATTACATTTGTGGTAATGTTTTATAGCAGCAATAGGAAACCAACACAACGCTAAAAGAAACCTCGGTTCTGTTGTATTACTCCAATATTTTTGGTGCAAGTAAAATGCAACTTAAGATAACTTAGGTAGTCCCTCATAAAGGGCAATGTATTTCAGCCACAGGACTGAATGGAATCACTGATCCAAACAACACCACAGTGTTTTTATCTCCACCGCAAGTCTCTGCTTCTCTCTGTTGTCTTCATTAATCTCAAATGGCCTCTTCTCTACACCTGGAGACATTATCACAGGCAGAGGGTAGATCCCAGATACAAAGCATCTCCAAATATAATTTCCAACTGAAAAAAAGAAAACACCTCAGGTAAGTGCCCAGTGGGTTTATTAAGGTCCCTTGTGCCAATAGCGTGAGCATCACGTTTGTAGGCTTCTATAAAAGAGAGGTGGAGTGAGAGGCAGAGGGGATCATTCCCTAAAAGAACATGTTTATCAAACCATAACATGAGGGAAAGGGTGCTGGCAAATAGAAGTAGAATCTATAACACGGGCTTTCATGAATTTTCATACACAGAATAAAAAACAGATAATACTGCCATTCCAAATTATAGCAGACAGCAAGAATTCAAGTGATTATATAAACTGCTAGAAATAAGAAAAGAAATATATGTCAGTTCCAGACACTCAAATTGTCTTGAAAAATTGATTTAAGTGTTGAAGGAAGTGAAAGTAATTAGAAAGTCAAGGTTTCACACTTTGAGCTCTAGGCTATTATGAGTATTGTGTTTTGAGGCACTTCATGTAATGAGTAACTAGTGTTTGGAAACATTAGGTTACAAGGATTTAGTGTCATCTGGTATACGAATGACTGTAATGAAACAAATGTAATTTAGATAGTCTAATGTTCCCCATTCCATTTCTTTACCTGAATGAATTTCATTAAATCTATGTTTGGTTACCTTCAGAGTTATCTCTATTTTTTATTGTGTGAGTTGTTCCTATGATTAGGGTCTTCTAAAAAGAATAGTGTGGTACATTTAAAACTTTTGTTTTTCAAGACCTTATTTTGAGGACTTTTTTTCTTGACAGCTGTTCTACATATCTGCCAAGCAGCCCCCGTGGTGTTGTGCCTTTTTAGTGTTTGAAGATTTATCTCAAAGATGGGTGAAGAAAAACAGTCTTTCTTAATAGATTTCAAGGTTGCTTTAAGGCTCTTTGGCAATCTACTCTTAACTTATTCAACTCTGAACCACAAAGAGAATTCTAAAAGTCCCATTTACGGCATTGAGTATTTCCACAAACCTCTCTGTAGAATAATCATTTGGTTAAGAACTTCATAAAAATATGATAAACTGCATTCTTTCTTCAAACTTCTGAAAATGCTCCATACTCTAGATATAAAATAATTCTCTTTAGAAATTTCAAATGCTTTATACGTAATTATTGTTGAGAAACAAATTTGTCCCATGTCTTCAACATAAATCAGTTTTTATGACTAAGAAGTATTTATTTAGCTTGCTCATTTTCAAAAAGAAATTTATCACTTTATTATTTACAATAATATATTTCATTTTTAAGGTTTGATTATAATTTTATATTAACCATCCTAAATCTATGAAATATTATAGTCTTTACCAGAATTCTAGACTTTATGTTGGAAAATTAATAATGAAATTCAGAATTTAAAAAAGTGATGTTAAAACAAGATCTGCTTGGAAAACAGCACATATTCTAGTAATCAATGCAAATGTAATATAATCACACTATGATGAGTCTAGATATTTTTTGAAATTTTTTTAAAAGAAAAAAATATTTGCTTTAAAGTCAGTGTGCTTCTAAATTTAAATCCTAGAGCTTTTCAGGGAATTTTATTTTAAGTGTATATATTTCACATGCTAGCTTGATACTTCCGTAGTAAGAACAAATGAAGGAAAGCATGAACTCTCTCTTTGTTTCACCAATATTGCAAAGAAGAACACATTAGATGTAAGTCAGGATATTTGCTATAGAAGTATATTATTTTATTTTGGGTCATTCCATGGATACATAGGAATAATTCACTCAGGATTACTGAATCAATAGGGCTTGTATTAATTTGGCGAATAATCGACCAAGTGGTAAGCAGTATCTCTATAGCAATTAGGGATGAGGCTAATTGAACTCTGGGTCACCAGGAATGAAATAGATGTAAAGCATACTCAAGTATTACTTTATCTATATAACAAGAAACTCTAAAGTCCTGTCAAATCTAAAACAAAATTTAATTTTTCTCTCTTTAAAAGTTCAATTTGAAAGACCAGAGCTGTCTTCCAGTTCCCACATTTAAGGGAATTCATAGACTGGTTGATTAAAGGCAAATTTTATTTTCTTAAGCAATGCCTCTCAAAGTGTGGTCCTTTGTCCAGCAATGCCGGCATCACCCAAGAACTTGCTAGAGATGCGAGTTCTTGGGCTATTTCATAGAGCTGCTACATCAGAAGCTCAGGGGATTAGGCCTAGAAATCTGTCTTAAAAGCTCCCCATGTGACTCTGATGGATGCTGCAGTTTCAGAGCTAATACGCTTCGAGAAGAACCTTCCAACTCTACCCACCATAATTTACATATTATGGATTTTTTGTTCAAGCCTGCCCCAAAGAAAACGGTGCCCGTTTATCAGGGTGACTGTATACTAGAAAATGAATAGCCCCCATTTTTTTTCTTTTGAGGTTATTAAATATCAGTTCTAAAAGGTCTTGAATTCTTAGGTAACCATAATATCGCCAATTGCCAGGATGGGAGCTTATGGAGGTTATATAAGAAATGTTTTTGTCCCAAGATTATCTCACATAAGGCCCCATGAGTCCACTTCTTGAGAAAATTTGAAGAAAAGTTTAGATGTACTTCTCAAGTGAAATAATCTACACTTTGGTTTCTGGACCAATGAAGTAAGGGGTAGTATTGCTGAAAGAGCCAAATGGAAACCCCTGGGATGGTTCATTCATACCAAAAAAAATAAGTCAAAGCAATACCACATTTTTGGAATAAATGTTGTAGAGATTTGTGATATCTTTGAAGATTTGAAAGATGCAGAAATGATGCTTTTATCACATACCCTTTTGCATTTTATAGTGCTATTGTAGGTGGTAACTGCAGTTGCAGCTGAGACCAGAGAACTGAGGCCTTTGCTAAAGTAAATCAACACAGTCCCTGACACCTGGTATGTATTTGGATTTAGCACATTCATTTTCTCAATCCCAAGCAAAAAAGGATGTAACAAGCAGTGGCAAGGATAGAGAGCTATAACTGGCAGGGATAGAAATCCAACTTCCAACTTCACTGTCTTTCCCCAGGGCTAATTAAATTCTCCTCTTCTCTGTCATTATATATTCTTCTGGGATCTTTAATATGTAGACATCTCATAATCCATCACACGGGCCTCATATATTAATGACATCATACTATCGGATCAATGAGCAAGAAGGAGCAGGTACCCTAGACATCCAAGTAAATGCACGTGCTAGAGCTAAAGTGTTGAAGATAAGCCATGAGAAATATTCAGGGACCTATCACTCCTGTATGAATTTTCTGGGGTTTTAATGATGAAAATTGTTGAATATTCTTTTTGAATAGAAGACATGATGCCTTGTTGCTAAAAAAGGGACCCAGTACTTGCTGGACCTTTGTGGATTTTGGAGGCAAAATGTACTACAATTAGGCACCCATTTACTATCCAGTATCAACCGGATCCTCATAGCTAACACCAGTAAGATACTAGAAGTCAAATTATCTTTCCCTTTCCTTTCCTATATCTGGTAACTTCTCTAGCAGCAGTTGTTTTTCCTTTATGGCTTCTATTCCCACCAGTCAAGGTTGCCAGAATTCTTTTTCCTTTCAGGTGACCCAGACTGCTGGTATACAGAAGCACCAGTACCTCAGTTTGCCTTTCAATATAGTGGCCCCTTGCTGCTGTTTAGTTCTAGATTGTCTTACAAACCACTGGAGCTCTCAGCTTCTCCATAAACTATTTAATGCAATAATTCCCTTGATTATAAATTTTTAAATGGTTTCCCTTTTTCTAGTTAGACCACAACAGATACAGATCTTGAGGAGAATTAGCATTTCCTTTTAAAGTAAGTCATTATGGATTTTCAGACACAGAGAGCCTAACCTAAAAATAGAAACAGAAACAATAAAGATTGCAGGGCATTTAATGCTCATGGAGTAAGCTTCTTTGAGCTACTGCCTATGACTGCTGCTTTCATTATGGTCACAGTTGTTTAAGAGTTCATATATTCATTTTGGCTTGGGCAGAAATTAATATATAGTGCTTTGCATTCAAAATTGATTTTTTAAAAACAAAAACAGACTGTCTGAAGAATATATATGTGCATATTGGCATATAAATTTATAGTAACAGAAATTATATGTGCTTTAGTTCATTTACCTTGCCTGTACAGGAAATATTTTCAATGTTTAGTAGGAACCAGTTCATTTAGAATAGAAATACAGCCTACTCCTACTACAATTGGCACAAATACTTACTCTGATTTTTTTTTTTCTGATATAATGGAGACAGCAATTGTTCCTTAAAATCATATTTCCTACCATAGCAGAGAATAATCCAGGGACTATTTTATCTACCCCCCCCATCCCTTGCCTTTATGTGTGGCCTTATAAGTAGTTCTTGTCAAAGGAATGTTAACAGAAGTGTAGGTGTTATTCCTGCCCGACATTTATAAGTAGTGTTTCATACTTTCTCTGTTCTTTTTTCTCCATCCTTCTACCTGGAATGTTTGAGTGAAGAGGGGATTTGGAGTGACAAGAAAGAAAGAGATTCTGTATTTTATTCACTGTGGGGAGACAAATAAGTCCATAACCAGGAACACTGGCACCTGAATTTGCAACAGAAGGATGTTTCCAGCTCCCATAGAGTTGGTCACTTCATATGTTACCATGAAGGCTATTGTAACAGGAGGAAACTCCAAAGGCTGGAATCCAGCATTCTCTAAGCATAGAGAATGATGGAGATCCTAAGCTTAGTTAAGGAAATTCCTAATTCTGCAAGACAGAAGTTCTTCAGAACGCCTGGCCAGCAAGAGTTCATCATTGTCAGGGAGAAGTGCCTGCTGTGTGTCTTTTGTTTTCTGTGTTTATAGAGGATATTTTACTGACGTTATCCTGTTCCTGGTTCCCCACTGCACATCATTGGAGTTGGGTGAGGGTCAGGTCATTTGTTATATATTGAATAAGTTTCCACATCATGATGTACTACATGTGAACATGAATAATGTGCTCCAATTGAGTTACTGAACTTGAGATACAAGTGGTAACTTGTGCAGGACTTTAGCTTCTTTCCTTTGGGTAAGGGGGAGAATATAGGGAGGTCACATTAGAGAGTTTCAGTCAATAAGAGTTTGGTGGAAATTTTAGATTTGCCTGAAAGCATTCCCACACAAGATCATCCAAATTCCCTTTCCTTCCTCTAGTTGTTGAATATTGACTTCCAGTGCTTTTGGTAGCTGGGTCCCTGAATTTTTGGAGCAGTCACCCTCCCTTCCCCTTAATGACAAGAAATAGCCGCAAGGGACTTCTGTATGAGAATAACTTCATTTTTGTTAATCCCCTGGAATGTAGAGACTCCTTAGATAACTAGTATATCTTCATTATAATGTGTTATAATGCTATTTATTTCTGCCCATTGCCCTCTATTACCAGTAAACAAGTAGTGTTCTGGGACCAATTTTAATGATTTAATGATATTGTCTATTTTTAGAATTTTCATTAAAGAGTAACTGATTAAATATACAGTCTTCAATGAGGTCTTCGAAACTAATGATGATTTTATGTGATGAAAAATATAAAGGGAGTAGAAAACTTAGAATAGATATATAGGCAAAGAAGCAGATAAGAAATCCTGTCAAAGAATTGTTTTCCTTTAGGGTCTATGTGCCCACTGGTTACCTACTATTTCAGTAACAGAGACAATATACTTTTGTCACTTCATTACAGACATTTTCCTTCTACTACAGTGTATCTGGAAAGGAATGACTAGATCTAACATAGCAGCTGTCTGCATTATGTCTGCTTAGCCATCGGAAAGGCAAAATAGTACATGCATGGATCCCTGTGTAAATAGATGAACAAATTAGGTTTGGGATTAGGATTGGTATTTCTTTCCTGGTGTCTCTCAACCTCCAAAGTCTGGCATTTGGGTCATCATAGCAGTAATATAAGAAAATAATTCATTGGTGACCATGCTTTAGAAAAATCTTCTGCCTCTTTTTGTTAGAGTTAATTTTACCCTTCAGTTAAACATTTGTTAGATTATCCTCATTACTCCCTCCATCAATATTTCTGACCCGCTAGAAGTTGCACCTGAAGTTCCCACTGTTAGAGAGCCATTTAAGGCATGGAGCCTCTGGCAAAAAAATGAATAAATAAAAATGAGTCTCTTGGTAAATTAAATCGTGTTCTATACAAAGACGTATTAAAGTGCTAATCCCCAGTCCTGTGTATATAAACCCATCATCTGTAAATAGGACCTCCAAAGATCTTCAGAGGTCCTATTTGGATCAGGTCAAATTGAATTAGGGTGGATCTTAATCCATGGTTAATGTCCTTATAACCAAGAAGAAATTTAGATGTAGATAGTCAGTAGAGTCCAGAGAAGGAGAAAGAGAGCATACCACATGGTGAATTGCAAAGAATGAGCCACCACCAGAAAGCTACAGACTTCAGAGAATCATAGCGTACTGATCCCTTGATGTTGGACTTCTGTGCTCCAAAATCGAGACAATAAATTCCTGTTTTTTAAGCCAGGCAGTTGGTGGTATTTGTCATAATGTCCATGGGAAACTAAGACAAGTCTGATATTTTTGCTTCTACCTGTAAGGCAAGAATCCAGCATTATTTGATTTTCTTTAATTATGTCTGGCAGGCTTCATGATGTGTCTGACCTGTGATCAAAAAAAATGCCAAGTCTTCTTACATTTGAAGACCTGACTTTCTTTTTCTCTTCTCTCTCCTATTTCTTTCATTACCTGAGCAACATGCAAGTTTTGCTGGGTGTCATCAACCCATCATGGGCTTTCCCTCTGTGGGGTACCACTAATGATGCTGCAACTGCTGGGCTATAATCATTGCAGCAACACAACTGTGCTGTGTGGTCTGGAGAGACTCAGTGTGCAGAAACACAGGGGATCCATGCAGAAGTAAGGAGAGTGTCACATTAATCAATGTGCATGACAAGCTTTCCAAAGAAAAGCCCAATGTATTGGCATGTGTTCCCAAACACTTACTGTGACTTTAGAAAAACATTTCTTCAAATATTTATTAATATCCACCTTTTCCTGAATCAGCTGACCAATGTTTAAAGAAAAAAAGAATACCTTTATTTTCTTTACATTAGTATTATACCAAAATATTGTTTAGCTCATAGGTTTTTAGTTAAATAAAATGCACCACGCTTGTGAAATCATCACTCTTCTGTCATAGCACCATGTATAGTAGATTATATATTTTTTATTTTTCAGATCAATAATTCCAGGGTAGAGAAGTGATCTGATTTGCCTAGATCAGAATCTATCCAACTTGCAAGATAATGTTATAACATATTGTCAGAAAAAAATGAGAACGGAAGGCTTCTGCATCCATGTTTACTAGTCTGTACATCCAGAAAGCTTACAAAAAAAAAAAGCTATTTAGGCAGTGGTTGTAAAAAAAAATTATATTTCAAATGTTGCATTTTTCAGTAATTCTTTCTTCATCTCGTAATTAATGCAAATAAATGTAGTACAACAATATCTGTCTTTTCTCTGCAAGTAACAGGAAGTTGTTAAAATAATTATAGCATCAATTTTTATTAAGAGAGTATATGCCAATGGAAAGACATTCATACATGGGAGAAATTCTCTGGAGGTGAGGTTGACACATCAAAGAATGGATTGAAGTAGAAATTGCCTAAATCAAAATGTTTTATGTTTTCACAGGATGAAATAGTTCTGACTCTCTTTGTTTAGACATAAATGTTTTTTATAAGTATAATATACCAAATATTTCTATTCAATACTAGTAACTGTGATTGAATGATAAAGATTTTTATATTTATTATGTATCTACAATTTGTTTGAAGATTTATGCTAAAGAAATTCTCTGTCATTGTTTTACTCTGAACAAACTAAATTTAGGTGATGCAGTTCTAAATAGAAAGAGCTAATAGCTAATGTTAGACACTGCTAAAATTCTGCCTTCCCACATATAAGCTCATCATCAATGATGAAACCCATTTAAATTTAGAAAATCTTATAATAACACCAATAAATTCTTAGCTTCTCAGAGGCACAGTCAATTCACCTTGTTAACTTTTCCTAACACCAGCAGTAAAATCCAATAAAGTTCTATTTTCTTTCCAGTCAACTAAAGGTAAGTAGTTCTTCCAGTTTTAGTCATAGATGTTGGGCAACGACAAAATAATGGACTTCTAGAAGTTACCAATTATAAGTACAATACACAAAACAGCTAAAAAACAAAACTAAATTAAAAAGTGAATAAGACTAAGCCACAGCTCTTCAGATTTCATATTTGCATTGTTTCAATGGAAAGAATTGTGAAAAACAGACAAGTTGCTATAGAGAAGACAATATTTGTGGGATGTATGTACGGTCAGTAGAATTGCAATCTTCTTAAACATTCTGCTCAGAATTAGGAGTTATATTAGTAATAACTTCTACCCTTATGTGAGAATCATAAAAAATTGCTATGCAATATGATCTTTCAATTTTCAGTGAAATCATATTTAAGGATATATCTTTAATATACTGATATTAAATCTTATTTTTTTATAGTCACATAATGCAAAGGGAGTAATATGCAAAATGCATTTATACCTTCTATTCAAATTCTACATGTAGCTGGCTTAACCTTTCAACAATAGTCCAAACTTTTTAAGGCAAGGTCTTCCTCTCAGTGTCCACGTTCACATCTTGTCAATATAGAAGTTTTAATAAGGAATCTATGCAAATCCTATTTCTAAGTAAATTTTTTATGGAAAATTGTAAGTGCTGTTTAATTACAAGCTATGTGTCTTGAAAAAAATAAAGGCCTGTGTGACAAAATTTTCTTAGCAAATTAAGAAAGGCATATTAAGTTGCATTTATTAAGTCCAACGTGCATCTTAATCATAATTAATACTTGCATCTATATGGACTTCTGTGGAATAGAATGGGCCACATGTTCCAGGTTAGAATAACAGGAAAACATTATAAAATGCATGACCTACTGACCAAAAAAATGTAATTACATTTTACACTTGATATGAAAATATTATTTTAGATTTTTGCAACTGAAATGAATATCACGTTAGTTGGAAAGTAATACCAGTACAGGAATAAACAAGAAGGACAGCTCTCTTTAGATCAGCACAATCCATTTTGTTTTACTTTCTCTTTCAATCAGGAATGCTGCTCCTTGCCTTCTTTTACATCTCAGCCTAAAATCTCCTCAGAGACCTTAACTTAAAATTCTATGCATAGGTGGGCCATGGTGGCTCAGCAGGCAGGAATGTTTGCCTGCGATGCTAGAGGGCCCCGGTTCGATTCCCTGTGCCTGCCCATGTAAAAAAAAAAAAAAAAAAAAACTCTATGCAAAGTAGCTGCAGCTTTCTGGGTTTCTTTAAAGTCTTTGTAAAAACCAGAAATCATCACATGCATTTGACTTACTAACTTTTTTCTGTCTTTTCCACTCTGAAGATAATGGCAGTTTCTGTCTTTTGCCCTTACATTCCCAGTGGCTAACACAATGGCGGGCACGTAGTAAATGCTCAACAAATATTTGTTAACTAAATGAAGGTTGTCAGTTCGTTATGTTGTTATTCCTACATTGCAATTTTTGGTTTTGGCAGTTGGCTTCTCCTAAATTTCACCTTTATCTTATATTTAGCATCTTCAGCTTAGACTGAATTGCTTTTTCTCCGCACCCCCCACCCTTGTTTTTTACCCCGAACTACTTTTTTTCTCAAGACTGCCACTGCTTCAGTGCTGCTGACCTAAGTTAATTTCCTTCCCCCACCTCCAAATGACCTAGAACTCAAGATGATTTATAGGTAATAGAACACAGGGTCATTTATTTTTATTTGAAAGAATGAAAGTCATATACAAAAACAAAGTGATTATTTGATGGGGAATATAGATATTGACTCTTTGAAATACAATGCTATCTGCATGTTTTTGAAAGATTTCATTACTTTGACAAAGTTTAGCTTACCACATTCCATTGAACTTTTTTGTTTTGTTTTGTTTCGTTTTTTTTTTTACATGGACAGGAACTGGGAAATGAACTCAGGTCTCCGACATGCAGGCAAGAACTCTACCACTGAGCCACCATCACACCGCCCTCTATTGAACTTTGACTCTCATAACTCAGTGATTATTTATATTTTACCAAATGGTGGTGAAATAATGAATACATAACTGTATGTGAGTTCCATGCCAAAATATCAATTTCTTTGTTATTGCTATAATGCCCCAATTCTTTACATAATGAAAGGATACTATAGTTTAATGTTTATTTCTAGGTCTTTAATTGTATTGTCTCTTTCTGTTCAGATAAATGCAATATATGAGTCTAGTTATCCTCAACTAAGTAATAAATAGTTATTGGGTTGTCTTCATTCTTTTCATGTATATGTGTATATACACTACACTGTCAACTCATGTTAACACAAGGGAACTGTAATAAGGATACAGCATATGATCCCATCCATGGTATTTAAATATAAGACATTCAGGTTATCTTTCCTGATAACTCGATACTAAGTGAAGAGTGAAAAACATTAAACAATCCTCCTATTTGAAAACAAATAAATACCTGAATTTCATCAATATTGCTTTCTTCTTTTGTGGACATAACCTTTCTAAGTTTTTGTCCATATTTACAATCATTCACATATATGTACATTTACCCTTCCCTTTTCTTACTCTCTAGATGGGAAAAAGGAAAACGTTGCTCAGAGCTTTATGTTGTGGGTAAACATAACACAATTATGTTCTACCATAAGAACATCCTTTAAGTTTCTATAATTAATATTTCTGCTTTAATTTTAAACAACTTCTCCAGTTTTTAACTTAATCCTTCCCTAATTCTTTTACTTCTCTCCAAAGACATGCACTGATAAGTAAATTCAATTAACAAATAAAATGTAGCTACCAAACGTAACATTTAATCACTATATGTGACCCTTAAGAATAGCAGTTTTCTGCCTTCTTTGAAATGAACTTAGTACAAGACCTTGGTAATCATTTATTTACCTTAATTGCATTAAAAAAAAGCCAAGAAGAAGGCTGGCCTTGACATGTAAAAGTCATTGATTTGAGTATGTTGGAAACAATTGCTTTTTAAAATTGTAGATTTTGTTCGAATAAAGACCTACAGTGCACCTGAATTTAATATGGAAAATAAATCCTTAATTTGCTAAAAAGGAAAAAATTTGCTTAAGTCACTCGAGAGCACTTAGAAATCAAATAATGATTAAAGGTTTTAGAGCTATACAATATGTTCTCCTCTAGAATACATACGCTCTCAACCTTTGCTTATATTTTGAGCACGTCATAACATGCAACTCTGCTGTATTTTTCTAATCTGTGCGGCATATGACCTATCTTAAGCTAATCAACTTACAAAGCTTTGGTAAAGATAATTAAAATTACAGTTTGTTCTTGTGGTAAACATTTCTGTTCAGCAATTAATGATTTTTTTTTTCTTTTTGCACATCTTAGTGTAAGTTAATACATTAAAACAACTTCCTAAGGCTGGAATTATGACGTTACATGATAGTTTACTTTCAAGTCTCCGAGACCTTTATATTTTAAATTCTATTTTATAAGTATAACTAATAAGGTCAACCACCATCAAATAGAGAATAGAAATGTCAGCATGGGCTAAATCTGACAATTTGCTCATTATTCATTGTCATGAACTAGCTTATGAACTTTTAATGATAATTCCTAATGAGAAACCCCAAAGAAAGAGAAAATGAAATAATTAGAATAAATGAGATTGGTCTAAGTGACAGAGTGATGTATTTCATGTCTCTGACTTTATGACTTTTTAAAAATAACATAAATAAATTTTAAAATAACTCATTTATAATGATGTCTATTACCTTTAGAATTTCTACCATTCCTAATTTATATATTCGTTTAATCTATGTACTTTGAAGTCACTAATTTCTGGAGCAAGATGAGTCAATCTGTTGTTTTCTTGTAGAATTACAGGTAAAATGCTTTCTTGTAATTCTTGTAGAATTACAGGTAAATTGTTAAGTTTTCTTACTGCAAACAGTTATTTTTTTCACATTTTCTGCAGCTTTTCAACCCTGTATAACCTTGCACTTAATGCTGCTGATTCGCATATGTTCCATGGATCACACCTGTTCTTAAAGAGGTGTAGAAGGGAAGGGGTTGAGATTTCAGGGAAACACCTGGATGAACTGTACTGTGAATGATTGTATAAATTGCTGAGTCTTTCCACCTGGTGACCGAATGCCCTTTCTGTTGAGCAGCAGCAACATACCTCTTGCTCCCTCTCGGGTAAGATTCCTCCTTACAGCAAAACAACAGCAGACAGCTCTATGGTAAGAAGAATACTGAGCAGGTTTTTTTGTTTTGTTTTGTTTTTTTCTTTCCATGAAAATCTCAACAATGAAAAGACAAACATAAGGAAGGAATTTTGCTGTAGAATGGTAAATAAACATAGAAACAAAAAAATGTGTATTACCAGAAATAGGCTAACTAGGACTTACGCTTGGATTTGCTTGATGTCTGAAGCAGTGTAACCTTCAGATGGTTATTTATTCTATTGGGATGCATTATCTCATATATAAGAAAGTTAGATGGAATGATGTATCATTTTCAGTTCAACTGCTTTAGTCTTTGTTATTCTGTGGCATTGCAACTCTATGGACTCATTTGCTTCTAAGTAATTCTCCCAGGTCTACTTCATCGCACCTTCCCCAAAACACAAAACAATTGCCTTTACCATTAAAGCTACTGGAGGATGCATAGAATTTGACTGTTATAGAATCAGAGGCTAGAAGTTTATAAAAGATTGTAGTCATGAATTGATTAAATGTAAGTAAACAGATCCTGAGAAGTCAGAATATCCTACCTGCCTACATGATGGGAATATTTATCTTACACTGCCTGAAAGCTTTTTCTCTGCTCTGGGAATCTTCCTGACATTATACCAGTTGAATATTCATTTGAGTTATCATTCAAAAAAATTCTAAAAAAAAATGGTGTGATACTATTTGGGGAACAGTGTTTAACATAACTGCTTGGTTTTAAGAGATGGATGGTTTAAAGGGTAAGAATAATGGTTTTACCATAAACTAAAGTTTGCCAAGTATGTATAAGGTGCCAGGTACTGGAATATGCATTTTGCAAATATCATTTCACTGAAAAAACAGAGTATTCATAAGGATTACATATAATTATCTTCATTTCACAGATGTTAAATAGAAAATCAACTTATTTATAAAACTTTACCATGTCTATGCAGAGCCAATAAGTAATATATATACAGACTTCAAATAAAAGTTTAATTGTAAACCTTGTTCTCCTAAGTACTGTGAGATATTAATTTTTCCCTGAAGCAAATATTGAAGACCCTGAAGCCAGTTTGGGCAAGTTTCTAATTTTTTCCTTGAACTGTCTATAATTTCTTGAACTTGAATTCTATAATTTCAGTTTGATGTTTTATAAAAATATTTTCACATCATTAGAACTCTTTTTAAAAATACTTTAACTAATGTCTGTATTAACTTACTTTTGCTGCCATAACAAATTACCAAAAATTAGTGGCTTTAAACAACATATTTATAACCTTACATTTCCGAAGGCCAGAAATCAATCACTGGTCTTACTTGGCTAAGATAAATGTGCCCTTCTTTCTGGAGGCTCCAAGGAAGAATTTGCTTCCTTGCATTTTCCAGTTTCTAGAGGCTGCTAGTATTCCTTGGCTGGTAGTCTCTTTCTCCATCTTCAAAGCTAGCAGCGGTGGAATAAGCCCATGGCATATCACATCAATCCAACCTACACTTCTGCCTCTTGCTTAAACTTTTAAGGGCCCTTGTGATTACATTACATCCACCTGTATTATCCAGAATAATCTCCTATTTTAGATTATGCTGATTAGTCAGCTTAAATTTGTCTGAACCATAAATCTTCTTGGCTATGTAACCTAACATTCGCAGCTTCTGGTGATGAGCACATGGCCATTTTGGGGGGGAGGGGGGTCCCTAATATTTTGTACTACTGTGAGCATTATCTCTCAATAACATTTTATCAACATTAAGATTATATCCTTAGAACAGACACCTAAAAAATTGCACATATACACCCCACATTATATATTAGCTTCCTACCATATATTTCCCATTTCTTGATTTGGTTTTATGAGTTAATCATTGCAATATGTTTTCAACTATTTTTTTCTTTTAAAAATATGGAACACTTCACGAATTTGCGTGCCATCCTTGAATAGGGGCCATGCTAATCCTCTCTGTATCATTCCAATTTTAGTATATGTGCTACTGAAGCGAGTACTCAACTATTGTGTTTAGAGTTTTTTATTAAGGTATTTTTCAGGATCTGTGCGCATCTATGAATATGCCTAAACTGCTTTGACGATGCAAACTCAAGTTGTAATCCATGGTTACAATTATTCCTCACTGAAGTTTGATAAGATTGACATTTTTTTCCCTGTCATAACATATGTTTAGATTTCTGAGGTTAGAATAATAGACTAGCACATTTCTTCTCCGATGTGGGTTTAGAGAATTTATACACACATAGAAGTGTGGTAACCAGAATGCCTCTCTTCCAAAGATAACCTGTAACCTGTGACTGTCAGGTTACATGGAGAAGATGACTTTGCCAATATGATTAAAGTTATGGACCTTAAAATACAGAGTGTTGTGGATTATTTGAGTGGGTCCAAACTAACTTCATGA
The DNA here is from genome assembly GCF_023851605.1 of Tamandua tetradactyla. NCBI lineage: Eukaryota > Metazoa > Chordata > Mammalia > Pilosa > Myrmecophagidae > Tamandua > Tamandua tetradactyla. Next base: position 151,860,670 of record NC_135330.1, read on the forward strand.
AAACATTTTCTTCAGCTGAAGTCAAAGGGATGGAGCAGAAGAAGATGAGAGATTCGAAGAGAGAGGGACTCAACACACCATTGCTAGAGGGGCCGTGTGGAAAACGGGAGAAAGAATGTGGGCAATCTCTAGTTATAAAGATGGCCCCGCCACAAGAAACTGGATTTGGGTAGCAGCTTGAATGAGCTTGGAAGAGGATCCTTCCCAGAGCCTCTAGTAAGGGACACATCCTGCTGAACATTTGATTTCATCCTAGCGAGAACCTAAGCATAGGACCTAGAATTCTGACCTAAAGAACTTTGAAACGAAAAATATGGCGTTGTTTTGAGCCACTAAATTCATGATAATTTATTTCAGCAGCAAGAGAAAAAAACTAATATAAACAGTTTTCTTATATTGTAGCCATTTAGTAATAAGTGAAATAATCGCAGATGTTGTTCTACCAATAAAATTCGCAAAGATGAAAAGTTCAATCTCATGTAGGGTTAGCAAGAACACTTGCACATACAGCTTGTTAAAATATTAATTGGTAGTAACTCTAAGGAGAGCAATTTGGCATAATGTATGACAGTGAGCACACATATACATTTGATTTAATAATTCCATTTATGTAAATATATCCTATAACTATATCCACACTTGAAGCAGAGACATATACAAAAATGTGTGTTCTTTTCAGAAGTTTCTGGGGAACAATAATAGAGATTACTTCATGCCATTTCATTTAACATGGTACATTCATAAAATGGAATATCAGGCAACAATTTTTATAGTGAGTTGGATTTATATTTGCTTTCGTGAAGCAATCTCAAAAATAGATATTTAAGGGTGCATGAGTGGTTCAGTGGTAGAATGCTCACCTTCCATGTGGGAGACTCGGCTTCAATTCCCATACCATGCACCACCATCCCCCTCCCCACCAAAAAGTGAATTATTAAATGAAAATAAGTGCTGATGAGTGCTATGTCATAATCATATTTGAATATAATATACCACAATACATAGAATTTTTCTAGATGGGTATCTAAAAACTAGTAAACTTTAATGCCTCAGCAGGGGGATGTGGAGAACTGGAAATCTGGCTGAGAGTGAGACATTTTTTACTATAATTATTTTACATTTTTTAATTTTTACTGTGTACATGTAACACTTTTTAAATGATTAAGGAGTAATAGAAATCCTTTCAGGATCGTTCTAGATATGGATCAAATACCTAGAACAGGATGATAGAAATCTGTATGCACAGCTTTTTCGTTTTAGTCTGTGAAAGTATCATTTCTTTGCTTGTTGCATTTCTCCCTTATTGCTTTTATGCATATTTGTTTCTTACTCTTTATTGTATTTATTGTTTTCTTCATTATTATTATTATTTTTCCTTTACCTTTCTATTAGTGAGAAGCTCTCAGATATATTTTATATATTAGATAATTCTATTTGCTTTTACTTCAGTTTTCTTACAGTCTTTTCTTATTGGATTCATCTTTCCTTTTCTTATCATCCATTTAAAAATATATATTAGCCCATATTTTTCTTGGAAATTCTATTGCTTTCTTTTAAAATCTGTTTCCTGTACACTACTGAATCTGGAATACCCTATAAAATTCATTTCTCATATCTATAAAAGTAATGTTTCAAAAACATCTGTTTCTCGGTCTTGGAATGATACTATCAACTCTTTCGTTATGTAATTTTTTCATGATGTACATAGGCTATTTTTCCTACATGTATTCATTTTAGATTAGTGTTTGATCACAGAGAACAAGTACTTCATAAGAGCAAGTGTTTTGTTGTAATTGGTCTTATGTTCTGTCCATTGGCACTGGTGCTGACCAAATTTCCTTATTATTATTATATTGGATGACAACTTAATGTATTCACACACTATTAATTTACACATTATTAATTAATAAGAAACTATGTGAGTATAGTTTTTCTATGGATGTAGTTGCAATATTAGAATAAGCTAACTTTAATCAATAATTGTCCATTGTTTTAAAAATAATTGTCAATATTTTTCTACCAAGTACAATATATGGCATAGTCTATTATAACCTGCTTGTTGTCAGTTAAAATATGGCTTGTACATCTTACAATGAATGTTGTCTGTCTTCTATAATATTCATTTTTTGGTTACATTATGTCCCTACATTCAAATATACCTTATATTTTTACCAGCTTATTATTTTTGATCATTTAAATAACCCCTATTTTTGCTATTCTAATTGTATAGTGATAAATAATAATAAAATATTTCTGTGTCTTTGTTTCCTATAAGCAGAATAACTGAATCAAAATTCAGGAAATTTTCCATTTTTCCTGATATAATAAAACCTGTCCCCAAGAAATTTTGCTGTGATTTAGATTCTTATGAGAAGTTTGAGCAAAGCTATTTTCTTGCAGTAAGATTTCTTCTCTCCTAAAGCACTGATTCAAACATGCATGAGTTTTAATACATACTCTGAATATGTATGCAGAGACATGGTTGACACCACATAATTCTATTTCTACAAAAACTTAGAGTCTTTAACATCCTAAAGATTTCCTGGAAAATAAGGATCTTTTCCACTTAAAAATGTGATACCAGCAGCAGGTTCCATCTGATAGGTATTGTTTTAATGTGTAAAGCATTGAGGCAGGAACAGTCGATGAGCATATTAATAAACAAAGTTGGTGATGGGATTTTTCTGTTAATAGAACAACAAAAGTCCTTCTAATAGGGTTTTAATTCTAATGGAATCAAATTCAGTTAAAACATGTTATGAACTATGAGACTAAATGGAATACGCATTATATGCAAAATGTTGCTGATTCTTTGTGGAAGGAAATTTATTTTCCTTGGTGTTTATGTGTTATTATGTACATATAATATATCATATGATATCATCAAAGAATATTTTAAACAACGTATACATATCTAAGGGATGATAGTTCAATAATCTTTATTCACCACTGTTAACCTGAGTTCAGGTAATAGAATCTGGACAAAGACAGCTCCTTCGATCTATTTAGATATGGGGGCCATTTATGGTATTTTTTTATTCTGGTTTCATACAAATGCTTTTATGATGTCATTTGAAATTTCTTTCCCTGTGTCTTCAAAGGCATGTTAGTTAAACATTGATTGATGTTTACAGGTATTGCTAAACAACCTCTGTTCTGAGACACATGCTTCTGATTCCCAATGGGCAAACTGTGTTTTTGAATTATGTACAACATGAATCTCAAAGTAAAGTCTGTCCTGTTAAAGAGAGCTAATCATGGGATATTGCTCATTTGCCTGAACTGACAACTTTTGGTTTCAGAATCAATAGAAATATAGAAGTCGGGTGGAATCCATCCAGGCTTTTATTTCTCTCCTAAGGTATAACTCCAAGATTTATCTGCCTCCACATTTCATGAACAAAGTAAAAATGTTAGTTTTAAATTCAAATGGAAAGTGAATATGCATGGTCATCCTGCAGGTTAAAACTAAAGATTTCGTTGGAATTTACATTAATATGCAAGTAACGTTTATGAACACTCATGAAAGGCGTTAGCTGATGGATGTGTCTTCTTTTCCATTCTGGCCCATTTCAATTTCTCTTCTTTGCTTCTGTACTGTTACTCTTGTTTTGTCCTTATACAAGACTAATGAAATTTGATGTGTCAACGCTCTGTGTGAATATTCTTATTCATTTATTGAAACTCTAGATTTCTACATCTTCAATTGTTTAAAATTCACTTTGAGTTTTTCAACTTCAGATATTCTCTTAGAAAAATAATCTTCCCTCCAATATGTGCTGCAAAATGCCTGCTTCTAGTAACTTATTATTAGGGAAGGATTTCCTCTCTAGATAGTCCTGAAGCTCCCTGTACATTTCTGAATTTGAATTTTCGCTGCCCGCTAGTTTCCATTCTGCATGTAGTTTTGTGCTGGGAATAGCCTTGCAAAACCTTTTCCTTTTAGAAGGAATAATAACTGCTGAAAATTAATCGTCCTCCTTAGCTAAAATATGTTTGTCATGACCCTACCTTGTGAAACAATCATGCTTCTTGATTATCTGCTGCAGTTTAAAAGATCATGTGGATTATCAGGGCTGCCACATATAATTTTGCCAATGTGTACTATCATGCTAGTAGCAGACACTTCATTGATAGATTATTTTTTGTGACAAATTTTTGGTGATGACAAGACAATGCTCTGTTGCAACAAAGTTAATAAATTATTACAGTGTTCTCACAGATGGAACTGTCTTAAGGAGGAGATGCCTTTTAAAAATTTGAATCAAAGAGCATATGAGTTAGCTTTGGCTGTCATTGTTATAACAGGAAATCTGGGGATTGTGTTCATTCAAATACCTTCAGGCAGATGTGCAGCAAAGTGGTTAAAAGCATTTTTTTTGGAGTCATTTAGACCTGCCTCAGATCCTGATTGCTTTACCTGCTAACTGTGTGACCTGCAAAAGAGATTTAAACTTTAAGAACTTTGATTTCCTCATCTAGAAAAATTGGAATGATAATAAAATTGTCATAAATTAGATATGATACTTCTCTTGAAGTATGAACATAACTAATAGAAATGGGCAATAAGTAAATTCCAAGGAGTTGGCAACCTGGGGGACTGAAAAAAATGTCTCATTTGGATTTTTATTATATGAAAATGTATTGTATTTAAATGAATAAGTGATTTTAAAATGATACTACATGTAGAGCGTTTATCAAAAGCTTTAGTACATGGTAAACACATAATAACTTTTAATAGTAGTTACACATCGTGGCAATATGGAAATTGGCCCAAATGACCAGGGCTGGGGGATGATCAGAGGAATATGATTCAGTAGTGGGACTATGGGCAGGAGTCTTAGCATCAGAGACTTTGGATGCCAGACATCCTATAAAATGAGCTATTATGAATATAGGCAGAGGCCTCTGCTTCCTTCAAGCAGAAAATGCAGATGTTCTATGCCTTTGAACAAGTTGAACAAGTTCTCCTCAGAGGAGACCCTGGCAGAAAGTATACTCAATGACATACAGGTGAGAGGAGACTGCTTAAGAAAAATCCAAGGAATTGCTGTATCAGAATAAATTTTGCTAAAAAGAGAAGCCCTTTGGATTGCCAAGTGAATTTTATAACTCTTCCTCAATATGACAATAACAGGCCATTGAAAAGATAATCAGCAAGAAGAAGTGATAGAAGGGAATAGTACACAAGCTTACCTTGTGTAAAATTATTTAAGTACTATAATTATGTGAGGAGCTTCAGATCTTTTAGGGCCCAGGAGAAAAAAAATTATAAAATACATCTAGCAAACAATATTTTAAACTCAAAATACCCATAGAAGTTCTTGAAGCTGAATAGCTGATAGAGAGCAGCTGTGGAAGTCAGGAAACAACCTGGATGAGGCTTAGCATGGATGTGGCTATCATGTACAGCAGCAGGCCTTTCAAGAGATTTGTTTGTTTTACATTTTGAGGGCTTGTAATGCTATGTACTGTTCTATCCTGTTCTCTCAGAACTGTCTTCAGGGAGAAGGGGTTGAGCCCAGGGAGATCTATTCAGCCACAGCCCTATGTGGGTCTAAGGAACGTTTTAGAATTAGATGTGTGAATGTCTGTGTGGCAAGCAGGGTTCTCCAAAAGCAGATATTGAGATGAACTCATACGTGAAATTTTTATTAAGAACTGCACCTGTGGATGAAAAAAAAAACGGTGAGGGGAGAAAGAACGAGTTGAGGGAGAAGTCAAACTGTGTGAGGTAGCTTTGACAAAGCCTTGGCTAGCCGAGCAGAGAGCTCTGACGGCGCTGCCAGACTAAACAGCCTGGCTTTAACAGCCCACCTTGCTCCAACCTCAGACAAAGGGTCTCTCTGCAGCGGAGCTGGATCCCAAGGAGGTGAAAACTAGAGATTGCAGGTCACATTCCTGCAGCTGAGCAGTAAGTCTTTCCTCGGAAGCGATGTGAGCAGGCATCTCTATGTCCATCTCTTACCCAAGCATTCTAAAATGGATCTGATAGACAACAACTAGCCAAATGCTGCACTTCTGAAGATCTTACCTCTTTGTTCATATTTTAATTCTCCACTGCAATGGAAGCATTTTCATTTTCTTTCATAAACCCAACAAAGTGCTCATAATAACACTATATGTCTACCAGATTTATATGATCCATGTTTTCATCCCCATATTTAGACAGACTCCAGAATGTTTCTTTATTTCTCTTAACATAATACTGCCATCCTTGCAGTTTCTCATTTATTCCTCTAATTATATAGATAAATACATTTTCTTGAGCTCACACTTTTCCAAATGAAACTAGGAAGGGTGATATTCTATAACATTCTTGTTTTATTCATATATATTTTAAAGACAAACTGAATTTATTATAATGGGAAGAATCTATTATTATAGAAATATGATAAATAATTCAACTATAGAAAATATCTTATGAAAAGCTAAAAGCTAAAGTAAATGATAAAAAAACTGTATGCTGTTTTAATTTTAAGAAATAGTTTTCTAAAAAATACATAAAAGCTTATTTCTAAAACTGAGGACTTCTTTCCCTAAAAAAAAAAAAAATTATGTCTTAATAAATGGCTGTTTATACCTGACACATGCCAGGTGATATCCCTAGTTTAGCATGTGTAGTTTATTATAAAAAAGAAAAGGATTATTGACTGCAGTGATGTTGATAGCTTTTTCCTTGACTTTCTTCAATAGCAGTTTTTGACATTCTCTTGACCATTCTAAACCTCGAGACCCTTCAGTCAGGAGCTTTACAGGAGTAGGCAAGCATGAAATTAATTTTCCAGTGTGAAGTAGCTTACAGATACCAGAAGATTGCATAACTCTGTAATACTGGTAAATCCCTAAATTAGTTCTTTAGCTTCTTGGTTGGTTTTCTCTTATTGCACTTCTGGTTTGACTGGATGAATTCCTTTGCTTTATGGTCTTGTATAGAAAGAGTGGATTATACATCTTTGCAACAAGGACTATATTTTTTATTCTTTTGTGTGTCTGTGAGTTTTAATTTTTTGGCTACACTCTTTCTTGTTATGGCCTAGTTATCCAGGCATGCACTTATTTTTAATGCTTACTAGGAAACTTTGTCCATTTATGGATTTAAGAGTGTTCTAATACTTTTGTTATGATGCTAAGGACACAATAGTATGTACAGCTGAGAACCCTAGAAGTTTAATCCCTATCCTAAGGAATGCAAATTCTGACCTCTGTGTAAAATCTTGGAGAGCTTCATGGGAGTGTTTACAATGTGCTGCATGGGTTTCTCACTTACAGTTAAAAAATTAAGGCTGACTGTATTAAAATGCGTACTTTTCAATAATATAACCATTGGAATATAACTATTACAGCCTTTGCAGTGACTTAAATACAGTACTTCATTCTAACTATTTTTAAGTAATTATTATTATGTTAAATGAATCTCATTCCATCATCAAGAACAGTGAAGCTTTTTTTTGGATGTGTAAGCAGAGAATTTTCCTCTGGTTCTTGGTTATAGTGATTAATTTGGGGTTATCTGTCAAACTTCTTATTGAAAACCTTCTCTCCCATCTTGATTTACAAAATATCGTCTGTGAAATTCTGATAGAAATTTTGTGTGATGTAATGCATCATAAATTGTACATTTGAACTAAGTTGAGAATATCAATATCTTTTCCCTAAGAATTTATGACCAATCACAAAGCATTTCAACAACTCTTTTTAGAATTCAAGTAAATGGAGCCTAGGAGAGAAATAGCACACCAGTCCAAGTCCAAGTCCATCTCACAAGGGTACCAATGGACTATGACCTCATCCTATGTTCATTAACCTGGCATCTTAGTATATAATTGGGATGGCTCTACTTCACAATGATCAGAACTGTTATATTGACCTCACAGTGTCTCCAAATGAAACCCTAAAACTATTCCGCTACCCAAGTCAGGATAGTTAATTGAAAGCAACAACACATCCAGGTAAATGGTAGAGATTAATGCCATCCCCAAACATGTATAGATGTAATGTTAATTGTCTCTATCACATCCTAGTTTACAGACCTCAGCCCAGAAAAAACTAAAGATCATAGCAGAGGGTTGTGGAGTACCATAAACAGCTATTGTAGTCCCAACTGCAGTTGCTGTGCTGGATAGTTCCCTTCCTAGAACAATTCAACAAAGTAGCACGATGACTCCTAGTGACCCAATTAGGCAATTTGTAACTTCCGTCTGTAACATAAGGATTTGCTGGGCTAGGCTCTCTGGTTCCCATGGGTGATACCTATAACAAGAGACAGAACAAGACATCAACTAGATGCAAAATGATGGCTGCCACCTGAATACTAATGCTGCTCTTGTTTGCTTTGTCCTCCATCACCATTTGTTGTCAGATTGTGAACATGGCAATTGCCTATTTAGTTATCACCAAGCATGAAAGTACCACAAGCCACCCAGTGACTCTCTGACTTTGAGGTACACTTTTTCTGCAGATTATGTCGTGACAACCAGTATTCTCACGATGACCACTTCCATTACTCCTGCCCGTATAGTGACTTCCTTCTTTGTCTGCTGTTCTCCTGACCAGGCAATGTCTATAATAAAGTGCATTGTGGGTGGGAAATTATGAGCACTCAAATAATAGGTGATTTCTAATTCAGTAAGGGTGTTTTGTTTTTAAATACTTTAGAACAAATAAAACATTCACAAAACTTTTACTATATGACATGAAAGGGATATGAATGTAGGTGTGCTGGGGGTGGCATGATGGAGCTGTAGGGTGAGGCATCAAGACCGGTTATACCATCAGAGACATTCATTCAGGTGCTAGTGGTTATCTGTGAGTGTTTCCAAGTGACGTAATGCCTAAACTTTTCTTTAATTTTGTTTTAATTTTTCTGTAGTTTTTATAAGATGACCATTGGGAAAATTTACTTCTAATAGTCTATACCCATTGCTTCTTTACTTGTTAGTTCCAACATCTCTTTTATGATGTTTATTTGTTAATATCTCTATATGTGAATATAATGGTGTAATATTATATAATAGATAATATATGATGATATAATCTGAGCATATACAAGAATATATAAGTATTGCATGTATCATATACGTCTAAATCATATAGATCATAAGTAATTACATAAATAAAGGTATATATAATTATACCTAATGTGGGATATTTAATCACAATGTATTATATATACTGTCTCATCATTCTATATGTTATATAAGCCTAATATAATTTTTTAACAAGGGATAGCAATTTATATATGTTGCTATTTTAATTATATGAACAGGCTTATATATTTTCCTAAATATGTACAATTATTATTTCTATGATTATATATTCTAATTCTGAAATTTAATTATTTAAAAAAGATAGCAAGTACTTCTTTTTTTAGATGTATTTTCTTTGAGCAACACTTTGATTAGTTTATTGTGCATAAACCTTTGTTAATGAACTGAAGTCTAATCTCCAAACATGCTGGTGTCTTCGTTCCTGTCAATCTCCTGTATTTGTAGCAGCAGCTGTCTAGAAAGACAGGTTAATAGATTGTTGCTGAAGTAAGCCAGACACTGTTACAGCTGAATACTTCAGTTAGTTTAACTGAAGAGGAATCTTGGATGTCAGTTTAGGATACAGGGAAAAAGTTGTGTTGTATTGCATAAATCTTGCTTTCCAACATGCAGGAGAGGAAAACACCACCATATAAAAGTCAAATCTGGAACGTCAAAGGTGATTTCAAATATAAATCTGTTTCCTAATGTTTAAAGTAGAAAATGTGTGTTGATACCTTATAACTTTATTTTGGTCATTGAATTAATTTGGCAGCAATCGTAAGTTTAACATTAGGACCATCTTTATATGTGTTTTTCTTCCACAATGCTGTATTTGAAAATTAATTTACCAGGTTTTGTCAGTGTTTACTTGATAAAGCAAAAAATAAAATGCAATAACTACCTCTTTTAACAAAAATTCTTTCTTAAAAGGTAATTGCTGGGTGCATGGATGGTTCAATGGTAGAACGCTCGCCTTTCATGTGGGACGTCTGAGTTCAATTCTCAGACCATGTATCGCCCCCACCCACCCCACCCTACCAAAAAAAAAGAAAAAAGATATTTGCTTTAAAAAGTAGAAAAGAAAGAGAAGCCATAGGAAAATTAATTTATGCATATTAAGTTATATAGACCAATAAAAGTCATAGGTGAAATGTTCTAGACTCTAAGAAGGAATATGTAAAATATATTGCTAGTTAGATCTGATGAGAGGTTTACATGCGCTAGACATTTTGCAGGTTACACTACCTGCATTAGATTATTTTTAGTTCCCTTAAAAATTAATAAAACAAAAGAACAACATCCAAACAACTCTGAATTAAACACTGATCCCATTTTACAGATTGAATCATCCAAGAAAACGGAGTTGTGGGGTTTTATTCAAATGCAGGTATTTTACTTTCTTAAAATGAAACAATGAATATCAACAGTGAATCAACCCACAATTACATACTGAATGTTCGCTACATATAGAGCAATTTGGTAAGTCCTAAGGTTCATGCATATCATGAGAAGACATGCTTCCTCTGTTCAAGTAGCCTGCAATTTAATTTCGTTTGGGATTAATCATATGACTATTGACCTGATGTAAGAATTAGCATTTACAAAATGTTCATTCTGTACCAGGTTATATACCTGGCACACATAATTACACATAATTTCTCCTTTAATCCTTGCAACAAACATATGAGGATAATAATGTTATGACCACCATGGTGCAAATAAAGAAACTGAGTCTTAGAGAATTAAAAAAAAAATGGCTAATGTCCCAGGACTAGAAAATGAGCTCACATAATCCAATTTGAGGTACAACCATTAGATAACAATTTTTCTAAGCAATTGGGGGACCAGCCTCTGTTATAAGTCTTTAGAAAAGGAAGAGCCCCGAGGATAAGCTTCATGATTTGGGTAGATAAAGCAATATATAAAGAGGAAAACTGTTATGCTAGAAGCACACTAGCAGTGCTAAACTTGGAATAGTTGAAAACTGCAATGCTTGTGGAAAATAACATTAAAAATCAACTGCAGCTTTAAAATTTGAGTTAGATTTGGAGTATGTGTATGGTATGTATCCTTCCACGTATATAATTATTCCTTCATCATTTAATTTTGATTTCTAAGTCAGAAATATGGCTTGTCTTATTTAAAATTTGCCTGTATGAATTATTGAAGCTGATGTAATTTCATGAATTAATCTCTTCTCAAGAATCAATTAACTTTTTTTGAAAAAGGACGTTTAATGCCAGGAAATTGAAGAGATCCTGAAAGTTAAACAACTTTGCATCCATTGAAAAAAGCTAGTGTGTGGGAAGTGGGGAGTGGGGAAGAGTAAATATAAGTAGCAAAGGAGAGTGGAGTCGAGAGAGAGAGAGAGAGAAAGATAGAGATGAAGCAGCAAGAGTTGGAGAAAGGTGAGGGGGGAAGAATTTTATTTCCAAGTTTTGCTGTTAGAAAACTGTTGTTAAAATGGATGTTCTGTATTAATACAAACTCAAGTAATGTGAATTATTTAATTATGGTGAAATTGGTCCTGTTGTAATCTCTTTTATAGTATAATATATTGTCTCATAAAATGGGGTCAATAAATATATTGTTGTTGTTTTTAATTCTTCAGCTGAGACCCAAGACTCTTTTCATTGTGTGCCACCAAGGATGACTTGTCTTCCTGCTGCCTATCTCTCATTTTCCTTTTCTCTCCCTATTCTTTTCACTATGCCTTCCAATCTCCTACCAAGCACGATGAATAAACCCAATATAATGCCTGCTGTGAGGACTTTAAATGACAAGATAAATGCCAAGAAAGTATACCAGCGTTGGCAGGGTATTTCCACATCTCATAAAGGTTTAAATGCTTTAACCTTTAGATGCAAGTGCCTTCTTATCTCTGACTGGCATGTATTCCTTAGTCTTGTTGGTTTCTTCCAGTTTTTATCTTTTAGCAAACATTTTATATTTGTCCTAAAGAATATAAATGGCATTATTTTGTGCCTCCCCCCTTCTCTTAATACAAATTCTTTTTTTCAAGCTGGAGCTAGATTATGAAAAGACAAATTTGAGAGGATGAGGCATACCTATAGCTATTCATAATTGAGGGTCATCCTTGCAGCTTTCCGATTTTCATCTATTTATACTCACCTTAAATTGTTATGCACTAAAACTTACTGCATAATTTACAAAATACATTTTGCTGCTAGTAATAGACATCAGACTACAAATGTTGAAATGCAACATGGTTTATTCCCCCTCATGAAAGAATCCCAGAAGTAGCAGATCAGGGTTGGTTTGCTGGCTCTGTGCAATCAGCTAGATCCAAGGTTTCTTCGACGTTTCAGCTCTGTGATCCATAATGTATGGCTTCATCCGCAAGTTCACAAGATGACTGCTAGAGTTCTTTTTATGATATGATTTTCCAGAATGGTGAAAGGCGGAAAGTGAGAGTGGCATAAAGAGACTCAGGCCAGAATGCCTGTCCTATACGTTATTAAGGAACCTCCCCAGAAGTGCCACTCAATTTATATCTCACTGGCAAGAATTAAATATAATGCCACACCAACCTGCAAGAGAAATTTCAAAATGTTATCTTTTCCTCCGTGCCTTGCTCCCCTGAATGATATTAGGATTCTGTTACTAAGGAGGAAAAGGAGAATGGAAATAGTGCTGGCAGCAGCAGTCTCTGACAATATGATATCAACTTTTATTCTTAATCTGGATTAATGAACTGTCTGAGTTGAAAGTGACTTTAGAGGCATCTTTGATCAATTCTCTGATATTAGAGATGAGACCATTTTCTTGTTAACATTTAATAAGTGATAACTATATGCAGAAATTAGGCTATCTGCTTAGGATTTTGTGTGAGGAGAGCATCTCTACTTACAAGCTGTGATCTTGCTTAAGACATAACTCTAAGCCTCTGTTTCCATGCAGAGTCCTGGAGATGGTAAATATGGAACCATAGGCATTATTATGCATGAGGCTTTAAGCTCCATGTGATAAGGATTGTTTAGTCCTAATATACATCCTACTGAGGACAATGGTGATGGGAGGTGCCTAATTAAAAGTTTTGATTAATGAATGTAAGTCTACACTGCTGGGGTGATTTGAAATAATTATATCTGACTCCAGAGGCTGAGATTTGGATCATATATTGCCTTATTTATTCTTTGGCAAATGTCTTCTTTATTTATTCATTACTTTGTATTTTTTCTATAGTACCTTTTTAGCTTGTTTGAAAATCTCATGGAGCTAGAATAGTTTTGATTGCAAGTAACAGACACCAACTCAAAAAGGCTTAAACCAAAAGGGTAATGTATTGCAAGGGTCCTGGGATTTGTCAAATACTCCAAGAATATAATTTGTTTGGACATCAGAAGCAACTAGAAAAACAAAACAAAACAAAACTATTCTAGTAGACTCAGCACCTTTTGATGCATACATCTGCTTCTCTCTGAGCACTCTCTCATTCTGCGTTTTGCCATTTTATTCCTTGCTGGTCCACAAAGCAGAAGACAACACATCTTTTTCAGCACCCAAGTTTTGTATCATCTATCTTCAGCAAATAAAAAGAAGCAAACTCTCATGGTTACATTTCCAGTTTTCAGAGAAGGACCCAGAGTGCATAAGATTGAGTGAACACCTCCCTCTTTGCAGATATTTGAGATGAAGGGCAGTGTGATAGTGGCTAGAGGATAGTTCCCAGTTATTCAAACAAACACTAATCTAGGCGGTTACTATGAAGGTAATTTGTAGGTGCGATCAAAGGCCAAAATCAGTTACCTTTAAGCAAAGGAGATGATTTAGGCAATCTGAATGGTCCTGATTCAGTCAATTGAAAAGCAGAACAGAGGTTTTCCTGAAGAAGACAAAATTCTACCTCTGGACATTTTCAGCTCTTGCCGAAGAGTTAGAGACTGCCCTTCCTGATGACCTGCCTTATAAATTTTGGATTTAGCTTACCAGCTTTCATAATCACGTAAGGCAATTCCTTGCAATAAATCTATTAATATATATCTCCTACTTGTTCTGCTTCTCTACTTGTACTATGACAGATTCAGGGACAGAGACACATTTCACAAAATGAATGGCTTCATGGAAACCAAGGTATAGAAGGGAGCAGAAGGATATTTGAAAAGAAGTTTCATAGTGGGAAGTTGAAAAGATAAAACGAGGCACTGGTCTATAGGTTTTTATAACGGTATCTGTGCTGAGCCTGCAGTCAACATTCACGCTGGTTCATACTGTGTAGAAAATTCTGAATAAGCACTGTGATCTCTTTCACTATATTGTCACTATTTATCCTTTTTTCTAACAGATTCCTGATTTCTCCATATTATTTTTTAATGTAGCAGAGTGAGGATAAGCTTTCAAAGACTTAAAAAAAAAACTATCTTTACTCACACTTTCTTTCATTCTCATAATCTCATAATTTTTAGATTTCGAGCTGATCACTTAAAATGCAATTGCAGAGTATAATAATTAGGGGTAGACTCCAAAGAATTAAGTTATTTAAAAAAATATTTAAGTTGTAACTACATGTCCTCCTAAATCTACATCGTCTGTGTTAACTCTGGGTATTCCAATATATGTTGTAAGCATTCACCCATTGTTATCTAAGCTTTTTCCCCTTCATGCATTTCTTCTTTCTTTATTTTTGTTGGAATAAAACTGCTGCTGAATTGTCCATTAAGTTTTCTCAGCAACTGTACTCCTTAAAATAAAATTTAAAAAAATTTAAAAAATTAAAGTCCAATGTAGCTCAAGGCAAAACAAGGAGAGATTGCCAGTATTTTCAGCAGTTCCAGTACATAATGAACAGGGAAAGAAAATTAAGCTTAAAGAAAATTAAAGCACTTGCAAAACAAAGTATTTGGCAGGAATAGAGGAACATTTCTATCAAAAGTCAATATACTTTTCTGAAAGAAAGAATGAGTTTGCTAAACTAATGCAGCTCTGCCTTATAATTAACCATCAATGAGACAATTAGTATGATAATCATATTTAAGAATATATCTTTAGGAAAATGACATAAAAAAATGAAATAAGTGACAGACAACAGAAAGGAAGCAAAGGAAACAAAATAAGCAAAAATGAGGAAATCCTAAATTCTTTCCACATATCTGTTCCTATTTTTGAAAAGTTTGGAGAGAAAAAAAAATTCTTGAAATAGTAATATTCAATCTGTGGCAACTCAATGCATAATGCAGTTTTCTCTCACAAAAGACTATCTGATTCACAGGCCGCATTTTGGATGTTATATTCTCAAACAGTAATTTTGTCTTTGGGAAGCTAATTTCAAATAGACTAGAATGCCTCCTCCACAGTCAGTCAAAAATAACAAAAGAGTTGATAATAGAATGAAGGAAGGAAAGAAGGAAGGAAGTAGGGAAAAAAGGAAGCTTGCAGATTCCAAGTATTTATGCTATGTGCTCTGTTTGAATTTAATTAAAATAATCTACACTTATAAATGTTTCATCAACTTTGATACAGTAATATTCCTCTTTGAAAATGAACCTAAAAAATAAAGGCTGAAAAATATACGACCACTAAACTGCAGCCTCATTTTTTTTTATTTTTTTCTTTTGGGTGCCTGGTCCGGGAATTGAACCCGGGTCTCCTGCATGGAAGGTGAGCATTCTACCACTGAGCCACCTGTGTACCCAGCAGCCTCATTTTTAATACAGAAAATTTAGAAGAAAATTGATGAAGAATAAGGGAACAGTTATAAATCATGGTGCAGAAGTTCAGTAGAATATTATGTCCTTATTTAAGTGATTATTATAAACTCTATGTTGGACAGTGTTTCTGGTAATTTGAGTGGAAAATTCAGAACACAAAATAAACCTCTATCTTACTTACAATTATTGAAAATGCAGTACACATGCGGAAATGAATATAAGGGGGACGTGAAGAACTTAAAACACTGGCATTTGAGTAGTGGAATAGTGTATAACATTCCAAATTCTCTTTTACACAATAGATGAAAACAAAGAGGAAGTTTTAACTCTGTTTTTCAAAACTTTAATTTCTGAAAAATAATTGGGTTTTTTATGAATTTAAATTTGCAAATCTCTATATTTCTATTTCTCTTTCATTCTATTCACATCTTTTCTGTGCTGACTCACTGTCAGTATCACTGCTTTGATTTTTTTTATTTTACTTCTTGAACTCTGACTCAGTGCCTCCATCAACTCTATAACGTATATTTCTTTATGTACAAAAGATATCAGGGAAGGAAAGAAAAAGGCTGGAATGACGGGAAAGAACGAAAATAAAGACAGAGAAAGAGAATACTATGATACAGACTCTGAATTGTCCATTACAATTCAGAGGGATACAGTCCCTAAATGATATATTGTTCCAGTTGAGAACAATAAAACATAAACATAAAATAAAAATAAAAATAAAATTAAACATAAAAAATTACACATGTGCTTACTTAGAATAGACAAGCAACATGAAAAACTATAACTACATATAATTTTTTTTTTTTTTTTTTTTTTTTAAAGGAAGGAAGGGAGGAAGAAAGGGAAACATCTTTAAACATTTTCTTGTTTTATTGTATTTTGTTTGTTTTGTTACATGGGCTGGGGCCGGGAATTGAACCGAGGTCCTCCGGCATAGCAGGCAAGCACTTTGCCCGCTGAGCCACTGCGGCCCGCCCAATTTTTTATGTTACATACCATCAATATATTATATATGACATACATTTTATTCCTTCTATATTTATTTTTCTATATTAAGCACACATAATTTAAGTTAGGGTTCAGAGAAACCTTCACAAATATTTGACATTTAAGTACGGTTATAAAGCATAAATGGAAATTATCCAAGCTAACAGAAGAAAATGACTGTTAAAGGTGAAAGGAAATCTCTTCTGTGGCAGAGATATAAAAGGAAAATAAAAGGCAACCAAATGAGGTCTTTAGGAGCTTAGTAAAGCTGATTGTAGTAAGGACATGGGTATAAGGGAGAATGTTCTAAGATCAGGAAGACCATTGAAATATTTTATGCAAAGTAAGATTAGAGATTGGATTTAGGGGTCCAAAGGGCTGTCTGGATGCCTTATGGAGAATGATCTGGAGGGTGGCATGGGTGAATGTGTGGAGACCAAGTAGAAAGGTATTCCCAAGGACAGGTGAGAAATCATAATGGCTTTACTAGGGTGCTGCCCTGAAGTTAGACAGAAGTTTGCTATTCAAGGAAATTGCTGAGGTAGAATTCTCATAACTGTGTGATTGATGGGAAAGTGAAGCAACTAGGGCCAAGACTTAGAAAATTTAATATTGTGGTTAATGAATTCAAGTCAAGCAAGGAGACTGGGAACATACGGCAGAGATACTGAAATAATTTTTTAAAAAGGTAATCACAGGAGATTAAATGAAGGAGGAAGTTGTCAATTGTGTATAACCCAGGTGCTTCTTCACACTCCTTCCTTTTCAAAGGAGGACTCCAGGTAACTTACAGGGAGCTATTAAAGTTTGGTCTTCCTTTCTGCTCTTTGTTTTTAGAGACCTGTAAGTCCAGAATAATGAGTCTCTTCACTCCTTTCTCCTGCCATAGGGGAGCATTCATGAAACTCTCCTCATGGAATCTGTGGTACTAATTTCAGTGGAGGTAGAAAGGGACACAGTACATAAAGCCTCTTTTCCCTTTCCACTCTGTGCCTATTATCCTTCAAGAGTAGTGTCCCAGGACACAAAGTCCTGCTCAGAAAGACCAGGGCAATGTCAAGCTGGAGTTAAAACAGAAAAAAAAAAAAAAAAAAAAGGCATGAAGTTCTGGTCAATTTGGATTTTGACTTGCACAGCACTGGAGAAAACCCCTCAGACTTAAGCTTGAGGATTTTGGGTGACCCTAAGAAGGCTTTCTCTACTGCAATATGGCTCCTTTGGCTTACATTGCCATTTACATGTAGACGTCCTTCTTGTCTTGCAGTTCCTCAGCCTCATGTCCTCCCCCAAATGAAAAGATCTCCTTTTTATTCTCTCTGCCATTTTCTGCAGGGTTCAAATAGGGGATGAGCTCTAGGCCATGAGTTCAAGCAAGCAAACCTCCTCCCTTTCTAGCTTGTGTTTTCTCATTGTCAGAAAGTCAAAGCCTATTGTTTCACTTACTACATATCCTACTCAGAAGCATTGTCCCTTGGAGAAAACACATGCTCTATCTATTCTAAAGAAATAATAATTTTCTTAATTAACAGTCTCCTGTTCTCCTTTTAAAATTTCTTTGTCCACATTAAAGTTAAGGAGAATTAGAATGTTTTCTGCTACTTTGGGGGTCTAAAGATCTCACACAAAATAGTTGAAAACCTTTAATGACTTTCTTGTTCTTGGTACCCTCCTCATATTATAATTCTTTTATTTAAAGTCTTCCTTTTTGACTGACAAAACTTATCTGAGTTCTTGACAATCTTGGATATTATCTGTCAAATACTGATAAGACTAAAATGTTTTCATTGGATGGCAGATCCTACTAAATTGAAGTAGTGTTATCGTGGTGGTGTGATATGGTAGATGCTAGGCTTGAGTGGATTGGGAGTAAATATGAGACAGGAAGGAGGAAGCAGGAGTTATAATCAATACACATTTTGTGGTGAAGAGGAGGAAAGAGTTAGAATGGTTATTGGCTGGTGAAATCTCAATTCAAGAATTTTTTTAATTTTGAGGTAGAAGGCATTATGTAATATATAAATCATGATGAGATTGAAAAATGCATAAGAAGATGCAATGATGTGGAAACAGGGTAATTACTAGACAAGAAAACAAGTGAAAGAGGAAGGGAGTCAGAACATAAATGGAAAGATGCCTTGATAGGAGAAGAAACACAATCTTCAAAATAAGTGTGAAAATAAAGATGGTATCCAAATTGAATAGGTTTGGATAATCTAGCCAGGAAGTTAAAAAAAAATTGCTTTATATCTTTCATTGTCCCAGTGTAATATGATGTAATATCAAGTACTCAGAATGGATATAGTTTTAAAGAATCATTGTAAGTATTATTCAATGATTGGAAAAATTGAGTAGGCTATTGAAGGATTATTGAAGGTCAGTTTTAGATTGGTGACCATGAATGTGTAGGTTTAAATTCTGCTTGATTGTGTGAGATTCTAAGTATTCCTTGGATGCCCTATGCAATGCAGAGAGGAGAAAATGCCTTAACTGCTAATGTTAGTATAGAAGCGAGTTTGATATTTGCCAACAACTAAATATATACATTCTGTTCTAACATGTTTTACTTCGCAAAATCATACAATGGCAGGAATCAGAACCCTGGAACCTGCTTGAAGCCAGGCATTGTCCTGATAATGATAAATCTGCACATTTCAATATAGTCTAGGTAGAAGATTACACTTTCCTTAAAAAAATGATTATTATGGATTGAATTGTGTCCCTTCAAAAGACATGTTCAAGTCCTAAACTCCAGACCTATGAACATGAATTCGTTTGTAAATGGAATCTTTGAACTTTTTATTAGTTAAAATTAGGTCAAATTAGATTAGGGTGGGCCTAATCCAATATGCCTGGTAACCTCATAAAAACAGAAAATTTGGGCACCTAAAGCAAGAGAGAGAGAGAGAGAGAGAGAGAGAGAGAGAGAGAGAGAGAGCGAGAGAGACCCATGTGATGGAGGCAGAAATTGAGTTAATCTGCCACAAGCCAAGGAACACCACGGACGTCTGCCCACCCACCAAAGGACAGAAGGGATGCATGGAATAGACTGTCTGCTTTAAGAGGAACCAAGGTCCTGCTGGCACCTTCGCTTTGAGTTTTCACCTCCAGAACCATGAGATAATACATTTCCTTTGTTTAAGGGAAAAGTCAGGTATTTTGGTACAGCAGCCCCAGGAAACTAAGACAATGATATATATACCTTTCAAAATAAGGTAAAATATGTCTTATTGATGAGATTTAACACTGATATTCTCTCTCGGGAGCCTCTTTGGGACCCTGGAAAGTACCCACCATTGTGGTTTTTCTGCATATATTCTGCGTACCTTTATTATAGAACTCATCATAACATTTTAATTGCCTTTATTCACTTACCATTGGAGAGTGCATTTCTTAATCAGGAAACTCTTGCATTTCTGTGTCCTTAGTACATAGTGCAGGACCTAGTTTTTCAAGAAATGCTTGTTCCCTCTGTGTATGCATAGATTGAATCGCATTCCTCACAGAGACCTGTGTACATTCCAACCCCCATCCTGTGCGTATAAACCCATTGTAAATAGGTCCTTTGAAGATATTATCAGTGGAAGTCAGGACAAATTGAATCAGGGTGGGCCTTCATCTACTAAGATTGACTCCTTCATAGCAAAGACATCTGGACACAGTAGGGGGATTGAGGTTGAGATTGAGTCAGGGATCGCCAGTTCCACCACAATGCTGCACTCTTCAGAGAAAACATGACCCTCACGTACTGTAATTTTGGGCTTCCAGCTTCCAAAACTGTGAAACAATAAATTCCTGATTTTAAGCTATTTAGTTTGTGTTGTTTATTACAGCATCTCTGGCAAACTAAGCACTACTGTTGTCTACAATAGCACTACAATAGTGCTCTAAAACTTAAATTTCTCTATCAGAATGTTGTGGCTAAAACATGATATCCTTGCTTCTACCTTTCAAAATGTACTAATTGCCCAAAATTTGACTGTAAAGTAATATATGTAGTGTTCTATTATGGAGTAACAATGCATGTAGACAGATGTACTAGTAAATAAAATGTATTCCTTTCTATTATAATTTTTAAACCTGAACATAAATGTAAACTCTTATATGTTGTATAGAAAATAGCTATCAGTCTCACCCACAATGTCAAACTGTCATAATGACTCTAAAGTAATTTTTACAATTTTTATTAATTAATTTTAAGGTGGTTATGAAAATACAAAATACTTTGACCTTATTCAGACAAGAAATACACAATTCTATTTAAGTTGAAATCAAAGTGAATTTCCATAAAAGTAAGGTACTGGCATGTTTGCTCAACATGTCTGAATCCCAAAAGTTAAGTCTCTGCATTTTTTTCAAATTACTTTACTGTGTGTGTGTGTTTGTGGAAGATAATAAATAACTAGGGAATATTCCATCATTGGATGAAAGGCAGACTGGAATTAAGAAATGAAACAGTCCTTGTTTGCAGGCAAATTGTGTTAAAATATATATTTACCTCTGCCATGGAGCCACAAAGTGTTTCTTCTGTTTCTGTTTCTGTTTCTGCTGCTAACCATCTATCTAAAAATATTGCTTTGGAGGCAGCACATTTAATCTATATTTTGAGAATAACCCTTCTTATATTTGTCACAAGCTTTGGGGTCTTCCTAAATAAAGAATTCTTGACTGTTGGTGATCTATAAGGATCATTTCTCAGCAAAAATAATTTCAGACAGTAGGGAAATAGAAGTTGTGCATTCCTTCCCTCCAGCAAATTTCATAGCTTTAACACTAACAGAAGGAAGGGAACTGCAGCTGCAACCCTTGAGCTAACTGTCATTGTTTTTTAATGTCATGATGTGGAAGTTCAGAAGGTTCATCTGAGAATGGTTCTTGGGCTAATCCTAGGAAATGGCAAGAGGTTGTGTAAAAATTGCCACTGTGGCTTAGATGATACATGCTCTCTGCCAGAGGATTGCAGGACTGGCTGGAATTCTCAGAACTCAGAATGTTCATGGCAAGTAATTTCAGACACTAGAGATTGAAGAGGTATTCGTGGCAGTCGATGGACACTTTAATTATATTCTCTGAGAATAAGCAAATATGTTCATCCAAGGAATAGCAAGATTCTATAATTAAATGTTTTAAAAGAATTATAGTATGCAATATCATCACTTCTCACACATTTAATTGGCACTAATAGCTTTTGGCTTCTTTTTTTATTTTTATTCTCACTACACATACCTTACTGACCTTAATATTAGAAAAGAAGACACATTATTTCAGGAAAAATTATTTCAATTCATTTTATAGTTAATACAATGTTTTAAACAACAAACCTCAGAATATTTGAGTGCATGTAAAACTCATAAATATATTAAAAGCTAAATTGTTGAAAGTATTATAAATATTTCTCTCTCGAAAATTGCAAAAGGTGTTGCAGTTGATTTTAGTTATAAATCTGGAGTATGGGCAATGACCTTTAAGAAAATTGTGATGCTATGATGATCTGTACATATTTTGTCAAAATTTTTCATATTATCCTAATTGGCAGTAGGAAAGGAGATCACGAAAGAAGAAAAATATGAAGTGGGCTTTTTTTTTTTCCTTTATTTTGTTCAGAGATTTTAACCAAGAATGTATGGAAAGGAAAGTTCTTCTGAAAAATAGAAAAAGTAGCTACATAAGTGTCTTTTAGGTTATTTTTTCTCAAGAAAGAAAATCCTCAAATACAGTAAACTAGTTTTTTTGGTTTGTTTTTGGCATGGACAAGCAGCTCTGGGAATCAAACCTGGGTCTCCAGCGTGGCAGGCAAGAATGTAAACCAGGTTTTCATAAGCCAGGATAACAATTTTATGAAAGAATATTTTTTCTAAAATCTTTGTTTAAAACATTCTGCTCATATTGAAAATAGTTTATCAAGAGACAGCATTATATGTTAAAGAAATTAAAAATGTAACTCTATTAAAAAGCAAGAGTAAGCAAAATCATAGTTATCATTTGGGCACATTAGGCTGTGAATTCAACATCAATTATCTGTTATTCTTATATTTCACAAGAAAAACCAGAGGAAATATTGTTGAATAATTTCCCAGAATCACGGATCTATTATGTGAAAGAGTTGCAATCTCAAGCCCATGAAAGTTGGACTTCCAAGTCAATTCCACTACAAATATATTTTTTCTTGGTTCTAAATTAAAACTATTTTAATTAAATAATTTATAAATAACATTTTCCAAACAATTAATTTATGTGCTTTCTTTAAAGAAGAAATAAAAACATAATAATATAATACATTGAAAACTTTGAAGACTCCCTGTTTGACGTCCAGCCTTATTATCTGTTTTACATGTGGTATAATATGCGTATGTATGAATGTATTTGTGTGTCTCTGTGTATACTGAGTGTCAGCATAAATTGCATTTATATAGTTGAAAATATAGATACGATCTTTCCCATATTGTGACATAATTGACTTGCGTTCAAGATATAACGGAAAAAATAATTTTAAATATGTGTATTCTGAATTCCTCTATAAAGTAAATTCTTAAGTTGGAATTTGTATCAATTGAGTTTTGTGAAAGTGAAGGACATCAGTCCTTCTATTATAAGAATTGGGAAAACAATTCTCCCTACTTACAATTATTTTTTTCATCTTGTTCTTCAGGACACTAGCCAATTTTAATCATTATATTTTACTCATTTTATCTGTTATTTAGTAAGGTATTTATCAACCTCTTATAAAAAGAATACATCCCATACTTTATTAACAATTGTTTTTCACAACAACATGGGCCCCCTTTTATTCACCATTGATCATTGACTAGCCAGAATAATGTCTTATATAATAGCTGCCCAAGTTGTCAAAAAATAAGTTAATATCTATTACTTCTCTTTCACATGACAAAACTGAAGTGCAG
Organism: Tamandua tetradactyla; assembly: GCF_023851605.1. Taxonomy (NCBI): domain Eukaryota; kingdom Metazoa; phylum Chordata; class Mammalia; order Pilosa; family Myrmecophagidae; genus Tamandua; species Tamandua tetradactyla. The sequence continues at coordinate 151,884,265 of NC_135330.1, forward strand.
ACGTAAAGTTATCACTGCTTAGTAAAAAACCATTAATATGAAGAGAAATTATCCTATATTGTTTATGCTTTAAAATAAGATTTTTTAATTTCATGTGAACATTTTCTGTATGCTTTGCACATTTAAAAATTATTTTTCATATGCTTATGGAATATAGATAGAAAATATCATGTTAATTATACTGACAAACCCCCTGTAATCTCCATAACACTAAAACTGGAAAGATCAAATTATTATTTAATTTTTTACAGTTATATAGAAATAAACTAATCTTAGCTTCCCATTTGACCTTGGCAGGTAATATGGTAATAATAAAAGCTTCTAGACTCCCTCGTTTCAACTCACACTGTCATCCAACCTCACCTTCAGTTTCTAATTGCACTTTTAGTTTGCTAACACTTTCAGAGCTACTGGCATATAAAAGTCTTATTCATGCACTGCCTCTATTATTACCAAAACTGATCTGCATCTCTATTCATTTGCCAAAGAAATTCTCTCCTGCTTATAATAACAGTGCAGTTAATTAAATAATTGGGTTAAATTGTACTTCAATGTCATATAGTGTATAGACTTTCACAGGCACTATGGCTTTTAGGATATCAATTAAGATGTCATTTTTGAAGTGTACTTTTATTTAGGACAAGTTGCAAGACAAAAATGTAATGCATTTGGTAGTTTCCTTGACATTAGTAGTGTGCATATCTGTTCCCTTATATGTTTTGGCATTAAAGAAAAATATTCTGCCTCTCATCTTAGGTAGAGGAGCAATACGATGCTATAGAAAGAGCTCAGGCTTTGAAGTTTCAAAGATAGCTGGGTGGTGATAGGAAGTTCATGACTTGTAATCTCAGTTCCCTCACTTTCAAATGAAGGTTCTGATACCAACTAAAAGTGTTTACTGGAGCATTAAATGTGTTCATATAAACTGGCTTCATATACGAAATGTTTTCACATTTAATCTTACTATATGTAATCTTTTATTTTTCTCCATATTTGTTGCATATATAATGAAAGAATGTCAATTTGCATTATCTCTATGTTTCAACTTGACAACTAAAAATTTATTGCAATGAGGAAACTTTGGCATAGAATTTTAAGAACTGTTGCAGGAGAAAGAAAGCAGACTTCAAAGTCAAGTCTTAATTCTCCCACTTAGTGTTTTTGTGTCCTCTACCACTCTACCAGGTCATGCAACCTCTCAGTTTCAGTTTATTCAATTTATAAAATAGGCATTATAATAATTTGATTGAAGTAAAGTTTGTATAGTAGAAATATGTAAAGTTCCTATGATGTTAACCATACACAGAGTGTGCAAACAAAGAATTAGATTCTCCCTTTCTCTCAATTTTCAGAAACCCTGATGTGAGTCAGTATTGTAAATAATTTCTTTTCAGTGTAAGTCTGTGCACATCTGTATACTTTTTTTTTTTTTAACTTAAACTCAGCTGGGAAGATGCTAGAAACATACCGTGCAATTAAACATACTTTACATTTCTTGGTTAAGAGAGCTGATAAGTAGTTGATACTTACCTGTACAGTGGCTGGACTGGGGTATTGCAGGCAGTCCAGCTGGAAGAAGTATTTTATCACAATGTTTGGAATGGCTGGCATATAATATACTCACTTTCATTCTATTTTATTACTGTTTTAAGATTCTCTAAAGATGATGCAGCCCTGTTTTACCTTCCCCTTTTGACACGCTGTTGACTGAACTGGTTGCTTATGGCTGTTTTCCAATCTGAATTGGTGGGTTTCCACATCTCATTGGTTAGTGTCTTTTTCTATAGTCGATGCCAGTGCAGTCCTGGGGTCAAATATGGATACTATCATTCCTGGTTACTAAGAAAATATACATAAAATCAGATATTAACATAGCTATAAGAGTATGGAGGAATCTCTCTCCATACCTCTTCCATAGCTTTTAAGATGATGTATTTCTGATTACATTGAAGATATGTGATATAAGGAATGAGTATTTTTTTAACCATTAAATTCAAAGGGATAAAAGCTTCTTATGAAAGCCTTGATTTTTTGAACACAAAGAGTAATTCTTACAATGTTTCAACTTTTACCAGCATCCAGACTATTAAATATACTCTAAAGGAAGACCTCTAGGTAAAAGAAGAAAATGACTTTGAAAAGCTAGTACAGAAATTTCTTTCTTTCAGCTACTTCAAAGTTGCTCTCTTCTCTTTCGTGTCAAAAAAAAAAATAGCTTTGGTTTTCTCTGTCCACTTCTGCACCTCCCATTCACTATTCAATCGATTGCAGCCTGGCTCATGCTCCCAACACTCAGTTAAAAGTGCTAAAGCTTATCAAGAAGCTCCTAAATACTGTGTCCAGTGGACGCATCTGTCTTGGATATAATGGAAACACTATTCCATTTATTTCTGAAATTCCTCATGTTTATTTATACTCTCATTTATGAGTACCTTTCTCTTCCCACACTCTATGTATTGATGTTTTACAGAATTTCCTAGAGCCACTGCTCTTCTCACCTTACAATCTCACCTGATTTTGTGGCATCAATGATCTCCTGTATGTTGAAGCCAAAGCCTATTATTTTGAGATTAGACCTTGAGAAAAAATATTAAGGTTAAGATTTCAATATATGATCTTGAGTTTACTTTACTTGACCACTCTACCTAGATGCCCTGGAAGTGCATTAAATTGAACATACTCCAAACTGACTCTATTGTATCTATGCTTAAACGTTATAATATTTTCTGAGTTCGTATTACAACCATCATTCTATTTTTCAATCCTAGAAAGCTGGATAATATTTTTAATCATCTTTCACCTTGCATTTAATGAATACTATATGTCTAAGTTCCTTTGATTTGCACCTCCAGTTCAGCGGCTCAAGACCAAGTCTTTCCTCTTTATTATTGCATATAACTATTATAGATGCCTTTTAAGTGGCTGTTCTATTTTTAGTCTTATCTCACTACCCCTTTTCTTCTGAGAGTCAACACAAATATGATCATGTCCCTGTGGATTTTAAGGTGCATTTTTCTAGCCTGTTTATAATATATAAAGTCATACCTCTGTTCAATATAATATCTCTTTTCTTCTGTTTTGGCTATTACAGAGAATGTTAATCTTGTTTCCCTAAGATATCCTTGCAATTGGCAAGTTAAACAAAAACAAAAACAAAAACAAAATCATGGGTACTTACCGGTCCAAAGAGTCAGTGGCTTTATTAATTTCAGTTGATAAAATCTGAAAATATGACCATACAGCATTCAGACTCTATGTTGTAATTCCATTGCTGCTTTTACTACCATGCAACAATATTATTACACACAGGTAATTTCTGTATGATGTTCTCTCTCACCTGTTGATTTGACCAATTGGCATTGCTGCTGAAGTTTCGACATGACTTTCGTAGACCAAAAAGGAGCACTCTTTCCCCAGTGTTATCCTCTAACCGTAGATAGTAACTTATAATTCTGTGTTCCCAAAGCAATAGCACGTGAGCATACATTAATACACATGGATGCACACACTTTTCCCAAACACGCTTCCACAGTGTTAGGGTGTCTTGTTTAGTAATATTCCTAGTCCAAAACTTGCTGTTCCATGAACAAGCCATCTTCATTGAAAATCGAGTTCCAGGTAACTAATGCCAAACTCATTCCATTATTACAATGTTTTTAGTATAAGTTATGATCTTATTAGTTTAATAGATGACTGTTAGGTTGGTGAATGTTGATAAGGTAAAAATCAACTTAATGAGGACAATATTTCCATTAGATTATTCTGAATATCATTATTTTTCAGTTCAAGAAACTTAACAGAGCTAATAAGGCACTGTACTAAGTATAGAATAGAGAAAAGGGTGACCAATAAACAATTTCTACACTCAGAAATCTAAGAGAATAGTAACAGACCAGAGTTTTACTCAGGATATACAGTCTTTGATGTTGCCACATCATATATGTGTCTTTCACTTATTTAACAATAAAATAGACTGGTGGTCCAGTGACAGTAGGCAGATTTGATCCATGACTTAATACAGCACACGGTATTCTTGGCTCTTGCTTCTCTTCTCCCTAAACTACTGTTGTTATTTGGACACTCAAACTTGACTCACCAGCAACACATTCGAGTCAAAGGCCATAAGAAGGAGGAAAAATTACAAACAGAACAAAAGCCCAATTGTTGTGAAGGAAGACCTGTCCTTACAATTGTCAAGGACTTTAGTTACACAGTCATTCCTAGGTGCAAGAGGGATGCCAAGTGTTTTCTTTATCTGTGCAATTATGTACCAAGGAGAAAATAACTCTGAAAGAAAGAAGGTGATATTGGATACTGGCAAATTATTAGCTGTGAGAATATGCTTATATGGAAATAAATAAACTGTTAAAACATGCAGATGTGCTCTCTTCGGCAGCACATATACTAAAATTGGAACAATACAGGTAAGATTAGCATGGCTCCTGTGCAAGAATGACATGCAAGTTTGTGAAGTGTTCCATATTTAAAAAATAAAACAAAAAAACATGCAGAGTGCTAGAATAGACATGGAGAGATATGACTATAGGAATGTGACCCATTAATCCTGCACATGGGTAATTGGGAATATTTCATGCATACTTTTTGAAATGGGTGCTAATGTATCATTTGAACTTCAACAAATATAGTTGGAGGAAAGAGGCTTCAAAGAGAAGTCCAAATACAATCAAGAGCATGACATAGATAGGGGAATGTCTAAGAAATATTAGAGAAAGAGAGGAGCCTAATTTGGTAAGAAATAGGATAGGATTTTGAGATTTAAACATGGAGAGCTTGCGTGAATAAAATTTAATATTTTATTCATGGAATTGAATAATTTAATATAATAAATTTTACATAGAACCCTACTTTTCAAGTATAATTCTGAAATCAGTATTACTAGAAGAGGAAGATACCAACAGAACAAATTAGAATGCCACAGCAATAGACATGGTTATAGGTGATCAAGACCTGAATCAGTAAGATTAGAAATCAGATCTAATGCTTTGATTTGTGCTTTTATTTTATAATTTCTATATTGTACTCTAATAATAAGTAATTTTAGTACAACTTTTGAAGTTTCTATAACTATTATCACATTAATTAACAATATGATTCTCTTTTCTGACTACTTTGTTTTACATATCTATATATGTAATTATGTTTCCATTTCTAACAATAAGGAAGATAACCTGCATTGCCATACAGGTACTTTTTTTCTTATTAGAATATGGCTTGAAGTGATTCATTTGTTCAATATCCTGTCAATTGTACCATTATTAATCATGTAATTTGGGACACATAGTAAATAAACAAACATAAAGTAGATGTCAATTTTAAACACATAAAGACCAATGACTTGACTTCCAAATGTTAGGCTTGTTATTTGGAAATTTTCAATCAAAAAGGAAGTCAATTATCTTATATCTCTGAAATAATGACTCAGGATGCCAAAAATGATTCAATGTTCAAAGATACCTGTCAAAAACAATTAGAAAAGTAGTAGATAAACCAGTAGTTGTTTTTCTCCCCTCAACATTTTTTCCTTAAGGATAGTATGTCTAATCTGACATCGTCCATTGCTATTTGGAGAGGGGAGGAGAGGGGACACATTTGTTGTTTAAAGAATTTTGAACAAGGTATCAGTATATAAGAGTTCCAGTACTAGTTTGGCTAATTTCTAACTATGTGATTTTGTGTCTAAGTTAATTATTACCTCATATAAGCCACTCTAAAATGTCATGTTTAATAGAAAACAATAATTTACTTTGCTCATAAATCTACAATTTATACTGGGCTGTGTGAGGAAGGTTCGCTTCTTCCATATATTGTCAGCTATCGTGGTGGCGTCTAACTATGAACCCCAGAAAAAATGTGTTGTTAAACTTAAATCCATTCCTGTGAGTGTGGACAGAATTGTAAACAAAATATTTTCAAGATGTTATCTCATCTAAGGTATGACCCAAATGGATCTGGTTGTTTTTTTGTGTGTATGGGGAAGAGTGCATGGGCTGGGAATCAAACCCAGGTCTCCTGCATGGCAGGTGAACGTTCTATCACTGACCCACCTGTTTTACTCATCAGGCTGGATTTTAATTAGAGTACTAGAGTTCTTTATAATTGGACTGAAAGTCAGCAGAAATAAAAATGTCAGAGGGGCCAACCATGAAATTCAATGGAAACTTGGGAAAAAAGGGAGAAGCCAGGAAAGCCACCATGTGCATTGCCATGTGACAAAAATTTAAACCATCAATGATTGCTCTCAATCAACCCCAGAACGCCACAGTCTTCTGGGAGAAAATATCAGGCGCTTCTTGTGGAAAGCAGTGCCTTCTTGATCCCTTGATTTGTACTTCTCCTTGCTTCAAAGCCATAAGCCAATACATTTCTATTGTTTAAGCCAGACTTTGCATGTTATCTGCTGTAGCATCTAGGAAACTGAAACCTACTTTGGTACTAGAAATAAAGTGCTGCTATTTCAAAAACCTAAAAATACGGAAATAGCTTTGGAGTTGGGTAATAGCTTTGGAGTTGGGTAATAACAGCTAGAAGATTTATGAGGGCTCAAAAATGAGTGAGAGGGGGTGCAGAGAGTTCAGTGGTAGAATTCTCACCTGCCATGCAGGAGACCCAGGTTCAATTCCTGGTCTATGCACTTCCCAAAAAACAAGCAAAACAAGCATACAAACAAAAATTCAACGAATGGTTGAATAATAGCATATGTGATTATGGGATACTCACATGGAAAAAGAATGAAATGTGACCCCATCATACAGCACACAAAAAAACAAAATGAGTGAGAGACATACAGAAAGTTTGTAACATATAAGAGAATACATAATTCATCATGAGCAGAGTGGTGGTAGAAATATGAATGTTAAATGTACTTCTGAAAGGCCTTAGAAAGAAATGGGTTATTGGAAACTGCAGGAAAGATCCTTATTATAAAGTGGCAAAGAACTTGATGAAATTGAGTTCTGATGTTGGATGGAAGGCAGAACTTAAAATCAATGAACTCAGATATATAGCTGAAAAGATTTCCAGGCTAGGTGAAGAAGGTGCAGTCTGGCTTCTCCTTGAAGATTTCGGTAAAATGTGAGAGTAAAAGGATAGACTCAGACCCAAACTCTTTCGCACAGAGAAACCATAAATTGATGGCTTGGAAAATTCTGAGCCTTTCCAGATAATGTGCTCTAAGACTAGAAGCCAGAAGTGTCTCTATCAGGGATCTTCCTGAGCTTCTGGAAAGCAATTTCTAGAGAGTAGGGCTCCGCATGAGGTTTGAACTGAACACGAATCCAGTCAGCCATTTCAGTGAAAGTCGGAATTGGAAATGCAGCTATGCAGTAAGGATCTGTGGCAAGTTCCTTGTCTGAAAGTTTAAAATCTTCTGAACTGCATGCAAAGTCCATATATTGTGAAATATATATGAACAGAAACACTGCCAATCTGAAATGAAAGGGACAGAGATGGGAAAAATTGAAGGTAAGAATTTCCATCTCTACTTCAGCCAGCCAGCTTCTCTTGGGAAATTCATCAGAGTCCCCATGATGCTGGAATGGAATTCAGATTTTCCTGTTCCCATAATGACTCTCATAACACATTATATATATATAATATATACTGTTGGTTCTCTTTCCCTAGGTAACCCTGGCTAATACAGCTGGGATGGATACTTTGACTTGATGATCCATCTCTAAGGTGGCTGAAAAGTGGATGCTAATGGTCAGTTGGTTCTTCAGTTCCTGCCTCTGTAGGCCTAATCACAGCATTGCTTGGGCACTTTCACACTGATATAGCTGGGTTAAAAGGAAAAATATTCTAAGAAGCAAAAAGTAGAGGCCAATTGATGAAGAGCTGGGCCAGGTAACTGGCAGGGCATGACTTCTGAGAAAATCTATTCAAAGATCACCATGACTCAAGTAGAGGGAACATGACTGTTGTGCTGCTAAACTACCTCTCAAACAAACAAACAAAAAACCCCTACTTTTTGGTGCTTACTAATTTCTGTGGTACATTTTCCCAACATGGAAGACTTGAACCTACCAACATTACACCACTGAGCACAGAGTTCAAAAGAGATTAGCAAGATCCACTCTAGTGAACTGGGGACAAGCAGACTTCAGCACAGCACTTCATGAATGCCACCTCTTAATGGCAGATACTGCATGGCCACATTTAATCTACCACATATCGAGAATGTCAGTGGAACTGTGAATTTCTTCATCGATAAGATGCATTGCCTCATAAAGTTATTTTAGCCAAAAAAGATTAGTCAAAACTGAAAACAAATTTTGAAATTTAAAATGTAATACCTATGTCCCTAGTCATGATTGCAATGTTCCCTTATCAGTAATGTGATATGTTACTTTACAATCCGATCCGTCACACTAAAATTATACAATGAGCACTGTATTATACTAAGCTACAATTCACATTGCTGTTAAAAATGCATTTTATTCACAGTTCTAAAATGTGTGTGCAATCTCAACTGCAGGAATTTTATTTCCAACTGAGTATATCTACAAATCTTAGTCATCTCCTTTAAATATTGTTTGGAGGAAACACAGAATCCAGGACCTCTAATTGGCATACTAGCGATCTTTCCACTCCACTACACTCATACAACTGGATTCAGCCTTATGATTCCGAAGAAGCTTTAGGAGCAATAATGATAAATTTATTACACACAGGGTAAACAAAGCAGGGGCAGGGCATTTTCCTGTAGGTTGACTGAATTCCAAATCGCATTTCATGTGTTGGACGATCAAGTTGACTGTTAATATTTACCCTCTTTCACAGACAGAAATTTGTTCTGAATTGAAGCAGGTATGTAAAGGCAGTTTAATTCAATCAATTTTATATGTGTGTTTTTATAAATGCACCGTAACATAGGAAGCTTTTTGACACAGGAATCTCTTATGAAATCTTTTAGAAAATATAATTATCCTCACATTAACTCAGTTTTCAAGAAAATCATTCTCATGATTTCCATCTCATATTTCAACTCATAACTATATTCCTAACATAACTTACACATTCATTAATTTTAGTATAGATCTTTATGTAATGATTTTATTTCAATTTTATTCTTTTTCATTTAAAATTATTTTGTCAGCTAATTCAAAACTAAGGGCTGTGCTAAGATGCTGTTACTTAAAATTAGACTAGCCACAGCTAGATTTGAAAGAATGGATTACTACGCTATGATTCTTTCGGTCTTCCATATCTCTCCAGCAAGTGCTTTATTGTTGTTTAGCTGTTCTCTTTTAAGAGTAAAATTATCTCAGTGTATTACTATTTGTAGGGTATGAAACAATTTGTCATGCACAGGAAAAATTGCAGAATTTAATTTAGAGGTAAAAGTCTAAAAGTAAAAATTATAACACTAAAAATTAGTAATTGAGACTATTGTATCTTATTCAAATTTCATTATATATGCTTGAAATATTTTTTTATTGGAAGAAAACTTATTTAATCATACAGAGTTTCTATTGTACAAGTAAAACAATTTGGGAAATTACAGCATCTATTTAAAAACGTTAACTAAAAACATATTTTTCTCCCCTGCTTCTCACTACTGCATTGAAATGACCAAATGTTATAAAGCACTTAAAAGTGAATGAACCTTATCTGTTTGTAACACCATGTACTAATTTTAAAAACACAATGTGAATGACAAAAGCATGCTTCACTGTAGCATATATAGTATAATACTATACTTGTACAAATTTATCGATGCATCAAATTTTATATATATTTTATATATATATATTTTATATCATCTAATTCATCCAGAAACAAGTTGTCGAGCCATAGACTATTCAAGGTTCTGGAGATTCAGACAAAATTGTGTTCTTTAGAGTGTTTGCATTCTAATGGCAGCACACAATAAATAAACAAGGATTATCCATAAAACTGATTGTAATTTTTACATTGATAACTACAATGAAAAAAACAAAAATAGGAATCCATCTAAGGAGAGAGTATATATTGGGGATGGAGAATATCATTATATTTTAAAATAAAGGGCCCCTTCTGGGTAGGTGACATTTGTGCAAAGACATTAAGGGCTGAAACACTAAGCCATACAGACATCTGATGAAGGACATTCTAAGCATGGGGAAGAAGTGCAAAGGATCTGAGGAAGGAGCATCCCTGCTGTGATGGAGGAAAAGGGGAGTGGTGGCAATGAAAGAAGCGGGCCCTGAGAATGAGTTAAAGTAGTAAGAGATGTGGTTAAAGATAGAGCTGGAGAATGGTGTTGTCTTGGATTAGGATCCCCAGAAGCAGACCCTGAGAGTAGACACACGAGTGTTTGATCATGGAAATATTCTCAGGACAATCTGATAAAGGCATGGCATAATTAAGAAAGGAAAGAGGAAAGTTAAAGCAAGATAAGCAGTCTCAGAATCAGTCTGATTCTGTAATGGAGCTTGGGCACATCAGTTTCCTACACCTCAGATTGATCTCAGCTGCAAACAAGTGAACTGCATTTTCCCATCCCAGCACACATTAGTCCTAAAGCTACTGGCTACCAAGAGGATATAAATTCCCAGTCACATCCCACCCTCTGTTCCTGTGGGCAAATTGGCTGTAGCTGCCCAGAGCAGCCCTCAGAAGAGATTTGCAGGTGTGTTCCATTAGAAGCAGAGATGGAGCAGAATGTGTGAGGTTGCATAGAATAAGTGATAAAGGCTCCAGTGCACTTGAGCAACACAGCTTGTAGGCTAAATATTGTGTACTGCTTCGGAGACCTTGTAAATTATTTGTCTTTTACTCTAAGGAAAATGGGAAGCCACTGGATGAGTTTAAATTGGGGTGATACAATCTGGCCATGTTTTAAAGGGAAGGGGACATAAGGGTTGTGCAATGGTGGCTCAGTGGCAGAATTCTCCCCTGCCATGCCGGAGACCTGGGTTCGATTCCCAGTTCCTGTCCATGCAAAAAATATAAATAAATAAAAATAAATGGAATGGGTCATAATATAGAGGCAAATGCAGGAGAAGAGAGAAGAGCTAGGAGGTCATAGATAGCTACATTCCATTTGACCCATTTTGGTGGTTTGGAATAGAGTGGTAGCAGTAAAGGAATTCAGAAATCTTTAGTTTCATGTTAATTTTGAAAATAAAGCAAACAAGTTCACTGCATGGACTAGGGGATGTAAGAGGAAAAAATAAATACTCAAGGTGGACTGCAAGAGTTTTGGTTTGACTTACTGAAAAGATGGAATTTGTAAAGAATGATAAGGAGATAAACAGAGGAAGAGATTTTTCTGGAGGGTGGAGGCAACATTAGGGATTTAGTTTTTGTGTTTTAATTTGGAAATGTCTATTACACATTCTAGTGGAGATGTTAAATAGGCCATTAGATGAAGGAGTCTGAAATTCAGACGAAAGAAGTCTGAGAGAAGACTGTTAAACTTTGCATTGTTCAAAGTATACTTAAAATATGAGATTTACTGATCTCTCAGGAAGTGTCTAAGCCAAAACTCAATGATTTCAACAACATACACCTGGTGCATGCTAACATTTACATTCAGATAAATGAGGAAAAAGAACAAAAGAAATTGTGAAGTAGTTGTCAATGAGGTAGGACCCAAAGCTGAAAAGTAAGATGCTTGGTAGTCAAGATAAATAGGTGTTTCTAGTAATAGAATAATCGACTGTGTCAAATGCTGCTTTGTCTCAAAATGAGGAATGAGAATTAGGTCTTATATTTGGCAATTAAAAATCACTGGTCACCTTGACAGCTTGACTAGTGATTTTTTGGTGTAGAGAGAAAGAGAGGAAAGGAAATAAAGTGACAAAGTGCATTTATGAAGTATGTATGACATGAAGTTTTGCTGCAATGTAAGGAGAGAAGTTGTGAGGGCTAGTAACATGGGGAAATGGGATTGAAGAAAGTCATATTTTTGTTTAATATCAGAGGAATTACAACATGGTTTTATTCTGCAAGGATAGATTCAGTAGCAAAGAAAATTATAATGATGTAAGACATAACGGAAGAGCAAATTGACATCTTTGGTCCCATGAGAGAACATATGGTATAGGGTATGAGTGCAATTAGTGGAGAAGATACAATTATGGGAGCTTGTGGAACTTCTGTATCCTTCTATTCTGTCAGTGAAATTAAAAGTAAGGTATTAGTTGAGAGCAAATATTGTTAAAGAAATGTTGTTGAAGAAATGTTGAATGCCCCAAGGCAGAAAAGAAAATATAAAGTAGTTTTGATAAGAGTGAGAATGAATGGTTCAGTGAAATATAATTATGATTGCAGCATAGTAGTGAGGGTTTGCTTGGCATTCATTAATTATAATTTAAAATGAGAAGAGTCCGCAAGATAGTGTGTTTTTCTTCACCCATATTCAGCAAGTCACTCTCAGCCACACTATTGTCACTCAGATTCAGGGTTATAGGTTGAATAGCCAATTGCACATTAAAAACAAACAATAATGATAAGAGGACTGCAAGAAAATCAGCATGCCTGCAACAGAATGATTGCAATGGTTGATCGTGACATTTAAGCAGATGTGGGGGGTGGGGATGGGAGAGAAGACATGAGTATAGCATGCAAGAGCAAAATGTTGGAAAAAGTCATTGATAATTATCATGATGGGTTAGAAGGATTGTTGTATTGGTGGTAATACAATGAGAAAGCTGCAAAAATAGAGAGTAGTAAACAGATAGTGACATACCTGGAATCGAGCTTAGTTTAAGGAGAGGGTGACTGCTATTGATAATGAAAATAGCTACGGATAAACCTGAGACTGAGTGTCTGAAGTAGGATGGAGTGCAAGACCATTTGATATAAGACAGATTGAAAAAGGAGAGGCAATATATATGAAAAAGCCAAGACAGCAAAAGCTATACTTTATCCACTGCTGGATTCCAGAGGTCTATATCTGGAATCTATATTACCAAATGTTAGGCAATAAAGAAATGTTTGTTGAATGAATGAATGCAATGAATGATAAAGCACACAAGCATGCCAACTTGTACATTCCCAACATCACATTGACTTCCAAAGTGTAACAAATGGAATAAAACTGTGGTGGTATACAACTTTATCATTGATTTTTCTTTTTTTTAATTAAAAAATAAGTGCAAGTATACTTTTTGTTGTTGTTCTAGATCAAAACAAACGTATGTTATGTCATTCTCTATACACATTTACAATTTAACACTTTAAAAATACGTTATTTAAATTAAAAAAACCACAAAGGGAATAGAATGCAAGAGTTGTTAAATAGTGATCATTAAATTCCACATATAAAGGTGTTAGATAACTATATTTTTATAAAACCAAGAATTCTGTTTGTATTTATAAAATAAAGCAGATACGTTTAGGTTAATAGTGAAACATTATAATAAAAACTTAGAACCCAAAGGCTGAAAAAAACATCCAAGAATAGAACTTTTCCAAGAAGAACCACATTACACAAAAATCTAAGGGAGATATTGCTAGAACAAAGTTATTAATTAGCTAATAGTTTAGTTACTTAAAGAATATCCAAAAGTTTGATTTGTGCTTCATTCACAAGATGTAGTAGAAAACCTGAGGAGATCAAAAAACACAGATACATTGAAAAGGAATTTAAAGATCTATTGAAGTAACTAAAGCTAGATGCATTCTGGAACTAACTCTGCCAATCAATATATAAGACGTAATTTGCAGACTAATTTCAAACTGCCAAATTGCAGGGAAGGGGATGAAGAATAAACTTTTTAACAATTCTATGGTATGGGAATTACTCTTAAATGTATTAATTATTACATTAAGTGAAAGGGAAAGGAAGAAAAATTTTAATAAACATTATATTTGAACACATATTTTACATCATTAAGTCAAAATAAGCAACTAAAATCCAGCTTCTATGAGCAGGTATAGCACTGATTCCATATAACTGAGGATTTGTCTGCCACGTAACACATTTGGGCTGTTAATGCTGGTTAATCGATAGGCAAAAATGGGGTTCCTGTATTGATTGGGGTGAATGATACTAATTATAAAGGAGAAATTGTGATGCTTCTAAAAATGAAAGGTAAGAAGGAGAATGGCTCTCTGAAGCTCCTCTGGGTATTCCAATGTTCTGTGATTAAAGCCAATGGAAAATCCATCAATCCAATACAATCAGGACAGTCAATGATCCAGACACTTCTGGGATTAATGTTTGGATCACAAACCCTTGGATCACAAGTGACCACAACTAACTGAAGTGATTGCTATGACAAAAGGAATAATAAATGGATAGTAGGAAAAGGTAGTAAAAATACCAGGTATGACCATGGCTAATTGCTCCAAGGAGGACAATATTAGCTATGAGTGTTTCAAGGTTAATTCAATGAAGAACACACACACACACACACACACACACACACACACAGATATAACATTTTCCTTTCCCCTTTCATTCTCTTATCAACTAACATAAATTGCATTAATAGTAGCTAAGCTTAAACATCAATATGTTTAGGTATCTGATTATCAAAAAGAAAGTGTGACTAATCCAAAAAGAAATGAATATCAGCAATGACAAAATGACTTTGTAAATTCATTTGGGAAGAGGGTTAATGTATTTTCAGTCATATGAGAAACAGTTGTATCAAGTTAGGAAGATCCATGATTTTGAATCTTATGAATCATTAATAAGAATATATATGGATTTCAAGAAGACGAGCGATGAACCATCACTGCTTTATACTGTTTCAACTCAGCTAAACTGGGACAATGATTCCGAGTTTCCTTCCCTTTATTGTTCTAGGCTAGTTTTGATCACCAGAGAAATATAGCTGATCCTCATTATTTTGTGGATTTTGTATTTACTAATTTGCCTACTCTCTAAAATTTATTTTCCAACCCCAGATCAGTACTTGTTGCACTTCTGTGGTCCTTCATGGATGCCCAAAGCAGCAAAAAAAAAAAATGAGTCTCCTCACCTGCATGCTCGACAAATGATGCTCTGCCTTCTTTTTCAGCTCTCAGACTGTAAGACAAGTGCCTCCTCACAGTGTATTTAGTACCGCGTTATTCACATTTTTCTTTGTTTGGTTGGGATTTCTCTGTTTGAAATCCCCCCCCCCCCCCACCAACTCTAGTGTTGAATTGCTCTGCAGTGATTTTAAGCACAAGATGTCTGTGCTGTACCTCATGAAGGAAATACGGGTTTAGATAAGCTTCATTTAGGTATGCGTTACAGTGCTGGTGTCCACGAGTTCAGTGTTAGTGAATTGATACTTTATTTAATGAGCTCCAGTTTCCTGCACCCCAGTATAATTTATGATTAAACTTGCTTAAATCTGTTTAGAAGCATTGTTTAAACGTTGCTCTAAAATATTCTAAAGGCAATGATACTGCTATTAGTTAAGGTTTAATGGGGACGTTCTCTAAGAGGCTTGTGAAACAAAGAATGTCCTAGGAAATCATTTTATGCTAATTTAAGGAGGAAGCAAAAATATGTGATGTCTTTAAATAGAAATATAATTATGTATTGATCAGTTGAGGAAATGTGACCAGAGTCTCTCAGAAAACCAACCCTATATTTTCCCTAGGGTCAATAGTTCAGTATTGGCTAATTCATTATTTATGATGACTTTATAGAGTATGACTACCATGAATAACAAGACTCAACTGAATATATGAAATTGGAAGGTAAAAGTGAATAACAGTTAGGAGGTCAGTATAGGAATAGACACAACTACAGGTCATTTTGGTTTAACTTCTTGGTGGAAAGCAATATGTGGATTCCAACCTGCACCACCATCTGCCATATCTCTTGGCCTAGGTATGTGTTTGTGCACTTGAGAAACAGCACACATCTTTTCTGCAAATTACTAGTATCATTGGATTTGGACCAAACAGCACCCGTCTTTTCTGCAAATTACTAGTATCATTGGAGGTGTTGAGAATTCAATATGAGTACTTCATTATCATGTATTCCAGTTCATTCTGACAAGTCACAATTTTTCTTTGCTCTCCCTTAATCTAAAGCTGCATTTCCTTACCTACTGTTTATCACTTCACACCCAGCAGGAAATGCAGAAGCAGCAGTATATATAAACTCCTTAATTGCCAGAATTGTATAAGTCAAATACTTACAATAAATACTTTATGTGTCATTCTTAATGGTCTTTCTCTAATTGAACCTGATTGATACAAATGCCTACAAATTAAGCAGTGTTTTCAAAATTTCTCTTGCCTAGAGAATCCCTTCAGTTTAAATATTTAATTAATTTATTTCTCTAGAAATTCTCAGTGATGTTTACTCGTTTTAACATGACCTAAAATAAATAAATATTTTTAGAAAAGTAGTTTGTTTTAGAGTAGTAAACAAGCATTTTCCCCATTTAACACTATTTAACACTTTTTAATTAACTTTACATATTAATTATATAAGAAAAAAAGGATTGGTCCTCAACTTCTAAAATATTTTATAATGGGATTAGAGATAAAATATGCACTAATTTATTGGAATCTGCCCATAGTTTAAGTTAACAATAAAATGATGAAATTTGGTTTCATGACCAATTGATATCCCTATTTTCATAAATTTACTTAATTTATTTTTGATTCTAAATTATTGATAAATGAAAGAGATGTTTTCAGGCCCATCTTGACTACTTTTATCATATATGACAAAGTTTGCTTCCTAGTATTCAAAAAAGCATTGTTATATGGAATATGCGCTAAGTTTTCTAATTTTAAATTTGACTTTTGAGATATATGTTAGAAAAACATTTTTGAACCTTACATTAATTGGATCAAATTACTTAACAGAATTTCTTTTAATTATATAATAATGCAATTTAAAATAGCTAATATCATTTTGTTTCCTAATTTATAATTTTATTTTAATCATGAAGCATCTTATGCTTCAGTCTTTAGCTAACAGTTCTTTGGCACTAAGAGTAAAGCTGAGTTAGAATAGAAAATGATTTGATTTATAAATAGATGTTGTGGGTTGATCTCTAGGATTTGCTTCAAAATATTGAGGTAGGTGAGAGAAGAAGAGAATATAGATAAATCACGATTAGCTATAGCTTGATAAATGTTGAAACTTCTTGATGGGTACATGGAGAAGCATTATACTAAGCTCTCTAGTATACATGTATTAGAAATTTTTCATGATAAAATATTAGAAACAAAATGAGTGGTACACAAAACAAGTGGTGGTGACAAAATGTTCTCTTATATTAAACACGTTTAGATTTTGGAAAAGGTATATCATTATCTGCAACAATATGAACATTCTTAAATCAGTAGCCAGAGGTAAACTATCCACCTATTGAGAAATATTCAATTAAGGAAAGAGAAGGGCTAGATTTTTGATTGTATAGAATAATTTATTTCCCCACATTTTAATTTTAATTGTGTAATGACCTTACTTCAGTGTTATAACTAGATGATATAATCATTCATTTATTCATTTCTTTATTCAGCCAATAATTAATTGACTATAATGAATCTCAGATATTGTGCCATTTATTACATCTCTAAAATTAATTCAGATGATTGGATTACGAAGTGCTGCAGAGATCCTGAAAGAAAAGGCAGAAATGTAGGTCATCCACACACCATACAACATTTATATACCATTTACTATAAAACAGAAAAATAGGTTTAAATTTGCTTAAACATCTCTTTGGAAAGAGGAAATATTTTTACTTACAATTTTTATAAACATTCCCATGTTACTTTATTTTGAGTAACACAGTCCTATTAAGGGGAAAAACATTTTCTCTAACACAGTATCAGCTAATGCTACTTTATAAAGTCATTTGACAAAATTGATTTTTAAAAATTCAAATGTATTTAATCTCACACTTGCATGTTGATTGTACTAAGCAAATTAATAGGATTGCATACATTCATGCCAGAATATCAAACTAACCCTATTACCAGGAACAATCATGAAAACCAAAAAATATACCCTCCCCTCAAAGAAGGAAACAGCCAAGGTTTTCAGATCTTACACAGCCAAGATATGAACATGCCTGGAGGAGGTTCCCATATACCAGCTGCTTTTGTCCATCAGAGATTTATCTAATTTTCAATATGGGAAATGGAGTCCAAATATAGGCAGCACCTTAAATTTTTTGGCCATCGCAGGCCACATGTACATGAGAAGTGACTACAAGAAATCAAGGAGAGAGAAATTCCTTAGAGGCTAAAGAAGTAGAAATTTAGGCAGACGCATTTGTTGTAATGACAAAAATTGGAGTTGAGTGCCTACCATGAATCTGGGGCACTGATAAGCACCACAGGATTTCTGGCGAGATCCCTGAATCCTAAACTCTTGGGCAAAAAGGTAAAGATTAGTTTTGACTGGTTTAAGGTTGTCTGACTTTAGGCTCTCTTTGTGCTAGAAGAAAACAAAATTCTTTCTGGGTGAGATAACTTTATCTAGGTCTCAACAAGTTTTTTGATAAAAAATGTTCAGAATTCAGTTAAAAATCATTAGGCATGTGAACATAAATAATAAACTAAGAAAAAAAGCAAAACTATAGTAACAAACCACAAGCCATACAAATATGGTGTTAACATACACAGACTTGACAGTAAAAATGATCAATATATTCAAGAATATAAGAAAATATATAGATGCTCATGAGAACTTGTAATCAACTAAAATGGATATGCTAGACTGAGAATTACAACAACTGTAAATAAAGAATGAGATAGATAGGTTATTAACATATCAGACAAAGCAAAAGAGAAAATGGATGAATGTGAAGGAAGGCCAGCAGAAAATAATCATATTAAAGATCAGAGAGGAAGTAAAGAAAGAAAATATAGAACAGAACATAAGAAACATATGATAGGTGCTGAAAAGTATTAACACATATATAATTAGAATCTCAAAATAGAGAGAGAGATAAAAGATGAAGTGATTCAGTCCAAGAATTTTCAAAAACAGAAAGAAACCATAAACTCAAGAAGTGCTATGGACACTAGGCAGGATACAGAAAAAGAAATAATGCCTGGAACTTCCATTGTATTAATATAAAGTACCAGAGGAAGAGAAAATCTTAAAAATTGCCTACCTGGAATAAAAAGACAAATTGTTTTCAAAGAATCACCGATAAGATCACCTGATTTACTAAAAAACAGAAGGGAACTCAAAAGACTGTAATCAGATTTTTAAATCTCAGAAAGATAAGAATTACTAACCTAAAGTTCTGTAACCACAAGGAAACATCATTCAAAAATAAGGGCAAAATAAAAATATTTTCAGATAAGTAAAAGTTGAGGGACTTTATGATTTCAGGTCCTCAACAAATGTAACGTCAAGATTATTGTGGTAGAGAGAATAATGGTTCCCCAGATACATCCATGTCCTTATCACTAGAACTTGTGAATAAATGATCTTATATGACAAAAGGAATTAAGCTAGCATATGGAATTAAGTTGTTAACCTGCTGACTTTAAAATGAGTTTTTTTGAATTATTCGGTGGGTCCAATGTAATGACAATAATTCTAAAGTATTGAAGAGGGCAGAATTGGGGTCAGAGTGATGCAGTGTGAGATGAATTCAATAAACTGTTAATGTTTGAAAGATGGAAGGAGACCAGAAGTCGAGGAATGCAGGGGCATTCTCTAGAAGGTAGAAAACAGAAGGAAATGGAATCTTCCCTAGAGGTCCCAGAAAGAAGCACAACCCTGCTGAGCCCTGGATTATAGCCCAGTGAGACCCACAGCTTATAACATAGCAAGACCCACGGAACTATAAGATTGCAAATTTCTGTTGTATCAAGCCACCTAACTTGTAGTACTTTGTTACAGCAGCCATAGAAAACTAATGCAGAGATTCTTGAGAGGACATCCCCCATATTATTATTGATTTATTAAAAAGTTCTATTAATGAATGATACCTTTGAAACAATATCAGTCAATGCTAGCTTATAAGGTAGGTCACTGAACCAACTGAATTTTTTAAATTAGATATATTTAACTACATAAGTACTTATTGATTCTACTAAACACACTGTGAAGATTGCATACATATATTCATGCCAGAGTATCAGACTAAGATTCTCAAAAAGAACAACTAGGAAAGACAAATAAAATATCCCCCCAAAACAAAGAAACAAAAAAGCAGGTAGCAACTAAGTCTGGCAAGACTTACAGGGTTAAGTTCTGAGATATAAAGTAATAAATGACAAGGACAAGAAAGAGTAAATATGTGGATAAATATGAATAAATATGAACTATTTAAAAAAGTAAAAATCTATCTTTAGTTCAAAATCCATATATATTAAAATGCATAGAAAATTAGTACACAATAAAAGTAGAGGATAAATAGGGGTAAAGTGTTACAAGTTTCCTTCATTTTCAAAGATGTATAAATAGACAAATCCACAGTTGGACGCATTGTCATCTTTTGGTTAACCTTTAGAGATTAATGGAATAATATATTAATAAGAAATTAGTGGCTAGGAATCCAATAATAGGTAATATTTGAAAATTCTTATAAAAGCAAGATAGGGAAAAATTAAGCAGACATTACAATTTTATAACAAGAGATAAGATGATGGGTTTAAACCCAAATTAATTATTAATTCCATCAAATGTAAAAAGGACTAATTACTCCACTTAAAAGATCAAGATTGTCAGATTAATAAACAAAAAACCAAAAATATGCTGCTTATAAAAGTGAGATTTTAACATAACATCACAGAAAACCTAAAGTTTAAAAGATAAAAAGAGATCATACAAACACTAAGAAAATGAAAGTTGATATAGCTATACCAACATCAGGCAAAGGAGGTATTAAGATAAAAATCATTACAAAAGGAAAAAGAACATTTTATAACTATTAAGTGTTAGCCGAAGATAACCTTAAACTTGTGTGTACCTAATACCATATCCTACAATATATAATGCAAAATATGAAAGAATGAGAAGGGTAAATTGACAAATCCACAAGCATAGAAAGATTTTCTCACACCTCCAAGTACTGGCAGAATGAGACAAATACAAATTGTAAGAAAAACAATCCTACTTGTCATAGTAAGATACACTTAGTTTTTTTTTCAAGTGGATATGAAAAGTTTGCCAAAATAGAATAGGTGGCTGGTTGCAAAGCAACTCTCAATAAATTTCAAGTAATTCAAATAGTATTTGACCCCTGACTGCAGCTAAAATTAAATTAATAAGCCTAATAACTGAAGAATCCACAAATATTTGGAATGTAAACAATCCTCTTCTGGAAAGTCATGGATCAAAGAAGAAATCATATTGGAAATAATAAAAATGTTTAGAACTTAATCATAAAAATTTATGACAGAACTCTTTGGATGCACCTAAAATTGTGCTAAAAGGGAAATTCATAGCTTCAAATGCCAAAGAATCAATGATCTATGCTTACATCTCAAGAACCCTTAAAAAAAAACAAAGTATTAAATAATCAAACCCCAGGTAGAAATGAAGGAACTACTAAAGATAAAAGAAGAAAAAAATTAATGAATAGGAGGGAAAACCAAAATCAAAAATGTATTCATTGTAATTTTAAAAATTGATTAATACCTAACACAATCAAGAAAAAAAAGAGAAAACAGAAATTCACATCAGGAATTTAAAAAAATAGCATCTATGGGCGGGCTACAGTGGCTCAGCAGGTAAGAGTGCTCGCCTGCCAGGCCCGAGGACCCGGGTTCGATTCCCGGTGCCTGCCCATGTTAAAAAAAAAAAAAATAGCATCTCACTATTCAGACTACATTCATGATTAAAAATGTTATAATAAGCAACTTAACTCAAACAAATTTTACTATTTAAATTAAATGCATAGTTCCTGAAAACACAAATAACACCAAGAGTAAAAAAGGGAATAGATCTCTGTATTCCACATTTATTAAATAAAGCAAAATACCAAACTTGCAAAAGCTCTTCCAGTTTATGCATGTGTGTTCATATATCTATCTATCCATATATATATATATATACACATAGCTGTACATCTATATGAATATATCTATATATATACATTCACGCACATATACGTAACACTATGTCCATGTGTATGTGTGTATATATAGGTATGCATATGTGCATGTATGTATGTAGATAGAAAGATGAGAGAGACAAAGAGAGACGGTATCTGTCTGTGTTTTTACATGTCAATTCTCTCCCAATTGATCTAAAGATTCAATGCAATCACAATCAAATCGAAGAGTTTTCTGTGTGTGTGTAAATTGACAACTTTAAAATAAACAAATCACAAAGGCCTCTGGATGGCTAAGGCACAGTTTGAATATTATATATTCAGACATAAGCAAGATTTATTAGAAGCTGAATTAATTAAAACAGTGAGGTAGTATAGCAAGAATAGGCAAATTGACCTGTGGAATAGAATAAAATGTCTAGAAAAGAATCTACACATATAAATTCATCTAATTTACTCCAATGGCAATGGGAAAAGATAGTCTTTGTAATAAATAATGCTGCAACAATTAACTACCCATTTCTAACATCCAGACACCAACATGTGATGTTATCCCCAGACCTGTTCCTTTTTGTAACTCTAAACACTCTCTAGGTCAGTGCTTAATATTATGGGTGACAATCAACTAGGAAATTCTGAAATCAAGTCAGTGGTTAACAAATAGCATTTAAAAAAAAAATAGAGAACAAAAAAAAGGACTATCCAAACTAAACTGTTTCACTGGTAATGAGAAATATTGTTTTGTGAAAATTTAGTATCATTTATATGTTTGCACACACAGGTATGCATATATGAAAGCTGCACACATACTTGTACTGCATAATGGTTTACACCCAAAAATACATTTCTTAGTAATCATAGTCAATACTTTTGTTTAAATTAAAATCACCACCCTATGTGTACTCATCTAATGTTTAAACTTTGCCCATGTTCTAATACCTCTGTTCAAATTTATAACTCCAATTCAAAATTTTTACGTGAAGTCTGGCTTTGTATATGCAGGCTACTTGTTGGATAGCTCAATATCTTTTCTCCCAAGGGATCTCCTTTTATACATTTTATTTCAATTGGTAAATGGCACCACAATCCACCCTGTCCCTCAAGATAAAATTCTGGAAGTTATATCAGACTTCGTTCTTTTTCTTTTTTTGAATGGGCAGGCATTGGGAATCGAACCTAAGTCTCCAGCACCACCACGGCCTGCCCAGAGTTCTTCATTTTGACACCAAAAGGACTAAGTCATGCCAGTTTGATGAATATTTCACAAATATTTTCTCGCACCTATATTCCTACAAGCACAAACCTTAGTTTCTGTCTTTTTATTTTTGTTTGATTATAGCAATAGCTTCACAATCTCCTTATATCTAATTTTGGCCCCTCAAACTCTCCCCAACAAGAATATTAATTAAAGTTTATTAATTTAGAATGTAAATAAAATTAACTTTATATACATATTTATTTGAAATGAGATCCTTTCATTACATGTTGAATAAACTTCAAATTTCTTTTGAAATAAATTGTTCTTTCAATAGAGTCATTTCTCTAACATTTGTCACTACTTTCTGATGGAAATTGGTGTTTTAGAAACACCAAAGCAATGAAAAATTTCCTAAGCATGTCTTGATGCTTCTTGCCTTCATGTCTATACTCCTGTCACAGAATTTATCAGAAATATCCTTATCGGATGTGGGTATTGTCTAGTATTGCTACTGATCCTTTTATATTAAATTCATTAATCACTTCTCCAGGGTGCTATCTGAAAAATTCTCCACCAAGCCCTTCCCACACCAACACTGATGCACACTGCATTTAAAAATGGAAGGTATCTATTTTTAGTATTTTAATCAAACTTTATGTGCATTTTTATTATTGTACTTGCATGTTATTTTATAATGCTCATGTAACTCTTTCCCAGAGCATGCTGGTAGTTTTTTAAAAATGTGATTTTATCTTGTTTTTCTGTCTCCAGAATCTAGCTTAATACTTGGACATGATGGTTGTGCAATATGAATTTGTTGTAGGGATTATTTGAACAAACTGAACAGATCTGTCTATGCCTTTGCAAAATGTACTTTTACCCTTCTCTGGGTCTAGGTTTACTATAATATGTGATTTATTCTTTGGGAGTAAGTCATTTTAATATTTTAATTAATTTTAAATAAACAAGATTTTGCTGTTCAATGTAGAACATTTCTTGTTGGCTTTATGTCCCTATTTCTGTAAATTTCCCTCATGTTTATAATCAATCTGTTCCATTTGCTTCTAGGCATGAATGAATACTACAATTATGTGTCCTTTCTCTTCCCTCAATTTGAAATGTCCTAATACATCTTCACAGAAATATTTTATAATTGCGTTGTAATTTGGGCCTTTAAGTTCTAAATGATAATAAACATGTTAATTAACCTTGACAAAACTTATTACTGATGTTAAGATTAGTTCTTTATGTAAAAATGGAACACTTTGTACTTACCTTTTAAAGATTAAGATTGATGGTTACACAAATGTCATATTTATTCATTCAAGACTGTGAACTATTGAGTAGCAAAATAATCCTTAAGTATTCTATTAAGTGCATCTTTATTGTACTGATTCGATTACTTCTGTTTCACTACAGTGTATATGGAACAGGCAAATTTTTGCCAGCAAACAGTAAAACTTCTCTCTAATGTCTTATTTAAATGATGTCTGAAAATTTCAGTTACTCTAAATGCATGACCTGTGTGCATTTAAAGAACTGAGGATAGAAATCTACTTGAACTTCATTTTCTTAAAATTGGAGCTGAAATTATGTAGGCCCCTGGACTCTCAGAACAAAAATAGTTAAGAATATTAATCAGAATCTGCTAGGAGAAAAATTTCCATAAGAACTAGAGTATAAGTACCCTTGTGTTTATTGTCTCATGTACAGAGATTGAAGAATGCTGCATTTATATGTCTATATACTATTTTGATTTTTCCTAGCTATTGCTTTGCAATCTTTGTAGACATGGGTTGAATTTGTTTACACTTAAGTGTCACCTATCCAGGCTACTGTGCCCATCCATGTGCCATTATGGTTGAAAGTTAAAATAATATATATATAATTTCTATTTTAAGGATTTTTAAACAGTCTTTAGATAAGGCTATTCTAAAGCCAAATCTATCAGCAATAGCAAAAATGGTCCCAGGGACCATTTTTCTACGCAAATGCTATCCCTCAACATTCTTTTTGTAAGTAATGAACACACATATGGGATGAAAATCACTCAATATTATTGAAAATTGTGCAGAAATTAGCACCAGACCCACCACTTATTTATTTCCACATACATTATCCTAATTAAAGCATCTTCACATATACAGTAACTCAACTTTTCTCCTCCATTCTAGAAAATTCCATCCCATTTCACTGAGTTTTAAATCATATTCCTCCTTAAAATTTGAACTCATGCTGCACCTCCTTCATGATGCCTCTGAGTGAAATTTTACCCCCATTTTCTTTGGCGTGTGAAGCACATCACGGTTTAGCACTTCATTGCCCTCAAATTTTAATCTCTGCACTCTGTCCCTCCCGTTAGATAGAAAGTGCTTTAAGATTACCCATAAGGTTGTATTTTCTGTTTGATTTCACTTAAGCAACAAGTTTTTCTTTTCTAAGAAAAGATTTCTTTTCTAAGAAATCTTCCAAAAGTGAAAAGAAAGCTTTGGGCTTTGAATAATAAGGGCTATTTCCTTTTGGATTTTGACTTCGTTCATATTTAAATGAAGCAGCTGCATATACACAAATGAATAATTTAATATTGAGGAAGAGAAAAGGCAGAAAAAAATAGAAAAGTAACATCACCTAAACAAGTATTAACTCTGCAGCCAAATAACCTGGATTATTCTTTCAGCTCTGCCATGTATCGACTAGTGTACCTAGAGCAAATTACCTAGCTTGTATCTAAACTTCTTTATCCATAAATTGAAGACAATTTTTAGCTATTTCATACCTTTTTTCTGAGGGAATTGTAGAATAAATGGATGCATAAATCTGAAATAACTGGAAAATTAAATGTTCAAATATTCAGTAAATGTTAACAACTGTGTATGTATATGTATAATAGTTAATAACACAATATATATACATGCTATATATATATATACACACACACACACACACACACACACTTCATAACTTACCCTGTATTGTGATCACCATAGTACTATGCCATTCTTAGGCATTCTTTCAAGAATAGTTGAGGTCATTTGAGTAGCCAGTGAGAGAGGATACCAAGTCAACCCCTAGGAAATAAACCACTTTCATGAAAGAAATAGTTATGGTATTTAGTATGGACCAGCAATAGTTCTCAGGTTCAGGAAAAGGATGGTTGGAATACTAAAATGTATGTGTCATTTTTTTCACCCACCGACTCAGCCTTTAGGTATAGATACCTGGGTCCTAAAGAAAGAGAATGTGTCACTAAAAAATATGTCTGAGATATTGAGGAAAAGGCAGTGCGGCCTACCTAAGACAGTATAATGAAGGTTATTGCTAACAAGTGAACACATGGACACAATCACTGAAGATACAACCAAACTGAGGAGCAGCAAGTGAGGATATGGTTTTTTTTGTGGCACTAGTGCAAAAGGCAGTAATTTTGGAGTGTTTTGGAGTCATTTCAGGTTTTGCAGTGGTTTCCTGACATATTTTGTGTTGTATCATTCTGCCTTCTGCAGCAAGATTTATTAAAGGCAGAACACAAATGGAGAAGGGGAAAGCAATAGATAGCAAAGAGCCATTCATAGATATTTTATGACTTGCCTCCAAATATTTAATGGCAGAACAAGAATAAAGCTTAGGCTTTCCTTCTACCCATTGCTATTTGTACTGTGCTTGGCTTCCATCTTTACCTAGATTTTTAATTCTCATTGATCATCAAAATCACTTGGAAGATATTTTTAAAATCCAGAGTGATGAATCATTGTCAGTTTGGTTCCATGTACTGAAGGAAGGTGCAGGAAGCTATTATTCTTGAAAATCTTCTTGTGTCATTTTTAGAAGCCACTGAACTAGACTATAAAGAACTCCTGTTTAAACTTCTATTATTCATCCAGCTTTGGAATCAGCCAGCCTCGGTAAGCATCCTGGTTCATTCATGTACTTAGCTGTATGGTCTTGGACAACTTCTCAGTACCTCATATTCTTCTTTGAAAAGATAGAATAAGACCTACTTTGCAGTGATGTTGCACAGATAATAGTGTAGAATAGTTATGTCATAGGTACTCAATAAATGACATCTCTTATCATTTCAATAATTATGTTATGAATGTTAGTTTAAAAGCTTTTAAAATCATGATATATGAGTCATCTTATATAGCACATTAAGCAATAAAGAATAACTTACTTTCTTGCAACATTTTAAAATATAATTAGGTAGGTACATTTATTTTAACCCATAAGAAATTATGAATTTTTAAATATAATGTTCAAATTAATGAGATTTTACTGAACTTATATTCTTTCCATACTACTATGTGGTTCATTACAATTAATTAATCAAAACATTTTTGCAGGGTGGGCCACAGTGGCTCAGCAGGCAGGAATGCTTGCCTGCGATGCCAGAAGACCCAGGTTTGATTCCTGGTGCCTGCCCATGTTAAA
The DNA here is from genome assembly GCF_023851605.1 of Tamandua tetradactyla. NCBI lineage: Eukaryota > Metazoa > Chordata > Mammalia > Pilosa > Myrmecophagidae > Tamandua > Tamandua tetradactyla. The sequence continues at coordinate 151,911,829 of NC_135330.1, forward strand.
AAAAAAAAATTTGCAAGTAAATTAATGAACCGAACTAAATACTAAGAAAGTATTGACATTTGCTTCTTTTAATTCAAAGAACAGTCTATTTAGTGATTTTTTACAATTCCTGTGTATTTTTGTTTGATTTGTTTCTTTTGTTTTGTTCTTGGCTATTTAGACAATTAAATCCAAATAGCTTTCAAGTATAGATAAGTTAAATCTTTTTTTTTTTTTTTTTTTTTTTTTTTTTAAAGGAAAGACAGAGAGAAGGAAGGAAGGATAGAAGGAAGGAAGAAAGGGAAACATTTTTTTAAACATTTTCTTGTTTTTTATTGTATTCTGTTTCTCCATTTTTGTTACATGGGCTGGGGCCGGGAATCGAACCGAGGTCCTCCGGCATAGCAGGCAAGCACTTTGCCCGCTGAGCCACCGCGGCCCGCCCAAGTTAAATCTTTTTAAACGGCGAATTGATTTTCTAAATCTTAAGGGCAAATTATAAAATATTTCATTTATGCTTTACTATTTCTATTTGTATGATTATTCCAAAATATACAACTTACCACTTACTTTCAAAATATTCTAACATGAGACATATAGTATATTTATGAAATTGAGTTCAATTATTTAAAAAGTGAATATATAATTTGAAATGTAATCCAGTTCTACATCTTCCTGCAAACAAACATAAAGATGGAAGTACTAGATACTTGTAATAGTGGAATTTTCTATTCTTCTCTGAAGAGATTTATAGAAAATTATACAATACCTTAAATATTTCACTATCTTACAAACTAGCCAATTAGATATAATCTGCGTATGTGTGTGTCTTACAAAACAAACATTTTATTTTAGCATCCTCTATTATTGTTATAAATAGATTAAACTGCATCTCTATTGTAATCTACTTATGTCACTCATAGAGAATGCTACAAAATGGCATTTTTATTTGTTTGTTACAGGCATACATATGCATACTATAAGTACATATGTTATAATATAGGAACCATTAAATATAGAAAAAATGACATTTCTTGTTTTTGAAGATAAAAATGTGAATATTTTTCTTTAAAATTAAGAGTTCAAATAAATGTTTAAAATATATTTTTTAAGGAAGTTTTTATATTCTTACAATTCTTCATGGTCACAATTTACCATGTTCATGGCCAAGAATAAAAATATAATCGGTCTTGTATTCAGCATGATATTGTGAATCAGTAGATATTATCCTCATGTTGAATCATACTAAAAATTTCATAGGTTACATAGACTTCAAATACACTGAATAATTAATTTGGGAGACATTGTTAAGTTTATAATGTATCAAATAACAAAACAATGCATAATAAAATCGCTACAGATAAACTGAATCAGCTTGACATTCAATTATATAAAAGTAAAAATGTGTTTCTGATCATGAATGGAGATAGAAGCAAAGAAAACAGGTAAAACAAACATACTATTTGTCTTCAAGGTGATTTCATTCGAATGGAAATGTCAGTACCTAATTTAGTAGAAGATTGAATAAATTATTACTGCACTACATGTTCAAATAATGACTGTCAATTATGAGAGGATAGAATTATTCATTTGGATGATAAACTAGAAGAAGCCTCCATAAAACGATGGCATTTGAGTTCAGCTTTACAAAATAGTAGGCTTTGAACAAGTAAGAAAAGAAGGAAGGAAAGGAAGAGTATTAGAAAAAGTAGAGAAAGTACATATGACCAAGTTATTAGAGAATGTCAAGTTGGTATCTTGCTGAAGCATAATATGGGTTTGGGAATAAAATTGGAACTAATGGAAAGGTGGAGTTGATGTGACATATTTCAGAGGAACTTGTATGTAAATTTAAAGAGTTTGTTAATATTCACGAAGCAGTTGTGAAGAGAGTAATAATCTAAATTTTAATTTTAATGTAAGAATCCATAATATGAAGAAAAATAAGGAAAATTTTGAGTGAAAAACTACACTAATACTAAGAAGGAATACAAAATCTTGATTTGGGCAGTGGGGCAGGATGGAAAGAAGGTAAAAAAGAAATATTTCAAAATTATTTTTTAAAGAAGAGCTTAAAGAAAATAGAGAACTGCTATTTCTAGCCTGAGTTTTTGATGTATAAGGTAAAAAATAAAATATCATTTTAAGAAAATCAAAATCAGTTTAAGAATTCTACAAAATGTGTGCTTTTCTAACAAATCCACTAACAATTACTATTTAAGGAATTTAATTTTATGTGAGAATTTCTCTAGATTATCCAATCCTGTATAAATTTTAACTTATTAGCAATCTAGGCATAGTGATTTCATTTGAGGGAAAGAGAGATATACATAACACACAAAATACCACCCTGACTGTCAAATCGTTGAACTATAATTGTGACATTTCCCTACCACAAAATTATTAATTTGCAGGTGTAATATGAGAAGGCATGATTTAGGTTAATATTTGTAAAAATTTTCTTATCTTATTATTTGATCAATGATCACTTTTTCAGGCAATTCCTTAACAGAAAAATGAAGAGTTGTGTGTCATAGTCATTGTAGATTCCTATAAAGTTTTCAAAAATGGAAAAATGGCTATTATATATCAAATGCAAACAAGTATAATAGACCTTGGATAGTGGTGTATGAAAACAAGAGCAATTCACAGAAAAAAAAGCAATCAATTTTATTTAATCTCTTCAACCCCTCTAAACTAAAAATTTAACCGTCCATTTTAATTATAGCTAAGGTCCCTCTGTTTTAGTGTGTCTTCTGACACAGATACCAGCAAAATATCAAATGACGAGACACAAATGTTTGAAGAAGCTGAGACTAAAGCTGCTCCTTCAAAGCTAATTTATAAACTGGATAATCCACTCAAGGATGTAAGGATATGGATTCATTAAGTTATTTACAAATTATTAACATAATGGCAACTTCAGAATATGAAATATTTAAAAATATTAAATGTAAAGACTGGATGCTATGGCTTTATCATTTTTTTTTTTTTTTTTACTTAGTTACTTAACCTCTTCTACTACGTGATTCATAGGCATAGGCAATCTGAAAGCAATGAGTAAAATGTGAGGCAGCATGCACATGTTAGTAAAAACTATTAATAGCAATAATTGGAAAGGAGTTACAGAAAATGGTAAATCCTTATTCTAACTAAAGTTTACTTTGAAAATCTGATTGTTGGTTTGCCCAATAATTGCTATTCTCTGTTATTAACCTAAAAGCCCTTGCAGAAATTAATTTTTGAACCCTACCCTAAATGTATACTATTGATTGAGTAGGGATCCAGTGCATTTGCAATTTTCTGGTTCCTAGCTAATCTGTTCTCCTCATTATCAGTCTTATATTTTAAAGCTTGCAGTGTAAAGAAAAAATAAATAAAAACTGAATCGATAGAGTAAGGAAATTGGATTTAAAAAGCTTCAGGTGGAACTTTTTTGGAGGTAGCAGAGTAGGGAGCTATAGGTCTCACTCTTCCCCCGAAACAGCTAGTGTACAGACAGGAACTGTGAAACAACTGTTCTTGGACTCCAGAACCAGAAGAGCTCTGTCCCCTGTCCAGGAAAAAGTGGAATAAAGAGGCTGGCAAACTGTGGTAAAGAACTGTGAGTGGCTCACTTAACAGTAGTTGATGGTGCAAATTCCTCACCCTTGAGGGAGGCCACCAAGGGGTCTGGCTTCTGACTGCTGCTATGAACGGAGACGGTCATGGAAGTCTCTTCCCAAAGAACAGAGTATAGGGAAGGTATAGCTGAGTGTGGATTGGTTAATCTGCATCACTGGGGCCCACATCTGAACTGCTGTTTTAGCCAGCCCCAAACAGGGACCACTATGGCCAAAGCTCCAACCCTGTCCCTGACAGGGGCTGAGCCAGTGAAGATTTAAAAACACAGTACCTCCTAGGACTGCAGGAAACACTTAGTTGAAGGGGACCATCTGCTTGGCAGGCCAGGAAAGCACAGCTTCAGGGAGTCATCAAAAAAAGGTCATCTTTCCTGACTTTCTCCTAGGGTTCTTTGGAGATGTTCTGTGTCCACTTTTAGGGTCTCTGACCCTGTATTTCCTGGGATATACTGACTTGGGAAAATCATCTCTATGGTGACTTTCTGCCAAGCATCTACCTTCCAAGAGAAATAGTTGGAGCAATGAAGGAATGGGGGAAAAACTATATAGGCAAAAGAAAAACAAATAGAATCCTTCAAAATTCCTGGAGAAGGCATAGAGAAAAGGAGGTTTTCTGCTAGGGGTGAAGCATTTGCAAAAATAGTGCAATTTTAAAATTGTATGACATATCTAAGGCAAGAGTCAGGTGAAGAAGAGCTGGAAAATTCTGACCAGTTGAACATAGGCAACTCTAAAGGTCCAGAATAAGTTGAACCAAGTGATAAAGAAGAGCCTTTAGACAAAGCCAAAACTCTAAGCAAGAGAGATAAATGACCTTAAAAGTAATCTTATCAAAATAATTGATGCCCATATAGATATCAGCAAAAAATGACAAGCCATACTAAGCAACAGGAAGATATGATCAAGTCAAAGGAACAAATGAACAAATTAAAACTTTGGAGGAGATGCAGAATCTGGAATAACTAATGAAAGATATTCAAATAAATCTATATCAATCAAGGAGATGAAGGAAAAAATGTCTAAAGAGATAAAAGATATTAAGAAGACACTGGTTGAACATAAATAAGAATTTGAAAGTATATAAAGAAACATAACAGAAAGTATGGGAAAGAAAGACACAGCAGAAGAAATTTAAAATCCGCTCAAGACATAGAACAGCAGATATGAGCAGGCAGAAGAAAGAATCAGAGAACTAGAACACAGGGCAATCAAAATATTACAGAAAAAAATAGTAGGATATCAGGGATATGGATGAAAAAAAAAAGTGCACAAACATGCATCACAGGTGTCCCTGAAAGGAAAGAGAAGGGAAAAGGGGCCAAGAGAATATTACAGGAAATAAATGGCTGAAAATTTCCCAACTGTTACAAAAGACATAAATATACATCTCCAAGAAATGCATGTACTCCAGTAGAATAAATCCTAAAAGAGCTACTCTGAGACACATACTAATCAGAATGTCAAATGAAAAAGCTAAAGAAAGAATCCTGAAAGCAGCTAAAGAAAACTGGTTCATCACATACAAGGAAAGCACAATAAGACTAAGTGTCAATTTTTTATCAAAAAGCATGAAGGCAACAAGGTAGTTTTGTGTTACATTTAAGGAACTGAAAGAGAAAAACAGCAAGCCAAGAATTTTTTATCTGGCAAAACTCTCCTTCAAAAATGAGTGAGGGGGCGGGCAGCAGGGGCTCAGTGAAAGAATTCTCACCTGCTGTGCGGGAAACCTGGGTTTGATTCCTGGTGCCTGCCCATGCAAAACAATAACAACAGCAACAACAAAAAACATGAGTGAGAGTTTAAACTATTTACAGATAAACAGAAACTGAGAGAAAAATATTCACGGATAAACAGAAACTGAGATAGTTCATCAACAAAAAACCTGTCCTACAAGAAATATTAAAAGGAGTTCTGCAGGGCAGGCCACTGTGGCTCAGCAGACAGAGGTCTCATTGCCATGCCGGAGACCTGGTTCGATTCCCAGTGCCTGTCCATGCAAAAATAAATTAATTAATTAAATAATTAATTAAATTAAAAAAAAACGAAAAAAAGAAAAAGAATTCTGCAGGCTGAAAGGAAAAGACAGGAGAGAGAGGCTTGAAAGAAAGTGTAGGAATTAAGACTACCAGTAAGAGAACCTGAAAGGGTAAAATGAGAGACAAAAATAAAATGTGACATATACAAACCAAAGAATATTTGATTCCTAGTGACTACCTATGCAAAAAAACAAGGGTGGGCAATGGTGGCTTAGTGGCAGAGTTCTCAACTAACTGCCACACCAGAGACTCAGGTTCAGTTCCTGGTGCCTGCCCATGTAAAAAAAAAAAAAACTAAAATGTTTGAATTAGGTCCTGCCTTTGCAGTAATAACACTGAATATTAATGTGTTAAACTCCCCAATAAAAAGACATAGATCGGCAGAATGGATAAAAAGTGCGATACCACTATAAAAAGGGTTCACCTTACATGCAAAGACACAAATGGGTTGAAAGTGAAACATTAGAAGAAGATATTCCACATAAACAGTAACCAAGAGATACCTGGGGTCACTATACAAATATTGGATAAAATAGACTTTAAATGCAAAACTTATAAGAAGCAAAGAAGGATGTTATATATTAATAAAGGGGGGAATCAACCAATATAAAATGACAATCATAAATATGTATGCACCTAACCATGGTGCCCCAAAATACTTGAGGCAAATACTGGCATAACTGAAGTGAGAAATAGACAACTCTAAAATAATAGCCTGAGATGTGAATACACCACTTTCATCAATAGATGGGACTTCTAGATAGTGGATCAATAAGGAAACAGAAAACTTCAATAATATGATAAATGAACTAGACCCAACAGGTATATACAGAACATTAAACCTCAGAACAGCAGGATGTACATTCTTTTCAAGTACTCATGAATTTTTCTCAGGATAGACCCTGTAAATTGGGTCACAAAACAAGTATCAATAAAGTTAAAAACATTGGAAATATACAAAGCACTTTTTCTGACCATAATGGAATGAAGCAGAAAATCAATAATAGGTAGAGAACTGAAAATATGCAAATATATGGAAGTTAAACAGCAAACTATTGAAGTATCAGTGGGGTCAAGGAAGAAATTACAAGAGAAATCAGTAGATGTCCCAAGACAAATGAAAATGAGAACATAACAAAATTTATGAGATGTCATGAAGGTAGTACCAAAAGGGAAATTTATAACGTTAAACACCTACATTAAAGAAATAGAAAGGGCTAAAATCAAAGATCTAATTGCCCACCTAGAAGAACTAGAAAAAGAATAGTAAACTAATTCCAAAGTAAGAAGAAGGAAAGAAATGGCAAGGATTACTGCTGAGACAAATAAAATTGAGAATAAAACAACAATAAAGAGAATTAACAAAACCAAAGTTTGGTTCTTTGAGGAGATCAATTAAATTGACAAACACTTACCTAGACGACAAAGAGAAAAAGAGAGAAGATGCAAATAAACAAAATCTGAAATGAGAAGGGGGCATTACTTCTGACCCTACAGAAATAAAAATGATCATAAGATACTATGAACAACTGTATGTCAGCTAATTAGGCAACTTAGGTGAAATGAACAAATTACTAGAACCAGATAGAACAATGGAATTTAGTGACTCTAAAGGAAATACAAGAACTCGCAGACCAATTAAAGCTAAAGAGATTGAAGCAGTCATAAAAACTTATCAAAACAGGAAAGCTCAGAGCCAGACAGATTCACAGGTGAATTCTACCAATCATTCCAATAAGAATTAATACCAATCCTACTCAAACTCTTCCAAAATTTGAGAAGAGGGAACATTACCTAATTCATTTTAGGAAGCAAACATGACCCTAACATCAAAGCCAAGTACAGATAAGAAAAGATAATTGAAGCCCAATCTCTAATGAATAGAGATGAAAAAACTCACAACAGAATACGTGAAAATAAAATCCAACAGCATATTAAAAGGATTATACATGATAATACATAACTGGGTTTTTTTCTCAGATATGCAAGGTTGGATCAGCAAAAGAAGATCAATTAAAGTAATGCACCATATTAACAAATTGAATTAGAAAAAATTCATGACCATCTCAATTGATACAAAAGAGTTATTTGAAAAAATCCAGCATCCTTTTTTGGATAACACCACTGTTATTCAGCATCGTGCTAGAAATGATAGCTAGAGCAATTAGGCAAGAAAAAGAAACAAAAAACATCCAATTTGGAAAGGAAGAAGTGAAACAGTCACTATCGGAAGAAGAGATGATCCTTTATATAGAAAGTCCCAAAAATTTACAACAAAGATACTGGGTCTAATAAACAAATTCAGCAAAGTAGTGGAATATAAGATCAAGATGCAAGAACCAGTAGACCTTGTATACACTAGTAATGAGCTATCTGAGGAGAAAATCAAGAAAACAAAATCCAGATATAAGAGAACCAAAGAATCAAATGTCTGGAATAAATTTAGCTAAGGATGTAAAAGACTTTTGCTGGTTTATGTAACCCAGAAAAGCCATGTTCTTTAATCCTCATTCAATATTGTTGGGTGGGTTCTTTTTTATTAACTTGTTTCCATGAAGATATGACCCACCCAGTTGTGGGAGGGACCTTCTGATTAGGTGGTTTCCATGGTGATATTTCCACCCATTCATGGATGTCTAGATGCAAAAAATGAAAGAAGATGCCTATCACACACCTTACACATAAATTAATTCAAAATCCATCATAGACCTAAATATAAAAGTCAGGACAATTACACTTACAGAAGATAATGTAGGAAAGCTTCTCCAGGATCTTTTGATAGGTAATGAGTTCTTAGACTTTGCACCCAAAACGCTATGTAATAAAAAATTAGATAAATTGGACCTCTTCAAAATTAAAAATGTTTGTGCTTCAAAGGACTTTGTCATAAAAGTGAAAAGGCAACTACTCAATGGGAGAAAATATTTAGAACTATATATCCAATAAGGGTTTAATATCCAGAATATATAAAGAAAATCTACAACTCAACAATAAAAAACATGCAACCCAATTTAAAAATATTTGAAAGACTTGAATACACATTTTTCCAAAGAGGAAATATGAATGGCTAAAAAAGTACATGAAAAAATGCCCAACATCACTAGGTGTTAAGGAAACACAAATCAAAATCATAATAAGGTATCATTTCCTACCTACTAAAATGATTACTATTTTGAAAGAGGTAGAAAACTACAAGTGTTGGAGACGATGTGGAGAAATAGGAACATTCATAACTGCTGGTGGGAATGTAAAATGTTAATGTCACTTTGGAAGACAGTATGGCAGTTCCTCAGAAGGTAAGTTTATAATTGCCATATGATCTGGCAATCCCACTACTAGGTATATACCTAGAAGAACTGAAAGCGGAAACTTGAACAGAATTTTGCACACTAATATTCATAGTGAAATTATTCACAATTGCCAAAAGATAGAAGCAACCCAAGTGTCCATCAACAGATGAATGGACAAACAAAATGTGATATATATATAATGGATTATTATTCAGTTGTAAGAATGAACAAAGTTCTGATGCATGATACAACATGGATGGATCTTGAAGATATTATGCTGAATGAGGAGAGCCAGACACAAAAGGACAAGTATTTTATGCTCTCACTGATATGAATTAATTATACTAAGCAAACTCATAAAGTTAGAATCTAGAACATAAGTTACTAGGGGAGAGAATGGGGAGCTAATGCTAAATTTATGCAGTTCCAATTTAGGTTGATTGCAAATATTTGGAAATGTATAATGGTGATAGTAGTACAGTATTGTGAGTACAATTAACATTACTGAATTATGCTCGTAAATGTGATGAATGGGTAAATTTTAGGTTGTGTATGTTCTCTAGAAAGAAAGTTGGAAGATAAAACATGGGACTGTATAACAGAGTGAGCCCTGTTGTGGTTAATGGATTATGTATAATAGTACAAATACAAGAATATTCTGTCATGAATTATAACAAATGTATAACCCGTATTACAAGGTGTTAATAATAGGTTAGTATATGGGAAATATACCTAAGGCAGACTATAGGCTAAAATTAACAGTAATATTTTAATATTCTTTCATCAATTGTTACAAAAGTACTACACTAATGCAAACTATCAATAATAGGGGTGTATGGGAATGTTGTATTTTTTACATAACTTTTCTGTAATCCTACAACTTCTCTAACTAAAAAAAATAAAGAAAAATATTCTAAGTGAAAAAACAGACACAAAGTACTGCATATTTTATAATTCCATTTATATAAGTATAAATGAATCTATACAATACAGAATTAGATAAGTGGTAATTTAGGGCTGGGGAGAATAGGGGGTTGACAAATGACTGCTAAGAGGTACATTTTGGTTTTTTTTTCTTTTGAGTACTAAAACGGTTCTATAATTGTTTGTGGTGATGAATGCACAACTCTTGTCATTATACTAAAGCCACTGATTGTACACATTGGATGGATTGTATGGTATATGAATATATCTCAGTAAAATTACTTTTAAAAATCTTCAGGTGGGGAAATATTTACGTGGGGATTCATCTTGGAAAGTGAAGTATGATAATAGTAGCTACTATTTGCCAGCCATATGCCCAGCAATGCACCAGGCCCTTAGTACATCATTGCTTTAATCATCACAATTTTCTAATGGAAAATTTTCTAATAGAAGTTAATATGATCAATTCTATTTTTTAGATAAGAAAGCTGAGGCCCAGAAAGTGTCATTATTTAATTAAAGGATACACAGCTAGAGTATGGAAGAAACAGGAGTATAATTTACAAGTGTCTGCTGTAATGTTTTCATCTTTTTGCTACCTTTTTCTTCAAAAGAAAATTCAGTATAGATTACTGGGTATATTTAGAGTAGAGCTCATCTTTAAATCCAACAGTTTTCCTCTGACAAGTGTGACATCTGTTGATTATATACAACTTTTCCTTTAATTTTGATTCTCCGTTAATTATTCCACAATTGCAGTAAAATCACATTTACATGGCTACTATTAAAATTAGAATAAGTGCCACCAGATTCAAGTTCAGAGAAACATCTTTCTCTGTTGCTTCTCTATTTAATCCAAATAAAGATTACAGCCATGAAGTCAAATGTGGACCTCCGAGAATTTTTCATTTCAGATTTTCATAGTTATATACTCTCAGTCATAGTGATCCATTTTTAAGAGATGACTGTGAACTCGACTGCCAACATACTTGTACAATTATATTTCAGCATGACATTTTGCTTTTCTTGGTATCTATCCTTGCCTGCCATAGCATTGATTGGCAGGGTTTAAAGACAGTTAAATGTATTAGAGCTCTGAGAATGGGCTGTGCGTGCTAAAGACATGGTTTCTTGTAACTTCTTTGTAAAGATTTTCAAGCACCATTTTACTCTTATCAGGCACTTTGATTTATCTATGATGCATTCCTCCATTTATATGGAATTATAGAGATTGATCTATCAAATTTCAGGAGATAAAAGCAGCTCATCATTTTTCTTCTGCTCTAAAGTGTTAGATCTACATTAAGATTATTTTCCATTTCTCTTGGCCCTTTTTAAGTTGTGTTTTTAGGTAAGAACAATGAATTACCTGACAGAAAAATGTTTCACCTGCACTAGAAAACTTCCATGGCAAGAGAATAGATCTTATGCAGTTTTTATGCAGCCCATTTTGCCTGCTGGCAGTCAACCCAGATATCACCCCTATTTCACAGATCAGACAAAACCACAAGTGAAGCAGGGAAAGGGACAAAGTTAAGCATGAGGCCTCAAACTCATTTCATTAAGACAGGACATGGCTTACATTTGTTTTTTCACCTTTGAGCAAAATTTCAGGATTGCTATAAAGCAACTTCCCAAAAGGAGAAAAATGTTCCAGAAGATGACTCCAATATATAAGACATGTGTTAGAAAACTGAGAATCTTAATGTATAAACTGAGTTCGTATGAATCCTGAAGACATTATGCTAAGTGAAAGAGGGCAGACACAAAAGGTCGTGTATTGTAGGATTCAATTTGTGCAGAACAGGCAACTACATAAGACTGAAAGTAGATTAGTGGCTGCCAGGAGCAAGGGGGAGGGGCAAAGAGACAGCACCTGTCTCTTTGGAGTGATGAAAATGTTCTTGAATTAGATAATGGTGATGGCTGAAGAACTTAGGTAATATACTAAAACTGACTGAATTGGACACTCTAAAAAGCTGAATACTGTGGCATAGAAATTTCAAGATGAGTTCACACTCATTTTGATGATGTCAAAGGCTAACACATCTGGGTGAGAGGAAATAGATATTTGAGCGAAGGAAGTCTAGGCTTAATAAAAGAGCAAATGAAGAAGGTAATTATTTCCAGGCACTGGAAATACCCTTATACTGATTCTAAAGTAAATTATTTCAGCCATTAGACAAGTCATGAAGTCCTAGAGTTTTTAAATGTATCTCCTTTTATAGTAACAATGATCTCCTTTGAAATCCAAGAATCCCTAAACTCCTGTCCTAAAGAACTAGAGAAATGACCTTCATAAGACACCCACATAATCTCATCTTCTCAAGAGACTAAAAAATACAAAAACAAACTAGAGCTATGTCAAAAATTTTAATACTGGAATTATTTATTTTAATCTTACTCTCTAATATGGAAACATTTTATTTTCTTAATATTAATTCTGAAATGGAAAATTCTGTGACAAGCAGAACATAATTTTCTTTTCTTTTGTTTCCTTTTTAAAAAAGTATGTGTACTCTAAGAAGCTTTCTTCTGATGAAATAGCACATTAAAATTGCTTTTGAAAAACAAATTCATTAAATTTATATGTTAATAGTAAAACAATTTACACACACATTGACGTTAAATACAATCCTTACGGAAAAGCAGTTGCATTTGTGGATTACTCCAAAATTGACTTTTTCCCCCCCAATGCATTCAAGTGCAGCTGAAAATACAGTGAAAATGTGGCAATGTAGAAAACTTGGCTGAAAATGTGTATCATTCATACAAATCCCTTCATAATACATCACTTAGTTGAAAAGAAAAATTCAAAGCATCTTATTTTTTGCACTGCATTCTACACAAGTTGAATTGCACGTGAAAATAAATGCTTTCTAATTTTATTTTCACTTATTTATTTTTATTTGCTAGACTATTCCTTTAATAAATTAAAATGACAAAAATGATTCAGTATCATGTAGTTAACATTTTAAGATTAGTAGTAAACAAACTGAAGAAAAAAGCATAAAAGAAGAAAGGAATCTTTTAAAACTTGAAAATCTGAAAATAATCATATGTACATGTCCCTAGGCCCCTATCAGAAATCAAGTTCTTTTTTCCTACACGATATTAAGTGCTGATATTTGTGACGACATGGTTGAATGTTGAAGACATGATGAGTCCAAACATAAAAGAAGAAATATTGTATGATCTCACTGACTTGAAACAATTAGAAAAAGCAAATTCATAGAGTTGAAATCTAGATTGTGGGCCACAAGGAGATGAGGTAGGGACAGGGAATAGGAAGTTGAGGCTTAAAAGGTACAGGGTTCCTATTTGGAATGATGGAAATATTTGGTAATGGACGGTATCGATGGTAGCACAATATTGTGAATGCAATTAACAACACTGCAATATATGTCCTAACATGATTAAAAGGGGCAATATCAGATTGTATATATGTTAATAGAATAAAAATTAAAAAATAATCCATGGAGAATACAATATAGTGAAACCTAAGCTAAACCACCGACTTCAATATTATAATCTTAAAAATGTGGTATCATCAATTGTAATAATTGTTCCATATCCATGCAAGATGGTATATGGGAAACCTTGTTTTATGCATGATTGTACATCGATTAATCCTCTCATCATACCTACAACTCATACATAAATACTTATATAAAAATACATAAATGCATATATACATAACTGTAAGTATAAGGCAGTTAAATTCTTCCCTTGTCACAATTTAATAACTGTATGTAAAAAGTTAAAATTTTAATGAATTTAATATATGCTAGTTTGAATGCATTCCACTATGCTGTACAACTGGTCAGTGGATACACACACACACACATACACACACACATGCATGGAAAGGAAAAATAAGAAAGAGAAAAAAATGTCTTAAGTGATTCTCTCCAACTAATTGGACAAATGTTTGCAAAGAATCTTTTGTAAAATTTGGCATTTTAAAATTGTTTCTACAGCTATTTTAAAACCACTGCAGTGACAAATTTAAATTTGCTGATTGTCTAAGGTGAATGCATATCTACTTTATTTAATATATACAAAGTTGTTGGAAATACAATTTACTCTAGGATAGTGATACGAAGCAGCATGTATCACCATGGGCATAAGAAATTTTCACAGTGGGCTATCATCAAATCCATTTACTTCAGGGGAGAGAGTATTGGAGGCCATATTGCTATCATAATTTCTTGTGAAGGTCACAATATGGTAGAGTAATGTGCTATTCCTTAATGGGAATGACATTAGCATTGTATAGATTCTATTCATGAAATTTGAAAGGAAAATGCCATTTTTCCAAAAAGAAATATATTTCATTGCAACTATACTCCTGTTTGGAGGCATAGATTGATTACATATACAAATTCTAGTTATCTATGTATATTCTGTCTTAACATCTGGTTAATATATTAAGGTGCTCTACTTATTATAAATAGAATGTTTCCTAGAACTTTAAAATGCCAATAACAAATCTTCCTTTTATCCTGTATAAATTTTTCTAGTTAGTAAAATCAAGTTTTGTGTTTGTGTGTGCTTTAACATATAATACTTTTATAATTGTCTTCAGAATTGTAACATGGTTTGTTTCTTTAAAGGTCCAGTGGAATAGATACTATAAGACAATTCCTTTTATATTCTCTATCATTAAGAAAACTACTTACTTACATTATAACCTTTTAATGTATTTTTTCACAGTGGGCTATCATCAAATCCATTTACTTCAGGGGAGAGAGTATTGGAGGCCATATTGTTATCATTCCAGATTTTAAAATATTAATGAAATTATACTAAAATGATGATACATATAATAGATTTAGCATGATCTAAAACAGCAACAAACAACAAAAGCAAACTTTTATGCCTATTTTTGTTTTGTTTTTCTCCAGTGACTGAATTATTCAGCACTACATTTACAAGGTGCAACCTTTTTTTACCCAAGGGTAACAATGAAAATATGGTGATGAAAAGCATTCCCCTATTTATTTGCTCTTTCTGATTCCATTAAGGAGCCACTTCCATCTATTTCCCTACTCTATAAACCACAGTAGGGAGGGACTGCAGATGGAAGAATTGCCAATGATGAAGTCATTCACACTGAGATGGGGCAAGGTGCAACACACTTAATGATGGACTTAAGCAGACATTTTTCCCTAAATTTATGTGCAGTAATTCCTGGAGTTCCTTATGAAATAAGTTTTAGTAGACTACGGTGAAATTATATCTGCTTAATTCTCTTAATTGCCTATTTATAAAATAATTTTGTAAACGTGCAGTAGAGGTATGAGCATGGACATTATGTTAATGTTTTCTCAAATAAAATGTAAATTTCCAGTTATATATCTATATTTTTGGTATCAACAAGAGCATGGAGAAATATTATATTTACTCAGTATCCTTGAACTGGGCACCACTTGCCTCCCTAATAGATGGGCGATCAGTCCCAATTCTGTTCCCCATGTCTTTTTTGAGACAGTGAGCAGAGACGTGCAAATGCCAAGTGGGCAGCATCGTGTGGTATCTTGGTGTCCTAGCTCTTGGTTCTGCATCAGAATACTAACACGTCAGTATACTAACAATTTGTGAAAATGTTTTAATAAAAAGAGCCCCAGGCTTGAATAAAATCCAGGGAAAGAGGAGTAACCAATAGCTCTTTGACCAATGCATGTCATCTACTTGATTGTAATAGCTCATAGAGAGGTTGGGATAACACAAATAAAGAGTTGTTAATGGTTATGCAAATGGAGTTTTTCCTACAGAACATTGAAAATGTCTTAAATCTTTGATTAGAGGACTGAGTACAGAGGCCATGGGTGAGACTCATGTGTAATCAACACTTGCCTCATGATTCTGATTTAGCTGTCTTTGGCTTTGGTATAGGAATTTAGGAAATGCTACTTCTAAAGCTGTGACTCTCAACCTCCATTACTTTTTAAAAAAATATCTATGTCCAGGCTCTTTACAAACCAATTAAATCATCATATCTAAAGATAAAATTAGGGGAAATATATATATTTTAAAGTTGGCAAGTGATTCTTAGGCATGTTAAAAATGTATTAGAGTAACAGCACAGGTATCACAAAGAACTTGTTAGAAAGGAAAAATATTAGATCAACTTAAGCAAAAATTCCAGAGGTGGGACCAAGCATTCTATACTTTATCCAGCTATGAAGGTGACTCTGTCCACACTAATCTGAGACTTGCAGGTATAGCCTAGAACATAAAGGAGACCGATTATAGTTGATGCAAATATTGGCATTAAAATTTAACACAGTGATTTTAAAAATTACAAGGGGATTAATTAATATAGAATTTCTAAGCTTATTTTTAAAAATTTGCACAGAAAAAGTATGTCTAGACATAATTATAAATAATAGGAGCATGTCCTCTGGGATCCTCCCCCATTTATAAAGGTTAACAACTCAGCCCTGAGTAGGCTAGTATAGAAAAAAGAGAAAACATTAAAATAAATTGTTATTTAAATGTATATAATCCTTTTCACATGTGCAAGCTTTTCCATAATCATTATTGAATCCTCAAATTCATCTGGAACTTTAACAGGAACTATCACTCATTTTATGTGCTAATTAGAAGACTGAGGTTTATGAAAAAATTATTTGCATAAAATCTCTGGACTAAGAATAAGTGAGCCAGCTCTTTATATTTTAAATCTGGTGGTGTATCAATGTCTCCATTTTTTAAAATGTTGAAAGAAAGAACAATTTTCCTTGACAAGCATAACCATCATGAATTTTCTCTTATATATGTAGTGTGAGTATGTGTGTGTGAGCCATTAGATTCCCCACAATTGCATAAAAGAAAGCTGAACTTTTACACAAAGCCCAAAGTAATAATTAAAACAATCAAATCCAAGATCTCTAAGAAGTTTATGAATAAGTTGCAGATTGCTTAAGAGCAGAATTTAATCAAGCAAATTCAGAGAGGATATATTAGACAGAAACTTCTCTAGTCTTAATTATATGTACGGATGCAGTTAAAAGCTTGCAATGAAGTGGGATTATTTTGTTTTGTTTTTAGAAGATCGAGATCCATATGTCGCCATGTTTCATAACAAATATTTATCTTAAAATTTATATATGACCAACCACATAACTTTTCTCTCTGTAAAAACTACTTGTATCTGAATTTTTCTTCAACAGAAAAAGAAGTTATTCGAAAGTCATTGGATTCTCTGAATTGTTTATCAGAGAGTGTATGCATGTGAGTAAATGATATATGGGCTGCCCCCTCAGTTACCACCACTCCAACCTCATGAAAAAACATAAATCTAATTTGTTTTCATTACTTAGAAATAGAGCATTATTTTATTTGCAATATGTGAATCAGGTTAAAAAGCAAATGTATAATGAGGAACATATTGTATTCATCCTTCTGCTCACATAATACCTTGCGTATATTACATGTCTGATTATGTAAATAGAATTTTTTTGGAAGAAACTGAAATCAAATTCAATAAAAATTATATATACTGGGTATTACGCTAAGACCTGCAGAAGAAAATAGAATCCTGGCATTCAAGGGTGTGTCAATGAAGGTAGAAAAGGGCTTAGTGAACTGCTTCTGCCAAATCATATGCCTCCAAAGTGTATTTTGGATTCATTGGCGTGGAGATCATCAGTGAACTTAGCAAAAGTCATTTCTGTAGATTGTTGAGAGAAAATTAAGGAGAAATAGGAAGTTGAAGAATTAAAGATAGCAAGTGTAAAAATTGTCTTACGAAATTTTGCTGTAAAGGGAAAGTTACATATGGTGGAAGAGAGAATAAAATGGAATCAAAAAGTGTTTACTTTGGGTGGAACACAATGGCTTCCCTGCCATGCGGGAGACCTGGGTTGGATTCCCGGTGCCTGCCCATGCAAAAAAAGAAATAAATACATAAAAATAAAAAGTGTCTCTTTTATAATAAGAGAATCATGTTTGAAAGAAGAAAAGGCTGAAGGTACAGAAGAGAGAATAGGCAAAGGAGAGAATTTAGACCATGGTGGAGGTAGACTGGAGAAGGTCATTTTTTTTTCCAAGGAAAATTTTTCAAAATAATTTTCTTATAAAACACTAACATAAAATTGGAGTATGAAATCAACTGGAACTGGAAGTTTATTATGTAGTTTTACTATTATTTTTAAAATACTATTTAAAAAGACAAACAGGCATTACCTCTGAAGATTTACACAAGCGCCTGGCCAGGTTTCTAAGAAGGGTCACTGCTGGGCTGTACTGCAGATGCTCTCTACATTCAGAGCTGTCCCCAGAAGGGCTGATTTGGGGACAACTGACATGCATGAGATTTGGACAGAATAGCTTGATATCACACCACGGATGTGAGTTCCATGTTGGCATCAAGTGACCACAAAGATAGCGCAAAGAAAACACTTGACCTCTTCATCATGTCAATGTTTTAAGAGGAAAAAAAAATCTGAAGGACTTTATACATTTTAAAATAAAGAGTCTGAGGGTTCAATTCAAGGGCCTGCCCATGCCAGAAAAAAATATATATATATATCTATATATATATATATATCACCTTACACCATCAGGTAAAAGACAGCCAATTAGGCATTGAGGATATATTTGTTCTAAGACTGGAAATGTGTTGTCCAGGTTTAAAACTGAATACAAAAATGATTTACATTCAAATACACAAATGCCCTCTATGAATTATGTCTGTATCAATGGACAAATATCTTTACATTGAGGAGAAGCTGAAAGAGGGAGGAAGAAAGATAAAAAAAAAAAAATAAATGGAGAAGAAGAAAAGTAATTTTAAAATGTCATTTGAAAAAGAGATGATATAGAATAGATGACAAATGTTGAGAAATAAGAGAATAGAAAGTGGTTCAGAGGGTTTGTGGGTATAGGCATGCAAAAGTGAAAGATCAAGAGAGACTAAAGAGGGATGAAACTAACTATACAATACAAGGGAAATGGGAGAAATCAAGGTAGAAAGAAAAATGGGAAGCTGAGGCCTGAGTAATCTGTAAGTATGGCAATAATATGATGCAAGTAACAAATGACCACCAAATAGCCAAGGTGGAGTTATTCATGTGTCTTTCTTTCTGCAAATTAAAATAAGTTTTATTTGCAACTTCAAACTGATCTAAGATGTTCTCGTTTTTATCACTCATTTCCACTGGTTTCATTTCTCATCCTACTTGTAAAATGCTGGGAGATACTCTTGCAGGGGAAAAAAAAAAACGTGCTAAGTTTATTTTTCTATCATCAAGTAATTATGTTTCTGGTCTTCAAATTCTCAAAGTTCTTATCATTGATTTTTATTCTATCAGTAGAAAATGAATTTATTCATACATCGGACTAAGTCTAATCTCTAGTTTCCCCCATTATATACCCCCATTATATATATATATATATATAAAACAGGAAGAAACTATGTGTTTTGTTGATTTTTCCCATTGCCTTCTGTGGGAATTGTATCTATTCACTCCGCAGTGGGTTGTGATATTTCATTGAAAGCTCAAGAACATAAAACAGTCATTTACCATCCCCAAGTTAATGCTCTGCAATTGTAGAGGAAAGAATCAATGTCATGTTTGATCCTGCTGGTTCTGATTGGATTACCTGTAATACTCAAAACCCATATTGGAGATGCTGAAAGTTCCAGATGGTTCTCTGACATCACTAGCAAGTTACAAAGTCCCTCTAGATATATTGAGCCAATCTACAAATTTTCTGACATGCTGAACATAATTCAAAGCAACTTCCATTTTATTGCTCTTTCTATAAACTGCCAAAATACTAAAAGTCTAAAAGTCATCTAAGTTATTCTGTGACCTATTTGCTTTAGCTAATAAAATATTAAAAGTCAGTATATTGATATTGTATTCTCTTTAATTGTTAGACACAGTTGCAAACAGCATAAAATAGCAGGATGAAGTAGGTTGGAAAATGTTTGGAGTATCCTATATGCTTTCCCTATCATTTGGGACTATTTTCATCTACATAATACATGATAGCAGCAGGTGCTTGCAAGATATAAATTCACACATACACAAAACAAAAAAAAATTAAAACACAAATTTATATAGGTGCTAAATAATTAAATAGTTATATTTGGAATGCAGTACATAGAGCAGCAGCAGAGATGAGTCTTTGCAAAATTAAAGACTTTTAAACTGAAATTGTATTCTAGTATTCAGATTGTTGATGGATTTTTAGCTTGGGTACAGGGGAGAATTGACTATACTGATGATTCTGAGACTACACTCCTCATCTGCTCAAGTGAGTCATAACATTGCACTGAAGTTGAGTATTAAATTCTTCAGGTCATTTGAGTTCATCTCCCTCTTGAAGCATATTGTCTGCTCTCCTTTTATGCTATAGCACATGATTAATTTATCCATTCACAATTGCACTTGAAACAAAACTTATATTTTAACAGTAACATTTGTCTGAAAGATTGGTGGAGAGATGAGTCTAGCTGACATTTTCCAGCCTGAAAGTTATTAATAATGATTAGTTAATAATAAGAATTTTATGGTAGTAGAGTAATTGCATATTGTAGAATATATGAAAGGCCATTTGTGTGAATATTTTATTTATAATATAACAATATCATCTATAGTCTTATTGAAATTAATTATATATATTCATAGGAATAATTTTACTTTTTCAAAGCTTTAGCATTTTACCTGTATTTTTCATAAAGTATTTGCTATTAATTTGAGGATCCTGTCTCCTATATTATTACTTTATGTTATAAATCTCTTTTCAGGAATAAGATTTTTAAATGAAAATAGCAGCATATAAAAGTTAAATCATTTTACCCCATATAATTTATAGGAAAGTAAATTTCAAATATATGACTTTTTACAATAACGAGAAAAATTCAAAATCGTAGCTAAACTTTATGATGAATGATGGTAAAATTATCATAAAACCAGTATCTTCAGAAGCTCTGAGTGCTCTTATGTAGTGTAACTTGAACTCAAAGTTAACAGATTATGCTATTCATGCTTTTATCACTTTTTATTCTACATTCCTTGTATATGTGTGTGTGTGTGTGTGCCTATGTGTGTATTTATGATGAAATGTCCTTCAAAGAAGGTATAATCTTCTACCAATCATTCATGATAATCTTCTACCAATCATTCATGAAATACACAACCAAATAAAACCAAAAAGAGAACTTCGTTTATCCTGCTTTAGATACTCAACTAGTATATTTTCTTTTATCTTTCCAATAGCATAGAACTTGGAAATACTGAGTTATTCTGGGTGATATTTCTTGGTGGGAGTTTTGTATCCCGTTGACATTCATCTTTAATAAATTTTTCCACCTTTTTTTTAATGCTTTAATATCTCTTTTTTCTTTAGCCTTAATTCCCGTACAGTGTCAAGTAACATACAAGGCAGCCAGATCTGCTGGCATCTTTCTATCAGACAGTGATGTCTCCAATGTGAGTCCCATGTGTTTTCTGGCAGAAGTTGAAAAAACACCGTTAGTTATATTATGCAGCAATGCATTTCACTTTTCCTCTTAGTTTCCTTACTTTTAAGATCATGCTTCTGGGCTACTACTTTGTACTATTCATCTCTGATTATGATTACCATATACAGATAAGGAAATTAGGTATATTTGTTACTGTACAACTGTCGCCCTACCCAAATCTATTTATTTGGACAGGAGCAATTTCCATATAACCAAAAAGTGAGCAGTGTTCACGCAGAAAACATCTCAGTGTGCCTATAAATGTTGTTATGAAAAGTTACAGGAGGTAGCGTGGGGGATCAGAAAATTACTCTTGCTGTCATCCTCACTTGTCCCTTTATTCAAAGCCTTCTTTCCATGTTCACTCTGTCTAAAACTATGCTGAAAATAGTTCTTTCCCCGGCAAAATCCTACAAAACTTAAGTGACTGCTCAAGACTTAGAATTACATAAGAGATACCAAACAAATATTTTTTTTTTTAAAAAAGAGAATTACTGAAATGTTACAAAAAACCTGCTTAAGGTAGTAAATTTCTCCATACGGGGACAGTTTTTTTCTCCTGTTTTCTCAGTTGAAACAATACTGTGCTATAATTATTCAAATTAGCTGCAATATTGTTTTTATGTTTATTTTGGTTCATTTCCACTGTTGTTATTTTGAGTATGGCACTACTAGTTTGATGTTTGCAAGAATTATATCTGATTACAGATTTAAACTGCAACATAAAACAACCTGGAAAAGTCAAACATGTTTAAGCAGAAAAGCATTAAATTTCAACGTGTCATCCTACTGTAAATCTTTCTTTTGGTAATGGTGTGCAGATTTTATAGATGAGGGAATTCTCCTTATTTGAAATATATCTTTATATATATTTCAATAGCACAAGAATTCCTTAGCACGGGAATGCACACACACTTCCTTATCTATTCAATTATATATACATATGAAGACTCGTTTATAACATAAATACAATAAATTTATAAAGCAAAGCTTTTCTAGGTAGGGATTTTAAATAATTTCTTTACATTAAGACAGTGTGATACTGATCAAAATACAACATAACAAATAAAAGCCCTTATGTTTCTTTTCCCCTTTCTGTTACCAATGAATACAGTTTTAGCTTTAAGTAGGGCTGAGAGCAAAT
Organism: Tamandua tetradactyla; assembly: GCF_023851605.1. Taxonomy (NCBI): domain Eukaryota; kingdom Metazoa; phylum Chordata; class Mammalia; order Pilosa; family Myrmecophagidae; genus Tamandua; species Tamandua tetradactyla. The sequence goes on from NC_135330.1 coordinate 151,934,307, forward strand.
CAGTTTCAAGAATACATTTGACATCTGTCTACTGATACCTTTCTCTGGAGAAAACAAGATCCTATGAAATTTTCATCTGTTAATCTGTATATTTATCTATATACACATGCATGTATATACACACTCAGACATACACACACACACACACAAACATATATAGGAGAAAGAGAGGGAGAGAGAAAGAGAGAGAGAGAGTTCTATGAGCCTTTTTTGAGTTAGGTACTGGTGATGCAGAGATGAATAAAGCAGTCACACTTCTTTCCTCGTAGAACTGTGTGTGCATCCCCTGTGGATTCCAATGATGCTCCCTGCAATGACAGTGGACTTTCCCTGAGAATTCTTTACTCTCTTGTTCTATATCCTCTTCCATTTTATAGACACTTCCCGTATCATAAATAGAAACAATTATTTTTTAAAAGTAATGGGAAGTATGAGGGAGGCTGAAAAAGGTACTTTCTTATTTTATGTTCTTTCCATATTAATTTAGTTAAGAAAATTGGATGGAAGAGTGGAAGTGTGTGTATCAAAGGAAGGAAAATGTACAATTTACCTGGTAAAATTTGATAAGCACTTTTATAATTTTCCCAGTTTGATTTATAATGTCACAATAAACTATAAAAGGAAACTATTTCTAGGCATTTTAAGGCTCATTTTCTCTTTGATGGTAAATGTAATGGCACTTGCAATTTAGCTTAACTATTAACTGATATCAGTCCAAATGGAAGTCATATTCCAATTCTCACTGAAATCCATGCATCTCCTAATGCTAAAGTTATTCCATCCTTATTTAAAAATCTTAAATTGCACCATTTTCATCAGCAACACATTGCTATAAAGCAGTTTTCACAGCAGTCTCTTTTACCACATATCAATCAACATGATTAGTCCTGCCAAATACTCAAAAGTAAGAAATAAAAGAGCAAAAATAACACAGACCTGTCAGGTATAACTTGCAGATCAAATGACTTTGAAATCTCTATATTAGTAATCATTGTAGCCCAGGAATATCTAAAGAAAAGTTGACTTGAAGCTAAATTTATAAAAACTTTAAAGAAAAATCTTTCATTTTCTTGAATCCTGTTTTTCTACAAAAATTCAAATAGATGGTGATAAGTTGCTGAACTTCCATTTCTAATAATACAGACAGTGCATAAAAGATTAAACACATACATTTTCTTAAGGAAAACAGATAAGCCAAGTGCCCGAAACATATTTTTTCTACATTTGGTCTCATTAAATATAATTGCTCTATAATTTACCTAGCAAAATGAAATCACTTTCTAACTTATAAAGATAGTAAATGATTTTCATTAGATCAAACAATGTTCTTACAGCTGTTTCGGATAATTATTTTATATGTCCTCCAGTGTTCTTCCTTGATCCTATAGTACTTAATTAATAATGTGAAAGTAATTCAGTAATATGGTACTTTGCCATTTGTTTCCCATAGAAGGTTGTATCTTTAGTTCATCAGTAGATAAATTTTAGTGTAGTACTAGAATACACATTGTTTATCAGTCTCAGATGAGGTGATGAAGAAGAATGAACTAGAAAATGCTTCCTAATGGAAAGAACTCCATAGCTAGGTCAAAGAATCTTTAGTCTTCCTTTCTAATATATTTATAAATAAGGTACATTAAGAAATGGATACATTACCTTTTAATTACCTTTTACAGACCATAAGGGAAAAGACAGGATCTGATGAAATGGAATGCATGCTATATTGAGATCCTGGACATGGCGTTGGATATAAAAACTGAATGAGACTTGTTATCTCCCAGGGTGATTGGGGAAGGCATTTTTGAAAGTACATATAAAAAGGAAGGAAATACAGATGTTGAGTGGCCCAAGATGAGCAGTAAAAAAGTTTCACTGAGCCCATTGACAATCATTTCCTTCATAATACATATCCTTTTTTACTGTAGATGCTGTGTGGGCTCTAAATAGTCTAAGACTACAATGGTTATCCCATCTTCCTTGTCCTTGTTTGCTCTGGAAATACAGGCATAAATCAATGAGCATACAACGTTCTGACAGTGAAAGGAATGGGAAAAATTCAAGCCCCAGTAAGAGTTTATCACTGGCTTCTGTAGAAGTTTTTAACTTTTAAAATCTAGGGAACAGTCCTCCCTTTTCTGCTGAATAAAACTGTTATGGCTCCCAGCAATCTTTCTTAATCCACCATGGTTGCCAAAGGATGACAGAGTGGAACTTGGTGAAAAAAAAATGTGAATTCATTTATATGATTAAATATATATTAATATTGTTTAAGGTAATTTTGCTCAGATTTTATATTCCTTCCAGCTGAAAGTGTGTTAAAGGGTACATCAGCTCCATGTTTGACTGAATGTTGTCTTGATGTTGATTCAAAACTGATAAAATCTTGGCACAGTTATTAAGTGTCTACTATCCTAGTAAGGATTAGATTTGGCTGCAAATGAAAACATCTTATACTGGATGCATGCTTATTTCTGTCTTACATTAACATACTCCAGAATTAAGTGGACCAGAGCAGTTACTGGCTCTATCCCTAGAACTTCCCAGGGAACCAAGAGCTTTCCTGCTCAGGTCTCTGCCCCCAAAGAGTTTGTCTGCCAACCTCATATTCCAAAACGGGGCATTCACATCCCAAGAAGTGGCTTAGAGTAAGGGATAAAAAGAAGGCCTAAATATGTGTACCAACTGTCTCTTAAAGAAGGTTCCCAGCAAGTGCCAGATGACGTTTCTCTACACATCCCATCTGACCTGAACCTAGTCACACAGCTTTACCTTACTCCTTAGAAAGGTGTATTTATTCTGGATCACATAAATAATTATGAAAAGTTGGGAGTATAGATGGTGGAAATAATTAACAACCTCTGCTAATATCACTTTGCATTAGAAATTGTGTTAGCTGCTAGATATTACCAAAATAATTTGGGGAATATTATGACAAATATGTTATAAATTCATAGAATAACTATGTTATTTATTGTCCAAATCAGAACTATTTTAAGCACGAAAGAAAGCACCATTATATATTATGTTGAAAAATTGGCATAATTAAAACTGCTCATGGACATTAGAAAAATTGGTATAAAGGAATGTCATTTAAGCATCAGAGCCGTTTATGCATTTTTCCTACTTTATTAAACATGCTGTAGGTACTTGGTATGTACCTTTTTTACATAGCTGTACATTACTGGTGTTTTAAAATTCAAAAAGTAAAATAAAGTATCCTTTATTAGTGACTTATGTCATAGGAAAATAAATTATCTTAGACATTGGAGGCATTTGAAAGGTATAAATACATGTATGTCTGCACTCTTCATCCCATATAATTATGCATTATGAGTTCTTATCCTTTTTATCTGTATCTTTTTTCTTCTGTTATTGTCCATTATTATTCTTGGGTTTTTCACTACGCTTTTAAGAGTAATTCTAACACTCACATATAAAACTGTTGTTTCGAGGCTACGTTGGACTGAACAATGAGATACAAAGTTTGCTAAAAGGGTGTGTAAAATGAAATGCAAAGATGTATCCAGCAGAGTCAAGTGCATGGATTTTACAGTGTGAAAATTTAGACAGCTATTTCAGGTTCACTCAGAGACATGTGCTGTTTTTTACTTCAGTTTTCAACATTTATTCAAAAGACCTCAGATTATTACGAGAATCTGCACATACAAAATAGAAAATATGTCTAATTGCTACACACTGTATCGCATGGTGTATCACACATTGATATCCTCATCATTGCTTTCCTGTGATATGCCAAGATGGATGAGTACATTGTCACTGTGTCTGTCATAGTCCTGTCAAGGGAATAAAAATCAATCCAAATTGTTCAAACAGCTGAATAGTTTACACAGGTGACAGAAGAGCTGAAAGACTGAAAAAAAAAATGCTGGCCGAGACTGAAGGGAAGGAGTCAAAAGGAGGAAGAGTTGATACTAAGAAATAGAAGCTGCTAAAGCCCCTAGGCTGGAAGCCACCAGCCTACCTCATCTACTGCATGCAAGAAGAGGCTGTAGAAGTCTCTGAATCTCAAATATGTGTCATTTTGATCATACTTGAAACTACCAAAAAAGTGCTGAAGTCCAGTACACTTCACTGCCATCACTGTTCGGTGAATGCTAACAGCTGCCAACAACTTTTCTTGCAGAAGCAGGCAGCTGCTCTCTTCCTCTCACCTCTGATCTCCCAACAATGCTTCCTCTTGGCAGAAGTTAAAGGAAAGTCAGCTGGCCAAACATGTCAGAAATGTAGTTTATAGATTTCCAGTCCCCTACAATACACAGCAGAACAGAGAAGGGCAGAAATGAAGGCCAGAATTAAATGGACAAAAGACAAGAAAAAAGACCAAAATGTGAGTTGAAGAAGATTAACCACATAACTGGGAGCTCAGGATTGATGTCATTGGCCCATGAATATGTCTGATGTTGGCCCATTATCATAGTGAATGCATTGCAGTTTCTTCTATCTAGAAACTGTAGAGTAACTCACGGAGAATATTTTTTTATTACTAGAGTCCAATTTTTGTTTACTTTAGTTAATTGGTGACTACTAAGTATGTGGGTCATCTAGACGGAAAGCAGATGCATACAATTAGATTAAACTCTTGCATAATTCTCTGGAGAGTTGGCATGACCTAATAGATTAACTTGTGTTCATAAATGAAATTATTTTAGTCCATATAGGATTGTTCTCATTGGAGTAACACATTTTCTCCATTTTCATCTACCCATTAATCTAAAACATGAATATACTGTATCAATATGTACATACCGTATTATTTAGGTTAACATGAGTGGGTGTGTGTGGGTATGGGTGTGTAGTGTGCCCTGACAGCAATACCTAAGTCTCAGTGCTTAAATCCAAAGGTGTATTTCTTGTCCTTACGTCTGCTGAGATCCAGACATCTTTCTAGACTATACTTTCAGTCCTCCAATTGGCAAAATCATGATCTAGACTGCTCAGATCTCAACCGTTCCTCCTTCACTTCAAAACAGATCCTTTTTAGATTTTGCAGCAGGGAATAACACAGGTGGAAAGGTGTACATGGGGTTTTCTATGCCCATGCCTGGAAGGGATTCATTACTTCTAGTCACAAATTAAGTAGCAAACTTAAATATAAAGGGAAAATAGGAAGATCCTATATTGTCAACACATTTTTATCTATAAAAGTGACATTCTAAGAATATAAAGACGGAAATAAATATATTGGGGAGGGAGACTACTGGTAGTTAGAAACAAACTCTCTGAAGATGTAATATGAGCTCAGACCCTGAAAGAGATAAGTTTTTATTTGACATGTTGCATAGTATTGATTCAGGCACAGATGCTGAAACTTTATGTTAAATGGTAGATTTTTTTTTATCTGGTACTGATGCACATAATTTCTGTCCAGAAGAAAAGACAACCCAAGATTATGACTTTATTGACTTCTAGGACAAAAATTAGTTGTATATATAACCCTAGTACCTTCGTAAATGAGTTTTTAAAATTTCTGACACATTGTATTTGAACCATTATGTTTTAAAATTTAATTTTGAAAAGTATACTTTAAGATAGCTATAGAGAATAAACAGAATGAAATATTTAAGAGAAATTTTAAAAAATAAGTTTAAGGCAAGAGACATGTTTTTTTAGATACTTGGTGTGGAAAGATGCTAAAGAACTTCAAATACTATGGTACTGAAGAAGACTCAAGAAGATTAACATTAGAATATATTGTGCTAAAACACTCCTTGTTTCATTCGATGTTTAGAAGTTTAATTAGAAGTAAATAAAAGAAGTTTAATTCACATAATATAGTGTCATTATTAAAATTATATTATATGAGAAATTACTAATAAATAAATCAAGTTAGACGTTCACGGCAACTGTTATCCAGAAAGTAAATAAATAAATAACAAAGTAATTGCAAAGAAACAACAACAACAACAAAAAGAAGCAACTAAAATAGTAATAGGAGACTGTATTAGAATGTCATATGGTCATATGTGCCTGCCCCCTTTTCTGTTCCAAATTAGCTAAAGCAGAATAAGAAAAAAAGAGAAAACATAATCACACTAGTGGTTATTGTGAGACAGTGGTTTCATGAATACTTTGAGAGAATACTACAATATTAAAAGAAAATTTCCCAGAGCTGAAGATATACAATACATTTTAAAAGATTGCTAAATACAAGAAGAATGAAAAGGCCCTACAAGGCTGTGATGGTTAGGTGCATGTGTCAACTTGGCCCCAGCTGTCAGATGGGGCCCAGTTGTCTGGTCAAGCAAGCACTGGCCTAACCATTACTGCAAGGACATTTCATGGCTTGTCAATAAACCAGAAGGCTGGTTTATTAAAAAATTAGTCATTTGATTGCACCTATGGCTGATTGCGTCTACGATCAACTAAGGATGTGTCTTCTGCAATGAGAAAATCCAAGCGGCTGGAATTAATCCAAGCAGAGATATGACAATGTCAGCACACAGAAGAGGGAACTTTTATCTCTACTTCAGCCAACTGGCCTCTCCTGGAGAATTCGTCAAAGACCATCAGTTGCCAGCTCGTGGCCTGCTCTGCAGAATTTGGACTCAGTGCATCTTTACAGTTACGTGAGACACTTTTATAAAATCTCACATCTACTGACATCTCTTGTTGGTTCTGTTTCCCTAGAGAACCTTGACTAATACAGAGGCGTATATCATGGTAACATGTTGAGCATCAAGGAAAATGGGAAAATTTTAAAAGCTTTTTAAAAATAAGACAAATTGCCCTGAGAGGAATAAAAATAAAACTGGTGTCAATCTTTTTATTACCAACCCTGAATTACTAGGGAAATGTTTTCAAAATTTTTGAAGGAAGATTAGTTGGAATTTAGAATTGTATCTCCAAACCAAATTTTAAAAATGAGAGTACAAAATAAACCTTTTGAGCAAACACATACTCAGAAGTTTTACCTCCCATACAATGCTCTCTGTGGAAAATTACTATAGAATACAATCCATACAATGTATCAAAAATCTGAAAATTGACAGTTTCATTAATACAGTAATAAACATAAGTGTTAAAGAAATAATCAGAAACTTGCATAAAAATAACTGTAAATAGATATTCTTAGTATAGTTTATATTAGAATAACTGGGCCAGTGTTTAATAATAATAATAATAAATATAAATCATTCATTATCTACTAGGCCTTGTTCCTTTACAAGTATTGTTTTATCTATCCCTACTAATTCAGTGAGAAAAGTAGCATTTTATACCTGTTTTTCTGTATGAGTCCACTGAGATTTGTTGCAGTTACACTGAATAACTAGAATTCAAGCACAGATAGGCTGATGTCAGTGTCCTTGTAATTAATGTGGTATAATGTGATTGTTAAAAGAAAAAGAGAAAGTATAAAATATTCTACTTTTAATTTTTCCTATAATTTAGAAATGTTATAACCATCCTTGGCTTGTGAGTTTACAAAACCAGTTAGTCTTAGTTCTACAACCCCAAATATATCCAAATCGTGTTCAAGAACATTCTCTGAGTTATGATGTTAGGAGTGGGACTTTCCATGTAATTCAGAAGAGAAGTAAAGCTCCCTTTCCATGTATGGATACCCTCTCTTCTTGTTCTACAAAAGTTATCTTTTATGGAGAATTTTCTCTCTACAGAATAGTATTCCTCCAGAATGTCTAGTATAAAAGGTTAAAGGGTCTCATTCTACTTTTGCTTAGAAGTGGAGGTTCATTGTTCAGTTTTTGTAGACCTTATACTTTTCAAGTAGCTGAGAAAATTTATTCCACTAGGATCCACTTAATTCACTAGAAGATTACACTGGGATTTGCAGAATGCTATAGTCATTTACTATTTAGATGTGGACACCTGCATGTATGATTACTTCATAGGTCAACTTCATTTGTTTTTCAGTTTTAAAAGTTACTTTATTCCTTGTGAAAGGAATATACAAACTTAGATACATTAAGACACTCGCTGAAAATGGAGAAACTTACCTGGTATTTTAGTCTGCTAAAGCTGTTGGAATGCAACACACAAGAGATGGACTGGCTCCTAATAAGAAGGGATTATTTAGTTAAAACTCATAGTTCTTCAGAGGAAAGGCAACTAGCACTCATCTGAGGTTCTCTGTTACACAGGAAGGCACAGGGCGACATCTACTGGCCTTCTCTCCTGGCTTTTGGGTTCCAATGGCTTTTCCTGGGGTGATTCCTTTCTGCATCTGCAAATGTCTGGACTGAGCTGCGAGTGCTCAGATGAGATATGCTGAGTTGCTTGGGCTGTGCTGTGCTGAGCGCTCTTCTGACCTCTCTCCTGACCTCTCTCTTTTAAGCCTCCAGATAATTAAATTAAACACCACTCATTGCAGAAGTCACTCCCATTAGCCGACTGAAGATGTATCAGCCATAGATGAATTTCACATGCTAACAATTCATATCCAACAGAACTAGGCACCATCACTTGGCTAAGTTGACCCCTGAACCTAACTACCACACTTGGAGATTTCAAAATTTTAAATTGTAGTTTCACAACAAATAGCTGCACTTATGTTAACACACCTTATGAAGATTTTAATTGATGAACCTAATATAATTCAACCATATCAGAATAGTTTTCAGGCATGATATACTTATAAATGATCAAGATATTTGACAGTTTCTCCTTATATTTTATGGCAATATGTATGTTCATTATAATACAATTACATTAGTTTATACCTGCTAGAAAAATTACATCTCAGGAATGTTCACAAATAGATTGTTTCAAACTGGTTAGGATGTATTGGTAGGTGTCTTAGGTGGTATGTTGTGAAGATCCATCTTTGGACTTATTCTCGTCAGCATTTATATTAATGATGTTGATAAAAGTTAATTTGGTTGTTGATGACACAAGTCAAGCAGATCAGGGATACACAATTCATAAACTTGATGAGGGCAGCTTTTCGGATAGGCTGAACTAGGAGGAAAGAATGTCCCCTGCAAAAACAGAAAGCACAGATGCACACCTACATGCCTGCATGTGCTAACACATGGATGCATATCCACATTTGATCATTAAATACTATTCCTGATTTAGTTATCCAAGCTTATACCTTTATAATGGAAATGAGCTACCCATTGTGGAAAACAGGTGTAGCCAAAGAGTCCCTAATTGGGGGAGGCAGTTGCCTAAAACACCGTAGGAACAAGGTAGAGTCTTGTTGGGTAAGGAAAAATCAGTTGATGCTATGATTGTCACATCATATGCTTGGGACTTGTGAATTGCCATTTTGAAAAATATTAAATTAGCATCAATGTGGCTGTTTTTAAGGTAATACAGTCTTGAACTGCATCACTGAGGCCACAACCTCTTCCTGAAAGAGAAAGCATAGAAAAGTGCCAGATGAAAAGGTATCACTATCTGGATTTGCCAAGAAATATATCTCTTTCAACAATCATCAAATTAGATTTCAGAAAGTCTTAATGGGAAATATGAGATAAAATTAAAAATCTAAAATATAGCTATAATAAATGGAACATCAGAGTTCAGACTTTAAAACACAACAACAAACATTATCAGATGGGTGGGCACATAGGGTTTACCTTGGTTTAGTAAAAGTCCCTTTCGGATATGTCTGATTGCATTTTGATTGTTTACTAGTTCACTGTGAACCTACAATTTTAAATGATGCCTGAACAATTTAAGCCTAAATGAATTAATTTACTATCCAGGCAAAGAGAGTTATCTGTAAATCACTGCTATTCCCTGCACTACTAGAATAGTTATGAACCTGAGTAATGACAAGACCACAAACTACATCTATGAAAGGAATGTAGAAATATAGTTTAGAAGAGTAAATATAATAACCATCTTCAAATAGTTGATGGCCTTCCAGCTGGCGGAAGGCAGACTCATTTCACAGTGTATCAGAGTGTAGGATGAGAACAAATGATAAGAAAACCATGAATGATACATGAATTGCATCATCCAAAGGAGGAAACTGTCTTGAATTAGAAAAATATATTAACAAATACAAACTACAATGGACTACTCAAATAAAGTTAGGATAAATATCCTTGAAAAAATTTTATACAAGGAACTAAAAAAACATTATTATGTCACAAAATCATGGCCAAAATTATTGGGGCATGAGAAACAATCAAATGCATGTTAGAGCTCTCAGAAACAATTCTAACTTTATGGTGCAATGGAGCAGTGGTTAGGAAATTGATCAGTAGTGACATTAAGGCCTCACTCCTCCAACACCCAGGTCAATGATGCTTTGACCTATTTCCCAAATACATGCAATATTAAACCTTACAGATAGCTGTGAGATCATGGCTTCCCATTAGAGTCACCTGAGAAATTTCCAATCCTAGGGCCCACCCCCAGATATTTTGATTAAGTGTTTGGGACTGGTCCTCACTGTCAGTAATTTTTTCAAGACTTCCAAACAACTTTAACACGCACCCAGGTCTAACAGCCCCTGAAGTGGCCTATCTCTTCCCTAATGATAGCCATGAATGGTAGCATCAACATACAGTTCTCAGGATCTCTCAAAAAAGAAACCAAAATCCTCATGTACTCATATGTTACACAAACACTAAGTCCCATTGCTAAGAATAAGAATAAAACGACAGCTTAAGCAGTTCGCCATCCATCTAATGATAGAAACACAGACAAACAATTAACTACAAGACAATGTGAATATAAAATGAAAGAAGGACTCGTAATTGGAAAAACGAAGGTGCAAGGTACATATTATAATCCAGAAGAACAGCATTTTAGAGTGAGGGTTTAAGTTAGAAGAGTAGGAAAATCGTAGGAGAGAGGCATGAACTGAGATCATCTTGGGAAGAATTCCCTTTACTACTCTAAAAGATTTGCATCTTATCTTAAAAAAAAAAAAAGTGTGCATATTTGAGACAAAGAAGCAGCTTACTCCTCCTGCCCTTTTCCACTCACTCCTCTTTTTCCAAAGCATAAGTGTGTAGGAGGAATTTTTTTTTTTTTAATTTTTTGGCATTATCTAAGTACTTTTTAAACACTTCAGTACATTCAAATTGGAAATTTCCTTTCTGGTCTGCATCTCAATAGAGAAGACAATCCTTGTCATTGTTGTCTGAAAGTGGTTGGAACTAGGGCCTGATATTTTATGAACATACATACAATGTATGTAGAATCAGGAAATATGGAACTCCCCATTTGTGACCTCAGAACAGATCATTTAATCCATGAGATATCACAAAGGAAAAAATTCCATGAACGAGTTATTGATAGAGCTTAGTTATATCATGAACTTAAGACTGCAAGCAAGTTAAAGCCTCATTCAACAGCTATCTGGGAGTTCAATGTTAGTTATTACCATTTAATATTAACTATATTATTATTATTTTATAGCCAACACGTGTAGGTCTATAATGCTTTCTGTATGCCATTCACTCTTCTAAATGTATTATTTTATTAAATCATGGACAAAGGAAACAATACATAATATGTACAATTTTCAACAAAAAATTGTGTATTTATTAGGTTATTTTGATCACTTTTTAGTCTCCGTATATATTAAAATAACAGTTGAAACTTACTAAATAACATACACATACATTTAAGCTTCTCAAAGCTAGAATAAAAATAACCCTAGAAATAGGCCACATTGTGTGTTCAAATGAGGTCATGGTCTCAACTGAAATTTCTGTAATATGCATGCAACATATTTTTAATCTTTGGCATTCCGTGTTTGTATTTGTGTGAGAGTGTGCACGTGAAAAACAGTGATTTAATAAGATTATGCAGGCATATGGTAAGAAGTTGGGCTTCTTGGCATGTTTTGGCAGAATGACTTTAGTAATTTTTAAGTTATAAGTGAGCAAAAAAGAATACTTTTTAACTTTGTAAAACATTTGGATTTTCATAACTCTATAAAATCCAAAATAACAGCAGTTATAAACTTTATACTTGGCAACCTTAACATTCTTATTTCAAACCGAAAAGAAGCTTATGTTGTGAAGTCTATGGAAATGCAATCATCTGCAGGCTATTTTCAACACAGGCAGAAGAGGAGTCTGGTTTAAGAACATATTTAACTAAGCAATTAAAACTCTTGCAGATAGATATTCTAATTTGTTTAGCAATATAGTTGGAATGGGATATGAGTTAATGATTTCTACATTAATGTATTTATTAACGTGCTCCTATGCTAGCTAAATGCATCACTTAAGAAAAATTCAGTTGAATGACATCCCTCAAAGTTTTTCTATTTTTAATCCACTTTTTGGTAGCTATAATAAGAAAACTATTGGTGACATACTCCTACTTACTCTGGTGTTTAAAGAGACATTATATATACATATATGTATAATCCATTATATAAAGATGATAGTGGATACTCTAACAAAAGCCACACTGCTAATTATTTGTGAAAAGGTAAAACTAAACTACACAAAGAAACAAAATGAAGATTTTTTTTTTAAACCATGAGCATTAATTCTAAAGGCTTTGAAATCATGCAATTAATGTGTAGGGTCTGTATACTATAAAGGTGTTTTAGGTCAAAGGTGTTTATTATCATAGGCCCAAAGAAATTTCTCAAAAACTGTTGTTAACATTGGTTTTCAATGTAAATAACTCAGGAAAAGTTTTACCACCTAGAAGTTTCAGACTTTTTTATAAATAGTCCGTCTCACAGATGGATTGCACTGATCACCTGTTTACCACTGCTATGACAGTATAATAGGAGTGATTTATCTCAGCCATAGCCATGAACTGATTACAAATGGAGGATTTTCACAATTATCAGGTGGCAGATGGATATTCTGTGGTTTTTCCCTTTGACCAATTCCTACAAAATGTTGCATGCAATCCATTTTTCCTGGATGAGGCAATGGACTTAACTCCTGTGACAAATTGTTATAGCTTAACTTTCCATAGAAAGAAAAACAAGATTCATTTTTATTTACACTTTTATTTTAAAAGGAAAGCTTTCTCTGTGTGTTCTACAGTTATTTCAAGCCTATATACTTTTAAATTTTCCAAATTCTTATTAGAATTGGAAATGGCCACTCACTCCCTTGCTCAAGAAATAGTTACTTGTCAGAGGTCTATCTGTTTCCAAGAATTATGCCAGTCCTATTCCCAGTAAAATTTGCAAATCATGGCCACCTGTAGGATCAGATGCAGAATATAAAGGCTCTGAGTTGTATTGCAAAACCTATCACTTTAATCATGTTATGTTTTTTTTGGATTATTTTTCAATAAATGCCTTCTTTTCATTTGTAACAGATTTTAAGGCCTTTATCAGCATTCATACTAGTTGGAGAAGGAAGCTTTTAAAATACTATTTCATATTATTTTTTATTATTACACATATAAAATTTGAAACTCTTCTTTATATAGCTATTTAGGTTCAGTTCATGTTAGGGAAAAAAAAATCCCTTCCCTGACTCAACTGGCAGTTTTAAAATTGAGGTTTTTGTAAGCAAGAATTGGCCTTTATGACAACTCTGTGTTTAAAACATTAGTGGTACACTAATTAGCCTCCTGTCCTGGCTATTGATGGAAAGAATGCAAAATACGTGCTAGTATTCATGATGGTGCAATTTGAAGCAGATGAAGTCAATGAAATGTCATGTATGGGATTTTTCAGAGAGAGGGTAGGGGGTGGGGATAGTGACAGAGTGTTCTTCCATCAAAGAAGTGTTTGTGCAGGCTGCTAAAATGAACTGCTTGTTGTGCTCGGCTGGCTCAAATCCACAAATTTTAGACCTCACATGTTCTTAGCATCCCTTTGTTCGGAATACTATACTGTATTTTTAGTGGGTATGATGATTTCTGAGATCCTTCAAGTATCCAATAACATAGTGATGTTATTTTTGTTAACGGACTCTAGGAGTCTGTGATATATTTGCAAGAGATGTGTCAAATTGCATACACTTAAGGGTATGTAGCTATATTATTGCTGCAAGCATGAAAATCAAAAGATGTCTTCTTCCCTGATCACATTGGGTTTTTTGTCAGAAATATATTTGTGTTACTATGATGCATATTGCTCATTAGTCTTTGTTTTCTATCATTTCTTTTCTATGTATAATGTGGCTTTACAGAGAATATTATGGTAGAATTTCAGGATTTTTATCAAATTTTTTAAAAACTTGCTTGCCTGTTTTACCCACTCGCAGACAGTTACATAAGGATACCCAGTAAATCATTATGCACCCTTAATTTAGCTCCAGAGTAAAATAGAATCCAGCTAATGATTTAATTAAAAGTTTCTCTCTGTGTGTATGTGTGTGCATGTGTTTAGAAAAAAAAATATGATGGCTATGGCATAAAGGAAGAAAACTTGATTCACTGTTTTGCCACTATGCAAGTGCACTGGTGTTTTATACAGAAGAGTTTGCCAGATTTTAACGCAAAAGGGTGATCCTATTGTATAATAAAACAGACAAGGAATGTAAAAAAATTAGAGCCCAGCCAAGGCTAGAAATACATTTTAGAGATTAAAACAAACATGAAATATTTTAAGATGCTAATTTTGAGCTGGTTATGATAAAATTTCAAAAGCAGCAGAAATATTTTATCAGCCAAATATGGGTCAATGATGAATGTGAGAGAACTACTAAGGCAGAAAAAAGTTTTTTCGGAATGTGCCAAAAGGGAGGAAATTTACAACTAAGCATAATATTAGAAGTACAGAACTGCTTAGAATTTTTAAAAGCTATGGATTATAACATTCTAAAGGAATTTTAATATAATAGCTCATTAATTCTTGTCTCATATAAACACTAACTAAAACAATAAATATAAAGATATATAATAAATCATTTATTTGCATTTGGAAAAATAATAGAGATTTGCAAACCTATTTTATTACTGAATAACACTGTACTAGAATATATATAGCTATGGTATTTTAATGAATAATACAATATATTACTTTTAAGCTGAACAAAATATTAACTAAGTGATTAAATGATGGATATACAAAATTGCCGAATGTTCATTAAAACATTTAATAAAGTTAACACTATAATCTTTCCCTCAAGTCATTCACAACAGAAACAGAGTGATTCTCAAACTTTAGCATGTACTAGCATCACCTGGAAATCTGGTTAGAACACAGATTACTAGGCTCCACCCTAGTTAATGCTTCAGTGGGTCTAGGGTAGGGCCTGAGAATACAGGTTTTCCAAAAGCTCTCAAGTAATGCCAATACCTCTGATCTGAGCACCATCCTTTGAAAATAACTTGACTCATAAACATCAGACATACCAGCACATGCACTGGCTAAAAGTTCAAAGCCAAATTAAATTTCTATTATTTTCACTAGTTTCTTAAACAGTGTGAACCAAGTGAGGTACAAGCATTAAGTAACTTTATTCCTTAATCCAATCATGAGTAGATTCTATAACTTTCTGCTCATGGACAGGTATGAAAAAGGCAGATGAGTTTAATCAATCTAAAAATTCTAACCTCATATCCAATTTAATGCTTATCTTGTATCCCTCTCTGCCTCTATTTATCAAGCTAAATCAGGCTCAACTAATGGCCAAAGTAACTTGAGTGTATAGATAGTATGGGGCACTCTCATTTTTCTTTCTCCCTTTTCTGAATTCCTCTCTTCTCCACTGTGTGAGAATAAAGAAATAGAAAGGGACAAGCATCTCTTTGGCTTCATTTTCCTTCCTCTTAATAACTCGGGCTAGGTGAACATCTGTCCCCTTTGTACCAAAAGTCTGAAAGTTGTTTATCCCAATGCATACATGGATTAGCCTGCTAACTAGAGATCCTGAAATGGGTGAATTCCTCTGGCTTGCCTTCTTCTAACCTTTCTTCAGCAATTATCCCTTAGTCTTTTGATCATTTGGCAGCCAAACTAGCCTTCCTGTTTGAGAATGGAAAGATGTCTCAAATTTGATCATTTTGGTAGTTTGAAGCTATATATACCCCAGAAAGACATGTTCTTAAACTCAATCACTTCCTGTGGATGTGAATCCATTGTAAGTAGGAACTATTGATGAAGTTACTTCAGTTAAGCTGTGGCCCACCTCAAGCAGGATGAGTCTCAATCCTATTAATAGAGTCCTTTATAAGCAGAATGAAATTCAGGCAGAGAGAAAGCTTCAGAGAGAGCAGCCTGAAACTGAACATCAACAGAACCGGGAAGAGGAGAGATCAGGAGGCATCACTATGTACTTTGCCATGTGACAAACAAAAAATTAAGGATCACTGGCAGCCAGGCCCAGAATGCCACAGTCTTTGTGAAGAAAGTATCACCTTGATGATGAACTTGATTTGGAATTTCTATTAGCCTCAAAACCATGAGCAAGTAAATTGCTATTGTTTAAACCAAACCATTTTAGAGTATTTGCTTGAGCAGCCTTGGAAGCTAAAGGAACCAACAAATATAAATTCAATGGAAAATTCATGCATGCTTGCCAGACAAAAGCTAGATAGTTTGATGCAGCATTAGACTTTCAAAAGTGGGATAAAGGAAAACCCAAATCTCTCTGAGTGATTTTGTTGGAAACATCCACCCATGAGCTAAAATGCATGGTTCAGGAACTCAATTGGAATTGTAGTAGTACAGCCAGTTCAACCTCTTTTATTAAGTTTGTAAGAGTGAGCCTAGCTTCCAACTATTTTATGATTCATCCCTCTCAATCCCCAATTGGTTTATCTTCACTAACCAATTGAAGATAAAATTAAAATCATTGTTAGCATTCTCCTATGTTATTAAAATAATGTGCTACAAAAAAAATCAACCACAGAGCTATGTTGAGAAAAAATGAAGAACCTATTCAGTCTCCCAGAGGATCTTGGTAAAGGAATTGGAACATTTTAGCCATTCTTTAAAGTTAGTGAATTGGTGAGAACCTGTCAAAATTCACGTAGAATCAAAAAGAAAACTCAGTGATGGTAGTAGTCATTTAGACAAAGGCAAAATTTAGTATTATTTTAGTGAAGTAGTTTGCATATTAGAAAGAGGCAAAAATGCTAAATAAGCGTATAGAAACAGCCTGGTGGTCATCGATATAATAAAACTTACAGACAATGGTCAATGGTCCTAGGTAGAATTACTATCTAGCTATTTGAGTTACCAGCCTATTTCTGGAGTATTCAAATCCTATTTCTTCTGGTTACAATCTTCAAGTGAATATTCAGATTATTTAGCTCTTCATCTCATTTTCTAATCTATGAAATGGGAATACTGCCTTTCTTTTGCCTGGTATGATAATTTGTGAGGTAATACTCACAAAGTGCTTGCACAGTCCCAGTGTAAGTACAGGTCCAGTCCAGCAGGATCTCATGGAAGTCAATTAAGAGCAGTTAAAATATAAACCCTGAATATTAAAATAATGAAGAAAGTTCATAGATACTTAAATACCAGGAAAGTAGGACTCAAAAATAGCGTGCATAAGAATCTCCTGAGAGGATTGTTAAAATGTAGATATCTTTATGGCTAGAGAATTTACCAAAAATAGATTTTAAAAAATTATTCTGGGTTATTCTTTAAATCATATTTTTAAAAATTCAAGAGAGCAGTTGATGCTGATCAGTGGAATATATTAAGGGAATAAAATAGTGCCGCGAAACAGAACTAAGTTGGGTGCTATTGAAAACAGTCTTAGCATAAGCAAAGGGCTATTTAAAATTGCAATTGAAGTGCAATTTCCTGGGTACTTGTTATCCTGTTATTTGTTTAGAAATATTTTGACCCATGTTCTATTTTTCTACTTCCTGGTCTATTGCAGTTAATGGATAATGAGGAGGTATTTTAACTGTTGGTGTTACATGGTATAGATCAACTATATATATATATATATACTGGATCTTGTTTCTTTATTTTCTGGATTCTACTAAGTTTATGCTTTTAAGATAATAAACCAAAACATGTTCTGATCACTTTATTTCAATATAACCAAACCCATTAATTGGATCTAAATAATGATGTTATGCTAAAGACATATAAAAAAAATCCTCTTTTACCAACCACATAAAAGAGTTATTTTCACTGATGGTTATTTTTAGACTCATCCATTTTATCAGAGGTAGATTAAAGAAATCTAATTATTAGTACAAAAAGTAAATTTCAGACAAATTATTTGCTCCTAATTTAATTCTGTCTAAAAACACATATGGGACAAATGACTTCAGAAAAACTATAATTATTTAAGATTCTGAAACTGTATCATGAGAGGGAATTCTAAGGGAGAAATTCCAAGTTTCCCCTGCTGGTTGTATACTTCCCATCTGAGGATCATCTACTTTCTCTGACAGCATCGTCATAAGATCATCTGAACTGACACTTATTTAGTACTTATCTGCGTGTGAAATTTTACTCTATTAGCTAGGAACAAGCTGCCCTGTCAGAGTTTCACATTCATGTGCCACAGAAGAAAACAAGATCTTGGACAGAGACACAGTTAATCATTCACAGCAAAAAGGGCATCAAGAGAAGTATCTAACCATAATTCCATCTACCCCACTTCTCACAGAGTTACACCATTACACCCTGCATCACAGGAGAGGAGTCCTGAATTTTAGGAGATTCTGACTTTTACCATCGCTGCTTGTGATGTGCCCATCCTCCTTTCCAGAGAGATGGGGATTACTCATTATCCTGGAAGGTAAGCCAATGTCTCAGGAGGTGGTAAGGGTAGGTATTTAGCTTTAATATCATAGGTTGACTCCACATCTTTCCAAAGAGAGACCATGTCTCCAACTTCCAATTCTACTTGCTATTCAAACATGCCCTTGGTTCGGGAGACAATACAGAAACACAACAAATCCATGGAGAATTATCTCTCAACAATGTAGAGCATAGCTTTGGCACATGCTTCCTCATTTTAACTACCATGAAGGTCATTTAATTTTCTTTTTTCCATGTTATAGATAAAGGAAACAAGAACCAATAGCATTTACATATTTGGCACAAAATCATAGCATAGAACGGTTCTCATTTCACTTTTCTTCCCTGAGCCCTTTCCTCAGTCTTCCACCTGAGTCTCAGGTACTCTGTTCTTCACACACAGACACCAACAGAAACGTAGAGATGGAGGTGATGGACTGTGTTATGTATGAAAAAAAATAGTTACTTTGGAAGAACTTCAACAGATAAGCCTCAACCAGGTCACCATTATCAACATTTGGTTCTCTGATTCGACAACCCCCCAAATTAATCTTGTCAAGACCAGATGCATCCGGACCTTGGAACACCGACCCTCATAAACCAAAAATGCTAATTTATTCATCGGAAATGGAAAGTAACTACCAAAGGAAATGGGAATATTAGATTTTCTAACCATTGATCCTAAGCCTAAGCCACCATGATCAGAGTGTGGCATTTTTCCACTCCATGGGGACCTTCATTAAATCATAGAGTGTCTTCTTGGGAATGGTGCAGCAATCCATAGACTAAATGAGACTTTTACTAAATCCTCCCCCAGAGGTTCAAGCAGTGGCAACATTGTAGAGTTAAATAGGCTTTTAAAAATATTATCATATGCCAGAGCAAAACAAAAATAATTTCTGGGTGGGACCATAAGCATTATTTTCTAAGGTCCCCACAAATGATTTTAACTGAAGTGAGTAATGAGAAATGCAAGGTGGGAGTCTTTCTTTCCATACGTATCTCTTGTAAATTCATTGTTTTCCAAATATCAGAGGCTACTGCTTTGTCCAATACATGGTGAGATTCCTAGTACCTAAATAATCATATTGCCAGTTTGCTTTTCTGATTAAGAACTCATAGAAATATGATCAAGGCAGGGAATCATTATTTCTTTTTAAATCTTGTTTCAGGAAAATAAACCCTAACTGAGATGCTGTTTTCCCCTTGCACTTCTGACCCTTTTTAAATCAGGCATAATAAAACTCCTTCCATACCTTAATGGAATAGGATTAGAATGAAAATTTATAATCGCACCTTCCTCCCCTTCAAATGAGATACAGAAATCAACCACAGGAGAGACATTGGTTAAAGGAAACTTTATAGGGGTGTTCCCTATCAAATTGAGGGGGCATTTGTTATCAAGTGAACCACCTAAACCGGGAACTGATGAGAGCAGTGATAGCAATTCAGTGGGTATTTTGCTACAAGATCCTAAAAGCACCACAAATGGAAAAATAGGAAGGATGAGAGAGGGATGACTCTGTAATTTAAACAAGAAACACCTGAGAAATATTACAAAAATTTAGAATCTGAAAGAGTCTAAGTTTTATTCTTAGTTTATTTCTTATTAAAACAATGGGAGGAACTTCCAATTCTGAAGGAATAAAAAGAGCAAGAAATCATTTCCCCAAAGAGAAAATATATATCAGAATAAAATTGTCAAAAATATCCATTTGAAGATTGTGAAAACTAAACCAAGGCAGATGAAAAAATTGGGAAGTATTTATTCATGGAGAATTGCTTAATTTCAGGAAGAACCTCAGATGTCTGTAAAATTATGGTTGAAGTTGCTCCCAGACTCCGACCCCTCAATCTAGGTCAGTATTAAGCGTTACCAGGACAGTGCTGAATGAGAACAGAAGATTTAATGCCAGAAGTAACTGACTTCATGTGTTTCACAGAGTTGGAAGTCTACCACTAGTGACATTATCAGTAAAATAGCAAACACAATTGGAAACAAATGTGAAAAGTCTGCTACTCTGCCAGCCTAACATAGCAAAGTTGGTTGTAGTGAGTTAAAGTCCAATGGGCAATCAAAAGTTTTAGCAGGGCGATCCTGAAATAAGGAAGCCATAGAAAGCTAGACACGCTCTTCCACAGTACCTGGATTACTAGATAGCATGTGTGCATGGAAAGGAGACTTGAGGGACCTCGAGATCCCCAAACAATCATGGCTGCCTGGAAAACTGGGAACATGCACATAGGAGAAAGGAGAGGGATCAGCATGGTGGAAAATAAAAGCTAGGACAAACTTGGAAACTGCCTGAATTTAGAATATACTCCACAACCTCACACAAAGATCCATGGGAAGAGAATGAAACTTTCCTGGACTGAGGTTTCTTTTACCAAGCACTGGCTGTCTATTTAGGTATGCAAACACAGGGATAATCGCTGGGAATGTAGGCAAAAAAATAATATAAGGAGAAAAAAACAAAACTTAACAGAGGCATAAATGACCACACAATATGGAGGTGACATATTCCACATAGTAAGCCCAGTAAAGCTATTGAAAAAATAAAAGCAAAGCAAAGTGAAACAAAACAAAACACAACAAAAAACAGCAGCAACAACGTCTAGTTAAAAAATCAGAATTAAGAGCTGTTTTGATAAATTGTACAAAATACCCAGTTTCTAAAACAAAATTATGAGACATGTAAAGAAATAAACTATAAATCTTACTAAAAAAAAACAAAAATCAGTCAATAGAAACTGTCTCTGTGTAGACTAAGATGTTGAATTTTGTAGACAATTTGAAAACATCTCTTATACCTATGTTCAAATAATTAAAGGAAACCATTTTAAAAGAATTATAGAAAATATGGCAATATTTAATTGAATAAGGAATATCAATAAAAGTAGGATCGTAAAAATTGTTTCAAATGGAAGTTCTATGATTGAAAATTTTTAAATACTTTTAAAGATCTAGATGGTCTAAACAGCAGGCTTGAGATGGCAGAAAAACAAGTCAGCAAACTTGAATTAAGATCAACAGAAAGTACACAGTCTGAAGAATGGTGAGAAAAGATTATGAAAAGAAATTCAACAGAAATTGAGAGACCTGAGAGACAATATCAGGCACACAAGCACACATTCGTTAAGAATCCAAGAGGATAGGATAGAGAGAAGGGAGCAGAAAAAGAATATTGATAGATATTGGCACACAATTCCAAAATATGATTTTTAAAAATGACACCCAAGAAGTTTAAGCACAGAGAGATACATACCCAGATACATTACGGAATGACTTTTGAAATTCAAAAAGAAAGAAAATTTCGAAAGCAGCAACAGAGAAAACAATTCACACCTTTAGGGAACTAACAATAAGGTTGATATCTGAGTTCTTATAAAAACGGTGGCGGCCAGAAGGCAATAGGAAGGCGCTCAAAATGCTCAAAGAGAAAAGATAACATTCAAGAATTCTATGTCCAGCAAAACTGTCTTTCAGAAAATGTCTAGGTAAAGGCATTTTTGAATTAACAAACATAATTCTTTGCTTGTACACCTGCCACTCAAAATATTGTAAAAATAATAATAATAAATAAACCATCAAGCTGAAAGTAACTGACACCAGATATTAACTAAATTACATGGGAGAAAATGAAGAGCAAAGGAAATGGTGGGTGGATAAATATAAATTACTGTTAAAAACAAACCTCTCTTTTCCTCTCAATTTCCTTAAAAACACATGATTCCATAAAGCAATACTTACAACACTGTATTTTACATTTATAAATATAGAGGAGTGTCTTGTCAATCAAAACACTTCTGCCATTTTTTCAGATTATCTTTCAAGCATATTTATATAGAGAGTAACCTTGGAAGATACATAGGGTCTCCCCACTGCAGCAAAGTTCAGACGAACTAACTCAGCATTTCTTTCCTGTAACGCAACCCTTGGTATGTGCAGTGCCATTTGGTTTTTTTAAATTTTCCTCTAAGAATTAGGCCCCAGGGAACCAGTGCATGAAAATTCTGATCCTCCAGCTTCAGTTATTGCCGTGAGTAATAAAGCCCTTAGCTTCTGATTTGCAGTCTTACGTCTTCTGTCAGTATCCATGAAACTGTGGCCGGTTACTTGTCATTGAAAGGAGATAAAAATCTAGAAACTTCAACATTTCTAACACTAACTTGAAGTAGATGGTGATGAATGAAAATGCATAGTGTAATCATAGAGTAACCACTAAGAAAATAACTGAAAATACATATATATGTATCAATTAAAAAGGTCACTAATGCATAAACCAGGAGTATGGAAAAACAGAAGCCAAAAGACATTTGATAAATATAAAACATGAAAAGCAAAATTACAGGAATGAATCCAACCATACTGATAATTATATTAAATAGGACTTGGCTAACCATTCACTCAAAATGCAAAATAAAAAAGCAAGATTTAATGCATGCTATCTACAAGCAATGCATTAAGTATCAAAGACATCACTAGGTTGAAAATTAAAGGATAAATGCAAATAGAACATTCAAAACAATTATCAAAAAATTATGGCAGCGGCTATATTAATATCAAACAAAATAGAATTTAAGATCAGAAATATTATATATCAGGAAGAAATAACCATTATAAATAATTGTGCACCTAACAAAAGGGCCTCAAAAAATACATGAAACAAATACTGACAGAATTCAAAGATATAGAGAATTCAGTGATTACAGATGGACATTTCAGTAGCTCACTTTTAATAATTACTAGAACAATGATGCAAAAACCAGCATGGTTATGGATGACTTGTACTATACCATCAACAAGTTTGACCTATCATTTATGGAACATACCACACAAAAGGAGAATACAGATTCTTCTCAAATGCATAGTTAACATTCTCTAGAATTAAACATATACCATGCAGTAAAGCAAGACTCAAACTCAAAAGAGTTGAAATAATCAAAATATGTTCTCCGAAATAATGGAATTAAATTATAAAAATAAAAGAAACAAATTTTGGAAATCTTCAAATATTTGGAAATGAAACAAAACAGTTTAAAGAAAAAATGAAAGGGAAATTAATAATTGCACTGGAGGAAAATTTTAAAAATATATATCATGATTTAAGGAAAAGAGAAAAATAGTACCTAGAGAGAAATGTATAAATTTAAATGTCTCTATTGGAGAAGATTATAGGTATCCATTTAATTAAAAAAAAATTCCACATTAAGAAAATTCCAAAAAGAACAACTTAAACTGTAAGCAAACAGAAGTATTGAAAAACTAAACATCTGAGCAGATTTCCAAATATCAATAAATAAAATCAATAAAACTAAAAGATGATTCTTTGAAAAGATCACTAACTGACACACTTTTAGTTAGAATAAGAAGAAAGGGAAAACACAAAAAGGGCCATCACTGAGAAAAAAAGGAAGACATTCCTACTGGAAGATAAGAGAATATTATGAACAAATTTATTAAATTAAATTAAATTTATTCAATTAAGCTCTTCACGTGAAATGCATAATAAACTTCTAGAAAAGCACCAAATACTAAAGTTGACCCAAGAAGAATCAGAAAAACCTATAATGAGTAAAGATATGGAACTAGTAAATAATAATAAAAATAAACTCTCATGAGGAAAGTTTAGGTCTTTCTAGCTTTACTGGTGGGTTTTATCAAATATTTCAGGAAGAAAATAATGATAATCTTAAGCAAACTCCTTTAGAAATAGAGAAGACAGGAACACTTCCAAACTTTTTCTATGAAGACAGTATTACTCAGATATCAAAGCCATATAACGATAACACAAGAAAACTAATGAAACTGCACGAACATAGATGTAAAATTCCCTAGCAAGGCAGCAGCAAACTGCACTTCACAACATATAAAAAGCATTATATACCATCTCGGTCTTGATCGGCCATCTTTCCTTCTGATTTCATAGATGGTAATTCATATTTTAAAACTTTAAACTTATGTGTAAGACTAAAGCCAAAGTGTTTCTTTGGTACAAAACGTATATTTTGCTAATGCATTTCCTAATATAACTTATGTGGACAGTTTAACTGAACACCATAAGTACATGGAACCTTGAGTAGGGCATGAGATTTTGTAGGTTTGCCTAGAGTGGTGCCCCGATAAATCCCAGAGTGATTTGAACAGTGAAAAAAAAGTATTTGCAAAGTCCCCTTGGGGAAATGATGAGAAAGGGGGAAAATTCATCTTCCTCATGTGGAGAATTCCTGATATTCTCACGAGCAGTGGGGACAACCAAAGCAATAGGCCTAGCCCTCAATCTTGGGATTTGTTTATATGAAGCTTATCCCTGCAAAGGATGGGCTAAGACTACTTAAAATTAGGCCTAAGAGTCCCCCCAGAGAACGTCTTTTGTTGCTCAGATGTGGCCTTTGTCTCTCAGCCAACACAACAAGCAAACTCACTGCCCTCCCCGTCTGTATGTGGGACATGACTCCCAGGGGTGTGGACCTTCCTGGCAGTGTGGGACAGAAATCCTAGAATGAGCTGGGATTCAGATGGGATTGAGAAAGCCTTCTCGACCAAAAGGGGGAAGAGAGTAATGAGACAAAATAAAGTGTCAATGGCTGAGAGACTTCAAACAGAGTCGAGAGGTTATTCTGGAGGTTATTCTTACCCATTACATAGATATCACCTTTTCAGTTAAGGTATATTGGAGAGGCTGGAGAAAAGTGCCTGGAAATGTGGTGCCATGTCCCAGTAGCCATGTTTCTTGAAGATGATTTTATACTGATATAACTTTCGCAATGTGACTGTGTGGTTATGAAAACCTTGTGTCTGATGCTCCTTTTTTTTTTTTAGCATTTTTTTTATTATTCAAAGAAAAAAAAGAAATTAACACAACATTTAGAAATCATTCCATTCTACATATGCAATCAGTAATTCTTAACATCATCACATAGATGCATGATCATCATTTCTTAGTACATTTGCATCGATTTAGGAAAAGAACTAGCAAAACAACAGAAAAAGATATAGAATGTTAATATAGAGAAAAAATAAAAATAATAATAATAGTAAAAAAAAAAGACACAAGCAAACAAACAAACAGACAAACAAAAAAAAAACCTATGGCTTCGAAAACCCGGAAAAATCTACAACAAAACTACTAGAGCTAATAAATGAGTATAGCAAAGTAGCAGGTTACAAGATCAACATTCAAAAATCTGTAGCATTTCTATACACTAGTAATGAACAAGCTGAGGGGGAAATCAAGAAACGAATCCCATTTACAATTGCAACTAAAAGAATAAAATATCTAGGAATAAATTTAACTAAAGAGACAAAAAACCTATACAAAGAAAACTACAAAAAACTGTTAAAAGAAATCACAGAAGACCTAAATAGATGGAAGAGCATACCGTGTTCATGGATTGGAAGACTAAATATAGTTAAGATGTCAATCCTACCTAAATTGATTTACAGATTCAACGCAATACCAATCAAAATCCCAACAACTTACTTTTCAGAAATAGAAAAACCAATAAGCAAATTTATCTGGAAGGGCAAGATGCCTCGAATTGCTAAAAGTATCTTGAGGGAAAAAAACGAAGCTGGAGGTCTCACGCTGCCAGACTTTAAGGCATATTATGAAGCCACAGTGGTATGATATGGATAGATGAGCAAAACATAGGGATTAAAAATAAATAAATAATGGGGGAACAAATGTTAAATAAACTTAGTAGATTGAAATGCTAGTGATCAATGAAAAGGAGTGGTAAAGGGTATAGAAAAGAAATAGGGGAAACAAAGGCTAAAATATATTGGGTAGATGGAAATGCTAGCAGTCAATGAGAGGGATTGGCAAGGGATATGTTACATATGAACTTTTTCTTTTTTCTTTTTCCCTTCTTCTTAATTGATGCAAATGTTCTAAGAAATGATCATGGTGATGAATATCCAACTGTGTGATGATATTGTGAATTGTTGACTGTATACCAAGAATGGAATGATCATATGTTAAGAATATTCAAATTTGTATATTATGTTTAAAAAAATTAATTATTAAAAAAAAGCATTATATATCAGGACAAATTGGAATTTTTCCAGGAATGCAAAATTGCCCCAACACTGGAAAATTAGTAAAGTAATACACCATATTAATAGAACACAGAACCAAAAAAAAAAAAATCATTTTGTAGATGCAGGAAAAGTATTTGATGAAAATATATACTCATCATGATAAAAACTCAATAATTTAGTTTCCGTAATTAAGTCTGTCTCAATACAAAGCTTATAATCTTTTCTCTTTGAGACTCTGCCTTCCTAGGTTATTGCAAAGCTGTGAAAAATGGCAATATATAGTCATTGAAAATTGTCAGATGACATTTTAGGAAATGATATAGAATTAATAGATTTCCATAGTACAACTTTTCTCTGACAAGATTGATAAATTCCTTTTTCGGTTGGAAATAATCTAATAAATAATTTTGCACAATATCCATCCTCCTTATCACTTGTTTTTACAACTCAATCCATTCTACCAAATTCATATAGTAATAACAGCAAATGTATGAAATGGTGGGTTGGAGCTCACCTTAGTTTTTGATGAAAGAATGAAAACTTTCATAATTATGATTTATTCAGGAAGTAATGGCTATGCTTCACAAGAAATTAACAGTACCAAATCACATCAAGGCAATTTCTGTTAAAGCATTTGTGATTATATTAATAGGAGAACTTGGAGATGATAGAAATGTGAATTAAATCCACTCCTATTAGTTTTATAAACTGTACAGAGGGTGCTCAGAGATTTCTATGATATGATTTTATATATTCTAAAGTTGCTGAGACTATGCAAAAAATATATAGAAATTATATTCTTTAAGTTGGTTGGTTAAAATTTGGTCTTTAAGCATATGTTCCAAAAGAACTCTATTCACATATTGTCACTGATGAATATTGCCTTCTCCATATGCTGGAAACCAAAGGTTCTTGCCTTGGGTTCTTAAAAGTAGTGTATTACAAATGGTTCACAAAATCATCATTTAGCTATATCTGCCTATGCTTATGAATGGCAGAAGCTAAGGAGACTATAGTGTGGCTTTGGACAGCACTCAGTTTTCTATTGCTAACAAAGAATTGCACAATATACTTCTGGAAAATCCTCCAAATTAGGTTAGATATAATGGTTTATCTGAAGTTAATACCCAGAGTTAGTAAACCCATCAGGAATATATACACATGATCATCTGTGCAAATAAGGAACTAGGAATCTTCCAAGATACCTAAGCCTTGACATTCTTCTGGTGGTATTTAAACCTATTTCTCACTTTTAAAAACAAAAATGACTAATATGTCTGACACTATGGAATATTTTAGACTCAGTTTTGTCCTGTGCCCACATGGCATTCACATGCCACCCACAAAACCACCTCTTCACCATACCCCTCAACCTCAACACTGCTCCTCTTGCCAACTTAGTTTCAGTTGAGCTAAAATGATTAAAATTTATGTATATAAACATGAATATTCAAAGCAACCTAAATATATAATGTTGGATATTTATCCTAGAAATAGACTGAGGCATGCAATAAGTAAAATACACATCCATATTTCAAAATACCGTAACTTTAATTAAATTATTTTAACAATATTGATAAACATAACTGTTGTGAATTAAAAATTATTAAAATCACCTTCATGTATGATTTAAATCCATATGAGAATACATTTGAGGTACATTTCTGCTGTTTAAAGTAGCACATAAATGTTCCATTATCACTGAGCATGTATTTGATTAAGGTAAAGCCTTTAATTTTAGGTAAACCATAACTAACTTAACTTCTCTATTAATAAGAAAATGTACTTATTTGGAAAAGCAGAATCTTCATCCATTAGTTATTATGGTCCTTTTTGAATATGTAATGTATTAATATTCCTTGAACAGATCAACTTCAAAGGCATTTTTCACATTCAAATTATTTGTTGTATCCTACCATGCCTCAACTATCCATCTGGTTTTCCTTTCCTTCCTATTCTCTCATGTTGTCTTCTTTCTTTGAACAATAATCAAGCCCTTTATGCTTTGTCAAAATGAGGTGATGATTTAGACAGTCTTCCTTCCTTCATTTTAATGATATAGATATTCTAACTAAACATCATATTTCCCCCAACTTTTAAGCTCAGCTATTTCTACCTCAAACATTCTATTTTCAGTATACATTCAATTCTCTTAGAACTCTCTTCAAAACTCTTGTCCAGCTCCTGACAAATTTTTTTCCAAGAAAAGTACATGTAAACTTGACTGAAAGAAATATATTTGAATTAAATATCATCTTCGATGTGTGCTTTTTCACTCTGAAGGAAAATAATCTGGACCAAACATAGATAACAATTTAGTAATGTTTTCCAATCACCTGAAGTGGTTATCAGCTTTTGAAAGAAGGTTGCTAAATCTAGAGTCAAGTTAGCCTTTGCTGATTTCAAATTAAACCTTCAATAAAGAAAATAAGGAAAGGAAACTCAGGCAAGATGAACAGCATGGATAGACAAATGGACCTGGAGAAATCCTTTTCAATCAATGTCAAATATAATAATCTTGGTATCTATTTGAGCACTGACCTCAAATAAAACAAATATGTTCAGTGGTTTAAAATTCCCCTTATTTTTCAAAAACATAAGAGAGTGATTTCTTTTATTTTGGCAAGGCTGATTTGATTATTTATAAACTACATAGATAGTGCATCTGCAAATGGATAGATTTTCACTTAGAGCACATGAAGCAATTAAAGATAAGTAAGCATGAAGCAACTTGCAAATTCATTATCTATACTCCTAGATATGCTTATATGCTTCTTATTCACTGTTGGTTTGAAATAAAATAAAATGTCATTAATAATTTTGAAAAGAGCACATGTATACTAATCTACCTAGTTTATTTCAAAGTCACATACATTTCATTAAATATCAATAATTTAATCATGAAAAATTTATTTTATTAATAATTTAGGATAGTTAAAGATAATGTACTAAAGTGATTTCATTTGATTTAAACAAAACTCTTCTTATGAATGAATGAATTGTCCTTCGATGTTATAACTTTTAGCTGTAGAATTACCTGATGATTTGACATTCACTTGTGAAATCTAAAGTTCTCTCAATTTTCCTTTGTTGGTATAAATCATCTTTGACACAATCTAATGAGCCTTCTTTTTTCTTTTTTAATTCAAAAGTATTCTAATCAGTTATCTGCTCTAAGCTAAATTACATTATATTTCTTAACGGACTGGCTAATATGATATAGTACTGTGTGATCCCCAAAACATCTCATATTTCCCTAAGTAGACTTTTCAAGACTTATGACTTATTTATAATTGCCATTATTGACAATTCTTAAGTAATTCTTCCTCCTTCAATGGATTATACATTCTCTGAAAGCAGAAAATGTTTTGGTTTTTGTTATATCTACACCATTAGTACCTGGCATGTTTAATGAAGTAAAATCAGTAAAAACAATGTCCACAGTATTAAAACAGAAAAAAAGGAGCCATTGGAAAAAATTGCTTGAAATACACCAGAACGGATTCCCCATGAGTCGGTCTTTGAAAACAAAACTACAAAAATGTTTCTATGATCAACCTGTGTATGTGTATTTAAGCATTGCAAA
Organism: Tamandua tetradactyla; assembly: GCF_023851605.1. NCBI lineage: Eukaryota > Metazoa > Chordata > Mammalia > Pilosa > Myrmecophagidae > Tamandua > Tamandua tetradactyla. The sequence continues at coordinate 151,964,529 of NC_135330.1, forward strand.
TTATAATAACATTAAAATTAGTCATATTAGCAAATACGTAAGACATTTTCTCATTTAATTCTTAACTATTTTCATAAATGTAACTATTGCCAAGACGCCAAGATAAAAAGTGTCTGCATCACATGATTGAAGATTTTTTCTTTTTATTTAATGTTGTCATATTAGTGTTCTAAATAATTCATTTTTAAAGCAGATATTTAAAAAACAGCTGGAAAAATACATTGATTGTGTGGTTCTTCAAGAACACAATGTTTTCTTATTAAATTATTATATCCATTCAAACCCTTCTTTCCTCCTCTTCACAGAAAAAAAGTCACTCAAACTTCTGACCATCATGCTATTTATTCAGTATTTTTCCATTTGTAATAATTCAATGAATCTTGATGATTATAATTTAATACTTAAGTCTTCCTTAGATTTGAGTACTTCTGCTTTAATATCATTATAAATACATACATTCAAAAGTCATAAGATCTTACCCCAAGTTTTGTATAGTTTAATTTCACTTATGAACAAATCAGTCATGGTGACTCTGAACAATTGATAATTATTTAATGCTATAGCCACAAACATGGCCTTTAAAAAACTTTGATTAGACTGTTTATCTTACTTATTTACTGTCCTAATTTATAGGAAAATCTAAATTTTCCGTTACCTCATAAGCTCTCAACATTCCCAAACTGTCCTAGGACTGACTTCAGCTTTACCCTAGAAATCCATATTTAGCAGAGTAGATACTATAGCAGTTTTGAAGTTTGAGCAGTTCTCTGCAGTGTTATCACAATGTTAATGTAAGTAGAGTACGTAATGAAGCCTGGACAAAATCGCCATCCATCAAATTACTGGCCTGGTCAGAAAGAGAGTACTCATATTGGAAATATCCTTTAGCACTGGTGACTTCTTTAAAAATCATATTGTTAATTTTGGTGAATAATTTTACTCAAATATGCCCTTAAGTTAGCAGGATATATAATAGTTTGTAACTATTAAAGGAATGAATAACATAGATATTCTCTATATTCCAGGACCTATGCTAAATTCTGGAGATACAAATAAGAGAAAGGAAGCTATAGCTTTGAGTTTAGTTCCACTGAAATCTAACAGAAAAGACCAACCTTCCATTCTAATCAAGAAACCTCTGTTATAATGTCTTTTGGTACAGTGATGAGAATATGCAGGTTTAAAGCCAAGTTTTCCAAGTTTCATTTTAGTCTGCCAGCCCTCAAACACATATTTGGAAGAAAATATGTTAAAGTGGTGAGAAAATTGCTCATTTTCAAACTCTAATTAGCATGGCTTTTTCTGCATAGAAAGAAAACCAAAGAATTGACAAGTTTCCCAAATTGTTTAGCTAAATTAAAGCTAATTTTAAAGTTTCATTTGAATTGTATGAGTAATTCATTGTATTATTGAGGCATTTAAATTTCCTTAATGACATATTTGTGGAAGTATGGATGAATAAGAGGGTCATGTAAAAAGAATCTGGCATGGCAGCAAACATTCACACAACACTGATGAGTAGAAGACCAGATAGTCATGTCTTCAAAGTTTTGATGGAAATATTTACCTTATCCAGACTTTAATCAAAAGGGAAAAGAGAATAAAAACTTCTTCAAACATGAAAATTTTCAAAAAAAGAAAAGAAAGAAAGAAATCCTCCCATAATCCTTTCTTGGTAACTACTGGAGAAAGTGGTCTAATAAAGCAAGGGGATTAAAAAAAAGGGCGAGGGGAAATAAAGCAAGAAAGAAGATGTAGAACCAAAGGTGAAAGCAATCCAAAAGAAGAGAAAGGTAAAGATGATTCCCAAAACTGACAAAGGGAAGTCCTGGGATAGGAACTAAGCAATAAATTTATAGAGCAGTTCAGATTAGACCAAAAGGTATAAGGAATTCCAGATAGGCATCTCCATCTCTAGAACTTAAACCACCTGATATTACCTGTTTCTGTATGGAAAGAAAAATTGAAATTCTTTTGTAAATAAATTTAAATTGATTAAAAAAAAAAAAAAAGCCAAAATCCAAGATTACAAGTGCTGGATTACTTGCTTCATAAGAAAGGAAACATAACCATCCTACACTAACAATAGTTACATATTTGTGACAATTGAAACATAAATATTGATTTCAACAATTAAAAATGTGTATGTGTGTGTGCTGGTGTGCCTGTTACAGGGATGAGGGTAATGAATTAGTGTCCGGTTGCTAATTTTTAATTCTAAAAAAATAGATTATGTCTAGAATTGAAGAAGCAGGAGATAACAGAATAGGTTTGTTGGTGAAGTAAATGTGTATGAGTACCTGAAAAATAAAATAAATAATAGAGTCGCAGTATGTAACTCTGGGATGGAGAGGGTCTAACAGAAGACTGAAACTTTGCTATGAGCATTATAGTATTATGTATCTTTAATACAAAATAGTTTAATTGATAAAATAGAAACATGTATTGAAGTAAAACAAATGGTTCTTTATAGTTTTAAATTTAATTCTTCGAGAAAACATGCTTTTACATTCTTCTTAGGAAAAATTCTCAAACAAAATTGAAAGTATGCATTCTTTGGTAGATATTGTATCATAATTTATGTCATATGCTGGGTGGCCAGAAATATAGAGAATGAAATAATGGTCTAATTTCTCAAGCTATAGTAAAACAATACTCAATGATTGTGGAAGAAATGAAATCCCATAAAAACATTCTACTGAGGCTCCAGTCTTGAGCAGAGAAACAGATTTAGGTTTGCAAGTTGGGCAGCAGGAGAGAAGACTGCATGTTTGCCTGAGCATTTGTGGCAATGTACCCTACCTTATCTCTATTTAGATAAAGTTCTCCATAAACCTTCTTGATAAGCCCTCTGTAGGGTGGCAGGTGGAGGGCAGAGAGTGGGTGAGGGAAAAGGGGAAAGAGGCTCTTCAAGTGACTAGCATGCAGAGCTGGAAGTCTAGGTGGTTTATTTTATCTTTTAGAAAATTAAATGAGTGGATAGTTAAGTGACAAAGAGTTAGCTTATTATTTTATTCCACACAGCCTTTACAAAGAAAGAAAAAATGATTTAAAAATAATTTTTACAGGACAGTGCTAATAATGTTTTTGTATGACAGTGCATTCTTTATATGCTTCTTTCAGATGTAAAGAACAATATATTCCCCAATATCTAATTTATTCCATCTATAAAAAATCAAAAATAAAATTTTCAGTTTTTATAACAGGTTTGATTAAAGGTAACTGATTCAAGTGTTTCTTACTTTGTCTCTTAAATAGGTCTTGGGGAAAAAGAAATCTCATGAGAAATCTCACTGGAAATAAACTGTTCAAATCTGTTACTGACTTCTGCCACCCATGCAATTGCTTATACAACATGGCAATGAAAACAAGTGAGAGAATAAAATGTAAAATTTGACAGTCTTTTAGGAAACTGGGAGACTAGGAGCTGTAATTTGGCATACATATGTCATAACTTTTCACAGTTTACATAATAACAGTTGACAATGTAGTTTCCTCAGTTTATTTTCCTTAATCCAATCTACAGTCTTAACCTAAAGTAGATATATATTTTTTTATCTGTTTGTTTTCTTCAAATGAGGAAAGGGGGCTCAAGAAGGTTATATAATATCCATGGGATTACAGAATTTATGATATCAAGATATCATGAGTTCAAGCTAGTCAGTGGTCAAACGAGTAGCTATATGCAATATAGTCTGCATTTTATTAGAACCAATGCTCCTAGCAAAACAAATTGTAAATTTTGGACAACTAAAACATATATAAGATGCTTGTTTAAGATAATTTGGAGTTTTCTTGTCCTATAAGAATATAACAATGTTTAATATAAATCTTATTTTCACCTGTGAAAGTTGCTTTAAAAAGTAATATTACTGCTTCAATATAGTAGACAGACCTATAGAGGTTGGAATATTTTGTTGGCACATTAGTTGAATCAGTATTATTCCTAAATTCAAATGAAATTCTACTAAGAAGAAAACATGCAGTTCCCTAAAATGGGTGTGTTATTTTATGCCACATGTTTTTGTTTTAAGGGAGATATGTAGAAAATAAATAAAAAGACTACAAAGCAGATGCGATAAGTGAGACTGGAATGACAATGTGACATATAAATAGAAATACAAAATATACATGGTAAAACAAAATTTCAAATTCTGTGATATTGCTATGAAAATCATGCAGTGGGGGTTGGGCAGTTAGAGTTAATAAAGCAAACAGAAAGGATAAAAAAAAGATCCACATTTTGGATAAAATAGGATTAGATCATTAGGCCATGATTAAATAACATTTCCCCTTGACAAACTCATCCTAAGAAATGTGTGTAAAAGAATGGAAATTATAATTTTAAAACCTGTAAAAATAAGTAGGACCTAGCCTCTCTGGAATCCAAATGATTTATAAAGTCTATAATAATTTTGAAATGGAGTATTACTACAGGTATAGCCAAATGAATCAACTGACTGGAACAAAGAGGCCAGACATAGCCACATCTCAATATCTATATTAATACACAGGAATTTTCTTTCTCTTTTTTTTTTGTTTTTTGTTTTTTGTTTTGTTTTTGCATGGGCAAGCACCAGGAATCGAACCCGGGTTTCCAGCATGGCAGGTGAAAACTTTGCCTGCTGAGCCACGATTGAACCACCCTATGTAGGAATTTGACAGAATATAATGTGTCATCAAACAATCACTGTTGTAACCTGAAAATCTACTTCCAATGTAACAAATACTTTTAAAATTAATGTAAGCTATATTCAATTTAAAGTTTCTTTTCAAAATTTGGATGTTTTGAGGTCCACATATGGGGCTGATATTTCTCCTTGTGCATTAGAAATTCCTCAGTTTTATACGTTGGAATGCATACATGAGGATAACACTGAATATATGTAATTATTCTGAGAATATAATAAAATGTATGCAATTTTGAACTTTTATATAGATTTGAAGAACGCTGTCATGCATCTTAAGGTAAATAAGCTATAAGTAGATATTTATGTGCAATAAAAAACTATTTCTGTGCAGTAAGTATCATGTAAAATAAATCTATGCTTGTTTTATGTCAGATATGGGGTAAGGAAGCACAGTGACACACAGCCATGAGGAGAGCAGAATCAATTCACCTCTCACAGTGTGAAATCCAGAATTACAAAAGCCCCAAAGAAGGCTTTGTGGTAAAAACCAAAGTCTGTGTTCAACTGTGGTTTTAGAAGTCTCTACAGAGACTTGTATTGGAACAATTGGGTTTCAAGAAATCCAATGTGCTTGTATTATAAAAACAATTCATCTCTACCCCTTTAGATGTAACCTGTCCTTGAATATTTTCTTTTCATACTAGAGCCAAAGACAATTATTTGAAATCCTTCTGGGATCCCTAAGAAAAGGCTAGAAATGTCAAATAGCTTGCTTCTGAATTACAAATTCTGATGAATTAACAGTGACTACTTGGGAGAGTACATCAAGAAAAATTCCTCAAGTAATTCTCTATGTAGCCAAAAAAAAAAAAAAAAGCAGTTATCAATTAGTCAGCATTCATGCTGCTTACTTGCCAACTCTGAGCTGTATTATTCTGAGAAGTATAATTCCTTAAAGACCTTAAAACTTTTATAGCCAATATCATAGAACATAATTCTATATGACAAATGTAAGGGAAACCAGTTTTCTTTGCCTATGAATTTCAATTATACAAAATTTCTACCAATCTGTAAACTTCATCAATGTAGGGATATAGGATTTTTGTTATTATGCAATCATGTCCTGAGAGAGTTAACATAGGAAGGTACTTAAATAATGTTTACACTGCAGTTGCTATGCATATGATCAGGCAGACTTTAAGCAGAATTTAGTGCTAACAGGGGCGTGGTCAGCTTTGCCAGATATGTCATAATATAGAGATTAGGATTGATTAAGTAGCCAGCATAGATGAGAGGTTGGTAGCTGTTTGGGAAGAAGGAGACAGTGGAAAGGAAGAGTACCTAAAGATAAACAGCAGACATAAGCCAAAGGGAGGCTTACCTCAAATATTTGAACTGACATCAGTGTAGCTCAACCATTTCTAGACTCTTTTATTCCTAAAATAATGAACTGTGTCATTATACTAATTTGTTCACAATTTCTCATCATTATGATCTTCTCAATATCTGTTTCTCTTAATATATCTATTCCTTTATCTTATATTGACTTGGTTCTTCTGATCTCTCATCTATCACTTTTCTGTTTCTCCCCTTTTTTTTCTCATATCTTTCCTCTGTGTATAGATTATCACTTCAAAAAATTTCTTCCCAATGTATTTGAATCCTTTGGCTTTTTGCTCTTCTGCTCCATTCACCCAGAAAACCTGCCTCTTTTGATTACATACTTGGTATTAGTGGTACTGGTGCTACCTGGATCTAAGGAATTCCACCAGAAATGTAGTCTGGTGAATGAATATCTTACGTCTCTACATATTTGGTATACAAGCATGGCTTTGCAGTAATAGTTCTCCATGGGTCAGAGCAGGTACTGCAAAAAACATCTAATATCTTAACCTCCTTCTTGATCATCCTTCAATATTTGCTGCCTATTTCCTTACTAAAAATAAATAAATAAATAAAAATTTAAAAATTTAAAAAGCCATCAGATGAGAATTCACTCAACTTTCTGCCATGAAACCCATAAGCTGTCTTTCTCTAGGAACCTTATCAGGATTCTCTATGGATCTGTGTGCTGACTAGTGAAGGAAACTTCATGTGGGGAAGAAGACTCCATGTGTTAAAGCGTTCTTGCATCATCAGATACAGCCTATTATGGCCATTTTGCCATAATGATGGCTGTGTCCTAGTCAAGGGGGCTGATGCTGGTAATAATCTTACCACGGTTCCAAAAACAAAGATTCAAAACTATCTGGATTCAACATTTTCACTTCCACAGTGTGACTGCAATGAAAAGAAAGGGCTGCAGTCAGTCGCAACAAGTAACCACCCATGGCAGCTCTTACATGTGCTACAGTCTCTTATACCTCTTACATTCCAACTCAAGGTTGAAGAAAATTTGGAGTGTCCTTAAAAGGGCCCTGCTCCCTGGAGCGCCTGTCATTTCTGAGAACTTCTAGTCCTGCCCAGTCCCCTGGGACAACTAGCTTATTGGCCTGCCTGTTCAACCTAATATCATCTGGTTTTCCAGACATAAGCTCTTTTTTAGCTTTTCTTCCTGAGGTTCTTATGCCACTATCTTCTCAGAGATTTGTTTATTCTTTCCTTTCAAGTTTCTTTTGATCCTTCTCTTTAGTTGTTGTTTTTTTGTTTGTTTGTTTAACCATTTAAATAAACTATTTTCCTATGTACAACTCTCTCTCTCTATCCCCATGGCACTGCCAAGTCTATCAACCACGGTTCACGTCTCGATTTCCAGTCCTTCCTGAAAGTGGCTTCTCCATTTTTTGGCTCCAATGAAACTTTTTTTTATATATAAATATTTCAGTTGACTCGATTAAATAAATATATATAACACAAAATATATCTACCATTTTATTACTGAGCATCAATATTTGAAAATGGTGATTCTATTGAAGGCTCACTACCCTTGGCTTTGTAGATTGTAAGATTTCTCTGGTTTCTGTCTTAAGTCTCCCTTTTGTCTCTGATACTCTCTTTAATGTTGGAAACTTGAAGGTTCTCTTAGAGGTCTCTTATTCTTCTCACACTTCCCAATTTATGACTCTGTCTTCTATTTTTGTGACTTCAATTAATACTCTGCAGAGGACTCACAAATCTATTCAAATCTGAAAAGCAGATTTTCTTCCACAAACTCATAATGGCTTAATTGGCTGTCACATTAAAACCTAAAAACCAACATGTTCAAAACAGAACTTGGGTGATGTTCCAAAACCCCCTTTTCTCCTGGAAATGTCATCAGCCATCAACCTCCTTAAACTATTGCCTAAGCAAGAAACCTGAATGCATGATAAAGTCAGCCTCAGCTTACATATTACCAGGAAACACAGAATCAGTGATATCCTAGGTGTATCCACAGCTCTTGTATCTCCTCCATCCTGGCATTTTACACAAATATATTGTAGATACCTTGTTAATGAGTAAGGAAACAAGCCATTTCTGTTTTATTCACAAATATATTTCCAGTAATGCAAAGAGTACCTGATGTGAATTAAACAGTTACTGTTCGAATTGAAACAAATTGAAAACAAATTAATCCGTCCACAACCTAATGGAAATAGTGGTAGCTATCGGTCCTTATCCAATTGTTTCAGGCGCTAATATAAATAAGACAAGAGTATAACATTTAACAATTATGAAATTAGAAATACAAAATTATTTCTATCATCATTATTTACATTTCTTCTGAAATAAATGTGAAGTAACAGTTTTTCCAAAAATGTAAAATCTATGTACTTCCAGTGGAACCTAAAGCATTAGTTATAAAAATGTATTTTATTTAAAGCTGATATTTTGTTTACATCTTCCAGAAACAGATATTCCCACAGAAGTAAAAAAGTTGGTGCTTTTACTTTTATTGAAATTATTCCTCTGAATTCTCTTAAAGACAGTTAAGTATATATAATTGAGTGGATGGTTGGATGGTAAAGTGAAATCACACAAAAATTTCTCTTAATAGCAAAACATTTTAGTTTTCATTGTTTGTAACAAAACATTTTATTTTCAGTAACAGTCATTCAATATTCATTGTTACCTGTATCATCTCAACAGGTACATTAAGATCAAAATGAATAAACTTGTATTTAATATCAAACAATCTTAGGGGATGGCCTATTATGGAAGCTGAATTTTTTTTTTAACTCAGGATTTATCAGGAAAACAGTTTTAGTCTTATTGTTTTTAAACTTTTTAAACAGTCATGATTTCTTATTTCATAAAAGTAAAATAATTTAATTTGTATTTGTTAATCTAAGGCAATAATAAAATTCATTTCTTATTGTGTAACACAACAGAAGGTAAATATGCACAAATGCCTGCCAGTACTATAGAAGTTATACCTTAGAAAAAATTTTAAATATATAGTTTTTAATTTTCTCTAATCAGTATTTACTTCTAGAAAGGAAAATTACTCTCTCAATTGATGAATTAATTTTTTATGCATTAACCACTCAAAATATCATTGTATTAATATTTGGCAATGTTCACTTCTAAAATCTGTTATATATTTATAATTTATATCAACATAATACTGACAGTTATGTCACTATTGACCAACTTATTGTATGCCTTTATGCTTGACATACTTGATGCCTTTTTGGATCTCTAGCTAACTAAAGTACCCTTCGCTAAATTAATTCCTGTAGCTTTATTACACAACGTGACTTGAAGATAATTTTGTATCTGTATAGAAAAGAGGAAAATATGCTGCACGAACTTCAATGTTGATATATATATATGTGTTACAAATATTTTGACCCAGTGTCTTCTTCTTTTATCAAAATCATCTTTGAAAACTCTGGGAAATTCTTGAACTTCCAATCTTAACTCAGCTGATATCACTGTGCTAACAGATTCCAAATTGTAGGGCATATAGAGTCATATTAATGACAAAGATCAAAGGACTGTTTTGTTAGTATAACCTGGTTTATAAATTCAAATTCTTTGCCTTTAACTCTTAAGTACTTTATATCTCTTGACACTGATCATAAGTCTCATCTTCTCTTGCTACCTGATTTTAGAAGGCAGAGGAATGAAAGAAAGAAATAGAGAAACAAAATACCATGACAACTTAAAACTAAAGTATTAATAAAGTAAAAAGCTTCATTGCATTTCATTATTTAAATTAAGAATAGAATGGCAGTATTTAATCTTTGGGTATTACATATTATAGATTTCTTTTCAGTGTGAACTATATGACTTTGACTAATTTGTTTTAAAAATTTTTGATCAAAATAAACATAGGTCCAGATATTTTTTGTAGGCAAGCTAGTAATCATGAACAAGTATCCATTTATAGGTGCAGAAGCAAGTAAGCTCACAGATAAAAGTAGTCATGAAAGCTCAAGGAAAGGCAGAACACTAGGCAAAAAAAGAATATAATATTTTGGCATTCTTCTAATATTCTTTCTCTTTAATTTTTTTTCATCGAAATTGGTGCTAATGAGAATGCCTTAAACTAGAATAACATATGTTATATCAGAGTCTTGTGATATTAAGAGCAGTGAAAAAAAGTAGAAATTTGAATATATAAAGAGATTTTTGTTAATTCTATTTTTAGTTGTCAAAAATAATTTTGAATCCAATAATTATTAAATTCATCTTGATTTTACTTTTTTTTGCATTCAAGGCTATATATGTGAGCCGTACCAGCAAATATTCTTTAAATGCACACATTTCTTTGTTCTACTGCCTTATGATATTTAGTCCAGAGGAATTTTTCGGATACTTAAATTTTTTTTGTGGCATTGTTACTATATAAGCAGATCGTATTAAAAATGTGACATGAGCTTTAGAAATCCATTAAAAGTTTATATTGTAAAAATATATCTTAGTATTCTTTTAACTAAAGTATCTGAATTAAATTTTAATCTATGTTTTCTTTTACAATATATTGTCCTATATATTGCATAGCTTGTCTAGCTGCTAAAACAAATAAATAACGTGTTAGCTAAACAACAGTACTTTTTTGGTTCATGATCTCAGAGACAAGAAGGCTCGCTTCCTTCCTGGGTTGCTGGCATTCTGGCTGGCTGGTAATCCTTGGGTTCCTTAACTTTCTCATCAAATGGCAGTGCATATGGCTATGCCCTCTCCTTTCTCTTCTGGTCCCTTCTAGCTTCCAGCTTTCAGTTCCACCCTGGGATTTTCTCTCACTAATACTGAATCTCTTCAGTTTGTATAGTAGAACTACAATCAAATATTGTACTTTCATTTTTGGTTTTCAAAATTGTCTTTTTGTGAAAGACAAATGCATATTTTAATACGTTAGTTAACAAATCCAATGAGCCAGAGTCTTTGAAGACCTAAATCGCCTTTTGTCTTCCATGTGCCACCCAGCAGTGTTACCCAGCAACAGGGGGTAGCATCAGAATTTGAAGCTTTCTGACTTCTCCTTTTACATCACTCTGCATCCCTCTTCCTGCAGCTGGAGACTTTGAAGGACACATGACCATGATTAGATTGAGCCCTTGATAACTTAGAATATTCTCCCTATTTTAAAGTTTGTAACTTTAATTACACAAGCAAAGCCATATAAGGCAGCTTGTGTAGGGTTTGTGTATCCCCCAAACCTTGTGACAGGTTTTGGGGATAAGAACACAAGCTTCCTTGGGGAGGCATTATCCTCTCTACCACAACTGCTAATTCACTGGAAATTGTATACCTTCTCTTTTACCTTAGCATTTAATGTTTTTACACATTTTCTTAAGTGAGTTATATTACCTTATGCAATATAGCCATCCTAAATTGGGATGTTTATTAACTTTTTCAAGTCATGAAGTTTCTTTAACTATAATGCTTAGAGGGGTTAATATTTCTACTTTACTATAATTATCTAGAGAATTTAGCATTATCTAAAATTTGCAACATTATTTCATTATTCATTATTTTCAAATCTTTTTTAAATATTATTTTGCATTTTTAATCTTTAGTATTTTCTTTGGTCAACTATGCCCTTCTCTCCCATTGTTTCAGGTCAAGATGTGTGCATACTTTTCCAGTTCAAAATATTATGTAAGTTGTCTTGCTGGCATTGTTGCAAAAGGAGTTTAGATTCTCAAAGCATTATTTTTTTCACTTTACCTTTTCATCAGTGCTTACAGGGAGAACCAAGAGATAACCTTGGAATTTAGTCAACTAGATAGAGAACACGAATGGACTATCAGTATGAAAGTGCATTGGCAAGGTTGTGTGCCCTTAGCGATAATCTGAAACACGAGAATAGCATGGCAGTCATGATAGGCAATGAGGCAAATGGAGAAAGGTTTCTACTCTTATATATCCAGAGATGGTAACACTTTATGATTTTTATTTGGGCACTTCAATGACAAAAGAGTGTTTTGAAGCAATATTTTTTCCTATCTATAAAATTGCTAGTTAGAATAAAAAGAAATACATTTTTAAATAAATGGAAATATAATCTAAGAAGTGCTTCTTTAAAATCTTACAGATGTCAGGCAACTCTAAATTTAAATTCTTCTGCATTTTAGTCTCCATAAAGACTTACCTAATCATAGTTGATTGACTGTTTAGCTGATTGATGAATAGGCAAAAAAAAAAAATGCCCATCCTTGCTCTTGATAATTAAAATCATAACGTGACTCTAAGTAGGCATGTACTTTACCTTATTATATGCCCTTGGTATTTGGCTTCTTTACAGTTTGCTGATTTCAGCACATATATTCTATAACACACAATAGATGCTATCAAAATCTCCAATCCACATCTATTACAATTCTGTCAATACTCTCAGAATTTACATGTAAATGATATTAGAGTTCTCAAAATAGAATTTATCTGCCAACTGTGCACACATGAGGAATGAGTGAATTGCCAAGTGGTTCCCATGAGGTAGGATCAGCAATGTTATAATTCTTTGTATTTTCTGCTGTTACTAGATTGCTCCACACGGGTTCAAGATGCCCCAAGTAAAAATATGAATCTACAAAAGAAAATGGGTTTGTAAACATAGCTGAGGTCAATTATCCATTACATAGACTTGTAAGTTTTTCCTCCATTTGATTGCTATCATCTCCAGGGGGCTGGAGATGGAGAGTGAAGCAAGGAAATACAATTTTGAGAAAATTCAGGAAAATTGAACAGCTTCACTATTAACAGAACAAACTGAATATAGGTTTTGGTATGAATTTGTCCTAGAGGGGAGATATTTCTAATAAGATCTGACTGCTTTTCAAGTTTTTCTACAACAAACTCTTTGAGTGGATTATCACAGCAGATCAGAAACTAGACAACTTCAATATGTTCTATTGATCTGCTTTGAATATTTTATTTTTCCCTCCATTTATATACGGGAGGGTATTGAAACATACTGTATGCATGCTAGGATTAAAAATTGCTTTAATAACATGTGTATTGACACATGATATTCTTTCGTTCTTCAAATTAATAGTCTTACAATTCACATATGGTCTTCATAATATCCTTGAGTCCATTCAAACTTTTAATCATTTAACCTTTGTCCTTTAAGTGCAATCATTTCTCTGATAGAAATTTCCATGCTAGTATGTCAGCTCTCTATTGCTGCAGTAACAAATCATCACAATTTATTGGCTTAAAACAACACAAATTTACCATCTAATTTTTGCAGGTCAGGAGTCTGGGACACAGAGCCAAAATCGGGTGTCAACAGAAGTGCATTCTTTTCAGGAGTTTCTAGGAATGAATCAACTTCCGTGCTCATTCAGATTGCAGGCAGAATTCAATTCCTGGGACTGGGGTCCTTTTTTTCTTGGTGACCAATCAACTGGGGGCCAAAGATTGCTACTTGGGCCGCCAGCATTCCTTTTTGTCTTCCATGTGCCACCCAGCAGTGTTACCCAGCAACAGTAGGTAGCATCATTTTCAGAATTTGAAGCTTTCTGACTTCTCCTTTTGCATCACTCTGCGTTCCTCTTCCTGCAGCTGGAGACTTTGAAGGACACATGACCATGATTAGATTGAGCCTACCTTGATAACTTAGAATACTCTCCCTATTTTAAAGTTTGTAACCTTAATTACACCAGCAAAGCCATATAAGGCAGCGTATTCACAGGTTTGGGGGATAAGAACACGAGCATCCTTGGGGAGGCATTATCCTCTCTACCACAACTGCTAATTCACTGGACATCATTTACCTTCTCTTTTACCTTAGCATTTAATAGTTTTACACATTTTCTTAAGTGAGTTATATTACCTTATGCAATATAGCCATCCTAAATTGAAAGAATTATTTTGATGTTGTTTCTATCTTAACAGACTAAATAGCATGATGAATATTTTATTGCAAAAGTAATTGAAACAGATATAAAAATGAGCATCAGAAGTACCATGCTTTAAGGTGTTAAGAAAATAAGATCGATAAACTAAATATTAAAAAAGACACACGCTGGGTGCAAGGGTGATTTAGTGGTAAAATGTTCACCTTCCATGTGGGAGACCCGGGTTCAATTCCCAGACCATGCACTGAAATAGAACAACAACAAAAAGCAAACAAACAAAAAAATGCACATGTTCCAACCCTTTTTTTCCTGTATTTCCTCTAAAAAAAATTGGACTATCTGAAATTACATTGTGTCTTGCCCTTTCTAAGTCCTCCACAATAAGACCTTGCTTTGACACTGACAAAAATGAATGAGTGTGATGGAATATTCTTTCCATGCTTAATTAATATTCTGAAAGGGCACTGAATTTAAATAGTCTGTTCCTATTTCTCATTTATTCCCCCAGAGAACTTAACATTCTTAGGCCAGAAAAAGAAATTGTAATTTGTACCTTTCAACATCTTCTTTCCCCTCTGTGACTTGAACATTATTTGTAATCCTATATTAAACAGTATAAGCGTTCAATGAAAAATTTCTTGACACCACTCCAAGCATATTCTAAAAAATAATGTATTCCTCAGTCCTGAATGCTTATATATGAACATCTCTATAAGTTTAGTTTTTTAAAGATTTTTATTTTCTAAAATGTATGAAATAAAATATATTTCTGCACACTGTTTAGATTTTCTATTAATTTTACTCAGCTCATCCCATTTTTAATTCCCATAGATTAAGTACACATTATTTAAACTCTCTATGGAATTTTACAGCATGAAATTCTTCCTGATGTATGGTGATAGTTGCTAAGTTCATAAATAAGGCAGAAATTTAACTACTTACAACAGTATGTTTTGTCTGGTATTAGAAGTAAGAAACTGTGGGCCTTTATTTTGGGAATTTAGGTTTTCACAGTTGCCCCTTCAGCATTCGGTATGTTACTGTAATGATGGATATGGTATGAGGGTGGTAATATCAAGCCTGCAGACATGCCTGAACTGCGCCTATTTATGGACTGCTTTCTTGGTGCTAACGTAATGAGCAACATCATAGTTGAGGTTCAAAAAGATGAAGAAACTATCCCTTAGGCACCCTAACAAATATTGCTATTAGAAAAACAAACCATTGTTTTGCTGTTTTGAATCTGTTATGTACCCCAGTAAAACCTGTATTCTTTAATCCATTCTTGTGGTGCAGAGCCACTGTGGGTGGGACCACTTGATTGGGTTGTTTCCATGGAGATATGACCCACCCGATTGTGGATGGGTCTTAACCCTTTTACCTGAGTCTCTATGAAAAGAATAAAGACAGAAAACATGACAGATACAGAAAGCAGAGAGATGAAACAAAGTGAAGGATGCAAAGAAAGAGAGAGATTCAGAGATGCTAGAAGACCCACAGTACACAGAGAGTGAAGAGAGGTGTCCCCGGAGAAGCAAACATGGACACATGGAGCCTAAAAGCACTGGAACCCAAGTCTAGCAGATGCCTTCCCATGTGACATAGGAAGCCCAGATGCCATCATTCTTTCTTTAGAAATGGTATCCTTTTTGTTAATTCCTTAATTTGGATATTTCTATGGCCTTCGTATTATAATCTATAATTTAGTAAATCTCCATTGAAAAGCCAACACATTTCTAGTATATTGCATTCTGGCAGGTTTAGCAAACCAAAATAAATAATTTTCTAAAGGACAAAAAGTATGCACAAAATTTTCTGTATGCTATTATGTACAAATATAAGTGGGATTAGAACAAATCATGTAATAAAATGTATTTTATCATACTTTCTTTTAAAGCTGATAATTTATTTAGGAAAATCAAGAGTTATGTCTGATTGATGTATTTTCTGTCTTATAATTACTATATATGGGATTTTAATCCCAATATGTTTAGAACATCTACCATACAGTAAAATATTAATGATACCCAAAAGAAAAACAATTCTCAGACACAATGAGAACATCATATCTGCAATTGTTTTCTTAAAACATAATAGAGGGCGGCGCGATGGTGGCTCAGTGGGAGAGTTCTCGCCTGCCATGCTGTACAGAGACACTGGTTCGATTCCTGGTGCCTGCTCATGCAAAACAAATGAACAAACAACAACAACAAAAAAAAACATGATAGAAATATAAGCCAAAAAATGAAACACTGATTTTTGAAGGGAATTATGTTTCTGAAGAAATCCCTTCTAATGCAACTATATATCACACTTTGAATATAATATCTGTTATAACTATTTCTGAAGTTTATTCATGTAGTAAAGAAATGTATTCCTTTATTTGACTGAATTAAAGGTCTTTATGTATGGTTCAAGCTAATTTTAAACACTCACTCCCTAAGTTAAATTTTTATACTATTAAGAAGCATGAAAATAGAGAACTTTTTAAATTGCTTGAATAGTTAAATATTTATTATTTTCACCTCAGGCTAAATAAACACAATTAGAACATCACTTTTTCATAGATGTGTGCCTTAAGGTTTTACCACAAAGATGTTAAGATATTTTTAGTTAGACCATTCCCCGAAAGTTTGAAATAAATAGATATTTTAGTTGTCCATTGATTTTTCAGAAGGAGCACAACCATCATTCAAATGTAATTGCTATCATTAAACTCTAATCATGTATAGAAATCAACAAGCATTTGTTTTTAATATATGGTGGTGACTTTGAAATACACATTTTGTACAATGGACCATGTGAAGAAATTCACATTAACATTAGATTTTTACTTTATTTACCAATGCCTACTTTCTCATAGTCTCTGTCAGCAAAAGGCATTCCATCACTTTCCTGCCTTCCCAGAATCTTCTTTCATGAGATAAATGCAGACTTTTACAACTAAAATCTACTAACCTTCACCTATTGAAACCCACTTAAAATTAAATACTTCAATTTCCTATTTCACTAATATCAATCATTATCTGGATAGATAAAATTACATTCACATAACATTCTGACTTTGATATTCATCTAATCTCCTCAGCACCTTACATTTTAAAAAAGCAGTTTTCATTTATAGAGTAAAACAATTCACTTCACAGATTAACTAAATCTTGTTTAATCTTATTGGCTGTAGCACTCTCCCTGCTGTTCACTATTATTACTTTGCCTATTTAAACCTAGGTTGCTCCCCAAGCCAAGCAGAAGCTTGAAGGAAAGACTGCTTCTCTCAGACAACCTATTGTGTCAAAGAAACATCTGGACACTTAGTCTTTCAACACATTATGTTTGGAAAGGGGATTAGTGCCTAGACTGGCTAATTTTTTTAAGTAATATTATCAAAATGGTATGCAATAGATCTTTCCAAATGGTGTTTATATATATGTCATTTATCCTAGACTAAATTATGAATAGGCAAGAGTTATTTAGTGCTACTGTCTCCGTTTCCACTTCTCTAAATTCAGATTCCATGAATATTTTTGGAATTGCCTATATGCTGCAGACATTGTTACAGGTATTTTCTAGGATGCCACTTCATTTAATTTCCACAAAATCGTGTAATGTCCTTGGTTTTGCAGATAAAACGATAGAAAAAGAATCTAAAGGTTGTATAACTTGACCAAGGCCCACAGAAAATAATGGACATTTTTAGCTACCAGATTTTCTGAAGCTAAAAAACCAAAGCCCGCCTTTGATCTGTACCAACTGAACCTCTAAAATGTTAAATATCCATAGCTTCGAGTAATCAATATTCTGAAACATATGTCATCTCTAGTTGGAATACAGATAGTTTGTGAAAAGTTAAAAGCCACTCTTTCTGCAAAAAGCATATTTATGTTTCTCTGCATACTCCTCACAACTTATCTAGATTGTATCTCCTCCTTAAAATAATAATAATAATTAATAATAATAATAAAGCCTGGTGGTATGTTTTAAGCCAAGAATTTATATTAGCTTTTCAGAAACACTCTTACGTCAAGATCTCTGCTTTAGAGCAGCATCTGGAAAAGAGCACTCAATAAATGCTAGATATTATATATTCAGGAAAAAATGAAGTAGAATTCTAAAGTCTAGCTGCTGGATCTTCTGCCAACTCTTTGAGTTCCATTTACAAGATTAAAGTAGAGGAAAATATGTTCTATAGCATGTGACACAGCGTGCTTTGCCACACAACTTTTTGAATGAAAATACAAATTTCCATGCATATCACACAAAATGATAAAAGGGCCTAGATCAATACTTATTGATTGATTATTTTTTCAAAAAACAGTTCCAAATTTCTTTTAATATTATCTATTTTATTTTAGGCTTTTTTTTTTTTTTTTTTTACATAGGGAAATATTTTCAATGGACTTTTCTTTGGTCATATGCTTTTACGTTGGCAAAACAGAAAAAAAATTCATTCCCAAATTAGACACTGCAAGCTAATGAAAGCTAAATTGCTACAAAAATGTGTTTTCTCAGGAAAAAATGCTCAAAATACTATAAATATACAAACATACAAAATATAAGCATATATACGTAAATAGTATTTTTAATTGCATTCAATTTACAACATTAAAACTTTGCTCCTGCTAAATTACTACAGATTATAGGAAATCCTCTAGGTAATTTCAAGGACATCAGTTAAAGTGAAACACAATGAACATTCTATGATATGAACACTTATATTAAGAGTCAGAGTATTATATTAAGAGTCAGAGCATTTTACTGATTATAAAAGTCTAATAAGTCTGAATTCATATTAAGGGTATAAAGCATAAAGATACAAAATTTATCAAGCCATTGACTTTCTAATGCATATTGAAGATTATTATCAGAATACTTTAGGTAATAAATTCTTTATGTAAAAAATAGAGATAATAGTTATGCTCATGGAAATAATTTGCTTAAATTAACCTGATATTTGTTTGCTTTATTTTGTGCAACTGAAACATTCATGTTTTAGTGTAAAAATTGTGGGATAACTGTTACTTTCTAAAATTGAACACTGCCCAACTACCATTAAAATCCAGCAAGTATTTTTGTGTACCTTTGAAATTAGAAGTAATCACATTAAAATACTATGTTCCCACCAATAATTTCTCCCCAGCTTTTTCAGGGACTTTAAACTAAGATCAGTAGAAAGAAATGTCCATGGAGGGGGAGGGGAAATACTCCACATTTTCCAGTGATAAAGCATATTTCAAACAATGGGTCCAACAAAGCTTGGTGTGACTTTCTCTGCCAAGCAGATACGTGGGTTCAAGTTCAAGAATCACCACATAATTATATAGGAACTTGTGGAAATTGCTTAATGTTTCTGTGCATTGGTTTCTTTCTCAGCAAAATACTGGTGGTGATATTAGTGCCTACCCCATAGGATCCTTGTGGAGAGTAAATGACTCAAAAATAGCACTTAGAACAGTGTCTGGCCACTAGTAATGGCTTTATAAGTATTATCTGATAAGTCTTTCCATCTATCACTTCCTAGACATGGGTAAAATCCATTTTCTGTGTCCATTTCCTTTTATTTTCAGCAAACAAGATCCCTAAGTCATTCATTTGTTCCCACTGAAATTTCAAGATAGCTCATATCTTATTTTCAAACAGAAGATCCTGCTAGGAACAATGAAAATTTTATGTAAATTGAGATATTAGGACAACATAGGAAAGAGGATCCCATAGGCAAAAAATTACCAAGCTAAACTCAATAATAATATCCTTATTAACTATAAAAATGCTGATTTTTCAGGTTTACATATAATAACTTTATTGTGATGATGAATTTTTTAAATGATAAGTTTATTGTACTGAAGAATATATTTTTAAAGTAGACTATATCAATATATGGATTAGGACATGTTTTGCTTTTTGTTTGAAAAATTTTAATATAGTTTTTTTTATTCTGCTAGTTTGAAAGCCTGCATTAAAAGTTGGCATCTTTGAAGTCAATGTCTTAATAATATCAAAGAAAATCAAATCAATAAAAAGTTAATGCCTTATAAAAATGAATATTACTGATAGAGTCACTAAATTGAAAATCTTGTGAAACAATAGTATTTTGCAATTATATTGTCTTTCAATTGTCTCAAGAGTTTTATAAATTTCTCTAGTGTCTACACAAGGGTCACATTATCTTTCATTGCAGTGAAGTTCTCCCTTAGGTAGAACAACAGCTCTGCAACACAACAGTGACCCTGTATGCAATTAAATGTAGTAAATGGAAATTATCTCTTTTTCTTTTGCAAATGTCTGGGGAACTTAAATCCTTAGGATATGTTATGTTGAAAACAGACTTTGAAAACTAAAGTGCCGAATAAGTTTATTGAGCTAAGTGACACACATAGGAGGAGAACTAAGAGAAAAGTATTACTCAAAGAAAGGTGGCAGGGAAACAGTTTATATTCTGGCTTAGAACAAAGAAAGGGTAAGGGGGAAAGAAGGGGAGGCAAGGAGGAAATGAGCTATGGGAGCTGGTGGGGGCAGGGCATCTCTGGGTACTATAGATCTGCAAAAGCAGTCCAGGCAGAATGCTTATATAGGAATGGGCATATTTGGTGAAGATAAGCAGATTGCTGTTGTCAACATGACTTGTTTCTCATCCTTCCTCTTTTCCTATGAAGCCAGGGTTCTTAATTAGCACTACAAAGGATTGTTGTTATGTCAGCCTGTTTCAGTTATTTTTGCTTCTTCTTTGTAATTTCCTGAGTAAAAATGGAAGTTTAAGCAAATTAAGATGATTAGTAAAGCTATTTGCCATTCTAATTTCACAGATACAACTATGAAAATGATATTAGGTCAAGAAACCAGAACTAATTTTCAATCTTCCAAGCCCAAACAGAGAAAAACGGAAGTGGATTAAAATGTAATTTTCTGTATTATCAACATATACACTATCTCAAAGGTAACCTGGGATAAGGAGTTGATAAAGTTAAGGAGCTGTCCTTAAAAGTCTCTTGTTTGAGACCACTATCTACAGATGTTTTGTTGACCCAGTCACATCTGTACAATCAACATAGATCAGAGAAGAGACCTCTAATTACTGATAGCCAGCTCTGAAAATTTTGATGGAATTTTCAGATTCTATGGGAATTTAAATTCACCAGTGATTTTCTTTTCTCCTTAGTGTTTGCTAAGTGCAATCAAAAGCCACAATTAAATTGTCAGAGAAGATATGTAACTTTGACATTTTCCTGAAGTGAATATGTGATGTCATACTTGGGTTTCAATTTCATTGATATGATGTTTAATCACACTTTTCAGTCTAATATTCACTTCAGTTCATGATACCAATCAGTATAACAATAAAAACGTAAGTCATCCATGTCATAGGCACTGTATAAGAGATATAATCCCTCTTTTCAAGAAACTTATCTTTTTTCAGAGAAAAATGCTTTTCTGATTGGTCTTCACCTTATATCTCTAGTCCTATCATCTAACAAGGTCTATTCATATGATTAATTTTATTTTAATGTATTCAGTGTTATTTTTATTGCTTAAGTCTCCAAAGCAAGAGTATGGATACACCATCACACTAATACTGCTAGCTATCTATGATAGCTTTTGGAAGTCTTTACGAAAAACAGCAGCATCCTTTCTATACATTGTCAGGGAACATTCTCCATAATATATTGCCAATTTTTTAAAGCTAGATGTAGAGCAGCATATTAATGTGTTGCAATCTGTGTTTATGAAGGGATCAGGCATTTTTATCTGCTTTAAAAAGCTATAGATAAAAAATGGATATACAAGAACCTGTTACACCATCTACTTCATGGGATTGCGTTGTCTAATAGTCAGGAATGAAAGGAGTTTCCATGGTGTGCTTCCTAAACATTTTGCATTTGAATTATAGGAGTGTTTCATCTTAACAACAACAAGAAAAAAGCACTAAAAAATAACTTTAAATGTTTTTTCTAATCACTTTCTCTTTAGGTCTCTTTCAAGTCTTTCGTTCAGTTTTGTTCACCCCTAAAAGTCCAACGGTAAAAGGAATGCTAATTCATTTGTTTAAAGTGCAGCACTGGCAACTGAAACAGACACATATCAGCTCTTCAGTATTTTAGATTTATTTTAAAACCAAAGACATTTGTCATACTGCAGTGTATCTCTTCAACAGATTTTTATATTTTTACCACCATATGGAAATCAAATAAGTGATAACATTTCACAATTAAATTAAATTTAAATAATCTCCAGGTTTAAACACTTAAAAAAAAAAACAAGGCCAGTTTTATTTTTATTTTCTTGGAGTCACAAAGAGAATAAATACTTAAAAGAAAGGCTTGGTTTATTTTGGACATTGTTATAAAATTTAAATTTTACTTTCTCCAAATTATTTTTTAAGAAAATATTTGGATATTTTAATTATTGATCTGGCTAGAACTTCTATTTTGAATTGATTTTACGAATAACTGAAAAACTCTGCATGATATTTTAATAGTAATCAAACAATAAAGAGCATTAAAATCCTACAATTAGAAATATTTTAATTACTTCAAAGTGGATAAGTAATAAAGCAATAATTACTGAGTTAGTGTAAATATTAACATCAGGTCTACCAGTAGAAAAATATTAACAAAAAGAAATAGAGCTTTTTCCCCCATAGATATTAAGAGTTCACAAATATTACGACCTTAAGTATGTGTGAATATACCTTTTTGGCAGAACAATAGACAAGCCTACGAATCTAAGGGATTATCTTAATTTTTCACATTTACCAATGGCCTTGATAACATGAAAATTTCCCATCCTTAGATATGGTCAATTTTTCTTTATGATTGATCCATTTTTTCTGCCTTTTTATGGCTGATTTAGTACTTGCTTATGTCCTCTTGTTCAGGCCATTCACTGAATGAAATGAGTGGTGCAGTCCATTTGTAGCCACAAAAAATGAGGCCCAAATTTTCCAAACTCAAGGTACCACTGGAGAAAATGCTTCATATAGAATTGTAACTAAACTAATCAATTGTCCAATTTGTTTTACTCTGAAATAGTCAAATTTACCTTCTTCTGTAAGCAAGACACAATGTTGCAAAAAGAGATACATATCAAGGGAAGGGGTGGCTGGATATCACATACAAATGGGAACAAGAATAGTAGTAATTTAAACCAGGTTTTGAATGACTTCATGATATGGATAAGCTGCTAATAAAAGGATAACAAATTTCTATATCCCCTATTATAACACTCTTTGGATCTTGTACTTAGAAGAAAACAAAGTTTGATAAGAAATTGGGGAGGATAACTATCCTGCATTGCGCATCAGACACTGTGCCCAACAGCTTTACATTGTTTCATGTGCTCTAATACTTAGTCTTAGGGATTAAATAAGATATTTCATTCATTCATTCAACAGATATTACTGAACATCTACTCCTATCTAGTAGGAGTCTATCAATAAGCAGAATAAAAATCCATGTCTTCTTGTAGTTTACAATCTGGTAATTGTATGATACTAAACATCAGTCAATGAATCACTCATGTGGTATATAAGGAAGTAAATATATGGAAAAACATTACAGCAGAGTGAGGGCTTGCCAGGATGTCATTTTTTAATAAAGAGGTTAGCATTGGACTCACTGTAGATCAAATTGCTCACATTGCATCATGGGAACACAGGCTCAGCCACAAGAGAAACTTGAAACAAATGACTGCTTTATTACTCGCACAGCACAAAGGGTCCAAAAGACCAGGGAAAAACATCCCATCATGGCCTGTCTCACATGGAGGACAACTGATTGAGTCAGGGTTGGCAGACACCAGCTCCGCACACCCCACCTCAAGTCAGAAAGAAGAGACAAATTTGTCCAGTTTTAGTTTTGGGTTTATCCACCACAGAGGGAGGGGGACTTACCACTCTGAATTCCTACTCTGATAAGGATCTTGGGCTGCTTGTCTCCCTTTTCCAGGTTCAGGGTAGTTTCGGGCTTTTTCATTATACCTAACGCCTACCCCAGGCTTTGGAATGGAAACAGAGTGAAACATCTGTGCCGAATAGAAAAGGAGGCCGGGTGGAGGGCATATGTCTGTGACTTCCCCAGCACACTCTAGAAAAAATACCGGAAGTAGCAAAGGAGAAAGTCTCACAGATATTTGGTGGAAGAGTCTTCCATGCGAAGGGGAAATCCAATGCAGAGTCCATGCAGTATGACTTCATTTCTGGCCATTGAGAAACAGCAAAGTGTTCAATAGAGCCAGGATGAAGTGAGCAAGAAGGATTAGGAGGTGAGAGAACAGAAGTGCCTGGATTGTGCAGAGGGGAGGAGCAGAAGAAAAAGTTTGAGAATCTTGATGTCCATTGTGAAAACATCTCAGCATATACTTAGAAATAAATGGGGGGAATATTGTAGGGTTGGGGGGAATGACACCTTCTAATAGTCATTTTTTAAAGACTCACTCTCCAAGCTAACTCTCAGACTGACTGTGGAGATTAGCATGTGGGATGTTTGTTTATTCAGCAATAGCACCTGCAGGAGTAAGGAAAGCAAAGACTGGGCAGGGGAAGAATTTCAACTGCAATATTTATATCAAAGAACTCATCTGATAGCAGGATGATGTGGAACTGGACATGTTCCTTCTGATTTGAATGAAAGTGGTGATACAAGCTGCCATAAGCGAGATGGCATACATTTGGGAAAGGCTGCTACCTTAGGCTGAGAAAAGATCCAAGAAAGGGATTCACTGTGAGATAACAAGCAAATCTATACTCTGAAGTAGTAACATATGCAGTGCATCTCAGCATCCACTTCAATGCACAAGGTTGAATGTAGGGAGATGTGTCAGCAGGCTCATATCATGATTCAGTTAAAATATTTTAATGGTCTGGAACAACATGTTGGCTTTAGTAGTAGAGGAAATTGGTTAGATTCTAGACATATTTTGAAATAGATTTAACAATATTGAGAGATTAAATGTGGAATATGAGGGAAAAAAAGAGTATGGTTAACAATGACTCCAGGTGTCTAAACTGTGCAGTGTAATGAAAGAATATCTTTTAACTGAGATGAGGAAACTGAGAAAGGAGCAGGTAATGGGGGAGAAAGTAAAGAGTTCAATTTTATGCATGATTTTGAGATTTCTATAAAAATCCAAGTGGAAACCTGGTGGAAGATTGTCTATGCTTTCCCACAGAAGTCGAGGCTGGATATATAATTTAGGAAATGGTATTAACTTTGCAGTACTAGATGTGAAAAATAGAAAACTGAACATAAATAAATAGAGAGGATCGATTATTTCTCAAGTAATTCAAAGTTAAAAGGTGAAGGAAGAGCAAATGAGTGAGGAAAAGACTAAGAAAATAATGACGTGGGAAAAAACCAACATAATATAGTGTTCACAAACCCAACTGGAGAAAATAGTTCAAGAAGGAATAATTAATAGGTGTAAATGCTTGTGAAATGATAAGATAGGACTGAGGCTTCAAGAGCAGTTTCATTATAAAGATGGTGGTAAACACCTGATTGAAATGGCTGAAGAGAGATGGAAGGAGAGTGACTAAAGGGAATGGGTAATGGAAAATTCTTTCAAGGAGTTGCTTTAAGAGGAGAGGGAGACAAAAATAATAGGTGGTGAGATAATAGTAACAAGAGAAGAAATTTTAATATTGAAGGAATTAAAATATGTTTTTCTGTTAATGGAATGATCTGGTAGATATAAAATAATGGATGATACATTGAAAGTTAAGTATCGCTGTAGATACGTCTTTGAATAGGCCAGAAGTGACAGGATCTAATGTAGAATCGTGTGCATGTGTGTACACGTGCAAAATCGGGTATGGGGTATGGGGGTAGATACCTCATCTTTAGAAAAAAGAGGAATAAAAATAAAATATTATTAAATATATTTATAAGACAATAGATATGGGGATTGTAATTAGGGTCATTTTCAGTGATATGTTAAAATCATCCAACTGAAACTGAAAATGGGTGATGAATTAATGATCTAGGATGATTAGAGAGTAAATGAAATGAGAAAATAAAATATAATTGCAGGGCAGTATTAAGGGATCATTTGAGGTCCATTCATTGGAATTTAAAGTGAGATCAGTCAGAAGTGCTATGACTTTCTTCATCTTCTTTTTCTCCAACCCCAGTCAGTAGGTGCAACCTTGGTGGAGAAAGAGTCGGATTTAGTTAGAGTTGTGGTTTTATCAAGGAAACAAGCAAAAAGATTTTGAGGCAGTGATTGCAAAGGCTGACCAGGGATATAAAGGAAAAGAGTATATAAGGAAGGATGAAAAGCCATAAGATAGTGATAGAATCAGCGGAGTTGTAACCTAACTGACTCAGTGAATTTTTGGAAATTTAAACACTGCAAACTGCTCAATGTTGGAAAGTCTGAGAAGAGTCTAATTCAATGAAAGACAGATCAGAATAAATATGTGCTGCATTTATCCTATACTTTCCTGGGTTTCCCATCTAAATTCACCAGTGGATGCTCAACTACTCAAAGAAGAACATCTCTGATGTTCCAGTAGTATCTAAACATCCTTTAGGTATTAATCAACTCTTACAGAGTTCTCTTCCCTGTCACCTATAGTTAAAAACATTATAAAATTATATCCTCTTAGTCTTGATCTTTTTTTATAATCAAAGGGAATTCTGTGGTTCTTGCCTCGTCACCCCTCTAATCTTTCATTTCCAAAGTGCCATGACAAGGTCAAAGATGAAAGTTGCTGAGGAATTTTCCTTTTCCTTCCCATAGGGCAGTATTTTAGTTTTCTAAGCTGCTCAAAGGAGGTGCTATAAAATCAGTTTACTTTTAACAGTAAAGATTTACTAGCTTATATGCTTGCAGTTTAGAGACCATGAAGATGTCCAAATCAGGGCATCATCAAGGTGATGCTTTCTTCCCGAAGACTGGCGGTGGTGTCTGCTGGTCTCTCTCTTCTTGTCCAGGTTTCGTGGCTTTCAGCTTCTTGATTTTATGGCTTTCTCTCTGTATTCATGCCGTTTACAAAATAACTCCAATACGAAGATTAAGACCCACCAGGAATAAGGTGGTTCACACCTTAAGTCACCAGAAGACCCTGCTTAGAATGGGTCCACACCCACAGGAATGGATTACCTTTATGAACATTATTTTCTGGAGGAACACATAGTTTCAAACCACCATAGGTGGGAATATCACTGTGGATTTCTCCTGTTCAAAATCATAAAAACTGTTCATTTATAAATACATCAGGAGTGTTAGATCATCATTATTTTTTACATATAAATGTAATAAATGTAAATGATGTTCCAAAAGGTTATTAAACTAGTAAATGGCTGACTTCACATTTAAAACCAAGTCTAGGTGTTGTTTCCTCTAAATTCTAATGAAGATGAATAATAATAGCATTTAATAATACCTTAGGTCTCGGTTTTAAAAAGGAACAAACATATTTACTTTTAACTGTTTTCAATGGTGATCTAAATTTGAAACAGGCAAAGTCTAAATCATTCCTACCAATATGAATTTAGGATACTTTTTTCTTCCTTTTCAATTATGTTAAGATTTTAATCTTTTCCATGAGTTCTTATAATGAACCTGAAGCCCTTACAGTGATTAATCTAGGATTGGAAAATTCTTATTATGAACCTGCCCACTGTCACCTAGATATTTCAGTAAGGCCTGGAAAAAAAGTAGGCCAGTTCTTCATGTCTCAGCATTTCTCAATTTCTTTTTTTTTCCTTTGTGTGTGTGTGTGCATAGTCATATGTTTTTCTGAAGATTTTGAACAGAAAGGAACAGGGAAAAGGAGAATATTTTCTAAACTAGTCTGAACTCAGGGCAAGTAGAAATTGAGGCTACATATTTAGTATTAATTTGCTTTTACCTTTCAAGGACATCAGTTTTACTCATATTATGGTGATAAATATGTCCTTTCTGGCACTTCTAATTAATTCCATTCTCTTGCCATGCATACCAAATAATTTAGAGAAACAAAATATCATTTCTGCTCTGAAAATAAAAATAACCCAAAGATAACTGTTCATCAAAGCATAAATTTAATGCATTCTGATGCAATAAAATATAATATTGGAAGCTTTCTTTCAAACTTCAAATATATATACAAGTGAAAAGAATTATGCCAAATTTATAAAAATGGGTACCTGTGATGGGGGGAAGATATAGGAGTATGACATGAGGTACTAGGAAATGAGTTTGTAGATGTATAGCTGCATTTATTTATATAAAAATGAAGATGACACTAAAGGCTTCATGAGACCAATTACGATAGTGAACACTGAAAAGAGGCATAAAACTAAATCAGTCCTCTACACTTAAGATAAAAATAAAAGTATGTAGGAGTGTTAAATTGTGCTATATAATAATAATAATGATAATGCTATGATGAACCATATTAAATTGATGTATTAGTAGAGGAAAATTATCAGAAATTGGCCATTTTATGTTGGTTAACTATATACAATTTTGTTTAACTTTTATTTCCTGAGACATCATGCATAGAACATTTCAAGTCTTCCTACCAAAAGCACCGTGATCTAACCTGGACTGACTCACGTTAGACATGATTAAATCAGTGCTCAGAGAAGTTAAATAAGCTGCTTAAAGTTAGAAAGCAATTATGTACCAAAACCAGATTTTTCAGACTCGTAATAGAACCTTTTACCTTCCTGTCCATAAGCCAGTGTTCTACCCTAAATTCCTCTAATAATTGTGAACATTTTAGATTTAATAACTTTATTCACAAAATGAAAATCTTGGATTATATGAACTGATTTATAACTCATCTAATATGTCAAAGATCTCCAATTAGATTGCCCTTTTAATAAGGCTTTCATTATCATTATTATTGCACTGTGTAAGCCTGAATATAGCTCCCCAGTCATTACATTGATGAAATCTTGCCTAAACATTAATCTCTCATACACTTCAATATAATTAATTTCATCAATGATTTGCTTAGGATGGAAAGTAAGCAGTCATACAATAGCAGAATCTGACATCACTACCACTTTCTATTAAATGGTATTGCTCCATAACCAATAACAGTGGCATTCATACATGTTTGGTGGCAAATCCTTTGATTTTTTCAGATGAAATTTTATGGAGAATCTAACAGAGAACAGATGTTTAAGGTGGTACACAAGATGAGACAGCAGGGGAGGTACACTGCTATTGCTCCCACTTAACTGTCAGCAGCAACTTCCCTGAAATGTGAGGCTCCAGAAAATCCAGTTCCAAAACTGTTTCCAGCATTTGTACATGCTGTTGCTTTTGCATCTATGAAAACACTATCTAAATATTCCATTGCATTTCCTTTCAATTTCAGGATTCAAATTTAGGCCGGATAAGTGGTAAACCTGTAAGATCCTTCCAAAGTGAATATTCTGATTCATGAGTTGTGGAATGGTCAGACAAATGTCAATCAAAAATTTAGTGCTTGTGTGACTGTCATTTTACTTACTCGATTCTCTGAAAATACATCATAAAAATTCTCTTTGACTATCAGTTGATTTCACTAAAATTTACATCTTAGAGATCAGAGATTATGAAGTCTATATATTTGTTATTCTCCCACATATGGTGGGCTTTCATAGCAGTGAACACTGACACCAGCCTGAAAACATAAGGAAGACATCCTGCACTTACTATCCATTATTGCAGCAATTCCTCTAGGGATGAAAAGAACTTTCATCACTGAATATAAAAAGGGATGTTTTCACAAGATACAAACTGTTTGTCATATACTGAAAGAATACAGAGATTCAAGGTTAATTATATTTTCAATAAACTGTTTTCTTTTGTTTGGAAACTTTCTTCCTCATCCTGAGAGTGTTTTTCCTAGCAGCTTTCAACATGTTGGATCATGTAAGTCATCCTAACTCTCTATACCATCCAAAGAGCAAATTCAGAAATAAAATTAATTTGCAAAAGTCAAAATTCCTGAAAGAATCCTTTTAAAAATATTTTCATCCAATGGAAAGCACTCTGGTCCAACTAAAGACCAAATTCTTTCTCTCTTTTTGCAACTTTTGACTTTTTAGCAGCTGAATAATCATCTGCACTTAGCAATATTATGTCACTCTAATATCAGAATATTATATATTATATTATATCACATTCAATTTCCTAAACATTGCTGTACTATTTAACAGCAAAAATGATCCTTATATGTGCTTTTAGAGCAGTGGTTGACAAAATTTTTCTACAAAGGACCACATAGTAAGTATTTTAAGCTGTGCACGTCAGCTGGTCTTTGTTGTAACAATTCAACTCTGCCATTTAGAGTGAAAAAGCAGTCCCAGACAATATAAACAAATGAGCATAGACAATATGAACAAGTGAGGAATATATATACATTTTTTTTAAATAACAGGTGGCAGGCTAGATTTTACCTGCAGGACATACTTTACCAACCTCTGCTTAGAGGAAATCTTTTCAAATCTAATTTATATCATTAATAGTATTAATTTATCCATTTTTTCAGAAGTGAAAAAGGAAAAAGGGGCAAGGGATAATTAGGAACAATCAAAAGATGCTGTAAAGTTGCATGATAGAATAATAGGTTTGTCAGAGATCTGAGAACTACAAGAGGAAGAGAAATGTGTCTATGTATATAAAAAATGGGTCAGAGGAATATAAAACATCAATTAGTCTTTTCCTCTCAAATGTCTCCTTAGAGCATTACATAAGTAAATTGGCTAATGTCCGAACCACTGAAAATTTGTGGAGGGTAAAAGAGCTATGTCACCTTTCAATGCCAAGCTGCATGCCAAACAAGCATAATGCATTCACTCTCTGTCTTCTGTCTGCACTGAGCTAGGTAGAGCAAGTACTTGTTCTAGAATACCGACAATCACTTCAATTTCTTGGGCTGTAATATCCTCACCTGTAAAGTGAAAAAAACTGCTGTAGATGAAAACTAAAATCCCTTCAAGTTTTAAAATCTTATTAAGTAGCAACCAATTTCTCACCTGATTATCATCAGAGATCATTGTAGAAAGTCTCTGGATCTATTGTCTTTGCAATAGCAAATGTGATTTTTTTTAAAATTGCCTTATGTCGAATACTGCCATTTCACCAATTGTAAGATACTGACTCCATTCTTATAATGTTTCTATTTTTTAACTGTCTTTTTTGTTGTTACCAATGAAAAGCTATGAAGAATTCACCCTCACTTCTCAATTATGTAAAATAAGTTTTTAATGAAAACAACTGGGAAACTTTTTCTTCTCTCCTACAAAACACTCTATGACCGAAAATTACCTATTTCTCTTTTTAGTTTTCCTCTTTGCTGAGCTACTTTGTGAATCTGTGGAAGAGTATCAACAAAGGATGCAGTCCTTGAAGCAGAACAATTGACAAATAGCTCCTCTAAGCAGCTAACAAAGCCCCTGTTGTGCCACTGCCTAGCAGTTGGAAAGTTTAATGAGAAGAGAAGTAAAGAGCCAAATAATTGACTTTTTAAGAAACTAATCCCTTGAAAATTATGAGGAAGTTGTGGCATCATATGTAGTATAAATAATAGGTTAACATTGTTAGCATATTAATGACTAAAATCCATTCTCTAAAAAGCAGATCCTCGATTTTCAGACTGTAAAGTATAGGTAAGATTTTTGCCTAACTTCACCAAGGCAAAATATTTTAAAAGGTATAAAAGTAAAAGGAAGACATTAAAACACTAAATGTGCATTCATAAGAGCACTCCTCTTCATCATTTCTTCGATTATAAGGATATACTATTTGTGAAAAATAAATGTCACAGATACCCACAATCTATAATTTTTATACTATTATTTTATTAATATTAACTTTCTTTTTGAACTAATTAAAATGTTAATACATGCAAAGTAGTGGTTAAAATTTAAATTGCATTCATATATTTCAAGAAGAAGAAAATATTATTGCTAGAATGCACTCTAACAAGCTCATACCTAGAACGAAAATGCCAATCTTTTCTGCCTTAAGATACTGTAAGATAAACTTGACCTAAGAAATATGAGGTTAAGCTGAAGATTACTTTTGAGATACACTTGTTGATGCTGGAAAGAGCACCAAAATTGGCTGTGGAAAACCTTGGTTCAAATTCTGGTGCTGCCTCATATGAAATACTCCACTTTGTAAATGTCATTTAACTTGTGTTAGTTGTAAGTTTGGACTAAACATCTGCCCATCATACTTAATAACTGCTGTGAACTTCAAAGAAGATCATGTATGTGGAAAAGTTTTGCAACTGGTAAAATGCTATGATATTAGAATCCAGACTCTTCTGGAAGCACAGAAAAAAGAGAAAAAATAATTGAATGAGAATCATAAAAATTGAGCTGGGTGCTAGTAATGATTCTGTTTCATTAGCCGGGTGACATTGGGTGAGTTATTCCCTCTGCATCTCCGAGTCTGTGTTAGAAAAACAAGAGAGTTAGAGATGGTCTCTATGCCCCTTTGGATTCTAACTCTTATTATTTATACCAAAGAACAAAACCAAAACTGTTTTCCAGGACCTGATTCTTCTTGTAGGCGTGTCTTCTGTCTGGGTGTATTCTACTCTTATGGTTTAGCTATTACGTTATAGGAAAATGAAATCTAGTCTCTTCCTACAGTTTCAACTTCTTTTCAAACTTGAGAAAATTTCTTCTCCATATGCCAAAAATGCATTAAATTCTACATATTAAAAAAAATTAAAACATATTCTTCCCTGTTCTAGTCTACTAATTGCTGGAATGCAATATACCGGAAACAGAATGGCTTTTAAAAGAGGGAATTTAATAAGTTGCTAGTGTACAGTTCTAAGGCTGAGAAAATGTCCCAATTGAACAAGTCTATAGAAATGTCCAATCACAGGCATCCAGGGAAAGATACCTTGATTCAAGAAGGCTGATGAAGTTCAGGGTTTCTCTCTCAAATGAGAAGGCACACAACGAACACAGTCAGGGTTCCTCTCTCAGCTGGAAGGGCACATGGCGAACACAGCATCATCTGTTAGCTTTCTCTCCTGGCTTCCTTTTTCATGAAGCTCCTTGGGAGGTGTTTTCCTTCTTCATCTCCAAAGGTCGCTGACTTGTAGACTCTGCCTCGTGGTGCTACAGCATTCTCTGCTCAATATGAGTCTCTTCTTCTGTAAAATGTTTCCTCTTTTATAGTACTTTAGAAATTTATCAAGACTCACCCAAATTGGTGGAGACATGTCATCACCTAATCCAGTTTAACAACCACTCTTGACTAAATCACATCATCCATGGAGATGATCTGATTACAGTTTCAAGCATACAGTATTGAATAGGGAATGGGATTTTGATTAAAATATGGCTTTTCTAGGGGACATATATCCTTTCAAACCAGCACATCCCCCATCTCCAGAAATCCCCAAACAAAAATACTCTTCTTTTATAATCCCTTATTCAACTGGTGCCTCAAAAAGATGTCTTAGTGCCTTGGTTTAAAATAAAGAAGAGGATATGTATACCTAATTATTAAAAAAATCAAAGATTAGGTGTATGTACACATGTGTTTCCATATGTATGAGTATATATAGGTATGAACATATATGCATGTGCATACCTGTGTGTCCTTTGTTTTGCATAAGGTAAAACTTCCAGTGTTGAAATCAGTCTTTCTCTTTTATTCACCACTTCCAAATTCAGAGGCTTAGAGTGTCTTTCCTGAATCACCATCACAGTTTCTTAACTGCTTCCAATGCCTAGAGGCATTTTGTCTTTAGATTTGTTTTCCACAACACCATGCAAATATTTTATTTGAAACAGTAGTGAGAACATGATGGTGCTCTGCATGATATCACACACAAGATAGACCCAAGCTCCACAGAATGCTATACAAACATTCCTTGAACTTCTCACTGTGTACTCCCAAATCTTATCTCTCACTGTGCTCAACTCCAAATTCAGTTATTGTATCACTCATATACAATGATTGGATGTGTTGGGGAGGATATAGTTATATGCTGGGAATGTCTTACCCAAATTTTTTATGACCTTATTTTCATTTCTGTCCCTAAGGTTCAGTTCAAGTATTATGCTAACAAGGAGCTCTTTCCTAAACCCTCAAATTAGATTATATGATCCTCTGTGCCCCAAAGTACCACATCACTGTATTTCCTATACAATATTTAACTTTTTCATTTTATGTTTCCTTCACCTCTAAACTGCTGTTAACATTGAACCCCCTCATTTTAATATTCTCAAGGGAAGGGAACTCACATCAGCCCCAATTGCTGGCATTCTGTAAAATATCAGAGATATATTATTGAACTGAATGGAGTTTGGACAGTCAAAATCATTAAAACCCTGGTTCATCTTACAACTTTTCAGTATCTGAATAAAATCCTAAATTGAAAATTGTCCTCGGTTTAGAGTGGATATCCCTAAATAACCTGGTCATCTCCTAAACCCTGCTGATGATCACTCTGCACATTCTGGCAGACCCCTTGTCTTAGTTTGTCAAAGCTGCTATAAAAATTGTAATACAATAGGATCGCTTAAACAACAAGCATTTATTGTCTTATGATGTTGAAGCCTAGAAGACCAAAATCAAGATGTCGGCAGACAAAACATCTCGAGAATGGAAAATGAAGTTGGAGGACCCACACTTCCTGACTTTAAAGCATATTAAAAACCCACAATATTCTGTAAAACAGCAAGGCTGGCATAAGAATAGATATATTGACCAAAGGAATAAAATTGAGAGTTCAGAAGAAGACCTTCATATCTCTGGTCAGTTGATTTTTTAACAAGGTGGTCAAATCCACTCAGCTGGGATAGAACAGTCCCTAGTTCAACTAGTGCTGGGAGACTGGGTATACATATCCAATAGCATGAAAGAGGATCCACATCTCATATTTTTAATAAAAAAATTAACTCAAAATAGATCAAAGACCTAAACATTAGATAAGGACAATAAAACACTTATAAGTAAATTAAGAACGCATCTTAAAGATCTTATATTAAGAGGTAATTTCTTAAAACTTACATCCAAAGCACAAAGAAAGAAGAAATGATAAATAGGATCTCCTCAAAACTGAATATCTTTTTGCTTCAAAAGACTTTGTCAAGAAAGTAAAAAGGCAGGCTACTCAATGGGAGAAAATATCTGGAAACCACATATATATCTTATAAGATTTTAATATCCAGACTATATAAAGAAATCCAACAACTCAAAAACAAAAAGTCAAACAACCCAATTAAAAAAAAATGGGGGACTTCCGGAGAAGATGGCGGCTTAGTAAGACGCGCGGGTCTTAGTTCCTCCTCCAGAAAAGCAACTAAAGAAACAGAAACAATACGAAACAGCTCCCGGAGTCACGACAGAGACCAAAAAGACAGCGTACCCCATTCTGGAACAGCTGAACGGGCAGGGAGAATCTGCTGCGGTGAGATACCCGAGGGGCGCGCGTTTTCCCAGCCGGGCGGCTGGCGACTGGGGTCCCCTCCACGCACGTGGCTCCCCGGTCTGACTGGGAACATTGGATAGCGGGGCCCTCCCATCACGCTTGGCGTTTCGGGCCAGCTGGGCAATTAGGACCCGCACTCTCCCAAGCCGCAGCGGCCAGCGACCCCCGCCTCCATGCGCGGTTTCCCAGCCGACTGCCGTGCAGACAGACGAGCGCCACGAGCGCCACCTACTGGGCAGGAAAAGAAAAACAGAGCCCAGAGATTTCACAGAAAAAGCTTTCAACCAGCTGGGTCCCACACCCAGGGAAATCTGATCAAATGCCCAGACACCAGCAGAAAATAATGGATGACGCTCAGAAAATTGAAGATATGGCCCAGTCAAAGGAACAACCAATAGTTCAAATGAGATACAGGAGCTGAGACAACTAATGCTGAATATACGAACAGAAATGGAAAAACTCTTCAAAAACCAAATCAATAAATTGAGGGAGGACATGAAGAAGACATGGGCTGAGCAAAAAGAAGAAATAGAAAATCTGAAAAAAACAAATCACAGAACTTATGGGAGTGAAGGACAAAGAAGAAAAAATGGAAAAAACAATGGATACCTACAATGGTAGATCTAAAGAGACAGAAGCTACAATTAGTGAACTGGAGGATGGAACATCTGAATTCCAAAAAGAAACAGAAACTATAGGGAAAAGAATGGAAAAACTTGAGCAGGGGATCAGGGAACTGAATGACAATATGAAGCGCACAAATATACGTGTTGTGGGTGTCCCAGAAGGAGAAGAGAAGGGAAAAGGAGGAGAAAAACTAATGGAAGAAATTATCACTGAAAATTTCCCAACTCTTATGAAAGACCTAAATTTGCAGATCCAAGAAGTGCAGCGCACCCCAGAGAGAATAGACCCAAATAGGCGTTCTCCAAGACACTTACTAGTTAGAATGTCAGAGGTCAAAGAGAAAGAGAGGATCTTGAAAGCAGCAAGAGAAAAACAATCTGTCACATACAAGGGAAACCCAATAAGACTATGTGTAGATTTCTCAGCAGAAACCATGGAAGCTAGAAGACAGTGGGATGATATATTTAAATTACTAAAAGAGAAAAACTGCCAACCAAGACTTCTATATCCAGCAAAATTGTCCTTCAAAAATGAAGGAGAAATTAAAACATTTATAGACAAAAAGTCACTGAGAGAATTTGTGACCAAGAGACCTCTGCAAGAAATACTAAAGGAAGCACTAGAGTCAGATACGAAAAGACAGAAGAAAGAGGTATGGAGTAAAGTGTAGAAAGAAGGAAAATCAGATATGATATATATAATACAAAAGCCAAAATGGTAGAGGAAAATATTATCCAAACAGTAATAATACTAAAAGTTAATGGACTGAATTTCCCAATCAAAAGACATAGAATGGCAGAATGGATTACGACCCAGCAATACCACTGCTAGGTATCTACTCAAGGGACTTAAGGGCAAAGACACAGACGGACATTTGCACACCAGTGTTTATAGCAGCATTATCTACAATTGCAAAGAGATGGAAACAGCCAAAATGTCCATCAACAGACGAGTGGCTAAACAAACTGTGGCGTATACCTACGATGGAATATTATGCAGCTTTAAGACAGACTAAACTTATGAAGCATGTAATAACATGGATGGACCTAGAGAACATTATGCTGAGTGAGTCTAGCCCAAAACTAAAGGACAAATACTGTAAGGTCCCACTGATGTGAACCGACATTCGAGAATCAGCTTGGAATATATCATTGGTAACAGAGACCAGCAGGAGTTAGAAACAGGGTAAGATAATGGGTAATTGGAGCTGAAGGGATACAGACTGTGCAACAGGACTAGATACAAAAACTCAAAAATGGACAGCGCAATAATACCTAAGTGTAATGTAACTAGGTTGGAACACTGAATGAAGCTGCACCTGAAATATGGTTTTTTGTTTGTTTGTGTGTTTGTATCTTTTGTTTTTGTTTTTCTTCTTTTTCCTTTATATATATATATATATATTATTAGTATTATTATTTTAATTCTCTTCTCTATATTAACATTCTATATCTTTTTCTGCTGTTTTGCTAGTTCTTTTCCTAAATCGATGCAAATGTACTAAGAAATGATGATCATACATCTATGTGATGATACTAAGAATTACTGAGTGCATTTGTAGAATGGAATGATTTCTAAATGTTGTGTTAATTTCTTTTCTTTTTTTTGATTAATAAAAAAATTTAAAAAAAAATGGGTAGTTTTATTTTCTGGACCATTCACCACCAAAAAAAAAGGGGGGAGGGGGGTCAAAGACCACTGTTCAAATTCAGAGGTCTTTCCCAAAGAGGAAATACAAATGGCTAAAAAACACATGAAAAGATGCTCAACATCACTAGCTATTAAGGAAATGCAGATTGTAAACACCATGACATATCATTTCACATGTACTAAAATGACCACTATTAATAAAAGCAGAAAACTACAAGTGCTGGAGATGATGTGGTAAAATAATAACACTTATTCACCGCTGGTGGGAATGTCACAGCAGCTTTGGAAGACAGTTTGACAGTTCTTCAGAAAGCTAACTATATAACTTACTTAGTTAAAAATAGAACTTACTTGTTGGATCATGCGATTCAACAATCCCATTATTAAGTATATACTCAGAAGAACTGAAAGCAGAGACATGAACAAACATTTGCATACTAATGTTCATCACAGCATTATTCCTGATTGCCAAAATATGGAAACAACCCAAGTGTCCATCAACTGAAGAGTGAATAAACAAACTGTGGTATAAACATATGACAGAAGTGTATGCAGATGTAAGAAGTAATGACATCTGCATGTATACAACAACATGGATGAACTTTGAAGACGTTATGTTGAGTCACATAAAACCAGACACAAAAAGACAAATATTGTATGGCCTCCTTGATTTAAACTAATTATTATGAGCAAACTCTGGGCATTAAAATCTAGAGTACAGGTTACCAGGAGATAGAAAGAGGCTAAAGAACAGGCGGTGATGCTTGATGTGTCACATGCTTAATAAGGTTGATTATAAAAGTTCAGAAATGGATAGAAGTGATGGTGGCACAATACTATGAGAGTAATTAACAATGTTGAGTGTGAAGATGGTTGAAATTGGAAGCCTAGGGGCACGAATGTCACTAGAAGGGAAGTTAGAAGATAAAACATGGGACTGTACAACATAGCCAAATTTGTGGATGAAGGCTGTGGTTAATTATACCAAGAGAAGAAAATTGTTGCATGAACTATAACAAACGTATCACTATTTCTAGGTGTTAATAATAGGGTGGTATATGGGAAAAACTAAAGATTATAGTGGACAGTAACATTGTAATATTTTTTCAGCAATTATAACAAAGGTATTATACCAAAACTAAGCATCAATAACAAAGGAGTTTAAGGGGTATGGATTTTTTTTTTTTAACTTCCAAGCAATGAGAATGTTCTCCAGTTGATTGTGGTGGTGAGTACGTAACAAGGATGTTATACCAAAACCACTGATTATGCACTTTGGATATTTGCATAGTGTGAGAATAAAAGTGTAAAAAAATTACAGATGGACACACATACACACACACAGATGTCAGCAGGCCATGATTTCTTCTAGAGTTGGTAGCTTTCTGGGATGGCAGGCCTTTGCCTGCACATGGCAATGTCCTTGGCCTCCTATGGCTTTCTCTGACTTCTGGCCTCTTTTGATAAGGCGTCCAGCGTTACAGATTGAGGTCTACTCTCATTCGGTTTGGCTATACCTAAATAGGATCTTCAAAGATCCTATTTGCAAATGAATCCACACCCTGACTCACCTTAATAAATTCAAAGATACTATTTATGAATGGTTCACACACAGGAACACAGATGAAGACTTCAAAATGTCTTTTGTACAGCACATGATTCAATCCCCAAAACAAAGAAACTGAAAAAAAAAAAAAAAAGCTTTTTTTTTCCTGTATGGTCGTCCAGTAGAGATTTATTACCTTGATGAGCATTTTAAGGCTCACGGGCTATTCTTGAACCTTGTAGTCTAAGGTAGATGGTATTTGTTGCACATATGGAATGGGCCTATGTGTCTTGGCAATTGTCTAGAAAATTTTCCAATTTTTAAATAACTCAGCAACATTCCTATTGTGGTGATAAGAATTTCTGGAAATCCATGTTCTTAATAATTCTATCCCAAGAGGAAGTAATATCGGGGTGATATTGATTGAAAGCAGTTGCTCGTATCAAAGCTGATGTTTGACCAGTACACATAGTTGTGGCCATAGCTATTATTTAAAGCTAGTTTATATTTACAGTGAGTGTAGCTGGGTGCCCAAGCCATACCGTTTATTGAATATTTAAAGATGCCCCATTTGGTGAGCACAGTATCAGAGAAAGCGGAATTAAATGGTAAAAATCCCTGTAGTGGTACCTGGATACGGAAGGTTCACAGCTAAGAATCCATCTTCTTGAAAAGTACCTGTTAGGGCAATGCCAAGGTTTGCTACTGAGATTTCACATTTTTATTATTTATTGACTTATCAGTTCCTTCCCTTAATGACCAATGAATATTTTTCTGTTGTTGGATTTTCTCTACTATCCTGTGTAAGCATTTGCTCTTGCCTATTTTGTAATGCTCCTTACTGTCTTATTTCCTTCATTCTTGTTGTGGGTGTCTCACTCTCATTAAGGTGTGTTAAATATGAAATGGATACAGAGGTGAAGATATGGCCTTCTTTTTAAGGGGCTTAGATTCTTGACCAGCGCACTTGGTTTTGGGTATTGGTTCTATAGTGCCATATTGAGGTGTGCATAGCTGGTCAGTGAGAGATGGTTTTGGGGATGCAATTACTCAGTACATATTTGTTGAATTGGATTCTAATTAGGAGGAAAGATTTATCAAATCAATGTTTCTTGTTTAAGAAGTACCATCATAATAGTAAGTCAGGAATGTATGTTCCATTTATGTACAGTTAAAGGCTTCACTTACACCCCAAAATGTCACCTTGACTTTCTTACTAGTTGTGCCCCAATTTATCATGGAAATAGAATGAAGATATGTCGATCTTATCCACAATATATGGGATAAGAATGAACCCCTTATATGGGATGAGATATGAATCCCTTATTTTTGTTACATATTTAGCACAGAATCCCCGTAAAAGAGGGATGGGATAGTAGTAAGTAAAAAGGCAGAGACACCTGAAGTGTCTTTTAAATTATAATTTATTTCACATTTTGAGAGTAACTTACCCTCTAAATTCATGACTCAGTTACAAAATCCTGAGGTTACATCAACCTCAAGAAATTGCATGAAGGTGGGCCATGGTGGCTCAGCAGGCAGAGTTCTCGCCTGCCATGCCAGAAACCTGGGTTCAATTCCCGGTGCCTGCCCATGAAAAAAAAAAAAAAAAAAAAAAAAAGAAATTGCATGACATACAAATTCTAAAATATTTAATAATAGGTAGCCCTTTACAGAAAAAGTTTACCCATCTCTCTTCTATATAATAAACATAATGCTTTTAAAATTTAAAGTAGAATTTTAAGATTACAGATATTCTTTTGGAGTCAGTTTAGGTTATTTTAATCCTTTGTTTAGCATTTTAAAACTTTTTAAAATTTATCAACCTTCTCTATATAATCATAATCATATTCTCACAATGCTCAGATATTGTGTTGGAATGCATTAATACCATATTCCAATGTATTTGTGTTGTGCTATTTTTGTAGGTAAATGATGTTGTAAGAGAAAAACCTCTGTGTTGACTAGTCCTCTGTATAGATGATGTTTTCCACTTGGCAGAAACAAAGGACCAAGGAAACAATGACCCCAAAATTAAAATAGTAATTCAGAAGTACAGAAATCTTCATTGTTTACCATACATATATTTTAAAAGGAATCCATTGACGTTCCATCCACTAGTGTAACTCTCCAGAAACCTACAACCTCCAGATGGGTCCCTAGATCAGGTAAGTCCTAAAACCTAGAAGGTCCAGCCTCTCCAGAATATCAGCTGGTTCTGTCTCTCTACCCCATGTTATTGACAGCTCTTTCCATGGGGTCTTTCATTCTAATATGAAAAAGTTAGAATGGCCATAGCCCAAACACCCATAAAGAGAGGAATAGAAAGATCAAAGGTTGTGGTGGAGTTATACAGAGAAGATAAGATTTAACACATGAATACATTTGCTGAATCATTAAATTGATATCTCTTTTAGTCTCCAGTATCTTAGAGCAGCTAGAAGTAAAAACCTAAAATTGTGGAATTGTAACCAATGTCAAACTCTGAAATATCTTGTACAACTAATTGTGGTGTTGTGCTTTGAAAGTTATTGCTTTAAAATAATATATGTTATTTTTCATGAAAAAGAAAGTTAAAAAGTTGATTGTTGTGATAAAAAAATATTTAAACCTTCTAATCACGTATATTCTGGAGCAGCTAGAAGGAAAAATCTGAGAGGATCATACAGTAGCCCATGACAAACGCTGGGATCTGTTCTGTAACTACTTATCGAAAAGTGGTTTGAAAACTATTGCTTTTTCATTTCTTTGCTTCATATATATGTTACACTATACAATAAAAAAGTTAAAAAAAAAAAGGAATCCATTGAAGAATTCAATCTTAGCACTAGTGGAAGAATTGTAATAAATTTATTTCTTCAAAAAATTAAAAATGAAGTTTTAAAAATCACAATAAATTATCATATGAAGAGGTAAATCATATTATTATTATTAGAAGAAAGTTCTAACATGGATTTAAATTGTTCAATGTTGTAGGAAATCTTGTGCTATAATAACTTACAAGCATGATTAAAGAAAAGAATAAATAAATCTTAACTTATGTGTTAATTTAATTACTATGTTTCAGTGGTTAATCAATGTGAAATAATTGTATTTAACCTTTATTTGTTTATTTGATAGTGTTGTGGCTTTGTGCTTTGCATAATACATAAGTATGTTGTATTTTCACTCTTTGGATCAGTACCTAAAAGATTTTAAGGCACTGAACAGATTTTGTATTGTAATGAGTGCCTCTTTCCCTTTGGTAGAATTTTTCTTAAATAGCAAATTGCTCATTTCTTTTGATAAACAATTGGTTATTGAAAAGAAATGACTTCCACAAAAGTCACTGCTGTGAAAAACCCTTCTTTCTTATGATAGGTGATGGTATCATGATACTATTTCAAAAAATTCCATAATTGAGCAAATACTTAAAAGATTTACAAGAAATTTTTTTATTCAGGAGAAGTTGGAAATCTATGGCCTTGTTATATTATTGGAGGAAACACACCATTGTAAAATGAGCTTCTTGCAGCTTAAGAAAGTGATGTTAACAACCACTAGATAAAACAAGAGGAATCATTTCTGAAAGTATTTAAGAAGGAGATTCAGGCATCCAGTGTTGCTCTGAAAGAAGGAGTGATGTCATGCAAGGCATTATTCATACTACTAATTTTGCAGAGGATATAACCTCTCTGGACATAGCAGCATTAAGTGGTACAAAATAGTGGTTAAAATCTATGCTGTTTTCTAACGATATTAGTGGAAAACTAAAATATTTTGATTCTACATAGCTGTAATATTAAAAGCATTCTATTCGCCCAATGAAAAAAATCTATATATTGTATTAATTAACCTAAATATTGCTTGTCAGGCTTGGTATCATAGCACTGAGGGATGCCAGAATGATAATCGTGCGGGAATCCTGAACCTTGCCAGTTCTGGATGCAGTCTCATTAGCATATTCATAAGTCAAAGCCTTGTGCAGGTGCCAGAATGCTGCAAAATGTTTTCTGACTATTTTACAGCAACAGAGGCAAATAGTAAACTACTCTTTAAAAATCCCCTTATATACTATCAATTATTTAATGCTGTAAAATAACTGCAAAAGCTTTTAAGTAATTATTCCACCCAAGTGAAGAAGTATTTTCTTTCTGAACAACATAAATAATACAGATTGAGAGCAGAGGAAATTTAAAAAAATAAAAAAATAGAGGTTTTCTTACATTAGATAATTAGAATAGGTTTTAGTTTTATTAAGTGATCAGCTAACCTTTTTCCAGACAGATAATTTTCAGTGTTCAAGGGAAAAGTAGAACTAAGAAATGATGTCCTTCAGTAAAATTGAAGTCTTAAATATCTTATTTCTTAAATAACTTACTTCTACTAAGTTAAATGCTGAAAAATAAATTTTAAATGGAACCAAACTACTACTCAGCATTTGTTCCCCATTCAAGTGCACAGGCGCAAGCACGTGTGTGCACACACACATGTTCATATATATGCGTCTGTGCACACTTACGAACACACACATCATAGGCTTTTTTCTTTTATAGGCTGTAAGGCAGGTGTCACATTTCATTATTTTTCCATGTGAGTGTCCCCTTATTGAAGCACCATTTGCTGATTTTTTTTATTTACTTGGTTTTTCATTTGTTTGGTTGCTTGTTGGTTTGTTGGTTTGTGAAGTGCATGGGTCGGAAATTGAACCCGGTTCTCTCACA
Organism: Tamandua tetradactyla; assembly: GCF_023851605.1. Taxonomy (NCBI): domain Eukaryota; kingdom Metazoa; phylum Chordata; class Mammalia; order Pilosa; family Myrmecophagidae; genus Tamandua; species Tamandua tetradactyla. The sequence goes on from NC_135330.1 coordinate 152,008,301, forward strand.
TGGCAATTAGAGTTCTACAACTGAGCTACTCTTGTACCCTCCACCATAGGCTTTTTTTTTTTTTTTCTTTTTTACATGGGCAGACACCGGGAAGCAAACCCGGGTCTCCTGTATGGCAGGAGAGAACACTCTGCCATTGAGCCACTGTGGCCTGCCCCCACCACAAGCTTTTGATAATGGAGAAGGTAGATCAGAAAAGTGCCTTATTCCAGATATCCATTTACTTTAGAAAAGATCTGGTCACATTAAAAGAAAACATTTTCCTTACATGGCCCGTCAGGTCTTTGATCCATTACATTGTTCTGGATCCTAGAAGAAAAGTCTCTTACATCACACATGCAAATGAACACGCATAATATTTTCTGTCCTATTGCAGTTATGCAGTCAGTGTTCCTGGTAATCTGACTAAATCCTAAAATAAAGTTTTGTTTTCACGGAACAAGCCCAGAAGGAATGAGATCTGTCAGCTTGGTGAACTCTATAATTCTTGTATTAAAATATATTGTCATTACAATATTTCTAAATTAAGCCTATGTATTATTAGTATTTATATTTTGAACATTTGTGTGCCTATATGATTGATTGTGTGTGTGTGTGTATGTATATATATATGTTGCTGTGTGTGTGTATATAGATATGCACATAGAGAGTATTTCTATGTTTCTGATATTTATATGTAGACAAATGAAATCAATTAATTTTTACACTATAAGAAATAAGTTTCCAGTATGAAGTGGATTATAAAAAATATTATAGTTATGTAAAACTATAAAATAGAATAAAAGACATACTAGTAATATAACTGAAAATTAATATTATGATTTTTTGCTTATATTTAAATTGATCACCCTACTCATTTTTATTTTAATAGAAGTTCGTATTTACCTGCAAAAATTTCAGAAATTAAAAGGCAAAATGTCAAATGGAGTACAAAATTCTTAATTTTTTTCATGTAAAGGTATATTGGGCCTTTCTCCTTTTGATCTATTTTACTTAGTTCCATTCATTTCAATAAACATCTATTAAATATCAATTTATATATGAGATAAATTGTTCTGGGAATAACAGATGAACAAGACTCATGAGTTAGTGCGGGAGACAAATAATTAGTAAATTTCAAAATGCATTATATGCTCTGATAGGGATATCAGAGAGCTATTCTCTTTCTTCTCACCGTTCCCAGTTATAAAAAGTGTCTTCTTTGAAATGTTATGCAAGGAAATCAAGATTTCAGGCATACAAAGTGAGCAGGGTAATTTGATCTTTCCATCTTCCTAAAACTTGAGTCACCGAAATGCAGAAGAGTAGGAGTAGCAGACAAGGGAACATCTTAAAATAAATGTCGGTGGCTGCTGTGGGCTTTCGGTTGGCTGTAAGCCATGTAGATGTGAAAGAGCAAAACTTGATGCCTCAGAGTATTTGATCTTCAGAACTGGTGTTTGTTTTGCTCGCGTAAATGAAACATTCATGAAAAAAGGATTCATTTCTGTAACATTACTTGGAAATATTTCAACTAGGAGGAATGTTTTCATCATGAATCTAATTGTATCTTGTTGTCCATTGCTTGCTGTATTCTTGGAATGACAAACAGAAACATACTTAGCAATATTCTCTGACTCTTGTAATATAGTCTCTTTTCTCCTACCTCTTATCTCAAAATTAGCCATCATAAAATTCATTCTTACACCCCTAAGCTTCAGAGTTTTTATAGATGAGAAAAGTAAATAATATTCTTACTTTGTAACTGACTCATCTCCCTTTTAATTGAGCAGATGGGTCTGGAGTGCTTTTGGTCTCCTGTCTCATCAATCTTTCTCCTTCCATGCCTTTCTCTTCTCTTTCTATTTCTCTCTATCTCAGTCTCTCTCTCTCTCTCAATCTCAGACACACACACACACACACACACACATATACACACACACACACACACACACACCTCTGCACAGCCTAATACAAAAGAATGAGAAAAAGTCACCAAATTGCAAAATCTTAATAATCTGTTTGGTCACCCAACAGGTAGAATTTACAAACCCAAATCTATACATTTTGCTCATGTTCACCATAAAATTACTTCTTTTCATGATTTTAAATATTCCCAGTATCAAAATTTTAGAAATGTGATTCAGTAAAATGCTATAAATATGAATCTGAAAGTTTTTGTCTACTTAGATAACAGACATCTCACCTTGAAAAAAACTTTGCAGTGAATAACATAACAGATTTATGAGCTGAATTTAGATGAAAAGGCAAATACTTCATTTCAATTTAAGCTTATCTCTTTAGATGGTGCTAATTTTATGCCTTGTTTCAGTGGTCATTATAATAGGTCATATCAAGATAAGCCAACTGAATGACTATTATTTATTCATTAGAATTAGATTTGCAAAAATTCATTACTGGTTTAAAACTGTCTAAAGTACATAGAAAAGTTTTTTTTCCTTAATTATGTCTTATCATGACCCTTTAAACAGACTGAAAATCACATAAAAATTTCTGACTCATTTTTCCTGTAACCTTTTCTTGCTTATGAAAATTCAATTTTAATTTGGTAATTTAGCATTATCTATTCTGTCTGTACATTGGAGAAAATAACCTTTTCATTTTGTTCCTCTTCAAAAAATAGAACAGTAAGTCAAGATTCTGCCTATCAAATATGTTATCACAGTCTACAATATTTTATAACTAGAAAGTTGCATTTCTTTATGAGTAATATAAATGCAAATTGTGAATCTGCCACAACTCATTCACTATCTCTCATTCTTATTTCTTTTGACCTCTAAGTGCTTCTATTTCTGCTGCCACAGATAAAAAATTTCTAGACACAAATTTGGTAAACGTGTAAAATAAAATGAACCAAATGGGGAAAAGCATTTCTAGGCTAAAGCTTAGGCATTCTATTTTTTCTGCACAGAATACACACACACACACACACATCTGATTAGAAATTTGTGCTAATAAATATTATCAAAAATTGTCCAAAATCAATTGGGACTAGACTATCATAAACTACATTTAGATCTTTTACTGACTTGTGCGCTATCCTTCGATAGAACAGTGGTGATCTTGTTGAGTCCAGTTTGACAGGCTTTGGGGATATGCAGCTTTCTTTAGGACTTGGAGAGAAGGTAGTGACTGATCACTGATATTATTTGTCCTGCAGAGAATTGCGCCTAAGCTATCATTTATTCAAAGTAGCTTGTTTGTTTTTTTTTTAATCTTTATGAAGGAGGTAAGTCATATAATAGGTAGTCACTTGAGTATTTTTCTAAAAAGAGTGCTTCTGCATTAAAATATAGTAATAATGTCCATATAGTAAATACTGAAAACAATTAGAAATTAGATCATATTTTAAAGCAAAAAGAAATATTGGGTTTTTATGAAAGGTTCATGACTCCATTCCATTATTAACTCTTGGGATTTATTCATTCATGCATTCATCAAATATATTTTGAGCATCTATTTTGTTCCTATCATAGTACTACCTAGAAATTAAAATCTTATAGAACAGAGTTTACAAAGGGTGATGGATATGTAAAAAGCTCATTATCGTTAAATTATATAAAATAATAAAAATGTTTAAAAGTGTAATAAATGAGGAGGGTTGGAAATTATTTGTTATTTATTATTCACTTTCTCTGTAGCAGGAACCATAATGATAAGTTTATAATCTATATTTCTTTAATTAATCATGCAAAACAATAATGCTAACATGTTAAAGCTTTAGGAGAAGAAATTGAGACTATTCAGAGAAATTTAGAAAATTGAAATATGGTTCTTGGCCAACAAGCAGTAAAATTGCAACCCGGTTGTCCCAAAGCTCCTGTTTTTTCCTGTCAAACTTGAAAGTTAGTATGCTTAGAATGTTCACAAAGGACTTGGCAGAAAAGTTGATGCAGGTCTTGAGAATAAGTAGGAGGCTGCAGGGTGGTTCAAAGCATGAAAACAACTTAGGCAAGCAAAGCAAGACATATATTTAAGGATCAGTGAAAAGTTCTATGTTGTTTTAGCTGTGGTCTGGAATGAATTTGTGAAGGGAAATTGTAGTGTAAAGAGATAGCAGGGTACATCGCAGGTATTTGAGGCAGCTTTGTTTTAGATTAAGAATAAAAGTGAAATGGTTTTTTTTTGTTTGTTTGCTTGTTCTTTTTAAGAACAAATTTCATAGAAGAATGAATAAGTACTGAGATTAGAGAGAGGAAAAAGATAGTGTCATCCGGTAAGTAACTATTAAAATAGGCTGAAATAAACATAGCAATAGAGATCATAGACGGATAAGGGGGCATGAAAATATGTTTCTTTCAGCACAGAAATTTTGAGAAGCACTTCTCCGGGAATCAGTCCCTGTGTGGATATGGATATTGAAGAAAAGAGTGAAGATGTTGAGGTTTTCCCTGTGGGACTGCATGAATCTTGTCATCATTACCATAACAGGAGGTGAAAAGAAGATAAAATTGTTAAATCAGTTTGAGCCATGCTTTATGTAAGATCAAAATGCAGCACATGAAAAGTGAAAAGAGAAACACAAGAGTAGATACTGAAGAATACAAAGGATTAAACTATGAGCATAGGATGGAAATTTACCAAAATAGTTTTTAGGAAGAGGCAGGAAGAAACTAATAGAAATTTCCTGAAAGTATAGTATAAAAATATTTTCCAACAGAGATGTTCATAGGTAACACATGCTATTAAGAATGACTCTCACAACAGATCACTGACTTTGGCAAAATAATATAATGTTTCCATAAGAACATGAGAAATTGCTAAATTTACTGAATATGGTTAAGAAGAGGGGTGAAAGCAGATAATACGCTGACATGTGAATCAGAATTGTGACAACAAAATCATATAAGGTAGATTATTATATCAAGAAGCTTGAATAGTAAAAATAAAACACAAATAGGAGGGTAGGTTTAGAGGAAAGGAAGAAAAAGTAGATGGTTTTTTTTTACTGTATTTTAAATTTTGTTTTATGTGGAGAAAGCTTTAGGGAAGGTTGACCTTTGCAAAGAAACTAGAAATGAGAAAAAAGAGGAAGAGTGGCAGAGAGAAAGGGAGGGAGGAGATAGTAGATAGACAGATAGATACAGATAGATAGATAAGATAGATAAATAGATAGATTAGATAGATAGATAGATAAATAGATAGATAGATAGATAGATAGATAGATAGATAGATAGATAGATAGATAGATAGATAGATAGATAGACGATGGATAGATAGAAAGAAAATACAGAAAGAGACAGAGACAAAGACAGACTGATGATATGTGAGTGAAATTAAGCTAAAAATTAAACTCTCAGATAAGGCAGTACAGGATGGGATCTAGAATTCAAGTGAAGAAACCATTCTGGAAAGAAAAAAAAAAAGGAGGGAAATTTCTTGTTCATAGTCCAGCTGATAGAACATAAGTATTGTAGTGATCTTAAAGGCAGAGGACAGCAAGTTGAAGAAACTGACTGATGAGCTATATTTTCTCAATCACTTGAAAGATGGTTATCTGCAGAGATAATGTGAGCTGTAGGTAAACTGGAGTCCTGAGGACAGTATAAATGAAATACTCATTATGAAAATTGAGAGGCATAGAACCAGTGACAAATAAGTATATCTTTGTAAATGATTCAGGTGAAGTTAGTATACCTTGGTTCCTTTGGTGTGCATCCAAAGAAATAGACTAAATGCTTGGCTCAGGAATTATTATCTTGAATGTGAAATGCTGAGTTAAGCATTAACCAGAAAAGGACAGTTGCTGAATCTTTCTGTTAATTTTCATTTGATTAATAATCAAAACGAAATTATAAAATAGCATTTGTCCGTCTCCATATGGTTTACATAGCATCCTTTAGCGCACTCGTGAAGAATTTAGTATACATCAATTTCATTTTAGATTTTTAAAAAAGTATTTCTTGCTTCCAATTCATCTTGTACAACTGCTCAACAAGGGCCACACACTCTTGCTTCTTCCTGACCTTATCCACTTACACACACCCCCTTACTGGCCAGCCACATCAGACTAGGCATCTTTCCTCTTTCCCTCCTTAGGTCCCTGCTTAAAGTCCTCTTCACCCACATTCCGCCACGTGGGCCCCTTCTCATCGCCTTTTAGGTTTCTGCTGAAGTGCCGCTTCCACCAAGAAGAGTCCCTGAGTATCCTGGCTGAAACAGCTCACCGTAGCCAGAATATATTCCAACTGCACATGTATTACATTCTCTTCTCTAACTCAATTTTAGTTTCTTCACATAACTCTCTGAAATCATGCTTTTATACCAAATTTGTTATTATATTTTTTAATTTATATTGGCTTGAAGTAAACTTCATGAAAGCAGGGAATTTTGAGTGACTTATTCACTCTACTATCAGCAGTCCCTAGACCAGCACCTGACAAATAACGAGCGTTCCCCCCAAAAACAAAACTGTTTATAAATAACTGAATGAGGTTTAAAGCTTCCTGAAAATATGACGGTGATCTCTCTGTGAGGTCAGGTCATTCCTAAATGCATTAAGGAAAGATGAAGGACAAGAAAGATAAAAAAAACCCACTCAGTTACCGATTGCTTTTTCAAGCATGGCCTTTTGGAAGATTTCTCTCTGTCTCACTCTGTATCTCTCTCTTTCTCTCCTTGAATCTCTCTCATATATAAATATGAGAGAAAACCCATCTGCATTACCATCCTCTAAAAGTTTTGGAAAGGAGAAAGGAGGCTGAAAAATCTGTAGATAATTAGAGTTATCTAACTAATTAGACAAATAGATCAATATGCATTTTCTGAACTTATATATTTATTTTTCTTTTTGTAGGAAAAACAGTTTAAGAAAAATAAATAAAATGTCCACATGAAAATCATCTATAAACATTCATTTTGAAGATTTGATTTTTTTATTTCTTATTTTCCAAGAAAATTAAAATAATTAATTGTATATCATTTAAATATTCAAAGTCCAGCTACAAATTCTTTGAAAGAAGCCTTATAAAAGTCCAAAATTATCCTCATCAAATAAATTTTTACTATTAATTAACATATATTATTTCCTAAATAGTCTTAATTTATTGACTTGGAGTTATGTTATTAATGATGAGAATAGATACAAAATTTGATTTAGCAGGTTAAAAGAGACCACAGAACATTCCTAATTTACCATGATAATAAGATTTTGTAGGATCTATGTTCTTATCTTTTTACCTGGCCACATAAAGCAAATTTCCTACTCGAAAAAAATCAGTGCAACTTTTTTTCTTTTTTTTAACCTTTAACCAACTTGAGTTTTCCATATGGAATGGCAGAAGGGCAACATAAATTCTGATAACTACTTCTAATTTGGGAAAAGCAGGCAAATGTGCAGTTTCTCCTAATGTGAAGACTAGAAAACATAGAGTGAAAATAAGATCACACTGACCTTGGCAATGTTACAGAATGAAATAGCCCTAGGAAAATATCTGCAATTCATTTTCTATAAAATAGGAAATTATTTGGTTCAATATCAGTTTTGCATGTTATTTTTTCTGATTGAAGGTAGGAAAATCTTATCTTGTCATTAACTTCTGACTGAAGAAAAAGAAAATCCTTTTTTGCTAATAGTTTATTTAAACTCAGTTTAGCTGAGACCAACTAATAGAACAATTTGAAGTATCCTTAATTTTCTAACTTCCTTGTACCACAATCCTTCAAATTTGTTCTGTTTTGGCCTGGTTTCTGAAAGTATTACTGTTTTTCCTAAAATAAAGTTCTTCATGATTAAATATGTCAAACAGCCAACCCAAAAGCAAACAAACAAAAACAATGGCAATAAGAAAAAAAAAAACTACAAAAAATTCCATAGTTCTCAGTATTGAGTGGTGTTGCTTATCAAGATAATGGTTACTGAATTTAGACTTCAAATACTCTGATCCAAATTGTGGAAATAATCATTGCTACTTTACCTATTTCAAATCTCTGAGAGAGGAGACAGATAAAGTAAACAAAAAGGTTTAAAATGTAATTGATGTATCAATTTGAATTTTAAAAGCTTAAAATTTTTAAAGTTTAGAAATATGGCATTAGTGGTTCTAAGGAAAATAAAAGATATAAAATGTTTGACAGTAAAACTACACATAAGCACTTATAACAATACATAATTTTTTTAAACTCTAAAGTTTATGCACATACTTTCCATTCATGGAAATTGGTATGAACTTTGCTAACAATAAAAAATGTTTTTTTAATGTAAAATGATGAAATTGAATAATCTCAAAGGGATTTTAGTGCTAAATGTATACAAAGCTTTACGAAGACTTTCTGCAAATGTATGTACAAAGCTTTACAAAGATTTTTTGCATGCTACATTTTATTTGGTCCTGGCAAAAGCACTGTTACTTGGGGCATTTTTTAGATGGTGAAGAAGAATGTTCTAGAAGTCACTGTTCAAATGCAAAATAATTATACTTAGAATCAAGGATAGCTGACTTTTTAATCCATTACTTTATTTTTATGAACACTTATTCATTCTTTAAAACATTAGATATGAATATCTGTTATGTACCTGATGTAATATGTTAAGCATGATAAATTCTATATATGATTATTGCTCTTATGCAAATTTTCACACTTCATTTTTCTAATTAAGATAGTAATGATGTACTATAAAGAAGAGGGAGCTGAGTATGTATAGCAAGGAAATACAGCATAGCCGATGTCAATGAAGGCTAATTGGAGGAAATGACAGATGATTCTATGGAGGATGTATTATATTTTCCATAGCCTTCAAGTATTATGTTGCATAGTATGACAAGACTTAAAAACTGTAAATCCCAATTTTGGCTTCAGAAAATGATGAGGTTCTTGTGATCTTACAATGAAAAAAAATCTCTGTGTAGTAATTGTTGGGGAATTCAGAGACATGCCTAGCAACCATCTCCCAGCCTCTGCCTACCATCCTTCTTTTCTACGGGTTATGTGTGTTTCACTATATTTCCATTTCATAGCCAAGGAAGATGATAGCTCTAATGCAATTGCCTGATCAAATATTGAACCCAAAACCAAGAACAAGCACCTTAGCAACTTATCATGGGGGGAACTCTCAGCAGCAGGGCCCCCTCCCCATGCAGTATATAAATACCCCACCCTCTGGCAGTACTGATCTTCCCTCCCCTTCAGTGCAAAGCAAGATATACAGCACACAGATATTCACAATCCACTGACCCAGATCGATCAGCCATGAAAGGATCTCTTCCTCTATTCTTCTGAACACTTTGTCGTCATAAAGCAGTCCTTAGCTGAAACTTTCTCTTGTGCTTGAGCCTGTGTTTCCAGGCTGCACTGTGCATCAATGAGTTCTCGTTATAGTTCAAGGCACATCTCTCTTGTGCATAGACTCCCTTACCTGTGACTAAATAACCCCTTCCTCAAGTAAAAGGACCGTTTGAAAGATCAAGACTTCAACATATGGTTAAACAAAAAGTAGTCTTCTGAGGTGGTAAGGAGGTAAAGATACTTCCAACACAGGATGGCTCAAGCTGTATGAGAACAGTGTAAGTTTGGAATGGAATAGTAGGAATGGGTCCAAATTGTACATATCTTAATAATTGGCAAAAATTCTAAATATACTGACTAGTCCTCTAGTTTTCTATACAAATCAATTAAACAACGGATGTAATCAGATAAAAAATGGGGTGCTGGCTGTACTGAAAAGGACACCAAGACATGGAAAGTTTGGGTTCTAATCCCAGTTTTAACTCATATACTTTGAGTAATTTGATGTCAACAAGCCTCAGCTTCCTTACCTATGGGATTCAGAAAATATCATGTTGTTGAGAGAATTTTATGGCATATGTGGTTCTGCATTTGGAAAATATACATATAAAATAAATGCAAATATTAACAGAGCTGTTTTTTTCAAACAATGGTTGATGCAGGTGCTTTTTTTAGGACCAGAATTGTAAATTACAGAAGACTTTCATTTCTCCAATCAATGTATTTTTCCATCTTTTAGGCCTTAATAAATAGACCAGTCCCAATTAAATTTCAGGATTAATTTTCATCAACATGGGAATCACATCCTTGGAAATCACAGATCGTCAAAAGGATTGCAACCTGTTATTCAATTTTGTGTCTAAATGCTTCCCTTCCCACTCCATCAGTGCTACTTATGCTATATTCTAAAGTTCTTAAACCACCTCAATCCCTATGAAATTTCCCAAACTATATAAATCAGGTTATCATAATGTGCAATTCTACTAGAATCCTATCTTTGTCCCAACTATTCGGTATGGGAAATTGTGCTTGCGGTAATTAAGTAAACCATGTTAAAACAACTAGCTGAGAATCAAAGACAGGTGCAGTGGCAGAGGATAATTCTCTACTTCTGACATTTAAGAAGCCTTCCCTTTACAGTCTCTTTTTTCTAATGAGCCATATTGATTGTGACTGACTTTGAAGAAATGAGATTATTAAAAAAAATCAATGTGATAGTGAGGTAAACATAAGTTATCTTCTGAAAATGATTGCTACAAAAGAGGAAAAGATCAAACATATCATATTAGTCCCTGTCTTAATACACAATAAGTCCTAATTTTAAAACCAGGCCAAATATAACAATACAAAAATGGAAAATAAAAAGCACATCCATCTATATATATTTCCACTGCAGAGGTAAAATCATACAGATAGCAGCATGGTGAATAAAATCGAGATGACTTAAGTTTGAATTAAAAGATAAGAACTCATCTCTTCATATTCTTTCTTATCTCCAATATTCTCCCATGTTTTATTCCACAAACTTTAAAATGTAAAATGATTTAAAAAATATAGCCCTCTCACTTCCCTTAGGTGATAATTCCACGGAGTAGTAGATTTTATCGTCTAGAAAACAACGCTGAAATGTATTCAATTTCTTCTCTGTGATTCTAAGTGCTTGGTTTTTTTGTTTGTTTGCTTTTTATGAGCAGGCTCTGGGAATCAACCCAGGTCTCTGGCGTGGCAGGTGAAAATTCTGTCATTGTGCCACCATTGCACTACCCTAAGTATTTGTTTTTAATGTGTTAGTTTGCTGTATGTGACATACGTGAGCAGGGATTGTGTTTTGTCTCAATTCAGTGAATGTTCAGAAAATTACTTTTATTATTCTTTAATCTGAAGGTGATATAGTTGATATAATTTCATAAAAATTTTAAAAATCAACAACATACAAATATACAAAGAGGCTGATCTTGATTCCAACAGCAACTACTGTTGCAGAACCTGTTGCTGTATGCTTTCCAATTATTCAAAAACAAACAAACAAAAACACTAACTAACCTATCTCCATTCTGTGTCAGATTACTGGGCCTGCTTTAGAAATTCTCAAGCATTTTAACCTCTGCTGAATCACTTAACATTCTGTTTCAGTTTCTCCTTAAAGCACTTACTTGGTTTACTTTGCAGTCTTTGAATGCTTCAGCAGCTTTGATGCCCTTATATCACCACCCATCCCTAAGCCAGGGCCTGCCCAGGGCAAAACCATTGCAGTAAGTATCATTTCTGTGACTATGAAATAGCTGCATTCTACCCTACATTGCTGATGACTCAACTTTGTCACTGAGTGTGGAATACTGCTTCTAGAAGATGTTGATGGATTATTTAAGAAACCTGATTGAATATCCATAATGAGAATATGTGTCATAACCGTAAAATTTACTGTATGCTAACACTCTCTGAAAACATAAGTCTGATTCTGCTTTTCTGTACCTGTCTTCAGAATACAATTATGAGATCAAAAGTCTACACAGCTGAGTCTTGAAATAAATGCTAACTTTCCACTTCATTTTGACAGTCTCAACTTGCCTGCTTACACTCATGATATCATGAAATGTTGTAACATTTTCTTCACAGAGAAGTAGAATCTAGGATCTAAAAGAAAAGATTCCATTTTTTCCGAAGCAAAATAAAAATTATTTTCTTTTATTGCGAAGAGATGCTGTTGATTATCCTAAGCTTGTGGTGCTGAACACAAAAACATTCTAAACTGTCCAGACTCGTTCAGGACACGACAGTCAGAAGACAAGTTGTGATTTGATCGTGACCAGTCAGAGTCTTAGATACATTTGACAAAGTAGTCCAGTTTACCGAACTACTTGTGCTCAGGGACTTGAATCCTTAGAACACAACTAATGAGGCATTCTCCTGCTAGAATACTGACCTGCATTTAATACAGAGCAGGGCTGCAATTTTACCTCCTTCTGGGCAATATTAAAATGCATCTATTCCCTTCATGCATCCTCTTAGAGAACTAAGTTTTCGTCAGACTAGCTTCCTCACATCAACCTCTTCGGATGGACCTCTTCCTAAAATTCCTTATCTGTTTTGCAATGCATAAGGACTGGCTGGGGGTGGCCTCTTAAATTATTTTCTCAGTTTTGTCTTTGAATACTCTTGGTTACACCATATGTAAATAATTGTTATCTAAGATTCATTATTACTCTGCACCAAGAAACTATGTATGTACCTAAATAATTTGTGATAAGTTAAAACCGCTTTCCACTGGCTTATTTACAATTTATAAAACTCCTTTTATTTTCAGATCTGTTTCTGAATTTTCCCTTGTTTATATGCATATAAAAGAATATATATATATATGCTTTTATTTTTTGGAGGAGGGGCATGGGCAAGCACTGGAAATCGAACCCGGGTCTCTGGCACGGTAGGCGAGGACTTTGCCTGCTGAGCCACTGTGCCCACTGTCCCTTCTTTATGTTTTTAAGAATTTGCTATTTCTGCAAAGTCTTCCCACATTCAGCATTTATATGTACCACTGACTCTTTAAAATTTACTATTTTAATGATTTTTTTCTGAACTAATAAGGCTTTCTAGAGTCACCGCATGGTATTAATGTTATAGTAGACATTTTGAAATAGTTCTCTTTCTCTTTCACCTTAGTGTATCAGTTTAATAATTGGTTTAGATTCCACTACTATATATATGTTTTTTCATTCATTATATAACATATCAGAATAATAAGAAACTTCATGTGTTTTTCACAAAACTGTTTTGTCAGTTTGGGAATAAAAATGAAAGATTATCTGTGAAAAACAATTTACAAAATGTATCAGTAGTTGGAAATGCCCTTTTTTTTCCAGAAATTAGAGTTCCTTTATTTTATTTTCCTAAGGAAATAATGACAAATGCAGTTGAAGACATACTTACGATAAATCAGAATTAGAAAGAGACTGAACACCTACTATTAGCAATGTGCAATTTTGCTATTAATCCATAAACTAGAGCATTATTAACTTATAAAAATACTCTCAAATAATGTTATCCTATTTTTAAAAGGGACAAAATTGTAAATATTATTATGTCTAAACTATCTGCATATGTGTGTATATGTACGTATATATACATATATGCATCAACAAATCCCAGAACAGTAAAATCATCTCAATATCTCAGTAATAAGATTGTAGAAGTTCCCTTCATCATTTTTATCTATTTACATAGTTTTCACATTTTCCACAGGTATTTATTACTCTTATAAGCAAAATATAAATCCAGCTTTAGACTTGTTTTAAAGAATAAAATCTTCTAGAGCCTTCTCATTTTGTGTTCGCTTGCTGGAGACAATTTTTTAAATGTCTAGTCTATTTGAGCAAGCAAAGAAACTATTCTAGAAGGATAAACTTCGGTCTCTTCCAAAGTCACTCCCTGGGAATGAATCAAACAAGGAAGTTTCCTGAACTCTTAAAAAGATGCAGGTGCCATTTAGTGCAGCACCAAAGCACTGAATGAATCCCAGCGGCCTCAGATCAAGGCAGCATGCAGGCTATAAACTCCACAGGCACCTAGTAAGTAGCAGCCCTGTGCGCAGTGCACACTTAAAGCACACCCAGGAAACTTCTCTGGCAGCAGTTGATTAGGCTATATATGTGACAGAGGAGCAATTCTCTGGGTTTCAATAGCGAAAATAAAGGGCGAATAAAGAAGGTTACTTCCCTTTTTTCACTCAAGTAGATAAAACAAGTCTCAAAGAGCATAATCCATACCACTTCACCTCTCATATACCGCCTTAGTACCACTTCAATTTTTTTACAGATATTGATCATAAAATCATAAAATCTCGACCTTTCAAAAGACTTCACGAATCACTTAGATTTGGGGAGCATCCATAAGAATCACTGGGTGATTTTGTTAAAATGAATCTATGCTACCCCCATAGATTCTGATTTGATGGTAGGACTATATCTTAAATAGCATCCCTGGTGTATCTGGGATGCTTATGGCCAATGGAGCATTTTGTAGGCTTGAAAAATGACTCTCCTACTTGTAAAACCCTTTGATAGCATACTTAACAATGCAAAAGAAGAAAAGCAAGCTTCTTATGTGGACATACTTAAATTATATTTACTTTGCACTTCTGGGTAACTGCCACACCCTGTTTCAATGTATAAAAAATTCCACATTAAAAATTTAAATTTAAAAAATAGAAACCAAAACCTTAAAAAAATCATTCATGTAGATCTGGCAAATGTAGCTAACATTAGTAGCTTTGAAGACCCCCATTTCTTTAAAATACAGAACCATTAAATGATTTAGAATAGGAAGTCAAGAGCTGAATTGTTCTGTAAAAGGCCTTCAGACACAGTAGGTGCAGCTGCGATAGCCAACACTACTTTCATTGGCTCATGAAACCATTAATTTCTTTTAATATCGGAAGGAAAGTCTAATTTTTAATAAGCGAAAATGTTTTATAAAAAACATTAATACATGTGTCTTTATTTCAACACAGACATAGAAATTTCATTTTTTTTTTTTTTAAATGGAGATGTGCCTCACAAAGACAAAAGTGCCTATGGCCCATGAAAATCATAAAGAGCTAGAATCCAGGGTAGTATCACTCTCCTGACTTTTAAGCTAATACAGACTAGTCAGTCTATAGTTCCTCTCTTCTTCGTCCATCTTATACAGTGTCCAAAGTGGGTAAAGCTAACTATAACTTTGCATTTCTCACTAAATTATTTGTCAAATTTGTCAAGGTAAAAGACATGGGTTCCTAGAATAGCATCACATCCCAAAGATGTTGTCAGGAGGTATTGATTGACTGACCCACATCAGTAAAAGCTGTAAAGAATTCATAGCCACATGGCATCTGCTTGGGAAGTGCATGCTTAGTTTGTTACCTGCAAATAAATATAAGAAAGTCACTGTCGTTCTCCTATATTTTGTTAAATATGTGGCATTTTTGAAGGTTTTTTCATAATGCGTATTATCCTGAATGAAATCCATATGAAATAATTCATATGAAAGACAAATTTGAATACATTTCTAACATTTTTTGAATATTCATTTTGTTCATGCAACTGTTTGGCACAGCAAACGAGAGAGTCATTTATGGAAATCTTACTAGCTTTTTTCTCCAAGAAGTCCTGAATTCAGGTTTGTTATGTCCTGAAAAGGTCATGTCATTTTTTAATTTCATATACATTTTGATCCACGAATTCTCCTTCTTAGAATCTAGATAAATGGATTTATCTAAAATGCCTAAAAACATGAATTACAAAATGATATTCATGAAGAACTAATTACAGATAGTCATAAACAACCAAAAGTTCAGTAAAACTGATATGCTGAAATTAATAATTACACTGATTGAATAAATTATGTTTTTAAATATTCATATTTTGCCTGTTCTACACATTTGCATCATTGTCTGCAAGAAATCTTGTACCATGATAGATCAATGGTTCATTATCCTTGGATCCTGAGTAAATTGCTTGGAAATTGAAGCAATTGGAGTAGGCTGCCACTAAGATTTCTGTCCTAGTACCTTTTTATCTACCTGAGGATTATAGCAGTCCCAGGGCTGACAACAAGAGCAGAACAAAAAGCCATTGCATATACTAAGTTGCTCATTTTGCACTAATTATAAATTGCAATTTTGAGAATAGTATAATTATAAATAAAAAATAAATAGGAAATGGAAAAGTATTTTTCAGCTTGTATATATAGTATGATTATAGCCATATTAAATAACAATCTTTTTTCTTTTTTTTTTGGCATGGGCAGGCACTGGGAATCAAACCCAGGTCTCCAGCATGGCAGGCGAGAATTTTGCCTGCTGAACCACCATGGCCTGCACATTAAATAAATATATATATATATATATATTTATATATATTTAAATTATCTATACAAAGATGCTTAGAAAATATACAATGTGATTATGTGATTACCTTTAGGTAAATATTTGAGTACCTTTTGTTTCTTTTACTTTCACATATTTTCCAAATTATATATTCTGGGAATTTTTTAAAACATGAAAATAGAACTAACATCAAAATAACATTGAGAGCATTAATTGAGAAAAGGTAAAATATAAAAACAATAAAATAGAAGATTTCATTAGTAATAAAGAATAAATAATGTTAACTCTTTGATCATCTTTAAAATGTGTTAATTAGATGTTCAAAAGCTATAATTAATTGAAGAATTATTGTATGATAAACTAATATTGGTCCTTTCCATTGGCACAATCCAGTCTTTTTTACTTATTTTAAATTCTCTATATGTGTTTCTTTCATGCAAGTTATTACAAAGTTATGTTACTTCATTATTATGTCATCATTTGATCTATCTCCTCCTAAAATGACTATGCATATTATGCTATCAATCATGAGAAATATTAATATAACAGTTTCTCCTACTTTCACTTGAATGACAAGATGATATCCCTTTATCTTAGGTGAAACACCTCATTTTTATAGACATCTGAGAAGTAAGTGCAGTCGACAATTGCATGGTTACTTCTATCCTGAGGAAAAGTTGTAATCTCAAGAAATCCATTAATGTTCTCTTTAAGCCCTCAAATTCTTTCTTCTACATTGCTCCAAGTAACTTGATTTGCTATCACTCAATACCTTCACAACCTGAAGGACATTCAATTCCCTCCTTTCCAATCCTAGATTTACTAAAGCTTCCCCAACATATATCTTTGTATTTCCAAACAGCCAAGATCAGCTAATTAGCACACTATACAAGTGTGTCATTTATTAAATAACTTATTTGGGCTTCACATCCTCTGTCCTGAACCACTGATACTCTTGTTAATTACTCACTCTACCAGCAGTACATAATCTTAAGCACTTTCTTCAAGTTTCCAATCTTTTCCTGCTTCCCATTCTCAGCAGACAATTTTTCTCAGTTTCCTGAGATAATCAAGGCTTCAAGAAAATCCCTCTTACTATGTGGGCCTCTTCCTGGGTACAGTCTTTATAGTTTTACTTCATCCTTCTCTCCCTCTTTCCTTCTTTCCCTCCTTCCTTTCCATCCTTGAGGAAAAATTCACTCTCCTGCTAATACAAAGCCATCACTTTTAAATTTTCTCCTCCAAAATTACTAATTATCCCTGTCATACTCTGTCTATATCCTTCTAGAACATTCTATAAATTGGTCTACTCTTGGTAATTAGTATTCATTTATTTCACTCTCTCCTTCCATATTTTCCAATACACTGCAAAAGAGCTACCTGTATTCTCTAATCTTTCTTCTCAGCCTTCATGAAAGAACAGTCTATTGTATGTCATATTCATATATTCACAAATATGTTCAAAATTATATTCATCATTTCTTCATACTCTCACCCAAAGCTAGCACATATTTGTAGTCCTGTGTGTCTATTGATGTTCTCTGCTCCCAGGATCAAGGCCCTAGGGTCATCACTGACTTCTCTTTTTCCTTTCTCATGTACATCTAATCACTTTCCATGTCCAGCAGATCCTAAGTCCACAATATCTCCCCCACATTTACATATTTTTCACTGTGGACTCTTAAAATCAGTGTTGATAATCTTGTGAAATAGTAGCACATTTTAGCAAGTATTCCTTCATCCATTTTCTCATTTCTGATCCATCCTATTCACAACTAGAAAAAAATAGCATTTTAATCCATTCTCATTTCAAAACAATTCAGTGACTCTCAATGCCCAACAATTTTAACTTATCAAGAATATTATCCCAGTGTTCCAATTTCATCTTTACATGTGATTAATCTTATTGCCATTAAATATGTGAATATGCCATGCCAGAGATTACAGTTCTGTATACATTTTCATATTTGTTCCTTGAAAAGAAATCTTAAGAAATGTTCAATCCTTATTTAATAGGTAAGGGCCTAGGACAGAGTGATAGTAAAGAATTTGAATTCGTATGCATAGTTTCAAGCCCAGTCCTATTTTCATGCCTTCTTAGGTCTGCATGCTCCCTGTAATACTGCTGCATTTTGCTCACATTTCCATTATGGTGATATTGCCAGTTTGTTAATGCGACAGAATCCCCACCAGGCAGGAGATCCTAAAACAAAGATCCTGAATTTTATTCTCTATATCCACAATGCCTGGTACAAGGGTTGGCATATATAAAGTATGTAAAAAACATTTTCGAATGAATTACTCGATGCAGATTTGTTTTCATTGACAATTTACTCCTAAATCTATGAAGATTTATATGTCAATAGAAAATGCATACATTCAGTAATTATCTGATAAGAACCTGCTGCTACACGCTGAGCACTGATCTAGGCAATGGAGAAATACTAACAAGATAGAAAAAAATTCTTCCTAAAACGTACATTAAAATCTGGTGAAACAAAATAAAAGTACATAAAATATGAAATATATTCATATTTTATTGCTCTAGATTAATCTAAATTGGAAGGTGGAGAAGCAGGCCATGTGGGAGTTGGAGACAACAATTTTAATGGAGAAATCATGATAGACTTCTCTGAAAAGAGGTACATTTGAGCAAAGATTCTGAGGCTGTGAGGAGGGCCACCATGTAGGTATTTGGTGAGAGATAACTCCAGAAGTTCAAGGGCCCTAAAGCAGAATCAAGCACATGCCTAACACTTCTGAGGCTCAGCAGGGAGGTCAACATCATGGTAAAAGGGTAAAATAAAGGGCTCATGAGTGGGAATAAAGTTGGAATGGGCTAGAGGACAGATAATACAATGCCTGTGAGCCATTGCAAGGACTTTGCCTCTTCTCTAAATTAGATGGTAAGTGATTAATGCTTTCCACCACAGAAAAACTGTGGTTTAGCTTGTACTTCACAGGATCCCTCTGGGATGGATGGGGGTGCAAGAGTAGGGGAATGGAGAAGGAGAGTAGAAGAAGTAGAAAAACCACCTAGGAGACCACTGCAATAACGTAAGTGAGACATGACATATGATAGTTTTTTTTTTTTCATGATAGAAATCGTGCAGGTGAGAGAACAGAGGTGATTCTAATTTTTAAAAAGTAGTTCTAACAAAATTGATGTATTGGCATGGGCTGTAAAAGAGAAGGGAATCAGGAATGATATTTGAGACTTTAGCCTAACAATAGTTGTCAGTTTCTAAGATGCTAAAGGATGTTGGAAAAGGTAAGTTTGGGAGGGAGGTACCAGAGATCAGTGTGTACCTGGTCCATTGGATATCTAATAAACCCTAAGTGGAGATATCAACTGCACGGTCGAATGTTTGGGCCTACCATTCAGGGAAGAAGTTTAGGCTGGAGATATTAAATGGACATCACTGTTTAGATGGTATTTAATGTTATCAGAGAACACGAAGGCAATAAGCACAGCTGGAAAAGAAAAGGCCAAACAGTAAGCTCAGGGTGCAAAGGTGGAGAGATTGGGCAGCTGGGGAAGAATGAACAGAGGGACTGAGAGGGCTCAGTGAAGGAGGAAGCAAACTAGAACCCAGTGGAGTTTTGGGAAACCAGTGAAACAAAGTTGTTTAAAGAACAGAAAAATGATTATGTATTCAAGGATATATGGTGATAATTCAGTATCAGGCAAATAAGATATAGGAGTATATCATAGCAATATATAGCCCAAGTGTAATATTCTCTCACATTTTGAAAAATTAATAATTTGGGCTGTAGAGAGGAGCACTGCAAAATTTGCACATAATTCTAATCTGTTGGCATTTTAGAGTATTTTGGATGTTTGGATTGTAATAGACCAGTTAAAATCACTGGATTATATATCACACTTAGGAAGAAATGATAAATTTTCAAAATAAACTTTCAATGGAACAAAAATAGATCTTTATCCTATTAGCTCTCATGCCTACTTATAGTTCCACTAGTAAAAAGTGTCCACCTCTGCCTTTCACCCCTCACCCGCAGTCTTGGAAGAAGTGCTATTATGAAGAAAGACATTTGGAGAGGGGCTAATAATTCTTCCTCTGTTCAAGTACTAGGGGCCTGAGAGAAAGATCCAAGTTAAAAGACTCCATTAGATATTCTCTTGGAGAATAATATGGTTATTCTTGAAATGCTGCAAAGGAAATAACTATAATAAATTTGATTTAGAGAGAACAATTAAGTTAGAATTATTCAGTTCCAAGAAGTGGCTAAGGAAATATAGTCTATAAATGTAAAAGCTTGTTACTAACAAATCACTCCTTTATATCACAAGTGTATGACCTAGAAAGTTATAGCTTCAGTAAACTCATGAACTGTGAATTTACTGCTATTTCTTACTTAACACTGTGATTGGGATTGAGCACTAGGAAAGAGTGTCCATAAGAGGGTGTTTATCCAATTACTGTATAGATTAAACTACGCAATTTATGGGAAGCATAGGGGTAAGAAAGAGACCTGCAACTCTATTAACTGAATGAATCAATTAATAATGGAACCTTCAGAAAATCTTCTGAGTAATTTTGCCACATCAATTTTTTTCTGGACATTGAAAGAAATATGCATTGAAAAATGTTTGCCAAAAGTAATATACTACACATATTCCTTATTAAATCAACTTATGCATACTTGGATTTGTGTCTGATCATTTCAGATCCCAAACTTTCAGTTCTTTCTAGTTGTGCAGCCATATATCTAGATTTCCTTGTGACATTTCTGATATAAAATGTTATGTTGTTTTACCCTACTAATAAAAACTACGCATTTTGGTCTTGAATTGGAAAGCATGACCACCATATTGCTAGATCCTTTTTCAGAAGAGAGATGAGAGTTAAGTGGTTATTTGGGATAAATATTACATATTAACCTAACATAAGAGATTTATATGGTTTGAATAGAGAGGTCACCTCAGAGATTTGAGAAAATCAGCCACTGAGTTTATAAAGCAAACAAAGAACATAAGGTACTTCCTGAAGATTGTATCCTCTTACAATGTCAACAAATGCAGAAATCATTTATTTTCCAAATTCAATTCTAATGTCAGTAATTTTTAAAGTGCATTACTCTGGTGATCAGTTTATCCCAGTTTGTCCTAGACTTTCTTGGTTTTTTCAAACAATCTCTTCCATTCCTGAACTACCCCTCATTACAGGACAAACCAGGACAGTTTGTATGCATTGGTTTTCTTAGAAAGGAAATGTTTCACTTAAGTAATCCACTCACTCACCAGTTAATCTAAGGAAGAGTACAAGTTAAACAAGAATATCCTGGTTAAAAGAAACAAACAAACAAACAAAAAAAAAAACAGAAATATTATGTCTATTAACGCAATAAGAAGTAACTCAAACTATACATTAAATCAAATTGATATAATAAAGAAATGTCAAATTTAGTGAGCCTTATGAATTTAATCTTCTTTCCTGGAAATACTTGCTTTTTCTTTTTTTTACTTTAGTCTCCTTAAGCTTCTATAAAAGCTTCTTTGCTTGTTTCCTTTTCTTTACATATTAGTTAAGAACCATTTTTTTTACAAATTCTGACATTATCATACTTTCTTCTCAGAAAATCTACAGATTGGTCACATCTTAATACCCAACCAAAGCATGTAGTGACTTCCAACCCTTTACTTAGTTTTACCTAGCTTGTATCAGATCCAGTCATATCACACGCACACATAGACAACAACTGGTATTATCTGCTGCCAGGTAAGCCTACTTCCTGTCCCCCAACTTCCTCTTCATTATTTCTGACTGATATTATTATATATTTCTCTGACTTGCAATCAGTCTCTCTGGCAAATTATATTTCTCTGACACAAAACACTCTTCAGTGATCAACTCTTAATACTTAGAATATCTAGGCCATCTATAACCACCCATCCTTCATCACTCATGCCAAGACATAAAACTATTTTCTAAATAAAAGTTTCATTTTAATAGTTGGGAAATTTGAGGTGAACAAGTGGTTCAGTGGTAGAATGCTCACCTTCCAGGTGGGAGACCTGGGTTCGATTTCTGCACCATGTACCCCCCCCCAAAAAAAAGTCAGGAAATTTTGATATGATTTGGGGGGGAGTGTATAAAGAATAAAATCATGATCGTTAAGTGAAAATAGTGAGACAATTTAAGTCAATAAAGAGGAGAAATGATTGGTACCCAGGATGTTTTTAAGTCCCTCCAGGTTGAGAGTTCTACCAGGTACCTGCTCGGGTCTGGTTTCCTTACTGGGGACAAATGTGAATATCTATATTCATCTGTAGCAAATTAAAAGGACTCTGAATTCTATGCAATTGAACATTTTATGTAACTGAATAGAAGTGTATTTTCCTCCTTCACAAAGATACAGAAATAAATGCTAATATCTCACTGAAATATGAGAATTCATTCCTTACATGTCCTTGTATTTGAAACATATGAAAATATTTTTATTTTCTATGTATTGCATTTCAATTTTTAATGTAGAGGAGTTAAAATAAGTATATAGAGCAAAAATATAAAGTACTAATCAGTTCACAAAACCTTAAATCTTAATTCATTTATATAAATGAGTTCATTTTCAAAATCACCCTACAAATAATTTCACGTTATCCAAATTACATTATTTTAAAATATATATATCTTCAAAAATGCTTATTAACACCGGTAAACAGTAAGGTCTTCTTTTTTACAAAACATTTTGTAACTAAGCCATAGGAAGAGAGTCTTAAATATTTATAATTTTTAAGGTAAATATATAGAATTGTACAATAGTCAATGCCCATTAAAATCAAGTTTCAATAATAGTAAATATTTCTAAGATAAAAATTTTTCTGATTTTTCAGGACCAAGTGAAATATAATAAGATGTATTTTAAATAGTGTTACAATAGTCTATGCATTATATATTACATTGGAAAATATATTATCACTGCAGAAATACGTATCTGTAAGACATATTTCAAATTTATATTTTGAAGTTTATTTCTATTGCCATCATAGCTATCATTAAGAGATAGTTGGCAGTGCTGTTTGCTTTCTCCTGCTGAGTGTAACAAACAATAGTTAGACTATGATTAGGTGCCCATGAAAAATAGAACTATGTATTGTGATATTTGGTATATAATAGCTATAAATATTTAAAACTGCAACTTTAGTTTCCAATTTTCTTTAGCCATTTCAACATTTACTTTTGTGCACAATGACACTTTTTATGTTTCACACTTTAAAACATTTGTTTATGGGTGTTTGTGGTAAAGGGGCAGAATTTCATAAAATACAGAATTAACGAAATACATATACTCAGACTGGGTGTTCTAATGATTTCCAGTGCTAATCGGAAATCCCCTGGCTGGCAGGATTCTTTTGTCACTCTCCTACATAGAAAGTAGGTCAGGTGATTTTCCAAAATATGAACTCTGTTATATTGTCTCTTTTGTAACCTTGCCTAAGCGTTCAGTTGTTGTGACTATGACAATCTGTTACTAAAATGCCATTTGGTTTTTAAGTCCAATCTAAATTTATGATTAGTTGACTCATATAAAACAGGTGTTAATTTAACCTTGTTAGCAAATAAATTAAACAGAAGTGTCTGAATTTTCCTCTTGGCAGAATTGGAATAAACACAAGCATCTATTGTGGTAGTGCAAATAACTCTTATTATATTCATATTTACTAGCCAAACATTTTTCTACTACATGATATATCATTATGAATTGTTTTAAAAAAAGCCACTATCCTTAAACCATTCATAACACCACCAAAAATGCATTTGATCCCATCTCATTGTATTATGGGCAACAACAAATAATACATATCATGCCTTAACTTGAACAGCACAGAAAGAAATGAATCCTAGGACACTGGAAAATACCCTAGAGTACTGAGAGAAAAGAGGAAAAAAATCCATCAAGGTTGACTTTATAAGAGCAATTATTAGATTGCAATTATTAGATTGCAATTATTAGAATAAGGACAAGACAAACACTGGTAATCAAAAAAGAGATATTGCTAACAGAATTTATCAGCAACAAAGCCGATTAAAGAATAGAGCTAAACATTCTAATTCACTATGTAGATTTCCAATTTGAAATAAATATTTGACTTTCAGCTTCTCTGGAAATTATTAGGGCGTTATCTGGCTGTCTTTATGGTAAAATATGTGACTTAAGTATTATCTCCGGATATTCACATATCTGTCATTTTTCCAGTGATATGAAAAAAATACATCCTTGAATTATTTTGAAAGTTATATTTCTAGGGAAATCTCGAAAGAGTTCGGAATGAGTTCATTTCTATCATATAGAGGGAAATGCTACAGGATACAGTGTTTAACTCTTCAGGAGAGCTGGCAGCCGACAGCTGCTTGTCTGTCTTTACTCCGGTTTGGAATGACTCCTGATATGGTGGATACGTCTCTCACCATAAAAAAATATCATGTATCTTTCCCCATTCTGCAAGCTTTAATACAGGGACTAATATGATGATTTCAGGTTCGCAAGGAGAAAAGAACATACATAACTAATATGCAAACATGCTGTCTGCCAGTCATATCCTAAGTTTTTGGTAGGTATTTGAGGACTGAGGAGTGAATGAGACATCAAAAATATGCCAATTAATATCACTTGAAAATTAGAGTAATACTCTTACCCCATCACTACCTCCACCAATACCAATAGCAATAAACTCCAATGCAGTTATATGTAATAAAATTAATAAGTTGGTATTAAAGAATGTATTTAGAAAGATGTGGTTATATGCAATTATTATTGTAGGAATCAGTCTATAGAAATTTCTTAGATAACACAAATCAGATGTCAATAAAATTTACAAATGGTAGAGATTAAGTTCGACTCAAAAACCTCTACAAGAGCCCCTAATATAACATGCACAGGTGTGTATTAGTAATTCTATAGTTATCAATCAGCATGTACAGCTCTATGTATCTTTGTATCTTATTATTTATTTCTTGCCTGCTGCCAAAAATTAAATGACACCTTAGAATAGTTTACCCACGTGAAATATGACAGTTGTCCAATTATTACTATGGGGAAATTAAATCATAACGGTAATATTTGAAGGGGCACATATTTACCACTTTAATAAGATGGGGCTGTGCCTGCTCCTGACCTCTTCCACTTGGCCACGTATAAAAGCACATATTCTCTACTTGTAAAGTACTAATGTTGACTCCCAGATCCCCTAGAATGTGACCTGAAACCATGTGAGAGTAGGGATTCTAAGCTACAGGAAGAAAAAGCAGTGGCTGCAACCCTCTTCTCTTAAGAAATGAAACCCCAATTTCAGGCAACGGTCCTGTTTTCCCACTCTGGGGAGATACTGTGCCTGATACAGTTCCTGTTTTCAACATCTATTAAATATGAATGGAATTCCTCTCCTCTTTTTTTAGTAAGAATCACAATATCACCTTCCAGTTTTGTTAGCCACACAAGAAATGCATGTAAAGTTTTAGTGGAGCCAATGAATTACCTTAGCTGTAAATAATAATTAGAAGCAGACAGAAAATGAACATACTCCCTTATGTGCTCTTTCTTTCCACCTATTTTGTTCACATACATTTTAGAGAATCAGACTCTGGCTACATGGGAATTTTATACTAGAAGCTAGGAAGGAATCAAATGCTTTGGTCACTTTACAACCAATTTCTTAGTTTAAAAACCTAAAGATAAGGATGTTGGTTTAGACTGATCTCTAAGGTATCTTCTAAATCTATAATTAGAATTGGACACTAATACAAAGTAGAAAGAGTTTAATGCACATTTCCACTTGGAATATTTTATGGTCTACAAAGAAATACAATCCATACCATAAAATGCTGAAGGATTTAACAAAATTTTGTATTAATTTAGGAAAACAAATTGAGGAGGAGAAGAAAAATGAAAACAGGTTTAGCCTGCTAAATTTTCTGAGTTGAAATATTTTCTTAGGAAAATAATCCAAATGTTTTTAAACACTTATAACTGTACATAGTCTTCTCTAATTTAGAACATTATTGTTTATAAAACATAGGTCATTAAAGTCACAGAATAATTATTAAGCACATTTCCACTGTTATCATTTGTAAATTACAATGTACCCAATTGTAATAAATGATTGGCTTCTGAATATCTGAGGCCTCATGCTACTTGTTTTTATTTTTTAACTCACTTCATGACTTAAAACTCCTGATATCAATCATAGTTTTAGATTTTCATGTCCTCCTCAAAAGCAACCAAAGATAGAAATAAATAAATCCCTGTCATTGACTGATACAAAGGGTTTTTAAATACTGCTTTAGGATAAAAGTTTACTGCTATTCATCTGCTTTGGGGAGTTTCTTATATTCTTCTTATATGATATTCATTTCTCATTTGCAAGCATGATAAATTTAGGCTGTCTTCACCCTGAAATGGATGCAGGTGTTTCTCTAAATGTCTCTGAAGAACCATTTTGAGAAACACTGTCAATTCACTTATTTTCTTTCAGCGTTGAAACAATTTCTTCCTTAAAAAGATCAAGAAATCTTGCATTTTCCCCTTTGTTTAGGGAATTTCCCAATTGAAGTTGAGAAATGATGTTGAAAACAAAGCCCAATTTGTAATCCCTCTCGAATTCTCTTCAAATATCAATTCATGTGGAACTTCGGGAAGATGACTGCTACCTCTGGATAAAACCAGTATGAACATTTACACCTATTCGTATATGCCTTAGTGTTTGCAAATCAGCCTTCATACTAATCCATGGAAGGAGAGTAAGAGAGTGGCTGCATGAGGCATATTTTTTAGTGAGCCACAGTTGTGTAAAGGGAAATAGACTTCTCTTTTTCTCTTTCTGCTTATAAAGTTCTCTATGAAATTGCACAACTGATTTCAGATAAATGAATGTAATGATTTTTTCATTACTTACTACAGAAATCTTTGGAAGACAAATTAGCTGTGTTTCTTCCATTTAACTATAATGATAATTAACACTGGAAAATGTTAGATGACCATTTAGTAACTAACAAGCAAATACTTGACAGAAACAGAGGGGTTCATTTTAACCCTGCGGTCTATATGCCAAAATCTTATCCTGATCTGTGTAATATGCATAATATGTTTATAAGAAGCAATGAAATATGCACAGCCAACAACTAATAAATTATGAATGAAAAACTTAGAGAATATAATGCCCAAGACCTTCACTTTCAATTCAGTTCAGCCAGACATTATCTAGTATCCGGAACTATTCCAATTCAGAAATCTACTTCATAGTGTCCCATATTTTGATTATAACCTTGTATTCTTTCAAAAGCTTATTCCTGCCAAATCTGCTCTTCAAATTCGTAGATTCCAGCATTCTCCTATTTCTCCAAATTGTTCCTATTAGGTCAATTCTTCCTCTTTCCTCTTTACCCATTATTCATCCACTGGATAATTCTCAAAAGCACTTGTCCCCCATGCGTCTACCACACAGGTCTAGCAAACTCATAACTGGCTCAGTCTCACGTATGTCTTATCATCCATTACCTAAGCACAGTTTTAAACACACATACACACACCCACACATCACACATTCATCTGAAAATTGGCATCATCAAAAAAACATTGTCTTCTAACTCAACTAGAGTTTCAGACCACCCTATGAATTTTCTCCATCTTCACTTTCCATCTCTAGTAAAAGGCAAATTCATTATGTACCTTGTCTTAGTGGACAGCAAGTCTTCCATAAACTCTGTCCCCCTGAATTAAAGCTTACCTAAAGCCACACCATCCATATCTTCTCTTACTGAAAGAGCAATCCATCCTCCTATGCCTTCAATTCCTTTCATCCTCCAAGATCTTGGTCAATTAATCATCACATTCTATTTAGGTACCTTCCTTCATTCTGTTCATACTGTCTATTTTTTTTGTTCTGATAAATATGCTCATATTTATCCCATTCTCAACAAACAATTCTCCTTTGACCTTCATTTTTACCCCTAGTGCCATACCGTACTTTCTCATCTAATTTTCATGCATAAAGAATTATATTCACCAAAATGGTTTTTATCCACTTCTACACCTCCCATTCACTCATCAACACAACTGGCATCTGGCTTCTTTCCCAAGAAAATGACTTTTGCTCAATCTGTCATAGTGCTAATTGACAAGAACAATGGACATTTATCTTACAAGACATCTGCTGCACAAATACTCAAACTTCCATCAAATTTCATCATTTACTTTTATGATGATTCTGGCCTTATAACTCTTTTGATCAGATCTTGAAAAACCAGTTTTACCTGGACTCTGCCCTATTACACTGCTCTTCTCATCTACAGCTGCTTTCTGGGTCATCTTGATTTTTTTCACGACAATGGTTTCATTTGCCATATGCTGTGACTCCTAAATCTATTTATAGCCCAAACCTTTCATTTACCTTCAGTCTTGATATCAAAATGCCTGTAACATGCCAGCACAGTGTTATCTACTCAACATGTCCAAAAACGGATTTGTTGTTCCCTTAAAACCTTGATTTTTTTGATACCATATGTCCAAATTGATAGCATCCTAATCTTTCAAATAGAGATAACTGGAAACTGGGAATAATTGGACCCAATAATCCAGTCACTAAATTCAGGTAATTTCATTACTTCAACAGTTTCTAAACATATTCCTTCTCTGTATATTGAACACATACCTCTGTTCCTTAATAGTATCCAATAACTCTCATAAATCTAAGACTTCCATAAATAAACTGGAAGCTTAGAGGTTAGGTATGTTAACAATATTTCCCAGTATTTATTAGTATTGACCTTACAAAATGTTAACTAACTAGATGATTGCTACTTAACCTATTATTGCATATAAATTGAGTGTAAGTCTGAATGCTTCTAGTCTTCTAATATCCAGTCTCCATAATAATAATAATAAAAGAAAGTTTGATGAACATGTGCACCCAGAATAAAAATTCCATTTCATTGTCTGCCTTGCATATAGGCACAACAAATGCAAGGTATAATAAAATCGTATGTCAGATTCCACTAATCATATTTAATTGACAATACTTTCCTCATCATCATCTTGATCAGTTATGTCACCACCTCAACGTATTTAATCAGGACAACAAGAGTTCCATCCTAGGACTAATAGCATTCTTCCAGACTAATTTGAGAGCAATAAATAGTTGCATTCTTGTTTAAATGCTATTATTTTAGGATATCTTGTTATTTGCAGCTGAACCTAATTCTAATGAATACACCAGATTTTTGGCTGTTTTGAAAGACTGGATAATCTGGCAACTCTGTGCCACACTTCCTCATGGTAACGATTGCTAAAGCCGAGCAGCATCAGCATTAAAAATTCAATATTCTCTCCCTCCCTGGTCGTGTTTATTTAATAATTAATATTATTTGTATTTGACTATCAAAACCACTGAAGCATGGAATGCAATCCACTGTCTTTAGTAAAATATTCAAGGCTTTTGTTGATTTGGAGTCTAACTTTTTGGTCTCATCTCTTAACACTCCTTTTGTGTGTCCTTTATTCACCACCTAAACAAACACCTTGTATTTCTTTCCCTAGTCTAGTCTCTTTCTAGCCTCATTTCCTGGGTTTATGCATTTGTTGCTGACTAAGAAGTCCCTATAACACCCCCATTCCAAGTGCATGTGACATTGGACGGCTGTGAAGTCTTCACAGAAGACCTTCTGTGAAGGTCTGCCTTGCATATTCCTTCTTACAGAAGGTTTTCTCACTGCTCTGGTTTGGGTTGCACATCCCCTCTCAAAGCTTGCAATGCCCTGAGCATGTCTATTACCATATTAGCTTGAATATAAGTTTCTGATAAACAGTATCTTATTCAGTAATATTCTAAGTAAACCTTAGAATACCTAAGGACTATATGGGATGATATTTTAAAAGTGGGTATTTCCAGAATCTCAGAGATTCAGAGTCAGTAAGTTTAAATGTTCCCAGGAAACTGCACTTTCAGCAAACATCCCTCACGATTTTCACACAACCACATTTTAACAGAGAATGTCCTAACTGTGAACTTCTTGAGAGCCAGGGCTATCTTATTTATCATATTATTTCCAACACCTAGCACACTGCCTTTTACTCTACAAATGCTTGTTAACAGAAGAGACTTGAAGCACTTGGGAAAAGCAGGAACCCTTGCAGGTCATGAGGTCAATTTAATAAAACACAGCTACAGTATACAAAATTGCTTTGTTTCATCTCTGTACCTTGGGCTAAGTCTGTCAAGCTATCAGTCAAAGGTTGGCTGGCATCATTACACAAAGCAAAATTGGGAGTGCTTATCATTTGATTTGTTTTGCTAATGCTTGTAAGCAAAGGTCTACCAAGAGCAGCAGTACAAACATGCATCTTCTCAAAGTAGTATGTATTTCCTTATCACTGGAACAAAACATCTAGGAATAGTCTGTGAATGTCAATACAGCAGTATGTATATACTGACCCCTTAATAATTCTAGTTGACTGACTATATAAGTTATTTAAAAATAAATACTTTATTTCATTTTGCTTTGATGTCCCAAATGTGACATTTTTCTGCTTATTTGTGGAATATATTCTGAGTTGACAGAGATTCAGATTGACTAATGAAAAGGTAGATGAGTCTATTAATGCCTCTGGTTTCATATGCCCTTATGACCTTAGAAATTTTGCTAATGGTCTAATGCCCTAAAAATCACATAAAAATTCTTTTCACCAGTTTTCAGACCAAAACCTTGGGAATATTAAGGGGATCTTTAAACTTTAGTTAACAAATGCAACATAATTGATTACTATGGAAATTTCAAAATGAATTGGCATCTATTAATACAGATAAATATTTTTTTGTTCAGGCAGAAGATGATCAATTTTTCTATCCTATGCAGTCAATTAAAAAATACCAAACATTAATATTTATTTCTAAGTAAACATCTTGGACTGAGAGACATGCACTATACTTGTAGTATGTGCTGTCATCCTGAGGTATACATCTTCTTCATCCAAGCTTAAGCTGCAGTTTAGATCATTCCTGGTTGTTTCTTGTCCATTATAGCATTGCTTTTCATAAAATCTCTTTGTAACTTTTTCTGTTACTTTTGTTCATCACCTTTTGTCCATGTCCTTGCCAGACTCCCGTACACACTCTAGACCATGTACGCACTTGGGTTTTCATTTCCCTTCTTAATAGACCTTGAAATTTCCTCCTTAATATCACAATTAGTCAAACTGAGGGTTCCCATTAACTGTGTACATTTCCCGACTAATGTCTCAGGGTGATGTATTTTAATCTTGGACACATTTTTAGAGTACTGTAATAAGTATTTTCAATTTGACATTACCTTCCCTTGGACAATAATTTCCTCATGCTCTGTGCTGGTTTTCAATATGAGCTAGAGAATAAATATATTGGGGTTTTACTCGTTCACATAAATTCAAATAGCACAAGTGCTGGCTTAAAATAGAAATTGCAATTATTTAAAACTTGCTCTTAATGTGATAGGATACATAAAGCCATATTACAAAACCTTCTAGGCTTCAGGTTAATTGTAAATAATGGATAAATATAAGAAGGCATAAGAACTCTCATGAATCCAAATTCATAACTCAAAAATATAATGCCAAACTAAATCATAATGACAGTTGCACTTTCACTAATAAACAAATACTAATGATAAAATATTTTTTATTTACTAACAGGCTACTGAAATACTGTGATTCATAATCATCTATAATCCCACGGAATCAAATAGTCCAATCTACAAAATGTCTTCTTGCATTGAAATAACAGGGATTCATTTCTTGTCTTTATAATGTTAGAATAATAGCCTAAATCCTTCTTTATTGCAGATGGCCAAAATGACTGTGCTCTTCTTCTGTCTGTTTTTGCCTTGTGCCCAGATCATGTACTTGAAAAGGGAGTCAATATCTCTACAGCAGCAGTCATACTGAAGGTAGAGTCAGAATCAGATTTAATTTTGTCTTAAAGTGGTGTCAGCCACATTACATCACAGGAGTGGAAATAAGCAAGTTGCTTGTACAACACAAAGGCAATGGAAGAAAAAGCATTACTGATAGCATGGATTATTTGTAATCTTGCAGTAGTAATATTATATTTTAATAATGGCAATATATTATACTGTGCTATATTGTGTTATATTATAGATGCACCCACGGGTTGATATGCCAAGCAAAGAAACTGTAGTCTCTGGTATACAACTAATAATCGTCAAAACCAAAATGATAAAGTTGCTATACTAAGTACACTTGTTGTGGTAAGTATTATAATGCCTAGTAATGGAGTAGATACTGTTATTATCATTTTCATTTTACAGGTAAGAAAATATAGACACTTTAGTTTAATAACTTGGCCAAGTTCACAAAGCTGATAATTGGCAAAGCTAATATAGAATTGAGGCAGTCTGATTCTAGAGAAGTGGACTCAATCACTGATAAATCCTGATCAAGTGGGTTAGATTTAGTATTATTCTTCCTTAATCATTATTTTATCCTTGGCTTGGTTTATATCTTTATAATTAAATTTTGGCAAATTTCACAGCCATAGTTTTGTTTGTTTGTTTTCGGTGCATGGTCCAGGAATCACACCCAGGTCTCCCGCATGGAAGGTGAGAATTCTACTACTGAACGACCCACGCACCCTGCCATAAAATTTTAAATATCTAAATTGAGAGGGGGGACTATAATATTTTTTTCTATATAATTTTGAAAATTCTAAGAATTTTCATAAAGAAAAATATTTTGAATACATTTTAATAAAAAACATAGCAAAAATAGAATTTTAATTTTATTAGGGGACTTTGGAGTTAATTTTCCATGGGCCAGATCAGACCTGCTGCCTATTTCTATGCCACCTGTTAGCTAAGAAATTTTTAACAGTTTTAAATGGTTGAAAAAAAAACAAAAGAAATATGTTGTGTTAGATGAAAATCATATAAAATTCAAATATGTGTCCATTTATAAACTTTTGAATTTTGTCAATACAAAATTTGTAGAAATTTGTTCTCTCTTCTTATGTAAATACCTTCTTAACATCCTTAATTTGAATCATAGCCCACAATGACTACACTATTTAATATTTGGACCTTTACAGAAAAAGTTTGCTGACTCATTTTAGACAAGAAAGTTGAGGATCACCAGAATTAGAAGCCTTGCCTGAGATCACAGAGCTTTTAGAGGAAAATCTCTTCCAGAATCAGGCCCTCTCACTCTAAGCTCACCTTTGTTGATCCTGTAGATAATCACAAATGCTTAGAGCTCTGTAGCTCCATGGAAGTTCTATTAGGAGAAAACTATGAAGAATTCCTATCTAGATTTTAACTTTTCTTTAAAGAATAAGCTGAGTATTTACAACATGACATCACATTTATATGGAATGAGCTGAAGCAACTAAGAGACATATTCTAAAGCTAATATTTGAATTGCAGTATTAAAAGAAAATGAAAAGCAATCACAGTAAACTTAGAAGATTAAGTTCAATTACACTTAGGTTGTTAGGGATTAGAGATGGTGCTAGCTAAACGGCATGCATAGTTAAATGGTTTAGGAAGAAAATATGTGTGTTTAAATTATGTGGCCTCTTCAAAGTTTGAGTTAAATACTAGATGTGGTATGGAGTTTGGAAGAGATAGCCAAACCACAGAGCTTCCTACAACCGAGGATAAAACGAACAGCCTCTGGACCTGAGCCTAACCTTTGACTAACTATCAAATTAAAATGGTGTGATACTCATTCTTGTCTTATTATTAATTAATAAAGCTATGCTTCTTTTGCCAGAAATCTTTCCTCTTCAAAAAGGCATATAATAAATGAATGGCTGAACCACTTCTATAATACCATTATACAGAAATCTTCATGCTATTCAACAACCCACAGGCAACTGTATACCTTTCATTACATACTTTTCACGGAAGCCATCACCAGTTTATCCTTGGTCTAGTTTATATCTTATAAACTTCACCTTTTTTCCCTAACACTTACATTAAAAGAGCAATCCATTCAAAAGCAAAACAGATGAGAGTCAATGCCTTATGGATCCACACATTCTAAGAGTTTTGTTGATGATAATAGGTTAATTGCTTCATTCTCATGCCAGAAATATGCCTAATAAAACATAGAACTTAGGCATTTCAACTTAAGGTTTACACTGTACCTTTATGTCAGAAGTTATTTTTGTTTTTTCCCACAATAGTTTATCTGTTTTCAATTGATCTACAGAAAATATAATTTTATTAAGTTTTTCATCTAGTCTTCTGGTTTAGGGAAAAATATGAATATAGGTACAAAAAGTGTACATAGTTCCTACCTTTTCTATTTCAGTTGTGTCTAAAATCAAGTTTATATCTAATTTTCAATAATTCTACACAGAAGGTAGGGTGTTACAGTTTAATGCAATGAGCTTAGTTTTCAATTCTATAAAACATAACCATCAATAAGAGAGTGATGATGAATTCAAACTTATATATTCATTCCTAAGCTGTCTCCAAGCTACATATCCCATGTTCTGCAGCCTACCTAACATCTCCTCCAAAATATGTGAATAAGCATCTCAAACTTAACATGTTCAGAATATAACTCTTGAGTCATTGATCCTAAAACCTGTTTTCTCTAGCCTTTGCTTCTCAAGAAAAAATACCTCCATCAACCTAGTTGATACAGCCAAAAAGAATAGTTTCCCTTTCCCTCATTCCTATATGTGCTTGAACACAGAGTTCTGTTATGCACCAACAAAACAAACCTACCTTTCAACTTCTGTTCATCTTCACTACTACTATCATTGGCCAAGATGCCATAATCTCTTTCTTAAGCTCTGCAATAGTAGGCAACTTCTTGCCTTCCACTTTCCCCTCTATACTTCATTCTCAACAAAGAAGAAAAGTGGGCATTTAATATATATTACATAGATCACTTCATGGCTGTATTTGAATATTTTTTGTTAAATACTTGAAATAAAATCTAAATCCTTTGGGATGGCTTTCGAGACCCCACATTGTCTGGCTTCTCTCTGATTTTCCAAACCCATCTCTATGTATGGCCAGATACCAACTTTTCTGGCCTTTTTATAATCCTCAAACATCTCATGGTAATTTAAAAATCAGAACATTTTGTACTTGCTACAATTGCCCGCATCTCTCTTGCTCCAAATCTTCTAATCATCGCCTCCTTATCATTTTTTGGCTTAGTTCATATACCATCTCTTCAGAATGGATTTAAGTGACTACGCTAAGGAGCATTTTCCCCTTCCCCATTTTATATTGCCCATAGCTCTTTCATTATTCCAATTTATCTCATTCATTATATATTTTCTTTTTCTGTAATCCACTATAGTTTATAAACTTTGATGAGCAGAAACCTGTTCTACCTGTGAAGATCTAACACATCTGCCTAGGTCAGTGCCTGGCACGTAATCAGTGCTCAATAAATATTTGTTGTATCAATCAAAATTAAATTGCCACCATCCTTGTTTTTGATTTCTGAATTTAGCATAAAACATCTCTCCCTGACATCAGTGCTCTACGGTACATATACTACCAACGCTTGCAGTAGTTTACAGAACCCACTTTAATTTAAAGGTTGTATTCAAAATTATCCCCAATGACAGTATAACAACCAATATAAATATGAATTGAAATTTCTCTTCTCAAAATATACCATACTATTACTTTTTAAAAAAAACTGCATTTATAAAACAAAGTAATTCTAACCATAGTCTATATAGCGAATTGCTCATCAAGCGTATAAATTAGTTTTGCAAGAATGCAAGTCTAAAAGGGACTATATTAGTTATCCATGTAAAAATGCTGGAAAAAGTTATCTATATTGTAAAAAGCTTATGGCAAAAATAGTTTCTAGCCAGCTACCAGTGTTGCCATTTTCACACAACTAATACTCAAAAGTGCACTGATCTCACTTTTTTTTTTTTGCTAATTTGAAGTTATAAATTCTGAGTTAAGAAAGTAACATGACATCCCATGTAATTCATTTCTAGGGGATTATTGCTGTTTCCAACTGTTAGTTACTTGATTCAAATTTTGTTCTTCATAATATCACATCATAAGATGTATTACCCTCCTGGAATATTTTGTTTATTCTATGTTAATGTCTAATTATACTTCTATCTTAATGTCTAATTATACCAAAAAAATCTGCATCATGAAATCTGTTTATTGGAGAACTGACCATTCTGGTGAGAAATACAGATGTCATCCAATTAAAGATTTACTGAAGAACCAAAAATGTAACCTTTCCAAAAGAAACAGCAAGCACTCTCATAAACGACTCTATTGAAATACTGGAAAACATTTGGTCAGTCAAGAAACAGATGGATTAACAGCAAATGAACTATTTGTCTCATAATTTCCATCTCTTTAAATTCATACAATAATAAATTGAACTAACATGCATCCATTATTTAGGGACTCTGAAAAGATCATTAACATTAATTTCCGATTCAGTGATAACAATGTCAGACCAATATATTTGGTATATAAGCTACCAAAAAAAAAACCACTCATCTTAAACACGTCCAATTTAGTAGTTTTAACTGGCTTCACTGTTTAATCAAATTAGCCATCCAAATTATCTAATTGAACAGAAATTAGCAAATTACAATAATTATATGGACTATCATTTCATACAATATGCAATACAATACGTTAAGTATGATAATATGGTCATGTAATATTATTTATAATTATATAAAGTAATTATTTTAATAAATATAAGTATCTTGAATAACATGTATGAATTATATTGCAGTTTATACAAGCTCAGATTATTTCTAATTTCTTCACTATATTGTTATCCCATTATTTTACGGAAGTGGCTAAAAATTCTATGTATATGCAAGTAATTTTATCCAAACCATATCACTATCATAATAATGAGCTTTCCTTTTTCATTTCATAAGCAGCCTTAAAATGTTAAATAAGATAAGGATTTAAGAAGGAAAAGCACACAATAAGTACCATAGAATCCAGTAGAAGCCATTATTGTTTATGGTAATCATGGCCCTTTTCCATTTGCCCCTTCCCCTGGGAGACAGAGACTTTTTTTCTAACAGTGCCATGGATTGGGCATCTATCATCTATATCTGAGGCACTTTTCATTTTCATTATATATTGACTTTTCTTCTGATATCCTGCATCTGACCATATTTCTTTCCTGTATTCTGCTGCAAAGTAAAGAAGCAAAGTTTGAGGCAAAGGGAATAAGGCATGGGAGTGAGTACATTCATGTTTTTTTTGCTGCTTTCTAGTTTTTAAAAACCACCTTTGGCCTTGTACGCCTTTACAATACTATTAAGGAACTGAAAGTCAGGCTTTACTAGGCAAAAAATGGCAAGTGAATCATTACTTTGACAGTAAAGTTATAAAACGTAAAGCAAATATTATATTAAACATTTGTAGTTTATTTTACAAATATAATCAAAATCAAAGGAGAGCATCCATAGATACCCATTTCTGAACTACGCATGATATTACAAAATACATTAATCAATTTTCTAAAGTAATATAAGCTTATTTTCTCAAATACTTAAAAATGAAAAATTGCCATTTATTTGCTAAGTTAAAAACTGGTTTAATTATTTCTTTTAGAATGATTTCATCAGAAAACTCTTAATGACATTATAAAAAAAGCAGGCATTATTTTCACTTCATGGAAAAAGAAATGAAAATTACTAGCATGATAATTTAAATATTTATTTCATTTTAAAATATAATTTAAGCTTTTCACCTGTTTAGATAGCACCTAATAAAACTGATGTGATTGATGCTGGTATTTTTCCAAATGAAAAAGCTAAATTACTGAAAAGAAGGAAACACATTTTCTAGTGTTGACCTTTAAACATTACCAATGACGGATTATTCTTCTACAACGGTGTGTCTATCTCACTTTGCAGATTATAAATTCCATGATGCTAGAAACTACTTCATTTTTTTTCCCCAAGAGAGGCTTTACAATACTTTTCATGGAGAAAGTGACCAATTAATGTTGCTGACCGAATATTTGGGTTCTAACTTATTAAAAATGATTTAAGCTGCTATATAATTTTTCTCCTGGGAATTTTGAGCAAAGTTCAAGTATGAAATATAATTATATATCAAGAATAATATAATTTAATGCAACATACACTTAGCAAGTAAAGGGAATAAGAGTAATTAAGTTGGATAACTGAGATACAAACCATTAAACTAAAATCACCAGTATCTGAGAATAAAGGGTTGACCTGGGCTTCAGTATTCTATGATGATTTCTTCAGTGTCCATTTCATTTTGAAAGTTTAGCTCTTAAACACATAGTCTGTTATTATCTTATCTTCAATATTTCAAATATCCAAACATATTTTGATAGCTTAAAACCGAGGTAATATTGGTTCAGGTTTCAGGATAGGTATGTTTGTAACACGTGCTGCCACCGAACCACCTAATGACATTTCTTTAGGTTTTGACACCACGAAGAAAGTCTTGCATTCCCTATATTATAGTCCTTATAACACATTTTTA
Source organism: Tamandua tetradactyla (assembly GCF_023851605.1). Taxonomy (NCBI): domain Eukaryota; kingdom Metazoa; phylum Chordata; class Mammalia; order Pilosa; family Myrmecophagidae; genus Tamandua; species Tamandua tetradactyla. Next base: position 152,046,896 of record NC_135330.1, read on the forward strand.
GGAACTGTATAGGTGAAAGGAAATGCCATGGGATTATATGATGCGTTTAATTTCACCCCCTTTTTTTTCTATTTATTTAATTATTTGGTGCATGAGCAGGCACCAGAAATCGAACCCGGGTCTCCAGCATGGCAGACGAGAATTCTGCCTGCTGAGCCACCATCACACCATCCTCGCCCTCTTTTTTATGTTTCAGGCTACATTAAGACAACTTATAGAATTTTAAAATCTTGAGTATTAATATACTTTATCTGGGTGGTATAATGGTGGCTCAGTGGCAAGAATTCTCACCTGCTGAGCTGAGACCCGGGTTCGCTTCCCAGGGGCATCCTATGCTGAAAAAAAAAGAAAAAAAAAAAAAATATATATATATATAAACTGTATCCATTGAAATCATGTGATCTTTGAAAAAATTAAATAATACATTGCAATTAAGATAGATTCAAATAAGAAAAGAAATGAACCAAAACTTAATACATTCTAAAATTAAATCTTTTACACATTTTATATTTCCATTTTTTCTTCAAACAAGTCTAAACATAAAAAATAGTATTTATAAATCAGCTAACAGAAGAATCCCTTCTATTTAATATTCCACCAACACATTAAACACACACTTCCATATTCACCCCTGCTTATTCATTCATTGCTCTGCATATACCAAATAACATTTATGAACAACCTGCCAAAAAAAACAAAAAAACACCTAAATGAACAAACTGTCCTTGGAATCACCAATGTAATTTTAACACTTATTAAAATGCCTGACAATTCTAATTACATCAAATATAAATATTATTAAGGAAAAGAATCCTGCTATGTTGATGTTAGATCACATATTCCAGCTTCTTGCTGAGTAAACGTGTAAAAATGGCTAAACAATAAATTTCTATGGCAACGATTTAAGTTCTAGGATTCTTAATTACAGCAGCATCCACAGAACTATTACTCTCTTCAAAGCAATGGAACTAACCAAAATAAGCTCCTTCTTTCCTCCTTTTCCATCTAGCACAACTAAAATCTCTAACACAGATGAATTGAAAAGTTATTTAACAGAAAACAAGAGATCTCACCTAATGTACATGAATCTACAGTTATATTGTTATTTTATGGAAAGACAAAACAAAAACAAGGAACTAAGCACTTCTAAATGAAAGAGATACAATGAGCCCATATATATTATGTACCCTATATACAGTGGGTGTGCATATGTGTAATTTTGACAGTAATACTTTATCAAAATGAATAAAATATTGGATGCCTCGATAACCAACGTTCTTATATATGAAATTATATTTGGTATATTTTTTCATTACTTACATTCTATTCTTCCATGTGGATTTTTAGCATGGCTTCTTATTCATTAAAATATGATGACCCTAATAATTTTAGAATCAACATTAAATGTTGATTTAATTATTTTGATGTGTATTATTCATAACTTGACATAACACATTCATCTTTTTCCTTATATTTTAAGACATACACTTTTGGAGAAGACACTAAAGTTAACTCCTTTGAATGAAGGGCAATTTAGTTTTGTTGTAAGAGATACTGGAAAGATAAGAGTCCACTAACACATGCCTGATTGAGAAGTTACTACCCAGGTGCTAAACTTACTAGACTGTTTAACACAGTTATTTATTGTTTTGAAAACAAAACAATAAATAACTTTCTTTAAGAGATTGAGTAAGTTAATATTTGTAATTATTTCATTCAAACAATGAAGTTTTAGAGTATGAAGAAAACTGGATTTTAACCCCAACCCACTGCCCTGAGTTATTGCTTACTCTCCTTAAGCCTCAGTTTTCCTATTTTTAAAATGAAAACAGGAAAAATTTACTAGTCTAACCTGTAGTTGTGAGGCTTGAATTAAATAATTTGTAAATCACTTTGCACATGCCTGGCACCCAAAGACCACTCCAAAAATACACTGAAGCTATTAATTTAAAATAATTATACCCATTTAATCTTGACTTCTCTATTGTACTTTACCAAAAAAGTAGGATAAAGAAAAAGTCTTGCCCCTGTGCACACCATCTATGAAAAGTTTTAGTATCATGACCTAGACCAGCCGCGTATCATTTTAAATAAAAATTGCTGTCATACCTCACTAGGTAGCTTTTATCAAGTGTCACCTTCCAACAGAGACCTTGTTTCTCTATCTGCCACCTTTGTGTTTCTTTCTTAGCATCATAATATTGCTTAAAAATATGACTCATCTCTTCTCCCAATTTTTCCATCATAAATAAAACTGTTGATTGTTTATCAACTGCCCCTATGCCCTTTCCCTAAAAAGAATTAAGGCCTTCTGTGACAAAGTAAATGAATAAACATATAAATAAATAAACAATCTTTAAGGTTGGTCAGAGGATAGTAGGTGACAAATCTTCTGCCATGAAATGCAGTCCACAAACAAAAGAAGCAAGAGAGAAAATGATGAATGGCTTTAGGAATAATTGTGGTTTATGATAAAGACTTTATTTAAAAAGTGTGAAAATAAATAATACATACTCCAGAACATCACTGTTCTGATAATCATTCCCATTTAGAATATAAATTCTAGAAGGCAAATCTGCTTACATCTGCTCTGGGCTTTCACTAACTGGTTTAAAATCCCCCCTGCCCTAGTTTTTGTCTTTTGTCTTTTTTCATCTGTGATCTGCAGACCTTTATCTACTCCTCAAGGGAAGGGATGTGGTGGAATGCAGACCCATCAATATGTGTGTGGTTTTGTTTGCCTCCTGTGGCCTAATTGCTGATGAGATAGACTTGCCTAGAAATCCCAGAGGAATATGATCCAGGCCAGAGTTACATTGGCTCATAAAATTCAAACAGTTCAATGCTTTTCTTGTTCATTACTGGGCTACAACCAGATATCTGGACGATGGGAGAAAAACACTTCTTTAGGATAATGATTGATTTCCATACAGATGAATGCTATAACAAATTTCAATATGCAGTTGCTTGGGCGGGGAGGGTGGGTGGGCACTAATTAGTTTTACCGTTTTCAGCAGCTGTTGAATTCAAAATACCAGCAGCATCTCAAATGCCAGTCATTAGGGCTGTCTTTCATGGAGGAGTGCTGACCAATGGAATCTCCACTGTGTTTAATGAGACCGAGCAAAGCAGAGTCAATTAAATCAAATCTCTACTAACATCTTTTATACATCTACAGTGTGTACAGCACCAGCACAAGAAGCACCGAGGGATTTCCAGTATTATTAATAAATGGATTCACTGCTGCATTAGGACAGAAAAAAAGGGGGGAGGGGTAAATTGGGGAAAGACCTTACTTTCTGGAAAAGGGAAAGCTGCTAAAGTAGGGGTGGGGAAAGGGGAGAGGGGGAGCTATGTGGGGTAAAAAGCTAAGTAAGACCGTTAGAGAAAAAGCTTTAATGTAACTAAAGAAGGGAATCCCCCTCCCCAACCCCTCCCCTCCCCTGTCCCTTCCACCACAAATCCCGCATACCAGTTGCAAATATTAAACTGGAAGAATGTAAGGACCCAGAGTTGAAAACATTTTCACTTTAATACTGAAAAAATATGCCATTATAAAATCCTCGAATAGAATTAGTAAGTTTCACGTGCTTCCTCGATTCTGTTTCCTCCTTATAAGTAAGATTTACACCAGTACAGAATTGCTACCATGGTATCGCAGCCTAAGCACTAGAGTGACATTAATTGGTCATGCTTAACTGCCTCAAAACCTTTATATATATATATATATATATATATATATATATATATATATATATATATGTATATAATTACACCGATACTGTAATAGAAATCATGGGTACTTATTTTACATTCAGATGGAAGGCATTATTGGATATGTATAGAAAAATATCCACCCCCAAAGTAAAATAAAACACTGACACCAAAATAAAAGGAAGAAAGGAACCAAAACAACCCGCAAAAGCTTCGATCAACAAAATATCATTTTAACTAATAAAATGTACTGATGATTAGCCATGCAAATGTCTTAAATAAAACCTTTACTTTTTTTTTCACAGTAAACGTACGTTCTGAATTGCCTACCGATCACAAATAATGGCGAAATGGCACTTTCTGATTATACTGTATTTTGTTTATAGAAAGTTTGATACGATGGGACTTATCAGGTAAGAGGATGGGTGCTGTGAACTAGACGCCATCTCCAGTCGCGGGGGAGGGCAGCGTCTCAGGAGCGCGTGGGTTCCATGCGAGCCATGCAGCACTTTTGTTTCTTGTTTTTGTTTTGTCAAAAGTCTGAGTTATTTATTTACACTACATTCATGCCTTCGTGCAACTGCCATCCCTGTGTGGTCGACAGGGAGCCATCGCGCCCCCCTACTCACGGGGCAATTCCACAGGGGGAAAAATAGATATCTATCTCTCTATATAGATGTGGATATATGTATATATGTATAGAACTGCGGCGGGACTCCCCGCCCGTCCCTCGGCTGACAGCAAGGGAACAGTCAGTGTCTCTAGCAGGGCTTCTGCTGGGCTTTCTCTTAAAAGGGACTCGGGGCACTGAGGCAGCTGACTGCGCGCTGCCAGCTCGCCACAGTCTGCGCTTTGTTTCCAGAAGGGTCAGACACTCTCAGTTGAGCGAGTTTATAATCCTTTTTAAAATTTATATTCGTCAAACCTTGGAGCGCTTTGAGCTTGGGTCAGAGCTCCTTTAACCCCTGGGAGTGGGTCTTGCCTTCCGCCTCCCCTCCCCCACTCCGATTAGGGTCTTTTAGTCTGAGAGTGAGTGAGAGCCGCAGTCATAGACCCTGTGGGACCCATCTGCGTTGTAAGGCCCATTGTGCCAGTAGGAAGAGTCACAGACTGTCTGCAGGGAATTAATTTCGGACGCAGAGGAGTTGGCATCCCTTCTCTTGGACCGCTTTCGGTTCCTCAGGATAAACACGAGCATGCCCACTACGGTGAAGGCGGAGGTGACAAACACCAGCAGCAGTCCAGGGACCAGCACGGAGATGGATACCCTGCTGGTGTCTAGGTAGGAGTTGGAGTGCGTCCCAGTCTCCGCCACCCCGGTGCTGTTTTTACTGTGCGAAGTCAACGTAGGCGAGATTCTAGCGTACAGCTGGGGGCAGATCTCGTCATTGGAAAGGAGCATGAAATCCTTCCTAAAAAAGTTCACCGGCGTCTCACACTTGAGGTCGCTCATCAGCACTTCGGAACCCAGGCGTTCCGCCCACTGCTTGAAAGGCACAATGGTGCAGGAGCACTCCCAGGGGTTGCCATGCAGATCTATCTGGATGATGGATGTTAACTGGTCCAGCACACCTGCCACGGGGAGGTACATAAAGTAATTGTTGTGCAAGCTGAGCTTGGAGAGCGAGACCCCGGCGAACACGTCCACGGGGAGCGACCTCAGCAAGTTGTTGTTGAGAATGAGGATCCTCAGTTTGGGCATGGCATTGAAGGTGCCAGGGAGGATGAGCTGGATGGCGTTGTACTCCACGTTCAGATACTCGAGGTTCTGAAGTCCGGCGAATTTCTCCCGGGACAGGGTGTCCAGGTAGTTGCTATCCATGTACAACCACCTGAGGTCCAAAAGGTTCTTAAAAGTGTTGTTCTCCACGGCGGCGATGTTATTGTTGCCCAGATCCAACAGAATGAGATTCTTGTAATCCACAAAGTGCGATTTTCGGATGCTGTGGATCTTGTTATCTCTCAGGAAAAGCTCCTGCACATCAGAGAGCTTGGGCTTCAAATCAGCCAAGCTGCTCACGTTCCGATTGTTGCAGTTCATCTTTAAACCGGACCCTGGGATGTGGTCGCAGCTGCAGCCCCCAGGGCAGGGCAAGCCGCCGGCTGGGGGTTTGTTTCTGGCGCTGCCTGTCGCTATCACCGCTGTGGGTCTGATTTTGATCTGCCAGTTGCCTGGGATCTTTGTACCTCCGTTTGGAGCAGATCCTGGGGTGGCATGATCCTCTTGTCCGTTTGTCTTAAAGGGTGTTGGCAGGGGGCCAGGAGCAAAGGTCTCTTCTTGGGCAGGGGGGGCCGGGAGGCTAGAATCCACTCGGCTTTTCAAAGGACACAAGTCCTGTTCGGTTGTTTCATTGAGATCTTTACCCTGCAGTCTGGTGGGGGCTTCGCAGACCACTCGGCCGATCAGGGCATTTTTGGGAATGTTTTCGAGCCATTCTTTCAGGGAGAGGAGATCACAAGTGCAGTCCCAGGGGTTATCCTCTAACAGGATCTCAGCGATGCCAGGGATTTGCTCCAAGACCTCCTCATAAGGCAACGTCTTCAGCCTGTTTCCCCGGAGGTCGAGGTGGGTGATGGGCACATACTGAAACACGTTGGCAGGTAGAGTGCTGATGAGATTGTCATTTAAAATGAGAACCTCCAGCTTGTTCAAGTCCTGAAAGGCTCCCGGGTCTATATCTCGCAATAAATTAAAATCAGCCTGGAGATATTCCAGATCGTCCAGCCCCAGAAAAGTCTGCTTTCGAAAAGACTTGATCTTGTTGTTGTTGATGTGCAGCCTTTTCACCAGCTGCAGCCCCAGAAAAGCCCCGGGAACGATTTCATGCAAGCCATTGTTTTCCATGTGCAAACTAACCGCATTATAAAAGTTAGCGAACTCATTAGGGAAAAGTCGAGTGAGGGAATTGCCATGCAGGAATAAATGGTAAAACTGAGAAGTCGGGGCGGTGAAACGCTGCAGACTTGTAAAACCCTTTTTTTCACAGTCTACGTGTAGGTCCCCTTCTATCTCATTGCAGGAACAGATCTTCTCTTTGCAAACGTCCCCTGTAACGTTTCCAGCGGCAAAACAAAGAGACGTCTCCAGCAACAGAATCCAAAGCAGCATTTTTAAAGCGAGCAATTCATCCCCGATCTCATCACAAAGTAACAGCGACCATCCTGCTCGCCACAGACACAATTCAAGTTCATTTAGTGCTCCAATGTCCGAACCCAGGGAAGGAGAAGAAAAGGTTTTTGGGGGGGTGGGGATGGATTCCTTCCTCCCTAACCCCCCCGCACTGCAACAGCCCAGACGCCAGTCAATAATTATATCCACAAACTATCCAGGCACGTATTGCAAGGCAAGCAAAAAAAAAAAAAAAAAAAAAAAAAAAAAAAATTAAAAAATTAGAAAGTAGGGAAAAAAACCCACTCCCATTCAACCCTTCAAAAACAACCAAAAATAAGTTAAATAATACATGTAAATTTAAAGCACACTCTTACAAAAGCTAGCCCAGTGATTTTCACTAATCAGAAAGGAAACAATGCAAGTAATTAGAAATAAGGGCATGTTAGAGAAAGAAGCGGAGGGTTTGCCGCGTAGTACAGGCGCACTGCCTGTGCATGGCTGTGCGTCGCACTGACCTTGCCTCTCTGATACAAAGCGAGGTTTTCGGCGGTTTCTGTTCTTGAGGCTGCTGCTGGAGTTCCTGTGGTAGCTGCCGGAAGCCCAGAAGTCCCCCCGAGGTGCTGTCCAGTTCCCCCGGTGCTGAAATCATGCCCCGAAGGAAAGAATCACACCGCCGAGCCAATGGCGCTGGAAAATTTCCGCAATCGCTGCGTTTTGGGGCTGTCCATCCTACTCCTATTCTCGCTTTCGGTTCTCTTCAGCCTTTTTTTTTTTCTTTTTTAACTCGGCTCCCGCTCTCCCTTATTAGCTCTTCTTTTCTTGTTCTCCTCTTTCTTCTGCTTTTTCGGAATTACGTGGAGGGGGTGGGGGGGAGAAGGGCGGGCGGAGTGGGGCCAGTTGTCTGAGGGAGGGAGAGAGAGCGCGAGAGTGCCGGGCGGGGGGAGTTGCTAAGAAGCTCTGCTCATTCCAGCCTGGTGCACTCTGAAAGATCTGACACCCTCTGCTGATCTGCAGTAGCAAAAATCCATCTGGTGAGGGAATGCTGAAGAAAAAAAAAAATCAATTCATGTACAGGGCAAGCGTTAAAAATGTGGGCCTTAAAGGCTGTTGGTCTACATAGACGCCCATTCTAAATGGGTTATTTAATTATTTTTGCGCACGAGAAACTTCACCCTTTCCTTCCCCTAACGACCTCACAGCTTCCACGAGTTCCAGCGTTTGGAAGGGAGTGCTTTTGAAACATTTATTTCCAATGGCTTGAATAAAATTAGTGTCAGGGTGTCAAGCGAACAGCAATTTGAGGTAATTATACTGCACGCCATTTTCATCGGTGCTTTAAATGCATTTCTTCCTTCTCTGCAGTAGTTTTATGCCATTTGATGTATTTGAGCCTTTAAATTTTTTTTTTTTTTTGGTATCTTGAAAGTGGCTATTCGAATCATATTTATATCTCATACATTTCATATAATATGACCGGGGAGGCATTTTTGCTGCAAAATGAATAATTTATGCACATATTTTATTTTTAAAACGTGAATTCGAGTATTAATCATCTTGGTCATTGAGAGTCAGATTTCTCTGATGATCTTTCTTTAATGTTATTTAAGTCTGCAGAGTGAAAACACAATGCATGCCTACAGCTTTGATTTCAAACCTGAAAGCTTTCACCGAGAGCCGGAAAAAGAGAGAGGGGGCAGAGAAAAGAGATCCCGAATGATTCGTGAGTGCTCTTAAAACCCACAGCCCAGCAGGTAGGCGCGCGCGCACGTACAAACACACACACACACACACATTTTCTCTCTCTCTCTCTCTCTCTCTCTCTCTCTCTCTCTCTCTCTCTCTCTCTCTCTCTCTCTCTCTCTCTCTCTCTCTCTCTCTCTCTCTCTCTCTCTCTCTCTCTCTCTCTCTCTCTCTCTCTCTCTCTCTCTCTCTCTCTCTCTCTCTCTCTCTCTCTCTCTCTCTCTCGTTTCCGCATCCGTTTGGAGGAATTAAAAATGCATACAAGTAAATAACCAGTTGCATTTTGAGAGAGGGAGATAGGAATCTCCGGTCTCTAAAGCTCGGTGCTAATGTTATCTTCAGGCTGCGGGCAGTAGCCGGGTCATTTGGTGCTGGCGAAGCACTTATCCTTTGGGTTTCCCCAGCCCGCGAAATCACAGTTTCCGCAAACTTAGACCTGATACAGACCAAGTTCTACAAGGTTCTGTGAAGACAGGAATACTGGGGATGCTGTTTCTCTGGCGGATGTTTTGCTGACTTGCTACCAAAACGTTCTAAAAATTTTGCGAATCATTTGACGCTTTGGAATTTCCATAGCTTTGAAAAAAAATTAGTTTTCGTCATTTCTTTATTTGACGCAGAAATTAAATGCTCACATCGCTTTCCCTTTTAATTAGGTCACACACAAGTTTTCACAGCTGTTATAGGGCTGCCAAGTGATACTCGTCAAAGATCAAATATTCAAGGATTGTATGCATTTTGAAAGGGACCAAGTTTGGGGAAATTCAAGGGAGTAGTAGGAGGTGTCTAAAAGATTCGTCTTAACCTCTGGGTCCAGAAATTAATTCTTAACAGGGGAATGGGAAGAGAAACGTATCTATATATGCTTTTATCTAATCAAATGCTGTATTGTAGTCTTTTCTTGTGAAATTGAGTTGGTGGGAGGTGAGGATGCAGGCTCAGGTTCCTGTATGACCGAGAACGAGAGGAGAGGGAGGGAGGGAGGGAGGGGGAGAGAGAGAGAGAGAGAGAGAGAGAGAGAGAGAGAGAGAGAGAGAGAGAGAGAGAGAGAGAGAGAGAGAGAGGAAAAATGGAAGGAAGGAGAGGCCTCTTTCAGGCATCCTATTAACACTTCTAAAACAACTCTGTTCCTATTTAATTTGACCCATTACCACACAGAGAGAGAGGGAAAAGGGTTTAATCAATTTAAAACTATTTCATTAAAGTAATGCAATGCAATTGTAAAGGAGGAGTTAAACTGAAGTAAAAGATATTTCTGTTTCATTGTATTAGACTCAGGTCTGAAACACTCAAATAAATGGATGTGGTGCCAGAATCCCGCCCGCCTCCCAAGAAAGACGGGCGGATGTATTTGTTGTCTGTAACTGAAAGGGGAGGCATAATTCAGAAGGGGTCACAGAGAAATATCTAGAAAGAAAAATATTGATGATAATCAAAAAATCACACTTTTAAAGTTAATTGATCACTTGTTTATTCAACTTCCTGAAATTATATGCAGAGACCCAAGGAACATACTTAAGTTGATTACAAATGAGCAGAATTGAGGTAAGATGCAATTGATAATTCAGATTTAATTTCTTCCCTATTAGAACTGATTCTTGCACTTTCCTGTGATTTCATCTTACCTCTCAAAGCACCAATCACAGTTAAAAATGCACAGTCAAGATTTTCCTACTTAGGCATTATAATTTTTCCCAATTCTACCCTCCCAAAGGAGGTTTATTACCCAAATTCTCTTAGAAAAGGGGAAGTTGTGATGCTCAGAGGAGAAACCAAAGCTTGAGAAGAAAATATTAAGGTTGAGAAGATATCCACTACGAAATTTCCAGAAAAGACTAAAGATAAATACATGTAATTCTATTGAAAATACACCCTCTATAATTGACTAACAGAACTGTTTTCAAATAATTATTTTTATCACAAACGTTGCCCCCTTTAAAAGAACACTACTAAGAGATAATTTTCAAACATAACAGTAAATATCCTAGTGGAAAATCAAAATATCTGACTATACTCATGTGCTTTAAACATTGCTCATGACTCAGTGGGACATCTTTCTTCTTAAGAGGGTCCTACTGTCTCTATTTCAGCTCAAGTGAACTCTTTCAATTGCTTTGCTTTTTATGATCTCAGGAGCCAGAGATAAAGGACACTCCAGATGATAATGAGAATTGATAATGTGTACTCAAAGTTGCAGTTTCATTTCCAGGCCATGTCCAGAAGGATTCCAATCACATCATTAATTGTTCATATAGTCTTCCTCAAACGGCTTCATCTTTCAAGCAACAAAAGCTAGATCTATACATCAAAAAGGCATTCAGATTAAAGGGGGAGCTAACACACAATTATCTACTTTTCTCTAATAGTATTATATTTTCCAAATATTTTCATATGTGCAATTCATCTTTTTAAAATCAGAGTAAAGTTTAGAACATACATTAATTCAATACTTCATTACTTCAATTCATATATTCTTCACAGTCATACATCACATAAGAAATAATCATTTGTAAGAAACTATTAATTTTCTGTTCATTGCAAAAGCAATACTTTCTTATTTAAAAAGTGTAGAATTACATATGGGAAGTCCATGTGCAGTCTTTACTCATCATGTTGCTTTGGACCATGTGGCCTTCTTAGAGCAAAGCTGAGATTCTCAAAAAGTTTCATTTGTCTAATAAAACTAAACTAATCACTGTTTTGGTCTTATTGAGGAGAACATTGATAAAAATATGAATTTATATGTAAGGAAATTCTAATTTATATATGTTATTTACTTAACATAACTCAAACAACAAAAAGTTTGCCTGCAAGTGATTCTACTCTTAGATTTATTATTCTGTAACTATATGAGTACATATACTTATAAAACAATTGCTTATGATATTAATTTGACTTGAAGTGTAAACTTGGTTAGAACTTATTCTGTTATTCCAAGTATATCCTATGAGACATTGCAGATAATTCTTATATTGAAAGAATATCATTTTAGTTTCTACAAAATATTTATCAGGTTTTTAATATAAATAAATATATTTTCAGGTTTTTGGAGACACTGAAAGCCACAAAGAAAAAAAATTAAAATCCTTGGAATACCATGCCCTGAGATAACTATTGTGGGCACATATACACATACTTTGTCATGTGCTTTTTTGCCCTTAAAATTCATTTATGAAAAATTGCCATCTTATTAAACATCCTCTGTGATATTATGTTAGGAACTGAATTCCTTAGTATGACATAAAATAATCCATGAAACTAATGTCATTACATTGGATATTTAATTCATTGAAAAAAGTTCCACTTAAAAATAATGCTGCAAAGAGAATCCTTGTATGTAAATCATTGTGAAACTTGTGATTTATGTCCTTATTATAGATTCCTAGAAGCAGAATTGCCATGTCAAAGGGTAGGAAAAAAATTTAAGGCTTTGATACCAACTGATACATTTCCCTCCCAAAAATTTTGCCAATTTACACAGTAGATGAGTTTTGCTATTTCCCTAGTAGTGCCCCAATTAGCACTACTTATTATCATTAAAAATACTTTACACTGAGTTCAGTACATTTTAAATGAAGCCAACACTGTTCAGTGGTAGAATGCTTGCCTTCCAGGTTGGATTCCTGGACCATGCACTCCCCCCCCAAAAAAAAAAAAATCAGGCCAACACTGACTCACTAACTTGAGAAATTTCAGTTCAGTGTCTAATTACTTACTGAGTACACTGTTTACCTTTCTCAGGCTTGTTCACCTATTTTAGACATTCTTTAGGCTAAAATTGCCTCTGTGGATCACTTTCAAAAGAAGCCAGCTATGCATCTCATTTCCTTTCATCTTAATATATTAGGTAGATAGCTGCTAAATTGTGTTTTCTAAAAAAGTCATTTATGTGAGGATTGATTCCTAAGTAGAATGTAACATTCTGGAGGGTGGGATCAAATCCTTTTATATTTCTATATTCGTCATTTAGCAGAATGCTTGACACATAATATGGTGAGAAGTGTTCACTCCAACAGTGAAATAAGGCAATGTGTAACTTAGGGCTAAATTGAGTGGAACAGATCACAAGGGTAGGAAAGTTCAGAGACAGGATTAATTTAGAAACTAGGGATTTTGGAAAGTGATACAATCTATGAAAAATTTAGGTAGGCTTTATGTTTCATGTATTCTAAGGATTATATAACTTTAATATATTTTCTCCTTACTATCATGCATATATTTATGAAATGCTTATTTTTTCCTCTAGAAAATGAGTTCCTAACTTCCAATTTACATAACCCTTATGAGTAAGTACAGTACCAGGCAGCCGGTAGATAAACAATAAATGTGTAATGATGCTATTGATAGGGAAGTATTGTTGTATTTGAAAGAGAAAGTAGATAGTGAAATGAACTCTTGGGAACATAAAGGATTTAAAATAATCATGCAACTCTAGGACCCAAGGAGGTTAACTCTTTAGGTTATTGATTGGATTTTTAAAAATGTGTAAGACACTATTTTATTTGTTATTTTGCTAGCCTTTTCAGAGCAGTAATAAAATTCTAAATTAGCTAAATCATCTTTTTTCCTCCCTTTTATTTTATAAAACTCTCTCCTCTTTTTATCTCCCTTCTGGTACCAATAGTTAAGTTATTATGTTTTCATAATACAGCTTCCTAATTTTAGGCCAAAATGTAACTATACCTCTTTGTGTGTGTTCCTATGACATAGACATTCAGTATTCCATGTCATAAGTTTCCAGAAAAGGAAATTTTAATATCATTCATTCATTAATATATTTTATGTATACATATGTATGTACATGCATGCACAGACACACACACAACTCATGCATATATTCATTCACTGCAGGCATTATAAAATATATCATGTGTTAGGGTTCTTTAGAAAAGCAGAACCAACAGGAGAAATCTGTAAATATGAGATTTATAAAGGTTTCTCTTGCAACCTTGGGAATGGAAGAGTCCAAATCCATAGGGCAGGCTTTGAAGCTGGCAGCTCCAATGAAGAGCTTAGATGAGCTTCGCAGGGGAAGCTCACTGGCTAAAGAAGCAGTAAAAGTCTTTCTTCCCCCTTAAAAGCCTTCAGCTGATTGGATTCTCTCATTTTGGGAGAAATGCCTTAGTAGATTGCGACGTAAACAGCCACAGAGGCAATCAACTGACTAATGATTTAATACACTGGATTTCTGCTTTATCAACCAGCCATGAAATATTCTTGTAGCAATGGTCAGACCAGTGCTTGCCTCACAAGACAACTGGGCATAATCACTTGGACAAGTTGATACCAGAAACTAACCATCACATATCATATAATGCCAGTTGTGCACGAGTCACCAGAATGCACAATTGTATGCTGCCTGTCAGGGTCATCATTTGCATTTTAACTCTTGGTTTTTGAATATACAATATCTTGATGCGGAATAAATCTTTGAACCTAGAATTGTCATAGGCACTATTGTAGCCAGGGAGAGTTACCTTTAGCAGAGGTAGGTGTCCTGTTATGATAGAGACTTAATCACATCATGCAGGAGGCTAGTGTCTAATCAGTTGATGAAAAAGTTTAACATTGGCACTTCTTTTAGATTTCCCCTAAAACTGTATATGGGTAACTGATTTTCACTTTGTTATCGTGAAAAGTATAAATCATGTAAGGCATTTTGGATCATCTAAGAAAAATAATTAAAAATTACTTGTTAAAGTAGAAAAGATTGTCTAATCGGTTGGAATTGCCAGTTCTTGTATTTATGATAGCTATTAGGTTGTGAAAAATCATTATCTTACATGAACAGTGGCTTGAAGCAGTGAAATGATCTGATGTATGATGTATGCCGTGCTTATGGAAGATTCTTACACCATCCTAATTCTGACACATTTCCCACTTTTTAATCCTGTTTGGAGATAAATAATAAATGCTGTAAATATCTCATTCCCAGATCCCATGGTGGTCAGGGAAGATCATGTGACCTGGCCTGGCCAACTGGATTAATGTCTGCATTCTGCAATTATAGCTAGTGCAACCGGGAATGAGGATTCCCCCTGGCAGTGGTAGCAATCGCAGGAACCCAGAGTATTCAGCACATTGGTGGCAGACTGCTTGTGCCTAGGGTCCAGGGCTGACAGTGGAGTTGCCGCGGTTGTTTTGCCTCTGGTCAGGGCACTGAGACACCAGCCTCAGCACGCTGATGTGTATAGTTGATTCTGATTATGAAGCAACTTTAGTTGCTGGCCATGCTCCAAACCTGATTCTCTAGTCTGTTCCAGAGATTCTCTAAGCTAGCCAGTTCCCTGTTTTTTGCCAATTGCCCCAGTGGTAAATACTAATAACATGCCATTTCACTTTTTACTATGTCCTAAATCAATAGTAAATTATAAAGTCAACCTAACAATGAGGCGTCGTCCTCTTTTGAAACAGGGAAATGAAGATGACATTTGCTGGCACGCATATTCTAGATGTTTTACAATGGAATAAAAATTAAATTTTAATTTCACAGATTGTGATCATGCCTATTTCTACAACATATTTGGACATGAATCATTCATGCTTGTAGCTCTGCAATTAACAGAGCTCCTGCCCCATGGTGCACATAACTAGGTCTGTGATCACTTCCGTTTTAAGAATTCAAGGGCACCACAAGGCTAAAGGTAGTTGTGGCAGTTGTTTTTGACATATGTGTGTATAATTATCAACAAGCTGAGTATTAGAACACTAATTAGTTAATTTGCATTTTGAGGAGATATCTAGAAGCCCAGAAGGGAAAAGAGAAGTAAGGGCAGGGGTAGGGGCAGATTTATGTGTATATTAAGTTAAGATTTAATTTTATCAAAAGTTGTAAGAAACTTAAGGGCGTATGATGTCCTACCACACAGCAAGTATGCAGCACAATACTCAGTCACACTGTTATACTGCATAGGTTGTTTCTGAATTTCTTTTATTTTCCTTTCCATGCAAATGTAAGTAAGGTGACCCAAATAGTCATTTTTCTGAAAGATTCTTAAATTTTATCTTAGGCAGGGAGTTACTATGACATAAGACAATTACTGATTCAACATCTCATCAATTAAAGGGTTTGTCTTGGAAATTGACCTCACAATGGTGTTACTCAAGGGGCATAATTCTGGATGAGTAACTCTGTGAGAAACAATTGATAACTCACATACCCTAGGAACCACTTCTCAGAGGAAAATTCTTACCATTCTCAACAATTCCTCTAATCCTTTTTCCAATGCTAGTTTATCCAAGTTAGATATACAGAAAATTAAATGAATTTTGCTATTTTTGAGATTTATGATGATGGTAGAGGGTTTCAAGTTATTATAGAGAATGCACAGCAGAACACAAATTCAAATTTTGTAGTTATTATTGAAACCCACACTGAGGGTGGTTCATAAGAGATAAGGCTTTACGGACAAAAGAAAAAAAGGTTAGCTCGAATTGTTATGCTCTTCAATAAAGTATTAAATCATTGTATCTCCAAAACCAGCCTTGGAATTAAGTTGATATTGGCATCCTAGGTCACATGACTTGCACGATCCTCTTGAGAAGATTTTATGATGTTTTTTCTTGTGTCCCTAGAGCTACATTAACTATCTACAGTCTTGTTTCTTCTTGGGAAATCACCTCCATTTTAGCCACTTATTGCTTTAAAAATATAGTGTGGTACATGTGTTTATCCTAACAGTTACAATGAAGCCTAGAAGATGACCTTATTTCTGATAGCCAATTTATTTGAGTTAGTAAGTAAACAGATACATACATGTATGAAAACATATATACCATGTATTTATATATTTATAAATATATATTTATATATTCCTGTGTATGTTTTCTAAAATATGATTTCTACTCCAACTTGGTTATTTTCCATTGATCTGATTTGTGCAAAATAACCAAATCTCTTTTAGTTTCATAAAAAAAATAAATTTGGAGAAATGAAATAGCTGTTTTGTAAAACTAATATTCTAAATTCATAATGGAAAATTCCCATTCTTTCTTGAATTCTCTATGATAGTCTCTGTCTTCCTTAATTCTTTTCTTTATTGCTCCTCCTTTATGCAATATGTCAGAGCGTGAAATAGCTATCTCCTGTTTTAGTGTCCTAGGCAGCTCAAGTAAATATGCTCATATGGGTTGGGTTAAACAACAGAATTTATTTGCTCATGGTTTGAGGCTGAGAAACTGTTCAAATCAAGGTGTCATCAAAGTGATGTTTCCTTCCTGAAGACTGTGGCATTCTGGAGCTGAACGCTGGCGATTCTGACTGCAGAAACATGGCGGCATCTCCTGGTCTTTCCCTTTTCTTCCAGGTTGCCATAATGTTTAGTTTCCCGCTTCCTTGTGTCTTTTCTGTCTGAATTTCCTCTGCTTAAAAAGAACTCCTATAATAGGATTAAGAACCTTCCTGATTGGGTTGGGCCTCACTTTAAACCAGAGTAGTCTCTTCAAAAGGTCCTCCTCACAATGGGTTTACACTCACAAGAATGGATTAGTTCTAAGAACATGCTTTTTTGGTAGACGTAAAGACTCAAACCATTGCATTCCCAAAAAAACCACATTGGCTGTCACAGAAAATACATCTGCTTAGACTGTTCAAATATAATGAAAAAAATTGAGTAACATCTTACAATGAAATTTCGTTAGTCATATGGCTATGTTGCAAATAATTGTGTTAAATGCATACTTGATTTGCCTTAGAAAACTTATATCATAAATTACTATTTTCTTTAAGTTCTTAGTATGTTGTTTTAATCAAAAGATTAATTTTGGCAACACTTTCTTTTATAATGACTTGCTAAAATGAACGTTTAGGGTTGTACACAGCAATTGATTTTTGTGTCCCATTTTAATGGACTGAACAGATTTTGAATCTAGATGAATTTAGTTTAATAGGCTAACTAATTTGTAATGTTTCTGATTTTCACTACATGGAAATGTTTACTTATTAGCATAAGCCTTGCATATAAAAATACTTGTTACTCAGGAAAATAGCCACCCCAAATTGCAAATACTATAGAAAGGAATAATTAAAACAAATGCAGTATAAATATTTTCCTTACAATTTAATTCTTCTCACATTTAGCACTATATTTGAGGGGATGTGATATTTTAATGCTCTTGCACAATTTATGCATAATTTTGAATTTGAAAGTATCTTACTAATTCTTCCCAAATGTTCCATCACTTCTAAAATCAGAAATAAACACATTAATTAAAACAAACTGTAATTTTGCTCTGAATTTTCATTCCTTATCTACTTATTCCAAAGTAATCTAAAGATAAGTAGAGATGATAATCTATTTGAAAATTTCATTACTTTCTTTGTTTTCTATTCTCTTAAATTAAAAGAAACCACTAGGAAAAATCTCTAGAAGATATGTACTGCTGTATTATTATTATTACATTGTTTAAAATTTTACCAGTTAAGCCAATTTTGCTCTTTCACTGAATCGGTTAGTTCTAAGTAAACCACCTTCAAAGCTGTAAAACCTAAATGGCAATGTTTATAATATTTTTATGAACCTTAAAAAAATTCATTGTTACCCTTTTAAGGAGCCTTGTTAGACATTGTGAAATGAAATCATTATGCCACAGATTTATTTCCTATTTGCATATTGTGGCCTTTTTGAAGACCACAAACTATTGTAATATTTAAGATTTTACTCTGCCATCAATCACGAATTTCCCCACCCCCCCTTGTGCATAATATCATTCCTTTGCAGGTTTGAAACTCTTATGTACCCCAGAAAAGCCATGTTCTTTTAATCCTAGTCCAATCTTGTGAGGTTGTTTCTATGAAGGCATGACCTGACCCATTCACGGTGGGTCTGAATTCACTTACTGGAGTCCTTTAAGAGGAGAACATGAAAACCCAGTGTGCCAGTTTGAATCTGTTGTGGACCCCAGAAAAACCAAATTTCCTATCTCAATGGGATGCTTCAAGGGATACCAAACATGCAAATTTTTGTTTCCATAAACTATAGTTAGGCTCACATAGACTTGAACATCTGCAAACACAGATATTCAAAGACATGTTGAAATTGATTTCCTAGTCAAGGTAAAAGAAGACAGCATTCCAGAACTCAAACTCTATTTCAGGGATATTACACTTATGCTCAGCACAGATACCTCTAACAAATGGTTCACTGTATTGCACTGTTCTTTTCTTTCTTGAAGCCTAAGTTAACATCCAGCTTAGTCAAAGTTTTTTTAGGGCAAGACTGACCATTATTGGTAAATAACAGTGGAAGCTTGTGAATGAGTCTAACAGCCCCCAACTGATGACTTGGTACCAGCACAAGATTTTAGATGACAATTTATTAATAATATGCTTTTGATAAAGCAGATCAATCTACTAATTTGGAATTATTTTCATAGCCCATCAAAAAAGAGATAATTTTATGAATATATCTACCCAGTGTCTAATAAAAATAAACTTAAAATCTGACATGGTAATGGCACATGTATTTGTAAGGACATTATTTCTTAAGAAATATTTGCAAAATTATTTTGTAGAACAAACATGTTAATATATTAAATGATTAATTCCACCTGATAATATAAAGAAGTGAAAATAGCTCTATATGAATAACATTATCAAGAACAATACACATACATATGGGTAATTTATGCTTATTCCTAATTTGTGTTATTATAGCTATTGTCAGCTTGTAGCGTTACATCACTTAAGAGTAATAAAGCATGAATTCAATGTCGAATAAGCAGAAAAGTATTAAATGAGACCCGATCTTAAAGCTATAACTTTAAAATCTGAACCTTAAAATGCACACAAAACACACACTCTCTCTTGAAAACTTTTTCCATTGTGAAAAATCTGATAAAGCATTATTTAAATCAGAAAACTGGATTCAATTAATATAATAATGTGATACAAATTTATATAAAAGTAATGTTTAAATTATAATGAACATGTAAAATATTAGAGTAATCCCAGCCAACTTTCCAGCATAGATGGATCTTAATGATAATTACATTCATAAGTGCTAATTTATGTTTCATTTATTATACATATATTTGATTTAGATTATATAGGTAGCTATTAAATTTTGCTGCAATTAATGTTTAGTAAATGTATGCAATTTTTGCCTTCTAATTTACCATAAATAGAGAAAACAGAGATTATAAAATCTATTAGCATACTTGAGTTAAATTATCTTATTACCTTTCTTCTGGTGGCAATGCAGTTTCTGTTTTTTACTTTCCTCCTAAAATTACCATTAGGAATTTTAAAGAATGGCTGTTGTTTATATTTATTTTTAATGTGAATTTTAAGATTAGCAGCAATCCATATTGAATATCCATAATTCATTTATTACTGACTATTGATGTATCACAGAATTTATTTGGAATCTAAATCACCTTACTCAACTATGTATTTGTCCATAGTCTCTGCAGGAAAGAGGTGCTGTGTCTTTTAAGAAGTTTCTTTCACTATTTAGGGTCATTTTTGAATAGTCCTTTACAGGAGCAGAAGGAGTGCATGAATACATTTGGTGTTATGAAACAGTAAATAGCTTTGTTTCAAATCATTTAAAAATTATGACCAAATAAAACCCAAAGCAACGAAGAGCAGTAGAAGGCATAAATAGTGGTAGTTTCTATTTTTCATGATAAAATAAAAAATAAATGACTAAATAATCATAAGTGTATGTATACAACTCTATCATTATTTAATGTTTTTGCTTTAGATATTTTGGTTTTGTTTTATATATTTAAAATATGAAAATATCTAAAGGCTCAAAGCATAAACTATAGGCTTTTCTTAAGATGGTACTATTCTGCTGTTTGACTGCAGATTCACAGCCTTTTACTCCATCTGAGGTTATGTGATTGTCTTTCCCAAAGTTATGCATGAGTAGTGCACAAATGGCATTACCCGTATGAATTTCAGATTCTCATATTTTGACCACAATTGAAGCATTTGACTTCACAAAAAGAAAAATCCAAAGGCACAGTACAGAATCAAAGGCAGCTACACCAAAATTCTAGTTATTCTCCTAGGACAACACATCCACTCAGATTTGAGTTTTTACACATTAGCCAGATTGTCCCAGTGGATCTATTATTGAACAAAACATTTGTTGCAGTTCAGTGCCCAAGAAAAGTAAACATACTTCCAATGCACTTTCAAAATTTCCCAAGAGTATATAACAAATATTAATGTAGAAGAGCTTGCTCTATTCCAAAGTGCCATGAAAATGGGAGCTACTTTGGCTGGATTTTCAACTCTTTGAAAAAAGAGATTATGTCATGTTTATCTTTGAATTTTCAGCATCTGGCAGAGGGCCTGGCACAGTGCAGCTGCACAGAATTAAGCAATTAATTAATAGCATGTCTTGTTCCACAAATGATTTGAAATAGGTTACCAGAAACATACACATTAAAATAACAATATAAATAGAGTATAAATATTTTTAGGGAAGATTCAACCTGGAAAAGGTTATCAGAACACAACCTGAATCTGTAAGGTCTTCAGAGGTATTTTAATTTGATTATACATTTGTCCCTAGTATATGTACATTTGTTCCTGGCACAGGTTGTCTGGGACAGAATAACACTTTTGCTAGTTTATCAGAACATGCTTATAAATGAGGTGTATTCCACACTTGAAAATTATTCATGGGATGTCAAACTTGTATAATTACAGTGATGTTTTCTCTTACTAAACTTTTCCAGTAAGAACAGCATAATCAAATAAGTTTTGTGTTTATGTGTTATTAATCCCCACAGCTCACACCCTCTCCTTTTAGCCAAACATATATTACCTCCTTGCAAATGGGTACAATGGGAACAGTGTAATTTTTTTTAATACCTTTAGTTAGTGGCCAAATGCTGACAGTAAATATTACATTGGGACTTATAACATGGGGAGGAAGACCATAAATTCCTTAGGAAAAGCAAATTTTTAAGAAACAGTGAATTTAAATGGACATCTTCAATGGAGGTTTTCATATAAAGGAAACTGAGATGTAAGTATCACGGATAGCATAATAACACCCTTAGACAAATGTAGGTAAGTGTTTTTGAAACTTTTCTTATCGTATCTTTCAGTGAAATCTGATAGCATAGGAGAACCATGCACAATGGTGACAAGCAGTTTTGCAGGGTGCCCAGAAAGGATTGATATAAATACAAATCCCTTGATGATTTGGCCTAACCAATGTTTAAATCCTTAATTGTCAAGTGCAATAAATGGACTCTATATGCCTTGTAAACTCCTTCTAAGTAACACTATATTGTATCTGCCCATTTGGTCTCTGTCAAATGTTAAGAAACTTAAAAAATGCTCAACAACCATTTGCCCAATGAATGATGGTAAATCTGAATTATTTCAAAACAGAACTAGGTGAAAAACACACCTACCAAGGCCTTCAATGATAATACTTATTTTCTTATTTACTTGGAACAATGTTTTGATATGGACAACCCTTATTTTCATATTGTACCACTTCATGGTAATTGCTTGAGAAAGTAAGGAAACTAAAATAGATGGTAACTTATTTGTGTCTGTTCTCCAACAAACCTGGCTAGGTGACTTCTTCCTTAAATTCACATGGCACTTTACTGTACATGTCTCACAATAGCCTGGCTTATATCTTAGCTGTATCCTATCCCTTATAAAAAACAAGCAGTTTTAATTTGCTTGTGCATGTAAACATGTGTGTATGTGTGTGTGTGTGTGTGCATATGTACGTATATTGTCTCTCTATATATACATATACAAATATATATATATACACAAATATATATATATGTGTGCTTTTTATCAACCCATGGTTTAAAATAATAATGAACTTGGTAAATTGGTAGGGGATAATAGTAATAAGATTTATTCTCAGACTATCATCTGAAATACATGAGAGATGATCTTATATAAGTGCCAGTTCACCCTAAATGCTGGTTTATTCGATAAAGACAAGTGATACCATTAGAGTGGTTTCAAAGCAAGAAATTTAAAAAACGGAGATAAGTTACAACCGGAATAAAGAAGAATCACAAAGGAATATATTGGTCAAACCAATCCAATAACTTTAAAAGAGTAAGCCCTGGAAAGTGTGTCCACTTAAGATCTTCCTTTAATTTTATCAATGGGGAATGGGAACAAATGACTTGAAGACAATTTTTCAGATAAATAAATGGATAATAATTGCAAATTAAAAATTAAAGTATCTTATTTCCTCTTTCACTTAATCTCTTTGCAATTCATTTGGCTACAAATAAAAACTTAAACATTTCAGATCATTTTATTTTCTTTAATGTAGAACATATTCAATTCACAACAGCTTTTCTCTCCAGAATTTTCTACACTTTGAGATAGAAGTGTAGTTTCTACTAACTCAGAGTAGTTCCATATAAGCTTTTTATTCTTTGATTGCTCAAGAAAAAAATAATACCATCAACTAGTGCCAATTCACCCTAAATTCTGGCTTATTGGATAAAGTTACAAGATATAACTTTGATAACTGATTGCGTATAATTTATTTTCCTTTAGTTCTCCCAAGTATGTAACTTATTTGTAATATATGAGCTGAAATACTGAACATTTTAAAATTTCAATTTTAGGTTTCTAAGGCCATTTCTTTTTTTGCCAGAGTGGAAAACCCATTAAAGTAGACTTGAACTTGTGTAAATTTCTGGAGTCTTCCTCCCCAACCTCTACCTACCACTTCCTGATACTACTGTTCTCTTGCTTACCTGTTTTTTCCATTAAAACAAGCTATTTCCAACATTTCAAATTCATCTTCATTCAGATTTTTCCCCTTTTTACACTGCAAGAGGCTGTGTTAAGTTAATATTTGTTTGAACTGTGTTAAGTAAATATTTCTTTGAATGGTTACAGTACATACTCAGTAAGTTCACTGGATCAGCTGATAACATGTTTATAGTTTATCTCTACTCAGCTTTAGTACATTGAAATTTTTTAAAGTATTTAAGATCATTTTGTAGATTCCTCTGGGACCCTACCTTGAGTTAGTTGCCAGAATATTCTATTAGATTTACCTATTTGAACGTATCACTAAATATATTTTAAGGACTCTGGAAGTCTTAGTAAATCATTAAAATAGAAAATATATTGGAAATATTGTATGATGCTTATAAACAATTGCAATCTATTAATAAACACTTAACAATGTGCCTTCCCCCTAGATATTATCCATAGGTGTATTTACATTATTCACAGTTACATTAGGTGAGTCCTAACATTCCTAGAGTTCTGTGGCAGTTATTTAGGTGGTGTAAAATAACAAATGAGCACATGACCAAATGAATGAATTAATGAAAAAATGTACCCAATTTGATTTAGAAAGCAACTTTCTGTAAGATTACTCTTTTGAAAACTACAATTGTTTTGTTATTAAATGTTTTCTTTGAGACTGAAAAAAATGCACTTTGGATTTCATAATAACTTGTAGTTTGCATAGAAGAGTATCTGCCTTTTAAAATCAAATTGAATGTTTTGCTGCCCTCACCAGGACAGCACACATATGCAACTTTTAATTGCATTAAGAGGAAACTTAAATCATATGAAAGATTCATAGCCATTCATGAATACACATATAAAATACTTATTCAAGGCTTAATGTTTACCTGTCTCAATGTGTATATGCATATAGAGGTGGTGTATTCGTATGTATTCATCCATCCATCCATTCATTCGACTTTATAAATAAGGCACTGACAATATGAAACAAAGTCGACAGAAAATCTAGTAAAAATTACTACTAATAAAGCAAGCTTATAACAGATACCATTGCTTTATAGGTATTTATTAGTATAAGAGTTTTAAAAATGCTTATTTTGTACATTCTAAAATAATGCTACATTGCATTACGGTTAAATAATAAAATAATATAAGGCATACATTTCTTTCAGCAGCAACATGATAAATTGATCACCAGCATAAATAAAATGTTTGTTATTCAGGATATGAATATGCAGGAAAAAAATCCCCCTGTTAGGTGGAAAAATACTCATTTGGTGGCAGGGAGCCACCATGCTTCCAAGCAAACCCAAGGAGAAGAGTTGAAGCATTCACAGAAATATGCACAGGAGGTGGATTACCAGGGCATTTCATTTCCCTGTAGTCCTAGAGCTGTAATAGGAACTACATTGCTGCTACAGACTCTTCTTCAAAAGCAATCGTTTTGTTTTGTTTTTCTTTTGAAATAATAATTACTTGCCTGCTTACATTGTCTTTCTTTTTTATGTGAAAATTATACTGGTTCCTGAACCACCTAATATTTGGAAAGTTAATATTATTATAAAAAAGACCTGGATTTGTGCATTGTCATTAACCATTGCATTCTTTAAGACAAACACTTCAGACTTTATGGTGATAAGAGAAGATGACAGAGGAATCCAGATCTTTCTACAAGTCTATCCTTTGGTTGTATATATGGCTTAATGCAGAGAGGTCAAGTCAAAGGTATTCCTTGAATTACGTGGTGCAGCTTTGGATGGTGTATAACTTCCCATTGCCCAGATTTTAAGAAGTGAATAAGGCATAAAACCAGAGAGTTCTGATTTTTATATATAGATACAGATACATAAAATTATACAGTCCGACGTTACTTTGGTAAGTAAATTAGTGAAACCACATAAGTGTCACAGGTGCCTATTCTGAAAATAGGTTAGCTAATGAAAAGGAAAAATAAGAACAGAAAAGAAATTCAATGAACATTAAAAATAAAGCTAAAAATGACTGCTGAAGATCTTCTAGAATCTGATGATATCATTGTGACTGTGATAAGTATGGCAAGGCCTATTTTATATTTTAAACAAGTCTATCATTTGAAATATTCCATTCTATTTGTCTTTTAAAATAATGACTGCTTGTATATGTGTTTATTGTATAGAAATATATTTAAATGCAAGTATAGTGGTATATGACTATACAATCATGTAGTATAAAGGTTAAATGATAGTTTATATATATGAAAGTCAATTCATATTCTCACCTGACAAGCCAGAGACCCGGGTTTGATTCCCAGAGCCTGCCCATGGGAAAAAGAAAAAGTTAATTTATGCTTCTACGTAATTCAAACCACTAAGCTGTTCTTGCAATTTGCAATTTATTTGGAAACTTAATATAGATTATTCATTGGAAACACTTGTTCTGTCAAAAAATTAGGAGTCCAGATCTGGATAAAAAAGGTATGAACAATTTTATGTCAAAAATTTGTCAACTTATAAGAGAGGAAAAAAAGTTATCGGAAAACATGTATATTATCGTGGTGGTTTAAAGATGTATGCACCCCAGAAAAAAATGTTCTTAGCTCTAACCCATTCCTGTGGGTGTAAACCCATTGTCAGTAGGAGCTTCTGATGAGGTTATACAGTAAAGGTGTGGCCCACCTCAGTCAGGGCAGATTTTAGTCTTATTATTGAGGTCCTTTACAAGAAAATAAAATTCAGACACAGAGAAAGCCATGGAAAGAACAAGCTGAAATCAACAAAATCTGGAAGGAAAGAGCGAAACCAGCAAACACTGTCATGCGCCTTGCCATGTGACAGAGGAGCCAAAAATCCCTGGTGCCAGTCTTCAGGAAGAAAACAATGCCTTAATGACTCTTTGATATGGATATTTTCCTGGCCTCAAAACTGTGAGTAAATAAATTCCCATTGTTTAACCCAACCCATTGGGTTTCACTAGCCTAGAAAACTAAAACAATTATTTAAACAAATTAAAGAATTTTGTACTTCATCAACAGTGTGTTTTATTCTCTGTTTCATGTGTTACTGCAATTATATCTGTAGTTTCTTCTGGATTAATCCTTATCTTAGTTCCTAGAGATTCTGGGGAAAATAATACAATGGGTTGGCTTAACAGGTATTTACTGACACATGTTTTCAGAGCCTGGGAATCTTGTATCCTCCCTTTCTCCGCAGTCATTTGTGTTCTGGCTGCTGGCAATCCTTGGTGATCTTGACTTTTCTATCATATAGTGATGCCTCTTTTTTTGTTTCTCGGTCGCTTCTTTTGTAAAAAATGTTTTTATCAAGAAATATTCACACACATATGTTCTATATATGGTGTACAATCAATGCTTATAATATCATCACATAGTTGTGTATTTATCACCATGATCACTTTTTAGAACATTTGCATCACTCCAGAAAAAGAAGTAAAAAAGAAAATGAAAAAGCTCACACATCCCACACCCCTCTACCGCTCCCTCTTATTGACCACTAGTATTTCCATCTAGTCAATTTATTTTCCCTTTGCCCCCCCATAATTTATTTATTTTTTTATCTGTATTATTTTCCTCATCTGTCCATACCATGGATGAAAAGAGCATTAGACACAAGATTTTCACAATCACATAGTGACATTGTAAAAATGAAATCTTTATACAGTCATTTTCAAGAATCAAGGCTCCTGGAACACAGCTCAACAATTTCAGGTACTTTCCTCCAGCCATTCCAATATACCATAAACTATAAAGGGATATCTATATAATGCATAAGAATAACCTCCAGGATAACCTCTTGACTCTATTTGAAATCTTTCAGCCACTGAAACTTTAGTTTGTCTCATTTCTCTCTTCACCCTTTTTGGTCAAGAAGGCTTTCTCAATCCCTTGATGCCGGGTCCTGGCTCATCCTGGAATTTCTGTCCCACATTTCCAGGGAGATTTACACCCTGGGAGTCATATCCTGTGTAGGGGGGAAGGCAGTGAGTTCACCTGGTGAGTCGGCTTAGTCTTCTTGTTTATTTCTTTTCCTCTTCCACATAGTTTTCTCTTCATAAATCTTCCTGTGATAAGGTTAAGTCCAAACCTTATTCAAGTGTCCAAAATTTAACTAAACATAACTCAAAAGGTCCTATTTATTTGGCTCCACACCCACAGGAATGGATTAACATTACTAATTTGTTTGGGGGTGAGTGCATAATTCAACCTACAAAAATCTTCAAGGAAAACATGCCTGGTTTGTTAATCTTTTCAAACGTTTGGCTTTTATTTTTTATTCTTTTGCTTCCAAATTGTTAGTTTTATGTATCTTTTCTATTGCACCTTTGTTCTCTATTTTTCTAGTTTCTGCTCTCATTTTAGGGATTCCCTATATTCTTTGGGTTTGTTTTGTGTTATGTTCTGAATTCTTAAATTGAACTTTTAATTCACTATTTTCAGTCTTTACTCTTTTCTAACATAAATATCAAATCCATAATTTTTCTTCAGTATATACCATTCTTTGGTTTTAATATGTATCATTTTTATTGACTTCAATTTCTGTATTATATAGAAGTTCAGTTGGAGATACTTAGATGTGCATTTTAAAATTCTCAAACACAATAGGATAACTTCCTCATATTTTGATATTTGTTTCTAACATCAGTGGATTATGGTTCAAACATATGAGCTTTCTCATATGCATTGCTTAAAAGCATTAAATTTGTTCTATTACCTAGTACATTATTGATTGTGCTATCTTCACAGAGTTTCAGTTCAAGCCTGGGTGTTCTTAACAGTCAACACGAGTGATGTTCATTGAGGTACAGCAAATGATGGCAATAGGCATCATCCAACTGTAGCTTGCATAAGAGTAGCCTCCTGAATAGCCTCTTGACTCCACTTGTTCTCTCTTAGCCACTGATGCTCTATTTCATTATATATCTTTTCTCGCTTTCAGTCAGAAGGCATTGGTGATCCCATGGTGCCTAAGCCAGACTTATCCCGGGGAGTCATGCCCATTTTTTCAGGGAGACTTTCACCCCTGCATGTCATGTCCCATGTAGGACGGAAGGGTAATGATCTTCCGTGCAGAGTTAGGCTTAGAGAGGCCACATCTGAGCAACAAAAGGTTTCCTGGAAGTAACTCTTAGGCCTCGTTTTGGGTAGTCTTAGCTTCTCCACTACAGAAATAGGTTTCATAAGGGCGAGCCTCAAAATCAAGGGCTTGGCCTATTTTCTTAGGAGTCCCCAGTGCTTGTGAGGGTACCTGGGGTTCCCCAGAAGGGAAAGTTTAATAGTTCCATAGATGTGTGTGTATATATATATATATATATATATATATATATATTTTCCCCCCGCCTTTGAACACTCAATGGACTCTAATAATACTTTTAAATTATCAAGCCACCATAGTCTTGGCTAAATCCAGTTGTTGCATGAAGCTGTACAGAATTACAAGGCCTCATTTCTGTTCTGGACTCCAGAAGTTTGGGGGTTCAAATAAGCTACCTAGACAAGTTGATTTGGATTGTATTTCACAGAAAATTTAGGTTCTAAACATAATAAACATCTCTGCTTTTGGTTTCATATGGTATGTGAAGGTCTAGAGTGTATACACTATCATCTTGCATCCTGCATTCTAATATACCTTAGACTCAGCCAGATTGGCTTTTTCTTATTATTTTTTTTTCTCGCATGGGCAGGCACGGGGAATCAAACCCAGGTCTCTGGCATGGCAGGCCACTTACGCTGCCCTAGATTGGCTTCATTTGAAATTTGAATTGAGGCTCTTTTCAGTTACTTTAACTGTTGTTGTATATAGCTATGCTAACTTTCAGGCTGCATCACTCCATTTCTGGGTCTTAGGTATTACAGAGTTACTCAGAGTTTCAGGAAAATACCAGCAGATACACATATAGCTCATTGTCCCAGAATACAGAAATAGCTTTACAATGTCAAACTATATGTGGCTTCTATAAGGGCTTACAATCTAGCCTCCCATTTTCTTATAAGATTTTCAGAAAGTGAGCATATTTGTACTTTTGTTTTTTACTAATTTTGTACCACATGTGGTTCCCAAGGTATATTCAGTTTCTTGTGTGGCTCTCGATATCCTTCCTTTTTGCACCCACACCATATTCCATCAGAGTTTAACATATTCTGAAAAGTAGTGCTCTGGCCCAAATGAGATCTTTCAGGTTAACAGAAGAAAAGGAAGCATAGTTGATTCTAAAGGCTAATGGACATTTGCTTCTTTAGGAAGAATATATTCCCAGGTTTTGCAGTATAATTATATTTCTGAGCCTGAAGATTTCCTTGTGAAGCTGCTCCATCAAATCTTTTGGCCTTCAAAATTATCGTTTTAAAGGCATGAACATCAGTCTTATTTTCCTTAGCAGAAGATTCTAAAAAGCTGCATTCCAAGATTCTGCTAAAATTTCCTCTTCTTCATCCATAGGTCTCTCTTATTCCAAGTTAATACTTATGTGAACTTTCCCAACCACATCCAACAATTTGTAATGGATAAATTTAATCACATCAAAACTTCTGATTCATGTAACAGAGTACACAAGAATACAACCATTAATACCCATGAAGTATGTCATAGATATTCATGGGTTCTGTCACAGGATAAAAAGGGCAAAACAAGGGTTCACATGAAGCACTCAATTGCTACAGTGAAGAAGCCTTAAATTGTTTGCTTGTGGTCCTTTTTGAGATGATAAAAGAGAGGAGATGATATAATTCTATGGTTCATGTACAAACATGTAATCGATCCTCCAATTTTGTTTCCATACATTATTTTCAACTTTATTGTGTCCAGAACTTCCAAGCTTCTAGCTTTTTTAGGATTCTCCTATGGCAAGTCAGTACCTATCTTCACTATGTCTCCCTCCATTTGTCCTCTTATATCTTAATGCCTTCTGCCTCATTTTATCACTTTCTGCTCCTTCATCTGCTCCCAGCATGCAGAATTTATTGAAGTCTCTTGTCTGATGATCCTACCTCCCCAGCCTCTTGAATATTGTGAACTCATAATTTGGGGTTCTTTTAATTTTGCATTAAAGCAGTTTTTGTGTGGAAGGGAGATAGAGTTGTACAATGTGAGCAAATGCAGTAGTCACTGGAGAATATTTACTTCTTTCTCTCTTGGGGTTGTTCATCATCAGAAAATATTAAGAGAAGTAATCTATTCTTAACATAGTAGTTTGGGTGATATTATAGCTCTACCTCAGAAAACATATTAATTCCCTACTCAGAAACTTTTAAGATGAATTCCCATTCATATTGGCTAAAAAAAAAAAAAAAAAAAAAAAAAAAAAAGGCATCTTCTGCAAAGAGCCTGATAATCTGACTCATGTTTACTCCCATTCTCTCCTCCCTTGTGATCAGTCTGGAACAGCCACCTCACCTCATTTCCTCCAAAGAATTAAGTTCTCTCCAGGATTAAAGACAGTACACATGCAGTTCCTTTTGCTTGGATCATTGTTTCCTAATGGAAGTATTGCCACTTCGAAGAGACCTTCTTTGACCACCTCCCCATATTAATTGTTTAGTTTTTAAAATCTCTCATTTTGACCCCAAATTATTCTTTGTTTTTAAGTTCTTTACCTTTGTGGAACCATACTATAATTTCCTTTTGTAACTGCTGTATAATACCTTTCCCTTCTCAAAGTTTTAATTTCATGAGACTAGGGACCACATCTTCTCTCTGAGCACAGACTGCTCAGTACTTAGCAGCATACCCTAACACAGAGTACAGGGTATGGACGTGTTTACAAACGAGTTAGTGACCCTTGAAAAAATTCTATTTGTAGTTTGGATGTTGTCAAGTACAATTGTGATGGAACTCTTTTTAACATATCAACTTTGGTTATCTAAAGTTTAATCCTCAATGGAGTCTGAATGCATATGTAAATATATGGATATATGTATGTAGTTTCTTTTAAATGTGAAATAAGTCAAATATCTCCAAATCGTAAGCTCTGTGTAAACCTTAGAGCTTGATACTATAAGTTTTCTCTATTTTTTCCAACACACACACACAGTGGTATGCTCTTCCTTCTCTCCTGCAATGCTAATTTTTTTCAAAGTAGCATGTAGAATTTTAGGTATACACCACTGTGAACAAAAATCCTTAAGTTTTATGGTCTTGGAATGATTTCATGTATCCAATGCCCTTAATAATTATCCCTACATATGATACTTTCTTTTCAGAAATAACAAGAGGAAAATATTTTTATATTTAAATTGATAAAGAATTTTTATCGTAGAATAACAAAACTCATTGACAGTTGTGTAAGTCCATCATATAAACTAAAAATAATGTACTATTCGAAATAAACTATGTGCTATTACTTGATATAGTAAATTTACATTAAGATTTTAAACCACACAAAAGCATTATAGAAAAGTTCTCATTAACCTCTTTCAGTAAATAGATTATTTGCATCTAGAAAATGGAAAATTAGAACTCTATAAAAAGCTTTAGCAATAGTCAGATTAGAATGGCTTCTCCAAATTCCCTTTAAATCTCTACTAAATTACTTCATTATAATCATAAAATGCAAAAGCATATTACTTATTATCATCAATGACATCCCTCTGTGCAATTGATTATGCCTCTTGAGTTTTCACTACGTTTCTGTATTAGAAAGAATATTATCTTGCTGAAAAGCTAGACCTTCATGCTTATAATCCAAATACATTTATTCAGGATTGTTTTTATTTAAACAGTTCACTGATGCTGAAGATTTTGTCAATTCCTAAGTATTGATTTGTAGGTTTGCGTGTGTGGATATATTCAGGTAAAAATTTGGGGCTTAGTGGACATGTGGGACTCTTATTGACACTTCTTTACATCTATAAGGTAACTATTATTTTAAAAACTACTCTTATTCACACACCTATAATTTGATGTATGCAAGATTTAAACCCGATTTTATCTCGTTGTAAAATCTAGACTCTTAAACAGCAGACTGTACTCTTTGAAATATGTCACATTTATTTGATGTTGATCACTTGGCCTCTGAATATCTTGGAAGTGTAAGGATAAATATTTATTTTAAATAAATGCTACATAAAATATTGCAGAAATCAAATTTTTGTGTGTGAACACAATCAGGAGTCTGAAATTCAGATCTGTAGATAGCAATAGCATGTAGTTCACAAAATGATGGCTTAAGACCAATCAAATTGAACTTATAGTTTCTGTAGTTTTATATAGTATAAAGAATATTACACAAGAATAGATTTTCCTTATCGACAACATATCCTGACACTTGAAAAAATGGCATTTGTATTTCAGAATACATATATCTAACGTAAAATTCCCTCTATCATACTTTGAATAAAATGATTTTGAGTGCCTCTCTCATAATGGCCTCACTTCAAAGCTATGATTCAATTCCTTTGTCCTCACTCTCCTCACTTGCAAGAGAGAAAATGTGTAATATCACTGCCATTTGGAATAGGGTAAGAGGCAGAACGTGTTGTCAGGGAGAACAACAAGGGACATACACTCTTTGAGAGTTTGTTCTTAATGATAACTCTTCCCCAAGATTCAAGCACAAGAGTAGACTAAAGTTTGATTCAATAAATATTTGATAATTGAATGAATTAATGAAGGTAAGAATAGCATCTCTTGGGCTGGACTGAGACACGCTTAACCGTATGTTTTAAATACAGGCCCTTCTACCCCCTTCTAAAATAATAACCAATTCTTAAATTTCTTTTTCTTCTCAAGCTCATATATGTATTTTAACAAATCATTAGATAAAACACTATTGTTATAAAAATTTGGTCCTATCTTTATGTGTACCTTGAGCTGATTTAGTTAAAAGTTTTGTGATTGATTTAATACTTTGTGCAGAAGTCATTTATAATGGACAAAAATAATAGGACTCAATGAAAAATAAGTACTCTCCTTTTCAAGCCAAGATCTAACAATTTTCCAACAGTAAGCTTGATGCTTTGTGTGGTAACAAATTAAAATCTTGCTCATTATTACTTTTGGTGGTTAAGCATCAAAGAAATATAATTTATTTTAAAGTTTTAAACAGGTTTATCACCTCAAAATCATCCATAATGATCTCCCTAGTGGCAAGTCCCAAATTTTACATCTCTTTGCATCCCCAAACCATAAGGTATAATATTGAATAGGGCAAAATAGTACCTAAATATGATTGCATTGAATTAATCCTATGTAATCCAGGAAAGAAAAAAAATAGCTATTCTTCCTTTATATGAAGCTAAATACTATACATTTGTAAATAGGAACAGTTAGGTGGAAGGGATAAGCAAGATTAACTACAGAGTTCCATATGTTTCCATATGGTTTGCATGAACACTTTGAGCACAAAAAGACAAGTCATAATTTCAGGTCTGGTAGATTCTCCACTTCTTTATTTTCCTTCAAATGTATTGTTATTTCAAACTGTTTAAAGTTTTAGGACAGAACATTTTTCAATCTGATTTGTTTATATAATTATGCCATTTCAATTTATTGTGTTTTTTTAAGTTACTGATACTACGTACAACACTTGTTAACCATCATCTTTCTGCTTTTTAGCTAAAAGCTCTGACCATCTTTTTGTTGATTTTTTAATTTTTATTTAGGTTTAAGTCATAAAATTAAATTTTACAGCTCAACGATGCATATCTTGATAGCACGGAGATTATTTTAGTGCAGTGATTATTTTGAGTAAAATTTCCTATCAGAATCCCAAGGACATATTGGATTTTGTGAAATACATTTCTTTATCTATCCTTATTAGCAGTTAATATTGCAAAGGCAGAGAAAATGTTTATCTGTGACACTCTAGCTATTTCCGGTGGAACATAAGATAAACATAAAATACAATCATCATACATATTGAAACACAACTGTTAGTAAATGACATTAAAGATAAGAAAAATGCTATATATCATTTATTGAGAGCAGTTAACTTAATTTTTTTATTTTTATTTTTTATTTTTGCATGGGCAGGCACTGGGAATCAAACCTGAGTCTCTGGCATGGTAAGCGAGAACTCTGCCTGCTGAGCCACTGTGGCCAGTCCATTTAACTTAATTTTAAGTATTAATTTTTTAATACTATGTATATAAAACTTTCATCATGCAACATCATTTATTTTCTAAGAAGATCTCTTAACCAACACATAATTTATGATTTACAAAAATTTAGATGTTGAATACAAAGAATAGAAATATTAGAGAATCCAAATATTAAAAATGGTTCTCAGATGATTACAAATAACATTATTTCTTTGATATTTCTTTGAATAAATTATGCATTTGTTAGCTTGGACTGTGAAAGGCTTTTTCTAATAGGTATAAATATAAAGGGATTTTCTCAGATGTAAACATTGACTTTTAGCAAAATCAAATATCTATAGACAATTTTAGTGTTTAGGACATGATTGTACACAGAGTTCATAAATGCACATATTATTTAGTTAAAAATATGACTTCATGTGTATACATATGTGATGCTTTATGTGTATGTATTTATGTATATACATGCATATATAAATGTATATATTCTGTGTTCACCCTTTGCATTAGATTGACTCATCAGTTCTCTGTGGAAAATACTTTAAGGTTAAGCAATGCTACATTTCATGTATAAAAAATGTAATAAGATCCGTGAACACACAAGTTGAATACTATTAGAAATATTTGGCTTAGAGCCCCGTGTTTTTTCTTCACCTTTCAAAACATAAATATGATGGATATATCCCACCAAATTCCTCTATAGTTATTATTTAAGGAAAGCGTGTCAGCAGTTATGTGGAAAAAGGAGGGAGGAGTGGCAGAGATTACATAAATATTTATTATCTCAGATGGTGCCAACTCATTGTTCAGTATAATGAAGAACTTTGACAAAAAGTGTAATGACATGTAGATATATGTTCTTTGTGCAAAAAGGATCATAAAATGTGACCCTTATTTTTCTTCTCACAAACTATAAATTTAAAATTTTATTTACAGGTAAGTTTATTTTTGTTTTCTCAAAAACATATTCCTAGTAAATACTAATTCTTCCTATATATTATTAGAATACATGTCCTGTGATTCTTGAACTACAAGATATAATGCAACGTATTGTTCTGTGCACCATTTTGCCATGACTGATCGGCTAATACCAATGGAATATTTATATTAAAATATGCTTTGATCCTAAAAAACATATTCTATATTATGGGTAAAATGATACTATAATTTTAAATTGAAAGTTTCTAGTAAGAGAGAGAGTAAAACAGAGCTACACAAACAATCTATTCATTATAATTAAGAGCTTTCTCTTTTTCTCTTTCCTCTCTAAATCAATCATTTTGAGGATTCTAGATACATTCTTGTACTATGCAAGAATTTAAATATGATTTTAATGACATAAAATCAATGGTCACAAACAATGAAAATTACTATTAATTTAAATAGTTTTCTAAGGAAGAAAGTTTATTTCATATTCAACTTTGCGGTTCTTTTTTGTTGGATCTTATGTTAAATATGGAACATTCTAGCTTTAATTATTTGTTTCTAAAATTGTGTTTTATTATTATGTACTGATATCGAGTCAACTATTTATATGACAGTCACAAACGTTTTCCCATTTTATCCTCACAAGTAACAGCGATGTTTATATAATTTTTCTTATTTTACAGATAAGTAAATTGAAGAATAGAGAAAGTAAAATTGCATATACCTAGTATTTCCCAGATATGTGAGTGCCTAGTTTTTTTAATGTATACTTTCTTACTCCCCATAAAAGCTGGCCATAAAGTATCTCAAAATAATTATTATTAACATATGAAAGAGATATCAAAAAAGATTGCCTTCTATTCTTACTAAACTTATTTGTACATTTTTTTTATGGATGGGACAAAATGTTATATTGAACATGATTTAAAATATCTGACATTTGAAGCAAATTGATAGGATCTAGAAGAAACGTGATTGGCCATGCAATAATGATCATTGGAGCTGAAAGGTAAATACGGACTTATTTTTAGTAGTAGTGGTATCTTTCCCTACTTTTGTAGGGAAATTTTCTAATAAAAAATAAAAAAAACGTTTTGTAGGAAATAGTCCTGGGAAACAATAATGTTCTAAACCTAGACTGAACAGAAAATGACAGTAATTTCCAGGTTAGTTTAAGTAACTCCAGAGTGAAATAATGAAACAAAGAGCCCCATCCTTTTTTTTTTTTTTTTGTCCTAGTAAAAGGTTGTTGAGTAAACAATTTTAGTAGCAAGAACAGTAATGTGTTATCAGGGTCATAGACTGAGTCAAATGAAAAAAATAATGTGACCACATGGAAAAGTATATTATCATTGAAGTGAAACTTCAAACAACTAGTAAATAAAGTGCATGTGGTAGTGGGGGAAGCATGCCAGATACACAAAATAGATTAAAAACGGTGGGGTTATTTTACAACTTACTTTGTGGTACTTCGAGTGTGTATTTTTAAAAAGTAACCATTGAATGGAACACTAACCATGTTCGTTCCTACTTGCACATTTGTAGGGCTCCTATTAACTCTTTCATGTTTATGGGCTATGATAAGCTTTGGTCTATGTCCTTTTATAAGAATCAAAAATCTGCCTACGTTGAAAATTCAACCACTATTTATAGCTCTGTAGCATTGGACATGTTACCTAAACTCTCTATGCTTCAGTTTATTTATTGTAATCAAGGTTAATAATATACATCATAGCATTATTCTAATGAGTCACTAAGCTAATGCATGTTAAGATGCTGAGTAATAAAACCAGAACCTGACACCCATACAATAAATATTAACTATGGTGATGTGATGATTAAGATGATGATGATGTTGATGATGATGATGATGATAAAGAAACTAATCTAAGTTTGATGTTTTCCTAATATTCACAATAGGAGAAAACCCCACCAAGCCAGCATTAGACAAAAATGATTAAATGAAGTGTCCCAGAGTCTTCTAGATGTATAAGTTGTTCACAGCATTTTTCTTCATCTTGCAAAGTCAATTTGTCAAAGTCTACCCAGGAGAGGTATGAAGTTCTGGCCATGTTCTTAACTCGGGACCATTCTGATGAAAAACTTACAAAATTTCCATTATTTCAAAATCAACGGAATTATTGGAAGAGTGGAGAAGAACACTGAAGTTAGACATTTCCATTCTGGAAAGACATTGAATGCTTAGTTTTTTTAATGTATAATTTCTTACTCTCCATAAAAGCTGGCCATAAGGTATCTCAAAATAATTATTATTAGCATATGAAAGGGATACCAAAAAATATTACCTTCTATTCTTGCTAAATTTATTTGTACACTTTTTATGGATGGTACGAAATGTTGTATTGAACATGATTTAAAATATCTGGCATCTTCCGTGGAAAATCTTCTGTGGAAAATTCTTGGCTTTATGTGTTTCTCAGCACTCATGTTTTACTGTGAATATAACAGGAAGGCATAGCACTTACCTTTTGTATTTGAGGGCATATTCTCGGCCATATTTCCGAAGTACGGTAACCCATCACAAGTGCTGATTCCTATCCTTTACAGGCATACCTAAAAAATGAAATTACTTTGCCTTTCAATTACTAAATCTCTTTACATGAGTTGAGGATGAATTTTGTTTCACTTACTTTAAATTATACTTAAGGCAAAAAATATTAATGAGTTTAATATATAATAACTCCATAGGCTGATATCATGTGGCTATCAGAGACATCAGATTTTTACTCATGGAATATATTTGTCAATGGATCATTCAGTGACAATGGTTATATACAAAATATACAGTTTATACTTTAAGATTCTATCTGTGTCTTAGGATGCAATAAGATACACTGTTGGTTTTACTCTGTTTATTAGCTATCATCTCAGGTCATTGCTATAGAATGGATGCAGTAAATCAAGCTAATTAGGTCAATAACTTAATCAATGAACCCACAATGATGAACTCTGTTCAACCAACAGTATATTTAATTATTGTATGTCTTTGTTTCTATATCTACTGAAGGATTTTCTAAATGCATGTATCACTTATGTTTAAGGATTTTTTTTTTCCTGGATGTTGGATTCATGTAAATATAGTAGATCACTATTACTATTATTACATTTTAAATTAGAATAATAAAATGCTGCTTAAACTAAACCATGCAACTAATTGTCTTGGTGCTCATTTCACATAGGTATCACTTCATTAGAGTTCCAATGAAGAGAAAATAACTAAGTTAACTTTTGTATTTAACACTGTAATATAGGAATGACGCGAAAGCATTCATTATGAAAGCAATATATTTTCATAGCTCTTTTTGTCTTAAATAGCTTCATATGTCTTAAAATTCAGTTATTTTCCTAAACAGGACTAATTGTGACATGCAAGCACAAAGACACACATTTCTTATTGTGTTTGCTTCATCACCTTAATTATTTTCTCAATTTTATTTTTTAGCATTAGGAACCTGATAAATGCTTCAGATTGCACTTCAAACTTCAATGGATTCAACAAGTTTACCTCTTTTAAACCAAAAATGAAAATAACGTAATTAGAAAATATGAATTGCCTACAAAGAAGTTTTTCCCTTCCAATTCATTGAGTTTTTATCAGTGTCATTTATCTACTATAGAAAATAATACCCTACTTATGTTAAGATGACTTTTCCAGTAATGCCAAGTATTTAGAACAGTTAGCAACATGAAAGCAGTAAACTTATGCCATTCAATAATGTGAAAAAATTATTCAATTTTTTTTAAAGAAAAGCCCTTCAGCCTGCCATTCAGAACCCATGAATACTAATTTTAGACATAATTCTGACAAGTTTTTTTAGCTGCTATACAAGTCTGTAGCACATTGAAAGCAGCAGATTAGGAAGTATGCATTTGTGTGTGTGTTCTTGTGCATGAATACTTGTGAGTGTGTCAAAGGTAAGGAAATGGAGTAAGGTATTAATCCACAACTATTGCAAAAGCCCTAAGGTGGAAACATGACCCATGCATTCAAAGAGCGAAGTAGAAAATGAGATGAGAGAGATAATGGGGAACCGTGTCATGTAAGACATTGTACAACTGTGTAAGAATCCATAGGGAGCTTTAGGAGTGTTTTGAGCAGAAAAGTGACATGATTTTACTTAACAACTAAAAATATCATTCTGCCTTCTGCAACAACAGACTCTTGTGGGCATGGAAAAAGAGGTTGAAGGACCACTTAGCAGGCATAAAAGTAAAGTAGATGATATATAACAGTTGTACAGACTATAGTAGGAACAGTTAGCATGATATAAGAGATGTATACTAGATGTCTTGAAGTTAAGCCAACTGATGCTAGACTCTTGGAAATTACTTCCATGGTTTCAAAGATGATCTTTGTGCCAATAAGTAAAATATATATCTTCATTCTAATCTCCTTTCATTCTCATCTCCCTTGCCCCTTCATTGCCAGTTGATACTGGTTCTGCTATTATATTAACTTCCAATATTCTAAAATGAATTCATTAGTTTCTCTTGAAAGGTGCTCTTTTTCTGTTAATGAAACACACAAGGTGGAAACATTATAGTTACTTTTACTTCATGCATTTCTTTCACATTTCCTCTGTCTAATCAACTGCTAAATTCTGTCAAATCTCAGACAAATACATCTTGCAAAATTCTCTGCTGTTCTCTTCTAAAGTTTCCTCTTGCTAATGTCTTGGTTCAGGTTTCCATCATCTGCTTTGTCTTTTGCAGTAAGTATCAAATTAATCTCCAGGCCTCTGATTTCTAATCTATTTAATCTATTCTTCACCCTGACTTCTTAGTTAGCGTCATAAAATCAGGTAAAAAAATCTGTCATTTTATTTTTCAAAAACCTTTCTTGGTTCCTCATTATCTACAAAATAGAAATGTGAAATTCTTTAGAGTATTATTCAAAGATATCCATTGCTTGAATCTAAATTGCCTTCCCATCATCATATCTTTCCATTTTCACTATTTTGTCATTTATATTACTTCTTTCCAAAGCTCAAGAGTTAATCTTTCAAATCTACTCACCATTCTCCAAATACATTCTTATTTTTTCCTCCCATTTGCGTCTTTTTTGTTTGATTATCTTAGACAGAAATGCCCCCAAACTCATTGATTTTAAATAGAACACTAAGCAAAATTTGTCTTTGGTTGACTTAAATTTTGAATATGAAAGTATGCATTTCCACACTTTTTAATGATGTTATAAAAACAGATTCCAATAGGTTCTTTTTGAATTCTACTCTGCCTACCCCAATCTGAGGGTTTATGTCAGCAAACCCTGTGAGTTATGTCTGTGGTCCGGTAAGGATTGTTCTTAGTTAAAAATTTTTCATAAAGCCAAACATACAGAAGTGCACCAATTATAATTATAGAGCTGGATGAATTTCCTCAGATGAACACATCCGTATAAAGTAGTCTAAAATCAATAAACAGAGCATCTCCAGCATATAGAAGCTCCCAGACCCCTCTATCCCACTAACTAGGGCTTGTTAAACTGGATTAGGTGATGACGTGTCTCCACCCATTTGGGTGGGTCTTGATTAGTTTCTGGAGTCCTATAAAAGAGGAAACATTTTGGAAAATGAAGGAGATTCAGAGAGCACAGAGAACAACTCTTTCTTTTAACTTTAGGTAAATGGAATTTTATATATATATATAGGCTCTTTTGCAGTTGACTTGTTTATTCAACATTTTATTTGTGAGGTTCACCCATATTGTTGAATGCTTTTCACTCTTATTGACACATAGCTTATTCATCCATTAAATGAATATGCTAAGCATAGTTATCCATTTAAATATTGAGGAATATTTGGATTTTTCCCAATATTTGGCTAATTTTGATAGTTCTATAAAGGTCTTATGCACCTCCTTGGTAAAAATATGGATGCATTTCTTTTGGGTAGATTTCAAGACACAAAATAGCTGTCTTGTGTACGGTACATTCAATTTTAGCTGATGCTGCCAAACAGTTTGCCCAAGTGCTTATACCAATTTACTTGCCACAAGAAGTGAATGAGAGTTCGTTTCTCTATATACCAACCAAGATTTGACATTTTCATATTTCTAATTTTATGTATTCTGCTGGATGTGTAGTGTTGGCAGATTTAGGTTTTAAGTTGCTGTTCTTGGTTGACTAAGGAAGATAAGCACATTTTGCAATGGTTTTTGTCTATTAAGATATGTTTGTTCAAGACTTTTACACATTTCTATTATTTTGAGGTGATCTTTCCCTTATCTATCTGGAAGAGTTCTTTATATTCTGTAACCTTACCCATTGTAGGATATATGTTTGGGTCTTCTCCCACAAAGCAGCTTGCATTTTTATTCTCTTTCTGGTAACTTTTAATGCAAATGGGTTCTTACCATTAATGTAGTCAAATGCATCATGGTTGTTTATGATTATAGATTTGGATCATTTTAAAGAAATTTCTGCCTACCTCAAGATCATAAAGATAGTCTCATCTGTTAGCTTTTAAAAGTTTTATTATTATACCTTTCATATGTAAGGTTGCAACTCATATGGAGTTGAATTTTTTGTGTGGAGAGATCAGAACTCATTCTTCTTCTTTTTTAATACATACAACCAGTTGTCACATCCCCTTTTACTGAAAAGACTTATCCTTTTCCCATTACACTGCAGTGTCAACTTTTTCACAAATTATTTTACTATAAATGTGTGATTATGCTTGTGAGTTTTGTATTCTGTTCCAAATGTGTTGAAGAACTAAACATAAGCAGAGGTTGGTAATTATGTTATAGGTTTTATAAGATTATTAGGCAATTTACTAGAACTAAATAGTCAATATCCTCTATGTGAGCCATATGTTTTGATTTACATAGAATCCAAAGATGGTACTGTTTTCTTCTGGATCCACCTATCATGGCATTTTATTGTCTAATGGGCAAAAAAAAATTCTTTCTATTCCTTCATCTAGTAGGCTTCTCTTATAGCTAGCCACTCATTTTTTCCCTTCT
Organism: Tamandua tetradactyla; assembly: GCF_023851605.1. Lineage (NCBI taxonomy): Eukaryota > Metazoa > Chordata > Mammalia > Pilosa > Myrmecophagidae > Tamandua > Tamandua tetradactyla. The sequence goes on from NC_135330.1 coordinate 152,089,124, forward strand.
GCCAAATTAATCTGACCTACCTAAACTACCTCTCTTACTTCTCTAATACTGTGCCTTCATCAAGGTAGCTCAATGATCTTCCCCATACAGATTGCTCTATCCCAATTTGCTGGTCCTGTTCTTAAGGAATGATCCAGAAACTCAAATTCTGCTCCTACTCTTTTTGTTATCTATCGTTGCCAATTCAATTTCATTACTATCTTGAGACCTGATCTAAAATGCATTTCTCTCAGGGAGATTTTTGCAGACAAAAGGTATATGTTCAATCTACTTTTTATCAAAAATTGTTCTTTAATATCTAACCATTTTTTTTCAATGCTTTCCACCTTATAATCCCCAGCTAGAAAAATCACCTCACATTGTTCACTATTGCAGGGACATTACATTTTGGCTTTAAAAAAAGAAGGACCTCTTTTAAAATGTTCCCCGTTTTTTGGCTGCATAATATGAAAATTAGGAGATATGTTGGACTTTCTAATGCATGCCACTAAAATAATTTCATTGCAAATATTAATGTAAATACAAGTGGGTAATAAATAGTTACATATGGTTAAATAATTTGAGCTACATTTTCTGTATTGTATGGAATACTGTACTGAATATTTCTTCCTCCATTTTTCTACTTTAATTTGCCACTAATAGCAACACAGTTTTCAGGGAATAAATTAGAGTGAAATATGAAAATATAATTGATCCATAAAGTTCATATAGCATAAATTACTCAATATGTGATCTGCCAAAGTACATATTACCAAAGAAAATTATGGTCCTTCAAATGAAGCAAGGAGAGGTCTTAGAGCACACAGAGAAATCTTCTTTATGGATTATCCAGCTTAACATTTAAAAATGAGACATAGCGTTTTTTCTTCTTGAGATCTTTGCTGAAGAATATCAGCCATATTAGTATTCTATTTCATGAATCACAGACATTGCTTCTTGACACTTACTCTCTATCATCGAATCTAGAAAATAATGACACTTTAAGATATTTTACATGCATTCTATTGACAGATTCTGCTATAGAAAATGAAGCTACTCCAGTTTCATATCAGTTTCCACCAAATAGCTATATTAATCACAGATTCATGCCATTGCCACTTAAAGTTTTATTTCTACATGCTATTTTTGGCCTTTTCATGGGGAGCTTGGTTTCAAAGAGCAGATTTTAGGCATCTCTTTAAATCTTGTTTAAGCTTACTGTTAGTGTAATTGCTTTTAGTGATTTATTTATTTATTTGTTATAGATAAAATTCTTATTTCTATAATCTTAGAATATAGAGTTAATAACTCTAATGCACAAAACTCATTTAAATGCATTTTATCTGCATAGAGTTAAGAAGTTAAATTATGCAACTCTTAAGCTAGTGCCTGGAAAAAAGAATGGTCACCACATTAGGAGTTATTGTTTATAAAGAGAAAATATGTCAAAATTTATTATTCGAGTAAGAAATGTGAGAGTTCTGGTTTTATTTTCAGCAAGTAAAGGACTTAGAAGTTGTCACTTTCAAGCTATAATGAGAAAAGAAATCTAAACAAATTAAAAATCAATGACTTTTCTTGAACTCATAAGAGAATTGAGGTTGAAGGGCAAGCTGCCACTTCTGGAAGCAGAATAACAGGTGATTGCATATATTTACTTATTTTCATATTTATATTTATATATACATATACTCACATACAGAGGCATACTTTATAAATATTGTGGATTCCATTCCAGAATATCACAATAAAATGAGTTACACAATTTTTTTTTTTGGTTTTCCAGTGCATATAAAAGCTTTTAAGTGTGCAATAGTATTTAATCTAAAAAAAACAGTGGAATACCTTAATTAAAAATACTTTATTGCTGAAACATGTTGACAATCATCTGAGCACTCAACAAGCCATAACCCTTTTGCTGGAGTAAGGTTTTGCCTCTATGTTGATGTCTGCTGATTGATTTGGATGGTTTTTGCTGAAGGTTGAAGTGGCTGTGTCTATTTCTTAAAATAGGACAGTAGGGAATTTTGTCACATCGATAGGCTCTTTCTCTCATAAAAATCTCTCTGTAGTATGCAATGCTGTTTGATAACATTTTACCCACAGTAAAAATTCTCTCAAAATTAGTCATTTCAAAACATGCTATTGCTATATTAACTAAGTTTATGGAATATTCTAAATATTTTGTTGTTATTTCAAGAATGTTCACAGCATTTCATTAGGAGTAGATTCCATCTCAAGAAGCCACTTTTTTACTTATCAATAAAAAGCAACTCCTCATGAATTCACATTTTATCATGAGATTGCAGCAATTCATTCACATCTTCAAGCTGTACTTCTGATTCTAGTTCTTTTGGTATTTCTACCACATGGGAAGTTATTTCCTCCACTGAAGTCATGCATCCCCCAAATTCATCCATAAGAGTTGGAATTAAATACTTTAAAACTCCTATTAATGTTGGTATTTTGACGCCCACCCATGATAATGGCATCTAGAATGGTTAATCCTTTACAGAAGGTTTTAAATGACTTTGCCCAGGTCTATCAGAGGAACTATTATCTATGGCAGCCATATCCATATGAAATTTATTTCTTGAATAATAAGACTTGAAAGTCAAAATGACTCATTGATCCATGAGCTGCAAAATGGATGTACTAGCAGGCATGAAAACATTAATCTTGTTGTACTATTCCATTAGGGCTTTTGGATAAACAGGTGCATTGACAATAAGCAGTAATGTTTTGAAAGGAATCTTTTTTTTTTTTTCTGAATAGTAATTCTCAGCAGTGGGCTTAAATATGCAGTAACCCATATTATAAATCAGATGTGCTGTCATCCAGGATTTATTGTTTCATTTATAGAAAGTCACCAGCTTCATTAGCCCTTAGCAAGTGAGTCAACCATCCTTTGAAGATTTGAAGCCAGACGATTATGTCTCTCTAGCTATGAAAGTCCTAGACAGTATTTTCTTTCAATAGAAGGCTTTTTCATTTACATTGAAAATCTATAGTCACCTTCATCAATTATCTTAGCTAGCCCTTCAGGGTAACTTGTTGCAGTTTCGACATCAGTACTCATTGCTTCACGTTGCATTTTTATATACGGAGATGGCTTCTTCCTTAACCTTCTGAATTAAAGTTCGCGGCCATCAAACTTTTCTTTTTCAGAGTCCTCACCTCTCTCAGCCTTCACAGAACTGAAGAGAGTTAGGGCCTTGATCTGGATTAGGCTTTGTCTTAAAGGAATGTTGTGGCTGGTTCGATCTTCTATCCTGACCACTAAATTTCTCTGTATATCTGCAATAGATTTGTTTGCTTTCTTATTATTCATGTGTTCACAGGAGTACCACTTTTAATTTCCTTCAAGAACTTTTCCTTTGCATTCAAAATATGGCTAACTGTTTGATGGGAGAGGCATAGCTTTTGTCCAGTCTCAGCTCTAGGCATGTCTTCTTCAATAGGCTTACTTATCTAGCTTTTCATTAAAAGTGAGAGATGTGAGACTTCCTTTCACTTGAACAATGAAGCCAATGTAGAATTTTTAATAGGCCTAATTTCAGTATTGTTGTATCTCAGGGAACAAAAGAGGCCCAAGTAGAGGGAGATTGGGGAACAGCTGGTTGGTGGAGCAGTCAGAACATTCACACTGTGTATTGATTAACTCTGTTGTCTTATATATATATGAGTAGTTTGTAGCACCCAAAAAGAATTATACCAGTAACATAAAAGATCATCATAAGAGGTGAAATAATAATGAAAAGCTTTGAAACATTACAAGAATTTTCAAAGTGTGAGATAGAGACATGAAGCAAGCACATGTTATTAGAAAAATGGTGTCATCAGGGCAGGCCACAAGGTGGAAACTCTGTTAAAGTTGATGCTGAAGTCCTTAGTTCATATTCCTCAGAAGAAGCTGGTTGGCTGGAACTTCCAGCAAGAACCGATGCATAGCTAAAGTGGAAATTCTTCTCATTTCTGATATCCTCAGGTCTAGCTTTTGTGACCTCCAATGAATTAGATGGAAAGAATCCCCATGTTGCTGAGGGCAATCTCATTTGTTGATAGAAGAGACAATCAATTGATTATAGATACAAAATGCCATACAAAATACCCTTTTAGTTATAAGCAGGCCAGTACTTGAGCAAAGAACTGGAAACTATAATCTAGCCATGTTGAACATTAAATTTGTCATCACAGTAGGTGAATACAAAAAAAATCACAGCAAAGATATGCTTACCTTATGAATAGGCTCCTGAAGCTATGTACTAGAATTACTGCTCTGATGAATGCTAGAGGCTGAGCATGGACTGACAGGAGAGTCAAAAACTACTGGGATTGACTGACTTAGGGGGATTTCAATACTTTCATGGGTTTTATCTCCAGGTATCTCTTTAGCTTCTTACTATAAAAATCCAAGAAAATTCCCTCTTGGATTTGAAAAGTAGAGGGGAAATATAGCCATTTTGATATGCCCAAAGACTTCTCCATAACAAAAGCTTAGTATCAAGAGAAAAACCTTTACCAGGGTCTTATACCACATAAGGGAAGAGCATTTACACAATTCTAAGCCTCTTTTACCTTCCCTTCTTATCCAAGGGTCAGGGAAAAACAAAAACTAAGGAATGCTTGTGATGATCACAGTCAAGGGATGCAGGCTTGAATAAAAAACTAAAAACTGAGATTCAATAATAGGATTATAGAATGCCTCCCTTCTTCTATACCTTACTACCATGTTAATAGGGCAACTGTATAATGACAGTGGATTAGAGCTGAGTAAATTGCAAGAAACAGACTATTGAAAGAGGAGATAAAACCAAGGGCACTAGAGGAATTTGAAGCATCCAGTACCCATGATTACAGGCAACATTAAACAAAGGGCAACTCTGAGCTATATTATTATAAAGCGTTCTTTACTTCAGTTCTTATTAGCTGATACATCACGCCCAGCTTGCAAGAGAAAGCTAAAAGGCATGCTAAAAGGCAAGGAAAAAAAAAACAGTCTGAGGAGAAAAAGCAAGTATCAGAGCCAGACTCAGATATGACACAGATGTGGGAATTATCTGACAGGGAATTGAAAATGATGTGTCAAGGACCTTGATGGAAAAATAGACAATGTGCAATAGACAAAATAGATGAGTAATGTAAGTAGAGCAATGGAAAGAATCAAAGGAAATGCTAGAAATCGAATGCTAACAGATATTTCAGTGACAGAAATGAATACTGCATTGATGAGCTCATGGCCTGGATATTTCTTGGACATGGCTAAAGAAAGAATGAATGAGTTTAAAGACACATCAGAAGAAACTTCCCAAACTGAAATACAAAGAGAAAAGTAGTTAAAACAAAATAAAACAAAAATACAGGACAGAACACCTAAGAACTACCGGATAGTGCCAAAAGTTGTAATAGACCCATAACTGGAATACTAAAAGGAGAAATAATTGAAGTGCTAATCTAGAAGGAGGAAAAATAAAGTACTAATGGTTGGTAATTTTCCAAAATTAATAGGAGACAACAAACCACACATGCAGGTAACTCAGAGAACACCAAGTAGCGTAAATATCAAAAAAACCACAAAAAACAAATACATACCCAAGCATATCACATTCAAACTGCAGAAAACCAAAGACAAAGAGAAAATCTTGAGACAAGATAAATTGAAAATATGGCATTGTAATGTGGCATATCAGATACAATTTTGACAAATAAAGATAAATGACAGGAAAATAAAAAGCAAAAGTTGACTTGAAATACTGAGCACTGCTCCAATTTTAACATGGTGTGTGTATACCCAAATTTGTGATCATTTCCAGTTTAATTTAAGTGGTATATGGCTATAAATTTGATAAGAGCACCAAAACTTACTTCTAGAGAACCTCAGTAGACTTTTTAATAACATAAGGAGGTCATTTGAAAGATTGTGCTCTAATATAAGACTAAAGTCTTAACTCACATTTTTATGTCCAAATTTCACCATTCTGAAAGATTTCAGTGAGGCCTTGCCATTACATAAGTCACAGTAGAAATGTGGTCAGTCCTCAACCACAGCAAATAGCCACTGAAGAATCAGAGTCGCAGAAGAAAAGATTCATTTTCCTCTTATAAACAAATTCTCTTTTCAAGAGCAGTGCAGGGCAGCTTAAAATATTAAAAACTTGTCACACTATCAAAGAACAGCTCAAAAGTGAAATAAACCCTGAGTATTCACAGAAAATCCTAGACAAGCCTTTCCTTATACTGCTGGGATACTCAATATACCAATGAAAATTCTATACCTGTGGTATGCAAATTCATAAAACGTAGTTACATAGTTAAGTAAATATGCAAATTTACCTAAAAATGCTTAAATTTCATTAAATGTAATTAAAAATACCAGCTGTAATAACAAATATATTCTTTTAAAATCAAATAACATTTGCAATTCAATTACTCAAGAATCTAGTGCTTTCCAAGAACAATAGTAACTGTTTCATTTGGAATTGTATTAAAGAGGAGAAAAGATTAGAACAAAAGGCAGCAATTATTTTCCCAGAGGATTAAAAGTTGTAAGTTCTCTTTCAAAAGCTTCCTGTCTGAAGCTTTCCTACAAAAGAAGTAAAAGTCCTTCAGATCTTATTTTCAAGGAATCTTAATATGTTAATTACAGTCATTAATGATGATATGGCTTAGAATTTCACACCTTGTCATTGGAGCTGAGAGCTATTGAATCAAAGATCTGTCATTTATTGACTTGTCCTTAGAACTACTATATTGCAGAAAAAAGATGTAACAATGCAATATAGACTGCTGCAAAGGCCCATTTATTGTTGGTAACTAATAAATCCTTATTTTTTTCATTTCATGCTAAAAGCAAATAGATCTTTTAGCTTTACAATAGGCTACCGGTCTCGACATTTAAGAAATTTCCATACATTCAATATTTTTGCAGTTTTCAATTTTTATTGAAGACTTGTACGCCTGGAATAAATCATGTCAATTTTTGATCAGGGCATTCTCTGAACCTTAGTAGCAGAGACTGCCAATATTCCCTCCATTAGTCTCTTCCTCCTAGGTGGATCACATTTCCCATCGTTCTTGTGATGAGGTTGGGGCTCAAGGAATGTGAGAAATAATAAATGCCACTTCTAGATTTGGACATAAAGTGCTCTGTATGAGAATCCACATTGTTTCTTCATTTGACCAGGGAGATCCGGTGGAACAATCTGAAGAGGATCCTGGAGAAATGTGGAGCTACAACACAGAAGGTGCCAGGATCCCTGAGTCATTGCTTAGTGAAGAAATGCCCTCTGAGACAGTAACTGCATTGGATTGACTTGTGAAGAAAAATACATTTCTATTGTATTGTGTCACTGGGTTATATCATCAGGCAGTATTAATTAAACTGACAAAACCATTGTAACACGTTTTACTGCTCATGCTACTGTCAGGACAAGTTGTTGTCTTCATTTTGTCACCAACCATGTGGTCTTGGAATTTATTGGAAATGGCCAGTCATTTGTTTCTGTAGATTTTGTGACTGCTTTTGTATTTTGTATTTTAATGGAAAATTGAGTAGTTGCTACAAAGATGGCATGGCTTTTTATAGAATAATTTTGCCAATCCCTGCTTTATTTACTTTCTGTAACATTTAATCTCTGTTAATTTGCAAAGTATGATAGCTGATATACAAAAGTATCTGTAGTGATGTTGATAGATAACTGAGAATTTTTAAAAATCAACATTGTGCACTTTTTTGCTAGTCTCTTAGAAGAAAACCTAAGCTATGAAGTCAGTCATACCTTGGTTTGAATGTGTGATCCTTCAGTCACTACTTTCTTGATTTTAGACAATCCACTTAAATTCTATGAATTCTTTTCCCTCTCCTAAAATGCAGGTAATTCTTCACAGAGTTGCTGCGAGGGTTAAATGAGATGACATTTGTACAGAGCTTTTGTAGCTCCTGTCATACAACACATGATCAATGGTCACTATTGATATTTTAATTTTTTTGGCTATAAGACAATATACAGACATTTTAATCTGAAATTTAAAACATCATTTGTGGTTTTGCTTAATACCCTGCTTTTACTACTCAGAGGTTTACACATTTCAGACAGGTTTTTATTCCCCATCGTTGGTTAAAATTTGAAAATCGTACATCATTTTCTTAAGGGCAAATTTCTGTAAAGTACATCCAATATGGTAGCTAGAAAAAGTGTTCTGTTCTTAGATTATTTCAGAACCATGACCATGATTTCCCTGATTTGTAATGGGCAGAATTGACTTTTGGAAATCAAACTAAAAGATGTATCCTTGAGTTATTACTTGTCCTTTGGTGTTATATCTCACTAGTGAGAGATTTACTTTGAATACTGCCTGTGTGCTTAGTGTGACTTTGTGGAGTTTTTATATCAGTTTTTCACAATAACTTAGTAACATGTCAGTGTAAAATGTTTTACCTACTCATGTTATGTATACATATATCATGAATGGTTATATATACAGTTATATATGTAATGACCTATAATAGTTTGTATATTAAGACAGTATATAATTTAGCCAGTGTTTATACAACTCTAATTACAATATAAAATAATCAGAACTACTAAAACCAAGAAAACACAAATGGTGTATCTGTCTTTACTCACTAGCAACCATCCTACATTCAGTTAATTCAGCACATTCACTTATAATTAGTTTAGGCCAGAAAAAGAGATAGGGTCTGAGTGTACAAAAGGCTGATATTACACATTATACCTCTAATTTCCTCTCCTTTCCCTATCTCTTCATTCATTTTACAATATTTGCTGGGAATCTACTCTTGTCAAGGAGAACTACTTGAAATACATATTGGTCAAGGAAGATGGAATGAAAGCATAAAATAAAGAGGTAGAATTGAATTTACAAAAAAATGTTAAGGCTGAAAGATATTTAGAAGATAAAATGGTGGGATTGTGATAATTAAAAGTAGGTGGTAAGTGAAAGACAGAGTTAAGTACGATTGACTTGAGTGTGACCTAGTAGACCAGTAAAGGTAGGAGACCAAGAAGAGAAAAGAAGAAAAGAAAGTATTGTGGATTCCACAAAGACACACAAGTGTCCCCATGCAGCATTCTAATGGAGATATTTAGAATTCAATGGGATAAATGTGTTTGGAATTCAGAGGAATGTTTAGGATTAGTGCCCCCAATTTCAATCAGCAAATGGGAGGCATTTGTAAGACAGGCAACATTTAAATGGCATTTTAAAAACTAATCTGGAAAAATATAAGAAGCAGATAGAAACCAGGACAGTGTCTTCCATCTGCAAAATTGATTCACCCACTTCATACTTAGAATTATCCAATGGAACCAAACTGCAAATCAGATTAATATTTTAGCTTCTTTGCATAGCATTAAAGTCACCTCATACTCTATGTGCTGGTTTGAAAGGATGTATGTCCCCTAGAAAAACCATGTTTTAATCTAAATTCCATTTCATAAAGGCAGAATAATCCCTATTCAATACTGTATGTTTGAAACTGTAATCAGACCATCTCCCTGGAGATGTGATTTAATCAAGAATGGTTGTTAAACTGGATTAGGTGATGACATCTCTCCACCCATTTGAGTGGGTCTTGATAAGTTTTGGGGGTCCTATAAAACAGGAAACATTTTGGAAAATGAAGGAGATTCAGAGAGAACAGAGAAGAACGACAGAGGCACAAGAATCAGAGACCCCCTGAGCCAGCGACCTTTGGAGATGAAGAGGGAAAATGCCTCCCAGGGAGCTTCATGAAACAGAAAGCCAGGAGAGAAAGCAGATGACGCCTTGCTTGCCATGTGCCCTTTCAGCCAAGAGAAACCCTGAACTTCATCGGCCTTCTAGAACAAAGGTATCTTTCCATGGATGTCTTTGATTAGACATTTCTATAGACTTGTTTTGATTGGGACGTTTTCTTGATCTTAGAACTGTAGACTTGCAACTCATTAACTTCCCCTTTTTAAAAGCCATTCCATTTCTGGTATATTGCGTTCTGGCAGTTAGCAAACTGGAACACTCTATCTTTTGGCTCCTCTTCCAACCACAGATCCTGTTGCAGATTTTGCCCTCTAAAGGCTAGTAATATGAAATAGTTTTAGTTCCTTGATCAAGTCATGCACTTTTCTGCTTTGTACATACTATTTTTTTCTGCATAGAATCCTATTCTTCTGTTACATACCTGGAAAATGACTATTAATCCCTTATAAATTTCCTTTCAAAGTCTCTTTTTAATGAAGGCTTCCCTGACTTTAAAGGAAGGCTGAGTCGTCAGGTTCCAATGCCTCCACTGAATTGTACACCATTCCCCATTATAGGGATTTTCTTATTACTGTTTTTTTTCCACATGATCAGGCACTGGGAAACGAACCCAGGTCTCCAGCATGGCAGCAAGAACTCTGCCTGCTGAGCCACCATGGCCCTCTTATTACATTTTAATTGTCATTTTCATAAATATTTCACACTGGGGCTATTCCTCTTAAGCACAATGTCCTCAAAAATAACAAAGTGACTATAATCAGTGGTGGATGGTGATATTATTCCTTAAGGAGAACCAAGGAAATGCCATATAAAAATCTGTTTATTAAGAAGGCTCCTAGGATTTCATTCTCTGGGCTTTCAGCGGTTCCTGAATGAAGATGTGGATGAAGATTTTCGAAGGTGTTAAACCAAGAGTAAAGGCTAGTTTACTACCTCAGTCATTCAAAAGGGTATTGAAGTTTCCCAAGATGCTGGAATTATACAAGTGTGGTAAGGAAGACTGGGATTGAAATGGTAAAAGCACAGGAATTGTGAAAGAGGGATGAGAGTTATCAGGGCTAGTGGGCTCTGCATGCATTTATTATCCTTACTCACCACACTCCTTAAACTTCATCTTATCCCCCTACTCCCACTCTGGAAATGGTGCAGTTAATTCAACTTTGTCAGTCCAAAGATGTAAAAGTGTAAGCAAAGAAGCAGTTTTTGCATGGAGGCAGAAAAGCAAAAAAAATGATATTTACTTCCCAGAGGTATTTTCCTAAATAAACAGATCTTGTATTGCTGTTTCAGTTTTTAATAAACTATACTAGGGGCGGGGCCAAAATGGTGGCTCAGTGAAGTGCGGGATTTAGTTTGTCCTCTAAAGCAGCTAGTAAATAGCCAGGAACAATACAGAACAACTGCTGGGGCCACATCAGTGACTGGACACACAGCTCACTCTAGTCTGGACCAGCTGGACTGGCTGCAAGCCCCCCAGAACTGTGAGTTCCCCAAGCTGCAGAGCCAGTGCCCCTCCCCAAAGGCTACTTCCCAGAGGGGAAAAGAAAGGGACTCTACCAGCAGCAGGAGCTGAGCACAACCAAGTTCCAATTGTGGAATTAATTAACAAATTCTGACTACTAATAATAAGCCCCAAGCTCAGCTTAACCCCTAATAAAAGCTGAGGTTGCTGGTTTTGTCCCAGTGCAGAGCAGGCAGGGTTGACAGAAAAAGAAAAAAAGACAGAGGTTTTTTGGATCAGATAGCACATAATACTTGAAAGGGTCTGGTCCCTAAAGGAAAGGAGGGGGCACATGGGACCTGGAGACACACAATGCAACATACCAATTTAAGCTCTTGATTGGCAAATCTAAGGAACAGGGGTCCTTGTCTGAAAAGGATTTTTCTTTTTCTTTTTTGTGGCTGCATTTCTATGGCTTGACTACTCTTTAGATACAGTTGTAGGGATTCTCAGGCTCCAACTGCCCCAAGCATAGGCAGAATTAAGCTTGCTTGAGTGTTTGTCTGGAGCCTGTGCCTTTCTCAGTAAAGGGCTGGGGCCCAGCTCAGGTGAAATCCCTCCCTCAAGGAATTCAGACCCCAGGGTCTGGAAAAGTGAAGGGATTAAAGCCAGCCTACAACCTCTCCCCTGTCTCAACCACACCCCCAGCAGGGAAAGTCTGCTGAAATTAAAGGTACCACAACACTTTATGATGATGGGACATGCAGGCAGAAAAGCACCACATACTGGGCAGGATAGGGAAAACACAGAGTTCAGAGGCTTCATAGGAAAGCTTTCAACCTGCTGGGTCTCACCTTCAGGGAAAACTGACACAAGTGACTCTTTCCTCCTGAAAGGAGGCCAGTTGGGTCTAGGAAATGTCTATAATACATAAGTAGACCCTCCTAAGACTGGGAGGGGGGAGGGGCAGGGGGTACATACAGGCAGGGCAATGAACAAGAAAACAAGAATGGAAAAATTCTGATCTGTTAAACAAAACCTAGGCTAGAAGTCTAGAATAAGCTGAACTGAATGTTAAAGAACAGATAGACAACAAAGTCACCCAGCAAGAAAATCTTAGGTAAAAAAAGAAAAAGTGAAAACAACCTCCAGAATAAACTAATTAAGAAAATTAAATGCCTAGATGCCAGCAAAAAATAACAAATCATATAGGAAAACTGAAGATATAACTCAGTCAAAGGAACAAACCAATAATTCAAATGAGATACAGGAGTTGAAACAACTAATTCAGAATTTTTGAACAGACATGGAAAACCTCATCAAAAATCAAATTAATGAATTGAGGGAGGATATAAGGAAGGCAAGGAATGAACAAAAAGAAGAAATCAAAAGTCTTAAAAAACAAATCATAGAACTTATGGGAATGAAAGGTGCATTAGAAGAGATGAAAAAAACAATCTACAAGGTTAGATTTCAAGAGGCAGAAGATAGGATTAGTGAACTGGAGGTCGGGACATCTGAAATCTGATGAGCAAAAGAAAATATAGGGAAAAGAATGGAAAAATATGAGCAAGGACTCAGGGAATTGAATGACTACATGAAGCACACAAATATACATCTTGTGGGTGTCCCAGAAGGAGAAGAGAAAGGAAAAGTAGGAGAAAAACTAATGAAGGAATGTATCATTGAAAATTTCCCAACTCCTATGAAAGACTTAAAATTACAAATCCAAGAAGTGCAGCATACACCACACAGAATAGATCCAAATAGATGTACTCCAAGGCACTTACTAATCAGAATGTCAGATATTAAAGAGAAAGAGATAATCTTGAAAGCAGCAAGAAAAAAGCAGTCCATCACATACAAGAGAAGCCCAATAAAACTATGTGTAGATTTCCAGCATAAACAATGGAGGTGAGAAGACAGTGAGATGATATATTTAGTTACTAAAAGAGAAAAACTGCCAACCAAAAATTCTATTATGAGTTAGGTAGCCTTCCTTCCTCTTCCATTTTTTTGAAGAGTTTGAGTAGGATTAGTACTAATTGTCCTTCAAAAATGGGGGGAAATTAAAACATTTTCAGACAAAAAATCACCGAAAGAATTTGTGACTAAGACTGGCTCTGCAAGGAATACTAAAGGGAGCACTAGAGACAAATAGGAAAAGACAGGAGAGAGAGGTGTGGAGAAGAGGGTAGAAATGAAGACTATCAGTAGAGGTAAAAAGAAGAAAAATTAGATATGGCATGTGTGTTAGTTAGATTAAGTTGTCAACTTGGTCAGGTGAAGGTGGCTAATTATGTTGCTGTGGACATCAGGCAATGATACGTGAACCTCATCTGTTGCTTATTACATCTGCAGTCAGCTAGGAGGCATGCCTGCTGCAATGAATGATGTTTGATTTAATTGGCTGGTGCTTAAATGAAAGAGCGCAACGTAGCACAACCCAAGCAGCTCAGCATACCATTTCTCAGTACTCGCAGCTCAGCCCAGGCCTTTGGAGATGCAGAAAAAAAACACCCCGGGGAAAGTTTTGGGAACCCAGAGGCCTGGAGAGAAGGCCAGCAGAGATCACCCTGAACCTTCCCACATAAGAAAGAACCTCAGATGAAAGTTAGCTACCTTATCCCTGAAGGCTAATGAAATAAATCCCGTTTTATTAAAAGCCAGTCTGTCACTGGTGTGTTGCATTCTGGCAGCTAGCAAACTAGAACAACATATAAAATCCAAAAAATAAAATGGTAGAAGAAAGTACTGCCTACAGTAATAACACTAAATGTTAAAGGATTAAACTCCCCAATCAAAAGATATATACTGGCAGAATGGATTAAAAAACAGGACCTATCTATATACTGTCTACAGGAAACACATTGTAGATTCAAGGATAAACACTGGTTGAAAGTGAAAGGTTGGGAAAAGATATTTCATGCAAATAACAATCAATAAAGAGCAGAAGTAGCTATACTAATATACAACAAATTAGACTTCAAATGTAAAACAGTTAAAAGAGACAAAGAAGGACACTATGTATTAATAAAAGGAGCATTTCAACAAGAAGACATAACAATCATAAATACTTATGCACTGAGCCAGAATGTTCCAAAATACATGAGGCAAACACTGAAAAGAGAGATACACACATCTACCATAGTAGTTGGAGACTTCAATTTCCCACTCTCATCAATGGACAGCGCACCTAGACAAAGGATCAATAAAGAAACAGAGAATTTGTGTAATACAAGAAATGAGCTAGAGTTAACAGACATTTATAGAACATCACACCCCACAAAAGCAGGATACACCATTTTCTCAAGTGCTCATGGATCATTCTCAAGGAGAGACCGTATGCTAGGTCACGAAGTAAGTCTCAATAAATCTAAAAAGATTGAAATCACACAAAATACTTTCTCAGATCATAAAGGAGTGAAGTTGGAAATCAATAACAGGCAGAGTGCCAGAAAATTCACAAATACATGGAAGCTCAACAATACACCCTTAAGCAACCAGTGGGTCAAGGAAGAAATTATAAGATAAATCAGTAAATATCTGGAGGCAAATGAAAATGAAAACACAAAGTATCAAAATTTATGGAATGCAGCAAAGGCAGTGCTAAGAGGGAAATTTATTGCCCTAAATACCTATATCAAAAAATAAGAAGGAGCAAAAATTGAGGAATTAACTGTCCACTTGGAGGAATTACAGAAAGAACACACAAACTAACCCCAAAGCAAACAAAAGGAAAGAAATAATGAAGATTAGAACAGAAATAAATGAAATTGAAGACATGAAAACAATAGAAAAAAATCTATTGATGGACTCTTAGGGAGGTTGACAAATAGAAGAAAAGAGAGGATGCAAATAAATAAAATTAGAAATGGAAGAGGGGACATAATCACTGACCCTGCAGAAATAAAGGAGGTAATGAAAGGATACTATGAACACCTTTATGCTAATAAACTAGACAATGTAGATGAAATGGACAACTTCTGAGAAAGATATGAACAACCAACATTTGCTTAAGAAGAAATAGATGACCTCAACAAAACAATCACAAGCAAAAAAATTGAATTAGTCATTAAGAAACTCCCCAAAAAGAAAATACCAGGACCAGATGGCTTCACATGTGAATTCTACCAAATACTCAAGAAAGAATCAGTACCAATCCTGCTCAAACTCTTCAAAAAAAGCTGAAGAAGAGGGAAGCCTACCTAACTCATTCCATGAAGCCAACATCACACTCATACCAAAGCCAGATGAAGATATTACAAGATAGACCATTTTTTTCTAATGAATATAGATGCAAAAATCCTCAACAAAATTCTTGCAAATTGAATCCAGCAGCACATTAAAGGAATTATTCACCATGATCAAGCAGGATTCATCCCAGTTATGCAAGGATGGTTCAACATAAAAATCAATTAAAGTATTATGCATATCAATAAATCAAAGCAGAAAAATGACATGATCATCTTTATTGATGCATAAAAGGCATTTGACAAAATTTAACATCCTTTCTTGTTGAAAACACCTTAAAGGATAGGAATAGAAGGGAACTTCCTCAACATGATAAAGGGAATATATGAAAAACCCACAGCTAACATCATCCTCAATGGGCAAAAACTGAAAACTTTCCCCCTCAGATCAGGAACAAGACAAGGATGTTCACTATCACCATTGTGAATCAATGTTTTGTTGGAAATTCTAGCCAGAACAATTAGACAAGAAAAAGAAATATGAGGTATCAAAATTGGAAAGGAAGAAGTAAAACTCTCATTGTTTGCAGATGATATGATATTATTTGTCGAAAACCCTGAAAAATCCACAGCAAAACCACTAGACCTAATAAATGAGTACAGAAAAGTGGCAGGTTACAAGATCAACACTCAAAAATCTGTAGTGTTTCTATACACTAATAATGAACAATCTGAGGGTGAAATCAAGAAAAAAAATCCATTTACAATTGCAACCAAAAGAATAGAATATTTAGGGATAAATTTAACTAAAGATGCAAAAGAGCTATCCAAAAAAACTACAAGAAATTGTTAAAAGAAATCATGAAGACCTAAATAAATGGAAGGGCATATCGTGTTCATGAATTGGAAGATTAAATATAGTTAAGATATTAATTCTACTTAAATTGATTTACACATTCAATGCAATACCAATTAAAAACCTGAAAACTTACTTTTCAGAAATAGAAAAACCAATAACCAAATTTATCTGGAAAGGCAGGGTGCCCCGAATAGCTAAAAATATCCTGAGAAAGAAAAATGAAGTTGGAGGTCTCATGCTACCTGACCTTAAGGTGTATTACAAAGCTACAGTGGTCCAAACAGCATGGTACTGGCATAAAGATAATATACTAACCAATGGAATTGAATAGAGTGCTCAGATATAGACCCTCTCATCTATGGAAAATTGATCTTTGATAAGGCAGTCAAGCCACATCACCTGGGAAAGAACAGTCTCTTCAATAAATGGTGCCTAGAGAAATGGATAGCCATATGCAAAAGACTGAAAGAGGATCCACATCTCACACCTTATACAAAAATTACCTAAAAATGGATCATAGACCTAAACATTAGCTCTAAGACTATAAAACTTTCAGAAGAAAATGTAGGGAAATATCTTATGAATCTTATAATAGGAAACAGTTTCCTAACCTTACACTCAAAGCATGAACATTGAATAAATAAATAAATAAATGAGAAGTTCTTTAAATTAAACACTTCTGTGCATCAAAGAACTTTGTCAAGAAAGTAAAAAGACAGCCTACACAATGGGAGACAACATTTGGAAGTGATATATCAACTAAAGGTCTAGTATCCAGAATATATAAAGAGATTATTCAACTCAACAACAAAAAGACCAACAACCCAATTACAAAATGGGCAAAAGACATGAGCAGACACTTCTCAGAAGAGGAAATACAAATGGCTAAAAGGCACATGAAAAGATGCTCAACTTCCCTGGCTATTAGGGAAATGCAAATAAAAAACACAATGAGATATCATCTCACACACACACCAGAATTATCAATAAAGCAGAAAATGACAAGTACTGGAGAGGATATGGAGAAAGAGACACGCTTATCCACTTTGCTGGGAATGTCAAATGGTATGACTGCTGTGGAAGGCAGTTTGGTGGTTCCTCGGGGAGCTAAGTATAGAATTGCCATATGACCCAGCAATACCATTGCTAGGTATCTACTCAGAGGACAGGAGGGCAAGGACACAATGTTCATAGCAGCATTATTTGTAATTCCAGGAAATGGAAACAGCCAAAATGTCCATCAACAGATGAATGGCTAAACAAGCTGTGGCGTATACATATGATGGACTATTATGCAGCTGTAAAACAGAATAAAGTTATGAAATATGTAACAACATGGATGGACTTTAAGGGCATTATGCTGAGTGAGATTAACCAGAAACAAAAGGACAAATACTATATGGTCTCAAGGACATGAACTAACATTAGTAAATGAATTTGGAGAATTACAGTTAAGCCCAGATACTATTAAGAGATAGAAACAGGGTAGATATTGGGTAATTGGAGCTGAAAGGATACAGATTGTGCCTCAGGACTAATTGTAAAAATTCAAAAATGGATAGCACAATACTACCTAAGTGTGATACAATAATGTTAGAATACTGAATGAAGCTGAATACGAGAATGATGGAGGGAGGAGGCCTGGGGGCACAAATGAAATCAGAGGAAAAGATAGATGATAAAGACTGTTATGGTACAATCTAGGAATGCCTAGAGTGTATAATGATAGTGTCTAAATGTACAAATTTAAAAATGTTTTTGCATGTGGAATAAAAAGGAATGTCAATACTGCAGGGTGTAGAAAATAGATGGTAATTCATATTTTAAAACTTTAACGTATGTGTGAGACTAAAACAAAAAAAAATGTTTATTTGATACAAAATTTATATTTTGACTAGTGCATTTTCTAATATAACTTATGTGGACACCATAAGTACATGGAACCTTGAGTAGGGCATGAGATTTTGTAGTTTTGTCCAGAGTGATGCCCTGATAAATCCCAGAGTGATTTGAACAGTGAATAAAAAAGCATTTGCAAAGTCCCCTTGGGGGAATGGCGAGAAAGGGGGAAAATTCAATTTCCCCAAGAGGAGAATTTCTGATATTCTCACAAGCAGTGGGGACAACCAAAGCAATAAGCTAAGCCCTCAAACTTGGAGTTTGTTCATATGAAACTTATCCCCTCAAGGATAGGTTAAGCCTCCTCAAAATTAGGCCTAAAAGTCACCTACAGAGAACCCCTTTTGTTGTTCAGATATGGCCTTCCTCTCTCAGCCAACAAGACATGCAGACTCATTGCCCTCCCCCTCTCTACATCGAACATGACTCCCAGGAGTGTGGACCTTCCTGGCAACATGGGACAGAAATCCTAGAATGAGTTGGGCATCAAGGCATTGAGAAAACCTTCTCAACCAAAAGGGGGAAAAACGAAATGAGACAAAATAAAGTGTCAATGGCTGAGAGATTCGAAATAGAGTTGAGAGTTTATCCTGGAGGCTATTCTTATGCATTACATAGATAGCACCTTTTTAGTTAAGGTATAATGGAGAGACTAGAGGGAATGTCTGAAAATATAGCGCTGTATTCCAGGAGCCATGTTTCTTGAGGGTGATTGTATAATGATATAGCTTTCATAATGTGACTGTGTGATTGTGAAAACTTTGTGTCTGATGCTCCTTTTATCTACCTTATTAACAGATGAGTAAAACATATGGATTAAAAATAAATAATAGGGGGACCAAATGTTAAAATAAATTTAGTAGATTGAAATGCTGGTGATCAATGAGGAGGAGGGGTAGGGGGTATGGTATCATGATTTTTTTTTTTCTTTTTTCTTTTTATTTCTCTTTTAGGACTGAAGCAAATGTACTGAGAGGTGATCATGGTGATGAATACACAACTATGTGATGATATTGTGAGTTACTGTTTATATACCAAGAATAGAATGATCATATGGTAAGAATGTTCATGTTTATATGTTGCTATGTTTAAAAAAAATTTTTAAAAAGCTATATTAGCCTTTCATAATATAAAGATAATGCACAGGCTTAAAGCACATCCTGATTTTACTCTGCCCTTGTTACAGTTTTATCTATCTCGGTCCAACTTCTCCTCCAAGGACACTGTGCTAATGTAAATTAAATCTCAATTTTTCCCTGCCTTTTTCTCATATTTTATTTGTAATTTTGTCACTCTGGAAATTTCCCTCTTCTATGACCTATGAGATAAACTCCTACTTACCTTCAAAAGTCAACTCAAACACTTACTCCTTGCTGAAACTTCCTATGAACATTCTTACTCAGTGTTTTCATAGTATTTGGTTTATACATCTACTTATATTTTATTTGCAATAATTTGTTCACACCTGCCTCTCATTACATTATGTCTGAAAGTGCCATAGTTTATTCAGCTTTGTCTCTCCGATATCAAGCATAGACTCTGAAACATGGTACAGTCAATAAACACTGGCTGATTGTATGAAAAGGAAGATGTACAAAATAATGACGTTTTTCTTATCATTGCTATTTTTTATTTTTATTTTATTTTATTTTTTTGTTATAGAAGTTGTAATTTAAAGAAAAATCATACATTAAATACATAGTTTCCATATACTTCCAATCACATACACATTCCACTTTTACCTATTATCAATACTTTGCATAATTGTGGTAGTAAATTGCATAAAGAATTGCATAATTCTTTACCACAAGTGATGAAAGACTATTGTTATAACTGTACTACTAACTGTAGTCCCTACTTTATTTAGGGTTCATGTGCTGTACATTCCTGTTTTTGTTAAGCTTTATTTTAGGAACTTATATGCAACCTAATTTTCCCCTTTCATCCATGTCCAAATATATAATTTGCTGGCATTAATTATACTTTCAATGTTGTGCTGCCATCACCATTCTCCTTTCTAGTGGGTGTTTTCTTTCTTTTGGAATGAGGTCATTTGATACTTAAAAGACTTACTTTTGATATTTAAAAAAAAATAAATTTTGATGAAGTCCTGTTTATCTAATTTCTTAAAATATCTTTTACTCCAGTGTTTGATGTAAAGTCCAAGAAACAATTGCTTAACACAAGATCCCGAAAATGTTGGCCTGTGTTTTATAGTTCTCATGGGAGTTTTATAGTTTTTATTCTTATATTCTGGTCTTTGAGTCATTTTTAGTTAATTTTTCTATATAGTGTGAGATAGTGGTCCTTCTTTGTTCTTTCATATATGGATGCCCAGTTTCTACAGCACCACTTGTTGAAGGTGTTATTTGCCAACTGAGTTGACATGGCTCCCTTGATAAAAATCAATTGGCCACAGATGTGAGGGTTTACTTTTGAACTGTCAATTAGGTTCCACTGGTCTACAGATCTGTCATTAGTCCAGTACCTTTTTGTTTTGATTACTATAACTTTGTAATATGTTTTAAATTTGAGAAATATAAGTACTTTAAATTTTTTCTTTATTTTTTTCCAAAATGGTTTTGGCCATTTGGAGCCCTTAACCATTCCATGCAAATATGATGATTGACTTTTCCAATTCTGCATAGAAGGCTGTTATAATTTTTATTGGGGTTGCATTGAATCTGTAAATTGCTTTGGGTAGAAATGGCATCATAACAATATTTATTCTTCCAATCCTTGAAAATAGAGCATACTGCCATTTATTTATATCTTATTGATCACTTTTTGCCACGTTTTGTAGTTAATTGTGTAAAAATTCTTTATAGTCTTGGTTGGATCCATTCCTAAATATTTGATTGTTTTAGAAAAAATATGTCTTTTTATTCCATAGATTTCTTTTTCAGAAATTTCCTTCTAGTGCATAGAAATGCTAGTGATTTTTGCATGTTGATCTTGTACCCTGCCAATTTGCTCATTTTGTGCATTAGTTCTAGTGCTTTGATGTGTATTTTCCAGGATTTTCTTCATAGAGAATTACACCACATACAAGTAGGGAAAGTTTTACTTCTTCCATTAATTTGGATGCATTTTATTTCTTTTCCTTGCCTAACTGCCAAACATTCCAGTTAAATGTTGAATGACAGTGTGACAGTGGGCATCCTCATCTTATTGATCTTACACAAAAAGTTTTAATTCTTTCAGTATTGAGTGTGATGTTAGGTGTGAGTTATTCATACTTGCTTTCATCATTTTGAGGAAGTTTCCATCTATTCCTAGTTTTATACGTGCTTTTATCAAGAAAGGGTGCTAAATTTTGTCAAATGTCTTTTCTGTGTCAGTTGCTTTGCTCATGTTTTGTTTGTTGGTTGGTTTTCTTTTGTCCTTCATTCTATTAATGCGGTGTGTTACATGAATTGACATTTCTATGTTTAACCGCACTTGCATATCTAGTATAAATTCCACTTGTTCACAGTGCATAATTCTTTCAATGTGCTGTTGGCTTGGATTTGCTAGTACTTTTTTTTTGAGGATTTTTGCATTTATCAGGGATTATGGTCTCTAATTTTCTTTTCTGTTATTATCTTTATCTGGCATTGGTATTAGGGTGATGTTGACTTCACAGAATCAATAAGGCCGTGTTCCCTTCTCTTCTTTTTTGAGGGGAAGAGTTTGAGCAGTACAAGTGTTAATTCCTTGAATGTTTGGTAAAATTCATTAGTGAAGTCATCTGGTTCTGGACTCTTCTTTTGGGAGGTTTTTATTATGGATTCAACCTCTTTTCTTGTTGTTGGTCATGACCTTTTATTTCTGTTCTCATTCTCAAACCAGTCAGATCCACACTCAGACCACCCTGACTGATCTTGAGGTTAGTGTGAGGCCAGTCATTACCCAGCAGTGAAAATGGAAGCATGAGTTTTATGGTGAGAGAGATATAGGATATGAAGACAGGTATGAGGAGAAACCTGGTGAACTTTCACCTTTCAGGGTTTTTCTTTTCCTTTTTGCAGATTGGCTCTATATTGGCTGGTGCTTTCCATCAGAGTTTCTCCGTCCTATAAAGAAAACCAGCCCAAGGCAAATGGGGAGTGCAGAGTCCTCTCTGTCTTTTCTGAGCATGTGTCTTGTTCTGGAGTTGTCCTTGTCTGTGGCCTAGGAATTCCCCATTTTCAGGAATTCAAATGCCCCCTCTACTACCTATGAGAAATAGGCTTTCCGAGGGGTAAGGGGTATGGTACGTATAGTTTTTTTTTTCTCTATTGTCATTTTATTTCTTTTTCTGTTGTCTTTTTATTTCTTTTTCTAAATCGCTGCAAATGTTCTGAGAAAAGATGAATATGCAACTATGTGATGATATTAAGAATTACTGATCATAAAAAAAAAGAATTACTGATTGTATCTGTAGAATGGAATGATATTTAAATGTTTTGTTTGTTAATTTTTTTAATTAATAAAAAAAGTTAAAAAAAAAAAAGAGAAAAGAAATAGGCTTTCTACCCCTCTCTTGGATTTGAAGCAAGTAATCCTTTGCCCAAGCCATTTTGACTTAATTGTTTCTTAAGCTGCTTTAGCTGTCTATAAGCTGATTCTGCTTGGAGGGTAAGATCTGGGAGGGGGATGAGTTTCCTGTTTCAGTTTCTTGGGCTGCCACCTGACAAAATGGCACTGACATACAGGCATCCTAGTGTGGGTATAGAGCTTACTCTCTACCCTCTGGAACAGGGCCAGGGACCCACAATGGGAACACAAGCTGGTTTCCCACTGCACCAGGGAAGATGTGGGTGAGGGGCTAGCAAGTGTGTCACAGCTTCTTTTACCATCTTAAAGCTGTTTTTTTTTTTTTTTTTTTAGATTTTTTATTAGGCACTCACCCAGTCACTGCAACCTTTCAACTTTATCTGGAGCTTTGAGAAACTTGGCTCTGCCAGTTTTAGCTAGTTGTTCAGTGATTCTGTCAGGAATGCACCCTGGAACATCTTAGACTATCATCTTGGTGTACCAAAAACAACTGTCAAATTGTTGACGTTTTAAGTTAAGTGTTATACTTAACCAAGTAGGTGCTCACTTTTATAGAATTTTTATTCCTGTATGTTCCCTGTTTTATGCCTTTTTGGCTTTTATAGCAAAGCTTCTTTGTCATTCATTGCCAATTCTGTCTTTATTATGTTTTATAACAGTGCTAGTAATATCTTTGAAAGAAAAAATGTGGTATACAAATACACATACATAGACATATGCCGATGAATGTACACATGTTGGTATTTTAGTAATTCTGGCCCTGTTCTTTTCAGAATTTCTATATATCTAAAATTTAATCATTTAAACTTCAAAATTATACCCTATAAGAAAAACTGGTATGGTGAGTTAGGCTATCTTCTCTTTAACTTCATAAAGAAATCTATTTTCCTTCATAAACTAAGTAGCATGGCTTATTTTAAGTCATTTATCTATGAATGTGTTATTACCGCATTTTTGTTATTTTTTGATATTACCTTGCATCTAACATAAACATCTGGTCAGATTGTTATGTATGTAATTATTAACATTCTTCACAGTATGGAAGAAATTATTGCATATCAAAAGAGTGTGCTGAATAAGGAAAACCAAATTTGAAAATGCTTTGAGTTGGCTTGTCCTATAGCAACAAAAACATACTTTTCATGAATAAAATATTCTAAGGAAGTGAAAATTTAAAAGCCTATACTTTTCTCATTTTATTTTCATTGAAAGGAAGTTTTGTATCCTTCTAGTGAAAAATGCAGTCTGCATTAACAAGAATATATTTTCCTGTTTGTGTTGTAGAGCCAGCAAAAATTTACTCAAAGTTTTTCTAAAATCAAAATTGGGGCACTAATGAGTAGTTGTTACAAATATGGCTTCTAGATTCTAATCCTAAATATATACTCATAAGATGTGTGATCTTGAGTAATTTACTTAACTTTTGAAAATATCCCACTTTTATTTGTAAAATTTAAGCCACTATATATATTTTTTCTGAGTTTAGGGAAGGTATGAAACTATGTTACCTATACAAAAATAGTATATACTAGCTATGGAAAGATACCTTTTCCATTATCTAAATATATGGGTAAATAGAAAATTCCAAAGTTAAAAATCAAACTAAGTGCAGAGAGTAATTAGTTGTCTTTAGGTAGAGCTTTTTCAATATATAAAATGAATATAATTGTTTTTAAGAACAAATGTTCTATAAACTTAGTTTATGTATGTGTTCACAATTTTACACATTCCATTGCACTATCTATAAAAAACGTTGGTAAGAATTATGGACATTATGCTAATATCCCTGTATGAAAAATGATTTATTTTGATATTCTTTAAATAGTTAAAATGGTTGTTTGAGAAGTTGTTACAGCATGTGAAATAGCCACATTGTTTTTACCAGTCCATTAATTAAAGGTCTGATATATTTAATCACAATATTTTAGCATGATATATTACATACTAAAAGTCTATGCAGAATGCCATGAAATAAAAGTACAGTGGAAGGCTCAGCTACATTTTTAAGAAGGATTAAAAAATATTTTAAAGCAGAAGGGGACTTTTAGGAAGCTACATTTTTATTAGTAGTTTGCCAAGTGAATAAGGTAAGAGGAGGGCATTCCACTTGAAGGAAAGAGAATATGTAAAAGTGAGAAGGTATGGGGGGAACACTGGTGGTGCAGCGGCAGAGTTCTCGCCTGCCACGCTGGAGACTTGGGTTCGAATTCCGGTGCCTGCCCACGCAAGAAAAAACAAAAAGAGAAGGTGGGAAAAGAACACTGGGTGGAAGGAAGCTCTAAGTTTTCTTAATATCATAAGAAGAGATGAACAGATTGTGAAAATATGTTATACGATACGAATAAGTTGAAACTTCTGATAGACAATGGGAATGAGAAATAATTTAATATTTTGGAATATAGGTACATACAGGAAAATAATATGAAAGACATTAAAATGTTAGGGCCAGAAGGCTTTTGTTGGCAAAATAATAACTCAATATCTATACCATTCTCTCCAGAATTCCCATTAAAATAGGCAATGAAATATATAGAAGGTAAAACAGTCATAAGGAAAGCAGTTTGCAAATGAAGGCTTGAGCACACTGATAATAATTATGCCTGGTAATTAAATTTTCTATGCTACTTAATGTAGACATATCTACTGTTAACAAGAATATGTGTAAAAATAAAATATTCATTATATCATAAATTTCAATATATTACCCCAAAAATGTACAGCCTAAAATCTCTTTAGCTCATAGGCAAGAAGGTATAATACACAGTAAGGAGAATATCTGATTTTACTGAATCTCATGATCAGAAGTTGTTCCAGCTCACAAGAGAGATCAGGTTTTGGTCCTTGTGACTATTTCAGTCTTTCCAATGCCATTTATTTATCTTTTGCATATTGGAATTCTATATCAGATTTTATTTGAACAAAACATGCCACTCTTAATAATGTTTGGAAAGAAATGTGTCTAATATTTTCTCTCAAGACAAAAGAGCAATAAATATTAGACCTTCAAAGTGTTTGCCAGTTTAATCAGAATCAAATATCTTCCGTAGTACCATTATCATTTAACATTATTTCTTCTGATGTAATGGATTTTTGAAATAAATTAATATACAAGCATTGAAAAAATCATTATTTTGTGAATTATATATTTATATACCCCGAAATATAAGAGAATGAATATACTTTTATTCAGGAACTTGCATATCTGCTCGTTTCTGTTCAGGCATTTTGAATTGAATATGTATGTGTGTATGTGGGGTGTGATTTTTGATTCTTTTCTTTTTA
The DNA here is from genome assembly GCF_023851605.1 of Tamandua tetradactyla. Classification (NCBI taxonomy): domain Eukaryota; kingdom Metazoa; phylum Chordata; class Mammalia; order Pilosa; family Myrmecophagidae; genus Tamandua; species Tamandua tetradactyla. Next base: position 152,115,054 of record NC_135330.1, read on the forward strand.
ATATTTTTTCAGAGTACCTTTCAAACATATTAAACAAGAAAGAATAGCATGATATTCCCACATGTATTATCCATCAAACACTTCAGCAATTATCAACTCATGCACAGTATATTTTCGTGTCTATCCCCACTACCTATACTGGATTGTTCTGGGGAAACACACACACAAACCTAACACAGAAATCAGCCTCATACCCACAGCAGTGCCGATCAAGATGAAAATATGTCTAAATTGGTGTATGACATTCAATCTACCACACATTCCTTGCATGAAATTTTGTTACCACAGATATACTGTATACCTGCTTCTGTCCCACTTGAAAGACCACAAATCATTGTAAAATCTAAGTAATTTTCGTCCCCAAAGAACAAATTTCATCCCCCATGGGGCCATATCAACTCTATTAAAAATATATACTATAAATAAATCTGAGATTATTTCACATATTCTTCTTAAATCCATGCACACTTTTGTTGGATACAGTATATCTACATTGTGAAATCACGTGGCCATTGTATACTGTAGTTTCTCCTTTACAGTCATAATTTATCCTTAGTTGTCCTGCTAAATCTGTATTGACTGCTTACGTCAATTCTTATTTTACTGTTTTACCAATCATTTTGTTCTAATAAACTCATTCTCAAGTTGATTACTCAGGAAGGGTTCAAGGTACTAACATTGAGTTCTTGCATGTTCATTATAGTACGTGGTTTTACAAATGAAGATCAATTTAGCTTATATTTTTTCCTTCCTAAGTTAAAATATGATACTCCACTGTCTTCTGGCATGAAGTGCTGCTGTTTAAGTGATTATTAAAATTTGAGTTTCTTCATATTATAACTGGCTTTATTTTCTCACTATAGGGATAAATAAGATACTTTTTATTTCTTTAAAATCTAATGGTTTTACCAATACTTGGCCATTCTAGGCTTGTTTTCCTGGTATGCCATGTATGTGTCTTTCAATATGTACTTTCATTTTTTTTCTTTTTCTTTTGGAAAAGTTTTCCTGAAGGATGGTTGTTAGAATGAGTACTATTCTAATGTTGTGGTTCTCTTCTTTGGGAAGTCCTCTTCTATGCATATTGGATCTTTGCCTTCATAATTATTTTTTAAATCTATTTTATCCATCTCTTCAATTCTTTTTCTTTTTTTCTCTCTGTGCTGTATGGCGGGGGTCACAGTGCATTCTTTTTCCATGTGAGTATCTCCTTATTGCAGCAACATTTTTGAATTTTTCCTTTTGTTTGGTTTTTCATTTGTTTGTTTGCATGTGTGTTTGTTTGGGGGAAGTGCATGGGCTGGGCCGGGAATCTAAACCAGGTCTTCTGAATGGCAGGGAGGAATTCTACCACTGAACTACCCTCGCATCCCTTCAGTTCTTTTTTATTTAAAAAAATTCTCCATCCATCTCCGTTTCCCCTTAAGTCCATTGTTTTTATTTGCTTTTGTGTTTCTTCTTGTTTTCTCTTCAATTTTTTATTGTTTGTTTCATTCCTCATAGATCACTGCGTTGTCATGTTTCTTTTCAAAATTTGATTTCCTTTGATCATATCTCTTCTCAGGTGTTCTAGAACAGGTTTGTGCTTTTCTTTCATATATCTTTATTTTTAAAGTTATTTTAACTAATTTGAAACAGGTGAGTATGCTTTTATTCTGTATATGTCTGCTGTGATGCCATTATATGCATTATATTCTTTTTCTCTTATTTCTTACAAGATTTTTTAAAAAAGATTTGAAAGCAATGCTTTTTCTGTTCCTCATGTTTATGTCATATGGATTTTCCTATATTATAAATGTCAAGTGGGCCAAGACAGATTTTCTAGGTTTATGACCCTTGAGTTTCTTTTCTTCTGTTATTTTTATAAAGTGTTAAAAATATATTCGTTCATGGTTTCATGGTTCCTGGGGAGGCTCCGGGAATCGAACTCGGGTCTCTGGCATGGCAGGTGAGAATTCTGCCACTGAGCCACTGTTGCACCATGAAAAAAATATGTTCTTTATCTCAAAAAATCTGCATCCCATCGGCCCCTTCTTATTTCTCTTTCCCTTATCCCTATGACTCTGTCCTATTTATTTTGGATTTAAGTCTTAACAGATTCTTCTAAGAATAGGAATGTGCTTTAGAAGGAAGTGGGTTTTTTATTATTTGTTAAAAGTGTTATTATTATTATTCTCAAGAATGTATATGGACCAGACTGCCTGAGTATCATTTTTCCCATTTCTTTGTCCTTTACCAGTTTTGAATGATATTTTTTCAAGTTTTCTTGGATTAACTTTTTTATAGTTTTTGGCACTATAAGAAGCTCTGCTGCTTTCTTCTTTTGTCCTCTCATGCATTTATGATATGGAATGGGCCTTAGAGCGGTTAGAGGTTTGTCTCTGCTAAGTAGCATTGTGAATTCATGGGGACGATGCTGTGCAATGGGGGCTAAGAGGGCCATGTTTACAACTCCAGGATTTATAGGGGTGTCAGTTAGTACACCCAAATTCAATATTAGGAGATAATAAAAATGGCAACAACCCCTAAAGAGAGAAGCAAAGACTTTAGTGATGATGACTTAGAGAATCCCAATTAGTTATCAAAAAGTAAAGTAAAATAAAGACTATTTGAACTGCTGGCAGAGAGGGCTAGTGGAATGTGGAATGAGTGATGGGAAACATAACAAGATTGCTCAATGCAGACCTGGGACCTGCTACATATGCGGTGGCTATGATTGTTGTTTTACATTGTGTAATACTTCCCATACCAAGCTTTTTGGTGTTATTTTCAATAAAAATTAAAAGATGATGGCTAGCGTCACAGCTTCATTTCCAGATAAGAGTAAACAAAATTAACATCATGCTGCAGCAAAACAGTGATTGACCGGAATTTGTGCTTCTGTGGTGTTTGAGATTGAGTTTTTGTAGCTAACCAAGTGATGTGCATATGCTGAATAGCAGGTGGTGCACTCTACTGAATATTCTCTATTTGCTCCCTACCCACCCCCCACATTCCTGCGAAGATATCTGGCCTCTACAGTCTATATCACAACCTGGTTGACAGTTTAGTATGGCTTTAAATTGCAGTAATTACTTCTTAATCACCTCTGTAGTTAAATGCCATCCTTGTCCTCTACTGCAGCAGGCTGTCATTCCCATAGACACTAAGAGGACCAGTTTCCTGGCATCAGTGTCAATTCCAAATGACAGAATATGGGCCCCACTGAGCTTCACATAGATGCAGGTTTTCTCCTCATCAGTGTATTCTTAATTGTCTTGGTGAAGTGAGTATAATACAGACCTTTCTGGAGGGTTCTTTAGCATCACCTAATATATCAGTCATATCATTCTTACCTCTGTAAGTCTTCTGACTTGTTCCTCAATTCTATAACAAAGGATTTCAAGCATTTCTATCTCATTTATATTTGACCATCTTCATGCCCAAGCTTCTCGGAGCCATTCCATTACAGCATTAGGACCCAGTTAAAGTATCCCTGTCAGAAAACTGAATCCCAATTCACACATGAGAGTCCCTCATTGCAATAAAACAAACAAATGAAAAACTGCCTTAACCATCTTACATTCCCTCTCTTTGGTCAATCAACCTCAAACATCTATTCCCACAGTTGTTCTCTTGGGTCTTGAAGGTTATTAGCTAAATCTTGCAATTTATCTTTTATGTGTGCTATTTACTCCCTTCTAAGACTTTTGTGAGACCATACCTGATCATCAGCCTCAAGAAAATGGAGGAGTAGACATTCTGATCTTGAGGATAAATGCCTCATTGTAAACACCTACCTCAGTTGAGGTGAAGAATTTCTCTGCAACAAAAATGTGTGTACAAATTAAAATTACTTTTAATGCATTAGACCTCAAGATCCCAAATGTTAAATTTTATAAGTGCAAACTTGATCAATGCCACATGCTATATGTTTATTATAGCTTTTGATTAAAAAATTATTAAATATAAAAAGGTTATTAGAAATGTCTATGTAAACGAGATGAATGGGCTTTCTTCAATTATTTAATGTATCAATATGGCTATTATATGTTAGAAAATATAGGGTTTGGCCTTAATTATATTTTTATTTTTTAGTAAATTTAAACATAAAAATCTTTTTTTTTTTTCACATAAAGTGCACAGGAATGGAAAAGTTTTACTTTAACAGTATCATTAAATTCTTGGAACCTCATAAATTATAAGACAAAGATCATAAAGTGAGTAGCCATTAAAAAGTATTTGTTAATCATCTATTATCTGATATCTGTATTAGGTCCCCTTTGTTTTTTCTCAAGCAAAGAATTAGAAACTACCTGACTTTCAAAGGATTTATTAACCAGCTATTAGCATCATTCACTTTCTTAATGAAGACACCTAAAGCTTAAATTATCCTTTTGTAGGATGTCTGGGAATTTTTACAGCCCCAGGCATTACATCAATAGTAAGACATGGCTCATGTGTCAAGTGGGAGACTGTGAAATTTAAGGAAGAATCAGGAAAAAAGAACTGATAGAGCCTTCAAATATAGACTTAATTTCAAGCAAACACTTTTAGGAAAGAATCTATTTGCAAGGTGAAAATCTGGAAATTGATTTCCTCTATATATTCTGTGCATTGGCACACTTAAGAAAAATGTCATGCACCTTGATTTTCACAAAGGCCAAGGTTTTAGCATAAGCTCCAGCACATATCTCTTCCTTTGTTGGAATTGCTTATAACCTATGCATTAAGCAGTCTAACTAGCTCTATTTTATTCTTGAGATTCTCTCTCTATATATATATATTTATGTTTTTCTCTTTCCCTCTTTCACACACACACAGACATGCATATACTCCATGGTTTGTTTCCATATGATTTATTAATTTTCTTTCAAACTAGATTTTAAGTTGTTCAGAAAAATGCCAGGCTATGACATAGGTCATTTGTAGTTATGAGACTTATTATACATCCCAAAATAGCAATTGAACACTGTGTATTAAGAGCTGTTGTTTTGGCTTTCAGAATAACTGAATTCAAATCCTATTCAGCTTCTTTCTGTCTGTGATATCTGGGGATTTCTGGCTGACTTCTCAGATTCCCTATCTATTCATTTCATAAAACAGGCATAATAGCCCTCAACTCACTGAGTATTTGTGAAGATGAACTGATTTAGTATAACCAAAGCACTTCCAGAATCCCTGGAACATAGTCAGTGTTCAATAAAGGTTAGCAATTATTATTCATATGTACATATGGATATGTATTTATATGTATATATAATATATATAAATTAAAACCATAGCTGCCATTAGACTAATAACTGATGTTTTCAAAACAATTTTAATTTGATTTGAAATAAATTGTGACATACATTGTAATTTTGAATCCTTCTAAATTTGTATGGCTGTCTGCTTTCATGCCTAGCTCTTCTTAGATGAACCTTCTTGTATTATATACTCCCCTCCTCAAATTCCTTTAACTCCTCAACACAGTTTGCTTCCTTGATAGCAATGAGTAGGATCTCTCCACAATCCTGTAGTCCATATGAATGTTAAAATTAAGAAATAGGCCTCTAATCGAATTTCCTTAGGAACCTAAGAGATTTCTATTTTAAGTCCATTTAGAAAGGTTGTTCAGTAAATTTAAATGAAATAAAGGCTTAAAATATTAGATTGAGTTTAGAAGCAGCAAGCGTCCCAAATCACATCTATCATGGAATTTGCAAAGGAATCAAATCAGATAATTCAAAATTAAACATTTAAAATAATTATGCATTGCATTTGATGTTTTATAGGAATTAATATTCACTATACTTAATAACAATGATTTTTAAGCCTCAAATAGAATGCTAACATAATATGTGGCTCACTCTTTCTTAACACCAACTCACTTAAAATACCATTCAGCTCAAAGTCTTTGACGAATTTGAAATTTGTATTTCCTTTGCCTCTTTAATATACAGAAAACAATTTAAAAGTCAACCACTTAATACAAAATCCATTTCTAAGTATTTTAAGTGATTCATAGCATACCTCTTTTTTGAAAAGCAGAACTAAGAAGCAGTTTCCAGTACATAAATCATCACGAGGGAAATAAGAAAGGGGTGTGATAATATAAAAAATCACGTGCAGAATGTCCCAGTGAAGCTCAGCATGGCATGCAGAAAGCATGAATAGATTAGCCACATCATTTTCCACATTAACTTAAGTGATGCATCCCATTAAGTATATTATTATTGTTCTTCTGGTCATTTCCTTTCATAAATTCTTCTCTTCTCATGAGCATACTGTAAAATTTTGATTAACAAAAAATTCATAGACATAAGTACTTGTTTAGAGAATGTTTAAGGAAATGAACCCTCATGAAAAAATTTTTATAAAAACAAATTGTGTCCTTCCTTCTTGAAAAAATACGGGGTGATGGGCATATTTCAGTTTTTTGATGACCATGTGTTTTCTGCCTCTAAGTCTGTGTTAGGAAAACTGATTCTTATTGATTGCAGAGTCTTTGGTGGAAGTACAGGAACCTGGGACAAGTTTTCCCTATAATCCCTCCATCACCCATGTGATTTATTTTGTTTAACTCCTAAAAGAAGTATCCAGAAAAATAGAAAGAATTTATTGAGGATTTTCATTTGTACGATATTCTTACTGAAATGCTACCATATATACATGTCCACATTTTGTCTATACACACACACACACACACACATACACACACACACATTTATTTGATGCATCACTTACAACTCAAATTATACTGAAAGTTTACCAGTTTTGCTTATTATTTTTTCATATTTATCATCATAATTCCTATAACAATTCTCATCAAAGGCTTCCTTGTCTCTGTCAGTCCTTGAGAAAAGTAAAGAAAAATTGGTCCAGGTCCTCTGATAAAAGCACCAGCTAAATAGAACCCACTACATTTCTTAGGAGTCACTTCATTCACTTACATTCGTGCAGGCATAAATTTGTTTTCTCCTCCCTGATTCAAGGCACACATCTAAAATAGACCTCAAAATTATGAAATCATCTGCATCCGTAGTAGGTTGAATTATGTACCACAATGATAAATGTACAATTAATCTTCTTTTTTTAATTAATATATTTATTTTTTTACATGGGCAGGGACCGGGAATCGAACCCAGGTCCTCTGGCATGGCAGGCGAGCATTCTTGTCTGCTGAGCCACCATGGCCTGCCCCATACACTTAATCTTAATCCATGTTCTTGCAGGTGTGTATTTATTTGTAAATGGGATTTTTTTGAAGATATTATTTGTTATGGTGTGGCCAAATGAATATAGGTGGTTCTTAATCCATGATACTGGGGGCCTTAAAAATAGAAAACAAAACAAAACAAACAGACAAACTAAAAAACTACTGCCAGAAGTCAGAGAAGGCCACACAGGAAGAAGCCAGAAATCAGCAGAAACCAGGAGGAGATAGAAATTGCCACATGATAGGAGGCAGAGATGCAAGCCAAGAAACCTCAAGGATTGTGACAAGCCAGCACCACGATGCTATGGACTCTGGAGGAAAGATTAGCCTTGCTGATGCGCTTAGCCTAACTTAACTTTGGACTTCTAGCCTCTGAAACTATAGACAGTAAATTTCTGTTGTTAAATGCAAACCTTGCATGGTATTTGCCATTGCTGCCCAGAAAACTGACTTTTTCCTTATTTCTATCAATATACCACCCAAATATCTGTTATCTTCTTATGGAACAAACTTCCACCCATTTTACCTCTTTGCAATCTGTTCTCCAAATGTAGCTGGAGTGATTATTCCAAATAGAAAATCTGATCATGTCTTTTTCCTACTTAAAATTATCCTGTAAACTGTTTGCCACTTGTCCTTCTCAGATACATGTAAAACTGAAGTAATCAGTTTCATGCGATGCAGTATAGTGTTATGCAGTGTTTTTCAGACTGTGGGTTATGATTTAACATTGTGTGTCATGGAATGAATTTGCTGGGTCATGTGACCTGCAATAATAAAATAAAGTTTAAAAGAATATATTGGAGTAGAATTAAAAAAATATTACTGCAACACAATCAATAAACTTATAGCAAATCCAGGGCTTCTGAGAAGAATCTTGGAAAGCAAGGAGCCATATACAAACAAGATGGAAAGTGCTTCATATCATATGAATATCATGAACTTTAAGCAGGAGGCAATGACTGGATGGCATTTTTATTGTCTTACTTGCAGAAGGGGTGAGTATGCTCTATGAGTTAGAGAAAATGTGAAATTTCTATTTGGCGATGTTCCTTTGTTTTTTGTTGCTGCTTAGCAAACCACTTCAAAATGTGTCTTCTGTCTCCACCTGGTGTCACCTTCCATGGACTCTCTATATGGCCTCTCTTTCCAGCAGGACAGGGTGGAATTCCTTATGGTTTCCTAAAGGCTGTTTGACACAAAATCACTTCCACCACATTCTATTAGTCAAAACAAACCTTGAGGTAACATATGAACCAAGGGGGAAAAATATCTCTTGACTGGAAGAATTGCAGAGATCTTACAATAATCCTTAATCCATACAGATTACTAAAAGGGCGATTCTGGCAGAGACAACACTTTGCATCCCCCAAACTCATTTCAGTTTCACCCTAGGCACCCAAATCCAATGTCTCATTGCATTTAGGTGGACAAATAACTACCTCTGGCCAATGAAATGTGGGTGGAATTGCATGTTACCTGTAAGCAGAAGTGGTTAAGAGAATGTCTATCTTTACACTGCATTCTTTCTTTCCTGGATAGATTCATAGGATCCAAAGTGGTACTCTGAGATCCTAGAAAATGGCCTGGCAGTAAACAGAATGATTCCAGGTCCTGATATGACTGCATAAAGCAGAAACATGAGGGTGAATAACAAATCCTTATTACATTCAAAGATTGTTACAGAATCATGACTTGTATATAAGGTGAAGCATTCTTTGGTGAAACTTTTGTTTCAGGGAAGTATAAATGTAGCTGGAGGCAATGGTCCTAGAGTGTGATATAAAATGTATTTCTTTCTGTGGATCACAGCCAAGTTTAAGAGTTATTAAAGTAATGGTTAAGAGCACAGTTTGGGAGCCAAATAGTCTGGGTTCTAAATTAGTTGTATTACAACTGGCATGACCTTGGCTTACCATTCTATACTCACTTATACTCAACCATTCTACACCTCATTTATTTCACCTGTAAGTGGGGATAAAATAATACTTACTGCATAAGGTTGTTGTGAAAATGAAACAATTTGATGCGTGTATATCAGCCTGAGGTCCTGGGAAGGCAATAGAAACTACCTGGGTAGAGCAACTGAAGAATTGAAGGAAAGGAACTGGTATTATGAGGAAAGGTGCTAGCAGAGTTGAAGGGTCAAATGAAATGGTAAAGTAACTTGAGACTTGCACAGAAGGAACAATGTCACCTCTAGGGTTGAAGGACAAGGGCTGTGGCCTCTTGTCCAGAGCTGGAACCACAAATCAAGAAGTTTCCCAAAACAAACTGGAATTATGATTCCGGCTCTGTTCTAGACCAAAACCCAGTCAGATATACAGAAGAGATAGAAAAACCCTTAAATTCTCCATTTATACTCACCCTCTAGGATGTCTTACCCGAACCTAGTGAAAAACCTGTGGGTAAGGGAGCCTAGGAAGTATAATTTGCAAGGGACATCCTTCTACAATACATACAGAGCAGAAGAAGGGGAAGTCAGAGAATGGATCTGGGAGCAAACAAGATGGGCAGCACAATGGGAACCGGCTGAGGATATTAGGAAGCATTTAATAAACATTGGCTATTATGTTTCCACTGCTTACCCCACCCCCAACCAGTAGCTCTGATTCTTAAAGGGCTTAAAAAGTCACTATGAGGAAACTCCCATAGAATTCGTCAAACAGCACTGACCTAGTCTTTCTCTTCCATTATACTGTAAGCTTCCTGTTAGTAGAAAACTGTGTTTATTCACTGGTGTATCCCAGGCACATGCATATTACTCAGACAACATAGGTCTCCTATGAATATTTTGTTATTGAATGATTCAGTGATGTATCCTCTGAAACATTTCTAGTACTGATCCAATTCAGGCCAGTAGCATTTTTTCTCCCTTATTGTTCTGCTTGTCCCATTCTCTCCCCATTTTTTTTCAATACTTTTATTGAAAATAAATATATGAATGTGAAAATACTTTGGTGTCTCCTTTTACTAACATGTGTCTGATAGGACTCCTGTATCAGGTTTCAACCTCATTTTCCAGCTTCACATTTTCCCTCTGCTCAAGTACACTCAGCATTGCCTGTTCCATAATGCACCTATTGTCCTCTCTTAAGGGGTACTGTTTCAGTTTATTCTCTGTGGTCTTACTAGTGGTGATACTCTTTTGTCAAAATTCATTTTTTTTCAGCTCCTTTGTCAAAGTCTCTTTCAATTCCCTCAGGAGAAGTTTTAAGTCACTTTCTTCAATTGCGATTTCTTCTGTTAGAGCTTCCATTACTTCTATTGGTTGCATATCTTTCAACATCAGAGGTTCTCAATCTTACTTGCCTGTTAGAATTCCCCAGAAACTTAAATAATCTTGATGCTGAAATATTATTCATGCCAACCATATCAAAATATCTGGAAGTGGGACCCAGAAATCAGTAATTTTTAAAGCTCCCTGGGCAATTTTGAGCAGTACTATGCTAAATTTTTAATTATTTTAGGGAGGAGATGAGATCAGTTAAAAATATGTTGTTTGCATGGGTCTAATTATTGTAACAATTTCTTATACATAATAGAATATCGTTTAACTACCATAGAGAATATATACATCTACACAAGTATGAATTTTCTGTTCTACTTCGAGAATTGAATAAAAAATATATAGGGGGCATCTGGCATCACTAACTTGAATGAACTTTTTCAATAAATAGAGAAGTAGATGAATGTGAATACATTAAAAATAATAATCAATCAGTCTAGCTACCAACTGATTACATTCAGTTGATTGTAATTAGATTGAGCTTAGAAAAATCTTCAATCACTCTTCTAAAATATAAATCCAGATGGGCTCTTACATTTTTATTAGGAACTGTAGGTGGACTATGTATACTGATATTTTAAGAAGTTCATTCAAAATAATTTACAATCCATTCCCAGACCAGAAACCAATGGTATATCATGATTCAGTATGGCATAGTATATCCACAGAGTTTGGGGTTTTTATGATCTAATTTGAACTTAGTTGGGTTAAAATTTCCTAGAAAATTGACAGCAAAGTAATCCTCACAGATGGCTGCTCATATGTTTTTCCCAGCCCACTGACTATTTTAGTAAAGACTTAACCTACGGCAATATCTGGATTAATCTGAGTGATATGATTTTGTTATTTTTTCTTTCTGAAATTTTAACCATTAGTTTTGTATAGTAATGATCAGTCAGTAAAAAGAAACAAGAGAGAAAAATAAAGGTAAGATTTAATAGATTAATATTTCATGACTCCTTGAAAAATGCACATAGGGAAAGGATAGGGAGAATATTAAGAAGAAGAAAAAAAACGCACTAGAGATTTTTACATTTAAATAAAAATTATCATTGAAAAAAGTACATTTCAAAATAAATGTTTAAGATGAGAATAGGAAATGATGCTAAGCAACTCTGAATTCATGCTTACAGCCAATATGTCCCCACTGATAAGATAAAGAAAAAGAAGAAGAGAAGTCAATTATTATAGCTATGACCATCATTGTTTCTTGAAAAGCTAAAGAAAAGGAGATATCAAAAGGCAAATATAATGCAGATGTTAATGGTGGATTAGTGTAAAGGAAAATGGAAAAGACCACCAAATCCTATGTTATAAAGAAAAGGATTTTATTTTTTATCGACATAAAAATGAGAATAAAATATATTCAAAAGATATTATCATTATAGGTATTGAAAATGTAGAAGAGAAGCTAAGGAGGCCACCTGTGGATATAAGCAAAAGTGAACATATATCAGATGGCATATATCACCTCTATATTAAATCCATAAAGAGTAAATGGAAAAAAAAAGAACAAAAAATGTCTGGCTTAGCAGACATACTGACAAGGCTGTGAGGAAATTTAGTAAGTAGGGAATTTTCTTTGTATTTTTAAGGATATATATACAGCATAATTTCTCTAGAAATTAAGAAGGCTTTTCAAAAAACATTTTTATTGTGAAATATAATATATATGCCAAAAAAGTGATAAACTTCAAAGTACAGTTTAACAAATAGTTATAAAAGCAGAGAAAATTTAAAGTATGGTATGGTTACAGTTCTACAATTTCAGTTATTTCCTCTAGCTGTTCTAATAATACACTAGAGACTAACATGAAATATCAATTTAGTGATTCAGTAATCACAATCATTTGTTAAATCCTATCTTCTCTAATATAGTTCCTCCCTCTCATTTGATCCTTATCTCAGTCTTCTGAAATATTTGGGCAATAACCAATTCTGACGTTTTCATGTCGTAAAACGGTGTCAACAATATGTGGTAGAGGAATGCAACTAGTTGATGTTCTCAGAGAGATTGGTGCCTCTAGGTTTCAGGGCTTATCTAGTAAAAGAACAGTCTTAAGTTTCTGAAAAAGAAATTATGTGAGTGTCATGGTTAGGGACATCTGTCAACTTGGCCAAGTACTGGTACCTGTTTATCTGTTTGGGCAAGTGCTGGACTGTCTGTTGCAAAAGGGGACATTTCATAGAATTAGATGATGATCATGTCAGCTGCATCCACAGCTGATTCCATTTATAATCAGCCAAAGAGGAGTATCTTCTACAATGAGTGATGCTTAATCTAATAACAGGAAGCCTTTTAGGGAGGATTCAGAGGAGACAGGTTCCATTCCTGCTTCGGTTGTTGAGTCTCTCCTGTGGAATTCGTCCAGACCCTCCATTGGAGTCCTCGGCTTCACAGCCTGCCCTGCAGATTTTGGACTCTGCATTCCTGTGGTCATGTGAGACACTTTTATAAATTTTATATATGCTTCCCTGTTGATTCTATTTCTCTAGAGAACCCTAACTAATACATCTACTCTGTTGTAGTTTGCTAGCTGCCAAAATGCAACAGACCGGAGATGGATTAACTTTTAATAAAAGGGGATTTATTTTGTTAGTTCTTCAGAGGAAAGGCAGCTAACTTTCCACTGAGATTCTTTCATACATGGAAGGCACAGGATGGTCTCTGCTGGCCTTCTCTCCAGGCCTTTGGGTTCCAACAACTGCCCCCGGGGTGGTTCCTTTCTGCATCTCCAAAGGCCTGGGCTGAGCTGCGAATGCTGAGATGCGGAATGCTGAGCTGCTTAGGCTGTGCTACATTGTTCTCTCTCATTTAAGCACCAGCCAATTAAGTCAAACATCACTCATTGCAGTAGGCACACCTCCTAGCGGACTACAGATGTAATTAGCAACAGATGAGGTTCACGTACCATTGGCTCAAGTCTACAGCAACAGAACTAGGTGCCTTCACCTGGCCAAGCTTGACAGCTGAATCTAACTACCACAGTGAGTGAAACTTTTATAGAGCCTCAGATAGAGCCCTGGGTATTATTGTTTGGATTTTCAGGAATATTGTTGGTTGGGGTTTAGCATACCATGACAATTATCAATATCCAGCTGAAACTTGCATAAGAGTAACCTCCAGAATAGCCTTTTGACTCTATTTGAAATCCATTACCTACTGATACCTTATTTTGTTTCATTTCTTTTCCCCCTTTTCATCGGGAAGGGATTGTCAATCCCATAATGCCAGGGCTAGGCTCAGGCCTAGGAGTCATGTCCCACATGCCAGGAAGACTTATATCCCTGGATGTCATGTCCCACATGGGGGTGGGGGATGGTAATGAGTTCACTTGTAGAGTTTGGCGCAGAGAGAGAGGTCATATCCGAGCAACAAAGAAGGTTCTCTGAAGTGACCGCAAGGCATAAGTATAAGAAGGCTTAGCTTTCCCATTACAGAAATAAGTTTTATAAGAGCAAGTGTAGTGATCAAGGGCTTGGCCTGTTAACTTAGGGGTTCCTAATGTTAGAGAGAGGATCAAGGATTTCCTAGGTGGGGAAGTTTAATAGTTTCAGATTTTTTCTCCAGTCTCTCAAGGTATTATGCCAATACTTTTTAATTATGTACCCAAAATACTCTTGAATGTATCAGAGTATTATATTAAGTTATACAAAATTAGAATATCTCATTCCCAATTCTAAGTTCCATGTGTTTAGGTTGTTTAAATGAACTGGAAAAACAGGTTAAGTTAGATTGTATCCCACATAAAATTTGAGTTTTGGATGAAATAAATATCTCTTCCTTTGATCTCATGCAGTAGGTGAAGTTCTAAAATACAGCCAATATCTTTCTTTACCATGTATTTGGATTTACCTTAGTTCTAGCCATATCAACTTGGTTCTTATCTCTAATTGAAACCTGGTCTCTTTTCAGGCATCTTTTGACAGTTGCTGTATATGCTGGTTTTCAGACCTACAGAAGCCTAACACTTAATCTTAGGTGTCACACAGGTACCCAAAGTTCCAAGGAAATACCAGGTTATACACATAGAGCAAAACACTCAGAATTAAGAAATAAGACTTAAAGCTCAGGAATAAATGTGACTGTTGTAAGCTTACAACCTAGGCATTGATTTTCTTATAAGAATTATTCTAAAAGTGACCATACAATATTTATCCTCTTGTTTCTAGTTTATTTTGCTCAACATAATGTCTTCAAGTTTCATTCACTTTGCTGCATGCCTCACAACTTTGTTCCTTTCTGTAGCCACACAGCATTCCATCATATGTATTCACCACAGTTTATGTTCTGCTTCTCAGTCAATGTACCTTTGGCCACCTTCATCCATTGGATATCATGAATAATGTCACCCAAAACTCAGTATGCAAATGTCTATTTGAGTCCCTGTTTTCATTTCTTCTGAGTATATTCCCTTATAGGATTGCCAAATCATATTGTGACCCTATATTTAACCTCCTGTGGATCTGCTACATTACCCTCCAGAGTTGTATGATCATCATTGCTCTCAATTTTAAACAATTTTCATTGTTTCAAAGAGACAAGTAATGAATAGGCCTACTCACACCAAAGAGAAAACCCCAAATACCCATAACCCTTATCCTGCATCTCAATTATTTACTTATATAGTTATTGTGCTACTAGCAATGTATTCCTGTTAAACATAGCCCATAGCATGCAATAGGCATTTCTCCTATTGACTACTCTATTATGAACTTTTTGTGCAAGTGTCATGCCACTGAAGTAGTTCATTCAAGAACTTATTTATATTTGTAGTGATAATTGGTGAGATAAATGACTTTAACCCTTTCAATCTTATTCACCTTCAGTATGGCACTGTTACTTATAATCCTACTAAGGAACTGCCATCACCTCTATACATTCCCATACATTTAAAATAAACCTCTTTAAGAAGTCTATACATAATTAGGTAACAGCTCCCCTTTCTCCAGAAAATAGCAAATTCTGATCATGACAGAGTTAAAGAAAAGATTACTTATGGCACAAGGAACTACTGAATGTTAATTCTGTAACTCAAAGGAATAGAATAATGATTGTTTCCTGGCACATGAGAATCTATTTACAAGACCTTTGGTTATGAGGCAGAATATGCCACATATATTCAGGTCACTGGGGTTTTATCTCCTGCTTCAACTGTTGGGTCTTCTTGAGTTCTTAGGCATGACATTTATTTTCTTGAGTCACTTCCTTTACTGGAATCAGAAAATCAATATCGATTAATGGGTTATAGAACTAACTCAGGCCCTTGCTCCCCATTTCTAGATCACAGGCTTTGCTTGATTTACCTGCTATGAAATTTTCTCTTCTGTTTTCAATGAGATATTGTGGTGGATTAAATTGCATACCTCATTTGGAAATGTTCTTGCTCTGCGTCTGTACTCTTGTAATTGTGGGTCCATTGTAAATAAGAATCTTCAAGATGTAATTTCAGTTAAGGTGTGGCCCCATTTTGAATTCAGGTTGTTCTTTTTTTTTTGAATGGGCAGGCACCGGCAATTGAACCCGGGTCTCGGGCATGGGAGGCTAGAATTCTACCACTGAACCACTGTCGCACCGCCCCAGGTTGGTTTTTTAATCCCGATTACTAGAGTCCTTTATGGGTAGAGTGAAGGTCAGCTAGAGAGAGAAGCCAGGAGAGGCTTCCAGGTGCATTGCCATATGATGTATCCTATCAGTCAGCCCCTGAATGCCACACTCTTCTAGGAGGAAGCTAGATGTCTTGATGTTGGACTTCACTAGCCTCAAAACTGTGAACTAATAAATTCCTGTTTTTTAAGCTGATTTACTTTATGTTTTTTCTTTAAGCAACTAGAAAAGCAAAGCAGTTGTAGGAATTGGAAATTGTGGTGATGCTATGTCAAACATCTAAAAATACAGCAATGGATTTGAAATTGGGTAAAGGGTTGAGGCTGGGAGAATGTGATGTTTTTGATAGAAAAAGCCTAGATTGCTATGAAGAGGCTGTTGGCAGAAATATGGATTAATTAAATGTATTTTGATGAAGCTTTAGCAGGAAATGAAAAATGTGTGATTGGCAATTAGAAGAAAGGTGATTCTTGTTGTAATGTAACAGTGAACTTGGCAAAATTGTGTTCTGATGTTGGACTGGAAGTGGAACTTTGAAGCAATAAACTTGGATCAAGGATCACCAGCAGCCAGTCCCAGGATACCACAGCTTTTTGAGAGAGTGCATTGCTTAGCTGCCAGTTTGATTTTGAACTCCTCCTAGCTTCAAAACCATGAGAATACATTCCTGTGGCTTAAGCCAAGCTACTGTGTAGTATTTGGTTTAGCAGCTTGGAAACTAAAAGAAATATCAATGTCCTTATCTCTTTTATTGGGTATCATGAGGAATGAGTACCTGGTTGCCCTTTTCTTACTTTGTTCTGGGTACTGAATCACATCACATATAAAAGACATGTTCAAGTGTTGATCTGTGTTCTTTTGGGTATGAACCCACTCATATATAGTATCTTTGAATATGTTAAGGTGAGTCAGGGAATTGACTCATTTGTAAACATGGTCTTAATTCATATGACTGGAGGCTTTATTAAGAGAGGAAGTTTGCATACAGTCAGAGAAGCCAGAAGTCAGTGAAAATCAGAACAGGTACAAGGAAAGGGATTGACATGTGGTGGAGGAATGCCATTATCAGTAGGTTACTGACTCCCGGAAAGAGCATGTTCTTGCTGACATCTTGATTTTAGACTTCTAGTCTCTAAATCATAAGCCAATAAATTCTTGTTGTTTAATCCAACCCATTTTGTGGTATTTTCCATAGTAGCTCTGATATATTAAGGCACCTGCTAATGATGTATTGGACTGAAGTACTCCCTGTGCTTCCTGTAAAAAGATTTCCCTAGAATTATATTTAATTTATTGAAGCCAGTTTCTGTTCCCGGAAATTTCGTCTGTGTCATGAGCTTCGGTCTTCACAATATAAGCCTTAAGATTCAATAATCCACTGCCCATTTTATTCTCTATTATATCAAAAGGTTGTTTATAGAGTACCTGTGTTAGTGAGCCCAGGGTTATCAATTATGGCTTATGATTCTCTATAAAAGGAAGGTATAAATATCTTCAAGTTCTCTCAGCAGAAAACCACTAGCCACTGAAAGGTATTTGGATTTTTGCCTTCTGTTGCACTATTTCTTGGCACAGAATGAACTCTCACATTCTTTAAGACTGTCCTTCCAGAGGTTTAAATTAAAGATCTCATCAAACTTTCCTGCTAGCATCTCATCTCCAATATTTGACAAACTCCAGATCCCATTATGCTTGATTCTCTATGTGCATTACCTCCTAAAAATAATTCTGACAATTTCAGTATTTCCAATGGTAAATAGGAAAGTTAAAGTCTGACAGAGATAAAAAAAATGGCATAAAATTATTTTTTTCACAATAATTCTGATTTGGCTGTAATTTGAAGATATATGTCAAATGCATATACATGTACACACATAAATACATTTATTATACAGAAATGGGTCATTAATTATTTTTTGAATTATTATTGAACAACATTTCAATAAACTTATGTCATGTTATTGAAGGTACAAAAAATATGAAATAGACCCAGTGCCTAACTACAAGCAACTTACATTTCAGCAGAGATTTTAATAAATACACGGAACTTTTAAAGAATATGCTTGTCCATTCTCTCTATTAACCAGAGTTCGGGATAATAGGCACAGATAAGTCAAGTAACATACTGATCAAATTGCCATGTTTCCAAAGAGAGAGAATTTCATAGAGGAATTCAGTGATTTATTAAAAAGGAACAAAGTTATTAAGTGCCAGTAAAATATACAAGATTATTAAATCAAACATACAAATCATTATAGCAGAATGGTAATTTATATTAATAATGGTTATTTTGAATTCAAGCATTAAATATTTAATTATGTTTCTCATCTATTATACTTTGTTAGTTCTCGTAGTTACCCACATTGCGTAAAAATGAAAAACTTATGCATAGTATATGGTCAAATGTGATATCTCCCAATTAACCAAGATATTTAAATAACTATAAAATGTGCAGTTCTCCAGTAATAATAATGATAATTTATTGAGGACATGCTCCATAAATAATCTCATTTAATTCACACTGGTTGATCTAGGAAGCTGAGGTTCATCAGGTGAACAGACTTATTCAAGGTCAAACAGGTAATAATTGTCAGCTAACTTCATATTCTGTATGGGTAAGTTGTCTGCTCTGATATGCCACAGCATTACCAGAAAGCAGACTTATAAGCCTTTGAAATAAAAAATAATTAATTTTCTTGTTCATTTTAAAATTATTCTTATCAATTTGTCCTGATGACACAAACGCCTAACTTAATTACTCTAATTTTCCTTTAAAATATAATCTTACATTTTTACTCAATTGTACATGCCAATAATTCTATTATTTCTAATCATTTCCAGCCAACACTGATGCTATATTTACGTGCATTTAACCCAGTTCTGTTAATGTCAAGATTTTCTGATAAAATAGCATACCTACATTACTATTGTCCTTTCCATCTTCTTTTTTTTTTCTTTACTCCTAAAATGGCTATTCCTTTTCTAGTGACCCAACACTTGTAATAACATAATTCAAAGTCAGTGTGAAATATGACTTAAGGCTAGCAGGATAATTCTGAATAGGTTTTAACCATAAATATGTAGGAACAAAAGCTAACTCTATCTTAAAATACATATATCTCTCTGTTTTATTCATTTTTTTATTAGAGCAGTTGTAGGTTCCTTTTTTTTCTGTATGTTTTAGATACATATTTCCAAAATACTTTACATCCATATGTTTCAATCTCATGAAAAATATTGCTGTCGTTTTAAGAAATATTTCAAATAATTAAAATAAAATTTATGTACTTATTTTGTCCTTCCAAGATCAGCATTAAAACATCACTTATATTTCTGCATACAGACTTTCTATTTCTTTTTTTATAAGTTCTGCAGATATATGTTTATCAGTTTACTTTTATTTATTTATTTTTTTTATTTTTTATTTTTTTGATTTTTTAACACATTTATTATTCCCCCATAGGGGGTGCACCGTTCCTGGAAATACTGCAATACCAGGTCGATGCGTGGAGTGGACGGAGCAAGCTCCTATTCCATCTCCCAACTCCAAAAATCCATTTAATATATTGTCCTCGGATAGAGGACGTATCAGATATTAAACTGATAAGAACAGATACTACACTTGATCTTAGCCAAAAGGCCGAGAAGCGATTATCAGTTTACTTTTAAAAGGTACTTTCCCAAAACTAATATTTTGGGGCCACCAACCATCAAAATCAGAACTAGTACACCCAGCTGCCAAAGTCCCTCCATGAACCCATCAGAAGGGCTTGCTGGGCAGCAGCATACTTCACTCTCAGGAACAGAGTGAATGTCTGCACATGCCTAGACTAGGGAGCACAAGCATCAGACTTCCTTTGTTTTGGCCCTTGCCTTATCAAATCCCTTTTTGCTTAATGTTGGGAAGTGACCAATTTGACCTTTGTAAAAATAAATAATCAAAAATGTTTATTTTCAAAAACATCAACAAAAATCTTTAAATGGTAAAACAGTATTCATTCTGAGATTTTACACCTGAATTTTTATTGCAAATAGAGTTTGAAGCACAAACAAATGCTGCACTCAGTTCTTTCTAAATATTGACCAAGCATGTCCCAAATATTACACCTAATTGTACAATATAGCCTTAGACTGATTTCTCCCCCAAGTTTAGGTCTTCTACCTGGAATTATTCTCCCAAAGAGTAAATGGTCTTTGCCTTAAACTGTTAAATACTTTGCAATTAAAGAAGGCTGTCCTTTGGGTAAGATATAAACTGTTATTTTCTGAACATAATGCATATTAATCATCCATGAGAAGGTGGAGGAATGATTCTTCCTGGGGGACTAGTGTAATACTGTAACCACTTCATGGCAGTGGTGGTGATGGAGGTGTTGGATGACATCAGCAGGATATTGCCAAATGAATCTGCCACATATATAAGAAGCATGATTGTACACCAGGAGTTTCATCGAGAACTTTCACTAAGCGAACACAAATATTTTGAAGAGAACAACTTGATAAATGTATCATTAAGTAGAAATTGAAGTAATTTCAAATGGGGCACTGAACATATTTTCGATTATTCAAATTTGAGAGTCTTTTCTTTTTGTTAATTAGTGGACATTTTTTCCCTACTTATGTTATTTTTCAAAAGATAACTATAGCTATTTTTCAAGTAAAATTTATAAAAATTTTTGTTTATAACCACTTTCCCTTTCTAAATCACTCTTTCCATTAGGCATTTGTTGTGATTTGAAATCAGAATTAATCTCAACTTAAATAAACACATATCCTTAATTTGTAATCATACTACAAAAACTCTCATGATGGTACAGGGAGGTGAATTTAGGAGTTTGTTTGCATGTTTAAATTTGTCTATTCAACTGTGCTTTTGAGAGGAAATGGGTTCTTTATTATGAGTACATATTTTTCTTGATATTGTGTTGGTATTTCTAAAATTCAGAAACATGAGCACTTATTATGGCATCTAGTGTATAATGAACAATTACTGAGTAAATACTGAGTTAGGTGGGAAGTGAGCATGGAAAAATTCTCAATTATTGTTAAGACAAGTCCATGTAATAAGACTAATATTATTTTACTCCAGAGATGCATAAACTAATCATGTGGACAGTTACTGACTTCTCAGCACTTGAAAGTTTGAGCCTGATTTTGAAATCAAGCTATCTGTTTCTAGGACTTGCAGGCTCAGCTCCGAAAGAGCAGGCTGTGATGGTCAGAGTCTCTCAGTTCTCTTGGTATGAAGCATCCCTTTTGATGTTTCTAATCATGATCCAGTATTAACTTGAGTTTCTATTTTTAACATCATTGGGTGCTGAAAACAAAGGCAGCAATTTTGATAATGAATTCCACAAGATTGTGAGCAATCAGCCCTTTTATACATAGACACCTACAAAAACATCTTCACTTCTTTATTAAAAACACTTATTGATTAAGAATGTTTCTCTTTCCAAAGCAATTACCATACGGGCAATCCTCATCAATAAGTATATAAATATTTCTTCCCCTGATTTCTTCATGCAATCATATATCCCTAGCTTACCGAGAACTCTTCAGCATCAAGTCTTAATTCACTTGTCCTCATTCCACCTCTTTTTACTTGGCAGTGCTACAAGCAGTTGCTTATAGCCTGAGGGCCTTGTGAGAAAGTGGCAGTGTTTGCATTTTTTTTTTTTTTTTTTCAGGAGCAGAGAGAGAAATCAATGGCGGTCATTACTGGACTGGGAACATAAAGTAACACCATCACATAATCTGTTCAGTATTCTGTGGTTACATGATCCTACACTTTATCTTACGTAATTACATGCCACTTGAAAGGGAGGGTTTTTTTTTTCTCAAAATAAGTATAAAGATAGGTACAAATATAGCTTGAGAAACAAGTAAGGGGAATCCTGGTGAGAAAAATTCAAGGAAGGAGAATTAGTCGTTGGTCTGGAACGAAAGGAACAAGGAGAGAAATGATACTAGATTTGCAAGTAGTGGTAATAAGAGGAACAAGGAGAGTTGTGTATCTGCAGCATAGAATTTAGTAATGCTTTTGCAAATAACAGAGATTACTATTTTTTTCATGGCAATTTAAATTGGACAAAAGTCATAAACAGTGCAAAAAGAGGAGTGAATACTATGTTTAAAATGGAAGGTGACCAATTAAGCTGATATTTTGGAATGAACTTTAAAACAGTGCTCCTTAGTTTAAGTCTGGCTTTTTGAACGAATCAGCAAACAGTAAGCAAGAGAGAAGGTGTGACAAAACTAGTTTAATCTGAGGGTCAGAAAACTATGGCTCCAGGCTCAGTTTGGCCCACTTCCTGCTTTCGTACTATCCAGTAGCTGAGAATGATTTTTATATTTTGAAATGTTTCCAAAAAGTCAGAATAAGAAGAATATTTCTGACCCATAAATATTATATGAAATTTAAATTTCATTGTTCCTAAACAGAGTCTTGAATCTTGGCAATATCAAATTCATGGAAATGTTTTCTCTCTCGTCATATAGGTACCTACTACTATTCTTAATTTTGTCACTTGGCTGGCAGAATTAAATAAAGTATTTATTAACTGGCCATTTACAGGAAAAAGCCAACCTCTGGCTTAACCTTATCAGAAACCCATCATGGAATTGGAGACAATTTCTGAAAACACATTTCCACTAGCCAATGGAGGGGGTGAGAAAGGAACTGATTAGGGGAAGTTAAGCAAGATGATTCATGAACAGACCTCTCACTGGAACAGAAATGTATAAATGTTTATATTTTTCATATTACAATGAAGTTATTTTAGATCTACATAGGAAAGACTTCTGACAGAAGAAACACTTGCAGAAATATAAACTATCATCACAATATGATTTCATCCTGTTACAATTTATGTCTTTTCAATGTTTACATTGTCAAGTTTTTACTTATGATAATACACCCAGCTGTGAGAGTATGAATGTGTGTATGTGCATGCATATATGCATAAATATATATACACATATATATTTGTATGTATACATATATATTTTTATGCATATATTTATATATATTTTTGTCAGAGGTTTTCTTCACATGAGCAGCTTTGCTCTGAGACAATGAAATAGGAATTTCAGAAATTAATGATGGGTTGATCTGCTCTCTAACAGCCTAGCTGCAATTAAATACAATTTTTAGATGATACTTTTCAAGACAATAGAGAAAATCTAAAAGGATGAGGAGTGTTTCTTGATAGATTTTATAAACTTAGAATAGGTATTCTGCAATATATTTAGATTCTAAACTAGAAAAAACAGGACTTACACACATGCACAATACATTTTGAAAAAAAAGAAACAAGAAAGGATGCAAGGCTGAAATATTTTTAACTTAATGACTTTCCAAATTGCAACTAAACATCAACTGTTTAATTGTGGGAGGCAGGCTAAGACCTGAGGGCAAGGTTTCATCATTAATGAAGGATTTGATTGCTCCAGGTACTAGATAAGGCACCCCTTGGTAACTCACCTAAGCAGCATATTCAAATGAGTTTCATTATTTCAGCGTACATTTTAAAAATAACTACGTTATTGTAAAAAGTATAATGGCCTAATTGACTTTTAAAAAGCTTACAGATAAAGGACAAGCAAACTAAAAGCCACTTCAAAATAATCTTAGAAGATGTTTTTGCTTCATTTTTTTTGGAGGCGGGGGCTGACAGTTGACTGAGTCAATCTTTTCCCAGTAGTTAAGTGTTTTCTGTGATCTGCATTGGCTTCAGGGTCTTTTGTATCACAAAAGGGAAGATAAGAAAAGGCAAATAGTTTTCAAAATGTATACAGGCCACATGACCATTGCATTTTCCTATAACATTGAAAATTAATATTAAATTTCAAGTTATTAAAATAATTCATAAGTATTTTCTCATTTTAAAACAAGTGAAACATTAGCAAAAGGAGTAAAAGAAGATTGCAGTATCAGCCACACCTTTTTTTTTTATTTTAAATAAGCGTTCCTTTCTGAGGTGCCATCCAGTATATGAATCAATAGAGCTGCGTCCCAAGCTGTTGGAATGAGGAAAGGATCATGCTACAAAGAAAGTATGGGAAGCCTGTATTAGTTAGTATATTCAAATATATTATCATTAAAATTGTACATAAAGAAAAAAATCCAAATAATATGTTTTAATATGTAAATCTCATTTCAATCCTCTGAATAGCTTCCTATTTAATTCAGAGTACACATCAAGGTCCTTTCTAGGAGCAAACAAGCTCATTTGGATAACTCTCCCACCTCATCACCTTTCACTCCTTCATTCATCTGACTTGGACTAGCTATACGGGGCAACCCAGTGTTCCAGGAACAAGGTACATTTCTACTTCAGGGTACAATCCCTGTCCTCATTGTCTGAGATGCTGTCCCGTGAGACATTCTCCTGGCCATTTCTCTTACTTTCTTCATGCCTTTCAACAAAAATAACCTCTTCTAAAAGGTCTGCCAGGCCTCTTTACCAAAGCTGCACTTATATTTCATCAATTTCCTGCAGTACCTTGCTTCCTTTGTATTATTTCTATAGGTTTTGCTTATTTATCTAGTTTATTGCTTAACCTTCTTAACAGAGTCTAAATTGCTTGAATCCAGGGGTTTTTCCCTGTTAACACTGATAAATCTCCAGGTCTAGGAGACAATCTGTCATATGATAGATGGGAATATATATTTGCTAAAGAATAAATGAATAAATAGAACCTTTCAATATTTCAGGATTTACTATTTCATGTGAGACCAATAACAGGTGCTATAGTCAGCACATTAGCCAAGATTTTTCTATGTGAATAGCATTGTAAATGATGCTTAAATTAGAATCAGAATTGCTCAAGTCTAACAAGCCTGACTGGGAGATTCCAAGGATGTCACAAGCAATCTAACCCTCTTTTGTTTAACTTTTT
Source organism: Tamandua tetradactyla (assembly GCF_023851605.1). NCBI lineage: Eukaryota > Metazoa > Chordata > Mammalia > Pilosa > Myrmecophagidae > Tamandua > Tamandua tetradactyla. The sequence continues at coordinate 152,140,032 of NC_135330.1, forward strand.
GCTTTCTCAGCTCTGTTTGCTTCTGCTAAACTTCATTCTCAGTCAGGCTTTCTGGTGGCAAATGGTCAGTGGTAATTCCATGAATTCTAAAGTTCTTGAACCTGAAAAAGAGTAAGCCTCATTCCCAATAGGGCCAACAAAAGTCGAGAGGGTGGGGGGGCCTCTGATTGTTCTGACTAATTCCCGTGTCCATTCCCAAACCATGGATGATGGTGATAAAGAAAATCGAGTAGGCCCCATATGGAGGCACTCATGCAAAGCTCACATCAGCAAAACTCAAGTCTAAGTTTCTAGTCCCTGTAAATGTACGGCTCCTCCAGGAGACAGAATTTAAATCAGCCAATCAGCTATCTTAATTCCCTATTCTGAGGGCAGCTAACTTCTTCACTGCTAAGTAACCACTTGCACGAACCATATTAGGAAATATGGTCTGCATAACCATGATGATTTTCTCCTTATATACTCCCTTTTCTGTATATAAAAGTCTGCCATGTTCTTTGTTCAGCAGAATTCCTCTCTATCTCATTGTGTTGAGAATCTCTCCAGTACATGAATTGATTCAATACAACTGTCTGAGATCTAACACATTTTGGTCAAGTTTTTATTTTAACAAAGAACATAGGATTGGACTTCTGTGGCTTGTCAGTCATTGACCCATACCCACACCAGGGCCCGAGGAAGAAGAGGTCTTCCTAATTCCTCTATCTGGACCAATGGTTTGTCAGTTTATAATCAGAATTCTATAAGGAAGGATTTCTCCATTTGTATTAAGCTGCTGCACCTTCTAAATTTCTGTAACATGCATTAAGAAACTGTTTTATTCCAGGAAGGGAAACCTTGAAAAAATGCAGAGGAGATAAAGTATAAAAAGGGGAATGGTAAAACAATATTGAATAAAAAGAGTACATTATTTTGTGTGGTGTTTCATTTTTCTAAAGCTTCTGGAATGCAATATACCAGAAATGGATTAGCTTTTATGAAGGGGATTTATTAAGTTACAAGTTTACAGTTCTAAGGCCACAAAAACATCCAAATTAAGGTGTACAGATAAAGATACCTTGATTCCAAAGAAAGGCCAATGTCTGTACACGTGGGAAGGCACTTGGCTGGCATCTCCTGTTCCTCTGCTCCCAGGTGGTATTGATTCCAGCTTCTGATTCCAGTGGCTTTTTATGTCAGCTCTGCAAGCATCTTCAAATTTGTGTCTGAGCTTTCTTCAAAATATTCCCTTTTTAAAGGACTCCAGTGAGTTAATTAAGACCCACCTTCAATTGATGGAGGTCACAATTCCAAGGAAATAATCTAAGCAAAAGATTATACCCACAGTTGGGTCAGTCACATCTCCATGGAAGCAATGTAAACAAAGGATCCCTTACTATGACAGATCTGCTCTGACAAGACTGGATTAGGATTTAAAAGAACATGGCTTTCCTGGGGTAAAAGTTTCAAACAGCTCAGATGGGAAAGTGTCGTAAAATGATTTTTTTTGAGAAAATGGTGTGAGATGTTAAATGGAAAGAGAGTATCATAATTTTATAGAGGGCAGCATCTAAAACCTGCATACTTCAGAACAAGAATCTCCCCCAAATCACTAATAATTACTGAAAACAGAGCATGTAGAGTCCCTAAGAGAAAGGTTGTTACCTCATTTCTCCCTAGAGAGCTAACTCTAAAAATTGCATTTTTGCAATTGGACCGTAGTGATTTGTAATTTAATAAAGTCTTTCAGAGAAGTTCTAAGTTTCTGTGCTAAGCTTTCCATTAAAAAATAATTAAATGTGACAGTCAAACCAGTCTTTTCTGACTCTTTATTTCCTAAGAAGCAAAGATGTTTCTCCCTCATCTCCTCACCTTTTAACTTTTACTTTCATAAAAGTAATAAGCATGTCTGTTTAAAGTGGCATGGTGAGCTAATATACAAAGGATGTCTGCTCCAAACTCAAAGAAAGGCAATTTGAAATAGAATAAGAAATTTAACCACATGACATGGCTTAAAAAAAAAAAAAGGAAAGAAATGAGAATCCATGGGTATCAAAGAAAAAAGGAGCAGATAAATGTTATGCAAATGTAAAGCTGTTCAACCCATGGCAATACCACAAAAGGCAATACATACTGGATTCTGGAGTTTTAATGCCCTCATTGTATGTGTGTGTGTGTGTATCTGCGTGTGTGTGTGTTTGTGTGTTTTGGGAAGGGGTGTGTTGAGATACTGATTAGACAAATAGACAATGGCCTGACCATTTTTTTAAACAGAAATCTGACACAAAATCTCTGCAGCAACCAATCTAGGAAGCCAAATCACAACCTCTTCAGCCATTGGCTCAAAATGGTCAGGATTTGGTTAATAACTTCCAGCTTTCCTAACTTTTTCCCCTCTCTCCTTAAAGTCAAGAGCAACCAGAGAAAGTCAAATATGCTCCCTAAACCACATAGCATATCCTTCTCCGTGTTACTTGCCTCAAGCTTCCTCATGCCAACAACATATAGTCACAGCATAACTGAAACACCCCATCCACCTTTTTTCCCACTATAACACTTCCTCATAATCTTGCCTACCTTTGACTCTCTGCTAAATGAAGGTGATGATGGCTGACCCCCTTACTATAAGACCCCCTTACTGTAGCAAACTCTGAATAAATGACTTCTGCTTGTTCTCATTTGGGTGATCTCTCTTTATTTCCACACTCTAAAGGTCTTGGCAGAGGTAAATATGAAAATACCCCAGGCACTTTGGGTTCCTAAACTACCCTGAACATACAGAACTCCATAAAAAATAACTCACCCAGAAAATAAGTCATTAAGAAAACTTTTTTTTTTAATGCCAGCAAGTTAACACATTTCCATCAGAGTCAGCAAGGTAACAAAGAGGAACTGAGCAAGAGATTGCAGGTAATAAATCTCTTCTTTTACAAACCGTCTTGTTTCATATGTGGACCATGAGTTTTTGTATATATATTTTGAGCGAGCTCTATTTATTTGTTGTTTTAATGTTTATGTTGTTCGTTTTTATATATCTGGCATCTTTAATTGCCCATTCCAACACTCCAAAAATAGGTTAGTGAAGTTTTGCCTTTATTTTCCTTCTGCTAATGTATGAAAGGATTTCTTTCCATCTAGGTCCCACCCCAGAGTCAGAAATCTGAGCAGAAGCTGTGCAAAACAAAGCAAAGCAAGACAGGGCCTGTCTATAGGTAAATTCTATCTGAGAGCTCTGTTCTTATCAAATATCTGAATGGGAGGGATTTTTCCCAGAAATCTCAGTATGGAATGAGGCCTCTGGCAGCTACTTATTTGGTTGGTAGTTTGTATTGTTTCTCAGTTTAGAGGGAAGACATCTTAGTTTTTGCCCAGCCTGTGTGTACAGCTTGCTCTCTGCCTCTGGAATGGGAGAGAGATGGCAGTGCAGAATGATATATTTGCCTGGGTCTGCAGCCTTCTTGTATGCTCTCTGTCCGGCTCTGCTTCTCGCCTCAATCCTCTGCAGTCATTACTGACTGTGAGCCCAGAGCCCCATGCATGTTCCGTGTTGACTGCTATAATGCTCAAGTGTACTCCGGGAGTTTCAGCTTTGGGTTTCTCCACATCCTTCTTCCATATACATTCTTCAAGAAATTTAATGGAATCTCTCACAAATTGTTGACTAACATCACCCCGTCACACAGCCACCATCTTTTCCAAATTGTTAGGAGTTTCTGCACCTTTTAATCTCAGCCTTAGTGCAAAATTCAGTAACTGGGGGAGAAAGAAAGCATATACTTAAATTGTGTGTAACTTTCATCATGATCCCCAAATTCTTTCTTATACCTAATTTTAATGTTATATTGTAACTCGAGAGTTTTTCCCCCACTCCTTTTCTGATGCTCACAGATTTTGTTTTAGAGTGCAATAGATTTCCAGATAGATTTCATTAACTTGCCTCCTATACTAGGTCAGTATTTAATGATTAAAGAGATGGCTTGGTGGGGAATCTCAAAGACATCATTCCTTATTTATTGTATTTGATACACATCAATCATTTCATGTGCATTGCTCAAGAAATGTAGCTCACAAAACTACGTAACATTCTCTTTAAGTTTTGGCTTGTCCTGTCTTTGTTCTATCCTGGAAAAATATTATTGAAATAAACCAGTCTATGTAGAGTACTTTAGGGGCTGCCATGACTCATTGCCATATAAAATATGTAGTAAGTTATAAGAAAATGTAAGTTTAATACCAAGGAGAATCTCAAAGATTGTGAATTGCTAAATAAATATACATTATGAAATAATTATCACATTAAGCTTCAAATACTCAGTGGAAAATTACAAGAGTTCATTTGTGCATTTTTAACTAAGTATTATTCTAAATGGCATGAGAGACTAATTTTTGAAAAATAAATTAGAATGTGTTATTGACCAGAAATTATTTAAAGATTCTAGATTTGGAATAGATGTTTGAACTTCTAAGTTAACAGAGTATGCTGGGTTCTTTGTCAAAAACCTTTTTTTAACCTGTTGCTCTTTCACTGTTTAGTTTGCTTAAATAGCAAAAATAATTAGAATGTTTAGAGTTTAGGTGGCTATAATTCAAAGAGATTCTACCTCAGGCTGTTGTAAGTAAATAAGCAATAACTCATATGGAGATATGTGACATAGAGTGACTGATAAATGTGTATTCGTGAATGTGCTATTGGGTTTAATTTTCTTAACTGCTTCTGAGGTGAAGTTATAGAACCTGTATGGGCATTGGCATCAAATAAATTAACATCATCTTGAAAGAATATAAAGATCTAAATAGTTTCCAACATTGGTAATTCTGCTAAGTAATTGAAGTTTGAGTTAACCAACATTTGATCCACTGCCCCCAGGCTTTGATAGATGTATGAAAAATATAATCAGAGGAAGAGATCTTTTGGAATCCATTTACTACACCTTTTAGCTTTTAGGAGGATTTTATGTAATCGTTATCACACAGATATTCTTATACAGAATTTATAGGAATTCTATAAATAAATAAATAAATATATATATATATATATTTTCCTGTGCATACATACACATAGAAACATGAATATATTGTACTTTTCATTGATTAATATTTTCACTAAAAAACATGCATATGCAAAAACAAAACCGTGCTAGGAACCAAAACAAGTAACTGAAAGATCTAGTTTATGGTCACAGCCCCATAGTGAATTTTTCATTGAAGGGAGATTATATGTTTGTCACAACAATTTTACAGAGATGTAAGAATACTATTTTTTCATATAAAAATAAATTTCATGAACTATAAAAATGTATAAATTATAAGGCATTGTTTTAAAAATTGACTTGCTAAACATAAGCTCCTGAAATTAGAATTTTTATACTAACTTCTTATTACAACCTTTTTTCTTATCAGCTTTAATTTGTTCAAACCAAACCATGGACTATAACATACAAACTCTTCTCACGGCAGTCTGCTGATGATGTTGCTAGTTGCTGACAAATTTATTTATAACTTATTCAAACCTAGCCTTGTAAAAAAAGTAATTAACCGCCTTAACCTTAGGATGTCTTATTTGTTGACCTTTGCAATAGCCATGCATGGCTACTCTTTTTCCTATGTATAATATACTTACCTAATAATTGTGTTGAGGAAAGGATGATCAAAAGGGCAAGTTCATGAACAGGCCATGGTGGTTTAGCAGGCAGAGTTCTCGCCTGCCATGCCGGAGACCTGGGTTTATTTCCCAGTTCCTGCACATGTAAAAAGGAAAAAAAAAAAGGGCAAGTTCATGTGACTTTATGAAGTGACTGTGAAGTGCTTCTGTTGTTATTTCAAGTTAAATAAATATTTGGGAATAATTAACAGAAAATAAAATGTTTGAGGAGTGAGAAAACTCTTACCAAGACTCTAAAGATCACTTAAACTTTCATTGAAATATTCTAAAATGGGAAGAAAAAAGTCAGTTAGTTCTTGTTTTGACATCATTCACTTAAATAATGAAACTAGGCATAAAGAAAACATGGGTATACTAGCATCCAAAGATGCCCATTCCCGAATCCCTGGAACCCGTGAACTTGTTACATTACATGACAAAAGGGACTTCGCAGATGTAAATAAGCTTAAAGATGTTAACAAAGTGGAGATGATCCTGGATTATCCAGGTGGGAACAAATTAGCCACATGAGCCATTAAAAGCAAAGAATCTTCTCAGGTTCCAGGTAGAAGAAATAGACAGTAGAAAAGGATTCAGCACTCTTTGCCGGCTCTGAGACATAGGGGTTTACATGCAAGGGTCAGAAAGAGGCTTCCAGGGAGCTAAGGGCCACCTCAAACTGATAAGCAAGAAAGTAGGGACCTCGAACTGCAAGGAATTGGAATCTACAAACAATCTGAAGGCTGAAAGCAGATTTTTCCAAAAAAGGTTTGAATAAATTCAGCCTTTTTGCCATCTTTATTTAATCCCAGTGAAATTTTTGTTTGAATCTTACTTACAGAACTGTAAGATAATAAATTTAAATTTGAGTTGTCTCAAATTTGGGAGGATCTGCTACAGCAGCAATAGACAATTAATACAATGGAAAGGGCCACAAAGAAAAAGGGCTGTGGTTTTTGGATACACCACTACTTATTTATTCAATCACTGAATGCTATTGAGAGCCATATTAGTGCCAGGTACTGCCCAGTACTGTAATGCTGTGTGGATACCAAGACAGTTGGAAACGCATGTTGCCTTACTTTGCCCAGGACTGCTATAAAAAATACCAACCAGAATAGATGGGATTAAACAACAGAAATGTATTGTCTCATGGTTTTGGAAATTAGAACTCCAACATCAAGGCATTGGAAGGGCTCGCTGCATACCAAAGCCTGCTGAGTTCTGGCAATCCTCCATCACATGGATGGTTCTCTCTCTCTCTCTTTCTGTCTGTTCTCTGATTTCTGCTGACCTCTGGCTTCCAGCTTCTTCTGACTTGGGGCGTCCAAATTTCCTTTGCTTAGAAAGACTGTAGTAATAAGGATTAAGGTCCACCCTGATTCAATATGATCTCATCTATATAACATCTTTTAAGCTCCTAATCAGTGAAGGTAAATATCTATTTATTTTGCTTGCCATGTAGCAAACAATTAACAGTTCAAACATAATGAAAACTGGTTATCTATAACTGACATCTAAATGGTATGAAGAAGTAATAAAGTGCCATTTGAACATAGATTCTAATAACATTTACTTAGTCCTTACTATGTGCACTGGGTATTTGAAGGGAAAGACTGTCCTCAAAACTTACATGATCTTTGGGGAGATATAGATAGGTTGATAGAGGATCATTTTGTTGTAGAGATCATACAATTTATGATAGAGCTCATATTGAGAGCTTTGGGGAAATGCAAATGAAGTTAGGGATAAAGTAAGGCTTCCTGAAGCAGATAGGTAGGCAAAAGTTTGTGGAGAGAATGATAGTGAGGTTTGAAGAGATTAATGTGCATCCTAAGAGATAATAGAAAATCTAGGGAGTTCAGGAAATTCAGATATTTCAATATAGTAGGCACTCAGCCTGTTCACATGATATATTAATTATGTCACAATAAAAATATATGTGAAGTAGAATCACTGTGATCTACTTGTTTAACAGAATTCTCACAACCGCTCCCTTTTAGTATTGGAGCTCTTCGAAATGATTTTATGGTGGGTCTGGTCAATTGTGTGAGACATCTAATCACATATATCTCCCACTAGTATGCCTTCTGATACTCTGAATGCTGTAAAGCTAACAATGACATTTTTCACATGAGTTTGGAAGGCAGAAAGGTGGCTGAGGTGATCCTCCTGCCTTATTAGTTATTTCCCCCAGAAAATCAAGCGTGTGGCGATGGTTCTGGCTGAAGTCTAGGTTATGGATGTTAAAAGATGATTCTGTCAGTCAGTTGGTCAGAACTGACATCCACTATCCATCACCCACACTTGTGACTGTTGTGGTAGTGGCCTCTTGATCCTAGCTTTCAAAAGATTAGGTAAAGGATAAGATCAGGAATAATATTTCCGGTAGCACCTTCCTAATAACCCATGTTCTGATGGGGCAAAATTTGTAGCTTCTCTAAAAAGTTGGGTCTGTCCTGGGCATCATTTCTAGAATCCTTTTTTTTTTTTTTTTACCATATCCTCCAGCTCTTTCAATAGTTTCATAAACATACCATCCCTTACATTGAAATATTTTATGCTTGAAATAATTTACAGCTGATTTTTGCTACCTTTACTGAGCTTTGGTCAGTTCTATGAACAAGGGCCTGAGAAACAATTATTTAATTAAACTATTAGCACACCTCTTCAAATGAAGTGATTCTCTATATAGTTTAAACTATGAACTTGGGTGCTTGCTGCAGCAGTGACTCGTTTCATTATAAAGTGATCTTTTCTCATATACATATTTTATTTCTCCAGGAGAAACCAATGAGTAGTTATACCAGATTCTGCAGACTATACTTCAGGTCATGTATATAACTACGTATACCTAAGTTCCTGTATTTTTTTGGGCATTTAGCCACATAGATATGTAGGGAATATAAATACAATATTCAAGTGGGAGAGATTTGCTGATCAATTCCCTCATGAGTATGTAGTTGAGTTATAGGATAATGTTGACAATTTATACAGACCTGGAAAAGGAAATTAAATTTAGCTATGAAACATGTAACATCACTAATAAGGTAGAAAGTAGCTTGGGATACAAATTAAGCCCTGTAGGTACCATAGTGGAAACAAGTTCTCCCTTGGAGAAGAGCCTCCAACCTCTAGCTACAAGCAGGTAGAAACTTCTTTAGCTTAACTGCTGACAAATTATCTCAAGAAGAAAAGAGAAAGCTATTAGCTACAGCTACTTTAAACGGTCTGTTTTTACTAAAAGTTGTGAAAAGAAAAAGAAGATAACGAATAATTGACATCTTCTCTGTGCTTTAATCCACTTACTACATATTACTGATGCCAGAATAATTCCATGTATTCATTCATACAACACACAAATAATTTTGCATGTATAAGACCCTTTGATAGAAAATATACATAGTTATAAAGTGATCAGAATGTATAAGAAAATGGGCACCATCTTATGGTACAGATTACACTGGTGTCTGCCATTATAGAGACAGATATTGATCAGGTATGAAAAAAATGAAAGGTATCTAGTGATATAGAATAGAACCCAGGGAAATTTAATATTCAGGGTTTTTAGTAAGATGAGAGAAAGATCCTGAAAAAGACTCTGAGAACAATAACAAAGAGTAACTGGTGGTACAAAATTCAAGGGAGAAGCAATGTTTTCAGGAATAAGAAGTCAAGATTATTGAATATTTCACTTGTATAATGTGTAGGCAGAAAAGAGAAGGCTGAATTTGGTAACTTGAAGGTCACTGGTGACTTTCCTAGATCGTTTTTGGTAGTTGGAAGATAAAGGACTTCACACCTAATTATTTCTTTTTTCTCAGTCATGTGTGACATGAACTCATTAGCTGATTTGGGGGACATGAGGGTAGGATAACAGGTGTGCTGGTTTGAAGCTGTTATGTACCCCAGAAAAGGCCGTATTCTTTTAATCCATTCTTGTTGGAGCAGACTTACTGTGGATGGGAACTTTTGGTTAGGTTTTTTCAGCTGAGATGTGACCCATTCCATTCAAGATGTTTCTTAATTCTTTTACTGGAGTCCTTTGTGAGAGGATAAAGAACAGAAAAAACCCAGAGATTTCAGAAAAGCCACAGAAAAGCTGAGGGACAAGCACGCACACATAGAGTCCAGGTATCATCCTGTTGATGGCTCAATCTGGATATTTTCATGATCTCAGAACTGTAAACTTGTAACCTAATGAATCCTCATTGTAAAAGCCAGCCTATTTCTGGTATATTGCATTCTGACAGCTTTAGCAAACTGAAATAATAAGTATTTAGATAAAGAAAATGTGATATATTCTTTGCAAGAATGAGGAACTGAGTTAATTATAGGAGCAGCAAGATGATTAGGCAGTATTGCAAAAGTGTTTGAATTGTGAAATCTTGAACTTTAAGTAAGGCCAATATATTTGCCTGGATGTGTGATTCAGCTGTTTGATCATAGGTCAAAGAATGTATGAAGGCAAATACGATAGAGAGAGAAAGGGACACAGATAGAGGAAATTCAAGAATGCTTATGAAGAATGATTACATTGATGGACTATGTTTTAGTTCCCAGGCAGTAAAAACAAATACCATTCAATGAGTTGGTTTAAACAACAGGAAATTATTGCTCATGGTTTTAAGCTTAGGAGACCCCGAAGTCATCAAGGTAATGTTATTATTATTATTATTTTTGGCCCAAATGTGGTATTCTGGGGCTGGATCACTTTGATCCCTGTTCCTTGGCTTTTCTCTCACATGGCAGTGTACATGTTAGTGTCTACTTCTTTCTCTCCCAAGTTCAAGTGCCTTGCAAATTCCAGCTGCTCCTTCAATGGCTTTCTCTATAGGAGTCTGTATTTCATTCTGTTTAAGAAATATTCCAGATTAAGACCCATCCTGATTCAGTTGGGTCTTAATTCCCACCTCAAATGAGGTAATCTCATCAAAAGTTCCCATTTACAGGGGTGCGTACACACAGGAATGGATTAAATTCCATAGACCCTGAAATGGTAAATAAAGAAAGTGAAGACAGGAAACAGGTCATGAATAGATTATGAGCAAATGCAAGATTAATGGATGTAACATGGTAGAAGTTGTAGAACATTTTGCAATGGAAGTACTGAAAAAGCAAACTAAAGGAAAATTTTATTATTAAAAATAACTGGTGTGTCAGCATTTGAAATTTTGAAGATGAGGAAGTTTTTGGTGATTAGAATATGTTGAGTGTGGTTATCAGGGTAGGCGAAGAAAATTTGAGGGATATTTTATTTGATATAGGAAAGTGAAGAAATTGAAAGACAAAATGTTGTCTAAAGTATCTATGGAGATGTTGAACTTGCCAAGAATTAAAATAGCAACTGTGTTGAAGTAAAATTTTGAGCAAAGGGCTAAAGTTTTCACTAAGGGAAAGGGAGTTAGTAATAGGTAGGTATATGATGGAAACAAGGAAGATGAGTGAGGTTTTCATTTCAGTCATGACAACCTTATAAAAGCAGAAATGTGTGTGTGTTGCTTTATTTAGTTTTGTTTTCTTTTTACTTTGGAAGATAGAAGGAACTTAATGAGCTAAAAGTTATCATTAGGTAAGGGATAATAGGTACCTAACTACCTAGGAATTTTGGTGTGAAAGAAAAGAAAATAAGCACCCCCAGATTGAGATGGCTACAAAAGAAGTTGAGAATTCAAGGCAACTCAAGTCTCCTTAAAGTCAAAGAAATAAAGCAAACATTCTGAGAAGAGTTTCAGAATGCCGTGGACTTTGCCACTGATGTAGAATTCTGGAAGAACAAAGAGAAAAAGATTAGGAGGTAGGGTTTAGGAACTGGGTCAGATTAGGAAGCTCAGAGAATAAGAGAGTTCAGGTCAATTTAGATGTCTTGAGGCATAAGGAAACTGGAAATTCAACATGGTGAGATGGATCCTGGTCTATATTTGAAGCTGGTTAGGTAGTCAGCTCTGGTTTTGTGGTTGTTAACACTTTACTTGATATTAGAGAATATGCAAGAAAGTCATCCATTCTAACTTCACTCAGGGGTGACTACCTCTACAGACAATATGTAGTTATGTGACAAAAGAACTGTTCCCGCTTTCCTGTCACTGATTATATTCTCTTACTATATTTCTCTTAAATATTGTCTTATCTTTTTGATAGAAGATAACACATTTAGGATGGCAAGAAGACTTGTTTTGATTTGTTTTTTGTTTCTCATTTTGCCTATTGTTACAGTAGCACCCAATGAACCATTCTGAATTAGATAAAAGATATAAGAGATTATAACATAGGATACAGATTTTCTTTATTTAAAACTTTTCTCTATTTATGAGTGACTAATTTTTAATCAGCTGTTCATCCAGATACTTCAGAGTCACCTTTTTATGCAAAGCTTTGAAAGACATACAGCAGTCTGAAGAATATATCTCCTTCACACCTTATTCATATCTCTTTTAGCTTATTCTTTTGACATTTAACTTCACTTCTCAGGTTATTGGGTTACATTTTCAATTTTCACTTTTAGATACCAACTATTATATTGAGATTTTAAAGGTGATTGAGATTTGGAGCTAAATTTTCTACTTTAGATTTGGAGCTAAATTTTTAAATTTTCAAGAATTTAGGATAATAAAAATGTATAGTTCATAGATAAAAACATTTTTGCCATTTTAGTCATTTAAAAATACATAAACACACAAACCCCCTCAGGATAACATTTTCCAGAATACTTCATTCTGACATTTGGACTTTGGAATGAACAGCTTTTCAATGGTCTTGATCTAAGATACATAGAAGTGAGATAATAGTTTGAAGCCACCTGTCCATTTTAAAGCTGAATTTTCATTAAATGTCACAGTGCAGCTCTTTGGCAATTTTTTAGAGTGAGTAGATCGGTTCCCTAGAGGAAAATATATTTAAAGAAAGTCATAACCTATAACTTGAGGGTAATGGTGTGTACCTGCTTTGAATCTGAAATATCTCTATCCTGCTGCACACACCCCTTTGTAAATTAAATTCAACCAAGTACATATAACAAAAGAAGTAGATACTTGGGAGAAAATAGCCTAATTTACTTAGTGTGAAGCTTACACATAAGTAGCTACAACATTTTACATCTGGGTAATAAAAAGTCCTTTGGGATTCTAATTACCTTTCTGGTGAGCAAAACATACGATTATACTTAAAAAGCTAGGAACAGAGGTTATATGCGTGTGTATGTGTACTTGTGTTAACTGGCTGTTTCTGAGTGGTTGTATTATGAGTGACTCATATTTTAACTTTTCTATCATTCTTATATATGTTTTCTATAAAAAGTGTATGTTCATTTTAAAATTAGAAAAAATATATGGCTATTATCAACCCACTGATTCTGAGAGAATCTATGGGCATTTCAGAAGAAAACTTATAGTTGTTTTTTAATATTTATTGCAGAGATGAGGACAGTTTGTAAAATGCAGGCTTTGGAATCATCACTGTATAAATCATACAATTATAGTTTGGGTGATGCCCCTCAAAGGGATGCTATAAAATAAGAACAGGAGGTCAAGAGGATAGCCCTAAGGATGATTTCTTAAGTGGGGAGAAAAAAAGAACCCATTTAAGACACTAAGAAAGGACATTCCAAAAGTTAAAGGAAAGTCTATGAAAAGTATTTAATAATACAGGGATATATCAAAGGCTACACAGAAGTTGATTAAATCTGAACAAAAATATATGTTTATAATTTCAGTAAGACATTAGAAAATTAAAGCAAATTAAGTGGACTGATGGAGTTAGAGTCAGAATTTCAGGCTGTTGAGGATTGAATAGGAAGTGAAACAGAGGTAATGCATATGGTTTATCATTTATTAAAGAGCTTCAATTTAAAGAAAATATGAAAATAAGTTGAGCCAGTTTATATGGTATGGAGCAAAAAATCAGTTGAAGGAAACATTTGAGAAAATAGGGATTAGTCATCTGGCATTTTCTCCCAAATGAGTTAAGAACAAATTTATTTGTGGAACATGGGTTAAATCAGCTGAGGAGTCGCCTTGTGTTTCAAATTCCAAAGTGCAAAATTAAAAGTTATTGTTCATTCCTTAGAAGAGCATGTGACAGAAATTGGAGGAGAATCTAATATGGAAACTTTGAAGATAATGTTTAGAAATGAAACCAGTTTTTCTAAGATATGTGCTCTCGATGTTTAGCATTATAGGAAATCATCTGGGAACTTGTTAAACACAAGTTTACTGGGTTCCAATCCCAAAGATCTGATCCAGTGGTTTGGAGTATAGCTTGACAATTGCATGTCTAAGAAGCTCCTAAGTGATGCCCGTTCTGCTATAGTGCAGGGCCGCACTGTGAGAGCCATAGTTCTAAGAGATTCAGTTGAAGTCACTGAAAATGTATTAAAGCTTAACTTTGTCAGAAGTTGAACTATAGAAATAGCAAGGTAAACAACAATGATGACAAAACAGATAATGGAGCATAAAGAGTAAAAGAAAATTTACGTGGGACCAAATATTTAGAAATTTCTACACGTTCAACATTTTTCTTTATTATCTCTAAAATTGATATACTCTGCCTCAAGATCCCTTTTTGCTAGGTACTGTGGAGAGGGCTAAATTTTCATCCTATCTGATGTTATAATTCAGTATTTTCAGGTTAATTCTCCATCTCATTAGGTAAAAAAAAAAAATATTGGGTCCTTACGTTTCGTGGCTCCCTCCAATGTTTCTAAACTAGCATCTCCCTTTTTGAAGAGCAAGTATGTATTTAAACAATTTATGGGGCCAAAGTCATCCCTCACCATTGGGTCTATGCAATAACTTGAGTTTACCTATTTGATTATTATCTTTTTTGTTCTGATCTGTGATGCTATGTGTATGTTTCTCTCTATTTTTTCCCAACTATTTGGCCTATGGCTTCAGTTGTATAACTTTTGCCATCAATTTAGACAATTTTGGCATCATTCTCCAGGCTACATAGGAACTCCCAAATCCTTTTTACAATCCAAGAGGAGAGAGTAGATTGAGCTAAATTTATGTGATAGCACACCCTGTTGGTGGTGAAACAAAAAGAATTGGCAGTGGGGATATTGGGAGCTATCTCCAAATGCCTGCCTCACCTAATACTCCTTTCTTTCTGTCACAAGTCTCTAATACAGAAATAGTGGATCGGAGGCTATACATCTCTTCTCCATCACATCCTCCCCTTCTCTTCTAGCAAACTTTCTTTGTAATATGCTGAGATATGGCAAAAAATTAGAAAAAATCATCTCCTCTTTCAAAAGTCCTATTTTTTAAGCCTATTATATTGCTGCCTAATTGGGATGTATTTTTTCTTTTGAACATCAGAAGTTGTAACTTCTCTTTGAAAGCTTGCTAGAATAATCTTTTCCAGCCCGGCATAACTCTGAAACCAAAAACATCAGACAGATTAGCCATGAGATTTAATTAAGCACATATGGACAGGGAAATTATTCTTTCCAATGGCAGCCAGTTGGGAAATGGAAGTCTGCACTTGGGCTAAAACCAGGAGAGAAAGAAAGAGGATTCAAGAGGGCAGTTATAAAATTTAACAAAGTCCCATGAGACGTGGTGCAATGGGGTTTCAGCAGACTCTTGTGAGATTTGGTTATTAGCCTAGGGGGATTTTACATTCTTTGACTTTTAATGCCTATACCCAGTCCTGTAGGCAGCATGGAAGAGGGGGTGGAGCCTGGACAATCCACCCCTACAAAGCAGATTATGTTGACTATAGAATAGACATTGCATTCATTAACAGTCTAAGAGATGATAGAACATAAGGGGTTCTCCATACAGAAACAACAATTCCACAAAGTAAGGCCACAAAGTAAGGCCACAAAGTAAGGCCAAGAGAGGGAATTAAGTCATACTGCCAATAACTGATAAAACCTCTGATTTCAGCCCTAAATGAGAAGATTCTTTTCCAGATTTTATGATGTGCTGAATTCTGCCAGAGAAGCAGAGTATTCCATATAGTCCAATTTGCAAGAGTCATTGTCTAAGATACCCGAGAGTGGCAGTTCAGTGCATACTTAGGATTGATATTTATTGTGCATGCATACAGGTTACCACAGAAACCTATTGCAGTATGGTATTTGCTACAATGCTAATGGCGAAAAGATTACAAGCTAAATTTCCATTTGTGGAGAGATGCCACATCTTTTTCCCCTGCAATTATAGGGAGACTTCTGGAGTCAAATCCACAGTTAGACTAGGCATAATGTGTTCACAGAGTCATATGTATTGTGTCTTGAGGTATGGGGGCATCCCCCATGGTTACATAGCCAACAAAAGTCATTTTTCATATAAACTGTGGTCTAATACTTGAACTAAATTTTGTGTGACTCTGATATTCCATGGACTTAGAATTCCCAACCAGCATGGGCCATGGCCATGGCCAATCAACCTCATTTTATCCACTTTCTAATGCTGTAGCACAGGCAAGAGCAAACTATTTTTGTTACCTCATTGTGGCTGTAGCGTTGCTGGTTCCTTAACCTGAACTGGATCCCCTGCATAGGTCTTGCCATTACCAGTTCAACAGGGACAGGAGCTATATCAGCCATGAGTTGAGGCTGGTGAGGGTCAGATATAACTGGTGTGTCCATTGCAGCAGAGATTGCCTATCATCTTTTAATTGTTCTTTTCAAAGCCTATTTATCCTTTCAATTAGCATGGCAATGTGCTCACTTGGTCATTTGTTAATGCAAAACTTGCAAACAAAGTATTTTTTGTCTTAAACTCAGAATGCTAAATTGAAGATGGCATCAAATTATATGCTAATCTTTCAATTGAGAAGTAGAGCTAATTTTTTTCCCCTTGAATCTGGGCTGACCTTACTAACCTTTGTGACCAGTAAAATGAGGCAGAAATGACGTTATGGGACTTCAGTGGTTGGATCATAAGAAATCTTGTAGCTTTATCTTGAGACTTTTTGAATACCCTGGAGTATGAATTATATACAACATCCTTGAGACCACCGTGCTGTGTGGAAGATCAAGTTAGCTACTTGGAAAGACCACAGGGAGAATAATGCTGTTTATTCATAAGTAGTTCCAGTCACACCAATTCAGGCCCCAGAGAAATGAGGGAAGAAGCCATATTTGACATCCCAGTCCCAGTATAAGTCAGACATATGCCTTAGCTAAGCCAATCCTTCCATTCAGTACAACTTAGATGAGGTATTTAACATCATGGAGCAGAGATGGGCCGTCCTTTCTGTGCCCTTTATAATCGTAGAATCATAAAGTTTAATAAAATAGTGATTGAGGTTGTTTTATGCTACTACATTTTAGGATATTTTACAAAACCTGGATCTGCTCTGCTTATCAGCCAGATACATTTTAACAATCTACAAATGTAGACTGTCTTTTTAGATTTGATACTCTCCTATTAACATTGTATAGTTAATTCACTCATATTAAATTGTGGTAAAATATAAATAAAATAATAATCATTCTAACCATTTTAAGTGGGCAAAATTCTTAGGCATTAAATACATTGGCAATAGCAATATAAAGGTAGAGGGAAGGAGATGCAGGAGCAGAGTATTTGTGTACTATGGAAAGTAGATTGATACTAATCTAACTAGGTTGTTACCAGTTTCAGATGTTAATTGCAGTTACAAAGGAAACCACTATGAAAATAACTAAAAACTATAGAAAAAAGAAAAGAAGAGAATCAAAATTATGCACTACAGAAAAGCAGCTAAAATGCAATAAAGGCAAAAATGGAGTAATTGAGATATAAAGAGCATACAATATACAGAAACTACATAGCTAAATGGCAGAAGTAAACTCTTCCTTCTCAATCATTACCTTAAATGTCAGTGAAGTAAACTCCCCTTTTAAAAGGCAGAGATTGGTAGATTGGTTGAAGAAACTTGTTCAGTTATATGTTGTCAACAATAGATTCACTTAGGTTCATAGGCACATAGATGTTGAAAGTATGATATTCCATGCAAATAGTAATCAAAAGGGTACAGATGTGCATATACAATTTTCAGGAAAATAGAAAAAAAAAACAGATTACAAGTCAAATAAGTATTTTATATATTGACCATCTGACCTGGAAATTCCACTCCTAGATATATGCCCCAATGGATTGAAAGCAGGGACTTGGACAAATTTTTATACACCAATGTACATCACAGCATTATTCATAATAGCTAAAAAGTACAAGCAACCCAAGTGTCCTTCAGCAGATGAATGCATAAACAAAATGTGGTATGTCCATACAATAGAATTTTATTCAACCGTGAAAAGAAGTGAAATGCTGATATGTGCTACAACATGGTTGAATCTTGAAGGTATTATGTTGAGCGAAATAAACCAGACACAAAAAAGACAAATATAGTATGATTTCTCTTATGTGAAATATTTAGAATAAGCAAATTCATAGAGACAGAAAGCAGAATAGTTGTTATCAGGTTAGGGCAATGGTGGAAATGCTCATATTATTGGGACTGTTAGTCAAAGACATTAAATCAATTGTACAAAACATGTCAATGATCTAAAGAATTCATATGCTGGGAGCTAAAGGAAATTAGGAAAACATTGTCTGATCAAAATAAATAAGTAGAAATTTAAAAAAGGAACCAAAAATTTTGTTGCTACAAAGTTCAGTAATTGAAATCAAAACTCAACAGATGAGGGTGGGCCACAGTGGCTCAGCAGGCAGAATTCTTGCCTGCCATGCCAGAGTACCTGGGTTTAATGCCTGGTGCCTGCCCATGTGGATTAAAAAAAAAAAAAAAAATCTCAATAGATGGATTCAACAGCAGATTTGAACAAGCAGAAGAATCAGTGAACTTGAAGACAAGATAATTGAAATGATCTAATCTTGGGTAAAATAATGAAGCAGAAAGAAACAAATAATCAAGAAAATAAACAGAGCCTGAGGCACCTGTGAAATACCATCAAGTGTTATCAACAACATTTTTTGATGTCACAGAAGGACAAGATAGAGAGAAATGGGCAGAAAAAGTATTTGAAGAAATAGTGATCAAAAACTCCTCACATCTGATGCAAGGCATGAATTATATGCATCCAAGAATCTTGATAAACTTCAAGCAGGTTAGACTATAAGATCTGCACCAACATGCATTAGAGTAAAACCTTGAAAATCTTAAGAGAGGAGTCAGTATCGCAGGGTGTTGAAAATAGATGGTTATTCATATTTTAAAATTTCAACTTCTGTGTAAGACTAAAGCAAGAAACGTTTATTTGGTTCAAAATTTATATTTTGCCTAGAGCATTTCCTAATTTATCTTATACAGACAGTTTCATTGAACACTATAAGTACATGGAATCTTGAACGGGGCGTGAGATTTTGCAGGTTTGTCCAGGTAGCGTGAAGCCCCAATAAATCCCCCCCCCAAAAAAGAGAGGATTTTGAAAGCAGGAGAAGCAACTTTTATCATGCAAAGGACCCCCAGTAAGATTAACAGTAACTTTCTCATTAGAAAACATAGAGGCCAAAAGTGGGTGGGATGACATATTTGAAGTCCTTTGCATGAAAAAATAAAGTCATTTTTTTTGGAGTTCTATATACAACAAACTTGTCTTACAAAAATGAAGGAGAAATTAAGACACTCACGATAAACAGCAGCTGAAAGTGTACATTACAAGAAATTCTAAAGAGATTCAGGCTGACAACAAAGGACACCATGTAGTAACCCAAAATGACAAGACAAATTAAAGAACATTGGTAAAGATAACTACATAGGTAAATAGGAATATATATTTATATTATATTATTATATAATAGTATTATTATAATAGTATTATTATTCTATTCATTAGTAACTTCTCCCCCTACCCCCATATGACTTGACAGGCAAATGTGTAAAATAACATTTTTAATCTCCTATTAAACTTGAGGAAAAGGCAGATGTTCAACTGACTGATAATTATACTGCCTTCTGATTGAGAATCGTTATTTTTCATGAATTGTTAGATGTATCTACGTCTTCAAAAATAGTATCTTCTTAAAATCTATTAAAATATAGTGTGAATATGTGTCGTATAGGTGAAGAATTGATACCTTTACATTTCTACATACAAATAATGTCAAACTCTAAGAAACTATTTGTGTGATTTACAAGCAATTAGAATTATAGCATGGCTACAAGAAATCAAGTTGAAGAATATTATACAAATGTTAGCTCATGTAATTATCTAATAGGACAATTAATTTATTTTCCTAGAGAAAAAAAAAATCTTTTTAAAAGGGCCAATGTCAAGAACTCTCATTTTTCCTTTTCTTGTATCTGGAGCACAAATGGAAACCATTTTTCTCTTTCAAAATATAAAACACTAGTTATTCACTTTAAAGATATTCCTTTATTGTTTTAGCTTGCTAAGGCTGCCAGAATGCAAGACATCAGAGATGGATTGCTTTTAGAAAGGGGATTTATTTACTTAACAAATTTACAGCTCCCCAGAGAAAAGGCCTCTAGCTTTCATCTGGGTTTCTCTGTCACATAGGAAAGCACACAGCAACATTTGCTGGCCCTCTCTTTTGCCTTCTGGGTTCAAGGTTTTCTTGTATCTCCCATTGTCTCTGTCTCTGTTAGCTTGAGCACTGAGCTGAGGGGTGTTAAACTGTGCTAAGCTGTGCTGAACTCTGTTGGTCTATTGAACTCTCTGCTGACTCTTCCTTTTAAGCCTCCAGTTAATTAAATTAAGTATCACTCACTACAGAAGGCCCTCTCCTTAGCAGATCACAGACATAATCAGTCATAGATGAATTTCACATGCTGATGATTTAAATCCACCACAGGACAACTGGGCACCATCATCTGTCCAAATTGATACTTGAACCTAACTACTACATACATAATATGTCATTTCCTTAAAACTTACTTACATTCCTTTAATAAAAAACAGGATTGGTTTCAGGACTATAACCTAGGATTAAATCATATCAATTATTTGCTTCGATGTTAAAAGCAAAAATAGACTTTTGGAAAGGCATGAGCAGGATTTCTGGTGATGTTCTATTTCTTAATGTGGGTTCTGTTTAAGTGGGTGCTCTCAGGGTTTGTGGGTTCATTGGGCTGTGCCCTTACGATTTAGGCACTTTTCTCTATATTTGTTGCATATAGTAACATGTTTGCTAACAAAATAAGAAGTGTATATGATTTATTCTATGTGACATTGTTTTTTTTTTTACTTTAAAATGACATTGTTTCTGTCTCTATTCCCTAATAAGTTATTAGTGCTTTTTAAAATTAAATATAAATATTGAACATAGCTGCTTAACTTTTATTGGTCATCAGCTTCTCCATATGATTTTATATCTTTGATTACCTTCTGTAGCATGGTAAAGATGATGTTTTCTATATTGTACTGTCTTTGCATTCTGAGGCAAAAACTCATTTGATGATGAATTATTATCCATTTAATATATTGTTGAAATCCATTGGCTAATACTGTAAGTGGATTTTTGCATTGGTATTCATCATAGTGACGTTAGCCTAGGTTTTTCTCTCTTTGGACCAGCTTTGTTGTTTTTATGATTCTAATATAATATTCTCTCTTCAAAAAATGATTTGAAATTGTTTTAAAATATCATCTAAAATAACATGCAGATTTAGAATATTCCATTCTGTAAAAATATCAAATAACAACAACTTTGAAGATATTTTATTGGTTATAACCCTTTGATAAATTTCTCATTTTTTTTCATTGTTTTTGGATTAAGTTTTTATATCACTTTTGGGGTCTCTTAGTTCACCACTTCCTGGGGAATGAGCAATGATTTAATCAAATTTCCAAATAGATTTTCGGAGACTGTGACAAATTATGCTCAAATTTTGTTTGTTTCAAGTTTCCCTTTTCTTCTTAACTTTGAATGTTGGATAACATACCATTATAGTGAATTCTTTTGTTTTTGTAAGAGATTTATTTGGATAACTCTGTAGTATTTTTCTTGCATCTAATCAAATCAACTGCATATAAGTATATATTTTCTTCTATCTCATACTATAAACTAATATTCTTTTTATGAGTCTTTATTTGTATACTATTATTTGAGGACAATCTTGGCAAGTCTACATATGTTTTTCTTATCCTATTGTATCTTTGCTGTTTCTTGAACTTTCAAGTTTGATGGAAACTTTAGAATCTCCTAATAGAGTTTTAAACATGCAGACACTTTTGGGATTGTGTCTGGAATTTTATGATCTCTATAAATACACTTAGATTTAGTATCCTTACAACATCATATGCAACCTATGACCACCATTTATCTATATATTTATTTCTTCTTTATTATCTTTTGTTAAAGTTTTACAGCTTATATAAATGTCTTCTATATTTTTCTCATATTTATTGCTACATAAGTTTGTAAATTAAATTTTATAACTGTTTCAGGCATGTAGAAATTCATCTAAATATATTGAATTGCTTTCAGCTGTTTTGAAAAACTGTCCTATTCATTCTAATAAACTATCGGTGTTTTTTACTTTTCATATTTGAAGTAGAACATAATGACTCCTGAGAAAATGGCAGCTTTTCTCCTTCTTAATCCTTTGGACTTCTTCTGCCTTGTTTGATTTAATGCTCTAGGTAGCACCTGAATACAGTATGAATAACATTTAAAACAATGGGCACCCATTTCTAACACTCAATAAAGGGCACATTTTCAGTGTTTCATAATTAATGTTTCATATTTGCTACTAATTTTTGAGGAATCCCTTTATATTACGGAAATAACCTTTGTATTGTTTACTAAGAATTTTTATTATGGATGTGAAAATTTACCAAAGGCTTTTCTGCATATATTGAGGTCATTTATGATTTAAATCATTGTTATGTTTATGAAATTTTATCATTCTTTTACAGGGTTCTTATCAATATTTTAATAGTTTAATGAAATAGATTGAAGAGTATTCCCTCTTTTTCTATGCATGCGAATAATTTTCATAACATTAGAATTACTTTTTGGATGTTCTGCTAATTAAATTTTCTAAGTTTGGGGGGTTTTTCTGGAAAAAAATCATTTTTTTTTTTCTTTTTTTCTTTTTCTTTTTTTCTTTTTTTTTTTTTTTTGCATAGGCAGGCACCAGAAATCAAACCCGGGTCTCCAGCATGACAGGCGAAAACTCTGCCTGCTGAGCCACTGTGACCCAGCCTATTTGTTTTTTAATGGTTCTAGAAATGTTTGTCTTCTTTAATTCCTTTGAATCAGTTTTAGTAATATGCCTTTTAGAATTCTACACATTTCTAATTAACTTTAAAATTTCTGCCTTAACCTTGCACACCATCTTCTCTTATTGATTTTTACATCTTTAACAACTATTATGCATCCTTCTTTACTGTTTTTCATTGATACCTTCTTTTTTCTTTAATTAGTATTAATATTGTTGATGTTTTCGAGTATTAACATTTTCCTCTTCTATTTCTTGTTTATATGTATTTTTCTATTTCATTAAGCTTTCCTCTGATGTTTATTGTTCTTTCCCTTTTCAATTCTGTAATCTGTTTAATACCTTTTAGAATTTTATCTTTAGCTCAATACATTTCCAGTTTTCTTCTTCTCTAATCTAAATTCCCTCTATGTACTGTAACATATATGCACTTATGTGCATAATTCCCCCTTACATAGTGGAATGTAAATTACCACCATGTACTGTAACTTATGCATTCACTTTGACATGTGTTATTTTATTCTTTTTAAATTTTAAATATGTTCTAACCTCTTTTTTCCCATTGGTTTTCTGTCTCAAGTTGGTAATTAACTTGTTTCTTCCTTTTACTCTCTCAAATTCTTTTGAGAGTGAAACAGAAGCTTCCAGAAATGATGAAACAATGTACTCCAGACTCTTCATTCCTGTGTTGGTATCTTTCAAGTTTTTTAGTTTAACTGTTTTTGTCTTCCCATTTTTAGCTTTGTAGTAGAAGTTTATTGCAATTTAAATTTAAGTTTTAACTCCACCCAGAGATTTATACTGTGTTTTTTTTCAAATTTATATTTTCCTTAATTGTTTAAAATTATGTTTTAAATCACCATTTTATTTGTAAGCTGCCTAAGAATGGAAACCATTTTATATATTTCAGTTGTATCCTTGAATTCACCTTGCATAATAGAACATTCAAGAGAAATTTTTTATCGATCTGTTTGTTTTTTGCAAGACCATGAAAAAATGAGGTCTAGAAAACTTTTGCAAAAAAAAAAAGTCATTCTAAGTTATTGTCCAGTGTCTGTTATATTCTGATTTTTTTTCTATGTGAATTCCGGTAAACATTTTCTAAGTAATATGGTATAGATGTCTTTTAATTGCTGCTCATTAATGTCTTTCTGAACTGGAAAAACAAATCTGTGAAAAATAAAAGACAAACATGATATGCTTCACAGAAAATATTTTTAAACAATCTTTCTCAGCATTAAACATCATCCACTTTCAGGCTGCAGGTGATTGATGTGTTTCCATCCTAGATATGTCATAAGTTAAAGTAATGTTTTATTTTACTTTTATATCCAAGATGTCATTTCTACAAATCTTAAACATGCTTTGGAAAGTTTCAGACCATTTCTGAACAGCTATTTAATGAACTGTGAACAAACCTCTGCAGTAAATTTTGTTTATATATAGGAGAACCACTGTGTATATAAGCACGTTAAAGCTCAGTTTTGAAAAAAAATACTAGCAATTTAAGTTGAACTATGCAAGCCAATTTTCGAAACATTACCCTCATTCAAAAATTCTCATGGGGGGTTATTTTCTTTACCTACTTGCAGAAATGGAAAGATGAACTCTAGTGTGGCTTAGTAGAATGAACTTTAGACTGGGAATCAATATCATTGTGGTAAATTATATTATTGTTCACCAGTATTTCTCTTCATCCTTGCAAAAGATTATTATTTACTGATCCATTGAGGAAAGTTTTGCCCGTGTATCCTGCCTATACATCCCTATTCACCCTAAATTGAGATTGAGCATGTGACTTAGCCAATTTAATATGAGCAAAAGTGATGAAGGACACTTCTAAGAGTAGCTTTAAGAGTGAGATGTCCTTATTTGTGTCTTTTCTCTTCTACATACAAGTAACAATGTTAATGATAAAGGCATCTCTGTCAGTCTGAGTCTTAACATAAAGATGATATGGATCAGAAGTATAGATGACCACTGAATTACATGTAGCATGAGTGAGAAAATCCTCTGTTGCACTCCACTGCAACTCGGTAGTTGTTAGTTATCACTACATAATAAAGTCTATGCAGATTTATGTATCTTTTAATTATAATTATGCTTTTGCAGATTTTTGTTGAGTTGATCCCAAGCTATTTTACCTTCTGAATTCTCTTAGTCATCTATTCAATAATCTTATTGAGTACTATACTTTACCATGTGTTCTGATAGCATATATTATGAGGACCTCATCTTGACCTAAGGGATAGGAAACAATTACTCAGAAAATAAGTTTAACTTAGGGTAAGAGTTAAAAAAAAATATGCAGGCAGTGAAAATGGCAGAGTAAGGACTTTGAAAATTATCTCCTCTACAAAGCAATGAGAAAACTGGCAAAAATTGTCATCATTAACTTTTTAAGGAATCTGGAAATTTATCAAATGCTTGCTGCAAGCTAGAAAGCTTTTGTTCAGAAAAATGGCTGAAACTTTGTAAAAGCAGTGTTTTGATTTTCTAAAGCCATAGGAATGCAATATTCCAGAAATAGACAGGCTTTTACAATGAGTATTTATTAGTTTACAAATTAATGGTTTTAAGGCCATGAAAACGTTCAAGTTAAGGCCTCAAGTGGAAGATACCTTCTCTGAGGAAAGTCTGCTCACATCCAGGTTCCTCTGTCCTCTGGGAAGGCACATGGCTGACGTATGCTGGTCCTTTGCTTCTGCATTCCATTGCTTTCAGCTTCTGATTCTTGTGGCTTTCTCTTTGAGGATCCACGGGTCCGCTCTTAGCATCTCCAGGACATTTCTCTCTGAATTCTCTCTCTTATTGTTTCTGCTGTTTAACCTCCCCAAAAGGGCTCCAACAAAGGGTTAAGACCCATCTTGAAGTGGTTGGGTCACATCTCAGTTGAAACAACCAAACTCAAAGGTCCCACCCACAATAGATCTGTCCCCACAGGAATGGATTTAAAGAAGATGGCCTTTTCTGGAGTACAAAACAGAGTCAAACCAGCATAATCAGTAATCTCTATCACATTTATCTTTGACCTAGTCTCATCTCTAGCTCCACAGTAGCATTAAAAATGATAGCTTGCATCATGGTGAAAACAAGTTGACTGGCAGACACTGGAGAGAGAAAGCTGCCCTCCCCCACCAGACTTAGTGTACAGACTGTAAATTGCGGTCTCTAAAGGGAGTTGCCATCAAGGACTCAGGACCTCTGGCCAGTCATGTACTTATCCATACCTGAATTCCTAGCCCACATGCCTTCATTGGGAAGCCTCCCCAGCAGGACTCAAAGTGGGCCTTCCTTGGGCACCTCAGCTGAGACATTCTTATCAGAGGAGTGGAGGGAAGCGAGGGAAGCATTAAAGGTTTATTCACTCTGACTCAGTGCTCAGTACTTTTCCACTCTTGGCCTTTACTCCCTCCCTCCTTCTGGCCCTCCAGGTCCATGGAATAGCAGGTGCCTTTTTGAGGGGCTCCCTTGCCAGTGTGATAATTCCTCAAGTCAGCATCAATCCATGTAACTCTTGCCTGTGGTGTCATTCCATGAGGAAAAATGGAACACAGGTGGGTTAGTTTGCAAGCTACTGGAATGTGATATCCCAGATATTGAATGTTTTTTATGAAGTGAACTTAATAATTTACAAGTTTACAGTTCTAAGCCTATAAAAATGTCCAAACTAAGGCATCCAAGGAAAGATACCTTAATTCAAGGAAGGCTGATGGGTCAGGAACACCTCTGTGAGCTGGGTAGTCATGTGGCTGGCATCTGCTGGTCCTTTGTTCCTGGGCTGCATTGTTTCAGCCTCTGTTCCTGTGGGAGTTCCTCATTTTGCTTTTCCAGGGCTGACTTTAATCTCTTGGCTTTCCTTGGCTCTCTCCAGGTTCTGGCTTGCTAAACATCTCATGGCAACATCTGCGAGGCTCCAAGCATCACCAAGCATCCATTTCTCTGTTCTCCAAGTGGTGGCATGTGTGTCAGCTCTCTCTCTCTTTGTCGGCTCTGTCATTTCTAGCTCCCTCCAAAATGTTTTACTTTTAAAGTTTATAAAAAACGAATCGAGACCTACCTGGAATGGGTAGACCCACATCTCTGCAGAGATAATCTGACCAAAATTTTCTGCCCTACAATATAGAACTAGGATTGAAAGAAATGGCTGTTCCCACACAATTGGATCAGGATTAAAACATGACTCTTCTGGTGATACATAGTAGATTCAAACTGGCACACTGGGGAAGTAGGGGCTTTCTCCAGTTTAGCCTCTTACTCATACTAATGCAGGAAGTGATTAATATCTTAACTGTCGCTTTCATTTTAGTTCATCTGAATTGGTATTTCCCAACACCTGGAATCTCAGTTCTTTCAGTTCAGTTCAATTCTTGGCAGTACATTTTAAAATGGTAAATTTTATGGCAGACAAATTTTAGGGAAATATATATATACATATACTGAAAAAATAATTTACAGGACAACATGTTGGGTGAAAGTGTTTTAGACTGCGAGAGCAGTATGAAGGATGGCCTTGACCTAAGAAGGAACTTCTCACATTTGAGAAGAGGAGGTGGCAAGAGAAACTGGGAATGAATGATGAAGAGCAAAGTAGTTTTGGGAGACGTGGGGCAACAGTGTTTCAAATGCTGTTAGAGGCTAAGAAAGGTGATGCCTGATGTGTCTATTGAAAATTGCAATAGGGAGGTATCTGCTGTATTTAGGAACTTTTTCCGTGGTGGAAAAATGAGGACAAAAATTACATCCAAGTGAATTAAAGAGTCATTACTAATATGCTGCTTGGAAGGAACTTGTGACTAGACACAGAGAAATAGGGCTGTAGTTCTAAAAAAATATGAAATCTATTTTTTTTCAAAATAAAGGAGGCTAACTAAATAGAATTGCGATGTCATTAGTTCTATTTATAATGTATTGTGTAATTCACTCTCATATGCTCCTTTTATGAAAACTGAGGGATTTGGATGAGATGATATCTGGGAATATTTGTAATTCCATGATTAAGAATTAAAATTATTGCCAGTATTTCTAAAGTTTTATGTTTTATTATAACAGTAGAAGTAGGATTATTTTTATTATCTTTGCCTTTAAAATCACATAACTATATTATAAATATAGCCATATCAAAATGAATTAGTGATTCCTTAAGTTGAAACTATATGAATATTTAAAACTTGGTATGACATTAATATGAAAAAGCCCCTCATGTAGGCATCCCACTTGAACCAAGCTTTGTATACACCCCACCAGAACTCAGTCTCTCATTCTATAAAAATCCCATTTTAACTTGAAAGGTTAAACAACTTAGTTTTCAGACACATGTGACTATCTAATACACTGAACCTCAGGTTGTTAACCCATTTAGAGGAAGGAGCTGTCTGTATTTTTAAAAGGAATGAATTTGTTGCCAAATTTTCTCAGGTTGGTGGAATACTTGTGACACGTTATAGCTTAAAAAATCCCAAAAAACACCTCCCCACACACTACCTATTATTCCTTTCATTATGACTGCTTTTCACTTCCATCATTTTGTTGATGAGAGCAATTAAACAGAATTGAGTCAATAACTATTGTGTTGAGGTTTGTGTTTGTTGTTGGGGTAAATGTATAAATATGAAGTGGTAGTTTAAAACTCAACTTTATCAAATAATCCAGGAGATTCACATTTAAGTCTCACCTTTTCCTATCGTTAGCTGTATAAAACTGTGTGCGTTGCTTAACCTCCCGAAACTTTAACAGCCTCATGGGAATTAAAGTAGTAATAGGATTGTTATGAAATTAAACAGGAAAAATTCATATAAAACACCCAGAATAATATCAGACACACAATGAAAGCTAATATGTAAAATTTAGCATTCTGGATATATGAAAATAATATTAATATTTATGCTTCATCAAAAGAGGCACAGTTAATAAAGTCACATATTTTTAAAGCATTCTGTACTAAAGCTTTGGTTATACTAACCATGATATTCATTCAAGGCAATGCCACTATTATTTTAAATGTAAAGGCAGTTAAAATACAAAAACAGTGACTAATTATTAAAAATATCATGGAATTCAATATTCAGAAACGTTTGCTTGAAAATTCCATCATAAACCCCTCTGCATATGTTTTCTATAATACCCACTAATGGAATACTCAGATTCTTTGACAATATTATCAAAATAACAGAAAAGAATGATACTTGTTATCTTGAACTGTACAGTACTCTGAAGCCAAAGTAAAGGGATTAGTACCATTGTTTAATGGGCAAAGGCAAAAAAAGAGACCCTTTTATCTACTACTGAATACTTAGATATTGGAACAAAGAGGCAAACAGACTTTAAGGAGCAGAGAAATCCACAACCTTGGATATATAGTGTTAATTCTTAGATGATGAAAGAAAACAATAATTTGCTGAGCTCTCAGAGAACATGCCCTATTTTTAAGTCCAGTATTTTTTTAATTAATTAAAGAAAAAAAAAGAAATTAACACAACATTTAGAAATCATTCCATTTTACATATGCAATCAGTAATTCTTAACATCATCACATAGATGCATGATCATCATTTCTTAGTACATTTGCATCGATTTAGTAAAAGAACTAGCAAAACAACAGTAAAAGATATAGAATGTTAATATATAGAAAAAAATAATAATAATAAAAAAAAGAAAAGGAAAAAGAAAAAAAAGACAAACAGACAAAAAACCTATAGCTCAGATGCAGCTTCATTCAATGTTTTAACATGATTACTTTACAATTAGGTATTATTGTGCTGTCCATTTTTGAGTTTTTGTATCTAGTCCTGTTGCACAGTCTGTATCCCTTCAGCTCCAATTACCCATTATCTTACCCTGTTTCTAACTCCTGCTGGACTCTGTTACCAATGACATATTCCAAGTTTATTCTCGAATGTCGGTTCACATCAGTGGGACCATACAGTATTTGTCCTTTAGTTTTTGGCTAGACTCACTCAGCATAATGTTCTCTAGGTCCATCTGTTATTACATGCTTCATAAATTTATTCTGTCTTAAAGCTGCATAATATTCCATCGTATGTATATACCACAGTTTGTTTAGCCACTCGTCTGTTGATGGATATTTTGGCTGTTCCATCTCTTTGCAATTGTAAATAATGCTGCTATAAACATTGGTGTGCAAATGTCCGTTTGTGTCTTTGCCCTTAAGTCCTTTGAGTAGATACCTAGCAATGGTATTGCTGGGTCATATGGCAATTCTATATTCAGTTTTTTGAGGAAGGGCCAAACTGCCTTCCAAAGTGGTTGCACCATTTAACATTCCCACCAACAGTGGATGTGTGCCTATTTCTCCGCATCCTCTCCAGCACTTGTCATTTTCTGTTTTGTTGATAATGGCCATTCTGGTGGGTGTGAGATGATATCTCATTGTGGTTTTGATTTGCATTTCTCTAATGGCCAGGAACATTGAGCATCTCTTCATGTGCCTTTTGGCCATTTGTACTTCCTCTTCTGAGAGGTGTCTGTTCAAGTCTTTTTCCCATTTTGTAATTGGGTTGGCTGTCTTTTTGTTGTTGAGTTGGACAATCTCTTTTTAAATTCTGGATACTAGACCTTTATCTGGATACGAGACCTTTATCTGATATGTCATTTCCAAATATTGTCTCCCATTGTGTAGGCTGTCTTTCTACTTTTTTGATGAAGTTCTTTGATGCACAAAAGTGTTTAATTTTGAGGAGCTCCCATTTATTTATTTCCTTCTTCAGTGCTCTTGCTTTAGGTTTAAGGTCCATAAAACCACCTCCAATTGTAAGTTTCATAAGATATCTCCCTACATTTTCCTCTAACTGTTTTATGGTCCTAGACCTAATGTTTAGATCTTTGATCCATTTTGAGTTAACTTTTGCATAGGGTGTGAGATACGGGTCTTCTTTCATTCTTTTGCATATGGATATCCAGTTCTCTAGGCACCATTTATTGAAGAGACTGTTCTGTCCCAGGTGAGTTGGCTTGACTGCCTTATCAAAGATCAAATGTCCATAGATGAGAGGGTCTATATCTGAGCACTCTATTCAATTCCATTGGTCGATATATCTATCTTTATGCCAATACCATGCGGTTTTGACCACTGTGGCTTCATAATATGCCTTAAAGTCAGGCAGCACAAGACCTCCAGCTTCGTTTTTTTTCCCTCAAGATGTTTTTAGCAATTTGGGGCACCCTGCCCTTCCAGATAAATTTGCTTATTGGTTTTTCTATTTCTGAAAAATAAGTTGTTGGGATTTTGATTGGTATTGCATTGAATCTGTAAATCAATTTAGGTAGGATTGACATCTTAACTATATTTAGTCTTCCAATCCATGAACACGGTATGCCCTTCCATATATTTAGGTCTTCTGTGATTTCTTTTAACAGTTTTTTGTAGTTTTCTTTGTATAGGTTTTTTGTCTCTTTAGTTAAATTTATTCCTACGTATTTTATTCTTTTAGTTGCAATTGTAAATGGGATTCGTTTCTTGATTTCCCCCTCAGCTTGTTCATTACTAGTGTATAGAAATGCTACAGATTTTTGAATGTTGATCTTGTAACCTGCTACTTTGCTGTACTCATTTATTAGCTCTAGTAGTTTTGTTGTGGATTTTTCTGGGTTTTTGACATATAGTATCATATCGTCTGCAAACCGTGATAGTTTTACTTCTTCCTTTCCAATTTTGATGACTTATATTTCTTTTTCTTGTCTAATTGCTCTGGCTAGAACCTCCAACACAATGTTGAATAATAGTGGTGATAGTGGACATCCTTGTCTTGTTCCTGATCTTAGGGGGAAAGTTATCGATTTTTCCCCATTGAGGATGATATTAGCTGTGGGTTTTTCATATATTCCCTCTATCATTTTAAGGAAGTTCCCTTGTATTCCTATCCTTTGAAGTGTTTTCAACAGGAAAGGATGTTGAATCTTGTTAAATGCCTTCTCTGCATCAATTGAGATGATCATGTGATTTTTCTGCTTTGATTTGTTGATATGGTGTATTACATTAATTGATTTTCTTATGTTGAACCATCCTTGCATACCTGGGATGAATCCTACTTGGTCATGATGTATAATTCTTTTAATGTGTTGTTGGATACGATTTGCTAGAATTTTATTGAGGATTTTTGCATCTATATTCATTAGAGAGATTGGTCTGTAGTTTTCTTTTTTTGTAATATCTTTGCCTGGTTTTGGTATGAGGGTGATGTTGGCTTCATAGAATGAATTAGGCAGTTTTCCCTCCACTTCGATTTTTTTGAAGAGTTTGAGGAGAGTTGGTACTAATTCTTTCTGGAATGTTTGTTAGAATTCACATGTGAAGCCGTCTGGTCCTGGACTTTTCTTTTTAGGAAGCTTTTGAATGACTGATTCAATTTCTTTACTTGTGATTGATTTGTTGAGGTCATCTAATTCTTCTTGAGTCAAAGTTGGTTGTTCATGTCTTTCCAGGAACCCATCCATTTCCTCTAAATTGTTGTATTTATTAGCGTAAAGTTGTTCATAGTTTCCTGTTATTACCTCCTTTATTTCTGTGAGGTCAGTAGTTATGTCTCCTCTTCCATTTCTGATTTTATTTATTTGCATCCTCTCTCTTCTTCTTTTTGTTGATCTTGCTAAGGGCCCATCAATCTTATTGATTTTCTCATAGAACCAACTTCTGGTCTTATTGATTTTCTCTATTGTTTTCATGTTTTCAATTTCATTTATTTCTGCTCTAATCTTTGTTATTTCTTTCCTTTTGCTTACTTTGGGATTAGTTTGCTTTTCTTTCTCCAGTTCTTCCAAGTGGACAGTTAATTCCTGAATTTTTGCCTTTTCTTCTTTTCTGATATAGGCATTTAGGGCAATAAATTTCCCTCTTAGCACTGCTTTGGCTGTGTCCCATAAGTTTTGATATGTTGTGTTTTCGTTTTCATTCGCTATGAGGTATTTAATAATTTCTCTTGCAATTTCTTCTTTGACCCACTCGTTGTTTAAGAGTGTGTTGTTGAGCCTCCACGTATTTGTGAATTTCTGGCACTCCGCCTATTATTGATTTCCAACTTCATTCCTTTATGATCTGAGAAGGTGTTGTGTATGATTTCAATCTTTTTAAATTTGTTAAGACTTGCTTTGTGACCCAGCATATGGTCTATCTTTGAGAATGATCCATGAGCACTTGAAAAAAAGGTGTATCCTGCTGTTGTGGGATGTAATGTCCTATAAATGTCTGTTAAGTCTAGCTCCTTTATAGTAATATTCAAATTCTCTATTTCTTTATTGATCCTCTGTCTATATGTTCTGTCCATTGATGAGAGTGGTGAATTGAAGTCTCCAACTATTATGGTATATGTGTCTATTTCCCTTTTCAGTGTTTGCAGTGTATTCCTCACGTATTTTGGGGCATTCCGGTTCCGTGCATAAATATTTATGATTGTTATGTCTTCTTGTTTAATTGTTCCTTTTATTAGTATATAGTGTCCTTCTTTGTCTCTTTTAACTCTTTTACATTTGAAGTCTAATTTGTTGGCTATTAGTATAGTTACTCCTGTTCTTATCTGGTTGTTATTTGCATGAAATATCTTTTCCTAACCTTTACTTTCAACCTATGTTTATCTTTGGGTCTAAGATGTATTTCCTGTAGGCAGCATATAGAAGGATCCAGTTTTTTAATCTGTTCTGCCACTCTATGGCTTTTGATTGGGGAATTCAGTCCATTAACATTTAGTGTTATTACTGTTTGGATAATATTTTCCTCTACCATTTTGCCTTTTGTATTATGTACATCATATCTGATTTTCCTTCTTTCTACAGTTTTCTCCATACCTCTCTCTTCTGTCTTTTTGTATCTGATTCTAGTGCTCCCTTTAGTATTTCTTGCAGAGCTGGTCTCTTGGTCACAAATTCTCTCAGTGACTGTTTGTCTGAGAATGTTTTAATTTCTCCCTCATTTTTGAAGGACAATTTTGCTGGATATAGAAGTCTTGGTTGGCAGTTTTTCTCTTTTAGTAATTTAAATATATCATCCCACTGTCTTCTAGCTTCCATGGTTTCTGCTGAGAAATCTACACATAGTCTTATTGGGTTTCCCTTGTATGTGATGGATTGCTTCTCTCTCACTGCTTTCAAGATCCTCTCTTTCTCTTTGACCTCTGACATTCTAACTAGTAAGTTTCTTGGAGAACACCTATTTGGGTCTGTTCTCTTTGGGGTGTGCTGCACTTCTTGGATCTGTAATTTTAGGTCTTTCATAAGATTTGGGAAATTTTCAGTGATAATTTCTTCCATTAGTTTTTCTCCTCTTTTTCCCTTCTCTTCTCCTTCTGGGACACCCACAACATGTATATTTGTGCAGTTCATATTGTCCTTCAGTTCCCTGATCCCCTGTTCAAATTTTTCCATTCTTTTCCCGATAGTTTCTGTTTCTTTTTGAAATTCAGATGTTCCATCCTCCAAATCACTAATTCTATCTTCTGTCTCTTTAAATCTATCATTGTAGGTATCCATTATTTTTTCCATCTTTTCTACTTTGTCCTTCACTTCCATAAGTTCTGTGATTTGTTTTTTCAGTTTTTCTATTTCTTCTTTTTGTTCAGCCCTTGTCTTCTTCTTGTCCTCCCTCAATTTATCGATTTCGTTTTTGAAGAGGTTTTCCATTTCTGTTCGTATATTCAGCATTAGTTGTCTCAGCTCCTGTATCTCATTTGAACTATTGGTTTGTTCCTTTGACTGGGCCATATTTTCAATTTTCTGAGCGTGATCCGTTATCTTCTGCTAGCATCTGGGCATTTAGTCAGATTTCCCTGGGTGTTGAACCGAACAGGTTGAAAGATTTTTCTGTGAAATCTCTGGGTTCTGTTTTTCTTATCCTGCCCAGTAGGTGGCGCTCATGGCACTCGTTTGTCTGTGGGTCCCACCAGTAAAAGGTTCTGTGGGTTCTTTAACTTTCGAAAACTCTCGCTGTGGGGGAGGTTCGCCAGCCGAAGTGGCTTGGAAGAGTGCCAATCCGAATCTCCCAGCCAGCCCGGGTATCCGAATGTGGCGAGGATCGCCTGCCGCCGCAGCCCGGGAGAGCGCCTGTCCGAATCTCCTAGCCAGCCCGGGGCGCCAAGCGTGGGGGGAGGGCGCCAGCCACTGCGGCCCAGGGGAGTGCACCATTCCCAGTCGGACCGGGAAGCCACGTGTTTGGAAGGGACCCCGGTTACCATTCTCCGTGGCCTGGGGATCTCTGATCCAATTCTCCCAGTTGGTCCGGGTGGCCGTGCGTGGGGGGGGGCGCCAGCTGCCACGGCTTGAGGGAACCGCCTGTCCAATTCTCCCAGCCGCCCCGGGAAGGGGGGAGGGAGGGACTCTGGCCACCTGCCGCCCCGGCCCGGGGAAGCCCGCGCCCGTCCGCGATCTCACGGGAGCGGGTTCTCCCAGCCAGTCAGCTGTTCCAGAATGGGGTACACTGTCTTCTTGATCTCTGTCGTGGCTCCGGGTGCTGTTCTGTATCATTTCTACTCCCCTAGTAGCTGTTCTGGTGGAGGAACTAAGACCCGTGCATCTTACTAAGCCGCCATCTTCTCCGGAAGTCCAGTATTTTGTTTTTTAATTGATCTTCCGTTTATACTCTGGTTCGTTTGAAAAATAGGCAACAGAGAGCAGCACACATTTTTTTATATGGTTACAGTATTAGGATTAATATGTGGACAAATTCCACTTTTTCAATTTATATTAATGACTTTTTACTTTCAATTAAATATCTTATATGTATGTTTATGTGTGTGTGTGTGTGTGTGTGCGTGTGTGTGCATGCATGTTCCTATTCCTTTTGGAGAAATTTATATGTAAGATAAAGGTTACACATGGATGCTTAAGAGCAGCCTGTATTATTTAAAAGTGTGACTTCTGCTGAACAATGTTAGTTTCCTATGGCTTTGAGTCGATCATCATAATGCCCAGAATCTCTATGGTGCTTGTAAATATTTTAAGTGAATCAATTTTCTCTTCTTTGAGTACGTTTTATGCAAGTTTTAACCAACTACTATATATTTGTCGTACTGGAAATGGGCAGTTGAAAGGAAAGAGAAAAAGAAACATATAAGAACACAGTCAAAAAAGCAAACCAAATATTCATAAATTCATTAAATAAGCCAATAAAAAAATAAAGGGAAAAAAAAGGAAATCATACAGCCATAATGTAAATTTGAAATGTTTGCATCTGCCTGTACAGTTTTATTAAATGATTCTGCAAACCATGGGTGGCATTGCACACACGCACACACACAAACCGTGGATGACATTGCACATGCACACACACCAAGACCTCCTGTTACTGAAAGCTCCCGCACCAAGAGGTATTGACAGATGTATTGAAATCTCAAGCCAAATTAAGGTGGGCTCAGAAAATGACTTCTTGTTCAGTATAACTTGATAACTAAAATATTTAGACTAACTTTCATGTGATATTCATTATATTCTAATTTTTCCAAAACCACATTAGCAGTAGTAATGTCAGTAAGGATTGATAAACTATAAAAAATAGCCAGTGCATGGCATGGCCTTTAAGATTTAAAAATGTTAATAGTTCCCTAAAAGCCTATATGCTTATTAGATAATATTTGTCTTCTTGATTACTTAAAAATAACTTAGTCGACAAATACTAAGTATTTGATACATGGAACACATTTTGTTGGATTCTGTAGGAAATTCAAAGATTTAGAAAATATGGTGCCTTAACTCAAGAAATTTACAGCTGAATTTGAAAGAAAAAACAAGGACCTGAATAAATATCACACAAAGAAATATATCATTCTAATATGAATAGCACGTAGGAAATTCTTTAGACTTTCTAAGAACATGAAGATGCTTTTTAAGAGAAACTATTTAGACTAGGTCTTAATAGATGGAAAGAATCATGAGACAGCATTAACAGGTTAAGCAAATGGTTTCTACAGAAAGTCATTTTAAGCAAGGAAATTGCATGACCACATTTTATATAGAATGTTCTGGTAGGCAGGTATGTGAAGGATGAATGGTAGGTGGCAAATATGTGAAAATAATTAGCCAGCTGTTTCAATTGCTGGTTATACTTTATTTCATTTTTCAATAAATATTCATTGAATTACTAATGTTTTTTAATTCATTGAGAAAACAAAACATCAAGAAACGATACTGCCTCTCAAATATGAATGCAGTTTAGGGCATGTAGTTATTCGAAATGCAAGCAAAGTTATTTTGACCCTGATATTCAGATAAGTTTGAGTGTTTCTGGTGAGCCTGTAGGATAGGCTTGACGAGTGTTTCAATGAGAAATCTGGAGAGTCTTTATAAGAGTAGACAACAAAAATAACAGAATAACTAGAAAAATAACTAAAGAAACTTTGGTCTGAAAGGAAGGAACAATTCTGAGTACAGAATTCTTTTATCACTAAGATGCAGCTTGTAGCTCAGCCTTTATGAACACACACCTGAGTCCTCAGGGAGCCTGGGAATTATTAGTAAACCTGAACAGAGGTATCAACGAATGTCAACCATTTTTGATAACATAATGAACTATTGTACTGCTGTAATAACCAACCTAAAAGATAACCTAGCTTTGACATTTCTTTTTTATGAGAACTGACAAAAATTTTAGTATTGTTTAAGCCAGTGGTGGAGCGGATTTCCCGGAAATTCAATAGGAAACCTTTCACCTACCACAAGCAATAAAAATTAATTTTGAACTACATGGCTATGCAGAATAATACTGCAATATTCAAAACTTAAAAGATGTATCAAAGGTACCAGTTTACGAATATAAATATTTTAACATATTTGGCATTAAATTGCAGGTGAAAATATCTATGAGGTTGATGCAACCTAATGGCAATGATGCTTCATTTATGTAATACATTACTTTAGGCAATTAAAATTAGGGCAAATATTGTCAAGGAAGAACAAAACATTGTTTTAAAAAAGAAAAGGCAGAAAGCTTCACTGCTTTGCAGTAAATTGTGTTTACAGCATAAAATAAACACAGAATGGTGATTTAACAAAAATTACTGATAAACTACTAAGAAGAAAAAAGAAAAAAAATGAGATATCTTCTATAATCATAAGTCAATAGCTAATGTCTAAAACTGATTGAGATAAGACAGTTTTAAACATATTATTTGGAGATATTAACATAAAAAATGGAGCTAAGATTTTGAAGAGACTTGTTTTGGTGAAAATGGTATCTAAAGCTGTTCCTTATGAGGGTTTAATTCTATTTAAATCATGAAAGAAAAAGTTCAGATTTAAAGCACAGAGTGCATGTTTGCTATTTATTCTACACTCAAGTAAAAGAATAAGATGTTTTGAAATAGCTCTGAATATTCACTCTCCTTCTAGTGGATTCTTATACTTCCATTTGGCTATCCCTTTGAAAAAGAAAACCACATAAATTGCTGCATTTATTTCATTTTATTTTCATTATTAAACATTTACTGAAACCAGGCTTTGTAATATATCTTAGGGCAATAGTTTAATGAAATATGTTCCTACAATGGACAGTTCACATTTATCTGGATAAAATGGATTTATCAATTATTAGAATTATGTTTTAAGTGTGTTAGTAGATGTGACAACAATTATATGGCAGGTAGGAGGGAGGAAACCTACTTACCTCAAGGATTGGAAAATTATAGAGGTCAAGAGGCCAAACAAATCTTGAGTCATTAGAAAAAGAACTTAGAATATTTAGAGAAGTGCAAACTACCTGGTCTGACAAGAGGAAAGAATATATTTGAAGGAGAGGAGAGAGGAGTGTGAAGAGATTGTCAGAGGTAACATCATGAGTCAAATAGAAACCACTGAAGTATCTAGAATAGAAGAATGAAATAATTCAATCCGTCATTTTCCTGTATGAACTACAGCCATCCATGTCCTACTGTAATTTTCATTGATACGTGTTGGGGTGCTCACTTTTTTTGTAACCATACATATACAAAAAGTCAAGTGATTCTTTGTCTCCATTTTGGTAACCACAACTATCTTTGGTAAAGTCATTTTAGCTACTCCTTTTTGTGTTTCTGACAGTTCATAGAACTGTTCTCTTTTGTGGACATCAAATGTAATTTTCCTTCAGTGCACATGCTTGACTATCACTGCTTTGTAATGCTTAGAATTAGAATCTTTAGTTAGAAGTGTTTTACACTTCCCTTACTGAGAGTTCACACAGACACATAAACACACGCTATTTCAACTCTATTGTTATTAAAAGAGATGTTAATTTTAAAAGTGAGAAGAGTCTACTGAAGTAAGAAAATGAAATGTAATCTTTATTGATTATATCTAAACATCTCATGGTATTGAATCTCAGTAGCTCTACTAGTTATATATGTAAGCATTATATATTATACAAACTGATGGATTATCCACAGCTAGAATAAGAGTGATAGCCTTACTGTCTTCAAGTATATAGACTTTTTTCTTTTCTCAAAATGTGGGGGGCACTTGTGATTGTTTTCTAAATTGGTTAGCTTTCTTTTTGGATGTGACATTCACCTCACATCACTGGGGATTAGATTAGATTTTCCCTGAGTTTTCTATCATACTACTTGATATTTACAATTCACTGTGTCAAGTTGTATCTATAAAATTAGACCCAATTAAATTGAAATAAATAAGAAAGGCTCAAATTTGTTAATTTTTTGTTTCATCTTTGAACATACCAGACAACTCCAAATAGCATCATGTTAATATTATTAAAATATCTGCAAACGTTTTCCCTGTTTTCTTTTTTTTTTTTTTTTTTGGCTAAAACTGATTGCAACTGATAAAATTAATGGAAGAAATGCAAATAGGATGAGACATAATGGTAATGAATAAGTACCACACTAATTTTAGAGTGTCTATTTACAACCGTTGAATGTAAGATTTTAAAATCTGCTGTTTATATATAAAACTTTCAGTCACATTGACATTTTTTTGGTAGGCTCAGAATATATATATCAGTATGTCTGTGTGAATAAATACTGAAAGAAATTTTCACAAAATGTTTTAATGTGTGACTCCATGTAGATTCCAGTTCAATATATTTATTGCCCCAAATAAAAGTGTCATGACCAGTGTCATGAAGAGGAACTAGCAATATCCCTACTCCCAGCATATTGGCATATGTTGTCATTTAAAAAAGGCTATTAATATCCATAGCTGGGTATAGATAGCATCTCTAAGAGCAAATATCTGAATATTCATTCCAGAAATCTGATACTTATAAACAATTTAATTTTTTTAAGAAGTGGGGTAAGGTGATTGTTCCCAACCACACCCCATACATTTTGAGATATTTCTGCTATTTATTGAAATTGATTGCCAAAGGCTAACTTTACAATTTCCTTTACCCTGAACTTAGTAGAAAAGAATGTTTGACAGGAATAACTGGGAAAACCTAAAGGGAAGACCCCTGGAAAACCTGAGCCCTATTTCTTAGACTTGTCTCAGATTCTTAACGCTATGGTGGCTATTTTGTATTGGTATGCACTTCTAGAGCCATGGTAAAATGCAGCAGCTCCCAGGGGAAAAAGGAGATCAATCATTCCTAAAGAGGTGGGCCAATCTCCTGCTAACAGCAACATCCTTTATTTGCTGTTTAATTTTACTGTATTGTTTATGATAAAACAAATAATCAGTACTTATTGAGGTATAATTAACATCAGATAAGTGAAGATATATTAAGGGTATACTTGAGTAATTTTAACATATGACTACATTCCTTAGCCACCAGCCAGATCAAGAGAACGGATATTTCTCTATCCCCAGTATGATGGTTTATAGCTGTATGTACCCCAGAAAAGATCAGGTTCTTGAAGTTAATCCATTCCTGTGGTTGTGTACCCATTATGAGAAGAATTTACTGGTGAGTAGGATCTTAAATTGAGATATGATCCACCTCATTCAGGGTGGGTCTTCATCCTCTTACTGGAATCCTTTATGAGAAGATAAAAGGCAGAGAGAAGACACAGAAAAAAAAGCCTCAGAGCTCAGAGAAAAAAACAAAACAGAAAATCTGAGAGAGGACATAAAGAAAACAGAGGGGAAGCCGATGCAACCAGAAAATAGAAGCAACGAAACTCAGGAGAAGGGAGAGATCAGCTGACATCACCATGTGCCTGGCCATTGCAGAGTTGCTGAGGATTGGAGGTAGCCAGTGTTCAGGGAGAAGGCATTGCCTGTTGATGGCTTGATTTGAACATTTTCACAGCCTAAGAACTGGAAACTTCTAAGTTAATAAATCTCTATTGGAAAGGCAACCCATTTCAGGTATATTGCATTTCAGCAACTTTAGCAAACTAAAACACCCTCTAAGTTACTATAGGTCAGTCATGATTTCCTTCTTCAGGCAACCACTATTCTGATTTCTATTTTGATTTCACATCTATGAGATGTGTCTGTTCTAGGACTTTATATAAATAGAATCATATGTTGTATACCCTTTTTCATCTAACATCTTTTGTGCAACATAATATTTTTCTAGATTCATCTATTCTTTTTAAGTATCACAAATTTGTTCTTTTTAATTGTTGAGTAGCATTCTATTATATGAAATATAACACAAGTAGTTTATCAGTTATCCTTTTGATGGATATTTGGGTTGTTTTCAGCCTGGAGCTTATATAAACAAGACAGTTTCAATATTCTTATATTAATCTTCTTATAGACAAGATTAATATTGTACATAATTAAAGCAAGTCTGACTAAGTAAAAGAACAGATAGGCCAACTGTTACAGATTACACTATGAAACCTGAAAAAGGCAGATTCACATCCCAATCCCTGGTCCCATGGGTATGGACCTATGACAAATAAGATCTCTTCAAGAAGTTACTTCCCTTAAGGTGTGGCCCAGCTGATTCAGGTCAGATTTTAATTCAGATTACCGGAGTCCCTCATAAGCTAAGTGGAAGTCAAATGGAGAAAGAAGCCACAGAGAGCATCCCGAAGCTGGAAGCCAAAGCAATCTGGAAGTCAAAGGAACCTGGAAGACAAAGGAGAAGATGCTACCGAGTGCATTGTCATATGACAGAAAAACAAAAGGATCAAGGATCACAGTCAGTCATGGAACAGCGCTGTCCTCAGGGAAAAAGCATCTCCTTACTGATGCTGCAGATTTTGGACTTGCCCCAGCTGCAAACTGTGAGCTAGTAAATTTCCACTTTTTAAACCAATCCACTGTATGCTATTTGTTT
This sequence comes from Tamandua tetradactyla, assembly GCF_023851605.1. NCBI lineage: Eukaryota > Metazoa > Chordata > Mammalia > Pilosa > Myrmecophagidae > Tamandua > Tamandua tetradactyla. The sequence continues at coordinate 152,181,959 of NC_135330.1, forward strand.
TAACCTTAAAATACTAAGGTTCTCTTTGGTGGAAATATTGGAAACAGAACTTTTTCATTCCTCATTCATGAATTGGGGATACTCCGGAGTCCAAATCTAGACATTGATTTGTACAAATATTTAGCAACCTAAAACAAGGACATTATTAAATAGGGTTATAAGACATAGGTCACAAACAAAAACTAAAACCACTGTGTAGAGAGGTGACATGCTCCTGAAAATGAGGATGGGTTATCAGACAGAGAGAACTGACAAATTTCTCACATAGTGCTCCTATGTGAGCCTGAGGGCAGTGGGGCCAGGACTAGGATTGCGGATGGGCTCACAGAAAAAATGTTCTTGTTGAATCTCAGGATTGGTGGTGTAAGAGGAAGTTCCACAAATAGGAATTTCAACCTTTATCTCTTCTAGATTGTAATTTCCACTTGTGGACACCCTTTTATATTAGTGATGTATTAGGGACATGGTGCAGGGAAAAGGGATGCTTTGCTATGTCTTCTCCAATGTGTTGTCACCTGACATGGATTATAATTTGGCTTTTACAGTGATCACTTTTGGAAACTGGAAGATGCACAGCCAAAGAAGCCATTGTAAAAACCTGCCAGAGAAATATTAAGACCAAATCATTTGATTGCACTGTAGGGTTAGAAAAGCCGTACATCCATGAGAAGGAAAAGAGAAGAGCAAGGCAGTATCACAAGGGTTTTATAAATAAAAGATGGTGGACAAATCCAATGTCATCTCATAATTTTGAGAAACAGGAGCAAATAGCAAGATGGACTATGAGAAACTATGATCAGTCCATTTGGACTCTCTGCTACTGTTGTGGGCAAAACAATACTCAGAGGCGCATGGGTGGGGAACACGTGGCCATAGAAAACTGAAAAACATTCTATACTAAGACTTTTTTCCTAATCCAGGCTGTGTCCCCAGCATTAAGGATCACTTGCAAAATTCACAGAATTATATCAGGGAATATCACAACTCTGTAAAGAGAAGCCCTATAAAGAAGATCAGATTTTACATTATGTAAGTAGAACACTCATAGAGAAATAAATCTCAAAAACATGGTCTTTAAACTAATATAAAAATATAATCTGACTACTAGTTAGATATCTCTCAGTTTCTGTTGAATAACTGATTTAAGTCTATAATACTAGACTATCTAGTCTTCCAGATTAAAATTCAAAAGCATTGTTTTAGTGCCATATACCTAAAGGGCAAAAAAAAGCCAAGAATTATACAGCTGGATTACTTTAAGAAAAAAAAAGTAATTAAAACCACTATCAGCTGAGACATAGAAAGATGAAGGAAATCACCCAAATTCCGAAACATAGTCAGTGTGAAAGTCTGGATCAAATCACCGTCTTTTTGCTTCCAACTCCCATTGTTCCTCACTTTATCGAAATCCTTGGGTGTTACTGAATCATCTTAACCTTTTATATAGAACAGAATGTCTTCAAGAGACATAAAAAGAGATAAAATCTTGGTCCATCCATGTCTTTCGCTGCTTAGTATGAACTTAGATGAGTTTTACCAAATCAATTGTTTCCAGAGCTAGAGGTTAATTCTCTAAGGCAGCTTATTCCTGAAGTTTTTTTTCTAGAGGCACAGAATGTAGACTATCATGGGAACTTTTAAAAATGAACTATTTAAACATTTTCTACTTTTAGGAGATGTTGTTTTACACTTTAGGGTTAATCCCATTAAAAATATATTATTTCTATTAATGCCAATGCTAGCTCAATGATCCAATTCATATTTTGCCAAGACTATATTGATTGATTGCACAGACAATTTAAACAGATACAAATAGAATATAAATAGATATAAATTATGGCATTTATAAATGTTTATCATATGAATAATACACAGAATACACTTTGTAACGATCTTTGCTGGAACAACGATTAATATGATTGACTTTATGAGTTAATTCCTTTCTGAAGGGAGGTGTCTGAGATGCACAGAGTTTGCTGTGCATCTTTTTACTTTACAAGACTCATAAGGTTAAATTTCTAAGATCATAATCCCCCTTTTGTGGGTAAAAAATATATATTCTGATATAAAACTAGGCTTTCTTGAGTATTTATCAGTTGTGAATCAAAGGAAAGTCTCAAGAAACTTTAATAATTCATCAAGAGAGGAAACAAAGATGTGATTCCTTTTGCAATTTTTCTCTTAGGGCTTCACATATAATCTATCTCGTGAAGCAGTAGCATACATGGGGTGATTTGTACTCTAAGGGTACATCCTCAGAGCTTTTCATAATAGATAAAGCATGAAGTGTAGAGGAGACTCTCATGTGTGAAGGTTTTTAAAGTCTTCTTATCTTTTTCTTTCCATTTTAAAGGCTAAAGTATGCTCCATTAACTCAGAAGTGTGTTTTTGTTTCATTTCCTTCTAACTATATAGAGATATCTTATTTTTCAATTAGAATGGTGTGTTTATCTTCCTTTTTTATGTTCTGTTTACTCTTATCTAAAACATTACCTTACTTAAACCACATTGCCCCCGTTTGGCTAAATTTTCAGTTGGGACTGAAGTGCCATAATGATGAAAGTAATTGTAAAGCAGAACCAGGCTGCAAAATGCATAATTAATTAGATGATTGAAGGCAGAATTTATCTCTAACAGCAACTTTAGGCCAAGCACTGTTCCTGAAATCAGGAAAACATTGTCCATTTTCTAAGAAAGAAAAGCTATAGGGAGTTATAAGGGAATGTATGGTGGCGGTACAACCATCCAGGCTATAAAAGCAATTTACCACCATCCTGAGCCTCACCAAGCATATGTGTGGGAATCATATATCCAAACATTAATTTTTTAAAAAGTGCTGTGAGCCAAAAATAGGCAAATGACTCTATTGACTGATTCTTGATGGTCAGAGACAATCAGTAAAATAAGACATTTTGGATTACACACTTTGACGGGAACCTAAAGATAACTGAGTGACTATTACACAGGGACAATCCTAATGACGTTTCTTGCTCAGTGGGAAGTTAATGACCATAACACAGCATGCTAAAGGCAATATTAGTACTGTTCAAACACTGAAAAGGAAGACATTAACATTGTCTGTTACAGTGAAGTAAAGCTTGGAGAACTGATGAAATTGGGGAAAGATTTTGAACTATAAGATCTTAAAAGATAAGGAATGCAGATGCAGCATCATGAAAATGGCATAGAATGCTAAAGGATTTATCATTATCCCAGTTTTCCAGAGTTGCTATCATAAATACTACACAATATGTTGGCTTAAACAATTGGAATTTATTGGCTCACTGTTTTTGAGGCTAAAAAAGAAAACCGAAATCAAGGGAGCAGCAAGACTTGCTTCCTTTTGGAGTCTGTACGCTCTAGTACTGGCTGCTGGCAATCCTTGGGATTCCATGACTAGAATCCCTGTCTCCTATTACATGGCAGTGTCCTCTTTTTTCTTGCATCCACTCTTCTGATTTTCATTGACTCCTGGTTTCTGGCTCCTTCTTGTTTTCTCTTTACAGAGGAAGTACCTCCAGTAACCAAGATTAAGACCCACCGGGCGGGCCGCGGTGGCTCAGCGGGCAAAGTGCTTGCCTGCTATGCCGGAGGACCTCGGTTCGATTCCCGGCCCCAGCCCATGTAACAAAAACGGAGAAACAGAATACAATAAAACAAGAAAATGTTTAAAAATGTTTCCCTTTCTTCCTTCCTTCCTTCTATCCTTCCTTCCTTCTCTCTGTCTTTCCTTAAAAAAAAAAAAAAAGATTAAGACCCACCTTGCTTCAACTGGCCACACCTTAACTAAAAATTACAACTTCATAAAGTCCTATTTACAGTGGGTTCACACCCACAGGGACATAGATTAAGATTAAGAGCATGCATTTATTGGGGGTATATGATTCAACATGCCACAATGATTTCAGAAAATGAGAACTATGTCACTGTAAAAAAAACAAAAAGTAGGATTTTGTAGGAAAAAGGAGAACTAGATCACTGCCAAATTGTGACGGTCCTTTATTGAAAAAACTGGAAAGCTTGAAGTTAAATTAGTAAAACTTTTATATGCAAAAATGTTCTGTTAAATGCAGGATAGAAAACTAGTATCTAAAGTTAGAGGTCCTTTATTTCCTGGTAATAGCAGTGTCAGTTCCAACTCACTTCCAAATTTACAGCTCAAAAATATTTATTTTCTGAGATTTTTATTTACATTCCACAGTCTCAGAGACCCAGATTAAAAGCACTTTTTGCCAGAATGTCTCAACTGAGAAACATTTTTAGCTCGAATACGTAAATATACATTCCTTTTTTTTTTTCGCAGCAGCAAGATTTTTTTTTTTGATCCGATCTCATATCTCCTTAAACTTGCCAGAAACAGATGTTTCTAAATAAACTGTAAGGAAAACTAATTGTTGATGGGGAGGGGAAAATTGCTTACTCACATATATTTTGTCATTACCCACTTTCCAAAGTGTGCTTGGGAGTGACTGTTATACATATGGTCCATTTACAGAAATACCTGACACATATATTTTCCTTCCAGTCATAACTGAAAATAGGTTGGCTGTAATTGTTCAGTCATTAATTTCCTCCTTTTATGCAGCAATCTAAGTTATTGGAATATTTCACCTGTTCTTTTATATTTTTGAGTTGTTATTTTTTTGGTCTTTGGGAAAGGCAAAGCATTGCTGCACAGCTGCTAAACACACTAGCCTCAGAAACAAATTGGGTTGTGAGATTAAACACCAGGAGACAGTTTGGGTTTTGCAAATTTGCATGGCTAATGTAAATAGCCCCAAGATCTCATCAGTGAAAGTTGGAGGGGACCTGGTGGGTGAGCTTTCTTTTCCCTGCTGGGAAAAGCAATGGTTAGCCCTTAAGGAAAGAAAACGAAACAAAAAGTTGACTCATAAAAGCATAGCATGAACAAAAATGGCATCTTTAAGCCTTACTTTATTATTTGATGCATGTATATTAAGTTGATAGTTTAAATTTACCTATATAACAATCATGTTATTTTAAGACTCAACTTCTGGGTTTCTATATAAGCAATTCGTCCATTTTCAAAACTGGGAAATTTCTATGTTTTCACCTGATTTAAAAGTTATATCTTTTTAAAATTTATGTTATAAATGCATATTTAATTTATATTATATTTATGAAAGTTTTTTATCTTTTTCAAGAGATATGCTTTTGTGGTAGAAACAAGAGGAATGATCTAGCTTTCGTTTCCTAATATCTTAACAGACACTAAGTTCTGGCTATTTTTCTGTTTTTTTAAATTAATAGACAATATGTCTTATATCCACTCTTTCTCTTCCATCTTTACAGTTAAGGACCACCTGCAGTTTAAATATATGATCTAACATCTGTGTTTTTGCAATAGTCGTAAAAATGACCTCCCAATCAGGGATTGCTCTATTGTAATTCTTTCTGTGCACACTTGCAATGTTAATCTTTCTAAAGCACTGTACACTCTACAGAGGCAGGAGCTCTGAGACACTGAGTTCTGTGTCATACCCCAGTGCCCAAGATAGTGCCTGGCACAAAAGAAGCATTTATCCCTTCATTATTTTTAAATGGACGATTAAGATGATACTACTCTAACTAGAATCATATTGAATATTATCTAAAATGATGCCCACTGTTTCCTCATTCTCATTCCAACAGAATGAACAAAACCTCAGAAGTCATTTAGACCAAAATCCTAATTTGAATATTAGCAAAGAAATGTCTAGGGATGTTAAGTATATTCATATGCTTATGTATTTAATCTTACACAGGACTGTACAATGCCCTGAGAATAAGTGATGATTGATTTTTTGTGTCAGTTTGCTAAGTTTGGTGTTCAGCTCTTTGCTCAAACAGCAGCCTAATGTTTTTACTGTGGAGGTATTTCTTAGATGGGTTTGGCATCTATCATCAGTCGATTTTAAGTAAAGGCGATTCCCCCCTGTTACATGGGTGGGCCTCATCCAATCAGTTGGAAGTCCTAAAAGTGAGAATTGAGGGTATAAAGAAACAGAAGTAATTCTGCCTCCATACTTTATCCTCCACTTTTCCATGACCCGCACTATGGGCTTCAGCATCACACCTCCCACAATTTCAAGCCTCCGACCCTGCTCCATGGAATTTGGACTTGCTAGTCCCCACAACCACATGAGCCAATTTTTTACAATAAATCTCTCATATATATATGTAATATGTAATACATATTAAAATAATGGAAATAGTTTTATAAGACTTTGAGATGTTTACAACTCATGAATTGGACAGCATCCAAACTGCATGTTGAAAGGAGCTTCACTGAGGGGGGTAGAAACATGGAAGCAAGTGAGGAAATGTTCAGATTGGCTGATGTTAAGTTTATATTTTGTGTGTTTCAACAAAGTGGGGAGCAGATGTACACTGATCTCTATGAGATACTTACCCAATCTGATAAGCTGTTTCTCCTATACTGAAACTGGTTTATCACAAGTGCTGCTTATCTACAATTTTGTAGGGTGCATTCCATTGTTTCATTTTCTCAGAAAGCCTATGCAGATCATTTGCGTTTTGTCTTCTGGAAAATCCTTTCTTTGAAAGGGTATCTCCCAGCAATGCCCAATGCAGGCAGCTAATTTTATTTTACTTAAAGGAATATATATGTACATATGTACATATGTGTAAGTGTGCATAGATGTACATAGCTGTGTGTGTTTATCCTGCTGGTCCTGTTCCTTTGGAGAACCCTAACTTATACAAATTACAAAGAGAAATATGTTATGAAAATTTTGAATTTTTCCTGGATACTGTGATCCTAGAAAACAGCATAAGTAAAAAAAAAATTCATACAAACAAAAAAACCCTCCCATTGTGTTAGTGACCAAAGATGGCCTAAACTCCTTATTTTGTCTAAACTTTATACAAGCTTCTCCTTGTCTGTAAGTCCCTGACCTCCCTCACTAAGATCCAGATAGAACACTTTCCACCTGGCCTAGACAGTCAACTCAGGATATAATAACATGCAAAGGTCATTCCCCATTGATTGATTTCCCCCTCAGGTATTTTTCCATTAGCCCATTCCAGTTTTTGAAAACTTTTATGCCTTCTATTTCAGGAGAATTGAGCCCTCTCTCTCTCTCTCTCCACTATTGTGATTTTGTAATAGTCTTCTAACCCCTCCCCTTCTCTGTCATAATGACTTTCTGATCCCTCTCTTCTCTGTTGTGCATAACTTTGAATAAAGTTCTCCTTGTCTGTTTCACATTGCCCTATGCAGACTTTTGCTTTGACAGTAATAATTTCTAACTTCAAGATGATATCTACTGTGGGGAAAAGTAACTGTATAGGCTACTCTACAGGTTCCTGAAGTATGCTCCCCAAGCGTCAGCAGCAGCAACCACAGGCACCTCTGAATTAGAAAGTCTTAAGGGAAAGGAGGACAGCAATCTGCATTCTAGCAAGCCTTTCTGGTGATTCTGATACACACCAAAGTTTGAGAACTTCTAGGCTAGATGGCAACACATAAATGTTTTCTTTCTTAGCTCATTTGATAACACTGTCATGGTTAAGAGTAAAACCTCTAAGAAGCTGTTGCCAGAAAGGAGATTCCAAAATATGACATGGGCTCAGACCCAGTATGGATTGGTTCGTTCTCCAGTGAGAACTCTCAGTGTTAGTTCTTTCTATAACTTACATAGCCCAGATATTTCCAAACTTTAGATTATAGAAAAATTCAATCAAAGATAAAAGTAAAGAGAAGAGTACAATGACCCCTCATATTGCTTGACCCTGTTTCTACAATTGTTACATCAAGGGAAATTTCCCTTCGTGTGTACCTCCCCCATCTCTCCCTGCCCTACCTACTGAATCATTCTGAAACAAATTATGGGAGAAATTTAAAGGACATACTATTATTTTAGCATTGAAAGCACTATGTATAATATATAAGTTTCTAATATTAATCTTTTTCTTTTTCTATGTAGCTAGGGAATAAGTGTGACCTCCGTTCTGGATTAACCATATTTCTTCTTTCTTGTTTTTTTCATTCTGCTGAGCTACTTCTTTTTTCCTCAATGAGTCCCTCTCTCTCACATTTTAAACCCTCATGATTGTGTCCTGGCTTCTTGTTTTGTTCTAACCACTTTTCCTTTCAGGTGCAGAACATATATTGATTGCATTGCTAAGGATGTTTTGATCTTCTCCAAGATTCTCACCAAAATCCTTTAAGTTATTTATTTATAGTTATCATTTCCATCATAGTATAGCATTCATTAGGTGCCAGGTAATATTTTACACCCTCACCTCATTTAATCATCACAATAATTCATTGAGATAGTTAATACTATCCCCATTTAAATAGAGAAAGAAATTGAGGCACACTGAAGTTATGTAACTTACCCAAGGTCACATAGCAGCAGAGATGAGATTCTCACCCTGCCAATTTGGCTCTGTAGTCTCTTAACTACTGTACTTGGCTCTCATCATCATTTTTTTGTTTTGTTTGCTTTTTTTTTTTTTCCCACCATTGGGGAACTACCTCTAATTTCTAGCCCTCAAATCTGAGATTCTTTGTTTTACATTGTAGATGTAATCATTCTCAATTTATCTTGTCTTCTGGTTGCATATAGTCTTATGAACATAATAGTACATCAAGGTGTATTAAGGCTTGAGTGCAATGAGCTCAACAAGGGAAATTTTATAAATAAGGTAGCAGTGTCACTGGGTCTTAAAGGTCCTGTTTGAGATTTCAAAGCAAAGTTGTGAAGACAAAGTATACCAGTGACTAGAAAGAATCCAGGTAGAATTGAGGTCATAGACTATCCTGGGAAATACAGAAAATTGTGGTAAATTTAATGCAACATGTAGTGACTGTGATTGGTAGTGAGAGTCCTGAAGTAGCTTAACTCAAATCACAGAGTTAGATCTAGTCCAAGTGTACTTACAGTTCACCCAGCCTCTACTTCTCTTCTTTTCATTCACTCTGCAGACGGACATATGTCCCACATTCCCTTGTTTAACGATACAGAGTAGAAAATTCAAGAACATGAGCTCAAAAATAAGATAGATCTGCATGAGCAAATCTCATATCTATTACTTAAAATCTGTGACTTTGGGTAAATTTCTAACTTTCACCTCTACCTGGGGAAATTAGTATCACCTAATGTTAATAAGAACCGGGGCTTTCAATTTTAAGTGACTGAAAGACAACTCTAATTTTTACAAAGCAAGATAAATCCAAATAAGGAAACAGAAAAATTTACTTGGTGACCTTCTTATTGCTTTATGTTTATTTAGCATTCCTTAGTGTTTTTGTTTTACTTTTGAGCCTATTGTTGATAAAAGGGTTTATTGCAAAATTATAAAAATATGTTCAAATTAAAAATGGTTCATGCCACACACTAAATGAGAAAAGCACTGCAATAAAATAATTCATTTTATTTTGTGTGACTTCTAAGGCAGTATTGTTTAGTCTTTATTTCTTCTATGCATATCATTTCTTCTATGCATAAAATCTCCACTTTCCCACTGACTTTCTGAATGGACAACTTGTAACTCAAAGTGTTTAGCAGAAGCATGTCACAACTGGCTGGCACACCAAGTGTCCAGCAGGCAGCAGAGTCACAAGACACTCCTGTTCCAAAGAACGTTTTTGCTTTTTAAGTGAGCACTCACATGCTGTTTTGGAATAAAACTGTCAATTACATTGCATGAGGAAAGTTTGGAAAATATATTTTAACAAGCGTTAAAAGTGCTTCAAATGTTTCTTATGCCCTGTGGGATGGCAACATCACAGAAATTAGAGATAACAAGCCCAACTTAGCTAATTATCATGGTCCTCTTAATATAATACCTTGTGAAATAATGACAAATCAAACACAGTGCTAAATTATTGGGGAAGTGGGAGCATAGCCTCAGACTCTGATACATGGTCACCCTACCTACTTCATAACCCTTTTATGACTTTCTGGGTCTAATCCCATTTCCAATGAAACCTACCTTAACACTTCTAGTTTCAAATGATTTTGCCTTCATTAGTTCATAGTCTTGGCTTTAATTTTTTGTTTATTTTTCATGATTTTATATTTTGTGCTTTTTGTTGGATTCTTAATTTGATCATCAGTAGTTTCTTCTTATTCAGGTGAAATTCCATTGAAGGCTGATAGGATATATTTCTTTATTGTCTCATATGACATGTAATAATCAGCCAAATGAAAACAATTCACACTATTGATGTGAATGCAAAATTACTTGATAATCTGTTGAAAACTGAAATAGCTGAATTCATTTATCTAAGAACATTCATGGAAACCCTAATATAGTATCTAAATCAGCAAATAGGCCAGCTTATGGCACAATAACTTATTACCATAAATATTTTAATGCTGCTTGTAATGACAAATGTACCAGATTCAATTTAAAATAAAATTAAAGTTTCCTCAATTGCAAAAACATACAGATTTTTTTGATATGCAATTTTGTGACTGTACATCATAACATTTAATGGTATTTTATTATGAAAGAGCTGCAAATCTCCAAGCAATACCTTATGTTGGAAGAAGTTAAGTCTCATATAGACTAAAAATCTATGCATAAGAAGTAATTGAAATAGTTTTCAAAGATACCATCTTCAAGCAATAATTTTTATAACTTAAACTGTTAATCACAACCATGTTTATGCAAAGCATTGCATTATTAGAACTTTGCTTCATTCTATCACAAAAATTCACTTGTGTGTTTGACATTGTCTTTATGACTATTTTTAAGCAGATAAAACAAGATTAATGAGCCACTATGATTTCATCTAAGAGCATAATTAGAATAGTTCAATACCATGAATATTTACAAGGTAAGGTAATTTAAAAGAGAACAATATGTTAAAATAATTAAAGTGTTACAACACATACCTTGCATATGCTAGTGCATGTGTGTATGTATGTGTCTATTACCTTGAAATGAATATTTGAAGAAATTGTGACTTGGATTAAAAATTTTGTGGATGAATTTGCTATATTTTCTCATATATATATATATATATATGCACAATATTAAACGGATCATGTTATTTTTGCTTGATAGTTGTACTTTCATTTCTAAAACTAACATATACTAAATGTGGCTAACAGATTTACTACAATTACTATACTATTATTTGTTAAAAACTGAATGCTTCTAATCAACATCATGAAAATTAAATTTCAATTTTACCTAAAAACTCTAAAAAGTTTTAAAGTTATAAATCAATGCAAATATTTCTATAAAGATAGTGAAGAATGTTATCTGAACCATAAGACATACTTCTTACCTTCTTGCATCATAAATGCATAAATGTGAGGAATTCCATATGAGCTCATTTTAAATGAGGTGCTGGCCTATAGTTACATTTCTACTCCCTAAATTATTGTGCATTTGTTGTTTTTATTGTTTCAGTTCTTCAGTAAAGGGGTATCAGCAGAATGCATGGGCTGCTGAAAGCTTTGAAGCAAAAATGATTGTTAAAACATAGCTCAGCTGTTCTTAGCTGAAATATTATTTGCACTCTACAAAGACTAAGGAAGCAAAAAAAAAAAAAATGCCTCTAACTAACCATAAACTAGTGAGCATCAAGCTCTGTCTCATTTTTTTACTGTAAGGTGTTCATCAAATTCCCGAGTATCTGCCTTTATGTGTTTGCACAGTGGCGTCATATCATGTTGCCTACACAGTGTTCACATTGGCTGATGCAGTGTCATCAATTGTGTCATCAGGAAAAGTTACCTTAATAAAATCAACAATATCCCTGAATCAAATTTATTTTGATAAAATATCTTGAAAAAACGTTTAGCATCTAATTCTGTGGTGCTACTTGATAATATTTTATCATTTTGGAAATCATCTAAGAGTTTCATTCAGAATCTTCTGCACCAAACTAAGAAGAAAGCAGCAGTAGCCCCCGTGTATTTTCCCTTTATGTATTTTTTATAAGAAAGCTTAGACAACTGAGCCTGAAGGATTTATTACCAGAACGGATACAGTATGTTTTAGTTAGAATTAGAAAATTATTTCCGTCTACCTTGGAATAAAATAATATTGTTTCTGATAATATGTAGTTGTATACAATTCTCTCTGACACCACATACTAACATAAACCAAACATAGAATGCATTTTCATTATTAGGATATAGTCAACCCAGTGGTAGGAATTTGTATTATATAAAAGAAGTAGAAACAGGATGCTAGGAAGAGCTTTTCTATTAAGATGATTATTAAGATATGTAACCAAGAAAAATGAATAGAACTGGTACAGAAGTATGTAGGCATGTATTGAGTAATAGGCAAGAACTCAGTGCTTCTGATTTTTGCCCATTATGTTGAAATGCTAGCCTACTATTTCTTTCCTACTGAAGTCCCTTTGTTCTCTATCCTATTGAAGTTCAGTTAGCAAAAAGAACACTTCCTTTCCCCTGATTATCACATCAGAGCAACTAGGCGCTGACATAGTAGGGCTGCTTATCCATTTGAAGAGTTTGCCCCCCAGCTGAGCTCTTCGCAATTTAATGGGAAAGGTAGGGAAGCAATTAGAAAATAGTTGTTCCAACACCAGAGGTATATCCTGGAACCAGCTGTGCTGTCGAAAAACATTTCCCATGCATGCAATTAAAAACCAATTGGGAGCCTATTTCCAGTAAATCACAAAAGAGACACTTTAAAGAAGGTAAACAGGATGTGGCTTAACTGTGTTGCAGGGAAACTACAGCTGCAGGAAGTGGAAACATAAAGGGAAAAAACGAAGAACAGTATAAAATGCAAAATCTCAGAAAATGTATCAAATATAAATGAACAATTGATCTACATTATTGAAAAAAAAAACTATATCTACATTGCTCCGGATAACAATACTCAAACATTATCTGAATTTTACTTTTTCAACTGTTTGAATTGTTTTGAAAAAGCACAGTCTCATGCTACTTTATTTCTCATTCAGGCATTTCTCCCTCCTCACACCATTTCTCAATCCTTTTGAAAATATCTAGACCCTTCCTGAAAAGAGTGGGTTAGAATATTTAATGTAGAAATAAAAATGGACCCCAATGCATTAAAGTACTTTTAGAGAAGTTCTAAATTTCTATATACTACCTATGCTACATATAGATGTAGTAGATGTATTAAAGACTGTATTTTGAAGCAGACTGATTCTGTGCAGTGCCTCTACAAATTAACAGAAAGTCCAGATAAAGGAAAACCTTAAAAGAGGTTAATTTTATTAATTTTTAATATTAAATTCTTTATGGGAAACATTACGGAGATGATCAATCTTTTAGTTTGGATTGTATTGCTGAAACCAAAAAACTCCCTAATTTAAGTGGTGTAAGACCGCACACATTTATTTCACAATCATCTGACAGTCCAGTTTGATGTTCCTGCTTGCTAGACAGTTTTTTTCAGGGTGATTCAGGGATACAGATGCTTTGTTATTCCCTATTATATTGCAATCTTGTAGCTGGAGGAAAGAGAAGTAGAGAATAAATATATACCCACTTCTTAAAAGTAGAAGTGCCACTATCACCACTGCTCACGTGCTATTGTTGAAAGCTAAACACATGACCACAACTGGAACACAGTGGATTAGTGTAGCTGGGAAATGTAGCCACTTCCCAGTTGGAACTTCACAGTGTGGAGGGTAGAGTACAAATTTGTGTGGAATGCTAGCCACCAAAATCTTTACCATATATGTCAAAAGTATTTCTTGAAATAAAAATGTCAAGGGCAGTGTGACGGTGGCTTGGGCAGTGTGACAGTGGCTTAGTGGTGGAATTCTCGCCTGCCATGCCGGAGACCTGGGTTTTATTCCTGGTGTCTACTCATGTTAAAAAAAAAAAAAGAAAAAGTCAGAACAATTCAAAGAGAGCTTATTATGCAATATTCAGTTGGCGCTCAGCATGTAAGTCAAATACACAAACCAGCGGTATCCAGCCAAGGGGTTTGAAAAAACTTTCATGCTAATATTGTGAAATGATTGACACAAATCTAAAATGTCCCACCATAAAGACCATTTGCAACTGAAAGATTGCTATAATGATTTTCATTACTCAACAGTAATCAAACAGACCTGATAACTTGGAAGCTATGTATTTGACAATACAGTGTATTTAATATTAAATATAACCTTTTTGTAGAATACTCTAGAAAGTTACCTTAACTATTCTTGCATAGGAAAGTTGTACTAGTAAACAGTGGATAAATAAAAAAAAGGTGCTGTTCTGGTTTGCTAAAGCTGCTGGAATGTAATATACCAGAAATGGAATAACTTTTAAAAAGGGAATTTATTAAATAAGTTTACAGTTTAAGGCCATAAAAATGTTCAAACTAAGGCATCCAGAGTCAGATACCTTAACTCAAGGAAGGCTGATGTCTGTTACATGAGAAGACATGTGGCTAACATCTGCTGGTCCTTGTTCCCAGTTCCATTGCTTACAGCTTCTGATGCCAGTGGTTTCCTTTATATGATGACTATGGGCCTTCACTTAGCTCCTTCAGGACACAACTCTGGGTTCTGACTTGCTTAGCATCTCATGGGAAAATACATGGCAATGTCTCCTGGGCTTTGCATCTCCAAATGTCCCTGTCTAGGCATCTGATCTCTCTGTGTACAATCCAACCATGTTCAAATGTCTGCATCCCTGTCAGCTCTGAAGCAACTGTTCTCCAAGCATCTCAGCTTCCTCCAAAATGTTTCCCCTTTTAAAGGACTCCAGTAAACTAATCAAGACCCATCTTGAATGGACAGAGTCATATGTCCATCTAATCAAAGGCCACTCCCACAATTAAGTACTTAGTATCTCCATGCAAGTAATCTAATCAAAAGGCCACACCCACAATTGAGTAGGTCAATCTCCATGGAAACAATCTAAGCAAAAGTTTTCACCATACACATACAATACTGAATCAGGGTTAAAGGACATGGCTTTTCTAGGGTACACAACACTTTCAAACCAGCACAGTTGCCATTTCAAAAGTGGGTGGATAAGCAGTCTTCAAGGCCATGCAAGTGGCTCAAGGGGAGATATCTCTCACAGCTGTAGCACAAGAAACTTCAACCACAGTTCAGTTTTAGATCATCGAAATATTTTATATAGAATATGTTGTTAGACAAGATCTAAGGAAAAGCATTAAACGACTAAAAGTAAAATGGCATCAGTATATGTAAAGTGTATTTTAAAAATTGGCTTTCATGTAGAAAGATGAAAGCAATGAGATATGACTGGAATCTCTAAAATTTGGAGACATTATTTGGGTAAATAAGTGTATGCTCAGCCAATCCTAATTGCTAGACATAAAGATGTTTTGGATCAAATTCATTTCCCCATAAATTATGTATATACACATATATACACACATACATATATGAGTATTTATAGAGACAGTAAAGTGGATTTTAAAAATATGCATATGAATGCTAAACATGTAATTTTCTTCCATACAACATGTAGTCCATTCACTTACTACTCACTTAATACACACACACACACACATATATATATATATATATTTTTTTTTAACTGAAGAGACCAGGGAAATATACATGGAAAATATGCCTTGTGTGTTAAACCTTGACAATTATGCTCAGATAAGTTTGAGAATAGTTTTCTACCACAAGGAATTTGCAATAGTAAAGTGACAGCTCTCCTGGGAAAGATGATGCATTCTGTTCTGTGTTTATTGAATTTGAAGCACCAGTGAGGAAATCCAGGTGATGATGCTGATCAAGTAATAAGTAATTAGAATTATGAATCCGAAGCTCATTAGGGAGGCTTCAGCTAGACATTTGGAAGTTATTTACATAATAGACATGAAGTTCTGGGAATGGAGAAACCTGCCAAAAGAGAATTGCATAAAGGATTCTAAGGATAGATAGGCAATGAATGAAATGTACAAGTTGAAAAACCTAAGTCAAATACGCCTCTTTCGATCATCATTCAGAAAGGCAGTTGGTTTACCAGGAAATGGTCACTCTTGTCAGATGTGATCTATGTTGAAGGGGAACTTTATCTTGGGTTTTATGTAGGCAGGAAGCATTTTCATTTAGAATGATTGACTCCACTTTATAAAATGAGAAAAAAGAAACACACATACGTACAAGTTGCAGTTACCCTAACTTTATATCTATCATTCTTTCTTTCTCTTTCTTTCTTCCTTCCTTCCTTCCTCCCTCCCTCCCTCCCTCCCTCCCTTCCTTCCTTCCTTCCTTCCTTCCTTCCTTCCTTCCTTCCTTCTCTTCTATCTTTTTTCTATCTATCTATATAACTATCCATCTATTTATAACAAGTTACAAAAAATATATAAAGGAAGATGAGATTTTCACACTGAGGCAATATTATGCTCATAAATATATTGGTGAAGTCTTTTAAGAATCTTTATAAAGGTAATTTCCCCTGTTCTGACTTCTCCTTGCATTGGCCAAACTCTACACATACTTTCCACGACGTGAACTAGACAATTCTATGAAAAATAGAAAATTCCCAGTTTTTATGCTTATATATGCTGAAAGTTAATTAGAAGGAACATTTTTATTATTAACAATATTCCTAATATATTTTCATTCCCTCCAATAATATCTACGAAATGTGCGCTGGTAGTACCTATGAAAAGCTCCTTTTCCTTTTCCTTGAAGCATTCTGCTGTACTTTCTGTTCACCTTGTCTGCTGTTTCTGTGTTACATATGAACTAGAGTTTATACTGTATAATTTTCTGTGCTGTGATGATGGAACTCATAAATTCACATCTATTTTTATAAAATGGAACACTAACTTTCGAACTGGAGTATAAGTGGGTATAAGTTGAAAAACAGGAATAATATTGTCATATTATAATGTTCCCTGTTAAATGTCTTCCTTTCTATTCTCTTCAGCACAAGTTTTCCACTCATTTAATGATTTAATACCAGCTGTAACTTGGACTGCCCCTCTGGTTAAAAACATCAGTTATGGAAATCACTCAGAAAGAAATAATTATAGAAAACAGAAGTGCACTAACATAGAAGGCAAAGGATACTAATTTCAAGTGGCCTGAAAATAGGATGGGATTTCATAGCAGGATCTGGTGATTAGATGCAATTAATGACTTTCATAAGGGAAATTTAAAGAAAATAATTACTGAGAAAGATAGGATGCAAAAGCCAACACAAAAGAAGTTAGAACAGGGACACATTTAAATACACGTATGATTTCTAAATACAGAATCAAAGTCAGTTGCATCATCACATTTTGACTCATTACAAAAGAACACATTTTAAGCTTTAATTTTAGCTTTTGGCTACTTTGTGTCTAGTTTAATTATATTGACATAATGCAGATTGCCTGGAAATATATACTACCAAAGTGTTTTAAAAGTTTGTTTTCCCAAGTCAGTATATTTTATTATTGAATCACTCTTTTTTACCATATTGGAAAATTTCGCCCACCCTTTTACTGATTGATTGCAAATTTATGATATATAAACTAACAGAGTATATTGGTTTCCTAGGGTTCCCATAACAAATCACTACATATTGGGTGACTTAGAACACCAAAATTTAATTCTTTCCTAATTCTAGAGCTGAGAAGTATGAAATTAAGGCCCTAGCAGGGCGAGACTTCCTCCAAAGGCTCCAGGGAACAATCCTACATTTCATCTTCTAGTTTCTATTGTTCTTGGCAATATAACTCCAGTTTTTGTGGCTGACTTCACATGGCTTTCTACCATATGTCTCTTGGATCTCCCTTCTTCTTATAAGGTTATCAGTTGGATTTAAGGCCTATCCTGAATCCAGGATGATTTCTTCTCAAGATCTTTAGTTAATTACAACCTCAATGACCCTATTTCCAAATAAGGTTACATTCTGAGAATCCAGGTGGATGTGCATTTTTGAAGAACACTATTCATCCCACTAAACAGGGTTTTACGTTTCTTCACTTACTCAAAAATCTCTAAATTGTATGGATTCTCTACGATGAATCTTGGTTGTGTCAGCACTAGACTAGATTTTCTTCTTTTCCTAGAAAATTTTGAATATTGAAAAATTAGGTTCTCAAAATGAAGAATCTGAGTTCATGAGTATTGACAGATGGCTTCCAAGTTCTTTATGTACCCAGTTTTTCCAGGTGTTGTGTGTTTTTAATGAGCTAACGACATGTTTCCCTCTCTCATGGACTCTGTTTCCCTGTTCAGGAAACAGGACATCAATGAGGCTGCACTATTCCATTACTTTTTTTTTTTTTTTTTTTTATAATGCACAGTTCCTGACTATGAAACCCTTTATTAGTAGTTGTTTCTATTCTTTTCGCATTCTGGGGCTTAGGGATTTCTGGATTCCTTCCACACCACATAAGAATGGAAATAATCTCTTCCGAGACAACTTCAGTTTCTCCCTCTGCCTCATGGTTCTATGCTTCACCATTTCCTTTGACATGCTTCACAGGATGATGGGTGGGACATGGGGTGGAAGAGACTTGTGACCCCAAAAGAATCCCCTTTGCATTATCCTCCACTTATTGAGCTCTAAATTTCTCCATGCTGGGTTTTGACCCAGAGCAGGGAGATACAAGGACCCATCTGACAGAATGCCTTGCTTCTATTTCAGGTTTTACTATACACTCATGACTAAATTTATATAAATCCCTGCAATTTCTTGGAGAAAGAAAAACTTTGCATGGTTTCTGGAATTTAGGCTTCAGTTTTTCCACTAGTGAAGTGGTACTAACAATCTTGTGAATATTAATATTAGAAAGCATATCAGAAACAACAGAAATGGAAATCTTAAAACAACATCATATGACTGACTAATTAATAGTTTCATTACGAAAGAGAAAATGCAAAACAGCTATTTGTTGTAGAGTCTTATGAGATCTTAAGAGTTGAATACTTTTTTAGGTGAGCCGTACGCCCAAGTGATGTTAAAACCTGCTCAAGAACACGTAATTACAAGAAAATCATGGTAAAATTCCAGTTACTTTGCTCAGTGGTCTTTCCATTTGTAAGATATATACTATAGTTATGTTTTCTGATGAAAAACAGCAAGTTTCATCATCAGACAAGATCTCAGCAAGAACTGAGATGCCAACATTCAAATGCAGAAGGGTGGCATTTAGAAATAAAATATCCTTTATATATTCCTATTCAGTCTAAGCAATTTTCTTTACATGAACTTCAGGGACTGCAAATAGAGAGTATTTCAAGATTTTGATTTCTTAACTGGAATGCAATTGCAGGGCCCAATAGACCAAAGAGAAGCTGAATAAAATTAGATAGATGTAGCCATCAATCTCAGAACTGTATACTTGCCAAAAAAACTGCAATTTACGTCTTATTTTTTATTAAGAAAAGAAACACTGAGCATCCTCCAGAATCTGGTGTATTTGCCAACTTAACTCTTATATAGGCCCTAGTTTATTGTTAAATAAAACTTATATCATTATTTTAATTATTTCCTTTTTTTATGAGTGTTTTCCCCAAAATGTAAATATGAATTTAATCATTACAAAATTTTATATTAACATGTGGGTGTATTCACTTTCAGAAATATCTATGAATATACTTATTTAAAGATACTTATATTTTCTAGACTCCCTTTGCCAACAATATGATATGGATTCTCTTCCCTTGGTTTTCAATATTGATTTAAATATTTTTAATTGTCATAGGATTCTATAGCATGGAAGAACTATAATTAATTTAATCAAAAACATAAAACAAAATAAAATTTTATTTCCTCTAGTTTTTAATTGCAATAATTTAATACAACAAATATTATTGCACATTCCTAATAGAAAGATTGCACACACATTTTTGTAAGATAAATTTCTGGACATTATCATTTATGGATCAAAGGAATTCATATTTACTATTTTAATTGATTTATTAATTTGACCTCCTCAACTGTTTTGTTTCTGCTCAGTTTATAATTTATATGAAAATGCTTCTTCTTTAAAACATGGTCCAAATTGGCTATTGTTAGACATTTTATCCATCGCTGCCATCTGATAAGAGAAAAATCATTTCATTATTGGTTAAATTTGTTTATTAATGTTTGAGCTTGAGTGTATTTTATTATACCTATTGGTCATTTACATTTTCCCTCCTGTAGATTAACTGTCTGCTGTCTGTGCACTTGGCCCAATATTTCACTACTTATTCATTATGTTCTTCGCTATTTGTAAATAATTCTACTGTGGCAGAACGTATTTCCATACTTTCTTCTTCCTATATGCAACTATCATTCCTTCCCTTAAGAGTTGAGGCCTGGATTTCCTGCCATGAATCAGAGCAGGGTCTTCTGTGACCTCTAACCAATAAATATGGCAGAAGTGATGCTATAAGTTTCCAGAGTGTCATAAAAGTGTCACAACTTTCCACCTGGCTTGCATCCTTCAGGCATGCACATCTGAAGCCTTGAGAGTCCACACAAGATGTACTACTATGAAGCTGTCAAGCTGGAGAAACATGAATATACAGAGAAAGATGCCAGAGGAATGCACTCGCTACCTTTCCAACATTTCTGTTTTTACAGCCTACTCATTGAAATCATCCGAATGAGGGAGGTTTTTGATGGTTTTAGCCACTGCACAGTCTGACTGCAATCACACAAGAGATTGCAAATTGCAACCACCTAGATGCCACTCCTGAGTTCCTGACTCAGGAATATCTATATTTTATTATTTTAATTAATTTGCCCACCACATCTATTACCAATAGTTTGTCTATTTGTTCTTTAAACATTGTGTCATTTACAAAAAAATTAGATATTTATTTTTTAAATTTATGCCATATCATATTAAAATAGATCTTTATCTTAAAGTTTCCTCCTACATTTTCTTCTAGTTATAGTTTATCATTTTCTTTAGGTTACATAATTAACTGGTTGAAATGTATAAGTGTGTCTGTACTGTAATGATCTAACTTTATCTTTCCTACAACATTTTAGCTAATAATAGCCCACCTTTCCCTATCCTAAATTGAAATTCCACTATTGATATATATATATATATATATATATATATATATATATATGTATCATGGGCTTGTTTTCTGACCTCTGCTCAGATATCTGGTATGTGACAGATACATAGTAGATAATAAATAATTTAAAATGTACTATATTCCCGTATGTACTGTTTTGGTTTCATGGCTGCTAAAACAAATTCCATGTAATAAGTTGGCTTAAACACGAGAATTTATTGGCTCAAGTTTTCAAAGTTAGGAGAAGTGCAAAATCAAAGTGTTAGCAAAGTAATGCATTCTCCTAGAAGATCTTGGTATTCTGAGGGTGTCTGCCAGAGAACCTTGGTCCTTGGCTTTTCTGTCCCATTGAAATGAATATGGCAGCCTCTCCTGGCTCCTCCCTTCTCTTCCAGGTTCCATTAAAATTCACCTTATGGCTGCTTGCCCTGGTTTTCTCTCTCTCTGTGTCACCCTCCCTATTGCTATTTCTACTTTTCTTATGAAATATAGTTATTTATATTTATATTCAACTGTTTGACATTACCACTTAGATGTCTCATAAATGTTAAATGAATTTTCCAAATGCAGATTCCTAATCATCACCCTAAAAAAAAAAAATGTTCCATCCATAGCCTTCTCCTTGTTAGTACATTAGAACTCAAAAGGTACTATTAAAAAAGACTCACATCCACAGGAATCAATTAAAATTGAGAACTTTTTCTTGTGGGGTTCATAGCTCTAAGCAGGCACATATATGTAGATCTAGTTTTGCTATTTAACCCTGCACAGTAGCATCCTATTTGACTTATTTAGAGTTTATGGTAGATTCATATAAATGGCAAGGAAACCATGTCCTTCCTTACTGCTTTTCTTTTCAAATTGAAATTTATTGGCTATACTTACTCATTTCCTCTTCTAGATAAACATCAGAATCAATTATTTCTATTTCAGAAAAGTAAAATCCATCATAATGGATGGTTGATTGAATTTTGCATTAAATATACAGGTATATCTGTAGTAGAACTGACAGTTTTTAAATAGTGTGTCTTCCCATCTAGGACTATAGGAAGTTAATATGGTAAAATAAGAGTTGGCAACTTATTAGCTATCTTGTCATCAATACTCCATTTTATTGTTCATCAGTCTTAAAGGAGTTGGTACTAAAATAGATCAAAGAAGATTAGAATTGCATTAATATGATTACATGGATGGCTATTCAAAATTTATTTTACATGCTCTTATGTACCTGGTTGTTGTAATAAAATAACTTTATTCAAATGATCAGTTGCTATTAACCAAAATCTATTGGTCCATAATAATAATTCTAAAAATACAATAAACACACAAGATTATTTTGAATGGATATGATAAAAATATTATAATACAGTCAAACAAATGCTCTATATGTATTAGTCACCCTTTAGGTAAAGAGCATTATGCGATGTTCAATGTAGACAATACATTTCCTATGATACAGCACACATACTGCATATTCAACTATCGATTATGTAAGTAGGTTAATATGCATTCACATATTAAAAATTTACCTAGAGAAATCATACAGCTTAATTCTTTTGCCCATGCAGTTTCATTTGTTTTGAATACCTTACTCCAACTTGCCCATTGAGTGATTGCCTGTCTGCTATACATTAAGACCCAGTGTAAACATCACATCCATACATAACCTTACAGGGACCTTCCTAGGACCTTTCATTTTGAAGCAAATTTTATCACTCCTTAGTCTGTATTTCCAAAGCAGCTATTAGAGATGAAACCCAGTCAGTCCTGGGCTTAGCTCTTTCTTCATCAATCCCTAACTCTCTAGATGTGGGAAAGTTACATAATTACTCTGAGCTCAATATTTTGAGCTCTGAAATTACTGTCACATTGCTGCAGAAGTTTTAGGTAGGATAATGTGTGTAAAATATTTAGCAGAGTAGTTAACACCTATGAAGTTCCCTCGTGTATAGATATTAGATGTGATCATGTTAGTTATTAGATGATAGCGTGCAGCAGGTGATGAAAATGATGGTGAAATGTTTGTTAAAATTTAAATGCTCTGAACTTCTGGAAAGCTAGAATTATGTCATAATTATCTTGTACAATGTCTGATGTATTAAAGCTGCACAATTAAGTGATTAATTGAATGATTTGAAATGAGGTTTTAAGGGAAATAGATAAATAGGAGAGAAATGTTGTTCTAGTTTGCTAGCTGCCGAAATGCGATATACCAGAAACAGAAGGGCTTTTAAAAGGGGGAATTTATTAACTTGCAAGTTTATACTTCTAAGGCTTTGAAAATGTCCCAATTAAAGCAAGTCTATAAAAATGTCCAAATTAAGGCACCAACAAGAGGTTACCTTCACTCAAAAATGGTGATGAAGTTCAGGGTTTCTTTCTCAAATGGAAAGGCACATGCGAACATGGCGATGTCTGCTAGCTTTTTCTCCAGGCTTCTTGCTTCATGAAGCTCCCCGGGGGGTGATTTCCTTCTTCATCTCCAAAGGTCTCTGGCTCTCAAGCTTTTTTCCAAAAATGTTTTCTCTTTTAAAGGATTCCAGTAAACTAATCAAGACCCACTTGGAATGGGTGGAGTCACATTTCTCTCTAATCAAAGGTTAATACTCACAATTGGGTGTGCCACCTCTCTGTAGAGATAATCTAATAAAATTTCCAACCTACAGTACTGAATTGGAATTAAAAGAAACAGCTATCTCCACAAGATGATTAGGATTAAAACATGTTTTTTATAGGGTGCATACTTCTTTCAAACTGGCACAAATGATTAAAGTGACCATACTGTACAATTATTTTTCTAAGAAAGGGAAATATACTAACATCTGACATCTTGGATACTTGGTGAAAATCTCAGTTTTCTCTCTATGTTTTTACTAAATGATAAATTCTTTTGTGCAGGAAAATTCCACCCCCCCCCCAATCAGGTCAGTTAAGATGATTTCAGACCAGGTAAATTATATTCACTTTGTCCAGATCTTCCAGTTTTCCAGAGTCAGAAGCTTTATCTTGATTAATCATTTCTTTTATCAGCAAGAATTCTTTTCCCCCCTCTTTCTATACTCACTCTCTTGCAAATCTTATCCAATCTTATGTCTTTCAATGCAGTTTATAAATTTAAAAACCCACAGTTGCTGTTTCTACTTTTCTTATGAAATATAGTTATTTATATTCAACTATTTATTTATATTGTCACTTAGATGTCTAATAAATGTTAGATGAATATTGCCAAATGCATATTTCTAATCATCACCCTAAAAGTTAATCCATCCACAGCCTTCTCCTTGTTAGTCCATTGGGACTCAAAATTTTCAGTTGTTCAGGACAAATCTTACAGTCCTTATGACTTGCTTTCTGTCTCTCATACATATATCCATCTACCAACAAAATTTCTCTCAGCTCTACCTTTAGAAAATAACCAAAATTCTCTCTCCTTTTGCTACTTTCACTGCTATCACCTCAGTCATTGCTTTTCTCCTGAATAATCTCTCTTCAGAATAACCAGTTTCTGGTATCAATTAGTAAGCGACAAGATTGTTATGATATTTGATAAACAGAGATACAGGAGCCATAGCTCTTGAAAAATCACTTATCTCTTTAGTTGCATATTAATTAAAATGAAAAAAATAATTTTACTTATCTCAAGAAGATTAAAGGAGTTTATAAAATGTGAGAACATTGTCTATCATGAAATAAATGTTGTCTTTTAGCTATTATTTTCATATCCTATATTACTTTGCCTTCTTAATTGTCATTATTGAAAGTGATAATAAGACCCAAAAGGCAGTTAGGTAAAAAGTCACAATGCTTTGATCAATTAAGTCATTGTTATGTCCAAACGTGGTTTTACATGTTTTATAACAAAGTAGGAAAAGTAGAAATTGGAACCAGAGAAAATATTTAATATTTAGAAGGGATTACAGAAGCAAAATCTGAATGCTGTTTTCATTTTAATTTATAAATTAAAAAAAGGAAGGAAGATCCCTTGACTTCCTTTCTTTAATCAATGCATGGCATCACACAGACTTGCAAAAGGATCTTGGCTTTAAACTCTGCTCAATATAAATGGTCTGTGTCCTATTTTAATGTCATTTGTCAAGACTAAAATTTTTTTATATTTTCTTCATCATTTCTCCCTGGCTCAGTTTAATCACCATTCATCATACTGTACTATCCTTCAAACCCTCAGAATCAAATTAAAGAAAAAGATCAGTGAGGGAATTACTTTGGGTTCACTCTCTGAGAAGCCAATTTATTAATGTATTCCAATTTACGAGAAACACTTTCATCCAAAATAAAGCTCTCTCTGATATTACACATCACTACAACATATTCTATATATCATTGTTGTTAAAATATATGATATCTTCCACTTGGATTCAAAATCAGAAAACATCCCTTCACATGAATAATGGCCATTGTTATTTGTCATTATCAATAAATAGTCAATGAAATAATAAATTTATATTTAAAAGCAAAGCAGCATTCTAAATATACAAGACGTTTTAAAAGAAATGCATATGTATTTAAATGAACTGAGCATCTTAATGGGCTTAGCTCACACAAAATGGCCTGGAGCTTAGCTTAGGAATTGGAATAGCAGATATATAATGCCCTTATATTCTAGGGCATTAGAAAAGAAGTTCCTGGAAGTCAAAGAAAAGATTAGAAGTTGGCACACTCACTTTGTGCACTGGAGAGAAGTAAAAAAGAACTTTGGAAATCTATGTTTAAACTATTGAACTTTACTAGTTCAGATGTGTAGCATGGTTCAGAGGTGTAACAGTTCCTTTCTGGTCCTCCTCCTCATCTCATTTCCTGATCACCCATTTACTTGAGTTAGGAATATGAACAAAGTTTTGTTGAGTGGAAAGTTTGCCTGTGCAGGTAATCAGGGAAAGCTTCTGCATTTTATGACTGTACATCACTGTGCACAGCACTACTAGATGATTTAAACTGTAAACTAATTCGGGACAATACAAACACTTAGAGATGAATCAACCAAGACAGCAAATGTGCTCCAGCCACCTCAGGAATTAACAGAAATCTTGGGTAGGCATTGCAGTTTCCATACTTCATTAAACATCAATTATATTTGGCCTGTAAAGGGATGGTTTGATTCTAGTGAGTATTTGAGTCATAATTAATTTACCAAAAGTAATTAGGATGATGATGATTTGGGCATTCTTTAAACCTTATCAGGGAAAATGAGTCAGGCAGATTTAAATACAGAAGAAAATCTATAATAACATGTGAAGAGCCTTATTTGCTTAACATAACCAAGTTCACAGAGTGAACAATTAATAAATTTAGACTTGAGGAGTCTTTGAAAGCCATGTCTTACCAAATATATGAATATCTTTAGAGAACATGCTATTGCCTTATGAGGAAAATTGGATCTAGATTACAGCCATCTTTAAGCCAGAGAGAAAGATTTTCAAATGCTACTATTTTGTTTTGTTTTTGAGCTTTTACTATGGGCCAAGTACTGATGAAATTTTGATATTCACTCAACTCAAGAGTTTTGCAAATTCTTAGAAGAAGGTGGAAAATGACTGGTATTAGCTCTGAGGTTTGGCTGACTTCTATAAAGAACATGCTGCAAGAAGAGTTTAATGGGGGAATCACAGGGAAACAAATTATATGGGAAAAAGGCAATAAACGATTGTCTACAAAGAAAGTGTTTCTGTTTAACGAATGATAAAAATGCTGCAGTAAAATGCTCAATATTTTTTTCATTCTGTAGCAACATGCAGAATCAGAAAAAAACATTTCTGTCAATTACTAGTCATGAGTAAATAATTTAACAGTTCTGAGTCTGTTTTCTCATCTGTAATGTAATAATCAGATCTACCACCTGATCACTCTGAGGTTTGAACATCCAGTATCCCTCATAGACCAAGGCATATCCTGAGTACTAAGCTAATGCCTCTCCCTTCACCTTTAGTGCACTGCCAATTGTCTTTGTTTCCTAGGACCATCCTAACAAAGTACCAGAAACTGGGTTGGCTTAAGGCAAAAGAAATATATTGTCCCTCAGTTCTGGAGTCTGGAAGTATGAAATTGAGGTGCAGTAAGGTCCACACTCTCTCAGAATTCTCTAGAGAATAATCTGTTCCATGCCTCTCCCCTGGCTTCTGGCAGTGGTAGGCAATTCCTTGACTTGCAGCACTTCATCCCCTGCCTCAGTCATGTGACAATCTTATCTGCATGTGTGTGCGTCCAAATTCTCCTCTTCTTATAAGGACATGGATCATAGTGGATTAGAGTCCACACTAATCCAGTTAGGCTTCATCTTAAATAATCACGTCTTTAAAGATTATATTTCCAAATAAGGTCACATTCAGGAGACCAGGGAATTAAGACCTGAATATGACTTTTTGAGGGACACAAACCAAACCATAATAACTACAGACACCACGCTGCAGTGGTTTATCTGGTATTGGTAGATGCACTGAGCTGGAAGACTGAAGAGAGGGTGTGTATTTAATAATGAATCTGGGGGAGAACTTCTTCATCCAATGAAAATCAGTAGAATCTACTTATTATATAGGTAGGATATTATAAGAATTCTACTCATTTTTTGTTCTTTGGGGGGAAATATCATTCTATAGAAACCTTTGTTCTTATCAATTATAAAGGCTTTTGGTATTTCACTCCTATGGGGAGAGGGGATAATGTATTTATGACAGTATTAGATCTTGCTGCATTATATATTTGTATATATGTATGCATGTATATATGTATCTATCTACCTGTTGCTTCAGGATGTGACCAAATTTCTTTGTTTTCCAGTATCCAAAGGCAACTTTTATGAGTAAGACTTGCATGTGTTTTTGCATTAATGAAAAATAAAGAGTAAGAAGGGTACCTTTATAGTAAGAACAAAGAAAAACTTTTGACAAATACAAGAACTAAGAATTTCCATTATCAATTTAAACTGTTACTGTTGGAACTTGGGTCTTATTATTTTTGTTTGTGTGTTTCTTTTTTTTTTTTTTTTGTTTTGCATTTTTTCCTCTTTTTTGCTTGCTTTTATTTTTTAGGGTCTGCTTATTTTAATGCAATCAGTGCTGAAAACATTTTATAAATAACATCTATTTATAAACATGTGGCCATTTTACACATACTTTTTGGCAGACATCTTACCAATATTTAAGCATGAAATATGCTCAAGATCTTACTGAAGTTTATTACATGTCTCTTTTTCTAAAGAACTAAAAACAGGATATAATGGAAAGAGTTGTTCTCTATTAATACACATTAACCCAATTTTAGTTATGAAAATTTTTATCCAAGCAAATATAACAACTTTAATAAAATTGGGTATTAAAAGCGATCAATTTATTAAATGTTGTTTAATATGAAATAATTCATAGTACCCTTTCCATGAAAATGTATAATGTTGCCTTAAAAATACCATTTTCAATCTCCATCAAGAAACAAACAAGCAAAGAATTCAAGGATATTGACATGAAATGAAGTCTTACAACAAAATAAGCAAGTTATAGTGTTCTGAGGAAGTTTAATTTTGTGTTCACAATCTTATGCCTAAAGGAAATTAGTTCATGGACAAATACATTGAAAATTCAAATGATAATCACAGGCATTCTAATTCATATTACCCTAGTTTTCTCGCTTTAGATACCTTATTATTTCATTTCTTAGATAAAGAATAGTGTGAGAAAAAAAACATGATTCAAAATGTCATAATCTAGACAAACCTAGATACAGTAAGTTCAGAATAAAAGTTCTTTTAATTACAAGAATAATATTGGTGACTATTTGAATTTTTCCATACATCTTACACATTTTTAAATGTGCTACATAAGTTATTTTTTTCTTATTCTTAGTCTTTCCTCCTTCAGGTATGCTTAAAATGGATATATCGTTCTTAGAAAGATAAGTTTCCAGGAAGCTCTAACACAACTCAATACCATGGGGACTTCATTGTATATGACATTGAATAAAAAAAAAAAAAAAAAAAAAAGTGTGACATACAAGAAATAACCATAAACAGAAAATGTCCAAGATCATTTTCATTTAAATCATCTTCATAAATCATTCTTAAGTATATTCTTTTCAATGTCTGAGTCCTTTCTTTCTGAATATGATTTTAGCATGGAATTCAAAAATATGTATGTGTTGTTTAAATTGGTAGATTTTACAGCTACAAGAATTTATTTAATGTGGCTCTTAAGGCAAGTTTCACTAATTTAAAATAATAGGTTAAACTTAAGCATATTGTTTTTCAAAACAATTAACTGCAACTAAATCTTCATTCGATCTTGAAATCTATCTAGTGTGGTAATTTAGTCTGTATACAGATACCAATACCAACAGATGGTAGGATGCACTTCTGTTTCCTCATTGAACTCAAGTGTGAGTAGAAGTGATGGGTATCATTTTGGGGCAGATGTTACATGTTCTTCTTTCTCGTCCCAGAACACCTGGGGCATCTTAGATTGCACACGCTCCATTTTTCTCTGTCAGCTGTAATGATGAGGTTGACTCAAAGTCTCCACTGGCATTCCATTGACTTGAAGAAGAGTGAAACATTTGACCAATACTGAAGTGTTAGGGTTTTTTGTTACAGCAGAATAACCTAGCCTATCTGTATTGTTACAAAAGCTTCTTCCTAAGCATGAATTATGATCTAAACTGCATTATGTAAAATATAGACTATAAAATAACTATAGGAGTACTATTCTGACAATTCATGTTCTCTTTCGGGTGTTTCTCCTTTTCAATTTGCCATGAGAAGATAGAGAAGACTAAAGAAAGCAATGGCACATAATTTGGTAGCTTAGAAGATCTGTAATGTAAATGTTCTCCAAACTCATTCATGGAGATAGATATAGCTTAAAAGTAAATGAAGATAAAATTACAATGCAATTAAATGTTTTTTGTCAATTACCATTCCCTTATGCAGATTGATTGGTTTATACTGTACATTTCTTGGTCTTTGTTAAACCTTTAAGAATAAGATTTATCTTTATCTTATTTTCAGAAACCAACATCTTGAAATATATTATTTATCTTAACTACAATTTGAAATATTAAGCAGCCAAAATATATTATGCCTGAGGAAAACATCTGAAGCAAATTTTGTAATGCATGTGATTGCATATTCATAGGAACTACTATTGTTTCTTATACTTTATTCTCAAGTACACGGATGGAGTATTATTGAAATGTTTCTCAGCTTATTTTTATGCAAAGCCTGGTTTGGGTTCAACCATCTATTATTTTTCATATACGAAACCACAAATAAACTATAAAACCTATTTTATATAACATTTTAAATTTTATACTGCAAATGTAAATTTTCTTTGTATTGATTTGAAAAAGTCTTGAAAGTAACACTTTAAGGGAACCATTTGCTTAGAGTATATATAGGAACATGTCATTTATTAGTTAAATTAAACATTTGTTGGACTTTTACTTGGAAGAGATTATTTATCTCTTCAAATTAATATAATTTGTATTTTCAGAGCTTTCAATATCCCTTCTTTATTTCAGACTCATTTTCTGCTTCTATTTTATTATATACTTTATATGTTGATTCTTGCAACTATTGTTTACACATTTTAGTTGAGTGGGTGAATGAATGAATGAATGAATAAAGGAATACATAAAGAGATGGCCCCTTGAAGGAGCCTAGAATCTAGTGGTGCAAACCACTATAAGCTAAAACTCACAATGTTAATTAATAATTGGTGTGACAGAGATAGTTATTAAGTTCTCAGGTTGTAGGAAACTGAAACCAATCCTGCTGGGGGAATCAGGACAGGACATAGTGACTCCAA
Source organism: Tamandua tetradactyla (assembly GCF_023851605.1). NCBI lineage: Eukaryota > Metazoa > Chordata > Mammalia > Pilosa > Myrmecophagidae > Tamandua > Tamandua tetradactyla. Next base: position 152,212,703 of record NC_135330.1, read on the forward strand.
TAAAATCTAACTTGTTTTCTCTTAGCCTATAATGTTTACAATTTTTAGTCAAGATAAGATTTTAAATTTTAAAGCCACATTACACTGCTGTCTTTTTTGACCTGCCCATCATCTTTCATGAAAGGGATATTTAAAAAGCCAAACTCTTAAAACAAAATCATTATAAAGTAGAAATAATTGGTTCAGAATGCTTTTGGTACATGTGCTCTCACTGAATGGTGTAGTCTGGCACTAGGAAAGATGTTAAAACACTAAGGAAGGATATTCTTTCCATAATAGAAGTAGTGTAACATCAGTCAATAAAGCATATATCTATGTTTTTACAAACATCGTTCACTGGAATACTGGAAGAAATATCTATGATAACAATTCAGGTTTCTTTGGAGAGTTTGAATAAATAAAGTATGGGTTTGAAATGCAATTTTGATGCATTTGATAAAATAATATTAGGTATATGTGTGGCAATAGTTTAAATATCATTACAATGTGAGTTTAAATTCTAATGAATGCAAACAATATGAACTGGAACTGATTTATATTCTATTTGGCATTATTTTCCCATGTTGGTTGTGATTTTTCCATGACATCAATTGAACCATGGTTGTCCTGTTCTCGCCTACTCTTTACCTTGGGATGTGAATCCAATTTGAACTCCAGCTACTAGTGTATTATTTATCAAACTATGATCCATGGATTATTGGTACTAGAATTATCTAGTAATCATGTTAAAAAGTAAATTCCCTGGAATATCCTAGGCCTACTGAGACAAACAGACTCCAGAGACAGAGCTCAAGAATCTATATTTTCAAGAATTCAAGGTGATTTTAGCACATTGAAATGCAATCATGACTTCTGCATCAGTGGATCTATCTTTACTGGTCTATGAACTATATTTTTAAGTCTATTCCTACTTAAACGTTCATATAAAAGAACTATCCCCTCATTAAAGCCTATTCTAGTTTGCTAGCTGCTGGAATGCAATATACCAGAAACAGAATAGCTTTTAAAAAGGGAATTTAATAAGTTGCTAGTTTACAGTTCCAAAGCCGAGAAAATGTTCCAATTAAAACAGGTCTACAGAAAAGTCCAACCTAAGGCATCCAGATAAAGATACCTAGGTTCAAGAAGGCCAATGACGTTCAGCATTGCTCTCTCAGCTGGAAGGACACAGAGAAAACATGGTGGTGTCTGCTGGCTTTCTCTCCAGGCTTCTTGTTTCATGAAGCTCCAATACTTTGAAGTGGAGTTGCAAATTTTGGACACATATATCATTAGTTCCCCTTGTTGTTTTTCTTCAATGCCTTGCCAATTCACTTCCAAGGTATGTGATGGGACATACCTGCCATCATCCACTTCATTGTAAACCCTGATAGATAGCATCTGTATCTCTAAATCATGTGGTAGAAAAAAACAGAACTTAGCTCAGTGCTTTATAGCATTGGTGTGTATTAGAAGTTTGTCAAATGTCTTAAAAATAAAATTCCCAAAGTATTAATTAGAATTTCCTAAACAAAATGGCCATCAAGATATAATACATAGAACATATGCGCAATGACCAAACCAGAATACATGCGAGTGAATTGTTTTTCATAATTTAAATGGTCATTCTGAATTTTGCATCTTCAGAAAAAAAATGTATTCTTTTGAAAAAAAATTATGCTAATTTAAAATAATTCCCTAAATCCTTCCTACAATGAAGTTTCCCCATTTCTGTAAACTCCTGCAAACAATACTGTCTTACACACATACTACTTGTAAACTATACTGAATAGTTTTTAAGGTAAATCTAACTTTTTTATTATTTACATCTTTAGAAAACAGTTTCATGGGGTGATTCACTTTCCTACATTTTTTTTTCCTTAGAGGCAAAACAACTTTTGCATTGTTCAGGTTTTAGTGAGAAATTGATTTCTTCTGATTTTCTGGCTACTATTCAGCAGAATATTGCAGCATTTCTCAAATGTGTGTAAGTAAAAATGGCTAGTTTTCAGCAGATGTTTGCAGTTTACTTTTACAAGGCCACAGGAAATTGTACCAATGAATTATAAAATCATAACCTCCAGTCTGCTTTCATTGACCAGGTTTTGAAATATTATTGTAAATTTCAAGTGGATTTAAGGTGAACCAGAAGGACTTTAATGATGGCTGAAAGAAATGTATAAGAAAGTACTTTTCCATTATTCTGCAGAGCCATATGTAGTTCATCAAAAAGAAAAACAATTTTACATTTAGTACTGTGAAAATATGTGTAAAAACTTGATCCCCAATCTGCACATACGTAACTTAATGCGAATGTTTCATGTTTTCATCTGGCTTCCATAAAAACTACAAATGACAAATTATTATCTGATATATCTGTGGAAAAATGTTTGGCACAAAATTGTTCTCTGTTATGTAGATCTCACTGTATATTTTATTCATCAGTATTAATTCTGAAAGTCAGTTACTAAATCAAGTTCAACAGTGATGCAATGATCTATTCATAATTATATTTAACTTGGCGCATTATCCAGAGCACTGCTCCAAAATAACGATGAACAAATAATAACAATATAAGAATATGTAGATGTTGTGTTATTCATTTCAATGTTGGTTTTTTTTTTTTTGCATTCAATTTTACTTAAAATTGTATAGGACTTTAACACAATGCTTACTTTTCAGCTTAAAAATTAAATAATGAATAAAAAGAAATTCATTAAAATAACTAGAACAATAAAGTATGAGACAAACTTTGACATGGCATATCGCATGAATGACTTTATCTTTGCTCCTTCCTGCAGTGTTATTAGATTGACCTCAGTGGAATAAGAAAATAAAGGAGAATGGAAGAGGGAATGACAAAAGTTGAGATATATCAATACAATTTTGGAAAATGAAAAGTGTGCAGATTATGCTTAAAGAAGACACTGAAATCTATCTGCCTATTGGGTTTAACAGGCAAATTTGTTTTTACAACCCTGGAGAGATCCAAATTGTAATCAGGAGGTATTTCTGGCATTAAAGTAAGTTATGGGGCTAAAAATATAAGAATGTTAAAAATATGAATAAAAATTAGATCTCCATATGCTCTCTCCATCCCAGGGCAACCAGATGATTCTATGCCCTGAAAAAGTAAACAGAAAATGTATTCTGTGAGGAGAAAATTGTATAGAGGAACTCCAGACCTGGGAATACCAAGAGAAAAATCACATATGGAAAACATGGGCAATAAGAGAAACTTACATATTATACAGTAACAGGCCCCAGCTATTTTATGCAGCTAAATTCTAGAAACAAGATGCATATTCCCATCATCCTCTCACCCCGGAAAAGGGGATATTCTTCTCTGAAAAGAAAGAATAGTCCAAAAGCAAAGACGAGTCATGCCATACTTTAACAATTTTTATTAGAGTTGTTGTCTTTTCAGAACAATAATGAATATAATACAGAATTTCTATATACCGCTCTAACACCTTACATTGGTATGGTACATTTGTTATAATTGACAGGAGCACATATTCATAATTGTACCATTAGCTATAATCCATGGTATAACTTAAGATTCACTATTTGTAGATTGCAGTTTCATGGAAACTATGCACTGTATATACATATATACATACAGTATATACATAGCAATATATATATATATATATATAACCTAACATTTTCCCTTTTAACCACACTCAGATATATATGTTTCATTGTTGTTAATTACTTGCATAACATTGTGCTACCATATATTACCAAAATACCATCTACTACCATCTATTATCAAAATATTACCACAATCTATTACCAAAATATTTCTATCATTCCAAAGAGGAGCTGGTTAATCTCATGAAAAAGATGTGTCCTTACCCAATTCCTCCCTTGAAGTAGAGATATCAATCTGTTTATAGTGTCTCATTCTAAAATATGATCATACAACTGTGGTCACTAAGAATTGAGGAAATGATTTTATATGAATGGGAGAGAACAAAACAGAGAAACAAAACCACAAGAAAATTTGACCCAATATTGTTAATATCTTCATAAATAGTAGAAAGTTATTAAATCCATAAAATTAAAAAAAAAGCATGTCATCAAAAAGGGACATTCCATCAACAAGTAATATTCTTGGAAGTGAAATGTATATAAAATAGATAGTAGTCATAAAAGGACATTCATTGGAAGGTAAAGTTGAGGATTTTTCCACTGAGTAAAGCCAAAAAGCAAAGGGAGGAAAAAGTAAGAAAGGAAGTTATGAGAAACTTACAGATCAATCAAGGCTCAATAGCCACAGTTCCAGAAAGAGGAAAGTGGGAAAGGGAGGGAGAGAGCAAGTTTTCAAGGAAGAATATAAGGAGATTTGCAAAACTGAAGGGCAAGTGTGGCGCAAGTTAATACAAAATTTATGGAAATAGTGTGCATGGGTGGTTCAGTGGTAGAGGTAGAAGGTGTGCCTTTCATGGAAGAGACCCGGGTTTGATTCCCGGACCATGCACCCCTCCCCCCACCCCCCCAACAAAAGTTTATGGAAACACAAGCTCAGGAACTACAGAAACTTTTAGAAATGACCATTTTATTAGTTATCCAGTACAAATGTTCCAGAAGAGCAGGAGAAGAGATCTAATCATGGTCAGTCCTCCAGGGAGCCCAACTGATGGGGTCACAGTTAGTGGATGGAAGCCCTGCACACCCCATTTCACGCTGGAGAGAAGAGACAAATCTGTGCTATTTCAGTATTGAGTATTTATACACCCCAAGAGGAGGGACCCCTACCACTGAGATTTACTGCATCAATAGCAGCTGGAGCTGCATGCATCCATTTTCCATTTTCCGTTTTTCAGGCATGTTTAGCTCTTTTCATTAGACCTCTTATCTCCCCTGGGCTGCAGAATATAAATATCTGCTTAAATGGAAAAGGAGAGGGTGTGGTGGGGGAAGGCTGGGAGGTAGCCGCTAAGTGTGTTTGTGACTTCCCCAGGAGCAAAACCTTTTTTTTTTTTCTTCATCTAAACAGTGCATTTTAACTTCATGACATTTAGTGAGAATTCACCCACATTGACACATTGTTTTAAAATTCTGGAACACTGGAATTATCTAGATGACTCTTCTTAAACTGCACTTTCTCAGTTGTAACATGGCCCATAACAAATTTGAAGGAGTCACAAAACACTACCTACTTCCATTTCCACTAACAATTTAGGCTTCATCAGGATAGACTAAGAGAGCAGTTCTAAAGATTGTGTGATTGACTAAATCTTCCTAAGAAACAATTAGAATAATCTCAATTATATCCCATTTTCCTGCTTACCTTGTCTCCAGGGCAATTCACAGTCTTGCAGGTTATCTATCAGCAAGTAGATTTATCTGTTTTTTATATCTCCTTAGGAATTCAGTCTCTACCCTTACCTAATGCTGTCAACACAAACTCGTCAATGTTTGTTTGAATTCACAACCTGTTAACAAAACCCTTTAAACACTCTTCCTCTTTTCAGAAGTTTCCAATGCTTTCTGCAAAACTTAAAGCATGGCTGTCAGCTGAAGGTACTGCTTGCCCTTCCTTATCACATGAGTGACTGGGGAGGCTGTGGCATAAGCCCTTGACTCATCCTTCTTTTCCACTTGAGTATCATTGATTCATCCTCCTCCGTAAAGACCTTGGCAACTTTGAAGTGCGTGTTATTACTCTGCATACTTCTTGCTCTACTACTTTCCTGCACACCATCTCTCATTAATTAAGATTGTATCAGTTGCCCTACTGTCTTCTCGTCCTACACTGTCATCATTCTTGAATAAATATCTTTGTCCTCCACATTTTCAATGACCTGTCTTCCAACCCACTCAGCCACCTACTAACATATCCTGGTTGTTGTCATTGCTAATGATTGTTTCACTTACGAAGCTTCGATTTCAACACTCAACACTGTGGCTAAAAAAGAAGGAAACTGAAGGCTTATTTTAAAACTGTGTTCAATTATGTGAAAAGTTCTTTTCCTGAACCTAATAACTAATGTTTTGAAAATCTCCAATGGGATGGTTTAGGCACATTTTGGAAGGATCATTAAGAATTGCGATGATTTATAACCAAGGAAATGTAGGTTTCAACTCTAGATACTTTTATTATCGATTTTATTTAGTTTACTGCATGAAATCCTTTCCATTTAATGACTTTTCTAAGAAAACATCAGGTAGACTGTGATTGAAAGGATCATCAAGGCTGTTGCAGGTTGAGGAAAAATGAATGATAAGATAAACCATGCTAGACTTGAATGAATTATGTGCTTATGATGATATCCTAAGAAATAAAGAGAATATTTTAGCTCATTATAATAGGATTTTGTAATCATCACCAACTACAAACCTTAAAGGAACTACAGATAAAACATATAAAATTTATGGAATTCTTTTAAGAGAAGAAAATCAGTTGTGTTAAGAGACTGCAAGTATTCAGAAAATTATATCCATTTATAGATGATCAAAAATTCGCAGGTTCCTTTGCTTTATTCTTTGCATGCTTAAACCTTGGCTTTTATGTTAATTTATCAATTAGTCATTAAATTCAGAAACATTATTAAGTGTTACAGTGAAAATAAGTACGTAAGGTATTATTTTGAAGGGTGTTTATGCTCACATTATAAATTCATGAAAACAGGACCTATAGATTGAAATACTATTTCCTTATAACCATAGAAAACTAGATTGTTTTAATGAAAACTGGTAGGGTAAAACTTTACTAAGCCTCAAAAATGCTCTAAACAAAAACACATCTTTATATTATATATTTGAATTGATAGCCTGCAGCACAGTGATGATATGTTTCTGTCATTTAAGAAGTTAATATAAATGGCTCTGAAAGTCAGCATCATTTATTCATTACTTGCTATGATATTGTGTGTGGCCATCACTTATCATGTTGTAATTTCTAATATGTTATCTTAGGTTAAAATGAAAACACAAGTCAATAGCTTATATGGATTTTTATAACCATTAATATGTTTTGGCTTTACAGCACTGTGGTACAAAATAAGCCTTATTCCGTAAAATCAACATGGGTAAACATAAATGAAAATAAGTTTATATGCAGATTTTTATTCCTGTATTAGTTAGTTTTCTCTAGATAAACAGAATCAATAGGAAACTTCCATAAATATAAAATTTATAGAAGTGTCTCACATAACCGTGGGAACGTGGAGTCCAAAATCCACAGGGCACTCTATGAAGCTGATGATTCCAATGGAGGGTCTGGACGAACTCCACAGCAGAGGCTCAGTGGCTGAAGCAGGAAGAGACCTGTCTCTTCTGAATTTTCCTTAAAAGGTGTCCAGTGATTGGATTAAGCATCACTCATTGCAGAAGACACTCCCCTTGGCTGATTACAAATGGAATCAGCTGTGGATGCAGCTGATGTGATCATGATTTAATTCTATGAAATGTCCTCAAAGCAAAAGACAGGCCAGCACTTGCCCAACCAGACAAACAGGTAACACCACTTGGCCAAGTTGACACATGAACCTTACCATGACAATTCCCAATAATATGAAAATACTTTTAACTTAAAAAAAGGGTAAAGTATAATAAAAATTATATTAAGTATCCAAATTTAACATTACAAGTTCTGAATTAAGTGATAAATGTACAGCATAATATAAAGAGTACCACTAGATGATAAAGAAAAGAATGACTCCAGTTCTATCACTAAAACTTTTTAAATAAATATGAAGTATTCCTATTAAATACGTATTATGCATTGTCTGATAGTTTTCTAATTTTAATTTCTACCAGTCTCAAACAGCTAAAAATAGATGCCTTCTGAAAATGGTGGCATAATTTAAGGAGGTAATTTAAATATGCTGTTATAATTTTTTTTCTTTACAATTGGAAATAAACATTACTGAATATGAGTTTTGATGTTATTTTTCTGAAGTCCCATCAGATTAGTATTTGGAAATTGGTACTCATGTTCACTCAAATAGCAATTATGTCTCTAAATAGGTCCCTAACTGATTATACATCCATGATAAAACTTAAGAGAATATTTATCTATCTTCATAACCAAGTATAGACTAAGAGTTAATGGGTATGCCATATGCATGCATAAATGATGCTTTCATTCCTTGCATCTGTTCATATTAATAAAATAATTTTTAAATAGTGATTTTCATCTTTAAGAATGTTACAAATGCCAACTAATTAATTAATCCCTTAAGTGCTTAGTTGCATATGGGTAATTAAACACACTTTTGCAGGCAGTGCCTATAGAGATAAAATTAAAAGGAGAAATAATATTGAGCCTGATTTTCTAACAAATGGGTGGAGAGTGTGACTTCCACACATTTGGGGCAGAGTATCATTTCTTGGCACAATTCTGAAAATACCCTTTGCAGAGGAATATTGCCTCGATATTGAGAAAATTAATATCATTTTTCCCTATTTTGGAGAAATTCAAAGCACAATAGTTTATTAAAGTTTTTGAGATGGATATATAAACTGTTTGCTTTTGTGAAACCCAGAACTTATGGTCATTGAATCATCTTCTTTTTTTCATAATGTCCTGCTACATTCCTTAGAATAAATCTTATTTGGAAGAACTTTTGGAAATGACATTGATTATTTTATTTGATATCACAAGGGGGTGGAAGACATTTACAATCTATATTATTCTTTCTTGCAAATGGTTCTGAATACTACTTCAAGATAAATGTAAGGAAACTATTGTGCAATCAAAACAAAGATTAATTTCCTACTGTCACAGACCTATCAGTAGTGATTTACTAGTAAGCACTAAATCCTCTGATACCAGTGTTTCTAAATGGCATTGTGCACATTTTAGGTGAAACATTTATTCATATTTATCTCATCATATGCTGCAAGAGGTTTAACAATTTTAACCCTCTTCCGAACTTCTACCTCATTCTACTTGTTTATGTATTGCCAATTATTTTCCAATTAACATACGTCTTCAATAAGTCTATGATTCTATGCTCATATGTTATAATTTCATGGCCCTTTGTACAGTTTGATGCACAGATATTTATTCAACAAGTATTATTGAATGACTGCAACATAATCTTTACATAGTTTCTAGAGAACTGATGGCAGTACTGGCATTTTCTTGAGATCAGTGTCCAAAGGTGTAGCTGGCAAGGGCCAGGTCAAGACAATCTATGGCAAATGAGAGCTGTGTATTAGAAACTATGTCCTGGGTGGGCCACGGTGGCTCAGCAAGCAAGAATGCTCGCCTGCCATGCCAGAGGACACGAGTTTGATTCCCGGTGCCTACCCTTGTAAAAAAAAAAAAAGACAAAAAAAAAAAAAAAAAAAACTATGTCTTTCTTAACTTAGTCAACTTGGAAGAATAATTGTTTAATTGTCTTGATTGGAGAACCAATATATATGTATTATGAAATTTTAAAACAAAAACTGCAAAATGATAAAAATGCTTAGTAATAAAGATCTCAAATATGTTCTTTAATTTTATAGAAATGAAAAATAATCATGTAGACATTTATGCAAGTAAACAGATGGGACAGTTATTGGAGTATTAGAGCACATAGTGGGAACACAGGATATATGTTTCTGTGAGTGAGTGGATCGTCAATATGGAAAAGAATCATAGAAGTTTTAGCAAAGAAGCTGATAGTGTGAAAACATGGTATTTTCTTCTACAGGTATATTTTTTGTTTCCCTTTTTCACCGGCTGATTTACTCTGCCCTACTGATTTTTACTAAGGTTGACATTAAAGATAATCTGTGATATGTATTGTTCGGTTGTTTATTTTAATTCATAGGAAGTTATTTACTTCCCGTGTGCCTATATTATTACTGACAAAATCCTTAATTTTTTATCTGTGTACTTGAATACATGATACATTGTGGTTAAATTATCTGGATTAGCAATGATCATTTAGAAGATTATGCCTTTTTACCTGAATAGAATAACTAAAAAGAAAAGGCTATCTCTCCATGAAAATTCATTATATCAGCTTTCACTTTGAAACAATAGTTTATAGAAATTAAATTTGTTAAAATTTAATTATTCAAACTCATTAATAGCCCAAAGTTACCCTGAGAAGAGATTTTCAGTGAAGTGATCATAATGATTGGGGCCTTGGCACCTGATGAATTGGATTGCTATTTTAAGAGCAAAGTCAGACTTTCTGAAAGTTCTGAGATAGCAAAGCATATGAAGGGCCTTCTAATTTCATGATATGGCATTTTGGAAAAGACATTTAAAGATATAAAAAGCAAAGTTTGGAGAATAGAATACCACTTCATTTTTTGTCTCTTCTTTTTGAAATATGTAATTTAACTGAAAGTTATTAGATCAGTATGCTCTATTTTTGAGCACATTAATAAATATGGGTGTGTAGCTGTGGAACAAGATTAGAAACAGTCTTTTCTAAATCTGTTAGACTATACCAGAAACCTGGTATGATCTAGATATATGTTTTTTTTTTTTATAGAACGTTTTAAGCTAGATAAGACATTAAAATATAAATTCATATTTTCTCAAGTGTATCATTATAATACAAAGTGTGGCAAGGATCAGTGGGAAAGAAGTGGAGTTACAGTTTAATTTGATCTGGGAACTTTATGAACCTGTTTTATATCTGTCATTTTAAAGTAGCCTACTTTATGTCTAGTATTCTATAAGTATTGACAGCTTCATGCAACTTTTTATTCTTCCGTTTCCTCGTCAATAAATCAGGGTTAATAATAAAACCTATTCCACAGGATTGTTGTGATGATCATTTGAGATTATATGTGTAAATGCAGCTAAAGAATGTGGTTGTGTTTACATCTATTATATACCTCATAAAAGGTCATTCATTGTCTCTTAATCCATCCCTATGGGGGCAGACCTATTGTTGGGTGAGACATTCTGAATAGGTTGTTTCCAAGGAGATGTGACCCAGTCCACTCAAAATGGATCTTAGTCCTTTACTGGAGTACTTTAAAAGAGCTTACATACAGAGCACAGAAAGAAAATGCCCCAAGAGAAGCTCAGAGAGAAAGAAAGGCCAGAGCATTTTGGAGAGAAGGTCCAGCAGACATCACCATGTGCCTTCCCATGTGACAGAGGAACCCTGAATGGCCAACAGCCTTTCCTTAGGGAAGATATCTTCCTTTTGATGTCTTAACTTAAGGACATTTTCATGGCCTTAGAATTGTACATTTGTAATGTAGTAAATCCCCTTTGTAAAATATATAACATTTGTGGTATATTACATTCCAGCAGCTTTAGCAAATGGATAGAGTGGACTGTATTGTGTTCTTAATTGAACACTTAATATAATAATATTAAATAATATTTAAAAAATCAATGTTTACTAACAGTGTTGTGCATAACTACAATATAAAACACAAGGGGACATTTCACAATCTAAAATATTTTACATTTTATTATAGATATTCTATAGATGCTATAAATTCCAACATTGGCAATTCATTCCTTTGTGCTGAATAAATTATTCTTGTTAAAATGAAAAGGTTTTCTTTGTAAAAACAGGAAAATTCACTCACCATAATCTTGTGTGAATGTGTTATTTAATTTTTTTCCAATTGACGGTTACTTAGAACATGTTTGATTTTTTAGTTTAAAAGAAAAATTGAAACATTAATGAAGTAAAGAAGTACTCAATTGAAGTCTGCTATTTTGAAATATGTTGGTTACATGCCATCACTGCATAAGTGGGAAGGGACTACGAAAGAACAGAAACTATAAAGGGGGAAATCAAAAATGTTTCAGGTTCTACAAAGTGGGGAAAGAAAGGATATGGTTATTCCTAAAACCCATAAAATATATGTTTGAGATAAGAGTAACAAAGATCAAAGATGAAAGAGATTTTTGCTTCTCTATTCAATTATTTTTATTAGAGAAGCTGTGTGTTTACAGAAAGATCATGAATGCAATATAAAAAACCTTAAACCACTCTATTATTAACATGCTTCATTGGTGTGAAACATTTGTTATGATTGATGAAAGGACATTTATATAATTGCATTACTAACTACAGTCCATGCCTAACTTAGGATTTACTGTGTTGTGCGGTTTCATGGTTTTTAATTAAATTTTTATTCTAATACATTGTTGAGCTGAAAAATTTCTTTATATAGTTTTTTTTAACACACTTTTTTCATTATTATTATTTTTTTTAGGGAAGTCAGGAAAGAAGAAAAAGTGAAATGATGAAAGAGACAGAGAAAGAGAAAGGAAGAGAGAGGAAAGAAGGGAAAGAGGAGGGAGAGAAGAAGGGAGAGAGAAAGGTAATACTATCTGTCCCCCAAATCTTCATCCAGATCACACTAAAGCAAAATTTCAGAGGAAATTGCATTGACTTCCCATCTGGGAGCTGACCTCTTCTTGGTCTATTACCCAGAGCAGTTCACCTGAGCCTTGACATTGTCATCTTTATCTAAGTCATAATATCAAGATCATACAGTATCTACCCTATTGTGTCTGGTTTATTTCACTGCAGGTTATGTCCTCAAGGTTCACCCATGTTGTCATATGCCTCAAAACATCATTTCATCTCACTGCTGCATAATATTCCATTGAATACATATACCACATTTGTTTATCCATTTGTCTGGTGATAAGCATTGGGATTGCTTCCATCTTGTAGTGGTTGTAATTAGTGTTGCTATGAACATTGTTGTGAAAATGTCTGTTCGTGTCACTGCTCTCAGCTCTTCTGTGTCTCTGGGAATGTCATAGTCTTTCATTTTTGAAAGGAAGCCTCACCATAAATAAAACTCTGTGTTAAAAAATTGTTTTCTTTCAGCGCATTAAGTATTTCAATCCATTGCCTCCTTGTCTCCATTGTTTCTGATGAGAAATCCCTACTTATTCTAATTGATACTCCCTTGTACATAACACGTCATTTCCCTTTTGCTACTTTCAGAACTCTCTTCTTGTCCTTTGTATTCAACAGTTTAATTGGTATATGAAGGGGCATTTTTTTCTTCCAATTTATTCTGTCTGTCTATGGGTTTCTTAGATATGCATATTCACATTCTTTGCTAATTTGCAGAAATTTTTAGTCACTGCTTCTTTGAATATTTCTTCTGATTCTTTCTATTTTTCTTCTCTTTCTGGAATTCTCATGATGCTTATAATGGCATGCTTGATGGTGATCCAGGGGTCTTTAAGCTATTTTCACTTTTTATAATTATTTTTTCTTTCTGCTTCTCAGCCTGACTCACTTCAAATTGTCTTGTCGTTGAGTTCATTGATTCCTTCTTCCACCAGCTCCAATCTGCTGTTGAAACAATCCTGGGAGTTTTCAACCCCAGTATTTTGTTTGTTTTAACATTTTTTTATCTATTCAGATTTTCATATTGTCTACTCACAGAGTTTTCCCAATATTATTTAGTTCTTTCTCTGTATTTCCTTTGTTTCTTTGAGCATATTGAAGATCATTTTTAAAAAGTCTTTGTCTGTTTTTTTGGATTTTTATCTTCATCTGAATAGGGCATCATTTCTTTGTCTTGTAATCTTTTTTTGTACACTGATATTTTAATATTGAAAAATATTAACTCTAGGATTTAGTCTTTGAAATGTCTGCTTCTTGAGTTTGCAACCATTTGGTGATATGATATGAGTGTGAAGAACTAACAAAACCAAGAAAATCTAAGCAAAAAAATCTTTCCCTGTCTTTGCAAATTGGTTTTGCATTGACTAGTGCTCTCAATAGCTAGGCAATAGCTGTCTGCCTCAATTATTTCTTACAGTGTTTTTGTTGTCTGAAACTGCTTTTCCCTGGAGACCAAATTCTGAGAAGGGAAGCATGCCGGAGTGGACTTTGCTAGCTGGTACAAGGCTAGAAACCCAAGAAGGGAGTTCTGACTTTCTCTAAACTGCCCTAGAGAGGTGATGAATGATGGACTAGAAAGAGCGCTAAGAGGCTACCCAAAGTTGTGTCTTCTTGACTCAGTCCCTGCCCAGAAAATGCACCCTTCAACTGTCCTCTGCAGTTCTGATGGAGTATAATATCTTTTAAGTTTCCTCTGCCACCCTTTATTTGAGGCAGGTTGGAACGATAGATACTTTTAGAGCTGGGACCCCAGGTATCTGAAGTAGCTAATCAAAAGCAGCAATCTGTGATCAGTCTGCATATTGTCCCATCACCCCCAACTTCCAGATCTTGAGGAAGTGGATTTTTATGCCACTTCCTGGTACCAGCAACTTATGGTAGGGTCAGGACACTGCTTCTCCTTGCCATGAGTGTGCAGGATGGGCAACATTGCCCACCACGTGGAGAGAGCAATTTACTGATATCTAAAGTTTGCCAGCCTCTTCTTCCTGCTCTCTTCTGGATGTTGAACAATGTTCTACTAGACTCTGGAGTTTCAAAATAGTTGATTCACACAGTTTCTCCATGTTTAATACTGTTCTCATGGAGGGACTGATTCTTGGTGCTTCCTACTTCACCATCTTGCTACAATTCCTCCTTTCCGTTCATTTTTGTCTTAATTCTGAGTACTTAAGCTAAAAGAAAAATAAAACACATTTATGAAGAGGAATTTTGCACTGTGGTATGCATGAATTTGATGAAGGTAATATATACTCAAATATGAAAATAATCCTTTATATGGAAAAAGAACTTATTTAACCTTAAGTAGCACATGGACTCTCTATTTTGAACTAATGTTTTAGAATTAGATACCTATAACCATATTTACAGGCAAGACAACTTTATTTACACAATTTGAAAACTAGTAAAAATTATACTTTAGAATACATATCTTCCAGGTTGTACTGGCTTTGATTCTAACTTAGTAAAAGCTGTGTATTAGAGCTTTGGCACAATAAAAATCATAACATCAATGGCAATGTGCTGTGACCTCACTAGGGTCTATGTTAGGATTCAATAAAATTAACATTTAGAAATATATAAAAGGAACTTTATTTGTTGAAATAAAAAAATTATAGAAACTTTATATAATTTTAATATTCAAATCAAATGACCCAGGGATGGCATTTAATGTCTTTTCAACACTAAGCATGGCTAAAATTATCATTATATAATAAAACCCAAATTGATGTGATTAGAAATATTTAAGTTAGGTGACATGTAAATGTCATACTGTATTCTCTACATCCTAATAGAAATAATCAAACAGTCCATAGGAATTTTCTTTTCTACTTATCTTCTAGAAAATTAGAACCTAAAAAAAGGAAACAATAAAAGCTTTCTCAATTTGAATTGCTTACAGATCCCAACATTTTGCTAATTAATCTACCTTGTCCCTACCTCTGACACTTTGTCAGTTTTTCTGAGGCAATGGTTGCAAATGCTACTGAAAATTTAGTTCTGAAATTCTAATCTGATAAATTTACATAGCTGTTGATTGCAAATCAAGTCTCCTAAGAGGAGGAGGAGAAGGGGGCGGGATGGCAAACTAAGTGGCTAAAAACTTTTCTGGAGTCTTTGTTCCTGAAACAATTTTTTTAAATAGGAACCAGTCAATGGTAATTGCCGATTTGAACATATCTAATAATATGCATTTCATCAGTTTCGTTATTAAATTGTGGGATTATGATTGAACAGGGAGTCTGTCAGACAGAGAGAGAGTATTTTATGTAGTGTTCATTCCATACTTCTCCTGACAATGAGGATTGAAATAAAAGGTGAGTGCTGTCTTCATTACTCATAGTACAGGTAAAGCAGGATAAAATAAGACAACTGTAAGTTCTTGGTTTCCTTTTTAGCTCTGAAAAAGTTAACAGACAACTGCAAGTACTTTGCTTCTTATCTAACTCCAAAGGAACTAAAGCAGACCTGCAAACTTCAGCTGTAAACTTCCTGGGACAAAAATTTCCCTAAAGCCCCCAAAACTCCCCAAATCATTGCAACCTCCCCAAACCATAAAAGCTTGTAAAATTCTGGGCCCAAAGCAAACTCTTAGTTATAACTGGAAGCATAGAGTATTTAAGATTGTTAATCATTTGTCCGGAGACAAATTTTAGATATGTGACAACAAACCGCAATTCTGTTAGCTATCTCCTCCTACAACAAAGAAGACATCTAGTATTCAATGGTTACTATGGAAAACTGCTACCAACAGAACTTCCTATAAAACAAGCTGGTCCATTCCAGTCAATGAGTGTCCCTTCCTTGGGCACGCCTGTCTTAATTTCTCTAACACGTACTTTCTCCTTTCAATAAACTTATCTTTTAATAAACTTTACAACTTATGCCTACTGGTCCTCTCATCTTAAATTCTTTTAGTTTTGATATATCGAACCTGGATCAGGGCTCAGCTCGCACCATTGCCAGCCGGGCACCAGTTACACAAAGTTCGCTGATAAACTGTATTTCAGAGTGAGACAGGGACTTGAGCCAAAAATGAGGCAACCACATTTTCCCTGAACAGAAGAAAAACAGGGTCGTAACCTCTCCATTTGTCCCTGTAGAAGGAAAAATAAGGGCAAGGCAAAAACAAAAATGAATAAGCCCTCAGAAGACAAGCCCTGCTCAATCTTATTACCTTATAGAAAATGCAAGTTGTATCAGCCATGCCTGACACAGCCAGATCGACACAGCCAGGGAGGCTGGGTGGGGACTGCTTATTGCTTTCAAACTGTGTTTCTCCTCCAAAGTATGGGATAATGCCCAATAGATGCCACATCCAAAGAACAGGACAATTCCTTTTCTTTTTGCAGGAAACACTGGGGATAAGCAAGCAGAAGAAACATACTGTATAGCCAGAAGAGGCAAGATGAGATTTTTAAGCTATGCTTAGATTTTTCTTTTCTATTCTATTTTTTAGTTAAGAAGCAACATCCAAATCAAATGTAGATGATGGGAATTGTTTGAGTTAGTTGGGTGTTTTTGTTTTTTTGGGTTTTTTTTTGACAATTGAAACAAAACTATTATAATGGAGAAGTTAGGGTTTCAAGGATGATTTTCGTTGCTGAATCATTATATAGATATTCCTTTTTGCTTTCTAGTTTGCTGGAGCAGACAGAAAGAAATAACTGAATTTTTGAACTTTAATCCAACTGCCTTAATCTGATTGTATAGCCTTCATTTTGTGCGCTTGTGATTGTAAAGATCTCATGACTGACTCTCACTTGTTCCCATTTTATCTGGTGTTTTGACTTTGGAGTCTTGTGATCACTAAGGATAGCCCCTAACATTTATTAATGAGAGACTGGTCAGCCTAGAACTTATCCACCCCAATTCCGAAGTTATCTTGTTAACCAAAACTGGATATAATCAAAATAGACCTGCCTGCCATGCATAGTGCTTAGACCTTAACCTATGAGTCACCTATACTTCATTAGAATACTAAAAATCATACCTATCATATGAACACCACTATTGTCTTACATATACTCTGTGACTAAGCTTGTAATCAATCTGCACAGGCTGAATAATCAGATCATTTCTAATTACATCATCTGAAGCCATTGTGCTCATTATCCTAAAACCTGCCCTTCTCTTGATACTACACAACTATCGAATTACTGCTGTTGGAGAGAGAGATTTTTGGGCCATAGACTGTCTGCTCTCCTGCTCTGTGCCTAACAATAAACTCTTTCTCTCTGTGAAACCCCAGTGTCTCAGGAATTGGTGATTGAGCACATTGGGCAGAAAATCCACTGCCTTTGTCCAGTAAAGCTAAGACAATATTGTTCTAAATCATTTAATAAGAAAAGTCCATCTTATAGCTTAAAGTAAAGCATGTGTTATAACAAAGGTCTTTATATATAGTACAGAGTTAAAATCCTGTCAAATAGCATATTTAAAATATATTATTTCACAGCCTCCCATTCACAGCATGTTTGTGCAGGTAAGCCTGGCCAGAGTTAATAGCTGGTAATAATTTGAAAAAAAAAAAACAAAAACACCCTTTAGGAGAATAGACAAATGAAAGTCTGTTGGTTAAAATGCTTCAGTGGAATGCTCTACCCACATTAGATGAAGGAGGATTGCAGTGGAGACCTTGTATATGAATATTAGCAATAGGGTAGCTCAACAGGAATTAGCATACTGTTTTTTTACAAAGGATGAAAGGTTGACCTTAGGTAGTGCACATCCTTTTGAGGAGAAACATGGGAAGTAAGGTCACCATTTCTATGCAGTAAATGGGTAATGAGGTTTTCTTTGTGCATTCCCACAATGTGCAAGCAGAGAGACCTTGGAATCAGAAGACTTTAGATTTCAATCTTATCTTCCCCAATGTACAAGCTGTTTTGCTTTAGACAAGTTATCTAACTATTTTTAATATTAATAAGATAATTTGTAACACATGTGTTAGTTATGCCTAATGCTCAATTATTGACTTTATTTTTCATTAGCTGACTGATACAGACAGTTTATTTTCTGGGTCAAGATTTTATCATCTGAAAATTAGGATAATGCATATTCACCATACCAAATCATGTCTGATAAAAATCTCCCAAGGATACTGAAAATATAAAATGTGATAATATATGTAAAGTATCTCCATTATTGTGTGTTTTAACAAACAGTTCATCTCTAACCCCCTTAATTGTATTCTTTAAGACCACAATTTGGACAATATTAATGTCACATAACAAAAAGACAAATATTCTTACATATTGTGACATGGGAATGTGAAATTTTGCAATTGGGAAAACAATATGGCTCTATTCATGATCCAGAAATTACACTCCTATGTATAGACCCAAGGAAACTGAAAAATCACAAGAACTCGTACACAAATGCCTAGAGCAACTTTATGCATAATAGCCAAATGTGTAAATAACCCAAATGCCCATTAACTAATGAACAGATAAACAATACATGTTATATCCATCTAGTAGAATATCATTCAGCCATACAAAGTAATGAAATACAGATACTTCTACATGATGGCTGAACCTTGGAAATGTGTAAAAGTGAAAGAAGCCAGACACAAAAGACCACTTATAATATGGTTATATTTACTGTATATGAAATACCCAACATAGGAAAATATAAATCTTTAGAGACAGAAAGTAGATTACTGGTTGTCAGTGTCTAGGAGGAGGAGGAGGGATAGAATATAATATTAGTGACTCTGGGATTTCTTTTTAAGGTGAAAATATTCTGGAATTACATAATGGTGATGGTTACATAACCTTGTATATATAAAAAACAAAACAAAGCATTAAATTATATCTTTAAGGAATACATTTTATTCTCACCTGCCATGACGGAGACCCGGCTTCAATTTCTGGAATCTGCCCATGGAAAAAAAAAAGAGTACGTTTTATGATATATGAATTATACTTAAAAAAAATATATATATATATAAAGATGTATTCTCTTTCACCCCCACATACCTGCTTCTGTGAAATTGTTCAACAGAAATAAATGTCCCAGCAAACATATAATAATGATTATTTCAGACTATTTGTAATGGCAACATTAGTAACAATACAAATGACTGTCTGTAGGGGAATGTTGGAATATCTTCTGATAAAACAGCGAAGTTGTTGGTGTGATTACTTTTGTCCCAGGTACTAAGCTAAGCACTTTACATATAGCGTCTTAGTAATTAATCAAGTCATCCTTTTTTAAAAATTTTATCTATATTATTAGTATTTTTCTGATTCTATAGAAAAGGAAACTAATATTTAGGAGACAATAACTTTTCCCAAGTGGCACTGTTTGGATTCAGGAACTTTTCTCTATGTAACTCTGCAGGGAAGTCTAGCCTAACACATAGATATACTACACATATTTCCACTGCAATGACAGAATTTTTCAATTTAAGTTATGGGCTCTGTAGCAACAGCATTTAAGTTCATATCCCAAATCTGACCCATAATGTTTTTGTTATTAGGCAAAGTATTACTTTATTTGTTCCCATTTCCCAGCCAACAAAATGGGGAAAATTATATGTAAGTCAAAGGCTTTTTTGATAATTAAATGAGATAATGTATGTAAAGTTCCTAACACAAATTGGAACATGGCATACCCTAATCAACTTTGAGTCTTATTATTAAGTAGAAAATAAACAACTGCGAACATTATATATGGGATGATCCCATTTTTATTAAGAAGAAAGTTTTTGTGCATACTTGTCATTCAGAGGGAGATACACCTAAAGAGATGTCAACCCACTCCCATACAGTTGCCAGGGTCATCAGCAGAAGCATGACTCACACAACACTGCATGGAACAACAGTTTACTCACGTAAAGAAGGGGCAGAGCAAAGTCTGATTCACTAGTGGGCATCAATTCTCCATGGTCAGCCAGTCTCAGTCCTTGGTCAGTGCAGGAGAGTGTTCTATGCAAAGCACCTTGTTTATGTTTGCACACCATAGTGGAGGAACTCCATTGCCTCCCCAACAGGGACAGATACCACTGGGATGTGAGCTGGTGGATGCCCTCTAGAATCAGACTGTCTGCAGTGATAATTTTTATATAGATCAGAAATGTATTAGTTGTTCCCCATCTTCTAGAGGTTTGTGCTTTATCTCTCCAGGCCAACAAGCTTGGACCTGAGCACAGGATGTATTTGTGATGTGATCCCAGGGAATGGCTATAGGTTTCAGTAGGTCTGCCCCCTACTACAATATGCATGGCTATTTTATACACATCAAGAAAAGTGTAGAAAGATGCATATAGGATTGAAGAGTGGAGAGGTAGATTGGAGACTTTCTCTTCTGTACACATCTGAATGGCTTATTTCAATTCAGTAAACAGGTATGGCTTTTGTAGTTTGGAAGGAAAAGGCTTTAAAATATTTAAGCATTTTTTAAAGATCAAAGAAAAGGAAGCAAATAGCAACAATAAAAGTAAGCATCCAGGAAGAATTATGTTATGTGAATTTGGAGGAAAAATTGTTCACAGTTGCACCATAACTTACAGTGAAATGCAAGGAACAGGAAGGACATTTCTGGCTTGGTATTAATACTGGACAGAAAAGTAGAGAAATAGTGGAAATATCAATGAAACAGTGAACTAAACAATTCCCTCGAGGCCTGTATTTCGAAATATCATCTCATTTTTGCAAACAATTTACTTGAGTGCCTTAGAGAATCTTACTAGACATAACAATCATTAAAGTGAAACTTACAGCCAGAGTGCCTACTTATTGTCTAGATGAGAGCATTCAATATGCTAATTAAATTTCTTCAGCTAATATGTTGATTATTGGGTGAACTTCATGACATTTATTATGCTGAGATTTGTTCAAACTTTCTGCAAGTTTCCCTTAATTAACTGGGTAATATTTCTAAGAAATAATATTACTTCCCATAAGTTTGAAGGTAGATAATTTCTTCCTTTAGCCCATATCTGAAAACTAATTCCTGGTGAAAAGTCTTACTAAAAGTCATACAGCAAATTGATAGCAAAGCTACAAATAGAACCTAGTAATTCTTATTTTCAGGTCCAGAATTTAATCATTGAACCAGATGAGTTGCCACTTTCTGTGACTGATCACCCTTAGCATTTAATCCTTCTTCCAAGATTCCCATTTACTGAGATGACATAATTCACAATTTCTGCATGGTTCACATGACAGACAAAAGCATGTGTGGGATTAATTTGCTGAGGATGACAAAAATTAGAAAACTGAAATGGTTTGACAGAATAAACACAAAATGTGTTCGATATTTTAGAATGGAATGCTGCCAAGAAAATTACGAAGGTGTGCAGTGTGTCATTGCAATAATCCTGTGGCTTTGCTTACTCTATCAACTGGACATGATACTTGGAAAATAGAAGGCATTATTAGAGATGCTGATGCATAATGACATATTCAAACTCAGAGAATACATTTCCACCAGCTTGAGCACAAAACACTCTCAAACCTGCAAAGGGTAAGCATTCTACATACTGAAATTGGTATCTTAGACCTCATGGAATGGCACAGAATGTGTAACAGCTAAAGTAGCATAATTCGTAACTGTCACTGTGAATCCCAGGGTGTCCTTTATATTCTAAAGATAGTAGGTACACTTTATTTCTTGAGGATAGAGATGGCTGTTGCTTCTTATCCACAAGCCCAGGACTTGATATCATTAATTGCTTTTAATAAATTTAACAAGGGGAAGCAACATAAAATGCTATTAAAAAACAGTGCTTTGCAATTTGAGTGATGATTTCTTATTTGTAATAGAGGCGAGTAAAGATAGAAACAGCTCTTTTTATCTTTTAACTTTTTAATTTTTTCTTCTGCATTCACCCATCTCACTTAATAGCTCAGAAAATTAAAATTCTCTCCTGAATATCCTCAGACAACTGTGTCTGATTAAATCTCTGGTGAATTGAAATTGGAGGAGATCCAGTATCAAGTCTATATTAAACCACATCTTACTTATTTTTTCAGATACAGCTTCATAATGTTGTGTGTGCGTATCTGTGCATGCTTTTTTCCAATTTTTCCTACAGTGATTTTGCCTGGGAGATGAAATGTAAGTAAGGAGATAGCAGTGGCAGACTCTTAAAGACACAGATCTATCATATGGATTGGAAATAGCTTACCAGGAAATGCTCTCTTGTGAGGGTTGATTGTTAAATCTCAGATCAGCTTACTATGGTATTAGATGTGCAAAAAGCCACTTGGGCATAAGTCTTTGTAAAGTCTGCTTTCTGAAACAGATACCGTGTAACTGGTCTTCCCAAAGTGTGTAGCATATTTGTGGCTGCAATGGATCTGAACTATCAATAGTTATCCTTAAAAATATTGAAAATGTATCCTTGTTGCAGAACCTTGTGAAAAATAATGATTGAAATCACAAGATCCCATGGAGGGTTTTGAGAGGGTGGGGAGGGAGACAGAGAGACAGAGAAATGCTTATATATATATATATATATATATATATATATATATATATATACAATTCTAAAGTAATTTTTAAAATATTATGTAAATTTCCACTTAAAAAGGAATTCCTGAAACTCTTAGCTAAATGTATCTCATGACTTCAGGAAATGTCTCTGAGCCTGTCTCAATCATTTTATTCTTTTAAATCTTTGCCCTGCATCATTTGAAGCTACCCATGGAAGTCTCAGGCTGTTTCAAATCCTACCCATCCCTGCCTTTCAGTTGACACCCTTTCTCTTTTTTGGCTGTTTGTTGTATTGTTTCTCTTGAATGCCTACCACATTCCAGGTTCTGCTTTCAGTCCTTCATATATGGCATTTCACAAGATCCTGTCCTCAGAGGGCCTTCTGGGTGTTGGAGACACAAATGATACAACTGATTTGCACTTCATAGACAAATTAAGTTTGTGATCCTATGCATATCAAAATGGTGAAGAGAAGTAGGCAGTTTGACAAATGACTTTGGAGTTCAGGGAAATGGACAGGACTGCAGAACTAATGTCAGAGCCAAGCTGTGGAGTCCCACATTTATAGGGAAGGAAGGAAAAGAACCAGCAAAGGTGATTGTATTAAGAGGCAGTGGGGAAGTAGAGTCCCACCCACCAAGTAAAGTATGTGTCGTAGGAAAATAGGCATGAGCAGTGCCAAATGTTGCTGAAATGCAGTAAATTGAGGATGTAGAATCGACCATTGGATATGGCTTAGTGGGGGGGGGGTATAAATTTGATAAGAAGAGTTTCACTGGATAATTGAGGATAAAAGTTCAGCTATTGTGAATGAAAGAATGAAAAGGAAAAGGCGGAGGAGAAAAGTATAGAACATTGTCTTATTTAGTTCTGTGATAAAAAAGGAAAAAGAAATAGAAAGATAATCAAGGAGGTATTTGGGATCAAGACTTTAAAAAAAAATCTGTATGCTATTTTTAAGCACTATAAGCAAACATAAAATTGAGCTTAATAAATGTCTGGCTCTCAGGGAAATGTGTATATATGCAACTTTAATTGCATCGCTCATATTAATGCCTGGTAAACATAAGATGATTAGTTTTGGTGGATCTAGTTTTTGAGTTTTGGATTATGCTTTTCTTGGTCTTGCATAATTTTTAGGTATTTGGCAGATAATGTGGAAAATGAAGAAAAGCAACTAATCATGAAAATTTGAAAGATCTTATTTCCAGTTTACTTTCAGTTTTATAATAAATAATTCAGTATATACAGGGTTACAATTATATGTATAGTCACCTATCATGCATTTCATTAAGTGTGTCATGAATTCCTTTCCATTACCAATATGGTTGTAAGATCTGGTAAAGTGTTTTTATATTATTTCCTTAGTTTTGTATTCCAGAATAATAATTAAAAAAAAAAAAAACTTAGGAAATAAAAGGAGGTGCAAACTTCAGGGTCCTTACTAGGTAGAAAAAGAAAAGAATACAGGTGAAAGATTATATGTAAATGCCTTTATTTATTTATTTTGTTTGTTTGTTTTTTGTTTTTGCATAGACAGGCACCGGGAAATGAAGCCGGGTATCTGGCATAGCAGGCAAGAACTCTGCCTGCTGAGCCACAGTGGCCTGCCCGTAAATGCCTTTATTTAATTTCACATTTATTTTATCATAATTGTGTTGCTATGGCTTTTAAGCTGAGATACATACACAACGGTTTATAATTTTGTACATAAGTCTATAATTTTATATGTTTTACTTCATATAAATGTATGTGTGGATACATAATTTTTTTGCCTCATAAAGTAGAGAGGTATAGATTTTTAAATCTTTGTCATCATCTTCTCATAATCTATCAAAGCAATGAGGAAAAATGGACTGGTTTTCTTGTGATAATGATAATATTGATCATTGTACCTTTCACATGAGACCTTAGCTTTTGTCTGATAAGTTCATTCCTGAAGTATTTTTTCTGTAAAGTTAGTTATTGCTTTATATGGACATCCACATAATATTTCAAGGGGAAGCATTCACTAAGTTGTATTCGAAATGAATCTGCCTCTGTGTGTTTCTGAGTGATTTCCAGGAAATCTTGAATTTGATGTGCAACCGAGATTGTTCAGCGTGATAACTCTTAAAGGACCTTTCTTTGGATGTTTTTGGTGATACTACAGTTTTTGTGAGGAAATCATGATTCCTGACCTAGCAATATCAATATCTCCTGGGAACTTGTTAGATATGCAAAATCTTTGGCTCCACCCCAGACTTACGGAATTAGAAACTCATAGGAAGAAGTTCAGGAATTTCTGTTTTAACAAGCCCTTCAGGGCACTGTGACACTTGCTAAATTTTGAGATCCTCAAGCACAGCAAACCCTAGTATAATGAAATTAATTGACTGGAGTTAAAAACTAAAAAGCTGTTTTCAAAAAGGCAAACATCATTAAGATGTACCTTTCCCCTCTTTCTGTATGAAATTTTCATACTTTATCTCAACTGTGAAATTATTTCTAAGTTCTATGAAGCTTGAAGAAATTAATACATTGTTTCTTTGACCTTTAAGTAAATTCAAATTTTTAATTCTTAGATTATTTCTGTTGAGATTTTTCACTTGGTAAATTTAGACACACGCAGTATGTTTATTTTATTTTCATTCTCTTTACCCATAACTTCAAATTTTAGAAAGATCTCCTGTTTTTTTTTTTCTGTCCTTTTGGCATGGGCAAGCTCTAGGAATTGAACCTGGGCCTCTGGCATGGCAGGCGAGAATTCTACCACTGAGGCACTGCTCACCACCGTCCCTTTCATTTTATTAAAAGAATTTTTTTAAAAAAACTCTCTTACACACAGAAATCTATTTTACATTCTTTTTTCTTTCATGTACTGGGCACTGGAGACTTAGAACCTAGGCTTAATCCCAACTAAAGCTTCTCTGATAGTTTCCTCTTATCATTTTATATACCAGTCTTGGAAGAAAAAGGAATTAATTCCAGAGGCAGAGTGTAAGTCCTGTGTGCCATCCTCTCAGGTATAGTTTCCATAGAATGCTCGATATTTTTATTCTGAAAACATTGGGAGAGAAAAAATATGGCTTGGTAGTTGCCTAATGGAAGTAACATAAAATGGAAAAGAGAACATTTCTCAAATTACAGATGGTTTTCAGTAAAAATATATCCTAAAAACAGCTTAGCATTGGCCTATTAAGGACTCCAATAAGAAAGCACTTATCCCTTTCCAGTCCTATGTTGAGAAAGCAAAACATTGTCAAGGTGAATAAGCCTAAAACACTTGTAGAGATAATCAGATTGAACCACTACAGAAGAGAAGTTAAGTGTAGCACTAGTAACATTAGCTCAAGGTAAAGCAACTGAGAAGACTCAGAGATGAGCAGAAGAGAAAAACTCCCTGGCAGTTCCGAGAAATAAGAGACATGTTTTGAGGTTATCTGGTGTTCCCTTGAAAGGAAGTGGGTAACTATCAGCGATATGCTTACATAAATAATGCAGCCTCTTATTCATTCCCAGACAGTGTAAGCTACACAGATAAAATGTATATATGTGTACAAATAGTCAGTAGGCCTTATCAAACTGGTATGTGTTGGGGACATATAACTAAAAGCAAAATCTTCTCCCAACTCAGAAAACCTATCCACAAAGGTAGAAGAGGAAAAATAAATATACTGCTGAGTAACCATGGAATAATTGGATGAATTGCAATTCATCATAGGCAATCCACTAAAGAGATTACAAAGACAGGAAGAAACCTCACCCTTCTCTATAGGGAGCAGGTACAACCCATTACATACGTGTTCTCAAGATATCTAGGCTTCAAGCAAGAGAATCTGAGAGCACCATTTGTTGCACATAGTTCCTCTTAAATACCCCTGGTTGATGGAGTGGTATTTGTGTTTACTAATTGACTCTATCCATAGGAATAATAAAACTACCCATATGTGGTCCCAGTAGATAGTTACAATTTGGGGCTAGATACCCAAATTAAACTCCCATGAAAATGCTGAGGTAGGGTGCTCTCTTCCTTGATGTTAGAGAGAGATAGCTCTCAGGACTTTTGAGAAAGACTTTTCTGGATTGTAAAGTCAGGAAGAGATTTATTCAGCTTTTTAAAAAAAAAATGCATACATCTCAAAGGGGAAAAGAATTATTTTACAGTTACAAGTTTTCTAAAGAAAATGCACTAAGGAAAAGGAATGGGGATTTGTTTTTCCTTTTTTCACCAGGGAATATTTTTTTTCTTTTACAATTTATATTTACCTTTATAGATGGGATGCATTCAAACATACTGTTTTCTGCTGGAGAACATTGGACATCTCTTCCCATTTGCAATATGGCTGGGCTGACATACAACTTTTGTACTGTTGTTCAGACAGTTCTTCTTTGCCCTATTGGGTGAATTACCTTATCATAAGGTAATATTTTGCCGCTATCTGCCTCTCTTCCTTGTTTCCTTTTTCTACTAAAAGTATAATAATATTTCATTTAACTTTTTATCTATTTTCTCTCATATCATCTCTTTTAGAAGGGAGGCTAGCAATGGATCCTAAAATCCAAATCCTTGGATTTGGGGGGATGGGTGTAAATTGAGAATGCCTGTTGTCTACATATAGTGCATAAGGACAGAAATGCAAGGAGAGTGTTGAGACTCAAAGATGGAGATGTAGACTTTTTTTTTTTTTTTTAATCAAGGGGAACCTGCAGAAGTTATGATATTCAAAATAGGGAATTGAGGGCCCCAAGGGTAAAGCACACATGAGAAAAGGCAGTGAAATTGAGAAGGATGTGAAGGAATATGTCTGTGTCATTGGCAGAAACAGTAGACTTTTGGCTCTGAAGAAGTTTATAACATTTCTTCCAAGTAGCAATATTGAAGAAGGTCCCAAAAGTGAAAGAAAAAGAATTTAAGCCTTGTGATAAACTTTTTGCTAATTTTTAGAATCAAAGAACCTTTGTATATAATTATTTTATGGTACCTTTTATCATAGCCCTCAGATCGACACATATCACATTCACCTCACAGGTCTAGTCACACATATTTGACCCACTGAGATTTGTTAAGACATATCAAGATCATATTGACAGTATTGTAAAAAGTTGGCCTTTGTCTGTAAATGTCGTATACTTCATACAATATTTAATGTTCAACATCAACTATGAATGTGTAACTAAAACTAAATATACATAAAATACAAGTATAATTAGATTACATACGTTCATAAATATAAAATTGTTTTGTTTTACAAATTTGTCAAAAATATCTGAATGTATGTTATTTGTCTGTGCCATGTCCTATAACTGTTATAAGCCGCAGAGGAAGGATATGCAAATATGATGGTTAGACTACTGTTAATGGCTTTAAGTTACTAAAAACAGGTACTTCATGAAAAATGAGGCAATATAAAGTTGATTTGCATGCTTGTTCCTCGTTGCTAAGTGCATTAATATGTCTGTAAAACGTCTTCCTTCTCTTTCACCACACTCTGATTTGTTGCCAAGTGAAATGTATTTCGTAAAATGAATAATGAAAACATGCCTACCAAGGACAAGCAGTGTCATTGAAAAAAATATATATACACAGATTTAATTTTATTGTGTTTATTTTCAATGTCAAAGAGTAATTAAGTTAGATGCTTAATTGTAATTCCAAATAATAAAGCCCTATATCCATAAGTCAGATAAGGGTGACTAAGAATTCCATTAACTAATCCATTACATCAGCTAGTTATCATTAACCTGATAACTTGCAGAGTGCTGACAAAGCTTAATTCCACATAGTTGTCATAGTGATCAATTCAATGAACCAATTTATTTTGAAGCTATAGATGAAACAGTTGGATTCACCTCTGTATGAGAAATGTCTCTAATGTTATATAATTAAGTAGTGACATATACATGAGATCCCAAGGAAAAAAATCAATAACCACCTTGATTAAATGGATCATCAGTTTGTAATGAAGGATAAATATCTTTGTTTTCCTATAGGGCAGCGAGATATGCCTAAACAAAGCCAAAGGGCTTATAATTTCATGAGCTAAGAGAAAAACAGCCTGATTAACAGAATCAAGCTGCACAGATCGCTAAAGAAATCACACCTCTTCCTAAGAAAATAACAACCATAATATTTCCCAAATACCACCCTCAAGGGCATGTTCCACCTACTAACTTCACTTATCTTTCATTCCAAGCTGCTCGCAGTCCCCTCATCCAAATAAAACTGATCTTTTCACGGTCAATTTGACAGCTTGATGTGATATACCCCTCTTATGCCCCAAACATACATATATGCATATGTATTTACACTTAGATTTATACATAGATAAATATTTGTGCATTTACATAATGTTCACATTGAGTAAAACACATGCAGAATTTATTTAGAGTTATATACAGAGGTATGGCTTAACTACTAAGGCATCAGTTCTTTTAACAAATATTTATTAAACATCTACACTGATCAAGACAAGTAGCTAAAAATTCTTACTAGGGGACATGTGTTCTTTTCTAAACTATTCTTTTTTCCAGGATTGTCATATTAAATAGTATTACAACATGAAAGAAATAAGATGTAAGTCTAAATTTCTTTAAGCCTAAATGTGGGCTTATGAATGCATATGATCAACTGATATTATTCCAGTTACCAGTTTTCTATCATAATTCATGCATTTTGCACATGCTGCAAGATACTATTTTTTTTCAGAAAGTTCCAGAAAACCATTTTGTGTTAAAGAATCTAAAGTTGAAAGTGTAAATAGATAGAGTATATATCCCAAAATCCTAGAGTTGAATCAAGGCCCATATGATGGTAGACACATTTATTGCTGGATTCTGAAATCCAGAAAATATGAAGATATTGAGTTCTAAACTCTATTTTGCAAAATATGGAAGAGTACCCCCCTGTCTCTTGCTCTCGACCAAATGCAAATTTCTTTATTCCTGTATTTCTCCTAAAATTCAAGTCCAGAATTAGTTCTTTCATGTTTTGTACATCAATGTGAGTTAGAAGACCTCAAGTCTCTCTCCAAAGATTTTCATTTTAATGAGGTTCTGAAGCATTTTCTCATAAAGTAACTTTTACCGCACTAATAGAGTTAATGAGTATGATTTTTTACCCCATGTATAACCTTTATCCTATTCGATTTCCTTCTTCTTATTTTCCTCACTCCAGATGACATCTGCAACTCATCTCTATGTCATGAAAGTGGTAAGAGTTTTGATTTGTTAAAGTTGCCGGAATGTTATATATCAGAAATGGACCAGCTTTTAAAAGCAAATTTATTAAGTTTCAAGTTTACAGTTCTAAGGCCATAAAAATGTCCAAACTAAAGACATTCAGAAAAAGATACTTTGACTCAAGAAAGGCCAATGTCTGTCACATGAGAAGGTGTACGGCTTGCACGTGCTGGTCCTTGTTCCTGGTCCCATTGCTTCCAGCTTTTGATACCAGTGGTTTCCTCTTGAAGCATCTGTAGGCCTTCACTTAGGTGCTCTGGGATGCAGCTCTGGGTTTTGGCTTTAGCATTGCACCGGAAGGTCCATGGCGACATGATGGGCTCTGCATCTCCAAATGTCTATGTCTAGGCATCTGCTCTTTCTATCTTATCTGTGGACTCCGAAGCAACTGGGTCTCCTGGGGCTTCCACATTTCCAAATGTTTGTGTCTGTATCTGCATCTAAGGTTTTTCCAAAATGTTTCCTCTTTATATATATATATATATATATATTTGGTGGTTATTTTTGGTATCAAAATCAAGACCTACCTTGAATGGGTAGGGTCACATCTACAGCTAATCAAAAGGCCACACCCACAATAGGGAGTGTTGCATCTCAATGGAAACAATCCAATCAAAAGGTCCCACCCACAATATTGACACGATTAAAAGAAACACGGCTGCCCCCACAAGGCTGGATTAAGAAAAAGATGTGGCCTTTCTAGGCTGCATGACCACTTTAAACTGGCACAGTAAGGTACTATCACAAATGCACAGGAGTTATATAGCAGGATGGTATTATTTTAGGTCATGTATTAGAACATCTGGGATGTATCCCAATGCAGCTTTAAAATGTATCTGTATAAATTTTGTCAAATTACTTAACCTCTGGTTTAATTTCCTGATATTCAGAACAAGAATTGGATATTTGAGAGAGCTTCCAAATATGTCATTGAAAGAACATTGAAAATAATAAGGTGTTTTAATCTTGTTTAGAGGATCTTAATAGTTAAAAGCATTCTGAAAACCGTTCAATGCATTTCCAGCATATGTTCCCTTTGAAAACAATTAGTGTGTTCTTGTTTGTTTTTGAAAATCTTTAAAGATAGTGATGAGTGAAACAAAGGATTTGTTTTATGTATGAACCTAGAATACTGAGAAAATCCATCTGTGCTTTGTAAATTACTAGAGGATTTGTGGTAGTGGTATTGTGGTATTGTTTTCACTGGGAAGAATCAGGATAAATAATTCACAAAATATAAAATGTTTTCTCCCCTCCTAGGCTTTAGTTCAACTGGTCTAAAGTCAGAATGTGGGTTTTTTTTTTTTTTTCTTCATGTTTATTATAAGAAACTGCTTTAATTTCTTTTAAAAGCTTAATTATTTTCAATCTGTTCAGTTTCGTCAAATAATTTTAACTTCACTTTATAAGATACCAAAAATAGCCACCAAATATATATATATATATAATTTTTTAATTAGAGAAAATGTGGATTGCAAAACAATCATGCATATAGCACAGAGCTCCCATATAGCATCCTATTATTAACACCTTGCATTTGTGTGGTACATTTGCTACAATTTATGAAAACACATTTTTATAATTAATACTATTTGCTATAGGCTATGGTTTAACTCAGGGTTCACTTTTTTTGGAGTGTAGTTCCATGACTTTAAAAAAATTTTATTGTACTATAAATGCCTTCTAACATTTTCCCTTTACCTACATTTTGTAGTGTAATACAGTATATACATATTAAAGAATAAAGAAGGATGGTTAATACGGCAGGTCAATTCTCTCCAATGACCAAACCACTACCTCAACTAGAATCTAATTAGAATTGATGATTCATGTTTTTTAACTTGTATACTTAATGAAAACTTTGAAAACTAAGTTTAATTCATAGATCACTTATTTTTTCTATTAAGATAAGATATTAGGTCTAAATTTTTCATGTTACAAAATAGGAGGTCATTCCTGAAAGTTAAAAGAAATGTCAATACCACTACTTAATAATATGGTTCCTGTGGTGGTTAATTTCATGTGTCAACTTGACCAGGTTATGATGTCCAGTTGTTTGGACAAACCCTGGCCTAGTTGTTACAGTGGATTAATTTCACAGATAGAATTAACATCCACAATCAAATGACTTGAAATAAAGGAGAAAAGAAACCCTCCAAAGTCTAGGTCAGCCTCATCCAATCATCTGTAGTTTTTAAAAGTGAGAAATGAGGGTGCCAGTGATCAGAAAGAATTTTGCTTCGAGATTTTGCACCCCCTCTACTCCCTAACTTCCAATACATTTTCATACTAAAAACTCAGCATCATTTCTCCCAGAATATCCTGCCTCCAATCTGTAGCATAGAATTCAGACTTGCCAGCCCCCACAATTGCATGAGCCAGATCCTTATAATAAATATCTTTATGTATAGACACACATATGTGTACATATGATATATATATATATATATATATATATATATATATATACACACACACATATATGTGTGTGTGTATGTGTGTGTGTGTGTGCATATAAATATACACACATAATATCATGTTGGTTTTGTTTTTCTGGAAAACCCTGACTAATACACTTTCCATCTCAACTATTTCATATCACTAAGTCTCACTTACATGTTCTTCAGAAGTGTTATTTATGTGAAATGAAATCGTTGTAGTTGCCTTTTTCCTCTTTTTTATTCTGTGACATTCTTTTCCCTTTGCTTTTTACTATTTATGGAATAGCTGCTCACATAATCTCATAAATAAAACTAAATACAGTTTAAATGTTCTTCTGCTTTGTCCATACCATTCATTCAAATATTCATTCATTCATCCATGCAAGCATTCTTTCAAATATTCATTTCACAAATATTTAATGTGAGGTATCTTTATGCCAGGAGTAGTTTAAATAAATAACATGCATACCTATATCCTTACTGATATATATCAGTAAGAATACTGATGCAAAGAAGGATACGAAGAAGAGACTTTGTATCCATTGTTGTTATATGCCTTGTTGCCATTATGCCTGGAATGCATCAAACCACCGTGTAATATCAAAATGAAGAACTGCCATTAAATTCTATCTTGTCAGCATTTCATATGTAGACATTTTTCTCAGTTGCATATACAGCATTGGCATTCCCTACTGACAAACTGTCACCATATGGCAAGGCCCTGGTATCTTTTGTAGCCAGGAAGTCCAATATTTCTTCTCCAAATGTTTTATTAGTGTACATCAATAGAATAACTTACGGATTATTGGTTGAGGCTTGTCCTGAACTATGTAATTTACATAGATCCACAATGCTGTTATTCCAAAAGTATACATGAAAATCCATTTTATCTGCCCCATATCGTTTGGATCGCAAATGCCTTAGGTTACCACCAGTTGAAATGGAAGGCTCATTTATTTTTTATCGTTGACTGTAACACTTAGTAGTCAACCCTTTAGCTTGTGGGTTAGTTCTCCTTTTCCACTGCCCCTGTTTGTGCTTTTTTCCCTTTTGCCTTTCATGGAATCTCAGTGGAGCTGATATACTAATCTTAAGATTGTGTTAGATATTCAGAATATTTCTGTACAGAAAGAGGTTCTATGTCTGAAACTTGGTTCCATAGTTAATAAAACTCAATTATAAAACTTAATTTGTGCCAGATTGACCCACTTCAGCTAAATTATAAGTATATATTCAGTTTAGTAGATGTGTGATTTCTGATTTCATCTATCAGTAAAAAAATAACATGTCACCAAAGAAATGGATGAGTTAATATACATCTCAGAATATTTCTGTGAGAATAAAAAAACACATAAGACATATCAGGCATAGTACTTACGCACCCAAAAAAATACTTACTGGCTTTTATTCTTTACTTTCCCAGATTTGAAGGAAAGTTACTTAATTCCTACTAATTGACTTGGTTAGGGAAATATTAATATTCTTTGTCCTATAATGCTTACTTGTTTTCTATATTTTAGAAGACAAAATCTTCTGATATTTGTATTGGGTGAAAGATATTGCCAGAAAGGACAGATCTGAAAAGAGAAAAAAAAATAGAACACATCTTTATCAGTTAAAATAATGATCAAAATTGAATTCGTGATCGTGGAAACTGAATCTTCACTCGTAATCTGTATAGAGTTCAGAGGTGGGAAGCAGCTTGAAAGGATAATATAGAATCAGACTTAAAAGGGCTTTTTATTACAGTGTAATGAGCTAAATTTATCCTTATAACCCCTTTTTCCAAAAATAAATTTTCCCTGCTATTATTGAATGGAGACCTCACTCTGAAATTTGATTTTCACCAAACAGCTTTTTAGTAGTACACATATCTCATGTAATCCTCAAAATCAAATGCTTGTTTAAAAAAATGCCTAAAACATATTCATTATGGTTCTGTTTTTCATAAGGGCCAATGGTTCCTTCAGGGAATGATTTTTATTACCTCCAACCTTCTAAAAACCTTTACTTTATACCCTTCCTCATATAGTCAATTGAATAGAAAAAAAATAGGATTTGTATACCTCACTCATATCTACAACCACTATCTTTCAACTATTGGTTTCTATAGCAGCT
This sequence comes from Tamandua tetradactyla, assembly GCF_023851605.1. Taxonomy (NCBI): domain Eukaryota; kingdom Metazoa; phylum Chordata; class Mammalia; order Pilosa; family Myrmecophagidae; genus Tamandua; species Tamandua tetradactyla. Next base: position 152,247,213 of record NC_135330.1, read on the forward strand.
AATCTTCTTTTTTTCCCTTGAAATTGATTTAAAATTTGGAACTTAATAATGAGATTAGCAGGTTATTTCTAAATATGCTTATTAACGGGACTACATTGTTTCCATTTATCCTCATTTAAAAACTGTCCCAAATATTGTTTTTAAAAAGAGTGACAATATTATTATGGAAAGTTGAGAACCCCCTATGTTAACACATTGCATGTCTAGATCACTTTATATATTCTGAAACATATTCTCATGCATTATTTCATTTAATCTTAAATATAACCACTTAAAGATATGATGTACATCCATTTTACAATTTAGGAAAGTGAGTCTAAATAAAATTAACTTATGTATTCTTGAACACTCATATTTAGCTACAAATTTGTCAGAATTTGGAGACATACAAAAGCTGAATCCATCAAATTTACTTTACTTACAAATTTGTATCTATTCTAAACTTAGTTTACATTTCAACATTTGGTTTACTCCTCAAAATTTATATCTATGTGTCATTCACATTAAAAACAATGTGCTCATTTGGCTCTTTTAGCTTATCTTTTCTAGACTTTGCTATTTTGGTTGTGCTCTAGGTTGATAAATGGCTCAAACTTCTATTTTCTGTAGTTTCTGTATATCAGTACTTTGTATTTATTATTCATTCATTCCCTCTGTTTCTGCCCCTCTCTCCTTCTTTCTCCTTCTCTTCCTATCTCTTTCTCTGTCTCTTTGTTTGTAACTGTCTTTATCAGGATGAACTTTTCATTATCCTTATATCTACAATGACAGTTTTCTAAAACATGATGTCCAAATCTTCACACCATCCTGATTCAAAGGTAGAATGCAATGCTCTGGTATCTCACTATTATTTTCACATGCAAGAATAATATGAGACTAATTAGTCCTCACGAGAAATTTAATGAGTGTAATAAGGAAAAAATGACATTGTGTGCCTAATAACCATAAAAATCCTGGAACACTCACTATAATGAAACTGAGAAAAGAATTGTTAAACCATCCATTTATCTTAACAATGATAGTGGTGCACTGAAAAATTAATTTTTGAAGAATTCATATTGAAATGTTCAGTCTGAAATAATTAATTTTAAAGACATTTTTATAATATGCAAATTATTCTGAGCTATGTAATTATAAAATAAATCTATATGGTGTATATTTATCATAAAATAAATCTATATAGTATATATAAAAATAGTTATCTATAATATTTTAATTTCTTACAATACATAAACAGATCTTTGCTTCTTGATATTGGCTCCTGGAAGTTACTTCTGCTTATAGGAAAGTAGGAAATATATATAGTACACATAATACTAAAAATGTGTGTGTGCATGCATGTTTGTGGGTATTTATGATAGCATGAAAACATGCTATCAAAGTTAGATTCTGCCTGTTACTTATACTTAGTGAATTCATTATCATGAACACAGATAAATACCTGCTAACATATTATACTCTTGTGGACACATAGGAATTTAACTTGGCATCTGTGAATTTTTAGAAAAGTAATGAAAGTACATTTTGAAATTTTCAATAAGGAAACATGTTTTTAGCCATGACATTTTAATCTGAGTGGGGAACATAAAAGATTGAAATAAAAAAAAAAGGACTTTGTGATCCATTATATTTTCTTTTTTGTGTACACTTACTTTATCAGGGACAATTTTTTTTAGATGTACCTATATTGCTTCTTCTTAAAGTTTGGGGACTTAACAAACCCTGATATTCCAGAACTCTATGAATAAATGTAAACCTGAGTCCATCATTCTGTAATCTAACTATACTCTTTTTCCTTGTACTCAATATTTTCTAAAGGATGAGTTTATTTGCTTCTTTGAGGAAAACATTCTTCAATAGATTTGAAGGCTGTAATCTGTTTTACCCTTAACCTTTAGTTGTACAAATTTAAAAACTGATAATAGAAAGAAGTACTTTCTTAAGCTTTTCTTTATTAAAAATATTCCTCTAACCTTCAAATCATTTTGCAATTGCTGTGTTTATCACCAAAGCCTGTAATAGAAATGTTGAATACAAAGACAGTCCAATCAAAATCATCTTTTGCATTGCAGATTAAAAAGATTTTATTTCCTTAATTAAGATAGAGTCCACTGAAAAGTCACCAGGAACATATTTTATTATATTTTTCTTTTCTCTCTCCAAGATTAGTGACATTGTGTAACATTGGTTTAAGACTCTCAGAGACACAGAGTTGCATGCCATCACAAGCAAACATTAATAATGCAAAATAGTTTATTGTTTTGTTTAAATTAAGTGATATGAATATGTGGTAGAATAAGTTAAATACCCTAATGTAGATATGTTCTTAATCCTAATCTGCTTTCCTGTGCATGTGAACCCATTTCAAATAAGATGTCCTTAAGCTTTTGTCATTAGTTTAGGTGTGTCCCAGCTGACTGAGGGTTGGCCTTAATTTGGATTACTGGAGACATTATAAAGAGAAGCTGAAAGTCACAGAAGGGAGAAAGGAGAGGACATCATCATGTGAGGGGAGCAAGAGATAGAAGCCAGGAGATTGCCAGGATCTAACATCATAATGCTATAGATTTAGGGGAGAAAGTAAGCATTACTGATATCTTGATTTTGGACTTCTAACTTCAAACCTGTCAGTCAGAAAGAGACACCTAAAGAGATGTCAACCCACTCCATTTCAGTGTCGGAGTCAACAACTAAAGCATGACTCAGCACTGGGTGGAACCGCAAAATCATTCACATGGAGAAGAGACAGAGCAAAGTCAGCCTCCCTAGTGGTTGTCCACAGGCAACAGGTGGCCCACAGCCCCTCACGTGTGTGTGGACCCCTCCTCCTCCCTACAGATAGACCACCGGGGAGTGAGCCAGATGCCATGCAAAGTGTCCACCAAGATCAGACTGTCTCCATGAACATTTCCATGGGGCTGGGGTGATAGGGGAAAGAATGTGCCTGAATTCCCTTATCTACTGGGGAATTGTAATTTATCTCACCATATCTGGCCCTGAGCACAGGATGTATCTGTGGGTCCCAGAGAACACTATCATTTTTTATTTGTTGCAGTTTGGATTTTTTGTTTTGTTGTTGACATTGTCTTCGCTATCCCATTATGTGTGAAAGGAGAATGGAGATGACAATAATGAAGACGATGATGTTAATAAAAATATTTTTAAAATATTGTGCATCAAAATAGGACCATGGATATGTTATGATATTAAGAGTATACAATATTATATTTATAATTATGCAAAACCAGATATTATTTTTTTATTATCATCATTACCCTTATATTTCTAACTTGAGGTAAGTGCAATTTATAGCATAACATTTACTATATACATACATGACTTTATGAGCACTTATTTTTAGGAGAAATATTTTCACATACATATGATATTTATTAAAATAAAAACAAAAACTAAGAAAATAATCTATTATGTTGGAGTCATGAACTTCCAGTAAAAATACCACAAAACAAGAATTTTCCAACAAAATAGAGTGAAAATTAGAAAATATTTGATATCCAAGCATTTTTGCAAAAATAGTTCAAGCTTTTAAAAGGAGCATATCCTTAACTAATTATTTAATCTCTGTTCAGATTCCTATCAAAATCCAACCAGTGCTATGCCTGACTACTTCCATTCCCAGGTCTTTTATTTTCATCTACTTTTCTTTCTAGGGCCAGAGACACCTACATTAATGAGCTTTTTTGAGCCTATTAAGCCTCTGATTCTTCAGAAAGTTTGCCCATTCTATTTTCTTTATGAGATGTCCCCAGATATTTTCATGGCTGGCTCCATCATTTTGTTGAAATTTCTGCTCAAATATCAACTCCTCAGAGAGGCTTTCTCTGAATATAATATCAAAAATTCAGGCATCTGTGATTTTCTTTTCCTTTTCTTTCAATTTTTTCTTCACTGAATTTATTAACAGCTGTCATGTATAAAAGTATATTATTATTATTTATCTCTCCACCTGGAATTCAAATTTTATGAAGGCAAGTATGTCTTGTTTAGGGAGATCTAAAGTCCCAGTTTTTGTAGGACTGAGGAGTTTTTCCAGGATTTGGTGCTTTCAGTGCTAAAACTGGGACAGTCTCTGGCAAACTAGGATATTTGATGACCCTAGGTGCTCAGTCTTGTTTCCTTGCCACCTGGAGTAATTATTGGCACATAATAGGCACATAGTAAATGTTTATCAAATGAATGAAGTAGTGAGTTTACTTTATTTAACTTCAATTATAAAAATTATTTTTTATAATTTTATTGATTCATAACAAGCTGGATTTCCTGTTGTGAATTTCTGTTTTGGACCTTGGAAATCTCCCTTACCTCCAGTGAAACCAACCCTCAAAGAAAAAGTATACCATGTGTTTGCAGGAACTAGTTGTTCTGTGGTTAGTTGTAGAACCCTTAAGAGTGTCTGTAATCTACCACTTCTAACCAGCTTCAAGCTTCAACTCATTTTTACTCTACAGCTTCAACTTAATTTCCCATAAAAATACTTCCCCAACATATTTAAGACTTGCTGCCATTGATTTTGATAGCTCCAGCACTTCTATTGGTACTTTGTTCAACGTCTGTCTTTCCTTAGATATTCATGGCACGACATGAATTCAAGGACCATATCTGTCTTGTTCACTGCTGATTCTCTGACATTTAACAAATTCCAGACTATTCTTTTACTGAGTTCCTTGTTGCACATTATTTGACTGACAAACAGAATCATATTCCTCATTAGAAATTGCCAGTGTAATATTACCAATGTGTATGTGATACACTCATATATACATAAATATATGCATTGTGTGCTAAATACTTAAAATATGCTTTTCTTATGTTTAAATATTCCAACAATACACACACGTCTGTCTAAACTGCTTGAGTAGCAATATTTTCCTTGTACCCACAAAAATCTAGATAAAAGATAGGATGAGGACAGAAGAAACACTGGGAAGACACCTGGAAATTATATCTGGAATTATAACCAGGGGAATGATTAGAGTTAATATTTGGAAGAACAACAAGTCCTACTGCATTTATCATAATTGCCAGGCACACCTGAAATCAATTCAGTTGTGCAATTTCCCCAGTGGGTGAGGAATGAAAAATGGCACTATGCATATTGCATCAATATATCAATAAATAATGTCAATAAATACCCCTGTGATTGTATTGAAGTCATCTTAAATTCAGAAAACATTTTTAAGTATACTTGGGAATTTACTATCTTTTTGCTCCCCATAAATTGTGTGTGTGTGTATGTGAGTGTTTACGTGAATAATTATCTTTTAAAGATGTCTGCTCACTCAGTTGTAAAAAGAGACAAGAAAACAATTTAGTGCCCTGCTTCAGAGCAACAAGAGGACGCGAGGTCCTGGGGGGAGGGGGGGCACAAGCCTGCTCTTGTCTTAGAGCCAGTGCTAATGGAATCCTAACAGGGGCTGGAGATGGTAATGAGGTGAAGGTTCTCAATGAGACCAACTATAAATGCGAGGACAGCTCTTTCTTTACTACACTGGAAACAGCTTTCCAATTTGCCCATCTGTCCTGAACAACCTCTCTCTTCCTCTCCACCAAACCGTCTCATCTTATCACCTGGCTGAAAACACAGATCATTGTGGCACTGCTCCTGATTAACCTGACTCACTTTGATTGCTTTTCTCTTTTACCCCACCTCAGATCTTGTTTGCGGCTCTGCTATGTTCATTTCCTTTCATTTATTTGTGGCTTTTGAAAGCTTGTTAAATCTTTAGAACCTCCCATCAAATTGTCAACTCTTTTTGAAAGCTGATATCATGGCTTTTCTTTCTTTTAATTATCCCCTCACAGGACTTAGTAGAATGTTCTGTACATATGAGCACAGAACAACTAAATTAAGGGAGGCTAAGAAAGATACCAGAGTTATACATATGTTGAAATGCTTCAAAATACACAATGACAATGCTTCTAGTAAGCCATTTTTCAGACTCTACTAAGTTTATAATTGAGAGATTTTATGTCAACTTAGCACTTAGTAAGCAATCAAGGGCTTGTGGAGTGTTGCTTTTTGTTTTCCAATCAACTTTTCTGATGTATAACTTATATACGACAAAGTGCATCGATTTAAATTGTACAGTTCTATGAAGTTTGACATAGGAATACCCTCCACTTCTATTATGTTATAAAATAGTCCTATCACCCCAAAAGTTACCCCCCATCCCTGACCAGTAAGTACTCACCCCACCTACTAGCTGAGGCAACAAATGATCTGATTTCTATCAAATAAGAATTAACTTGATTGCAACCGCATTTACTAATCAGTGTTTCACATCAAGGATGCACTTCACATTGCTGATTTGACTGTAATGTTAATTTACAACCTCAGAAGCAAAAAAGAGTAGAACATTAATTGATATATTTTTCAGATGAACCATGGGAGGCACTGTCAGTTTCTCCCAAATATGGACCTTTACTTTTCTTACCACAATATTCTATTAGTTCTTGAGGAAACCCCCCCCCCAATTTTGCCATGATAAATTGTTATTGTGAATGCTATTGAAAAATAATAGCAGTGGGTAGCAATAATAAGATAGTATATGTTTCAAATTTCTGTTCATTTCATTAAAATTCCATACGTAATGGACGCATGAGTATATTTACTGATTTTGACAGCAATGGCAATTTATTTATAAAACCCATCATAATTATTCCTTCTCACTTTAGTTTCATAAAGGAATTCAGAAGTACGTAAACAAATTAAAACTGATTTTCAAGACTTTGTAGTGGTCCCCTTAGGTTTGTCTTTCTCCTTTATTTAAGATTTAGGAGCTTTTAAATATATTACTGAAATTGTACAGAATGTAAGAAAATAAGGCAACTATGCACAAACTCTCTGAAGAAAATTATACTTCAGTTTTGGAAAATTCCACTTACTATGAAGAAGATGTCACATTGTACCATAAATTTTTGTGACAGATGTTTGAATGTAAAAAAAAGAAAAATATTTCATAGTTAAAGTTCATGTTCCTTGAAGGTCCTTGTTATGAAAAGCTAAGCAGCCTTATAGTACTCAGATAAATTCTATTCTTAGGATTCAATCTTTGTTCTTGGCAAAGTGTCATGGCATATATAAAATGGAGAATTTGCAAAGAATATTTTGCATGTAGACACAACACTTTGTATATATTAAGAAATACACATTAATCATCTTGGTTTCCTGGCTAGTGTAATGAATTGACTTATAAATTGCTGTGAATCTGATTATTCTATGCAAGGCACTTCAGCTAAAAAATATGTAATAAATAAAGAAAGGTAGGAAGTAGCAACTGGTTGACTTTATTTTTTTATAACTTTCTTGAAATGGCATGAAATTTTTTGGAAGTACATCCAAAAGGATTTCGAATTTTCTCATGAATAATTTTACAGTTCCAAAGAGTCTGGTTTTGTGATAGGAAAATGTTCATTTGTAGTTGCAATCTGGTCTTTGAACTGTACTCTGAGCTAAAACAGCTCATTTTAGAGGCAGTAGTTTTGGTGGCATGCCCCGTAATCCCTAGCATATTTTTTTTTCCTGACAGTCTTTTTTTTAAGATAATGATAATTCATTACTTTTGCTTTTGCTAGTCATTTTTACTCTATTTCTATACACAGACTCTGGTATACTTCCCAAAATGAAATATGAGGAATATAACAAAATACTGTTCCAAAGTTGCTCTGAAAGTGTCAATTTGTCAAATGAATGAACTAAGATATTTATTTATTTACTTACTTAGTTGCTTGTTACTTAAATATATTACCAATTTCTACATTCTCATTCATTCAGAAAATTATATTTCTGATGACACAATAAAAAAGCAAAAATTTAATGTTAATATCTTCCATGGCCACAGTACTATATAAATGTTCAACATTCAATTTAATCTTAACCATAATCCTCTGAAATCAATGTTAGCTCTAGTTTATAGAATAGACAAAGAAGCCTGAAAAAGTTCAAGTACAATTTGACTAAGTCCATAGAAATAATGAGTAGCAGAAGTGCAGTTTAAACCAAGGAAGTAATTTTTTGTTTCTCTGTATACTTGCCTGACAATAATTTTGGTTAACTGCAAGCTCTATAGCCACTTTGCCTCCATTTGCCATATAGCTATGATATCCATGGGTTTTGTGTCCTCAAGCAATGTATTTAATCTCTGCACTTTTACCCTCTTCTATTAAAGGGGGTTAATAGGAGTACCTGCCTCATACAGTATGTAAAAGTTTTAAGTGAAAAGAATTTGGAAAACTGCCTGCAAATATTGTGCTAATATAATACTGCAGCAACTGTGGTGGTAGTACTGATAGTAGGATAGGATGCTCAAAGTTCTTCTGTAGTGTGGACCCCTCTTCTTACTGAATATGCATACAGGTGAAGAGTAAAACGTGTGTGTGAAATTTTTCTCTTTTTTCTTTAATTTTTACTTCCTAACCAAATTCCTTTTAGGGATATATGCTGTGAATTCTGGCATAGTATACATGATCAAAAAATTTCTCTTCAGACAGAAATGAAGACCGATTACAATTACAGTCGTATACATAGATGACTTTGATTCAAGTTATCTCTCAACATGGATCTCTTTACATCTGCAAAATGGGGGTGGCAATAATTGCTTTATAGGTTTATCGAGATTAAAGAATAGAGTGCATATAAGTCATTTTGAGCAGGTTTTAGTACATAGCAGTTGTTCAGTATGTATTACTTTGTTCTGCCAGCTCTGTGACTGACTATACTTTTACCCTGGTCAGACTCTACTTCTATTCAGGGCTCCAGTTTTCTCATCCATCAAAAGAAATTTCTGTAAGATATATTTGGTGAATTAATGTATAAGGATATTAGGCTAGATGGTCCCTAAATCCTTTTGAACCATAAAATTCATAGATTATTTGATATAATCCATCAAAAAGTTTATTCTGTTTAACTTATATTTATTGATTTCCTAAAGTTATCATGCTGGGCACGTACTAAATAAATTACATACAAGTTTATTTGTCAGCATATACCCATAAAAATGAGCAGATGATTCTTTTTTTTTTAATGGTCCTAACAGAAGAAAAATAACTTTTTCCCCATTTTTCTGACCACAACTATAGCAACTAAAACACTATAAAATTGATGACATTTTATTAAAATAATAGATTATATAATTATTTATGATTTGGGAGGTAGTGGGAAGAAAATAAAATCACAGTGTTTTAGTGAAACATAATGCTCAAGTGATTACAGAGGACTCCGTGCAATTATAACGCAATGTCCAAAAGTTTCGAACTTCAAGTGTTTTAATATATCTTGAATTCTTTAAATCTAGCTTGAACGTTTTCAATTATATGCTACATAGCAAACATTATCTCTAACAGAGGATACAAGATTATTGAATATAAATCCAAAATAACTAATCAAAGTGGATTATTTAATGAATAATATCTAGGGATTAGTGTGTGTTATAACTGAATGATTAAGTGCTACCCTCAATCACATAAATATAAGAAGTTCTTGACATTGGTTAAAGGCCAAGACTGTTCTTCAAGTTCCTGCCACAACAAAACCCTCAGAGAATCCATCCTTCGTGACAAATGCCAGAGTGCAGACTTAATCTGTTTCAGCTACTCTCTGCTATTGAAAGTTGGAAAAGACATGAGTTATGTATTTACTATGTATAGTTATGCTATATTTCCAGGAACAAAACTGGGGGCACAAAACAAATGCTTATTGTAGTAAAGGTATCAGGAAATACTTTTAAAAAAATCTTTCAAGGGTGGGCCACGGTGGCTCGGCAGGCAGAGTTCTCACCTACCATGTTGGAGACCTGGGTTCGATTCCCAGTGCCTGCCCATGCAAAAAAAAAAAAAGACTTTCAAAAGGAGAGAGAGATATAAAATTGTGGATTACAATGATCAGGACACCACAAATTAATGAACACAAATTATTTTCCCCTAATAATTATTTTGAAAGCATTAATATTAAGCTACACAAAACCCCTCCTGTACAAAATGGTACAAACAATTCAGGTTTGACTTGATAGTTTTTAACAAATAGGATAACTAAGAGTCTAGGAAGAATTGTTAAATCAGAGTGCTTTAAATTTGTAGTGGCAACCCTGAAAGTATTCAAGTCCTTGCTACATTACCTGTGAAAATCAAAATATAATAGAAGACAAAAGTAGAACAAAAAAAACTGAATTAAAGAAATGTTCACTGTGCTCCTTCTTGGCCCTTGTATTTTGTTTTTCCCTGGGTGGGAGCTGAGGGGGTGGAGGAAGACTCTAATGTTGTATGTCTTATGACATGTAAGCATCATTCTTTATATACATAACTCATCACTAAACTATCTCAGATGAGCTGTTGTTCTTCACTCTGTAGAAACTCTAGTGATATCTTAAACACTTAAAAATGGGTTCCTTAGGAATATTACTAGAATTGCTACTAACAAAGCCCAAATTATGACAGTCATATGAAATTTCAATGATTCTGGTAATGAAGATTCTGGTAAAAAGGAGCAGAGTAACCTTGACATGGCACATTACATTTTCATTAAAATGTCTACTATGTAATGATTAATGTTTTAAAGTTGTGAGATTGTTAAATGGAAAGATATATAAGGAAAATATTTCCAAGATTATTTAAACATTTCAATTTTTATAAAAATGGAGATAGGTGTTTACTTACTTTTAAAATCAAAATTGAGATGTGCAAGAAATATTTTTAAGACTAAACTAGACCATATATTCTAACACATAAAAGTCCATTGATTATTGTACCTGCCCATTGGTTAGTGTGCCTCATCAGGCATAGAATGTATTCTTTATTAAAGTCTTTGATTAGAGCCAGGGAATATTTTGATGCAAAATCAGAGACCCCTATAGCAATAAATTATTTGTGTTATGAGATTATCTTCATTTTAATAGAATTTTTTGATTTTCAATTATAAAGATATTTGCATGATCAATACATGAAATATTTTCTCCTCTGTACCACCCATTGTTTGTATCCAGTATAATGTCCAATTGACAGCCATAATTTTCTATTATTGGCCCACTTTCTCTTTTTCCAAACACAGAAACACACATATAAATAACACACACACACAAACACCACACACATTCATGGATAAATGGAATCCTGGTACCAATTTGGACTTTGCAGATAAATGCAAACTCTGTGGAGGGTGATTGTTCTTGTCAGTAACTTAACAAAAGGAATTTGTGTTCTCAGTTTTTACCATAGATACTTAGAACTTTTTCCTTTAAATGTGAAATTTTTTCTAGAAATTTTCAAGTTTCATAGTAGAAAATCATAGCTGAACTTAGAGAAGACCAGAAGTGAAGAGAAGCCTTCCAAAAAGGAAGGCTTGGTGGAAGAGGTGAATCTTGCATAATGCTTTATCAGAAGCTTAGGTCTTAAATTTATAATATGAAATGATATGGGGAATTCTAAGAAGCAGAAATGGGAGCAAACTCTTGTAGTTTGAATGAACATAACAGGGTGGAAATGCCTAGGGTGAATAGCAAAATGTTAACACCAATGAAGGGCAAATTTGTATATGCAGAGAAATTGAGTCTCACATAAATTATGATTACAACCAATGTACATTCAATGTTTTCTTTTTATCAAGCATTTAGTAGGCACTGGGAGACAGCAAAAACTAGGCTACATACAGTCCATATTTTCATGATGTACAGTTATAGTAGAAAAGTAAGATAAATTATGATGAAAGGTTGTCACATTTAGAAACAAACAAAGTAGAATGCCAGAATACCCAGTTAAATTTGAATGTGAATTTCAGATCAAAAACAAATAATTCTTTAGAATACATAGACCATGCAATATTCAATACCTACTTATATTTAAAAAATATTTGTTGTTGACCTGAAATTCAAATTTAACTAGGCATCTGCATCTTATCTTGCACCTTTAGCTAGGAGGGAGTTGTGATGGTAGTGGGAGCTCAGGTGTGGGGTTTAAACAGAAGGGTGATTGGCTATAGTTAGAGGGGACAACACACAATAAGGCACTGGGACACAGAGATAATTTCTTTAGGGAGGAAAAGAAGTCCAAGATGTCTGGAAAGTGAAGGGAAATGGAGTTCAAAATGAGGGCAGAAAGATAGTCAGCACATGGACAGGCTTTCATCAGCCATCAAAAGATATTTATTCTTGTGGATGGGGAGTAGGAGGGGTGGAGGACAATGAATCTGCAACTATTTTAAGGTAGAATGGATAGAACTTGGTGATTGAGTATATAAATGGGTGAATACGAAAGTATGAATGATCACCTAGATTCAGACTGAAGAAGCTAGAAGAGAGTCAATGTCGTTTCATGAGAAAGGTGACAAAGGAAGGTGAAATGTTTGGAAAAAGATGATGATAAATTCAATTTTCAAACTGTTTAATTTGTGTTAAAGGGAACTATTAGTGGTGATCTTAGTTAAAGAGAGTAATTTGAGATGGGAAACAGAATCTGTAGGGAGGATGATTAATTAGTCAATGATTTTTATGCATAGATATGTACAATACTTGTGATGTTCGAAAAAGTCATATGGGATATTTTTGTAAGAAACAGAGGTGATATTCTGAAAACAAATCTGTATCTATTTATCTACTTATCATTGATTTGGCATGCTATACACCTCTTAAATTGTTGGTCATGTTTTCCATGGCATGATCTATTTTTTTTCAAAATAAATTATGTCACTTGAATGAAGGGTTCATGTTATGTTTCTTTATAATGTTCACAACACTTTGCAAAAGTGTGCTTAACTAGCTAATTATTTCTCTAGAGGCAATAAGAATAGGTAGAAATATGGAGTAAGAATAGGAAAATAAGGTCATGGAAATTAAGGGAGAAGAAATCAGCAAAGAAGCCATAAATGCATAATGTGAAATGCATTTAATAGCTCAGGGAGAGAAGAATTTTAACAGATGGGCTGGGACTAGTTACAGGTCACTGGTGATTTTTTGATAAAGACATTTTTGTAGAGAATAGAATAGTGAAGCATATTTGAAATGATAATGAAGAAAAATTGATGTAATGTCTCTGGATATTTTTGTGTGATGTCTGCACATTAAAGGAAGGTGGTGGGGTTGGAATGAACCTAGTCTACTTGACAGTGACTGCGTTAAGTATCTTAAATGCATATTATTCTATTACGTATGTTAACAATCAAGTCTGTAGGTATTATTATACTTGTCATAGAAAAAGGAGCAGCACGAGTGCTGAGCAATTGTTCATAGCAGTGTGGAAAAGAAATAGCACATAGATTATATATATCTGGTTAGCATATAGAGTGTATACATCTGGATATATTCTGGGTGGTTGATTTCTGCCTGTTTGAAGGCAGGGATGAATGCACCCTAGAAAGGGAATTACTAGTGTTATGAATTGAATTGTGTTGCTCCAAAAATTATTTTCAAGTTTTCACCCCTGTTCCTGTGCATGTGACCTTATTTGAAAATACGATCTTTGAACCTGCTATTGGTTAAGACGAGGCCAAAGTGGCTTAAGATAGGCCCCATTACAATATAACCGGTGTCCTTATAAGCAGAGGAAATTTGGGCACAGTCAGTAAGAGAGAATCAGAGAGAGACAGCCAAATAATGGAGGCAGAGATTGAATTATGCCACCACAAGCCAAGGAATGGCATGGATTACAAGCTGTCTACCAGAAGCCAGGAGAGAGTCATGGAACAGCTTCTCCCAATAAAAAGGAAGCAGACCCTGCCAACGCCTTCACCTTGGACTTCCAGCTTTCAGACATGTGAGACAGTAACTTTCTGTGGTTTATGCCAACTGATCTGTGGTAGTTAGTCATAGCAGGCTTGGAAAATTAAGACAACTAGAGAAGGAGGTGATGATAGAAAGTCTATTCAAATGACAGAAGAATTGGGACTCCTCGAGTAATAGTATGGGTAAGCTTTACAGTAAATGTAAGGCACTAAACCTTTATTTAAAAATTTAAAATTGGTAAATTTAAAGAAAAGACTAGTAAAGGTTCATATAAATTATCTTGCTTTGCACATTAAAACAAACAAACAAACAAACAAACAAGCTTTTGAGCCTCCTCTGTTTTAAAGTAATATGGAGTTGAACCCTCGGGATTATTATGCTAAGGTCCATAGACAGTTATATGTCTTCATTTAATTTAATGACATATTCTGTGCCTTGAACCTAATAGTTCATGGACTAAAAAGATAACTGGCTAAAATGCCAATTATTCCTCTGCCAATGACAAGGGAATTATCCTTTTTCTTAGGGCAGCATGGAGAGTACATAATTTGACCTACATATGCATAAATAAACTGCATAAGCTTTTACTAACAGGATACTTGATAGAACATAATTATGATCAATTATTTGTATACCAATGTCCCAGCTTACCAGTTAATTATTTTTAAAGATAACATTTAAAGGCCATTAATATCACTTATTTTTAAATTTCTTTACCTCAAACTTGTTGGCTTTATGCATCTGAGACTCAAAAGAGAATAGACATCATTCTTCAGTGCCTCACCAAAGACCATTATAAAGAGACTATATAATGTAAGAAGAAATTTTAAGTCTAATGAACATTTGTATTCATTTAAGAAAGCTTTCATAATCAGACCCAATCAGACCCTGATTACACAGCAATTTAACAGTACCTGCACAAGCAGTTTTATCAGTTATACCCACCTTGTCTGTGTTCCAGGATTGTTTGGGATATTGGATTAAATATAGCTATAAAAATGAAAAAAAAAAGTCTAAGTGATAATAAAAGATTTCATAGAATAAAAGCATTCTCATTTATGCCCTATAAGTTTCAACCTTACAGTCTTTCATAGAAAGGAGGAAACAAAACTATATGAGACACAATTATATTTCTGGAATAAAATCAGTTTTTCATATAGTTAGCAAATATTTATTGAATGCTTACCATTTCCTAAATCTTTTAAAGGCCTGGCATTTTCACATCTGACCTGAGTTTAACAATGAACAAATAAGAACTCATTTATTTATTCCTCATAACAGTCTTAGGAAAAATGTTGTTATTATTTATCCTTACTTTAGAGATGAGGAGACTATGGCATTAGAAGTTTAAGTAAGTGAAGGAGTCAGGATTAACCAATCTGCCATATTATGCTGTAATTTCACCAGAAGAATGAAAAATGATGAATGAAAAAAAGAGGACATTAGCATTAAAAAAGAAGATAAATACTGTAAGACGAGGAACCATAGTATTACTGAGTTAATGTTTCATATATATGAGCAAAGAGCTCAATTTCAAGACAGTAATCAAAGAAACATGATGGGTTGCTTTCAAATTAGGGGTTTCTTAGTGTCATTTGTTTCTTTTTGAAAAACCCATTCCTACCTCTAAAACCAACTTATTAACAAACCTGTGTTATAAAGTTGAAAGTAGCAATGTGGCCTAGTATTCATTTTTAAATGAAAACAAATATTATGAATCATATTTTAATGCATTTGTTCCCAATATATTCACATTAGTGCCCCTTTTTAATGTAATATATATTTAAATGTCCACATATAATATGAATTTGTAAGTTTGCAATTGAATTTATAAAACTACCACAATAACTCCAGGTACTTTCCATTTAGGAGTCAACAGCTTCAACATTTGATTACTATTTTTTAAGGGCTTTAAGGAAATTTGCCTTTGATAATTTAGGGGTGCTGTGTGGTTTCATCAACCTAATGTCAGAAGTTAAACAGGTAAGTTATTAATAACATGTAAATATGACGTCAGAGAGATTCAACAAAATTTCCATTCTTTCCTTGCCTACCTGATATTAAAAACACCTTTGATTGGTGTTTGACATCATTAAAGCTAGGTAATTGTTCAGAATTAACTTATTTTTGCATTATTGCTGCAAGCAAAACCATTTTGAGTGCAAGTGAGAAAATTCCAACTCAGGTTGGGCAGGAGGGTAAGTATTTAGTCATTGAACCCAATTTGTGAATTCCAAGGGTGCATTTGCCTCAGAGTTCCTGTAGCAGAATATCAGATACTATCAGAACCACTGTGGTCCATCTCGTTTCCGTGTGTATTATCTTAAAAAAAAAACAAAAAACAAAAAACTTTGCACCGAATTCAATACAATCAGTGATTATGGCTTCAGTAAATTCTGACACTAGAAAACTTTGGTCACATGCCTTTTAATATAAAGTAACCAATGAGAATTATAATTGACTGCCAACATTAAACTGTAGTTCCTCCCAGAAGGAGTTGCTGTTATTACAAGAGAAAGGTTTTCCTCTCGATCTTCCTCATCTCTCCAGCTCTCAGTTTTGGATGATGCCAGTGCTCAGTCCATGGATGTGTTCTTTTTCCTCCCTATATTCACTTCTTAGGTGAGAGTATCCATTCCCAAGGCTTAAAATACTAAACATAGGGTGGTGTGACGGTGGCTCAGCAGGCAGAATTCTCGCTTACTATGCCACAGGCCTGGGTTCCATTCCTGGGGCCTGCCCATGAAAAAAATAAATAAATAAACTAATTATGCACAGATGGCAAACACATTTATATAACAACTTGAGCTCTTCCCTGAGTTTCAGGTTGACATCCAACGCTATCTCAAATTCAATGAGGGCAAAACTGACAAATTAGTTCCCACTGAACCTGTGCAGATTTGAAACTATCATATACCCCACCAAAGCCATGTTCTTTAATCCTCATTCAGTATTGCTGGGTGGGATCTTTTTGATGTTTCCATGAAGATGTGATTTACCAAATTGTGGGTAATAACTTTTGATTAGATGGCTTCCATGGAGATGCATCGCTACCCCATTCCGAGATGGGGAAACTTACTGGAATCCTTTAGACGCAACCATTTTGGAAAAAAGCTTTAGTGCTGACAGAGCCCACACAACCAGAGACCTTTGGAGATGCAAAAGGAAAACACCCCAGGAAAGCATTATGAGAAGAGGAGAGAAAGCTAGTAGATGTCATCATGTGACTTCTCAGCTGAGAGAGAAACCTAGAACTTCATTGTCCCTTTCTTTGGATGTCTTAGCTTGTACATTTCTGTGGCTTTAGAATGTACATGCAACTTAATAAATTCCCTTTTTAAAAACCATTCTGTTGCTGGTATATTGCACTCTGGTAGCTTTAACAAACTAAAACAGTACCTTTAGTATTCTAGATCTCAGGTATATCAATTTAACCCTCTAGCCGTACATATCAGAAAATTTGGCATCAGGCGTCATCTCTCTCACAGTCTAAACCCAATCCAGCAGTAAATTCCTTCAAATTTATCTTTGAAATTACTTCTATTTACATATTCCATCACTTTCCCTGCATCTACAGAGACCTGTGGTTCTCAGACAAGAGATATTTTTAGCTCCCACCCCCTGGAATATTTGGCTACGTTTGGAGAGTTTGGGTTGTTACAGCCGTGAGATTGTGCTACTGACATCAGTGGGTTGATGTCAGGGATGACTATAAACATCCCAGCAAGCCCAGCACAGCCCTTCACGAATGAAAATTTATACCTTCCTAAATGTCAATAGCATTGAGACAGGGAAACCTCCATCTATGCCACACTTCTATTACCACTCACTTTTATTTTACTGCAATAACTTCCTAAATGGTCTTTAAGTTTCTTCCTTGGCTATTCTCCCACAGTCTAGATCCCACAGAGCAGTGAGAAAGACCCTTTTAAAATCCTTGGCAGATTAGCTCACTCTTCTGCTGATGACCATCACAGATACGCACATGGTTTACTCACATGGTTCACATTGTCATTTCCTACTGGTCTCTGATCAAGAGTTACCTTACGACAGATAATTTTCAGGACCACATAAGCTAAACTTGCACACACCCCTACTCTGTTCTTGATTTTAATAAGTATTAACACTTTGCCACCTAAAGCTATACATTTTAAGCTATCTTTCCTTAATGTCTCCTTATCACTTTCCTCTCACATACCTTGGTCACAAAACCCCATCAAATATAATAGAAGTAGTTATATAACCTGGTTTAATCTCTTAATTTTTGCATTAGTGCCTCAGTTCAAGGTTTCATTGTCTTAAAACTGTCTGGCGGACTCTCTACCCAACATTTCAGTGTTTTTCATATTATTTCCAGAATTACATTCTTAAAAACTCTGATAATCTTGTTCTCCAGATACAGATTGCCAACAGTATAAATTTAACATTCTTTAGTTTAGTATAATAGCTCAACCACAGAATAATACAAATCTACCTTTGAGGTGTCGTCTTTTAATCTGTCCCTAAATACTTAATACACTGATTTCCCACTATTCCATTAACCCCCATGCCCTTTATTACTTCTGTTTTTGTAATAAATTTTCTCTGCTCTGTCTGACATAGCATGTCTCCTTCAGTTGCAAAACTTCTAATCATTTAAAATAGAGCTCAAATATTACTTTATTAAAATAGCTGTAATAACCTAAATCACTTTATATTTCACATTTTCACTTCACTTCTCTACCAAATTGTCATCTCCAGGAAAAGGTCTTTTTTCCAATGACCAATACAGGGACCAGAGCCTAGTAGAAACAGACTAATAACAAATAGGAGGAAGAATGTACCAAATGAGAAAATACAGACTGAGCTGCAAGGCAGCAAAGACCTTTATTTAGGGTATTGACATTGCAATTTGGAGAGCAGAGATTCAGGTGCAACCCAATTGTGTCCCATCTTAGGGTTTTCAAGCAAAGATTTTTTGAAAGGAAAAGGTTATATAGGTTGTTTGTAAAAAAAATTGTTATTGGTAAATGTTCTAGATTTTCCCAAATGTCCTTCAGGTTAGAAAGTTTATTGATTCCTTTGTCTTGTAACCATTCACAGCATCCAGCCATCCTCAGAAGCGGTGCTGCTTTTGATTTTGCACACACTGGCAGTCTGTGATATCTAGCAGACTAGTGGATAAGAATAACTTCCTGAGTGGCCCGCCCACACCATTTGAAATCTCTTAGCTACAGTAACTAAAATTTTAAAATCTTGTTTTTATAAAATAAATAAACTAAAACTTAAATAAAATTTAAATCAATCTTAGGTGAATACTTGCCCAAGATCACCAAACCAATTCCTAACAGAGCCAGGATAAGAAAATAAATCCCTTTATTTGTAACCTTATGTTCTTGCTAGGGACGTTTCTATGTAATTGCATGCATCATTATTGTTTTGATAATGAAAGGTAAGAAAAGAATATCAGTAAATAGAAAGTTGTGGAATCTGGCTTAGAAAAGCCCGGGATATATATTTATCCAGGATTATTTTATATTCTATATTGCATATCATACTGATTTTAAGTTAAAAAACAAAAACGAAAACAATTCAGAAGTCCCGGTGAGAAAGACAGAAAATTAAAAGTTGTGTTGCTGTGGAAAAAAAGTGCGGGCAAAAAATCTATAGAACTACTGCAGATAGAAGATTCTGTACTCCCTACTCTCCCATTGTAGGCCATATAAGAGGATTTTAGATGATCTCTATTCTGCCTTCAGAAGATTTACAGCAGGAAGTTAATAAAGCTACTCAGCAGAAACTAAGACACAAAATAGGCAGGCAAGGGAAAGATTACATCAGAGAAAGATATACTTAATTGTATTGTAGATACCAAGTGGTCTTTTTAGAAAAATGCAGAAAAGCAGTAACATAAGAAATAACTGCCCAGCCAGGCTGAACATAAGCCATCCCTTGAAGGGGTGCCAAGGGGAGCACAGGGGAAAAAGAATCCTGCTCCAACAACCTAACACTGGGTAAGATGCTTTCTTTTCTCCAGAGATATGTAAATGAAACTATAGAATGAAAAGAAACAGCGTGTAAATGATCAATATCAAAACACAAAACAGACGAAAAAACAACAAAATGAAAATCTATAGCCTATACATTCACATTTCTTTATTATTCAGTAATAAAAATAAAGAAGCATTCTCTGTGATGAGAGCATCAAATGGCTACCTAGGGGCCAATTCTTTGATTCTGACCAGCATTTGAAAGTAATTTAGGAAGTAACGGGCATTTGATATCATAGAGTTAACAGAGAAATCTTTTTATACTTTTTGTTTGGCAACAGTCAATTTGTAAATGACCACACCATCATTGGTGTAAAGCTGATGCATTTCTTCCCAAATGGAAAATGAGTGATATGGAGATAAGTTAAATGCTATTGTTTATGATACCTGCTAGCGAAGTTATATTACATAGGAAAATCAGTATCTTTATGCACGAAGCTATGGGAAAAAATAGTGTTTATATTATCTCTAGATCTAAATGACAGTCCACACTTACCTTCCTTAATCTGAATTTAAAAGTAAGAAGAAGCCTGATTTTCAAAATCATTTATTTAATCTAATTCTAATTACAAAGATGATGAATGTTATAATACAATTTTTAAATGCAGAAAACATATGTAATTAAAAATAATATTCATTTAAAATCATTTAAAATTCTGCTACAGTGAAAATGATTAACATTTCCTTCTATCTTCTTAAGTATTTTGCCATGATTAAATTAATTTATCTGTATTTCACATGTATTTTTCCATGTGTTTTTCTCCATTCAAGATTATGTTCTTTAGCCTTTGTCATTTCTAAAAAGTAGCTGTGTATAATAATGGCTATTCTGATTTAAATACATTTTTTAGCACAATTTTAAATTGTTGTACCATGTTAATGGAATGTAGTTTATTTTTAAATGAGCTATTATTGGAAATTTCAGTAATTTATAATGTTTGGCTGATACAAAAAGTTCTGCTTCTAATTTCCTTCTGCATGTATTTCTGTGCATATATCTGATTTTTTTTTTCAAATAGATTTTGACAATTGGAAAAGTTAGATGAAAAAGTAGGACTATGTTTAGCAATTTGACACCTGTCAGTATACTTGTCTTTAGAAAGTTTATTCTCTTGTACACTTGATCTATCTCTATTTGTGACTGCCTTTTTCATTGTAATCAAATCAATGCTGGAAAATCTCTTGGTCATGATTCAATTTGTATTTCTTTGTGAATAGTGAGTTTCATTTTCTTCGTGTGATTAGATGATGTCTCTTATTGAGTGAGAGCACATTTGTTTTTGTTTTTTTGCAATTTATAATAGAGGTTATTTCAAAAATCATTTACATTAAATAACTCAATATTAATAGCTACTTTTTGCTAAGAGGTATTCTATAATATTCTTATCAACGAATACCTGTTTTTGAACACTTCTTTGAAAATGCTCTTTGAAATGTAGATCTATAAAAATTTTATACAGTCAAATTTTTCAATCAAGTCCTTTATATTCTTCTAATCCTACCACTTTTTAATGCTTAAAAATGATCTTCTGTGGTCCATATTCAGGTGAACGTTTATTAATATTTACTTTTTTTATTTTATTTCTTTTCATTAATTTTTTTATTTATCTGAATTTTACTTTTTCAATATTATGTATTGGTATAATTTTCTCCATATATTTAACCAACTTTCTCATCCTATTACCACTGATCAAAATAACACCTATATTCTACACTAAATACATATATATATTTCCAAATCTTTAGCCTATCTTTCTATTATATCCCATTGATCAGTCTAAATCAGACTAATAGTCAGTGATTTAATTATGACTTTTGAATATTCTATGAGTATTTCAAAAAAGATTTAAACGATTTATTGACTATGTTCTTAATCTTCTGTAACTAGTCTCTTCTTTCTATTATTATTTTGCAAAGGAGATAAAGGGAAGCCTTTCATATTTTTTCTGTTGTAGATATTTGGCAATATATTCAAAGGTGCCCTTATTTTTAAAGTTCTGATTTCACCAAAGTAAAACTTGGTGCTGTATCTTTCAAATAATTTTCTGTCAGTGTATGTAGCCTTCCTTTTTTTCTGTTGATTTGGTTTTTCTTTCAAGTCTCAAAACTTGTCCTATTGTTGCATGGTAGCTCCTGTTTGTTAAAGCCACTTCCCATTGCAGCAGGCAGGCCCCTGTTTACTCAGGTCATTCCCTGTTTGAAATATCTCCCAGGACCCAAGGACAGTCAATAGGCAGGATAAGAGAAGTTCTGTGAAGCCCTCTCCCCCCTAACTGCTCATCCACTTCTGTAAACCCAGCTTTGAGCCCTTCCCTATTTCAACCAGCCAATCGTTTACCTTGTCTTTAACCTGTCATCCTGTCTATAAAAACTGATGTTAACCTTTTGTTCAGGCTCAGACTTTCAGAGGCTACTTGAACCCTATGGCTATAGACAATAAAACTTACTTCCTGAAACTTTGGTGCCTTGGCCCTGGTTTGTTCTGTTTCCACGTAGCGTTCCTGGAAGCCTTGTCCCTGGTTTTGTGCAACACTATTATAGCTTTGATAATTGCTTGTGTTGCGTTTGTCTTTTCTAGAAAATAGATCTCTGTTCTGAGCCTTCGGCAGCCACAATTTTGTCACATTGTTTTAAACTCTTTGTACTTTTTCTCTGTAGTCTGCTGGTCTTGAAGTTTCTTAAGAAGAAAGAAACGGTTCCTGCAGCTGTCCCCTGAGAGCCCACCTGGCACTGACAGCTAGGCTGTGTGGTTTTTCTGCTGATGGTCAACACTTTCAGAGACCATTAATATCAGACACTATCATTCTGTGACCATGATGGAGTGACGTAAGAACATACTCCATCAGCATAGCTGCACACAGACGAGAACAAGGAAACTAGTCACAAAGCAAAAATCATCCTCCTCTTCCAGATAACGTGAGTGACTGTCGGTTCTTTAACAATTGCACTTTTGTGCTGGTCCATTTTCTGCCTCCTAAAAAAAAAAAAAAAAAAAAGTTTTGATTTTCAATTGCTTAGTTGTCTCCATTTTCTGAGGGCAAATTCCCACTTCCTTGAATGATCTCCCAAATTATCTAACACAAACCAGAATCCACTTACAAGCCCCTCCTGATACATTTCAATTCCAGTTCTTCATATTATGTTGTCTCCCCATTTTCAGGGAGCAAATGCCCTAACTTCTACTCCTGCAGGTGGTGTGCTCCTGACGGCCTGCGTTTGGTAGGTATCAGCTTTTTCAGGTTTGCTCTACAAATCGTTTCTGCTATGTTCACTCTGTTATTTAGAGTTTATAGTGTTGAAGGATAGCTTGATTTCCTTTCACTAAAAAAAAAATACATTTTTGTATCTTGTGTGTTTTCAGTTTTGTTATATAATGTTTTCTAAGATTCACATCTATCTTTTGGAAATGAGAGATAAACTAGACTGACATTTGTTTTAGAATTCCATAAATTGTCTTGGTTATACTTCTTATAATTATTACAAGCGATAATAGAGATTTCCTCT
The DNA here is from genome assembly GCF_023851605.1 of Tamandua tetradactyla. Lineage (NCBI taxonomy): Eukaryota > Metazoa > Chordata > Mammalia > Pilosa > Myrmecophagidae > Tamandua > Tamandua tetradactyla. The sequence continues at coordinate 152,270,473 of NC_135330.1, forward strand.
CTTCAGGTTGTTTTCTTAAGTACTTTGCAACATTATTTACTGATTCAGCAGTCAACATCTCCTGTAGAGTGGGAGACAGAAATGTATGCAGTTCATGCAAAATAAAATCACTCTGGGTAGGTTCTGATTTAACCATTGTAACAGGGAAGAAACATTCAGAATCTACTTTTTATTTTTGCTTCAGTGCCTTTTCACGTACTTGATAAAGGTGTGTCTGGCCTCTACCTGGAGCTTCTGACTTCCACATCATAAAAAAGTTAAATGGCCACAGCAAGAATCCCTCTTTGATGTGTTTGAGGTTGTCTTCTACTTTCTGAAGCAGCTGTCTGCAAATATGGTTTATCTGAATGCTGCCTGTAGGCCCCATGGCTTGTCACAAAATTACAATGTTTTCTTCCAAATTTGAGGTTCTAAGTTCTTTATTTATATTACAAGTCATCACTCTGCTTTTTGAGGAAAAGCATTCTAAATTGGCCTTTATATCTTTGCACTCTTGTAGACACTATTTAATTGATTAGGTCGAAGATCAGAGTTCTGGGTAAGCAATTGCAGCCTCCCTCCATTCTACTTGGAAAGTAGGCATTATATTCAAAGGGAAAGATAACTTTCTTTTCTGCCTTATGTATTTCTCTTTGATAGTTCTTTATATACTCAAGGACAATGTGAAAGGTGAATTATAAACATAGAATGAAATTGCTCTGAAGAGGTTATTTCAGTTCACAAGGACTGAACTGAAACTTTTTCCCAGTCTCATTTGATGAAACATTTTAGATTCTTTTACCTTTTACGTTTAAAATGACATATCTCTTATCTAAATTTGCCCTAATTTAAAATAATTTTATCTGTTTTCAGAATAAATTTCTTTCTGAAATTTCACACTATGCTCATCACTCATTATTAGCATTTCTGCCATATTTTTAGCAGCATTCCAGATCCTTAAATTCACACAAGATTTAGTAAATGAATGACCTATATATATATATATATATATATATATATATATATATATATATATATATATAAGATATTATACATTTACTTTGGCTATCCATTCAGTACTCTACCATCCAGTTTAACAGATAGTGTTTGGTATAATGGGCCAAGTTCTGAGATTGTGGACAGAAATGACAGATTCATATCTTTTGATTGCCTTTTGATTCCTATGTGATCTCTGGTAGGTTACTTAAGGTTTCTAATCCATGGTTTCATATTTTTTCTTTTCTTTTTTTTTCTCTTTTTCCCACATTTTTTAACTCTATCAACTATCCACTTTATGGAGAAGTTATGAAAATCAGTAAAACCTTGCAAAAATAGCAGGATAGATTCAGATATTATTAGTATCTTCTCAAGAATAGGGACTGTATTTTCTGTGTCCTATAGCAAAGTGTTTTTTAACTGAGAGTGATCCTAAGTAAATATTGATCACTTTGATTAATGCCTTAAACTATCCAGGTTTTAAAAAGATTAGAGGCTCCAGAAGAGCTATAATTCATTTTTCTAAATTGTCAAAATGTTATACGATAGCTTGAAGCACCAACACTAGTTTTATTATTTAAAAAATTCTTTATAGGGTGGTCCATTGGTGGCTCTGTTGCAGAATTCTCACCTGCCATATCAAACACCCAGGTACATTTGCTCGTGCCTGTCCATGCAAAAAAAAAAAGTTCCTTATAGAAGAATGAGTAATTTCTTGTATTTTTGCTATGCATGAAATAAAGCCACATTTATGATTCTGACTGAAAATTATAGAAAAATTATTAAGCATGTAGGATTACATTGTAGAAATCCTTTAACGACGAACAAATTACTAAATTATGCCTTTTCTTCATTATTGAATTGAAATTGACATATTTGGTTTTCCTTCATTTTTTAATGAAATTTTTTTAGAGTAAGAAATAAAGCATAAGGATTATGATTTTATGTCACAGTGCATAGAATATAAGTGAAAATGGAATAAAAACCAATCACATATCTAGATGTTGTCCAATACTCAAATGTGAAATACTGAATTTATTTAATTGAAATTTTCCCTTTTGACCCAGTTTTATTTTGAGAAGGATAAGTAGGAATAAACACAATTCTAAATCTTACAAGATTTAAATAGTAAGGAAACATACTAATGTAATACAATAATATGATATTATATATTATATATAATGCATGGTACCCCTCATAGGTTAAATTAGTCAGTACAAGAATAAACAAGCATACACACAATCGATATGAATATATATGTATATAAAGTCTTAAACTGAATATATATATGTATATATACATATATATACATATATATACATATATACATATATATACACACACACACACACACACACCCAATTTAGACATGTTCTTAATTGAAATCTGCATTCCTGTGGTTGTGAACCTATTCTAAAATAGGGCTTTTAGAAGAGTTCATTTTAGTTAAGGTGTGGCTCAACTGAATAATGGTGAGTTTTCATCTGTATACTGGAGGCCTTACAAAGAGGGGAAACTGGATACCAGAAGGTGAAGTCCACACCAAAAGAAGCAGAAGTCAGTAGAAATCAGAAAAGCCGGAAAGGTAAATGTATTGCCAGGAGTAGGAAGGCAGAGTTACAAGCCATGGAACTTCAAGGATTGCTGGCAGCCAGTAACAAAAACTATAGACTGGGAAGAAAATAAACCTTGCTTCCTGTAAATGTCACATTCACACTTAGCAGCCATCTCCCAGTCCTCACTTCCCTACCTATCCCTTTTCTTTTGTGTTCATATATTTCCATTCTGCAACCAGGGAGCAAGGTTAAGTCTAAGGAAAAGGCCAGACTATGTCTTGAACCTGCGCAGCTCCACCTAGACATTACAGTGGGAAATCTCAGGGGCAGAACCCATTCCCCTGGGTTGTATAAATAATCCAGACTTGGGCAGCACAGATTTGCTGCTCATGTCTGAAGCGAAGTGGGGCATCGAGAGCCACCACCTACCAATTCTGACCCAGAGCAGTTGTCCTCTTGGGGAGACTGGCCACAATAGGATCTCCTCCCCTGCTCTTTGGATTCTTTGGGCTGGTAGGTAATAAAGTAGCCATTTACTGAAAGTTTCTGTTGTGCCCGTAATTTCCTGTCGTTAAGCCAAAACCAGTTTGTAGTATTTGTTATGGCATCTCTGGCCAACTCTGACACACAGAATTTAAAGAAAGAATTAGTATATTAACACTTCATATAAAGGGAATTATTGTGCATTCTAGAAAGTCATAAAAGTCGTGTTCTATAAAAAATTTATTTTTATGATTTTAGAGTGTTTAGGAAAATTTCATGTTATTTAACTGAACTTCTGATAACAGCAGGATGTGTTATGAAAATTTACACGTATCAGGGTCCCTTTTCAAGAATATACAGCTATTATATCACTTAATCGTCACAGTAATGCTACAAACTAATTTGCATTACTCTTTCTGATTGCAGATGAGGAAATTGAAACTGAGAATGATCAAGAAAACAAAGCAGTGTAGCTTTTACAATTATTAAAGGTAACTTTTATTTTAAAGATCTTTTTGTCAGCATATTAACCAATCTTTCAGGAAAAGATATAAAATATGCATACATAGCTAGTAGAATGATCTAGCCCTTGTGTAGTGAGTTGCTACAATGGTCCATCATTGGGACACAACAGAAATGTGCAGCAAATGACCTCTTTATTACTTACCTGCCCAATAAGAAAATAAAGAGTCCAGAAGAGTAGGGGAAGAGTTCCATAAGAACTTGTCTTCTGGTATGACTCAAAACTGCTGCAATGGATGGCAGTGGCACAAGCCCCACTTCACACCAGAGAAGAGAGACAAATCTATACCAAATGTGGTTTTTATCCACCTCAAAGGGAAAGGACCCTGACACTGAGAATTCCTGCCCTGATAAGCATTTGGGGCTGCTTATTGGGATTAAGGTATAGTTGGGCCTTTTTATTAGACTTATCTTATCGAAGAATGGAAATAACACAATGGAAGAGGAGACAAGGGGTAGGTGAAGGCTGAAGAATGGCCACTTACAGTATTTTTGTGACTTTCCCTGCAACCACTGTATCAGTATATGACATATATATACCCAATATGTATTTATTAAGTTCAATAACCCTGGAATGTGATTTTGCATGAGTTATTATAATAATGCTATGTAAGTAATTGCCTAGATTTTTTTGCTTTATATAAGCCAAAATATTCCCTTCTGTCATGATCAGGTTCATATGTCAACTTGGCCAAGTGGTGGTACCTGTCTGTCTGGGCAAGTGCTGGCCTGTCTGTTGCTATGAGGACATTTCATAGAATTAAATCATGATCATGTTGGCTACATCCACAGCTGATTCCATTTGTAATCAGCCAAAGGGAGTGTCTTCTTTAATGAGTGATGCTTAATCTAATCAATGGAAGCCTTTTAGGGCGGATTCAGAGGAGACAGGTTATTTTCCTGCTTCAGTGGGTGAACCTTTCCTGTGGAGTTTGTCCAGACCCTCCATCGAAATTGTCAGCTTCACAGCCTGCCATGCAGAGTTTGGATTCTACATTGCCATGGTTACATGAGACACTTTTATAAATTTTATATTTATGAACATTTCCTGTTGATTCTGTTTCTCTAGAAAACCCTAACTAATAAACCTTCCAAATGTCCTCATATAATGCTTTATACAAATTAATTCATTTATTATTCAAAACAATATTATGATGATTCATATTTTATATAAGGAAACTGAAGCATGAAGATGTCAAGTGCCCTCTACAATGTCCCACATCTAGAAAGCCATGCAGGTAGGATTTGAACCCAGATAGAAAGTTTCTGGCCTTGCTTGCATCACTCATATCATGCTTATTACTTAATATTCTTCAATCTGACAAATAAAATGCCATAAAATCAGTCCCTAACAGAGAGATTCATTTGTATTTTTTCACTTGAACAACACCTAAATTTAAAAATAGACTTGAAATGGTAATGTTTGTTAATGTATAAAAGCAGCTATCGTATCAAGGCATCAAAAGTTGTCAGTTCAATTCTCTTTCCCTATAATACAAAGCTTAAATAATAAAAATATGTGCTCATTTTAATAATCTTTCACAAGAAAAAAAGAGTAATGATATTTCTATGCTTTTCCTTCAAAATTGATAGCTCTGGTTTTGGGTAGAAAATAAATCATCCATAATTTACTTCAATAGCTAAGTCATCCTGGAGTACCAACAAGAAATCAGAAAGCTAATCTGCATGGATGGTTTTGAAAAATGTAGCAACATAACATTAATTGACAATTTGATATATGGGCATTTGTGGAAATGGGAATATTTTAAAATAATATTAAATGCATTGTATTTTAGAAAAAATGTATATACGTAAACAAAAGAAACCTCTAGACTACTATAAGACCACATACTACTCTAGTAAAGTAGAATAATTAAACGATAATATTGTGTTTATGGACACCAATCCATAAACTAGTTCTTAAAATCATTCTAAGTGCCCTGACAGAAATGAAGCACTGGTCTTAATACAATTTTAGTGCAGTTTTTGTTGTTGGAAAAAACTCTTGAGAACATTGAATCAGCTTTTCTCTTGGCCTAATCTTTTAACATATGGTTCTTAAGCTACAAATATATTAATCATCCTGTTTTAATTAAATTTTATCTTCTTTGTGACAAGTTTTAATTTTTACTTGTGACATTCATCTCTATCTCTGTCTTTTTGTCTCTCTGTGTGCGTGTCTCTCTGCCTCTCTCTTTCCATCCATCCATCCATGCATCCTTCCATCATTCATTTATTCATCTAAGCAAACATATAGACCTTAGACAAGGCGTTGATCTAACACTTTGATGGATGCAAAAATGAATGTCATAATGACTCAATGGTATCTTAGCCTAATGCAGATAAAATAAAGCAAACATAAAAATTCAGAGGAAATAGAAGACTTAGACACTAACTGGATCTCATATATCTCAATTTTGTTGTTTCAGCACCTAGTATTGAAAAACCTGAACTCAATGAACGTTTATTGAAAGAATGAATGAAGTATTGTATCAATGTCAAAATAAGACTTTACAACACAACACAAATAAAAGTAACATAATTAGTAACACAGTGATAAAATAATCTTACCCTGAGCAAAGTAGGGTCATAAACTATTCTAACAAGGATCTGAGATTTTTAACCCTTTTTCATCACTGTAACTCTACCTGTCATCATCATCTGCCTTTCAGCCCAGTCCCAAAGCTACTATACAAAGTATGTATAGATTAAAGTTGCTACCTGACTCCATTAATATTGACTAGTTAGAAGATTTTTGCAACTCACTTCAAGGAATTGTTTTAGAATCCGTAGGAGTGGATACATAGGATGTCAGGACACCAGAGCACAGAAAAGCCAAGGCTTCAAAAAAAGTACTTAGAAGAAAGTACCAAATGGTTTAGAAAGTTTTCAGATTCTGTCAGTTTTGTTTATTCTCCCCCCTAATCTTCACATTCTTTTTTGTCTCTGTCAGTGGGAGCAATTGATACTCAAAAACAATTTTCACTGTATTTTGCTTATAGGACCCTGTTTTGTTCTTAGTGGGGAGGAAATGTTAAAGTTCTTATACTGTTATGGGTTTCCACAAGATATCACTTTTTGCTAGGCTGATCCTAATTGAATGATCATATTCCTTCAAATTATCGTTATATTTTGGTCTTTTTCTTGAGATCTGGTTACTATTTTTGCTAACTTGAAATTCCAAGCACCTTGGTTCCAGCCTCTGAAACCCATCCCATACGCCATATTCTGTTCTCTGAAAAGCTTACCAGACTAATGGTGCTGATTCCTGGACTGTCTAGGTTTACCCATCACTGAATCGAATCCTGTGGTACACACCATTATCTCAGACAAGCTTTGCTTATTTGTCCTGACTATGCAATATGTCTTCCTGTCTTCCTGATCCCTGACTCCAGCTTTTAGACTGAAGTTCTTGTCAACATCTATCCCACCCTAGCATTTCATTCTGATTTTCAGTTTCTGGACCTTCTTTTCTTAATGGCTGTATAATATTCTAGCTTAGAGGACAAGAAGGCAGTCACAACATAGATGCAATTGCAGAAGGAGAGAGAGTTATGACCCAGCCTAAATATATGATTGCTGAGAGGGGGCAGGCTTCAGGACTAGGAGCTCATTTCAAACTATAAGAGATCCCAGAAGGAGCAGACCCAAGTGACAGCTTATGAAGGTAACTGGAGGGAAGCAGGGCTATGTCCAGCCAGGGAAGTTGTCAGGCTATTTGGCAAATGCCAACCTGGGAGACAGGTTAAAAGTTGGATGGGCTTCAGATTTTTCATATGCTTTTAGCACTAAGGTCTTTTACAGGGATTCCTTGTAGAAGCCTCTGGGCTGTCTCAGGCCTGTTGAACCAGGAACTTAAGACTATTTTCCATGGGGTTGTACATGCAATAATAGAGATATACAATGGGGTCTAGGAGTCCATCATGTGCTTTAGATCACTTCTCACCCTATAACAAAGCCTTATGTATTTGAATCAGGAGGGGTTTCAAAGAATTTCCTGGATATCTCTGTGCTTTCCTGAGACTTTTGGTGACAGGCATTTAAAATGCAGGATCCAAAACCGAGATGGCTAAAGTCATAATTCTAGCATTGTTTGCTGCAGAACCATGATAGCTGGGAGTTCAGTGCTTCCATTTCCTCATCTTTCTCATTCATTGGAAGCACACACAGATGCTGGGACAGCTGGATTCATAGGCAATGAGTCTTTATTACGTGCAAGAGTGTGCCCTGTATGCCTGGGTCTATGCCTTCTGAGAATTCTGACCATCTGCCCTTTGTTAAAACTTCCGACCCAAAGTGCATTAGCTTCTCTTGTTCAAGTTCAGTACATACCAAAACTGTGTCTGTAGGCATTCTGGAAACTTGCTATAAATAAAGATAACTGGCATCCTGGTCTCTGTGTGCCCTATTCTTATTATGGAAAATAAGTCCTCATGGATACAATTTGCCTCTACAGAGACATAATGCAATTCCATTGTTCAGAAATGTTTATTCTAACCAGTAATATTTTTCAAATATATGCATACCAATTATAAGGAAATTCTCTTATAGGCAGGATCATTATGATTCATTTCCTATTGCCTTAGTTTGGTGGAATCTGCTTTTCCTTTAGAGTACAAATTAGATTGCAAAGAGCCCTGGGCCATGATGGGAGTTCAATTTATCATAAAATAGCTTGTGAGCGAATGCTATGACTGTGTATCCAGGAAGGCCAGTATAGTTAGACATTGTCTAGTTTTAGAACATGTGAGTAAGGAAGTGTTTTGTTTTTTTTTTTTTACCATATTGTGGCACTGCTATGTAAGGTTATTAATACAAACATACATGTCAAATTAGGAAAAGCATCTGGGGATTAAATAATAGTTTAGTTATAGACACCATTTATCATAGACTAATGCTTAGCCACCATCTGGGGATGCTCAACCAAACAAGGGCAAGTCAGGCAATTATCGAATTCTATGTCTGAGGATTAGAAAAAGATCAAATCATGCAGTCAGCAGGTCAAAGGGAAAGCAGATAGTATACTCTGAGGCATGGAGAGATTCAGGTATGCCTAAAGGCTATGAACATTATCCTTGAGCATCCTAGTGGCTCAATCATAATAGAAGCAGGGGGGCACCCATTACTAGGGAACAAGGTAGGAGGAAAAGATCCAAAAATAAAGCAGCCATTCAGTTGCTCTGTAACTGGGTTCTAAGTTCACACTGGTATCATTAGCAGGACTCACTCACTGCTAAATGGTGAATTACTGTCCCAGAGCTCTATAAAACCTGTTTGTAAAAACATCTTAGCATAAGAATGAATCAGCCGCCCCCTGCAAAAGAGTCTGTGGTGTACAAAAGCAGAAAACACATACACCATTATGGAATCCAACTTCAGCATCTCCAAAGCATTACAATATAGCCAGTCAGTGCTAGCATGGTTTATTGATCATGGCAAAAATATGCAGTTTCTATTTTTCATTTCTTAGTTTAGATATATTTCTGGTCCCACCTATACTAGAAGAGATGACTTTCCATCTCTCTACAGAGACCATGAAGTATGAGAAAGGAACCCACAAAGACTGAAGAGAATAAGAATAATGTGTTTATTATCAAATATATGATTAGCACATGCTAAGTACTTTTCCTGTATATCTCATTTGAAAAAAAAAAAAGGCTCAAATTCAATTCCACAGTTGATTATTTTTCTAGGAAGCCTCTTCTCCTATATTATCTGGATTTTTTCTCAGGACCTAATATAACTATTTTAACTAATTAATTTTTCATTTCATTTCTCATCTTTCTTCTCATAAATAAACTCTACAAGAAGATGGATGAATGTTGCCTTTCATTATGATGTTTTGCACAAAGATTCTCAGGAAATATTTTTTGATTTGATGAATAAATGCATAAATGTATAGGGGCATGCTGGTTTGAAAATATTATGTACCTAAGAAAAGCCATGTTTTAATCAATCTTGTGGAGGCAGCCATTTCTTTTCATCCTAATTCAATATTGTTGGGCAGAAACTTTTCATTAGACTATCTCCACTGAGATATGGATCCACCCATTCCAGGTGGGTCTCGATTAGTTCATTAGGATCCTTTGAAACAGGAAACATTATGGAGAGAATTAGAAACAACACAAATGACAGAAGGCTCAGAGCTGACAGAGAGCCAACAGGAGCTTCATAGTAAAACTGACACAGATGCCCACACTTGGAGAACAGAGACATGGATGTTTGGAGATGCTTGGAGCCCAGCAGACATTGCCATGAGATGTTAAGCAAAACAGAATCTGGAGAGAGCCAAGGGAAGCCAAAAGATGAAAGCCAGCCCCAGAGAAACAAGTGAGGAACCGCCACAGGAACAGAGGCTGAAAGCATGAATCCAGGAGCAAGGGACCAGTAGATGCCAGCCACGGGACTACCCAGCTGAGGTATTTCTGGCCCATCAACCTTCCCCGAATTAAGGTATCTTTATGTGGCTCCCTTAGTTTGGACATTTTTATAGGCTTAGAACTGTAAACTTGTAACTTACAAAATTCCTCTTTTTAAAAGCAGTTCTAGTTCTGGTATATCACATTCTGGTAGGTTGCAAACTAATATAAAGGGTTAAAATCACGTTGTTTAATTTAGCAATTTCCAAATTAGAGTATGTACATTTCAAGATGATTTGATGAAATGTACAATGTAAATAATAAAGTTCATATTTATAATTATTTTGCTTCATGTTAAAGATGTATCTATTTCTACGATATATAATTTACATGATACATTCATAACCACTATATCATTAACTTAAACAAATGAATGGATAAGTGAATTGGGTAGTTTTTTATATATTTTTGTAGTTAAGAAATCCATGACCAAAACTTTTGAAGAGCCCTGGCCAGAGCATCTCAGAAGTATATCACATCAGATAAGTATACCTGTTCTTAATAACTTTCCCATCATATATTATAGAGATTTAAAGACATGTATACTATGCTCAATAACACACCACTAATGTTTCTTTGCATGAAAGAAGTTATGTACTACAGTAGGAAAAATGATGTGGAAAAATTGTTTTTAAGTGTGTATACGTAGGAATTAGCCAGTGTTTTTTTTTTTTTCAGTTTCTTTCTTAATTTTTTTGAACCACCAAGAATGGGTATCTCTATTAGCTTATCCATAGGCATATTTAACTGCAGTATCCAAATAATCATTGCAAAGTCTATGTTTATTCAGTGAGCTTCATAAATCAATTTAAGAATAACACAAGGAAAAATCTATAAATACAGTTATCAGAGTTTCTTGAATTCTAAATATTAAATACTAACCTAAACATCATTTGATTCGCTATCAAATCTGTGAATGTTTTCAAAAGATCAACTAGAAAGCTATAGTAAAGACCTATGTGCTGAACATTTTCAAACTTTTAATTTGAAGAAAATACAGACACAAATGTTTTTACAACTAACATATGAAAATCTTAGCAATTAAAAATGGATTTATTAGCTTATCCATAGGCATATGTAACTAAAATATCTAAATAGTCATTCTAAAGACTGTGTTTGTTCAATGTTTCAAAAACCAATTTAAAATTAAAGGAAACAAGGAAAGAAATCTGCAGATACAAATATCAGAGTTTCTTAAATTCTAAATATTAAACACTATTTTAAATATCATTTCATTAGCTATCGAAACTGTACATTCTCAAAATAAGAAGTCAAAAGTTATTACAAATATTAACTTTGCTATAGTAATGACTTATGTTACTAAATATTTTCAAGTTTTTGATTTCCGGAAAAAATAAAGATACAAATGTTTCTACAATTCATATATGAAAATCTTAACTAGTAAAAATGAATACCTTAATTACCTATAGGCATATTTAACTAAAATATTTAAATAATCATTGTAAACCTGGTTTTTGTACTATATATTTCATAAACCAATTTAAAATTAAAGCAAGCAAGGAAAATATCTACGGATACAGAAGTCAGAGGTTTTTGACTTCTAAATATTAGACATTATGTTTGATGAGCTATCAAAACTGTACATTCTCAAAATAAGAAGTTGAAAGTTATTACAAATATCAACTTTGCTATAGTAATGATCTATGTTACTAAACATTTTCAAATTTTTGATTTCAGGAATTTAATATTATTATTAGATATTAAATATTAGTTTTTATTTGTCAGCTCTATATATTCTTTTCCTTTTTCACTTTCTATACTTTAAGTTACCCTTGTTAATATTCTTCAATTTTGTACTCTCCTACTGCTCTCCTGCTCTGTCTTTTTTCAGTTCCCAGAACTCCTTTTAAAATTTATTGTAGCAAAGGTCTCTTGTTGGTAAATTCTCACAGCCATTGTTTATCTGTGAGATTTTAATCTCTCCCTCAATTTTGCAGGACAACCTGGAAGGATAAAGAATTATTGACTGGAAGTATTTCTCACTCAAAATGTTACTATATTATGCCACGGCCTTCTCACCTCCATAGTGCCTGTTGAGTAGTCTGAGCTCAGTCTTTTATGTTTTCCCTTGTATGTTATAAATCTCTTTTCTCTTGCTGCTTTCATGCTTTTTTTTTTTTTTCCCACATGGGCAGGCACTGGGAATTGAACCCCAGTTTCTGGCATGCCAGGTGAGAATTCTGCCACTGAGTCACTGTTGCATCACCCATATCTTTTTGGTTCTTTTAAGATTGGACCTTCTGGTAAATATATGTCTTGGTGTAAGTCTACTTGGATTTATTATATTTGGAATTCATTGAGTGTGTTTCATTTTGCTGTTTGTGTCTTTTATAAGGCTTGGAAAGTTTTCTTCCATTATATCTTCAACTAGACTTCCTATACTTTTGCTTTTCTTTTCTCTTTCTGGACATCAATAAGTCTTATATTGGTGCACACTTATATGCACTTTGTTAGGTCTATCATTTTCCTGAGATAAAGTTGCATTTTTTCCATTTTTCTTGTCATTTGTTTTTTTTGAATATTTGAGTTCAGTTGTCCTGTCTTCCAATTTGCATACTCTTTCTTCTGCCTCTGGAAGTCCACTATTATGAGTCTCTAATACCCTTCTATTTGGTCTACAGTATCTTTCATCTCTGTAATATCTGAAATTTTTCTATTTATTCTTTCAAATTCTACTTTATGCTCCTCCAGTGTCTTCTTGATATCCTTTATGTCATTATGAACAACCTTAATTAATTGTTCCAAATTCTGTGTCCCCTCAGGTAATTTAATTTGGTCAATTCACTGAGCAATATCTGTAGGGATCTTCACATGCTTTTCATAATGTTCTGTTATAGATGGGGCATTTTAATGTCTTAAAAATGTTATTTGCAGATTTATTCTCCCACATCTAAGATTTTGAATCTATTTGTAATAGCTTTGAAGATCCCATTTTGGATTTGGTTTGTCAGTCCTTCCCCTTGAAACCAAGTCCCTATTCTAAAGGGAGACTTGAAATTCTACTTAGGGCTTTATTTAAGAGCTAGGAAAATAAGCAGTTTGTCAGACTGAACTTTCTGCTTCTCTTCAGCAAATGATGCCCTTGAGTCTTCTTGTCCCCTCAGGCCTACCTATCCCTGAAATTTCTAGGAAATTTCTAATTTCTGGGAAAGCTAGAAATTATTACTTTATTTTGGATCATTTTTCAAAGAGAATTTTAGAGATTCAATGTCTATCAAAATTAGATATTGAGAAAAAATGAAATGGGAGACAAACATTGATGTATCCAGATTTCTAGATCAATTTTCTTTCTGTTATATTCTAGGAAATAAAATAAAAAAGATAGAAGAAATTTTATTTGTTATTAATTTTGGGGTTTAGCTGTAGAAAACCTTCATTTATATAGAAGACCCTAGTGATCATATTGTACTGTAAATTTTGAAAGAGATTATGGATGCAGCTATAAGAGATTTAAAAAATTAAACTCAAAGTCACCATATACGTACAACACATAGAAACACACATACACACATGCACACACACATATACACACTTAGAGACAGAGACAGAGACCCTGAGACAGAGAAAAGAATGGGATTAAAAATGGTTATATAAATTTTATCTTCAAAGCAAAATATCTCAATAAAATTTAAATGTTTATTCATATTTAAATTATGATCTTTTCAGAGTTTATACAATTGAGTACATTTATAAATTATAAAATACTATGAGATACCCATTGTATACTATGAATAAAGTAGTCATTACTTTGATAAAAATGGAAATAATGTTTCATTAAGAGAATAATTGTTTTACTTTTTTCTTAGGGATTTAAAAGATGTATGTATAATTTCAAAACATTGAGATGGAAACATATTGCCCGTTTAAAGATTTTTTTTAAAATATTGAGAAAAATGACGTATTGGGCATAAACTTGGTGCACCTTCTCAAATGTGCTGGATGGCTTTCTGCCTTCTCTCTCCAAGTCAACACCCAGCACGTGATGGTCTTCCACTTTCAGATTTAGAGGGCGCATCACACTGAGGTGTATGGGATCTGTATTCTTAAGCAGCCCAGTAGGGCAGATCATATGGTAAAGCAGTGTGAACAAGATGCTTGTGGGTTGAAACTTGACCAACCAGAAATCAGAGCAGAAGGGAACTAACCGGTCAATTAAATTTATTCTCCTCTCTCTCTTGGGTAGGCTCCTCCAAGACAAATTTGTACTTTTAAACTTAGCATGGATGTCATCTAGTGACAAATAAACACATTATCTGAGAGAGAGCTACTTGGCCTCTCCACAGCTCTTCAAAGTAGTGTCCAATATATGATGATACATCTCATGAAATTATTATCATTCTTTAGCTCAGGTTCTTTTTTCCCACACCCCTACTTCCAAGGACATGCGCCTCCCAAATAAAGTGCCGATGAGGTGGCTGCCCTTTTAATTCTTACTGCACCATTAGAGATAGACTGGACATAGATTGGGGAAATATTTTTATAAGATAATGAATTTTAATATTGCATCAATGGAAAAAAGTTCTAATGAAGACTGCTTACTGGACATTGTAGAAGTCTGCATGTGCAGCAGAAATTTTCAAAGATATTGTGATTTCGTCTTACCAAGCCTGATAGATTTTTTTTCCAAAAGATATTTCTTTTGAGTTTTAAAAACAGATTATTGCCCAAGTTGTGATAACATCATAAATGATGAATGGTTCACACTGACACATGCTCAATAAACTATAAGTTTTACAATTGAAAATATTTTCAAATAAGAGATAAAGGAGAGTTTAAGTGAAAATTTCTTAAAATGTACTTCATTTGCAATGGACGATTCTTAAAGACAAAGAATAGCTTATTCCTACTGCATTTGAAGCTATTCCTACTGCATTTGAGATTGTTCAGGAAAGTGGATACTTTATCATCGTTCTTCATGCAATTTGATCAAATGTCTCTATGTTTTGCTTGACTACTTTCATCTGATACATCTTTCCAGATTGCTACAGTTTTGTGGCAGGAGGGACATGTTCTGTTTTTTACTATATGTAGGACTTATTTTGCATTCCACAAAATGACCTGCCTTAATTTTTTTCATGTGAGTCCCATGTAGTTAATATTCCTACATATTATAGGATATTATGATATCATAATGATACTCCTGTATATTATTTTTAGGTATTTTTGTTATTATTGTGGAGTCAACTGTTTATTCACATTTTCTAATGCAATATTCCTGGCACATGAATTTTTGCCTGCTCAGCAGGTATCCAGTTATTTGTGTAAATTATTCTAGTAATTATTTGAAATCTAGAATATAGCACAGAAATAATTAAAATAATATTTAATAAATGACCACATAAAACACACTTAAATTTTTTTGTTCATCCAAAGTGGTTGAAATTATTTGGAAATCATGTTTTGTGAATATTTTCAACAATAGTATGAATACATTTGAAATTCTAGGTGAAAGATAAAACTCAATCTATTAATTCAAACAACATGTTTCATTTTATTCTTTTGTTTCATTTTGGCCTTCCTATCAACACAAATATAAATCAGTCTCAGGGATAAGTAAGAACTCTGATGCTAAAACTGAAGCAACATGCAGCTTTGATTTATTTGTTGTACAATTATCTAGAGTCTTGCACTGTAAAGGAAGTTAATATATTAGCCTTTACTATTGAAGAGCTTTGCACTTAATTTGCAAGGCAAAATAAATATAAATGCATATAAAATGCATCCTTGGAACATTCATGTATTAGTTTCCTATATCTGAGGTAACACAAACACAAAATATGTTTGTGACGTAAAACATCACAGACATATTCTCATAAATGTTATCAGAGCTGCTTCCTTTTGGAGGCTATAGGGAAAATCTGTTTCCTTGTCTTTTCTAGTTTCTAGAGACCATCTGTATTCCTTGGCTTCTTGGCCCTTCTTCCACTTTAAAAATGCATCATTCCAGGGTGCACGGGTAGTTTAGTGGTTAGAATGCCAGCCTTTTATGTGGGAGACCCAGGTTCGATTCCCAGACCATGCACCCCCCCCAAAAAAAATGCATCATTCCACTCTCTGCTTCCATTGCCACATGATTTCTCAATGATTCTGACTCTGACTCCTAGTACCCTTGTGATTACATCACAGATAATCGGGGAAAGATCCATGCCTCTGCATCCTTTACGTCATCTTACCTGCAAAGTCCTTTCTGTTTATAAGGTAACGTTCTTAGGTTCTAATAATGAGGATGTGGACATATTTGAGGAAGAGGTCTGGATTTTTCACCCCATCACAATAAGCACATATGAAATTAAATTTAGAGATTTTTGAGGTGTTAGATATTATGGGAAAACAACTCAATATTATGGGTGTTTTAAACTATGTCTTAGGAAATCTTTATGAATTAGATATTTTGAAGGAGACAGTAAATCTTGAGGTGATGTAAGAAAGCAAATACATTGGGCTAGCCAGGAAAAATATATATTGTACCAGATTAGTAATAAAGAGTAGATGGCATCATGTGAGTGAGCTAATTTAAATAAAAACTTAAGTAATTATGAAAAAAGAAATAAAGTGGATTTGCTGATTTACGTGAGCATGATGGACTTTCTGCTTGATAAGATTAATTTCAGCAAATATTAGTTGAGCTCTATTATAATTTAGACACCTGAGAAACAGTGACTCTACCTTGAACGAATTTGAATGTGTAAAAGAATAAAATAGTTCAATAAGTACAGTAGCTACAATATCGCATACAACATAGCAGTGGGACAGACCTTATTAAAGAGGTATTTATTATCTCTACAAGATATCTAAAGACAATAGAACATTCAACTTGGATATTGAAGGATGAACAAGGACTCACTAACTGAAAATATAAGAAAATGTATGTCAGGCATGAAGGACTAATTTTCAGATAAATATATAGCGTTAACTTGAAATCACCAACAGACATAAAGAGATTAAACAATTTAATAAATGGTGGCGGTGCTAGGAATTAAAGACTCTAAATTTCAAAATAATGGATGAAATCACAAGGGAAAATATACATCTCAATTGACAACATACATTGGAAATGTTTTTAAATGAAAGAGGGAAATAAAACAATAGACTGGAGAACTCTTGAGATTTTAGAATATTTTATCTGCCTTCTTTAATTGTGACTTACAATCTTAGAAAATTCTAAGATACTCAAAGTTTTATGAAGTGGGTAATTTCCGTGTGAATTTACCAGTGAAAAATATAATTTTATATGTTATTAGTCAAACAAGCAAGGATTTCTAAAGATGAAAGTCATAATAATCATCAAGTGTTAAGGTTTGTCTGCTTATATGGCAAATTCTAGGAATCACATAAAAAGGACTCTGATTTATTAGCATTTCTGAGTAACTTGTGAATCTTTCCTCCCATTTCTTTATAGCTATCTCTCCTATCAGGGTAGCACCCACTTAGATCATTCTGCTGTGTTTATTTAAATAATGTTTTAGAGTGAAATACCCCTGGCTTCTTCAGTTAGTGTATTAGCTAGGGTTCTCTAGAGAAACAAAACCAGCAGGAAATATCTGTAGATATAAAATTTATGAAAGTGTCTCACATAATTGTGGGAATGTAGAGTCCAAAATCTGTAGGGCAGGCTGTGACTTCCGATGGAGGGTCTGGACGAATTCCACAGGAGAGGCTCGCTGGCTAAAGCCAGGAAGAGCCTGTCTCTTCTGAATCCTCCTTAGAAGCCTTCCAGTGATTAGATTAAACATCATTCGCTTGCAGAAGACACTCCCCTTGGCTGATTACAAATACGATCAGTTGTGGATGCAGCCCCTGTGCTCATGATTTAATTCTATGAAGTATCCTCAGAGTAACAGACAGTCCAGTACTTGCCCAACTGACAAATGGGAGCCACCACCTGGCCAAGTTGACATATAAATCTGACTGTGACAGTTAGCCTTTGATTTAAATGCCCTGTCTGTACCTGCTTCACTTTTTTACCTTTCTGAGGACAACTACATTTACATCTATCTTGTAACTTATCAACATTGCTACAGAAACTTCTATAGATAAACTATTTTTGAGCTCCAGGTACATACTTCTATATACAAATGAAATTCCTAAAATTTTCTTATCATATTCCTATCTTGTGGCTTTTCTAATCTTTACATGGGTTTTAAAAATATTATTGTCATAATTTCAATAAAACTTGCAGAGTGAGAAGAATTAAACACATGGACTACAGTCATCACGTAGAATTTAAGTCAATTCTTTCATACAAATAATTCTAGTGGAAATGTGGAGATTTATATGGATAGAGAAACTTGACAATGCATATAAATTGGGAGACAACTAACTTTTCAGGAAATAAATTACAAAATTATTGAACTAAGTCAACTAAATGAGAGTAGAAATATGAGGAGGGATTCTAGAAATACTTAGAAGAATCATGGAGACAAAAGAGAAAGTTATTATATAAGAGGAAAGAAAAGATCCCATGTTTGTTCAAATTGTTTAGGCAATTCAGAAATTAGCTAAGCCATTAAGTAAAATAGAGACAAGAAGGACAAATTTATGATGGAAAGGAAGAGCTCAGTTTTTGACGTGTTTAGTGTGATGGACTTGGGAAACATCAAAATGGAAATAGTCAATAACAATAATGTTTTTAATCACCATAATGGATAAATGGATGCAGGATATAGACTGTACAAGATGTCAGTTTTACCATTCCTATTAGAAAAAAATGGTAAAAGATTGAAAACAGATTTTATAGATTCTAAGAAACATTTTTCTCATTTTAACATGTGATTTTGTGGTATGTCTTACAATTCTTGCCAGTCAGCTAGCCGTTAGAAGGTAGTCACCTGCCTGCACATTTGTTCTAAAATCTGAAGAACACTCTTAGCTGTCTGAAAGAAAATCCAAGAGGAATTGATAGATCATTCTTAAGAAATGCTTCATCACAAGTACACTTGACATCAAAGAGAGCAGCAATACAGTATGGAAAAATCATCACTGACAACACAGAGTTAAAAAGAGATTTATGGAAGTAAAGAAAACTTAGGAATGTCTTAACCAATGAATTGATACCATATTTTCCTTATTATGTGCAAATATGAATGATATGAGATACAAATATTGTTCTAAATAAAAGACTATTCTATAAAAATAAAATAAAATGTCTATTTAAATAGTGTATTGTCACATTTTAATTCATAGTATTGTTTATTTTTTTTTCTTTCTTAGAAGGCCACAAAACAATGGAACATCTAACAACCGATGGCATCTTATATCCAATTTAATGCAGATTAGCTACAAGTGTTGTTTTACAATGAATTTGGGAGTCTAAAATGATAAATGCCTAGAGTGCAATTTAGGGTATACATCAATTACTAAACGGATCAGGCCCTTGGACTTAGCAATTCTTCATCTATAAACATATAGAAACATTTATACAATATATAGAGAGATATTTATGAGGTCATATATGGCAGCATTATGTGAAATGGTAAATGACTGGTAACAATCCAATATCCAGAAAATAAGGAACTGATTGCATAATTTTTTCAATTAATAAAATGGGATGCTATGCAGTCATTACAATTATTTAAATAGATAAGTCTGATGGAATTAAATTTAAAAAATCTCATATGAGAAAAGTTTAAAAATAGTATGAATTGTAAATATGATATATGTTTAAAATACATATAAATAAAAATATATTCTGTGCAAATTTTAGAAATTGTGAAGACAGATGTTAAATGACATTCTTTATATTTTGAAAGTTAGCACATTCACAAGTTCTTTTGCTGTGTTTTTAATAATCTGACAATGATTTATGCTTGTTATTACTTGTCATTTAATATTATTTGTAATTTAAATAAACGTTTGATGTTCCTGATCTGCTCAAAAAGTCCAGATCTGCCCATGTTCTCTAATAAGAGATAAATACTTCTTAACACAATATATAAATTCATCATTTCATAGATAAAACAGAAACTGCTTGTTTTTTGTTGTTGTTGGTTTATTTGCATAAATGGAAAGAGATTTCATAATACTAATTAGATGCTTATAGCACCATAGGAAGGTTAGAGAGAACTATTCTTGGCCTTTAGGAAAATGGAATTGGGGAGTCACAGGAGACTAATATCAGTGAAATCAGCTAATGGCTACTCTGAAATAAATACTTTAGAGAAGCTCACCTAGAATTTGCTGCAAATTCTATATCCATTGCCTATTACCTACTGACTAGCTGCTGTACGTGGAGAATAATAGATTCTCTTTACAGCCTGCCTTCCAATCCTAGTTAATGCTTCTCACTGGAAGTTCTGAACTAGTACCTTGTTGGCAAAAGAGTCAGAAAAATGTAATTCTACTTGCAGCCACTGCCACACAGGAGCAAACTTGAAACGGCCATATCCAGCATCATTCAACTCTTTGGATATTCAAGATCCAAAAATGCCTGTATGCTCATTTTTACAATTCCAAATAAGATAAATGAGAACTTCACGCTTCTTTTGAACAGTATGCAACTCCTCATATGGGTAACCTTCTTCCAAAAATGGGATCGCCAAATCCCATCAATGCATCATCACTGGCTGTTTATTTATATCTTTCAGTTTTAATTTTCTGTATTTTAGAGTATATTATGATGTTAACTTCCATAAACATAGTTCATATACAAGAACACAGGAAGGGTGATAAGAAAGTAGTTACTATAATACATATGCATGATATAAATTGAAAACAATGAACCAAACATAGAAAGCTAATATAATTCTCATTTCTTGTCATGAAACTATAGGTAGTCTTCTTACCTTTAAAGTTTCCTATACTTTCAAAAAGCATAGCTTTTTACCCATGAGCTAAATCTAAACATTGATTTCTGAGAGATATAATGTGGTGGGGTGATACAGATTTTTATTTTTTAGCTATTACCTATTACCACTGGACATAGAAAACCCAACAGGCTCATCATTGTATATCATCAACCACACTGCATTTAATATTCAGAATTAATCAGCCTAGGCGCAGATTTTCCAGCTGATTTCAGTGGCATGAGACAGCTAAAATGATTCACTTTGCTACCTCAACTTGCAGTTTAATGAAACAACATTTTTTGCCTGGTGAAAGCATTCTTCCCTTGGGAACTAATTTCTCTAAACTAAAAAAGCTAAATGTGTGAGGGCAGAAAGCAAAATATTTTTACAGTTGTGTCTTCAGAGGTAATAGGGAAATGATCCAATTCATCTCGACTCTTTCAGGTCCAGACTCATTAGTCCTGGTTAAGGGAGTAACAACACTGTATGCAATAACTAATTTGGATAGCAAAATGGATTTTATAGGAGAGGACTCTGCATGCTGCAGCTCCACCAAAACCACAACTGAGTCATCGATAAGACAGTCCATTATTCATTCCATTCTCAGTCCACATATTTCTGAGTAGTGGGAGGCACGATAGAAACATGAAACCCATTGGCTTGAAATTCATTTTTTTCTGGACAGAATCAAAGTTATTTCGGAAATCCTAATGGTAATATGGCATTCCCGAGGTGCACAGATAGTGCAGAAGCATTGAAATTCAGGGAAAACAAGTCCATATCCAGAAATACAGGTTGTTCCAATGAAAGCAAACTGATTTGCTATGCATCATTTCATGGAATCAACTTACCGATAGGTGGTTATCTGGCGCCATCCAGGGAGCTCAGCTGCTCTTTGTTTGTGTAGGACACATGGCCATGCGGTTCATTACATCAGGTTGTTTGAGGCAGTATCCATGTGGTGGACAGCAACAAAATTGTCATCTTTACTAAAAAATAATATAGGCTTCTCTAATCTCGTGCAAGTGCATTTAATTCATGGAATCTAAAACACAATTTACAACCGAGGATATCTGATATTGTTTCCAGACTTCCAACCACTCAGATTCAAGGAAGATAGATTAAAAGGAAGCAATTTTATTAAGTAATAACAGACCAAATCCAGCACAATAATGAACCCCATGACATATAGTAGGTGTGTTTGAAAATCTTCTGTTAAGTGAAAAAAATGGCCCAATAGTCCAGATTTCTTGTACCCATTTTTTCTAATGTAAGACTCAAAAATTTATATTTTCACTTATTATATAGATCATTCAGAAACTACTCATTTTATTTAACTTATATTAAATAATGATGAAATTCCTAGACTTTTAAGTATTAAATAAAAGTCATATTCTCAGCGGAAGTCTGGATACACATCCTCTCTATATTTTGGAGATGCCAATATTTTATTTTTAAATACTGAGCAACTTATACTTCCTTGTCCCCAGTTTTCTGAAATATGGCAAAATTAACTTATAGACATTTATATGTTTCTTAATTTTATTTAAAGCAGTTCTGAAATGTCTACAGTATAACAGTATATTTTAGTTTTTATATCTTTTCAATATTTTTTCAGTGGGTCTGACCATATGGGTAAAATTTAAGAGATTTTAATGCACTTTGACTTCATATAAATGTAATTCATTTTTTGCTGTACTAATCCCATAAATTTCAGATTCCCATTACTTAAGACAATATCTTTCAGTGTCTATATCAGTAAACATGAGTTTTTCACCATTGCAGAATTATCAGTATCATCTGTAAGAGAAGTGATAAGTGACACTATCTTTAAACAGAGCTGATTCCAATCAGATAGATAACTTAGAAAAAAGTTTTTCCTCCTCTTCATCCTCAGATACCTCTGCAAACCAAAGTGTTGTGGATCCATTCTTATTTCCTGCTATAGATTGGAAGTCAGCACAAGAATTATGAACAAAAATCTCTAATAAATCTGATTATAGTCATGGTAAAAAATAGGGTCTGAGTGAGAATGATACAGTGTTAAGCTTTTCATCACAAAATTTTGGGAGATAATTAAGAATACCAGACTCAGTATGTAGTGTTCCAATTGTCATGGATAGCTCTAAAAACTTGAATAGTTTTGAAAAAAATGTTTTCAAAAATTATGCATTTCTGTATTTGTATCTGCCTCCCTTTGAGAAGGATTTATAGAATGAGGTTAAAAATATGAAATGATCTTTAAAATTAGGGAAAAAGGAAAAGGATTCCAAAAATCATGATAGGTAAAGTGGTCAGTGGTTACAGAGACATGTATATCGTCTAGTAGGGAAGGACAATGCAATATCTAAAGTTTTGTGGCAGCAGGATCAGTTACCCAATTCATAATGCATATAAAATTTAACCAGACAAAAGAAACAATATTCCATAGCAGTCTTCTTACAATGAAAAAATAAATTTCACATTGTGTGTGAAAGTTCACTTATGATCCAGAAATCTAGATCTTAATCATTTCTATCCCCCACCCCAAATCTATCTCTACTGGGGGCAGAAGCACTGGTATAGCTTCAACGTGGACCAAACTCACACTTCATGATGGTCTCTTACAGGTCAGGGTGATCTCTGCGGTCATTAGTGTCACCTACTATCTCACCAGGAAGGTGATATGGGTGTTCCATCATGGGAGGATTCCACCTTCTACCACTCTATCCCATTGCTGTGAGTCACACAGTCATCACATGACTTTCTTACAAGTCAAAGACATTATTTATGGGTGATGTTGAGTTTTGAAAGACATAACACTTTATAAATGGCTCAGATGTTTGGCAGCAAGGACAGATCCGAGTCATTGTAATTCAACTGTTTTTTCTGTTCAGAATAGATCATTATCGATGGTCATAAAGATCCTAGGTTATAACATTTCAAGTCTGCTTGATCCAAGTCCTTCCTCACAACTACTGAGTGGTGGCTCTTGATGTATAATATAGCATGTACCAAGAATAATTTTTTTTTAATCATTCTTAATTCTTATTAGTAAATCTGACTCATGGTTAGGTTGCTTATTTATAATGACTATTTTCTGCTTAATTCTAATGACCTGCATTGCATTTTAGTCTGCAGTTCAGGATTCTTTTGCTGAAGAGAAAGCATACATTTACATATACATATATGCATTTTTATTGTGAAATATAACATATATACACAAACGCAATAAATTTTGAAGTACATTGTAACAAGTAGTTATTGAGCAGATTTCAGAGTTTGGTATGGGTGACAGTTTAGGTTTTTTCCTTCTAGTTGTTCCAAGACCCTGGCATCTAAAAGAAATACCAAAATAAAGATTCAACAGTCATACTCATTTCTCAGAGCATATCTTTGTTATAATTCCTCCTTCTCCTTTGATTCTTCTCCCAATCTTTAGAGGTATTTGAGCTATGCCCATTTTAACTGTTTCATGCTGGAAATGGGTGCTGACAATATGTTACTGGGATAGAACTAGTTGATGCTCTTGGAGAGGCTAGCCCCTCTGCATTTCAGTGCTTATCTGGCCTGGGAACTATCTTCAGATTGTAGGTTTCTGGAAAATAATCTTTGCATGTGAAACTTTGTAGGATCTCTGATACAGCCCTAGGTACTCCTTAAATTTAATAGGAATAGTTTTGATTGGCGTTTGGCAAACCATGGCAATTAGCAATATGTGGCTGAAGCTTGCACATAAGAGTACCTCCAGAATAGCCTCTCAGCTCTATTTGAGATCTCTTAGGCACTGATCTGATACCTTATTTTGTTACATTTCTTTTCTCCCTTTTGTTCAGGAAGGCATTGTTGATCCCACAGTGCCAGGGCCAGGCTCATCCCTGGGAGTCATGTCCCATGTTGCCAGGGAGACTTTCACCTCTGGATGTCAGGTCCCACTAGGAGTGAGGGTAATGAGTTTACTTGAGGAGTTGGACTTAGAGAGAGAGATGCCACATCTGATCAACAAAAGAGGTTTTCTGGAAGTAACTCTTAGGAATAGCAACAGGTAGGCTTAGTTTCTTTGCCACAGAAATAAGTTTCATAAGAGGAAGCCTCAAGGTCAAGGGCTTGGCCTATTGACTTGGGAGCCCCTAATATTTGAGACAGTATTGGGGGTTCCCTAGTGGTAAAGTTTAATAGTTTCATATTTTTGCTCCAGTTCCTCAATATTTTTTAATTATCTGCCCAACATACTCTGGGATGTATCTGGGTATTACATGAAGCTACGCAGAATTACAAACCTTAATTCCCATTAAGGGCTCCAGGAGTTTGGGTTGTTTAAATGAGCTATCTAGACAGATTGGGTTAGATTATGTGCTACAGAGAATTTAGGTTTTGTACAAAGTAAACCTCTCTTCCTTCAGTCTCACGCACAGTAGGTAAAATTCTAAGAGAAAGTTATTTATGAACTAAGTAACTAGATTCCAACAGGAGAAATAGATGATTCTCAGTAAGCAGGTATCTGGAAGTCACAGCAGTCCCAATCCTACCATGGTTAGTTATGGACAAACTATTTACACCTTTAAGCCTAATTTCTCATCTGTGAAATGAAGGAAATATGTCTATTTCATACAGTATTTCATTACTGTAAAATATCTTGATGCCAAGTAGACAATTAATTTATGATATCTACTTTAATTTTACTTTTATTTCCCTCAAAATAGGCATTCAACTTTAGGCATAAATTTTTAAAAACAGAAATGATTTTCAAAGGTACACAAAAATGTCTTTTATACCTTGAATTATAAAGAAAGAAAAGCTTTCATATATTTGTACTTAGTACCTTCTAATCTTTTTAACACATAAAGGAAAATTAGTTTTTTTTCCTTTGGGAATATAAATACAATGATTGCAATATTTCTTTTGAGTTTAAGCATACAAATAGAACAAAAAAAGAAGTATTCTGTAAAACAAATGTCATAAAAGTAGATTATTATGGAGTGACACAAAGCAACATCCTACCCCTTTGTAAACCACATAAGAAACATTTTCAGTTTCTCTAAATCTGCTCGCTTGGAAATATATGAATCATTTTAAATCACAAGAAAGAAATCCAGCACAAACATTTAGCTGTTGTCCCTGGAAACTGCAGGGCTAATTCTTTATGCAGTGAAAAAAAATGCAATTCCTAGTGTCCGGTTTGCTTTTTATCTGATGAAGTGAAGCAGAAGAAAAATAGAGTGTGTGTGTGTAAGTGTTAGCATTGCTTCTTTGCTGCCAAAGGCAGGGTTTTATTTGCTACCTAAATTATTTTAAAATGATTGGTGTGTGTGTGTGTGTGTGTGCATGAGTGTGCGTATGTGTGCATATTTCCTTTTGTTCTCACACTTCTTTCATCAACACAAGAGAATAAAATCTAGAAAAAATATTCACAATGTAGTCTGATGATGCCATGAGAATACAGTTATTTCACATGAATTCTTAGTGACATAATATAAAATCAATTATGCTAAATCGTTTTGCATGGCAAGACTAATAGCAAATATTTTTGTAAAGAAAAAGCAAAATCCTTGTGCCCTTTGCAGCAGAGATGGGGACTGCGTGTTCGCAGCATTAGTTCTTCTCTAACAAGCCACACATGACTGAGGTAATACTGCAGATTTTGTTGATTTGGTTTGTTTTGCCTTATCAAGGAAAAATAGGAATGACTTTATTTCGAGTCTCATTGGATTTTGACAATTATCAATGTAACAATACTAAGTGATGATATTTCATCAAGTTCCACTTATTCAGAACTAATAGAGTCTAGAACCTATATGCCACTATAGTGATGCAAATTAATGTGTAGGATGTAATTTGTGTCAGGCTATGGGCTCCTTTTTGCTAATCACAAACTATTTCTTAACACTGCTAGAACTTCTGGTTTAAATTCTTTTTTGTGGTACACAATACGTTCGTTTACTCTGCAATTATCTCACTTAAAGTAACTGACATGGAAAAAAAATCATCAGAATAGTGGCATCGATGTAAATTCTATCTTACACACACCATTGTAAGCATATTTCTCTTGCTCGGTGAAAAGATTGAATGATCTTAACAGCTGAATAAAGTGTTTATTTTGCTACAACATTTTGTTTAGGTGGATGTGACTTCTACTCTTCCCTTGTCCAAAATTCATCACCCTTTCCTTCACAATTTTGTGTCAAATGTCAGCATATTTCAGAAATTTTTCAAAAATCTTTTGAACAAGTAAACAGACTGACACAGCAATAAAAGGAAATGAAAATTTTCTAGCTTGTTACAAGCAGAGATAAAAACATAGTATTTTTAAGATAACGCATGGAAATCAGTTCTTAGCAAAGATGATTGGAAGTGAGAAATATAGATTTTCTGTGTGTTTTTTGTTTTGTTTTGTTTGTGCAGAATTAATTATTCCTGGTCAAATTGTATAAAAATCATGTTATATATTTACAAAATAATAGAAAAACTAATCAAATAATTTATAATGGTAAAAAATTAATAATGCTCTACAAATAATAATTGCTGTCCCACTACACAAATGTGATTATACCAAGTCAAAAAGACAAAAAGCACTCTGAATTCATGGACAGTTTGTTTTAATGGAAAACATAAAACAAGAAAATCAAGAAACAAAATAAATAATATTATGTCTGACGATTATAGTAAAGAAAAAAAAAGAATATAATGTGATAGAAAAGTGTCTGGTATACACAAAGAGGAATATAAGGTTCAGTCATAGGAAGATATCTCTCAGAGGCTGTGGTATTTGGGTTGAGAATTAAATTTTGGAAGAAAATATAGAGATCAGTAGGAAGAGAGAATATTAGAAGGTCAGAACAGCATATGCAATGGTCATTAATGTGTTCAGGGAACACAATGAAGACCCATGGAAGTGGTTTGTAGTGATAGAAGGAGAAAGTGGTAAACAATAAGGTTGTATAATAAAAATAGTGAGATCATATAGGGCTTTATAGAATATGAGTATATTTCAGATGCAGTTTTTCAGACTCTGAGGGTCTTCAAGACCTTTAAGGGAATCTTAAAGGTCAAGAAAAGATTTTCAAAATAATCTAAGGCATTATTTGCTCTTTTTTCCTGTTTTGACATTTGCACTGATGGTGAGTAAGCAATAGTGGGATATACCATTAGTACATTCGTATAAATCAAGGCAGAGGAAAAAAAAAAACTGAACTAGGAGTAGTCATTGTTTACTTCAATGCTGTGGACTTACATTAAAATAAGATGTCAGTTTCACTACTAATATTCTTTAATCTCAACCTTGGGGATGCAATTTTCTAATATTCAGAATGATGAAATTGGACATATACTTAAAGACTTTCTTCTGCAAACCAAAGTAAGATGGCGTTCCCAAGGAAAAACACAAGTAATTCTCTTAGTATTGAGTTCAACCAGACTGTTTATTCACAGAACACAATTTTTATTTGGAGAGTAATTGGCAGACAAAGTGTGATTATCAGAATGTGAAACTGTCATGTTAAGGTAAACAATTAACAGTATTTGCGGCAAAAAAAAATCTAAATTTTCAAATGAAAATCAGAATATTAGAAAATGTGTGTTTGCCACAATAAGACTGAAAGCTTTCCCAAACTTAAATATAGTTCTTATAACTGCGGTAATATTAACAAATGATTTTTGACACTGTAATGAAGTGTGTTAATATTTATAAAATCTACTTACAATGATCAATGCTTGATGTTACAAAGTATTGCATAAATGACAGAACCATTCCAAGTGCAGTAAAAACTAATGGATTTTTTTTTTTTTTTTGCATGGGTAGGCACCGGGAATCAAACCCGGTCTCTGGCATGGCAGGTGAGAACTCTGCCACTGTGCCACCATTGTCTGCCTGAAATGAATGGAATTTAATATAGTAGATTCTGAAAAGTTTACTGATATGCTTTCAGATTCCACACTGCAATAGCCTTTAAGCAATTGGCACTTGTTGAGTTTTGGTGTAGTATCAACAAAGACTAACCACATTATCTCAAAACCTGTTAGAATACTCTTCTCTTTTCTCATTACATATTCTAATGAGGCAAGATATTCTCATAAAGGTAAAAAAAAGAAAATAAATACAACCGAGATTGAATGCAGCAGCTAATATAGCAATCCATCTGTGTTTTATTAAATCCAGATGTTAAAGAGATTTATAAAAATGTTAAATGATGCCATCTCTTATTCAATATTTTGTATTGATAATCAATTATTTTTGTAAATATATGTTATTAAGTTAATAAGTAATGAACTTTAAATGCTGTTTTAATGTAATTTTATTGATATCAATTCACATACCATATAATTATCCAAAGGAAATAATCAGTGGCTCACAATATCATCATATAGTTTTATATTCATCATCACAATCAACTTTATAACATTTTCATTACTCAAATAATAAAAATAAAAATAATAAAAAACACCTAAACCATCCCACACTCCTTATCCCCTACTATTTATTTGTTTATCTTTATGTTCTTACTCCTCTGCCTATACACTTGATAAAGGGAGTGTCAGTCAAGGTTTCCACAAAGATATGGTTATACTATAAAAGCTATATATTTTGCAATCACCATCTAGAAACAACAGTTTAGGTATTAAGTTTCAGGATTACAGTTCAAAGGTTTCAGGTATTTCCTTCTAGCTATTCTAATACACTAGACACTAAAAAAGGAAATCCATCTAATGCATAAAAATAATCTTCAGAATCACTTCTCAACTCTATTTGAAATCTCTTAGCCATTGAAACTTTATTTTGTTTCATGTATTTTTCTCCTTTTGGTCAAGAAGGCTTTCTCAATCCCATGATGCCAGAGTCAGGCTCATCCCTAGGAGTCTGAATGTCACATGTTACCAGGAAAATTTATATACCCTGGGAATCATGTCCCATCTAGGGAGCAGGAGTGAGTTTATTTGCAGAGTTGGCTTAGAGAGAGAGGCCACATCTGAGCAACAAATGAGGTTCTCTGGGGATGACTCTTAGGCATAATTCTAAGTAGGTTTAGCATTGCCATTAAAGAAATAAGTTTCATAAGAGTGATGCTAGTTTTAATGAAATAAATTCATATTTAAAAGTTTTTCCTGTTTTAGTTTCTATTATAGCAAATATTGATAGAGTCAACACATATAATCAAAAGCTCTATGGCATTCTCAATATTATATAAGACTACAAGAATCCTGAAACCAAAATGTTTGAGATCTCCTGCTTTAGAATGCTTTTGGTTACAAAACCCAACCCTAATCAACTTAAATGAGAAGAAGTTTATTTGCCCCTGAAACTAGGAAGTCCAAGATAGTGCAACCTACCGGCATTGTTTGTGCAGGGTTCTGCCCACTTCTCTCTGCATGTTTTTCAGCTTTTTACTTCCATAAATTTGCTAGCCCTTCATGCACTCACTTTCCTCATGGCTTTAAAATGGCTGATGCAGTTAAAGTCTCAGATTTGTAGGAAAGTAGATGTCTTGCAATTCACAAAAAATCCCTGAAATTCACTTTGAATAGGCATGACATGTACCCTGCTCTAATTTATTCCTTGCAGTCAAGAATGCAATACATGCTGACAGTATTTTGGGCTATTTGGTTGGTTGGTTGATAGGTTTGATTTCCAGAACTATAGCAAACCTTGATGGAAAAGACAGAAGTGGCTGTCAGAAAGGAAGTCAAATAAATCCTGTATTAATTAACTTGGATTTTATTCTAAATGGAATACAAAAGTTGTAGGTTATTAAACAGAAATGTCATAAACTGATCTGTGATCTTTCAAAATTGTTTGGACTGGAGAAGATGGCGGCTTAGTAAGACACGCGGATCTTAGTTCCTCCTCCAGAAAAGCAACTAAAGAAACAGAAACAATACGAAACAGCTCCCGGAGCCACGACAGCGACCAAAAGACAGCGTACCCCATTCTGGAACAGCTGGGTGGGTGGGGAGGGTCCGCTGCGGTGGGATGCCCAAGGGGCGCGCGTTTTCCCGGCCGGGGCGGCTGGCGACTGGCGACTGGGGTCCCCTCTGCGCGTGTGCTCCCCGGTCTGACTGGGAACGTTGGATGGCGGGGCCCTCCCGCCACGCTTGGCGTCTCGGGCCAGCTGGGCAGTTTGAACCGGCGCTCCCCCAGGCCGCGGCAGCCGGTGACCCCCCCCCCTCCACGCGCGGTTTCCTGGGCCGACTGCGAGATTCGGATTGGCAAGTTAAAGGAGCCACAGCATCTTTTACTGGTGGGCCCCGCAGACAGAGGAGTGCCACCTACTGGGCAGAAAAAGAAAAACAGAGCCCAGAGATTTCACAGAAAAACCTTTCAACCAGCCGGGTCCCACACCCAGGAAAATCTGATCAAATGCCCAGACACCAGCAGAAAATAATGGATGATGCTTGGAAGGTTGAAGATATGGCCCAGTCAAAGGAACAAACCAATAGTTCAAATGAGATACAGGAGCTGAGACAACTAATGCTGAATATACGAACAGAAATGGAAAAACTCTTCAAAAACCAAATCAATAAATTGAGGGAGGACATGAAGAAGACATGGGCTGAACAAAAAGAAGAAATAGAAAATCTGAAAAAACAAATCACAGAACTTATGGGAGTGAAAGACAAAGAAGAAAAAATGGAAAAAACAATGGATACCTACAATGGTAGATCTAAAGAGACAGAAGCTACAATTAGTGAACTGGAGGATGGAACATCTGAATTCCAAAAAGAAACAGAAACTATAGGGAAAAGAATGGAAAAACTTGAGCAGGGGATCAGGGAGCTGAATGACAATATGAAGCGCACAAATATACGTGCTGTGGGTGTCCCAGAAGGAGAAGAGAAGGGAAAAGGAGGAGAAAAACTAATGGAAGAAATTATCACTGAAAATTTCCCAACTCTTATGAAAGACCTAAATTTGCAGATCCAAGAAGTGCAGTGCACCCCAAAGAGAATAGACCCAAATAGGCGTTCTCCAAGACACTTACTAGTTAGAATGTCAGAGGTCAAAGAGAAAGAGAGGATCTTGAAAGCAGCAAGAGAAAAAAAATCTGTCACATACAAGGGAAACCCAATAAGACTATGTGTAGATTTCTCAGCAGAAACCATGGAAGCTAGAAGACAGTGGGATGATATATTTAAATTACTAAAAGAGAAAAACTGCCAACCAAGACTTCTATATCCAGCAAAATTGTCCTTCAAAAATGAAGGAGAAATTAAAACATTTATAGACAAAAAGTCACTGAGAGAATTTGTGACCAAGAGACCAGCTCTGCAAGAAATACTAAAGGGAGCACTAGAGTCAGATACGAAAAGACAGAAGAGAGAGGTATGGAGTAAAGTGTAGAAAGAAGGACAATCAGTTATGATATATATAATACAAAAGCCAAAATGGTAGAGGAAAATATTATCCAAACAGTAATAACACTAAAAGTTAATGGATTGAATTTCCCAATCAAAAGACATAGAATGGCAGAATGGATTACGACCCAGCAATACCACTGCTAGGTATCTACTCAAAGGACTTAAGGGCAAAGACACAGATGGACATTTGCACACCAGTGTTTATAGCAGCATTATCTACAATTGCAAAGAGATGGAAACAGCCAAAATGTCCATGAACAGACGAGTGGCTAAACAAACTGTGGAATATACCTACGATGGAATATTATGCAGCTTTAAGACAGACTAAACTTATGAAGCATGTAATAACATGGATGGACCTAGAGAACATTATGCTGAGTGAGTCTAGCCAAAAACTAAAGGACAAATACTGTATGGTCCCACTGATGTGAACCGACATTCGAGAATCAGCTTGGAATATATCATTGGTAACAGAGACCAGCAGGAGTTAGAAACAGGGTAAGATAATGGGTAATTGGAGCTGAAGGGATACAGACTGTGCAACAGGACTAGATACAAAACTCAAAAATGGACAGCACAATAATACCTAAGTGTAATGTAACTATGTTGGAACACTGAATGAAGCTGCACCTGAAATATAGGTTTTTGTTTGTTTGTTTGTTTGTATCTTTTGTTTTTGTTTTTTTCTTTTTCCTTTATATATATATATTTTTTTAATTAGTATTATTATTTTAATTATCTTCTCTATATTAACATTCTATATCTTTTTCTGCTGTTTTTCTAGTTCTTTTCCTAAATCGATGCAAATGTACTAAGAAATGATGATCATACATCTATGTGATGATACTAAGAATTACTGAGTGCATGTGTAGAATGGAATGATTTCTAAATGTTGTGTTAATTTCTTTTCTTTTTTTTGATTAATAAAAACAATAAATAAATAAATTAACAGAAAAAAAAAACTATGCCCTACAAAAAAAAAAAAAATTGTTTGGACTGCTGCAGGGAGGCTAATTAAGAGGCTAATGCAGTAATCCACAGTGCAGGCAGTGATGCCTTGGTTTAGGAGTTAGCAAAGGTGATGGAGATAGGTGAATTTCATCTATAGTTGGGAATTTCCCCAACATGATGTCCTCATTCTATGGATTTGAAGGTGAAGGACAGAATAAAATGACTATTAGGATTTCAATGTAAGCTTTGTTGAGTTTAAGCTGCTACATCCCAAGATGAGTGAGACAGAAATGAATGTGTTGGAGAACACATTCTGTTTTAGGCATGCTAAAATTAAGAAGCATTTTAAATATTGTAGTGGTTCTATCAAATAAATATATGGATATATGACTTGACATTTTAACTTGAAAGCTGATCCTGCTATCAATACATCCTACAAATGCTCACAGTAGACCAGTAAAGACGAAAATACATAACAGAAGTGCATTTAAATAAAATTTGGTTTCATATCAACAAAATTTGGATTAGAATACCTAATGGTCAATTAATATCAATTCTATTATTTCCTGTTTGCAAGATCTTTAAAACCAGATCTTTATTTTCTTTTAAAGATGAAAATCTAATTCCTTAAGCCTTTTATTCTGTTTGTTCCACATAGCAATATTTTTCAAATATTTATTGGCTACCAAATATTTATTGCATACCTAATATGCCAAGCAACCTCTCATTAGTTTTAATTATCATATCAGTCCCTAATTCTGGAACATATAAATAATTAATATTTATTTCTGAAAACATGTGCACAACCTTAACAGTGAGCTGAGAAAGAAATGCTATATTAAACATAATAAATATATTTTTCTTCATTCATTCCACAGCTATATTTTGCTTGTCTCACATTGGCCAGACACTTGGTCAAGCACTGAGTAGACAGTGGTGAGTGCATAATGCTGGTGTGTCATGAATAGAGATTAGCAACTTTATAATTGTATCAAATAGATAACTCAGAAATATATAATATAAGGAAGAAAATATGGGCCTGATTAGAAAATGTTACTCTTTGTAGTTAATAGATGTTTGTTTTGTCTATATACAAATTTACTGCATCTACTCCAAGTTGGTCCTAACCCATTTTTTTCCTCAACCTCCATTATTAACATTTTGAACGAGATAATTCTGTATTGTGGGGCAGTGTGCTTTGAATTAGAGAATGTTTAGCAGCATCCCTGATGTTGATACCTACTAGATGCCAGTAGCAATTCCCAAGTTCTGGCAGCCAAAATGTCTCCAGCCAAAATCGCCTCTGGTTGAGAACTCTTGTCTTAGACCAACCACCCTCTCAGGGCCACTTTTCATATTTCCAACTACCTCTAGGTAACTCTAAATATATGCCCAAACATCTCAAACATTCTTTCACAGAAATAAATAAAAAATACTTATATTTGCCCTGATGTTGTAGAAATCAGAAGATAATTTGACAACTAATGTGGTCAACAGAATTATCTAAGGATGAATTCTACAGACAAGAAAAGTTATGCATTGAATAAGGTTATACAAAGGGTATAAGTTTATACGGAAGGTATAGAGAGTCTAGCGCTAAAATTCATGAGTCCTAAATTCTACTTCTCTGTACTTTCCACTAGAACTCCGACTTAATGAATCCTTATTTCTAATGATGGTTCTATTAATTCTTTATTCTCTAGACTCAATTTCTCATTGAATTCATTTTGCACTACTTTCTCTACTTTGTATATCCCTTCCCAGTCTCACTGCCCACTCCCTTCCCCTGAATTAGTCACAGAGCCTTATAAGTCAAAGTGACTTTTCAGAAAATTGGTGATTCTAAATACCTTTCAATTCCATTCCATTAATGCCCCACCTTCTTCTGGGTTAGGATCATCAATTACTTCATGTTCGTACATCTGCATTTTAGGCTCCAGATTGTTTT
Source organism: Tamandua tetradactyla (assembly GCF_023851605.1). Lineage (NCBI taxonomy): Eukaryota > Metazoa > Chordata > Mammalia > Pilosa > Myrmecophagidae > Tamandua > Tamandua tetradactyla. Next base: position 152,305,460 of record NC_135330.1, read on the forward strand.
TTGTTTCATTTGTCTCATCTCTTTGTCCTTCAAATCATATAGCATGAGACCTCTGGATAAATCTTTAATACACCACTGTAATCATTTCACTCCTTATTATTAAATGTTAAATGATTCCTCCATGCCTACAAAGTATATTTTAGGCTTTATAGTATGTTCTGTGCAAATAAAATTCTTTCTCTGCCCTAAAGTGCTCCATAATCTGTTTCTAGGTGAATCACCACATACCATCAAGGCTTGTACACTAGCAGAATTGATCTAGTCACCCTGTAAGGACACAAAATTCAAGATCCTCTTTCAAGACTTTCTTACTTTATTCTTTATGTCAGAATAGTTCATTTCTTCCTCTTGTCCAAACATTATTCTTTGTTCTAGCACCAAAAAATGATCCAATCCAGTCCGTCGTGATATATTTTTCTTCAGAGACATTAAAACATATTTTACGTGTCATTCTCAATTAATAATTATGATTATATATCTTTATAATATAATATTATAATAATACAATATTATATAATATATTTATAATATAATATTATAGTAATATAATATAATATTATATAATATCTTTTACAATCACTGGCTCAGGTCAGCTTCTGATTGGAAGAAACCAAACAAAGATGTCATTTGAGTTGAAAATTCAACTTTATCTGAATCATCGGAGGATAACTGGTATGTAAAACGCACAGCAGAGATTTTTGCACCTCAACAAAAATGAGCTGGAACGCCACACCAGTCATTCCTTTGCTACTGGCTGTGGAACAGGTTACTGTATGATACATCATGGGAACACAGGCTCAGGTACAACAGAATTACACAGCAAATAGGGTCTAACCGAGAGGGGAGGAGATCCCATTGTGGTGGGTCTCCCAGGGAGACCAACTGCTTAGGTCAGGATGGGTAGATGGTAGCTTTACACACTCTCCCTTGCATTAAAAATCTGTAGTGCCCAAGGGTGGGGTGTTTGCATGACCTGGGCAAGGGGGCTCTGTCCCTGAGATTTCCTGCCATGATAAGCAGCTAGGGCTGCTTGTTCCCAGTTTCCAGGTTTAAAGTATGTTTAAGCTTTTGTATTAAACCCATCTCCCCTGGACTGCAGAATGGAAACTTATAGAAATACAATGAAAAGGAGGTGGGGGTGTAGGGGTCAGATGAAAATGCTGGGTGATAGCTTCTAAGTGTGTCTGTGACTTGCCTAGCATTGACCACACAGGGGAAGTGTGCTGGGATAGAAACAATATATAAATTGCCAAGCACTTATTGTTATAGGCTACTGTGTTTGAAATAACTTCACTAGTACTAGGGTAAATTTCCAAAGATGGTAGAGGCCAGCTGGTAAGAAACAAGCTCATAGAAGCTGGAGGATAGGCATCTAATGGGACCAGAGGGAATTTGGGGTAGGCAACCAGGTTTCCCATTACAGTAGAGTCTATTTTAACAACTGCAGTATTCTTAAACTCTTATGCATTTATTCCTTCTCTATTTCAATAGATTGTAAGGTTTTAGACTTCAGGATTGCTTCACAGCCATACACAGTAATAAGCATTGAACATAGTCATTGCGTGTGAAGATTTGTTGGCTCCTATTTAAAATTCATTAGCATGCATGTTTTACATAATCTCATACTCAGGTTATACCTCTTATCTTAATAATTAGGGTGCACTTTCAAAACTGTAGGCTATTTAAATTGGCCTAGTATTGTCCAAAATGGAAAAAAATCATATTTGTACAATTTGGATTCATCTTATTTATATAACAGAAGCTTGGGGTTGCTATGAGAAAATAATTGCTAAGCTATTCAACTTATGATATAAATACTCTCTTCAGCAGCTTCATTTTTTGGAACACTTGGAATCTCCCTTTAATAGTCATAGTCTGTCTCTGCCAACCAGAGTGTCTGCCACAACCATTGGAAAATTAAAATGTCAGTTGTTTTTCAGTATATTTGAAGTAAAGCACTTTAAAGTCCTTCACCTGGTAAAAACTAAACTTACCATGCACATTGATTATTTTGCAGGACAGTAATGTTTTATTGAATAGTAAAACATTAACTTTTTATTGAAAAATAAAACATTAACTCTTTCTTTATTGAATAATAAAACATTAACTCTATTTTCCTGATCTTCATCACATTGGCTATAGCTATAGGGAGAAGTATTACTGAATTTGATATTTAGCCAAAAGTAAAAAGAAAATATATTTGTGACACATCTCATTTTTTATTGAAAATCTAACTCTATCAATGCATGATTAATGCATAATTAACCTTCTTTGAAAGAGAACATTCTGATAAATACACATACATTATCTAAATTAAGTGTTCAAAAGGTGATTCTTCTTTACTTAAATGATGGTGCCTATCTTTGACTATTATTAATCAAATTTGTTTCCTTATGGTGCAATCACGCAAATGACGAGATGTTCTCAGCATAAACTTGAATAATTTAGTTTAAAACTAACTGGAAATCATCTCATTATTAGAATAAATATAAGAATGTTTGAAAGAAAGCAAAATATTTGAGTTCTCTGAAAATCTGCACTTCTGTTTTATATCTATGATATTGCATTTAGATTTATTTCTCCTCATCAGTAGATTATTTTGATAAGCCAGTAGAACTGTATGATAATCAGAATGCTAAGCTTTTTTTTTAACTTTTATATTAATTAAAAAAATTAACAAACAAAACATTTAAATATCATTCCATGCTACATATACAATAAGTAATTCTTAATATCATCACATAGTTGCATATTCATCATTTCTTACTACATTTGCATCAATTTAGAAAAAGAAATAAAAAGACAACAGAAAGAAATAAAATGATAATAGAGAAAAAAAAGCTATATGTACCATACCCCTTACCCCTCGCTTTCATTTACCACTATTGCAAACTGAATTTATTTTAACATTTGTTCCCCCTATTATTTATTTTTATTCCATATGTTCTACTCTTCTGTTGATAAAGTAGCTAAAAGGAGCATCAAACATAAGGTTTTCACATTCACAGAGTCTCATTGTGAAAGCTATATCATTGTTCAATCATCATCAAGAAACATGGCTACTGGAACACAGCACTACATTTTCAGGCAATTCCTTCCATCCTCTCCGCTACATCTTGAACAAGGTGATATCTACTTAATGCGTAAGAATAACCTCCAAGATAACCTCTCAACTCTGTTTGGAATCTCTCAGCCATTGACACTTTATCTCATTTTGCTCTTCCCCCTTTTGGTCGAGAAGGTTCTCTCAATCCCTTGATGTTAATTCTCAACTCATTCTAGGGTTTTTCTCAGTCCTTTGATGCTGAGTCTCAGCTCATTCCAGGATCTTTGTCCCATGTTGCCAGGAAGGTCTGCACCCCTGGGAGTCATGTCCCATGCAAAGAGGGGGAGGTTGGTGAGACTGCTCATCATATTGGCTGGAGAGACAGGCCACATCTGAGCAACAAAAGAGGCTCTCTTGGGGGTGACTCTTAGACCTAAATTTTAAGTAGACTTGACCTATCCTTTGTGGGGTTAAGTTTCATGTGAACAAACCCCAAGAATGCTAAGCTTTTCATGTCAGCATTATTGAATATAAAAATGTGTGTGTGTGTGTGTGTGTGTGTGTGTATATATATATATACTTTCAAGTTTTTTGCAAGCTCATACAAAAGATGGTAACTCAAATGAATGAGGTATAGAAAGAGAAACACAGAGCACCAACTGATGTGGAAATAAGCACTTCTAAAGAGAAATTGGTTGGAGTTACATCTTAAAGAAAAGAAAAACATTGCATATGCGTTGTTAGAATTTTCCAGGTACTCCACTCTACATAGGATAAATTTTAGCGTGTCGTATTGTTACCAGGCTCTGCTGTCACCAGAGCTCCCCTCTAGGCTTGGAGTCTCATCACATGAAGGAGTTCAAAGATAAGACAAACAGGTATGAGTAATTAATACAGTTTGCTGAAGAGAGAGTGTACAAGTTTGAGGGGTAAGCACACAAGGAAGAGACATGCTATTTGTTTAGCATGTGAAGAGGAGGATTAGATTAAGCAAATGCAGGTGGGGTTAGAAATATTGACACATTGGGATTGGTTAGTAGATTGTAAGCCCTTGAGCTAGTGGAGAGGAAGGGTTGGTGATGAGGTTTGGGGGAGTGGAACTTTCATTTCCTCACCCTTATTTTTCATCAAACTTCTCTTTCCTTATCTTAAGCAAATGACTGTTTTCCAAACCATGCTTGTGGTTGAGTAATATTTCCTGTTCTTCTCATCTTAAGATGCTGAGGGTGAAGGCCCATTTTCTGTATCTGCTTCTGGCTGTTGGGGGACATAGAGCTGTCCCTACATTTCACTAGGGCAGTGGCTGGGATGATATTTTGCCAGAGGAGTAGCATGTCACCAACAGCCTGGTTTATTATCATTTGGACAGTTCTGCAAATAAAGCCGGTTAAGAGTTTTAAGAAACAGGGTTTAAAAATGAGGAGGGGTATATGAGTGATAACTCTGTAACTGCTTCAATGCTGAAAAGGGGCATTATTATTATTAAGGGGCAAAAGAATGATATGATGAAACTGGCTGTTGTTCTTGGAGAGTCTGGTATCTCTGGGTTTCAGGTATTGGAACAATCTGGAGGTTTCAAGCTTCTGTAAAACAAACTTAGGCAAAATTTTATAGAGCACAGGATATTTTTCAAGGTTTCTAGGAACACTGTTGGTTGAGATTTGCCATATTGTGGCAGATTGCAGTATTTGGCTGGAAATTGCATAAGAGTAACCTCCAGAATGACCTCTCAAATTTGATTTGAAATTTCTGAGCCATTGAAACTCTATTGTTTTCCCCTTTTGTTCTGTTAACCCATGATGCTAAGGCCAGCCTCATCCTCGGAATGTATGTTTCATGATGCCAGGTCCAGTATGTTCTACAATGCTAGGGCTAGGCTTACACCCCACTTGGAGGGAAGTTTAGAGTGTGGCTTAAAGAGAGACCACATTTGAGCAATAGCAGAGATTTTCTGGAGGTGACTTTTAGGCACTAGTCATGAGTAGGTTAGGTGTCATTCAGAAATAAGTTTTATAAGGACAAGCCTCAAAGTTGAGATGTTGACTTATTAAATTGGGAGCCCCTCTTGCTTAAGAAAATGTCAGGAATTTCCCAGGTGAGAAGGTTTAATAATTTTATTTTTCCCAGTTTTTTAAGGGACTTTGCAAACATTTTTTAAATTTTTTGCCCAAAATATGCTAAAATGCATCATTGCATAACATTAATTTGTACAGAATATTAAGATTTCATTTCTTATTCCAGGTTTTATATCTAATAAACCTGAACTAGATTGTTTAAATTAACTGACTAGACAGATTAGATAGTGTGCTAGATAAAAGTTAAATTGTGGACAAAATAAATATTTTTCTTTTTATCTCACACAAAAGTTAAAGCTTTGATAGCAGGCAGAGTTCTTGCCTGCCATCCAGAAACCCAGATTCAACTCCCGGTGCCTGCCCATGCAAACAAAACAAACAAACCAAAGTTAAAGCTTTAAAATATAGGCAATATTATTCTTCACTCTGAATATTGATTTACTTTAGATTTAATCAGATCACTTTCATCACATTTTTCTTTAGAGTTTGTTTTTTTCTTTTTTCAGTTGCTTTATGGCCTTTGCTGACTTTCAGAGCTGGAGAGCTAAATTTCAGTTTCTGGTGTCACACAGATACTTAAAGTTCCAGGGAATTATTAGGCTATATAAAAAGTAAAGCATTTGGGAATTTAAAGATAACAGTTAAAGCTTACAATCTGAGCTTTAATTTTTACAAACATTTTTAAATGAAGTTACTTATAGAAATAAAAGCAATAGATAGTTGTTCTGCATTAACAATAGCTGAGATTTTGTTCTGTTTCATTTTTACACATTTACCAGAGTTATGCTAATTAACAGATAATATATATATATATTTATCCAGCTTTTTTAAAAAAGATTTTCCTTGTTAAAGATGAAGCTCTGACTTATAGCTGATCACATATACTTTTAGAGAAGTATTACAGCAAAGCAATGCAACTATTAATTTGGCTGTTTTTATGATCTGTAGCTTTTTAAGAATAATTAAATCTATGACTAATAACCCTGTACCATTGCTGAACAACATACAGGTTAGTATCAGGATATGATATGGGTAGTGATAACATTGTCAGATTTTTAGGAATTTTATACTAACTCTAAATATATGAATATTATTGTTTTACCTATACACATTTAACAAGCAGGGATTTTTTTTTAACCAGGAAGTATTTCCCAAACACTTCTTATGCAATAGATTAAACTATTTTAATATTTTACTTATAAAAGGTGAAAGAACAAATTATAACAGCTTTTCCTGAACAGTGAGAAGACTTGTCTTCTGAAATAAAGACAAGAAGGGTAAAGATATTATTCTCATGTAAAATCTTCATTTTATAGATAGAGTACTCAGATGATTAAGAAAAAGCTTTTTTAAAAACTTTACATTAAGATCAGATTAAAAATCTACATTATTTTAACAGGGAGAAAAACTGAATTCTAGTTTTATGTGAATACCCAGCTTGACATAAAAGCTTTCTTTTTAAATATATGATATTGAATAGCAGACTTGTTAAATTTTGATCCGAACTGACTGTGACAGATAGAATTCACTTTCATAAACTCTTTTTTTTTTACAACTCTTTACATTCCCTTAGAGTTTGTGGTTAACAATGAAAATAACAAACAAAATTCACTTCCTCCAACTCTCTGCTACCATCTGTATTCATTCAGGACTTGCAGTCAGCAATGACTATAACAAACAAAATCCATTCCATTAAACCTTCTATCTCCTTCCATATCCATTTCACCCATAATTTTTATTTAGTCAGACTGCACATAATCAGAAATAAATTTGATATTAAATTCACCAAGCTTTTGAACCTGCATACTTTCTTTCAATAACAGTATTCATTAAGGGGAGAAGAGACAGAGATATTAGGGAATAATGAAAGAAAGAAGAAATTTATGCTTGTGTTTGGGAACACAGCCATGCATTTACATACTGTATATTCAGGATAAACAAGTGCTTGCATTACAATATGCTTATTTTTTTTTTTAGTTCAATTCAGTATTATCTTAGGCCAGCTTATTTTATCAGTAAGCTTGTATAAATTTAGAAAGAACACACTCAATAGCTTAAAAATCACATACAATTGAAAAGTACGTTGACTACCAAGTTTTAAAAAATGTACTGCAATTGTTTAATTTGTTCCAAGCTTAAATTCAGGAAAACTTTTTCACTGACAATAATTGTTAAGGTTTAGACAAATTTGTGGGTCACAAGTTTTGTTTTCTGGCCAAAGTGATCCGTTATTTAATTTGTATGGTAGCCAGGCAGTATTGCAATAGAAAATTAATTTGTTAGGTTTTAAATTAGCAGCAAAACTAAGGACTGCCCATTTCTCATGGTGGTAGACAGGGTAAGGAGAAACTCTCACTCTTAGACAACTTAGAAACAATCAAGACGGCATCCCCTCCCGAGAGCTTTAAGCCCAGGGAAAAGACTTAGAAACAATCAAGAGGACTTCCCCCACTGAGAGTTTTAAGTCAAGTGAGTTTCAGGGTCCCAAACCCAGATAGGCAGCCCTCCCCTAGAAAGAGAGTGCCAGAAAAGGAGAGCACTTTTCTTTACTCCGAAATGATTTGGTGGTCTTGGTGCGGAAGTCAGGCAAGTGGGCTTTGTAGCTCCTATGGAGGTTTCACCTCCATTCCTAGTCCCAGGTTTTGGCACCAAAATTATAGTTTTCTCAATTGGGAAGAAGAAGACTTGATTGCAGGAGCTGGGGAATTAATTCTATCACTTATTGACCATATTTCTCCAACTATAAAATGGAAAGCGCAATACCTGTTGTAACTAACTCATGATTTTTTTGTGATTTTCAAAGGAAATTACATGTGTGAAAGTGATGTGAAAGCAACAAAGCTTTATTTGATTGAGCTGATTCAAATATCCCTTGTTTAGGAAGTCTTCCTGCATCCTACACTTTTAAGGAATTTATTTTCTCCTTCTGGGGTACAAAAACTTTTATTTTATATCTAATTTATAGAATATTTTGAGGTGAACCTCAAATAATCCCACCTATGACAGCAGAAGTCTTCTGAAGGTATGGACATTATCTACATTTGTCTTAGATTTTCACCAGCACTGAACACATAGCATCCACTAAGTCCTGCAAAGTTTGCCAAAGCCCTGTGATACAGGAAAATAGCAATGGTTAGTGTAATGCTCCCCTCTTTGTGTTCTAGGACATGGCTTACCCTTAGCATATGATAAGACTCCAGGATACCCACATATCTACCTACTGTAAGACCAGACACAGACTAGCCAATTTTCCATTTTTTACCTCATACATGAGTTGCTGAAATGTTTGTCCACTGACCAATCTGGACAAAATCCCATACTTGACCAGGTTATTTATGCCTTTCTCCTCTCCCTAGGCCTCTGCACTTTCACCCAGGCTTAGCCTGAGCCGGTATTGGATGAACAACCCCTCCCAAAATTTAAAGGCCCACAATTGTCTGATCTCGCCACCCACTCTTCCATACTGCATTCTCTCTAGCTTTGTTTACTTTCTCATATAAAAGAAAAGCCTTTTACTGCCTGACCTTTGAGATGCTTCTGGATGTTATGACCAGAGATTTCGACCCATTTTCAATACTCCCCCTTCCCTATTGAAATATTTCTTTTCCCCAGTCTAATAATCCTTTTGAATATAGCTTCTCTTTACCAGAGTTCAGGTTTATTTTCATTTGATAAAATTTTGTATTTACCTCTAGATTAACTTGAATGTTTGCATCTATATCTTCACCTTATCTCCTATTTGCCTAATCTCTTTCACTATGTTATTTTCCGTTTCTTTTAACCTCTCTTTCATATTTGAAACTTTTTATTTAATTTGTGCTGCATTAATAATGACCTCAGAGGCTTCTTCCAGTTTATCCAGTTGCCTTCCCAATGTCTAATATTTAACTTGTCCTTTACCTTTTTATTTTGAATGACTATGCTTTCACTTTTTGTTATTTTTCATATCTGCCTGTACTTCTTCATAGCATCCAATGTTTTGCTAATCATCTTCATTCTTTTTTTTTTATTTATTTCTTTAGTTACTTTAAACATATGTATTTTATGTCTCAGGTACATGGGGGCTAGTGGTACTCCTGTTTGGTTGATTTTTCTGAGATTCCATTGTGGTTGACTGATTGCTATCCTGTGCTCGAAATTTTGATTGGTTTCCCCTTTCAGATACTCAACCACCATGATTTTAGATCTCCACTTTCTTCTTCCAGGAAATCTAGGAGTCTCACTATGCTAGAACCAATCATATGGTCATTTTGCAGCTTGAGTATTTCTAAAGCATGCAGTTTTTATAAAGCCTACCCTGAAACCTGTAAGTAGCACAAGTGTGCATATTTTTCATTCTTATTACTTATTATAGGAGTATTTATTTATTTACCTGGGTCCTGGGACAGAGAAACATTTTATTGCCATTATCCTTGGCTGATCTTTAGGTTTTTGCTTTGCACTTAGTTAAAACTTCAGAGCTTGGAGATCACAGATATTTGAAAGGATTTTCAGTTAAAATGCCCAAAACTTTCATAATCCCAAGATCTCTTGTCATTTCCCTGGATGGATATTAAATCCAATAAAAACAAATGCATGCATACATGAATAAATAAGAAAATTCTTCTTTACTGTGCAGTCCCAACTAATAAAGATAGAAAAAAACGATGGATTAAGAAAATCCTATTCTTTAGCCATGATAATCACAATTAATTCAGGCAAGAATCAAAATATGAATGTTAAAAAGAGTTGGTGAAAATTTGATGAGGAACAGGATGTTTCAGAGTTTCCTACTATCTTCCCCAAAATTATTTATTATTTAAAATGAAAGGTTGTAACTTTACAGTGAAGAAACATGGCTTATATCACCTTAAATGAGTGATAAAATTGAATATTACTGATAATTACAAAAACTAACATGCTTCCTCTCAATGATGCACTGAGAAGATCATAATATCACATCTGTACTATTTCTGCTAAAAAATAAATATAAAAACATTTTTAAAAAGCATACCCTGAATTTAATAATAAGAAAACATCAGATAATCTTAAATTGAGTCTACAAAGTAACTGGGCAATACTCTTGGGAAAAGTGAAGGTCATGAGATACAAAAAAGTTGAAGACAGTTCTGATTACAGAAGTCTAGAAAGACATGACAATTAAAGGTAAATGCATAATCATGAATCAGTTCCTGTTCCAAAGAGGAAATAGCCATACAAGACATTATTGGGACAATTGGCAAAGTTTAAATGTGGACAGTAAATTACTGTTATCAATGTCATCAATGTAAATTCCCTGGTTTTGACAACAGTACTATGATTAGACCACAGAATATTCTATTCTTCACAAATGCACACTGAACTATTTAAGAATAAAGAGGTATGGTATCTGCAACTTGCTTTCAAGTGTTTTATAAAAAAAAGAATAGATGAATTTCTTGTACTCTTGATTAGTATAGTTTTTCCCTGCAATGTTTTATCCAGCATTTCTAGATATTTGTAGTGACAGGTAATTCTCACTCTTTTTTGAATTAACAGTGTTCTGTTTTGTTTATTTGCATTTTTAAGCATGTTTCGTGATTCTCACATAAAAAAGGAAAGCACTAGAAATCAAATTTGTTTCTGATTCTTATGTAGGGAAGCGATATGGTCAGCTTACCTGGACTCAGATACTAGCTTTACCATGCACTGGCTCTACAATGTGTAGAAAGGATTGAAATTTTCTTATCTCCCAGTTTTTCACAGCTTAAATCAGGATAAAAATGATTATCTCATAAAACCAGTAACATGGGATCATTGAAGAATGACAGAGAACGATGAGATTAGAATAGGTGAATTTTAAGTTCTTGCAGAGAAATGAGATCTATGTTAGAGCCCAAGAATGGCTGTAATATTAAAAAGATTATTTGGAACCTTTTGTTGGGTTGTTAAAAATAAAACACTGCGATAAGAACTATTGGAAGCAGTAGGACACTGTTTGTGTTTATCGTTTAACATTAATCTAGATGACAAATACTTATAGATCTCCTTTACTATGTCAGGCAGTTATGCAGAAGATAAGTGAATAAAGTCCTAAATAAGACTACAGTAATGGAAAATAAAGACAAAAATACCAGAAATTTTCTGGGACAGTAATGGCAATGCTGTTGCCATTGGGGTGAATATGTATGATCAAAGAAAGAAAAGAGTAAAAGATGGAGCCAAATGTTTGAATCTTAGACACTAAAAGAGTTGAGTTGCAATAAATTAAAAATTAGCAAGGGGAGGAATAAGATGAAAAATGTGGAGGATGCACTCTTAAAAAAGTGTTCTCATTTTTTTGTAATTCTATGCTTTAATTATAGAGAAATCTTCTATCTTCATGCTCAGAATATTTAAATGATTAGCTATTGTATATTTCCTTCCTTTATCTACCTCCTTATCCTGATTTTTTTTTTACTTATATTTATATTTTGTGCATTTACATACCTTTTGGTAACCATCATTCTCATAGTTATTTAGCTTTCTGTATCTATATCTCCACATACTGAAATTCTATAATTAATGAGGCTATGTGGTAGATTGAATTCTGTACTCCAGTTTGGACATGTCTTGATATTTCTTGGTCTGCATGCTCATCCACTGTAAATAGGATCTCCTGAAGATGCTGATATAGTTAATGTGTGGCCCAACTGAATCAGTTGGGCTTTGAACAAGATTACTGAAGTCCCTTATAGCTGGAATGAAGTGCAGACATGAGAGAAAACGCCTTAGGAAGAAAGAAATACATAGAGAGTAAAAGCCTGAGGAAGAAGCTGAGAGTTAACAGAACCTGGAGGGAAAAGAAGACAGGGCAATGTGCAATGTCATGCAGCAGAAAAGCCGAGGATCAAGGATTATTGGTAACCAGCCCCAGAACAATAGTTTTTGGGAGGAAGTATTACCTTGCTGGCCCCTTGAGTTTGGGCTTAGCCAAGAATAACCTGAGCCAATAAATTCCCATTATTTAAGTCAACCTGTTACATAGTATTTGTTTTAGCAGAAGGGAAACTAAAACAAGGTAAAAACTGAATAGACAGACAGACAGATAGATATTGAATATACATTGAATTACATTTTACTCAAATCAATTGTAACAACAAGATATTTTAGCAGTCTTACAAATTTCTGAGTTCTTTGATTTAGCCAATGATTAGCTAGATTTAGCACTCAGGAAGCTTTATTTATCCCCTAAGAAAAATGCATTATTACTACAATCGGTATTCTTTTATTTGTGAGAATGTCTGCCTATTAGCTTGCATTAACACCATCTTACCTAGGTGTTGAAATCAGAATAGAAGAGATTATTTTTTAATAATAACAACAACAACAAAAATCTTAGTGACTTGGAAGAACAAACCTTTATTGCCTCTCATGCTAAATGCATGGCAGGTCAGCAGGAGGTTCTTTAAATTGTATTCACTTCTGAGGCCAAAGCTAACAAACTCTAGCTGCTCACCACACCACAGGGAAAAGAAGACTCAGGAGTGGTAGTGTCCGAAGGTAGTCACTTGCCACATGTGGCAGTAAGTTTGAATTAGTTAAAATTAAATAGAATTTAAAATTCAGTTCTTGAGTTATATCGGTCACATTTCAACTGTTCAGTAGCCACATGTGACTACTGGCTAACACACTGGGGAATAGAGCTCTATCGGAGCATGTCCCTCATCACAGAGTTCTATTGTCCAACACTCCCCTGGAGTGGCTCAACTGAGCACTCGCTTGGGAGCAACAACATCTCTTCTCCTTTCACCTGACTGAGCAGAACTAGCGCCCTGACCTTGTCCAAACCCAACATGATCAGAAAGTGCATTGTTACCATTTGGCATGAAGCAGGGGTTGTAATGGCATAAAAAAAGTTATATATCATTCCTCATCATGCTACATGGCTCAGTCATAAGTTCTCCTTTTGAGTGAATACCCTAGCTAGGTCTGCCCTGGGTACAACCACAGGTAGCACTGCAGATACCTCTATATGGTTTGAATGATAAGAGCCAACATTAACTTCTCTAAAAAGCCCCTGCCACTTCCCCAAATGACCCCTTATCTTTTGGGCCACATAGTTTACTAGCAAGGCCTGTAACTCCCTATGGCTTGGACAACAAGAAACTACCTTCATATGGCCCTTACCACTTCTTCCTATTGAAACTTCCAACCCCCAATTTCTGTGGGAAAGCCCTACCCTTCCTCTTTAAGTCACAATAAAGTCAAGAGCCTGGAATCCATATCCCACATATGTCTCTTCTCCGCCGTTCTGCCCACTTTCCATGGACCCTTGCAGGAGCCTGCCTTAGGTAAGCCCAGTGGCTCCTTCATTGTTCTCTTTCCCCTTCAGGTCCTTTGTTCTAACAAAACTGTCCTTCATGCCTATTCCCCTGACTGTCTGTGTCTGTGCCTCATCACACAAATAACTTTTGCTTAACACCCGAAACAGGGGGAATAGAATTATTTAGCAAATACAACTATTGATTGTCACGAAAGATGTTATTTTTGGGGGGATGGGAGTGGGGGTGGGGGTGGGGGATGCGGGTGGGGTGGGGGGATCTTCAAAATATTCTACAAATGTATTCCAGTATTTTCCAACAGAGATTTTGTGGAAAAGTCTGAATTTTTTCCCCCTCTTATAGGTGTTGTAATTTTTCTTCCAGAGTGGCTGATATAGGCTTCATTTTTGAAATTCCATAGAATATTGAGAACATATATTAACTGATCATTTAGTAATCATTTAAGGCCTATATAGTGCATCCTTGAAAACAACAGATTCAGTTCTTTCACATCAATGAAAATTTCTCCTACATAGCTACTCTTCACTGGTTTGGTTATTTATACAAAGACATACATTATTCATAATATACATTATTCATAAACTGATTTTTTAAATTTGTATCTATCACCTTCTCTCTAATTGTTATAATCTTGCTATATATTTTTTTCTCTTTATTTACTGTGATCATTTCAAGCCAGTCCTTCATGCCAGAAATCTGGTTTTCAGCTGAGTCAATTCTGTTCCTTGTTTCTCTACCCTTATTAAATCATTGATTTATAGTTTTGATTCATATTTGTTGCTTGAGCTCTTCAAGTTTGCTATATATTTAAGCAATATTGTAATTTGGAGGCCAGCAAACCCATGATGAGGCCAGTGGCCCCTCCGGCACGCAAACTAACAATGTTGAATTCTCTTCATCCAACCAACCAAAGAAAAGGATGGAAAAACAAGTCAAGAGTAGTTGTAAGTGTCTGGAGCCGTGGCCGGGTTATCCCTGTCAAGAACCATAGCTGCAAGGCCGGTTCATGCCAGACTTTGGAGGAAGCTCAGAAAGGACTAACCTTAACCTATCCTAAGATAAACTTTGACTCATTATAGTAGTAAATTTCCCAGCTCTTTTTTTTAGATGCCATTTTTTAAAACATGCTTATGCCCATTCATAACAGATTGAGTGATAAGCAAATGTGGGGTGAGCTGGGGTGGAGGAAAGGTGATGGGGTATAAGAAGGGGTTAGAAATTAGCTTGGGGAGTCAATGGGTTGCAGTGTTAATCTCGGCCCTGACCCCTTCCCTCTGCAGACACAAATAATAAAGCTGCTTGCCACACCTCTGTGGTGGATGGCTTTTGCCAAAGTCTCAGAGGAGGGTCCCCTGCTCAGGTCCGGGTTGCGCAGTAACAATTTCATGTATTAAACTGAAGCACTTTTAAGAAAGATTCTTTGTTCTATGATTTAGGTTTTATTTCCTCTTGCTTTATCTGTCTTTTGCGTATGTTATTCTCTCCCTATTTTCTTCTGATTTCTCTTTTTCTCCTCTCCTTCCTTCCTTTCCCTTCTCCCCTTCTATTCTTACTTTCTTTTATGTTCCCCTCCTTTTTTTCTTTGCTTTTGTTATGCTATTCTTTTCTTTTTTAAGTTTGCTCAGACATATTGAAATTATTCTATCAAAAAGCCCCTCCACCTTATTTGTGATCTGTATTTCTTCTCTTCAGAGTTGTGCTGCTCTTGATCAATACTTTTACAGTGTGAGTTGCAAGGAAAAAGGAAACTTAGCTAAGGCTTCATGTTGTACTTGAGGCCTAGACCATGGTCTGCTCTGGTTGATCAACTTGCCTGTACTGAGTTTCCATGGCAGTGTACACAAACTTTCCTGGGTAGGGAGTTTTCCTGGATTTTTTCCAGGGATACCCATGTCCTTCACATCACTTTTTTACAAATTCCAGGGAGGGAGTTTGGCTACAGGTTAGAAACCATGCTAACCCTTGTAAAAATTATCTGTTCGGGACTTTGATGCAACTTTTTAAAACTGGTGATGTTCAACTTTCTTTTTCTTTGTTAATTACTTTAGATTTCAAAATAAAATTTTTGTTTTCATCTTTCATTCATTTGGTAAGAAGAATCCTAAGAAAGTTATGACTACCTATACTTATCTACAAGCAATTTACTAACAGCAAAATTCATAACATCTCTATGGAATGGGTATATTCAAGTAATACAAAGTGCAAATAACCTATAGATTACTGCAATTCAAAATATGATCACAGATAGCTATTGATGCTTGAGCACTTTGTTTTCATTCCATGATGTGATAAGTACAGAAAATGTGAATAGAGTTTAATAACTTTTTTCATGATTTAAGACAGTAATTTTTTGTATATTGGGTTGTATTTTGTAAATCTCTGATATTTTACTTTCATTTTCTAATAATTTTTATTTCATAAAATTTTTGTCTATGGTGTACTAAAAGTTTATATAAAATAAAAAAAGCAAACAAAAGAAAATATTTTTTCTTTTACTACAGATTGAGACTCACATTAAAAAAAAAATAAATCCTAATTCTTATCTCATGTGCATTTATCATATGACCCAGTGATTTAACTCCTAGGTCTATGCTAAACAGAAATGAAAATGTATGTCTACGAAAAGACTTGTACTAAAATGCTTATAACAGCTTTATTTATAATAGCTAAGAACTGGAAACAATCCAAATAACCATCAATTTGTTCTTGAACAAACAAATATATTTTAGCCCTGTAATGGAACACAACTCAGAATGAAAAAGGTATTGGCCACTGATACACAAAACAGCATGATTGTATCTCAAAAGCATGATACTAAGTGAAAAAGCTCAAGCACTAAAGACCAAATACTGTATGATTCAATTTTATCAGGAGTTCAAATGGTGAGGAAAGTGGTTTGACCACAAAGGATTGACCACGGGCTTTCATAATGCTGATTAAAAAAAAAAAAATCCAGAGAATAGGGCTAGAATTACAGATTTGACTATCATACGTATGGATATAGAAAGGTACATTTAGACATTCACTTATCTAGTGCACAACTACAAGGTTTGGGGAACAGCAATTCACTCTAGAATTTTAAGATAAAGTATCAAGTAAGAGATGTGAGCTATCACAGGCATTGTATATAAAATTTTTTTGCTTAACTTTAGCCTGATCATCTGTAGTTTTCCCCTGCTTTCAATTTCCTCAGCTTTCATGATTTGTAAAATAATTTAAGTTCAGGAATTAAAAGAAAGTATGCAAAAGCCAGCCCCATCCTAAACAAACCCTAGATTCATGGTTGTAGGCACAGCTGTCAGCATATAGTTGGATAGATTATGTGTTCACTCTTCTGAGACTGTTTTAGGTTGAGTAATATCTTCAAAATGAAATAAGAAGCTTAAAATAGTACCCCCTAACAGAAATTTTCTATTAGTATCCATAGTAATGAGATTTCAGATTATTAACTACCAAGTTAGAAAATGGGTTGTGGCAAAGTGTTGGATATTGATTTTAAATTTTACTCCAATCTATGGCTAGGATTAAGGAATATACCCTATATAAAACTAGGACACAACTAATGATGACATGGAGGGAAGCCAAGAAGTACTGCTATAGCTATGTTGAAGCATCAATTCATTTCTATAGTTTTGAACTTTGAAAAAAAATCATACATTGTCTTAATTATATGTGTTAGTAAGATTTTGTGAGTTGAAAAGATAAAGGCTGTATGGTCAGAACATAAACTAAACCACAAAGCTTTTACTGTGATATGCTAGTTTTAGACTTTGCAATATTTTTGCAACTTTTAGTAAGCTTTCAGGTATTTGATGTGATTCTAATATTTGAATTGAACTGGTCCACATATCAAATGGTTAATTGCAAAATTTTCCATTCTCCTTCAAATTTTTTACCATATTTTAGGTGATGATTTATAGCTGGAGTCTGGCTAAGAGTGAAGTTTGTCTATTGCCCCGGTATGAAACCATAACAGTCCAGTAGAAAGTTCCCTGTCAAAGACCAAGACATAAACATTCACAGATAATCTCTCTGTGAATATCCAATTAAAGGATATAACTCATGGTTAAACTTATGAAGACACACTGATATCTGTGTGTCCCCAATGAGTTTATATACTGGTGACTAACACGAATATCATTTTGGCATTTGCAGAATTTATTGTATCCAAACATGTGCTCCCCTTTTCCTTGTTTAGTAGAGAACCAAATATATTCAAAGACTCAACACCTCAAAAAAAATGCCTTCTCAGAAGCTAAGACATAAGAGAGATGCTTTTTTGCCATGCATATATTCATCACAGGAAAGACGTGTCTCTTTGAGCATAAAGTGCTGTGGCAGACCAATAATGTGAAACTTTTTTTTGTCTGAATTAAAATATTGCTCTGGGCTTTTATCCCACCAAAGAAAGCACAAACTTTTATTTGGTATCATTTTTATTACTGCTCTGCAAGTTCTATTTTATTTTTGAATAAGAAGTCACACTGAGAAGTAAAGTCTCTGTTCACTTTAAAGTACCTAAAACCTTTGGAAAATGGCTTTAAACCTTGTTCTGCATCAATTGAGCATGGTGGAATTTATATGATTGTCAAAGCATAGATTTAACCTTAAACTCTAAGCAAACTGAGAGAGTTCCAGAAATGGCTGAACAAAATTTTCTCCAAGTATGCCATGTTTCTGTATATAAATTCAATTCATTATTTATAAGGTCAGCCATGGTGAGAAAATGGGCATTTAATTTACATAGAAGCAATAGGGAACACCTCAGTAGATGAGTTTATCTCCTGTGGTTCTGGCTCAAGGTGAATCAAGTTTCTACGGCTTTAGGGTATCAAACCAGCTAGAAGGCTCCTACAGGCTCCTACTTATGCTAATGATGTTTATATCTCCTTCTGTGCTTAGGTGTTTGAAAAGAGAAAATCAGTTGTCCTACCATCTAATTAACAGACAATATGTAATCCTGGATTTTGTTTAGTTTTGTTTATTTGTTTATTTATTTAGTAACCTTCCTATTTAACTAGTCTAGTCATCCTCTAACAGAATATAGAAGTGCTTTCTGGAATTTTTTAGGCAAGAGAAACTTTTGGAAACTGCCAGAGAATATTATTATTATTTGTTTCTTAATTCTGAGACTACTGGTTTATTTGTAAGTATTAGCAGATACATCAAAGCCATGTACATGACTGCCTAAGATAAGCCAATTTTTATTAAATTATCAAATATCATACTTCAATATTTGACTTGCTGTGTCTTCCCAAATAGAATTGATCCCGAACAAGAGCAATAAGTACCACTTATGGTTGACTTTGGCTGTGCAGTGACTTAAACAAATGAGAGGTTTTTTTTTTTTCCTTCAGTAATTTAGAGTTTGGAGATCAGCTATAATGACTGGTATGACTATTCAAATGCCAGGCACCCTCTGCTGTAGATCTCTCTTTTTCTTACTATGTGGCTTGCTTCACCAGGGTTTGGGAGGATCTTCTACCTCCCAGGATTATGTATTTGTTCCAGGCAAGATAAAGACCAGCAAAGGCCAAAAGCACATATCAACTGAGACATAAGGAAGTCATATCTTTGATATGCATATGACTGTCACAACTAAGTAATTTTTTAGATAGAAGAACAATAGACTAGCAAACAATAGCCTTTTATGATACATTCCCCCACTGAAGGAAAATCCGTTAATATATCATTGACCAGAACTATGTCTCACAGTCTATCTAAAGGACTAAAAGACACAAATTAAATAAGACAATATTAGGCAGGAAAGTGGAAATATCTGTCACATTGTTTAAAATACAAATGGTATGCTATAAACTTAATCAACATAACAACCAATTTATAGTTCATAAGGTAATTCAATCAAAATTAGAGTGTGGAATTTTAGTAAAGTTTTTGAATTGGGAAAATAACTTGTCAAAGTCAAAAAGCATATTGATAGGAGTCAGTAATTAAAAAAAAATCTATTGATTAAACATTGATTTAGTCATATTTCCAAGCAATGCTGTTTACATTTTTACAGATATATATGCTAAACAGACATGACAGTCAAGTCGTATTCTGTTTATTTAGTGGTATGTTTTATTCAAACTTCCAGTTAAAGCAGATTATCACAGGAAAAAGTTTTTCTAGCTAAAGCTTAATTTAAAAAGATAAAAGTTGTAGAACTAAAAGCTGTGTAAAATATTTTAAGTCTTGAGTAATATTTGAGAACTAATTATAACCTTAGAGACCATTCTTCTTATATAAACTCATACGTTCATGCCTGCAAAGGAGTTTTAACTCCTTTATACTTTCCTACTTAGACCTATATGTTTATGTCTGTATACTGCAATATTTCTTTGTCTTTGAATCTTTTATCTATCCCCACTCCCTGTATGTGTCTCTGTTCTGTAACTTTCTTTCTTCCTCACTGGTTCATTCTCCAAAAAAACATTTTTCTTTATGGCCTGAACCTTCCAGTACAGTTTCTGTCTTGATACTTTATTTCATACCAATTCTATATTCCAACAAGTCTCTTATGGCCACTACAATTCTATCCATGAAATTCTCATCCTCAAAAATACCCCCAGTGTCAATGCATCTTTTCTTTGATGCCTCTCATTTCAGGAAAGTAGAGTTCTTGCTCCGCCATTTTATGAACCTCCATTCTCAACAGATTCAAATGTTTTATTCTTGTCTATGATACATACATTAAAAAAGAATCCAATTGGAAGTATGAGAACCTATTAGTCTTAACTCATTGTTGGTTCACTTACCAGTTACAACTATTCTCTAGCTAGGTCCAGTTTGAGTCACAAATGTCCCTTCAAGCAACTGCTAGTCATATTCTCCATCCAATCTGTTTGAATTTTTTTTTCTGTTAAAACCCAAGCAGCTTTTAGACTTTGATTTTATTTCATTATATGTCTTGAGAAGTGAAAGACTCTTCAGTAATATTTCTGTTCTTCTCCTTTTCCTTCCCTCTCACCTCCTCCTCTTACCTACACTCTTCCTTTCATGTAATAATCTACAAGGTTTCCTCTTAACTTTTTTCCACACTTTCCAAAAAAAATTTTTTCAGTTCCTAACAGAAAAAACAAGTCAGTTGTTTTTCTTATATTGGAAAATTAGAAAGACGAGGAGGAGGATAGCAGCTTTCATTATATCTTCAAAATATTGTCTTACTCTGCTTATCTTTTATATGTAAGCTTCCTAAATAAGTTTGCTTTACTGTCAGCTCCAATTTTTCATTGCATATTACCTTCATAGCCCCTAGGAATGATTTTCTTTGTAATAAGCATATTTAAATAATTCTATAACTTTTTCTGGTAATTTTCTCTCCACAAGAGCCTGCTTTGTTTTCTATCTTTGAATTTGCCATTGCTGGCTCCTCAAATCATTTTTCTTGACTTCTGTGATGTGTTTGCATTTTGTCCATTTACCTTCCTTTCTTTCCTTTGTCAGTTTCTGCTGTCTCTCCCCTTCTCTTATTTTAAGTGACCTCGGGTAATCTCCACATTTGCAGCTTAGCACACGAATATGTTCTATTTCTTTTCACCTAAAAATTTCTCAATTTGGAAAGGTATTTGTTATCTTTCTTATGCCAGTAATGATCCTTCCTAATTCTCTGTATCCAATAACATCCCTAACACCTACCACTTAGTAGGTGCTTTGGATTGCGCAATTTTCTATTTAACTGCTTCTCCTCTATTTGGCGATCAAATCATGTCGTTCTATTCCATGCATTTAAGATTAACACAGTGTTTATATTTCCATGGCTATAACCTTATACCAACATCATCTTCTCAAATAGGCACTGCTCTATTAGCATTTTTCATTTTAATTATCTGATTTTACATGAAGATGTCAGATTAACCTACATCAAATATCATTTTCAGGCTAACATAAAGCCCTTAATAGTCAACAAACATCTCATTATCTATAATAATAAAACAGATCTTCCTTTAGTAATGACTCCATTACATTTCTTTAAATTTACATTTTTAAACTACAGGTCAGGGTAGTATTTGCCTTCTGCCACCAGTCAATGCATTTATTCTTAACAGGTAAGAAAATTAACAATAATCACAATTACCTTATTACTAAACAAGCATATGTAATTTTTACTCTTGAGAATCAATATCAGATTCAAAAATCATCTCTTCCAAGCCTAAAATATATTGTTCTCATGATTTCTAATTCTATGTCCTTTTAGTTCCAGTGTGTATATATGGACAACCAGTACATAGGTGTGAAAACCAGTTCATCACCTTATAGTCATATTACTTTAATATATATTATTCAATCCAAACCCTTTAAGGTAACTAGAAAAGATGTTTAAAATTTCATATTGATATATTTTTGAATTGATAGATATAGGAATTTCTTATTTGTTGTTCTTTCTAACTCATTTATAGAATACAAATTTTTGACAATTATTAATTAGGAAATAATGCTGACTCTTTTTTTTTTTTTCTCTCTACTTCGCCTTTCCGTGGCTTTGCTGTTACAGAAATAAGGAGATATTGTGGAAGATGGTCCCAACTCTTTGTTTAACCTCAAGCACACAGGCAAAAAAAGTTTGATTTATGAAATATTGGGAAGTAAGAGTTCATGTTTCTAAAATTCTGCCTCTTACAAATTTGCAGGCATTTGCATGGTTGTTGGTATAAAGAAACTGAGATAACTTTATTTATACAATATGATTTCTGGGAAAAAATTATATTCTAAAGAAATTTTTTTTAAAACCTTGAGAAGGTAGAATTAATCATGGCTATTCAAGTAATATGAAGTACTATCTGTTTCTAAAATTAACTCAAATAGTCAATAATATTTTTTCATGTGTGTAGATGCCAATCAATTTAAAGCATCTGCTCTATTTACTAAAAGGTAATATTTAACATCATGTTTTGGAAATATTTTAAAAGCACAATTCTTGATTTATGCTAATAGATTGAAAATTCTTTCATACTTTCTGGTATATTAATGGGTTTCATTTAATCAATTTGGAATAAGTTATTCTATTTCCTATTAAAAAGTATGAACAGCTTTTTTTGTATGGGCAGGCACCAGGAATTGAACCTGGGTCTCCGGCATGGCAGACGAGAATTCTGCCTGCTGAGCCACCATGGCCCGCCCTCAGTTTTTATATTAAACTACCAACTGATATCATTCTATCCACTTCTAATGTATATGAAGAGAGGGAGAGAGAGAGAGAGAGAGAGAATCAGATTCTAGTCAACATATCAATAATTTAATATTGCAGGATGTAATTTTTGAAAGGTTTTCAATATGAGCATCTAATAAAATAGCTATCAGTTACTTTATAATGGAAAACTTTCTCTAACCATGCTTACAAATAAGAGGAAATGCTATTGAAATAGCAAAAGCATGACATGTTTTTAGTTTCCTAAGTTTATTATGATCTACCAAGTTTCATAATATTGTTTATTTAAGAAAACTAGGAACAACTTTTCTAATTTAGCTGCTATTCCTTCTGCCTTGAGTACTGTCTGGCAAATAGTTGAAATACCTCCTACAACAGGGTGATGAATGAAAGAGAAACATCCTATGGTATGAATGACTTTAAAGGAACATTTTGACTATTAAGGGGTTTGTGAAATTCCAGTCCATTGTGAGACTTTATTTCCTAAAACGTATGAGGTGGGAGAGAAATATTGCTCTCAATTATGTTGTCCATAATACATCAAATAATCAGGTTTTAATTTAATACAAGTCAGAGAACTCTTCAAAAGAGAATTATTATGCTGGAAATTATCATTAGGTTTCATTCAATTACCACATAGCCTTTTTGTTTAAAATGCAAAGAAATCCTTAAATGTAATATACTCTATGGTACAATACTTGCAAATCCAGGGTTGCCTCAGCACTAAGTGACTCCACAATTTTCCTCATAATTATTATGGCAAGTCTGGCTAATTTTGCCTTTTTCTGCCTTTTCTTTTTCTGCTTATGTATGCATCTGGACATATACTTACTGAACAGGACAGTTATTATAAGTCAGCTGGCAATAATATGATTAGTTTACTGGAGTCCTTTAAAAAGGAAACATTTTGGAGAAAACTCAGAGACATTTGGAGATTCTTGGAGTGCTCACAGAGATGCTTAGAGAAGCCATAGGAATCAGGACACAGACAACTGAAGAGTAGAAATCTCTGGCCCTGGGAGATGCTAAGCTAAGAAATAAAACAGAGTTTTGCCTCAGAGCAGCTAAGTGAGACTCATAGATGCTCAGAGGAGGCCACTGGAATCAGAAGCTGGAGGCAATGAAACCGGGAACAAGGCCCAGGAGACACAAGCCACGTGCCTTCTCATATGACAGGCATTGGCCGTTCTGCAGAGTCAGAGTATCCTTCTCTGGATGCCTCAGTTTGGAATTGTTATGGCTTTAGAACTGTAAATTTGTAGCTTAATAAATCCCTTTTATAAAAGCTGATCGATTTCTGGTATATTGCATTCCTGCAGCATTAACAAACTAAAATAGTCACATTTTTGAGGTACTGAAAGTTAGGACGTCAACATATCTTTTTTTGGGAAACAAAACTCAACCGAAATACCACTTAACATATTTCTTGGCATTACCTGGACACTCAATTTAAATGTATTTATTATTCCTTCCTAAGTATTAATCTGCCTCCATCTATAATCTCTACAGAGAATGAATACTATTATCCATGAAAATGTAGTGGTGTAAGTCACAAGATAGCGCGTCATTAGTGATTAAATAGTAACTTTTGCAGCTAGTTTAACTGGGAGAATTCTTGTACAGTTAGCTTTTGCAGTTTAAGAAACTACCCCAAATTTAGTGGCTTAAAAAGCTACATCATTTCTTCAGCTCACATTTATGTGGATCAGCAAGTGGGCTAGAACTGGCCGAGCAATTCTGCTGGTCTCTGCTAGGCTCACCTTTGTTTTTGTTATTAGCACTCAGCTCACCTTAGATTTCAGGTGACTCAGCTTTGGGGAGGTCGTTGATTGTTCTCTGAGGAGACAAGAGTAACTGCACCGTGGCCCATCCTGCAGGCTAGCCTGGTCTTCCTCACACAGCAAGCCCAAAGCTACCAGAGTACCTAAGTAGATGACGCCTCAACCCACAAGTACTTTTCAAGTCTCTGTTTCTGTTACATTTGCAGATTTTGTCCCATTAGTAAGTCAGATGGCCAAGTCAAGAGTAAGCATCTGAGGAATACAGGCAGGTAAGAAAAACATGGGGTCTATTACCACAGCAGTCTAACAGATGAGTAATGATAAATGACATGGAATAAATAGTGGAGTTTATTTTAAATTTTCAGTCTAAACATCAAAAAAAAATTAACAGTCCCCCTTTATCAATAGAAGCCTGAACTCTTGGAGAAAATATAATATTTCAAGAGACTCTAAAATCTGAGTTTTTAGAATAGAGAAACAGACAATTACTACTGACTACTTGGCATGAATAATAGGGGCCAGGAATCACACAGATAAAATATTTGAGCAGGCTGGACTTGCTGAATCAGACAGACACTCCTCAGGCACCAACTAGATGTTGGCTTTCCTAGCAATTCTTCCCATTTAGTTCAGTCTGTTTGACCAGACAATCCCTCTGTATCATGCCTTTCAGTAGCTTTTCAGTATTAAAAAGGAATATGATGAATAATTTTTTTTATAATACATGGTTACAGATGATAAAAAGAGACAAATAAATGGCAATGGGGGATAGTAATTCTGAGTGGTGGTGTCTAGAGAAACTTTATGTATGAGGAGAGCTATCTTGGATTATAAAAACTAGGTAGATTTAAGTAAGCAGATATGATTTATAGGAAAATAATGTAAGCAGGAGGAACAGCCAAGCTAAAATGAGAAGTATTTCTTAGTAGTCTGTGGACTAGTTCCTAGCAATTGGAATACTACCATTCTTCAGTAAGATAAGTACAGAAGTTGAGAGGAAGCATTCAAAAACTTATATAGTGCTTTTGTTACTATTAAGTCAAATTATAATAATGATAAATGATGTTGGTATTTTTAAGTCATTTTAAAAATTCATTTTCTGTTAATTTATTTTTATTGTGTTTTACAAACGTATTGGTCCATAATGGATTGGGGTATGCATTGGTGTTCTAGTTTGCTAGCTGCCGTAATGCAACACACCAGAGATGGATTGGATTTTAATATGAGGGGATTTATTTTGTTAGTTCTTCAGAGGAAAGGCAGCTAACTTTCATCTGAGGTTCTTTCTTACATGTGAAGGCTCAGGGTAATCTCTGCTGGGCTTCTCTCCAGGCCTCTGGGTTCCAACAACTTTCCCCGGGGTGATTCCTTTCTGCATCTCCAAAGGCCTGGGCTGAGCTGCGAGTGCTGAGATGAGGTATGCTGAGCTGGTTGGGCTGTGCTACATTGAGTCTCTCATTTAAGCACCAGCCAATTAAGTCAAACATCATTCAGTGCAGCAGGCACACCTCCTAGCAGACTGCAAATGTAATCAGCAACAGATGAGGTTCACGTACCATTGGCTCATGTCCACAGCAGCAGAACTAGGCACCTTCACCTGGCCAAGCTGACACCTGAATCTAACTACCACAGTCGGTAAGCACCATTTTTTTTTTAAGTCACAAATAGCTTAAGAAGCACTATTGCAGACCATAGTATGGGAACCTCAAGTATCCTGGTGTAGTAGCAGCACATGATAAACGAAGACCTGTGAAATTGTCAAGGCAAAATAAGGTTCGATACATGTACCTGAATGGATGGGCAAGGTTTTTAATTATTTATTTGCTGGGGAAGTTGATGGAGGGTGACAGTGAGAGTGTCTGCAGATCCCACTCTTCCTTTTGTTGTCATCCTCCTCCACTGCATTGCTGGAGGTTCTCCCTGGAGGCTGTGTGCTTTGGCAACATTGCTGGAGGGGACGTGCTCTGAAATTGACAACCTTAATAGCAAAATTCTGGAAATGCTCCCAGCAGCAGCTATCACAGTGTCCTTCATCTGTCTGAATTTCTCAGCTTTGAACTCTCTTCTCCCCTGACTTCCATGAATCACTTTCTCTTGTTCTTTCCTTTATCTCTCATATACCCTTGCTATCTTCTGTGCTGATTCTTTTTCCAAAAATTACCTTTACATGTTCTTATGGATTGATTGTGTTCCCCCAAAAGGAGTATTGAAATCCTGGTCTTCAGTACCTCGGTATGTGATCTTATTTGGAAATAGGTTTATTACACGTGAAATTACATGGTTAAAATGAGGTCAGATTTCTGTGGTTTTAAATTACCCAGTTTATAGTACTTTGTCACAGTAGCCCTAGGAAACTAAGACACATGGTACATCTAATATTTCAGCAATTTAACTAATTTTTTATAAATTATTTTATTTTTTTGCATCTTCTATATATGTAATTTATTTTCTCTTTTTGGCTTTTAATGAATAATCTGCCATATAATAAACCATATAATAACAAAAATGATAGTAAAGATAACCTCCTTTACAAGGGCAGGATGGTAATACGGGAATTGATGAAGATAGTCATTCTTCTGCCAGCATTAGATGGGAATATGTAGGTTTATAGATTTTCCAGGAAACAATAAATAAGGTATTCATACTTTTTAGACACTAGTATAGAAGCTTCTTTATTCCTTAGAAGGTCAGCTGGGGGGTATGAGTTTTGAGATGGAAATTTCTAAAACCAGTCTTGCTCAGCACTTTTGTAGTCAGCTTCTACCTTGAGAAGAGTATGTGCCTAAAATGAGTGACAGCCAAACACTGTTAAGATGCCAACCATGAGGCAACTGTTACACTGAGAAAGTAAAATTGCCATTCTATAAAGGAACCCTGCAGTCATGCTGGGATTGAGACACCAGTGGGTCACCTTGGCAGTGAACAGTCATCCTCTGGTTATGTAGGGACAGTCCCCAGTAGGGAGGGCAAGTAAGAGCTGTGGGTCCTGTACCCCTGAGAACATTTGTTAAAATTTCTGAGGTGGGGGGAAGCACAAGATTCACTAGTAGATTCTGGACCAGCAGCCAATCAGGGAATTGAGGAGCATGAAAGGAGTATTAGAAAACTGAAATGAAAATGCCTGTTTATATTTCAAGTTTTAATTTATACCTCTCCTGATGTTATTTTTGAATAGAAATTAATATCCAGTTGATGAAAGAAGTCCCAGAAAGTCAAATTTGATGAATAAAAAATATAACTTTATTTTGTTCATAGTACTTTCCATGAGAATGTTGTTAGTTGACCTGAATGAAAAATTGAATGACAATATGCATTTTAGTTTAATTGATGAAATCTCATTTGTATCAACACCTCTGAAAATAATGGTTTACAAACATATTAGGAAGTAAATTTAAGTAAGGAGAGGACTCTCACAGTTCATTTTGCAGAGTGAGTTGAGTATTATGTGCAGAATCGGTGGGGCTCTTCAAATTGAAGAAATGTTTTGTCCTCAGGTCAATGGTGAGGCCATCTTGGGTAAAGTCTGCATCTTTTCTGTGATAGCTCCAAATTTCTGTTTTAATGTAACATTCAAACAAACAAGACAAAAAGGGTAGCCTTTTCAAGTGACTGCAATTTTCTATCTACCAAAGAAATTGATAAGACTATATCACCTTCACAACTGGACTAGACATACATACATTTCCATCATGTTGGAGAGCACATGTAGGTTTTCTAATCTCATCTTCCAGTGTAACATTTTAGTTAAAAGAGCTTGTAGCTTATCAACACCATATAAATTCCTGAATGCAGGGATTTAATAAAGGATAAATTATTCATGTAATCAAAACAGGGTGTAGAACCAGACAGTATGTAGTTTAATAAGTTCTCCATTTGATTATGAATCATGCAAAAATATAGGAGAAAATTGCTCCAAATAAACCATCTTCTAAGAAAACCTGGCTGTACAAGAAATCCTTCTGCTCAAATTGTTCTAAAAAGAGTGTTTTTTTTCCCCTCTCAAAATATGAGATAATACTTCTACATCATAGTCAATCAAGTTCTCTAAAACTTTTACCTTGGAAAGCTAGGCCATTTCTATATATAGATAAAAATGACTTATTCTGCCCCATTTTATGAAAAACAACATTTGCGATACTGCAAAATAATCCAAAGTCTCAGCTCTCATGAAGCTGATGACAGTCACAGTAGTAAACAAGACATATTCCAGTGGAGTTAACTGAGATTTTATGGCAATAAATATAAATATTTCAAACTATGATTATTGGTGATGTATGGTGATACTTTCTTTGCCAAAGCTTCAGAATCAGTCATATTAAGAAATAGTACAGGGAAACATCTAAACACAAAATATTATGCTTTTATTTATTTTGAAGATGTGCTTTTCAAAGTAAGTTTGACTCATGCACTGTGACACATTATTAGTAAAGTAGTGTGAAAAGGTAAGCAATTGTATAAACCCAGGAGTTGGCCACAGAAGAATGTCAACATTCTTTTCTAGAATCATATTTAAGAAAAATAGATTTGCAGTCTATTTTTCCATGACTGGTTTCAAAATACCAGAATAAACATCATTTTGGGGTATGTTTGGTGGGCTGTCACATGTCAAATGGCATCGTATCAATTGTATTTCTTTGTACCAAGCCACAATTTTACACAGCCACTTTCAGGACACAGAGCTTTTCCAGTGTGCCAGTCCAGGTATACATCATTTTGTTTGGTTGTGTGATAAGCAAGTTATAATATTCTTTAAGTCAAGAATTGGGACAAAACAAAGGTTTGATTTGTGTCCAGTCTTTTTCAAATTGAGCTTATTTTTCACATGTAGTTTCAAGGATGAGCAGTTATGGAGTGCTTCTTTAGTTTTGCTGACTCCATGCTTACATTGCTAAATCCCCAATCTAAAAGAATTACTGCAGCTTTTCTAAAGCATTATATTTACAATTTGAGTACATCCAAAAGATGAGTGACTTCTCTCATCCCTTCCTTCCTTTACTCTCTCTCTTCTTTCCTTCCTCACTCTTTCCTCTCCCCTCCCCTCCCCATCCCCCTTTCTCTCTTCCTCTTTTAATTAAGTCCAATGTAGAAAGAATAATAGGTCCATAATCAAAATAATAGCCTATATTTACATTTAATTCAGTGGGAAGGTGTTTGGTTTCCTAAAGCTACCTGAATGTGATATACCAGGAATGCATTGGCTTTTATAAAGGGGATTTATTAAGTTACAAGTTACAATTCTAAGGTTATGAAAATGTCCAAATTAAGGTAGCAAGAAGAGGATACCTTCTCTCAGAAGGCACATGATGGCATCTGTTTGTATTTCTCTCCTGGTTTCTGTGTTCAAACAGCTCTCTCAGCTCCTTCTGCTTCTCAGTATGTCTGTTTCTTGGTTTTCCTCTCTCTGCTTTCTATGTTCTCTCTCACAAAGGTCTCTAGGAAAGGATTAAGACCCACCTTGAATGGAGAGAATCAGATCTCCATGGAAACAACCTAATCAAAGAATCTCACCCCAAAATGAGTCTTCTCCCACAATATAGGATTCAAAGAACATGGATATTCTGGGGTACAGAATAGTTTCAAACCAGCACAGGAGGTATTGAAGATATCATTAATATAAGAAATAATAACACTATACTTAAACTTGTACCATGTCAGCTCATGTCACCTTAATTTGTTTGGAGAGAAACAATGTCTAAAATTAGAGGTGAAGAGTTTTCAATTAATAGGAAGAGATCCCTGAAGAGAAAAGAATGCATATAAAATCTATTCATGGATCCTCACGCCACTGCTGTTAGTCTTTGTCCTTTTATAGTGGTCTTAACAATCTCTTCAGTTTCTTTCAATCTATTCACTACTGAACTCCAAAACTGAACATTAAATGAGGACTTCAATCTTGATCTGAGTTTAAAAATACCAAACTCTCCACCTGATCTCTTCTCCTCAATGGATATTTCATTGATACCTTGAATTTAATGTATTCAAAGTAGGACTCATTCAACTTCCTCAAAGCTTCTCATTAGCTTTATTGCCTATTTCATTTACTAGTAACTCCATTCACATGGTTATCCAGGCAGGAATTGTACAATTTGTTCTTGACTCCCTCACCTGATGAAGTAGCAAATAATTTTAATGGCAAATTTTAAACCTCTCTAAAACCTGCCCATATTTCCTTTCCTCAACACCAATGACATATTTCAATTTCTTTCTGAATTTCTAAAATAATTTTCTAACAGTCCTCCTCGAATTCAGTCCTTTATTCTTTCAATCAATCCCATATTCCAACTTCAGAATTATTTGTATGACATGCTAAATTTGATCATCAAACTCCCTTTTTAAAGCCTTTAATAACTTCCCACTTGGAAGATGCAATCCCAGCACTTAACCTGGGCAACCAAGGTCTACCACTTAGGAACTCCTGTTTCTTTTGCTCCCTGTTCTCATACCTTATAGAAGGCAGAGCTGTATTTATATATGTGTTTAGGATTAAAATTTTTGATCCATTATGTAAAAGTATGCAAGCATTATGAGTTTATATAGTCACATACTAAAATGAAGTTCACTGCCCTCTGACTAGACTATCCCAGGCACATGAGATTCATTATCCAGAAGAGGAAGAAGGTCATATGGAATAGACGGGAGCTTCACAGGCCAACTAGTTTAGTTTGACTTACATATCCCTGTGATTTGAGGTGAATTATTTAACCTTCTCAGTCTTAGTTTTCTTAGTTGTGAGAGATAAATAATAGCATCCATCATATTGGGGTGAGGTGGGATGAGAATAGATGAAATATTGTATGTAAATCAGTTATGAAAATCCCTGATTTACATTTTGAACTGAATAAGAGACGCCTATCACTCAAACAATAGTACTTGGCATTTTATACAATGTGTGATTTTTCCAGCTTCCTATTTCAGCAAATAGTCTCTATTTCAATTACTTGTTTCACCAAATTTTATTCATTTCCTATGCTGTACCATACATTATGCTAGTCAATGAGCTGCTAAAATAACAGAAAGCTTCAACCCTGAAGATTTTCAAGATAAATATTAAGCATGTACAATGTGCCTTTATAATAATTAGCAATTAGTGTCATTGTGTCTAATCCTCAAATAATTTTGAAAGTAGGTTTTATACACTTTTAATATCAACTTTGTTCAAGATCCTACCACTAATAAGTGGGAGAGTAGAAATTTGACCTGCATCCTGTCTGAAAACTTGCTGTCTATTCTTTACATCATCTTGTGCTCATATTGGCTACTATTTGCTGATTATCTGTAGTGGGTCATGCAGTATGATAAAAGTTTGTATTTTCTCAAATCATCACAGCAAGTGTAAGGTTGGCACAGTGACAATTTTTACATAAAAAAGAGTGATGAAGTTCATTACTGATATAACATCAATAAAATTATTCTAAAATATTAAGAAAACCATAGAAAATTATCTTTGTGAGGTAAAATTGGATTTTGTCTTTGGGACAAAATAGATTGAATTTGTAATTTGATAGTAGAAAAAAAATAATTTGGGGATAAAGGGTAGATTTGTTCTTTTGCCGAGAGATGATGCACTGAGAGATCGAGTTTGAAACTACCATTTGTATAGAGTTTGAATATTTACATCTATTTGAAACCTAATCAATTCTACTTGTAAGTACAAACATTTTGTTATTTTTATAATATAAAAATATTTTGTCATATTTAATTTATGCAAGATCCTCTTGAATAGAAACTAAAATGTAGATTAGGCAGATTTAGTACTTAAAACCTTAAAAACAAAATGAGAAGAGAGAATGAGGAAAAATCAGAAGTGCATTAAATAGAATTATTAGTACAGAGTATCATGGAAACACATTTGATATTAGAGGATTTTGATACAAGCTATTGCAAGACTCTTTTCTCCAGTAATGGTAACTATATATAGAATATTATGACTGAATCTGTAGAGTGTAATTTAAAATAAGAGGCATACGCTAGGCAGTATGTTATTTTTCCACTCCTCACTCATTTCTAAAGCCCATTTCATACAAATCAGAGATTTCTCATAGTAGGCATAAGGGCCAAAACTTTAACCTCCTAATTCTTCCCCTCAATTTTAAAGCTACTTTGATTATGTTTATACATAGCTCAGCTCACTTTTCTCCTTTATAAAGGAATACTAAGATTGAACGGCCAGATGAAAAAGTGGTTACTGCTGTGATACCAAGTCATGGCATCCTTGGAATTTCTGCCATCAGTTCAAACTGCTGAATGGAAGAAAATGAGACCTGACAGTCTGTGGCACATTTAAGGAAGCACAAAGGGAACTAGTCTCACCACATTTGATTTTTTTTTTTTTCAGTGATGTTTCCTTAAATCATTATAAGTAGCCATGAAGATAATTTCCCAATATTTCCTCTTTTCTATGATATTTTTGTCCTTTCTGGAAGACAGATTTCTAGCTAGCTCTGTCTCTGACAAGGGTGCATGTGGGCGTGGGGAGGAAGGGGGATTGTCTGATCTTCTTGCCTGAAGAACAGATGAATTATCCTTCAAATGACTTCTGTGATTAGAGAAAATAAATTAGCATTATGCACCAGGCTTTCAAATACTCCATTTTCGTGTCATTATGGCATGCTAAGCTTAACATTTATAATTATATAGATCTATAATTTTTATCCAAATCTCTTATCTTTTACTGAAAGAACTTAGTTTTTCCAATCTTAACTAGTGGCAAAAATAAATAAATAAATTTTCCTAATCTAATTTTAAATTATATTAATTGAAAGCCCACTGGATTGTTCTAAATAAAAGATTCCATTCATCCTGACCATCAGTAGATAAAGCAATTTTTTGCTTGTAGACTATGATTTTTTATCTTGCAAATTTTTTCCTTTGAACATGACTCCTTTACAGGCCTAGAATGTTTGCTTTTTTTTTTTTTCAATCTTTTTAATTCCACTTCATCTTTGATTAAATGCTGTTAACCAAAGTAAGCCAATTATGTCATTAACAACTCTTAGTTTCTTTTATTGGTAGACAATCAAAGTTGTTTGGAGTGGGTGAAATTTATTATGCTCCTACAGTCACTACCAATTGATAATGAAAACAGGTCTCAGTCTCTGACCAAATTCCATTATATACAGACATTTATTAAGTAAACAGATATTAAGAGACAAAGAATTTTTCATAAAATCTGTGCTTTAAATAGATGAAATTCCAGCTCTGGTATTTTAGATGTCTGACCACAGTGTCCAGGAAATCTTTGAGAGAGGAAAATGTGACACTATTTAGAAGCAGAATTCAATCGTGACTATTGATAATTGGCAAACCAAAATTCTCCAATTCAGTGTCTGGATTTGGGACCTTTTAGGGATCGAGCTTTTGTCTTCTACTGGCCCCTGTAAACTCTTATGCTTGTTCATTCAAGGTTGGGATTTGTCTGTGAAATATTTTAGCCATTTGACATATATTAGCTATTATTAATTTCATCAAAGAGAGAGTTCATTTCTAATATTTGTTGTACTGATGGAAGATAGACTAATTTCACCAGTCAACCAGCCTGAATTGGGAGAAACACTGGCCTTACAGTGTAATTCAAATCGTCCCTCCCCTTTACATTGTGTTGTCCTGGTTGATGCATTTTAAATTAAATCACAGATGTCGTAACACTTAATTGTCATATTATAGGCTCTGTGATGGAACCCTCCTCTGTAATGAAGAAAGGAAGGAAGGCTGTTATTTATTATTTTATGTAACTCCTTCCTCCACCAGAGGGGATAATATGTGATTATATTGCCAAGGGCTTCATCATCTATAACTATTAGAAAACTCTAGGGACACTTTCTCTAGAGCCTAGGCTTAAATGTTTAATGGAAATATTGCAGCTATGTGAGGAAGAGAAAGGGATCAGTTAGATAATAATTGTCTATAAAAGACCTTCAATGGCTCACTGATTTTACTACTTAAATGTTGGATCTGGTAAAGAGAAAATAAGAGATGAGCTAGGCCTGTTAGCAGTCCTCAGCAGGGAATTGGTGTGTTGGCGGCCTTGCCTAAATATGTATCTGGATCTAAGCTGAAATCATAGCATGGGACAGGAAATAAGTCACTGAAATCCACAGGAACAGCCACTATTGACGAGGAGTTATCACATAAACATAAATGAATAGATCAAGAATGCACAGGTCAATGCTCAGACTCAATAATGATGACTAAGTAACCAGAAAACTATCAGACTGGCAGAATGTGCAATAGTAGCAAGAAGGCAAGACTTCCCATGATGAAAAATGGGACAAATTCTTTTAGATAAGTGGGTAGCTTTCAGCTGTCTTATCCTAATACATCCAGTACAAGTTTTTCTCTCTTCTTAAGGTTTACCTCAAATAGCTTCTAAGATCAGGCAAAATAGAAAACATCAATGTCTAAATCTTGTTTCCTGTACAAGTGCTTCTCCATGAAGTCCCAATCTATTCATATATCTCTACTGGAGAAATGCGCTTTAGTATTTAAACTCCGTTTAAATTGACCTGAGCCACCTGTGGCATTCACACAACTAAAAGTTCAGTAACAATTTAGGAATAGCCTGGCTTGATGCTTTAATTATGAGTCTATACTGGAATTAGACAGAATGTGAAATCATTAAACCTCCTAGGTTCCAAATGGAATTAAGTTTTTTTTTCCTTTGTATGAATGACAAACAAGAGCAAAATAGAATTTCCTCTGTTATAAGACTATTAAATGTAGGAAAGTAATCTATTTATTGATCCTATTTTGTAACTAATTTAATTCAATTCAATTTTAATGGACAATATGAGTCCACACTACTTGCGCACTGTGATCATGTAATTCCCCAGACACAGTGAGAAATAATATGCAATCATAGATTTTAAAAAATTTTATTCCAGCCAATGAATGTAATAATAGTGTCCAGATATTTAGCAATAGAATCGATTCATAAAGGTTTAGAGAAAATGTATTTTCACAAGCAAATTGTTTAATGAGTTCTAGGCAGTTTGATTTTTTAATAAAATAATTATAACAAAATTGTTTATCATGGGTCTAATGAGCTATCATTTTATTATTGTCATTATTATTATAACTGTGTGCTTTCACAATACTTAAAAGCTTCAATCAATCCTTACCATGATCCAATATGCTAGGTATTATTATTATTATTACATTTTACACAATTAGAGATATTAAGGTAACTTCCCCCAAGTCACATAGTCAGTATGGAAAATTAAGTCTTGAATTTGAATCCATGTTGTCTTGACTCTAGACCTATCCTTTTAATATTGACTGAATCAATATTTCTTTTCAACAAATACTTATTAAATGCTACTATACTCAGGCACAGGTGAAAGATATTGAGATAAATGTGTAAAAAAACACACAAAAATAAAAATATTACTGATTCCAGGAGCATGCCTTCTATAGGGTGGTGGTGATGAAGGGTGGACATAGATATTAAACAGGAAAAATTATAAAAGAATGGATGTTATGTAAGATGATGATAAGTGCCATGAAAAATAGTAGACGAGGATTTGTGGGATTTGTAATAGGGGACAGGAATTGCAGTTTTAAATAAGGTAATCACATCGACCTGCATTAAGAGGAGCAATTTTTAAACAAAGACTTGAAAGATGGGAACAAAAAAACATTTAGTAGAGAAGGAAAAAAAGATGATATGAAAGAGATGGGGAGAGCGGTGCAATGGTGTCTCAATGGCCTGCCATGCCAGAGACCCGGGTTCGATTCCTAGAGCCTGCCCATGTAAAAAAAAAAAAAAAAAAGAAAGAGATGGGAAGGAATTTCTAGAGTGGTGTCCATGAGCAAGTAAAGTGAAATGATTAATCATGTTTGAAGTAGAAATGTTAACTTTCATAGGTATGTGTGTCACTAATCTAAAATGATTAGACAAAGTATGAGAATGCATCTGGGTTAGATATGGTTGTGGGAGCCTGTGGAAGTTTTCTTTTAATTGCTTAATTCTGTGAAGTAACAATCAAAATCAGATGAATGGGTAGGAGCTATCAAAGAGAAACAGTATGAAAGTGTATTCTAGCAGAGGGGGCCAATGAGTGGCTTTGGGGAATGTAGTTTGATGGGAGGCAGCATTTAAGGCAACTTGGAGTTTGTGGTCAGGAATTTGAAGGGGAAAGAGTTATGTTGACTATCTGTTATCCCAAAGTCACATTAAAAAACATAAGTGCAAGCATAAACATGGGCAGAGAGATTGTCAAATTAATGCGACAAGAATGAGAGAGGGAAGGGAGATGAGGTATAAGTAAAAGAGTGATGATAGTGATTGATCATGAGATTTACACTTGTTAAGGACAGAAGAAAAGACATTGACATTGATGGGATGAGTGACAGCAAAATGCTGAATGAAGCACTGTATTGGCTGACTGAAAAAGGAATTCACTGGAAAAGAGGCAGCGGTCATCGGGGAGAGGGATTAATGGAACAGGGGGCGTGGAAGGTTTCATTTTAGAGAGTCATAAGGATATGACAGTGGCACTGATTGGAGAAGGTAGGGTAGAGATGAAGATAAGCATTCAATGAACTGGAGTTCTGGTAGAAGCATCTCAGTATATTAAAATCACTAAGAAACAGGACAGTAATATTTCAAGAGAGAATTGCATTGAACCAGAGATTAAAGACATAGGGAAATGAGAGCCTGTGTTTCAAGTTTCTATGGATGAAAGCAATGAGTAGAGGTTAATACAATCTGTAGACATAAGATTCAAACTAAAGATTTTTAGGTAGGAATGTAGAACGATCTAAAAGTTAAAATAAGGAATAAAGAGCCATTTACCCACATCGAGGCATAGTCATTAAATTTTTAATTATTGGGCTTTCTTAAAGCAAGATATGCTTTTTTACATAGCTTCCATATAAGACTGTAGAATTATAAGAGAAAATATCAATAACAGGTTCATGCAAAGAAGTTTATTTCACATTTTAAAAGTGTGCAATTATACTGTGCTATATTTCTTCATGCATTTTCAATGTTATTTTCAACTATACTTTCCTGTATCTTCAGACTTTTTATAGTTCAAATAGTTTCTATATCATTTAATAGCTTGCTATGAATGACTGTATTTTTTCTAACCTTTTTAGTTAAAAACAGATGCTGTTTTTTCATTTCACTTATCAGGTGCTTGGTCCCTGACTTTCAAAGCTACCTTTTGCCCTCGTTACCTCTCTGAGGCCATCAGCAAGAGAGCAAGGCTGAAATGGAAAATACACTTTTACACTCCTTTCCCTTGATTCTTGGCATATTTCCAGCCACTTACTCCCTTGAGGCAGTTCACAACAATTCGATCTCACTCTACACGAAGTAAGTTCATTTTCCATTTTAATTTAGAGAATATAAGATTAGATATAAGAAACAGTATACAATTAAAAAAAGAAAAACATAACCAATCCAATAAAAAGACTAACATTACACAGGGCAAATAAGAAACTCATATGTTATTCTACACTATTCTATCTCATTCCAGAATGAGGCCCTACTATAGATATCATTTTTCCATTGGGAAATAATTTCTCCTTTCCAAAAGGAAAACAAATATGTGAAGTATGGTTGACAAACTGCCCAATAACCCATAGCTATTTATTGCCAAGAACTCCATGCAAGGAGGTTTGCCACAATCACTGCTCAAGTTTCTATGTACTGCATAGATGGAAAAGTTTTTTGGAGAGCTTCCTAAAATATAAAGAGATGTGATTTTTTAATATGTGTGGGCAATTTCTATTCCTGGAGAGTTCTCCAATTATCTGGCTTGATCATTCGCATTCTAAAGTACATAGCAAATACTCAAGAGCATTTTGTAAGAAATTCCTAAACTCAAATCAATAGAATACAATTTAAAATATTTGTCTCTCTCTCTCTCATTTCTTCATTTTGTGTAGTTTAAAGCTGCTTGGTTCTTTATCTGGCTACCTATAAAATACTACTACCCTGTTTATAGCCTTTCCCCCAAATATTTCTCTTTGCTTTGTTTTGGTGCCATTTCTATTTTCTAATAGAGCACTTAGTCTTCCTTTACTCTTTAGTATTATTGATAAGTCAAAATCTGAAACCCTTAATGACTTCTTATATCCTTTCCCTTAGAAGAGATTTTCTAATAGCAACACCATGGCTTATTTCATATTTAATTCTTCTCTCACCCTCAGAATATTACTTAAAATGACAATATTCAATATTCAATTCTTTATGTTCAAGTGGAGAAGACTCATGGGTACAAATGGGACAAGTGTACTTTTCCTTGCTCAGCTTGTTTGCTTAACAGCTACATCTAAAATTTGGATGAAATTCTAGAACTAGATAGTAAATTTCTTCCTGACTTCTTGGCTCGATTTAGAAGACTCATCTGTACCCTGTAAAAAAAAGAAAAATCAATGAAATTCGAATACTCATTTCCAAGGACAGAGGCATATCTGTGTCCTATATGCATAGATTCCTCTTTTAGTGTGGGGAGTAAGATAATGGCTCCACCCCAAGGATTTTGAATTATCGTGCCCCCATCCCTTACCATATGAGTATAACAAGAAGGGATGAACTTATAAGGTTTTATTCATGTGTATTCAACTACAGTAATTTATAAAACAGTTCACTCCTTCATACAGCCAGAAAAAGTAGATAACTAAGGAGTTACCCTGATGATATCAGCAGATGAGAGTATCACTTTGAGATCATAAATGTGCTGGCAGCAAATCTCTAAAATCTTCCATGGGAAGGGAGGCTCTCTGGGCCTGTGTCACTCGGCTAGATCTCTTCTTCTCTCAACTTTAAGGGGATGGGAGAAACCATTCATTCTTTATTCTAAATAAGTTTAAGATAAGCTAGAGCAGTAGCTGAATCTTCTTTCTACCTCTGTTTTTTTTTTTTTTTTTTTTTTTTTGCTTTGTGTAATAAATGTTCCAACTTCACCCTCTTTTTTTTTTTTTTTTCTTACAAATATATTTTGGTCAAGTGAGGCAGGGATAATAGTTTACTTGTATTGGAGAGAAGAAAGCTATATCCAGTGTTCTTAAGGTGTGAACTACTTTTAGGTTGGAAGCGGGCTTTGGCACTATACAACTAACAGACCTTATCCAGTGTGGGCATGTTCGTGTGTGTAGATTTCAATTAGAGGTTGCATATAATTTTTAAATTTTAATTTAAATAATTAAATTAAATTAATTTAAATAGTTAAATTTAAATACATTCGCGTAGATTTTTTCTAAGAAATCTATATATATTTCAGAGGTGAAAATAACCAACTTAACATTCAACATATCTTTGAAAGATAAATGAGGAGTATTTATGGAGACACATTCAATTGTACACATTCATAAGCTATTAATTTATATAGTTTTAATAGCCAAGTGAAATGGTAGTTTAATTCCAAAAAAGGGCAGAAATTTGTGTAGATCCCCATTAAATTGTTATTTGATGGATACATTGTTATCTACTGGTGATAGCAAATTACTCCTGAATTTAGCAGTTTAAAATTTAAAAAGAAAAAAAGCATTTATTATCTACCACAGTCTCTGAAGCTTAGGAATTCAGGAATGGTTTAACTGAGGCATTCTGGCTCAAGGGCTCTCATGAAACTACAGTCAAACTCTGAACTCGCGCTGTGGCTATCTCCCGGCTAGCTGGACTGGAGAAGCTGCCAGTGAGCTGACTCCGATGGCTGTTGACACGATTGGTTCCTCAGAACTGAAGGCAACTTCAGTTCCTCCCCACGCTGGCCTCTCCTCACAAAATGGCAGCTTGATTTCTTCAGGAGAGAGAGGGAGGAAAAACAGAGAAAATTCCCACCATGAAATCCCTAGTCTTTTGAAGGCAGCATGTCATCACTTCCATCGTGTGCTAATTGTGACCCAGAGCAACTGCCTACCATGTGGTGGGCAACTATGCACGAGTGTGAGCACAAGGATGTAGAGATCACATGGGCAAGCTTGAGCGCCAGCTTCTGCAGACAGATACATATCTAAATCTTTTTATTTAGTTCCAAATTAGATAATTCATACTTATGAGAAAAATTAACAAAATCAAACTTCGTATGTGCATGATTAAACAAATACTATGAATGGATCAGAACTACTTGTAAAATTAAAACATGTTTAGTAGCAACAAGAGCAATTATTTAACAGGCAAATCAACTTTAAAAGATTACTCAGTGGAATATAAATACTAATCAGTAATCATTTTTCAGAATTCCAAATCTGTTTTATAAAATAGAAATTAAGTTAGTTCTTTGAAGTTATTAGAATGTGGTGATACGAAGTTCGTATCTTGTACATGATTCTACATGACTCACATTATTTTCATCACAGGCCAATTACAGACTGAAGGTATCATGGAGTCTAGCATTTACATTCCCTGTTGTGAAATTAGCAAACTGGTATGAGGTTATAAATAAACACACACACACACAAATGCATACATGCAGATGTTTGAAAAAGATCAAAGATGATAAGGCTGTAACATCCTTAGAAATAGAAGGTAAGTGATGAAAGTAAAATGATGGTATTCTGTTACTTCACTCTAAAGATGAAAAGGAAAAAATATATTATACATATTTTCCCAAGGGAATGACACCAGGTAAGGATCAGGTTAATTAGCACAGACATGGGCATTCCCTCACTGACTAGATAGCACTGAGCACAAGCATCCTGCCATTTTATGGGGCCAGCAGCTTGGGAGAAGATGAAGGGGAAATGATAGCAGTGGAAAAGTATTGATTCCTTAGAGTAGAGAAAAATGTATGCAAACTGCCCCCCAACCCCCAACAAAAAGGAGGTATCAGCAAAGGCACTGAGGAAGGCCTCAGTCAAGGACTCATAATAAGGAGGCCTCTGAATGGACGCGCCTGGCCTTGGCATGCAGAGATGCCTAAGAGCAGACCAGGCGATCGGAGTCCTTCAAAAACTGCGTGAAGTCTGGGGTGTGACTACGACTTACTCTGTGAGACCTGCTGGGTAAAGCCTTTTTAACAGATCATACATAGGATGTTGGCCAGGAGCCAGACTCCTCAATCAAGGTAATTACTCAAGAGTTTAAGGCAAAGAGTGATAATTACAAAGGCTTCTTGGCAGCATTTAAAAACATTCCTGTCTTCTGCTGCCAGGAGACATGAGGATCACCATCTACACTTCATTAAACTTCAGAGAAGGTTAAATTCTAAACCCTTGAGTATTTGTTTTATCATGACTAGGAAGCTGATTGAGAAGGAAGGGCATTCTGAGACTTGGGGTGAGTCTGTGGACTCATGTGATCAGGAACTTGAAAACCCCATATTCCCTAAACCTTCTGAGCCTGAAGAAGGGAAGCATTTATCCCTTTTAAAGTTTAGTACATCTCTTATACTTAATGACAATGGAGTCTTCTACTTTGCAAGGCAGCTTGCAGTCCTCTCTGGATGTACAGCTACCTTCTCTGCTGGTCAACAGACTAATAACTAAGATCCAATCTCAACATAACAGTGCCAGCGAAGTGCTGGGTCATTTAAGGGAGGAAAGGCACAAACCCCATGCACAGAAAGTGCTATAAGATCGAGCCAACATGTACTATGTACTGATAGGAGCTGGGAGAGTACATCGGGAATACGATCCTGACAGATGGATGAGGACTGAAATATGAATTTCGATACCAGAGAGATTGTTGACGTGGAATCACTCTGTTTTAAAAAAGGATTTAACACCCTGAAAATTCATAAACTATACACTAAGATACTGCTAAATGGGCTCTCAGAAGCTTGAAAAGGCAAATGGCCTTTCCAACGTGAAGTAGAAACTCAAGAACCTCTATGGAAAATGATAGATGTAGCAATGCAATAACTGAGAGAACTGATATGCAAGAGTGGATATATAATAAAGCTCAGAAAAGTAACTAGCAAACTATCTACTGTAGGAGGGACTAGCAGGCACCACTTTTCATCAGAATGATAAAGCATGTTTATCACTGTTGTGAAGGGAAAAGAAATTTTGAAAAGCTTAGTGGTGAATCTTCTTTGATGCCCTTGGTCTAAAGTAGGTGCAGTGGAAACGCACCCTCTGGTGGAAAAGCAGATGATAAGTTCCCAACATATTAGATGCCAGATTGTGGTGAATAATCATTAAGAACAGCAAGGTCAGAGTGGCAGTTAGTGTGGACAGATCTGCAGAGAACTATAGAGAGGATTACTAGAATCAGGAAGTCATAAGGGCAGTCAATAATACTATTGTTTGACCTATATAATCAAAATAGCAAATGATAGATGATCTGGAAGTGGAGGGCAACTGCCCCAATAAAAATAAATCATCCATTCTCCAATTAGACTTGAGCTAGTTTCCAGACTTGGAAGAGCACTGACTGATGAAGGATTTATTTTGCAGAAGGAAAGTTCCTGGAACACCACAGCAAGTACACACAATTATGATTCATCCAACCCTTCCACAAAAAGACTTAAAGCCATTTTACATGGATAAAAATATTCTAGGTAAAAAAAAAAAAAAAAAAACACACAGATATTTCAAGAATAGTTGGATACAAAAACTGGTCTGATATTTTTAGTTGTGGACTTAAAGGGGCATCATGCCACCCCATTAAAGTAGAGGGTATGTTATGAAAATAAGAAATTGAATACTAGCCAAGTTCCAAGTCAGTGTTTCCACATTGCCATAGGTCATTTCTCTAGCCAAAAACGTATCACTGAAATAGAGATACACAGAAGTTGACAGAACTCTCACATTTCTTCCTTCACCTGTCAGATAAGAGCTATCATACTGAAGAGGCCAAACAGAAGCATCTGAATATGTCCAATTTCTGGTTAAGCTTCTGCAGAAATAGAGGAATCAAAATTCTACAAGTTTGCAGACTGAATTAACCTTTTATATAAAGCATGTAGATCAGAGAAGTGTGAGGATGAAATGCGGTACATACTGTGATGAGCAGGGTAACTCCCCCACATTCTTTCAGGACTGGCACACGTATTCCTCCAGCAGCCAGAGGTATTGCCTGCTGACAGTTTACAGCTTAGTTCTGCTGTAAAGTTGCCCATTGCTAAAGCAGCTGCCTGTTCCAAGTTTATACCTGCTCTGGTCAATATGCATCACAAAGGCCCACCTTTTAAGACAACTCTGAAAGGGCACCCTAGACACATAGCTCTTGACTGGTTGGGGTTCTCACTGTTACTGCATCCCAGTCAAATCCTCCTTCTCTTTCCTTACTTCTTTACATGTATTCCTGGGATCGCACCCCAATAAACCTTTTCCATACATAACTTGGTCTCAAAATCTGCTTGTTAGGAAACACCCATCTGTGGTTTAATGACATGTGTCAATTTGACAAGTTATTGTGTCCAGTTTTTTGGTCAAATAAGCATTGGCCAGATTGTTACTCTGAGCATAATTTGTGGATTTAAATCAATAGTAAGTTAACTGTCTTTGTGACTGATTACATCTACTGTCAACTGAGGAGACTGGTCTTTGGGGAGGAGAGTTTTATCCAATCTTTATAAAGCCACTTGAAGGCTTTGTAGGAGAATGGATGATTTCAGCAGTCAGAAGAGAGAATTTCTATCTTTTAACTCAGCCAGCCAGTTTCTCCTGGAAAATTCATTAAAATTCTTTATCAGAGTGCCAAGTTTGCTGCCTGACCTATGGAATTTAGACTTGCCCATCCCCACAATTCCTATAAAAATCTCATGATATTTACATTTATCTCCTATCAGTTCTGTTTCCATAGAGAATTCTGACTAATACACCACCTAAGACAAGGTTAAATTTT
Organism: Tamandua tetradactyla; assembly: GCF_023851605.1. Classification (NCBI taxonomy): domain Eukaryota; kingdom Metazoa; phylum Chordata; class Mammalia; order Pilosa; family Myrmecophagidae; genus Tamandua; species Tamandua tetradactyla. The sequence continues at coordinate 152,349,533 of NC_135330.1, forward strand.
TATTTTAGTTTACTAACCCCCCACTACCCCCTGCCAAGGAGAGTTTTTAAAATAAAAAAACATGCATGGGAAACAGTCTTTCGGTTCAAATTTATGTATTTACCACGCAAGTCTTTTCATCCCCACCAAGAACACTGGGGCATGACAAACTTCCTTACTACTTCTCCAGGACTCTAGGAAAAATTTTTCTAGCCCTGACTATCCCTTGTTTTAAGTAGACAGACTTTCCATCTTCCAGCTTTCCTTTTTTCAAGCTCAGATAAACCTGAGATCAGATCTTCTATTCATGGAGGTTTTTTTTTTACAAGCTGCTAGGACTTCGATCCAATTCCAAGGCCTTTTCATATTGCCTTGGCAACATCTCAGAATTATGTCTATGGCTGTTGTTTTCAATTCCAAGGTTGTTTCGGGGACCTGGTTTCCTTTTCATTTTTATGCACCTATCTATCTACATTTTTTTATTTGTAATATTATATCCTGATATTTTTGCATTATTGGTGGAAGTAGGGACCTTTATCTACTGAGCTAGCCATATAACTGTAATTAGAACACTCTTCCATTCAGTACTGGCATATAGAAGGCCATAGATGAATGTTTATTAAACAGAAAAGGACTTGGAAGATATATTTATGTAAGAGAAATGTCAGCACTTTGAACCATATCCCCATTTGAACATTTAGAAAGAAAATTTGGTATTTTAAGAATACACATACATACATATATTATATACATGTGATAGTATGTAATGTGTTAGTGTGTTTCCATATTTGTAGATGTCATAATTATTATATAAATAAGACATTTGGAAATTTTATTTTCTGAATGGCTCTTAAGTGATTTCAATTTCTTGAACAAGGAGATACTTGTTTCAATGTCATTGCAGTATTTAAGTTATTTAGATTCGCAAGCTACAGAAACAAAAGACAATTCTTAGTGTACAAAATATATAAAAAGAATTGTGAGAACAAAAACTTTGATGAAATATTTTTAAGGACAATATTAATATTTTACAGCAAAATTTGTTCTGTTTTTATAAGAACGGAAATGAAATGGAAAAGTCTGTAGGCTTTAGAGTCAGACAATCTAAGTCCAAGTCTTAAGCCTCTTCCTTACTCAGCTCACTTATTTTGGGAAAATCACTAAACTTAGATTAGCCGCAAGTGAGTCCGAAAATCATTCTAAGGAAACAAGAAAGATTGTTAAATCATTATAAAGCATCATCTGAAATTTACTCCTAATCTTCATCATATTGTTGGTCATGACATTTAAAACACAAAGTGTAATTTCTGTCTGGTATAAATGGAAAATAAAATGATCTAAATGTGTATGTAAGTAAACATGTGCAAATGGAAATGGGATTGTTGTCTGCAGATGGAAAAGTTTTGTGAAAATTAATCAACTAAAATTCTTTTTATTGAGCATTTATAATATTTGATAATTACTAATTTTTAATTGTAGTAAGTAAAACCTTGCTCATTGTTTCCTCATTCCAAAGAAATTCTGTGCCTTGAAATAGAACCTAAAGACTGAAATCATAAATAATCTTGGAATTTAGTGATGATATTATTTGTGAAACAAATAACTATTGCAATAACCAAAGATTTAAAAATTATGAGTGAAGAATAAGCAAATGCTACTAATTACAGCTAGAGTGAGACCATCTTCTTCCATAGTATAGTGACTTAATATAACAGTTACAGTAACAAAAATAAATACAACTACAGAGGTTTTAATGATAAAATTCAACTATAATATACATTATATCACAATAGAATTATTTTACACATTTTTTCAAATGCACAGAGTGGCTCATTTGCCATGAGACCTGATCACAGCCTATAGTGATGCTCTATTTCCAAGGCTAATTTAATCTGACACCCTTAAATATTGAATTCCTATTATAACCCTCCTAATTTAATTTTATGCTCACCATGCAACCTTCAAATATGAAGGTTGGCATTTTCTATTTAGTACCTACAGGAAGAGGTGTTGCATCAGATTCTCTTTGCAATTTTATTTCTCTTTGTCAACTGGTTGTATTTTAATTCTGGTTTACTATATCTAGCTTGGTTCATCTGTGGCTATTACTGAGAAATGGATCCACTTGATGTTTACATATTAGTCTGTCTTAGCCTGATACTGAACTCTGGCCTGAGGTTAAAGGATTAAGTTAAGACTTAGAAGGAAACTGTCTGGGCAGAGAACCAGCCATCCCCAGGCAAGTCTGTATCATTGCATGCACCATGCATCTTTTCTTGAAAGTTCGCCAAGCAGGAGATTATATGATTCATTCTCATCATTTCTAATAAGCTTCTGTAGGACATCTTCTCTATTGCAGAGTGGTTTAAGCAGAGACTCTGGACTCAGATGGCTTATGACCCCACCATGAAGAAAGTGGAGGGTTGGGACATGTTCTTTTAACTCCTTGGATTTCTTTTTAATTCTCATCTGAAAATCTCTCTCTCATCATGTTGTGGAAGGACTACATCAGTTAATAGGAGTAAGGCATGAACAAGAAATGAAATTGCAAAGAGAATCAAATATCCTTGGGACATTGAAAGGAAAGAGTAAGCTTAGTCATGGCTGCTCCACTCTCACTGTGAACACAGAAAGTTTCACACACTCCTTTACTGTGACCAGCTGAGATGACCAAGAGCTAGTTTAGTGGCACAATTTCCAGCTTAGTTCTTTAGCAGTGAGGAAGGGTAAGGAGGCCTTCATGTCCTCATCTAGATTGGGGTTTTTAAATATCAGAACGATTGACAATTTAGAGCTAGATAATTCATTCTTGTTGGGACTATCCTGTGCATTGAATGATGTTTAGCAGCATCTCTGGCTTCAACCTACCAGATGTCAGTTACACCCCCTCAGTTGTGACAGCCAAAAATATCTCTAGACATTGCCAGATGTCTCCTAGGAAGGACAAAATCTTCTCTGATTAGAAAAACCAAAGGTCAAGATACATATAAAGTTAGAAACATTGTAATTACTGTTTCTCTCATCATCGAAAAATATTTTAATTTTACTTACCTGTCTTTCTGATACACCATTGTCATTATAGAGGTTTAAGTCATTTGAGAGGTGAGCAATTCTAATTTTAATACATAAGAAACATTTTGAAGAAAGTGGCATTTGGTCTGGAGCTAGAAGGATTTTGTGAAATAGAGAAAGGGGACAGGCTGGGGTATTTTAGCCTAAAGGCACAGAGTAAGGAAGGACTGTGAAAGTTCCCATGCTCTTTGATGGATTTCAAATAAATATGTATGACCAACACTTAGGAAGTGTGATGCTTGCAGAGGGAAACATATTTATTACTGAGCTACAGCAAAAGGAAAATTCTCCTTATTCCTATAGGTATGTTTTGTAGGGCCAAAAAAAAAATGAAATCTGCAAAAAGTAGGTCTTCTCTAGGGGCCAGGTGGATTCTGGTGTCTGAATCAGGGTTAATCCAGAATAGTAATAAAGGAATGCTCTATTCTTTGTGTCCTTTGTCAGAAAAAATAGTTAAAACATCAAATAATAAGGACTTGGCCAGGCCATGGTGGCTCAGCAGGCAGAGTTCTCACCTACCATGCCGGAGATCCTGAGTTTGACTCCCGGTGCCTGCCCATGTCAAAACACAAACAAAAAACAAGGACTAATAGTGAAAACTTATAGCCTAATAACTGCAACAATTTACTTACTGGTTATTATGTGCCAGGGAAAGTGCTGTTTTGTTGTGAGTTGTTACCATGGGTACATATAAACACTTTTATCTATATTTATAAATGAGGAATTTCAGAACTTTCTGAGCATAGAGCCTTTTCTTTTTCAGAATTCAGTGAAATATAAGTAATATACCCAAAGTTTAATCTTGAGAGATGAGCTTCCAGTGGTACTTGCTAAGAACACTTATAGCATAATATATCAATTCCAAAGATAATGTAGTCATATTACAATATTTCTCTTCCATTTTCCTCTCCACTGTATTCTCTCTCTCCATCTCTACCTCCCTCTTTCTCTTTTCTCTCTTTCTAATAAGTAAATTAGAAATCCTGCTGAATCCTGAATCTCAGTGTTTTTTTTTGTAAGCCAATATAACAGTTTAAAAATGAAATTTTATACACTAAGACTTATTTGAAGATTGCAAATTGATTTGAAGATGTCTAGATTTATTCATGCATGCAATTAATATTCAAGCATCAAAAAGTTAACAGTATAAACTCAGATATAAAACATCCAACATTTGTGAAAAGTGAAAGCTAACTTTGCTTCAAGTGGCAAGAGAATCTTACTACCTGATTTAGAAGATGGAAAATTAGCCTTATGATAGATCTAAACTGTCAAATACAAGTATGAAAATGGAGGAGAATCAATAAGGTTTGATTAGTAACAATGTCCTGTCTCTCTCAGTATATATATATATATATATATCACACATCAGAACTCCATGTAGTCATACGAACCTACAGCCACATGTGCTGGCGTGGAGTCACATAACCCAGCAAAGCCAGTCCTTAGTTTCAGTCCACTCCTGTGGGTGTAAATCCATTATAATTAGGACCTTTTAATGAGGTTGCCTTGGTTAAGGTATGGCCCAACTGAATTGGGATGGGTCTTAATCCTGTTACTAGAGGTTTTATAGAGAAGACCACAGAGAGAGAAGTTAGAAGTTGGAACCACTAAGAGAAAGGAGAAGACTGTTATGTGATTGCCATGTGGCAGAAAAGTCAAGGACGGAGGGGCTCAGGTAGCCAGCCCCAGAATGTCAGTTTTCAGAGGAATCATTGTCCAGCATGCTGATGCCTTGTTTTTGGACTATTCCTAAACTTAAAAGCTTGATCCAATAAATTCCCATTGTTTAAACCAACCAATTGTATGTTATATGTTTTAACAGGTAAGGAACATGAAATACCACACAAGAATGTTATTATGACACAGAGTATTACTTGTATTTGATCTTCAGTTTTCTTTCCTCCCCAGTTACTCATTTTTTTTCCCTCAACTTTTAAACCAATTTCACCAGTCTGTAGGTTTTATGATCCCTTTCCCTTCCTTTAAAGATGATCTTAGATGGGATATATAGAATAGTTTTCTATTCCTATGGTTGTTACTTCCTTTCCTTCTCCTACAGCCAATCTAGCTGACCTAAAATTAAATATCAATAACATTTATAACTTGATGGGAACTATGTCTCACTTGTCTTTTCAATACTGATGACCAACGAAACAATGCTTTGTGCCTAGCTATGCTTAAAAATGCATATTGGCGGGCCGCGGTGGCTCAGCGGGCAAAGTGCTTGCCTGCTATGCCGGAGGACCTCGGTTCGATTCCCGGCCCCAGCCCATGTAACAAAAACGGAGAAACAGAATACAATAAAACAAGAAAATGTTAAAAAAAAAAAAAAAAAAAAAAAATGCATATTGGTGATATTCTGAATTTATTATGTATGGCATAACTTTCTTTCCAGTTTTACTTCCATCTTACTTTTGAGATTTTGCAAAATTAGTCTTGAAATGCAAAAGGAGACACTCATTTGACAGAATATTATATAGAAGATGGCATAAGGACTGAGGGTTTTAACTTCATAAAATTGGATTATCTTGCAGTTACCATATTCCACACCAAACCACCTGTCCCTTTTTCCTCATTACCCTCCCAACTTATGAGCCACTTGGTCATTCGAAACACTGTGAGTTCTCTGAGTTCCTCTTTTATCTTTGTATTAAACTCCCTCCCTTCACCTTGCTTGGTTTACAGAATATGTTTGAGAGGATATCTTTTCTTTACAGAAAGAAGGAAAAATGACACCAAAAGAAAGAAGTCATGATATTAAGCCATGAGGGAAAATGGCTTCATTAGTAAAAATGTTTGAGTTTGTCCTTTCAAGCTACATTTGCTTTGATTTGTAGTCTTTCTTTCTGTTTTAACTTTTAATTTTACTTCAAACAATTCAATTATAAATTGCCCCCAAGTTAGTACAATTTTGGAAATGGATGAATATTTCAAATGTACCATATTGGTGCAACTTCAGATTCAGAAAATAGAATTTATTATTTGCCCAAACTAAAAGGTTTCTCATACTAAAAACTATCTCATATTCTGCTGTTCATCACTGATTCAGAAATAAGAATGTATATTTATCACATTATTTCTGTTGGAAAATACAATGTGCTAGACAGAATAGCCCTCTTTGTAATTTGTCAAGCCAATTATTACTGAACTCTATACCAAAAACAAGTAACCTGAATAATATAACATTATAGTATTAATAATTATTTTATAAGGCACTAGAGATTTTATAAGATGTATATTAATAGCAGAGAGAAAATAAATATATTATGATGTATAAGCCAATTAAAAAATAAATTCAACCATGGTCCCACAAATTTAGTTTTCAGCCTGTAATAACTTGCACTTCAGCAATATAAGTGCTACATATCACAACTAAGATACTTTTTTTGAACTTAACAGAAAATTTATACTGCTATAAATTCAGTCTAAATAATGTCAAAATCATGTTTCATGTGGATAGACAGGTAGGTAAATAGATATAAAGTTAGAAAGAAAGTTTTTTCCCATTGTTTGGTAATTTTATATTCTTTTGAAATTAAGAAAATTATAATAATGACAATTTTTGTTTAATTTGATTGCCAAATATTATTTTAAAAGAAAATAGATTCAGGATTTCATGTAAAAATATGTGATGATTTAGTGTCTAATATGGAGATTTCTTCACAGAAGGATTTGTGTACAAAAGAATGAAGGATGTTTAGAAAACATGGTGACAGAAAGTTTTGGTTTTCCCTTTGATTTCAATACCATCGTAGCTGAGGAGCAGCCAAAGAGAAACTTGCTAATTTAATCAGCAACTTTTTATAATGTCTCCCCATTCCCTTTATTCCCTTTAATTGCTAATATTCATTATATAATGCTGTTCTTATTTACTTAGGAAACCTTAATATGCAGAATTTTTTTTGTAATTTTTTATTCAACAGGACATGCTATAGGCTGTGGATCTTTTTTGAGGACCTTCTTTACATCAAATTAATTTTTACTACCAACAATCTAGGTGAATGTAAACTGGACAACTTTTGGGGACATGGGACTGGTTAATGTGCATCAGGGGCATAAAAAATATTCCAATTCTCTAAGTCTGAAATTCATTCTGGTCTTTCTGCTGATAAAATAACACCATCCAGAAAGAAAATTAAAAGATATCAATTGAAGTACTATTTCTAATATAAAAATACAATTAAACCTAAAAGTTCAATCGTCAAAAATTGAATAAGTTGATTATGTTTCATCCATGCCGTTGGGATACCTAATAGGCAGTCTTTAATGCTATGGGAAATCGAGGAGACATAGGGACTAACAAAGAGGATGAGTGTTACACATACCCACACACAACCATCTTAATAACAATAATAACTTCTCCGGCATAATTGAACATGAATCATCATATACTCAGAGTTGTATTATCAATTTCCTAAATTTATCTTCATCCTCTTCATGTAATCCTACTGTAACCGAGATGTTAGGATTTAAGGGATGATTATTATTATAAATCATTATATAGATATTTCTTTTTGTTTCTGGTATATTAGAGTGGACAGAGAGAAATACCAGAAATCTCGGAACTGTGATCCAGCTGCCTTGATCTCTGGTAATGACTGTCTGGCCTTTGTCTTGTGCCTTGTAACTAAAAGCCTTGTGGCTAACTTTTATTTGTACCCATTTATCCAAGTTTTTTTTTTTTTTTTTCACTTTAGGGTCTTTAAAGACAGCCCATAATGTTTATTTATGATGGTCTTGGGTCAGCCCAGAACTAGCCCACCCCATGTCCAAAATTAACTTGATAACTGAAGTTGGGTCTAATCAAAAGGGCCTGCTTGACATATGCAGAAGCTTAGACTTTAACCTATAAGTCACCTAGACCTCATTATAGCACTAAAAATCCCATCCATTATCATATTAAGGCCACCATTTTCTTACAAACATTCTGTGACTAAGCATGCAATCAATCTTGTGTAGGCTCAATAATTAGATCACTTCTAATTATATCTTCTGGAGCCATTGTGCTCATTATCCTAAATCCTGCCAATTTTTTGATACTATAGAACTATCAGAATTACTGAAGTTCAGGAAGACAGATTTTTAGGCCGTCTGCTCTCCTGCTTCACGCCTAGCAATAAATTCTTGCTCTTTAAAACCCTGGTGTCTCAGGAATTAATCATTGAGTGCATCAGGCAAGGCATCCACCTCCTTTGTTTGTCAACATGACCACCACCCTTAACCTTGGGCAGGTGAACAGGGGTGTTGAGCTGTTACCCTCCCTAATTGAAAATAGTCTTTAAATAAAATACTCGGTTTTTCAGATTTCCACCTTCTCTACTGGTCCTCTTCAAGATGCTATCTGGAGGATGAAGACACCCTGTCTTTTGTGACTCATAGGATTGGAGTCAACACTAGGATCTGGCAGTGTCTGCTTGAGCGCCACTGTTCATTGCTAGTTAGTGGGTCATCTCTAGTGGTTCTAAGTGGAGTAACCTCTGAGAAGGCACTTTCTGCTTTTATCTCTGCACATTCAGCCTGCATTTGGCTAGCCACCTGTAGGGAGAGGGCTCTCTGTCTCTCCCCAGAGTCCCACAGAGGAGCAGAACTAAAGATCTTTGCTGTCTCTTCAGCCAGACTTCTTTCTTCCAAAATCAGCAGAGGCAGGAAATTTTCCTTTTCTCTTCTTCTCTGTGCTTTTCTTTCATATAAAATTCTATGAATAAGTCTTAAGGCCTGTCTTTTGCAGATCATAAAAGAGGGAGTAAATGCATTGGAAAAAAATTTCTTGACAAAGCTTTTCCTCTCATTAAATTGATGCAAGGCCCTATTCTGATGTCAAAAAACTTAATATTAACTCTCTCTTTTTCATGCTTAATAAATCAGGCCTATTTTCAATGATATGTCTTCTGAGCACTTTCCTTGAATTACATACTTTAATCTTAAAGACTCCTTTGATAAACATACTAATAGAACCCTCTTTTTTTTTTTTAATTAGACAGCAGGGATTAAGTAAATTCTCCAATGTGTGTGACAGAGCTAGTAAGTGGCAAAATAACACTTTGAACTCAGCCTTACACTATCCTAGGCTTGGAATCCTCAAAATTAAGTATATTTCCTCCCTAGATAGTAAGGAAATAGAGAAAAATATATGTGGAAGTACAACTAAATATTTGCAATTTTCCTCTGGCAAGTAGGGGTTCAGCAGTTTTTATTTTCTCCTGTATTATTTTCGGAGTTTCCTAATACTGCATTTTTTTTAAAAGACTGTGTTCTCAGTTTTAAAATACTTAGATTTGTTGCTGTATATTACATTGCAGTGACTATCTGGGTTGAAAATTATCAAGTTCATTAAGGTTTTTAATGAATTTTGAGAAATCAGTTTGGAGAAGACCTATTTCAGCTTGCCCCCTCCTCAGCAGCTTGCTCATTTCACTTTGGTCTCATAGATTTAATATTCTCTGTCTATATCCTTTCTAAAATAACTGGTGGAAATGAATATTACTATTGATATAAATATATGTGTTTGAAATTAACTAATACACAGTGTATTACTAAACCATTTGAATTCTTTTACTGTATGCTTTCTATTTATTTACTTAGCAGTTTTTATGTTTAATTGCATATTAATGATATTACCCTTTTCTCTCATATATTAGAATTATCTGTTTTTTTCCTAATTGCCTTTTAATTTAATTTATATTTTTAATTTTATTAACATTTCATATGTTATTATAATCAGAAAAAAATTATCTTAAGACTGCAAATATCATTCTTGCAGTACTTTGTAAAAACATTGTTACCCTCTACTAAAAACATTTATTAGCATATTAATACCGATTAACAACTTACTTAGCTCTTTGAAGTTATATTCACACAGATTTTCAATGTATAAACCAAAAGAAATAGTATATGCAATGCTGTAAAAAGCTATGGCAAACAAACAAGCAAACAAACAAACAAAAAACTATGGCAGCCCAAGGAGAAGATATTTTGGGTAACAGATAGCCTTTTAGTTCTTTTAAAATCCTGCTTAAAGAGAGGCTTCCTACTTAAATTATCTTAAAAGTCAAAAAAATTTTCAGTACTTTAAACATCAACAAATGGAAAAAGTTATTTTTCTTATGTTAACCCTTTTCAGTCATCTGAGCTGGTGGTAGTATCATTACACTGCAATGTAATATACAGTAACAAATCTAAGTATTTTAAAACTGAGAACACAGTCTTTTTAAAAAATGCATTGCTATTTTTCCTTTTAGAGTATTAGGAAACTCTGAAAATAATAAGGAATATAATAAGGAAAATAATACTATATAAAAATTATATAACAATAGTAAAACTCTGAAAAATAACTCTGAAAATAATGAGAAAATAAAAACTGCTGAACCCCTACTTGCCAGAGGAAAATTGCAAATATTTAGGTGTACTTCCGTATATATTTTTCTCTATTTCCTTACTTTCTAGGGAGGAAATATACTTAATTCTGATGATTTCAAGCCTAGGACAGGATAAGGCTGAGTTCAAAGTCTTATTTTGCCACTTACTAGCTCTGTCACACACATTGGAGAATTTACTTAATCCCTATTGTCTAACTAAAAAAAAAAAAAAGGTTCTAATAGTATGTATATCAAAGGAGTCTTTAAGATTAAAGTATGTAAGTCAAGGGAAGTGCTCAGAAGACATATTACACTATGGTATGTTTTTAAAAAAATTAAATAAAAAAAAAAAAAACTTCAGTTGTAACTTATGTAAATTCTTATCTAAGTAAAACCCCTGGTAAAATTCATGTTCATTCTAAATTTTATGAATTGCCTGCTAACTTTTTTAAAGTTTATAAGATTAAAACTTTCAAATTTGAATCTTGGATTTCTTTACTCAAAATGCCCCACTTCATTATTGATTTCTTATCAGTTCTCATGGCTCACAATCATTATTTTCAAAATTATCAAGCTAAGATTCCAAAAGTAATAATGATGCTGATCAGTGACACTTATTGAATACTTAGTAAATATCAGACAATATTTTAAGTACTTTGCTCGGCAAACTTTATGAGGCATATATAATTATTATTCTCATTTTTCAGTGATAGAAACTGAGGTTGAACAACTGTTCCTTATTATTACAGCTAATACTTGGGGGAGTTGAAATCTAAGGCTAGTGGCTGAGGACCGAGACTCTTTTCAGTTTTCAAACTGTTTCTAGCAATACCAATTTGCATATAGGCTTGGACACCCTGCCCTTCTCCATCGTAAGTGCTGTCCTCTAGCATCAGCATTGTTGAATTCTGACTGACAGGCACTGATGTGCTTAACTAGAGAGCTTCTTATATATTTTGGACTTAAAGGATGCTTGACTTCACTCCTCTCTTCTTCTCTCCTGAGTCTCAGTTTGTCTTTCTCTCATTCTGTGTGACTGATAGGTGGAACCAACTTCGTGAAAGCATTTTTGGTAAACAGACAGAACTAGTAAAAAGAAAATGCCATGACTAGATTTACATCAGAAATAATAGGAAACCCTAACAAGAATACTTTAGAAGCAGTCATTTGTGCCTGAGAGAGGTTAAAAACTGATGAGAAGGGAACAAGTCAGTAATCAAAATGCTGATTTTTCTGACTGGACAAACTAAAACAGTGCAGTGAGGAATCTCATCTTGTCTTTTCTTATTATTCAAATCCTTAAGGAACGTTGCTTCATTTAACTACAAACGTCTAGCTCAGTAAGGAACAGAAAGACAGTGTAATATTTAAATATCAAGTCAAGTACAACAGTATTCCTGATTTAGAAACAGAATATAATTTTACTAATAATAATAAAAATTGAGAGCTTATGTAATTCTTGATGTTTAGCTTTAGAAATCTCATTATGCAAGTTGATCTAAAGTTCCATTTTCAGCTACTATTATGACATCAAATGCATATGTTTTGTGTCAGTACTTTAGGGTTTCTTTCAGTTACCAAGTTCAGGGAGCTATTTCTTTTGTTCTTCACTTTCTTCATTTATAAAATAGGGGTCTTCAAATAATAATGCCTAATAATGTGTCCTTATGAGAATTGCATGAATTAATAGCAGTAAGGGATTTAGAAAAACATATCACAGATAGTAAAAACAGGATGAATGTTAGTTATTATCTATAGTTGCTATGACTTAATTGCATGCATGATTTATACAGTGTGGCCATATAAGAAATCATTTCTACCCTTGGATCTATGACAGCTAAATGAGTATGGGGGGATAGGAAAGAGTGCACAGTACGGTAAGACTATCTTCTGTTCCAATAGTAGTGGTTGTCAATATATTTAACATAATTCTGAAGAGTTGGAGGCAGAGACAGTGTTCTTGGAATTTTTAGCCACATCTTCCTTTGTTGCCCAATCTCAAATTATGGAATCTAAATAGTCTTTAAAAGGCATGTGGTCCCATTCATCCTTCAATCAGGATGATATTTAAATTACCCCCAGATGAATAAAAACACGTTGTTGAAAAACAAAATAAAACACAACAATCAAAATCAAGACAAAACAGAAATCCAAAAAAGAAAGCTAACATGCTAAAAATTCTTCCTTGCTTACAACCTACATCCCATATGCTTAAGTCTATTGTGTCTTGATCTAAGAAGAGCTGCAGAACAGATGGTTCGTTGGTGGCAGTCTCAGTTAAGCCAACCACTTTTAAGGAAGCTCTCTGCAGTCCGTATTTCTGATTCATTCTACCCAGTTTTAATATGCATCTTAAATGGCAACTGCATCTTAATAGAAACAATTCAATATTTGTTTTATTTTAAACCATGCTGACCATCTGTGTACCTAGCTACTATATGAAAAATAATGAGCTGTTTTCAATGATGATTTTTACATCTAGTCTATATACATGTCTTCCTCAAGATAAATTCCAAGATAAAGTTGTCAGGTGCTGGATGTATGGTTTATTTCTGTATGTTGTAGAAGTTCATAGCCAAGCTATTTTAGTTAAATTTTTGTAAGAGTACATCTCTATGTCTTTCAAATGATCCTTCTACCCTCTGTTCACGGTTGCTGCACTTTGACTCACTTTACATGAGCTTCTTGAGCAATCTGTTGCCTTCAAGATTATCAAATATTTCAAATAAATCCCATGGTCATTACTTGGCCACAATATCAACAAGATCAACATTTTATACTGACAGTCACAAAATCACCTAAAATTTTGATAAAAGGAAAGTTCCCTTGGTAGGCTGCTATCACTATTAGCACTTTTTAGGAGAAGAACTCAGCTAATTTTGAGTGAGAAGGACTTAGAAAATAGTCCTTCTCACTCAAGGACTTTTGGTTCCACTGTCATATTGTGAACTGGACTGGGTTGAAAATTCAGACAGAACTTTGTTACTTTGTAATTATTATCCAAATCTTAGATTCCTTATGTATTCATTCTATATATTTTGGGCAATTTTACTCTGCTCATTTTCTAAATCTTTAGTATGAGAATGATGCTAACAGTATTGTAGGAAATTTTTGAAGAATAAATAGAATTATTACATAGAATTTCTGGCTTATGTAATCAATTCAAGCCAAACATACTAGTTTCTCCATCACCTACTTTTCCTTCAATTGTTTCAGGCTACATCCACCCCGAAGCACAGCATTCACCTAATTTCCTACTTTCCACATACACTAAAACATTTCAAAGCAAGATAAGAAAACTTATTTTATCTGCAGAATATTATCCATGAAAGTTGAGTAATCCATTATAGCTGTTATAAATATTACCTTAAAAATCATATATTTTACAACTTTAATGAATTGCATCAAAAAACTAGTAGAATACATAATTGAAAATTTAAAGTGGAATTGTAGCAGTTTATACAATTAAATCTTCAGCACATTATTTTTTGAATAAGTGTCAGCAAGCTTTTCCTATGAAAGGCCAGATAGTAAACACTTTCGCCTTTATGGTCTCACGCCACTCTGTCACAATTACGCGGCTCTGCCATTGACAATGAATGAAGGAATGGTGTACCTGTGTTCACATAATACCTTATTTAATGAAATTGGTTTAAACAGTGAGATACTACTACAAACCTATTAGAATGGTGACTTTTTTTTACTTCACCACTAGTAGTGAAGCAGAGCAACATGAAATCTCATTAATTGCTGGTAGTAATGCAAAATGATATAGCCACTTTGAAAGACAATTTGGCAGTTTCTTACAAAGTTAAATATCATCTTTCCATATGCTCTAGCAATCATACACCTTGGTATTTACCTAAATTATTTGAAAACTTATGTCTACTTATGCAAAATCTGGATGTGATTGGTTATAACAGCTTTAGTCAAAATTGGCAAAAACTTGAAATAACCATGTTGACTTTGATAAGTGAAAGGATAAATAAATCATGATCTATGCATAGGATGAATATTATACAACATTAAAGATTAATTACCTGTCGAATAAAAAAAGATATGATGAATTTTAAATACAAATATTGCTAAGTGAAAGAAGCCAATCTGGAAAGTCTACACACAACACAATTCCAAACAGATGGCATTCTGGAAAAGGCAAAACTAGAGTGATAGTAAAATGACGAGTGGTTGCCAGGAACTCAGGAGGAAAGCAAGATTGTTGAATAGGTAAAGAACAAGGAATTTTTAGGATGATGCAGCTAATTTGTTTGATGCTATACTAGTGTGCACATGACACTATACATTTGTCAAAACTCATAGAAATGTATAGCACAAAGAATGAATGCAATTTTAAAAGAATACACAATTAATTTGATGAATGCAATTTGTTAAAAGAATATAAAGAGGGTGGTGTGATGGTGGCTCAGTGGCTGCATTCTCACCTGCCATGCTAGAGAGCGGGTTCGATTCCCAGTGCCTACCCATGCAATAAATAAATAAATAAATAAAATAACAATAATAAAAAATGAATGAAAAGAAGGTATGCAAATTGTTTTTTTTTTAAATCACTTAATATGTCTGGGAATCCCAGAATGGAATGCAGAATATGACAACAGAATCTAATTATATTACAATTGTGTGATACAATTGAGGGTGAGGAATAAGCTTGCTGACCTAAGTAACTCTGAAAATGAATGAAGTCTGTAATTCTAAAAGAAACTGCACAATAGTACTATGTTCTAGTTTAAAAAGCTGGGTCTCACAAGGGTCTAGGTTAACAATTATGATACCACTATACCTGTATACTAGAATTGAACATTAAGTAAATACATGGTGGTTGGTGGGTGCAGGTTCCTAAGAGCTGGAGTGAGAGGTTACAAGGGAAAGGAACTAGAATGTTCCATGTGGTAATGAAATAAAGTTGGCGATATCAGTATGAATTCATTTCTAACTCAATATAGATTCAGATGATTACATACAGGCATATTTATATATATATGAATACACATGGATTAATATACACATATGTATATTAATATTGCTTTGCAATTAAGTGACGCTAAAAGGAAAGTCACCCCTGTAACAATGATCACAACCAGTGGCCAGACCTTGGTT
This sequence comes from Tamandua tetradactyla, assembly GCF_023851605.1. NCBI lineage: Eukaryota > Metazoa > Chordata > Mammalia > Pilosa > Myrmecophagidae > Tamandua > Tamandua tetradactyla. Next base: position 152,365,057 of record NC_135330.1, read on the forward strand.
GCTAACATCATTCTCCAATAAAAAGAATCAGGGAACCTTGGAGAAATTGCTGATCTAGGCCTGAGGCAGGACATGCACAAAGTGAGCCTGTAATATCTTATAGATCTAGAAAATAAGGAAGTGCTAAAAAAAAATCAAAACAGCAACAAAAATGAGGTTATGGCTAAGAGACATTGGAGCCAACTGTAAGAGCTCCCAATGATCCGTGTTGGAACAATTTGAGCAACAAAATAAATGAAGCAGCAATGGATTATAACCCAAATGATAAAGTAAATATCACAAGCTCATACTAATAAAAAACAAATCTCCTATGTGGAAGAATTCCAAACAATTGTGTAAATAAGTTTTCTTCCAGGAGATGAAACATAAAACTCACCGTTCCTTCATGTGGGGTGAGATAGCGACTTCCTTCCAAAGCAAACAGTATCAAAAGTGAGCCCCAAAAAAAGAGTAACTTTACAGTGGAGAAAGTTGATGTGCTGGTTTGAAAGGATGTATGTACCCTAGAAAAACCATGTTTTAATCCTAATCCCATTTTGTAAAGGCAGCTGTTTCTTCTAATCCCTATTCAGTATTGTATGTTTGAATCTGTAATTAGATCTTCTCCCTGGAGATGTGTCTTAGCCAAGAGTGGTTGTTAAACTGGATTAAGTAGAGGCATGTCTCCACCTATTTGGGTGGGTCTTCATTAGTGTCTAAAGTCCTATAAAAGAGGAAACATTTTGGAGATTGTAAAAAATTGTAAAATTATAAATTGTAAAAAATATACCATACTTATGTAAGATGTTAATAATATGGGAGAATGGATGTGGGATATATGGGAGCTCTCTAGCATCTTCATAATTTTTCTGTAAATCTGAAACTATTCAAAAATTTTAAAAAGATGTTTAGGAAAATACAGGTGGCAAGCTGGATTTGGCTTTTGGTTACATTACAGACACCTGACTTAAGGTATGTTGTTTTACTCTTCTTGTTATTTAAATGGACACAATGCTACATGACTGATTCATAGAATCAGTGTAATAACATGATCATATCCATCAGTATGAAGGACAGAGGGTCACTTTTCTCATCTATTTGAATCTAAAGTTGTGGAGGAGTTGCAACTGCTTATATATAGTGTGTTTTCCCTGAATTTTTGAGGAAGCATGCAGATGAATAAACTGTTAAAGAAATTAAAATATTGCTTTGTTTGCATGTTCTTAAGTGATATGGTTTAATCAAGAAGCACCATAATAGAAACCAATTTGAAACTTCTCTCCTCTGTGTAATTTGATTTAGCAGATCTGGACCTAAGACTCCTCATTTGTAAAATAAAGATTGTTGGAGCAGACACCCACTCAGGGACATTTTTTTTTAATTCTAAGAATCTTTGATGGATTTTATGTAGGGGATAAGGTGGTGGCTTAGTGAAATTTAGCTCATTCCCCAGAACAGCTAGTAAATAGCCAAGAACTGAATGTAACAACTGTTGGGGGTGGGAAGCAGGGGGCATCAGTGACTGTAACACATTGTACATGATTCTGGAATGGATGGAATAGCTGATATCTCACACAGAATTATAAGTCTTCCAAACCTTGGAGTTTAATAATAAAATAAACCTGAAGAGGAAGGCAAGCTACCTTACTCATTCCATGAAGCCAACATCACAAAGCCAGACAAAGATAATACAAGAAAAGAAAACTACGGACCAATTTCTTTGATGAATATTGATGCAAAAATCTTCAAGAAAGTACTTGCTAATCAAACCCAGCAGCACATTAAAAGAATTATACACCATGGCCAAGTGGGATTTATTCCAGGTATGCAAGGCTGGTTCAACACAAGAAAATCAGTTAACGTAATAGACTACATCAGTAAATCAAAGTGAAAAAGCCACATGATCATCTTGATCAATGCAAAAAAAAAAAAAAAACATTTCACAAAATTCAACTTCTTTTCTTGATGAAATAACTTCAAAGGATAGGAATAGAAGAGAACATCCTCAATGTGATAAAGGAAATATATGAAAAAAACATAGCTAACACCATACTCAATAGGTAAAGAAAGAAAGCATTCCCTCTAAAATCAGGAATAAGACAAGGTGTGCACAGTCACCACTGTTATTCAATATTGTGTTAGAAGTTATACCCAGAGCAATTAGACAAGAAAAAGAAATAAAAGGCATCCAAATTAGAATGGAAGAGTAAAACTATTTCCAGATGACATGATACTATATGTCAAAAATCCTGAAAACTCTACAGGAAAGTTACATGGTTAATAAATGAGTACAGCAAAGGGGCAGAGTACAAGATCAAAACCCCCAAATCAGTAGTGTTTCTATACACTAGTAATGAGCAATCTGAGGAGGAAGTCAAGAAAAAATTCCACTTAAAATAGCAATCTAAAGAATCAACTATTTAGGAATAAATTTAACTAAGGACACAAATGAACCATACACAGAAAATGATAAGAACTTGCTAAAAGAAAATCATGGAAAACCTAAATAAATGGATAGGCATACCATGTCCATTGATTGGAAGACTAAATTTAGTTAAAATGTCAATTTTACCCCCAATCGATTTATAAAATTCAATAGAAGATCAATTAAAATCTCATCAACTTACTTTTCAGAAATAGAAAAAACAATAACCAATTTATTTGGAAGGGAAGGGTGCCCTGAATAGCTAAAAATATTTTGAGAAGAGAAAATAAATTGGGAGGTCTCACACTACCTAACCTTAAAGCATATTACAAGGCTACAGTGGTTGAAACAGTATGGTACTCACATAAAGATAAATGTACTGACCAATGGAATCGAAATGAGTGCTTAGAAATAGACCCTGTTATGTATAGACAATTCACCTTTGATAAGGCAGTCAAGCCAACCCAACTGGAAAAAAGCAGTCTGTTCAATAAATAGTACTTGGAAATCTGGAGATCCATATGTAAAAGAATGAAAGAGGATTCATATCTCACACTCTGTACAACAAAGAGCTAAAACTGGATCAAAGTCCTAAACATTAGAACTAAGACCATAAAAAGTTTAGAAGAAGATATAGGAAAATATCTTACAAAGGAAACAGTATTTGGAAACTAAGGGTTTAGTATCCAGATTCTACAACTTAACAACAAAGAGACAAAGAACCCAATAAAAAAAATGGGAAAAAGACATGAACGGACATTTTTCATAAGAGGAAATATGAATGGCTAAAAGGCATATGAAAGCCTACTCAATTTTACCAGCTATTAGGGCAATGCAAATCAAAATCACTATGAGATATCATCTCAAACCCACTAGAATGGTCACTATCACAAAAAATAGAAAATGCCAAGTGCTGGATAAGATGTGGAGAAAGACACATTTATTTACTTTTGGTGGGGACATAGTATGTTGCAACCCCTCTGGAAGGCAGCTTGGCAATTTCTCAGGAAGCTAAGGATAGAATTGCCAGATGATCCAGCAATCTCATTACTATGCTCCTAGCAATCTCATTCATAGGAACTAAAGACAAAGACACAAGCAGACATTTCTAAACCAATGTTTTTGTTTTTTTTTCAAAACAATATTTATAGTGGCAATATTCAGAATTGTGGAGATATGGAAACAGCCCAAAGGTCCTTCAATGGATGAATGGCTAAATAAGCTGTGGTATATATATATATATATATATATATGATGCAATATTACACAGCTGTAAGACAGAATAAAGTCACGAAGCATGTAACAATGTGGGTGAACTTTGAGGACATTAGGCTCAAGTGAAATTAGCCAGAAACAAAAGGACAAATACTGTGTGTTCTCATTAGTACAAACAAAGGAGGGAACTTCAAGAATTAAAGTTAACAACACAGTTTTTCAGGAAATATAAAGAGTGTAGAGATTCAGCATTTGGTGCTGAAGCAGTACAGAATATGCAACAGGACTGATTGTAAAGATTCAGAAATGGATAGCACAATGCTATCTGATGGTAGCACAACAATACAAGTACACTGAAAGAAGCTGAATGTGAATATGGTGGAGGGAGAAGAGCTGAGGACAGATATGACACCTGAAGGAAAGGTAGAGGATAAAGACTGAGACAGTATAATTTAGAAATGCCTAGAATAGACAATGATGTTGATGAAATGTCCAAATATAAGAATGTTTTTGCATGAAGGAGAACAAATGAATGGGAACATTGCAAGATGTTTGTAAGATAATTAAGTTTAGCTTTCACACAAGAAAGTGCAAGAAAGAGCTGCAGAACAACTCAGGCTGCAGGCAGGGAAGGAGAGCACCACTGATGTAAGCTTGGAATTGACACCAAACAAGTAGAAACAAGTTTAAATAATGGCCAGAGTCATTGAAATGGCAGACCCCCCAGGGAGGATGAATGGAAAGCATGCGCCACTGAATAAGTGGTCTCAGACTCTACTTGGGGGGGGCCACCTCTGGCATCCAGAAGGACCTGAGCCTGGATGCTCAAATACACCAGTTGTGAAGAAGAAAGGATGGATATCTGCCTCACAGTGATCAGGCAACTCTGTGCACAGACCAAAGCAAGAAAAGGGCTATTATATATTGCTTTGGTGGTCAAAATAAATTCTGATGAGCCTGGTGGTAAGCAAGTACCTAGTTTCAATCCACAGTTCCCTTCTCCCATGGGGGATAGGACTGGAATCCGATGAAGCGAGATGGTACCAAAACAAAGGGAACCAGGCAAGACTCAGAATGGGTACAGGCAGTCGGCCAGCTGGAAAAAAAGAGAGGGGGTACCTAAAAATACCCCCCCCGAGACATTCCCCTGTACAGTCCACAGGGAGAATGTTGGAACATTGGCAGACCAAGGGAAAGAAAAATGTACATTTAGACAAAAGAAAGCATTGTGCCACCTGATGAATTCTGGCCAAAATACAGGGCAGATGAGGATTGGCTTTGTGTGAGATCTTTAAGGCCTCACTATATAGGGGATATAATTGGCTGTGCCCAAATTTCAGAATTTAAATAAATCCTTTGAGGTGGCTCAAGGAAAAGACAGCTTAAACTATCCAGTAATTTTTAGTTCTTAAAAGAGACTTGAAGAAACTGCCCAGAGTTATTTGTATTCTGGTAATTTCCTAGTTTTGCCTCTTTGGTTCAATAAAATAATTTCAAAGTGGTATGTGATCACTTGGTGGAGAGTCTGGATTTCTCTATAATAAATCCCTTTGCCAAATGCAAGAATTGCAGGCTTGCTACTAACAAGAGTGAAGCAATGGGTGAATAAACTATCTTGATGTGGGAGCATTTTCCTGTAGGAGTTCAATCTTGATGAAAGTGTCAGTGCAGGAATTGGACTTCTAGGAGGGTTATGGTATCTCCTAACAGAACCTGCCAGCTACTTCTGAGCAATAATGTTGGCATTATTTGAGGTGGCAGCCTGCTTTCTAATTTATTTAAGCAAGTAGCTGAGCCAAGGAGAGCTTGGATGATTAAAGAGACACAAGAGATTCTTAGTTAAACTAAAGATGCATCTTTTCCAGCAAAACCTTATTGGGTATTGTTATTTTTTTTAATTGTTGTTGCTTTTTTTTTTTTTTTAATAAAACTCCCTCTGCTTACCTGCAAAAGTTGAGAGACCAAATAAGGAAATATTCAGGGACAGACCTTCATGGTCCTGTGGCCCCAAAACGTAAAGGGTTCTTGGGCTAGCATTCAGAAAAAGATCCAGAAAATAAATAGATGGAAGGACAAACCACTAAGGGGGTTACTGAGAAAGCCGCAGAGTGTATTTTAGTTGTGATGCTTTGCTGTATTTAACTTTAGTTGTGACAGTGGCCCGTAAGACCTAACCGGGCTCTTTTCTTTGCTTCCACATTTTATTTTAGATGCAAAATCACCTGTTCCTTCTTTGGCACAGTTGTGGGCATTTGTTTGTCTGCTTTGAGGTTTTGCATAAGAGGGAGGTGGAAAGCAGGTGAGAGAGGGGTATTCAAAATTGCTCTGTGTCAGGGCTGTAAAAATGAATGGTGGTGAAGCATGGGGCCCATACCCGGTGGTCACTGGCAGTCAGGATACATGTGAGGGATGGGAGAGGGATGGGCTGCTGCTACCTTACAGAGCAGCCCAGATCCCACAACTCCGCGGACGCTACACTGCAATGAGTAGAAGGACCATTGGGTGAGCCTTGAAGCCTAGGATGTGGGTCTGGGTGTATTTGGTGGTAATAGCAAATATTTAAATGAGGATGTTGAAGAAGTGGAGAAGGGTTCCATATGAACAGCAAATGAACATGGATCAGTCGGTCCTGAGAGCATGGGCTCAGCACTTGCCCATCTCCCTCCTCTAAGCCCTAAATTCCTCTGCCATGCGTGGCTCACCCCTGGGTTTCTAGGACTGCCAGCCACTGACCCCTCTGATGGTGGGGACCAGTGCCAAGGACAGGCCAAGGATGAGCTTGGTGGAGGGGCCAATGCCAAAGCTGCTTGGGTGTTCCCCAGGCTGCCCGCCAAGTTAAAAACCAAGTCACTTAGCTGGATGGCATCCCCTGTCATGCCACTGGTTATGGTGGGTTGTGAAAAGGGAAAAGGAAAGCAGAAACAATAAGTTATAATCCTGTTGAGCACAGTTGACCCCATGGTCAAGAAAGGATTAGACAGAAAGCCAGGAGGAGACAGGCAGAGGGGAAATAGAGAAACAGTCTGGCCAAAAGGAACAAAGGAGCGAGAAGGGTACAAGACTAAGCAGGGTGTTACTACTGTAGGAAACCTGGTCATTTTTAAAGGGAATGCCTTAATTTAAAGAAAGAAGGTTGGTGGATACCCCTAATAAAATTTAAAAATTAGGGAGGTTAAAGCCTCCTCATCCCAAGAGCCTACCAGGAGGCTTTGATAAATCTAAAGGCGGGCACATATCAGGGGGAAATTATATTTTTGGTGGACACTAGGGCAGCTTGATCTTCTGTGACCCATATACCAAAGAGAATTGAATTCTTGGTAGCTCCCGCACAATTTCAGGGATAAAAGGCAAAATATTTAAAGCCCCCATTTTCAAACCTACTGATATCTATTGGGAAGATAACCAAATTATAAGCCTTCTGCTATACATTCCAGAAGCTGGTAGTAACCTGTTGGGAAAGGACCTAATAAAACCCATGGGACTGGCTAATGGGCACAACCCAAAACTACTAAATAGAAGGGCAATGAGAATGTTACAGCATCTGTATAAAAGGAAACAGCCACTGCCAGTCAGGACTGGGAGGGGCAGGGAAAGAACACATTGAAGGAAAATGGCTTTGGAGGCAAAACTATGGAGGCTGGGGTCTGAAGTAAGGAGGCCTTGGGCCTGGAGAATGGACCCACCCAAGCACTTGGAGAGGGCAGAGGATGGACCTTCCACCTCACCATGGGTGAGTAGTGCCACCACAGGCCTTAGAGAGAGGGTTGAGTGTATTCCTTGGGGGTTAGGAAGAGGCTGGTTGCCACCATGGGGAAGGGTTGAGCACGTGCCCCAGAGGTGGAGGAGTGCCCAGGTGTAGCCCCAATGCTTGGAGAGGGTGGAGCCAAGAGGGATGTGGTCTCCCCAGTGTTCCCCGGGTTTGCATTCAGAGAGAGGTAGGCCACAGTGTGGGCCCTTAGAAAGGGTAGGACTCCCACTTTGTGGGGCCCCAAAGATAAATGACTCCTAGACTTTGAAGTCTAGTAGAGTTTGCCTTGTGGGATTTCTGAGGCTGCTTGGGTCTGGTGACCCCTGTGTTCCTTCCAATTTCTCCCCATGTAAATGGGAATATGTATCCTATGGCTATTCCTCCTTTGTATGTTGGCAGCAAATGACTTGTTCTGAGTTTTTTTTTTTTTTTTTTTTTTTTTTTTTTTTTAGAGAGAGGGAGGAAAGACAGAGAGAAGGAAGGAAGGATGGAAGGAAGGAAGGGAGGAAGAAAGGGAGACATCTTTAAACATTTTCTTGTTTTATTATATTTTGTTTGTTTGTTTGTTTCTTACATGGGCTGGGGCCGGGAATCGAACCGGGGTCCTCCGGCATAGCAGGCAAGCACTCTTGCCCGCTGAGCCACCGCGGCCCGCCCTTGTTCTGAGTTTTGCAGGTCCAAAGCCAGAGAAGAGTTTTGCTTTAGGAAAGACCATGCCAGTAGCTGATTTTGCAAAGGCCCTCTTCCTTAAGAATTGTGCAGTGACTTTGTTCTCTACTCTGTCATCCCTCAGGCACCTTGGCTTGCTGGTCTAGTCCCCACCACTTGAATTTGCTGATCATCAATACCAACCCAGCAGTTGGGTCCTCATCAAATTTTGGAAAGAGTCTAAACTCCAACCAGCCTGGGAAGGATGTTGACAACTTAAGTGGTCATCTGGACAGTAGAGAAAGGCTGGACTCACTACACCCAAGTGAAAGGACCAATACCTAAGTTGGATGATAAGTACCCAACAACACAGTCTGATTCTTGGGAAATAGTTCCAACTTTGGACTCTTTAAAATCACATCAAAGAGATAATAGTTGGGAGGGTAAAAGGGTTTTTTTTTTATTTTTTTGGATTTAGGGTTTGGATTCTGTACTTTAATCTAATATAGTTAATAGTGACCCTGGCCAAAGGAAAGTCTTACCCAAGGAAAACAGTTGAGAGATCTGGGGCCCAATTTCCAAATGAGAAAAATTATACTAGTTGTAATGTTCCAAATTGGGGACACAATAAGCCCTATCAAATTAGTAATGAATGTAACTGAAGTTTAAAATCCCAAACCACACAGTTTGATGAAAGGCAAACTCAGCAATATCACCAGGAAAGAGGTGGGACAAAAGAGTATAGGCAAAGGTTTTACTTCAGGGAAGAAAAGAGCTACCCAGGTAGTGTTTCAAGAGAAAGAGACAGACAGTTGCCCTGAGGCGGTGAGTGGGGATAAGATTTTTAAGGCTTAGGGTTAAAAAATTAGGGGGCATGGGTTAGGCAAGTCCCTATTGGCTAGTTTTCAGAAATAGGGGCTAAGTTTGGAGTTAGCAAGTTTCCATTGATAAAGTTAAAAATTTCAATACAGCCATAGGCATACAAGGTTATAAATGCTGGAAGGCAAATAATAAATATGGGGAGTCTACACAAGAATGCATTTGATGGAAAGTGGAGGCTGAATAATGACAAGTAACTGCAAGAAGGCAGCTGATGGAGGATGAAGGAGATGCTGGGCTGGAGCAGTTTGGGGTAACTGAGGCTTTATGAGATATTTGCCAGTGGTAGGTTATATCCTGAGGGGAAAGGTCCTGTCCTCCAGGCCTAACATTTAATGCTTGGCAAGTAATTGACTGCTGAGACTTAACAAATCAATGGCAATCGAGTGGGAAAATCGAGTGGGTCCAGAACCAGTAGGGGATGTTACAGTCGAACCTCTCCTTGCCCCTACTGGGATGACATATGATAGACTATTCAATTTCAAGGTTGAACCATGGACGTGGAATTAATTTCACAGACCTGAAGGCGGTGTAACCTGGTGATAACCATCAAGAAGGCAAGCATCTAGCAGGGGGCGGTAGAGGAAATGCAGTACTAGTTGACAGAATATTTGGGATGGGGGCAGAACTCCCTGGAAAAGACCCTCTAGGAAGATTTAGGATGAAAGTCCTGTCCCTGACACCAATCACAACCTCTGCAGTTAACTCTTCAGTGGTGCCTAAGGACACTCAGCTAATGGTTAGTTCCCCAAAACAGAATAATCCTAAAATTGTCCGTGTGGACAGAACAGAAAACTTGGAGTAAACCATAAGGGTAAGGACAGGATTTAGAGATACAAATGCCTGTGTGGAATGGGTCATATATACAGTCCAGAGTCTAAACAAAAGCAACTGTTATGTGAGCACAATAGGCCTACCCACTGCTCTTGTCATGCCCTTTCTGATGGGTATGGAGTAACACAAAAAATTCAAGCGCATGATACTCTTTTTTCAGAATATTACTCCTGGTGAAAATTGTGCTACTTGTCTTTTCTTTTCCGTCCAGTCAGGGGTGGAAAAGTCAAGACCATACCGGCTTCTCACCTTGGTTCAGGAAACCACTCTGCCTGTCTCTCCAGATGTGGAGAAGGATTCCAGGACCTTGGGACCATAGTCTCACATACCCAAGCATGGGATGTGACTGAGGATAGTACTGGCAATTTCTCCAGTTTAACCACACCATAGGCAGGCCTTTGGTGATACTGTGGAAAGGGCATCCTCTGACCAGTTTTACCCAAGAAGAGGAAAAAGACCTGTGCTCTGGTCCAGTTGTCCATCCCATTCATCCTAGCATTAGAAAAGGAGGAGGATTGAGTTAATTTTAAAAGTATAAGGATACCAAGGGAAATGCCAGATGAGTTTAAGGCTAGAAATTAAGTAGCTGCAGAATTTAACTCCTCCTTATTCTGGGGCTCACCATCAACACAAATGTAGATTGAATTAATCAAAACAATTACACCAAGGATGCAGTTGAAGGAAGAGCAGAAGAGTTGAATGCTACTAGCTGAAAGGCATGGGAGAATAGGATGACCCTAGACATGATGTGAGCCGAAAAGGGAGGTGTTATCTTTACAATTGGGGGTAGTTGTTATACATTTATCCCCAGTAATGCAGCCCCAAATGGACTCTCACTGAAACTTTACAAGGTCTGAGGGCCTTATCTAAAGAATTGGCAAAAAAAATCAGGCATTGATGGACCCATCATAAGATGTTTAAAAAGAACTAGTCTAAGAAATGGAAAGGGATGGCATTGTCCATGCTAAATTCTTTAATCATCCTAGCTGGGGTTCTCACAGTATTTGGGTCCTGCATTATCCCATGTGCCTGAGGGTTAGTTCAGAGATTCATCAAGGCTACCTTAACCAAGCAAATGCCTATTCAGTACAAATAAAATACATTATGTCCCCTTAAAAAGGAAGATCCCTATGATAAAAAGTGTGAAAAGGCTCTTATCAAATTTGAAGAAAGAATAAAATGTTAAATCTAAAAAAAGTTCAAAAAGAAAGAGAGGCATTTGTAAGAAAATTGAGTTTAGCTTTCACACAAAATGGCACAAGAAAGGGCTGCAAACAATTCAGGCTGCAGGCAGGGAAGGAGAGCACCACTGACATAGGCCTAGAATTGGCGCTTGACAAGTAGAAACAAGTTTTAATAAGTAACCGCCAGGATCATTGAAATGTAAAGTGCAATCAAAAGTGGGAACCTCCCGTGGGAAATTTGAGTTAGACTATCCAGATAGGCTGTAACTTCTGGAGTATCCAATCAGTGGAGAAACCGGGGAGGGGTCTGCGTGCTAAGCTTAAGATATAAATATCTGTGGCATTCTATTGTTTGGTGAGCTGACCACCATTTTTTGGGTAGGTGCCTGTTCTTGCAAGACCATGAATAAATTCATTTCTTCTCCACAATCAGGTGAGCGCTTATTCTCTTTCAAGTGTGGTGTTCTTTCTAACAGTGTTTAAAATGGGATTGTTTACAGGAAAAAATATAGTCAACACTTGCTAGGGTCTATAGTTAATAGTAACATCATAATATGCTTCCTTTGAATGTAACAAAGGCAATATGCCAAAACTAAAAGTCAATAAGTATGAGATATTGGGAAGGAATATGGGATATTTTGATTTTTTGTGCAAGAAAGGAAATGTCCTCATAAAAACTGTGGTAGTGAAGGCATGTCTGTATGATTACACTGGGAATCATTGCTTTTTTTTTTTTTCTTAGTTAGGTTTGATTCAATGATGTGTGAATAAAACTGTTTAAAATTAGCAGAAAGATACAAGTGCTGGAGAAAATGTGGAGCATATGAGATGTACCTTTTCACTGTTGGTTGGAAAGCAACATTTTACAGCCCCGCTGGAGAACAGTGTGGTGGTTCCACAGGAGGCTTGAAGTGGGGTTGCCATATAATCCTGGAACTTCCTCGCTAGGTATATACTTGGAGGAACCGGCAGTAGGGACATGAATGGACACTTGCATACCGAATTTTATGGCGACAGTGTTCACAGTTTGCAATGGATGGAGTTAGCCTAAAGAACTGAAGAATGGAGGAGGGAATTGTAGTTTATACATACAATGGACTACTGAGGGGCTGCAAGAAAGGATGGATTTGTGAGGCATGGAACTAGATGAATGAAACATGATAATACTATGTTGAATGAAATGTTGGAAAAAAGACAAATATTATCATGCCACACTTGTATGAACTTACTCTAAAATACAAACTTGGAGAATGAATTCAAGAGCATGGATTACCAGATTGCAGCCCATTGTAAAGGGTCCTAGATGTTAAACTTGCAAAGTAGTCACATCTATTCCAGAGTTGTAACTGTTTTTAATAAATTCTGAGATGCTGAACTATCTGTGTATAACCTGGTCATTTTGTGGAACTTCAGGTATTTGAGACTCATGGCTAGAGCTTTGAAGCTATGAAAATCATTATTACCCCATAAAGTAACTGTTTAAAGATTTGAAAAGGTGATCAGACTTAAAGTAGAGCTATGAATGAAGCTGATCCGGATAGGACTAAGGTAAATCAGAATACAGGATAAAGAATGAGAGGATGTATATTTTAAAATTTCAACTTCTGTGTAAGACCAAATGAAGAGATGTTTATTTCATTCAAGATTTATCATTTTGATAGCACATTGTCTATAATCTAAATTGTATGGTCAGTTTATTGGAACTCCATAATTACACAGAATCTTGAATAAGAAGTGAGATCTTGTCGTTTTGAATAGGTTTGTGTTATGCCCTGATATATCTCAGAGTATTTAGGACAGAGAATAAAAAAGCATTTGAAAATCCCTTTGGGACACTGGGGAGAAAGAAATAAATATTAAGCTTCCCCAGTGAGGAATTCCTGATATTCTCACCAGCAGTGGGGACAACCAATTAAATAGGCTGAGCCCTTGACCTTGGGGCTTGCCCTATGAAATTTATTCCTGCAAAAGTGAAGCTAGCCTAGAATCACCCCCAGAGAACCAATTTTGTTGCTCAGGTGTGGCCTCTCTCTCTAACCCAACTCAACAGTGAACTCACTGCTCCACACCCTACATGGGACATGACTCCCAGGGGGTTAAATTTCCCTGGCAAGGTGGGACATGACTCCTGAGGATGATCTAGGATCCAGCATGATGGAATTGAGAAAGTCTTCTTGACCAAAAGGGAAGAAATGAGACAAAATAAAATTTCAGAGGCTGAGAGATTTCAAACAGAGTCTAGAGTTTATCCTAGAGATATTCTTATGCAGTGTATAGATATCCTTTTTTAGTTTATGGTGTATTTAACTGGCTAGAGGGAAGTACATGCAACTGTTGAACTGTGTTCCAATAGCCTTGGTTCCTGAAGACAATTCTAAAACTGTATACAGCTTTTACAATGTGACCATGTGTAAAAAACTTCTGTCTGATGATCCCTTTATCCAAGGTATGGACAGATGAGTGAAAATAAGGATGATAAATAAATAAATACTAGCTGAGATAAAGGGTAAAAAAATGGGTAGATTGTAATACTAGTGGTGGGTGAGAGGGAGGGGTAAGAGGTATGGGATGCATAAGTTTTTTCTTTTGCATTTTTATTTTTTTTTCTGGAATGATTCAGCTGTTCTAAAACTGGTCATGATAATGAATACACAACCATGTGATGATATTGCGAGCCACTGAATGTATACTTTGGATGGCTATACGATGTGTGAAGATATGTCTAGAAAAATATATATTTTTAAAATTCTGTAATGGCTTAAATTTCATTCCTTTATTATCCTCAAATTATAACCATGAAATAAAATTAAATTGTCAATTGTGTGTGCCTTTTTGACTGAATAGGAACATTAATTAATTTAGTTAAATAAATATGAGCTTCTGAGTGCATAACATTTGTTGGGAAGAAAACAGTATCCAAAAAGTCTGTGACATGGTCTCTGAACCTAAAGAGCTTCTATCCTTGTTATAAACACCTTGATGGTGTATTGTCATCAGTGATTTTTTTAAGGCCCAGGCTATGTGATTTAAAATAAAATGGGAAAGGGTGGTGCGATGGCAGCTCAGTGGCAGAATTCTCACCCACCATGCCTGAGACCCAGGTTCAATTCCCAGAGTCTGCCCATGAAAAAAAAAAAATGGGGAGAGGAGGAAATTTAAAAAGTTGGAAACTTGTGTCCTGTAAATGTAATTGTCATAACATTCTGAAAGCAGATTGAAATATTAAGTAAATTCAGCCCTTTGAAGCAGATTTGAGGATAGTTTGAATTCTCAATGCAGTTCATTGGCTTGCCTAATAGCAAGCTGCAATACAGCCAATACACAATAATCAGGTCAAGGGCACCCAACACAGTCTCAAGAGTCCACCCACCTGAGGGTCAAAAGAAAATAGGAGGTAGCTTTAATGTTAGGATTTGGGAGTCAGGTGGGCATGGCATCAGAGGCCCAGGAGAGGTGCTGGGACAGCCATAGTGATCTTCTTTGTGGCACAGCACAGGTGTTAAATCTGGAAGTTAGAGTAACCAGGTGTCCATCTATGTTAATCTGATATTCACCAAAGTAGTGAACTCTGGATTCTTATAGAAAATGCCCCTTTATCTGGCTTCAAGGCAATCCATATCAGATTCTTGCAAAAATATCAGTTTTATGACTTGTTACAAAAACATGTTTTTCTCAATTTGCTTACATTCCAATTGTGATGAACATACATACAACAAATTTACAACATATTTTTGGTTCAATATCATTAATATCATTTCAGTACTCAACAACCTATTTGGATACATTTTAAAAGTGATCAAAGAATGACAAATGACATCTTATTTTTAACTGGAATAACTGAAAAGCTTATTGACTTATTATCAAAGTTTAAGGCAATGAACCAAAACTTAGATTAGTCTAGACAATTTCAATTTGTAATTAATTGAAATGGACCTAAAGTGAGAGAAATCCTAAAAAGTTACTTTATGGATTTGGAAGTCATGAAATGTCTGAAAAATATCCAAATTATGTTGGGTATATTGAAATAATATAAATAGACAACTACAGATATTATGTGCATTTTTTTTAATTTAATGAAAGGATCTCTCTGGATTTAATCAGAAAACAACCCTACTCTCTTACCTCTACCCTACTTCACGTTTAAATGATTTATGGACTGTTTCTTTCTGTTGTACCTTGAATAAAAATGTATGAAAATTATCATGAGTTTTTTGATCAATCTTCGTTATTAAAAAAGAGCTCATTTTGGCCATTAAAAAAACCATGCTATTGTAATTATGTAAGCTCTAATCTTTTGACTCTAAGCCTCTCTCCTCTCCAGTTTGGAAAGCATATACAGAAGTCAATGATCTAAATCAATGCCTTAATTTGCCTGCCTTTTGCTTCAACTCTCGACCTCTTCCTGGCAGTTTCTACTTTCTTCATGAGTAAAGATATGAGAGAATCTGTGTATAAGAATATCGTTCCTCAGTTGGTACAGCATTACTGGGCATTTGTACACTTAAAATGTTGACCTTTTTTCTAACAGGCGATCTGAAATTCCTAAGAAATATCCCCCTGAGAACTTCCAGCTATGAATTTCTTGTTGAGGATGATGCCAATTGTCTTTTGGATGGCCTTTGACATCAACCCTCAGCATAAACATCCAAAAATCCACTTATAAGCAGAATGTTAATTGGTCCTCTTGATCAAAGGCCAAAAGTCCCTTTCAAGCAAATGTCAAGCTGCTATCATTTTATGCAGGAACACTTGGTCCATGGGAAAATAAACTTATTGCACTCTCAGTGAAAATGGAGCTTTATCTCAGTGCAGTCATGACTCTTTCCTGCCACATCTTGTGTGTTAAAATTTCTCATGCATGGTTCAAACATTAGTCTATTATGATTGCCTTTCTTGTCAGAAAGAGACATCAATTTCTCCAAGGATAGTCCCCTTCATGAGTCTTGAGATTAGGAAGGGAGCTTGCAGCCCACAAAGTCCTTTTCTAAGCTCAAACATTGTACCCTTGAAATGATTTGTGATCTAACCTCACTGAACTGGTTACATAATTCTTTAGAATTCCCTGATTAGGGGGTTAATATCTTTGAATATGGAGTATGTGGTTTCTATTTATTTTTTGTCTGTTGCTTTGGTCTTTGAAGTTCAGGCCAGATTTCATATATGTGTGCATGTAACATTCCACGTGGTGACTGTCTGTGAATCTTCAGGTACTGCAGACTTAGGAAGTTGAATTTTTAGTTCAATGTATAAATACAAATGAATGAAAGTGACATGTCATCGAGAGTGAAGTTAAGAACTATATAATTAATTACTAACTTTCCCAAGTTTCAAAGTGATTCAGGGGTACTATATTTCTCCTAGATACACTTTGCTCTATTTTTTTTTTTCTTGAATTTTCCATTTCACCTGCATGTTGCATATCCTTGTATCTTGGCATGCTTCAATCCAAATACAGAATTTCTTCTTCCTTGCTGTATTAAAACAACACTCATATGGGACAACAACAAGTAATCAACATCTTTCTAAAAATATATAGAAATAACAATAGGATATTATGTGTGTATATATATATATACACGCACACACAAAATAAAATATAACTGGACATTAGACATATCTATTCTTGATATGTTCAGTTCTGTCATGAAAGTTCACATTTGCTTTTTTTCCTTGCATCTGGGATTCTTACCATGTCACCCAAATCTGTTTTCAAATATATCTTGTTTTTCTCTTGGGTTCTCTCTTATACTACCATCACTTCATCTCTCTCAAGATTTTTGTGTAAATTATAAAGTTCACCTCAGTTTTTAAAATAAAGTCATCTTGTAAATATGGGATACTGACATTCCTTTATTTATTTATTTTTTTGCTTTTTTTATTAATTAAAAAAATTAACAAAACATTTAGAAATCATTCCATTCTACATGTACAATCAGTAATTCCTAATATCATCACATAGTTGCATATTCATCATTTCTTAGTACATTTGCATCGATTTAGAAAAAGAAATAAAAAGACAACAGAATAAGAATTAAAACGATAATACAGAGAAAAAAAAAACCTATACCTCACATGCAGCTTCATTCAATGTTTTAACATAATTGCATTACAATTAGGTAGTATTGTGCTGTCCATTTCTGAGTTTTTATATCCAGTCCTATTGCACAGTCTGTATCCCTTCAGCTCCAATTACCCCTTCTCTTTTTTTTTTTTTAATTAATGGGAAAAAGAAATTAACCCAACATTTACAAATCATACCATTCTACATATGCAATCAGTAATTCTTAACATCATCACATAGATGCATGATCATCGTTTCTTAGTACATTTGCTTCGGTTTAGAAGAACTAGCAACACAACCGAAAAAGATATAGAATGTTAATATAGAGAAAAAAATAAAAGTAATAATAATAAAAACAAAACAAAACAAAAACCTATAGCTCAGATGCAGCTTCATTCAGTGTTTTAACATGATTACTTTACACTTAGGTATTATTGTGCTGTCCATTTTTGAGTTTTTGTATCTAGTCCTGTTGCACAGTCTGTATCTCTTCAGCTCCAATTGCCCATTGTCTTACCCTGTTTGTACCTCCTGCTGGACTCTGTTACCAATGACATATTCCAAATTTATTCTCGAATGACCGTTCACATCAGTGGGACCATACAGTATTTGTCCTTTAGTTTTTGGCTAGACTCACTCAGCATAATGTTCTCTAGGTCCATCCATGTTATTACATGCTTCATAAGTTTATCCTGTCTTAAAGCTGCATAATATTCCATCGTAGGTATACACCACAGTTTGTTTAGCCACTCTTCTGTTGATGGAGATTTTGGCTGTTTCCATCTCTTTGCAATTGTAAATAACGCTGCTATAAACATTGGTGTGCAAATGACCGTTTGTGTCTTTGCCCTTAAGTCCTTTGAGTAGATTCCCAGCAATGGTATTGCTGGGTCGTATGGCAATTCTATATTCAGCTTTTTGAGGAACTGCCAAACTGCCTTCCACAGTGGTTACACCATTTGACATTCCCACCAACAGTGGATAAGTGTGCCTCTTTCTCCTCATCCTCTCCAGCACTTGTCATTTTCTGTTTTGTTGATAATGGCCATTCTGGTGGGTGTGAGATGATATCTCATTGTGGTTTTGATTTGCATTTCTCTAACTGCCAGGGACATTGAGCATCTCTTCATGTGCCTTTTGGCCATTTGTATTTCCTCTTCTGAGAGGTGTCTGTTCAAGTCTTTTTTCCATTTTGTAATTGGGTTGGCTGTCTTTTTGTTGTTGAGTTGAACAATCTCTTTATAAATTCTGGATACTAGACCTTTATCTGATATGTCATTTCCAAATATTGTCTCCCATTGTGTAGGCTGTCTTTCTACTTTCTTGATGAAGTTCTTTGATGCACAAAAGTGTTTAATTTTGAGGAGCTCCCATTTATTTATTTCCTTCTTCAGTGTTCTTGCTTTAGGTTTAAGGTCCATAAAACCACCTCCAGTTGTAAGATCCATAAGATATCTCCCAACATTTTCCTCTAACTGTTTTATGGTCTTAGACCTAATGTTTAGATCTTTGATCAATTTTGAGTTAACTTTTGTGTAGGGTGTGAGAAAGGGGTCTTCTTTCATTCTTTTGCATATGGATATCCAGTTCTCTAGGCACCATTTATTGAAGAGACTGCTCTGTCCCAGGTGAGTTGGCTTGAGTGCCTTATCAAAGATCAAATGTCCATAGATGAGAGGGTCTATATCTGAGCACTCTATTCGATTCCATTGGTAGATATATCTATCTTTATGCCAATACCATGCTGTTTTGACCACTGTGGCTTCATAATATGCCTTAAAGTCAGGCAGTGCAAGACCTCCAGCTTCGTTTTTTTTCCTCAAGATGTTTTTAGCAATTCGGGGCACCCTGCCCTTCCAGATAAATTTGCTTATTGGTTTTTCTAATTCTGAGAAATAAGTTGTTGGGATTTTGATTGGTATTGCATTGAATCTGTAAATCAATTTAGGTAGGATTGACATCTTAACTATATTTAGTCTTCCAATCCATGAACACGGTATGCCCTTCCATCTATTTAGGTCTTCTGTGATTTCTTTTAACAGTTTTTTGTAGTTTTCTTTATATAGGTTTTTTGTCTCTTTAGTTAAATTTATTCCTAGGTATTTTATTCTTTTAGTTACAATTGTAAATGGGATTCGTTTCTTGATTTCCCCCTCAGCTTGTTCATTACTAGTGTATAGAAACGCTACAGATTTTTGAATGTTGATCTTGTAACCTGCTACTTTGCTGTACTCATTTATTAGTTCTAGTAGTTTTGTTGTGGATTTTTCCGGGTTTTCAACGTATAGTATCATATCGTCTGCAAACAGTGATAGTTTTACTTCTTCCTTTCCAATTTTGATGCCTTGTATTTCTTTTTCTTGTCTAATTGCTCTGGCCAGAACCTCCAACACAATGTTGAATAATAGTGGTGATAGTGGACATCCTTGTCTTGTTCCTGATCTTAGGGGGAAAGTTATCAATTTTTCCCCATTGAGGATGATATTAGCTGTGGGTTTTTCATATATTCCCTCTATCATTTTAAGGAAGTTTCCTTGTATTCCTATCCTTTGCAGTGTTTTCAACAGGAAAGAATGTTGAATCTTGTCAGATGCCTTCTCTGCATCAATTGAGATGATCATGTGATTTTTCTGCTTTGATTTGTTGATATGGTGTATTACATTAATTGATTTTCTTATGTTGAACCATGCTTGCATACCTGGGATGAATCCTACTTGGTCATGATGTATAATTCTTTTAATGTGTTGTTGGATACGATTTGCTAGAATTTTATTGAGGATTTTTGAATCTATATTCATTAGAGAGATTGGTCTGTAGTTTTCTTTTTTTGTAATATCTTTGCCTGGTTTTGGTATGAGGGTAATGTTGGCTTCATAGAATGAATTAGGTAGTTTTCCCTCCACTTCGATTTTTTTGAAGAGTTTGAGGAGAGTTGGTACTAATTCTTTCTGGAATGTTTGGGAGAATCACATGTGAAGCCATCTGGTCCTGGACTTTTCTTTTTAGGAAGCTTTTGAATGACTAATTCAATTTCTTTACTTGTGATTGGTTTGTTGAGGTCATCTTTTTCTTCTTGAGTCAAAGTTGGTTGTTCATGTCTTTCCAGGAACCCATCCATTTCATCTACATTGTTGTATTTATTAGCGTAAAGTTGTTCATAGTATCCTGTTATTACCTCCTTTATTTCTGAGAGGTCAGTAGTTATGTCTCCTCTTCCATTTCTGATCTTATTTATTTGCATCCTCTCTCTTCTTCTTTTTGTCAATCTTGATAAGGGCCCATCAATCTTATTGATTTTCTCATAGAACCAACTTCTGGTCTTACTGATTTTCTCTATTGTTTTCATGTTTTCAATTTCATTTATTTCTGCTCTGATCTTTGTTATTTCTTTCCTTTTGCTTGCTTTGGGATTAGTTTGCTGTTCTTTCTCCAGTTCTTCCAAGTGAACAGTTAATTCCTGCATTTTTGCCTTTTCTTCTTTTCTGATATAGGCATTTAGGGCAATAAATTTCCCTCTTAGCACTGCCTTTGCTGTGTCCCATAGTTTTTGATATGTTGTGTTTTCATTTTCATTCGCCTCGAGGTATTTACTAATTTCTCTTGCAATTTCTTCTTTGACCCACTCATTTTTTAAGAGTGTGTTGTTGAGCCTCCACGTATTTGTGAATTTTCTGGCACTCTGCTTATTATTGATTTCCAGTTTTATTACTTTATGATCTGAGAAAGTGTTGTGTATGATTTCAATCTTTTTAAATTTGTTAAGACTTGCTCTTGACACAGCACATGGTCTATCTTTGAGAATGATCCATGAGCACTTGAGAAAAAGGTGTATCCTGCTGTTGTGGGATGTAATGTCCTATAAATGTCTGTTAAGTCTAGCTCATTTATAGTAATATTCAGATTCTCTATTTCTTTATTGATCCTTTGTCTAGATGTTCTGTCCATTGATGAGCGTGGGGAATTGAAGTCTCCAACTATTATGGTATTTGTGTCTATTTCCCTTTTCAGTGTTTGCAGTGTATTCCTCACATATTTTGGGGCATTCTGGTTCGGTGCGTAAATATTTATGATTGTTATGTCTTCTTGTTTAATTGTTCCTTTTATTAGTAGATAGTGTCCTTCTTTGTCTCTTTTAACTGTTTTACATTTGAAGTCTAACTTGTTGGATATTAGTATAGCCACTCCTGCTATTTTCTGGTTGTTATTTGCATGAAATATCTTTTCCCAACCTTTCAGTTTCAACCTATGTTTATCTTTGGGTCTAAGATGTGTTTCCTGTAGACAGCATATGGAAGGATCCTGTTTTTTAATCCATTCTGCCAGTCTATGTCTTTTGATTTGGGAATTCATTCCATTAACATTTAGAGTTATTACTGTTTGGATAATATTTTCCTCTACCATTTTGGCTTTTGTATTATATATATCATATCTGACTTTCCTTCTTTCTACACTCTTCTCCATACCTCTCTCTTCTGTCTTTTCGTTTCTGACTCTAGCGCTCCCTTTAGTATTTCTTGCAGAGCTGGTCTCTTCGTCACAAATTCTCTCAGTGACTTTTTGTCTGAGAATGTTTTAATTTCTCCCTCATTTTTGAAGGACAATTTTGCTGGATATAGGAGTCTTGGCTGGCAGTTTTTCTCTTTTAGTAATTTAAATATATCATCCCACTGTTTTCTAGCTTCCATGGTTCCTGCTGAGAAATCTACACATAGTCTTATTGGGTTTCCCTTGTATGTGATGGATTGTTTTTCTCTTGCTGCTTTCAAGATCCTCTCTTTCTCTTTGACCTCTGACATTCTAACTAGTAAGTGTCTTGGAGAACGCCTATTTGGGTCTAATCTCTTTGGGTTGCACTGCACTTCTTGGATCTGTAATTTTAGGTCTTTCATAAGAGTTGGGAAATTTTCAGTGATAATTTCTTCCATTAGTTTTTCTCCTCCTTTTCCCTCCTCTTCTCCTTCTGGGACACCCACAACATGTATATTTGTGCGGTTCATATTGTCCTTGAGTTCCCTGATACCCTGTTCAAATTTTTCCATTCTTTTCCCGATAGTTTCTGTTTGTTTTTGGAATTCAGATGTTCCATCCTCCAAATCACTAATTCTATCTTCTGTCTCCTTGAATCTATCATTGTAGGTATCCATTGTTGTTTCCATCTTTTCTACTTTGTCCTTCACTTCCATAAGTTCTGTGATTTGTTTTTTCAGTTTTTCTATTTCTTCTTTATGTTCAGCCCATGTCTTCTTCATGTCCTCCCTCAATTTATCGATTTCGTTTTTGAAGAGGTTTTCCATTTCTGTTCGTATATTCAGCATTAGTTGTCTCAGCTCCTGTATCTCATTTGAGCTATTGGTTTGTTCCTTTGACTGGGCCATATTTTCAATTTTTTGAGTGTGATCCGTTATCTTCTGCTGGCGTCTGCGCATTTAGACAGATTTCCCTGGGTGTTGGATCCAAAAGTTTGGAAGATTTTTCTGTGAAATCTCTGGGTTCTGTTTTTCTTATCCAGGCCCAGTAGGTGGTGCTCGTGGCACACGTTTGTCTGCGGGTCCCACCAGTAAAAGGTGCTGTGGGTCCTTTAACTTTGGAAAACTCTCGCCATCCGGGAGGTTCGCTAGCCGAAGCGGCTTGGAAGAGTGCCAGCCGGCCCGGGGTCCGAACGCGGAGAGGGTCGCTGGCCGCCGTGGCCCGGGAAAGCGCCCGTCCGAATTTCCTAGTCAGCCCGGGGCGCCAAGCGTGGCAGGAGGGCGCCAGTCGCAGTGGCCCACCCGGGGGAGTGCACCGTTCCAGGGGAGTCACGGGTTTGTAAGGGGACCTCCCCATCACCGTTCTCCACGGTCTGGGGATTTCCGATCCAATTCTCTCAGTTGGTCCGGGGGGCCGCGCCTGGTGTGGGCGCTAGCCGCCGCGGTTTGAGGGGACTGCCTGTCTAATTCTCCCAGCCGGCCCGGGAAGGGGGAAGGGAGTAACTCCGGCCGCTTGCCGCCCCACCCGGTGAAGCCCGCGCCCTTCGGCGATCTCACCAGAGCGGGTTCTCTCAGCCAGCCAGCCGTTCCAGGATGGGGTACGCTGTCTTTTTTATCTCTGTCATGGCTTTGGGGGCTGTTCTGTATCGTTTCTACTCTCCTAGTAGCTGTTCTGGAGGAGAAACTAAGATCCGCGCGTCTTACTAAGCCGCCATCTTCTCTGGAACCCCCGTTCCTTTATTTTTAAACCTTCAGTGACTAAGCATTGATCTTAATAAAATTGAAACTCTTTACCATGGCCAAAGTGACCTCATCCCTTCCACTTTTTCAAGTGACAGCTCAGTCTTTGGTTTCTCTACTCTCTGAAGTCCAGCCTCACTGGATTCCTTTCTGATCCTCTAACTTTCAAGTCTTTTACAGCCTCAAGATATTTGCATTTGTTCTTATCTCTGCCCAATGTGCTAATCACTAATCTTTTCATATACCTGTGTCATGCTCCATGGCCATCAAAATACAACCTTTTTAAGAGAGAATTCCTGGCATAATTTCTAGAAAGGGTACAGTAGGTTGTATGATGATTCCAAAAATATATGTCCAAATCCCAACCCTTTGTACACGGGTACGTGATCTTATTAGGTAAAAGGGTCTTTGCAGATGTAAGTGGAAGATTTTGAGATGAAATAATCCTGGATGAACTGGATGGGTTTTAAATACAATGTCAGTTTGTTCTTTATAAAGATGTTGATTGGTCCTCTTGACCAAAAGACCAATTTCATCTTTTTAACAAAATAATTTACAAAGAACCAAGAATTTACAATTTTATGCAAACCATGAGAGTAACATATTTTCAAAGATTGTTCAGCTGGGTCAAATGTTACAGAGCTTTAAAGGATAATAATGCCATGACATTAGCTGCTCCTTTTATGAAGGTCATTATAACATAAGCAAAAATAGATATGTGAACCTGTAGGCATGAAAATTCATAGGGGCGAACCATCAGCAGGAGAGAAATGCAAAATGAAAACAATTAAATTTAGAATAATTATTCAAGAAATATGGTGGTAAAAATAGAGGAAGTGATTGCAGCTAAAATAGGTGAAACAAAGATTTTTTAAAAGGTAAAAAAAAAGGAATGCTTGTACTCAGTATCTGGGTGTCTATAGAAATAATTACTGTTAGGTAATGAAGAAGTAGAAAATAAATGTAAAAGTAAAGTCCTAAAACTGTTATAAATAACAATGGTCAGACAGAGTCCCAGTCTTCAAATTACTTTAGCCAATTGGGGAAGCAAGGCTTGTAAATTAAAATGTTAAATATTTAAAGAAAAGGGCTAGTTTTAATATATATTAATAGATCTTTAGAGTTTACATAATGCTGTATCTTACCTCTGTAGTTGTACATAATTATCATAAATACCTAGTGAGGGAGGTACTATTTCACAGGAGCTGTGAAGGAGGTAAGTTTATTGGAGATTGTGTTAGGGTTCTCCCAAGAAACAGAATGGACAGGACACATGCACACACACACACACAATTCATTGTAGGAATGAGTTCATGTTTCACATGACCATGGGATTGGAAATTCCAAATTCTGCAGGACAGGCTGCAAGCTGGGAACTCCAGTGAAGCTGAAGTCATACTCCCCTAGAGAAGCTGGCTGGTGGAAGAACAACAGAAATTCCTCTTTCTGACTTCAGAAATCCTCTGTTCTTCCTTTAAGGTCTTCAACTAATTAGATGAGGAGATTTCTGTCATTGCTTAGGGCAATCTCCTTTGTTAACTGTAAATGAGATCAGCCTTACTGATGTAAATCCATCTGAAATGCTCTCACAATAACAACCAGACCATGCCTGTTTGAACAATCATCCTACATAACCTAGCCAAATTGATAAATGAAAATAGCCATCACAGAGGCACATAGTGTATACTATAGCAGCAGAGGACCTGAAATTTTAGTGCACTTTGGGAAGGTGTCTTGTGCATATATTTGGATGGGAGGTGAAATCATGGACTATTTAGCATTCTAAATTGCCTTAAAAATTGAAAAGATTCCTGTGGTTCTACAACAATGAAATGAACCTTACAGAATTAGGAAAATATGCAATGAAAGGCACAAAGGCAGGCATGTTCACAGTGTGTTTGAGGAAAGACAGGTTGACCGGTATGGCTGGAGAGGTTGTAGACAACTTCTACCCCTTTTCCATTTGCTTCTGATGCTGGGTTTACATGCCTGATGCTGCTCTCACAGCACTACATGGTCATTTTACCCAGATCCTCCACCAAAGTCTTCCTTTCTGAAAGCAGGGCCTGTGTTTTCCTTCTCCTTATTGGTATTGCCTAGCACAGTGCTTTGTATCCACCATTTATTTGTTGAATGGATGATAGAAGCAAGAGATGAAGCTGAAAAAGTAATTTGAGGCAAGAACAATGTTCCCAGCTTATAAAGTAATTATGTTGAAAAGTCACATACTTTCCAGTTGCCTTGCCTTAAAAGGAAGCATTCATTTTAAACTTTTTAGATTAGATCTATGACTTGAGAATAAATTTCTATTAAAATACAAATATAGAATCCTGCGTCTCTGCCTATCTTAGAGGATTCTAGTGGATTAACAAGGCTGATGAATTTAGCCCAATTTTGTTAGGATTCATTGCTGATTGAACATGGGGAAATGCAATAAAATGAGAACACGTTAGAATATACTAGTGGAACTAATAATAGTCTTGATAAAAATAGGATTACATTGTGTCTTTAATCATTCTTTTTTTAAGAAAGGCTAGATTCAAAATAGGGTGATTAAAGACAATGTTTGTCCTTTCTCAAGTGGGAAGAGCTGAAATGAAACCAAAACGATAATAACAACCACAACAACAACACATCACTATGACTGATCTTTCCATACAGAATGGGGGAGGGGGATACGTCAGTTTACTAGGAAGTTTCGCCATATGTTGAAAAAAAATTAGGTTTTCAAACAAAGGATTAACCATCCAATCTGTATTGGGAGCAGTAAACAAAGACAAGTGGACAATTATAAGCAAAAGCCTCTTAGTCCTATAGATGCCTTTTCTTAGAACTTGTTTATATACTCGTGAAATGACAATGCTCTCCCAGAGTGAGGTATTCCAATACATCTTGTGCTGGTTTGAAACTGTCATGTATACCAGACAAAACATGTTCTTCAATCCTCATTCAACATTGCTGAGTGGGAGTTTTTTGATTGTTCCCATGGAGATGTGACCCACCCAATTGTGGATGGTAACTTTTGATTAGATGGTTTCCATTCAAGGTAGGGTTGCTTACTGGAGCCCTTTATGGGTGAACCATTTTGGAAAAAGATTTAGAGCCAAGAGAGCCACACAGCCAGAGATGTTTGTAGATGCAGATGGAAACTGCCTCCTCACTCTCTCTCTCTGGGGAAGCCTTGAGAGATGAGAAGAGAAAACTAGCAGATGTTGCCATGTGCCTATGCAGCTTAGAGAGAAACCCCGAACTTCATCAGCCCCTTCTTTTGAGTTAAGGTATCTTTCTCTGGATGCCTTAGTTTGGGCATTTCTATGGCCTTAGAGCTGTAAACTTTCAACTTAATAAATTCTCCTTTTAAAAACCATTCCATTTCTTGTATAATGCATACTGGCAGCTTAACTAACTAAAACACATCCCAATAAACACTAGCAATTAAGTGTGTACTCAGGCTGAAGAAGACTTAAATAGCTATTTTGATGAAATGAGATAGATAAAAATTCAATTACTTAACTATGTTGATAGAGAGGGGATGGCATTCATAAATGAAAGTCTCAGATACTTTTGTGATTTCCTTTTTATTCACACAATCAAGGCCATTCTAGCAAAATATTTAATTTGAGAAATCTCTGGTGAAAATCATAAGAAAACTCATTGAAATAAAAAATGAGTCCATAGATGGAAGAATAATGGAATAAAAATGTGTAATTACAACTACAAATGAAAGTGATCAGAACTCTTCAATTGTTGAATAAATATTGAGTGAGCACATATAAATTCAAATTTTTCCAGAGTTTCATTTAGGTATACTTGTATTAAAACCTGATAGTATAGTTCAAAGATTAATTGTTGTTACTTAATTGTGACTGAACAAATTATACTGATTTGTTAACAGAGTGACCAGAATGTGATTTTTTCGGTCACTGTGGTAAGCAGAATTCTAAAGATGTCCCCACAAAGTTCCTAACTTCTGGTTATTGATTCGCGCATTAATCTAAGCACTACTGTGATGAGACTTTACAAAAAGAATTAAGGTTGCTAATTAGCAGATTTTAAAATAAGGAAATTATCTTGGTTTATCACATAAACCTTTAACAGTAGACCAATAAGAGAGTTTGTCAGAGACATGCAGTTGAAGAGGAAGATAGAGGAAAGATATAGTGGAAAAGCATCAGACAGATCGAAAATATGAGAAGGACTCTATCTGCAGGTGCCGACTTTGCGGAGAGGGTGTTTGGCACAAGCCAGGAAATATAAGCAGCTTTTAGAAGCCGAAAATGACCATGACCAACAATCACAAAGGAAATAGAGGCCTTGGTTCTAGAACCATGAGTATTCAAATTCTTCCAACAACCTGAATGATTTTCCCCCAGAGCCTTCAGTATATTAAGCAAGCCTGCTGAAACCTGTTTCAACCCCCTGAGACCCCTCTGAGACCCCTCTGAGCCCAGCTGGACTTCTAAACAGCAGAAACTCTGAGATAACATTGTGTGCTTATACTGCTTAGTTTGGTGGTAATTTGTCATGGCAGCAATAGAAAATCAAAACAATTACTGTTTTGTTCTCATATCCAAGAAATTTATGACTGAATTGAGAATTGTTTTCATTATCAAAACAATTTTTGTTTTCTGGGTGACAAAGACAGGCTAATGTTAAAGTGAAGTGTCAATTATTTCTTATGGCAACTGCACTAACTGTGATTTGACCTCTGTTAGATTCACTCTTTAGTCAGAATGTTCATTTCTTAAGATTCAGTAAGGTCTGTTTGAGAAACTTCGAGTGATATTCCCATACGCATGGATTTTGACATTATTCTTCCTAGGCAACATTTACTAATTTCCAAGTGCCCCATGCAATCTGTATAGTGTTTGGAGAAGGAATGAGAGATCCAATGACACTTTAAATTGTAGACTTTTTAAAGTCCTAAATTGGTTTTAGGAAATATTTTCATTAATTGGTGGTTGCATTTATTAAGGCTTTTTAGAGTACAAAGTGAATTAATGTGTTGCAGCAAGTATAATGTAAGGAAATTTATTCTATAAGGAAGTAAAGAACATTTTATTAATGAGTATTAAATATTAATGAATATATGCATATATATACTGCATAATATGTACTGGTATAAATATCTTGTAAATTGAGAATTTCCAATAAATGTCTTACTGGTTGTTTTATATTGCATAATCAGCATTTTAGCAACAGAGACCTGAGTTAGTCTCTGAGCTCTGCTGTTTAAAACTGAGTGACATCAGACAAGCTGCAGAACATTTCTAGGACTCAGTTTCCTCATATGTAAAATGAGCAACGATAGTAGCTTCTTCTCCAGGTTGTTAGGAAGGTTAATTAAGATAACAAATATAAAATCATTATTTTTTTATTTTAACATTTGTTCCTCCTATTATTTATTCTTATTCCATATGCTTTACTCATCTGTTGATAAGGTAGATAAAAGGAGCATCAGACACAGGTTTTCGCAATCACACAGCCACATTGTGAAAGCTATATAATCATCTTCAAGAAACATGGCTACTGGAACACAGCTCTACATTTTCAGGCAGTTCCCTCCAGCCTCTCCATTACATCTTGACTAACAATGTGATATCTATTTAATGCATAAGAATAACCTCCAGGATAACCTCTCAACTCTGTTTAGAATCTCTCAGCCATTGACACTTTATTTTGTCTCATTTTGCTCTTCCCCCTTTTGTTCAAGAAGGTTTTCTTGAACCTTCCCTTTCTCAATCCCTTGATGCTGAGTCTCAGCTCATTCTAGGATTTCTGTCCCACATTGCCAGGAAGGTCCACACCCCTGGGGGTCATGTCCCACGTAGACAGGGGGAGGGCGTTAAGTTTGCTTGTTGCATTGGATGGAGAGAAAGGCCACATCTGAGCAACAAAAGAGGCTCTCTTGGGCACTTTAATTTACATTTGCTATAATTATTTGCTTTGTTGACTTTACATAAATTTGTTTATTCTTTTTTTGATTTTCACACGTTACCTTTAATATTAAAATATAATACACTGCATAGTTTCCTCATGTATTCATATAAATCTCTACATTATATATACATAAACTTTAAGTGTAATGATATCAGAGACTTTTACAAATCTATTTTTATTTTTTTCAGTTACTTTTCATTCTATGCAAATTTTACAGTTTTATGTAATTCAAATAGTACATCTCCTCCTCGTGATTTTTTAAATTGCTTCAGAAGTTAGATGATTATTGCACTGTAATTATAATCCAATCAGCCCTCATTTTTATTTTCTGCTTCTTCTTTTAAATTTCTCTATTGTCTGTTTATTTGACTCTCTATTCTAATCTGTCTAAAAGAATATGGTGTGATGATGGAAATGTTCTATATTGCACTATCCAGTACAGTAACTACTTGCCAAATGTGGTTATTGACCTCTTGAAATGAGACTGTGGGAATATGGTAAAACTCTTTGTTTTAATAATAATATTTATAATATGCAAAACATTATTTCTGCTTTACTGATATTAATAATACGATTTATATCCCCCTTGGGATAAAAGTAATGCATAGGCAAGGTCACATCTAAAATCATGTATCTTAAATTTGTATTGACTGATTAAAATTCCAGTTATTCCTTCATTCCTCAATCATTTATTAGAAAACACAAGATGTCTTATATTGATCTATATGGGTATTCTGTTTTATTTATTAGATATATGCCACTTTTTAATTATGAATATGTAGTTTTTCTATAAATATATGGGAGGGCTCTGCTTCCTCTCTTTGTTATGTTGTATCTGTTGGTGAAATAGTTACCTTTTTTTTTTTTAGGTTCATGGTTCAGGAACAGAGCCCAGGTCTCCCTCATGGAAGGGGAATATTCTCCCACTGAACCACCTGTACATCCTGAAATAGTTACATATTTATTTCTATCTGTATAAGAAAGGAGGAGTGGATCCAGAAATGTTTAAACAATACAGATATTCCAGAAAAAGGAGGGACTTTGCCAGAAAAAGAGAAAAAAGTACTGTTCTGTAGTGGTGGTCACACAAAACATCCAGGAAGAAAGAGCGCCTGGCCATATATAACAAGGGAATGGAACAACCAAATGGCCCAGTTCTAGTCTGCATGCCCAATCCCCTTCTCCCAAGAGATGAAGCCTATGAATGATACATTAATTACAATTAGCTAATAATCAGACACTGAATGTAGAAGGAAGACCTATTTTTAAGACAGTCTCTCTGCTTCTACTTTTATCTTCCTTCATACACAGCCAGAATGATTCCTTTAATATTTAAGTCATGTTACTCCTCTACTCAATACCTCCAGTTGCTTCCATTTCACCCAGAGTGAAACTGGAAGTCTGCACAAGACCCTATTGGACCCAGCCTCTGTCATTCTCACACCAAAACCCATGAACTTTCCACACACATCAAGTTCTCCTACAATAGTACCACAATACCTGCATTTCAGCTTGCTAGAAGCCTAGTAGCCACTCTTGAAAATCCCTCTCGCTGAATCCCCAATATCCAATCCTTCATCAAATCTTGTCATATTTACCTCCTGATATCACAAGAGGATTAATATCCATTGTGTTTCTAGTCGCTGCTACCATCCTGTACAAGCTGCATTGTCTCATGCCTGAACCACTGCTGTAGACTTTGAATATTCTCATCTATACCAACTGCTTTACTGAACTACCCTCTTCACTGTAAACAGGGGCTAGGTGCAGGGTTAAGGTGTGGGGGTGGGATGAGAGGACTCTTCCAAATCGAAATCTGATCAAGCCGTACTCATTCATAAGTTCTTCACCTTTCCATTGCTTTTATTATCATTTTTAAATTGTAGAAAATGGTCTACAATGTCACCTTATATAATCTGGCCTTTGTTTACTCTCTCTCTCACCACTTGCTCTTTGGGCTTTTTCAGTTCCAGCTTACCTCAGGGTCCTTATAGTTATTGAACTCTACCCCATTCCACAATGCTCATCACAAACATGCTTACACATTCCTGGTAGCAAGATAATATTTAATTAGCTCTCTTTTCTCAACTCAGATATAACTTCCTTAGAAATGTTACCTTCATTCCTTCTATACCAGGTCAGTCCCATCTACTGTGTGTTTTTATAGCCCCCATTTATCTGAGAACTGATCTTCTCTATTATTTATCCTGGATTGCAGTAATATTTTTATCTAATTAATGTCTATCTCTATTACTATACTATATACACTATTCTATATTATACTATAGTACATTATGTGATATTATACTATAAACATCAGGAGTCCAAAAATTTTGTTTATTTTATTAAGCATTTTGGTCAAGAGTAGATTCCCAAATGTTTATTGAATAAATGTGCCTTCTTTAATTTTATTTGAAACTTGAAACTTCTTATAAGGTGCCTGAAATTTAATCTCAGTCAATTTGAGTTTCCTACCGCTTTCTTTTGTAGTACATCTCCATTCTGGTGGGGTTTACATGACAACAAGTTATGAGTAAAATGTGTCGCCTCTGGTTCTCTTTGTCCTCCACTCTAGATTGAAAAGTCTTCATTCCTTCTGACCCTGGGTAACTGATATAACCAACTGGAAGTTCCTGAGACAGCTCACATTTATTTCTCTGCACTCCTTCAGGTCTGGTTGTGCCTTCAATTGAAGACATAGGGACATTTCTGCTTATTTTAGGCTCTCCTTATCACTGATAATTGTCCTATTTTGCTTTATCTCATTATGTAGTTATATGATCCCTTGAATTTTCTCATCTTCCAGGGCATTGCCTGGGAATTGAAGTGCAGCCCCTTTTCCTCAGGAACCATAATCTCTAGTCTGTTTTTGTCAGTTAAAGGGAATCATTTCCTGGTGTCTAAGGGAATGCTCTGCCTTTCTCAAGACAAATGAACTTAACTGATAGTCTCTATTTCTATAATATTGCTTTTTCTCTGAGATCCCTAACATAATATCTACTAGGGAGAGTTGAAGACTATTTCTTCCTTGTTAATTCCTTCCCTGGTGCAATGAACCTAGCAAATGGAAGAGACTACACATTTGGAAAAGGGAGTGAGGTAAGAGTTCAGTAGAAAAGAAAAAATTATGATGGGAAAAAAGAAACCTAGTCTGCTATCTACTCATTCTAAATAGTTAACGGCATATCACCATATACCATTTTATTATTGGAAAAGTGATTTTCTAGTAATAAAATAATTTTGTTGTATAAATTTATAAATTTTATAAAATTTTCTAGTAATAAAAAAGAAAAATTCTGCCCATTGGATTTAGTAAATCTCTAACAATGGACATTCACTTAAAAACATAAAGCCTAGCAAGGGGTGAGAACTCAGATTAAGGTTTGAGCTTTTTTCTGTTATTTTAATATAGAAACATATTTACATTTTAGCAAACTATTGCTTTGTTTAAGAAAAAACAGTCTAATGTGCTTCTTTGTTATTCAAAGGTAAAAATTCTATTATAAAAAGTAGGGTTTCAAGATGATAGACTCTAAAAATTGTACTATATAATAATGTGAAGTTTTCTTTATTGTAGAAGGAAGTTCATACTTGAAATTTATTTAAATTTTATCAAGCTATCCAGAGGAAATTTGTAATAACTGCTGTACAATGGTAAAGGATGAAAAAGTAGTTGAAACTGTGGACAAGTCAAAACCAATTTGGAGGATGTCCCCTGTTTCTGTAATATTTTCTCCTTAGCTTCTTAAACTACAGGTCATATAACCTAAGCATGCACAGAAAACAGTCTTCTGTTCTTTAGATGACCTTTGAGAAACCAGGAACAAAGATACCCTCCCTTGGAACCAAGATTAAGAGGATAGGGAGGCATTGGAAGCAAAATCAAATATGAGAGATCCTTCAATAAAGAAGATAGGGCCTAAAAAGCACCCTATACATATGAGCAATTCTAAAATTAACCAAATGTACTATTCCAAGTAAAATGTCTCCACTTCCGTCTCCATCTCTTACCTTCAATCACATTAAATCTTCCTCAACTCTCAGACTGGGGAGACAGGTTTGAACCTTGTCTCCTGTCTCCTTGCCAGCAGATCTAGGAATAAAATTGTTTCTTTTCTCAAACTCCTAATATCAACTCAGGTAGTGTGGCTTTGTTGGGTAACAATTTAGCAACTATGAAGGGTGTTTCTGGTCTCAGGACCACCTACCTGAGGTACTGCAGCCCTGCTGGACACAGCATCCCAAGTCACCTTACAGCAAGCAGACTCCTGGTTTACTCAAGCTACTCCCTCTTTGGAAAGTCTCCCAGCCCTAAGCACAGTTGAAAGTGCACATAAGCAAAGATGAGGGGCTTCTGTAGAGCCCCCTCCCTCATAGCTGCTCATCTACTTCTGTCAACTCAGTTTTGCAATCCTTCTGGGTGTGATCTCTGGCACACAGCCAATCATCTCCCTCAAGCATCTCCAGTCACCGTACTGGGAAAAACCCTGTCCCAAGCAAGCCATTTTGTCTATAAAATCTTGTATCAGCCCCTGCTTGGGGCTCAGACTTTCAGAGGCTACTCGGCTGAGCCCTCTGACCATAGACTAATAAAACTACTTCCTCAAACTTCGGAGCCTCAGTCCCAGTTTAACATTCCTGGAGGCTTGCGGCCTCGTTCCTGGTTACCTGCTCCAGTCCTGTTTTCACATAGCATTACTGGACACTCCTGCAGAGCCTCACTCCTGGTTTTGTGCTACACCCTCCCTGACCCTAAGTGGCCACCAAAGCCAGTTCGTCTGGAGCCTGAAGTTTTGAGGCTTCAAGTCCTTTAACACTATTTTTAATTTTAAGGAAAGAAAGAGTTCTGGAAATGGACATCTTTGGGGTGAGTAACCTTATGTGAGGGCCTTTTCTCTTGCTCAGTGCTTGTCTATTAGGATTGTGGGTTAGAGTCCCACTTCACGTTTTTGGATAAGTCCTGCCTTTTGGAGGTTGAGTCCCCTCCTGGGAGCAGGGATGATCTATTTTTTAGGGTTAGAGTCCCAAGATTAAAGACAATATCAGAGAATTAAGCCACAAAGCTACTCCTATTGGAAAGTTTGGAAGGTACCTAAGTTGGAATATCTTTGTAAGAAATTGTAAATTTGCTAATGCTATACCTGATTATATCCCCAATTTTATTTTATAAGATTGGTTTATGTTCTATGAGCCAATGAAAAGGAAAAGGATGATTATTTTTGTAACGTGGCCTGGCCCCAAGATAAATTAGAATCAGGGTGACACTGGCCCATAAAACAAAACTTTAAATTATAATTCTATCCTACCATTAAACTTATATATATTTGTAAAAAAGGAAGAGAAATGGGACAAATTCTCATAAGTTCAATTTTTTTTCTATCTTTGTGTCAGAATAACAATTTACTGAAAAGTTGCAAAATTATGGCTCAAACTAATAAGTTTTGTATGTCTGTGTTTCTGTGTGTTGGTATCTGACTCATGGCTGGAGGTTTTTAATTGAAGCCATAAGCTTTCTATTTGTGTCTGTCTTTTTGTTTGATATATATATATTCCTACCACTGAATGGTAATACCAAATTAATAAATAAAAAATCCCTTAAAAAGTTCTATTCAAGTTGCTTAACGATAATGAAGTTCTTATATGCAAAGTAATACTACTGAAGTCCCAGAAATTAAGGAAACTGGGCTTCTTTTGCTTTCAATGGAAAAGGAGTTTTAATCTAATTAAATCTAAGTGTTTTAAAAATTGAAATGCATAATCAACTTTGAAAAATTGCATGGAATTCCTGACTCTGACTCTTCTAACCTTCCTTTAAACTTCTTCCATCATCTTTCTCTCTGTCTGTCCTAGCTTAACCTATCTCCCTTTTTATAGTGATAAGATTTCCCAAATCCTACTGAAGGCTCAGTGCATTTTTCAAAAGAATTCAGTCTTATCATTCAGACTTATGATCATGAATACTCAGAGAGTTACCAATTTAATTTACAAGACTGCTGGTGAAGGCCCTACCAAAATCTGGATAGACAAAACTTATTAGAAAATAATCCTTTAAATAGCTTTTCAAAATGAAGAGCTACAGAAGCATTTAAGCTAGCTAAGGAACTTCATACGGTCCTAAGGATAAGCATGAAGTTTTTCCCAAATTATTGATGGGAGAAAAATCCAACAATATACCCAAATACTTGATTAGCTCCTACATAAATACTGTGGCAAACTTGGGAAAAAAGACTGAGAAAAATGAAATCCTTCTAAGCTAACACAGCAGCTAAACAAGCCCCAATAAATCTGGCAGAGTTTATAATTCTAATTACTGTAAATAATCTGGATATTGGAAAAGAGACTGCCTAAAACTTTCCCAAAACACCAGAGCCCACCCTCTCTCCACCTACCTGGGCCTGGCCCCCCTTAAGAATGCTTTTTGTTTTCTAATAAAGCAAGCACTTTTCATTGCAACTACTAAGGCTGCCTTGGGACCTGGCAGAGGCCTTATCAATATCCACATCACAGCTTTAGGCAAAATAGATCTCGTAACTGGAAGCAATTGGAAAGGAG
Organism: Tamandua tetradactyla; assembly: GCF_023851605.1. Taxonomy (NCBI): domain Eukaryota; kingdom Metazoa; phylum Chordata; class Mammalia; order Pilosa; family Myrmecophagidae; genus Tamandua; species Tamandua tetradactyla. The sequence continues at coordinate 152,400,728 of NC_135330.1, forward strand.
GTTGTATAGGATCTAATAGAAACTAGGCCCACTTATCTGTCTTGAATCCCACTGCCCTCATTTGGAACTCTGACTTCTATACATATTTCTGTCCTTTCAGTCAAAGAAATGCAGTTTAAATGCCACCCTCTTTAAATACTATTCCTACCCATTTAGCCACATTCTTTTTGTGTCACCTGTCCATGTCCCCAGGACCTACTCTTAGACATCGACAGAATCCAAAACATTGCATTCTGACCTTCTCCATATACATATATTAGGATATAGTAGGAACTGGATTTCTAGTTTTTGTTTGATGGCTCAACCTTTATATGCCTTGTTTTGAGCTGGGCGTATTGATTATTAAATCCCCTTATTTGGAATGAAACTTGTCAACATTCCTTTAAGGAAATAAAGCACAGTTTGCTCAGCAGTCCTGTTCTATGACACTGTAATTGCAAAGTACCTTGTCCATGAATGAGAAAGGAATACCTTAGAGTTCCTTACACAAAAGCATAGAAAACCCAGTAAATATAAAGGTGTTATCTGGCATAGAAACCATGCTTACCTTAAAGATAACTCAGGAATTTATCGATTTGGATATGCTTCTACCTTTAACTATAAAATCTCTAAATTATACCTGCAGAAAGAGAAGCCATAAGAAAAAGTAGGAAGTAGAATAGTGAATTAAGATTGTGACAATGAACCAGTTGGGCCTGCTATCAGGGAAGGGCTGGATGCAGGAAGATGGCGGAGGTATGGGTTTAGTTTGGAGTCCTTTCTACTGGGCCTAGGGCTAGAGGGTGATGGGCATGGTGGGAATGTTCCAAAATAGGCCACGTTTTACATGGTCTTTCATATAAAATGGGCTCCTCAGTTACTGTGAAGTTCTGAGGGAATTCCCCAGTTTGGAACTATGTTTTTCTGTTAGTGCCTTTTTGATGGTAGTGATTTAAGACAAGTCATTACTGGAGCATGTTTGTAGCCTAGAGACCAGGATGGTTGGGTGAAGTCCAGTTGCTAAGTTTCAAAAGGTCCAGTAGGTAAAGAAAATGTCCTTAAGAGCTATGTAAATGTTTTCCTGGATTATGCATAGACAGATTAACTATTGTTGATTTTCCATACCCTGATAGTCAGCATGCTTTTGAAGTTCATTATTTGGAAATGTCATGGAAGCAAAGAGGTTTTTTTCTCTTTAACCTCCAATGGAGAAAAAAGTAATACTCTTGTATTAAGAAATTGTCAGATGTGAGACAGTTGTCAAAGTTTTGTCAAAAGTGTTGGCTATACTTAAAATTCCTCCATTTTTAGGCCAATAGAGGAAAACACTGACAACCACATGGAAGCTACAGCTGATAAAAAAAAAATGCAGTGCAAATTCTGTTCCTACTCATTTCTATAATGATTTTTGAGCCAAAGAACTCTGTCAACACACACACACAAAAGGAAAAGCATTGGCTGCTTTTATAAGCCTGCAATTAAATCATGGCTTATTCCTAATGGTAAACCAGTCTTTCCCACTTGCCTCGAGAAAACTATTTCATAAATTATTCATAATATATGTCACTGGAATACTGACAAAATTGTAACTGAAGAAAGCAATATTTCTGGCAACCATCCTCCAAAATATCTATGTCTTCTGAGCTATCAATGTTAATACAATACAAGCATACAATTTTATTCTATGTGGGTATATTATCCCTAAATTTATACAGGTTCACTGATAAAATAAGTTGACATTAAATCTATTAGGTCTTTAAACATAAGAAATAATGTAAATTTATGTTTAACAAAGTTGTGTTATTATTTTGACAAACTTTAGGAATAATTGTGTTTTGTAGGCTGTTTGAAGACAGTTTCAAAGATCCTTTTGTAAATTTAAGATATGCAGGTATGTATGTAAAGTGTGCAAGATGTGCTTTGTTGAGGAAAAGGGGTGTGTCCTCCAGTAAAATGACTGATTTTTACATAATGAGAAGCAGGAATGAATAGAACAAAACCTACATTGGATATAGGATGTTATAGGAGGTTTGTGGAATTAATACTTTTCTTTCTTGTGGTCTCTGCTAAGATTTTATAGTTGTGTATATAATATCTTTTAAAGACTTTCATATCAAACAGTGTATTCATGCAAAACAAAAGTTTTGTTTTCTCTCTGTTAAAATAATAAAATTTTCTCAGATCATGAAAGGATTTTCTTAAGCACCTTAGTGTTCTGTCTAGAAAACAAAGATTCTACATCATGTCAGAATAATATCCTCATCGATGCTTATATTGAGCATATCATCCTTTTCATTTGGATCGTATGATTCAGAAAACAAGTCTTCTCACTTTTAAAGGAACTAAGTCTTTCTCTTACAATCACATTAACTCCCACTTTCTCTTTAATTGGCAATTTTAAATAGTGGACCAAATATTGTTTCACAGTGACCCATTTTCTTCTTTAACATAATATTCAAACCTGACGACTTTAGACACTTCATCTTCCCAAAATAATCCCTAAAAGACATCTTTTTTTCTTAAATCATCTCTTGGGATTTTCCATGGAACCCCTGGAGAATTACAAGGGGTATTCTTTTACATTGTAGGAGATGAGGTGCTAGAAATAGCTAAGTTCATTTGATATATTATGAGTTGCATGTGAAGTATTGTCCAATTAGAAGAGATTTTCTAACCTTCTGTTGGTTGAATTTGTATGAATGAAATGTCATCCATACAAATATTTAAAGTTTGTATAGAATTCCTAAAAATTTTGTAGTGTGCTTACTGATCATGATACATCATGATACTGACTTATATGATATTAGACAATAATACAATATCATTGGCCATAATTTTAGTTATTTTCAGAAAAAAAAATGCTGCATGTCATAAAACAACTGAATTTCTTTGTCAGTTCCATTGTTTTACTCTTCCACTTCTCTGAGAGTGCATGTGGTCAGTTTCAAGTGGGACATCATCTTCAACCAAAAGGAATTGAACAAAAATCAAAGAGAATATGTAAATTATGTTTTACTGTCACTTAACATAACCCTGCTGAAGGCTAAGAACATCTTCAAATGGACTTCATAGAGCTACATACATCCATGGGATATGACTGTGTCTTTGTTGTCATGTCTATTTTCTGGACGGATAGAGGCTTTTCCTTGTCACAAGGCTACTGCCCTCACAGTAGCTAAAAAACAAACAAGCAAACAAAAAACTATTAAGCTTCCTCATCAGGGGAATTTCTGCTGTTCTCTCAAGGAATAGGGACTCCTGGTTTACTGAAACTGGTCAGGAAGCTTTGTGGGATCTCACACATCAAAGAGGTCTTCCCTGTCTCTACCATCCTCAATTGTGATGACAGATACAAGAAAAACGGGGCATAATTAAAATTCAATTAGCTAAATTTGTAGAATCCCTCAATCTACCTTGGCCAAAAGCCTTGCCTATATTCTTATTAAATCTAGGGCCCTCTCTTTTGAAAAATATGTTATCCCCAACTGAATTTAAGACAGGGATACTTATCAAAATAAACTCTGCAACATATACTAAGCATTGCCTCATAAAAGGAAACTTGCTAATGAGCCAAGCTCTTGCTTAAAATTGTAATTATGAAATATTTCTGTAACAATGAAACTAAGCCTAATCATAATTAATGTGTAAACCATTCCCTGTCATGCTCCTTGTTGTTCAAGGTGATCCCTCTCTAAGCCAAACTGCACCTAAACTCACTACATGACTCCCAGGGATAAGTCATCCTGAAACTAGGAGATTAACACCAAATCCTGATAAGTGACAGTTTCAGAGAAAGACCCTTAACAAAAGTTGAAATGTTAAAAGGAACAAAACAAAATAAAATTTCTATGACTAAGAGCTTTAAATGGATAAAGAGGTCGTTTTGGAGGTTATTCCTATGCAGGTCCTAGCCAGCTATCACAAACTGCCACAGTATACAAAGTCTCATGCAGCAATAGTCCTGGAAGAACTAGGGACATCTGGACAACATAAACGAGCCACAGGACTACATGGAGTCAGTACCCTCTTGAGGCTCTTCTGGGACTCTATGAAAAGTTATTTTCCCAATACGACATGGCTATATTCATTTATAAGTTCTCTGATCATGATCCTTTTTCTTCATTTATTTGGACTAATAAATTTCAATTTACTTATTTAAGTTTATTTCTTAGACAATTAAGGTCTCTGGATTGTTTATATACCAGTTGAACCCTGAAGCTCAGGGGTACCAGTCCCTTCAAAACAGCACCCGTGACATCATGAGTACCTCTAGCTCCAAGCCAGGCAATTACATTCCTCACATCTTAATCTGCATCCTTAACAACATCAAGCAGCCAGAGCAGCCATCATATCAAATACCTCAAGATTGAAGTATGTTTAAAAACTCAAGGGGGAACTGAAACCATGGAGAGGACAAACAAATTTGCAGGATGTCCTCTGTTCTTGAATTATTTTCTTCTGCGCTTGTCTAACTTTAGGTCATATAACCTGAGGATGTGCAGGAAACACCGATATTTGTTCTTTAGATGAGCTTTGAGAAACCAGGAACAAAAGTCACCTCCCTTGGAATAAAGATTACAAGGACAGGAGACATCAAAAGTAAAAATAATGTGAGAGGTTCTTCAATAAAGAAGATCAGACCTTAAAACCACATTTGACCAACTCTGCAATTAACCAATTGGAATATGCCAAGTAAACCTCCCCATTTCTGTCCCCACCTCTCACTTCCCTTTCCCGTAAAATCTCCCTTAACTCTTAGATGGGGGAAACAGATTTCAGCCTGGCCTCCAGTCTCCTAGCTGGTCAATCTCACAATAAAACTTTTTTTTCTCAAAATCCCAATGTCATAGTATTGACCTCTGTGTGTATTGAGCAGCAGACCCTGTTCTGTAACATAGTCACCTCACGCCAGCGATGAGAACCTAGGGGGGAGCATACTTGATGTTTGAAACAACCTGTGGTGGTTTTCCATGCTTAATGCTTCAGGTTTTGCAGATGGGTTGACAAGGATTAATGTGTTCTCTTCAATTGTCCTTGGAGTAGAGGAGGGTATGGAAAAAAAGCAGTGATCAAATTAAAACAGTGGTAAGGAATATTATTTTTTTTTCCTGAGGGACAATAGGTATCAGTTTCCATTCAGAAAGGAACAGATCTATGGATGCATTGCGAGGTTCTATTGACTCTGTGCAAGAGAGTTGATGAAGCATTCCTCTGCTATGAGAAGTGAAGAAAACCCCTCTAGGGACCAGAGACTAGGGGCAAAGAAAAACTTCGTCTAGTTTTCTAGTGGGAAAGCTGGGAGAAAAATTCCAACAAAATACACTAAATGTATGTATGTGTGTGATATTAAAATCATTTACAGTGTGTGTACACTTTTATGAAAGTCTTATTAACTGTGACTGATTTTATATATGCTGTGGGAAAATAATGATTTCCTAGCTTACTGTGAAAGAACAGTAGCTTGGAGAAGTTAAGTAAAATGAAGCAAATATGATCTGCAAAGGAATGTTAGCAGATGAGATAAAATGCAAAAATTTGGGCCAATTCTTTCTGCAATCATTCATCATGGACTTAGAGACAGACTTAAGGCAATGATCTGATGATTTCAGATATTCCTGGCATCCTATCTATGAAGAGGGAGAATCAACCTCCATAGCATTTCTTCCTGAGTTAGACCATAAGCTTGACGCTTGCATTCTTTCTTTTCATGCTATGGTCTACAATATTGTCACCTAAGTATAATATCAGTGGTAATATTTTTCTTCTTGTTGACATTTATTTCCTAGTCAAAAGAAATTGTGAAAATAAACAATTATGAAATAGCAAGAAGACCACACATTTCAAAAGCTTATTTTAATCAGTATTACCTGACCAACCCTGAAAGTTTGCTTGACAAAATATTAATACAAATACAAGGACAGAGCAATTCTATAATTGCATAGACTACATGTGTAAACATACAATAAATATACTAAAATTGTACAGTCAATTAAAATGAATTATTCAAGAATAGGGCAATATTGTGTGATGAACTTTTGGGAACAACCTTGAATTTCTCAAGGAAAAAGTCATTTACTCTTGTGTTGATTCAGAAAAAAAAAACACAACAAAAAACAGGCAGCTGTCATGGAGCCATAAAGTTTTTTTTTTTTTTTTTTTTTTCCCAATACATTTGAAAAAAAATCTGTGCTTGACCTTTGGAATGTTTGGATTAAGAATCATATTCTGAGACTTATTCAGACATCAATTTATTTGTCTGAATAAATTACTGCTGAAAATAAACAGAATTTCTCAAACTCACTTGACTGATTCTATGCCCTTACTCTAAGGCCACATTGAAAAAAACAATGGCTAATGTAATTCAATGAGGAAACCATCTTTAATAAAACTAGGCATAACCCCATAATACATTAATTTAGGAATAATTATAAAAGGGATTTCAAACCTGGCATCCCAATGTGGATCAGACCCATTATCATATTTCTTCCTAATAAAAATTTCTCATGGATGTTATATGACTTATACAAATCTAAATAAATTAATATCATAAATAGTGATAAATTCAAGGAAGAACATTTAGATTATAGGCCAAAGAACATTCATGTTTTCATTTGCATCAAAGAAACAACACATCTGATACCTGTTTTCCAATGTTAAAAGGGTATTTAACAAGAGAGTCACTTCAATTAAATTATTGAAGCAATTTGCTAAAAGATAAAAGAAGGATGTCAAGGTAAACTTGGCAACATTCTAGTCTCTCTGTCAGCCTCTATGAAATAGGGAAAGAACAACTCTTAATAGAGACTGAGATTTCTATATACACATCTCAATTGCAATATAATATTAGGGCAAAAAGATAATATTATAAAACACTAAATTTAATTGAATGTCTTAAAAATTAGACAGTAATTTTAAAAAGGCAGAAAAATAGCTTGGCTTTAGTACGATGGTAGAAGATTCCGGATTAATTAGGGGACACTTCCAATACAATTTTGTGAGTAAGTCATTAGCTGAGGAATTAAATCAAACCACTCAATATGAACAGGGAGAAAAGAATGGAGTTTATTTGGTATCATTAGCTTGTTATGTATGTATATAATGTGCATTGCAATGTCTATTTATAATAATCCCCAAAACTCATAGAGAAAATGTTGATCATATTTTATAGTTGAAAAAACTAAAGATCGGAGATGAAGATGTTCCATGCCTGAGAGCATATACAGTGCACATAATAGTGTAAAGTTTGCAACCATAAATTTGTTATCAGTCAAATTTTATCTTCTCTCTGGTACATCATACTGTATTCAATTATGGGCATTCAAAATATTAATAGGTACTTTATTTTATGCCTGTTTCATTGTATCCTAATTGCTTTAAGATTGTTAGCATTTTGAGATTATTGTGACTGAAAGCATTAGAAGATATGTGATTTAAAATGTCATATAACAGCTTTGGTGTTTTATGAATAGTAAATTGAATTCTGTGCATTTTGAAAGAACAGTACAAGGATGAAAAAGTATTTTGAAGGAAATAAATGGGATCATCCAAATGGACAACAGAGAGTCATTTTAAGGTATACAGAGCTCTTTGGCTTATATGTTTCCTTCTTTCCATAAAAAGCATACTGTTCTTATGCTGTTGTGATCAGGTGTGAGCTAAGAGTAGCAATAGCTTTTCCCTATGCAATCAAAACAATGTTTATCATAAATTTAATAAAGCACAAAGGCCAGAATGATTGCTAGAGAGGGGACAAAATTTGGAAAAGAGATCGTAGATACTTTTGCAAACTTACTGCAAGCCTGAATTTGTTCCAGTCATTGAAAACAAATCAGGCCTTTCCAACATGTAGTGAAATATAATTTTCAGTAAGATGCTACTTAATTAAGATTATGCTCAATTATTCAGACTTACTCCATATAAATATTTAGAAAATACTATCTTCTTTTCTTCCATTCTCCTTCCTTACTTCCTCTATTCTAACCTTTTCTCTTAGCTTTCTCAAAGAGAGCAAAAATCCACAGAATATTTGTTGAATCTTTTGGAAAGCTAATAAACCTGAATTATGCAGTGATAATACAAAACTTCCTAACAGAATAAAGGTATTATCAAGCAATGACAACATTTTAATTTCAATCAACCAAACAACCAAAGATGAAACAAATGAAGGCTTCAACTTATTCACAGTTTGCTGTCATTCAATAAGTTAAAAGAAAACCAGTAACACCACCACACAAAATGAAAAATAAAAACAATTATGAAACCTCAATAAAATGCTGCTACCTAAAGAATGACTTAACTAAAAGAGACTGTTGATGGGACTATAAAATAACATGATCAGTTTAGGAAACATTTTGTTGGTTTCTTGTAAATTGAAGCATATAGATACCATCTAATCATTCCACTCCTAGGCATTTATCTAAGAGAAAATAAAGCATGTATCCATGCAAAGACTTGCTCTCAATTTTTGTGGTAGTTATATTATATGGTAGCACCAAACTGTAAACAATCCAAGCATTCATCAACAGGTCAATAGATAAGCAAACAGTGGTATAAGCAAGCAATGTAATACTACTCAGCCACAAATAGTAGTAAGCTAAGGATTCTAGGCTACTGCATATATGAATCTCAAAATAATTATGCTGATTGAAAAATGTCAAACAAAAAGATTGTATATGTAAAATTGTAGAAAATGTGAATCAATCTCTAATGACAGAGAGAAAACAGTGGTTGCTTAAAAATGGATATTACATGTCAGATTGGGGAGGAGGGGGATTACATATTGGAATGAGGGAACATTATGGAGTGATGGATTTGTTCATCTTCATTGTAGTAATTGTTTCATACATGTTTATATATGTCAAAATTTATCAAATTTTAGCCCTTAAATCACATGCATTCATTTTTTGTCAATCATATCACAAATAAATAATACTGTCTCCCCCAAAATATTAATCACTCCTAATGTGCAACAAAACTTCACTTCAGGTAAAAATTTACTTAAATGCTGCAGTTTGCACTTCCTTAATGTCTAATAGTGTTGTACATGTTTTCAAGTGCTTATTATTCATCTGCACATCTTTTTTAGACGTCTACTCAATTCTTCTGGCCATTTGTAATTGTATTGTTCATTTTCTTATTATTTAATATCAAAAGTTTTTATATATTAAGGATAAAAACCATTTATCATGTATCTAATTTGTAAACATTTTCTTCCAGCCTGTGGATTGTCTTTCCATTGTTTTACCAATGGTTTTTGATGAGCTGGCATTTTACAATTTGATCAAGTCCAATTCACTCCTCATGATTTTACAGACAGTTCTTTTGCCTAATCCAAGGTCTCAAGGACTGTCTCATTTGCTTTTTTATGGAGGTATCATAAATATTGTTTTTACATGTAGATTTATGATTCAATTTGAGTTAATTTTTGCACAGATTGTAAGATATGCCTCAAGGTTCATTTTATTTTTTTGCATACATATTACTAATCATTCCAGTGTTGAATGCAGGAAAAACTATCTTTTCTACACTGGATTGTACTTTTGTCAAAAATCCATTGTCCATATATATGTGCATCTATTTTCTGTTCACCCTGTCTGTTACATAGGACTATTCATCTGTCTTTACATTAAAGTCACATTTCTTTGATTACTGGATTTATAATAAGGCTTGGAATCAGGTAGCTTTAGTCCTCCACATTTGTAATTCTTTTCAGAGTTGATTTCACTATTCTGTGTCCTTTGCATTTCCATAATAATGTTTTTGAACCAGCTTGAAAATTTCTACAGAAACAATCTGCAAGGGTTTTGATTGGAATTTGGTTGTAGCTATAGATTACTTTGGAGAGAGTTGATATCCTGACAATACTGAGAATTCAGACAAGAACATGTTTATCTTCATCTAGTTTGCATTTAACTTCTCAGCAACATTTCACAATTTTGAAGCATACAGTTCTACTGTATTTATTGTCAAATTTATCCCTAAGTATTTCATATATTTGTTTTTGCTGTAAGTGGAGTTTAAAATTTTAATTTTAGATTGCCCCTTAATAGTATTTAGAAGGACAAATGATTTTGTAAATAAATCTTTTATACTACCTTGCTAAATTCACTTACTTTTAGTACTTTTTGTGTAGGCTCCTTTGAATTTCTACACGGATATTTAGGGAATCTGTGAATAATGATAGTTTATTTCTTCCTTTCTAATCAGTGTGTCTGGTTTCTTTTCCCTTTATTGTAGTGGCTAGGAACTCCAGTAAAGTATGTGCTACATGTATGACATGGTACATCCTGTATGCTTTCTGATTATAGAGGGAAGCATGGAAACTTTCATCATTAAGTAGCCTTTAGCTATAGGTTAGTCATATATCTACTTTATGAGGGAGAGAAGGTTTCTTCTGCAAACCTACAAAACAGCTTAGGTTGCTGATACATTTTAGCAGGAATGGATGTTTGGATTTGTTGGTTTTTCTGTATCTTTTAAAATGATTATGTGGTTTTATTATTAACTTAATGATATGCTGAATTACGTTGATTTTTGAATATTAAACCAAACTTGCATTCCTAAGATAAGCCATACTTGGTCATGATGCATTTTCCTTTTACTGTATATTTGTATTCAATTTGCAAAAAATTAATTGTAATACTTGCATCTATGTTTATGTGGGATATTGATCTTTTGTTTCTTTTTCATCCAATTTATTTCTACGATTTTGATATCAGGGTAATGATGGCATATAAAATGACCTGAGGGATACTTATTCCTTTGGAAATTACTGGAATATTTTGTGTAGAGTTGGTATTACTTTTTCCTTATGGTGTACAAAATTAGCCAGTGACAGTATCTGGACCTAGAGGTTTCTTTGAGTGAAGGATTTTGCCTACAAATTTCAATATCTTTACTAAATATAAGGAAAATCAGATCAATTTCTTTGTTTATGGGGTTTGGTAATTTCTCTCCTTCAAGGAATTTGTCCAATTCATAAATGTTGTCAAATTTATTGGAAAAAGTTATCGTAATAATTCCTTATTATCCTTTTAGTATTTGGAGAATATGGAATGATGACATCTCTTTTATTTCAGATAGTGGCTCTGTGTCTTCCTTACATTTTCCTGGTCAGTTTGGCTAAAGGTTTGCCAATTCTACTGATCCTAAAGAAAAGGTTTTTCATTTCATTTTTTTACTTATTTGGGTTTCTACTTCATTGACTTCAACTCTGAACTTTATTATTTTTCTTCACTCATTTAATTTATTTTTATTTGCTTATTATTTTCTTTTTTCCTAATATGTGAAGTACATATTATGACTTTTACCTTGAACCCACTTTAGCAACTCCCTAATTTTGATATGTTTGTGTCTGCATTTTCATTGTTTGAAATATTTTCTAACTTTTCTTTTTCCTAATTTCTTTTTGTGCATGGGTATTTAGACAGTGTTTGTAACTTTTTTAAACATTTGGGGATTTTTCCATTTCTGTTTCTATTGCTGATTTGGAAAAACATTACTGTCAGGAAATAATTTTTTTATAAGTAGAATAATTCTAAATTTATCAACATTCATTTTGTGGACCAGGATATATTTATATTCATAAATGATCCATGTGTACTTGTAAACAAATATATTCTGCTGTGTGGAGCTATCTATAGATGGCAATTAGGTAAATTCAGTTGATATTGTTGTTCACATCATCTATAGATGTATTGATTTGCTATCTACTTGCTTATCCAATTATTAGGAACAGGACATCAAAATCTCTGAATATAATTATAGGGTTCTCTATTTCTTCATGTTTTTTGTTTCATGTATAGTGAGGGTCCATTATTAGGTGCTTAGGCATTTGGGATTTTTATTTCCTTTTGATAAATTGACACGTTTTCCTTATGAAATTATTTTTTTGTGATTGTCAATATTATGTGCTCTGAAATCCATTTTATCTGATATTCATATAGTCAGTCAAGCATTTTCAATAATTTTACTTTCAACCCTTTTATTTCTTAATATTTTAAGATTGTTTGTTAAATTAAATAACTTTGATTTTGTGGGTTTACAGCAAAATCATGCTTAAAATACAGAGAGCCCACCTCCTTCATGCAGCTTTCCTTGTTATTAACATTTTGCATTTTTTAACAAAGGAGTGTATTATAACTACACCATTATCTATTACCCCAAAATTTATCACAGGATTCACTAATAGTGCATTTTAAAAATTTTATAAAACTAACATGTATACCACCTAAAATTTCCTCCCTTAACTACATTCAAATATATAATTCAGTTTTGTTGCTATAGCCAACATCCTTTTCCAAAATTTTTCCATCACCTCAAACAGAAACTCTATATCAATTAACATTCACTCCCTATATTAGTTAGGGTTCTCTAGAGAAACAGAATCAACAGGGAACACTCGCAAATATAAAATCTATAAAAGTGTTTCACATGACCGTGGGAACTCAAAGTCCAAAATCCGCAGGGCAGGCAGATAATTCCGATGGAGGGTCTGGATGAACTCCACAGGAGAGGCTCGCCAGCCCAAGCAGGAAGAGAGCCTGTCTCTTCTGAATCCTCCTTAAAAGGCTTCCAGTGATTAGACTGAACATCACTCATTGCAGAAGACACTCCCCTGTGGTTGATTACAAATGGAGTCAGCTATGGATGCAGCTGACACGGTCATGATTTAATTCTATAAAATGTCCTCATCGCAACAGATAGGCCAGCACTTGCCCAAACAGACAAACAGGTACCATCACTTGGCCAAGCTGACACATGAACCTGACCATGACACTCCTCTTTCCTTACCACCACTGTGAATCTTCATAACCTATATTCTAGTTTCTAACTCTAAGAATTTGCTTATTCTAAATATTTTATGTCAATGAGATTATACAATATTTGTCCTTTTGTGTCTGCTTTATTTCATTCAACATGACATCTTTACAGTTAATCCATGTTGTCCCATCAAAAATTAATTTCTTTTTGCAATTCAATAATATTCAGTTATATGTAGATAACACTTTTTAAAATCAATTCATCTGGTGATGGATACTTGGGTTGCTTCCAAGTCTTGGCAATTGTGAATTATTCCACTATGAACATCAATGTGAAAATATCAGTTTGAGTCTCTGTTTTCAATTCTTTTTGATATTCATCTGCAAGTGAGATTGCCTGGTCATATTGTAATTCTATACTTATATTCTTAGAAGCTGCCAAACTGTCTTCCATAATGGCTGCACCAAATTTCATTCCCACTAATAATGAAATATTGCTACTATTACTCCACATTCACTCCAATACTTATTTTCCAATTTTTGAGTACAACCACTCTAGCAGTGTAAAATGGTATCTCATTATGGTTTTGATTTCCATTTTCCTAATGGCTTATGATGCTGAGCATATTTTCCTGTGGCATTTGCATATCTTCTTGGAAGAAATGTATATTCAAATATTTTGCCCTTTTTAAAAAAATTGTTTTATTTGCCTTTTTGCTGTTCAGTTGAAATATTTCTTTATATATTCTTGATTGTTAACCTTTATTGGATTTGTGGTTTTCAAGTATTTTCTTCCATTATGTACACTGCCGTTTTACTTTCATGATAAAAAAACTTGATGCACAAAGTTTTAAATTTTGATGAGGTCCCATTTGTCTATTTTATCTATGAAGCAAAAATTTTGGTAGTGGATAGTGGTAATGGTAGCATATTATTATTATTTATATTAACATTATTTATATTATTAACATAACTGAATTTTTCAAATGGAAGTGGTTAAGTTAGGAAATTTTGCATTGTATATATTTGGTCATATTTAAAAAAATTTCATTGAGAATTATTTTAGTCAGCTAAGTAAGATTATTATTGTTGTATAATTTCAGTTCTCAATGTTTATATTAATTTAAATTCCCGCAATTAGATACTGTCAGATTTAATACTAAATGACTAAATGACTTGATAGTCTTCATAAAAGCTTGACTGCACTGCAGATTTTGCAACCCCACTGTTATCCTTGTATTGGGATATCCTAACCAAACATATACACATGCGTGCACACACATGCACGCGCACACACACACACGCGCACACACAAGCTTACACATTCATGAGCGTCTAAGGACACAATGAAAGCTGATTGAACATTGCGACATTTCCATTTGACTGTCATTATCATTGTCCTTCCCTGGCTGTAACATCGGCAGGCTTTCTAGGAATACAAAGGTGGTATTATTCCAGATGTTTTCTTATAGAGATATTCACACTGCCTGGCTGCCTTTTAAAATATGAAGGGCATTTTCACAGTTTACAAACAGCATTCTTTTAAAAATAAACTACCTTCCTAACACCTTTCATGTTAAGTTTATACAGGTGACATTTTTAGAAATAGTGTTACAACCCTCTGGGAATATGTATGTAATGGAAATCCTGACAGCTTCCCCTCTCTAACTGAGAAAATCCTGGAATGTTAGATGACACTCTCCACGTAATTCTGGTGAGGTCAACTGTGTATAGCACACTGATTGCAAAATGTGTTTCTGCTGAAAGATTATAAACTGTGCTTATACATAACATACACATATAATGTAGTTTTATAGCATTGAGTGGATGCAAAATCATCTGTAAAAGTAATTGCTTATATTGAATAAATAGAAAATTGCTATACCTAGCACTGTTTGGACTACTGATATGAAATATCCTTAATATATTATATCTATCAGTATCAAATACTATCATCTTTCATTCTGGTTCCTTTAGAGTTGTTATAAAAATACATAATTTTAAGACCATAAAATGGCAAATATAGTTCATAAGCTTATCATTAATAATCAACTTTTACTTAATAATAGTGAGAAAATAATGTTTGATTCAATCAACTTTCTGGGAGTACAAGAATATTCTGTTTAGCCTATCTGTTTTAAATTTTCCTCAAAACCAAAGTTTTATTTCTATCATTTGGTTTGGTTTGGTTTTCTATGATATGATATATATTTGAATATTTGAATGTTGAAGTTCTTCATAATTCTCTTTCCCCTGTTCACCTAGTGATAGATGTATAAAATCAAGGAAAAGTATACAACAAAGTTGAACCATAGGTTTCAAATCTAAACTTAAGATTTAGATATACTTTGGTATATTGGATTTTTTATAACTGTTCTAGTTTGCTAGCTGCCGGAATGCAACACACCAGAGACGGATTGGCTTTTAATAAAAGGGGATTTATTTTGTTAGTTCTTCAGAGGAAAGGCAGCTAACTTTCCACTGAGGCTCTTTCTTACATGGAAGGCACAGGATGGTCTCTGCTGGTCTTCTCTCCAGGGCCCTGGGTTCCAACAACTTTCCCTGGGGTAACTTCTTTCTGCATCTCCAAAGGCCTGGGCTGAGCTGCAAGTGCTGAGATGAGGAATGCCCAGCTGCTTAGCTGTGGTACATTGTGATCTCTCATTTAAGCACCAGCCAATTAAGTCAAACGTCACTCATTGCAGCAGACACGCCTCCTAGCTGATTGCAGATGTAATTAGCAACAGATGAGGTTCACGTACCATTGGCTTATGTCCGCAGCAACAAGACTAGGTATGCTCACCTGACCAAGTTGACAACTGAATCTAACTAACACAATAACCATCCTCAAATGTTACAAAATTTTTATGTATAATAAATTCTAAGTAGTTCTCTTTTCATAGTTTTAAATGCTATGGAAAAACTGTCTCCTTCAAAATAGGTAAAGTGCATTTTTCATACTTCATTCTGTTTCTTTAATGTATTTATCATAGTGATTTTTAAACTTTTGTCACCCAATGTGTGGAACGGATTTTACCTTAAGTCCCAGTATATATGTTTGTAGATGAAACAAAAGTTTCATATGTAATTCTCATGTTTATTATGTGTGGTTCATTCTCATATTTTCTATTTTATTTATTTCTATTTTATTCAATTTTTATTATTCTCATATTAAAATATGTTGTTTGTGATATATTAAATTAATTTCACAACTTGAAACTTCACTTTTGAAAAACATTTATTCATAATATAAAGAGAGAGTAATCCTTTCAGGGAGTTATTTGAGAGATGGAAAAACGAGTTTAAAAAAATCCTCCCTTTGAAGTAAAATAGAAAGTAAGTTATCAATTTACACCTGTATGTGCCTTATAAAAATGTGTGTAAATCCAGTAAGAAGCTCATGTGTAACAGTCATTTCTTTTCCCAATTCCAGGTAATTTGGTACAGAAATTTATTTTAATTTTAATTTTATTCACCTAAAATCTATGTTTTATAACTATTAGGTCATTATTTTCATATATGATTTTGAATTCTATTCCCATTAATATGGCTAGAAAAGTTATTTTGATCAAATTCTCCCGTTTAACTCTACTTTCTACTTCCTACAGGATCTAAATCACAAATTCATAAAATAAAATGCTAAGCCAGAAGCTTTGGACTCATAATGTATAATATGCAATTTGTGACGAAAACTACATAAAGATTGGGAGGGCGGCAGAGGGGTATAGGAACATAGCTCATGTGTACTTCGGATACTAAGGTGGTATTAAAGCAAGTGAGATGGTTATAGATTTAGAATGTTAAATTTAAGTCCCATGGTAACCACAAAGAAAATACTGGAGAACAGGCAATCTCAGGCAGACAGAAATTCGAGTCAGGTTGCCAAGGGTGGAGGGGAGAAGGAGTGAGGGTTTAACGCATAATAGGTGTAGGGTTAGTATTTGGGGAGATGGGAATGTTTTAGTAATGGAAGGTGATGAGGGTGCCTGAACACTGCGAATGTTATTAATCCCCCTGAATTATATGATTGGAAGTGGTAGAGAGAGAGATTTTAAGTTGTATACATGTGCCCACACTTAAGGAAAAAAAAAAAGAAAAAAGAGTGACTAAGAGTGACTACAGAGACAATGACAATTAAATATAGTACATGACCCTGGATTAGATCTAGCAAGGGACAAGAAAAGGCTCAAAAGGACAGTATTGGGGAGTATGAAAAACTGGAATATATATACTGTAAATGTTATGCCAATGTTAAATTTCAGGAAATTAATATTGTTCTTAAGGTGGTTACATGGTTGAATAACCTTGTTCTTAGGATATGTACATTGCAGTATTAAGTGTGCAAAGAGCATGATGTATGCCATGTATACTCAGGTGTTCAGAAAATGGATAGATAGATAGACAGATTGGACGATATGGTAAATGAGGCAATATGTTAAAATTGGTGAATCTGGGAATCTGGATATGTTGGAATTCTCTGCATGGGGTTTGTCTTATTTTAGTAGCTCTCCTGAGAGTTTGAAAATATTTCAAAATAAAAAGTTAAAACCTATTACCTAAAAGATGCCAGGCAGCTAAAGGTAAAGATACCAGAAGGTGGGTGAAAAGGAATTTTCAGTAGAAAAAAATGTTTGTAACACATATCATAGAAAAAAACAAACAAACTAGTTTCCAGAATATATAAAGAATGTTCACAAATCAATAAAAAATATCATGCTAGGATGAAAAAGTGAACAAATTAATTGAATGAGTATTTCATAAAAGAGGAAATTGTAATACAAGTGTTTATGGATTAATACCCCTAGTCTCATGACTGTAATACTATTTGGAAATAGGACCTTTTAAGATATAAGTTAAGATGAGGAGAACCTGGACAGGCTATGGTAGCTCAGCAGGCAGACCCAGTTGCCACACTGGAGACCCAGGTTCGATTCCTTGTGCCTGCTCATGCAAGAAAAAAAAAAAAAAAAAACAGAAGAGAAACTAATCTCATATGATTGTAGCCTTAGAAGGAAAGTATTTTAGTTTCCAAGCTGCTAAACCAAATACCATGCAATGGGTTGTCTTAAACAACAAGAATTTATTCTCTCATAGTTTTGAGGTTAGGAGAAGTTCCAAATCAAAGTGCTGCTCTCTCCCAGAAGACTGTTGTCCTGAGACTGCCTGCCAGTGATCTTTGGTCCATGGATTTTCTGTCTCATGGTAATACACGTGCACATAGTGGCCTCTACTGGCATCTCTCCGTTCCATTAATTTCCTGTTTCTTCCCACAGCTTTCACTCTAGGTTTGAATTTCACTCTACTTATAAGGAACTTTAGTATCAGGATTAAAATCCATCCTGACTCAGCTGGACCACACCTTAACTGAAGTAACCTCATCAAAAGGTCCTGTTTATAATGGGTTTACACCCACACGAGTGGATTAGAGTTAGAACATGGTTTCCTGAGGGATGCAGCTACACGTCACAACATAGAGGATTTTAAACATGGACAGGCAAACAGAGAGAAAAGACAGTCATGTGCAGAGGCAGAAATTATATTATGCCATAAACCAGAGAACACCATGGAATGCTCGCAAGCCATCACCAGAATGGATTTCAGAGGAAGCATAGCCCTGCTGATAAATTGATTCAGATTTCAGGTCTCCAGAATTGTGAGACAATTTTTTATGTCATTCTAAGCCTCACAGTTTATAGTAACTAAGACACAGATATTACGTGGTAAGTGCTCAAATTCTTTATTTATCAGTGAAATGTTAACTAAAACCATAAGATACCACTACATGCCTATCACATTAGACAAAATTTAAAAATCTGGCAATGACATGTTGATATGATGACATACACATATGATATAAAATTCTCCTCCAGTTGGTGAAAGTGTACATGATCGTATCCATTCTGAAAAAAGACTTAGTATTGTCTAATAAAAATGAATTTTATCTCAAGAGAATTGAAACATAGTGTGTTGGTTTGAAGATGCTATGTACCCCCAAAAGGCCATATTCTTTTACTCCATTCCTGTGAATGGATGGTGGGAGTTTTGGTTAGGTAATTTCAATTGAGATGTGACCCATCCCATTCAAGGTGGGTCTTAAACCTTTTACTGGAGTTACTAACAGACGTGAAATTAAGAGAAGCTCAGAGTGAGAAAAACCCCTTGAAGATACTAAGAGAGGAGAGAGGACTCACAGGGAGATGAGAGAGGAAACCAATGGAATCAAAAGCTGAAAGCAATGAAGCCCAGGATGGAAAGACAAGCAGACAGCAGCTATGAGCCTTCCCACGTGACAGAGGTGTCCCAGATGCTGGCAGTCTTTCTTCAGAGGAAGTATCCTGCCTAAATGTGACATTTTCCATGGCCTTAAAATTGTAAATTGTAAGCTAATAAATCCCTATTAATAAAGCCAGCCCATTTCTGATATATTGCATTTTGGCAGTTTTAGCAAACTGAAACACTCATAGTCTCACAAAAACTTGCATGGGAATGTTCATAGCAGCATTACTCAAAATAGCCCAATGGTAAAAACAGCCCAAGTGACCTTCAACTGATAATGGATTAACAAAATGGAATATGATTGCACAATTGAATATTGTTCAGTCCCCAAAGTAATGAACTGCTTACACATGCACAGATTAGACTTGAAAATAGTATGCTAAGTAAAAGATTCTGGGATGCATGGCCACATATTGTATAATTTCCTTTATATGAAATGTCAAAAATAGACAGAAAGTACATTAGCTTTGCCTCAGGTTGGAACATGAAGTGTAGATTGGGTTCAGGGTTTCTTTGAGAGTGATGGAAATTTTCTAAAATTGACTGCGGAGATGTTTTACAACCTTGTGAATATACAAATTACTAATACTTTAACAATGGTGAATTTTCTGATATGTGAGTTGCATCTTAATAAAAAATGATTTTTAGCACTCCACAAGGCCCATCCATCCATATTAAATTACAGTTAAAATTTTCTGCCAGAGCCACAAAATGAATAAATAAATCACCAAGAACTGAATGGATTGATATAACACACACCAGTAAATTCATATAAATGAATTTATCAAATTATTTCAGAATACCTACACATGCAACAAAGCATAGTATGACTCTTACAACCATAGTATTAAGTGAAACAAGCAAGACGCACAAAAAATATGTACAGTACACTTCTGTTTCTATAATGTTCAAAAATACCCATGAGTAAACTATTCAGAGATACATATGTAGATGGTAAAAACTGTTAAGGACATGCAAGTTCTGATTATCATAAAGCTCAAGATAGATAGATTTTACCATTTGGAGGAGAGAAGGGGTTTTCAAGTGTCGAAGCCCATGAGAATATTTAGAATGCTGGTAATCGTCTATTTCTTGGCCTCCAGGATTGTAGCATTGATATCAACTTCATAAAATTTTTTTCCAAATATACATATCTACTTTTTCACTCATGCTTACACACACACACACAAAAAAAAAAATGATAAAAAATATTAGAGGAAAAAAGAAAGTAAAACTATACATTACATAGCCTTTCATATTGGTAAAGATTTAAAAGAATACTCCATATTTAGTATATGTGGTTAACATAAAATGTAATGTAATATAATGTGCAATATGACATATAAATATCTAATATAAATATGGAATTGCTTGACCAAAAAAATGACATTTTTGTGCTTCACATTTTGTGATATGCATGCCCAATATGTGCCCAACATGCTAATCCCTTTCATTTTAACTTTGTATTTAATATTATAACTGACAAAACTTCATGAAAGAACCACTTGAAGCATCACAATTATTCAAAATATTCAAATTACCCATTGATGGAGTAATTTTCCTGTGAGATGTTGAGATAGGATAATAAGTAGTTATATTTTAGTGAAATAAAAAATGTATTTCAAACATCTAGTTTGTCTCATCACTCAAATCTCTAAAAATATCATAACCTTTGCATTAAAAACGAAGAAAACGTAAAACCATCACAGTATTTTACATGTTACTGGTTAATGTCTTGTTTTCCTTACTAGGCTAGCCTCTTCTGATGGGGCAGTGCGTGATGTGTAAGACGTTAGGAATTTTGAGGACTCTCTTGTCTTGCCTGAACCTAAGAAAGGCTTTCTTTCCCCATGTCAGCCAATGTTCTGATTGGAAACTAAAAACTCAATTAAAATTTGTTTAATAGCAGAACATTTTCTCCATTTAAAAATCCACTTCCCTCAATCGGTACTCCAAACAGTCACAGCCTGGGATCTCACAGTTTTCCAATGTTTTTGTTAGGCTTATCTAGGTGGATCCAACTAGAAAAAATGAAATAGATTATTTTATTTGCATTTTCAATCTTAATTATAAAAAAACAACAGCTATTATTTCTGGATAATCAGTCATTTCCTTAAGATTTTATATTTGTCATCTCAGTAAATTATTAGAGAATTGTTTATAGCGACCTGCAAAAAAACATATTAGTTGTGATAAAATGGAGTTAATTTAATTCAATAAAAGTTAAATCATTCTAAGCCATAGAGCTTCTTTTCAAACAGGAGCTTCAAATATATATATATAAAATAAATTTATATTTTATTTATATATATATATTTCTATTTCCACAGTATAGATTGTCTTAATTTAAATGTGTGTCATGAAAATAAAATGATGTTTGTAAATATATAGTTTTAAATAATTTTTAAATGTGGCCAATGCTAAAATATTTGTTAATAATATCAAGCAATTAAAACATATGAATGAGTGTCTATCGTGGGCAGAGTTTAATGGTAAGTTTGCTCTAGCCATGGAAAAGTCCCCATTAAACTTAAAACCAATGTACATTGACAGAAAGGAGATGCAATCTATTCACATGAAGTAATTAATAATATTAATCAGAAATGTCAGTGGAGGACACTGGAGTTCAATTTGAGTACTAAAAGGAATATGTGGTCACTGGGGAATTCATTGGTCCTATGTGATACATTTCCTTTTCCATGATATCAATATGAAGTCCATGCTGTAAATACTTTGGCAGGTGACACTCTAGGAAGGAAATTTCAAGATATGTTCCCTTATGCAACTTTGGGCATGTTTCTTACACACACTCTCCTATTTGGTTTGGCCTTCTAAGAAATGTTCTACGAAGTGACAGTCAGTTGTATAAGTCAGTTAAGATAATAAACAAATTAATATCATTATATTCTTTTATTAACAATCCAATTATATTATTGACTAAATTTATTACAATGAATAAACAAACCTATATTTAAATATTCCAATAATGTAAATTGGATACCTATATGAATTTTTATATATTGTTGCTTTTTAAATATACTTTAGGTGAAGCACTTACAATGTTTACTCTGTAATATAATTGAGCCCACATAAACAAGGACATGCCTATAACTGATTTCCAATTTAAATGCTTATGCTTTGCCTATCCAGAGTATATGGATGTGAAAAAATATCTAGAAGATAAGCCAGAAGGCTTGTGATATACTTATTTGAATATTAAATATTTTGATACAGAAAGAATGAATCATATGCTTATAAGTGCTGGAGTAAATCCCCATTTGAAAGGCATGGGTATATGGAACAACATTAAATTATCAGTTTGTAATGCACAAAGAAATGATATAGATAACTTTTAAAGTATTGTAACTTAGAAAAAATTCATATACCACATGCGCTGTCTAATAAACAATGTATTAACATCGCTGACATGTATTTTAGCATATGTAAGTTTAAGAAAAACCTATAGGTATATTATAGAAATGAAGAAGTATCTTATATTAAAAAGTTTAATCTTTACTGTTAAGTATAATCTTCTTAAATTATCCTTCATCTTAATATATATGTATTTATCCACCTATTCAAAAATATTTAGTACCTATAATATGCCAGACAGTGATAATATATCAATTTGAAAATGGAAATGGTTCTCAAATTTTAGAGTTTGGAGTCTACATTTTTTTATGACCACTTCTATTTTAAAACAAAAGGTATACATATTTCCATTTCTTATCTGAAAAAGAGGGTTTTTTAAAAAACTGTACAAACTGTCATAAGTAAACAGTATTCTAGCCTGAAGATATTTTGTTGATATGATAAATCCATAACAATTGACTAAGTGAAGGAGATTGTCCTACATAATTGGGATATACTTGATTCATCCAGAGAAGAAATGATGAGAAGAACTTAAGAGAAGAACTGAAGCTTCCCTGAATTGAAGAAATTCTGCCCATAGACATCAGAATCACCTCATACCTCAGAGTTCTAGTATGCAGGTTTTGGATATGCTTAGCCAACCCATAAAATTGCATAAGCAAATTTCTTGCAATATATTTATATATATTTATAATTTCCCAAGGGTTATATTCTCTGGTGAACCCTAAATGATATATCAATGGACCATAGAATATGGAATTTGTAGAGAGGGTCAGGTAGAATGTAAGAGGATAAGTGAGGATATGGGATGGAGATGGCATAGCAAAATGGTGGGCAATATGGCCAAATATTTGTCAGTCTTCAAGAGAAACTGAGAAATTTTGGAGACAAGTACCAGGTTCAGCAGCCTGGAAAGATAAGGCTTTGAAAGTAGGAGTGATTTCCATATGGATTGCAGAAATTGTGTATTACTGGTAATAATATTAACCAGGTGAATTTGGTGAACTTAATACCCTAGAAGTGAGATAAAGGAGTCAAGAAGACAATTTTAATTAATCTTCAAGTAATGATGACAATACAATTTTAATTAATCTTTATATAATTACAGCAATAAAATTTTCAATTAATCAGGAGTTATTGGAAGTTTTGTAAAAGTTTACAATTACAAAATTATGAAACCTGATGGTATGTGCCTTAAAAGGGCTGTGGCTCTGTGAGGGAAACAAGAGGGGTTATGGTCTAGGGATAAAGAGGTAAATGAGCTTCATTTAGCACCTCTGGAATATGGGATGGCTAAGAAAGTAGGTACAGTGTTACAGAACCCCATGGAGCTCCAGGGAAGAAGTGTCTTCAAGAGAAAGTGAAGTACCTTTTAGAGCATGAAGGTGACAGGAAAGAAATAGAAGCATTCTAATGTGTTGGAAATTTTAAGGATGATAAAACATAAATACCTATGAGAACAGTGGAAACATTTGAAAGAGAGGTAGGGAATTGGCTCAGAGAACTAAGCTGTACATTTCTATACAGCCATCTGTAAAAAAACTGTGAATGTTGGAACAGAGTGATTATCTGACCAGCAGTAGATTGAGCTCCAAGGACAGTGTTTGTTTCTTGCTGATGATACTGTGGGAATGATGCCAAGAGCTATTTTAACTAAAAAATGCCCATGTTCTGTATTCCTATCTTAACTCTTTTTAATAATAAAAAATTAAAGTAAAAAAAAAAGAAATAAAGTGGGAGTAAGTAGGAGAAATGCATAAAATTAAAAACAAATTTTACAATAATTTGTCTATTGAACTTATATTGTTCAATTAATGTACTTTGGAGTAGATTTGTAGCCTTATCAACCCATTAAATGCATGGAATATATGAGTGCTCCATATATGTTTCTGAAATGATTGAATCTTACCTTGCATGAATTATGCCCACCTATTTTAAAGGAAAACGCCAAACAAACAAACAAACAAACAAAACATTAAATTAATTCACTGGGCATTTTCAGAATCGTTTTCAAGTCTGGACTGATTTAGACATTTCAAGAATTGCAATTGGAATACCTTAGGTGAAACATAAATATGTATTTGTCCTTCTTTTTGGTATGGCCAAAATACGTATAGAATAAGTGGTATGCTGATTTTAATTTGCTTTTTCTATGAGGTTGAAGAAAAATTCAGGAAAATTTAAGATGAGTTAAGGGAATAGACATAATATGCCTTATAATCTTTTTTCAGTCATACCTGGAATTAGGAGGTTTCCTATGTCACAGAAAGTTTATGTTGAAAGAGTATTTAAACTTCTTTGCATCTAAGAAACTCAGATCATACCAAGAACTTGGGGCTTTTTAGTCTTATGTCACAAAATGGAATAGCATTTCCCTGGGGTCTCTTGTCCATGCCCAGTTGAATTTAACTGAATTGAAACTGTTCAGCATACATCTGCTAGGTGTTCAAGAGAGTTCTTAAGAGGGCCCTTGTCACCCATTTTAGCTAAGTTTTCACAAGCTCTCTGCCCCCCAAAATGTCTCTATTCAGAAGGAAGTAACTATTAACTGATTCAGAGCAGATGAGATTAGGAAACAAAAGATGAGTGAAATATATCAGATGTGAGTAAATTCGATTTGCGGATATTCCATATACTGTACTAAAGCCTGGGGATATAAAAATGAAAATCATGCACTAATATTCTTGAGGCCTTTCATTTTATAGTGTGGTTCTCAACCAGTATAACACAGAATAATTGTGTTTCTTGAGTCTTTCCTAGCTGTGTGCCATATTTTGATGGATGTGTAACATGTATTTTGATTTTAAACTCCCTATATGTATTTTCATAACCACATCTGTCACGCTGAATGCTACATTGTTTGCACAGCAAAGAAAAACTTGTTTTGAGTCAAAGATAAGAGCTGAAGCATAAAATTAAATGGATGTCAAAGTATCTCCTGGACCATGCAAGAATTTGGCCCAATGAGAGTGAAAGAGAGTTTATTCAGGGCAGTAAACATTTCTCTCAAAAAACAGCATAGTTTTGAAGTACAAACATTACAAAGTGTAGTAACCTGAGCTCTCTTACAGATACTCTAATATATTATTATATTATAGAAATTTTGTTACATTATTATTGACTTATGGGTAGTATTATTTTCAGTCTTTGAATTCTTTCAAACGGGGTGCTGAAATTTCTAATAGAATATTTTCAACTAATCCATAAATACAAAAATAGTGGGAGAAACAGACACAAAAATACAACCATAAAATCCAACATAAAAATATATATTAGAATTGTGCAAAAGACAATAATCCTAAGGCATCATAGAAAGCTGCAGAAAAAAACCCCAGTAATTTTATAGATAAAAAAGAAGTAAAAATATATTTTTTTTTGAAAAAGGAAAGGTGATTATTTGGAAATGGATTGAAAATCAATATTGGTTCTGCCTGGAAGTATTTTGTGATGTGGAGGCACTAGAGACATAAGAGGTGAGGCTGGTGAGGTAAGAGGTGGACAGTGAACAAACTTGACTATTAAGCAAAGGAATTCTCTGCATCATAAGAACTAGTAAAGGACTTTAATTGAAAAATGAATAAGAATAATGATACAATAGTGTAAAATTGGTGGACCCAGCAAGGTAAAGATTTTGTAGCACAGGTTTCAAAAAAATCTTGTCCGGCAAAGTTATCAGTACTATATATTGAAAAGATGAAAAATTTATTGATCATTTAATATGCTTTTTCCAGGAATTTTCTGAAATGAATAACAAAGTTTTATCTTCCAAGGAATAGTAAAGTCATGTTAAGGTAGACTATAAAAGCATGTTAGTGAAGACAGCTAAACAGTAAAGTGATGTGAGGATAAACAATCAGCTGTGTGAGTGGAGATGGTTTCAGAGTCCACTATTCTCTTTTCCCTCTGATAGTCATAGTGTCGTTTTACAATGAGCTAAAGGGCAGACCATTGTTATCTGGGAACATGGTCAATCCTGCTTGTTACCACTATTTGAGGTATCTCATTGGTCTACTAAGTTTTGGGGAGTGGTTGTTACACTTTCATGGCTTCCTGTAGAGCCATTGATGATATAGCAGCTACAAAGCAGCATTCCCAATTCTGGATATCATAACTTTAAATTTTGCAACACAGGCAAAACTTAGAAAAGATTATGATAAAAACTTGTGCATTTCTAAACCAGTGGCCAAGAGTGGTTCAATTAAACCAAAAGAATAGATTCCATGCAGAAATAAAAGTTTCTATGGAATAAGCTATAGTTAGCATAGCCAAACTACCCACCTAAAATTTATTTGTTTTTCCCCCACATGTTTTTGTTAATATTAAGGATCCCTTGAGAAATCTGCAAAGACTTAAGCACAACATTCTTCCCCCTGAAACTGTGTATTTTCCTTTGGAAAGACCAATAACATATTTAAAGAGACTTTATTTTTAATCACAGCTTTTCAATTTCATGGACATTTGGGGCAAAGACATTTATAGCACCCATCCCTACTTTTCTCTGACCCAGAGCATTATCAAATTTTTCTACATTTCTAAGTCTACTTTAAAGCACACAGTGAAGAAAATTGAGAGGAGAAAAAAACAGGCCAAAATATCCCTTCAGGAGTTAACAGTTCATTTCTCAAAATGAGGCCCAGTGTTGTAACAGTGCAGCACCTCTCATAAGGATTGGTCTGGTACCAGGAAATACAATTTCCAATATCAAGTTAAATAAATAGAGCTAAAGCAAAAGAGAAATAGCACATCACACACCTGAGATCCATAAAAAGGAGAAGGTGAAAAGTTCACCTAAATAATAGCTTAAAAAAGAGTAAGTTTCCTATGCATGCTTATAATTATGCCTAAGAGTCACCCTCAGAGAAGCTCTTTTGTTGCTCGATTGTGGCCTCTTTTTCTCTAAGCCAACTTGGCAGGTGAACTCAATGCCCTTTCTATTACATGGGACATTGCTCCCAGGGGTGTAAATCTCCCTGGCAATGTGGGAATGGAATCGTAGGATGAGCCAAGACCCAGCATCATGGGATTGTGAAAGACTTCTTGAACAAAAGGGGGAAGAGAGAAATGAGACAAAATAAAGTTTCAGTGGCTGAGAGATTTCAAACAAAGTTGAGAGGTTATCCTGGAGGTTATTCTTATGCATTATATGGACATTCCTTTTTACTTTATGGGGCATTGGAGTGGCTAAAGGGAAGTACCTGAAGCTGTTGAATTGTATTCCAGTGTTTCCTGAAGACGATTGTATAACTATATAACTTTTATAATGTGACCATGTGATTGTGAAAACCTTGTCTCTGACGCGTCTTGTATCCAGGGTATGGACAGATAAGTAAAAAAAATAAGGAAAAATAAATAAATAAATAACAGTTGGGATAAGGGGTTAAAAAAAACTGGTAGATTGAAATACTAGGGTCAATGAAATGAAAGGGTAAGGGGTATGGGATATATGAGTTTTTAATTTTTATTTCTTTTTCTGGAGTGATGTAAATGTCCTAAAAATGATCATGGTGATGAATACACAACTATGTGATGATATTATGAGTGGTTATTAATTTTGTATGGACTGCATGTGTATGAAGATTTCTCAATAAATATATTTAGAAAGCACCATTACAATATTTATTAGTTTTGTTATTCCGTTCTTCCAATTAAAATTATGTTTTTAGAATTGTAACTGTTCAAATATACATTACAGACAAAAAAATTTAAAAAAGAGCTAACATCCATGCAGTGCCCTAGAGAATTGTTTCCATGGAGATAGGAACCTCCTTTTCTAAAAATGAAGTGATAAAGAATCTGCAATCTCTTTCTCTCTGGACTATTATGGGGTATGTTATCTAAAAAGTTACATAATAATTGAATCAGTTACCCATATATCCAACTAATTCATTATAGAGAAAACGTACCAAGGAGTGTCAGGTAACTCCTAGAGGAACATATTTATAATTCCAACACTCTATTTGGTTTTAGGCTTAGCTAGTTCAGGAATAAACTATATCCATGTGTTAGACTCATACTAAACAGTGACTAAGGATTCAAAAAGCAATATTAAGTATGTGGGCCTAATAGATAGCATAGTTAATAGTAGATTTAAATCAGCAAAAGAAAAAGAAGATAGCTAAGAAATTAAATAAGAATAAATATTAAAGAGAGATAATCTCTGGTCTTTTTCTATATCCCTGGGGTAGAAGTTGTTTACATTTCAAATAGCCATCTACTTGATTCAAAAGTCTTAGGGACGAGCTGTTTTCTTTAGAAAATTATCTGTTTCCAGAGGTTTCATAAGAATTTTCAGCTTATTGTCACTGGTAGGGATCAGTTTTTAGTGACTTCAGGATGGTGTATTCCTCTGTAATTGAGGGAGATGAACCTGCACAGCAGTGCCTAGAGCTTTCACTGCCGAGAGAGCAATTATAGGGCCTGGTCTCGTACTTTCCGTTCTGGGTTTGAGGACCATCTTTCCTTACTGTCTAGTTCACAAGAGCAGGTCTTCTAGGCATTAGAAGATGCAAAGATTGTTTAGGAGGATGTAGAGGAAAGGCTGTCTGCACTTGTTGATGACAAGAAGGTGTACATTGCATCAGGGAAGTCTCTTGAAATATTAAGCTATCTCCAGTTGCAAGAATGTGAAATTCAGAATTTAAGATTATATTGCTTAGCAATTGGACTGGTCTTTTATTAACTCATACGGGGAAATTTAAAGAACCTTGTAAGGGGTTTATTACATTTTCATTAGGGAAAAGAAAGGCAATGTGAGAATAAGCAAATAATTCCTAGGAATTATTCAAAACCCACTGTAGGAAATAGGTACATGAACTCCATTTGGAAATATGTTCAAGATTTAGGCTCTTATCTATGTCCTACCTTTGCAGTCTTATCAGGGGCATGCAGGTGACAAAATACACCAGACATATCCCCAGCAATTGTAGTATAGATTTTTCCCACTGATGTTGATTAAGTACAGTGGCAAATTTGTCCTTGTTGTGGTAGGTAATTTGATGTAATATTTTTGTGAAGTCTGACTTAAGTTGCTTCTGTGTAGGCAATATCAGAGTAGTGACCAGATTTCTCCTGGTATGCATTTTCTTATCATAAGCCAATTATTGATATTGTCAAACAGTCTTTTTAAACCTCTCCGAAGATGTGCTCTCTAGGGGTGTCTTGAGGGATGGGATCTTAGTAAGGTCATCTTCTGGGATAATTATTAGCTATTGTATTTCCTCTAGTCTTCATATTTATCCCTTTTCTGTATGAGCTCTTACACTTATAGTAGCTTATCGTTCTTAATTGAAGTTGCTGCTGAGTTGTTTCCAAAATTTCTAAAATCATGGAGGATCACTAAAGCATATGCATGATTAGTATATGTATTATCCTTCTTATATCTAGAGAAACAGTAAGTGCTAGTGAGTGCCATTAGTTCTACTATCTGGAGAAAATTTGTCTATTATTGTATTAGGGTTGAAATGAGGTTTGTTACAGTATGAAACACATAACTCGAAATTAAAGCCCTGATAATGAAATTATCAATTTGTAGACCATATCTCAGCTGGGCCACTGGTGGAGTTTATACCATAATATTTACTGTTTTGCCTCAAAGTTAGACACTAATCAGCAGGCAATGAAAGATAATAATCACTGAGAGATGGGAAACAAATGAGATGAGTGCAATGTCTGCTCCAATTTTCAACTTGGAGGGAGTTTCCAGCTGGTGGTGCAGGAAAAGAGCACTTAGAGTCACGGGGCTCCATGAGGTAAAGAGATGAAGCTGAGAGTCCACGGAGACTAAGATAGGGGAAGAGTACTGCAGAGTAGAAAACAGAAGTACAGAGAACTTTGTATCTGCAGATGTTACTTCTTAAGTATTCATATAAGTATTGATCGGTGCAGGCATATGAAGAAAATGTCTGGGGCTGAGGAAAGACTCACACTAAAGTATGATAGGTAATAGTCCCTGTTGCCAGAAAGAGTGCCTATTCTGAATATCTGAATTGGAAAATGTCATGATGCATGAGTAATTGGGGAAAGTACACAGAGCTTCTGCCTTAGTGGTGGGGAAATTTTAGCCTTAAACTTAGCTTAATTCTGGTCTCACCTAAAGCAAACTTTAAAGCAATACTAACTGTTTTTAAGTAACCTAACTATGTCACCTAAGAAGGCTCAGGACAATTTACAAGAATACAAAAAAATTAACAGCACCCAGCATGGTAGATCTCATAATTTCTGACATTCATTAAAACGTTACCAAGCATGGAATGAAGCAAAGAAGAAAAACATGGCCTATAATAAGACAAAAAAATCATTTGAACTCAAACTGACACAGATGCTAGAATTAGCAGAGGAGCACTTTAAAATCATTTTATCCATATTCTACATTTACATAACTTGAGAAGATACATGGAAGACATAAAAACAACTGATCTATAAACTTCAGAGATGAAAACTACAACGTCCAGGTGAAAAATCACAAGATGCGATTAAAAGTAGATGAGACATTGCAGAAGAAAAGGTCATTTAATTTTAAGACATAACTATGGAAAATAGTCAAAGTGAAATGAAGAAGAAAAAGTGTATAATACAATGAATATAACATATGCAAAAGGAAAATAATCAATGACCATAATCAAAGATTGTGTAGGTAGAAATGGAAGTATAGTATTGTAAAGTTCTTATACTATCCATAGGCTGGTTTCTTATCACTTGCAGGTAGACTCGGATAACTTAAATATATGCATACTATAAACCCCAAAACAGCCACTAAAAATAAAAAAAGCTCTTAATCCAACCAAATATATAAAAATGGAATCACAAAAATTAATCATTCAAACAGCAATCAGAAAAAGAGAAAGAAGACAACAGCAAAAGATGGGGCAAACGGACAGCAATAGCAGGAAGATGCACTTAAACAGAACATGAAAACGATCATTTTAAATTTAAATGGTCTAAGTATCCCAATTAAAAGGCGAAAACTGTCAGATTGGATACAAAAACAAGATGTGACAAATGCTACCTACAAGAAAAAGAAATATGGGCAAATAGATTAAAAATAAAAATGTGGAAAATAACACCTTGCTAATATAAATCAAAAAAACTTAGAGAGGGTATATTAATGCAGAAAAGGAATACTTCATACCATATATGGAGTCAAAGTAATTTCATTATGTTAAAAGAGATTAATTCATTATGAGGTTTTAACAATCCTAAATGTTGATCACAGTGTATCATAAATATGAAGAAATGGCTAAAGAACCAAAAGGATAAATAGAAAAATCTACAGTTATACCCAGACATTCAATACCCATCTGCCAATAACTGATAAAATAAGTATACAGGTAATGAGTAAGGATAAAGAGGAATTATAAAACAGGAACAACCAGCTTATCCTAGGTAGCAGTAATAGATTACTCTATTCAACAATAGCAGATCATGCCTTTTCAAGTACACGTGGGACACTTGCCAAATTGACTATGTTCTGGCGAAAAAAAAAAGTCTAAGCAAAATTAAACCAATTCAAGTAATATAAAGTGTGCTTCCTGATAACAATGGAATAGAAACCCAATGACAGAAATGTCTTTGAGAAAAAATTACAATTATTCGGAAACAAAATAAAACATGTCTGCATAACCCATGGCTCAAAGAAGATATCAAAAGAGAAATAAGAGAGTATTTTGAATGGAATGGAAATGAAAACACAATATAAATTTTTTTAGATGACATTTAACAGTGCTCATGGGGAAATTCATATCATCAGTGTCCTATATAGAGCTAAAGAAAAGTCTTGAATCAATAATTTCAACTTCCATCTTTATCAACAAAAATAAAACAAGGGCAAATTATATCTAAGTAAGTAGAAGAGAGAAAGTAATAGAGAGAATCAATTAAATCAAAGAAAAAGAAAGCAAACAAAAAACCATAACAATTAGAAAAACAAAGTGTTTTCTTTCAGAACACCGATAAAATTGAGCTAGCTTGAATGTTCAGACAAAAAAAAAAAAAAGAGAGAGAATGAGAACATACAATCTACTAATATCAGGAATGAGAAAGGAGACGTTTCTATAGATCTACAGGTATTAAAATGATAATAGATTATTATGGAAAACTAATGCAAAAAATTCTGAAAACAAATGAAATACATAAAAATGATCAAAGTTCATTCTATAAGAAATAGATAATTTGAGAAATCTAATATTTGTTAAAATTATTGAAGGTACAGTTAAAATCTCCCACAAAAAGCGAACAAACAAACAAAAAAACTCCAGGTCCAGAATTCACTGGTGAATCTTACCACACATTTGAAAAAGAAATATCAGTTTTACAGAAATAGTTTTAGAAAATTGAAGAGAAGGAATAATTACAACTTATGCGTCCTGTGTTATGCTGAAGTCAAATCAAAAAAAAAAAAATACCAAATAAAACTACATATGAGTAGCCTTTAGAAACATAGATCACAACAAGTCTAAGCAATATTTTGCCAAATAAAACCCAACCACGATATATCATGGCCAAAAATATTTCATTCCAAAAATGAAAGTTTGATTTGCTATTTTAAAAAAACGCAATGGGGAACTTCCAGAACAAATGGCAAAGTAGGGCACTCTAGGACTCAGTCTGTCCACCAAAACAATGACTAAACAGGCAAGAACTGTCTGAAGCAACTATTTTGAAACTCAAGAGGCCAGAGGAACACTGTACAGGATGCAGGGAAGAGTGGAAGAAACAGGCGATAAACTATGGTAAAACAATAAAATGATCTTGCCATGTGGCTGATATCAACACCTTTCTCCATTGTCATGGCAGGCCAGCATGAGGTTTAGTCCCTGCCTAGCTGCTAGTGATGGAAAGGGACAAAAAAAATCATCTCCCCTAAGAACAGGGGATCACTATCACAGATTTTGATCAGCATATTCAGATCGCTGGATCCTTGCTGTGAAAGCAGCTATTTTTTCAGCCCATCTCAGACAAAGGTGGTGGCAGCCATTGTTCAATTTCCCTGGACAAGGACAGAAGTGGTGGGGATTTAAAGATGCAGCCCTTCCTCAAGGTTGCTGAGTACAATTAGTTGAAGGGCTGCATTTACTGGGCCTGTTAGGAAAATTCAGCTTTGGGAACTCATTGGAGAAGATTTTGGCACCCTTCCTGACACCCTTCAAAGGGCATTTTGGAGCTAGGTGCACACCCTTCATGGGCCCTAGCCCTGTTCTGGAAGGGAAAGATTGAGTTAAGAAATTCTTCCCTGGGATCACCCTTCTTGAGGATTTGCCTACCAGACAAAAGCAGCATGAGAAAGTGAAAGAAGTGTAATAAATCTGTAGAAGTGGATAGTCTGGGACAAAAGTCTGCCAACTTCAAATACACAGGAGAGGGGGCTGGCCCTTTGGAAACAGAAAGAATAGCCAAACTCCTGTAAACAGGGCAACTCCAGAACAACTAACAAGCAAAAACCCAGAACAAGACAAAGACCCAGAAAGGCAAGGAAAACCACGTGCACTACATTTGCCTTAGGAAAACCTTCCTGATGAGAGAGCTAAAGTTCATGAAAATCTGCTTTATCGCCAGTTTATAGAACCAAGAAGCTTACATTGAAAGGAGAAAGTTACAGAGCTAGATTTTAAAATATTAAAAAGCACAGTGAGCATCCAAATGCGACAAAGCAAAGAAAGAAACAAGAATTTTGATCCATCCAAAGAAAGAATATAAAAATATAGAAAACAGCAAAGAAGACAAGAACGTGGACAAACAACAACAACAAAAAAAACCTTTTAAAAAATGATCTTAAAAATTCTCAAGGAGATGAAGGAAAGTTCAGAAAAATTACTAAAGGATATCAGACAACCAATGAATGACTTATTTAAACATCTGGTTAAAGAGATAACAGTTTTCAAAAGGAACCAAACAGAACTATTGGAATTGAAGGCCACAATAACTGAAGTAGAAAATGCTCAGGAGGGTTTCAA
The DNA here is from genome assembly GCF_023851605.1 of Tamandua tetradactyla. NCBI lineage: Eukaryota > Metazoa > Chordata > Mammalia > Pilosa > Myrmecophagidae > Tamandua > Tamandua tetradactyla. The sequence goes on from NC_135330.1 coordinate 152,435,064, forward strand.
AAGTAGATTGAGGTGGGCAGAAAAAAGAATGAGTAAATTTGAAGACAATTCACTTGAAATGAGTCAGGCTGAGGAGCATAAAGATAAAAAAATATTAAAAATGAAAATAAGCCAAAGACAGCTATGAAACACAATCAAGTGTCCCAATATACACATTATGGGAGTCCCAGAAGGAAAAGATAGAGAGAAAGTGGCAGAAGGAATAGTCAAAGATAATGACAAAGAATTTCCCAAACTTAGGAAAAGGCAAGAATACACACATCCAAAAAGTCCAGAAAACACCAAATAGGATAAACACGAAGAGAAATACACCCTGTGTATTTATTGGAAGGAAGAATTTTGAAAGTTGCAAGAGAAAAGCAACATGTTACATACAAGGGAATCCCAATTAGATTGAATTCTGACTTCCATCAGAGACCACGGGGCCAAGAAAGCAGTGGGTTGAAATACTTAACGTGCTAAAGGAAAACAAATGCCAGCCAAGAATTTTATATCTGGTGACACTATCTATGATGGAGAAGGTGCAAAGATAGTTCAGTGGTAGAGTTCTTGCCTGCCGTATGGAAGATCTGGGTTCTATTCACAGTCCACACACATCCCAAACAAACAAACAATCAAAACAAACAAATGAAAAACCAAATAAATAAAAATTCAACTAATGGTGCTTCAGTAAGAGGTTACTCACATGGAAAAAATAATGAAATGTGACCCCTACCTTACAGCATAGAAAAAGCACTGAGGGGGGGCAGTGCAAAGGTGGCTTAGTGGCAGAATTCTCACCTGCTATGCTGGAGACCTGGGTTTGATTCCCGTTGCCTGCCCATGCAAAAAGAAAAAAAAAAGAAAGAAAGAAAGAAAAAAGAAATTGAGGGAGAGAGTAAGATAGTCTCAAACAAAAACTGAAGGAGTTCATCAGCATTAGACCTGCTCTACAAGCAATGCTAAAGAAATGACCTGATAAAGGTAGCCTTTTGAGTAATTACAAATGCCAGTATTATTGTATTGCATTGTTTGGTATTCTTACTTCCTACAGGTGCTAAAATGCAAACACATAAAAAGTAATAATAAATCTAGGTTTTAGACAAACAACATACAAAGAAATGCTGGTAACAAGCACATAAAAAAAGGTGGGAAGACAGAGGTAAAGTAAAAATATATGTGCATGCTACTGAAGTTAAGTTGGTATCAAGCAAAATATAATTATTAATTATTTAGGATGTTAAATTGTAATGGCATGTTAACCACAAGGAAAAGAGATTAAAAATGTATCTAGATAAAACCAAAACCATTCCAGCCAATCCTAAAGAACACATAGGGCAATGTATTAGATTCTGCAAAGTTTCCATGCACTAGGGTAATTTTCCAGAAATCTGCAGCCTCCAGATAGGTCCCTGGACTAGATAAGACCTGAAACCTAGAGGGGTCAGCCTCTCCAGAATATCAGCTTATTCCATCTCCCCACCCCATACTACTGACAGTCCCCTTCAACATGAAAAGTTAAAATGGGCATAGTCTAAATACCACTAAAGAGTGGGAGAAAGATCAATGGTGCTGGTGGAGTTATATTGAGAAGGCAGGGTTTAACAAATGAGTATGATTGCTGAATCATTATATTTATAATTCTTTTGTCTCCAGTATCTTAGAGCAGCTAGAAGTAAAAACCCAAAATTGTGGATTGTAACCCATACCAAAGTTTGTGTTCTACAACTAGTTGTTTGCACTGTGCTTTGAAACATAATGCTTTTTTGTATATTTGTTATTTTTCACAAAAAAGAAAAAAAAGTCAATTGCAACGATAAAAAATATATATATATTCCTTCTAGCCTCCAATGTTTTGAAGCAGCCAGAAGGAAAAAAATATGAGATGATGATATTGTAGCAATGACAAACCCTGGGTTCTGCCCTGTAACTACTTGTTGAAGAGTGCTTTGAAAATTATTGCTTTTTTCTTTCTTTGCTTTGTATACATGTTATATTATACAATAAAAAAGTTAAAACATATATATGCTATTGAAGCAATTCAGTTTGTTGAACAGTTTGTTCTTTTAAGTATTTGAGATATTCCTCTAATTTTTGTACTATTTAATTGTGGTATTCCAAAGAGTTTTCTTGCTATCAAATTATATTTCCTAGTTAGTGAAACCTGGAATGATTAGTATATTCCACTGACTAAGAAGCTCATCTTCACAGGTAACTTCAGAGCATTATAGAACTAAAACCTTTTACCCCATAGAACCTCTATATTAAAATTGATATGAATTCCATAGATGTGCACTTGCCCTTTAATTTTTATAACTTTAGTATATATGTCAATGAGCCCCAAAGAATCAATTTCTATGCACTCTAAGTTGTGCTGTATTCATTCAACCTATTTCTTTCCTTTTATTGACATGACACCACGAAGGATTATCTGAAGCCCTTTCTCTATTTGAATCATTTAAAGTTATTTATGATTATTTTTCCTTTTCAGAACCTGTTACTTTAGCCTGTTAACAACACTTTCTTCTCTGATGACAGTCTAATTACTATAATTGGGACTTTTATCAGCCATCACATATTGCTTCTAGAAATGCTAGAACAATAATTTGAGGCAATGATTGACAGTGACTGCTACCGAATTAACATTTCCATAGAAGCTAGCATCAGTTATCGTCAATGGACGTTATCTTCATCTGACATTTTCTGAACTGCTTAATACAGGCCAAATCACTCAGTATGCAATGAAACAAAAGAAACTTTGAATACTGTAAGTACAAAAGAAAGTATTCTGTATTCTTTCACCCTATGCAGTTTTCTTTAACTTGTGAGAGGTATAAAGCAACAGTACCTCTTGTAGAGGAATGATTTCAATTTAGTATATTTGATAGAATAGCATATAGATGGTGAATTGAGAAAATTTATCTATTAATTCTGATCGATTAATACCTTGTCAATACATCTGTCATAAAAATAACTAATAGTGTTAAGATTAGATCTGAGCATATGTGAAATGGCACAAAATCACACCTTATGATTAGAATGAATGAAAGTAGACTGCTCCAAGTTTAAAGCTTTTGTAATTCAAAACAGTAAAAATCTCCATACATAGATGGGAAATGAAGGAAACAACAAATATTCATGTCTTGCCCAGTATTATACCACCAAGTATATAGAAATCAAAACTAGAATCTAAACTCTTTTCTTTGTGCAATTGATTGTCAAATTCCCTACCTAACCGATTAACAGGAGACCAACTATTGCTACTATAAATTATCCAGTCTCTCTAAGGTTTACTCAGTCAAAAGGAGTAAACTGTACTCATTCACTAGGCAGATAAATTTTGATACTGCTTTAACATTACATTGATATTGACAATGGGTCCTGTTGATTCTGATGCCTTCTGGTCTACTGCTTCCATGTCATCCTTACATCTCCAAGTATCTAGAACTAACATCTCAAATGAAGCCTATAAGTTTACATCTTTTGATTACAGTTGATTAAGTGAAGAAGCAAGATAAAGAGCAGCAGTATAAACCCAAACTAATTAAAGTAGAGAAACAATTTAAAAATAAAAAAATAATAAAATAGAACAGCTGAATGCATGATAGGTTGACACAGGGTATGAGAAACTGCAGAGGAAAACTATGATTACTATGTTAAAATGTGTTTCTACTACCCATATTCCCAGTATTGACTAATGTGTGGCAGTTCTACTGCAGATTATCTCATCTTCTCTTTTCCCTTGAAACCAGCATGCTAATTTGCCAAATTTATTTTTCCCATAGATCATACTTTCTATCTCTGTTACTCCTTTGCTCTCTTAGGAATGCTAAAATTTGGAAAACACTGTTTTAAAAAATGGATCTGAAATTATTGAAAATGCTATGTCTTTATAAAATAAACTTTGAAAATGAATTCAAATCAAATGTATTCAATTTAACACAGTATTTAATTATCTTCTTTTAATTGAAAGGAAATGTGACAAGCACTGCAAAGGACAGTAAAAATGAGTAAGCTGAATCTTTGGGCTCAAGGAATTTATAAGCTGGTATAGAAGGTCAGAAGAGCACATATATAATTACAGTATAATGCTTAGATTTATAGGTGACATGACTAAAAGAACAATGAAAGTATTATCACTCTTCGTTAGAGAAAAATTATTTTTGCTTGAAGAATTATAAAAACAATTCATAGCGTGAGGTTGGCTATAAAGTAAACAATATGGCTATTATTTACAAACACAACGACCTTTCTTATGAAGAAGAAATGGGAAATGTACCTAAAAATTAGTGTGCATTCACATGGCACACTGATGAGAATATAACTAATAAGCCTCAATCAAAAGATGGAAAGCAAAGTATATAACTTAAGATAAACATAAAAAAAATACATACTAGGGACAGATACAAGCAATTTGTGAAGAGCCAAAACCCAGAATTTACTAAAGATTAGCAATTTACTGATTGTTAGACAGGGAAGTCAAAACACAAAAACTTATTTTACAGATTTTTTTCTCAAAGTAGAATGAATGGTGATGTGTAGAAACATAAATTGCAGAAGTGAATGGGGATGGATGAACTCTAGATTTGGTAACAGAGTGGAAATGGAAAAGGAAGTGAGACTGACATAGTTACGGTGAAATAATCTGTAACTTCTACCTGCATGAGTGGAGGGTTCATTTGCAAATATATAAATTTTAGTGGACAGCTGTACAAATGCAAACAAGCCATTCTATGTGTGGATAAGGATGGTATATACATGTTTTGGTTTGCTAAAATTGTCGGAATGCAATATACCAGAAATGGATTGACTTTCACAAAGGGGATTTATTAAGTTGCAAGTTACAATGTAAAGGCCCTGAAAATTCTGAAATAAGGCACCAAGAAGAAGATATCTTCTCTGAGGAAAGACAGCTGGCATCACATCTCGGGTTTCTCTGTCAACTGGAAAGACATGTGGTGACATCTGCTGTCCTCTCCAGGCTTCTGGTTTCAAATGGCTCTCTTAACTCCTGTAGGTCCTTCTGACTTCTGTAGGCGTATTCCTTTCTGCATTTCCAAACATCTGTGTCTGGTTTCTGCTCTTTGTATTGGCTCTGAGTTCTTTCTCTCTCTCTGAGTCCTTTTAAGGACTCTGATAAAAGAATTAAGACACACCTTGAATGGGTGGGGTCACATCTCCATGTAATCAAAAGGTCCCATCCATAATTGGTAGGTTGTATCTCCATGGGAACAACCTAATCAACAGCTTCCACCCAAACAATAGGTCTGCCCTCACAAGATTGGATTAGGGTTAAAAGAATGCAGCTTTTCTGAGGTACAAAATAGTTTCAAACCAGCATAGTGCATTTTAATGTGTCAACAAGCTATGCCACAAGGTTTCATACAAACAGATGATGTTATACTTTTCAAAAACAAAACAAAACTAACACTTCAACAATAGTATGTAGTCACAAAGAATAGATCATTCCAGGTCAACTCTATTTTCTTTTACCTAAGTTTACAGAACTATTAGTTTGGGTAACTTATCCGATACAGTGCCTGTGGAATTCAGAAATGCAGTCTGCAAGGCCTTACATGATGACCTTAGAACAAGAAGAAGTTGTCTTGTTGGGAGGCAGGATATTTGGGCAGGGTTGTGAATGGTTGATCATGTTCAGAAAGAGCTATAATAACTAACATCTCTGACAGGAGAAAAAACACATTCTAGAGGCATACAGTAGAGCTTTTAGCCCCTTCTCTGTTTTACATTTTTCTCAATGACTTGGATGATTAAAATTGCAGACAACAAAAAACTGGATGTGATAGCTATTATGTTGGGTGACAGACATCAGATGCTAGAAAAAAAAAAAGGATATTAGACATCTTGTGAGAGTTACATTTGAAAATCAACACACTTTATCAAAGCAGATTTATAAAAGTCACCTCAAAGACAGGCAAGGTCCCCACATTCAAACACAAGGCAGTAATTTGGCTGAATATATTATCTCATTTCAAAAAAAGAAATATCACTCAGAAGTTTGAATTATCCATCATGGGGTTTAGGAAAAGGAGAGTTACAGAACAAACATTGACAATTTTTCTTCAAGCCCTGGTCAGGGGAGAAAGAATTTTAGACAATGAATTTCAAATATGCATATTTCATTACTAAGGCCATCATCATTAATATTATGGATGAACATGTATCTTAGCCAATATTCTTAAATATGATATTCATCTAACTACGTGTGTCCTTATAGCACATCTCAAAATAACCCTCTCAGGATTTCTCTTTTTCACTTTTGGTATGACTATGGGGAGAAAATGAACTGCTTTGCACTGTGCCAAAGAGTTCCTACCTTGTAAGAGTTATATTTCTGCTTTTAGTGAGTACGCTGCTCTGGAGTCACAGAGCATAATATCGGAATGCTAATTTATCATGCTGGGCAATGAGTATTGTCTTAGATTTGCTTAAGCTGTTATGACAAACGACACACAATGGACTGGCTTAAACAACAAAATTTATTTTCTCACAGTTTTAGAGGTAAAAAGCTTGCTTCCTCTTGGGATCAGCAGTATTCTGACTGGCCAGCAATCTTGGTGGTTCTTTGGCTTTCCTGTCACATGGTGATGTCCTCTCCTCTCTTCCAGGATCTCTTCACTTCTGGTTCCCGGGTCCTACTCCTAGCATCTTCTCTCTGTGTCTGAAATTCTTCTGTTTATAAACAACTCCACTAATCCAGATTAAGGCCCAACCTCACTTAGCTGGGCCTCACCTTAACTAAAATATCACCTTCAAGAGTTCCTATTCACAATGGGTGCAAACCTAAAAGAATGTGTATCAAGAGCAGGAACATGTCTAAATTGGGTTATATAATTCAATCTACCACAGTTATGCTGGTATATACTGTTTTATTCCTTATACAATTTTGTATGTCTTCAATAGTTTATAACATTATCTTTTAATAATTATAAATTCTCTTTACCATATAGTTGTTCTTTTCTTAACATGTTTCCATTTCACATGCTACCATGTACAGCATACTATAAATACAAGTTTTACCTGGATAGAAATTATTATATGGTTTGATCTGTACATATCGATTCTAGCAATGTTGTTATCAACGAAACAATGATTTTTTTTTCCTTTTATGTTGTATGTTATATCGTATTCATATTGTCATCCAAAACAGGTTTAAATCGTTTTCCACTTGTGTTAATGTGGATTGTTATCTATCCCCATGGTTTATTGTCTTGATATTTGCATTATAGGCTAGAAATAAAAAAATTCCAGCCATTGCTCATGTCAGTTAGTCAATGACAATGCTGAGCAGCTCATCCCCTGAGAATTTTCAAAGCTTGTCCCTCAAGAGGCCTCTGCTTATGGCACTCATAATATTCATGAATTTACCATGGGTCCAGACCTGGATCTCTTATTTGCAGGGTCAGAAAACTAATTGGATAAGGACACCTAGAACAGATCCCTCGCTCACTTGTGAACTAAACACTCTCAAAGTGGAGTTTAGTTTTGACCAAGAAAAATAGAAACAGATTAAGCTAGTAGTAATAATAGGATAGGGCCTATAACTTCAATTACAACAAAGTTAAAAATGTAACCAAATAAATTAATACATTTGAAAACTAAGATCAAATAAAATATCTCATTGTAAAACAGCCTATTTGATAATTTAGTCTGCAGGGACCTTGATCAATTTTCCTTCACTTGTGGAACATCATATTACGCTGATTAGACCTAGTGAGCAAGTGCATGAGTGATCATAGCATCATTTGTAATAGCAAAAATAATAATAGAATCTGTATATATATATATATATATATATACATATATACATATATATATTTATTGACAGAAAATAAATGAATTTATTTATTTTTAAATAAATAATAAAGAATTTTTTTATTTCTAGCCTATAATGCAAATATCAAGACAATAAACCATGGGGATAGATAACAATCCACATTAACACAAGTGGAAAACGATTTAAACCTGTTTTGGATGACAATATGAATACGATATAACATACAACATAAAAGGAAAAAAAAATCATTGTTTCGTTGATAACAACACTGCTAGAATCGATATGTACAGATCAAACCATATAATAATTTCTATCCAGGTAAAACTTGTATTTATAGTATGCTGTACATGGTAGCATGTGAAATGGAAACATGTTAAGAAAAGAACAACTATATGGTAAAGAGAATTTATAATTATTAAAAGATAATGTTATAAACTATTGAAGACATGCAAAATTGTATAAGGAATAAAACAGTATATACCAGCATAACTGTGGTAGATTGAATTATATAACCCAATTTAGACATGTTCCTGCTCTTGATACACATTCTTTTAGGTTTGCACCCATTGTGAATAGGAACTCTTGAAGGTGATATTTTAGTTAAGGTGAGGCCCAGCTAAGTGAGGTTGGGCCTTAATCTGGATTAGTGGAGTTGTTTATAAACAGAAGAATTTCAGACACAGAGAGAAGATGCTAGGAGTAGGACCCGGGAACCAGAAGTGAAGAGATCCTGGAAGAGAGGAGAGGACATCACCATGTGACAGGAAAGCCAAAGAACCACCAAGATTGCTGGCCAGTCAGAATACTGCTGATCCCAAGAGGAAGCAAGCTTTTTACCTCTAAAACTGTGAGAAAATAAATTTTGTTGTTTAAGCCAGTCCATTGTGTGTCGTTTGTCATAACAGCTTAAGCAAATCTAAGACAATACTCATCGCCCAGCATGATAAATTATCATTCCGATATTATCAATATTGTTGAAATCCTCCCAGCAATCTAATTCCCTTATACCACAGAAGTGTCTTCTACACTAAATTTTATGTGTATCATTCTAATTCATCCCTCTATGACTTTATTATATATACACACATATATATGCATCTATAGGCATACTTTAGTGTTATTTTGTATGTTTTTAAAATTTATATGAACCTTATATATTCTCTGCAACTTTTTTCCAATAAAAGTTGTTTGTAAAATTCACACACATTGATATATTGCACTATTTCATTCATTTTCACTGCTGTCCAGAATTCCACTGTATGAGTATGCAAGAATATATGAAGAAAATTCATTTATTTTCTGTCAATAAATACATATATGTATATATATATATATATATATATATATATATATATATACAGATTCTATTATTATTTTTGCTATTACAAATGATGCTATGATCACTCATGCACTTGCTCACTAGGTCTAATCAGCGTAATATGATGTTCCACAAGTGAAGGAAAATTGATCAAGGTCCCTGCAGACTAAATTATCAAATAGGCTGTTTTACAATGAGATATTTTATTTGATCTTAGTTTTCAAATGTATTAATTTATTTGGTTACATTTTTAACTTTGTTGTAATTGAAGTTATAGGCCCTATCCTATTATTACTACTAGCTTAATCTGTTTCTATTTTTCTTGGTCAATATTGCTAATAGCTCATCTAAGTAGTTTTGTCAAAGAATTGATTATTAATTTAATTTAAACTTTCACATTTTCATTTCATTTTGTTGCCTGTTTTATTTTGATAATTTTCCTCCTTTTTGCATTTATTCTGCAAAAACAATAACTGCAAATATCCCAACTTCTCTTATTTTGACACTTAGCTTATTAGTTTTTTTCACTGTGTGAATAAAAGTATCTTAATAATTTTAATGTCTTTCCAAATACTACATTAACCATCTCTTTCATGTTTGGAAATGCAAAGCTTCCCATGCCTTGTGATTTTTTTTTTGCATTTGGAAGCACTAGGAATCCAACCCGGGTCTCCAGCATGGCAGGTGCAAATTCTGCCACTGAGCCACCATCACACCACCCCATGCCCCGTGATTTTGATGAACATATTTTGTGCTACTTCTTATTTTGCACTATAATCCTTTCTTAATATTTAAGTAATCTCCATTATATTAATCATTTCTTCTTTGTTCCACAAGTCATTTAAAAGTGTTTTTTATATTTTTAAGTATATATATTTGCTTGTGTTGTTGCCATTATTAACTGCACTTTAATTGTATTATGGTAAGAGAATACAGCATAATTCTTTGAAATTTATGTACAGTTGCCTAGCATGTGGTCAATTCTTATGGTTTTAATTTGTATATGAATAATATGTGGATTCTCTCATTATAGTGTATAGTATTCTGCATAAATCTACTACATCAAGTTACTGTTCAACTATTCTCTATACTTGCTGATTTTGTATCCTCTTGATCTATAAATTATTCACAGAGATACTTTAAAAAAATTTCTACCAAGACGCTGTATTTAAAAATTTCCATTTTTGAATCCATCAATTTTTGCTTTGCATGTATTCAAAAATATTATTATTAAAGTAAAATTTACTTGGAGAAAATGAACATGTCATATGTACACAAATTAGCAAAATAAAATGCTGTTAGTATCTACATTATCATTACTCAAATCAAGGAACAGAATATTACCACTATCACAGAAACCTAAAGAAACCTTCACAAAGGTAACCGGTATCCTGGTTTCTAATACCTGAGAGTATTTGCCTGTTTTATGAATTTCATGGGTTATATATTGTCTGTGATTCAATAATATATTTGGGAGATTTATACATGTGTTAGGTAGAAATAATTTCAATTTTAATTCTGGACATTTATTCTAGCAGTTATTGAATGGATTGATCTATCACTGTTTATCCATTCTTTTGTTGAAGATAGCAGCTTTTAGTTAAGATGTATAATGTTCCTGCAATAGTCTATTAAATGTCTTTTAGGGCATATAAATATGCATTTCTGTTGGGTATATATTTTGATAGTTACTGGGCTATAGACATAGCTCTACATTGATTAAACCTCTCTATTGAGTTATTTTTATAAATAACTCTTTCTTTCTCTCTCTGCCCCCCTCTTCTTTTTTTTTCCTACTTCCCTTTGTATCTACGCATAAATACATATATCCATATGTAATATATGCATAATTTCTAGAAGGTCTGTGATTATTTTAATAATTATAATCTTTTATGTTGATTTTAAACACTCTCTGTTATTTATTTTTATGTTTAAAATATAAGTATTTTATAATCAAGTGTTTGAAATATCTGTATCTGAAGACCACTAGACTCTAACTCTTCTAATTGTTCTTTTGTTCACTCTCACACTCAATATATACTTAATTGTGATATAGCTTTGATTTTTGATGTCTTACTTTGATAAATTTTGACTTTTGGGATTCTGAGGAATTCTGAGGTGCCAGGACTTAAGGTGAGTTACTCTGGGCAGCATTTGCATTTTGTTATTAACAGCACAGTGAAGCATCAACAATCTGGGATTTCTTTAAACACATTGCTCATATTGGGCTATCCCAGAGTAAGCATGTAGCATAATATCACATTTACAGGGAAAATTTGTGGTTACCACTTCCCAGTGGAATCTTCTTTTGTCCTACTTAGAACTGAGGTAACTAATTTAATATTGTCTTTGCAATTGAACTGACTGATTTTTTTTTTCTTTTTTCTCAGACTACGCTTTCATAGGCCTGCAGCTCTCTGAGGCTCTGGCTTCATGTGGGTGTCTTAATTCCTTTTCTATAATCCCCATAAAAACCCAGATTTTTAAGTTGGGAAGCAGCAAATGTCCTCAGGGCAGTACAGACTTATGCTCAGACTTATCACAGTGGTTTTCATTTCATTCTTGTTTCCAGAGGATTTTCTTAATTTGTTTTAAATATGGCCAATATATAAAAGAATGAACTTTTCCTTCAGTATGAATGACTAGAAGCACGTACATTCCTCAGAACATTTATTCAATAATATTTCTACATCCCAAGGACATTATATTATACACAGGAATTTTTAAGGACATAGCATTTCAGCCTGGGAAAACTTGGAGTAGAGAAGGTATGGGAATCCATGATACCTCTTTCTTTTTCTTTTTTTGCATGGGTAGGCACCAGGAATCAAACCTGGGTCTCATACATGGGAGCGAGAACTGTGCCTGCTGAGCCACCGTGGCCCACCCTGTTTTATTTTTATTATGAAAGATTTTAAACATATTAAAAAATAAGGCAATATTTCATAATGAATTCCCATGAACTCATCATCCAGCTTCAGCAATTACCATTCTATGGCCAATATTGCTTCACTTACTCCCACACAGTTCTCCTATTTCTAATTACTTCCAAATAAAGAAAATGCATGACATTTAAGACATATATATTTCAGTAGGCATCTCTATGAGATAAGGATTCATCTAAAATACACACACCTAGTATCAATGTGTTCTTTGGGCAAACTTGTACTTGTGAAATTCAATCTCTCCATACACTGTAACCTGGACCAGATAGCAATAAGGTAAAGCGAGACAGATATGCCATGAATGAATTCCTTCTCATAGTTGGAACTTTTTTCAAAATTATGTAACTACAGTGAGTGTTAATGTAGGTTTTCAGACTAGGAGATTACCATCTGTCAGTGCTGTAGAGAAGACTACCTGCATGGGATTACTTCTGGGTCTAGCCCTCTTTCCATGATACCCTATTGTCTTCACAGTAGGCTTGATGAGCCAAGTGAGTAAATGTAAAATTACATATTCTGTGTGTGAAGGATATTATTAAGGATTTTAATTAACTAGAAATCACTTGCACTAATTTGTAATCTTGATTGCAGGTACAATATCTTATTTCTATTTTTCTGTTATTTTACGTAGATATTGGATGAGCATGGTTAGAACATTTACTTTGCAGAATCACCCATAAAGATACTCTGGCTTTCTGGAATAAGATTATTCTCATTATAATTTTAAGGAAGTAATTTAGTATCCATATACCTCTGCACATGGAAGTTTTGACAGCATGTGTGGTTTGGATGAAGGATTTTATTCTGTCCTGAGCAGGATTGCCTCAATCTCTCTTCCTATTGCCATGCAGATTTTAATGTGATTTATAACATGGAAACAGATTAACAAAGAAAACACAACACCTTGTTTTAGTTCATCTTTGATTTATCTGTGATTATTTACTGTCTCCTGATAAATATGTGGAAATGAGAGACAAATGAGATGCTATTATATTGACATGCTATATAACTAACACAATCTTTATATCCTTGATCTTCCTAGCATTGACACCAGCAATCTAACTTCATTATAAACATTTTTATATGTTGATCTACATATATGTATTTCTATACCTACACATAGACATACATAGAGGCAAATAAGGAGCAGTATATTCTTATGTTAGCAATTGTCTCATATTACAAAATTATATATATATATATATACACACACACACACACACACACACACACACACAGAGTTGCCACCTCTGTATGAAACTCATCTGGTTCATCCTTTTGGGGTGATATCATTGTTTTGCTGAACACCTACATATTTTAGCAATTATATGCCTTATATAATTTTTTCTTTCCTCAAAGCTTTAAACAGTCTCAATGCACGATCACTCCTAATTCACTATCACTTTTAATATTATTTAAGAATTTTCAATATTTCTCATTTGTAAGTTATCAAAATAAAACCACTGGATGCTATCTGTCACCAACTGTACTCACAGCTATATTACTTACTCAGATAGCCCTAACCCAAGCCCTATCCAGATTGTACCCGTCTTTTAGTATCTAAATAAGATCTTATTTTCTCTGTGACCTTTACGTATATCCACTCAAGCCACCATTAGTAACTTTATTTTATGAGTTAGTCTTTCTTATACTCTCTGACCTACTTTTTCAGACTTTCTTTATAGTACTTTTTTTTTTTTTTTTGCATGGAATAGGCTCCAGGAATTGAACCTGGGTTTCTGGCATGGCAGACAAGAACTCTGCCTGCTAAGTCACTGTGGACTGCCCTCTTTGTATTACTTTTTATCTGTTTGTTTATTCTGAAGAGTTTAAAATTAATTGTAAATTTGCTAAGAAGAAGAGATGCATTATATGCTTACTTACCTGTGCCTGCTACAAATGTCCCTGTAAGTGCCGTTAAATGCAGTGGACACAAGACACATGTTAATAAATACTTGTCAAATTGCACTGAACTAAGTAGGTACAACTTTTCTCAATAGTAAAAGCCATTTTTCATCAACTTCACTTATATTTCCTGACATAGGCAAAGCTTTAGCTTTCTTATTTAGGCAATGCAAATTTACTTGAGTATAGGCCAATTAGCTCACAGTGACCAATATGGATTTAATTGAAATGAGAGAGAGAGAATTTGGAAGCAGAAATAAATGGAGTAAAAATTAAATTTTTTTCAAAACCATTAACGGTTCTTTGTCATCCATTTCCTTATGATTACCAATTTAGAAATAACTTTAACACAAATAAATTGCACAGTATCCACAAAATTTAGAAACATGTGTAATCTCAACTGACCTTAAATTTCAACTAAACTCTCCACTGTTTTGTATATAGAAAAACATACTGGCCTCATTAAAATTAGTAATGATAATTGATTTCACAGGGTATAATCTGAATTTTATGCATGTCATTCTAACTGGTCTAATGAAATGATTTTGGTTGCCAAAAGCATCTCAGTCTGGCTATCTGGAGTGCAGCATTTTGCATGAGCTGCCAGGAATAAAAGCATTCATTTGCACTTCTAGACAGAATATGTGGGTGTCTACCGACTGGCATACAGAACTAGAGAAACCCAATTGGACAATAAAAACCTTTAAAGTATCTCTCCAGATGGCTGAGCTGCTGTTCCTTCACGTGGAACTGCAGCACCCTACTTTAGGTGATGGCATTTTTGCCTGTGTATGAAAATTCAGAAGAAAAGTTTAGAATTCAAAGAACAGTATTCGGACATGTTAGTGATCAATATTTTTAGCATGCTTTTTGAGGTGCGACATTTATCATATCCCTGATGACAGGAATGTATAAGTTTCTTCAAATAACGGAGAAAACATGAGCTTTCTTTACAAACAGAAGGAAAAATTGACTGACAGACAAAGGTAGAGAAATGACAAGGAGATAATATGATTTATAAGCTCGATATTCTATTGACAAATAGTCAATGTGCATCTTTTAGAAGGAATGATTAGACGCATCCCTTGTGTTTTGCATGATAAAAGGCATTAAGATGTCATTAGGGTTTTTATGAAAAATGACTGAGAGATTATACAAATGTTGTTCTCAGAATCTGTTGTTGTCTGAAATGGCAGCCAATCGCTTCTGGATATATTAGATTTTATTGGTATTATACAGATGTGTATAATTACTGCTTTGATTTGCTTGAATAGAAGCCATCTGTTTATCTTAGAACGATTAAAGCATTTAACAAATTTACTCCCTTTAGCAGCAGAATCTGAATTGAAGTCATTTATTTTTCATTTCATGGCATATAAAGGATCACTATAAGAAGGACTCCCTGGTCACAAAAACTCCAAGAAAATTTGGATTTTTTAGAAGAGAAGAAACACCGGAAGCTAAAAAAAAAAAAAAAAAATCTACACAAGTTTGTATAAATCCATTTTGCTAAAATGTTGAATTAAATATGGATTTATTCTACATATATATGCAAGTGATCAACTTATTCAACATAACACAGTAATTGGTAAAGTTTACTGATTCTTTTTCTTTAGAAATGTCTTGCTTCAGTCTATTAATGTCATGGACTGTATTGGTAGATTTTCTGATATTGGCTGGTTCTTGAATCTGAGAAAAAATGTGGTTTGACATAACTATTTTTTTTTCATAAGACACTATCTATTCCACTTAGTTTGTACTTAGGATAAAGTATGCCAAAATGTTGTTCAACAAACATTTTATGATATTGCTTAATTTTGTGGGTCAGGAATTTGGGAAAGGCACTGGGCGCACTGCCGAGTCAACCTTCTACTCCATGCAGGGTCAGTAGCCATCAGTGGGAGGCAGCCACCTGGTGGGTAGACTGAAGTGGGGCCCAAGCTGTGTTCATGTCCATTATGGTGCCTTGGTATAAATGGCTGGAAAGCTGAGGTCATCAGGACTGTCCATTGGAACACCTATACCTGGCGCTCCATTTGTCTGGGCTTCCTCAGAACATATCGGCCTCAGCAGAGTCAGACTTCTGTATGGCAGTTCCAGGCTCAAAAAGAGCCAGAGTAGAAGCTGTTAGCTTTCTTAGAGATGAATGAGGCTCATAACTTGCCTAGAATCATTTGACTTCACTCTATTGCTTAAGCATGTCATCAAGTTCAGGCTCTTTTCAAATTATATTCCATCTTTCAATAAGAAGAGTAACAAATAACTCATGACATGTTCTTATTTCTACAATGTGAATGCAGTTTGCCTATATTGAAATGACATTTTTTGTGGCTCCTACTTCAATAAGTGAGATTGGTTTCTTCGTCATATAATTTTATAAACAAGCTTAAAATTTTAAATGTATTGAGTAGCTTTTCTTCTCTAGTATTCTTTAAAAATCGTGAATAGTGAAGGTATGATTTTTCTTTGAAGTTTATAAAACTCATCATTAAAAACATTTGAGCCTGATGGATTTCTTTTTATAAGGAAAGTTAGGATTATCAGTTAATTACTTTAATTACTTCAGTTTTATTCATGTTTGAAATTTTCTTGAGTCAATTTTTGTATATATAATTTTCAGATAATTATCATTTTATTTAATCAAATGCATTCTTAAAATCATTTATATTTCTTTATAAAATTTCTTTCTAGTATGTTTTTCTTTATGTATAATTTCCTTTTTCATTAAACATTTGAGGCTATAAAATGCTCAGTTTTTTAAGTATACATCTTAATTTTTAACAGTATGTTTTTTATATTTCATTTTTATTGATTTTTAATTTAATAGAATTTGTAAGCTTCTTCATATGCCTATTATATTGAAATTATGCATTGTTTTGTTATAGCTGCTTATTAAATCTTCATATTTATGGATTTAGTTTATGAATTTTTATGATGATATTGGCTGTATACTTCTTTAAATGTTTTCATTATATATATATGAAATATATAAATATATATATTCATTATATATATATATTATTATATATAATAATATATATATATTCATTATATATATATTATTATATATATAATAATATATATATATTCATTATATATATATATTATTATATATATAATAATATATATATATATATAAAGCCCTAGTTATTGGACATGTAGAAGTTAATGATTTTTTCAACTTTTAGTGAGATGCTTCTTTTTCTCATTTTCAAATATGATTATCCCTTTTTAATATTTTACTTTAAATTATATATATTTTTCCATTTTAATTTGGAAAATCCTATTTTCTTTTACTTGATATTTGATATATAGATATTCTTTTCTGTTTAACCTATTTTCATTTAATTTAACTATGTCTCACAAGTGATAAGCACTTTTAATAGTTCAAAAAATTTATTTTATAATGAGTTTGAGTATATATTGGTGTAATTCTATCTTGGAAATAGATGATTCATAATTGGCATCCTTTTGTCTGATTATCTTATCTCTTTTCTTTTTCTTTCAATAATTCCATGTTGTTGAAGTTTTCTCCATGCTATTTTAATTCTTCTCTGTGGATTTGGAACTTGCATTTATTTAAGTTGTTTTGTTGAATGCTCATAAATTTTGAACAATCATAGCAAACTATAACTACCTCTAATGAGATCTAATCTCCTTGGCTATCTTTATTTCTGTATCTTCTGAATAAGACAAAGTCTTTATCATTTTTATTCATTCAGCAACCCCGCTCCATTCATTCCACCTCCCACCTTCTTTGTTAATTTGCCTATTTTAAGCAAGTCTTTGTATTTTTTCTAGGGTACAACCTTTAGATTTTTTATTTTTTACAATCTTTGCCTAGTTAAATTAACCAGCTCACTCTTTTGTTTTTTTTACATCTCACTCCTCCCCTTTATATATTATTTTTTTTTCTTGGAAAAGCTCATGATTTAATAGCGATTTCAGTGAAGTGTGTATCTAAAAGGGTGCTTAATTTGCTCTTAATAATGAATGCTTATTTACCTCTGATAAGAATTCTAGATTGGTGCTTATTATTCATCATCACATTTTAATTAATTGTCCTTTTATTTTAGCATATAATTTTGGCTTTTCAAAGTCTGCTATCTGAACAATTGCCATTCTTTGTATGCATTCTGTATTTTTCCTCTAATGGCTTTTAACGTATTCTGGTTATCCTTGAATAGTCCTTTTTCACTCTCATGTATCTACAGCACACTGTGTTTATCTTGTTTATGATTTGAAGTGCACCTTTGTTTTGAGGACTTGAAGTGTTCACATTTGGAAAATTCTTAATTGACTTTTCCTCTCTGTCATCTTCTTTCTTCAGGAATTTCTATTAAACCTAAAATGAAACCTCTTAATCTATCATTTATATTTTTCAGTTGGGATTGAATTTATTTTATCTTTGCCTTCTTCTGTCTTGCATTCTAATTTAACTTTTCAACACCCTTTCCATGAATTTTCTCATTTGTGTGTAATGTTTTGTTTTCTCTTTGATTGGAACATTTATAATTCTTTTTGAGAGTCAACCGATTTTTTTTGTTGCTTTTGCCCTTTTTTGCAGAGATTAATTTTTATCCCGTTATCTTTTTATTTATCTCTTTGAAAAAAAAACAAAACATACTTATTTTAACGTCTGTCAGGTTAATCTTGTATTTTAAATTCAAGATTTAAATATGCTTGGCTTTTTAAAATGACTGCTTTGCTCAGCATTAGGGATTTTCATATACCATGCACTGGTGGATTTCCTCTTGTGAAATTATATTTTGAATATTTTTCTGTTACTTTCTATCTCTGTCTATATACCTTCAACCCATCCAGCTTGCTTTTCAGTTAGTTTTTCCTTTGTGGCCTGTTGAGCAAAAAATAAGCTTTTAAATTTTGGTTTGGGCAGATGCCATGTACTTATTTCAGGGATGTAGCAGATTCATTCACCAAAACACCAGGTGGATTGAACTATTCTCTTGACAAGGACGTGTGACTACCTCTTCTCCTCTGCATATATGTTAGGTGTAAAAATGATTTATTCCTGGACAGAGGCCAGTAATAACCACTAGGCCCTCTTTTGGAATCTGAGGAGATGGTGTGAATTATACACATAATCTTTAGTTTCTATTCTTGATAGTGACTCCAGTCATTTTCTAGTTTTGAACACCTTTTTTTTTTTTTTTTCTGATTACCCTATAAAGACCTAACTTCTGGCAAGTCCCATCCCCTCTCATAACTAAAGAACCTCAAATCACACTCCCTATTGTGTATTTCAGTTCTGTTTTTGCTTGTCAAATATCTTGTATTAGATGGTTAACTTTGTCATTTTTATTTTTTATTTTACGCATTATTTCTATAGTTTATAGCAGAAAAGTAGTGCTCAGTAATTAAATGCTGTTATGACTGAAACTTTGGCATGAAAATCACATTAGTATATAATTATCAATTGAAATATCTAATTCTCAATCTTCTAAAAGTACTCTGCAGAATCCTAGAGGAAATATTTGATAATGTTTGCTTGTATAATGCATTTTTCAAATTTTAGTTTTCACAAAAAGTGTGTTTTGTTTTGTTTGAAATCTATTACAAAGTAATGTAGGTCTGACTTTTTTTTAAAAAATGGATAATTTTCTTGTCTCAAAAGGTACACTCCTAAGTGAGGGAACTAATTAACAGGGTAAGTTAATTTCTATGCAGCATCGTGGTTCAGAATCAGTCAAGAAGGGACAAAAAGAGGTGATGCTGAGCCTAGACACTGGATACTTACCAGTCATTAGGGAGGATGAAAAGTGAACATCTGCTGTCCAGAAAAATAGGCTTTGGCAGATAGGGCTGGATGCTCAAGGATTTCATTGTCTTCTCATTTACTAGGCATCATGTAGATGACATTTGCTAGCCTAGACTCTATCTATAGTTAGTTGTCCAGTGTGATGAATTTACACCAATGCAGTTAAGTAGAAGTAATGTGTGCTCTTTCCACATTCATAAAAGCCACCCACAAGCATGCCTCTCTGACAGGTCCCCTTTTTGTTAACTGCAGTGAAACCATCACTAAACACAATCTCAGAAGCTTCACATGAAGATGGCAGTTCTTCATTAACTTAGCTCTCTGACATGGGAGATAAGCCCTGCCCAGTGCTTTGATGTGAATAAGAAATAAACTTTCATTTTATATGCAACATTCTACATTTTTAGATCATTTGCTACAGCAGTTAATCTATATTAACTAATATTTTACTCTGTACTGGAAATCATGAATGTTATATGGAACATGCTGTTAATCAAGCATCTGCCTAAATTACCACTTATAGATAATTTTTAAAGTAAGTCACAAGTGGTTATATCTCATGCAGTAATGTTGAGTTTATCATTACTTTCATCCGTTATCAATTACTCAATAAACATTCATACTCTTCATGAAAATAATCAAACATCATGTTTGAGTATCATATTCTATTTCTATAAGATGCTGGTGAGAATGAACACAACATGTATTATGTATCGAGTAAACTGATACTGATAGTCTGAATCAAGAAAAGTTTCTTCATAAAGGCTAAAATTGTGGCCTTTAGTTTCTTCTACCTAGTTAAGATGCATCTGTTTTATGGCCCTGATGGCTGAAAACTATGAATAAAAATTATATAGGATGAGAGACTTTTTTTAAAAAGGATTCCTGCAAATGTATGTAGAATGCATTGGAGAGTAAATATTTAGAAAGAATGACAAGCTAGGAAGAAAATAATTTATTAGTTCATTGTGAGGCTATTTAGTCACTCATACACACACACAGCAAAGATATATTAAGTATTTTCTAGATACTGAAATAGATGAATAGCGGTAGTTAGGAAGGTGAGAAAGGGCTTATGGGTAATCACAGGTCACTCACAAGCCACAAAAACTGCTTAAGACTAAGGAAAGTTAAAAATGTTAGTGTGATTTTCCATTTGGAAGTTGAGTAACTGGAAGGAGGATTTCAGAATGAGTAAGGGAGGTTTTAAAGAGGGAAACCTCTTCATTTTCACTTTGTGATTTCATGCCTATTTAAATTCTGGCAAATGTACTGTTTATACCTGTGGAAAAGTATACTAATCAACTTGGGGAAGTTAAAGCACCAGGAAATTAATTCTCTCATGAAACTATTTTCTCAAAAAATGTATTAAAAATAAAACTTACAGTAAGAAAATCTCTTTAATAACAGTATGTTTCAATTTGGACTTGATACATATCTATGAGGAAGGATGGAATGTTTAACAATCTGAAAGGGAACTGGTTTTGGTTATAATGGGCTCTATATAAAACAATAAAGAATGGAGGGTGGAGAATGTTTAAATCTATATTCTGGATATGGGATATCCCTTAGTTTATATCACAGGACTCACCTAATGTTATTTTTAATGTTTTCTTTGCAGTAATTGTGCAGCAAGCAGTTTTTAATACTCCTTAATGATTTTCTTTACATTTTGATGTTATAAATGTTAAAATTAATTTCTGAGTTTTATCAGAGCGTACATACAGAAATTTCTCAGTATTAACATATTAAATTACAGTTTAGTCACGATTTTATAATCTCTTAGAAATATATTTTCTATTTTGGCTTTTCAAAGGTGAAGAGATAAATAATCAATAGATTCTGTCTGTGTCCTCTTATAAAACTATATAATGATATCACTATCAAAACCACTTTTAAGTGGTTATTATAATTTAGGTTCTTAAAAATATTTGTGCTAATGCATTAATAAATATATCCTAAGTATGCACGCAGATACTTCACTGAATATTGATTGTTTCTATTCCTATTTTGGATAAATAATTTTATATCTAATTATAAAGTTTGAAAAAGGATAATATATTACCTTTATTCTAAATAAGGTGGAAAATGTTAGGAGCGTTGGACTTAAAATTTATGTTGCTATTAATTATATTTCATTCATTATAAAACTTAATCATTCGGGCATCTTTTCATGTGCTTTCTATTCATTTGTATATCACCTTTGCAGAGATGTCTATTCAAATACATGAAGGATTTCTTTATATATATATATATATATATATATATATATATAAAGGAAATCACTAGAAACGTGATTTCCAGATATTTTCTCCTACTGTGTAGGTTGTCATTTTACTTTCATGCTTAATTCCTTTGAAGGGCAAAAGTTTTTAATTTTGATAAAGTCCCATTTATCCATTTTTTGTTGTTGTTGTTTGTGCTTTGATTGTAAAGTCTAAGAAAACATTTCCTTACACAAGGTCCAAAAATGGTTTTCTACATTTCTTTTCTAGGAGTTTGTTAGTTCTGACTCTTAGATTTAGATCTTTGATCCATTTTGAGTTGTTTTTTTGTATAAAGTGTGAAGTAGTGGTCCTCTTCTTTTTTTGGAAATAGAGACTGGTTTTCCCAGCAACATTTATTGATGAGACTATTCTTTTACTTTTGAGGGGTCTTTGCCCCCTTATAAAAAATCAGTTGGCCATATATGTGAGGGATGATTTCACAATATTATCTATTATGGAAATGTAAATGAAAACAGCAATGAGCTACCATTTCACACCCAGTAGAATGGTTGCTATTAAAAAAAAATGAAAATAAGTTTTGGAAAGGATGCAGGAGAAATAAGAACACATTCATTTCTGGTGGCAATGTAAAATGATGCAGCCACTGTGGAAGACAGTTTGGCAGTTTTCTTACAAAGCTAAATATAGAACTGCCATATGAACTGGCAATCCCTCTACTATGTATATACCCAAAAGAATTGAAAGCAAGGACTCAAACAGATATTTGTACAACAATGTTCATAGAAACATTATTTACAATTGTCAATAGATGGAATCAACCCAAGTGTCCATCAATTAATGAATGGATAAATACGAATGGATAGGATAAATGTACAATGGGATATTATTCAGCTGTAAAAAGGAATAAAGTTCTGACACATGTGACAATATGAATAAATGTTGAAGATATCAAATTGAGTGAAATGAGAGACATAAAAAGACAAATATTCTATGATCTTACTGATTTGAAATAATTAGAATAAGCAAACTCATAGTCAAAATCTAGAATATAAGTTACCAAGAGACAAAGCAGAGATACAGAATAGGAAGTTAAGGCTTAAAAGGTACTGCACTCCTATTTGGAATGATGAAAAATTTTTGGTAATGGATGATAGTGATGGAAACAGAAAATTGTGAAGATAATTAACAGCACTGAAATATATATCTGAATGTGACTAAAAGAGGAAATGATAGATTCACACGTGACAACAGAATAAAAATTAAAAAAAAAAATCCATGGAACTACATTATACAAACAATGAACCCTAAGTTTAACAATGTGCTGTCTCATCAATTGTAACAGATATCCCATACCAATGAAAGATAGGGTCGCAAATTGGAGTCCTGTATTTTATGCATGATTGCTCTGAAAATCCACAATTTCTCTAATAAAGAAGAAAAATAGTCATTTGAATTATTTTCCAAATATTTATATTATGAAATTTTGGCTTTCCTCACAATTTTTTTTACGCGATGTTTTATACGTAGGCATATTTTAAGGATACATTTTTAGGACACTACTAAATCATTAAAGTGTCATGATTATGATATAAATTGCACAATTTTGTTTTCTATATGTAGAGAACTTCATTATACCTATTCAACCTGCTGAGAAAAAGAACCTGTTTTTGTGTTGAGTTCTTCCAGGACAAATCTGCAGTGAAATTTTCCTCTATATTAGATATTAAGGAGAGAATTAAACACAATTTTTGTGTAGACAATTTTGTTTTTCTATATGCATAGGAAATGTTATGTTAATGATCTTTTTCTCTTCCAAATGTTCAAATGAAATTGTTGCCTGGATCTTCTATCTAATCCTTTTGTGGATGTATGTAATATACATGATGTGAGAGAAGCTTCTGAATATCAGAAAAACATAAAAGCAAATAGCAAATCCCCAATACAGTCAAGACCGGAATTATATAAAATATAAGATTATATAAAAATTATATAAAACAAAACCACAGAAATGCATACCATTTATACTTGCTTTAAAGATTAAACATAAAAACTGTAATTAAATTGTTCCATTTGAAAATGTTATAATTTTTGAGGGTGGCATAATAGGTTAGAGTTGCACATAAAAAGACAGCTTTAGTACTCAGGATTTAAAATATACAAACGGAACTAAGATATTGAGCAAACTAAATAGCTGCCAGCATTCTGCAATTATAATATTGGAGGAAGTGAATTCTTTGACTCTTTCAGAAGACATTCTGTTCCTTTGCTTTCACACTTGTTCATTAATTCATTCACTCATTTTTGGTAGCTCCAAAGTTCTTTGGAAATTTTCAGGTATCAGAAATCAGGTTGGAATTTTAAAAATTATAATTACTTTGCTGCACAAACTTAAAAATAGATGTGTTTGAGCAAGGGAAGTTCTAAAGCAGAAGTTAATTGGCTATGAACAAAACTGCACTTAACTAAAATCTTTGAAAATATACAACTAACTTACTTTCTATGGTTTTTGAACAATAAATGGAACAGCATAACTCCAGACCAGGATATTTATTTTGAATACCTGTTGCAATGTCTAACCAATTATAAATATTTATGATCTGACCATGTTCTGATACAAATAGCCACTCATCTAAATTTTCAAGCCCTTAATTATTATAAAGCTTAAATTTGCTAGTCAATAGTCAAAAAATAAAGGAACTAAATGCCCTCCATACAATAAAAATATCTTTATTATCTGTTCAGAATATTCTGGCTAAAGACCAGAACAAGAAACAATTTAGTAATAAATTGCCTGTTTGGAAAGGATTCAAGGATTCATTCAATTCATTCAATAAACCATTTTCTATCTGTTGATCTGTCTATATCTATCAGTTTTATTTGAGCCCAATTGTGTGCAAGGATTTTTTTAAAAGTTCTGTTTGTAAGAATGTTGACCAGATAGGTAAAATGATATAATCTGCTCTCAAAAAACTCATAACAGAAGAAGTAACTCCATGCTCAATTATTTAAAACATGGCACAAGAAATGCAGTGTCTCAGATTGCTAGGGCCACTGTACAAGTACCATAAACAGGATGGCTTAAAAAAAACAGACATTTGTTTTCTAACAGATTTGGAGACCAGTAGTCTGAATTCTGTATGGGATAATCCTCCTTTGTCTCACCTTGGTCTCAGATCTCATTTCTGGTGCTTTAATTTCTGCCCCAGTCATCACATGGCGTTTTCTCTATGTGTCTTTGTCCATGTCTCCTCTCCCCTTCTTACAAGGACACCAGTCATATTGGATCAGGGCCCACCTTATTCCAATCTGGTCTCAACTAATAACAACATCCTCCCAAATAAGGTCAGATTCACAAGACCAGAGATGGGGACTTGGACCTATTTTTTTTTTCAGGCTATAATTCAATCCATAACTGGAAGACATATAACATATGAAAGTAGAGAGGAATCACCTAACTTTGACTAAGACTAGTTGAAAGTATGTCAGATGAGAGTATGAGTTTGTTAAACTGACAGATATCCAGAAGGTACATGCAAGATCTAGGAGGGAGGAAAGAACTTTGTATGTATGGCAAACTACAAAAATTTTGTTATTGCTCAAAAAGTGGCTAATGGATTATGGAGGGAGATTCCATCATTCAAGGTGAGACAACTAGGCACTCACTAGAAAGCAATGATTTTATCACAGAAGTGTAGTTTTTATTTAAGGAAAATCACAGGAATATTCTTATAGCATCCCTGAGAGATGGCCAGTTTGTTTTCTCTTGATTACTGCAAAAGCTGACTCCATGCCTTAGTGGCTGTATTGGTTTGTTAATGCTGAGGGAGCGCAATATATCAGAAACGGAACGACTTTTAAAAAGGGAATTTATTAAACTGCAAGCTTGCAGTTCTAAAGCTATAAAAATGTCCAAACTAAGGCATCCAGGGAATAATACATTGACTCAAGAAAGGTCAATAGGTCTAGACACCTCTGTCAGCTGGGAAGGCATGTGGCTAGCATCTGCAGGGGTCTTTGGTTTCTGGTTTCAGCTTCCTTGGGGGCATTTTCTTTCTGCATCTTCAAAGGTCTGGGTCTTGCGTATATATCTGCTCTCTCTGTTGGCACTCCAAGCATCCAAGCTTCCTCCAAAGTGTTTTGCCTTTTAAAAGACTCCAGTAAACTATTCAAGATCTCCCCTGCATGGGAGGAGTCACATGCCCATCTAATCAAAATATCGCACCCACAAATGAGTGTGTCACATTTCCTTGGAAACAATCAAAGATTTCCACCTTAAACAATAGATCCAGTCCCACAAGATTGTAATAGGATTAAAATATGGCTTTTCTAAGATACATAATAGTTTCAAACCAGCACAGAGGCTTTAAAAAAAAATTATACCCTGTGGTTCTGCAGATCAGGAATTCAGGTAGGAATCAGCTGGGATCCCCCTTTCCCCCTGCAATTCCCCACCCTCCTACCTCTCTACCTCTGCTCCAGTTATTCACTTGATACGTTTGATTGGTGACTGGGCTGTGTTGGAAGATTCAAAAAGTTTACTTACAGGCTTAGAGCTTCAATGCTCTTCCAAACGACTCTATTTCTTCCCACATCTGCTTTGGAATTTCTCTCAACCTGGGGTTCTCACTATAGTTGCAATACTTACATGGCATCTGGCTTCTAAGAGGCACTTGGAAAAGTGTCTCTTAGAATTGGAGACCCTTAAGGCTCAGTGTCTTTCACACATTGCATTTTTAATTAAAGTTTTGCCCTTTGGAAAATACAGATCAAGTCATACCGATCATGATGCTGTAGCTCATGAGATTTTGGGTGAAGTAAAGATTATGCAAATCTAAATGTGCCCAAGTATTGCTGATACTACTTGCCCACAGATTTGCTTTGAAAAGCAAGGCTCGAGTCTCCCTACTTCTTTGGTTACCTCATCGTATATGTTTTAATTTTCTTGTATACTTTTAAAACAGTGATATCCAGAACTTTGTACAACAGACTTCACAAGGCTTTAGTGAATAGTTTAATTATTCTATCACCCACCTTAGACCATGAGTGATTATAATAAGATTTACCTTCTCCTTCTACAATCTAATTTAGAAGGGCATTTTGAGGAGTTCCAAAGGTATGTATATTTGTGGTTATTTCTGAGAATACAACTGAACATAATATAATGGTGGAGACCAGTATTTGTTCCTGATATTATAAAAACTTTTAACATTCCAAATAATTAATAGTAACTAACTCAGTTTTCTTGATAACTTTTGCCCAAACACGACAAAGCCCCGGGATAAAGGGATAAAATACATTAATGTTGAAAAACAAAAATACAAAAAAAAAACCACATTAAGCTTTGTCCTAATGCAGATTCAAGTACCTTAAAAGTTCCTAGAAAATAGAATAGCTACTCTGGACAACAGAGAGTCAATCTGTTATTGAGTACCCAGATTTTTGGAGGTCATTATCTGCTCCTCTTTCAAACAACTGCTAATTATCTACTGTATTCCTCCCTAAAAATATGCATCTACTAATTTCCCTCTTCCTTGTGCCCCCTTGGACCTTCACCCAGTATTCCTTTGTAGCTGGGAGTCTATTTAGACTCTTCAGTATGACTACTATCTCCAACGGTTTTCAACACTATCCTATCTTCAACTGTCAAAATATTTCCAGAATATTGTTTTCCTTATCTTGTGTCTTCTTTTCACTGTCGAGAAATGCCAAAAGTAAAAGGTTGAAAATTTATAAATACCTCTGATTCTAGGAAAATGAGATTTTAAGCCAAAATATTGATAGTCAAATTCTACCTAACATTTAAAGATTCACAAACGATAATTTTTTTCATTATTATACTTGAATTTTTTGGCAAAGAGAGAACTCTCCATTTCTTCTATCTTTCTTAAGATTTTCTTTCAGCTTTTTGTTTCTTGTCCTTTCTTTATTTTGTCATTTTTGTCTTCTCTGCTAATTAACATTCCCTCTCTTGGTATTTTTACATTTTTTCTAAGCAACCCAGTTTCCAAAAACCAGGCAATGATGTTTTTCCTGATTCCAAGTTGACAAAAATATTAATAGACTATACTGGAATATGAAAATAACATTATGTGTTTTATGTGTATGTAAAAATACATTGTTTGGCACTGTTACCTGTGGTTTCCATTTGGTGTGCAGCTATCTCCCAAATTTTTAACCGTACAACACAGCAGCTGGTTGTGTGAGTGAATAACGTTATAATATTCTCGGGTGGTGACAAAATAAGAAAAATGACAAAAGGGTAAGGTAAGAGGAATTATTATAGATGAGCATTTTAAAACGATTTAAAAATTCAATAATAAAATATAAATAATTTTTTAATATTTTGCAATGTATACAGATTATTTTAAAATAATGTTGACAAACAGAAAGTTATCAATTTAATTTCTATCATATTTGTAAATAATCATTTTATGTCTAATATACTCTTAAATATTTAGTTGCTTTAAAAATATATAATATACTCTTAGACTATTAATTAGGTGTAAAATAACCATATATATGTCACCCTCCCTCTATCTCCATATCTAATATAAGGTATTCTTTCCTTTACCTGCCTAAGGGTAATGGTGATTGAAATGTTTTTTATAATAGTGCCAGAATTTCCTAACATATTAGATAATGTCTGTGAATAAGACTTCAGAAAATTTTAACATACGTTTATGTATTTTCAGTGAGCAAATCCTTGTAGGTGAAATGGTTTCATATGGATGTTTTCTAATACCCATGTTATCCCTCCTCATTTTCTCTCCTAATAGAAATAGCAGACCTGTTTTCCATTTCCTCAGTATTGCTTTGGAAACACTCTTAGCTAGCTGTCCTAAATGAATTATGCTTTTAAGAGGTAAAGTTTCAGAAGGTATTAATGGCTAAAAAATTCTTTTTATAGGTGGTTTCCTGTTTTTTCTTAGTTCTAGTCTTCTTTGTGTGCAAGTATATATACTGGTAGTTAAGGGGGAAGTGGAAGATAATTTGGGATAAATTGAAATATTTCACAAATCCTTAATGACCTAATTAGGCTGTTATTTGTCAAATATTAACTCTGAGCCTCCAATTGCAATCCGAATGTGACATACATCACTGTGTCATTTAATCTTTGTAACGAACCTTGATGATTGCAGGCTTTACTGCAATCATCAGGGGTAAATAAAATACCCATAGCCTCACAGCTAGGTTGGGTAGAGCCAGGATTCAAATCATTTTTTCTGTGCTGAGACTCTTCTATCTTTCCTCAGTATCTCTAAGTCACCCTATACAGGATAAAGACTCCGCAAAGCATATTTCTACATATGATCTCTTCCCCATCTACTCCAAGACTCCACTTTTGATGTTAATAGGTTTCTCAATTTAACATATCCAAAACCAAACTCTGTTTATTTGATATATGCTGTAACCTAATCTTCCCATCTCAGAAAATGACAACATAATTCATTTAATTTCCCAAGCCAAAGATGCTAAAGTAATTTCTTCCTCTTCTGTCTGACACCCAAAGCGTCAATAAATCCTCTCAAGTCTATTTATAAAATATATCTATAATTGAGCCATTTCTCATTATCTTCTGTAATTTCTGGTATTGGGAATCCAAGATATCCCAAGAAATTGTATTTATTTTGCTTCATATATTATATACATATATATATATATATATATATATATATATATATATATATATATATAATTCTGTTTTACAGATGGGAAATTTTTGTGTTGATATAAGAATCTACATCGATAGGTTAATTTCATGAACTAGGTGCCATCTTACAAAATTCTTAATTTTTTGGAAAAAAATTATTATCTGTCATGTCTCACTGTTTACAATGTCTTTTGAAATTCTATTTGCCAAAATTGCGACTTGAAATGCAGTACGTGGTTGGAAAAAATTCATGACTAGATAGTCATGTTTACCCTAATACAAAAGTACTTGCTTGATTTAGAAAAATCTGAGCTCGCAGAAAGGTTATACACTGACGACATGAGAACAATTCCATTATAATAGTGACTGAAGAGTAAAGTGAGCTTTGCTTTTCTTTGCCCAAGGGTAGGTAGATTTGAAATTCCCTTTTTTTTTTTTTTTTTGTCTTTTTGCATGGGCAGGAACTGGGAATTGAACTCAGGTCTCTGGCACAGCAGGTGAGAACTCTGCCTGCTGAGCCATCATGGCCCTCCCTCCTAGAGAATTCCAGTTTTTGACCTCCATTTTATGTGCTTCTCAGACTAACACTGTTTTAAAACCTATTTATTAAAATGTATGCACAAAAAGAAAATAATAGTTACAATTTGATAAATTAAAATAATTTTTTCTAATTTTTGAGATGGTTACTAAGGTCACTAATTTTCAAACCTTTCATTTTCTATTATACGCATTTATGGATATGTGTTTCTTTTTAAGTGCAGCTTTAGTTACAGTACACAAATTTCAATGTTTCATTTTATTAAAATTACATTTAAAATATTTTCTCACTCTCATTTTTTTTTCACCAATGAGATTTTAGATGTACATTTTTGAACATCAAAGTGTATTTATTTCCTTGTTAAATTTTTAAAAATTCATTCCCAGCTTAATTTTATTGTGAGAACATGTACCCTCTAATCTCTATGTTTATCGTGCTTTGAAATTTATTGAGACTTGTTATCTAGAATATGGTTAATTTTGGTAAACATTCCAAATGAGCCTAAAAAAATGGTGAATTTGACAATTTGGGGTGTAGAATTTTACATACATATGTAAAATATATATATCTTGAAATCAATTTGTTTTATTCTAGTATCTATGTTCATTTTGTTTTTTTCCTAATATTTTCCAAAAAAGATACACAAAAATATCCCTTGTATTAATATCAAGTCTTATCATTTCTTCTTTTATAAGTTTTTTTTTGCTTTAAGTAATTTGAGATTTTGCTATCTTGTAAACTTCAGTTGTACTATTTTCTTCTAACTTTGTCCCAGTTCAGTAATATGCTTGTCATCTATATCTTATCAGGTATTAAATTGATTCATTCAATACTTAGTTACAGAGTTTTTTTTTTTTAAACTTCCATAATAGCTTCAGAATCTTTTATAAATATCCTAGTTCTTTGCTGACATTCTTCTGCTTGTCCTTTACTTCTTCTTCTTTTTTTTTTTTTTTTTTTAACATGGGCAGGCACTGGGAATTGAACCTGGGTCCTCTGGCATGGCAGGCAACCATTCTTGCCTGCTGAGTCACCGTGGCCCGCCCTGTCCTTTATTTCTTCATCATATTAATTTTGTTTTTAAAATCTTTGATGTCTCTAATATAAGGATCCACCCGTGTTTCTCTTACTTTTGCTTCATTTTATCATTTTGTATGCTTAGTTATTTGATTTAGTGCTATACATTTTTGTATTAAAAATACTTTGAAGTTCTAAGATATTTTTCTTTCACATGGAAAATCTCTGAAAGAAGTTAGGGTAAGGATATATCACTTTATTCAGAATGTACTGAAGGGAAGCTGAATTTCAGACCTTGTCAGGGTAGACTATGCCCAGTTCACACTTTTAGGGTGCAGCCCTATGGAAATCGCACGTGAAAGCGTAATGTACTCACAAGAACCTTGCAATCTGGCTTATTTTGACGTCCTTTTTTTTTTTTTTTTTTTTCTCCTAGCCTATGCGACTGTCAAACATTTGGCTTAGCTTCTCACCCACTGAATCGGCAGTTTATTGAATGGGAAATTCCTCCAAGTGAAAAGAGGCACCAATTATTGAAGTTCACGTCTCTGAAATGCCTTCTTCACATTAATCCAGGGTTTCTCAAGTCCTCACTGTCTTGAAAGTTTCCCAAATCAAAAATATATCTCAAACAGATCTCTTTAACTTTTGTGTTTACTGAGATTTTTCAGTTATTCATGGAGAGATAATTGTTCCAAAATAGCAAATGTTTACAAGTGCATTTTTATGCATAATTTTATAATAAAAATAGATTAACATTTTTAGGCTACCATTAAAAAAAAAGTGTTTATCTTCTTGGTTTTGAAATTACCCAAAAGATAAGTCTAGTTAATATGAAGCAACATAAGAAATCAAGAATTGTCTATTAAGTGCCTATTAAAATGTTTTGCATTTAAAAAAATGAATTTGCATAAAAAATGATTTAAGGAGAGGCACTGTATTATAATGGCTATATTTAGTATTCTCCTCAGCCCTTAGTGGAAATTGTAGATGCATTTCAGATGAAGAAGTGAATCCAGAACAATTAAGGATTTTGTCAAACATCAATCAACTAGCAAGTGGCAGGACTAGTAGTTATAGTGGAATCTATCCCAAAATCCCAGCTCTTTAACCTCTACATTATTTTGTTTAAACTGAGATACTTTTGGAAAGTGAATATATAAAGTTACTTAGTTCTTGAAAAAATGCAAGCTATTTATTAATGATCTGCAGGTGAATGAAAATGAGAAAATCCATTTATCCTCATCCTTCCGGTGACACAGAGAAAGCCTGGTGTTATATGTATCTGTTAAAGAGGCGTATTTCCAGGTGTCTCTTCAGAACTACCTAATCAGAATGTCTGGCAGTGCAATCTAGGAATTTGAATTTTAATGCGATTGATTTATATGCACATTTCAGTTATGCATGAAAAACGTTTCTAAACAAAAAATTGTCATTCTGTATCTCTTACTGTATGAAAACTAAACCATAATAAAACAGTAAAGCTAAATCCCTAGATGACTACTGTGCAAAACAAGCAGCCTTTAACACTATTGAGATTTTAAAGATGGTTGCTCAATCTGGATTTATGATTATTGAAAGACTTGTTCAAATGCAACATTCTGTCTCTACAGAAGATTAAAGCTATTGGTTCTCCAAGAAGTATTTTGTCAAGTGCCATGGAGTTTGTGTTGTCCAAGACGGCTGTTTATAATCAGTGAAATCAAGACTTTTACAGCCTGTATTACGTAAAGCTCCCATAATGTCAAGTTAGCTACTTAATCCAAACTTTAAAATAAACTTTAAAATAAATGAGGAAAATTTACCCCAGTGACTCAATGGATGAACAATCCTTGACTTATCTTTAACTATAAATCCAAATACATTTAAAAAAAAAAACTGTAAAGCACGACCAGACTCAGAATAATCACCCAGACACTGTTTCAATTTATAAACAGATCTTAATCAGTTGTCCAAATCTCACAGATTTCAGAAGGTTTCAGTAGTAGTTTGCAAATTTCTTGGTTAGATTGATAATTTTCCTTATCTGGAACTTGTGAAAAGGTCTTATCTATTTTGTTTTTCCTTCATGGGAGATAATTTCACTACACACCAATGTGAGAGAAACTCACTTTATAGGTAAAATGATTAAGCAATTGTACATTGGTTTCCCATTAAAAGATAAACTACCATGTTTTATTATCCCAAGACTTTCAAAAGGTTAAGCAAACTAATGTATTCTAAGTAAAAGCTTTCTAAATTTACAGAAGAATTTAATCTTAACCGAGAGTTCTATCCTTAGCTTTCATGATAATGTAGCCACACACTTGAAATTCTAGTTATATAATATTAAAGAAGAAGTCCCATGAGGCTTGGATTGACTTCCCCATTGTCAGAATCTACCGTTATATTCTGATCTTATCAAAACTAATGTCATATAAACATGCACATATACAGCAGAAATCTTTCCAAAAGAGATTCAACAAACATATATTTACATTATGTGTTGAAAAAGGCATCAGTAAATTTGCCTTAGAACTGTGTTGAAAGGAACAACTTAAGTTATTTAGAGACCATCCTGCTATAATATTCCAGAGGATATATGCAAGGATTCATTGCTAGCCTATGCATCAAATTTAGAACTTGGCAATATATTCACACTAAAGTTTTAACCCGAAACTGACTAAAATACCTTCCAAAACGACAGAAGTAGACAGTTATTCCAAGGATTATGGATGAACAATGTGATATTAAGTTGTGGACAACTTCCTCCCAAGATTTTGGTTGATCGTGATTGTCACTTCTTATTACCTTAATCCTTGTCGGGTAAACTACAAGTCATTTACTTTGCCTTATGCCTAGACACATGACAGTAAGAATTACTAACATAATTTTCCTTCTCCATTAATTCCCTTTCCCTTTATTTTTTTCCTATTCCGTATGGCGGGGTCACATTTCATTCTTTGTCCATGTGAGTATCCTGTTTTTGCAGCACCATTTGTTGAATTATTTTTGTTTGTTTGCTTGTTTGTTTTGTGGGGAAGTGCATAGACTGGGAATCAAACCTGGGTTTCCCACATGGCAGATGAGAATCCTATCAGTGAACTACCCTAGCACCTTACCCTTCAACCTTTTTTTTTTTTTTAAGGAAATTCATTAATGTTTTTTATGTGTTTTTTTTTTTTTTTGCATGGGCAGTCACCAGGAATTGAACTCAGGTCTCCGGCATGGCAGGTGAGGCGAGAACTTTGCCTGGCCCGCCCCTCCCAGCCCCCCTTTAACTTTTTAACATCTCTGTTTAAACTTTCTCAAAAAAATTGCCATTGGTGTCATACTTTCAAACTGCTGATTTATCCCAGACCCCTGTAGTAGTAACTAAAAGAACTTCAAGTCATCCAAAATTAAATTTCAGGACTAATCTTTCCAGAACCTCAAAGAAACTCAGGGCTGTAAAGAATAGGAAATGAGTCTAGAAATACATGCTATGATCAAATTATTTTCTTATAAATCCAGATAGACCCATTAACTTAACTCCACTTTGGCTGTTTGTTTTCCACAAATCCAGTTAGTAACTTGGACTGATTTTCATTTTTTTGTCTTTAGTTTCTGCACCCCGGGGCTGTTCTTATGTGATCAGATGGCCCCAACATGCTTGCCTCAAAAGAACATGGCATTATATTACATAGTCATCATGCCTTTCCAAGAAATCGAACAAATGCCCCATTTGCTCATATAGTATTGACACTCTGACATGTTCATTTCTCCTTGGCATTCACTAGTTCATATTAGTAATTCTCATCTAGACTAAAACATATGATTTAGAATTTATTTCCAATTGTTGCTCAATTATCAAATAAAATAGTTCAAAGTTTAGATGTCCAAAAGAAAAGCATAAGTTCTTTGGCTGGAAGTCCTAAATAACACCACGGCCCATAAAATATTGGCCAGCCAATAACTGAGTATGCACAATAAATAAACTGGGTGAACACTTCAGAAAAAGTGGCATTCTCAAGTACTTAATTAGTAATAAAAGCTCATTGGTCATTTGAGTTCAGCCAAAGTGATCTATGGGATTAATTATCTTAAAGTTAAATCTTATTAATTATCATAAAGTAAATTTTCCAACTGTTACTTAAGATATTTGTGGTTGTATACATAATCTTTGCCTTTCTCTGTTCCCTGATAACCATAAAACTTGAATATTAATTTCCAGAGACAATTCTGAGCTGTCATTAGCAGATGACTCATCAGTAGGGGACAATAGTCTTTGTGGTTAATTCACCTCCTTTGGGAACTAGGTTTGATCTGAAGGGAAAACTGGAAGCTTACAAATTAGAATGAGGAAAATGGTGTTATTCCAGTTTAAATAGTAGAAATGCTAACAGCCCATTACTCAGAGATGAACAGAATGTGCACTTCTCGCAGCTAATATTAACAAGTTTTTTAGAAGCATTCCCAAATAATTGAAAATGCTTCCTTTAAGCACCTGTGCATTGGGAAGGGAGGACTTGTCACCTCAGTGATTTCCAGCCAATCCGTTTTCCCAGGAAAGACAAACAAAAACAAACACAACTACCACAACACAAAACAGAACACATCTCCTTTTGTTTTACAAACTATCGATTGACTTGTTCAGATTCTTTTACATAAGGAATTCATTTGCCATTTGTATGAATAAATTCAGCTGTACTTTGATTAAACTAAATGTCTCCGAGTTATTCTTTGGAAAGTTGGATCTGAATTTATTCAAGCCTCTGAGTTTAACTTTTACTGTTATGAAATGCAAAGGATAAAGGAACAAGTTAAATGGCGCCAGAAAAATAAAAAAGAAAATTGAGATATAAATCTGTGACATTCTAAAAGATAATTGACTCAGTTATTGCAATGAGTCAATAGTAGAATGTAAAAAAGCAAAAATAATGACCAGGACAATATTCCAAATAAAGAGACTTAACTTGCATAACAACTAAATATAATGTAAGTAACTTATACGGGTCTTGATTTAAAGAAACCAAACATAGATGACTATTATTGAAACTATCAGGGATATTTAATTATGATGTGGGTATTAGATTCCAGAAAAGAAATATATTAATTTTTAAGTGTCATGATGATTTTTGAATATGGATGATATAAATATGAAAATGTCCTATCATTTCTTAAAATTATTTAATAGCTCTTCAAACATGTTCAAGAAAATTTCACACTCCTTTGTTTGCAGAGAAAGACTTTCATGAACTTGAGAGTTTTATTTTGCTAAATTCACCAACTACACTTATTTGCCCAGTAAAGAAAATTACTTGACACCTCTTAAAGTCATTGAATACACATTTTTGCTTTTGCACAATTGTTCAATTGTTATTCTCTACGTGACAGGCCTTTAATTCCTGTTTTTTTTTTTTTTAAAGGAAGCACCCACTTAAGATCCTGTGTCAGGGATTTATTAAAATCTTGCTGGAAGAGAAATGGCCTCTGACAGGACAGTTTAAAAAAAATTAGTCTTTTTTTTTTTATAAATCATAATGCTTTATAGAAAAATGGAATATTAGATATTAATTATTAGACAGAAGCCAAAAAAAACAGATGTCTGCTAAGAGAGTTTAGATTTTGACTGAGACAGATAAAACACTCAATTAGGTGGGTGGGTGGAGTTAACTAATGTCCCCAGTTGGTTACAATTTTTCATTTACATATGTTAAAGCAGTTAACAAATTTCAAGATTTCAGGTAAAAATTCTTTTTTCTGTGTTTCCAATTTAGTAAGCATTTCCTTCTTTGTACTCACATAGTCTTATACTTACTATCGAATAACTTATTCATTAATTTTCTTTATTCTTTCTTGTTACATTAGTTAATTTGAAAGCCTGGATAATTTCTTATGATGATTTATAACCCTGCATCTAGCACAATGTCTGGCTTTTACTACATACTAAATAGGCATTTGGGAGATTCTTTTATAATGAATGAATGAACAAGCATGTGAGTGATTTGATCAGAGAAGAATAAGATATGAAGGAATATGGATGCAAAGCTCACAATATCTTGGTCTATTAAAGTGTTAATTTTCAGTAAAGGAATTAATGATTAAAATAGTGTTTTAGGTGTACTTCTCCAGGTAGTAGGTGGTATATGACTTTGCTATTCTTTTAAAGATCATCAGCATCATGCTGACTCTGAAAGTTGGTCCTAGCCTTTTGCAAATTCTATTGCATAAGCGATTCAAAAGCACAGACATTAGTATATATCAGTTTTTGGTTTCTAATTCAAAGGCCTTTGCTAATGCTTAAGTCTTTGAGTTAAAAAATTTCCCCAGGGCATTGAAACATATTCTCATGATGGCTTCTTGATCTTTTATTGCATCCCTAAGCAAAAACCAAAAAGGAAATTGAATAAAGATAGAGTCGACCAGAAAGAGAATTTCACTTCATAGATAAAGGGCAAATGTCAGGCAGAATTGACAGTACCGCTCTCGACCGCCCTGCTGGTAGATCCAAAACTTAAATGCAGAGAGAAATAAATTTTAAAGATTTCAGTTCACACAAATTGAAAGTCTTCTGGAAGTTTAAGAAAACTGCTTATTGTTTCAACTTAAAGGATCTTTGGAAGGAAATGCCTTTATAAATACAAAATAATTGCTTATAAAATATTAGAAAATAATGTTTATAAAACGTCAGGAAATAAGTTTTTCAAAGTTAGTGATATTACACAGAAGAATAATAGTTAAAGCTTGCAGGGCATTTTCCTATGGGATTTTTAAGGATTATGAAGTTTAATATAGCAATCCTGTCATACAGATACTATCAGCAGCTCAATTTCAGGGAAGGAAATTTAGATACATTACACTAAGCAACTACTCCAAGTAACTAAATGATGATTCTGTGATTCAAACCTAGCATTCATATCCTAGCTCCTTTCTTTTAAATTACAACTTTATATATTAAAGACTTTCAGTGAATCTCCATAATTGTTAAGAAAATCCATAAAAACTCAATTAAATATTTAGTTTGAAAGTGAGATGAGAAGCACTTATTGATCGGTTTACTGAATTATGGTCAATCTTTCACGGCTTTGACCCAATCTCTTCTCAGAGGATGCTCATTTGCCCAGGTTATAATAATTTACTGGTTTCTCTCTAATATCCAAATTTCAAAAAACAACTTAATTACAACATCATAATTCATTAAAAATAAGTAATCCCTCTTGGTGGGCCACAGTGGCTCAGCAGGCAGAGTTCTCACCTGCCATGCCAGTGACCTGGGTTCATTTCTTGGTGCCTGCCCATGCAAAAAAAAAAAGACCATTGTAGAACTTTCTCCCTAACTTTATGACACAAAATTCCTTGTAATACTGTAAATAGAGAATGAGAATAAAGGTTATATTCTGACTCCTCAACTTGATAGGGACATAAATTTGGCCTGTGACACATCTTGTTTCAGTGTCCTCATGTGTAATTTAAGGTTCTGAATCTGGCCTCATAGGAAAATTAACTATGATTGCTTAAATGCTATACACAGTACAGAATATCACAAAAACTGAATGAATGATGTTTTTCCCCTCACTTACCTGAGAATTAGGGTCAATCAATTCTGGTCTTTGCTTTGTCAAAAACTATTAGCATGTTGGCATTCATTCAAAGTCTATGGACTTTGCTTTAGGCATTCTGTCAATAATTATTGAATATCTTTATTGTGCAAAGCAGTGTTAGAAATTAGAGAAATGCTTATTCACAAGCATGAAAAGAATAAAATTGCACAAAGACCTTTGTGTGACATGGTCCCTGCCTTACTGTCTAGATTAACTCCAAATGAATTGTGACAATTTATCAAAAATTTAGATCAGGTTAACAATATAGAGTGAAGTAATTAAAACATTTGAAAAATAATGCTATACACACATCAAATATATATCTATATCGGGGTAAGCTTATTATAGAGAAAGAAAACTGTGAAAAAGTTTGTGTTCTTTTTAGGGAAGTGTCTCAAGTTTGTCAATGACAAACTTAGAGGGTGACCAAAGAAGGAAATGCAATCACTAACACATTTGACTTGATAAAGAAAAGCAAAACAAGCTAAAAATTACCTGCTCAGTACCAATTACTTTCATTCTAAGTGTGAATGCAAATATGTCTGTGTTCACTGATAAAAAGAATAATGGGGCATGTAGACAACAACAGGTTCTAAAACATCACTATAGTCAATGTAATGACAGCTTCAGTAAGTGGTTTCTTAAAGTATCCCTAAAATAAGATAGTGACATAATGCATGAAC
Organism: Tamandua tetradactyla; assembly: GCF_023851605.1. NCBI lineage: Eukaryota > Metazoa > Chordata > Mammalia > Pilosa > Myrmecophagidae > Tamandua > Tamandua tetradactyla. The sequence continues at coordinate 152,474,467 of NC_135330.1, forward strand.
AGAGTTAATAATTGCACTTTTATGCTAAACCAGTATTTGACCTTAGGTAAATTGCTTTGTCATCTGTGATTCATTTCTCCCATCTTTAACAGGAAGGGATTGGACCAGATAACATTTTAGGCCTTTTTAGCTTGAACTTTATTGAATACATTTTGCTTAATTAATTTCCCACATTTGCTAGCCAATATCAACATGCAGGCAATGGAAAAAAGGCCTGATAGCATGGCATTAAGCCACTGTGTTCAAGCTATTTTGGCCACAGAGCCATTTCTTCAAAATAAATTTGATTCAAATAACAGAACAACAAATAAATGGGGAGATAGAAGCAGGGTGGTATGGTTGCAAACACAGCGGAGGACCCAGAACTTGCTTTCTCCCACAGCTCACTGTTCCACACAGTTGCCTCATGATTCTGCTGGGTAAGGTAAACAAGTATACCAGAAATTTTAAATTGCTTCATTTCAACTTCTTTAAAGGCATTCATGTAAAATTCCCTAAGAATGGATTTATTGTGGCATGTCTGAATCATTTTAAATCTTATAAGAAACAAATATGATAGTTTTCCACTATGTTTCCATTTGCTGACTAAACAATTTTTTTAACTGCTTAAGGTTATTGTAGTAATTAAGGTGTTTATTTTTCTTCTAAATTAAAATACTTCAGATATATTTTCAAAAAAAAAAAAACCACGAAGTATGTGTTTATTGGCTCATTACAGATTTTAATGACGTCAATTATCACTAGTTATACTCTGCTGGGAAAGACCTCTTCATCTATATGTGTGTTTATTAATATGTTATAATGTAATATAATATAATATAATGCAATACAATATAATTTAATATAATCATACAAATGTATGACCTCATATATATATGTAAAATATAATTGGTTACATGTATTACATATGTATTTTTAATTATTTAGTATTTTTATAGTCAAATATTTTAAAGATTAGAAAATATGAAGGGGTAAAAAACTTGATAGAATGTGGCATGCTAAATTTTATTTGAATCTAAGGTTGATAAATTATTTGTAGGCCAAGAAAATTTCTATATCAGGAAAAAAGTCATCCATTATGTATAAATGATGAATACAGCTCATCTTGCCTTTGATTTATTTCTGAAAATCTTAGAGAATTGCCCATAAGCTACTGAGACACAACAAATCACAAAATGATTCAGAAACTAAAAAGAGCAAAACTGAAAATTTAGTAATTTGGTGCTTGTTATACTATGCTGCAAACATGTCAGATATAAACATTTTTAAGATGCTCTTTTTCTAAGTATGCATTAGAATCTGAAAAGAAATGACAAGCATGATAGTATAAAAATAACCACTATAACATACATGATGCATATAAAAGAAGAAGCCTGTAATCATTTGATCAATAAAAACAATGGAGAGACCTAACAGAATGCAACAAACTTCCAGCCTTCCTAAGAGAATATCTGATATTATCCATGCTTCAAATCTTATTTGTTTACCTTGTAGCCTAACAAAAGAGGAGGTTCTACAGCTTTTCTGATGAAAAAGAGATTGTATCATTAAGAAGTTTTTTCATACAAATCTGGAAATTTGTTGTGATATATATACTGCCAGGTATTATCAGCTTTTATTCATTTTAACTTTCATTGCTAATCATAGATAATTAATTCATTTTAAAGTGAATTAATTTTAGATATAAGTACTTGTTTCAATTTAAGATATTCTTAACTTATTTCTTTGGTATCATTTCCACTCTTGTGGAATGCAATATGAACACACTCTGTATGTTTGTTTGGCAGATGGGTTCCTCAGAATTATAAACAAAAATTAACAAGCTGGGTCAGATGCATAATGGATATACTTTGATGCTCATCTTTGACAGTTACATTAGTTGTGTCGGGTGATGGTTTCTTACACTTTACACAAAAAAAACATAAACAAAAGAAAAAAGAATAAAGAAATGGAATTTCATCACATTGAAACATTTTTGTACATAAAAGGGCTTCGTTTTAAAAGTAAAATGACAACTTAGAGAATGCAAGAAAGATTTGGAAACCACATGAATGACAAGGTTTTATATCATAATATATTTTAAAAATCTTACAATGCAACAACAAATAGTCAAACAACCTAAGTTAAAAATGGGCAAAAGACTTGAATAGTAATTTCTCCAAAGAAAGATATGCAAATAATTAAAAAACATATGAAACAATGCTCATCATAAGCCATTAGATAAATGCAAATCAAAACCAAAATGCAGTGCCATTATACACTCACATTCCATTACCATTCAAAAGTGAAAAACAGCAAGTATTGGAGAAATAGGAGTATTTGTTAAATATTGTTGGCAATGCAAAATGGTGAGGTCATTGTGGAAAACTGGTGGTTTCTCAGAAAGATAAATATAGAGCTACAATATGACCTGGCAATCCAAATACTTGGTATATACCCCGAATAATTGAAAGCAGGGGATCTAAAAGTAATTGCACACTGATGTTCATATTTGCATTGTTTATAATTGCTGAAAGATAAAAGCAACCCAAACGTCCATCAATGAATGGAAAAAGAAAATATGTTGAGTATATTATATATATATATTATATATATTATATATATATAATATATATATATATATATATATATATGGATGTTGTTCAGCTGTGCAAAGGAATGAAGTTCTGATACATGCAACAGCATGGATAAATCATGTAGGCATCATGTTGAGTAAAATAGACCTGAACTAAAAGAATAAATATTGTATTTTCTTACTGGTATGAAATAATTAGACTAAGCAAATTTACAGACTCAAAACTAGAATAGAGGTCATCAAGGGCTCGGATGAGTGGAGCGAGTGGGGAGTTTATGCTTAATCAGGACAGAGTTTCTGTTTGAGTGATAGGAAAGCTTTGGTAATTGATGGTGGTGATGGCAGTACAACATCGTGAATGCAGTCATCGCCAGTGAATTATATACTTGTATGTGGTTAAAAACAGAAATTTTAGGTTGTATTTATGTTACCAGGATAAAAATTAAGAAAACAAACAAATAAGGCTTTACAACACCAACAGCGAAACCCAATGTGAACTATGGACAAAAGTTACCAATGCAATAATATTCCTATATCAATTGCAACAAAGTTATACTTATACAGTCTTAATAATAATTGAGGGGAGGGATAGATGAGACGTCTATATTTTCTACATGATTTCTTCTGTAAACCTACAACTTTTCTAATACCAAAATTAAAAAGCACATGCACAACTTTTTACCAGAAAATTCCTAGATATTAAATTCCAGTGAGAAATAATATTCTAAAACCCAACTGAACTAATTTCTCATGCAGTTTATACTCATTCGCAGAGATGCAGATCAGATTTAGGGAAGCATAAATTTACTAACTTCTATTGAATAAAATAAGCCATTTGACTTTTGAACCAAATCAATAAAGGTCTGATTCTGACCCTTCTATTTAGCACAAATGTCATTCTGAGCACTTTAAATAAGCTTTCTAACACCCTTGGCTATTTTTATGAAAATGAGGATAGAAACATCTAGATATCTTCTGAGTGTTAACTGAAATATAGGTATATTTTAAGTTCTCCAAATGTGAGTTATGAATATTTCTTAAAATTTTGCTGTATGTAGAATATAATTGGGATGACAAAATAAAAACAATCTACAGAAAAACTGGATGTTTAACAAATAAGGTCAATGATCATATCCACTTCTTCAGAGAATCCCAGACATGCATGTAACAATATAGAATGCTCCTTTTTTTCTCCATGACAGTAGAAATGGCAATTACATTTCTTATTAGCATTGCATTACCAACATTACCATATCATGATGCTATACTGTTTTAAATACAGGTTAAGAAACTGAATTCTAAAATATGGTGACTCAGTGCCATAGTGGCTCTGTATTTCTCATAGTTCCTAAATTTGGTTTCTGCCACTATCAAGGCATATTCCATTTATGCTATATCTCAGTAATATAAGAACTCAGCTAACACAGAACTGATGATTTCCATATTTATGTGTAGCATTTGAGAACATGCAGTTTGCTCCATGTTGCTTAAGAGCTACATAGAGACATGGCTTGAGTTCTTATTACATTACCTGTCTCTTTAGCTTTGGAGAATTCACTTAACACACCCATCTGAAAAGACAGGCTAATTACATCTACCTGGACACATAATTTGAGAACATCAAAGAAAGACAATTCTTGGCAAATGAATGAATAAAAGAATAAAGGAGAGTATTCATAGATAATTCTGGAACAACTGCTTTTATGATTTTTTAGGCTCAGCTTTAAAAAGATTGTAGGATGATTGTGTAGACATTTATTGAAAATGACAGAACTTTTCACCTCATGCTGATATATAGAGTGATGAAAACAGGATCTCAAAGACATGACTTTATGTTTCTATTCCCTAATAAACAATTCAATGTATAACCCTTGTTCATTTTAATGTTAGTTTTCTTTTAATATCACACTTGGTATTTCAATTACAAAAATTCCTTTTAAACATAGCAAATATGTTTTACTACTCTAGATAGTGTAATAGTGGAGGCATAAATAATTTTGGCATTAATATAAAACATTTACTGAGCCTTATTCTGTGGGCAATGCTTATATGAGACAGGTGCTTAACAATGATGGATTTGATCCTACAGGAAGTTAAGTTATTCAAGGTGCTGGATTTCTATTTGGACAGTTTCCTTAAAAGCTATCTTGTAATAGCTAATTGTACTTCTATTTTATATTACTTGACAGCCATGGCTGATGTTTATTCACACCACATGTATCACAATAATAATTCTTGGGACTTACGGCAAATATGTCTTTGTAATTGCTAGTAGGATAAGACAGCATTCTGATGAAGGGAGAAATCCATGTTTTTCATGTAAATAAATTCAAGTTATTTCTGCATTAATAATTTAGGAGGTTGGTTAAGATGGTTTGATTTATCTAAAAATTTGGAGTTACAAAGTAGCTTTAAATTCTTCAGCAGGCTTTTTGTAATATTATAAAACAAAACTCTTCCTATAGAAGACTAGAAAATGTCAGTGCTCAATACTTTTTAAAATATATTCTGAACTTACCCTGATTAAAACATTATCTCTTGTCCTGTTATACAATGGTAGAAATTTACTTGGATATTATATAAATAGTGTGGAAAGCACTGAGACAAATTTCTAGGAAAGCGGTTACTTGGAGAAAGCAGTAGAGTTCTTCAATCAGTAGCAGTATCAGCTGCAACTCTAAATAGTCACACTCAAATCTGGAAGTCAAGTAAAGAACCCTAAATTCTGCATATCTACCTCCCCACCTCCTTATCCAGAAATAATTTTAACTGACGTTTCAAATATATATGACACATCAAGATTTATTTTACATTGAATCACTTGATATTCAAATTTTAATCCATTGGTGTGTGTTTAATCCATTAGTAGGCATTTTATTGCTTTTTATTATTAATTATGAAGGCAAAACACAATTATTTCATGTAATATTAAATTTTAGCAGTCATTATAATATTTCCTAATTCAGTATCAAATAAAATGTCTAAAATTTCATTTTAGGTAATTCTAATTGCAGTTTTGAGGAAATCTTAATTCCTGAAATGTTCTTTTTAAATAGCATTCTATTTCAATCTATATTACCCTTCTTCTAAAATGGTCTTACTTTGCTGTTGATATCTTCTCAGTTATTTCCATTAGTATTATGCTTTTGAGTCATGAGAATCCAATTTGAATTTCTAATGAAAGAACTTCAGTAGAGTTCTTTCCATATAGAATAATGATATTGTTGATTCAGTATTGGGCATTTCCCTGTAATATCAGATAGCATCACTCCACTGGGCTTCTTTATAACTTCATACTCAGAAATAAATGCAGTGGCATTTTTCAAGTAAAAACCTCATTTAAATGGAATTGAACATTTTATCTTCTCAATCTATACACTCTTCATTGACAATCTTATCCCATCTACTGGAATTAAATGCTGTTTATGGCTGACAATACCTAAATTTAGATCTTCAATCCAACAATACAGGTCTCATATCCCAAATCCAGACTTAATATGCAACTGCATTGTATTAGTTTATTAACCTGCCAGAATGCACTCTATCAGAAATGGAACAGCTTTAAAACAGGGAATTTATTAAGTTGCAAGTTTACAGTTCTAAGGCCATGAAAATGTCCAAACTAAGCTATCCAGAGGAACATACCTTAATTACAAAGAAAGGGTCAATGAAGTTCCAGCTATCTCTCTCAGCTGGAAGGGCACATGGCAACATCTGCTAGCTTTCTCTTCTCATTTCATAAGACTTCCCTGAGGGCATTTTCCTTCTGCAACTTCAAAGATCTCTGGCTGTATGTACTCTGTTGCCTCAGAAGCTTTTTCCAAAATGGTTCCACTTAAAGGACTCTGGAAAGCAACTCCATCTTGAATGGGGTCATATTGATGGAAGCCATGTAATGAAACATGAAAACCACGTAATGAAAAGTTACCACCCACAATTGGGTCACATCTCCATGGAAATAATACAAATGATGCCACTCAGCAATATTGAATGAGGATTAAAGAACATGTCTTTTCTGGGATACACAACAGTTTCAAATTGGCACATGCATACTCAACCTCTCTATCTGCATGCCTATTAGACATCTTAAACATAACATGTTCCAACCTAAACTCTTGTTTTTGCTTCCAAACATTTTCTAGCTATAGCCTCTCCCATAATAGGCAATTCTGTTAATTCAGTTGCTTTGGCTGAAATTGGAGTCATCCCTTACTGCACTCTTCCTCTCACATTACATATCCAATTGTACCTTCAAACACTCTGTTACCAAGTACTAACCATTTTCACCTCTTCCACTAGGATTCCACAGAGAGATCCCCCTGCTTCTATTATTGCTCCTACCTTCTATTATGAATAAGGCAGTCACATGACCTTTTCCAATCCAACTCATAGCATGTCACTACTTTGTTCAAAGCCCTAAAGTGGTTCCTCATTTTGCTAATGTCCTATATAACCACGTCCCTACTATTGCTCTCACCCAATCCCCTATGTCTTATTCCATTCTTCACTTAGTGGTAATACCATAGGCTTCTTCTACACTCCTGGAATATGCCAGGCTTGTGTTTGCCTTGGGAACTTTGATCTAGCTGTTTCCTCTGCATGAACCACTCTTTCTCCGGATATGTACATGGCCAACAACCCCATCTTAGTCTTTGCCTAAATGTCGCTTTCTCAAAAAGCATACTCTACCACCCTATTCATCAGGTGACATTCCTTTGCTTCCCTTCTCCACATTCCTTCCCTCTTAACTCATTGCACAGGCCTGATCCTTACCTGGCTTTTTTTGTTTTTTTTCAACAGGACTTATAATACTGCAATATTTTATAGCTTATACCTATTTTATTTTGTGCTTGTGCCTATTTTATTTTGTCCATTTTCTATTATTTATCTCTACTCAAATGAAACCTAAGCAAGAACAGATAGCATTATATAGCATCTTTATTTTGTTCCCTGATGTATCCAAGTCTATAGATCCATGCCTGGTAGCTTGCAGATGTGTAATGAATATTTGCTGAATGAATGAAAGAATGAGGAGATGTCAATTTTCACTGTAATCTTGCAGCCTGAGTATAACCTGTAGCTAAATATTACACTCAAAATATATTCATGATATTAAATTGTTATTTTAACAGTCCTAAATTTTACACATTTAAGGATGTTTTATACACTCTGGATAATCACATGACGTGTACATTTTGCTACTTTATTCACACTGGAGTGTTTTTTTATTCCCCTGCTGCAAAAGTGAATACTCAACTGCCTCATATATTCATTGCAATCATAGTTAGAGCTTGTTCATGTCTGGGTCTTTCTTGAGGGGACTTCTCCCTTATCTTCATGTCTTCTTACAAATGACCTCATATGCTATTTTCCCTGACTGTTCCCGGAAATTGCATGGCTTATCACTCTCTGCATTAATATTTTTCATGTTTAATTCAGCTTTTTAATTTCTTTTAGAATGTGAAAGAATGTTTTATCTCCCTAAGTTTACCTATCATGCCAATGTATGATACAACATAAATAATAATGTTTATAAATGCAAATAACTTCTTTCAATAAATTATTCTAGATTATGAGTGAGGAGACATCTGGACAGAACTCAGTGGAATTAATTTTCAGCATCATATTCACAAAATTATGGGCGTGACTCCCTGGTTCATTCCGTGTTAACACTATGCCTCTGAGTGCTGTTATTGAAGACAAAGTATTGGTGTAGGTCATATTCTTGCCAAATGTCATTATTAGCATCAGCTCTGACACAATGAAAGTGTGGCTTGCACTAAACCATGAGTCATATCAATTACACTGGAAAGTAGAATACTTCCAGTCGTGAACTGTATTAATTTATATTGGAAGCTATTGAAATCTTTGGAACAGAAGATCCCCCTACTCCACACCAGTGCCCCTCATGGATTTTTGCATTCTTGGTAGTATATATTTCGTTCAACCCTTAAGTCTTATGTTCTTTAAAATGATGGCTGTCTTGACAGTTATTTTCCCTACTTTGCCTTTAGAAAATCTTAGTTAATGAATATGAGGTTCCTAATTAACATTTTACACTCACATTTCATTTGTGAACAAGGCTCTGTCAGATATGTTTCTAATAATATACTCAAATAGAGATGTGTCCCCAGTAGTAATCAATACCTGCAAGTGGTAGAACTTTCTTAGAAGGAATTCCCATTTTATCATCTGAAGATTACTGTAACATCTTTGTGAAATTCATATTTCTAATTTTTCCTAAGAAATACATATTTAAAAATAGAATTGCAATGCCACTGTTCAATATTTTTAAGGATCTGGTACTCAGTATTTGCTTGCTTTTTAGAGTGTTTGTATTAATGTTTATGGTTTCCAGAAAGATATAGTATTAACTCATCTCATTTTATTAAGCCAGTTATGATTTTTTTTCAGTTTCACTTATTTGATAGTCAAAGGAATAGTTTTTTTGCTCTTTCAATAGTTGTTTCCTTGAATACTAGTTAAGGTGACTGTACTAGTTAAGTTCAAGTGTCAACTTGGCCAAGCAATGGTGTCCAGTTCTTCTATTGCTGTGGACTTAAATCATCAGTATGTGAAATTCATCTATGGCTGATTGCATCTGTGGTCTGCTAAGGGGAGGGCCCTCTGCAATGAACCACATTCAATTTCATTAGTTGGAGGTTTAAAAGAGAGCTCAGCAACTCAGCAGCCCAGCACACTTCAGCCTAGTCAAGAGCAGAAAGGAATCACACTTGAGAAAGCTGTCTGAATCCAGAAGCCAGGAAGAAAGGCCAGCAGGCGTGATTGTGTGCCTTCCCATGTGACAGAGAGAGCCAGAGGAAAGCCAGTTCCCTTTCTTGGGAAGAACTGTAAATTTATAACTAAATAAATTCCCTTTATAAAAGCCAGTCCTTTCTAGTGTATTCTGTTCTGACAACATTAGTGAAATAAAACAGTGACCGTGTTTTATTTTATTAATTTTTCTCCCTGCTCAATTCTGTGTTTTCTATTTAGTGTTCAAGTGCCAGTAAATCTATCACACATTTTACTCTTCTGCTTAAATATCCCAGTAAACTCTCATTATTGCTTAGTGCTTTATAAACTCTTTTCTGCAGCAAAGTAAGTTATGCAAGCAAAAATGCATGCTTTGTATAAAATAAACAAATTTGGAGAGGTGTGTAGTTGAATGGACTCAGTAAATATGGATCCTACCTTTTGTCTGTCCAGATGCTCCATAGTGGACTCCAGGGGATACTTCCAAAATAAATTTTAAAATATGGTTCACAGGGAAAAAGTACTTACAACTTCAGATGACCAGACTCTCCATGGCTTTTCAATTTTAAAATTCACTTCTCCACACTTGACTCCCAAATCCCAGCCATAGGTATCAAATTGCAATTCTCTCATATGCATCACCATCTTTCTTCCTTTCTTGACTTTTCCCTATGTACTTCTTCTACCAGGAATGCACTCCTCATGCATTTCAGCTCCCAAATTACTATGAATTCCTCAAACCTCCAACTACCCTATCTAGGTTATGTATTCTTTTTCTATTTTTTCATTGTACAGTGCAGCATAATAGGCTAAACTCGGGTGACTTTTTGTCTTTTACACTAAATTTCTTGAGGCTATGAATGATGGTATCTTATGCATTATCTTAGTTTTTGACATATACTAGATGACCAAGAAGTGATCCTTAAATAAAGGTAAACAGGAGAGGGTTTTACCTTTCAGTCATCCTGACACCTTTCTAGAATCCCTAATAGCATTTAAATAATGCATCTGTCATATCTATGCCTGATTATCTTGAGACCAAACTTCAATCATGTCACCAAATGCTGTCCCAGTAATACTATGTATTACTAAAATTATGAGTTTACAGGTTTTCACTCATTAATTTGGAAAAATACTATTTCTTGTTCAACTTTGGGGGCTCCAGAGGTTAGCAAGTTGCCTGATCCAAGGTACATAAAATGTCTGTTAAACGTACATACCTTTGCTGGAAATGATTGCAAGTTCTTTGATAAGAAGGGGCTCTTACTGCATCTTGTAGACTGTTTTAAACACAGTAGATAATCCATACATATTTATGGTACTGAGTTAACAAACACTTGACCTTTGAATTAGAATGCACTGCCAAGTCATTACTGGCTTAGCTTAATATTTTTTCTTTATTTTCACTCTCTGAATATGTATTTTCCTACCACTATATTCGACTATTCTTGAATCTTTCATGAGTTGACCTCATGGAAGTTAAAGTCTATTTCCCTACACTGATTTGTGTTTTTTACATTACCCTAACTACCTCTGACTAGCATTACACATCAAAAAGATGAAACTTCTGTTTTGTTAGGCTTATAATATTGATATTGATCAAAATTAACATTGAATAGCTATTAATTTTAGAACATTAAAAAACTATTTTAAAATCTTCCATGAATCTGAAACATTCATGGTGTCAGAAAATAAGTAAGTTCTTGAGAAGAAGATGGGAGCATGTTAAAAAGACACAAGAGCCAAACTGAAGGAGTATTCAATGGCCAAAGCTGGTATAATTTGGGCAAAAACTATAATAATGATAGTATTGGACTGTGACACATAAAATAAGTAAATATTTATGAATCCATATGCATACGAATAAATACAGACACATACACAATGCATATATACATGCATACATATATGGAGGCAAAGCCACTGCTCTTCCTGAAATATTTGTCAGTTGAATTATAGAAGGAACAAAGGAAATGCAAACTCATTATTAGGCAATTATAAAGATAATAATTATTCCAGGCAGGATTCACTGGGGATATTAAAATTAATGGGCAAATATTTGAGGAGACAGGATAGTAGCATAATCTCAAAGTAAATTGCACCAAATATTTATTAGTTTAAAAAGAAAAATAGTAACTTTACAGGGGAGAAACCAGCAGACATCAGCTTAATCAAGTTTTCAAGGTTAATACTATCACTAGAAATAAGACTTGGTGATACTTTGAACGATTGATATGATGTCTGAGAATGACATGAGAGCGATTTCATGGTATTCTTGCGAATGATAAAGAACATTAAGCTAATCCTAGGAAAACATCAGACAAATCCATATTTAGAGACACTTTACAAAATAACCGGCCAGTGTTCATCAAGATACCAGGGAATATCATGAAGGACAAGAAAAAAAATTACCCTTTTATCTTTTTTTCAGGAGACTAAGGAGAAATGACAAACATTAAATGAGATGCTAAAACAGAATGAGTATGGGGGAAAACTAGTGAAATTTGAGTAAACTGTGTGATTTAGCTAACATGGTATCAATGTTAATTCCTTAGTCTTGATAATTGTACCAAGGTCATATAAGTTGATAAAAATAGGGCAAGATGGATCAAGAGTATAAGAGAACTCTATATTCTTTTTGGAAATTTTCTATTTGTCTAAAATGGTTTCAAATTTTTTTTTAAACAACTTATACATGTTAATTTTTGCAACATTTCTTTGAGCTTATTTGGTCAAAGATGTCATAAAAGCAAATGCATGCATTTCTACTGTTTATATATGCAAAACCACGGCATGAATTAATTTCTCCTATCTATAATCTGTTAAGAATAAAGGCATTGAGGTAATAGCAAATTATATGCAAAGGAAGAAATACAATTATCTTATAACTTATCATGTTTCTTATTCAATTTTTCAAATAGTTAAAAGTTACATTGCTCAAAATTAAGAAAAACCAAGAACTGGAAAATCACGCAGATTCTTTTGGTTTTATTCCTAAGAAACAAATATTTCACAGCTTCTGCATATTTCAGTTGTTGTTGTTGCTTATCCTTTTTGTTCTACTGTGCTAGCAGGATGAGAGCTTGCTTAGGATGGGTTTATTGTCATTTATTAAACTAATAAACATGACATCTGTTGTAGACTAACTTTGCACTACCATCTGCTTGTAAACAAATAATTTTCTAAAAAGATAAGTGACCCAAAATATCTTCATATTAGAAGTAAAATAATGATCCCTATTACAGACCGTGCAATCAAATCAGTGTTCTTAAAGCCATAAGAATTTGGCAATTGGTCAACATTTTTGAATATCATCCCTGTGAGGAAAACTCCCAGACTTGCTGGGTATTTAATAAATGTAATATTGATGATTTGACCGGGCAGAATTCTCCACAGATGGTACATGTTTAGCTACATTTCTGCAATTTATTCTCCTAGGACAGATGCCCAGCAAACATTCTTGCTCCCTTGTGATTTGCTGTTTTCTTTGTGAAGAACTGTCTAAATAAGTTTAAAGAAAATATGCCATGCCCCAATCTTCTTATAGACTTAGTCCATTTAATTAATATTACTGTCAGAATTTTAGAAGTCTCCAAATTAAAGGAAGAGATGTAAACAGAAAATTATTTAAATATATTAGAAAGCCAGTTAGTGTCTTAACCATATTTGTTTAAACAAAAGAATAAAAGAAAACCATTTCATATATTCCAATTTAAATACAGATGTAGATTTGCTAGCATTTTAATTGCTCAGTTATCTTCATTACTATCTACAAAAATTGAATTCTCCATTATTCCCTAAATTAGTCTCTTGTTCTCTTTGCATATTTTAATAAATGTACTGACCTACTTTTTTTCCTTAATACTTTCAGAAAAGTAAACGGAAAAACTATTATTGAAAATTTTTAACCATCTGGAGATTTTATCCTGTAATTTAGGCAGATGTTCAACAGTGGAATTATGCCAGGATAACAATATATATCATTTGAATTTACATCTGGGTATAGAGGAAAAATGACTTTTTAATATGTATACTCTTCCTTAAATAAAATTAATGTTAGATTTTTTTGCATTCTTTTCTTTCTCTTTGTGCTCCCCTCTCCTATCACATTGTTCTTGAGATTGGGGGCCATACATATTGTGATATTGCCTACGTATTTATACTTAGTCTGATGGTATGGGAGAATCATTTTTCTTCACTTTGTAACTTCCAAGCCTGATACACCACAAAAATGAGAAGAAAAGAAAAATGCTGAACCAGTGACAAAGCCTATTTACTGAGGAGTTTGTGAAAATAATATTTTATAGGGAATGGTTTGATTTCTCCTCCATTATGTTAAATATTGATAAATTATGTTTGAGGATGGAATAAGGGATAAAGCTAATGTAATGGTATATCTGGCTCATTCTCTTCTAAAATACCCATTGGAAGTTTAAGATTTTTTTGCTTATAAAAATTAAGCAATCTCAGTTTTTGACTCTTTGTTTCTACTCAAATAAAACACATCCTTCCTCTAATCTCCATTTGCCTTCAGAATTCAAAACATTAAAATTCTTCTGTTTGAAATATGTTGGTCAGAGTACCATGTTGTTTTGAACTCCAAGGCAACTGATTTTCAGAATACAGTCAAATTATCTTACATTCATAGAATTTTATGGTTGAGGGGCTCAGAAAGATCATTTAGCCACATTTGCTTATTGTTAATAAAAGCTATGTTGGAATTCTTCATTGCAACCTTCTTTTAAATGACATGGAGGAAAAACTTCCTTCTACATTTTGGCAATATTTTCATTTTATTCATGCCATGTCTTAGTCTAGACAGGACGGTAATGCTCTACAATCTCTTCAGCAGAATTCATCACACCTATTTATACCTTTCTCAAAGTTCACTAAAATGGCAAAACTTGAAAGTCCCATGAGAGGTCAATCATTGACTTTGAATATTTTTTAAGAAGTCAAGGAAATACTTCAATGTTAATGACTTTTACCCTATTTTTGTATTAGAGTGATGTTAGCATCATAAAATAAGTTAGGTAGTGTTCTTTTTGCCTCAATTCTTTGGAAGAGTTTGAGCAGGATTTGCGTTGGTTCTTTTTGGACTTTGATAAAATTCCCCCATGAAACCATCTGGCCCTGGGTTTTTCTTAGTAGGAATATTTTTCGTTGACTGATTGATTCTCTTTACTTGTGATTTGTTTGTTGAGATCTTCTATTTCTTCTTGAGTCATTGTAGCTTGTTTGCATGTTTCCAGGAATTTGTCCATTTCACCTAAGCTGTTTAGTTAGTTGGTATAAAGCTATTCATAGTACCTTCTTATGGTTTGTTTATTTCTTCAGGGTCTGTGGTAATGACCCCCTTCTCATTTATGATTTTGTTTATTTGCATTCTCTCTTTTTTTATTTGTTAGACTGGCTAGTTATTGATTTTCTCAAGGAACCAACTTTTGGTTTTATTGATTATTTCTATTATTCTTTTCTTCTCCAATTCATTTGATTGTACTTTAATCTTTGTTATTTCTCTTCTTCTATTTGCTTTGGGTTAGTTTACTGTTCTTTCTGTAGTTCCCCCATGTGAACAATTAAGTCCTTGATTTTTGCTTTTTCTTCTTTTTTAATGTAAGAATTTAGGGCAATGAAATTCCTTTTCAGCACTCCCTTTGCCGCATCCTATAAGTTCTGATACGTCATATTCTCATATTCATTTGTTTTCAGACAGTTACCAATTTCTCTAGCAGTTTCTTGTTTGACCCACTGGTTGTTTAAGAGTGAGTTATTTAATCTCCATATATTTGTAAAAGTTTGGTTCTTTGATGGTTGTTGATTTCCAGCTACATTCCATCATGATCAGAGAAAGTACTTTGAATAATCTCAATCTTTTAAAATTTATAAACCCCTATTTTGTGGCCCAGCTTATGATCTATCCTAGACAATGTTCCATGAGCACTAGAGAAAAAATGTATATCCAGGTGTTTTGGCATGTGATGATCTATATGTTCCTGTTAGGGCTAATTCATTTATTGAATTGTTTAAGTTCTCAATTTCCTTGTTGATCCTCTGTCTGGTTGTTTTAGCTATAAGGAGAGCGGTTTGTTGAAGTCTTCCACTATTATTATTGAAACAGTTACCATTCACTTCAGTTTTGCCAATGTTGACTTCATTTACTTTGGAGCTCCTTGATTGGCCATTTATGATGGTTATTTGCTCTTGGTGAATTGTCTCTTTAATTAATATGCAGTGTCCTTCTCTGTCTCTTATGACATCTTCGTATTTAAATTATATTTTGTCTGATATAAATGGATCATATTTTTTAATCCATTCAACCAATCTGTATCTTTTAATTGGTGAGTTTATTCCATTAACATTCAAACTTATTACTGTTAAGGCATTTCTTGAACCTACCATCTTATCCTTTGGATTTTATTTGACAAATCTCTATATTCTTTTTTCCTATTTCTCTTTTTATCCTTTAAATTACCCTTACTGGTACTCTTTAGATCTTACTGTCCTGTCTCCCCTGTCTTTTTTTATCAGCTGACAGAACTCTCATTTAGTATTTTTGTAGGTATGGTCCCTTGTTGACAAATTCTCTCAGCCTTTGTTTTTCTGTGAAAATTTAATCTCTTCCTCACTCTTTATTTTTTGGGGGGTGCATGGTCTGGGAATAGAACCCAGGTCTCCTGCATGGAAGGTGAGCATTCTACCAGTGAATCATCTGTGCACCCTTCTCCCTCACTTTTTTTTTCACATGGGCAGGCACTGGGAATCAAACCCATGTCTGTGGCATGGCAAACGAGAACTCTGCCTGCTGAACCACTGTGAACTGCCTCTCCCTCACTTTTGAAGGACAATTTGGCTTGACACTGAATTCTTGGTTGGAAGTCTTTCTCCTTTCAGGATCTTAAATATACTATATCACTGTTTTCTTACCTCCATGGTGCCTGCTGAGTAGTCTAAACTCAGTCTTATGTGGTTTTCCTTGTATGTAGCAGTTTGCTTTTGTCTTGCCACTTTCAGGATATTCTGTTTTTCTTAAACATTTGACAGACTGAGTAGTATGTGTCTTGGAGTGGGCCTATTTGGATTTATTCTATTTGGGGTTTGTTGGGCTTCTTTGATTTGCATATTTATGTCTTTTATAAGGGTTGGAAAGTTTTCCCCCATTATCTATGCTCAATAATTTTCCTAGCTCTTCACTCTTCTCTTCTTCTGGGCCAGTGATGATTCTTATATTTGAGTGCATCAAGTTGTCCATCATTTCCCTGAGATCCAATTCAAATTTTTCCATCTTTTTTCCCATTTTTTTCTTTTGTGTGTTCAAAATCAATGATCTTGTCTTCTAGTTCACTTATTCTTTCTTCTGACTCTTCAAATTTGTGGTTGTGTGTCTCTAGTATATTTTTTATTTGGTCTACACTTTCTTCTCTGTGATATATGCTATTTTTCTATTTACTCTTTAAATTTCTTTTTTATGCTCTTCTAGTGTCTTCTTGATCTCCTTTAAGTCATTAGCCTACCCACTGACTTTATTTAGTAGATTTGTATGAACATCTTTGATCAGTTGTTGCAAAGTCTCTGTCTCCTCTGGTGTTTTAATTTGATCATTAAGCTGGGCTCTATCTGTCTGCATCTTCATATGCTTTTGCTATCTTCTGTTGCCTTCAAGGCATGTAATTATCTTGATAGGGTTACATTGTTGACTTCCCTCTAATCTAAGGTTTTGTATTTGTGGGATGGGCATAGGGCAGTGTTCTAGTTTGCTAGCTGCTAGAATGCAATATACTAGTAATGGAATGGCTTTTTAAAAATGGAATTTAATAAATTACTAGTTTATAGTTCTAAGGCTGAGACAATGTCTCAAAAAAGCAATTTCTATAGAAATGTCCAATCTAAGGCATCCAGGGAAAGATACCTTGGTTCAAGAAGGCCGATGAAGTTCAGGGTCTCCCTCTCTCAATGAGAAGGCACATGGCAAACACAGTCAGGGTTTTTCTCTCATCTGGAAGGGCACATGGTGAACACAGTATTATCTGCTAGCTTTCTCTCCTGGCTTCCTGTTTCATGAAGCTCCCTGGAAGGTGTTTTCCTTCTTCATCTCCAGAGGTAGCTGGCTGGTGAACTTTGCTTCATGGTTCTACAGCATTCTCTTCTCTCTCCAAATCTCCTTCATTCTCCAAAATGTTTCCTCTTTTACAGGACTCCAGAAACTTCTCAAGACCCACCCAAAAGGGTAGAGGCATGTCATCACCTAATGCAGCTTAATAACCACTCTTGATCAAATCACATCTCCAGGGAGTTGATCTGATTACAATTTCAAACATGCAGTATTGAATAGGGATTATTCTGCCTTCATGAAATGGGATTTTAATTAAAACACAGCTTTTCTAGGGAACATACATCCTTTCAAACCAGCACAGGCAGGATGCAGTGTGTGAGCCAGTGCACAGCAGTGTGGTGTCAGAACACAGAGCAAGACTAGACACAGGGTGGGAGCACAAGCTGGTGCCCAGGAGTGTGGGGTGGGGGGCAGTGCGTGAAGTTGTGGGGTGGCAGTGCAGAGGCCATGGGGGCAGGGTGCAGCTCCGACAGGACAGGACGAACAGGAGCAGAGCACGGTGTGGAGGACCCAGAGGCAGAGTGTGGTGGGCGGTGGATTGTGGGGGCTGTGTAGGTGTATGAGGGGTGGGGGGGGGTGATGTACAGGAGGGCAGGGCATGGAGAGCAGGAAGGCATGACATGGGTGCACGGGGGCTGGTACACTGTCAGGGTATGGGTGCATAAGTGGGCATGGGTGTTGTGGGGATCAAGGTGTGAAATTCAGGGAGTAGGGGATGCGATGCAGGTGCACACATGCACAGGGGTCACGGGTACTGGGGTGGGTTGATGGGTTTCAGTTATGGGCTTCTGCAGGGCAGAAGAATGGGTCAGGATACAGATGAAAGCATGTATGGGAGTACAGGGTACGGTACATGGGTCGGGGTACAGATGTTCATGTCGCAGGGAGTGTATGGTGCAGGACCTGGGGTTGGGGTATATGTGAGCAGGTTGTAGAGAGGGGACCAGGCCAGGGGTGCATGCATGCATAGGTTGTGGTGGTGGAAGTGGCACAGATGCACATGTGAGCACCTGCTGGGGGACAGGACATGAGGGGGTGGGGCATAGGTACATGGGGTGGAGGGGTTGGGGCCGGGGCAAGGCATACATGTGCAGGGAGGGCTGGGGTTGTTGCTGTGGCTCAGATGTGCATGTGAGTGCCTGCAGGCAAGGGTGGGGCTGTGAGGTGCCATTGTGTGGGTATGGGTGCAGCTGGGTGAGGGTGTGCCTGTGTGCAGACCTGGAGGCCATGACAAGGGTGGGGGTGTGCATATGCATGGGGTAGGGGGTCAGGAAGCAGGCGTGTATGTGTATACACATGCTGGGCTGGGGGAGTCAAAGTAGGGATGTATGGGTCTTGCGGGAGTTGGGGCTTGCATGTGTGGGGTGCAGGGTGGAGAGCTAGTGGGTTGTGGAGGAGCAGAGTGTTGGGGTGTCACATCGTGTGCAGCTTGGCTTACTTTCTAGTCCCCTACTTCTTGTCCTCACACTCCTGAGGGCTCTGGGCCTCCATGCAGAAAGGGGTGCATTAGGCTCTTTATACCAGTTGATGATCTCCAGTTCTCTCCATCTCAACTCCTCAGCTCTTTCATCTAGGACCTTTCTATGTGGTATAGATGACCTTCTCAGGTAATTTGCACCCTGGAAAAGCTGTCCCAGTCATTTTCTGTCACTTCTCTAGCTGTTTCTTGGAGCAGGGGTGAACTTGGACTGTTCTATACTGCCATCTTCCCAAAGTCTAATATTATTGACTTTTAAGAAAATTGTTCATAGGGTGTCTCTTCTGTTTGATTTGTGATCCCATCTCTTGGCTAGTTTATGGTTCTTTTAGTATTTAATGCACTTTATATTCAGAGTGATGATTCAAGTCACATAGATTTCATTATAGAGAAAATTCAAAGTTTCAAGTGCTTATGTTTTGTTTATTTCAGCATTAGTGCATTTACTAATGAAATGACTAATTCCAAAGATCCATGAAACAAATATGGTTGGGGTTATATACAGTTATTGTAGGAAAATGTTAGTTTTTTTGCCAGTCCCTTTTTATGAATCATCTTCTGACTCCCATGTGAATCTGTTCACAAACAAAACACACTAAGCTTTGTACATTGCCTATAAATTGTCATTAGAAATAAATCCAAGAAAAACTTCAAGTGGATTGGGTGAAAACCAATCAAGAATAGTGTAAGCTGTAGATTCAAAGCTTTCATTGTCATTAAACAGAAAATACTGTCAGATTGGTCATGTCAAACAGGAAAAAGTTGAAGTACTGAAATTATTTGACCTGGCAAAGAGGACAACAAGAGATATTGCAATTACCTTTCAATATTAGAAGTATTACTATAATCAGTCAGGATTGATGAAGTTATGCCACATGAGATCAACTTGAAGAACCTCCATAGCTTAAAACACCCTTGTTCATGCTACAAGCTAAACATGGGTGAGAGGTCCCTCTACATTGTCCTCTTAGGGCCCAGTAAAATAGAGCTCTGCCATAAGGAAAGTTGCCAATCATCATGGACATGTAGAGAGAACATGGCAAGTCCTGCACCAGCTACTTAGTGTTTTCCCACATGTGACACATCTCTTGTCCTCTCATTTTTCATTGCACAAAGAAAGTTACATGACTACACCTCACTTAAAGGGAGAGGGAACTGTAATCTTCCCATGTGCTCAGAAAGGGGAGAACCAGAAATACTGGATACATCAGTGATGGAAACAACAACTGCCATGCAATCCGACCCCGCAAGGCATACAAGTATATATATAAGTTTCCTACTCCTTATGTATATGCAGATTTTTACGAAGCCACACCTTAAATTATTCATGGAAATAATTTAGGCATCTTTATTCATTTTAACTATTATTTTTAAATAAGTTATATATTTGCATCATTCACAGCTAAAACTCATTTTTAAATTATATACAACAAAATCTTCTTCCCATGTATCATCAAACACCCTATTCTCCTGCTTTGTAGAAGTAAGCACATTTATTAGTTTATCCTTCCAAAATGTTTAATGCAAATAAAATTTTTTTTCAACCCTCCTTCATAATGAATTTAGAATTCATAAAAGCATGTTGCAATTATGCTTGTGATTAAATTAATCATTTGAATAATTATGGCATAGGTAACATTTATGTATTATAAACTTCCTTGAATGCTAGTTATAATGATGTAAATTTTTTCTCTTGGGAAATCATGTATATAAATTTGATGCAGCTTTAGAAGGATGATGTTGAATTCTCCAATTTTAAAAACTATAAATGAATGGAAATTTTTTGTTTTATCACAAAAAATTTATTACTAAGATAGTATTCCAAAAATTAAGATACACCCTGTTACAAATTTGAGACTGAGAACCCTCCATAAGAAAATCATAGCATTGCCTTGTTTATTGTGCTTGAAAGTAGACATAGGATCAATTGTATAAATAAGTACTAAGAGGAGTCTTACATATTGATGATAGTTCCATCTGTCTGTATCTCAAAAAACGTATTTAAACATTCCTAGGAGAGAAATAGGAACGATTTCCCACACCTAGACCTTTATGACAGGCAGTTGGAGCCCCTCATTTCATGTCTTTATTTTATACATGAGTAGTTAAGAGAATAGCCTCTCCTGTCAGACCTACTCTGTTCACATACCAGCTTGGCCTCTCAGTAAATTTGTAAACCAAGACAAATTACTTAACCTTTCTAAATGTCATATCCCTTCATTTCTAAAATAAGGAACAACTCTATTTATAGGGAATTTGTTATGTATAATACACAGTGGGGGTATATAGTAATCATTCAATAAATGCTGGTAACTATTATTATAATAACCATTTATCGCGCCTCAATTCTTGATTTTTATTTCCCTCATTGCCTACTTTTTTTACTTTCCATCCCTGTCTATTTGTCCTTATGTTTGATACTTGGTACATATTTTCATGTTCTAGCTTCTCTAAATAACTATTGCTGCAAATCATTTGGACCCTGTGCTATCCTGACTATTGTTTCTTAAAAAGTCTTTTAAGGGCTAATCAGGAATAAAAAGCTTAATAATTATTCTTGGTGACAATGAATCTAGCTTGCTCAGAAAATAGTAAAGAACATATTCTTAATCATCCAGATTCCAAGCCCTCATATATCAGCCCTGATTCCTCTTTCTCTGAGAACAGTGTCTCATATTTGTTATTTTTTAATTATTGCCCTCCCCTTACTTCATTTAAAAATTAGTGTCACAGCTCCTTTATAAATCATTTCTGGAGCCATGTCTATTTAGAATATAACTATGTTATTTTAATATATTCAACAAATTTTTTCTAATCCTTTGTCGTGGTAATTTTATATGTCAACTTAGTTTATAAGTGTCCTGTCATTTGGTCAAACGTTAGCCTATTTGTTACTATGGATGCATTTCAGTCGGGATTAGTATCCATACCCTCAACTCTCTTTAAGTAAAGGAAATTTCCCTCACAATGCAGATGGGTAATCCAATCATTTGGAGTTATTAACAGTGAGAAGTGAGGTTACAGAGGTCTCTAAACTACAACATAGACTCTCAATGGAATTTATAGCCTCCCTATAAATGATATTTCCCTGGGGAATTTGGATTCAGTTTTTCAGTATCACCTTTACTGGAGTTTCTAGCCAGCACCCTTCATCCTGCAGCTTGCCCTACAGAGCTAAGATTTGCCAGCCGTTGCAGTTGTGTAAGACATTTCCTTAAGCTAAATATTAACATGTATATATTCACATGTATTCTATGGGTTCTCTTTCTCTGGAGAACTCTGACAAATGCACCCTAACTACCTAAAAGGTACTGAAAAAAATCTTTCCTTACATTCAGAATTTTCTACATTCTGAACTCAGATTCCTTTCCAGTGTTTTCTCAGACTACTTCCCAGTGGAAACATATTTTAATTAAACTGCTCTATGACCTCATCAAAAATTATTTATTTGAATTTTTGATTTTATGCTTCTTGTCTTGTGAATCTCTAAAAATATTTGTTTCCAATTTCACCCAATAAAACTTTGGTCATGTTGAACAACTAAATGAAAATGCCATTTAAAGGGCTCCCTTATTTACTCTTGAATAGATAAAATTTCTTTCTCTGAACTTCATCACAAATGTATATCACTTTTAGGGGAGATTTTAAATTGATATTCTTGGGTCTTACCTTCTATACTTCTTGAACCCCATTTAATGCCTGGAATACCTAGACTACATTTTAAAAATAAGTAAATATTTTTAATGCCCACTTTTCCTATCCATTCAAAATAATGAGAAGAGATTCTCTCTTTCCCTCCCTCCCCTCTTCTCTCCTGTCTCCAAGAGAACTCCAGGTACCATACAAAGCCTTTTCATTTGTTTTTCAAAAATTGGTGGTAATGGAAAAGTAGTGGCCAAGTAAGTATGCCCAACAACATTTCTAATTAATATAACTTCCCATGTGTTGAATGCAGAAAGTAAAGCTAACGTATACTAAGCATGTTAACAAAGATTTAAATATGTAAACATCTCACATTTGACCCTTTGAAATGACTTAAATTGAAGTAAATAATGAGGTAACGTGTTAAAGTGTCTCAGGGATCATAAGTAGCTATGCTTGTAGATTCAATATGAGTAAAGTATATTATTTTAAGACTTGTATTTCCAAATCGAATGATCATCATAATCTCTTTGGCCCCTCAATCCCTACATTAGAAACTCACATAATCTTTGGAAATAGCATTTTTATAGCTCTTTCCAGATATTCCTGGTAGTTAACCATATTTGGGAGCCATCACTTCTAATGATCATAAATTCCATAAGCAAACATGAAACTTTAAAGCAATGAAAGAGTTATAAGTACATATTTTTGTCACTAAGGTAGGTTATGTTTTGTCACCGAATATGCAAGTATTATATATTTGGTAGTTTCTAGCTGTTCTTTCTGATTCCAAGATCTTGGTGAATATAATAAATTTTGCTGTCTTAAGTATTCTTCTCAAAAATGTATGTTCTAGAGTTGATGTGAGAAAAATGCAAGTACAAGTTTCAGAAATGTATTTATGTATTACACTTCACACTCAAATTCAATACTAGTACTCTTGGAAACTTTCTAATTTTTCACATCTCTACTTAAGATACTGTATTATGCAAGGAGATTTATGTATTCCCTATTAGTATAGCATTAGAGGACTATCCTAGGATGTTATTCAGTAAATGTAAGATGAGTCATTGCTGGGTGGATGCATGAATGTCTGCAGTCTACATTTTTTCTTGCCTGGTTCTTTTTCTGGTTCCTAAAATAATGTCTGGATTTTACCTAAGATAGGAGAACATCTCCATTCTATCTAAAAGTAGATTTTCTTTAAATCAAAACTTTAACTATACGTGGTGATGGGAGACCTGAAGTCTCCTTAATATATTACTAACTGATTCTTTTGTATTTCATCAGTTTAAAGATAAAGGGTCTGAGGAGTAGAGAAAGTGGGGCAGTTGATGCTGTATGTACCCAGAAAAACATGTTCTTAACTCAAATCCATTCCATGGGTGTGAACCCATTGTAATTAGAACCTTTTGAGGAGGCTACTTCAGTTAAAGTGCAAACCACTTCATTGAAGAATGGTCTTAATCCTCTTTCTGGAGTCCTTTATAGGTTGAGTCCCCAATCTTGGGGTTTGTTCATATGAAACTTAACCCAACAAAGGATAGGTCAAGCCTACTTAAAATTAGGCCAAAGAGTCACCCCCAAGAGAACCTCTTTTGTTGCTCAGATGTGGACTTTCTCTCCAGCCAACACAGCAAGCAAACTCACTGCTCTTCCCCTGGCTATGTGGGACATGACTCCCAGGGGTATGGGCCTTCCTGGCAATGTGGGACAGAAATCCTAGAATGAGCTGAGACTCAGCATCAAGGGATTGAGAAAACTTCTCGACCAAAAAGGGGAAGAGCGAAATGAGACAAAATAAAGTGTCAATAGCTGAGAGATTCCAGAGTTGAGAGGTTATCCTGGGGGTTATTCTTATGCATTAAATAGATATCACCTTGTTAGTCAAGATGTAATGGAGAGGCTGGAGGAAACTGCCTGAAAATGTACAGCTGTGCATAGCCAACAGACAACTTCTCAATTTTCATCTCCCTTAACCACCCATTCTTCAAGTTTTCCTTCTTTATATTTCATGAAATACAGTCATCCGTTTTGCTCCACTCTCTCTGGTCATTCATATTCATTTCCCTTTATCTTTACTTAGGTTCATTCCCATCTCTGCAGAATGAAAAATTTCAAAAATATGTAAAAGTCAAAAGAATATGACTATCTTTATTCACACATGCCCCACTCAGATTCACAAGGCTAGAATAGCAAAGTGGATGACAGCACATATTTCAGAGGTATTCTACCTGCGTTTGAACCTTTGGTCTGCCATCTACTAGTCTGGTGCATTTCTGCACATTATATAACCTCCATAAGCTGGAATCAAATTCAATAAAATGGGAATAATAAAAGTGATTTTTTCCCATGGCATGCACTTGATAATGCACTTGTACAACCACAAATGACATTTCTATTATAAATTATTATACATCATTTTATGCCCTACAACTGCTAGCAACAAGTCTAGCATGTTTTTAACAAATATTAAGTGATACTTTGATTGGGAGAGGTAAATGGGACCACAGAGAGATTTTATGTAAAAGTGAGTTTATTCAGCTATGTATAGTTTGTAAATTCTTTGCTTCTATTGCACCAAGTTTAACTCAACTCATATGAAGCATTCTACTACATGGGGTTTCACATAAATATCTACAACATAATGTACTAATAAAACACTTTGCTCTCTCATAGGAAGTTTGGCAGCCTATAGCAAACAAATATTGTTTAGATTAATCTGTCCCTCTAATATCACATATGGTATTCTGATATTTTAATCAATATATAAACGTTGTGTCATTTGCCAAAATACATGTCATCCAAAAGTCAGTAAAATGAAAAATACTCTACAATTCAAAATTGTCTAAATTTATTCAAGTCTGTAAATATGCTTTGAAGACCCAATTTACAACATCCACTTCAAAGGGTCCCTATTAATTGTGTTGTGTTATATTAGGTGACTATTATATATATGGCCTATTGCAAATGAATTAATTGTTTCAATGCAATGCATGCATCTTTGCAATGCCATCTTTGGGATGACCTTTCCCTAAAATAGTATGTATTGACGTTAGATGTAAGATAAATTAGATGAAAAAAATCATATTCCTTTTAAAATATAGTTCCACATCGCCACTTGCCTCAGGGACTGAAGGGTTTAAGATTTCTCATCATGGATGATGAACGCCTAACTGGAGAAACAAACATTCACTTTTATGGGACATCTCAGACAATACTGGTCTCCTTCTGTGGACTCAAGTAATGATATTACCCATTTTAATACCATCAATTTAACCTATCCCACGCAGTACAGTGATGCTGGAGAGCCAGGATGATTTGTATCTTTTCCTCTCCCACAAAAAACATGGATATTTCATATCTAGATATCCTAAATACTTATGCTTTATAGCTGTTCTAAAAGTTTTACAACATTAAGCTGTGTTCCAGTAGCCACGTTTCTTGAAGATGATTGTATAATGATATAGTTTTCACAATGTGACTGTGTGAGTGTGAAAATCTTGTGTGTGATGTTCCTTTTATCTACCTTATCGACAGACGAGTACAACATATAGCATAAAAATAAAAAAATAGGGGGAACAAGCAAAATAAATTTAGATTGAAATGCTACTGATCAAAGAAAGGGAGGGGTAAGGGGTATAGCATGTATGTATTTTTTTCTGTTGGCTTGTTATTTCTTTTTCTAGATTGATGAAAATGTTCTAAGAAATGATCATGATGATGAATATGCAACTATGTGATCATATTGTGAATTACTGACTATATATGTAGAATGGAATGATCAAAAGTTAAGAATGTTTGTGTTTTTGTTCATTGTTATATATTTTTTAATTGAAAATTAATTTAAAAAAAAGAGAATATGAGAGAGAAAGAGATAACCATGTAAGCTAGAAGTTGTAATAAGCAAAACCCTGAAGACAAGGGAGAGAACATCCGATGTTGCCATGTGCCTCGCCATGTGGCAGAGGAGCCAAGGATCACTGGAAGTCAATTTTCAGGAAGAAATTAATGCCTTGTTGAAGGCTTGATTTGAATATTTTCTCTGCCTTAAACTATAAGCTAATAAATTCTCATTGTTTAATCTATTCCATTTCATGGTATTTGTCTTAAGGCAGTCTAGGAAATTAAAACAGGAGTTAAAAGGTGTTCTTCAAGATTACAAATTTATCTTACTGTTTTTAGTCCCCATTAGTTTAGTTTATTTTAGTCTCTTCTAATAGGAAGGAGAACAAGGGCTTTCAAGAAAGAACTTTTGAAGATAACTGAATAGAGGGTGCATATATTACACAATGCCTGTCAGGGAGGATTTTCAGGAGCTCAGGAGGTTATCAGTCTGCACCAATAATTTTAAAAAAAGCACCCTTATATGTAACGATGGATGCTCAGAGTCCTGTTTACGTCTTTTATACTTGGGAACTCACACAAAGATCTCTTTACAACTATGAAAATGCTAATATAAGGAAAGGAAATCACTAGTGAATAGTCAAAAGCATCTGACAAGGGCAAAATCCAAAGCCTAGAGAAATTCTGTGTTGATACCCACTATGTGAAAATCCATATATGTGTTTTGAAATGAGAACCAGAATTTTGCCTAAATGATACCAGAGTGCTATATCCAGTTATGACATAACAAATTAAGGACAACTCTGAGGCAAATATCTGTTATTCACATTTTTAAAAGTGGGCACAGAACACCAAGCATTGAAATTACTATTGAAACACTGTGCCTACCTGTAATTATTACCTTGACAGGTAATATGCCATATGTTTTACTCATCTGTCAATAAGGTAGATAAAAGGAACATCACACACAAAGTTTAAAGAACCCTCTGTCAACTTCACAGCAGCAGGGGTTGGATTAATATGTGATATTTATGAGAGCAACAATAGTTTCACTCTGATGATTTATTTATATATAATAAGAATAATAAGAAATGCTCTAAGATGTCATGTGACATTTTAATTTTTGTTCTGAGTTCAATTTATCTTAACTGCAGTATAAAATGAGAAAAGCATTAAGAAATTACAGATATGGTATTGAGCTGAAATCAATGTTCTGTGAAATTACAAATGCAAGTATTTATTTTGTTCCTAAGAAGATATGTTCTTAAGAAGGACACTTTCTTGCTTCATTGTTGCTGTTTTTTTCTTGTCCATCTGTCTACAAATAAGTATCTAATACTTAAAAATTGCTTACTCTATGCCACACATTGTTGTAAGTGTTTTTTCATGTATTAGCTGATTTAATCCTCAAGGCAACTCAATGAAGTTGAGTCCTACTGCTCTCATTTGACAGATATGGAAACCGGGGAGTAAAGAGACTACCGATGCTGATCAACATCACCCAGTAAAGGGTAGAGCCCAGCCTAAATCAAGGCAGTAGGTGCCCTTGTGCTGATGGGTTTAATCATCAATCCATTACAGGCAGCATATGGAATGGATAACCACTTGACTATGGGATATTATGGGATATCACAAAAATTGTGATGTCTCAAATGATTTTAAGAAGTTTTTTTATTGTAAATATCTTCTTAAAATCTCTGAAGTATTGCTATGGCATAAGTTAACTCATTTTTGATATGACATGTCCAATAAATTTTGGAATTAGTAAAAGAAAAGGTCCTCTAAATTTTAATCATATGTGCAATTGTAATAGAGTGATCAATTCCATTTTTGGTGTTTGATAGGTGAATTCTTTGATGTGTCTTCCCTTGTCTTTCCCCTCTTGGCCCATATCTGGGCCAGTCCATGTGAGAACCCATGCGTCTACTCATTACACACTGTGCTAGCTGCTGGAATGCAACCCGGAGACAGATTGTCTTTTAATAAAAGGGGATATATTTTGTTAGTTCTTCAGAGGAAAGGCAGCTAACTTTCATCTGAGGTTCTTTCTTATGTGGGAAGGCTCAGGGTAATCTCTGCTGGCCTTCTCTCCAGGCCTTTGGGTTCCAACAACTTTCCCCAGGGTGATTTCTTTCCCCATTTCCAAAGGTCTAGGCTGAGCTGTGAGCGCTGAGATGAGGTATGCTGAGCTGCTTGGGCTGTGCTACACTGAGCTCTCTCATTTAAGCACCAGCCAATTAAGTCAAACATCATTCACTGCAGTAGGCATGGCTCCTAGCCAACTGCAGATGTAATAGTAACAGATGAGGTTCACATATCATTGGCTTATGTCCACAGTAACATAACTAGGCACCTTCACCTGGCCAAGTTGACAACTGAATCTAACTACCACACACACCAAAAGGATAATGGGAAGTATAAACTATGTAAGTCCTGACCCAAGAGCCAGAACCATGCTGCGACTCCACCTCCTAACATCAAAGAAAGCCTGAAGACACCTGTACTGGTTTGAAAGGATTAGGCACCCTAGAGGAGCCATGCTTTAATCTTGAACCAATCTTGTTAGAGCAATGTTTCTTTTAATCCCTATTCAATAATGTAAAGTGGATAAACTTCACAAGATTATCTCCACAGAGATACAGTTACCCAGTTGTGGGTATTAACCTTGATTATATGGAATTGTGACTCCACCTATTCCAGGTGGGTCTTGATTACTTTACTGGAATCCTTTAAAAGAGGAAACATTTTTGGAGAGAGCTGGAGAGTCTCAAGGGAACATGAGAACTACCTGAGCCCAGACAGCCAGAGACCTGTGGAGATGAAGAAAGAAAATGGCCCCAGGGGACCTTTATGAAACAAGAAGCCAGAAAAGAGAGCTAGCAGATGTCACCATGTGCCCCATATGCCTTTCCAGTTGAGAGAGGAACCCTGAACTTCACTATCATTTCTCGAGTGAATGTACACTCTTGTTGAGCCTTAATTTGGACATTTTTATAGCCTTTCTTTAATTCAGACATTTTTGTGGGCTTGGAACTGTAAACTAACAACTTAATAAATTCCCCTTTAAAAAAGCCATTCTGTTTCTGGTAAATCACATTCCAGCAGTTAGCAAATTAGAATAATACCCCTTCACCCCTTGTTCAGGCTATTCAAATCCTGCTTGGGTGCCTGTCCTGCTCTCCCCAGAAAGTCTCCCTGTATGTGTGATAAACATATGCTCTTGTATGAGTGACATCATCAGTCTCTACATTTAAACCAGTTTTGCATGAGGAGATTGGTCTGCTCCTCTGCTGGGCCACAATAAAGCATCTAACAAGTATCCACATTATATGAGCAATTTACTAATTATTTTCACTATATCATTATGAAATCAGCTGATACAGGTAATATTTTATCAGGTTTGGGACAGGTATAACATATTAGCCATGAAGAGATTAACGTTTCTCTCCTTTTAAAAAATAAGTACTTCATACAGAGTTCTATGTAATAATTAAAAACAGTATAGAAAGAAAAATAAACTAATAGTAAAATAACTCCAGTGCAAACAAGGTTTCTATTCTGTCATATTTATCTTTTCTTTCAAACATTTCCAAATTGTATATATATATTTATATATCTGAGTTTGTAATTCTATTAAGGCTAGATTTGAGCATACTGCTTTATTTATGTAATATTAGCTGCAAAGCACTTTATATTTGAAAAATTTGTCTTCATTGGCATCAACATGCCTACTTTGCTCCTGCCTTCTCATGTGTTATATGATCTAAAAAATGCTTTCTCCTGAAATCAGTGCTGTGGACTGAGTGACTTCCTGGACTTTTGCTATTCTTTAGCTCAAATAGAGAGGATTCATTCCTGATAAGGTTTGCTAGTAGAGACTATTCCCTCCACATTGATTCCTGGAAGATTATTGCTTATATCAACTTTAAAGGAGAAATTGAAGTAATGCATATTTACACTTTTCTTCCTTGTCTCCTTAAACAATGTAACTTAATATGGCAAAAATGGACAAGCCTAAGACCTAGAGAATCGAACCCAGGTCCCTGGCATGGCAGGAAAGAACTCTTCCCCTGAACCACCATGGCCAGCTCCCACCTGTCAAGATTTTAATAGCGTCAGGGAATGTATTGAACACCACAGGCATAACGAACTTGGTTCTTTCCCTGAATCTGATTAACTTGGTTTTTCCCATTATACTATATACCTTTGTAATCAGTATATAACAACAAAGGAGCAGAGATTATTTCCATTTACATGCAGATCACACCCTAAACTGATCCACAGAACAGCAATAACTTCTTGGGGGAGAAAACCCCAGCTATTTCATTCCTTATATGCATAAGTAGTAGCTAATATACCCTTCTCAACACAAAATATGAACTTAACAGGGAGAAAGACAAAAGTCACTTGTTATCGCCAACCAAGAATTATATATGCAGCAAAATTGTCCTTCCAAAATGAGGAAGAAATTAAAACATTTTCAGACAAAAAATCACTGAGAGAATTTGTGACCAAGAGACCAGCTCTGCAAGAAATACTAAAGGTAACACTAGAGACAGATACAAAGACAGAAGAGAGAGGTGTGGAGAAGAGTGTAGAAAGGAAGACTATGAGTAAAGGTAAAAAGAAGGAAAATTAGATATGACATATAAAATGCAGAAGGCAAAACAGTAGAAGAAAGTACTACCCATGCAGTAATAACACTGAATGTTAATGGATTAAACTCTCCAATCAAAAGACACAGTCTGGCAGAATGGATTAAAAAACAGGACCCATCTATATGCTGTCTCTACTCAAAGGACACGAGGCCAAGGACACAAATGGACATTTACACACCAATGTTTATAGCAGCATTATTAACAATTTCTAAGAGATGGAAACAGCCAAAATGTTCATCAACAGACAGTGGATTAAACAAGCTGTGACATTTACATAAGATGGAATATCATGCAGCTGTAAGACAGAATAAAGTTATGAAGTATGTAACAACATGAATGGATCTTAAGGACATTATGCTGAGTGTGATTAGCCAGAAACAAAAGGACAAATACTGTATGGTCTCACTGATATGAACTGACATTAGTGAATAAACTTGGAATATTTCCTTGGTGACAGAGACCATCAGGAGATAGAAATAGGGTGAGATATTGGGTAATTGGAGCTGAAGGGATACAGATTATTCAACAGGACTGAATATAAAAACTCAGAAATGGACAGCACAATACTACCTAACTGTAATGTAATAATCTTAAAACACTGAATGAAGCTGCATGTGAGAATGATTGAGGGAGGAGGGCTGGGGACATAAATGAAATCAGAAAGAAAGACAGATGTTAAAGATTGAGGTGGTATAATCTAGGAATGCCTAGAGTATATAATAATAGTGAAATGTACAATGTACAAATTTTAAAAATGTTTTGGCATGAGGAAGAACAAAGGAATGTCATTATTGCAGGGTGCTGAAAATAGGTGATCATTAATACTTTAAAATGTCACCTTATGTGTGAGACTAAAGCAAAAAATGTTTATTTGTTACACAATTTATATTTTGACTAGAGCATTTCCTAATATAACTCATGTAGATAGTTTGATTGAATGACATAAGTACTTGGAATCTCAGGTAGGACATGAGATTTTGTTGGTTTGCCCAGAGTGATGCCCTGATGAATCCCAGAGTGATTTGATCAGTGACTGGAAAAGTATTTGCAAGCCCCCTTCAGGGAATGGTGAGAGTGGGGAGAAATTCAACTTCCCCAAGTTGAATTCTTGATATTCTCCCAAGCAGTATGGACAACCAAAGCTATAGGCTGAGCCCCCAGTCTTGGGGTTTGTTCATATGAAACTTAACCCCACAAAGGATAGGTCAAGTCTACTTAAAATTTAGGCCTAAGAGTCACCCCCAAGAGAGCCTCTTTTGTTGCTCAGATGTGGCCTCTCTCTCCAGCCAACATGACGAGCAGTCTCACCACCCTCCCCCTCTCTGCATGGGACATGACTCCCAGGGGTCTGAACCTTCCTGGCAATGTGGGACAGAGATCCTGGAATAAGCTGAGAGACTCAGCATCAAGGGATTGAGAAAAACCCCAGAATAAGCTGAGAATTAACATCAAGGGATTGAGAGAACCTTCTCGAACAAAGGGGGAAGAGTGAAATGAGACTGTCAATGGCTGAGAGATTCCAAACAGAGTTGAGAGGTTATCCTGGAGGTTATTCTTATGCATTAAGTAGATATCACCTTGTTGTTCAAGATGTAGTGGAGAGGCTGGAGGGAACTGCCTGAAAATGTAGAGCTGTGTTCCAGTAGCCATGTTTCTTGATGATGATTGAACAATGATATAGCTTTCACAATGAGACTCTGTGAATGTGAAAACCTTGTGTCTGATGCTCCTTTTAGCTACTATATCAACAGAAGAGTAGAACATATGGAATAAAAATAAATAATAGGGGGAACAAATGTTAAATTTAGTTTGAAATGCTAGTGGTAAATGAAAGCGAGGGGTAAGGGGTATGGTATGTATAATCTTTTTTTTTCTCTGTTAACATTTTATTTCTTTTTCTGTTATCTTTTTATTTCTTTTTCTAAATCGATGCAAATATTCTAAGAAATGATGAATATGCAACTATGTAATGATATTAAGAATTACTGATTGTATATCTAGAATGGAATGATATCTTAATGTTTTGTATGTTAATTTTTTTAATTAATAAAAAAAGTTAAAAAAAGGTCACTTGTTATCATTATTAATTAATTGGATCTTCATGCAGTTTGTAAATGTGAGCAAAACCAACAGTCACTATTTCTTATAAGGAAGGCCTGCCCCCAACATTATAGTAAATTCTTCCAGTAGTTATCTCTATAGTTATTACACATCAACAGAAGTGAGCATTTTACAGAGGAGCTTATAGGTAATCTTTGCGGCCTGGGGTTGGTTCTAATACTTTCATGTCTTCATCCCAACTGCTTAACTTTAGGAAGAAAACCCTCTGGTAATGTTAATTTTATTCTGCTTCTTCCAGCAGTTTTACAGAGTGAGACTAGCATATATCATCATGTGATGAACTCCATCAGCACAGTTAGTGACATTATCATCTCATAGAGTGCAGCCGAGATTTGCAATCCATAAAACTGCAGTAAGAAGAGTAGACCCTGAAGTCCTGCCTTTTCTTAAATAGTACATTTGTTGAATGCAAAATCCTTTATTGCCTCTTCCAGCAAATACTCACCTCTCTCTTCTATGTTTCCACACACTCTGAGATCATTTCCACTGTGTAGAATTATAGTATTATTCATTCAAATTGATTATTTCCGCCGGGATGGAATTTTGCTTAAGTGACACATTTGCTTTAATTACAGCACATTAGTACCTAATTACATTATTGTTTAATCTGAAATTTTATAGTAATTTTCCCTACAGAACTGGAGAATTATTTTGTACCTTACAGGCCAGTATTATGGTATTCTATTGCCTCTAAGAAATTGGTATTCTTATCTTCTGAAAGAGCAAACTACTTCAGTGTTTCATAACCATTTAGGCAGAAGGGGTTAAAAAGCAGATTCCTAAAATGGTTCCGAAAGGATTCTATGTTCATATCTGTTGTGGTCTCAGCCATTTGATAGATTTTGTGTTTTTCTCATCCAAACAGAGAATGGGTTACAAAAATAAATTCACTTTACAAAGCACGAGGGTTTCTCCAAATAAAATGTTTATTGTCTTACAAAAAAAATTATATAAAGAATCAACTAATTGACTAATATTAATCGAATAAGAAACACTTCTCTTCTATTACAAAACTTAAAGTTGTATTACTTTTAGACTTTAAAAAGAAGGGATAGCAATGTGTAAGGAGAGCTGACTTATAAAACTAATCATATTAAGTATTTAATAAACTTTGGCAGCAATTCAATTTTTCTGTCCTTTTAGCTCTCGTCTGAGAGCAACTGGTCAGCCACTGAGCCACCATCGCATGGCCCATACAATAATTTCTGTAAAAAAATAAAATTGTAATGCATGCGCTCTGACAAACAAAATCAGTCTTTTAAAAACTTATCATTTGTCTCCAGTTTTTCTCCTTTTCATCGCCCTATATTCAGCTTACAATTGATTCTATTTGTAGTCATTGGACATAAATTATAAATAAGACATAATTTCTACTTTGAAAGATGTAGGATTTTCCTTGAATGGAGGGTATACACAGGCAAATAATCATAAGGCAATATAACATATACTGCAGCAAAAGTATGCTCCAAGATACATTTTAGCTGTTTATAACTCAACTGGTCTCGTCTGTAAGGTGATAGAAAGGGATGCCAATCATCAAAGAGATGGAGAAGTCAATTCATTATTATTATTATTACCTTTATTATTTTGCTAACAGAACAATGCAAAGGAGATAAGATATACTGTGAAGATTTTAAATTAATGCTAAGTTAGGTAATATCAAAAAGTATGGCATGTTTAAGGAAATTAGAGGAGTTCAGTATTCCTGGAACTTGGATGTGTTAGAATAAAAAAAAATGAAAAAGAAATGGAAAGAAAGGACAAGAGCCTGGAAATAAATGGTGATATTGGTAGAGAAATATTATTTATAGATTCATGTCATGGCATAGCATAAACAATTATGTATATTATAAAGGTAACTGTAAATGAAACCTCTAATGAGATACCCTTTCTTTTCAAGATACCTATCATCAAGAAAGAATAGACAGAAAATTGTAAGTTTTGGAGAGGAAATAGAGAAATAAGAACCTTTATACATTGCCAGTAGCCCTGTAATATTGTGCAACCACAGTGAAAATAGTTTGGTGGTTCCTCAGAAAGTGGAAAATTGAATTACCATATGACTTGACAATCCTACTTCTTAGTATATACCCCAGAGAATTGAAAACAGGGACTGGAACAGAGATTTTTTTCACCAATATTTATGGAAGCATCACCCATAACAGCAAAAGGTGGAAGTAAACCAAGTTTTGTTTAATCATCAACAGATGAATGAGTAAACAAAATGTGGTATGTATACACACAATAGAATATTATTCCACCAATAAAAGGAATAAAGTTCCTGTACATACAATGGCATGGATGAATCTTCAAGCATGCTGAGTGACATAAGCCAGGTATAAAATGATAAATATCGTATGATCTCATTGATATGAAATAATTAGAAGCAATTCATGGAGTCCTAAACTAGAATACATTTTACCAGAAGCTGGGGAGGGGTAAAAGGGAGTTATTAATGAATGATTGCAATGTTCTGTCTCAGTTGATGAAAGTTGGGGTAATGGATATTGGTGCTGGTAACACAGTGTTCTGAATGTAATTAATACCACTGAATTGTATAACTGAATGTGGATAAAATGGGAAATTTTGAGTTATATATATGTTATTACAGGTCCCAATAACTGTAGACCTGTTATTACAAGTCTGTCAGTGAGAAAGAGAATGAAGAGATACATGTAGAGATATTAAAAGATAGTAAATGGTATATGGGTCTCCAGC
The DNA here is from genome assembly GCF_023851605.1 of Tamandua tetradactyla. NCBI lineage: Eukaryota > Metazoa > Chordata > Mammalia > Pilosa > Myrmecophagidae > Tamandua > Tamandua tetradactyla. The sequence continues at coordinate 152,510,373 of NC_135330.1, forward strand.
AATAGTTAAAAAGGCTAATAGTAATGGTGGAGGAAAGAGGACTCATACAATCATTTTGGAAGAATTATTGTTAGTATTTGGAGAAAGCGGCATCCAGGATGATATTCAGGTTACACAGTTGTTTTATTCGAGTGAATGGTGGTAACCTTAATGAAAGCATTAATGGAGAAGGAGAAAGAGAGAACCAAAGTTTTTTTTAAAGCTTCATATTTTGTGTGTTGCCCTACATATACGTATTTCTATATCTATACATATATACACAGAGGCAGGTATGTGATATGTATATCATAGGGAATTTTGTTCACAATGTTTTTGTGGGGGTTGAGGAGTGCATGAGCCAGGAATTAAACCTGGTCTATATAAGGTAGGTAAGCCACAGTGATGTCCTACTTAAAACTATCTGGTTTCCAATTTTGTGTAAAATGAATCCCAAATTATAGGCATGGCAATTCACAATCTTCATCTCCTACAATTTTGTCCCAAACACAATACTTCAGCCACACATAGATTCATGATTGTTTAGGAGAACACACAAAGAGCCTATCAAAATTATCCTATTTTAAAACATAATAATTATGAATAAGTTAACTTGAAGTTTTCTTTAAACTGTAGACCTTTCTCTACCAATAGGAACCACTTCTTGGCAATTTTACTGCCGTCTATTTCATTATTTTTCCCTGGATTGCTCAATATCCACGTAAATCATCTTCCTAATTCTATTATGGCCCATTGTGTGTATATGCCACATAACAGTCTAAGATACTTTAAAGTAATATCACAACACGTGACTTTTCTGTCCAAATTCTCGAATGGCCTCCTTTCACTCTTAGAACAAACTTCTAGTCCCGTATCCTGGACTAAAAGGCTGTACGTGATCTTGCCCACTGCTTGGATCTCATCTTTTATGGTTATCCAAGTGTGTTAAAACTCCAAACTCAGATTAAATGTCTAAGTTTTATTATATTCCACTTTAATCAACATTTAAATAAGTAATACTTCATGTAAATTGTCCTCATATTTGAATATTTTCCATTCGAGATTGTCAATGTTTTGAGTAATTTCATTAAGGAAGGGGGAAAAGAGGCTAAGCGGTTTCTCTCATGCAGAAGCAAGTAGCGATCTGTTTCCATGAAGGGCTTGGAAGTGACTCAAAAGGGAGGATATTATTTAGTAATATTGGGGCATATAACCATATTAGTCGATAATTGTTACCTAAAGAGTGCTGTGAAAATATTCTTCCCTACCTATTTCTTTGATTCAGTCTTTCAAAGTTATCTTTTACAAAACAAAATCATCATCATGATGGAAAACTTTTGAAAATGGGTGGTTAAGAAGGGTAGTATGCATTGGGAATGTAAGTAACAACACAGTTATTTGAATATGGTTAACAGGAGAAATTTTAGGTCACGTGTATGTCACTAGAAAAAATCTTTTTAAAAAACCCATGGGACTTTTCAGCACAAACAGTGACCCTAAGGAAAATCATGGCCCTAGTTAATAGTACAATTGCAAAAATGTGCTGTCATCAATTGTAACAAATGTACCACACTAATGCAAGGTGTTAATAACAGAGTGGTATAAGGAAATCCTGTATTTTATGCATGATTTTTCTGTAAACCCAATACATTTCTGATAAAGAAATAGTCATGCTTGAATTATGAATATGGTGACTATAAAAAATAGTGATTTTGATAACCCTTTGCCAAATAATACTTCAACATCTCCAAGTATACTTTTGAATTGTATCACTTTATGAATGCTAAAACATTCAAGATTCTCTAATTTAGTCAACAATCCAAACATAACACTTGAGCAGGGCACACTCATGTTCGTGGTACAAGCAAGAGTCACATGTCTTCTTTTTGACCTTTACCTGTGAAGTGTCATGTACATAAATATTTTATTTGTTCACTTAAAAGGCCCTCTTTACAAACAAATTTTGGCCCCTTTTCCTTGGGACATACTTTTAACTCATTGGTTTAAATTTGTACAAAGCATAGAATTATAAAAACAAATATCCTTTTTTAATATGACATAGAAATAGATTAAAAGAAAATAGATATGTAAAAGAATGATTATCTTTAAATTATTATAATTGCTATTCACTGTTAAAACTAATTACCTAAAACAGATGTAACAGTTAATATTTCCGTACTTCCTAGGTGCTAGACATTGTTTTAAACCTTTTATGTATATTAAATCATTTGCATCTAACAACTCTGAACCAGATATAGTTATCCTTATTCTACAGAGGAGACAACCAAGGACAAGGGAATTAAGAAAACTTCCTGAGGCTACATGGCCATTTGGTGACAAAACAAAGCATCTTACCCTGTTTGCCTCTAGAGAAAGTGATGCTAACCAGTGTGTTTTTCTGTCTCTTATGTATGCATAAAAGAATACCCTAATAACTTTTCAAAAATATATTTAAAATATGTTCATTTTTACAGCCATTTCTACAGGGACACTTCAGACAGGGAAAGTTAGAACACTTCCAAGCTCTGCCTCCATTCCTTTTCACATTTGAAACCTCTGCTTTATCCATTTACTTTGCCCAGTTCAGATTCTTTTTATGTGTTCTCTCAAGGTGTTAGCAAAGTAGCTTCTGTGATTAAGGAACTGACTGAGAGCCTCTTGTGTGTGCTACTGTATCTATTACTTATACCCAATGCAGTCACTATGTGTCTGCTCCATGGCTCTGTTTGTCTCTTAAGTCTGTCACTTGCATGAACCAAGGACTCTACTTTCGCTTTACTCTTTATGTGTCCATTATCAAATACTCAGGTGAGGGGAATGTCCTGTAAATTCTGTCGCATTAAATTTTTTTAGAGCAGGTACCTAGAAACTCAGGAGCCTGTATCAAGACGTCTTCATACACATGGCTTCATCCCTTTTCTGAGCTGCCTACTATCTTTTGATATTTCAAAAGTGAAAAAGCCACATACCAGTAAAAATTGCTCACTTTTCATTTACTAAATATATTATATTGCACGCTAATTTAAGCACAGGAAATTATCTTATTATAGGCAAGCATGTTTTCCTTGACTGCCCCTTGGGTAGAGTTCCTTTGTACTTTGGCGCACGCTGGGAAAACTGGAGCTTAGCAGTTTAAACAACATGGTCCTTCCTGAATCTAACCATCAAGTTAGTAGAATGCTACCAATTTATAAGTGCTCTACATCTCTCCAAAAATTATATTTATGCCCCTGCATTTATAACCCTTTCTGGTCATGCATCCCATAAGACACTACATAACAGGAAACAGTTGTAACCTAAGGAAGATAAACTCCCATGACTCATAGGTATTGTTTTCATGTTTCTGAATTTGTTTCTCCAAAGGAATTAGACCTCAAGAATCCCTTAATTAACTTGTCATTTAAAAAAAAATATTCTACAATAAGACAATTTCTCTAGGGTAGAAAGGAAGAAGTTAAAATTGGTTTACTGGAATACGTATTGGCAAAAATGATGGTTAATCAAATGACCTGTTTTATAACTTTAGAAAAAAAGTAAATTGTAGACTACTTTGGGATTTGAAAAAAAAATCTAAAGTAAGTTACAGTTTTAAAAGATCTATTTTGAAACCCCTCAGAGGTTCAAATCTTATGTTCAAATCTACAGTGTATGATTGTTATCGACTTGGATTTATCCTCTTAGTGACAAGATAATTCTTTTACTCATTAAACTGAAGTGTTCTTAGCCCTTAATAACAAAGATCATAATTTCTGCAAGCATTTTGCTTCACTAATATTAGATTTCCTGGCAGTAGCATCAAAATACATTACAAAGCATGTGGCTCATTTTAACAAGGGTTTTAGGATTTGAAAGACATCTCACATCCTGATGTGGAAATAATGTAGCCCAATATTATTACAAAATATCTGTAATAGCTAATATATTTCTTGATTCTTAGAAGGAACTTGTGACATTTTTCCCAAAACTGCTTTTATGTGGCCAGTTATAGTCAAGAACAGTTTCACTAAGAAACAGCATGGCAGTTCACTAAGGCCTCTATAAATAAATGCAGGGCAAAATCATTACAAAATCTCCATAGAGTCTGAGCTGGCCAGAGAAGACATAACTCAACAAATATATGGTTCAGAGAAAGTATCTTAGTCATGCCCATTATATGTCCTCTTTCTCCTCACAGAATCCATGTCTGTAATCAGTTTGCTCATATATCATCATTTCTCTGTGTGGAAGAATTAGACTTGGAAACTCACAGTTTTTCAATTTGAATTAAAATATCTTCTTAAGCAGAATTTATAGTGCTCATGGGTAATAAGGAGAAATGGTCATTCTATTTTACAACCCTCCCCTTCAAGTCTGAATGGAATATAAAAATGCACATAAAATAGGAAGGGGAGGTGAGAATGCATTGACAAAAGAAGCAGAGGTAAAAAGATGTCTTTCTGAAGCAAAACTTCAGAAAAGTTTTTCTTATAAAGCTACTATTGGATAAAGAGAAAGTCCAATGGACCAATAATTATCCGTAATTATAAGCAGCTTGCTTGTGGATTGAATAGAAGATGTCTGTTTCAACACATGCTTACTAGTTCAGTTCTAATTCTAAGCTACAAGGACCAAAATGCAAAGGCATAGGTTTTACCATTACCTCTGAACACGTCTGTGTTTGTTCTTGTTACTAGCTTACATTTCTTCCAGATATACAAAGTAGGCAAAGATAATTAATCGTATTGTTGAAAAATGGGAAAACTGTCCTAGTCCATTCGCAACTGCAATACCAAACATACTAAATATCAGATAAAAATTCCTAACATGGTCAAACAAATGCATTCTTCTGAGGCTGAACTTTATTTTTGTGTTGAAATGTCATTTAAACTTATTTAATCATGGTTATTCACATAAACTCAGTCATTTTGAAAAAATCTTAGAAAATTGAGATATTTCTACCTGTTGTCTTTCTCTGATTGAAAAAAAAAGAGTCAAGGGTTTATACTGAGGCATTGAGGTATTGAGAAAGGGGGGGGGGTGAGTGTCTGGACTGGTGCTTCTCAAGCATTAATGTACATTTAAGTCATCAGGGTATTGCTATAAGGCAGATTCTTATTTAATAGGTCTGGGTTGGGACCTGCAATTCTGCTTAGCAAAGGAGTTGATCATAATCTCTGGTACCTGGAGATGTTCCGCAGCAATTTACTTTTAGAAGGCCAAATACATGTTCACTGAAAATTCTGTGGTCTGACTATGTCTCTAATTGCAGGTCTGAGATACATACTTCCTGATTCTCTTAGGACAGTATGTGCCTGGTCAATTGTCTTAATCATAAATAATTCCACCATGCTCTAAAGAACCCAACTTTGGCAGGTGTCACGGTTATGTTCTGGTGTCAGCTTGGCCAGGTTATGGTGTCCAGTTGTCTGGCCAGGCAAGTACTGGCCTAACTGTTACTGCAAGGACATTTCCTGGCTGGTTGATAAACTAGAAGGCTGGTTTATTAAATCATCAGTCATTTACTCGCAGTTGTGGCTGATTATTTCTAAGATCAACTGAGGGAGTGTCTCCAGCAAAGAAGAAAATCCAAGCAATAGGATTTGATACAACAAATAAAAGACTTTTAAGGGAGAAGAGAGAATTCTCTTTTTCTTCAGTCGGCAAGCCTCCCCTGTGGAGTTCTTTGAGATCCTTCATCAGAATTGCCAACTTCACAACAACCTGCCCTACATTTCCATGGATCATGAGTCACTTTATAAATCTAATATTTACAGATATCCCCTGTTGGTTCTGTTTCCATAGAAAACCCTGACAAATACAACTTAGTACCAAGAGTGTTTCTCAAAGAACAGACACTTAAAAATGGATTTTTATCATTGGTTTTCTACTCTGATTGACTCAGAGGCACTAATGACTCCATTGCCAATAATCAAGTTGTCACCGACAGTCCAGGACATGAATTGACAATAAAGATATGCAAAATATCACCATCTGATTCTGCTATTTGTATGCTTCTATGAGGCAAGGCTCTAGGTAAGAATGTTTTTGAAATTTAATGGAGTTTTGTAGAGTTAAGAGGTATAATGGTGAGTTTTAATTAGAAATGCTGGAAACAATTATGAGGGAAAGGGATGAGTTGAAGATTTCAAACTTGCAACTTAAGCACCATATGAAAAATATAAAACTTTTCATGGGTGTCCTGAAAGAAAATGTGGTAGTGAATTTGAGATCTCTGAAAACCAGAAATAGCCTCATTGTGCTAGTGGCAGATCTGCATTGTAAACTAAAATCTCTGACTTTCAGGGTGGATAGTATTAAAGCAAGGACTTTGATAGGAAAAGAATAGGATCCTGAAACCTGGGATAGAGACATACAGCTTGATAATGATGGCAATGGGGCATGGAAAACCTGGATTCTGCTGAGTCTTTGCTAGATAGACCTGTAATGGTCTGGCCTGAGGAAATAGCTGCCCGACCCCCAGCCTGCCCGGAGAAAACAGCTGCCCAATATCCAGCCTGCCTTGATGAAACAGCTTCCTGGCCTCCAGTCCACCCACAGGAATCTGCCAACATCCACCTAAAGAGATTAACCCTTCAGTGCCTGCTAAATCTGTAACCACACCCTCTGGGGAAAGAACCCTCACTCTTTTTTCTGGAGGAATTAATCCTGTTTCACAAGATGAAACTGCAATGGAATGACTTGAAGTAATTGGCTTGAAAGACACATTTAATTATTTTCATGACACACCCCCACCACCCCTCTTTTTTCAAGACCAGTAACTAGACTAAAGTCCCAGTAGGCCCCAAAAGGTGAATCAAAGTGTGATCCATAAGTAGTTATGCTATACTCCAAAAGAACTGCTTGAATTTTCCAATCTATGCAGACAGAATCAGGGGAATATGTGTAGGAATGGATATGAAGGGTGTGGGATAATGGTGGAAGGAATATAAATTGGATAAAACTGAATTTATTGATATGTTAGAGTGGATTTACCATTGAAGATTTGCTCACACACCCCAGGAATGTCTACAGGGCACATCTTTCACCAGGGTGTTGAGGAATAAACATGTAAGATTAGTTCCATCATCCCTGAAGAACTCTGTAGTTGTCTTTCTCTGTAGGTCCAATATTACTGTGGGAATTGCTGTCATTGAGATGGAGTCTTTAAACACAATGTGGATGATAGGATCCTAAATTGGCAGAAGCCATGTGGCAACAGTTACTGGCCATAGACAAGGTGTTGTGGCCACCATAATGGACAGCAGCCTCAAAGCAGCAGTCAAAATAATCTGATCTGCAAAGACCTGTAGAATTGTCTAGTAGAGCATGGGGAAACTAGAAGTGAAATAGTTGGTCAGTCTGCTAAATTCTTGTCTGAGCTGTATTTGCAGAATAGTTCTAAGTCAAGTGAATGGAAGTCTAACTTAAATTACATAAAAAGAGAGTTGCAGCCTTTAATCATTACCCAGACCTGAGACAGTTTAGAGATCCAGAGCCCCTTGAATGAGGGGAAGGTCAGGTAGCCTTGGTGAAGGACCCTGTTACACTCTCCAAAATATATATTGTTAACCTTCCTCCCAGCCTTCCCCAAGGAGACCTTTGGCCTTTTACCAGGGTGATTGTGCACTAGGGAAAAGGAAATGATCAGATGTTTGGGGATTATTGGATGCTGCCTCAAAGTAACACATTCCAGGAGAGACAAAATATCACTCTGAGTCAAAGCAAGGACTTATGGAGGTCAGGTGATCTATGGAGGTCAGGTCCATCTCAAAGCGGGTGCAGTGGGTACCTGGACCCATTGTGTGGTTATTACCCCAGATACAGAATGCATAATTGGAATCGACATAATCAGCAACTGTCAGAATCCCTACATTGGTTCCCTGACTCATGGAGTGAGGGCTGTTATGGTAAGAAGGTCAAGTGGAAGCCATTAGAATTGCCCCAACCTAGCAAAATAGTGAATCAGAAGCAATTCTGTATTCCTGGATGGATTTCAAATATTAATGCCACTCTTAAAGACTTGAAAGATGTAGAGGTGGTGATTCCCACCACTTCCTCATTCAACTCTCATATTCGGGCTGTGCAGAAAACGGATGGGTCTTGGAGGATGACAGTGGTTTATCATAAACTTAACCTTGTGGTGACTTCAATTGCGGCTGCTTTTCATTGGTATCATTGATTGAGCAAATCAATATATCCCCTGGTACCTGGTATGCAGCTATTGATCTGGAAAATACTTTTTTCTCATTAGTTGTTAGCAAGGACCTCCAGAAACAGTTTTATTTCATCTGGCAAGATCAGCAGTACACCTTCACACTTCTAGCTCATGTGTATATCAACTCTCCCCCCTACCCTATGTTATTATCATGTCCGCAGGGAACTTGATCATTTCTCGCCTCCCACAAGACATTACGCTGGTCCATTATATTGATGATATCATATTGATTAGACTTGGTGAGCAAATAGTAGCAACTGCTCTAGACTTATTGGTAAGGCATTTGCAGATCAGGGAATGGGAGATAATTCCAATAAAAATATAGAAGCTTTCCCTTCAGTGCAATTTATAGGTGTCCAGTGTTATGGGGCACATTGAAATATCCCTTTTAAGGTGAAGGATAAGCTGTTGCATCTGCCCCTCCTACAACCAAAAAAGAGAAACAACTCTTAGTTGGCCTCTTTGGATTTTAGAGACAACATTTTCCTCATTTAGGGTGCTACTCCAACCTGTTTACTGAATGACCAGAAAAGCAGTTAGTTTTGAGTGTAGACCAGAAAAATAGGAGGCTCTGCAACAGGTCCAGGCTGCTGTAGAAGCTGCTTTGCCACTTGGATCATGTGATACAACAGATCCAATAGTGCTGGAAGTGTCAGGGGCATATAGAGACGCTAGTCTGAATCCTTTGGCAGGCCCCTATAGGAGAATCACAATGAAAACCCTGAGTACTTTGAAGTAAAGCCTTACAATCCTCTGCAGATAGCTACTCTCCTTTTGAGAAACAGCTTTTGGCCTGTTATTGGGCCTCAGTAGAGTTTGAATGCTTACCCATGGGCCACCAAGTTCCCATGAGATCTGAGTTGCCTATCATGAGCTGGGTGTTGTCTGACCCACCAACCCATAAAGTTGGGTGTGCACAGCAGCACTCCATCATCAAATGGAAATGGTATATAAGAAACAGCACTCGAGCAGGTCCTGAAGGCACAAGTAAGTTACATGAAGAACAGGCCCAAATAACCACAGCCCTGCTCCTGTTACATTATGTTATCTTCCCCAGACTAGAGGAATAGCCTCTTGGGGAGTTGCTTACTGAATGAGTAAGAAAATACTTGAGCCTTGTTTTCAGATGGTTCTGCCCGATATGCAAGTACTACCCAAATGGGACAGCCATAGCACTACAGCTCCTTTCTGGGATGTCTGTGAAGGACACTGGTGAGGGATAATCCTCCAAGTGGGTGAACTTCAAGGAATGTACCTTGGTGTTCATTTTGCTTGGAAGCAGAACTGTCCAGAGATGTGTTTGTATACTGACTTACGGGCTGTTGCTAATGATTTGTCTGGATGGTAAAAGACTTGGAAGGAGTCTGATTGACAAATTGGTGACAAAGAAGTCTGGGGAAGAAGTATGTGGATAGACCTTTCTGAGTGGGCAAAAACATGAAGATATTTGTGTCCCATGTGAATGCTCACCAGAAGGTGATTTCAGCAAGTGAAGGTTTTAATAATCAAGTGAATAAGATGACCCATTCTGTGGATATGTAATTCTCTTTCTCCAGCCACTCCTGACATTGCCAAATGGGCTCATGAAAAAGTGGGCATGGTGGTACGGATGGAGGTATGCATGGGCTCAGCAAACTGGACTTCCACTCACCAAGACTGGCCTGGCTAAGGCCATTACTGAGTGCCCAACTGGCCAGCAGCAGAGACTATCACTCAGTCCCTGGTGTAGCACCATTCCCCGAGGTGATCAGCCTGCTTACATGGTAGCAGGTTGATTACATTGGACCACATCCATCATGGAATGAGCAGAGATTTCCTCTAACTGGAACAGACACATACTTCAGATATGGTTTGCTTTCCCTGCATATAATGCTGCTGCCAAAACTACCCTCTGTGGACAAACAGCATACCTTATCCCTCACTGGCATTTCTTCTGATCAAGGAACCCAATTCACAGTAAATGAAGTCCCACGGTGATGGGAACATGCACATGGAATTCTTTGTTCTCACCAAGTTCCCCCATTATCCAGAGGCAGCTGGGTTGATAGAATGGTGGAATGGCCTTTTGAATACCCAATTATGGTGCCACATAGGGGACAATACCAACTCCAATCGATGGTGCTCTTTCTACTATAGTCAAGATTCACAGGCCCAAGAACCAAGGGATGGAAATGGAGTGGCACCACTCACCATCACCCCTAGTGATTCACTAGAAAGATTTTTCCTTCCTGTCCCTGAAACCTTAGGCTTTGCTGGTCTATGGGTCCTAGTTCTAAAAGGAGGAGGTGTCCTACCATGAGACACAATAATGCTTCAATTGAACTGAAAATTGAGACTGTCATCTGGCCACTTTGGTCTTCTCATGCCTCTGAATCAGCAGGCAAGGGAGGGGATTACTGTTCTGTCTGAGAAATCAATCCTGACTATCAAGGGGGAATGGGAATGCAATTACACAAGGGAGGTAGGGAAGAGGTTCCCTGGAATCCCCCAGGGCATCTCTTAGTACTAACTTTCCCTGTGATTAAATTCAATTGAAACCTGCAACAACCCAATCCAAGCAGGATTACCAATGGCCCAGAAACTTCAGGAACGAAGGTTTGGGTTGCCACCTGGCAAAGAACCATGGTCAGCTAAAGTGCTGGCTGAGGGTAAAAGGAACATGGAATGTGTAGTAGAAGGTAGTGACAAATATGAACTATGACCACATGACCAGGTACAAAAATGAGGACTGTGACGACAGTATGAGTATTTCCTCCTTGTTTTGTTATAAGTATGTTTGTATTTGTACATTAAGCACATGTCTTGTTTTCTTCTTTTCATATGACATAAATTGTATTGTTCATGTTATAATATTTAAGTTGTAGAATATCAAGTTTAAGAGTGACTGTTACCTAAGGATATGGACCCTACTGTAGAGAAATTTAGAGTGTTTCCAGTTGTATGCAAGGCAGTTGAGTATTGTTAGGTGAAAACATATGTCTGTTATTGTGGTCTATTTAGAAATTAAGCATGGTTTAAGGTGAGGTGTATAGCTGGCAAGTTGAAAAGGAGTGTACTGTGATGGTTAGATTCTGGTGTCAACTTGGCCAGGTCATGGTGTTGAGTTGTCTGGCCAGGCAAGCACTGGCCTAACCATTACTGCAAGGATATTTCATGTCTAGTTGATCAACCAGAAAGCTGGTTTATTAAATCATGAGTCAGTTGATTGCATCTGTGGCTGATTACTTCTACAATCAACTAAGGGAGTGTCTCATGCAAATGAGATAACCCAACCAGTTGAGTTGGAGCAGATAAATTAAAGACTGTTAAAGGAGAAGGGAGAATTTTCTTTTTCATCAGCCAACAAGCCTCTCCTGTGGAGTTCACAGAGTCTCTTCATCAGAGTTGTCTGCTTCACAGTCTCCCTATGGATTTTGAACTCTTGCATTCCTATGGTTACATGAGAAACTTTCACAAATCTCATATTTATAGATATCTCCTGTTGGCTCTTTTTCTGTAGAGAACTCTAATACAGCTAGTAAATTTTGTTGCCATCTTAGGTCTAAGATATGTATTTCTGCTGATTTCTCTCCTCACAACTTTGTGACTGCTTTAGATCAGTGATTCTTCTCCTCAATGCAATTCAGTTCCCTCTTCAGGGTCTCAGGGAAATTCAACTACCCTACTTAGCCACAGAGATGCGAGATTTCTTGTGCAAGGGCTGTCGCTCAGCTTTCCAAGGGAGAGAAAGCACAGTTTCATGTGTTCTTCAGTCCTAGAATAGTTGTTGGCACTTATCGCGTTGCTTAAGAATTAAAACTTGCAATTGTTTAGGGGGTAGCGGGTTGAAGGAGAGCTACTGCCCAAAAGTCTTACCACTTTAAATTGTACTTTATTTTCTGTTATATATTTTAGACCTCTTATGTTAGTCTATTTATTTGGTGGGGGCATGGTGGGTGCATGAATGATAAAAAGAATCAAATTTCTAACAAATTATATTTCAAAACTGTATTTTTATACCTAGGATTTGCTTTTGAATTTTAAAGGATAAAAATCTAACCACCTATTTACTTGAAAACTCCCTGGGATAGTCTCACATCTTGTGCAGTAATGTGGGAGCAGGATTTAAACTTGATCTCTTATAAACAGGACTTAAACTCTTCAAGACAAAGTCCTTATTTCTTTTTTTTTCTTTTTTTTTTTTTTACATGGGCAGGCACCGGGAATCGGACCCGGGTCCTTGGACAGGGCAGGCAAGCATTCTTACCTGCTGAGCCACCGTGACCCGCCCCAAAGTCCTTATTTCTTGAAACCACTGCCTCTATCACTGTATCTCAACCATTTCTGAATGGGTTTCTGGAATTTTGGACTAGAAAATACATATAATTATATATGTTAAATATATATAATATATACAAATCTATTTTGCATGTGTGTGTGTATATATATATAAGTTTAATATCTTCCGTGTACCTAGAAATTTCAAATGAAGAAAGCTCACATTAATGATTTAGATACGATCACATCCCAGTTCACAGCAAAAATAAACTTCTTTTTATGAAATTAATATTGGCAGGAACAGCAACAGATAGATGCAATAATACAACCATTTTTCAAAGGGGGACTACGGCAGCAATCAGACTTTTTTTAAACATAAAAAGTTGCATCTGCAGATAATATATCTAGATTATCATTTAAGAGTCAAGCATTTCCCATAGAGTTAGGCAATCTAAAACATATCTCAGAGTAGGGTACATGGAAATAAAAATATTATTGCTAAATTAAAAATCAGAATTGGGCCAATGATCTAGGATATTTCAGAATTGGAAACAGAAGACAAAATATTCCCCAAAATTTATAGACATGCATAAAGAAATAAGATTAATGAAGAGAACAAGGAGGGCCGCGGTGGCTCAGCGGGCAAAGTGCTTGCCTGCCATGCCGGAGGACCTCGGTTCGATTCCCGGCCCCAGCCCATGTAAAAAAACAAACAAACAAACAAAATACAATAAAACAAGAAAATGTTTAAAGATGTTTCCCTTTCTTCCTTCCTTCCTTCCATCCTTCTTTCCTTCCCTTCCTCCCTCTCTCTTTAAAAAAAAAAAAAAAAAAAAAAAAAAAAAAAAGAGAACAAGGAATGAAAAGCAGACAAGAAAGCAGTGTACACTTAGGAACAATTTCAGAATTATTATGATTTTCCTCATTTTGTAGATGAGTAAACCAAAAAATAAGACAAGTTAAGCCTCATGCTGAAGTTATGTAGATCATTGATTATAGAGCCATCATAATATAATTTACATATAAATACATTTTGTTCAGGGTGGTTAAAGGGTAAAGTGATTCCTGTTTATGAAAATAAACAATGAACAATGAAATAAAAGGAAGATGTCATTCTTGAGCTGAAAGAGCTTTCAAATCAGCACAATTGAAAAGGTTCACCAAATCCTAGACAAATAATAATATACTTGCACGTATTTTGGTTACAGATTTTAAGGATAAGGAAAATTCCCATAGTATCAGCAAAATAAATAAATAAATAAGTAAATATCAACCATAAATGCTGGAAATCATTGTGGTCTAGGAAATATCCTTTAAAGTAATTAATTAGGTAAAACTATTTATGGAATTTGGACAAAAAAATAAACTGACATTGACATTTCCCAACAATCATTTGTGAGATTTGGCAAGAGATAACACTAGGAATGCAGGGATTAGAAAAATGAACTTCTTTTGGAAAGAAAGTTTTATCATTGGCAATTGATACATGTATCTACCTGCAAAATCCAAACAAATAAATTGGAGATTTAAAAGTAATTATGCTGGTGGGAAAATGTATTAATGTTGAGACATTAATTTATTAATAAGGAAATAAAAATAAAATATATGCAAAAGAGATTAATATAAAAAGGTTAGGAATAAACTTAATAGGAAACAAACACAATGCATAATAAGAAAATTATATAATTTTTCTAAGGAATTTTCTAAGGAATTGTTAATTTTTCTAATGAACAAATGAAAATAAATTTGAACAAATGAAAAAGCTATAAGGAAAAAGTTTGTTTTGTGTTCTGAATCAACTGCAAAGTTTATTAAACTTCTCACTGTGAAATTTAACTTCACTCAGATATTTTGGAAATGTCAAACAGATTCAAGTTTTATATGTAAGACTGAGTGAATCATATTGACAAATAAAATAAAATGTATAGTTAGAATATATCAAATAAAGCAATACAATGCTGATGTAAGAACCATAGACAGATCATTGTTATTGAATAGAAAGAAAAGTAATAACTATTCAAGAATTTTTTTCTCATGAGAGTACTATTCAAATTTATGAATAGTAAAGGAATGATTCAATAGGTTGTCTGGAGAAAAATGACTTAACTGTTTTGAAAAATAAGTATTTTTCTTTCATTTAATTCACTACTTAACCCTAAATTATTAACGATGTAAGAACAAAAGTTAAATTTTAGTAGAATGAAGAAATGACCATCTGGTATTGGGAAAGGAAATGCTTTTCTAAGCAAAATGCAACAGAAATGATAACAGGAAAGGTTTTTTTTTTTACATAAACAGAAACATTTCATCCTTTAACCATCATGAACAAAATGTATTTAGAGTTAAATTATTTAATTATGGCTCTATAACAAATAAAAGCTGCCTAACCTTGGGCTTGAGGCTTAACTTGTCTTAGTTTTCAGTTTACTCACCTACAAAATGAGGAAAATCATAATATCTAACTCAGAGATTTGGTTGGAAGGCTTAGTGAAATACACATAGAAAAATTTCAACCAATTCTCATCAAATAGTGGATATTATTGCTATTACTAGCATTGTTGTAATGAGACCCTACACATCAATCTGAAAACAAAAGTAACTGTGCTCAAAGAAAATGCATAGACCATCAATAAATGAACAGTCAGTGAATGAAATATCAATGATCAATTTTCAAAGAATATGTTCAATTCCAATTGAATTAAAAATAAAACATTTATTTTTATTCTTCCCACCTTATTGATCAGAAATTTTATAGATGTTAATACTCACTGTTGGTGAAGATCCATGTAAAAGTCTCCTGCATAATTATTGTGTTTAAAATTTGAGTGACACTTTCTGCCATATGTCATAGCAAATATTTGTTCACAAGGGGGGACAAGGTAGACGAAGTCTCTACTCTTGCAGCCCTTAAATTCTAGTAAGAGAGCAATCAAATTATGTCAATTAAAAAATGAAACAAATGAAATACTTACAGCAAAGGAAAATTGTATTCAATGGTAAAAAGCAAGATTCTATTTGAAAATAGGGAGAGTAGCAGGGAGGTTCAACATCAGTAGGAGTTATTCAGTAAGTTTGGTCAGTAAGACAGACCAAAACCTAGGAGAAGGATATTCCACATTAAGGGAATAAATACCAGCCAAGATGTTACAGCTGGATATGGATTGGCATATTCGGGGAAGTGATAGAGGATGTTGTGACTGGAGCAGAATGAAATAGGGTAATAGCAACCATAGAGGAATTTGGAGAGGGAGGCTGGACCCGAGTCAGTAGGCCATGGTAAGGAGGTTGGATTTCATTCCAAATCTAATGGAAAGCTAATCCAAGATTTTAAGAAGGAGAATGACATGGTGTAAATTAAATTTTCCAAAAATCATTCTACAGCACAGACTGTGTTGGAGTGCCACTGGGGAAAGCAGTTAAGTTGCTCTGGCAATGATCCAGGGAAGAATCAGAATATATTGTGGAGTCAGAAAGGATAGTATTTGCCATTGAATTAGTTGTAAGGGGTCAGAGGTAGACACGTATCAATTGCCAATGATTGCTTCTGACTCTGTTGTCTGATTGAATATTATTACCGTTCAACAAGGAAATCAGGAGACAACCAGCTGGAGATAATGAAATGTTTGGAAATATTAAATGTGAAATAGTTCTGAGACATCCAAGTGGGTAAACCAAGTAAACTTTACAAATGAATTTGCGATTCATAGGATAGGCCTAGCAAGAAAAGTCCATTTAGTCATAAGCAGATAAATAGACCATCTACAAATGGATGGGAAAGTGGTCCAGGAGAGAGCAATGAGACATTTAATATTTAAAGATCAAGTGGAGGAGGAAGAGCAAGTAAAGAAGACAAATAACTGTCTTTATATTTTGAGAAAATGTGGGATCATGCAATGCCATTAAAGCTGTGAAGAACGTGTCTCAAAAAGCCAACTACTTGAAATGTTCTGAGAGTTCAAATTAAGGTAAGAATGGAAAATGTCTATTGCATTTGGCAATAAAAGGATCAGTACTGAGATTGACCTTAATCAAATGAAATTATGAAAGGATTTTTGTTGATATAATCCATTTTTGTAACAAAAGTCTTAAACAAATATATAGCTCATAACACATCATATAGTAATTCCTTCAAGAATGTTATAAAGAAAAGCCAGAAATGTTTATAGAGTATTGCATAAATGGTATGTTTCTCAGTTATTTGTAATAAACAAAAAGTCACAAATCCCCTAATGTCCAATGAGACTATTTTCAAATACACACTAATAAAATAGAATGTTATAAAGTTATTAAAATTATTCCTTAGAACACAGGAAGTGATTGCACTGAGAATGGCTTTTCATATATATACAATTTCATTTGAAATATACTGAAATTTTCTTTGTAGCTTAGTATATACCAATTTTTACTGAAAATATTCTGTGCACTAAGGAATTGTTTTTTTCTGTTGGTTGATTGTAAGGTACTTGATTATACTTCTAGCTATCTATAACTTCTGTTTCTTTTGCATTTTTTTGCCTATCATTTTCAGAGGATTTGTTAAAATGTTCAACTATGATTTATTTATTTCTCCTTACACTTCTTGCAGTTAAATAGTCTGAGGTGCACGTGTGTGTGTGTGTATGTTGTTAAATGTTTGTAATCATCACTAAGCTCTTTTCTTTAATTGTTCATAATTTCCTTTTGTCACTGCCTTATTTCATTTTGTTTGATGTTAAAACTGGGACTCCAATTTCTTTTGGTTTATGCTTACTGCTCTTTTTACCTCTTTATTTCTCCCTTTTCTTGGTAGATGTATAAGTTTCCACATAATACACAACTTGTGTATGAATACGTGTATGTGTCTTTGTGTACTTGTGTGTGATTTTGATTTGATAGTGTCTCATATACACTTATTGCAATGATTGTTATATGAAATATTTATGTCTTTTCACATGTATTTTTCTATGTATGGTAAATTATTTTTGTCCTGTTTTTTTATTTTCCTTTCCTGCTGTTCCCTGGATGGGTTCATATTCTGTTGGTTTGAATATTATGCTTCCTGTTCTAATTTGTCTTGCAACTTCTCTAGCTTATTGAAACTCTTTATTGTGTCTGTATTTTTGTAGCAATAACAACTTTATGGAAATATATGTATATCTTCTCCTTAAATAGACAACTACTTGTACACAATATCATCTACCTCTCTCTTTTTCCATTCTTCTCTACACCAACACAACTTCTACCTTGATATTGTCTAGAATTTTTGTGCTGGAGTTATGAATATTACATTTAGACATTTAGGGGTTTTAGAAAATAATGTTTCACTAAGTTATTTACATATCATTTTTCCTCATTTAAGCCATCGTCTTGATTTTTCTCTCCTTGCAGGTGTATATCCACCAAAAACAGGTTGATTTTTTAATTTGTGTTTGCCTGGGACATTTTTAGTTTATACATACTGACTGATCACTATTATTTATTAATTATTAGTTATTTATTAAAATTTATGACTAAGAATAAATATCATAGTATGGATGATGAATGATTATCCTGTCTAAGAATTTTCAAAAAAGATAATGAATTAATCATTTTGGGACGTTATATTTCTCAGTATAATTTCCCCTTGCGGTTAAATGAGAGTTCTTGTGGATTTAAGGAAAAAGTTGTGAAGTTTTTTTTATTTGTCATTGATGATGTTGAATAGTCATTTGTCCATGTAAGCCTAGTTTCATCATAGGTGAACAGCTCTTTTTTTTCTGAAATATTTTGAAAGTTTCCTTGTCTTCAACATTAAGTTTAATTTCAATTAAATGTGCCCAGTTTAGGTATCATTTTTCATCTACAGTGTTATGTACTCTAACAACCTTTTAAAACCTAAGGCCATTTATCTCTAATTTATTTGTACACATTTTCAGATTTTTTTTCAAATATTTCCTCCCTTCTATTTTGCCTTTTTCCCCTGAGATTAAGAATGTTGACATTTTTACTTCTCTCCTTCAAACTTCAACTGTAAAAACATTCCATATTTCTATCCTCTGCTGATGTATTTCTCAACCTCCTCTTACAGCCTACTCATTCATTTATTTTTAGTCCATTCTGCTGTATATTCCAGCTCCTGGAGTCTTTATTCCAGCTATTATATCTTATATTAAACATTTTCAATTTTTTATTCCTTTAATTTATTTTTTGTTATTAATATCTTCTCCCTAAACTGCTTATTGTTTATTATATTTATTTTCAATTCTTGAACTTTCTGGTCTAATGCATCTGTTTTGATGAGAATAGATTTTTAATTTTGTTGCCTAAATGACCAATTAGAGAAAATTTTCAGATATTTTTCTAGGTGTATCAAGTACCTTGCCTGTTATTGCATATTCAGGGGTAGGAGTTCAAACCCCAGGCAATGGTTTTTGCCTTTTATGAAGTGTTTGCCAGGAGGTGGAAACAGCAGGATTGGAGCAGAAACAAGCAGTTACTCGAACCCGCAGGGAGCTGCTGTGTACTACACTCCAGGCACTGATAACTGCAAGAACCGTCTCCTCCAGCTGTAATCCCTTACTTAGTCCAAGAGAAAGCTGGAGGAAGTGGATAGGGATTCAGCAATTTATGCTCTTGAAAATAACCATGTTTACAGTCATGATCTGAAAATACACATTTCTCAACTTGGTAAAAAGATGATAATGTTCCCAGGCAATGTATATTTGAAATTTTCCAAGGTAGTACTGTCCAGTCCTCCTCCACTGTGGTCTGTGGCTATTCAACATGCTCCTACTGCACAATAGGACAAAAACATCTCTCTCTCTCTCCTTTCAATTATCCTTTCCTTTGGCATTCTTAGAAGAGGATTCATAAAATGCAACTTGGAGCTCTTCATAATTTGCCATTATATCAAGAACCAAAATATGAATCTCTATCTTTGTGTTATACATGTACATGAGTGTGGATACTTTATTCTTTGATGATCCTAGGAGAAAGAATTAGTAAATTAGCCATATCCATTGTGTGATCTACCCTGCCTGCAAATAAATATTTCTGATTTTAATTTTTCTAAACCTGAGATATTAAGCATGAAAGATATTCTTATTGCTTTTTAGTAGTGTAAATGTTGGGGTCTCAATTTCAAGATATAAGCATCTAATATCTGTTCTTTGACTAGTTTTCAGAGATTAGCTATGATAATTAAAAACCAGCTTTTATGGTAGAGAATAAAACTAAGTCAAAAGTTAGAGAGATACAAAAGATAAGGATTTAAATATTTCATATTCCAATGTATGTTGAGTTGGTTCTTGTTTAAAGTATGCTGGGAAACTAAGTTAAAAATAAAATAGTTGCTCTCTAAGATTCCTCCTATCTATAATGTCATACTGTTTATTGCCTGTAAAATCATTCATTATTATTATTTTTTAGATCCTGTCTCCTCATCTCATACCAGTTTTTGTTTTTAAGTAAATTCCTCTAGAAAATGAATAAAAATAAATAGACTCTCTAGCGTAAATTCGTTTAAACTCCTTTCCTAGGTGGATTCTGGAAACATCAAATAAAGACTCCTGACTATTCAGATCCGTCGAGGTGAAGACTATCAATTATCCAGCAAGGCTCTAATTAGAATCTCAGGATTTTAGTGCTGGAAGTAACCTGAGAGTTGGTCTAATTTAATGTCCTCATTTTACAGATGAGAGATGCAAGTCTGCAAAGTTAAATGATGTGCCCATAGTCACGTAGCCAATAAATGGCATAGCTGAGACCAATAGAGAAATCTCCTAACTCTCTTAGCCCAGTAAGTTTTTTAAAACAGCTTAATCAAGCCTAGACCTTGCTGACTAATTTTATTTTTTTACATAGTGTCAAGCAATACAAATTATTGAAAGCTATAGAAATATGCTGCAAAGCCTTAACTACCACATATTTAATATTTTTACAAATGAACTCTAGCATCACTGCAGCTTCAAAAGTACTAATACTGTGAGCTGTAATCCTTCTCTCTAGCACTTTAGTTTCAGTATACTCCATTTTTTAAGAACACATATCACTCTATTTTTCTCTGAGTCCATTACTCCCCTAATTCAGAAAACTCCTTAAAGGTAGAAAAGACTATCTCATTCCTCCTCTATATTCTTGAAAACTATTACTATATCCAGTGCTAATATATTCACACATATTTATTGAGTAATGCACTGGCTGTTTCTTTTAATAACTTTTGTGATTGATTTGTGACAAATCATAATTTCTATTTGAAAATGTTATCTTAAAAGTATGGTTCTTAAATGTATTAAAATACTATAGATTTTAATGTTTCAATTTCATTACATATATTCTTATAACAAGGGACACAGCATATTCTGAACAAAATTTGAAGTAACCTTGACTTCTTCAGAAGGGAAAAAGTAATTGTTATGAAAGAAGTCTGCTCAGTCATGCCAATCCATATGAGATTGTGTTAGAGACAGAAGTCATGCGAAGAAACATTACAATGAAAGTTTGGCCTTTTTCTATACAACCAATAAAATAAAAAAACTATTTTGACTCAATTTCTTCTGAGTCACTAAGAATTGCAGAAAATAAAACAATTTACATTTTTTTAAAATTTGCTTTTCCGTGTCAATCATATTTGATATTTGATCCTTAAACTGAAGAAAGTTTTAACAAGCAGCAGTGTGGGTTTCTTTAATTTCAATGGGTGATAGTCTCCATATTTTGTACAGAGGCCTGGTACTGCAAGTTTGTTGTTAGAAACCATAAACTTAGAAGTTATTTCCCTACCCTAAATAAATGGAAACACCTTAGAATACACTGAAGTCCAACTTTAACTGAAAAGCAATGAGCCAGCTCATTTACACAATTCCTGGCTGTCTAGTTGCTGTGAAGCATAGAAAAGCAAACAGAAAAGTATGAAGCCAAGAGCTTACCCTCTGTGGTTTTACAATTTACAAAACCAATGGAGGACTTATTAAAATCAAAAGAAGAAACACTAACTTAAGGAATGTTTTACTGTGTTTCCTTCTTAAAGAAGGAAACCTTTGACTGAAAGCAATGTACCTAAATAAAGCTTTATAATATAGTCAAAATAACAATTTGTTCAAAAATAAAAATTTCTGCTAAAGGGTTGCCTTTTTAGTTTAAAGCTTTCTGCCGATTGATACATTTTTGCACCATGAAGAAGATTTTACAGCCCTTTATTTGGGTAGAAGTGGTTATTTATTTTTTTTCTCTATAATTATAATACAACTACTATAATTTTTAGTTTCCAATATATTTTTCCTCATCCTTTTTCGGTGTTGTTTGTAATAGCAAAATATTCATCAATAGTGTTATTGATTAGATAATCTGCTGTAGTTTAAAAGCAGTTTATATGGTTCGATTACATGTCAAGTAAATTCTGTATTTAACAAAACAAACTCTGTTATTAGCTCATTTTAATTATTCCACTTTAACTCTTTTTTTTAATTGAAATATTTAGTATAACAGGTATAACTGTCAGATGCTGAATTAGTAACTTTATAGAACAGAACAAAAAATATGAATTCTCAAAGGGTGCAATAATCTAATGTTCATATCACTACCCCATGGGTGTACTATTTGCAGAAATATTTTTTAAAATAATAAATATTTAAAATTAATAATAGATAAAATAATTAAATAATGCATAAAAAATAAAGATGACTAAAATTCTGTCTACTTTCAATCATCATCATGTGTTAACAATTCTAAATAAGGCCTATGATGAAACATTCCTCTCTGAAATAAACTTTGTTGGTTTACTTTCTAAAAATATTGTGGCTACTGTTATGTTTACTTATACATAGAATAATTATATACAATGCCACCTACATTTTATTACTTCCGCTTTAATAGTCCTTGATTTCTACATGGAGTTTAATTTAGAGAAAGTCCTCATAATATTAATTTAGAAAAATTTCAGTTATAAATCATCCCTTCCTCCGACACATAAAGACTCAGCTACATAGGTTCATTTTGAGAACAATACTGTAAGCATTTAGGATCATTTGAAAATTTTTCAGGCACTATTTGTGTCTCTAGTTTGTACCATTGAACAATTCAAAAGTGTATTTAAATAAGCAATGAGTACATAGTGATTGTAAAATAAAACCAGCAAAATTTGAGTTACTCATTGTCATTTTTTGTGACTACTTAGAGATTTTGCATTCCACCTATCACAGCAGTGAAACAGCGCAAACTGCTAGGTGAGATGTGTCAAATAAGTGAGAGTTTTATTCTATACTGAATTAGAATAATATTTTAAATTCAAAAGCATTCTTCTAAAATTGCCTGTTTTTTTAAATGAAAGAATGAACCAAGGACATAATGATTTTTCAGAAAATATTATTGTGTAGAAGTGGGGAGCATTACAAAATTATGCCTTCTGATTGTCAGATATTGATGGTGCATCAGTGGTTCATATTCAAACAAGATGTTTCTTCTAAGTTGTCCTGTTCACTAACAATTCAGTGACTAGCTTGCGGGAGCATTCCTTTTGACTGCTTTTGGCCCACTTGATTTTTTTTTTGTAGACTTTATTTTTTAGAACAGTTTTAGATTTGCAGAAAAATGAAAAAGATAGAGAGTTCCCGCATGCCTTGCACCTAGTTTTCCTATTATAAACATTTTACATTACTTTGTATGCTGCAATTAAGGAAACAATACCGATATCATTAATGTCCACACTTTATCAGATGTTCTTAGTGTTTACCTCGTGTCCTTCACTGCTCTGAGATTTCATCCAGGACTCCACATTACATTTAATTATCATGTCTCCTGTGGTGCCTCTTGGTGAGACAGTTTCTTAGACTTTTTTTTTTTTTTAAGGCCTTGACAATGTTGAGGAGTACTGTCAACCATTTTATAGGATGCCAATTTATAGGATGCCTATTTTATAGGGTCCCCAACTGTGTTTGGGGTTTAGCAGGGGGAAGGGGGGAACAACAGCAATAAGCTGCTGTTTTTATCACATCATATAAAGGGGATGACTATCCACCTGACATCATCGTTGATGCTGCCCTCCATCTTCTGACTGAGATAGTGTTTGCTAAGTTTTTCCACTGGAAAATTACTCGTTTCCCTTTTTTCCCCTTTTTCACACTCTACTCTTTGGAAAGAAGTCACCATGCACAGCCCATACTTAAAGACGGGGAAGTTAATGCTCCCTATCCTTGAGGGTGAATTAACGACACAAATTATTTGGAATTCTTCTGCGTGGGAAATTTTGTCTCTTTTCCCCCATTCATTTATCTTTTATCAATCATTTATGCCAATATGGAATCTTGTGGCAACATGGATATTTATTTTAGTCTTTGAATTATAATCCATACTAATTGTTTAACGTTGTTGAAAAATCATTCCTCTTTGGTCATTGGCAGCTCTTTCAGGTGACTCGTCTGTCTCTTTGACATATCACCATATTTATGTTTTTTGTTGTTTATTCTTGACATTGTTAACTATACCCCCATGGAAAACATTATACTAGAATATAGCGCTTTTGTATGGCTTCTTTTTCACCTTTAATCTTACAGACTCCCATCATTTCCAGAAGTACTTAAATCAGGATCTTCTCCATTCACACACTGCTAGGTGAGATTGCTTCAAACAATTTTGGTAGAGTTAGATTCGTTTGTCACTTTCTGAATTCCATAGTCAGATCCTTTGGATCTCTTGGACCTCCTATATGAGTTTTAAAAAGGTTTCATGTATTACGGTTCATGGTATAGTCTATAAAGTTATATGGATTTTGACAAATGCATAGCTTCATTTTCCCACCATTATTGTAAAATCATGCAGAATAGTTTCACTGCCCTAAAAAACAAATTTCCCTTTGTTTCATTGTTCAAATGATTTTTGGTCTAGTCACTATCAGCCAGACATAGAGATGTATGGAATTCAGTCTTCATAAAGAGAAAGGGACTGAATGCCCCGGTTTAAGGGAAATAGCATAAGCATAAATGAATAAAATGTGTTCAGGAAAGAGTGGAAAGAGTGGATCAGTGTAAAGTTCTTAGTTCATTTTATATGGAAGGATTATTGGAAATAATACTGATAAATTGTCTGCAGCCCAGCTCCTTTGGAAATCCAACAAAATGCCCTTAAAATATCCTTGTACTTATAGATTTAGAAGGCAGTGAGGTTTGGGAAATTAAACTCTGTTAGATATAAAACCATTATCATATACCTAGTCCAAATTTCCCAAATATAAGAAACTATTGACTCATTGTTCTCATACAAATACATTCTGACAGGAATCTGGAACTGTACTTCTTTTTAAAAAGAAGTAACAATGAGTCATTCTCTTATGAATTTCTAACATTACCAAACCAGAATAGATAAATATCACATTTTTTGTGATGTTTTCATTTACAACTCTGTCAATTTACACTACTCAGATATGCACTAAATGGTCTCTAAGTGGCCTGCAAGAGTTAATGTCTCCCTGAATGCCTAATTTGCTACCTAGGATTGACAGAGACACAGAAGCAAGCAGATATCAATAGTGTTTAGTAGCACTGACATAAAGCAAAAAAGAATCTAAGCATTTTCTTTCTGCTCTTCAGGGCATTATTTCCACCTACTATTCACCTGCTGTAATTATCCTGGCAGCTTACGTAAATTACATTTTTTCTGCTACTAACAAGATGAGCCCAATTTTCCCCAGTGCCACAGACACACAGTATCATCAACAAAAAGCCTCAATGATACCTCAGTGACTTCAAACTGTTAATCCATCTCACAGGATGCTTATCTAGGTTCCAAGGAATGATGTGCTCCAGGGAAAATCTGGCTCAACGGGAGATAGCTTTAGCACACAAGCGATGATACCACTCTCCTTTACCTACATATACATTGGGCAAATGTTGGCAAAAAGACTTAGGTTTTGAAGCAAACATAGCACCATGACGGATGCTCATGTTGGGCTGTTTTCAGATCAATTAGTGCCTCCTAAATGCTTAAAACAGGTGTTAATCTGGCATTTAAACTCTTGAGACATTTGGCATATTTTCTCTGTAAAGAGGAATTATAAGTACTTTGTATAAGAGTAAGATGATAGCCTGGTGAATAAACAAACCCATTACTTTCCTTAACATTCCTTTTTTTTTTCAAAATGAGAAAAATATTAAAGTACAAGTCAGTGCAGAGCCAGTTTATGCAACTTTCCCATTAAAGAAAAGAAAACATGACTATTAGATTTTGATTTATTTCTCTCCATATTAATTCTCTATTTCTATTTTAATCTCTAATGTGTCAATACAAATGAATTAGAAAGTAAAACACAGTGTCTTCTTTGATATGGAATAAACCTTTACTTATGAGAAGGTGTCATTTAATAACCATGTTATAAAAATATTCTGTGAACAGACGTGTATTTCAGAGAATTTTATAAAGAAAAAAAACTGCACGAATTAGCAAAACCTGCATACAATCATCTCCCAAATATCTATGGAATGTACACTAAAGTCCCAGAACAGCTAGAAATTTGTGTTAAGGAGAAGAATACGACACAAAGGCCGTGTTTGTAAAGCGCTCAGTAACTATAAGGGGAGGTATGAACAAATTATGATACCCTGTGATAGTTCGATGCAGCTAGAATAGCATTCAAAGGGACCACACAAGGAAGTGATCAATTCTACCTGGGTTTATGGGACACTGGATGAGTTTTCTGAAGAGATAATACCTGAACGGGATTATGAATTATGAAATTTAAGTTTTTAAGAGTAAAGAGTGGAAAAGACAACCTGGGCAGAAGAAACAACAAGCAAAATGTGTGTCATTTGCTTGGAGAAAATACAAACTGCACGGTGCTGTTGGAATAAAATCAGGAAGGTGGTTGGCAATATGGGAGACTGGAAGCCTAGAGGCCCAACAATGACATGCCTTACATAACAATTATTATGTTAACCAGTTAAATTTTTTTTTCTATGAGCCAGTGATTCTTATAATTTTACCTGCAAAGATAAGCCTGGAGAGCTTGTTAAAAATGCAGATTATGGAATTCACATCCCAGAGCTATTTAGCAGCAGTGGTTAAAACGCAGATTCTGAATTTTTACCAGGTCCTGCAGTTTATTTTGAGGCATACCAATGTCTGAGAAACCAGGCAGTGGAAAGAAAGGGAGCTTATGAATGATACTAAACAAGGAAAAGACATACTGACATGGATTACATAGAGGAGAATGAAAGCTAGAGTTATAGAGACCAAGCAATTCTGTTCATTTGTTTTACTTAATTTTTTTTTGAATATCAAATATACAAACTCTCTTCATCATAGCTTACATACATCACAAGTCTCCTGATGACTCAGGTGATTTTTCATAGTCTGCATAGCTCATTAGCCTTCAGATTTTTCACTGTGCTCGATGGCTTTATGAGGAAACGCTTACCAAGCTACTTACTGGTGCAGTCTGGTGCTCTTGAAGAGCTGCATTCGTAGAGAAGAGAATGGACTCAGTACTAAGAAATCAAACTTCATGCATCATTGCACGGGAAGTGAGAGCAAGAGAGTGGTTTGGAAGCTGCGTGAAGGCTTCTGAGCAGGCTGACAGAACCACAAATCCAAAGAGGTTGTACATAAATAACAAGCTTGGTTAGATGAGGGATTTGAGGATGATAGGCCAGTGTAGTTTCTCATATGTGATCATTTAAATTTTGAGATTTGAAGAATACCTTCCCTGAAAAGTTAGACATGATCATTGCTATGGAAAATTGGGCACAGATGATGCCATGCTAATGACATTCATTCTCTATTTCTTTTACTTGAGAAAATATCAGTTTTCTTATTATTTTGATTGCTTCAGAAATGGTTATTGTGTTAGATTCAGTTGTCAACTTGGTCAGGTGAGCATATCTCTTAATCTTGCTGCTGCGGACATAAAACCAACGCTACGTGAACCTCATCCGTTGCCAGTTACATCTGCAGTCAGCTAGGAGGCATGTCTGTTGCAATGAGTGACGTTTGACTTAATTGGCTGGTGCTTAAATGAGAGAACGCAATGTAGCACAACCTAAGCAGCTCGGCATTCCTCATCTCAGCACTTGCAGCTCAACCCAGGCCTTTGGAGATGCAGAAAGAAGTCACCCCCGGGAAAGTTGTTGGAACCCGGAGAGAAGAACAGCAGAGACCATCCTGTGCCTTCCACGTAAGAAAGAACCTCAGTGGAAAGTTAGCTGCCTTTCCTCTGAAGAACCAATAAAATAAATCCCCTTTTATTAAAAGCCAATCCGTCTGTGGTGTGTTGCATTCCGGCAGCTAGCAAACTAGAATAGTTATTTATAAAGCAAACTGGAAAATCGTAAACATTGTAAAGCATCATTATGTTTCATATTTTTAGATTCACTTGGCTCTAACTGAGAACTGAAGGGTGCGCTCAGGCTCTAGGTGCTAATTATCTTTGCTGCAATAGCAATGCCTCAGCCCCTCAAACCCTCTTCATCCCATGCTCAAGTTCACGTCCCAGTATTGCCTCTTATTGACTATTGACCCAGAAATAGCCAACTGAGCTGTTATCCAGCCAAAGCATTTATATGGGGTCTTAGAATTGCAATTAGAGAGCACAGATTCAAGTAGCAACCTAAATTCTATCCCATTGTGGTGCTTTCACACAAGGGTTTCTAAAGAAAAAAAAAAAGATTACATAAGTTGTTGTAAAGCATTATGATTGGTAGATAACTTGGGCTTTCCCCATGTCCTTCAAGTTGCACAGTTAACTGAATTCTTTACCTTGTAGTTGTTTCGTGGAGTCCAGACAGCCTCAGACACATCGATGCTTTTGGTTTTGCATACCTTGGCAGTTTGTGATATCTGGTCGGGATGTGTATAAGTGCTACTTTCTGCACAGCCGCCTGACTCCACCTTCAATCTTTTAGCCACAGTAACTCCATTTTGTTTTATTTCTCTTCTCATTTCCCACTTTTATTCAAGCTCTTTCTCCAGAAAGTATTGCTGATCACCATTTGGTATTATTTCCTTAGGGCCCAGGAGGCTTATCTTTGAGAGTCCTGTCCCTGGTAGCGGGAAAGGTAGTGAGTTTATTGGAGTTTGCCTTCAACAGTGGCCACGGTTGAGTAGCAAAGAGGTTCTTAGGGAGTGAGTTTTAGGCATTTATTACAGTTAAGCTTAACTTCATCCTAAGTCTTATAAGCACAAACTTTAAGGGTTTGTTGCATGGCTCAGGAGTCAGCTGCAGCTGTTAGTCTAGAGATGAGACAATGAATAAGAAATATCATAATGGTTATAACAGCAAAAAAGATTAACAAGGTTTGAAATATACAACAAATCTAGTAACCCTAAGATCCAAGATTTTCAATTATGATATTTTAGTTAAAGCTTTGATTATACAACCAGGGTTTCCAGTTATGTCCTGTTAACAAGGAGAACTTTTAAAATTGAATTTAGATTTCCATAAAATTAAGATTACTCAATAAGAGTTTCTAAATTTTAGGGGATCAGATAGGAAGAAAAAGACAAATGTTTGTCAGTTATAGATAGTTTAAAGGAAAAGCAGAAGAGATTTTTTTTTTTTTAGAAAATAAAACATTAAGAGAGCAATATTTCAAACAAAATCCATGATCATTTTTTGACAACTCTTTCAGTCCAAAGTAATTAATTCTTTTTCTGTTTGATCTTGTGTTAGCAATTTCACAAATCCATTAGCTTCCTGTAAGATTTTTGGAAATTTTGAGTTAGTGCTATGATATAGTTTTAAAGTTCCTTAAGCAATGTCGTTAGAAGCTGGTGCCTTAGAATACTTGGCACAGTACTTTTTATAGGTTTGTGAGACAGTGTTTTTGTTGAAGTTTGAGCAATCTGTACTATAACCAATTTTAAGTGTTTTTAAGAAAGCTCAAAATAAAATTTAAAAATCATCCATGGATTACAAAAGATTTAAAACAAAAGGCAAAGAATGGATGTGGTTAACTTAGAAGTGAGGACATAGACAAATCTTTAGGAACATTAGATAACTTCTGGAAAAGATTGTATATAACATTTCATTTATATAAATTCAATTAATAGAAGATCAGAAAATCCCCTTTAATTTGACAATATTTCTCGTGTGATTTATAATATACCAAGTAAACTATTTCTAGCACCCTTTTTAGAAGGTGAAAGAATAGATATTTTGTGACTTTCCAGGGGCTATCTGGAAAAATCTCAAAAAAACAGTTTGAAATAAATATATATCATTTGGCATTTGATTGGAGAAGGCAAAATGCCAAAAGTTGCCAGGAGGGTTGAATGCATATTTAAATAGGATCATGGGCCACTGTGGAACAATACTTGGTTTCTTCTTAATTAAAGTGACAATAAAGTATTTTAAAAATAAATGTAAGAGATAATACAATGACAGAAAAAAGTAAGATTTGTGTTTTTCTTCTTTTTTAAACAATTAAGGACACAATAAAGTAAACATAAAGTACAAGATGGTGTTCTCATAAATATGGACTTTCTGACTTTAATACTGATTATTCAATTAAAAAAAAACCTCTACAACCTCTTACTAAGAACAGATCAATATTCCAAGAAAATTTGGTCATTTTAACAGAGAGAAAACCAAATTTTAGTTTTGTCAGTATACTATTTGATACTAAGGCTCATGAAATATTTTGTACGTAGATCCAAAAAAAACCTATCCCAACTTTGACAACAAGAAAATTCCTTTCCACAGACTTTCTACACCTTTATATCCATTAAGGTTGTCCTATATTTTCATCTTTCTCAATCTGTAACAATCAGTTGTTTTACTTTAAGGCAACACTACTCTTTAATTTTCCCTAATAAAAACACATCTTGTGTACCTTATATAATTAAGTTACTAAAATGATTTTGGAATCTGTATTCAAGCTGATATTTTGCAAAACACAATATTGTTAAGATAAAACTTGTCAGAATGACAACTCAGTCTGGTTAAATGAAAAGTAATAGATATGTGTTTCATTATAAACATTTAGCAGATACAATATTAACTTATTTGATCAGTAAATGTATGTATGTTAAGAAGAACATCTCTTGAAATTCATGTCTTTTTTGTACTTAACATTAATAACTCAGAAGACATAGTTGCTTTCATTTAAGTTAATAACATAAAATTAGTGTGTACATAGAGGATTTACAGCTTAAAAGTTTCAGCTATCAGTCAGAAAATGCAAAGTCAGAAACACAGGAAGACAAAACAGAGATATAAATCTCATTAGCTTATGTTCTTGCCCTACTTTATATAATTTTTAAATTTTTAATCAGGATTTTTTTGTGTATTTTGGGTAAAGAGACTATTTTGGAACCACTATATCTTTTAGAAGCCTTTGAATACTATTTAAACATGTACTTCATTCTTTGGTGGTATCTGGAAATCTCTTTTCTTTTTTCCATATGAACTTGTACAAATGTATAATTTTGTTTAAACTAAAACTTCCCCAAGGTGACCACTGTAGTTCTAAGCTATCTTGAGTTTAAAACAGCTTTTTTTTAATTAAAAAAAAAGGCACATGAGGAACCCATTTTTAACTGGGTCTTTCATTTGCTCACTGCTGGCTCTTTTTCCTTTAAAAATGGAAAATCTCATTTCTAATGTCCCTGTTGCTTGCAATATAGATAGCTATTTTCTTTTATATTTATTTCTTAGAGATTTCTCTGTTTTTGTATTGATTGTCATTAAAAGTGGCAATTGGGGACTTTTCTCAAGTTTTTATTTTTCTCTTTGGAGTTTCTGCAAATGTAAAGCTCTGATTTTGTTTGTTTGTTTTTAATAATTTTATCCTAATCTGGATTTTTTCTAAAATATTTAGCTATTTAACAAGTTTGTCTAAAGCTTTTTGCTCAAGTTTATGTTTTTTAACTGATTTCCTAAGATTAGGTTTAAGTCCATTGACAAATAATTAGGACAGTGTCCCTTCAAACATGTCAGCAAAAGATGAAACATCTGAATAAGCACCAAAGGTCTAAGGTAATCGTTTTTTAAAATCTCAGACAGATTCACTTTTTGTTTACAAATTTGGATTATTGACTAATCAATCTTTCGAGAAAAAGCCTTTAGTATGGTTTTTAATAAGTCCTTAACAACTTGACATGCCTTTTTGGGATCGTCCCTGCTTGTAACATTTGTTAAAATTCCTTATATCATCTTCCCACTTTCCCCATTTAGGTTGTTTTATCTTAAGTCCCTATTCTCTAATTATGCATGAAAGTACTCCAGTTTGGGCATATGAAGAGAGCTGCATTGTGAGGACTATAATTTAAGATTGACTTTAATATGCCAGATCCTGTGAGATAAGAATTTACATGAGGCAGGATGATAATTCTTATATTAAAACCAACTGGAGTGCTTGATTTACATCATTTATTTATTTATTTATTTTAAGAATTAGAACCCATTGTTTCTGATTAAGAACAATTCTAAAATTGGGAGTGGGTGGGAGGGCATCCAGACAGGATTTATTTTAGGATTGGAGTGATGAGATCTTTTATAGTGTGCCTTACACAGCATAGTTCTTTAACCTGGAGGATAGCCTGTGCTCCAGCTGTCCATCCCACGACAGGTGCCCAAAAACTGCCTTGAAGGTCACAGGCAACCTATTGTCAAGTTCGCTGGTCCCTGACTACCTTATCCTCACAGGGGACTCTTTAGTTTTTGGAAACTGAGGGTTCTCAAAGAAAGTGGCATACACTCTACTAACATTTAAATGCCCAACTCATGCCACCAAAATGATGATGTGATTGCTCACATTCAGGACAAAATTTAACAAAATGTTAGGGAGGCATCATTCCATGTAATGCCAAAGAAAGAAAGGAAGAAGAGATTTTAAATATCCATGTACTAACCAAACAGGAGATATTCTTATAAATGAAAAGCCACTATTCCAAACCAAAAGAACAAAGTTCAAAAACCCTGAACAAGAAGACCCTAAAAAAAGGCTAGAACCTCAACCAAAGGAAGGGAGTTTCGGAGCCCGAGGATACACCAAGAGATACCCGACTGCTGAGGAGGGAGAGAACACCAGGGGCTCCAGCCGGTACTGTCAGAGGGAATGGCGGCCCCAGAGCCCACCACTAAGTACCAGAAACATCCACCAAGAAATGACCAACTAAACTGCGAGGCACAAAAGTTTTAATTCGAGGTCTTGAAACTGCAATTCAGGCAGCACAAATTCAGGTAGCAACCTAAATTCTTTCCCACCTTGGGGCATTTAAGTAAAGGTTTCTAAAAAAAGAAAATTTATAGTAGTTTGTAAAAAATTATGATTGGTAGATAATGAGGCTTTTTCAATGTCCTTCAAGTTAGTTTACTGATTTCTTCATTTTGTAGTTGGTTCATGGAGTCCAGACGTCCTCAGAAACATCATTGCTTTTGGTTTTGCTTACTGTGACAGTCTTTAATATCTGGCTGAGATGTGCGTAAAAGTAACTTCCTGTATGGCCTCCCTACTCCATTTTGACTCTCTCTGCCATAGTGACTCCATTTTGTTTGATTTCTTTTCTCAGGCATTACAGAACAGTGATGAGGCACTGCTTTCATTTTTTTTTTTTTTTTTGCCTTCAAACCCAGCAGTTACCGTTTGAAGTTTCTCTAAGGAATTGCCCATGATATAATTAAATAGGGGCAATGCTGAAATGAAGGTAACCATAATGTTTCGGAAATAAGCATTTCAGAAGAAAACTGGGGGAAAAGTGGACAGAGACAAGGAAAAGCTCCGTGGGTCTTTGTGCAGACCATTGCATGATGAGAAGACTTGAAACTGTCAGAACATGCTTTTATGTGGAGACTCCTCCTACATTGAACCTGCAGCCTTCAGCTTCTTGACTGGACTGCTCACAAACCTCATTTTGCTGTAGGGGATGGGGGTGTTGAAAATAACTTTTATTTACAGAGGAAAGCAAATATTGTGCTGCCTTGTGTTGCTTTTTATAACGATTGTGTATTTGTTGCATTTGAAGCTAAAATAAATAAATGCAAACTTTGCAAAACTACCAAGCATGGTTTTATTGAGATATTGATTTTCCCATAATTCCTCATATACCCTCTATATTCCTTTCTCATTCCTCAGAATTTCATGGCACTTTAGATATAAAAGTGCCAGTGTTATGCCAGGGAAACTCTGTATTATTTAACTTAGATAGAATAATAGCTTATTAGCAGTTAATATTAAATGAAATTTTTTGTTAGCTAATCAAATTCTAAGTGATTGACATATATTAGTTCATTTTCACCTAAATGTAATATAATGAAGTAGACACTATTATCAACTCCATATTATAGATGGGAAATGAAGGTACAGACACTGCTCTTCATTGGCATTTTTTATGAAACATCTCAGTTTTTGTGACTCTGATAAGTAAATTATCCACCTGCTTCCTAATTTCCAAACATTTGTTGACAATCTTTTATCTGTTGTTCCCTCATCACTCACTCTGCACTTTTATATGGTTATTTATGTCTTTAATTAAATTGCCATCATCATTACAGAATTTCAGAAGGGAGCAGAAATAAAACCATCCATCTCCCATGTTTAGCCAGAAATCTGTAATGTATTTTTCATGAGAAATATCGTGTACAATTTCGATGTTTCATTTGTTTGCAGTCTAAGACAATATTTACTGAGGTTCAGAACATTGGCTTAATCCCTATGTGTTAGTCCAGGTCCTCTATGGACCAGATGCCGTAAAATGGGATTAGACATATAAGAGATATATCAAGAGAAAGGCCTGTGGGGTGTGGTAGTTAGATTCAGTTGTCAACTTGGCCAGGTGAAGGCACCTAGTTCTGTTCCTGTGGACATGAGTCAATGGTATGTGAATCTCATCTGTTGCTAATTTACATCTGCCATCGGCTAGGAGGCATGCCTGCTGCAATGAATGATATTTGACTTAATTGGCCGGTGCTTAAATGAGAGAGTGCGAAGTAGCACAGCCTAAGCAGCTCAGCATACCTCATCTCAGCACTCGCAGTTCAGCCCAGGCCTTTGGAGTTGCAGAAAGGAATCACCCCAGGGAAAGTTGTTGGAACCCAGAGGCCTGGAGAGAAGACCAGCAGAGATCACCCTGAGTCTTCCCACAAAAGCAAGAACCTCAGATGAAAGTTAGCTGCCTTTCCTCTGAAGTACTAACTGAAAGGTTTTGGAGGTGAAAGAGAGAAGAGGCAGACTGAGAAACCCTAGAATGAGTGAGTTTATTCTTGCGCCCCCAGGCAGAGCTCACAGAACTCAAGGTAGGGAGTTGTGAGTTTGCCGATGGGTCCTGGTGTGGGTGGTTTTTAAGCAAGGGGGTTAGGTGACATCTAGAAGGGGCAGCATATTTTACACAGCTTGAGTCATGGTGACCTTCCCTGTTCCCCTGACCTAACATTCCAGCCTTTTTGTGATAATAGGATGCCGAGACCTTTCTGGCTACTTCCTACTGCATTGGAGCGGTGTGGGGTTATAGGCAGGAACCATCATAGTCAGGAGAGTGGGGAGGTTGGCTATAGGAATCTGGTGAGGAAGATAGGTGGGATTAATGATGTAGGAGCATTTGGTTGATTGCCACCCATGACAGTTCTTTGATCCATCCTTGAAGGAAGTTGAGACAGGGAGCTAGGAGAAAGAAAAGACAGAT
The DNA here is from genome assembly GCF_023851605.1 of Tamandua tetradactyla. Lineage (NCBI taxonomy): Eukaryota > Metazoa > Chordata > Mammalia > Pilosa > Myrmecophagidae > Tamandua > Tamandua tetradactyla. The sequence continues at coordinate 152,545,363 of NC_135330.1, forward strand.
TAGAATTGGTCCTAGTAGTGGGAGGAGCCATGTTGCCAGGGGCAAAGAGAACCAGGTTAGGGCAGAGTTGGTTCCCTGTTTTCTATGGTAGAGATCTTCTTTTAGTTTGTTTAGGGTGTGAACATTTTGTTCTACCAGACCCGACTCATTGACGTAATAGCAGCATTCTTCTTGGAGGAATATGCACATCCCTCCTTTATTGGCTGTTAGCAGGTCCAAGCCCCATCGATTTTGAAGAGTCACCTGGGCCAATGAGGTTAGTTGATGTTGCAGAGAAGATAGGGATTCTGATGTTGATTCCAGGATTGCCTGTAGTCGAGTCTCAAAGTTTTGAGAGATTGAAATACCATGTCCTAGCGCTCCTCCTGCTGCTGCTGAGGCTGTGACTGAGGCAGCCAGGCTGATGCCTACCAGGATAGGAAGGAAGGCAGTCCTTTTGGAGCAAAGGAGGGACAGTAGCCAAATTAGCTTGGATTCACCATAGAGGGTTAATTGAGGAATTATGGCCACCAGGAAACATGGTCCTGGGGTAGTGGGGTTGAGGCACTTGGTAAGAGTCCCATTACACCAGAAATATTGTCCTTTAGGGGCGTGGGTGGAGTTGTGGATGGTGACATTAGTTTGGCATTTGCTATGGAGCTCTACTTGGCTCACGGTTGTGTGGGTGAGGTAGCAGAGCCTAAGGGGGTAGGGAAGGTTATTGGGCTCTGGTTCCCATAGGGGGATGTTCTTTAGGGTGGTATGGCGGGAATCAGGGTTATGATTATGTATTTGGGTAAGATTTATAGGGACAGCTGCTAATAGGGGCCTTACGAATGAAGCACAAAGGAAACAGTGGATTACGTTGGGAAGTATTTGTGTTTGGTTGAGGAATTGTAAGGTGTGTTGGAGGATTTGGAGCCATGTTTGAGGGGCTGTTGGGGCAGAGAGTTGGGTGAGGTGGTTGGAGAGGTTCTGCTCTGCTTGTAAAATGTTGATAGACACCTGGATATGAGTATTGTTAACGAGGATATACTCGCGATGTATCATGCAATGGTTGGGGTACCAGGACCAACCGCTGTAATATCGTTTGACTTGAACCACCGCCACCCATCTAGTGTCCCAGGGATCTGTAATATTCATGTAAAATTGCTTGGAACTGACTTAGAAGAGTCCCGTCCCATCATCAGCATCATGTATTTTGCAGGGCCAATAGGGGCATCCCCCATATATTTTGTTATACTTGTCCTGGTTGCAGTAAGTTTTAGTTTGATCATATGGAAAGCAGGCAAATGCCCCCCAGTTGCTAGCGACCAATTTGAGAGTTATGGGGATGGTTAAAGATTGGCTATAGGCGGCAAGAGGGCAGTCTCCTGCACCAATTATATGGCTGCTCAACTTGCCATTTTGGTTAACAGTTTCCTGGATTTTGAATTGCCATATATAGGAAGTGCCCTCAATGGGGGTTAGGAGGGTGTTGTAGTTTGCTAGCTTCCAGAATGCAACACACCAGAGACAGATTGGCTTTTAATAGAAGGGGGTTTATTTTGTTAGTTCTTCAGAGGAAAGGCAGCTACCTTTCGACTGAGGTTCTTTCTTACATGGGAAGGCACAGGATGGTCTCTGCTGGTTTTCTCTCCAGGCCCCTGGGTTCCAACAACTTTCCCCAGGGTGACTTCTTTCTACATCTCCAAAGGCCTGGGCTGAGCTGCAAGTGCTGAGATGAAGAATGCCGAGCTGCTTAGGCTGTGTTACATTGCGTTCTCTCATTTAAGCACCAGCCAATTAAGTCAAACAACACTCATTGCAGCAGACACACCTCCTAGTCGACTGCAGATGTAATTAGCAACAGATGAGGTTCACATACCATTGGCTTATGTCTACAGCAACAAAACTAGGTATGCTCACCTGGCCAAGTTGACAACTGAATCTAACTAACACAGAGGGTGAATAGTGCAAGTGAGGCGGATGCGAGTGGGCCCCAGAGGGTGACAGGTGTATGGGTTTTCATTCTGTTTGTATAGCTTGACCCATGACAGGTGGTGCCAAGAGGGGCCACCTAGACGTTTTACCTCCGTAGGAGTCGTAAGAATCACCGTGTGTGGGCCAGCCCACCGCGGTTGGAGTGGTCCAGGCTGGAACTGTTTAAAGAGTATTTAGTCTCTTGGCTGGAGACTGTGGGGAGGATCAGCGGGATCACTTTCCCCGGCTTGTGGCAGGAATCAATCAGCAAATGCCTGATTAAGGAGAGTATATGTAAGTAAGAACCCAGAGGAGGAGGCTGCACCAGCAGATGGTGATTGAGTAGGAACGGGCAGCCATACATGAGCTCAAAAAGGCTTATGAAAGTAGGTTCCTGTGGAACAGCGCATAGTAGGGCAAGGGCCAGTGGAAGAAGGTCGACCGAGGACTGTCATAATTCAATGGCTAGTTTTGTTAATTGCGTCTTGATAAGACCGTTAGCTCCTTCCACCTTACCCAAGGATTGGGGTCTGTATGGGATATGTAGTTTCCAGTCTATTCCCAAGGCAGACGAGGCCTGCTGGACCACTTGAGAAATAAAGGCTGGGCCATTATCGGATTGGATGGAGGTGGGTAATCCGAAGTGGGGAATGATTTGTTTTAGGAGGATGTCAGCCACCACGGCAGCAGTTTCCTGTGTAATAGGGAAAGCTTCTATCCAGCCTGTCAAGGTATCAACCATTGTTAGTAGGTATCAGAATTTTTTGTGGGTGGGCATGTGTGTGAAATCAATTTGCCAGTCCTGCCCCAGAAGGTGGCCCCTTAGCTGATGGGTTGGGAAAGTGGGCACAGCCCTCCTTAGGGGTTTGTTATTTGGCAAGTGGGACAGGAGGAACAGACTGACGTTATGAGGTGAGTTAGGGATGAATGATGGAAAAAGGCCTGGAGGAAGTGTGTGAGGTCCCTGGGTCTGATATGAAGTGACGAGTGTACCTGAGAAAGAATATCGGGGGCCTGTTTGGTTGGGAGAGCCACCTTGTTATCGAGGAAGATCCAGCCCTCCAGTGTAGTAGAGCCTCCCTGTGCAAGGAGGTTTTTACGTTCCCTGGAAGAATAGGTGAGTTGGAGCGAAGGGAGAGTCAAGAAAAGAATTGGTGCTGGAGGGTTTAAAGGTGAGGGTTCTTTGGTCGGTTCCCGTGTAACAGCATCGGCCCAGTTATTTCCACGGGTGATTTCAGATTTATCTGTTTGGTGTCCTTTTCAATTGATGGTGGCCACCTGTGACGGTAACTGAAGTGCTTGAAGCAGGTGTTAGATAAGCGTAGCATTAATTACAGGTGGGCCTTTGGTGGTAAGGAATCCCCGTTCTTTCCAGATGGCTGAGTGGCAGTGTGCTACCAGAAAAGCATATTTGGAGTCTGTGTAGATGTTGGCAGATTTATTTTCGGCTAGGTGTAAGGCCCTGGTGAGAGCAATTAGTTCAGCCTTTTGGAATGTGGTTCCCTCTGGGAGCCATACCGCTTCAAGTATTTTGGTGGGAGAAACTATACCGTATGAAGCCCTACACTTTCCCTGTTGGTCTATTATTGAGCTGCCATCACTAAAAAGGGTGAGGTCTGCCTGTGACAGGGGTGTGTCTGAGAGGCCCTGGCATGGGAAGGTGAGCTCTTCCATGATTTCAGTGCAAAGGTGAGTGGGCTGTGGAGAGGGGTTTGATGGAGGCTGCGAGGGAGAAGAGTAGCAGGGTTGAGGCCAGGCAAGACAGAGAGTGTGATATCCAAGTTTTCTAGGAAAAGTAAAATTCCTGGAGATGGGAAGGAGTGAGCAGAGAGAGAGATTTATGGGAAAAGAGGTCTTGTAAACGGTGGGAAGACAGTACTTGGAGAGGCCTACCCAGATTAAGTTGAAGAGCTGTACGAGTTAGGGTGGCGGCCACAGCCAGTGCTCGGAGACAGGGAGGCCACCGACAGGTGGTGAGGTCCATTTGCTTAGAGAGGTAGGCCACTGGAGTATAAGTTGGTCCCAGGGGTTGGGTTAAGACTCCCACTGCTATTCCTTGTTTTTCATCGGTGAAAAGGAAGAAGGGCTTGTCAGGATTTGGAAGAGCGAGTGCGGGAGAACAAAGTAAGGCATTACGGAGAGCCAGAAAAGCTTTGGCTATATTAGGGGGTCATTCAGGGGTCCCGTGGGCGTCACCTTGGCTGCTTCATAAAGAGGTTTTGCTAGGAGGGAAAAGTCGGGGACCCAGTGTCGGAAGAACCCCATAAAACCTAGGAAGCATAAAATTTGTTCAGCATTTTCTGGAGATTGGAGTTCTCGGAGGGCTTGCTGTCTGTCTACTGTTAGGTGTTGGGATGTGGGAGGGAGGCAGAGCCCCAGGTAAGTGATGGTGGAGGAAGAGAGTTGAGCTGTGGCAGAGGAGACTCTATATCCTTTGTTAGCTAAAAAATGCGATAGGGTGGCTGTAGCCTTTGTGGAAGTTTCTTCAGAAGGGCTGCAAATTAATAGGTCATCTACATATTGGAGAATGATATTGGGAATTATATTGCACCCTATTAGGTCCCTGGCTAGGGCTTGGCCAAAGATGTGGGGGCTGTCACAAAACCCCTGAGGTAATACCATCCATGGAAGTTGTTGGGCAGCTGAAGAGTCCGGGTCTTCCCAGGTAAAGGCAAATAAATTGTGACAGGCAGGGTGTAGAGGGATTGTAAAGAAGGCATCTTTGAGGTCTAGGACAGAATAATGAGTGGTGTGAGGGAGGATGTGTGAGAGAAGAGTATACAAGTTGGGAACTACTGGGTGGATGGGGATGGCAGCTTCATTAATTAGTCAGAAGTCTTGGACTAGATGATAATAACTGTCAGGTTTTTTGACAAGCAATATAGGGGTGTTATATGGTGAGTTAGTGGGTGTGAGGAGTCCCTTTCCCTTGAGCTGGTTAATGATAGGTTGGAGTCCTTTCCAATGGGTTATGGAGATGGGAAATTGTGGCAAAGATGGGAATGAGAAGGGATCCTTTATCTGGAGAAGACCCAGCTTATGATGGGAAGCTATTAGGGGAGTTGAGGTATCGCACACATCTGGGTTCACTAGGTGAGGTGGTAGAGGAGGTGAGGGAAGCGTGGAACCCTGGGTGGAGGTGGAGGCCACACATAGGGTAATAATAAATTTGTTTGAGGTTTTTGTATCCAGTGAAGTGAGGCCCCTAATTTGGTGAGAAGATTCCACCCCATTAGTGGGTTGGGGCAGGAAGGCATCACTAAGAAAGAGTGTGTAATGGGGTAGCCTTCTATTAAACATGTAAGTGGTCTAGTAGTTAAGGGGCATGAAGGACGGCCATTTATGCCTATAACTGTGATCTGGGAAGGGAGAAGTTGACCCGAATAAGAGGGGAGGTTGGAGAAGGTAGCCCCCATGTCCACCAAAAAGGATGTAGACCTACCCACTACCTTGATTGTTACCCTGGGCTCGACGAGGGTGATCAGAGTCGCTGAGGCTGGGTGTCATCAGTTATCGGTGGCCAGGCCCAGGACTGCCAGCGGTGGGTCAAACAAAGGTTGGAAGGACGGTACCTCCATGGCTAGGTGCTGAGGGGCAGTCACTTTTCCAATGTCCCTTTTTCCCACAGAGAGGGCATGGTCCCTTGGGTGGTCGAGGATTGGGGCACTGGCAGGACTAGTGTCCGTCAAGGTCATATTTGAAGCATTTTCCTGATGGCAGATTAGTCATAGCTGGTGTCTTGTCAGTTGAAGTGGGCTGCAGGGCCACAACCAGGGATTGGGTTAGTAAGTTTGCCATTTGGCAGTCCCGGGGCTCTTTCTCTGCCCTCTCTAATTCATCATGAGTATTAGAAATTTCAAAGGCTGTGTTTACCAGGTCATGAATAGGGGCCTGAGGACCATCCTTGATTTTTGTAAGTTTGCGCCTTATATCCAGAGCTGACTGGGATATAAAATGCGTGGCTAAGACAGTTTTACCGGCCTCTGGGTAGGGTTTTATCTGGTATATTGGGAGAGGGCTTTGGTGAGCCAGTGTAGAAAAGCAGCAGAATTTTCTTCAGGACCTTGAGTAATTTTCCTCAGCTTATGAAATTTGATGACTTTATGGGAAGCTTTTTGCATGCTGGCTATGAGGCATGTAAGCATTTTGTCTCACCTTATCTGTCCGTTTCTCCCTGCTGGAGTGTCAATTTAATAGTCCCACCCTGGCTCTTGATCTGGTACTGCCTCAGCCCCTACTGGCATGATGTGGTCAGTTATATGCACCTGGTTAGCATGAGCTCTGACCGCATTGAAAATGCGGTCCATCTCATCGGTAGTGAGGGAAGAAGAACAGATCACATGAATGTCATGCCAGGTAAGGTTGTAGGCGTTAGCCAGATATCGTAATTCTTTAGTATAGGTAGTTGGATTGTTGGAGAAGGAGCCCAATCATTTTTCGATGTGAGAGAGATCAGCCAGGGAGAAGGGAGTGTGTACTCAAATTAACCCTTCAGGTCCTGCAACTTCTCTGAGGGGACAGAGTAAAGTACTTTTTGAGTGGGTATGGGAGCTTACAGGTAAGTATGGCAAGGCTGTTGAGGACAGTGAAGGATTAAGCAGTGGCGGAGGAGCGGGGGAAGGGGGAAAGAGAGCCACTGGAGTAGAAGGAGGAAGGAAGGATAAGATAGTGGCTGGAGAGCCACTACAGCAGTAGGGGAAAGAAGGTCAAAATGGCGGCTGGAGCGCCCAGAAGGAGAAGGAGGAAGAGGAGGGCAGGATGGCGGCTGGAGCACCACTGGAGGAGAAGGAGAAAAAGAAGGGCAAAATGGTGACTGGAGCACCGCCGGCACAGAAGGGGAAAGGGAAGGGCAAGATGGGGGCGGGAGTGCTGCTTGAGGGAGAGGAAGGTAGAGCGGGGGAGAAGAGAATAGTTTATCTAAATATGGTGGAGGCCCTGGTCTTTTAAAGGAAGAGGAATCGAGGGGGTCAGAAAAGGAGGAAGTTTTATCAGACTGTTTGTCCAGGAGCAAAGGCTTGGGGGTTTCTTTGGCTAGAAGAACCTGAGCCATAGAGCAGGAAGTACAAAGGGAGGGGCGGAAGGGCAGAAGAAAAAAAGCCTGGACATAAGGAATTTCAGCCCGTTTGTCATTCCTCTGCCAAAAGTTGTGGAGGTTTGTAAGGATATTAAAATTGAAATTCCCATCCTCAGACCAATGAGAATCAATGTCTAATCAATATTGGGGCCAAGCCTTTTTACAAAAGTAAGTGCGGCATTTTGGCCGGATGTCTGGAAGTAAATCCAGTGTTGATAGGTTAGTCAGGAGACAACCCAGAGAGGTAGAAGGTTTGGCTTTTGAGGATTTGTTGCCCATACTGGTGGGTTTCAAAGGACTGGCCTAGGGGGTGTTGGCATCCCATGCCCTGAGAGAGTCCTCGGAGCTCTTACAAGCGGGGACTCATCTCCCCAGGGGACGTCTCACCCTGGTTTGAGGCCCTTTCAGGTCCTGCAAATTGGGAGGGAAATGAGAAGCGGGGTGTCCCCATGGCTTTTCAAGTCCCAGGAAAGGGTGTGAGGTTTGCGGGTGCCCCCGTTCACCTCAGCCCTTGGAAGAGAACCTGACATGAATTCACGATTTTTAGAGGGTAATTTATGGACAGGCTTGCTCTGAACGGTGAGACCCAACAGCAGGGCTAGGAAGGAAGGGATTTACCTAATCTGTGGTGGGTGTGGTGGCAGGCTGAGAGATTCCCTGTCAGTTGGAGAGAGGAAGCTGGGTCACCCCTGGCCAGACAGGTGGCACCCGCGCTCTCCTTCTGGGTTTTCGGCACCAAAATGAAATTTTGAAGGTGAAAGAGAGAAGAGGCAGACCAAGAAACCTTAGAGTGAGCGAGTTTATTCCTGCACTCCCTGGCAGAGCTCACAGAACTCAAGGTAGGGAGTTGTGAGTTTGCCACTGGGTCCTGATGCAGGTGGTTTGTAAGTAAGGGGGTTAGGTGACATCTAGAAGGGGCGGCACAGCCCGAGTCATGGTGACCTTCCCTGTTCCCCCGACCTAACACTAACAAAATAAATCCCCTTTTATTAAAAGCCAACCCATCTCTGGTGTGTTGCATCCAGACAGCTAGCCAACTAGAACAGAGGGGAAATAGTGAAGGACTCAGGGACAGCAGATGACTATCATGCAGGTTTGACCTTGTGAAGGGGAAGGGGTAAGATGGTTGGATAGAAGAGTCTTAAACTGGAGTGCAGTTCTGAGAAAATTCTGCAAGGCTAATGGCGATTCCTTGAGTCACAGTTGCTCATCAGAGGGATTCTAATTCTTCCAGGAGTGGGCTGACTTAGTATCCCTGCCATGTCAAGGCATTGGCTGGGAGAAGCACAAGAAAAGCAGGGGTTAAGAGAAAACATGCTGATGTATTTACAATAGCTACAGAGCAACCATGGTCAGAGTGCTGAGATGTGCATTTTCATGGACATCTCAGTCAACAGTGATCAAAAAATTAAATGAATATTAGTTTTCTGTATCTGCAACTCATGTGTATAACTCATTAATCAATAAGACACAGCTGGATGGGATGTTTATAGTGTAAGTGTGCTGGAGAAGTCACTCACATGCCTAGTGCCATCTCTCAGCCTTCCTCCAAATCCTTCCTTTTCTTTGTGGACAGATGTTTCAATATATTTTCATTCTGAAGCCCTGGGGAGAAGTTAGGTCAAATGGAATGCCTTGACTTGCCTTCACCCTGAAATTGACAACAAGTAGCCCCAGCTGCTTATGAGGGCAGGAACTTCCAGTGGCCAGGCACCTCCCCTCCGTGATATATGAATAACTTACCTTCAGGCAGCACAGATTTGTGTTTGTTCTGCATTGTGGAGCTGCCCTACCGCTGACCCTGACCAGAGCAATTTGGTCTCCCTGGGAGATGGGCCATAATGGAATATCTTCCCCTGCCGTTTTGGACACATTGTGCAATGTAAGTAATAACATGTTCATTTATTTGGAAGTTTCCATTGTGTCTAAGCCTGTACTACCATGGTACACTGCATATCAAATCCCTCCACTGTGTGTTTTCCTTTTCTGTCAAGTGATGACTTTACCAAGGAGATAATGAATATGAATTTGTTTAAAGGATTTTGTACCAAGTTCCTTAATAACCAAAGCAGACAAGACCTCCTATTTCTACCTGATCTCCTCAGTTATGTTATGCCAAATGGCTCATAAATAAAATAAGTTATATTTCTGCAAAGGGATGAGAAGATTTTTGTTTAGATGGAGAAGTTATTGGAAAGATCTATTAAGAAGGCAAATGTGTTCAGACAAAGAAATATCATTGGCAGTTTTGGAGGGTGATATCTAAAAATTAGATCATCTCAAGAGAAATAGAAAAAATAAAATGGGATGGGAACTCAACAACTGAAACTTCCTATTTTTATTTTTATTTTTTACTTTGAGGAAGTGAAAATAAGATCACCTTGTAAAAACAGTGAAGTATGCCAAACTAGAAATCATGGGAGAAGAAATGACATATCACACTAGGAAGGGCTTTGGCAGAGATGCCTGGCTCTCAGACAGGAACCATGGTATAATTTCAGTTCACCCTAGTATTTTAAGGAGGCAGGTACTAAAATCAAATAATTGGAAGGGTATAGACTTGCTTAATATTTGCAAAAAGAGAGCACAAATTCCAAGATTTGCACACATATATATTTTTTTTGTCTTAAAGACAAATTTTGAAATTAGACTGTCAAACTGTGGTTTATCTTAGTTGTTTAGCAGTTTTTTTGTAGAGCTTTAATTGATGTGGAGTAGGTATCTTAAGTATAGTCCATTTGTCTAATATGACTACTTACAGTCACCACTGGTTGTCTTGACTTCTCAGTTACAACTACCCAAAAGTATTTTTTCTCCATTCTTTCCCATCACCCCTAACCACTCAGGGTTTAACTAAATTGATTTCATAGCAAAGTAACTCATCTTTCCTTTTCTATTTTATTTTCCTGAATTGTTCCTACATTACTTTCATTTCTCTATTTCACAAATCATTTGAAAATTCTAAAGATTTTGTTGTTTCTCTTAGTGAATAACTTAAAATTTAATTAACATATAAAATAATTTCTTATGAATGTTGGTATAGTTATATATATCTAAACCCCCTTCTGATTAAGAATGAATGATTGTTTAACAATCCCTTATCCTTTTTGAAGCACCCTGCTTTCTTTTGAGTCATTGATTAATTAAACATTTAATTCAGTGCAAGGCTTTATGTTCAAGTCCAAAAGGCCTCTTCATTTGCCTTCATCTCACTGAGATTTTGGTATGAAAAAAGACTATTAATGTGTATTCAAAACAATAAACCTTTGCAAATTGTTATGTGTATGGAAGGGAAGAAATAATAAGTCATTATATACTAAGTCGATGTGGTCAAATTTAGATATGTACTCCATCAATTAATTCATTTATCAAAATGTGTTAAAATGAAGTTTCAGCACATTGGATCCATTAATAGATTAATTCTAGTCTTAACTTTTCATTCAAGGCTTGTTATAAATCTCTGTTTGGCAAAAAAAAAAAAAAAATTAATGCTATTTCCATTATATTTATTTTGGATCCACCTGGTTTCTACTTTATTTGGACAGGGGACACCATTATTGAGCTGTACCAACCTGTGATTTGTTAACTCTCTTTAACCTAAGGGACTGTGACCTTTTAGTATTCTACTAAATAACAATCTACTTTCAAAATATTCTTCAATATCTGTCTTTACTTTGAGCAGCTTCCATAATATCAATGAACAATTCATGAAGTAGAGAATATGGCTGGCTCTGCACATTCTCACTGGTGCCTGCTGTCAGCTGAAAGCCTGGTGTGCATCGCAGTTTGGGGTGCTGAACTGACTAAAATGACATTTGACGGCAATGCATGCTAAGTCCTAATTGTTTTGGAGGGAATAAAGTTTAAATGACTATCTTGTGCCATAGGACCCAGGAGGAAAGAGCAGTGGCATCTTTGCAGTTTTAACCAAAGATCAGGACCTCAACCTTCTGTCAGATAATGACCAAAATACACCACAGCCCTTCACAATTTACAACATCCAATTAGTTCTCTCTACTACAAATAATATAAATGTGAGTATTGAAGTGGAAATAGTGTGATGATCCCTAATTTAAATCCTTTTTTCAAAGAAATTTTCTTTTATTTCTCAAAGGATAGGAATTATTACTTTTCTTTATGCAACAAGTGGTAGCATAATGTGCAGAGAGCTGGAATGGGAATTAAGGAAACTGGTTTGGATCATTAGTCTGCTGTTTAGTTGCTGTGCAATATTGGGCAATTGACCTGACGCTGTTTTCTCATTTGTAAAATGTGGCTAATGTTATCTACATCACAGGATTTTTTTTTTAAGATTAATATTATAATAAACATGAAGGCATTTACCATGGGACTTCTCACATGTAGGTGTTTAATGCATTTTAGTTACCTTCTCTTCTGGATCTTTTATTAACCCGGAGTATGTTTTTGGAGGAAAGACTTGAGCTTTCTGGGTCTCGGTTTAACCTTTAAAATAATAAAAGGATGGATTAAATGGTCTTTTGACCTTTCTACCTTAGAATTATTTATCCTGGATAAGGCAAAGCCCCTAACAGAGTTGTCAGCTATCTGAGCGAACTCTTTCACAAAGTAGTCAACTCTGTCAGCAGATGATGATGTTTACAATGTAGTTCCTTTTAGAGAAAAGCTTGCAAACTGGTAGAGAGTGAATGTATTATATTTGGCCTTACTTCATTAAAAAAAAATCCAATTCTTAAATAATTCATGATTTCAAAATAAAAATATGGATTTCTGGTTTCTATAAAAAAAATAGAAGCACTGGAACTGCATGTTCTAATATATAAACAGCAACATTCAGCTGAGGTAGTGATCATTTGCCCCATTGGGGAAGATGTATGGTAATTTTTCAAAGATTTCATCAGTTCCCAATGTGTCTTCCCATCTTACTATTTTATATGGCTTTCCTGGCTCCCATATTTGAGTTTGTTGCCCTCAGTCTAAGGGTATAAGCAAATGATCTCAAAAATCCTACAGATTCCAAATTTTAATTCCTGGTATGTAACTTTAAAATCCAGTTTCTGACAATAAGATCAAATGCTTATTTCAAAAAATTAGACTGTTTTGAAAAACCAAAATTCAGAGAGAGAAGAAAAAAGAAAAGTGTGTTTATCTGTAACTTGGGCATATTTAAATGATTTTATAAACCTTATTAAGGACATGGAGTGTCAGCTGAGAGGATACTGCCATCTGATAGTCAAATAATCTAATTGAATATGAAGTATATTGGAGAAAAATCATTCAAGTGCTGAACTTGCAAACAAAAATCTTTGCAATGAAGGAAAGCATTATACATACCATACAGCTTTCTAATTTCCACATATCCACAAATGTAGCTTCTCTAAACTTCTCTAAAATTTTAGGAAAAATGCTATATTCTTCTGTACTAATGAACCTTATTATACCTAGAACGTTCAATCTCTAATAATTATTTGTTGGATCTCTTCAACAAATTAAATACTTGATTTTTCACCATGGAAAGGTCTTTAAAAATAATTTTTTTGTAAAATATATGCAGAATTATTAATCAGCATTAATTAATCCCTATTGAGATGAGATGCAAATACTGTATACATATAAGTTATTTCTTCTGGATGAGACAACATACACCTTTTGTGAATACTTCTAGTGGGAGGCACTTAAAGGCAAAAAAATGTTTAAGGAATCAAGAAAAAGATGCAGTAAATACTAGTTGGCCTTGTAGAGAACTGGGCATATGCACAGAAAACGTATGCCGTTTCTTACAAAGATGTACCAATTTTCCCAAACTTATCAAACACTCTCACATTCACTATTTAATCTCACTAAACTTCATTTCCATATTTATTTAAGGAATTATTTAAAAAACTATGGTTATTGAGGAAGTAGTCAGGTATTTAGCAATCACTGGGAAGCTTTGCTGATTCATCTCCATATTGTAACACTGTGGGATTTTTCATACTCAACTAATTGCACTGCACATTTGATGAGTCAACCACCAATTCCACTGATAGAGTTATACAGTTTAATGTTACAATTGCTGAGTTTTAAACTGCACTACAGGTTGTGCAGCTTGATTTTCTGATTAGGTTGCCTGCTCTAAGAATTGAGCTCTAAATGTAGCATCATTTATTAATCATGCCTTAGTCACTATCGACAAAAGTTGAATTTTTAATTCTGGAATTTTCTCATTTCCTGATGCCGTTTCCTGATATATTAGGTCAAATTAATATAAATTATTGAGGGAATTTTAAGTACCAAATCCATGCTATGCATTATTTAAGGTTTTACTTTATAAAACCATTTATCAAATTAAAAAATTAATAGCAACTTAGGTAAATTTATCTTTGTGGTATATTAAATCTGTTTTCTTACTCTTCAAAAACATTCCAGAAATTTTTATAGTAATCTATAACATACCATATAATGTATCTTGCCTATGAAAATTTATTTTAAAATTCATATCTATTAATTGACTTGGGACATAACTCAGTATGACGTATAATTTTACATCACAATGTTTCTCTAAAAAGTTATCAAACTTATATTCAATATTAAACTCAATTTTCTTAAATATAAATTATTTTCCAACAAAGAAGCTTATAAAATTGATATTAAACATAAAAATGAAAATAAATATAGCCCAATTAGAGGTTTATTCTAGCTGAGAGAGTAACGTCTCACTGCTTAGGTAACAGTTCTGCGTATACTGGGATTGCTTGGAATGGCAAGAGTTGAAGACAATAATAATCATATGAAACTTTTATAAATGCCACGATGAGCCCATGCTTACAGTGTTTCAGGGGCAGGAATGTAATGCTGGATGATATTAGGTCATGGAAGATTTTTAGAGTGTCTGTAAGGGGGTTGGGTTATAGAAAGAATGACTGGAATTTGTAAGGCATGAGGGAGAAAAGACACTCAAATAAAGGGAAAGAGAACGTGAAAATGCAGTGATGACAAAGATCATAGAAATAAAGGAGTATCATGCTGTAAGCAAATAATCACTTCCCTATTCCTAAACTATATGGCTGCTGAATAACATAATATTATTCTTCATAGATATTTCTCCAGTAAAAGCATGTTTTTATATTATGAAATAAATTAACTGACTAGAAATTGCTTTACAATCTAAAACAAATTTTTTTTTTAAAAAAGTAGGTATTCACTTTTCCTGTTCTTTATCACCACTAACTGAGGTAGGAAGGGTAGGTATTATCTCAATTACAGAAATGGGCACTTTAGTCACGTTAGAAGGTGATTTGTTCAACTGTATAGATCTAGTAAGTGAGGAGATTTGATTTTTAAGCAAGGGTAACTGTTTAATCTTAAGCATGAGGTAGTAGAAAGAGCAATAGATTTGAATTCAATGTATCCTGGATCTGAATCTTAGCTCTGCCACTTACTTGTGTAGTTTGGAGGGAATTTGAATATACATCAGTGTTTGTCTCCTTATCTGTGAAGTGTGATGGCAGCAACCCCACCTCCCAGGGATGCTGAGAGAATTAAAGGAAAACATATTTTTAATCACCTGGCACATAGTAGGAATCTAGTTAATAGGACTTCCATTCCCTCCAAGTCATACGTTCATAGAAATTACATTAATAAAAATCTCATTTTAAATTGTTCTATTCAAAAAATATAAGGTGGACACATATCTCAATGATTTAAATACTAATAGCAAATATTTATTGCTATTGAGGGATTTTTTGCGTTCTGGTTTGTTTTGTATTTTTAATCTTTTATCTTAGAGCAGTTAGGTACCCATCACAAATCAAACCATCAGATTATCAAAACAGTAGTTTTATTGTTAAAGTGAACAATAATATCACTCATTTACCTGAGCACTCTTTCATATTAAAACAGATTTAGAGAACAGTAACCAGAATAGCACCAAATCTTCACAGCTAGGTTTAATTTTATGTCATGGGCTTTAAATCTCCTTGATAGAAGTAACCACCTAAACATTCTTGTACTTAATAACATATATCCTTCCACGATATTCAGGGCAATCAATGTATATGCAAATTCAGCTACTAATATATTCATTTCAATCAGTAAAGTATGCAGAAACTTAACAGTTGAAGTATTCAGCTTAGGTAGTAAACAGTATGCAGCTGGTTCTATAAAAATAAAATATGCGACATAATGGGAATTTATAAAATGTTTAAATCTCAAAGCTGCTGTCCAAATTATTTATTAACTGCATTTTTTGATAACATCTTAATCTCTAGCAAATCAGAACAATTAATTGTTGGGTGTTAACACTGTATTTCTGTGTTATCTCCTTTATCAAATGAAGCAATATCTGTTTGCAAAATCAAAGGCCAAAGACAAAAAGAAAAGAAAAATGAGAATAAAATGGTCTAAAATATCAAATTTAATTATATATTTCTGCTTTATGTTTATAATCTTGGTCACCAACCAAATAGCATATAACTGTAATGTATAATGATTGACTTTTCATAGTTTCCTTTCTTGTGTAAAGTGGTGCAAATGTTGGTTGTTAATACAATATTGAAATATCAGTTTACTGCATGTAAAATGATTACCCTCCCCCCTATGTGGGACATGACTTCTAGGGATGCAAGTCTCCCTGGCAATGTGGAAAATGACTTCCAGGGATGAGCCTGGCCCTGGTACTGTGGGATCGACAATGCCTACTTGACAAGAAGGGGGAAAAGAAATGTAGAAAAATGAGGTATCAGTAGCTAAGAGATTTCAGATAGAATGAAGAGGCTATTCTGCAAGTTACTGTTGTGCACGCTTCAGCTAGACATTCTAATTACCACGATATACCAAGCCCCAACCAACAGTATTCCTATAAACTCTAAAGAATACCCAGGGTTTCATCTTAGACCCTATAAAAATTTCACTCACTGAGTTCATTTTTCAGAAACCTAAAACTTTCAGATGGTTCCTAGGCCAGATAAGCCCTGAAACCCAGAGTTGCTAGTTTCTCCAAAAGCATCAATCAGTTATCCTCCTCACTCCACATGGCAACACCTCTTTTCAACATGAAGATATAGAAGGATCATTGCCCAAATATTCCTAAAGAGTGAAAGAAGGATCAAATGAGAAGAAAGAGTTGTAACAGAGAAGATAGGATTTAACAAATGAATATGACTACTGAAATATTATATTGATATTTTTCAGTCTTCAGGGTCTCAGAGCAGCTAGATGGCAATACCTGAAATTCTGAAACTGTAACCCATACTGTTATTTGAAATTTGTTCTATAATTACTTGTTAAAATGTATTTTGAAATGTATTACTTTTTTGTGTATATGCTATATTTCACAGTAAAAAATGTTAATGATAGTTGAATATTTTCAGAATTCACAAGACTTGAAATTAGATCATTTATTTAAACCAAGTTTATAAAAATGGTAAATCTAGAAAATTCTTAAGTTACATAGAGTCATAAAATTTATCTGTGTGCTCTCTTGGGAAAATTCTTTTAACCAGCTATATTTAGATAAGAAACTTATTAAGTACTACTTATGGCTTTAATGATTTTGTGATCGAGGCATATCATTGCTCCTTTTCTTGATTTTTAAACATATATGTACCATTTTGACAAAAATTAAATTGTCTAATCTTTTATATTAACTCATGTGATATCTGGATATCAATCTACACAAATTTTTCCCATATCTTTCTTTCTCTTCTTACTCATTTAAGCCGCTGTAGAACATTATCTGTCTCTTGGAAAGTGTGATTGTGATGGATGAATACTGTGGGTTGTCCATCACACCCACCCATGCTAACTTCCTTCTGAAGTGAAGAAAGTACAGAACTGAAAGCTTTATTTCCTAGCTTCTTTGAACCTAGAGTTGTATTTCAGTTCTGTGGGCCAAATACATTCCCTTGAAACTTGGATACAGTATTGAATTATGTATTGAGAGCTGCAGAGAGTAGAAAATCCATTTTGCTGTCATGGATTGTGGCAGAGGAAATGTTGTATAGAAGCCAGAAGCTATGGAAGCAGCTTTTTGATTTCTGAAGAGGCACAAGAACTGGAAGCAGTGTTTTTGGTTGCAAATTTAATAATCCACCTGACCCTGGCAAAAGCAGTAGTAGCTTTGGGATTTGTTCTTGGAGCTTCAAACTATTGTCTGTTGATTCAGTCCTCCAAATCATCCTTGTGATGAGCTTCAGTCCTGAATTCCTTTCTGTTTAAACTAGCCAGACCAAATTTGGCAGTCTTTAATCAAGGATGTTGATAAAGACAGTAATTAATAGCTAAAATAGGGTGATGCAATAATTGTCCTAATCAAAGCATGGTCTTTCAACTAGGAGAACTGATACCACCTAGGAGCTTGTTGAATATTCTGAATCTCAGGCCCCATACCAGACCTGCTGAATCAGAACCTGCTTTAAAAAGGTCTCCAAGATAAGCTGCATGCACATTATAATTGAAACCTAAAAAAGAGCAGGATAAAGAGATAGTTTCTGTAATGGCTTAGTGTAAGGATGCTGGTGGCATTATCTTGCTTATAAAAACCAATTTTACAATTTACATATATTAATTGATTTGAGACATATACTCATTTATGACCAGATAATTTTGTACCACAGTGTTTCTCAAAAAATTACCTAACTTATATACAATATTAAACTCAATTTTCTTACACATAAATTAATTTCCAGTCAGAGTTGCTTATGAAATTGACATTAAAGATAAACATGAAAAGAAATGTAGCCTAATTATAGGTTTATTCTAGCTGAGAGAGAAACATTCTCACTGCTTAGGTAACAGTTCTTCATAAATTGGTGGATGGTAAGGGCTTAGGTATTGATGGCTGGAAAATGATTGATACAAAATATTCAGTGGTAAAATATTTGGTTCAAATGTTTTCTATGGTAATTTTAAGGCAAACTACATGCTTAAACTTTTAAGGGAATGGAAGGAAAAATTCATAAAACCAGCATGTCTAAGTTGTTTCTTGTGGCTTTCAGAAGTGTTGAAAAGAAAAGGGAAACCAAACTGGATGTACTTTATCTTCAGCACAGATGGAATTGTACATAGTTACAGAAGGCCTGAGACTGGCAATCTATTTGCTCAAGTTACATATTTTGAAGAATTCTTGGGAAATTTTCAAATGTAAAAAGAAGTGAAGTGCAAGTATGTCCTGCAATATGGATGAATCTTGAAGATACCATGGTGAATGATATAAGCTAGATACAAAAGGGCTGATATTATGTGATTTGATTTCTCTTATATGAAATACTTAGAAGAAGCAAATCCATAGAGATAGAAAATAGAATAGTGGTTCCTGGGGGCTTTTTGGGGGAGCAAGGTTTGGGAATTATTGCTAAGTGAGTATGAGTTTTGTTTTGGGGTCATGAAGAAACATATACTGGTGAAAGTTACATAGTATTGTCAATGTTAATGTCAAAGAACTATCCACTTAAAATGGTTTAAATGATTTTTATGAGATGTATAGTTTACCACATGTAAAAATGCATACATTACTTTAAAAAATTCAATGACAGGTTTCCTTTATATTACTGAAACAGTATGAATGGTGACCACAGAACTTCACTTTAGTGGAATTTAAGACTGTTGTTGCAGAATTTAGTTTTGCTTTTGTTTTAGTACCTTCTTTTAAATGTTTGCTAGAAGATAATGAGATCTACCACTTAAACCAAATCAGATTTTGATTTCCACCTAGGACAATTGCTATGTTTTTGAAGGAAAAGGGGATATTGTCATATGATTATGACAATAATATTCAAACTTATAGTCTTTGGTTGTGGTCATTTTTACTTGGAATTGACTGAAGCTGATAGACTGGAACTCTATTGTATTTTCTATTTTCTTGCTAAAAGAACCTTGGATTTGGTTTGGACAACTGTTAAGGCAATTTCCAAACTGTCCAAAGCTATAGCTCCAAGAAACCTCCATATCCCATTGCCTATCTTAGATATGACCACAAGGATAGTAATCAGAGAAAACCTTCCAGGAAGGCAAAGCCAGAGATGAAAGCCTGAAAAAAAGATAAGGATTCCTCTCAGAGAGCTGAATTAGAGCTTACTAAGAGGTTAAATAGGTTACCCAACCCCATAGTCATAGTCTTGTCTAGCAGGCATTTATCATTGCTTGACCCACTGACTGCTGAAATTTTCCATCCTTTATAAATTAATCATGATTCTCATTTTTTTTTCTAATTTTATATATTGGGTATATGTAGACAAATAGCTTTTAGTTTATTAGTGGATGATTTCTGGGTGTATGACCTCACATCTATTCCTGATGGAGAGGACAGCATGAAACCCAGAATTGCTATGAGTTTGATATGAGGGAGATTTGGGAGACTGATTGGTTTGGGTCAACTGATGATGTAAGTGGGTTCCCCTTATCAGAAAAGGGATATATGTGGATAAGTGCACAGGGACAAATTTTGTTGTCCTATAACCTATTATGATTGTTCTAGTTTGCTAGCTACCAGAATGCAATATATCAGAAACAGAATGGCTTTTAAAAAGGGGAATTTAATAAGTTGCTAGTTTAAAGTTCTAAGGTCTAGAAAATGTCCCAATTAAAACAAGTCTATAGAAATGTCCAATCTAAGGCACCCATTCAGGGAAAGATACCTTGGTTCAAGAAAGCCAATGAAGTTCAGGGTTTCTCTCTCAAGTGAGAAGGCACATGGCAAACACAGTCAGGGCTTCTCTCTCAACTGCAAGGACACATGAGATACACGGTGTCATCTGCTAGCTTTCTCTCCTGGCTTCCCATTTCATGAAGCTCCCTGGGAGGCATTTTCTTTCTTCATTTCCAAAGGCCTCTGGCTCATGGCTCTCTGCTTCATGCTGCTGCAGCATTTTCTGCTTTTTCCGAATCTCCTTCATTCTCCAAAATGTCTCCTCTTTTATAGAAGTACAGAAACTTCTCAAGACCCTGGTGGAGACATGTCATCATCTAATCCAGTTTAACAACCACTCTCGATTAAATCACATCTCCAGGGAGATGATCTGATTACAGTTTCAAACATACAGTATTGAATAGGGATTATTCTGCCATTACAAAATGGGATTTTGATTAAAACATGGCTTTTCTAGGGGACATACATCCTTTCAATCCAGCACAATGGTGCATATTTTTGTCCTTTGTAATGGAAGCTCAATTTATCATCAGGAAGGAGGAAGGAGATGATCATGGCCTTGCCTTTGCAAGCGTCTTCTTTGATAAGCCAGAAAACACTTCAGTTCTCTTTCCCATAATTAGCCAGAACTTGGTTCCATGATTACACCTATCACAAAGAAGGCAGGGAAGCTTAGTCTTCAGCTCAGGAAATTGCTTTACTGAATAAAGCTGGGTACTGGTAGACTGTGCATCAGTTTTTCCCTTTATTAAAAACTTGAAATATATTTTTAAAAGTATTCCTTCATAACTTTTATATTTATCCATTTTCTTCTCTAACACCTTTCTATAAAAAGTATTCTAAACTGACTCTACCTCTCCATCACTACTCTTATATTTGTAGGGTTCTTGCTTTCTTCAAAGCCCTGTACAACTAATAAACTCCCTACTTAATTACCACCAACAAATTAGTTGGTTTTATCCTGTTTTATTTTTCTGCAGACTTGTTGACAAGGTTGATCATATGATACTAGCTGCTGTCTCTTCCTTAATCTTCAAAGGTACCATGGCCATGTTTCTTGCCTTCATTTAGCTGAAAATCCCACTAATGTTTCTCTTCTTTTGTTTATTTCCCTCATCTGATCTCTAAACTCGAGCGCTCCCAAAGCTACTGGTTCTCTTTCTTTCCCCTGAAACATTTCCTTAAGTCCACACATCACTCATGTTATAAATATTAAGTTATTAGCAAGCATCTTAACAAATATTATTTTTAGATATGTGTAGAAAAGGTTAGTGCTCAAATTCAAAGCCATAGACACAATAATCTTATATTTTAAGTTAAACTGAGAATCAAATATTTAATATATAATTACAATGCAATAACTATGTTGTAATTCCTATAT
Source organism: Tamandua tetradactyla (assembly GCF_023851605.1). Taxonomy (NCBI): domain Eukaryota; kingdom Metazoa; phylum Chordata; class Mammalia; order Pilosa; family Myrmecophagidae; genus Tamandua; species Tamandua tetradactyla. The sequence continues at coordinate 152,566,363 of NC_135330.1, forward strand.
AATAAGTATGATAAATGTACTTAAAAGATATAACAATCAAAAGAACTTTTGGCATGAGAGTGTCTTGAAGATAAACTTCAATATAATGAAATAAACTAAAGCAAAGCAGAATGCATAAAACTTGTTAGGCAAGGCACACCTGTGTTTAAAAACACTGTCTCTCTCAATCCTGGAGCAAGTTTTCTAAATGTTACAGAGCATAAATGCTGAGAAATGTGATTGGCTTTAACTGAAGCAGGGATAATACTGATTGGGTTTTAGATGAAAGAATTCATACATAAGCATTTTGACCAGTCTCAGCTCAAAGTCATTTTGTTCTAGGCTTATATCTCATGATGCAATTTAAAACAGCAAAGTATTTCAAAAACTTTTGTTTTGAAAGAAGGAGGTTTCTTAGCATTATTTTGTTGATGTTGATATGATTTCAATGAGCAAAGTAACTCAGTTTGATTCTTTGATGTTCACTCAATAGAATTAGCTTTAAAGTTTTATCATAAAAGTGAGAACAGACACAGTCTGCTCCAGTCTTCAAAGGCTTGAAAAGATTAGGTATCATTTCAAGACTTCTTAATTTAAAGTCATTATACCATTATTCCTATTCTACTATGGTTGTTCCATAATATCTCTCTCTCTCTCTCTCTCTCTCTCTCTCTCTCACACACACACACACACACACACACACACACACACACACACACACACACTCACCTACTTTGTAAGAATTCTATTGAAAGGTGGAGAAGAAAATAAAGGGCGAAAATATTCCCTCTGCTTTTGGAATATCAAGTTTTCTACCTCATCTCACCTCAAACCTAGGGAGTATAAAACGAGGTTTTCCACACTAACATCTACATTCTTAGGCTTTCTTCTCCTATACTTCTCATTTATGATTCAGGCATTAATCTTTTCTCGCTCTGTTTTACTTAGAAGGTGTTCACCTGTTCAAAATTACCCCTATATAATGCATGGTTCTAAGTATGATGCTCCATGAATCTGCCCCTAACCTGCTCCTGATATTGCCATATCAAATTTTGTTTTGTTTTACATTAATATAGCCACAAGCATATTAAGCTATAGCTTTGTATTTAAGTATTTTTAAGATACAGAGAATACCAAGATGGAAGGATATAATCTATGCTCTTAGAGAATCCCTATTATACAAAAGAGACAAAATGAAGTCTAGAGTTGTGGAAACAAAAATCTTGTCTTGTGGGTCAAAATATTTAAACTTAGAACATTCCCAAGGAATTCAGACATTTATAACATCACTGCAGTTACACTCAATGTAAACTATTTTGGAACAAAGAAGGAGTGACTACTCTTTCTGGGATTGTTAGGTACTACTTCATGGAATAAATTATCATGGTTCTTTGGAAACAACAAGTCTTTTAAAATTCTGTGATTGTTCTTCTGTAAAAGCAAAAAAGCTCTTGAATCCAGATGTTTATGACTGTAGTAGACTCAATTTATATTTTAAAGCTCAAAATAAAACATCTATGCTGTTTTTCCAGCCCCTATTGCTTCTTTATTGAAACAATGAATATATTAGCATCAATGTATGGTAAGCTACAGGGCTAATTGCATGGATTATCCAACAAGAAACATATGTCAAATAATGTCAAAAATATGGAATTCCACATGCAGTTTTAGCTCACACATGGCACTTAGATATGCAAATTTTCCTGGCAAGTTCTATTGACCCAAAATTAAATACTACTTTTGGTCTCTCATTTCTATTCCAACACTTCCCTTGTGAAGGGTCATGGCATATGATGACATTTCCGGCATCCAGAAATCTTTATTTGCTGTTAGCAAAAGGGTCTCAGCTAGTTCTTAGCCAAGAGAATATATGTTACAGACACATAGATTACTAACAGAATAAATGGGAACTCCAAACTGTACTATAATGTATGTGAGAAAAGACAAAAATTAGATGTCCTAACAATAAACAAGTCTGGGTAAAGAAGAGTAGTTGGGGGATTTATCAAGTTAACAGAAGATATAGACTGCACATTTGTAACGCTTTGTAAAGAAGGTTTCTGGAAAGATCTTAACCCTTTATACCATGATATTTCAGCATCTTATTTTTTTTTTTTTAGGCCAGTATTTACTGAAGTATTTATTTTGGAATTCTTAGTCAAATTATTTCAGGTTTCTCATATGTATTTTCTTTCACATTTTAATATATTTTCTATTTTAAAAATCTTCAGTAAATATTATCTGGAAGATGTGCAGTAAACTTTACTGCCACTTACCTTTTCTTTGGTCGAGTTCAGCTTTTATTATCTCTGTTTAATTGAATAAAATTGGTAGATGATGCCATTTATCAAAATTGTATCTTTTCAAGTTGTGCATTTTAAATTGCCAGTTATTTAGTATCTAGTATCTTACTTTCAAATTTTCTATTTGACATGAGCATCTTGCTTAAACTACAAAATATTAAAATCTAAGTTTATTTTTCCACCTTAACTCATTATTTTTCTTGTATGTCTGGATTTGTTTACTAGTATCGTCTACCTACCTACTTATTCACCTTCTTATCATCTATGTATGTATCTAATGTATGAGCTATTATTGTGCTGACTTAAAGGTGATTATGAATTTTTTGAAAATCTTAAACTTATGTTTTATATCTGCAATCTCTCTCACTTTTCATATTACATGTATATTAAACACTTATCAATCAATTCATATATGCTTCTGCAGCTGTCCTAATTATTTTATTACCATTTTTGCCACACCACTAATGTACTAATAATCTCTGCTTAGGCCACTGAAAGAGTTTTCTACCACATCATATAACTTCCTATTTATCTTCTCCCCATTTTTCTCTATTCACAGCCACCAGATCTTTTAATTACAAAGCAAAATATAACCATGCCATTCCTTCATTCTAATGCCGTTGGAAGTTTCTAATATGTACAAAATTAAGTCCAACTCAGCCTTTAATGAACATTTTCAAATGATCTAACCCCAAGAGCTGAATTTATCTCTCTCAATCCATTGTGTTCAATCCCATTCAATCTTATTAGATTTTTCTGTTCTTTAGAGGTGCCACATTTCTCTGTCATGGTTCTGTGATTTTTTTTTTTCTGCCTCCTTTGGTTGCTATTATACTCCTTATATTTCTGCCTGTTTCATCTATTTTTCAAGATAATGTAAATAGTATCATATCAATCAAGTCCATCTTCACTTCCTTCAGTCTTACCACATAATCTAAATCTAAATTCAATTTTTTCCTATTTATATACATTTTTAAATTGTTTGGGGGATATATCTGTAGACCAACTATATTATGAAAGTCTTGAGAAAAGAATCCAAAATTCATTCATCTTTGTGTCCTTTATGTTTATTTTCCCAATAAATATTGTATGTAAAAACCTTTCCAAGAAATAGAGATAATGCTTATAATTTTACCATATAAAAATAATAAGAAGGAGGTTGACCTCCTCACTTAAGAATATTTAATTAATTGCTACCACACCCAACTGTTAGATGGTCAGAAAAAAATATCCTAGGAAAGTATACATTTTCTTTTCAAGAATTTCACAATTGATTCTCTCAGGGCAAATATTAAATAAATACATTAAATAAAGAATGCTAGAATTTTACGAGGCAAATAAGAGTGAGTACTCACTTTCTTTTGAGTTTAAAGAGACAAGGAATATTTCATGAAAAATAGGACACTCAAGCTTAATGTTAAAAATTAAGAAAATGTCTGCTAGTGAGAAGGATTTGGAAATCATATTCTGTGCTGATGGAACAGCATGAACAAATGCTTTGAGTCATTGCTTTAGTTTGCTAGCTGCCAGAATGCAATATCTCAGAAACAGAATGGCTTTCAAAAAGGGGAACTTAATAAGTTACTATTTTGCAGTTCTAAGGCTGAGGTAATGTCCCAATTAAAAAAGTCTATAGAAATGTCCAATCTAAGGCATCCAGGGAAAGATACCTTGGTTCAAGAAGACCGATGATGTTCAGGGTTTCTCTCTTGGCTGGAATGGCACATGGCAAAGTCTGCTAGACGCACTTGAAATGGGTGGAGACACATCTCCCCCAATCAAGTTTAATTCCCCCACTTGATTGAGTCACATCTCCATGGAGATAATCTAATTAAAGTTTCCAACATACCACGCTGCATAAGGATTAGAAGAAATGGCTACCTTTACAAAACAGGATTAGGATTAAAACATGGTTTTTCTAAAGTACATAAATCCTTTCGAACCAGTGCAGTTATGCAGCTACATTTTGAGCTGAATAGTGTGATGTGGATCATGTAGATTTGAGGATTTAGGTTTGAGCTACAGTGATATGATGGGATCGTAAACGGTGGAAATAGAAAGTCATGTTAGAGTGTTTAGACTTATCCTCAAGACAATAAAGAACACATAATTTTAAGAGATATAGTGGTATTGAGGATTGCATCATGTCCCTAATAAAAGGTCCCAAACCCTGATCCTGCAGGTGTGAACCTATCTATAAATAGGATGATGTTATTTGAAGATGTTAAGGGCTAGGAACATAAGGTGTGCCCAGACTGAATGAGGGTGGCCCCTAATCTAATATGGCTTAAGCCTTTAAAAGGAAAGACAATTGGCATGGAAAGGAAGCAACAAGGAGCAGCCAGAAGCTGGAAGTCAACAGAACAATACAGAAAAGAAAGAAGACATTGCCATGTGCATTGCCATGTGATGCAAAAGCTAAGGGACCCCAAAGATTTCTGGCCAGCCAGAAAATATCAGCTCTGAGAAGGAGCAAGTCTTCTATCCTTGAAATCATGAGCCATAAATTCCTGTTCTTAAGTCGACCTATTGTATAGTATTTGTTTTAGCGGCCAGGAAACTAAAATATTTCTTGGTGCAAGAAAATAAGGTGCTTCTATATACAACAAATACCTAAAAATATGGAAACAGCTTTGGAATTGGGTAATAGGAAGAAACTGGAAGGGCTAGATAGACAAAGCCTAGACTGCTTTGAAGAGACTGTTGGTAGAAATATGGATATGAGAGGTACATCCAATGTAAGCTTATAATGAAATGAATGTGTTATTGAAAACTAGAGGAAAGGCGATCTTTATTATAAAGTGACATAGAACTTGGTAAAATTGTGTTCTGATGTCATTGAAAGTGGAATTTAAAAGCAAAGAATTTGGATATTTAGCTGGGGAGAATTTTTTATTATAATAAAGGATGGAGTAGAGGAGTGTACTATTGCAGTAAATGGATTCAATTAGAAGATCGTAATAATAAAATAAGCAAGATATAATGACCCTGAATTAGCACAAAAGTAATAGGTGTGGAAAGGAGGGGTCTAGAGAGGATAAAAATGTGAAATGTCAAATCCTCATTCCTAAACTGGATTTGATACTACAGAGAAAAGCAGGTATATAGATGAGTCTCATATTTTCTGATTTTGGTAGTTGGGTGAATTGTAGTGTCTTATTTTTTTGATCTTCGTAGAGCTAAAGAGAAGGATGAGACTGATTTTAGATAAATCACATTAGAATTATATAAAACATTTGGACTACGGGGCTTGGATTTTGGCTCTGGCTCTTACTAGCTGGGAACTCTGAGCAAATTATGTTACTTATCCCTTACATTTTTACTAAAGATAAAGCAAATAACTATAGAATTGTGAAAATTTAACACACATGATGATCTAGTTTGCTAGCTGCCAGAATGCAATATATCAGAAACAGAATGGCTTTTTAAAAAGGAGAATTAATAAAGTTGCAAGTTCACAGTTCTAAAGTAGTGAAAATGTCCAAATTAAAGCAAGGCTACAGAAATGTCCAAATTAAGGCACCGACAAGATGCTACCTTCACTCAAGAAAGTACGATGAAGTTCAGGGTTTTTCTCTCAACTAGAAAAGCACATGGCGAACATTACAATGTCTCTTAACTTTCTCTCCATGCTTCTTCTCTCATAAAGCTTCCCTGGGGACATATTCCTTCTTCATCTCCAATGTCTCTGGCGGTATGGGCTCTCTGCCTCATGGCTCTCCTGTCTTCTTCTCTCCAAAATGCTTTGTCTTTTAGAGGATTCCAGTAAACTAATCAAGACCCATGTGGAATGGGGTGGGGTCACATTTCCAACATACAGTGCTGAATAGAGTTTAAGAGAAAGGTTGCTCCCACAAGATTCAATTAGAATCAAGACATGGCTTTTCAAGGGTACATAAATCCTTTCAAACCAGCACATATGGTATAATACTTGGCACATAGTGTGCATTTCACAATTAATAAGTGATGAGGACAACCGTCATCATCACCTGCATAGTATATTCATGGCAATTTAAGATACTTGCTTAGATTTTAGGCACAATTTTGTGCTAGGTGGCATTTGCAGCTTAAAGCAGATATATACCTTCAGAACAGAAGCCTTAGCTTTATTGCTATATATTCAAAGCCTTGTCAATGCCCTATAATTATGAACATGAGTGCAATAAACATATGACATGGTCACAAAAAGTGCACATAAAATACTTCACCATTCTGCACAGGAAGAAGGGATCTGACCAAAGCATCTTTTAATTAAACCGGCTTAAAAAGAAAAGCAAGTGAACTGCTATTCATCATTTTTTATTTTGATCTGATATTTATAGTGTCAAAACTTTCATTGCAGGGCGGGCCGCGGTGGCTCAGCGGGCAAAGTGCTTGCCTGCTATGCCGGAGGACCTCGGTTCGATTCCCGGCCCCAGCCCATGTAACAAAAACGGAGAAACAGAATACAATAAAACAAGAAAATGTTTAAAAATGTTTCCCTTTCTTCCTTCCTTCCTTCTATCCTTCCTTCCTTCTCTCTGTCTTTCCTTTAAAAAAAAAAAAAAAAAAAAAAAAACAAAAAAAAAAAACTTTCATTGCATTCATTTTTAATTTGAATTGAGGTACAAATCAAGGTTACTGAGATAGTTGGTGTGCTGGTTTGAAAGGATGTATGCCCCCTAGAAAAGCCATGTTTTAATCAAAATCCCATTTTGTAATGGCAGAATAATCCCTATTCAATACTGTATGTTTGAATGTGCAATTAGATCATCTCCCTGGAGATGTCTTCCAATCAAGAGTGGTTGTTAAACTGAATTAGGGGAGATGTGTCTCCATCCATTTGGGTGGGTCTTGATTGGTTTACTGAAGTCTTATAAAAGAGGAAACATTTTGGAGAATGGGAGATTCAGAGAGAGCAGAGAATGCTGCAGCACCATGAAGCAGAGAGTCCATGAGCCAATGGCCTTTGAAGATGAAGAAGGAAAATGCCTCCCAGGGAGCTTCATGAAACCAGGAGCCAGGAGAGAAAGCTAGCAGATGACACCCTGTTCACCATGTGCCCTTCCAGCTGAGAGAGAAGCCCAGACTGTGTTCACCATGTGCCTTCTCACTTGAGAGAGAAACCCTGAACTTCATCGGCCTTCTTGAACCAAAATCTCTTTCCCTGGATGGATGCCTTAGATTGGACATTTCTGTAGACTTGTTTTAATTGGGAAATTTTCTAGGCCTTAGAACTTTAAACTAGCAATTTATTAAATTCTCCTTTTTAAAAGTCATTCTATTTCTGTTATATTGCATTCCAGCAGCTAGCAAACTAGAATAGTTGAGTTATGTTCATTTTCCAGATTCCTCCAGTACTTGAAGTGTACTTGGAAATTACATTGGGAAAATATATCCTATTACTTAAGGCAGTGATATATAGACACCATAAAAACACCTTCTGTATAGGGTGGGCCATGGTGGTTCAGTGGGCAGAGTTCTTGCCTGCCATGCCAGAGACCGGGTTCTATTCCTGGTGCCTGCTCATGCCAAAAAAAAAACCTTTCTGTAAAAAGTTCATATCCAAAGCCAAAATGTTAATGCCAGTGGCTATATAGACTAAAAAAAAAAAAAAAAACTCATTTATTTTTCCAAAGAGCAAAATTTTCACAAACAAGGTAGATTTTTAAAAGGCACAACCTAATAGCCTTCAGTCAGAGTTCAGGTTTGGATGAGCCTCAAGTGACATTTTAACACTATCCCAGTACCACATAATTATTGTACATTGTCTTGCCTTTCTACTCATCTAGATCCAAGGAGACTACATTCTTTTTTCTTGCTCTCCTATTTGCAGTTGACTCACAAGCCTGCATTTCCGTGCCAGAATGCTGCCCTGAGGTGCAGGCCTACAGCCAACTACAACTGGTTACCTCCATACCTGGAGGTACAGGATACATATTACCCTTATTTTCTAATTTGCTTCATTAGATCACTTAGGTAGTATATGATGCCACCTGCTATCACCCACAATACCAGAAACTTTGGGTCCATCTTAAAATCTCTTCACTGTAATGCAACCATGGAGTTGTTGACCAGGTGTTTTGCTTCTACTTTCACGCCTTTTCCTACATATATTCCATCCTTTCTGCTACCATTTTCACTCAGAACTTTCGGAAGCTTCTCATCTCTGACAAATTTTTCTCTGTGTCTCTTTTTAACACTCTCCATATGGCCCTCTAGAAATGTATTTTCTACACTCAAGGCAGAATATCTTAAGAATATAAATTGTGATCATATGATTTTCCTACTTCAAATCCCTTCTATGGTACATCTATAAGGATAGAGTCAGGCTCCCGTAACCTGGATGTTGCCTGTGGCTATAGCCTCATCTATTGCCAATTATTATCTACTCTAAACTGCATGAAATTACTCTATTTGTAAAATATGTGACTTTCATGTTGACACCATACTCCCTTTTTTGTACTACTTATCATTTAAACCTTACCTCTTGATACTTGCCCCTTGAAATTTTCCAGAGATGCCACTCCTAACCAAGGCCTGTTGGGTAGAATTCTCCACTCTTTTTTTTTTTTTTTCCGCATAGTCAGGCACTGGGAATCGAACCCCAGTCTCTGGCATGGTTGGTGAGAACGCTGCCACTGTGCCACCATTGCCTGCCCAGAGTTTCCCACTCTTTTACCTGCATCTCTCTTATGTTCCATACATTTTTTTCATTAAAAACTTGTTATTTGCTAATGTGCTTATCTTGCCATACCAGACTGAATACCCTTATCTTGATAGGCCAATTAATGAACAGAGGTTCTAGCATGAATAAAAAGGCAATAAAAATCATAGTAATCTATACAATGTATTGGATACCTACAATGCATCAAGAACTGTTCAGGATCTCTGACTATATTAACTGGTAACACTGTTATGTATAATTTATGAGACAAGAAGAGATTAAGTAAATTGCTTAAGTTCATTTACTGGGTGAATGACAGTGCTAGAATTTGAACTGAGGCTTTGTGACTTAATCCTCTAACTACCTCTCTTCCTAAGTATTAATTAAATGGTTATTGACAGGATGACTGAAATGTATGACTATCCTTAGTTTTGTACAAGAGTTAATGTTTTCCCTTCAATTTAAAGCCATTCAGAAAGCAGTGAAATGCCAGAAGCTTTCAGTATCATCATGATTAAGTGAATTAATTTATATAAATTACTTAGAACACTGTTTAGTACCTAGTAAGCACTCAGTAAATGTAGTTTATTATCACATCAAACATTTTAGAGGGCTTCTAAGCTGGGTACTTTACTAAACATTTTACACTGATTATTTCTTATTGTTTTAGGTACATTGAAAGGTAGATATTTTCTCCTATTTATCAGAGAGGGTATAAAAAATTAAAATTTAAGTAATTGCCCAATCAAACTTATAGAAAGTATAGGAGGTACGATTTTAACATGCATTTATTGTTTTTCTAAAAGTCAAGCTTAGTCACCTTTATGTTGATAGGCCAATTAGTACACTGTAATTCTGATGATTAAATAAAAAATGTTTGCAAAAATTCTAATGAATTATTTTCTGTACTATTCATCTTTTTTGAGATTAATTATACATATATAGATGCACAGTCTATATATATCTATATATTTACCTATTGGCCACTATTTTATATGCTTCAAGACACATAACTGTCTTGTCTTCAAGACAGTAGCTGTCAGTAATAGCTATCAATTACTTTATGTTGATTATTTTTCATGGAATAATAAATATCTTTTCCTTTAAAATAATTTACTTATCTTTGTTTTCTTCTTTATGTGTGAAAATGACTATTAAGCTATATTAACAGATCCCAAGGAGAAAACAATCTGAGTGAATAATTTGCATAATTCAATTTTTCTGTTGACCACATTATTTTAAAGCAGTGAAGGATTTATTAAAATGAACACATACAATTCCAGTTTCTATTCCCAGACTTACACACCCCTCAACTGCTGTCATCATGCTGTTAATTGAGTGTTTGTGTGAAGATGATAGCATTTTCAACAAAAGAACAGAAACATTGTTCTCAATGCTTTGATTTGGCCTCTTCTTTTTTTGGATACATCTAAAGCTAGTTATAACTTTCTTCAGTCTTTATTTACTTAATCTTGCCTTTCGTCTTTCTATCTGGCAGGTACACTTTGGTGTGTCACTATTTGTCACTCTAAGACTTTTTTTCAATAACTTCAAACAAAGTAGACATCTCTCTAGCATAATGCATAAGAGAAGTTTTTGTTAGCATAGTTATAAAGGAAAATGAACAGGAGAAATCGACTCTGAAGACTGGAATCTTCTTGATACGTATTTGTCACCTCAAACAGCTGACACCAAGGCAAGAATGGACAAGAGAGTAAAAGGAAGAGTCAAATATATAACAAGGAGACTCAAATAAAATTCAAAGGATAGCTAAGCTGGGGATTGTGATTTTAATGGAGAAATCTAGGCATCTACCCCTTAAATTTGGTTCAGAGATTAAAATAATAATTTGATATTACCAAAGATGTAGGAAAGGGCCTCTTTGCCTATCTCTTTCTACTTTTTCTCAAGGGAGAGGGAGTTAGAAATTGGATCAGAATCTGTTAAAGCCATGGTCACAATCCAGTCAGGTCATTATGGAGTAAAATGTCACATATTTCAAAGCCAGCTTCCCTTGAACTTCCTGTTTTCTTCTCCAATAGTGTGAGATAGGGATCTTCTTTCATTCTTTTGACATTGATATCTAGTTCTTCCATGCCCATTTGTTGAAAAGACTATTTTGTCCCAGTTCAGAGGATTTGGGGATTTTATCAAAAATCAGTTGACCATAGATTTGGTGGTCTATTTCTGCACTCTCTATTCAATTCCATTGGTCAGTGCCTCTATCTTTGTGCCAGTACCATGCTGTTTTAACACTGTGGCTTTATAATAGGTTTTAAAGTCAGGGAGTGTTAATCCTTCAACTTTGTTCTTCTTTTTTAGGATGCTTTTAGCTATTTGGGGTTCTTTGCCTTCCAGATGAATTTGATAACTAACTTTCTAAGTCTTCAATGTAGTTTGCTGGAATTTTTATTTGTACTGTATTGAATCTGTAGAACAATTTGGGTAGAATTGGCATCTTAACTACATTTAACCTTCCTATCCATGACAGGGAATGTCTTTTCACCTAATTAGATGTTCTTTGATTTCTTTTAGCACTGCTACATAGTTTTGTGCGTACAAGTCTTTTATAACCCTAGTTAGGTTCATTCCTGAATGCTTGATTCTTTCAGTTGCTACTTTGATGGGTTTTTTTTTTCCTTAACTGACTCCTCAGTTAGGTCATTGCTTGTGTATAGAAGTATTACTGATTTTTGCACATTAATTTTATATCCTGCCACCTTGCTGAATTTGTTTATTAGCTCAAGTAACTCTACTGTAGATTTCTCAGGATCTTCCAAGTAAAGTATCACGTCATCTGCGAATAATGAAAATTTTAATTCTTCCTTTACAATTTAGATGCCTTTATTTCTTTGTCTTGCCTGATTGTTCTAGCTAGAACTTCTAGCCCAATGTTGAATAATAGTGATGACAGTGGGCATCCTTGTCTCATTTCCTGATCTTAGGGAGAAAGCTTTCAGTCTCACTCCATTGAGTATGATGCTGGCTATTAGTTTTTCATATATTTCCTTTATCATACTGAGGTAGTTGCCTTTGATTCCTATCTTTTGGAGTGTATCTTCAGAAAAGGATATTGAGTTTCATTGAATCCTTTTCAACATCAATCAAGATAATCATGTGATTTTTCCCTTTCAATTTATTAAAGTGCTATATTATATTAATTGATGTTCTTGTGTTGAACCATCCTTGCATTCCTAGTATAAATCCTACTTGGTCATGGTGGGATTCTTTTAATGTGTTGTTGGATCCGATTTGCTATTATTTGGTTGAGAATTTTTGCATCTATGTTCATTAGGGAGGTTGGCCTGTAGTTTTCCTTTCTTATAACATCTTTACCAAGTTTTGATATTAGTTTCATAAAATGAGTCAGATAGAATTTCTTTTTCCCCAATTTTTGGGAAAAGTTTCAGCAGGATTGGTCTTAGTTCTTTCTGGAATGTTTGATAAAATTCCCCTGTGAAGTCATCTGTCCCTGGGCTTTCCTTTGTAGTAAGATTTTTGATGACTCTGATTGTTTTAATTAGATTAGATTTGATCTTCTAATTCTTCCTGAGTCAGTGTAGCTTATTTGTGTGTTTCTAGGAATTTGTCCATTTCATCTAAGTTGTCTATTTGTTGGAATATAGTTGTTCATAATATCATCTTATGATTTCTTGCTAGTGGCCCATCAATTTTATTTATTTCCTCAAATAACCAACTTTTGGTTTTAGTGATTCTTTCTGTGGCTCTTTTGTTCTCCCATTCATTTATCTCTGCTTTGATCTTTGTTATTTCTTTTTGTATATTTGCTTTGGGGTTAGTTTGCTGTTCTATCTCAGGTTACTCCAGGTAAGCAGTTTAGTCCTAGATTTTTGCTTTCTTATTTTCTAATATAAGCATTTAGGGCAATAAATTTCCCTCTCAACACAGCCTTTATTGCATCCTATAAGTTCTGATAAGTTGTATTCTCATTTTCATTAATCTCCAGCTAGCCACTGATTTCTCTAGCAATTTCTTCTTTGACCCACTCATTGTTTAAGAGTGTGCTATTTTAATATCCACATATTTGTGAATGTTCTCGTTCTTTGGTGGTTACTGAGATCCAGCTTGATTCCATTGTGATCAGAGAAAGCGTTTTGAATAATTTCAATGTTTTAAAATTTATAGAGACCTGTTTTGTTCCCCAGTATATGATCTATCCTTGAGAATGTTCCATGAGTACTAGAAAAGAATGCATATTCTTGTGTTTGGTGGTGCAATGACCTATATATGTCTGTTAGGTCTAACTCATTTATCAAGTTGTTTAACTTCTCTGTTTCCTTGTTGATCTTCTGTCTGGTTGTTCTGTCTATTGTGGTATATTGAAGTCTTCTACTATTATTGCTGAAATATCTATCACTCTCTTCAGTTTTGCCAGTGTCTGTCTGTTAACATTCAGAATTATTACTGAAAAGGTGTTTCTTGAATTCATCCTCTTATCATTCGGATTTTATCTGTCAGATCTTGATATTCTTTTCCCTCTTTCTCTTTTTATCCTTTAAGTTACTCTTAGTGGTACTCTTCAATTCTGTGCCCTCCCTCTTCTGTCTTTTTTTCAACTTGCAGAACTCTCTTTAGTATTTCTTGCAGGGCTTGTCTCTTGTTGACAAATTCCTTCAGGATTTGTTTGTCTGTGAAAATTTTAATCTTTCCCTAAGTTTTGAAGGACAGTTTGGCTGGGTACAGAATTCTTGGCTGGAAGTCTTTCTCTTTCAGAATCTTAAATACACCATACCACTGCCTTCTTGCCTCCCTGGTGCCAGTTGACTAGTCTGAACTCAGCCTCTTGTAGTTTCCTTGTATGTAGTAGATTGTTATTCTCTTGCCACTTTCAGAATTTGCTACTTCTCTTCAACATTTGATAGACTGCTTAGTATGAGTCTTGGGGAAGGCCTATTTGCATTTATTCAGTTTGTAGTTTGTTGGGGATATTTGACTTGTATGTTTATGTCCTTTATAAGAGTTGGGAAGTCTTCCTCCATTACATCTTCAACTACTCTCCCTAGCCCTTTACTCCTCACTTCCCCTCCTGGGACACCAATGATTCTCATATTTGTACACTTTATTTTTTCATAATTTCCCTGAGATCTAATTCAAAATTTTCCATCATTTTAGCCATTTGCTGCTTTGAGTGTTCAACAGTTATCCTGTCCTCAAATTTGCTTATTCTTTCTTCTGTCTCTTCAAATCTGCTGTTTTGTGCCCCTAGTACATTCTTTATTTGGTCAACAGGGTCTCTAATCTCTGTGATATCTGCTATTTTTCTACTTATTCTTTCAAATTCCTCTTTATGCTCTTCTATTGTCTTCCTGATCTCCTTTATGTCATTAACCATCCCACTAATTTTATTAAATAGAATTATATGAACATCACTGATTAGTTGTTCCAACATCTTTGTCTCATCTGGTGTTTTAATCTGGTCATTAGGCTGGGCTATGTCTGTCTGTATTGTGATATTCTTAATGAATTTCTGTTGTTTTTGTCGCATGTAAATATCTTGATTGATTTACTTTGGGAGTTGATTTTCTTCAGTAGTCTAAAGCCTTGTGTTTGCAGGGTGGATGTATATATATATATATATCCTTTATTAGGATATTTCATTCTCTACTTTAGCTGATATAAGTAACGTAATATCTTCTGGTTTTGAAAGAAAGGAGATAAGTGGGTCTAAAAGTTATATGAAATTCAATCTATAAATTTGGCCATTGTTCATTGGAAATAAGTAAAATAGGAAAGGTTGCTGGTGAATGACTCAATATATGAATCAAAGTAACACCAAAAGAAATAATTAACTGGCTATATAGTTCTTCAAATGTTGACAAGTGGTTGACAAGTTTTGTGAATGTAGAAGATTTATAATAGCATTGCTGTGAGCTAGAATTAGTAAGTGATAGCACTGACAATTAATTTGTCAACTATATTCACTCTGGTATTTTATTTGGTACTAGGAACAAAAGGAGAAATTAAGCAATAATAATACATCAGAGGAACTGACATAAACCAGTTTAGTACTTACTGTTTGTCAGAGAATAGATTATGACTTAAATTTTTGATATCCTTTAAGTGATAAAGAAAGTGAAAATAAGTTCTTCTAATTTCTTTCATATTGCAATGGTTTTTCCCTTTACATAGGTTTTTGATGAAAAAAGTAGTACTTCTGAATGCTCTGGAGCTTCTTTTTAATGACACTGATGATACTGAGTTTGAAGGCTAAATGCTTGTTTACAAGTGTAGCTGTCTTGATTTGTTATAGAAATGCATTCAAATGTTCCATAGATATCACATGTGAATTTGGGATTGACTAAGAAAATTGAAATTTCTTGATTTTGATCAAGAAATAGTAAGACAAAAAATGTGCTGATGCATTATATGTTAATTATGCTATTTCATGTTATAAAGAAAAGAAAATTCTATACCCATAAAGCCAGAGTTTGTTGAATGTCTAAGTGTTAAAGGAACCATAGGAAAAAATGTTAATACTAGTATAGGTCTACCTAAGCATGCACTCAAGCTCAGAAACATTCATCCATACACAAACATTCATAAGCATTCATTCACTCACACAGGTTCATTCACTCATACACATTCATTAAACAGTATTTCAGTGCTTAACATCTGTCAGCCCCTGCAGCAGCTGCTAGGAGGAAGGGAGAACAAAATGGACATATTTCATTCTTTTGAGAAGAGGAAGCAGAGAAAACCACGCAGTTAAATTTAATACTACAACTTTAATAAGTACATACGCTTAAATATATATGTAATGCTAATCTCAGTAGAGGGTAATGAGGAAAATATTTCTTGAAAAAGTAACTTTTGAAGCCAAAAGATTTAACTAAGTGAATAAGAAAGTGGAGTCTTCTATGCCTAGTGGACACAATTACATCCAGTGGGAAATTTTATCATGGCATTTTGGAGAAAACAAAAGGAGGACACAGAAATGAGGGTGGTGAGACATGAAATGAAGTTAGGATATTGGGCCTTAAAAAGGAGTTAGGACTATATTCTAAGAAAAATGGGGAAAAAAACCATTAATGGAATAGAATAAGTGGACATGATCAGTTTTACATTTGGAAATTAATTTTACCTATAGAGCTGAAATGGGTTGGAGGAAAGAAGTAAGGATGCTGAGGTGTACCTATCAACCAGTTGCATTCTTCCTAGGGGTAGGGTGAGAGTAATTCTGATTAAAACAGTGTTATTAGAGAAGGATATAAATGGAAAGTTTCCAGAGTTACCAAGAAAACAAAATTGTCAGACCTGTGTAATAGCTTATATGGGATGGAACCCATAGGGTGAGTCAAGAATAATCTCAGGTTTTAGATTGTGAACAAAATAAATGATTTTCCTGTCAGAAGAAACTCTGGAAGAGGACCAGGTAGGGGCTGGTGAATGGCTGAGAATTTATGAGGCATACTATGTTTACTGAGTTGAAGTTTGTATGGATGTGAGGGCTATTGAAGAAGTTGGAAATTGATAGATTTGGTAATCTCTGACAGGGATTAATGCCTTCATAAAGTAGTTAAAGAATTGATAAATTATTCATCTTCTCCAAATCACACCTTCACTCTGAAGCAATGTGCCTTAAAGCAAATAAATCAAATAAGAATTGTTAGGTGTATTTATCAAATTCTTTAATAGAGATGTATACATGACTATTTTCACCAACCACCATTAACACTAATGATTCAAGGAGACAGCTATATATTAATGTATTTTTGGCACTCTCAGAAGCTGAATGAAAATATATTGCAATTAATAATAGTGGATTTTTAGGTGTGTTATTAGTAGCAGCAATACTTATTATTTTTTCTATTTCTGTACTGTTCTGAATCATTGTTTGAAAATTTCTGTGATAAGATATTACTTGAAATAAATTAGACTAAAACGTGAAGCAAATTTTTGTATCCCTCCTGAATCCTGGTCCTGTACTTAGCCATCTGTAATTTAATTTCCAAAGCCAGAACAACCAATTAATCCTGAAACTTCAGGAAGATGTTAGCTTCCTGGTTCATAGTAAGAGCAATACATAGTATTTCAATTTGTTGCCTAATTAATCATTTAGATTCATAGTTAATGTTTCTATCATACTGTTCTAGTTTGCTAGCTGCCAGAATGCAATATACCAGAAACAGAATGGCTTTTAAAAGGGGGAATTTATTAAGTTGCAAGTCCACAGTTCTAAGGCCATGAAAATGTCCCAACTAAAGCAAGGCTAGAGAAATGTCCAATCTAAGGCACCCAGGGAATGATACCTTAGTTCAAGAAGGTCAGTGACATTCAGGGTTTCTCTTTCGGCTGGGAAGACACATGCTAAACATGGCGGCACCTACTAGCTTTCTCTCCCAGCTTCTTGTTTCATAAAGCTCCTCCCACAGTGTTCTTCTTCATCTCCAGAGGTCGCTGTCTGATGGACTCTACACCTCTCTTCAAAGTACTTCCTCTTTTAAAGGATTCCAGCAAAGTAATCAAGATCCACCTGGAATGGGTGGAGTCACAACTCCATGGAAGCCATCTAATCAAAAGTTACCACCCACAGTTGGGTGGGTCATATCTCCATGGGAACAATCAAAAAGCTCCCAGCCAACAATATTGAATGAGGATGAAAGGACATGGCGTTCTGGGGTCCACCACAGATTGAAACCGGCACACATACTAATCTTCATGTTCCTATTTTTCAGTGACTATATTTCCACCTAATCCCATTATAAAAATAAAAAATACTTTATGTATTGCAGTATCATTTTTGGCATTTTGATATTGTCGTTTGCTTTATGATTTGTCAATATCGAAGTACAGTACTTTTTAAATGACACCATTTTTCACACTCTGATCAGCAGCTTCTTTGCTCTTTTGATAATCTCCCACTTTTCCTTTTGTTTCCTATTCTTCTTAACCTCCTGCTTGAAACTCAGCAGAAGCTTTTGAAGACTTACCCATCCTCTCCCATTATGCCACAGTTCTCACTTCATGCATCCAATTCCATCTAAAACATTGAGATTTACCATAGTCTCAATGGTGCCATGACAGAAATCAAAGGAAGCAAGGGATCCAATGAATTCAGAAAAGGGGCATCCCATGGTAGAACTTTAACATACATTTGTTCAATGCTTTAAAAGATCTAAAAGATGAATCAGTTATATTCTAACATCAAGACAAATGTGTCAGTTATGGAACTTCTGCTGAAAATGCTTATTGAACAAAATAACTTCTAGATCTAGAGAACTTTATGCTGCATAAAATTTTTGCATTAAAGAATAATACATTTCATGTGAAGTCCTATAGTAAAGGCCTAAATTGTAAGCCATTACTGAAGTCAAATCTATTCAGAATTATAACTGTTATTTCTAAATTCCGAGATGCTGAGCTGTTGTGTATAACCTGGTCATTCCATGGAACTTTGGGTATTTGTATGACACCTGAGGCTCAGAGCTAGTTCTGCAGCTATGGAAGCCAGCATTGTCCCATATAGTAACTGTTAAAAACACTGAAGAAAGATATCAGACTTCAATTAAAGATAAGAATGAAGCTGATCTGGGTAAGACTAAAGTAAATTAAACCAAAGGATAGAAGATGATATTGATGGTATTAACACTTCAACTTCTGTGACCAAAGGAAGAGATGTTTATTTGGATCAAAATTTATATTTTCTGTAGCACACTCTCTCATTTAATTTGTATGGTCAGATTATCTGAGCACGATAATTAGATGGAAACTTGAATAGAAAGTGAGATCTTGTAGATTTGTACACTTGGTGTGATACCCTGATACATCCCAGGGTAAGTTGAGCAGAAGATAAAAAAAAGTATTTGTAAGCTCCCCTTCAGGGACTGGGGGAAAATGTGGAAATATTAAACTTCCCCATCTGGGAACAACCTGATAGTCTCACTAGCATTGCAGACTGCAAATGTGATAGGACAGACCCTCAATCTTTGGGTTTGCCCTTATGAAACTTATTCCTGCAAAGGAAAAGCTAAGCCTATGACTATGCCTAAGAGTCACCCCCAGAGACCCTCTTTTGTTGCTCAGATCTGGCATTTCTCTGTAAACCAGCTCTGCAAGGGCACTCACTACCCTCCTCCTTATGTGGGACATGACTCCCAGGGATGTAAATCTCCCTGGCAACATGGACAGGACTCCAGGGGATGAGCCTAGTCCTGGCATTGTGGGAATGAGAAAGCCTTCCTGACCAAAAAGAGGAAGATAAATGAAGCAAAATAAAGTTTCAGTGGCTGAGAAACTTCAAATAGAGTCAAGAGGTCTCTCTGGAGATTATTCTTATGCACTATATATATATATATATATCCATTCTCACTTTTTGGTTTATTGGAGTAACAAGAGGGAGCTACCTGAAACGAACTGTAATCCAACAGCTTTGATTCTTTTTTTTTAGTATTTTTATTGATAAATATTCACATACATACATTCCATACATGGTATACAATCAATGGCTCACAGTATTATCACATAGTTATGCATTCATCACCATGATCATCTTTTCTATCATTTGCAAAACTCCAGAAAAAAAAAGTGCATACTACCATACCTGTTACCCCTCCCTCTCATTGACCACTAGTATTTCCATCTACCCAATTCATTTCATGTGCTGTCCCCTCTATTATTTCTTTATTCTTTATCCATTTATTTTTACTCATCTGCCCATACCCTAAATAAAAAGAGCAACAGACACAAGGTTTTCACAATCCCACATTCACATTGTAAAAGTTACATCTTTATACAATTATCTTCAAGAATCAAGACTACTGGAACACAGCTCAACAGTTTTAGGTATTTTCTGCCAGCAACTCCAATACATCATAAACTAAAAAGGGATATCTACATAATTCCAAAGAATAACCTCCAGGATAATCTCTCAACTCTGTTTGAAATCTCTCTGCCACTGAAACTTTATTTTTTCTCATTTCTCTCTTCCCCTTTTTGGTGAAGAAAACTTTCTCAGTCCCTTGACACTGGATCCCACCTCATCCCAGGAATTCTGTCCCATGTTGCCAGGGAGATTTACATCACCGGAAGTCATGTTTCAAATAGGGGGAAGGGCAGTAAGTTCACCTGCCAAGTTGGCTTAAAGATAGAGGCCACATCTGAGCAACAAAAGAGGGTCTCTGGGGGTGACTCTTAGGCCTAAATTTAAGTAGGCTTAGCCTATCCTTTGCAGGATTAAGTTTCATAAAGGTGAACCCCAAGATCTGGTGCTCAGCCTATTGACTGGGAGTTTTAACCAGTGTCAAGCTTTATTAATGATTTCAAGGACATAAGCATTGAAGAGGCACAAGCAAATTAAGAAGTTTTGGGGTTATAGGTTTTGTTCTGTTACACACAGTCTTCTTATATTAAACACACCCTCTTACCCAGTATAACAAATAAGAGTTCTAATTAGACACCTGGAGTAGCCCCCAAAGAGGGGAACATTGAGGTTATGAAATACCCCCATTTATACCATAGCATAGAAGATGTCTTTCAAGGTCCTATAAGTGCACAGATTCCATATTTGTTTAATCTAAATGCTCCTAAGTTTGGGATTTGCTAAATGCATTCCATACATAGAGACTTTCCTTCAATGAAATATAATTTTCTATTAACATGAATGTCAATTATTAGCATGCATACAAAGAAGGGAAACTAGGTCACTTTCCTTCCTTATTTCCTGGAGGTGTAGAAACAGGACTGAAGATGTTTTCAGGTCACCTGCTTCACTCCTTCCTTTTCCCAAACAAAACCCCATACAAGCCAAAAATGTGTCAATGAAATAATCATTAAAATTATGTTCAAAATAAAATGATGCAGAAAATTAATACGTAACTTCAGGACAACTGTTAAATGTTGATTGGATTTACAAAAATAAATGAAATCTCCTCAATCCTTTCTTTGTTTTTTACTTTTTTTGAAAAAGTGACCATTTACAATTGATCTACTTCTGGACAAAATGGAGACTCACAGGCAAAATACTTGTCCTTGAAGGTAAATTGGTAGCAAATGGATTATCAATGCTTAATCAACATCACCTTGAGAAGCATTTCCCTGGTTACAATGGAGGAGGGTTCCATTATTTTTCATGTATTTATTATCCCTTGGTTGTGGAAAACAAGAAGGATATAAATGTGACAGCCATTCAGAATTTAAAAATTAGAATCCAAGAATATCTTGAAAATTATAGCTTTGATTACAATCTAAAAAAGTTGGAATATTCAGGGGTAAATGTCTCCAATTTCCCCAATCCCATTAGCACATAAGTATCTCTAAAGACATAGGAAAAGGCAAAATATAACGGATTTTTGTCAAACTTGAGGATTACTCCATTACTTTTTATTTGTTAAGAGAAAGAAATTTTAAAAAATCATAGAATTACAATTCAAACTTAGAAATGAATTGCTCCCAAATTACAGGAAATAGAGAATGGGTGTGACTTGTTTCACTAAATTTAGTTTGAACACAGCATTTTCTTTCACCAAAGAAAGGACTTAACTCACAAGCTCTCCACTTAGGTACATCAATTCCAGTTCAGTGTGGATGTTGCCAGCCTGCTTCCACTTTTTATGAAATACTGCAGAATGTAGAAGTAGTAGTCTTGAGGCACTAACTCTGTAATGTGCAGTCTTCTCACATAAAGCATTGTTACTGGAGGCTATATCTGAAAATGTGATGTGGCAGTATATCTGGGGATGGTTGAAAAATGCAGACTTCCTCCAAATCTTCAGAACACATTATAGACTTCTACTGGAAGAAAGGAGCATTGGTAGGAGAAAAGAAATTTGCTTCTTGTGGAGCTGTGTTTTGTGGGAGCCTGCCACATCTTGGCAATTCAACTAGGGCTAGAATTATGCTTCTTACTTCCAGGAAACAACCTCTTTAAATCTAAGTGGAGAATGACTTGCCCCAAGGTCAATTAATACGTCATTTCTGAGAGAACAAAAGGACAAAACAAAGCAAAGAACAAACAAAAAACTCACATTACTATAGCTATGATATCAGGGAATTGAGGAGAGAAATAACACAGGCTTTAAGAAGCAAAGACTGATATATAAAAAGAAGACAATCTCATTCTGAAGCCTCAGAAAATTAATATAATTAACAATAATTTTCCAAAGAAAACTAAGGAAAGCATCAGGTAATTTTAGCTTGATGATCTTAACAGCATATAAAATTATATGACCTCTATGCAATAATCCAGGAAACTATACATAATGAACTATATATATAGCTATATATAATGAATAATTGGACAATGAACACCCAAATTAAGTTCCACATGGCATAAAATTTACAGGCTAAAAAAGAGAACTATAAGATAAAATTTAAACTAGATTATTTTAAATATAGATTTTGTATAAGGAAACCCTTCTAAATGTAATAATTTAAAAGAAAGATTGATATATTTAAATAAATAGAAATGTAACCTTTGCACAATTTAAATGGTAAAGTAATTTCAAAATGAATAAAATATGAAAATACTTGGAACATTTATGACAACAAATATTTAATATCTTTAATTTAGCAAATGTTCTTTTTAATGAAAGTGACTGTATGCACAGATGATTTGCATACATTTGGGGCAGGTTAGGAAGGGACTATAAAATTGAGGCTGTAAGGCAACACTCCTCAGAGTCCCTCAAAGGCTTATTTTTACCTCTGGGTCACATAGTAATTCTTTCTTTCATTTTATATTTCCTACTCTACCTGATCACCTTAATAATTAAATATTGATTATAGTCCTTTCGTGTGCAGTTGCTGACAATAAATGTGCTTTATTTTCAGAATAAGCCCTGGCTATTCTAAACTAATTACAATTAATCACCCATGGACTCTTTTTCATTTGCATATGGAATACTACAAGGATGGAAATAGTCAGATTTAGTAGATGCTAGTCCATCTTCACAATTTGTTTACACATATTTAAATTTTATTCCTTAGGATCAAAATATATCAGCATTTTAAAATTTTCTTTTCACTTACTTTTTCAGTTGAGTTTCCTTTTTGTTCCTTTTCTTTACTCCCTTTCTATCACAGTAGCTTACAACTTGAAGTGGGAGATTTAAATAGCACTTTGATGGTGCTATTTTGATGATTCTGAAGGATGATATATTAACATATTAATATGGTTGTATGTATGTGTTTATGTGTTTTTGAGGTGAAATTTATAAAGCATTAGCCATTTTAAAGCAAGCAATTAAGTGGGACTTAGTGCATTCAAAAGGTGTGCCACCACCACCTACTCTATTCAGGTCCCAAATATTTTAATCATCCCAAAGGAAACCCCCATACCCCAGAAATACTCATATCCATTACTCACCCCTGACCCCTGACCCCCACCCCAAGCCCCTGGCAACTACCAATCTGTGTTCCGTATCTATGCACTAACCTATCCTGGATATTTCATATACATAGAATCATATAATAATAATTATATGTCTAACTTTTTAAGGTACATATAAACTGTTCAACACAGCAACTGCACCATTTTATATTTACACCAGCAACATACAATGATCCCAATTTCTTCAACATTTGATATTTCATTTATCATTTTTTATTATAACCATCCTTCTGGGTATTAAACAGTATCTCATTGTGGATGACATTTGCATTTCCTCAATGGCTAATGATATTGATTATCTTTTCATGTGCTTATTGGAGAATTGTACATCTTTTTTGCAGAAATATCTATTCAATTTCTTTGCCCATTTTCAAATTTGATTGGTTTACTATTTATTGTTAAATTGTAAAAATCTTTATATGCTCTGGATACAAGGCCTATATCATACATGTGATTTGCAAATATTTTTTCTGTGCTATGTTGCATTTTTACTTTCTCAATAATGTCCTTTGGTGCACAGAATTTTTACATTATGGCACAGTTAAATTTATTATTTTTTTCTGCTTGTGCTTTTGGTGTCATATCTAAAAATCCATTGCCAAATCCAATATAAAATAGATTTATCCTTATGTTTTCCTCTAAGAGTTATATGGTTTTATCTCTTAAATTTAGGTCATTGATTCATTTCAAGCTAATTTTTTAATAGAGCCTGAGGTAGGGGTCCAGCTTCATTCTTTTACATATGGATATCCAGTTGTAAATTGAATGGTCTTAGCACCTTTGTTGAAAATGAATTGACTATAAATGTACAGATTTATTTCTGAACTCTCAATTTTATTCCTTTTGTCTCTCTCTGTCATTGTGCTGGGCCCACACTCTTTTAATTACTGTAGCTTTAAAGTATGTTTTGAAATCAGGAAGGGACATTAATCATATGTTATGAGGACTAAAGGAGAGCAAGGTTTACATATGGTGTGAGACTGTTGGAATCAGGAGATTTGTTTCTCATGCTGCTTAAAGGTAAATGGCTCAGGGCAAATGGTCTGTATTTTACAGTATATAATGTTGGATTACAAAACCTGTCATAACAGTAAAGACTTAAAAATAGTCCTATCTTTGGTACATGGATGGTTCAGTGGTAGAGTGCTTGCCTTCCATGTGGGAGACCCAGGTTTGATTCTCGGACCATGAACCCAAAAAAAGAAAATATGGAAATCCCTACCTCAAATTAAATGTGTCAGAACAAATGTACCTCTATTACTCTGTGAAAGTTTCAATGACAAAATATGTTTTTCAGGCACTTAAAAATGTTTTTTCCTTAGAACAGTGTCCTAGACCCTGATATTCAAGCACAGGATGACTGTTTAGGCTAGTTCAACTTTCTCTCTATTCTCAGACTCGTGAAGAAGTGGAAAAGCTAAAATCTGTATTGCTCATCCTTCCTCATTGCCAGGGCTATGGTAATGAAACAGATTAATCTTTATGGCATTTGCATATGGGATTCAGAAGTCACTGGATGAACCAAATGGACTCTGGCAGAGTGTTCATTCTGGCTGGATTCCAAATTTCACTACACAGGCTCCAGGTTTTTGAGTGTGGATCAGTTGCAGTGACTGCAATGTTATGGTGAAAATGGCAGTATTTTCCTAAATCTGATTTTCAGTTTCAGTGATGTGAGCTAGAAGCAAAAAACTCCTGAACATTCATCCACCATCTCGTCAATAATTTTTAAGCATTATACATAATTCATTGTATTAATTTTTCAGTGTCAAATACTAAGTGATTTCTATTATTTTCACTCAGCCTTGCTTGCCGCGTCCTCTTTTTCCTCCCCGGTTTGACACGGTTCCCTGGAAGGAAGGGCGGTAGGCAAGGCCTTCAATGCCCCAAAAGAGGACGAGGCATAAAATGGTGTAATAGAAAAATACTGGGATTAAAGACACTAATTGTGTGTTTCTTGTTGCTGGTTGTGCTCCAAGCATTATATCAAAACGAATCAGAAAGCAAAAGAATTGGAAAAAATGATACAAATTGTACAAATTGCAAAACCTTGTTAATGACTGTTTGGAAAAAATTAGGTTGGGACGCCCCCATTAAGCAAGTCATACTGCAGATGCAGCAGGCAGAAGTGCTTTTAGAACAAGTCACAGAAAAGTACCCCATAGAAAGTAAACACTTACAATTAAAAAACCCTGCATTGAGCCATCCTAGAAATTTACTCCCCACCACGGCACCGGTCCATTGCTATAAAACAATAAAAAATCTAAGTAAACAATGTAACCTTTTAATCAAAACAAGCTAACCTTTAACCAGATTAAAATAGGTCTTGACATATTGCCTCACTGTAGAATAATAGGAAAAGAAAGTCTAAACTCAGAAAACTGCAAACACAATGTCTGTGGTTTAAGCCAATATCTTGCTGCTATTGAAATCTTGTGTAAATTTTCCTAAGAAAATCAGAACGTGTACTTTCGCTTTGCTTCCCTGAACCTATAACTTTACCTAAAACGTAAGCCATAACACAACCATGATTCTGTAATACCTGTTTCCTTGCCAAGAATAAGGGTATAAAATCAGTTAAGCAAAAATAAATCTAAGCAACTCTTCTCAGAAGAAAATTCTCTAAGCTGTCTCTTGGTGTTCTTCTCGCGCCGACGACCCTCCACACCTTCAAGCCCGTTCCCTCTGCTGTGGCTGGACCGCGGCACTTGCTTATGAAAGTTGTAAAGGTGAAATGTTTTCTGCTTGAGGAGAGTTTTTACATGTAAAGGCTATTTAGAGTTACTTGAATTTTATATGCCACTTTACATAAACTATAGTTGTAAAAGGCTTAATTCCTTAATTCTTGTTTTCCTATTAATCTATAAATTTTATGTTAATAAAATCATCACTCTTGGGTAAATTTACTTATCATTTGATCAGCTCAAATTTAATAGAATAAACACCCTCAAACAATCAGTTAATTAGCTGCATTTACTAGTTTAATGCTTTTGCTTTTACTTTTATGAGCATAAAAAGCTTGGCAAAGAAATGTTAACAAGCAGAATTTCCCAAATGCTTGAAACTCTCTTGTAAATAATACAGTATGAATATACTGATAAGACAAATAATAATATTTGCCAACATTCCACTGCTCTTTATAAAGTATGTCAAATTTCTTACAGCTTTCAAATTAAAATCACAAGTTTAAACACAGTATGTGCTAAATTAGAATGATAACACTCATTCTGTCGGTTTTGTAAAGTATAAGACTCTGTTAAATATCAGAAACACTCTAAATAGCAAACATATAATGATTGTTCCTAAACTTTACACAGAAGCATCATGTTATAAACTAGGTTAACTTAATTTGCTCTATATCTAATTTAGCTTCCCAGATTTGAAAATGTACGTAGCCACTAAGCACACAGATTAATCTCAAGGAAGCTAGGTTTACATGGTCAATAATTTATGGTAATTTTATTGTTAGCTATGGAGATTTTAGACCATCTGGATGATGTAGAAGTCAAGGGCTATAATCTCCCTTGTGGATTCAAGATGCGCTAGAGACAGGAAACAGTTTCTTTTTCTTTTTTCTTCTCTAGAGATTGATTGATCTAAGGTCTCGTCTTTCAAATAGATACTTTCACAGCTTGTGTCTTAATGAGTTTATGCCCTTAATCAACATTTTTACTACTTGATTGGTTCATATAGATATTTAATGGTTTTAGGAAAATGTTATTAACTTTTGTCTTCGGAACAGTATCCCTTCCTTAATATCGTTCTTTTTCTTTTTTTTGTAAATAGAGAAAAGTCACCGCTAATGTTTTTATTGCATTAATAAAAGAATATTTTAGTATCTGTTCAATGCTCTCAATAAAGTCCTATAACTTAAACTTGTTAAACTGTAACAAGATGGAGAATAGAGAGGATGATAAAGTTGAAAACATAGAGATTTAAAGAAAAACATTTTACAGAAAAAATAATACTCTGATACTGTAGAAAACTAAATGACTGAGGCAGAAGATAAGCACAACTAATTTTTCAGATTTCAAAATACTACTACTACTACTTGTACCACCTCAATTCTTCCAGTCCCTCCACCACCAGTACCATCAATATCAACAAAATAGTAATAATTTACTGTGTGCTTTCACAGATTATCTAATTTAGGCTTTTTATAAAGTTAGCAATATTATTATCCCCATTTTACAGATGAAAAAACTAACTTCAGAGGTATTAAATAGATTGCCAAATATTGTATGGCTACTAAGTTTCAGAGGAAAAGAAAAAAATAATAGATGGATGATGTATTAACTAGGATTCTCTAGAGAAACAGAATCAACAGGAGATATCTATAAATAAAAAATAAATTGTAGAAGTGTCTCATGTATCTGTGGGGATATACAGTCTAAGATCTGTATGGCAGGCCAAAAACTGGCAACTCTGATGAGGGTCCTCAATGAATTCTCAAGAGAGGCTGGCTGGCTGAAGCAGGAAGAGTGGCTGTATCTTCTGAACCCTCCTTAAAAGCCTTCCAGTGATTAGATTAAGCATCACTCATTGCAGAAGACACTCCCCTTAGCTGAATCCAAATGCAATCAGCCTTGAATGCAGCCAACATGATCATTATTTAAGTTCATGAAATGTCCTCATAACAAGAGACAGGCCAGTACTTGCCTGACCAGGCAACTGAGCCCCACCATCTGGCCAAGTTGACACATGAACCTGACCATGACAGTCCACTTCCTGTCAACTTGGCAGCTATTCACATCACCTTAAACCATACTTAATCTCTAAATAGGAAACAATACCAGATTTTTCCTCACTTAGTAATACTCAACTGTCCTGTGTACAACCGGAAATGCATTAAATCTCTCCAGAATAGGGTGCAAGTCCTTGGGTAACATTCATTCTTAAACTTGAGCTCTTACAACTTAAATACTATAACATGAACACAACAGCATTACAGTCCTTATTTCTATAACTAATCATGTGGTCGTAGTTCATATTGATCACTACCTTCTTCTACTACCCATTCCATGTTCCCTTTACCCTCAGCAAAAACTTCAGCTGGCTGTGGTTCTTTGCCTGGTGGGGTGACTCAAACCTTCATTCCTGAAGTTTCAGAACCATTGGTAGCCCTTCCTGGATTGGGTTGTCACAGTTTTCCATTGATTTTAATCATAGGGCATGGCAGTACAAAGAGACCCTAGGAGATCTCCTATATTCCAGGAAAATTCTTCTTTACCTCCATTATGTAGTTGCAGTCCTATTTTCCCCTGATCATCAGGGTCAATCACCCCAGCCAGTAGTTATCCCCATCTTGGCTCGTTGATCAAAGAGAATGCATAGCCCAAAGTGACCAGATGCAGTCTTAGATACCAGTTCAAAGGAATCATTGTTGTTTCTTCTGCTGGAAGCATTCCCCCTTCTGGAATTAAAACCTGTTGATCAGCACAGCTCAGGGACTCAGTGACACAGGGACAGTAAGCAAACATTTTCCTAGTGGATCACTAGCAGTAATAGTGAGTAGTGCCACTCCCATTTCCACCCCTTCATTCCTGGACCCATGGATCCTGGCTATGGGAGAAACAGCACCATACAATGTATGCTGATTCAGAGCATGCAAAGCCTCCTGGAGAACATATCCCAGCCCTGCAAGGTATTGTCACCTAGCTGGCATTGTAATTGAATTTTCAAAAGGCCATCCCATCGTTCTATCAATCCAGCTGCCTCAAGATGATGGGGAACATAGAAAGAACAGAGAATTCCATTAGCATGTGCCCATTTGTGCACATCACTTGCTGTGAAGTGGGTTCCTTGATCAGAAGCAATGCTGTGTTTTGATGATGGATCAATCCAACATGATGATGGATAAGGCATTCTGTAATCAACAGATGATAGTTTTGGCAGAAGCATTACTTGCAAGAAAAGCAAACCCATATTCACAGTATGTGTCTATTCCAGTTAGAACAAATGGCTGCCCCTTCCATGATGGAAGTGACCTATTCTAGTTTGCTAGCTGCCAGAATGCAACACACCAGAGACAGGTTGACTTTTAATAAAAGGGGATTTATTTTGTTAATTCTTCAGAGGAAAGGCAGCTAACTTTCATCTGAGGTTCTTTATTATGTGGGAAGGCTCAGGGTAATCTCTGCTGGCCTTCTCTCCAGGCCTCTGGGTTCCAACAACTTTCCCTGGGGTGATTCATTTCCGCATCTCCAAAGGCCTGGGCTGAGCTGTGAGTGCTGAGATGAGGCATGCCAAGCTGCTTGGGCTGTGCTACGTTGCACTCTCTCATTTAAGCACCAGCCAATTAAGTCAAATATCATTCATTGCAGCAGGCATGCCTCCTAGCCAACTGCAGATGTAATCAGCAACAGATGAGGTTCATGTACTATTGGCTCATGCCCACAGCAACAGAACTAGTTGTGTTCACCTGGCCAAGTTGACAAATGAATCTAACTACCACATGACCCAATGTAAACAACCTGCCACCATGTAGCAGGCTGATCACCTAAGGGAATAGTGCCATTATCAGGGGCTGAGTATGGGTCTCTGCTGCTGGCAGCTTGGGCACTCAGAAATGGCTGTAGCCTGGTCAGTCTTGGTAACTGGAAGTCCATGTTGCTGGGCCTATGCATAATCTCCATCCCTACTACCATGACCACTTTGTTCATGAGCCCATTGGACAATGACAGGAGTTTTGGGGAAAGAGGCTGACTGCTTTCCACAGAATGGGTCATCTTATCCACTTGATTATTAAAACTTTCCTCTACTGAAGTCACCCTCTGGTGTGTACTCACATAGGACACAGATATCTTCATGTTTTTAGCCCACTCAGAAAAGTCCATACCTATACCTCTTCCCCAGACCTTTTGTCACCAACTTTCCAATCATGCTCTTTCCAAGTTCCTGTCCATCCAGCCAAACCATTAGCAACAGTCCATGAGTCAGTATAAAAATACACCTCTGGCCAGTTCTCCTTTCAAGCCAAATGAACAACCAGGTGCACTGCTCAAAGTTCTGCCCACTGGGAGGATTTGCTCTCACTATTGTCCTTCAGGACCTGTAAAGGTGGTGTTGTGCTGCAGCTGTCCACTTTCGGGTGATACCTGCATATCATGCAGAACCATCTGTAAACCAAGCATGAATTTTCTCTTCCTCAGTCAGTTTACTGTAAGGAACTCCCCAAGAGTCCACAGCTCTGTTCTGGGAAAGAGAAGGCAATGTAGCTGGAGTGCAGACCATGGACATTTGAGCCACTTCCTCATGTAACTTACTTGTGCCTTCAGGAACTGCTCTGACCCTATCACATATATACCATTTCCATTTTATGATGGAGTGCTGCTGTGTATACCCAACTTTATTGCTTAGAGGGTCAGACAACACCCAGCTCATGATAAGCACCTCAGATCTCATGATAACTTGGTGACCCATTGTTAATCATTCAGTCCCTATTAAGGCCCCTTAACATCTTTCTATAAAGGAAAGTACTCAAACATTGAATACTGGGATGGCCAGCCTAAAAGCTGCCATTGAGCTTGCCTGCTGGTCAATCTCTTCAAGTCTCTCAGAGATAATATTCTCCTGAGATTGCATTTGCTACAAAAGGGTGATTTCAAAAACATAGCAATTTGCCTAAATGGCCAATTGACTACTGAAGAATTGTCAATGGAGATTCTCAGCATCTTCGCCTAATTCAAGGAAAGGAGAAGCAACATTAAATGCAATAAATATTTTTCCAGATTACCTCTACTTAGTGAATTGGTCAAAATATTTCCTCCAATGTTAACAAAACCTTACTTCATTGGTCATTATCTTGCATTTCCTTATGGTTATTCTTATATTAACATATTTAGTCTTCCATTTTTCTTTAGGCAATGTGAAAAAAAATATTAAAATAAGCCTGAAATTTTTAACAACCATTCAGTGCTTATAAGAAGGTGCTGCATCTCTGGAATAGTAAAACTTTCTAAAAGGAAGATGAGTTCATATTAGGGTTAAAAGCCCTATTAGCTTACATGCCTCTCCTATGTGCCCTGATAATGTCACCTAAAATTACATAAATTTAGATTAAAGTTATCAATAAATATTTAAATTAGGAGCAGCTGAAAAAATATTGGAGTATGATGAAGGGTTTTGGCCTTATCATACTTTGTCCATGCATCTCATTTTTAGTTAGGCCACAATTGCAGCCTATTTCCATGATGCCTGAAGGCCTCCTGACATCAATCATTCCTCCTAAAAATGTTTGAATTTTTCAGGCCCCTAACTTTGATTATTTTGAGACTCCTTAGGGCATGAAAACTCATATGAGAAAGAAGGTTGCTCTCGTAGCCCATAGTGTAAACTTTCCATGGTAGTGTGCAGATAAATGCTCTAAATTTCTGAAGTCATATTTTTCATCTGTTATTTTCAAGTAAGCCAATGAAAGCTGTAAAAATATTACAGCTTCTCCGAGAAACTTACAGTATATACTGATTTGAAGATGGAAGAGTAAAATATGCATAAATTCACATGTGCACGTCTGTATAAGTATTGTACTGAAATGATAAATTCAGAAAGCAAGTCCTGATCAAACAACCAACAGTTTTAAGTGTTGCATTATCAGTTTATTACTGTCCATTTCATAAATCTTTTTATATAATTCTACTCC
The DNA here is from genome assembly GCF_023851605.1 of Tamandua tetradactyla. NCBI lineage: Eukaryota > Metazoa > Chordata > Mammalia > Pilosa > Myrmecophagidae > Tamandua > Tamandua tetradactyla. The sequence continues at coordinate 152,598,279 of NC_135330.1, forward strand.
TTCCCAATTCAACTCCTTTATTAGTGGATAATTTCCCCCCTTTCTCACAATCAAATTTTACCATTAAGAAATTAAGAGAAAGGTAGAAATCAGGCCACCTCCTTCTTATCTCGGAGAGCTACTTTCTCCCATTACTATTTCCTTCTTAAAACTTCTATGACCTCCAAAGGGAAAAATCCTCTTCCTTGCACTTGAATGGACTTCTACTTGCTATAGAGTTCTGTTTGCATGGTCTCTTTTCTTAGTTTTCCAGGCTGTCATGATAGCATGCATGTTTTAGCTTAAATAAGATTTGATTGGTTTTAGGAACCCACATTAAGCAAGGACAGGCTTTCTCCTAGAATTGGTAGAATTCTAATGATGTCAGTCCTTCATCAAATGGTGATGTCCTTGGTCTCCTCCTGTGGCTTTCTCTGACTTTTGGCCCCTCTGTCTTCCAGTTTCTGCTTTCCAACTAATTGTGTTAAAATTTCTATTCTTTGTAAAACTTTGAGTAATATGGTTTAAGACCCATACTGGATCCGTTTGGTTACATCTTAACTAATAACATCTTTGTTTGTTTGTTTGTTTGTTTGTTTTAAGAACATCTTCAACAGCTCTTATTTACAAATTGACTCATACGCAAAGAAACTTAATTAATTAATAAATTCCTTAATTAAGGAATTAAAAGTATGAATGTGTATCTGTGGTAGTATATGATTTAATCTACCACACCTCTTTTGTCTAACTCAGGTGAATGAAGCCTGAACTAATTTAATGCTGGTATAAAAGTAGCACCTTTGAAATTCCAAAGAGATGTTCCCTGACCAAATTTGTCAAACAGGTGAAGTTTATTTTGGAAGCACTATAATCCTCTCTCTCTGAATGGAGGCCTGGATAAAGTATGTAGGTTTTAGAGCCAAAAGACTTGGCTTCAAATTAGATCTCTTCTAATGTTTAGCTTGGTGAAGCAACTTAACCTCTCTGAACTGCATTTTTTCCTTCTATAAAACACTGGCAGAGTTATAGTGGAATTAAATGAGACTATGTGTGTGAGATGCCAAATTGCTCCAGCCAGACACTTAAATAGAATGAGGTTGAATGGTGGTGAAACATGATATTTAAAGAGAGCAATATTGAAGCGTTTAAGGGTAAGAAAATTTCAATCTGTTCCATATTCCCTTTTTTTCTTTCCCAGTATTATTCTATCTATTAATCCTTCTTCTTTAATTTTCCTAAGACTTCTCTTTGAACTGTTATCTGGAAGTCAAGAATGACTACAAACCTTGTGATTGTACAGATTAAAAAATAAGCATTAAGGAAAGAAAAAAAATCCGAATGGAACCCTAGAAATATGTCTCAAAGTACTTTTATCTTTCTTGCTAATATTTATAATTTACAGTAAAATATTTATATTTGTAATGCTGAAGGACAAGCTAAAACTGGAGGGTATAGAAGAAGCACACAGTTCAAAACACTCAACACTATTGGCCTCTTAGTCTTCTCAGAAATGGAGACTCCAGTTCCCACCTCAGTTTTCTGAATTAGAATCCACTTTAATAAGATCCCTTTGTGAGTAATAGTTGTGTTACAGCATGAGACACACTGCTATAGAAAATGTTACTGTATGTGAAGATGCTTATGTAGCTCTGACAGAATGTCTCATATTCTTTACTAGACTATTTGTTCTTATTTATGATTAAAAATCTATGCTCATGTATCAAGACTTGATTCCTTTTTACTGATGAAAATACAAAGGATCTATCACATTTTGTTCATCCATTTGTCAGTTGATGGATACTTGGATTTATTCCATGTTTTGGCAATTGTGAATAATGTCACTATGAACACTGTTGTGCAAATATGTGTTCAAATACCTGCTTTCAATTGTTTTGGTTATATACCTAAAAGTGGGATTTTCAGTCCTATATTGATTATTGCCCTCATTTTTTCCACTGTGGCTGTACCACTTTACATTCACATCCAAGAACGAACAAGTGTGCCAATTTCTCCAAGTTCTCTTCAACACTTATTTCCTGTTTTGTGAATAGCAGACATTTCAGTGGCTGTAAAATGTTATCTTAATGCAGTTTTGATTTATATTTCCCTAATGGCTAATGATGTCATGTACTTATTGACCATCTGTATATCTTTTTGGAGAAATGTCTATTCAAAGCTTAGCCTATTTTTAATTGTGATTTTATTTATTTATTTATTTATTTATTTATTTATTTATTTATTTATTTATTGTCTAAAAGTGTAAAGTTCCTTTATATATTCTGAATATTAAACCCTTATCAGATATGTGGTTTCATTTTTTTTTACTTTCATGATCAAGTCCTTTAAGGCACAAGTTTGTTTATTTGTTCAATTTGATGAACTCCCCTCTGTCTATATTTTCCTTTTTTTGTTAGTGCTTTTGGTATCAATTTAAGAAACAATTGCCTAACATATGGTTCTGAAGATGCTTCCTGCATTTACTTCTAGGAGTTTTATAGGTTAATTTCTTACATTCAGATTTTTGAGTAAATTTTTATATATTGTGTGAGGTAGGGGTCCACTTTTACTGTTTTGCATATAGATAATCAATTTTCTCAGCACAATTTGAAGAGATTATTATTTCCCCTTTCAGAAAATGTGCTATCCTTGTGAAAAATCAATTGGCCATAAATATGAGTCTATTTCTACACCCTTAAATTTTGATTCCATCAGTCTATATGTCTATACTTGTGACAGCTTCACACATATTGATTACTCTAGCTTGTAATGAGTTTTTAAATTAGGAAGTGTGCATTCTTCAACTTCATTCTTGTTTCCAGATGTTTTGATTCTTTGAGCCCCTTACACTTCTATATGAAATAGGTAATTTGCTTTTCCATTTTGGTAAAAGAAAGCCTGTTGGAATTTTTATTGTGATTGTGTTGAATTTATAAACTACTTGAGTAGAATTCACAACTTTATCATATTTTTTTCCAATCCAGGAATACAGAGTGTTTTTACGTTTATTTAGATCTTTGATTTCTTTTAGCAATGTTTTATAGTTTTTTTACATTTAAATCTTTTACATCCTTGCTTAAATTTATCCCTAGATTTTTTTTTTGCTGCTATTAAAAATAGATTTTTTTCTTGATTTCCTTTTCCAATTGTGCATTACTAATGTATAGAAACACTGCTATTTTTTACAAGTTGATAATGAGCCTGGACACTTTGCTGAATCCATTTATTAGCTCTAAAAGTTTGCTTATGGATTTTTCAGGGTTTTCTATTTATAGGATCACATCATTTGCAATTAGGGAAAGTTTTATTCTTCCTTCCCAATGTGGATGCCATTAATTTATCTATCTATCTATCTATCTATCTATCTATCTACCTACCTACCTACCTACCTATCACTTATCTATTGCCAAATTGCTCTCACAACTTCCAGTACAATGTTGAATAACTGTGGCAGTGGACATCCTTGTTTGTTCTTGATCTTATTCTTAGAGGGAAAACTTTCAGCCTTTCGCTTTTGAGTATGATGTTAACTGTGGGTTTTTCGCATATTGCCTTCCTCACGCTGAGGAAGTTTTCTTCCTTTGCTAGTTTTCTAAGTGTTTGTATCAAAAAGAGGTCAAATGCCTTCTCCAGATCAATTGAGATGATTATGTGATTTTTTTCCTTTGTTCTAAAAATGTTTTATAATATAATAATTTAGTTTCTTATGTTGAAGCACTCTTGTATACCTGAGATAAATCAATTAAATCCATTTGAATTATGGCATTTTTCTTTTAATATGCTCTTGAATCTGAATTTCTAGTGTTTTTTTTTTTTTTAGTAACTTTAGAATCTATATTCATAAAGGGTATTGGTCTGTAATGTTTTTTTTTCTTGTGGTATCTACCTGGTTTTGGTACAAGAGTGATGCTGGTTTCTTAGAATGAGCTAGCTTGCATTCCTTCTTCTTCAATTTTTGTAATAATTTGGGGAGGATTGGTGTAAATTCTCCTTGTAAAGTTCAATAAAAATCATCAGTGAATACAAGTATTCAAGAACATTTTTTTGTTGGGAATTTTTGATTACTGAGTGTCATGATTAGGTTCATGTGTCAACTTGGCCAAGTGGTGGTGCCTGTTTGTCTGGTTGGGTAAGTGCTGGGCTTTCTGTTGCAATGAGGACATTTCATAGAATTAAATCATGACCATGTCAGCTACATACACAGCTGATTACATTTGAAATCAGCCAAAGGAGAGTGTCTTCTGCAATGAGTAATGCTTAATCTGATCACTGGAAGCCTTTTAAGGAGGATTCAGAAGAGACAGACCCTTCCTGTCTTGGCTGGTGAGCCTCTCCTGTGGAATTCATCCAGACCCTCCATCGGAATCATTGGCTTCTCAGCCTGCCCTGCAGATTTTGGACTTTGCATTCCTGCAGTCACATGAGACACTTTTATAAATTTTATATTTGCGAGTGTTCCCTGTTGATTCTGTTTCTCTAGAGAACCCTAACTAATACACTGAGTCAATCTCTTTACTTGTTATTGGTCTATTGAGGTTTTCTATTTCTTCTTGAGTCAATTGGTTTGTGTGTTTCTAGGAATTTGTCTCTGTCATCAGTTTCCTAGTTTGTTGATGTGCAATTGTTCATAATATCCTTATATAATCCTTTTAAGTTGTGAGATATTCTCATTTCATCTTTGCAATTATTAATTAGATGTCATGACTCTTTCTTAAAAAAAAATCACATAGCAGCAGTCAGTCTAGGCAAATTTTGGAATCAGACAACTACTGGTATAGTTAGAAAGCAGACAGATCCTGTCGATTGTAAGTACTGTACAAAATAATTATATTTGGTGCTCCAAATGGAAGTGGTCATTAATTCTAAATTTTTATTTTAGTTTATGGTCCTATGCAATGATTATTGCAGAGAATTTTTTTATGAACCCCATTCTCTGGGCTCTGCTTCCAGAATTAATTTCCATTGAAATGAATCAACGTAGTGGTGATCATAGATTAAATGGCACTCTCCACATACTTTTAATTATGGTTTAGTTTTGAATTGCAATGTCTTCTAGATGTAGTGTCCATTTTATTTTCTCTAACCATATTTTTAAAGTAATTGGGGAATGGGAAAAGTTGTTAAACTAATAGCAGGAAAGCTGGAGTAGTGCATGGTTTAAGAAACAAATAAGGGTGACTAAAATACTTTTTTAAAAATATTGCATAACTTTGGTATTCTTATTTGTTTAATTGTGCTCCTTTGTGATCTCCTGAAGTATTATGTCCATCAATCAGTTTTCATTTTTATTGCATAAAATATTTTTAGACGTTATTAAACTTCTATAGCAGAATAGGATGTTAAAGAACAAATTAGTCTGTAAGCCTGGGAATGCTTTATTTTTTTACTTGAATTGTGAATTTTTTATTGATACAGTCTTATGAAATGTCATCAAAATGTAAGCATTTTTCTCCTTCCTACAGAAGAAAATATTCTTTTTGAAACATTTTCTATATTTTTATCTTATACATTTGTCACATTTGAAATCTAAAGAAAATTTAAAAGGTCACTTAGTAGAAGCATGCATGATGCTTAGAGAAGAATGTGAGTCTGAAATGAAGCTTTACAATTTGAGAAATTTGAAGAAACTTCTGAACAGGGCTTGATTATTCTGGATGTCATTTCAGAATATCATACTAAGGAACACTTGGCGCTCAGAACTACCCATATAAGTGCAATAGTTTAGTGGAGAATAAATCAAAATGCAGTTATTTAAAGCTATTTTTTTTCCTTTCACAGAAATGACTTTAATAATGTAAAAGTCTACAAAAGAACAGACATCAAATGTAAAGGTATACTTAAAAGTAAAGTTGAATAGTGTAAGTGGAAATTGCAGAATAGGACTAAGTTTAAAACTAGTCAACATGATAAATCTTAATTGTAAGTGCTTATTTATATCACACATTTAGAAAACCTATGATGTTTGATTCAAAATAATAAGTAATAACATTATTAATAATGTAATATAAGGACATTTTGCATGGGCAGGCACCGGGAATTGAACCCGGGTCTCTGGCATGGCAAGCGAAAATTCTGCCATTTAGCCACTGTCGCACTGCCCAATTTTTAATGTCATTATTTTTAAATTTATGCTTTCAAATAACCCTTTACTAATAGGCTAATTAAATTGTTATTTGCCAACTGGAAGCTATTTTTATCGTTATACTCTACTGTGCTTTCTTACTTTTGTTGCCCTTCAGTTTGTATGCGGTGCTTATGGTAATTAAGTTGCTGTCTAGTCTATATATATACAAATATGTCCTTTCGCCCTAAGGACTCTTGTTATAATTTATAGGATTTAATTTTATTTTAGTTTACTATTATAACACCCAGCAGGCATTCTTTGGAATATTTTTATAGATTAATAAAAACATTCTTCATCAAGCCACTATTAGCTAGCTTGCCAATTTCATCTTACCTTTGCACAATCAAGTACTACAGTATTTATAAAAACTCTTCCAGAAAGGAGAGTTATTTTTGGCACAGAATAGTCATGACTGTTTTTCTTTTGTCTTATCACTGGTCATGGGAATCAGTATTCACATTTCTTCCTTGGAATTTGACAGAAACACACACTAACACACCACAACACAAAATTTCCCCCTTCCTTTTGTGGTGTAGAACTGTTGAGATTTCTTTAAAGTTTTTATATAGGTGTTTAATATAGGTTAATTTTACATGGCCCCTCAAGTTCTATCATAGAAATAAATCTTACCCTCCACTTCTAATGAAGACCTTCATGACATGAACTTTTGGTTCAGCATGATGAAGAGTTTTGTTAAGTAACAAAAGTATTACATGAATGTCAAACATTTAGTTTCAAAACATTGTGTGACTATCGACAAATAAATTTAATATCACTTACCAGATCATCATATATGTCAACTATATGGAATAATCATCAGCAAATTCCAAAAATAATCAAATCCACTGAAAATATGATCTAGGATTTTTGGTGTCATGTTTTTGCGTGGTCTTCATTTTTGTTTTCATATTTTTCTTTTCATTTCATTTCTTAAAACAACATTTGGACTATTTTTTTTTTCTTTTAGCATACTTAAATTTTCTATTATCCGTTTTATAAAATATGCTATTAATTCTCCATATCAAGCAAAAGTGAAAACTATAATTTAGATAGGAAAAAAGTCAAACTATGGAAAAATGCATGCAAACCATGCTATTTCTATAAACTAATATTACATTTACACAATTACAGTTTTAAATCTCTCCATGAAACAGATAATTATATACCACTTAGAAGAACTTTGATTTAGATGATTTTAACTTTACATTTTATAACATGGACAGCCACAGTAAACCCTCCTTATCATTTAAAATTTAAATAGTATAACATTCATATTAAATTTTTTAATTGTATCATTTGTGCCTAGTTTCTAAAGTGCTTTTTGTGACATTGTGTCAAAATGTTTTTAGATCCAAGCTATTGTTTTTAATTATACATTTAACAGAACTAAAGAAAATCAAAATATTTGGTTTTGTTAAAAATTTTGTGAAATGATTTCCACCTGTTTGGATGTTGAAAATAAGTAATTTTTAAAACCTATTTGTCAAAAGATGATTATAATTCAATGCCAAAATAAATGAATAAGTAAATACTTGTACAATATGTCGAAGTCTACGACATGTCTAGGAGATTCAAAAAAGGGGTAAAGTTTGTGAAATAATTTAAGTCACTGGGAAATAAAGCCATGCTATTTTTTTTTTTTTATGTAATCGCTTTTCTGAACTAAAATTCATCAAGCACTATCCCTTTAATTTTTTAAATGCTTTGCTTTTCCAGTAGCAATGGGAAGATCGTCTGCCTCCTATTACTTTTTAACATTCTTCATTGTGAAATATAACATAGATACAAGAAAGAGATAAATTTCAAAGTATAGTTTAACAAGTAGTTATGAACAAATTTCAAATTATGGTATGGGTTACAGTTCCACAATTTTTTTCTTTTCTTTCTAGCTGCCCTAAGACACTGGAGACTGAAAAGAAGTATCAGTATAACTCAGTAGTCATACCCATTTGTTAAACCCTATCTTCTCTGTTACAATTTCTCTTTCTCTTTGATCCTTCTCCCAATCTTTAGGGAACAATGACCAAATTTCCTCATGTTGAAAAGGGTGTTGACATTATAAGTAGGGGGATGATGTAACTGGTTGATGCTCTTGGGAGACTGGTAACTCTGGGTTTCAGGGCTCATCTGGTCTAGCAATCATCTGGAGATTTTAGGTTTCTGAAAAATAAACTTCGTGAGGGAAACTTTTATGGAATCTCAGGGAATGCCTTATTCTTTGGGTTTTACAGGAATATTGTTGGTTGATGCTTGGTATACCATGTCAATTAGCAATATCTAGCTGAAGCTTACAGAAGAGTAGCCTCCAGAATAACCTCTTGACTCTGTCTGAAAAATCTCTTAGTCACTGATACCTTATTCTGTTACATTGCTCTTCCCCCTTTTGGTGAGGTAGGCATTGTCAGTCCCACAGTGTCAGGGCCAGGCTCATCCCTGGGAGTCATATTCTCCATTCCTGGGGACTTACATCCTTGGATATCATGTCCCACAAAGGAAGGAGGGTGATGATTTTACCTGTAGAGTTTATCCCTTTATTTTTGAGTGTAAAGAAATAGTTGGAATAGCATCTACACTATCGTGTCTTTTACTAACACAATACTGTTTTTATGAAAACAGATATCTGTCTTTTCAAGCAATTTCTATTTACATACCTGCAGATACACTTGCTTAATCTCTATTACTTCTACATTGAGATATTTGGTATATTTTTAAACATTTTCAAAGCATATAACAAACAAATGGTTGTGATAAAGTGCATGCATAAGTATGGGTATTCCAAGAAGAAGGTCTAGTGTTTTCTTGCAATGCTATCACAGTTATGCTTATTACACATGTGAGCCACCCACAGTTGGATCACCCACAATAAGCAGCAAGACCTACGAGGTTGATCAACTTTCAAACAGCCAACAATTCCAGGGAATCGGAGGATACCAAAAGTGTGTTCTGCTACTTGGGAGGTCATCTTATTTCTATTAAATTGATGGATTTAGTGCAGAGATAGATAAAGTTGAAATTATGGGCTTACTTCTTTTTCCCCATTTTTCATTTCATATTGAGTGTCAGTGTACTGTTATTTGAAAATCACAAGGTTGTGATGTATTGAACTGTCAGTACTGAACTGATTTTCATGTTCTTCATCATAAAAATATCACACGCTTTCATGTGTGGAGTAAATCAGATGTCATGTGTAAAATCACCTTGTGTAAAATATACTGAGTTTGAAACACTGATACTTCTCCAACATATTCCTAAATTAACAGTTTACAGAGGATCATAAACATATATTGGGATCTGTATCACAAAACATTTCATCAGAAGTCTGATATTTTTTTCTACAAAGTCTATATTACTTTGTAATATATCTGATTGAGTTAATATTTAAATGAAGTTCTAATTTCTTACCTTAGAGCAAAATTGTTTCCTTGGGATATGTGGGCATCCTTGATAATCAACATAGGTTATCTAATTTAATGAACCATATTTATAAGCAGGGTGCTATTCTTATTCTCACTTATCCAATGAGGAAACTGACACTAGAGATGAAATAAAATGTCCAAAATTCACATACATAGTAAATGTAAAACCAAGTTTTAACACCTAAAGGTAAAAATACATAACATATGAGTGAGAAAATATCCTTATAATGACTATAGAAGTAAAGATACAATGAAAATATTCAATAGCTGCCTACCAGAAAATTTTACTTCCTTTTTGTCCCATCACACTAGTCCTTCAAATTTTGCTTCCCCTCACCAAGCACGTTGCCCATTCTCACATTGCCTCTATCTCAATAACACTTGCACTCAAGTCTTTAGAACAAGAAAACGGTGGTTGGTGTCGTTGTCTCTCTAGGCCCTAGAGTATTGGCAGTTCTAATATTTTGTCTCTATTTTTCCTTTACACTTTTTATTGCCTTGATCATATGTATTTTCAGTTTGACCCTTTTAATAATGTCCAGCTAATTCTTTTCTTCTTTTATTTATTAATAAGGTAATACACACTTGTGCTCTAGGTACATAAAACATCAGTCAAAGTGGCCTGATGAACATAAAAAGAAAAATAAAGCATATTTCTCAACACCTCCCATTCTACGTCCCAGGTATTATTAATATTCTAGCCATTTATAATGATTATAACAATTCTCTCCACGGTTGCTTCATCTTTCACTCTTACTAGCTGACAATTAAAGAATTAAGCATAAAGTGTATGGAGTATTCAGCAGACAACTCTCATCTATTTCAAATGGCCACCTTCAGTCCTATCTTCTAGTGCCTGAATCCTTTAAAAGGCACCAACCCGCAAAGAAACAGAAGTGGCTGTTTGTGTATATGTGCATGTGTGGTTGGTGGTTGAAATATGCTGATTGTAAAAGGGATCTGACCTGATATGACATAAAGTGGTCTATGAAAGAAGGAAAGAAGCCAGTATGAATAGCTCAGCCATTCAACTCACAATATAAGAGCGGGGAAGATCCAGGAAATCAAAATGGGTAACACAGGAAGATGAATGGCAAAAATCCAGACAACAATCAGAATTCAAGCTCTCTAAGATTATAAACCGACAAATTTTTCTTTATTCAAATATGTCACCAAAAATTGAAATGTAAAAATTAATACTGTCTAGTTCTTCTTGAGTCTGCTATAGTGGAACTGCCAGGAAGAAACTAAAACCAATGGCAGAGAGAGGCAGGGAGTTAGCTGAGCAGCATAGCCAGGTGGCAAATCACAAGAACACTCTGAGTTTCCCACTGAATAGAACTTGGCACAACAGAGTTTTCTTGGCCATAGACCAGATCATGGAAAGAACTAAAGTCAAAAAGATACACAGGGCAAATCCATACTCCCAGCAGCTTCCCACCTTCCATAGGGTACTAAAATATCGAACTGTGTTAACTCCTTCTTTCTTTCCTTTTTCTAATAGGCTCCCTCTATATTGTTTTGTTTTGTTTTTGCCCTTCTCGCTTTCAGGTGAATGAGATTTGGAGGGCAGCAAACAGGAAAAAATAGGCTAATAGTCTGCCATCTTGATGAGAAAGCCTAATTACTGATCGTTTGCCTGTGTTTGATCATGTAACTTGCCTTGTTCTGAAATACTTTTTTACTTCTGTCTGGAAATATTTAACTAACAGTTACTGAAATATTTGTATTACTTTTGGTGGGTTTAACATAATTACCATTTTCGCTACAGTTTAGTTGACATTTTTTTGCTCTTGGTAGCTTTGCCTATTTCTGTAACTCCACATCTGCCTTAATTCCAACTTCTGAGATCTCCCAACATCCAAATTATAGGATGTCTTTTATTTCTGTTAAGAATTTCCCTCATTTATCCTGATGACATATCTTGCTGTCAAGACTGTACTGATACTCTATTCCAAGGGTTGACAAACTGCAGAGCAAAGAATAAACATAATGATTTGTCAGGTAACTATAATATAATATAATTACTGTTCCAAACTGGTAAAAAATATTTAAAATTTATTTTTAAATGTTCCCATACTATGGAAATAATTTGAATTAATATGTGGTTTTAATAAATTTCCAGTAACCCAGAAGTTTATGAACTGCCTGGTCACATGATAAACTGTAAAAGCAAGTCATTCAATAATTGAAGAACATTATTGCAAAGCATGCCATATATGAATCACTATCTTACAATAAGACTTGGAACACAGCCTTAGTTAAGGGCACATTCAAAACTATATTTAACATCATAAATTATAGTTACTTTAATATGCAGCCTCTAAAATCATTTAGCAGTGACCTGATCTGGATAAATAGGTCAGTTTCTGGGAACGAGTATTAGATTGCTCATTGGACAGATTACACATTTTATTTGATTAAATGAAATAATACTGGCACTCTTGCCCCTTAATATATTTATAATTTAATTGATATATATGAAACAGACAAAATAATTTAATATTTTATTTTGTACCTTTCCATGTTCCAAGAATTACTGTAGGTATCAGCTATGATAAAGTGATAGATAAAATATAGCTTTGCCCTCCAGGGAAGGGACTTAGAGTCTTGCAGGAGATAAACACACATAAGTGACTACAATATAACAGGCTATGATAGATAGTGTAATAGATTCCAGTATGAGGAATGATGGAGGGTTTTTTTCCCCCCTAAAACATAGCACAAGGAAGGAAAATATATTTTCTCTTGATGTGTGCTCCAAATTATGCCCAGGAACAAAAGAAATTGCAGAGTCTGACTGCAGAATTTCAACGAAGAAAATATCTAAAGAACATGTAATAGTTAGCACTCTGCTGAATTTAAGAATTTAACAGGATATAAATTAGTGTACCCTAGGTTTAAAGAAGTATTTGTTTATAACATGCTGGAACAACTCACAAAATTCAGTGACAGAAATCCAGCTGGGTCTCAAAAAATACTTGGAGTCAGGGATTCATATGTCACTAGATCTATAATTTCCTTTCTGGTTTCTGCTTGCCTTTGAGTGAGTGCTCATTGTTTTTCCTTCTCTTTTCTAATACTAGTCTTTTCCCATTATGTGTTACCTAGACAAACCTGGATATTGACAGTTTCTTTATTTTATATATTGGGATTTCAGCTGCCATGAGAAATATGAGTCTTATTCTCTAGTTCCCTTCTCCAGCATTTCCAGGAAGGAATTGATTGGAATAGCTTCGCTGAAAGGTTTGGAGATCTTGCTCCATTACTGTACAGATACAGCTGCAAACAAGTAGGTGAAAGAAAGAAGGTATTTTTCTCAAATTTGCATGCTTGAGGCAATCCTATAGCTATCCAATAGAAAAATGTTAAATCCTGTTAATATTACTGGAAATGGTTAACTCTGAGATGTCTAATCAGGTGATTATCAGCAGTCAGTTATTATTACCTGCAATCTAACTTATAAATATTTGGAACCAAAAACTTTGGCTAGTTAAGGGGCTAAATTTAATCTTAATCTAATTATAAGGCCTGACAAAAATAAGAGAACAAAACAGGGCCCAAACAACGGAATAACTTTGAGAGCAACACTGCACTATTGGAGAGGGAATAAGGAACCTGGCAAAGTAATTGAAAAGGATAGCTAAGATTGAATTTGGGGCAATCCCCTGAATACCATATTACAGTTTATTTATTTCATTCTATTTTTGGACTCTTTTATTTTCTCCTGCCACCACGGGGTGGAAATGGGAGTGGTACCACTCATTATTACCCCTAGTGATCCACTGGGAAAATTTTGCTTCCTGTGCCTATGACCTTGAAAGCTGATGGTCTATAGGTTTTAGTTCCAGAAGGGGGAGTGCTTCCACCAGGAGAAGCAATAATGATAGCATCCCAGCCCTTTTTTCTGTAAATGATCACATTAACATAGTTCATAATTAACAGTACCTTTTTCCACTACCCATTCCATATTGCCTTTACCCTCAGCAAACACTTCAGCTGACCATGGTTCTTCACCTGGTGGGAAGAACCAAACCTTAGTTCCTGAAGTTTCAGAGCCATTGGTACTCCTGCTGGATTGAGTTGTTGCAATTTTCCATTGATTTTAACCACAGGGCATGGTAGTACTAAGATAGGGATCTCCTATCATCCAGGAAAATTCTTCTTTACCTCCATTGTGTAGTGGCAGTCCTATTTCCCTGATAGTCAAGGTCAATCACCCCAGCCAGTAAAGTAATCCCCTTCTTGTCTTGTTGATCCAGGGGCATGAGTAGCTCAAAGTGACCAAGTGGCAGTCTTAGATTCCAGTTCAATGGAATCATTGTTATTTCTCCTGGTGGAAGCACTTCTCCTTCTGAAACTGAAACCTGTAGACCAGCAGAGTTCGAAGTCACAGGGACAGGAAGCGAACATTTTCCTAGTGGATCACTAGGGGTAATAATGAGAAGTGCTACTCCCATTTCCACCCCTTGGTTCCTGGTCCCATGGATCCTGGCTATGGGAGAAACAGCACCATACAGTGGGTGCTGATTCAAAGCATACACAACCTCCTGGAGAATATACCCCACTCCTGCAAGGAATTGCCACCTTTGGCACTATAATTGGGTTTTCAAAAGTCCATTCCACCATTCAGTCAGTCCAGTTGCTTTTGAATGATGGGGAACATGGTAAGAACAGAGGATTCCATGAGCATGTGCCCATTCGTGCACTTCATTTGCTTTGAAGTGGGTTCCCTGATCAGAAGCAATGCTGTGTAGAATTCAATGATGATGGATAAGACATTCTGTAGGTCCACAGATGGTAGTGTTGTCAGAAGCATTGCATGCAGAGAAAGCAAACCCATATTCAGAGTATGTATCTATTCCAGTTACAACAAATGGCTGCCCCTTCCATGATGGAAGTGGCCTGATGTAATCAACCTGCCACCATGTAGCTGGTTGATCACCTCAGGAAATGGTGCCATATCGGTGGCTGAGAATGGGTCTCTGCTGTTGGTAGATTGGGCACTCGGCAGTGGCTATAGCCAAGTCAGCCTTGGTGATTGAAAGTCCATGTTACTGAGTCCATGTATAACCTCCATCCCTATCACCATGACCACATTTTCATGAGCTGTCATGGTCAGATTCATATGTCAACCTGGCCAGGTGGTAGTACCTGTTTGTCTGGTTGGGCAAGTGCTGTCCTGTTTGTTGCTATGAGGACATTTCATAGAATGAAATCATGATCATGTTGGCTACATCCTCAGCTGATTCTGTTTGTAGTCAGCCAAGGGGAGTGTCTTCTTTAATGAGTGATGATAAATCTAATTATTGGAAGCCTTCGGAGGAGAATTCAGAAGAGGCAGGCTCTCTTCATGCTTTAGCTGGCGAGCCCCTCCTGGGGAGTTTGTCCAGACCTCCATCAGAATCCTCAACTTCATAGCCTGCTCTGCAGATTTTGGACTCTACATTCCTATGGTTATGTGAGGCACTTTTATAAATTTTTTATTTATGAATATTTCTCGTTGATTCTGTTTCTCTAAAAGGCCCTAACTAATACAACTTGGTATCAGGAGTGGTTCTTAAGAAACAAAATCTTAAAAATGGGTTTTTATGAATAGTTTTCTACTCTGACTGGACTCAAAGGCACTAAGGTCTCTGATTCCCATAATCGGAATGATACTGCCTATCCATGGGGTGAGTTGACAAAAGAGATAGTCAAAATACTCCCATTCAATTCTTCTAATACTTTGCTTGTATGAAGCCAGGTTCTGGGAGATAATGTTTTTGACACCTTTACAGAGGTTTGTGGAAATGGGAGGTATAGAGATGTTATCTGGTTTTTGTTAGATACACTGTATACATTAATGAATGAAAGGAATGGGCTTAAGGCTTCAAATGATGCGTACACGCCATCTGATGGATCTAAATGTTTTTATGAAGGTCCTGAAGGAAAATCTTATTTCCTGTAGCCTTAGACTTGAGATCTCCAAAAATCAGATTCAGAATCTTATTGTTAGAGTACCAAGTTTATGATGTAAACTGAAATCTCAACCTTGCACGGTGTCTGCCATTAAAGTGAAGGCATTGATTGGAAAGGAGTAGCACCCTGAAAACTGGGATGGCGACATATGGATTGATAATGATGTCAATGGCGAGGTTGAAACCCTAGGTCATTATGAGTCTTCTCTAGATAACTCTGTAATAGTCTGTCCTGAGGACATAGCTGCCCCACCTCCAGCCTGCCTTCAGGAGTTGGCCACTCAACCTCTACCTGAAGGGATTAGCCCTAGAGTGATTAATCCTGTTTCTGCACATGAAACTGCAAATGAATGCCCTGAAGCAAATGTCTTGGAAGATACTTCAAATTCTTTTTATAACCCACCCCAACCATCCCTCATTTCTTCCAGACCTATAACTAGACTAAAATCCCAATAGGCCCCTAAAGGTGAGGGACAAAGTATCACACATGGGGAGGTATGTTATACTCCAAAAGAACTGTGTGAGTTTTCCAATTTATATAGACAAAAATCAGGGGAATATGTGTGGCAATGGATTTTAAGGGTGTGGGATAATGGTGGGAAAAATATGAAGCTGGATCAGGCTGAATTTATTGATATGAGCCCACTAAGCAGAGATTCTGCATTCAATGTTATAGCTTAAGGGGTTAGAAAAGGCATTAACAGTTTGTTTGGATGGTTGGCTGAAACATGGATCAAAAGGTGGCTGACATTACCTGAGGTTGAAATACCAGAACTTCCCTGGTATAATGTAGACAAGGGGATCCAGAGGCTTAGAGAGATTGGAATGTTATAGTGGATTTATCATGCAAAGCCTGCTCTTACAACCCAGGAATGTCCAGAGGATGCACCTTTTACCAGAACAGTGAGAAAAGAACTTGTGAAACTAGTGCCATTATCCCTGAATGACTCTGTAATTGCACTTCTCTACAGGTCAAATATTACTGTGGGAGATGCTGTCACTGAGCTGGAATCCTTAAACACAATGTGGATGACTGGATCCTGAGTTGGCAGAAGCCAGGTGGCAGCACTTAATGGCCAAAGACAGGGTAGATGTGGCTCTTATAATAGTAAATTCAAAGCAGGAGTCAAAATAATCTGACTCACAGAGATCTATGGCATTGACTGGTAAATCATGGCGTACCTAGAAATACAATAGACAGGCAGTCTACAAAGTTCTTGTTTGAGCTGTATAAACAAAAGAGTTCTTGGATTATAAAAACACAGAGTCATGGCCTCTTAACCAATTTCCAAATTTGAGACAGTTTACAGACCTAGAACCTGTTGAATGAAGGGGAGGCCAGGTCCCTTTGGGGATGAACCCTGCTACACTGTCACAAATTTATACTGTCAATCTTCCTCCAAGCCTCCCCCAAGGAGATCAGTGGCCTTTTACCAGGGTAACTGTGTCTTGGGAAGAGGAAATGATCTCATGTTTCAGGGATTATTAGACACTGGTTCAGAAATGACATGAATCCCAGGGGACTCAAAACATCACTCTGGTCTACCAGTCAGAGTGAGGGCTTATGGAGGTCAGATGGTCGATGAAGTTTTAGCTTAGGTCAGTCTCACAGTGGGTCCAGTGGACCCCCAGACCCATTCTGTAGTTATTTCCCTTGTTCCAAAATGCATAATTGGAATAGACATATGAGCAACTGGCAGAATCCCCACATTGGTGCTCTAACTCATTCAGTGAGGGCTATTATGATTGGAAAGGTCAAGTGGAAGCCACAAGAACTGCCCCTACCTAGTAAAATAGTAAAACAGAAGCAATACCGGATTCTTGGAGGGATTGCAGAGATTACTGCCACTCTTAAGGACTTGAAGGATGCAGGGGTGGTGATTCCCACCACATCCCCATTCAACTCTTCTATTTGGCCTATGCACAAAACAGATGGGTCTTGGAGGATGGCAGTGGATTATCATAAATTCAACCAGGTGGTAACTCCAAATACAGCTGCTGTTCCACATGTGGTATCATTGCTTGAGCAAATGAATACATCCCCTGTTACCTGGTATGCAGCTATTGATCTGGCAATTACTTTTTTTCAATAGTGTTAGTAAAGACCACCAGAAACAGTTTGCTTTCAGCCTGCAAGGCCAACATTATACTTTTACTATCCTACCTCAGGGGTATATAAACTATCCAGCCCTATGTCATAATCTTTTCCGCAGGGAACTTGTTCATTTCTCCCTCCCACAAGACATCACATTGGTCCATTATATTGATGATATCATGTTGATTGGGCCTAGTGAGCAAGAAGTAGCAACTACTCTAGACTTACTGGTAAGGCATTTGCATGTCAGGGGATGGGAGATAAATCCAACAAAATACAGGGGCCTTCTACCTCGGTGAAATTTCTAGGTGTCCAGTGGTGTGGGGCATGCCGAGGTATCCCTTCTAAGGTGAAGGATGAGTTGCTGCATCGTGCCCCTCCTACAACCAAAAAAGAGGCAAAACGCCTAGTTGGTCTCTTTGGATTTTGGTGACAAAATATTCTTCACTTAGATGTGATGCTCCAGCACAATTATCAAGTGACCAGAAAAGCTGCATGGGCTGCATGGGCTCAGCATCATGGACTTCCAGTCACCAAGGCTGACCAGGCTACAGGAAATGCTGAGGGCCCAATCTGCCAGGAACAGAGATCCACTCTCAGTCCCCATATGGCACCATTCCCCATGCTGACCATCCGACTACATGGTGGCAGGTTGATTATATTGGACCACTCCCTTTAAAGAAGGGGCTGCAATTTGTTCTAACTGGAATAGACACATACTCTGGATATGTGTTTGCTTTCCTTGCATGCAATGACTCTGCCAAAACTACTATCTGTGGGCTTACAGAATGCCTTATCCATCATTATGGTATTCCACACAGCATTGCTTCTGATCAGGGAACACACTTCACAGAAAGTGAAGTGTGGGAATGGGCATATGCTCATAGAATTCTCTGGTCTTACCATGTTCCCCATCATCCAGAAGCAGCTGGATTGATAGTTAAGTGGATGGCCTTTTGAAAACAATTACAGTTCAAGTAGATGGCAATATCTTGAAGGGCTGGGGTAATGTCTTCCAGAAAGCTATGTATGCTCTGAATCAATGTCCATTGTATGGTGGTGTTTATCCCATAGCCAGGATCCATGGGTCTAGGAGCCAAGGGGTCAAAATGTGAGTGACACCATTCACTATTACCCCTAGTGATCCACTAGGAAAATTTTTGCTTCCTGTTCCTGTGACTCTGAGCTCTGCTGGTCTACAGGTTTTATTTCCAAAACAGGAGTGCTTCCACCAGGAGAAACCATGATTCCATTGTTCTGATTATATGCAGGACAGTTGAGTATTGTTAGGTGAAGAAAAAAAAATGTTTTTTTTATTGTTTTCTATTTATTAGGTATGGTTTAAGGTGATGAGTATAGCTGCCAAGTTAACAATGGGGTGTAATATCATGGTCAGGTTCATGTGTCAATTTGGACAGGTGGTGACTCCTGTTTGCCTGATTGGGCATGTGCTGACCTGTCTGTTGCTATGAGCACATTTCATAGAATTAAATCATGATCACATTGGCTACATCCACAGCTGATTCCATTCACTCCAAGGGAAGACACATTCCAAAGAAAGTGTCTTCTTTAATGACTGATGCTTAATCTAATCATTGGAAGCCTTTTAGGAGTATTCAGAAGAGACAACCTCTCTTCCTGCTTCAGCTGGTGAGCCTCTTCTGTGGAGTTCATCCACATCCTCCATTGGAATTGTCAGGTTCACAACCTGCCCTACAGATTTTGGACTTTATGTTCCCATGGCTATATGAGACACTTTTATAAATTTTATATTTATGAATATTTCCTGTTGATTCTGTTTCTGTGGAGAATCCTAACTAATACATTAGTCCATTGGGCAATTACAGGAGTTGCTGGGGAAAGAGGCTGACTTATAGCCACAGAAAGGTTCATCTTATCCACTTGATTATTAAAACCTTTCTCTGCTGAAGTCACCCTCTGGTACACATTCACACAGGACACAAATATCTTCATGTTTCTAACCTACTCAGAAAGATCTATCAACATTCCTTCTCCCCAGACTTCTTTATCATTAATTTTCTAATCATGCTCTTTCCAAGTCCCTGACCATCCAGCCAAACCATTAGCAACAGCCCATGAATCAGTATAAAAATTCCCCTCTGGCCAGTTTTTCTTTCCAAGCAAAATGAACAACCAGCAGCAGTGCTGGAAGTTCTGCCTACCAGGAAGATTTCTCCTCAATACTGTCCTTCAGGAACATCCTGGAAAGGGGTTGTAGTGCTGCAGCTGTCCACTTTTGGGTGGTACCTGCAGGTCATGCTGAACAATATGTAAACCCACCCTGAGGTTTCTCTTCCTCAGTCAATTCACTGTAAGGAACTCCCCAAGAGGCCATAGCTCTGGTCTGGAAAAGATAAGGTAATGTGGCAGGAGTGCAGATCATGGGCATTTGGGTCATTTCCTCATATAACATACTTGTGCCTTCAAGACCTGCTCTGGCCCTATCTTGCATATATCATTTTCTTATTATGATGGAATCCTGCTGCACACACCCAACTTTATATCTGGGTGGGTCAGACAGCACCCAGCTTATGGTAGGCAACTCATGCCTCATGGTAAATTAGTGGCCCATGGTTAAATGTCCAGTCTCTACTAAGGCCCATTAGCAGGCCAAAAGCTGTTTCTCAACAGGAGAGTAGTTATTTGCAGCAGATGATAAGGCTTTGCTCCAAAATCGTAAGGGTCTGCATTATGATTCCTCTATAGGGGCCTTACGAAGTCTTCAGACAGCATCTCTATTTGCCACTGACACTTCTAGCACCATTGGATCTGCTGGATCACATGGTCCAAGTGACAGAGTACCTTGTACAGCAGCCTGGACCTGTTGTAGAGCCTCCTATTTTTTAGGTCCCCACTCAAAATTAAGTGCTTTTCTTGGTCACTTGATAAATGGACTGGAGTAGCACACCAAAATGAGGAATATGCTGACACCAAAATCCAAAAAGACCAACTAGGCATTGTGCCTCTTTTTTGTAGGAGGGGCCCAATGCAGCAACTCATCCTTCACCTTAGAAGGGATATCTTGACATGCCCAAACCAAAGGACACCTAGAAATTTCACTGAGGTGGAAGGCCCCTGTATTTTTGTTGGATTCATCTCCCATCCTCTGACATGCAAGTGCCTTTCCAGTAAGTCTAGAGTAGATGCTACTTCTTGTTCACTAATTCCAATCAACATGATATCATCAAATAATGGACCTTTGCAATGTCTTGTGGGAAGGAGAAATGATCATGGTCCCTGCAGACAAGATTATGATATAGGGCTGGAGACTTCATATACCTCTAAGGTAGGATAGTGAAAGTATATTGCTGACCTTGCCAGCTGAAAGCAAACTGTTTCTGGTGGTCTTTACTAATGGCTATTGAGAAAAAAAGTGTTTGCCAGATCGGTAGCTGCATACTAGGTACCAGGGGATGTATTGATTTGCTCAAGCAATGATACCACATCTGGAACAGCAGCTGCAACTGGAGTCACCACCTGCTTGAGTTTATAGTAGTCCACTATCATCCTCCAAGACCCATCTGTTTTCTGTGCAAGCCAAATAGGAGAGTTGAATGGGGATGTGGTGGGAATCACTGCCCCTGTATCCTTCAAGTCCTGAAGAATGTCTCTAATCTCTGCAATCCCTCCAGGAATCTGGCATTGCTTCTGATTTACTTTTTTGCTAGATAGGGGGAGTTCTAGTGGCTTCCACTTAGCCGTTCCTACCATTCTAGACCTTACTCCATGAGTCAGAGAGCCAACGTGGGGATTTTGCCAGGTATGTATGTTCCAGTTATGCATTCTGGAACTGGAGAAATAACTGCAAAATGGTTCTGGGGTCCCAACTGGACCCACTGTGAGATGGATATGAGCAAAAACTCCATTGATCACCTAACCTCCATAAGCTCCACTCTGACTGGTGGACCAGAGTGCCATTTTGGGTCTCCAGGAGTTAATGGGTCTTCTGAACCAGTGTCTAATAATACCTGAAATATCTGATCATTCCCTTTTCCTCAATGCACAGTTACAATGGTAAAAGGCCATAGGAATCCTTTAGGAAGGCTTGGAAGAAGATTAACATAAAATTTGTGGCAGTGTAACAGGGTACTCCTACAAAAGGACCTGGACTCCCTCTCATTCAGCAGGCTCTTGGTCTGTAACTGTCTCAAGTCTGGAAATTGACTAAGGGTTCTTGACTCTCTGTTTTTGTAATTCAAGTTAGTTTTTGTTCATTTGACCTAGAAATCTTTTGCTTATACAACTCAAACAAGAATTTAGTAGACTGCCTATCTATTGTACTTCTAGGTATCCTGTGATCTACTAGCCAATGCCACAAGTCTCTGTGAGTCAGATTATTTTGACTCCTGCAGAGAAAGGTGACCACAGAGCTCTTCAGGGATGATGGAAGTAGTTGCACAAATTTATTTCTCACAGTTCTGTAACAGGTGCATCCTCTGGACATTCCTGGGGTGTATGAGCTGGCTTTCTATGATAAATTCACTCTAAAATCCCAGTCTCTCTAAGATGTTGGATCCCCTCATCTACATTATACCAGGGCAGTTCTGGCATTTCAACCTCAGGTAATGTCAGCCACGTTTTAATCCATGTTTCCCCCAACCATCTAAACAAACCGTTAATGCCTTTTGTAACGCCTCAAGCTATAACATTGAATGCAGAATCTCCTCTTAGTGGGCCTATATCAATAAATTCAGCTTGATCCAGCTTTATATTCCTCCTACCATTATCCCACACCCTTAAAATCCATTGTCACCTAATGTTTGTCTGTATAAATTGGAAAACTTACGCAGTTCTTTTAGAGTATGGTATACCTCCTCATGGGTGACATGTTGTACCTCACCTTTTGGGGCCTGTTGGGACTTTAACCTAGTTATAGGTCTGAAAGAAATGAGGGGTGATAGGTGTGGGTCATGAAAATAATTGGAAGTGTCTTCCACGCCATTTGCTTCAGGACATTCATGTGTAATTTCATCTTGTGAAACAGGATTAATCATTCCAGGATTAATCCCTTCAGGTGGAGGTTGAGCCAACTCCTCAGGGTAGGTTGGAGGTGGGGTGGCTGTGTCCTCAGGGCAAACTATTACAGGGTTATCCAGAGAAGACTCAGCATGATCTAGGGTTTCAACCTCTCCACAGCCACCATTATCAATGCATATGTCACCATCCCATTTTTTCAGGGTCCCACTCCTTTACAATCAATGCCCTTACTTTAATGGCAGACATCATGCAAGATTGAGATTTCAGTTTATGTTGTAAAGTTGCTACCCTAACAATGCGATTCTGAGTCTGATACTCAGAGATCTCAAGTCTTCAGCTATAAGAAATAAGATTTTCTCTCTGGGTACTTATAGAAACTTCTACATCTGTCATATGGTGTATAATCTTCTCATTTGAAGGCTTCAGCTCATCCCTTTCTCTCATTAATGTATATACTGCATATCTAACAACAACCAGCCAACATCTCTATACCTCTTAATTCCACAAAACTTCATAAACGTGTCAAAAACATTATCCCTCAGAACCCGGCTTTGTATAAGTGAAGCATTAGAAGAATCCAATGGTGATATTTTGACTATCTCTTTTGCCAACTCACCCCATGAGTTGGCAGTGTCATTCTGATTACAGGAATGATTAAAGAAGTCTGTAGTGCTTTTAAGTCCAGTCAGAGTAGAAAGCTAATCATAGAAACCCATTTTTAAGGTTCTGTTTCTTAAGAACTACGCCTGGTACCAAGCTGTATTAGCTAGTGTTCTTTAGAGAAACAGAATCAACAGGAAATATATTTAAATATAAAATTTATAGGGGAGGCCATGGTGGCTCAGCAGGCAGAGTTCGCACCTGTCACGCTGGAGACCCAGGTTCAATTCCTGGTGCCTGCCCATGCAAAAACAAACAAACAAAAAATACACACAAACACACATATAAAAGTGTCTCACATAACCATGGGGATATAGAGTCCAAGGTCTGTAGGGTAGGCCACAAGCTGGCAGCTCCAGTGAAGGTCCTCAACAAACTCTCAGGAGAGGCTGGCTGACTGAAGCAGGAAAAAGAGTGACTGTCTCTTCTGAGTCCTCCTTTTAAGCCTTCCAGTGATTAGATTAAGTGTCACTCATTGCAGAAGACCCTCCCTGTAGAAGATAGGATTAACATAAGACCTGTGGAACTACTTGGGAGTAGATGACATTAGGGTGGTGGCGGCAGTAAGCTGCTTTATGTTTTTTGATTTATGTAAGACAGTCTAGGAGGAAGAGAATGTTTGTTTACCCCAAATGGTTATTTTAAGTACGAAGGAAGAACACTGAAAGATAAGAACTTTGTTCCCTCAGGAAATGCATGCATGCCTATTGTCATCCTGTGGTATATAACCAGGATCTGGTTAAGAATAAAATTGTCTGAAGTCTGTCTGAAGTAAACTCAAGTTTCAGACCCCCTGAGCCTGTCTGTGTCTTTCTTTCTTTCTTTCTTTCTTTCTTTCTTTCTTTCTTTCTTTCTTTCTTTCTTTCTTTCTTTCTTTCTTTCTTTCTTTCTTTCTTTCTTTCTTTCTTTCTTTCTTTCCTTCCTTCCTTCCTTCCTTCCTTCCTTCCTTCCTTCCTTCCTTCCTTCCTTCCTTCCTTCCTTCCTTCCTTCCTTCCTTCCTTCCTTCCTTCCTTCCTTCCTTCCTTCCTTCCTTCCTTCCTTCCTTCCTTCCTTCCTTCCTTCCTTCCTTCCTTCCTTCCTTCCTTCCTTTTTTTCTCATCATTCCTTAATATCCTTCAAGCTCCGTTTCAACAGGAAGCAACACCTCCCCTTAGCTGGTTGCAAATGCAAATCAGCTATGTATATCGCCAACACTGTCATGATTTATGTCCATGAAACATCCTGACTGCAACAGACAGGCCAGCACTTGCCCAACTAGACAACCAGGCACCACCACCTGGCCAAGTTGACACATGAATCTGACCATGACATCCTATTTGCTCAGTTCTTTCTGAGAAAAGAGAAGAGAGTTTTGGTTAAGAGGGTGAGTGTTACATACAGCTTTTCTCTATCCTATATTTTGGATTCTCTACTTCCCACAAGTAGTTTGGAATGGCTTTGTGTATGCTGTTTAATTTCTTTAGTCTTTAGTGTTTTTTTGTTTGTTTGTTTGTTTTTTAACCTATGAAACCTAGAATTAAATGAGTTAATTCATTGCTGGACACTGGCATACTTGAAGGCCATCTCCCAGCCCTCCCCTGTCACCCTGGATTTCCCCTTTTGCTTGATCGTGTGCGGGCATTTCCATGTGCTTCCATTCTACAGCATGGGTGAGATGTTAGGTCTAATGGAACAGTCTGACTGTACTTGAACCTCAAACAGGGAATAAGCAGTTCCAGCTGCTTCTCATAAGGGTGAGAATTCTTGGTGGCAGGACCCCCTTGTCTTAGGAACACCCACCTCCTCAGCAGCACAGGTGCCCCTCCTTTCTGAAGAGAAATGGGATGTGTGGAGCTACCATCTACTGACCCTTACTCAAGTATTGGCTTCCCTGAGGGACTGGACATGATGGAATCTCTTTCCTTGCTCTTTTGGACTCTTAGTGCTGTGTTAATAATAGAGTGGTAATTTGTGGAAAGTTTCTGTTGTGCCTTAGTCTGTTTTCCCACAACAACTCACTCCATATTCATTAAAGACACTTGACACAATACTTGACAGAGTACATACTCAATAAGTATTAGCTGCTGCCAGTGTATTACCTAAATTTCCATTTTGACCCACATCTTTGTATTACCTTCCTAAATTAGCCATAGATTCAAACCTCTCCCATATGCTTGTAATTACTAAATCAACATGTCCAGTCTGTAATTCAAACTATATTTTCTAGGAACTATCATTCCTGCTAGATGTATAGTATAGGTATCAATTCACTATACTCATATTTCTAGGAGGAAGAATTGGTATTCCAATAGACAAGCATCCAGAAAATTAACTCACATTTTACTAGTAGATTAGTTAATCCATCTGACATGCATTCATTTTGTTCATTCCTTTAACATTTCTCCACTTAACTAATATATACATTCACTGATTTATTTACTAGTGGAAAGAGTGCTAATACCACAGATATAGTCCTACCATTATGGACCTTACATTATTATGAACATCAACATACAATCAACACTATAATAAATGTAACAGAATGTTGAAAATGACTTCTGTTGTCTCAGAACTGGAGCAAATATACAAAAATAGTTCAACTTGAGTTTCAAATCAACACCATATTTTCAGTTGTTAAAACTACTGGTGAATTACCAGTATTTGGGGCACTCACCTGTCCAGTGGTCATATGAAAAAGTGCCAGAAACAAGCCAATTATAAAAATGAAAGTACTGAAAGAGGAGTGCTTTACTGTGGTTGTAGAGACTACTGAAATTTAATGTTCCTGAGTGTGGACAAAGAATGTTGTAAATTCTAAGGGAAGCTAAACTACTGAATTGACAGGAAAATAGTATCCTCACTGGACTGGAGTTTAGCTCCTGACTTCTAAATTAACAATGACTCAAGTGTTGTAAACCACAAAGATATATCCCTCTGAATCAACTTCAAGCTGCAACTGAGTTGATGACTTCTGTATAACTCCAGTTCCTCTGATGCACTTGATCTGTGTGTGTTTCTTATTAAACTTTAAAGAGAAGCAGAAAGTGAAAAAAAAAAATAAGAAAGAACTAAATCAATCAAGAAACAATTGAAAAAATAAAAGCTTCTACTGCAACTATTTAACTGGGAAAAGAGTGAAATAGAGGGGAGGAAAACAGAACTGAGCTTCATGTTTTATTGTTTCAGTATGAGTGGTCCCATTGCGATGTTGGCAATGAAAATTGCTTGAAATTTGAGGAATTAAAATACTTAGTACTTGTAAATTGAGGGAGTAGCTCATGTTCATTAGGAGGAAGCAAATATAAGCTTAAGGAATGCTAAACCAGGAAACATGAAAAGAAGCTTCTGAAAGGGACTTGTTTCAAAGCTAGTTAGCTATTTAGGAATGGAAAATAAATCAGAGAAAGCAGATATTTGGGAATCCATGAATTTTGACCATAAAATTCATATATGTATACATATATATATATAAATACATATGTATATATATATATATATATGTGCATATATATATATATATATATGTACATGGGAGAGAGGTGAACAAACAAATTCATTCACAGATTCTCTGTAATTTTTGTTTTATATTCTTTGGCCTACTATCCTCAAACCAATCTACCTAATAAATATCCACTCTTGTTATTGCAAATAATAAACCAAAATATTTATTTTTCCTCCTAGAAATAATAGTATAGTAAATTGATGCCTATATCTCTATGAAATGTGGGAATTAGTGCAAGTTACTTTTGTTGCAGAATTAAAATTTTTAAAATAGGTAAAAAAAAAACATTGAATTTAACTCAGAGTACTTATCCTCAATTAACATTGTAGCCTATTTATTTTTTTCAGGCATTTATTTATAATTTTATTTTAACACCATATGTTGAGTGTTGATAATAAGGCAAAATGTTGAATTATTCTGTAAACTATGGAGAGCATAGAGAAAATTCTCAATATTACAAATGACATTTATTAATTCCGTGTTTAATTTTGAGTCCTGTTGGCTCTTTGCAGATAAAGCCTCCTCCCACATAGCTATGGAAAGAGGGTCCTGAGTGCGTATTACCCTGAAACTATTATTGCTTGGAATTAACTTATCAGGGTGTGCTGAAAAATTCAATGAAAAGCATTTCATTGTGCACCAATCTTGTTCTGCTTTTGATTTTCTCACTTAATATTGAGTTTCTGAAATCAATAATTTTTTTACTAGAGATGTTGTAGGTTTACAGAAAAATCATGTAGAAAATACAGTGTTTCTATAAATCCCCATCTACACACATTTTTGTTTTTTTTTTGTTTGTTTGTTTTTTCACATGGACAGGCACCAGGAATCGAACCTGGGTCTCCAGCATGGCAGGTAAGAACTCTGCCCACTGAGCCATGGTGGCCCACCCCACATGCAGTTTTCCCTATAATTAACACTTTGCATTAGTTTGTACTCTGTTATTATTGATGAAACAGTATTATTATATTTATACTACTAGCCACAGTCTGCAGTTTACATTAGGGTTTCTTTTTTGCATTCTACAGTTCTATGATTTTAATTTTTTAAATTATGGTAACTTATATACAACGTAAAATTTTCCATTTAACCGCTTTCAAATATACAATCCAGTGATGTTAACTATATTCCCAATTTTGTGCTACCATCATCACTAACAGTTACCAAAATATTTCCATCGCCCTAAAAGAGACTCTTATCAATTAAGCCTTAACTCACCATCCGCTGTCTCCACCCCAGCCCCTGATAACTTATATTCTAATTTCTGACTATACACTTATTTTAGTTATTTAATATTGGTGAGTTCATATAATATAATATTATTAATTGAAAGACCTTTCTGTAATTCAGAATTTTAGCATTCTTGGGCCTCAACTAACCAATCTATTAAGAGTGGCCACTTCATAAGATGGTACTGGGGAGTAACCTGTTTGTGAAGAACATGGAGATGTGCCATTATGAACCCCTTCAAGAGAAGACCTTGCTTCCCTGCAATGCTATCAGCCAAGGATGAGCATAGGAGAGCTAGAGCTGAGCCATTTCTGCCCTATGCTTGACTCCCCAAATGGGCAGTCTCTGTTCAGGAACTCTCCCTGGACCTGGCTGAAGCCTTCTCAAAACAGCACAGTGGTCTGAAGCATATTGTACACAATCTCCTTCATTCCTTTTCTCTTTGTATAGGTGTTAGATCAGTATCCTTATCTGAAGACTCCTCCCTTCTAATCTCATTCCTTTCTTTAATTCTTCCAAAGTGTTTCCCTCAGTGAGTGTTTTGCAAATCTAATCCTGTCTTTATATCTTCTTTTTGGAGAAACTGAACTGAAAAAGGCTTTTCTAACCTTCTTTTCTTCTTCTTCTTCTTCTTCTTATTGCTATTATTATTTACCCAACAATGGAATTGGTAGATTGTGGAATATGAACCAATTCAATTTAAAGCTGTAAAGAGCCTAAAATCTCCTAAGGAATTATTAAACTATAATTTGACTAAAGCAACTCTTGCCCTAAAATTTGAGCTGTTTATAATAAGAGCTCCCAGATGCAAGGTTGTAAGACAAATCTCTGATCTACTCAAAGTGGGAAAATTAGGAGGATATACAGCTAAGCTTGTGATTGCAAAGAGCTATAGACTCAGTGTAAAGCAGCTCCTAACTCTCCTCAAGGAGAGGAATATACAAAAAAGTAGACTTGGTGTTCAACAGAAAAGATATGAGTGGGTAAAAGAGATACTGTCACTGAGAAGTTTTAGCCCCAAGATGTCTTTCATCTGAATTTACATCCTCAATCCCCATCACCAGGTGGTATGAAAAAAAATTCAAGCTGTGAGGTTTAATTGGTCTTGAACCACTTTGCTATGCAACTGGCAATAGAACATGAAAATCCTTTCTGTAAAAAGACAAATATCTTATCTTAACCCTCAAAGGGAGTCTAAGAATTGTGATTTTAAAATTAAACATTTAAATAAAAAATGTTTATAATAGTTCAAATAGTAAGGCTCATTGAGAAAGAAGCACATCATAGAGAAGAAACAGATTCATAAGACTTTTGAGTCACATAAAATAATATGTTACCTTGATTATCACAATAAAATCCAAGTTTGGGAATAGTCCCTTCAAACTGGAAGCTGCAGCAATTCAAAAGCAAATATTAAACAAATCAAATATTGGTTTGAAATGCAAAATAAAATAGTTAGAATTTTACATTTCAGTTGAAGAGTCTAGGAAAATAGCAAATGTGGCAACACAGTTTTTGTTTGTGTCTGAAGAAAAGTTTATTTAATATACTACTGATCAATCAAAAAGTATTGAGGTCAAATTGCATTCAAAATTATTACATGGAAAAAATAATGAGAAGGTGAATGTCACCTGTTCAATAAGTGAAATCATTCTTGTAAAACATGTGCACAGAACAGACCAAAATTATAACTTGTGTGTGTTTTTTTACATGGGCAGGCTCCTGGAACTGAACCGGGCGTCTGACACGGCAGGCAAGAATTCTGCCACTGAGCCACTAGCACACTGCCCTAAAATTATAACCTTTTATTTCCAAACCAAGCAAGTGATGTTTAAAAAGTGATATAAGAATGAAAATATGATATAAAGTAGAATCTGAAAATTAAGAAATAAGATAGAAGTATTAGAGACAAAAAATAATTTCAAATATAAAGACTAAACTAGGACAAAATAAGGCAATGTAACAAAAAAATAATTGATTAAGAGAAGTAGGAGATGCAAATAGTAATATAGAAGAAAAAGAAGAAAGAAAAAGAATCCAAGATACAGTAACAAATATTAAAGGTAGTTAAAATTATTCAAAATATGAGTGATTGGAGCTCCTGAAAAAAAAAATGTGAACAATGGAAAAGAAAAAAAAACATGTAAAATCCTGATATGAATAAAGTGAAACTATATATTGTAAAAGTACACAGTGTCTGTGAGATTAACAACCTAGAATTGACAAGCATCATGACATAGTCTAATAAAATTCCTGGATATAGAGTATCCTAATATTCATCCATTATACATGAACATATGTTTAAATTTATTGATTAAAGTTAGATATGGGAAAGTAAAGAAAACAGGCTATACAACTTTGCCCAAAATTTAAGTATAACTTCCAAACTAGTAGAGGAAAATATGTAAAATGATTAATGTGACTCAATCCAAAATAAAGTAAGAAAAGAGGGAAAGAAAGGCAAAGCAGAATAAGATAAATTAAATTCATGAATATAGTAGATAAAAATATAAAAATACCAGAGACTATATTAAATAGGTAAAAAAACAATTCACATATACTTTTTGGCAAGAATCAAAACAAACAAACAAACATATAGAGATATTATAGAGTAGTTTAAAGTAAAGGAATGCAGAAATACATTTATATCATAAAAATATGAAGGTAAATCTGGGTGTCTATATTAATATTAGCAAAATATAATAGAAGACATGAAGCAGTTCTAGAGAAAAAAGGGTTAATTCAGTGTGATAAAATTTCAGCTAAAATGAAAGGCTTAATTTATAAAGTGAAAATTAACAGAGCTTCAAGGAAAACTTCATGCATCCAAATACCATGATGAGAAACTTTAATATTTTTTAAGTGTTTGAAAGAATAAGCAAAAAGAAATAAGTACTGATGTTCAAATTTTTAATATGATGCATAAATTTGGCCCATTGGAGATACATACATATGTATCACACCAAACCAAATAACAGCAAGATGTACATTCAGGTCAAACATAAGCAGAAAATTTTAAAAAATGAACCATCTAATGGACCATTAAGCAAATCTCATCAAATTAAAAAAATAAAAATAAAGGCAAGAGAGTGTTCTCTGATATAACTAATATAATTATGCTTGATATCAGAAATATCAAGACACGTAATTGAAGGGACAGCCATTTGACTTTTCTACATTTGTCCACCCTCACCATAAATTATACTTGTAGAATGATTAATTATTTCTGATGCTGTACCAACTGCCAGTACTATGACTATCCATCAATTTATAATAATGCCCCTTATGCTCCCTTTCTCTTACTGTGGTTAACCTCTCACTGTTACTATTTAAGATGAAATCCTTCCTCTTTTCTTATAAATACCATGACTGCTTAAGGTCTTTTTCTCTCAGCTCATCAATTTTGTCAAGGCTGTTATATGTCCCTTCATTAATAAAATCCTTTTGAATATCCATTCCACTCCCACCTAATTTCTTATTTCCCTTTACAATGAAGTTTCTTCAATGGGATATATAGACATTGCCAATTCTTCTCCTTACCTTTTCTCCTGAACCCAGCCTGATCAGGCTTCCCCTTGCACTGGTCAACTGAATGGCTATTAACAAGGTCAACAGTGAAGTCCATATTACTATATTCAGTAGTTAATTCTCCTTTCAGATCTCATCTTACTTGAATTGTAAGTATTCCAGGTTTTCTTCCTACTGCTCTGATTCCTTTCCTTTCTCCCTTACTGGCCCTTCCTAATCTCCATAACTTCTAATGGTTTTAATAAATTGGAACATAGGTCACTGATATTTTCTCCACTCCATATTCATTCAATTCATGGGTTATCTCATCCAATTATGGATTTAAATACCAGAGCTGACTAATTACTTTCATAGATATAACTCAAGTCTTTACCGCTCCCTGGAACTTCAAAGCACGTTAATCTCTAAATGGCAACCTCCTTGAAAACACTGGCTTCCAATGATTTTTCTCACAAGTTTTTACTGTATTTCATTATTGATGACCACAAATTCAAATCTAGTCAAAGGAATGTAGGAAGATGTTAATGGCTATTCATTTTCTGGCTTTGTTAAATTGGGCATTTTAAAATTGTAAACAGGTAAACATGTCTTCTATCTCACCTTCTCTTGACTTTTTACTCTGTAAGCATTCCATTGCAAAAAATGTAATCATTCCATTACAAAAAAATGTAATATTTTTCCACATTTAAAGTAATTCTATCTTAGACACACTACCACCAGTGGACAGATAGAGAGGTGCTCTTTTAGAGAGGAGAGTTTTTATAGATTGGATCATATCCCCAACAAAGGGATGTCAAGTCCTAACTGCTGGCCCTGTGGATATGAACTGACTTATAAATAGGATCTTCAGAGATCCTATCAGTTTATATGAGACCAAACTGAATCAGGCTGAGCTTTAATCAGGATGGCCTTTTAACTGGAGTCCTAAGCAGAGAAAATTTGGACATAAGAGTAGGAGACGATGGTCACATGACAGAGACAGAGACTGAATATTGCATTACCAGCCAGTCACCAATAGAACACAACAGTAATCAGAGAAAGCATGACCTTGAATTTGGATGTCTACCCCCCCAGAACTTTGAGAAAATAAATTCTGGTTGTTTAAACCAATTGGTCTGTGCTACCTATTATAGATCCCATTTTCATGTGGAATTTTGGTCTCTTCTCTGGCATGTCTTAAAACAGACCCAAAAGCACATTACCAGTTACAGTTCAACCAAGAAAGCACATTGATCAGAAAAGCCCATTCACTCTGGATAAATATTTTTGAAAACTCTCAAAGGCATTGGGCATAGCTGTTGCCAGAGAGCTGCTTGACAAGACTGTGGAAGGGAAGGGTGACCTCATGACATGGGCAGTGGGGATACAGAGGGTAAGGCATACCTGCTGCCATGAATGCCACTTTTACATGTTGTAGACTTGAGTTGGCACCATATCCAGAACACAGTTAGGTGAGGACCCACACATGGGACTCAAATACAAGCATAAGCAATGTCTCACAGTTAGTCCAGAGTCCTGAATTTTTCCACTGTTCAACACAAGTGAACACTGTCACATAAATAAGGATATCACCACTATTTGAGCACCCTAATTTCATGTAGGTAACACCTTGCCATCAGTAAGAAAACAGTTCACTGGACAGACCATTCTTCTGGAACCAGGATCTGGTCATCTGTTCTGGGCTTAAACTCCTGTAGTCATCTGACTGATCTCACACATTGGGATGGAGGGTCTGAAAAACATGGTGAAGGGGAGAAATAGAGTCTGGGACCCATGTGGCCCAGTCTGGTCTTGAGGTGCTCCAGCCCATGTGGCACTGCTGAGCTCATCGGGTCCCAGGCACAAGAATGGAGCCTAGACATTTTTGAAGAATGCACTCCAAATATGGGGCCTGTAAAGTCATGGAACTTGGGCAGGATCTCTCCCTCTCAGGGTCTAAGAGCAAGACTTTTCTGGATAAAAGCCCCACTAACATCTATTACTAGCTCCAATTTCCTCATTAGAAAAATTGACACTTGCAACAACAAATCTGCAAACAAAGTGTTCTGGCTCTACCCTTAGCACTATGATTTATTGTCAAGTACTTAAAAGTGTCTATTCAAAGCATTAAAGTGATTAAGGGCTGCAAGGTCACAAACTAATGCTACTGAGAGGTTAATAGAATGATAGAAGATATCTAGGAGAGGAAAAATGGAATTTCCTTTTATGACTCCATTGACCCTTTGCCAATGTCTGCTCAATTCTTTGTTCGTATTCAGACATTTCAGTCTACACACCAAAATCGAACATCTGCCTGTAAACTAAACATCGCCACATGAAGAAATTAGTAACTGTTGAATTTACCATTTTCCAATTTAAACATAGGCTTTTAAACTTCAAATCTTGATGCCTCTCATGTGAACAATAATTAAGTCGAGAAGATGAAGCAACTTCAATAAGTGCTTAATGGAATTATTTGTATGCTCCATGTCTGTTTGTGCATTACCTCTACCTCATTTAACATTTAACAAATACATATTAGGTGCCTAGATGTGTAATGAAGTGTTCTGGATACTGAGTTTTTATTCAGGAATATGAAAATGAAATAAAATTCATAAATGCCCTGTCCTGGCTCTGCAACTAAGTGGACAATAGACTTTTAAAAAATTACTTAACTTCTCTGTGGCTCAGTTTCCTAATCTGTAATTCAGGCATGTTGATGATATTACTTCACAGGTTTCTTGGGAGGAAAATCGAATGTCTGCATGAAAAGCACTCAAACGTGAGCTTTTATAAATATTTATTAAAATAACACAATTTAGTGTGGTTAATTGCTTTAATACCAAGCTTTGTAAGATGGTGAAAGAAAGCTTAGCTCTCTTTTAGAATACAGCTTCATGGAAAAGTAATTTTTGAGATGACTATTAAAGAAAGAATGACAATTGACCTGATTGGTACAGCAGAAGGAAGGCAGTCCAGGAAAATAGCAACATATGCTACAGAGATTTGCAAGAACATGCCACATTTTGAAAATTATAAGGAGTTGTTCATAGCTGGAATCAGAGTTTCCAGGGGAAAGCTTCTGTAAATAATACTATAAAACTATTTTGGGAACCAGATCATAAATTAACATAAGTTTCATTTTTGGGGGCTATATAACACAGTTCAAGAGATCATAGCTTTTAGTGTTTTGCCTATAAATATACAATATCACTTATGTTTTTGTAGAAAAATGCTTTTGGCATCAATGATAAAATTATTTAGGTAATCACTTAATCATTTATTATAAGATTCTAGGTCATAAGGATGTTTTATACTAATGCAGAAAAAAATGGATTGGGAGGCTAAAAAAATATGTAAAGGAATTCAGGAAATAAGGTGAGTGGCCATGGTGGTTTCAGGCAAAATCCTGACTTAACAATTCACAGGAATACAGCAGATGTTATTGCCACCTCTAGAAGAGCCAAACAGGAGGAAAATGAGTAGAGAGTTGCATCATTCCAATGAAGGAAGGGGGAGAATTTCAAGAAGGGGTGTAGCTATGCCATATGCTCCTTAGTGTCACAGAAAAAGAGGGCACAAATGCAAACATGCCCATTGGGTATGAAAGTATGATATTACTAGTAACCATTGTTAGAGTATATCAGTGGGATGATCATAAAGTCATATTTCATTCAATTTAGGAATGAATGGGAAGTAGAAACCTGTCAATATTATTACAGATAGCATTAAAACAAACAAACAAAAACAAAACAGTTATTCAGAGCAAAAAAGGAGGAAGTGTTTTCCAGAGAGAAATTTGAGTAAATAAATATTTAAGTAGAAGACGAAATATGCAAGTAAGAAGTAAATATCCAGGAAGAATATAGGATTGTTAACAGAATGGGACTCCAGAGGCTATAAACAAAATTGATGTTCAAAGTACTGAAGAAAGGATTGCCATTTCCACTGATACAAATAAAAATGGAGCAAGGATGGGCAAGAATCCACAAACATATACAGATGAGTGTGGGCCAAAGAAGGTATTTAGATTTTTATTGTTCCTTTTTTCAAAATGAACAAAAATTGCTATTCTGGAGGCAGAATAGTAGCACAGGGAAGGATTTACAACTTAAAGATGTGGCAATATTCTGAAATAATTTATCCAAGTTAATCCAAGGAACACTAATCAGAAACAAGTAAACATGCATCCAGTTGGTTTTTAAAATGCAAGAGATTCCTTAAAACCATAAAATGTAGCTCATCTTTAATCAGCTTGTTTGTTTATATTTGGATTTTTTTCAGAGAATACTTTTATGGGGTGAGGGTAACAAGTAGGAAAAAGAACCTTGGTTGAACTGGGCAAGCAATTGAAATTTTTAGGGATCAGATGACAGAATAGGGTAAGAAGTTGAGGATTTTTCCTATCATGATGAAATAGGTCATTGGCCTTGGAAAGGAAGAGATGACAAAAAGGAACTGATAGTCTGGGCTAAAAATAGTTTTGCTAAATTTTAGAGATTTCAGTGAGGACAAGGATTAACTTATCATACACAAAGAGATGGAGGAAAAGTTTAGAAGGTGCAACACTTAAGTATACGTTTGAAGACGTGGATTTGCTGAGATTATGACAAAATCCAACGATACCCATGGGAATGGATTGCTGCAAGAGAATGAAAGGGAAGGCCACTGTTGAAAAATGGTAAATTAACTCTATTTACCTTCTTCACGTTTCAACATGGTTTTATCTCATTTATTATTAGCTCACATCAACTGTGGTTCAAAAATCTTCCAAGAACTATAACAAAGGTAAGTAAAGGCATAATCTAACTGCAGAATTGAAAGAAATTTGGAATAATGGTGAGTGTATGAAACTTGATGCCTCAACATTCTAGTCATATTTAGCAAAAAATGGACTTAGCCTCAATTTCTTTAATTTTGAAATTGTGTTAATGAGTGTCCTGCTCAAATAAGTCACTATACGAATCAATTTATGTAACATATGAAAACACTTTGTGACATAAATGTTAAAAACAATATTAGGGATGTTTTTACCACTATCATAATCATCATGATCATTATAGGTATTATTCATAGTTGGATCATCCAAACAAAATAAATATCTGCTCAAAATATAGACTGACACTAAGCAGCTGTGAATGAACACTTCTCCACCAAGCAACTGTGAATTTGCTCAAAGTTGTTTACAGATTCTCATGGTTCAAAACTTGAATTGCTTTCTTGCAACTTTTCTAACTTGTTAATGAGTGCTTATTTTTCTTATAGAAAAATCAGACAAATATATGTAAATTTTAATTTTATTGGAAATTTCTTCTATTGAAAAATGATTGGAAATTGGTTTTGTTTTGACAAGTTGGGTTAGAAAAGCAGTTTGGATCAAATCTAGTTTGTAATTGTGCCTGGTTTCATATAGCAGAAATCTTCATGTAAAGAAACATGCATTGGCAAGTAGCCCAGAGTTGCAGCAGCAGCCCTATAGTATCAGCAATGACCCTGGACCCTTCTATCTCTATCCTCCACCATCCCAATTATACAAGTTTTATTTTTACAATCACCTTATAGTTACAAGATAGAAGGTCCAACCATGGCTTCAACTTTGCAACCAATGACAGAATAAATACTGGGAAAACTTGGCAACACAGGTAAAGAGGTGATGCGTATATCAAGAAAGTCAATTTTCAGACATAGCAGGGGATACATTTAGTCAGAAAGGTAAACATAATCATCATACTGGATAGCAGCCAGAGATTGTTTGGTGGTCATAGCTGATGCTTAGAGGGCTCGGTAACACTAGCTAAAGAAATGTCAAAATCAGCTCAAGAATGCCTGAGAACGAGAGCTGTTTCACGTCAACAGTGACCAATCTATGAGAGCACATATCAGCCACTCTGTATCTGACACAAGTGAACAGCTCAAGGCCTCACTGCAGCTCCAAAAATTGTCACCTCTCAGGCCTTGAACTTTTAGGACATTTTGTTTGTTTCTATAAGTTGACTACAAACTTCCTTCCTTTTTAAATGCCATAGGGCATGTCAGGTATGTTTCTTAATGTTTGGTTTTAAGTTTTAAATTTTGGTTTTAAGTTTTTTTCATATTTCATGTAGTTTCTAGGATTTCAATGTGTCATTCTTTAACAAATATTTGAGGCTATAATACAGCATATGTTTGTTAAAAACATCAAAAAAAGACTTTGGTGTTTTGGATGGTAAAATTAGTATGTACCTGAATATAAAAATCTTCCCATTTGGAATTTACTGTAGCAATAAATTTGAACTTGACAGTACCAGTATTTAAATGTTTCTCAAACCATGAAAAAGAATGCAAGCAATGTAAAAATTTTGCATGAACATTTCAGTTGTCTCACCATATGTATCCACAATAAAAACATAATTGGTTGCCTAGGCAATTACTTATGGTATGCCATAAACTGACACTATAAAACCATTTTCACTCAGTTAAAACTTTGCCGTGTGTTGCATTGTAATTTTCACTGACAATGAAAAATCAACATATTTTATAATAATTACTTATCCCATTAAAATTTCAAATGACATCATTTAGCATACTTAAATCTGATTGTAACTGCTATCATCCTCAGAGAGATGACAGTAGGGTTGAAGCTATTTTGAAAATCCCCCAAAATGCCTAACATTTTAATAGCCAGAAAAAATTGCAAAACTGCAGAATGCTAATAATGTCACTTTATATTTTACATTACGTATTATGCCATTTAGTTGTTAAAATAGTCGTTTGGGCCAAAATTGTGAAAGCAAACACATTTTTTATAATCTGTTACTCATGTGTCACCTCAGCTTCATTAGAAGCAGCCAGCTCTTCCTCTGGGTGCTGTTTGCTTTTTGCAGCAGTCTCATTACTGCGATGCTCTCTCGGGCAGGATGCTTTGTGATATTTGAAATTCTGTCAACTGCTATTCACTCAATTGAAGATGAATGTAGAGTTGCTTAGAAGTTTTTTAAAAATATCTGTTTATTTTTTCACAATTGGTCCTCTACTCTCTTAGTGTTCACAGTTCACCAGCATAGTCTAAGAGAGCCATATTTAAGTCATAATCAGAGTTGTCCTTGGAACCAGTGGTCTTCTTTGTCCTCAGAATATATTGTTATGTTTGTCCAATGGAATAGCTTAATATTTTCTTGCTTCAGGTAGATTGTCTTTCAAGGCATTTACCGTTGTAATTTGGCTTCAATAGTGTGCACTTTACCCTGTCTGCTTGAAATTCTTTTTTATATCTGAATTTTATTGTTCAAGTTATTCTCAAAGGGGCTTCACGATCTTATTTTTACATTAAGTCTCGGGATCAAAATAGACACTGAAGTATTAAGGAGAGATTCTGCTTATCTCGTCCTTTTTTTTTTTTTCACATTTCTAGAGACAAATACAAAAATCCCTTCATTCAATGTGTCTCAAATTCTAACATGTATTTGGTGTACCCAGGAAGCTTGCAAGGAATGCAAGTTTATTGAATGGAATAAGCTCACTCTTTAGTTAATGGAAATCTGCATTTACAACAGATACCCAGATAATTCATATCTATATTAGAATTTGAAATGTATTTTTATTTGTTTATACACTCTAATAAAGGAAAGTTGAGTTTGTATCATGATTTGTTCACAGATATCCAATGCTAGACCTGTATAATATTCATTTTCCTGATCACTTTTCTTGCTAATGACTGGATTCCCTCTCATATACTCTGAGATGATGATTGTGTAAATTATATCTAAGGAAGAACATTTATAGTTATAATGAAACAAACATTCCAATAAACCTGATTGCCATGTTACATATGTATAATTTCATGATGCTGCGTTATAATTATAAGTTCCTTGCAGAAATTATTATAAATACACTTCAAGATAGCCATGTATGTTTGCTAACAGAAAGAATCAAAGATTTATAGGAAAAGAGAATGCCTTGTTTGCTCATTTGGAAGAGTACACCATGATTTGTTAGTTTTGAAAAAGCATTTTAAATACATCCATTTCTTTCCGTTAACATTTATTACCCTCTTACTTTTGCCAGAGCTTGTGTTTGTCCCTAAAAAAATAAATGAGATACATACTCCCATCCAGAATTTCATACTTATTTTTGGAGCAGGAAACAGTAGAGAAAAATGCATTGTGTATATGGCTATAAGCAAAATACTTTAGTTGAAAATACTGTAAGTCCCTGTGCCTAGGCCAACTACAAGTCTGTCCAGAGACCAAATTCTTTTAAGGAACAGAAAGATTCTGTTCAAAGAAGATATCGAGCAGGGAGGGAAAGCATGTGCAAAGTCATAATTGCTGTGCAAAGGCAATATTCACAACATTGAGAATGTCTGAATACTTGAGCAAGATGTAGATGAAGCTGGTAAGAAAGGGGCAAAGATTAAATTGGTCTTACTATTCTAAGTGATTATCATGTTCAAAGAACAAAAAATTATTGCTTCTCTTTTCTCTTTTAGACAGAGACTCTATTTTCCTTTATTTCAAAATCAGAAGTTTCCTGTTTCTGTTCTCTTGGTGATGATACTTTTAGATTTAATCTGCCTTGTTTTAACCTGTGTCATTAAATTAAGGAGAATTGCCCCCAAAAGGATTTTATCCAAGTGTCTCCTTGGTCCTAGCTCCCAACCCCTAGAGATGAGTTTATGGATTTCCTGAGGGCTTTAACTGTGGAGTTAGGTTGATTCAAATGCCTGCTGTGCTGTGGCCTGTGGAGCTAGGTGTCTTGAGAAGGAATTCACTAGCCTGCTGTGCTCACTCCTACGATTCTTCTTTGCCTCTGTGCTGTTGGATGGAATGTAAGTACTGCAACTATTACCATTTTATCTCCTATTCTTTTGCCAAGTTGGTGTATATGCATTGTCAGAGAAAGCAAAATAGTATGTCTAAAGGAAAGGAACATTGCCCTCATTTCATTAAGAACTGTCAGAGCAGCACTTGATAGTGGCAGGCTAGAATAAATGAACTCAGAAAGATGGGTATTAAAATTTCAGCTGGGACACTTGTCAATTTTATGACACTGGGTGAAACTCCTTGAGTTTCTGAACTGTACTGTCTTTATCTTCAAATTCTGGATAATGATATCTGTTTCACAAGATTGTTGCATGATCTCAATTACATGATGTAGTTGAGAATTGGATGAGGGTTTAAAGTGTAGATGGCAGAAAAGTAGCTATTTCTTTATCCCCTGTTTAGTGTTATTCGGCAAAAGATTTGATTTTAAAAATCAACTTATGGAGAATAGAAATTGTTATTAAATATTTTTTGACTTTGTGACTAAAATTTTACATTGGTGTCAGAGAAATTTGCTCATTAGGTAAAAGCAGGACACTAGCTCTGGGATCTTGGGCAAATTGCTTCACCCACTGAAACCTCATCCCTTATCATCACTTATAAAAAAGTGGCTAATAATAGCATTTACTTCATAGGGTTTTTTTCTAAAGATAAAATAAATAATGTATGTAAAGCACGTACCCAGTGTCTGCCAGTATCTGATATATAGTATTGTTAGCTAATAAGAAAGAATATGAGAGAAGTAATTTTGGAACTTTGTTCATTAAAATAGGCTTACTTGTGGAGTGAGAGACAAGTTTTATATATTGCAGTATATAGTCTAGGACACAGAAATGTTGATGAGAGGCCACTAAGAGATACTAGCTTCTTTTATATTTTCTTCATCCCTAATACCTGGGTACTAAGCAAGGCACACAATAGGCTTTACATATATATATATATATATATATATATATATATATATATATATATATATATATATTTTATTAATTATTTTATTCTTATGGATTGGAAAAAAAACTGAAATGACCTCAGAAACAATCTCTTGACAGGGAACACAATTCTATTGTCCTAAAGACTCCTTGCTTTTCACCCACACTGGTCACTCCTATGTCCAAGGTAAAATAAATTGAAGCACAAAGTTTAAACCCTTCAATGACTGCACATATATGCTTAAGGATGTGTTTCAGGAACCTGAATTATATGAATAAAACCTCATCATTAATTAATATGTTTAGTTACTACACTGACATCAAACTCATAATTGTCTTGCTTTTCTTCTCTGAAACTATTTAACACAGAGTAAAACTAAGGGTGATTTGTAGTACCAATCTTGAACATGTACAAATAGCTTCAAAGGATGATTAATTGTTAAAAGAAATTCAAATATGAATAAATGAACTATATGCTTTAATTGCAGAAGGGTCAGTTTCACTGACTGCACAGACCAAGCTCAGTCTAAGTTTATGAACACTGAACAAGCCCAAGGACGATCTTTGCAATGTCTTCACAAGATTACATGCTTAAATAAAAAACATCATAAAACTTGTTGGTGGATATTTAAATTGTTTTCAGATAAATTTACTTTTAAATGTGAAATATCTCATTTTAAAATAAAGGAATGGAAATCATTATTCCCTAAGGAGCCATTTTTATTTATATCTTCATTATATTTATAAAACTCAGTTATGGTATTACATGACAAAACATGAATTTGATTTCTCTGATTTATAATTATTTCACATAGTATATATGAAGTAAAATTATTGAGGGAAATGTGAAATTATTTTTAGAGCATTAAATGTATATTCAATTCAGTCCCATAATTAGAGATGCTGACTACATGCTTAACACTCTATGAGACATTATTACAGGAAAGCAAATCAATCCGTGGTCCTTTCTAAGAATAGAGTTGCCATGTTCTCAAGACACATGTTACATTCTTCTAAAAAATACATCTCTAGGGCTCTTTAGTTGTCCTATTTGCAAGTAAAAAAGTAAGACAGTATACTTTGACAATTAAAGTAATAATTAAAACTAACATTCTAATAATTTATATTAGTTATTCATAATTAGAAAGGGAGGAATGATATCAAGTCAGACACATCTTTGAATGGGAAATTCTATTTCCAGGTAGAAACAAACACAGGGATTACACAAAAACGCATGCAAAAAGTAGCTCAGCCATTCAATTTTTTTTTTTTTAACTTGACATATTTGACAAATGAGTACATAAAAAGTTAGTCTAAGATTTTTTGGGCCCAGACAGGGTTCATGAAGGGTATGAGTTGGTGCTTCCATGAGACAAAAATACACCAGGCACAGAAATAGACATAGATTTATTAGGACTTATGAACAGAAGAGGTTCTCTGGTGGTGACCAGTCCAGAGGGATTGCACTCCACAAAGTGACAGAAGCGTAAGGGGCAGTACGCATATGATTTTAGAAAAAAGACATTCCACATAGTATGAGGACATCAGGCCCCCAGCATAATCATCAAAGGGTCTTAAGATCTGATGTTTTGCCAAGATTAATGTTAAGAGTAAGATACAGTCAGAGCTATTATACATCTGTAATTACATTCTTCTCCCTCTGTGGAGATTGTTTAGTTTCTCGAGCTTTGTTCCGTTTAAAGCAGTTTTGTTACATGCTCAGGGTTTTATTCCATTTAGGAGGGACCCCGGCAGTGGGCCACCACAAAGATCCTGTGTCAGCAAAACTCTGCACAAAAATTAAATGTAGCTTTCAGAAAAAAAAAAAAAAATCACCCCTGTGAGAATCTCAAATCCTAAGGAGGAAAAACATCTCATTTTTTTGAAGAGGTACAAACAGGTAGCTGAGTGTGTTAAGTTGCACGACAAGTGCAATTTTTTGAGGCAGGTTGTGAACTAAAGCTAGTATGACATTGAATGAGTCAAAGTTCTCTTTAGATAAGTGAGAAAATGAAGTATTGTCTTTGAAGTATAATATCTCAGTATTAGAATGCTCGTGAAACTGGGACTTGAGAGAGATAATAAATATTTTAAAATAATTTGGCCCTTATTCTAATATTCTGTATCCAAATTCCAATAATTAAAATCTCATCCCTCAACGACTTTTCAAAGAACCCAGTATAGTCTATCATAGAAAATTGTTGAAGATCATGGAATAGGATAAACCTTACTGTAGTCTTCTCTAAAAGAAGTTTATAAAAATTTGAAATTCAAAGGTTTAAATGTAGAACTTTGCACAAATGCTCTCCTAATTTGGCTATGTAGCTAGGGTGTACACAAGGTTATTGGCATGTAGCAAGGAGTTACTTAACTTCTAGATATTTGCAATGAAAAAAAAGTCTTTATTTCCCAAAATTGAAGCTTACAGATTTACCGTCCTCATTTTCTTAGCCATGTCAAGTTCGGTAAAAGAAGTATCTTCAGAGAATAGAAGGAGATCTTTACCCTAGAGGATTGAAGGTAGCACCATCAACTCCTTTGTTTATTATATTCAGTGTATTGTGTTTTGGAGAGAGGATTGGTGAACCAGAGGTTTAGAAACATTTACGTAATTATATAATTTTGTTGCAAAATTGTTACCTACACAAACTCTCCTATTACCTGATAGAACATTTGGAAATATTTTCTGATTTGTTTAAAAGTGGTTAAAGTTTCAGTTGCTTTTCAACCTAGATCTTAAATATGTATATATAAATAACAGTTCCCAATTACTTTGTATAAATATACTTCTCACACAATTGTCCATTTTTTCTGATGTCATCAGCTGATTACTTTAGCAAATTGTGAACATCTTTTCAGCTATGATACTCATTAAATCCAGAGACTGTAGATTACTTAGCCAAAGCCACTTAAAACTGCCCTTCTCTTCTCACCTCTACTCTCGCATATTAAAAGCCAAAATACTTCCTTGGTTATGTTTTAGTTAGAATTTAACATATGACCCAGTTCTGTTCATTGAAATAAAAGCCATAGGTGTCCTGGAAAAGAATTTTAAAGTCATGTGTGGCAGGTTGAAGCTGTTACGTATCCCAGAAAAGGGCATTTTTTTAATCCATTTCTGTGGGTGCAGACTTCTTATAGGTGGGGACTTATTACAGGTGCGACTTTTTAATTAGGTTATTTCAATTGAAATGTGTTCCACACCATTCAAGATGATCTTAATCCCCTTAATGGAGTCATTTATAGAAAGACAAAACACAGAAGCTAAGAGATGAACTTAAGAGAAGCTCACAGAGACAGCCCTACAGAAGCTGAGAAGAAACAACTGAAGCCAGAAGCTGGAAGCGATAAAATCCAGGAGAGAAGGACCAGCAGACGTCACCACGTGCCTGCTATCTGATAGAGGAGTCCAAACTCACTGGTAACCCATCTTCAGAGAAGTTATCACCCTGTTGATGTCTTAATTTGGACATTTTCACAGCCTTAGAATTGTAAACGTGTATGTAATAAACCCTCATTGTTAAAACCCAATCATTTCTGGAAATTTGCATTGCATCAGCTTTAGCAAAATAAAACAGCATGACTCTTCTCACTTTTCCTTTTCTGCCCCCTT
This sequence comes from Tamandua tetradactyla, assembly GCF_023851605.1. NCBI lineage: Eukaryota > Metazoa > Chordata > Mammalia > Pilosa > Myrmecophagidae > Tamandua > Tamandua tetradactyla. Next base: position 152,643,072 of record NC_135330.1, read on the forward strand.
CCTCTGATTTCATGTTCTTGCCATAAATACACCATAATATTACAGATGCAGCCGCTGTCTTGTGAACATGAAAATGAAACCTACACACTGAAAAAAAAAAAAAAAGGGAACAGAAAAGCCCAGGTCTTTGAAACATCCTTGAATATAGATGTGTCCACCCTGACTTTCAATCTTTAGAATTCTTAAAACAGGAGAAAGTCTCTATTTTTTTTAAGGTAACATTTACTGTTGCTTACAATGTTACATATTTCTAACAAAAACAATAAATTTTGGTATGAATTAAACAAGAACCAGATTTTCAAATTCTTTATCATTGATAAGTATTTACACTTTAGTGTATAAGCATTTCATCTTTATTATATCCTTCTCATACTTCTAATTTTTGTGAATCGTATAAGATACCAGAGAGAGAAAGTAAGCTACGATAAAAACAGCAGTCAAGGGAGAATCAGACAAGTCTTTAGGGTCTTAAGGATTACCCCAAATTAATGTTCTTTTCATTCCCATAAGATCATAAGGACCTGAACCTATTTTTCAAGTCCAGTAATCAATAATTTTCTATGGTTTAGAAATGTATTGAAAATTAACATAGCAGCAGTCCAGGCCATCTTAATCTAATTGGTGAGATGAATCACTAGCCAAAAAGAAAGACTATTTGTGGTAGTTAGATTCAGTTGTCAACTTGGCCAAGTGAAGGCACCTAGTTCTGTTGCTGTGGCCATGAGCCAATGGTACATGAGCTTCATCTGTTCCTGATTACATCTGTGGTTGGCTAAGAGGCATGCCTGCTGCAATGAATGATGTTTAATTTAATTGGTTGGTGCTTAAATGACAGAGTGCAATGTAGCACAGCCCAAGCAGCTCAGCATACCTCATCTCAGCACTCACAGCTCAGCCCAGGCCTTTGGAGATGCAGAAAGGAATCACCCCGGGGAAAGTTGTTGGAACCCAGAGGCCTGGAGAGAAGGCCAGCAGAGATCACCCTGTGCCTTCCCATGTAAGAAAGAACCTCATTTGAAAGCTTCCTCTGCCTTTCCTCTGAAGGACTAATGAAATAAATCCCCTTTTATTAAAAGCCAATCTGTCTCTGGTGTGTTGCATTCTGGCAGCTAGCAAACTAGAACACTATTCATCTGATATTTTAAAGAAAGTTAGGTTATATAATACATTTCTTGATGCATCATCTTCTGAAACCAGTTTCCTCATATAGAGTTTCCTGGTTTCCAGAAAAGATATATATATATATATATATATATATATATATATATATATATATATATATATTAATAACACTAAGAGAAAAGATGAGAACCTCACTCTCTTGGCTTCTTTCTAAATGGGAGGACCATTGTCAGGTGCATGCTAATGACTGGAGCCTAGGGAAAACCAGGCAAACATCTGGAATCACAGTTAGAATTTCTAGGAATTATCAGAAGGATGTATACCAAGGCATGGAACGGTGTGTGTGTGTGTGTGTGTGTGCCTGCACTTATTTTAATCACTTATATCATCACTTATTTAACCAATTTTTAATCCTACGATCTATAGATGACCTGTACATATTTTCATGGAAATCTAATTCATTTGAGATGGGTTTTCATGGATATCAGTGATATCATAGTGATCCTACTTCTACTGCAGCATTTTAAGGATCATCCTAAGTCATTTAAAACTATTAAGAGCAGTATTAAAGAGCTGAATTATAATTTAGAAAAATAATATGTTATATAACGTTTTAATCTGTAAAATCTATGAAGGAAAAGAGGAGAGAGACAATTCTAGGATAAATTGGGCAGGGCTGACAAGGAAAAGAGAAAAATCTTAGAATTAAGAAGCTGAATTCCAAACTATTAATAATAGACAATGCTTGGTTGATGGACATTATGAACAATTTCCTTTGACTACTTTTTATTAAAAGGCCATTTGCTAGAACAGAAATAGTAGACATATCAAGCTGCTCATTAGGAAATGCAAGTATTTCTGCACACCCTGTCTTCTGTCATTATAATACAGTTATAATCAAATTGGCATCACTGCCTTTGGATTATCATCAAGAATTAAAAATGGAGGCAGGTGCTATGCTGCAGGGGGTAAATATGAATCTAGACCCTATGCTGATAAATCTAACCACATCAATTATTGATTCGGGGGGAATACTAAAAAAATGGCCCCTGGGAATACTCAGTGATCATTCTAAGTGTGATCTGCAAACAATGAAAATTCTGGATGGTTCAGTATTGTCAATGCTTTAGTGGCTTTCAGACAACAATGATAATATAAGTAATCCATGTTACTTTACTGACTATTGTTTAAGCCTTGGCTTGAATTAAGACTGGCACAGAAATTTTTGAGGTTCCAGGGATATGACATTGCAGAGGTAATGGGGAAGGAAAAGGAAATATGTATGTCTCCTATTTATTTGCTGTAGGAATCTCCCACTTATTCGTGTACAGCTGGGTAAAAAAAGCCAAAATCTTGGTGAGATAGAGAATGCAACTGCTCATCATTACAAGTTTTTTGTCTCCTTCTGGTGTAGTCATCATAAACCACATCTCACAGCCCTTGGTTTTTGGCCAGTGGAATTAGTATAGAAATGTAAAATTTCTATACTAATGCCATTTTTAAGCTCAGCCCATAAAATCTCTCATGGTCAGGCTTTCACTTTTTCTTTTCCTATTTCCTCCTAACTTTAGAAGTCAAAGTTTTTAAGTGCAAGAACTACAAAATGGAAAGGGTCAAGTATGTGGTTGATGGCAAGGTTACAGAAAACAGAAACACCTTCACACCACCACCAGACTACATGGGATTGTGAAATGAATGAAAAATAAAATTTTATTATGATAGGTCACTGAGATTTGTGGTCATGGTAGTGGTAGAGATTCAAAACTTCTGATATATACTCTTGGTTGCAAAAGTTTCAGCGTAAGGGCAAAAATTAATAAGTATATGCTATCTTACACATGCCGAAGGACAAATGAAAAGTTCGGATGGAGAAAACTTGGAAAGTTTTTAAACTTTTGGTTTTGTGAGTAAGGATAGATTTGCATGTAGTTGTAAGATAAAATACAGAAAGAACACTTTTACATTTTATGCATTTTCCTTAAATAGTAACATTATTTTAAAACTATAATATATTATCTCAACCAGGGCATTGACATTGATAGAGTTAAGTATAGAATAATCCCATCTCCACAAAGATCGTAAATGTTATACTTATATAGCAACACCCAATTCTTTCCTGCCCCTATCCCATCGTTAACCTCCGGAAACTACTAATCTATTCTCCATTTCTATAACTGGTCATTTCAATAATGCTGTTTAAATGAAATTTTATATTATGTATCATTTATTTTATTTTTCCACTTAATGTTTTATTGCATGTAATGTATATTTATAATTAAAATCATAAAATAACTTTCAATATTTAAATTCATTTGTTATACCACAATGTAAAAATCTATCTTTATTTATCTTTTACATTGGACAATTCTCTCAAATGTAAAGAATGCAAGATCAGCAAGAGAACATAGTAGGGCACATACAAAAAGAAAAATGCTCAAAGAAAAGTTAGAAATGGATTTCAAAAGAACAAAAAACCCATAAGAGAGAGAGATATGGAAAGTAAAAATTTATAGAACAAACATGTCTATAATAAAATGACTTTTGATGCTTCAAAAAACAAATTCTAGGAAGAAAAATAAAAACAATACTATATTGTCATGGGGAAGCTTCTAGACCTAAAGAGAGTTAAAATTAAAAAATCCAAAAAAAACATTTTTTTTTTTTTTTTTACTAGTTTTCAGGATCTAATAAAACCAAAGAAACTGTCTTGTGAACTCCAGATGAATTCTGTTCAGATTCAGAACTTGGGAAATTCTGACACGTCACTCACAATCAAGGAACCCAACCTTGATGGCATTTAAATTGAACCATTGGTATCAGAGATATCTGCCCATAATTCAACAGAAAAATCATCCATATAGAGGAAATTGGTGAGAAAAGGTCATGAAATCACTACAGTACCATGAGGACAAAATTTACAAATTAGAAATATTTACAAATTAGTTTAGAAGTCTTACTCCAAAGAATTTTCAAACAATGCAATATGCAATATTGCTTAAAATTTAAGGGACCACACAAATTTATGTTATCGTCTGCATATCTTTCAGTCTACAATGTCTGTTTGTGATGCAAGTTTTTTTTTAAAAAAACAAGTTTTATTTATACACCATACAATCCATCCTAAGTGTACAATCAATGGCTTCTGGTATAATCAAGGGATCTGTTCTATGATATCAGCCTATCTTTTCACCAAAGCCATACAATGTTCATTTCTTATTTTTCCTTCTAAACGTTTATAGTTTTATGTTTTATATTTAGTCCCCGGTCAGTTTTGAGTTAATTTCGGTATAAGGTATGAGATTTAATTTCCTTTACCCTTCCCCACTTGCAAGTCTTTTAACTATTTCTTCTCTGTATATTTAGAACCACAACAGATATTATTGCAATATTTGCATCAACCACCAAATGTAGTTTTGAAAACTCTGGAGAAGGGAAGCCCATTTCATTTATCAATACTTAGTTTACCATATTCTTTCTTTCCTTCTAAGATATTTAAGCTTCCTTCTTTTTTGTTTCCTTTCTGTTTATAAAAATTCTTAGTTATTCTTTTAGGATAAGTCTTCTAGTAACAAATTCCTAAAGTTTAATCCTTTTGAAAATATTCTGATTTCCCTGGATATTTTTTATTAATATAGGATTCTGAGTTAACAGCTCTTTTCTTTCAGCATTTGAAAAATATTATGTTGCTTCCTTCTGGCCTCCAGTGTTTTTTTAAAGCAATACAGTGTAATTTGAATTTTTTTTTTCCCCATTCACAAGGTATTGTTTTTCTTTGGTTACCGTCAACATTATTTCTTGGTTTTTCTTGTCAGAAACGGAATTATGATGTGTTTTGGCATAATGTCTTTAGACATTATTGTTTAAGTTTCCCTTAGCTTATTGAATCTGTAGGTTTATGTCCCTTGCTAAATTGGAGAAGTTTTCAGTCATTATTTTTTCAAGGCCTGCCACTTCCTCCTCTCTTTTTGCAGTTGTTTCAAGGGTAATTGCTCATTGAAACATTTTTATTATGGCTGGTTTAAAATCTCTGTCATATAATTTTAATATCTCTGTTATCTCAATATTGCCATCTATTGATTGTCATTTAAAATTCAGTTTTAGATCTTCATGGTTCTTAGTACAAGTATTTTTTTTTAATTCAGAATTGTCAGGATATATATACCTATCTAAATTGGCTCATGAAACTATTAACAAGTCCAAATTCCATAGTGCAGGATGTAACCTGGAAACTACAGGTTTAAAGGTGAAAGTAAATTCCCAAGGAGAATTGGGTTGAAGTAGAGACAGAAATTCTTCTTTTTGGTTGCTGAAATCCTCAGTTCTGTCTTTTAGATTGGATTAAAATCCACCTGATTGGATGACAAAACTGAGGGTAATCTCTTTTGTTGATTGTAGATGCAATCAGCTGCACATGTAATCAACTGATTATAGATGCAAATCTATTTGCAAAATACTCCCCACAGTAACAATTAGGTCAGTACTTGCAGATCATACAACTGGATACCTTAACATAATCACGTTGATACATGAACTTAACCATCACACTTGGCTATTTTCATATTGCAACACTCTGTACCTTATCTAAATCTTCTGCTTTTTTGGTGTAATTTTATTGATATATTCACATACCATATAATCATCCAAAGTGTACAGTGGTTCACAGTATCATCATATAGTTGTGCATTCATCACCACAATCAATTTTTGAACGTTTTCATTACTCTAAAAAATATACATACAAAATTAAAAAAAGAACACTTAAAACATCCCATACCCTCTTATACACTCTATACATTTATTTTTTGTCCTTACTTTTTCAGTCATCTGTCCATTTAATGATAAAGGAACTGTCAGCCACAAGGTTTTCACAATCACATGGTCACATTGTAAAAGCTATATAGTTATAGAGTCTTCTTCAAGAATTAAGGCTGCAGGAATACAGTCAACAGTTTCAAGTATTTCCTTCTAGCTATTCTAATACACTAAAAACTGAAAACAGAGCTCTATATACTGCATAAGAACAACCTCCAGGGAGACCTTTCAACTCTATTTGAAATCTGTCAGCCACTAAAACTTTATTTGGTTTCATTTCTCTTCCCTCTTTTGGTCAAGCAGACTTTCTCAATCCCAAAATGCTGGGTGCAGGCTCATCCCAGGAAATCATATTCCAAATTACCAGGGAGATTTACACTGCTGGGAGTCATTAAAACTTCTGTTTTTTTGTGTGTTTCTTTTTGGCTTGGGCAGGCTCTGGGAATCGAACCCTGGTCTCCAGCATGGCAGGGGAGAATTCTGCCACTGATCATTGCACTACCCTAAACCTTCTGTTTTATCTGGCCATGGCTCTGTAATATTCCATCACGGAAAGGGTGAGACACTCTCTCATCGTTGCCACCTAGGGGGAGAAATCATGGTTCCCCACTTAGCCTCCTTTGATACTCAGGGTTTTTGCTCATCATTACTACTGGGAGAAGTGAAGGTTCTCCTCAGGTGGTTTCCACTAGCAATGCAATGGGAACAGCCTCTCTATCACTGGGAAATTGTAAAAGTCTTGACTCTCCATTAGGTCATTTCTGCCACCACCTCAGGGTTAATGGAGAGGGGTCCCTCATGACTGCCAGGAAGTTATGCAGGTCCTGGCTCAACAGTGGTTTCCATTGACCCCTGTATTAGTTAGGGTTCTCTAGAGAAACAGAATCAAGAGGGAAACTCACAAATATAAAATTCATAAAAGTGTCTCACGTGATGGCGGGAAGGCAGAGTCCAAAATCCACAGGGTAGGCTGTGAAGCCAACAATTCGGATGGAGGGACTGGACAAACTCCACAGGAGAGGTTCACCAGCTGAAGCAGGAAGAGAGCCTGTCACTTCTGAATTCTCCTTAAAAGGCTTCCAGTGATTAGATTGAGCATCACTCATTGCAGAAGACACTCCCCTTGGCTGATTACAAATGGAATCAGCTGTGGATGCATCTGACGTGATCATGATCTAATTCTATGAAATGTCCTCATCACAACAGATAGGCCAGCGCTTGCCCAAACAGACAAACAGGTACCACCACTTGGCCAAGTTGACATATGAACCTGACTATGACCACCCCATTGAATCAAGTGGTGGGGACTCTTTATTAATCAACAAGGTTAGAGCCAGGTCTCTGTTTGCTCTTTTGTGATATCTCCTACATGGGTATTAGGCCACATTGTTACAGCTTCATAAGGGTAGAAGTCTAGGCTTTCTACTCAACTTTTGCTGGCATAATTTGGAGTGGAGCCACAGATTTTTTCTGTGGTGTTTAGCTGGATTAGAGCATTTATTATCTAAAAGTTTTCATATTACATAGTGAGCCATTGATTGGTACACCATGTATGAAATGTTCATATGTCAAGAATGTTTGTATGTTAAACTTTTACAATAAAAATATTAAAATAAAAAAAAACATGCAAAAAAAAAGTTTTCTGCCTTGTAAGGTTGTTCTTTTTCCTCTCCTTTAGATAGAGAAGGATTTTGTTTGGATTTTTCTGTATGTGTCTCCATTGGATTATTTCTGGATTGTCAGCCTCATCAGCTTCAAGTCTGATCTATATGAGGCTAAAGGAAAACCCAGGAGATTCGCCATCATGTCATTCCTCAGACCCAAAGTCCCTAACTTGTCTGCCTTCCTCACTGCGCCTTTCTGACTTATCTCTGTTTCATAAAAAACGTCCAGAATTTTTATTTCCTCTTAGTTTGAGTAATATGGAAGCATGCATTTAATCCATTTTCTTTGAAATGTAAGGCATATGGTAGATTTTAATAGTAGAATTTTTTTCACTTATTAAAATAATGCTCATAAATGCTATAAAATGTATTTCCTATATTTAATAAATCAAGCAATTTGCTGGCTTTATTAGCTACTTTTAGCACATTTTTGAAGTAATAAGATAAATCAATTTTAGGTTGTACAGTAGCTTATCATAATTAATTTTTGTGTAAAATATTTGCTTAATCTTAACTGAATGTCAATTTTTTTTTAGTTTGCTTTCATTTATAAATTTTAATAAGTAACTCTGAAAACAGTGATAATTTTAGAATTATACTTTTGTAGAAATGATAACATTAAGTCATTGTCAGTTTTAAAAAGTCAAGACAGAGTGAAGATCAGAAAATTATTTTCTAAATAAAATAACTGCAAAACATAATTAAATATTTAATGCTATTGGTGAGATTTTTTCTTCACTCATTAAATTTTGTAGTCTTCGAGGAAACATATTAATTAAATATTAATAACTAAATATTTCTCTCTGAAAAATTAAAAAAAATTAAAAAGAGAAAGAAAGGAAGGTAACTAGTACTTGTTTTGCTATTCTTTTGCTTCTTCATAGGTCAGGTCAAATTTTGAATTGTGTAGCACAGCAACAGTGACATTTCAACAGCCTGCCTATATTAGAAAAGAATATTTATAGATGTACAGTAATGTTAAATTGAAACATTCTTTCAGAAAAAGACATGAATTCAAATTGTGCTTTTGCTTACTTAATTGTATGTATACCATTTATAACTCATCTCTTTAGAAGACTTTGGAGAAATACAGCATACACAACTGTTGCATTGCACTCTTCTCTAAGGAAAGAAATATTTCCATTCTTTTAATTCCTAAACAATTAAGTATCTGCTTGTCTAGGTTAATTGATAATCCTCTAAAAGTAGTTTGTCATGACAGAAATCAGAGCAGCAAGCACATTAGCATGAAAGGGCTTTGCATGCATCATCTAATTCTCTGCCAGGGCCTTCAGAAGCATTGGAGTTAAGGAAAGGAATTGCCCTCCAGGGGTTTCTTCCTAGTTGTCAGGCCTGGAAAAAATGTGTTAGATGCTAGGATACTCTCAGACATAGTGATTAATTACAGGATGGCTTAGGTTATATGAGGAGGAGTTCATGAAAATCTTCTCCTGTCTTTGGAAGACCTGCTAACACATTTCAAACATTCTACAAGAGACAGATTATAATGAAAAAAGAACAACTCAGCCTTTTGCATGCACCAAATTATATATATATTTGTAAATATAGATATAGTATATACATATTGTCTATCTACCTATTTATCTATGATAGCGACATAATGTATATTTACTTATAGAACTTGGATAATATGTTTGGTTTCTGTGGTTATCAGAGTTCTAAAGACAATCAATCTTTCTTATGACCCACAAGGAATTTCAAGATATCCAGACTCCAAAGAATTTCAAGATGTCTAAGATATTATGAATTAAACCAATATATTTTAACAGATTTAAGCTGGGGAAAGTATGCAAAAGAAAGCAATGGGTCTTGCTGCCTTATAACAATACTGATAGATAAATTTGAAAATTATGGATATTTATTAAATGAGTATAAAAGAGCCTTGTTTCTCTCAAAAATCTTTCTGATAACCCCTCAAACACCATCATGTCAATAATAAAAATGACATGGCAACATAAAAGGAAGTGTGAAATGAATCTCATTTGTGAGATTGAAGGAAAGCTTATTAATCAACCCTAGAAATGAAGCTCCTTATAGCAGGACAGAGGATGCATCCTGCTTATCTTTTCCCTTGACTAAAATACCAAATGGATTTATTGAGTTGTACGAATTTAAAATAAAACTGGTCTATCATAAAATGTTTTCAACTGACAAAGTGATTTTGTAATGTGTATACATTGTTTTATAAATTTTGGAAAGTACAAACATGACCACTGTTGTTGCTGTAATATCTTTGGATACTCTAGAGCCAGACATTTCAGACTCTCACACCAGCATCATAGGCTTGAAGTTAGAACCCTAACTGAATCTCTTTTTATTTAGTGTTTTTTTTTTTTTTTATCATGGATTTTTGCTCTCTTGACTGCTCTTTTCATCGCACACAGACACTGAATCTCCTGTAGGGTCTCTCTGTACATGTGTGGTTTATTAGATATAATTACATGATATTCCTGCTATGTGACATATCACTGTGGCTTTCCTCTCAAGGTGACTAAATGGAAATGAAGCTGCAGAGGGTTCACTGGAGGCATGCGAGTAAATGGTATATTGTGCAAATTTCTTTTTTTCTGCTTACGTCCTGTGAGTCCTGAAGAAACAAGGTTTGGGAGTTGAAGGATTAGCCTCAACAGATCCACTTATGTGATTAGTACCCCGCCTGCTCTGCTTTTGTGCAGGTTCATTGATCAAGATGATTGCATTCTCTGTCCTTTGCTGGGCAAGTCAGAAAGAAGAAAGGATCATTTGCTGAGATGTGAGTCCTTAGGGTAGACCTATGTCTTTGAACACACAGTTGACTGGCTAGTTCACGATGGTGTTCAGTAATAAAAATAATAAAATGAGTGAAATGGCCCCTCTGTTAGAAGGAAATTCCACTCTGCCCTGGTTCCCGGCCAGTAAAGTTGGACTTTGACATAGCTAGTGAACTATATTAGACAGTGGAACAGTCTCCCCAAAGACAAGATAATGAGCCATAGCTTGAAGAATTTTACAGGGAAATGAACAGAGCTTGACATAGTAGAAAAGGATAAAAGCTTGCTCTGTCCAGGGATATCCAAAAGTGAATTTGGGGCTTCGTTTTTATAATCTCTAATTCAAGTGTGCTGTTTTTAAACTCTAAAGGGAGAACAGATTTGCATTTTTTCATGATATGGAGGAAAAATATTGGCTTTAGTTACAGTACAGTAGAATCATATTAGAAAGTTTATTTATCTCAGTGAAATATAGTAGTCAAATGCTTATCAGGTTTAACTGTATTGTTAAAATAGGGCCTGAGTTCATTTGATCTATGTTGAAATATGAGAAGATTCTGTTCACAGTGGAAACCAAAGGCATACTCTGAGTTTGTGGAGAGACATGTCAATGACCAAGGCTCTGAGCAAGTGGGAAATTTCTCTGCAGAGCTTTTATGTGAATTCACAGACTAATGAAATGAGTATGTCAAATAATTTACTTTGGTTATTACAAGTGAAAAACTGCATTTACTGGGTCAGTTAATGAGATAAATTTAAACTAAGAAATATTGTATATTTAACAGGAATAATAATTAATTCTGTATTAACTATTTTGTTAACTTTTTTCACATTTTCATAGTAAAATGCTTCATCTAGAAACCATTCAGGAAGCTATAACATTAGCATTTCTATGAAAAATCTCATTTGAAATGCCCTTAATATGTCAACTGTAATATTTTACTTTATATAGTAAAAACAAAAATAATTAGTATCACAAGTGTATAACTCATAATACTGTAATGAAGCTTATGTTTCACTACATAATTGCTTCCCAAGCAAATTGCAGTATAAACAGCATTTCATATGGATCTCATTTGAAAGAAAGCCATATTTTTAGCTCTTTATTGCAAAAAAGCAAATATATTTCTAATTACTAATGTTCCTTTGTTAAGCAATTCCAATAGGACCGCTACCTGATTACATCTTATTTATCAAAAATGTCAGGATGAAAATAACTGCATTTATTTGTTAAAATATTTACATCATGCATTCTGTTATTTAAAACTGCCTCCTCCCATAAAATTTATTCATACTAGTCAAATTTTATGTATTTGAGAATAGACATCTAAAAATATGATGTTTTTCAAAGATATGAATTTAGCTATTGTAGATTTACTGGTACTGCTTTTATCAATGTTAAAGAAAATCATTAGATTTTATAAATGTGATTCAGAGTTTACCTCTTTTCTCTGAACCTCTTAACGTATTATACTTTTGCATATGAGTGTTTTTAAATGTATGTGTATATATATATATATATATATATATATATATATATATATATATATATATATATCTTCACAATCTGTTGTCTTGTCCTTTTCTAATTTCTTGAATTAGTATGGAGAGCCTACTCTAGCCCTTTCCTCCAAATAAATTTGACTTTAAAATGTTTATTCTGTAATAAGATTTTTTTTCCTTTTTAATTTTTGGTTAGCAATTTAATTTATGTAAATATTTAAGGTAATAAATGAGATATAAAGTTGAGTAAATTTCCACCTAAAAATAGTTACCCAGTTTTCCCATATCTTATTAATTCTTAATTTTCTTACTAATTTTACATTCCTTCTAGTGGTTAATCTTACATTATATAAATTTCACCTCTATAAAAATAGTTTAACTTTCCTATATTCAATCATGTTTGTTATTAAAAATTATCAGGGGCTGGGATAGGGGTAGGAAATGAGGAGTAAATGCCTAATTGGTACAGAATTTCTGTTTGGGTTGGTAACAAAGTTTTGGCAACGGATGGTAGTGATGATAGCACAGCAACGTGGAAATGATTAACAACACTGAAGTATGCATTTCAATGTGGTTAAAGGGGAAAATTTTAGGTTATACATGTTGCTAGCATGCTTTAAAAAAGCAGCTACAGGATTGTACAACATAGTAAACCCTAATATAAACTAGTTAACTATGCAATTTTAATAATATTCTTTCATCAATCGTAACAAAGGTACCACACTAATGCAAGTTGTTAATAATAAAGGGTGTATATGAGAATTTTGTATTTTCTGTGAAGTTACAACTTCTCTAATAAAAAAATGGAAAAAATGAAAAAAATAGCTTATTTATCTTTTGAATTTGGATCTGTTCTAACAATACGTTTGTGTGCATGTATATGTAAATATATGTGTGCATATTTAGAATATATATTTGAATTTAAATTGTTATTTGAATATATATATTTACTTAAAGTATACACATCACTATTAATCTACTAAAGTTATTGAGAATAAAAGATTTAATAGCACATTTGGAATTTGCTACAATCCTCTTTGAGGTATACTGAAAGCTTCCTTTTTTGAACTTATGAGAGTCTGTTAATAGTTTTAATGGGGTGTAATAGCTTGAAAATAACTGTGTAGCTTTTGGATTCTACTTTGTACTAAATTATTATTCATGAATACTTTTAGTAGGAAATACCTCATCTAGATGACTTACTGTAAATAAACCTAGGATTTATGAAATTTGTGGGATGTTGCTGGCTGGGGAATTAAAAAAATGGTCACATGGGTTCTCTCCCTACTTGACAGGTATACTATAAAAACGGAGAGACCCCAGAACCCAACATGTGGTCCTGTAGGACCCTAATACCACATACAATTGACACTCATCACCTTGCAACTAAAGAGTATGCTGATGCCAAGGGAAAGGACTATTTAGGAAATTATGTCAGATAGATTTGGGATTCCTCAGTGACTGAAGCTAAGTTTTTGCCCATTTTTAACTTGCAGCCTTTGCTAAATAGTAGTAAAATTTTGGTGGAGAGTGCAGCCTCACATTAGTGCAAGTCTGCTTGGCTATTCACCACATTTGACAGGGCAGATATATAATATGTTTAACATCTAGTAGAGCAATCACAGGTAACCACCTACCTCCACAACTCTCTTATCTCTATATAAAGTTTTTTTTCACAAACTTTTTATTTTCAATTCCACCGTCTCCCATCTCCCATTCCCAAGCACCAATAAAAGCTTCTTTTATTAAAACAGATATTTATTTTTAGTCCACACAATTAAGGAGTAACTATTTCATTTATCTTAATGGGTCTTCTACTCCCAAGCAGGGTGTGTCAGAATATTAGTTCAATTTTATTTTGCCTTATTTATTAGAAACTTATCAATTTCTTTATTGAATTAGTGGTATACTTAGTTTGAAGAATTTTTTGCCTCTTTACTATTGTAAATGAGAATCTTCCAATTGACAATTTGTGAAAAAAATTCCTGGTGTTTGAATCTATATGTACAATTAAAAATAGTTGTATATGGGCAGGCAACAGTGGCTCAGTGGCAAAGTTCTTGCCTGCTGTACTGGAGACCCGGGTTCGATTCCCGGACCCTGCCCATGCAAAAAAAAAAAAAAAAAAGTTGCATATAAGTCTTCACAAATAATTATATAAATGACAAAAATCTAAATAATAAAAGCACATACTCTAACCAAAGAATAAATATGAAAAATGCAGAAGTAGCTCACATTTCTATTGTACAGATACTAGTTATATAAGTACCAGAATAGAACACTTTTCTGTCATTATTATGCATAACGTAGATATTAAATAACTAATATGAAAAGATGCCCAGATATAGTGCTAAGTAAAATGTCTGCTACTGAATAGAATAGAACAATCACATATGTTTATGTGTGTATGTGTGTATAGAGATGGTCTAGAAGTATACACAAACATACATACTAAATATTAACAGTGCTTTTCTTTGGAGAATGGGATTCAGGGAGTATTGTAAGAGGATAGAAACAATTAATATTTACTTTTCTATTTATCTTTAAGTTTTGGAGATTTATTTAACCCATATGCTGCTTTGTAATTCTAAAAACGTGATATAGATTTTCCATTTATGTAAAAAAATGAATGTATTCTTCACTAAACCAATTGTGAAGTTTTAGATGAGATTAGAAATGCCAAAAACAAACTTGCAAATCTTTATATATCTACATTAACTTACGTGTAATCAGATATTTATTTACTCAAATCTCTAAAGGAAATCATTCTAAACATATATTGTTATAAATACACCTCATTGTTCCTCAATTCTTTTCTATATGTCATTGAGTAGTCAAAAGCCCTAGACTAAACATATCCACAATTGCTTATTTAGTTAATGGATATCCCCTGATAATATCTGATGTTCTATTTTCTTCATTAATCATGATTGCGGTGACTTAACAATGTGCAAGGAATGAATATTTATTTCTACACACTGATCAGAGCCCTAGAGAAAAAGAATTTATCTACGTACTGTTGATACCCACCAAGTAAATACCACCAGGAAGAAATATCTCAGGAGATTAACAAAATCACATTTATTCTTACTTGTCCTAACAAAGGAGGGGAGAGAAGCACATACCATAGGGCACCATTGGGAGTGTAAATAAGAGAGTATTGAGAGGGATTGTGTTAGGTGTGTCAGAAGAAGCACATTGAAGTAATTATTTTCTCTCTGAATTAGATGTTATCAGAAATAACGTGATTAGGAATGTTAGTAAATTTTATGCAATTAATAGGAAAAACTTAAAGGAAGCTAAGCTGTTAATTGATGTGTGTATATATATATCAGTAGTGTTTTATCGTTTGTTTGTACTTAGGCATGATTACAGAATGCTCTTTTTTTTTTTTTCCCCTCTCTAGCATGGTTACAGTGAACTGGTGTGAGGTTGGCTGGTATTCTGTGAAGTTGTTTATGTTGAATAGAAGAACATTAAAGCCTAATGGTGAGTGTCAGGCCAGCTCCCAGTTGACAAGCTCTCAGGAGCTGTTTTTTTGTCTTCCAGTCTTATGACTATAACTGTCAAATAATGGACAGTGGGTAGTGCCTACTGTGTGTGACATGCTCTACTCCAAGTACTGGATCCTGAGTCCTCATACAACATCTTACCATGCTGAAGCTGGTTAAGAAAGGAAAGGCAGGATAAGTACAAAGGGATTATGTAAATCAGTACAGAGCTGAGAGGAGCCTCTTTATCAATGGAGACATCTCAATAGGAAAAAAACTTATTTTTTTGTACAGTGTATGGTGAAGGGTCACATTCCATTCTTTTTTCTGTGTGAGTATCACATTATTGCCACACTATTTGTTTTTATTTTTTTGGGGGAAAAGGGGTGTCTGAGGAAGTGCATGGGCCAGGAACCTGGAGTTCCCGCTTGGAAAGTGAGAATTGTACCACTGATCTCTTGCACCCCAGAAAAAACAAAATATTTTAACTGCAGATTTTCAGGTTTCTTGGAAATCAGTAGGCATTCTTCCACTGAGTCCCTTATGGCCAATTTTCAAAGCATGGATCCATAAGCACCTCCTTCCCCTAGATTGGTAAGTGCACTAATTTCAAACAAGTGGCATCTTATGTCACAATAAAGAGAAAATGATTCTCCAAAGGCCCCAAATCAAGTGAATCAAACAGTACCACTCCATCATGGAGGGCATACATTTCACAACCAACCTCTATGATGTTAAAGAACTGCAAGTACCTTCCTTTATAATTTGTTAGGAAAAGATGAGTGTTATATTTTAGAATGCACAAATGATCATTTACAAAATATAAGCTTTGTTTCCTGGAGACATTACCTTAAGCTCGTAGAGATTGAGATCAAGCCCATTTCTCTTTCTAAATCAGACCCTGGTGTTCAGAAGAACAAGGAACAAAAGGATAGCTGTGAAGAAGGGCTGAGTTTTCCCCCATTCTTAACTTCCGAAATCAAACTATAGTGAGAGGCGAGAGGGATAGAGAACCCACTATACATGTTTCTCATTACAAAATCCCAAGCATGAATTTACAAACAATCCCACCTGATGCATACTTGAGGAACAAAAAATCGTTTGATGATGATGAATAACATGTAATTGAAATTTAGTTTGATGATATGCCAAGCAGTACCAACCAAAATTGAATCTTAAGACATCACCCTAATCCAAAATGTTTTCCAAGTCTACGAGGAGACCATACAGTTCCTGGTCATGGGACAGAGAAAGCAAGTATGTTCTAACGGGTCAGATTCCTGAACATGAGATACTACCCTGAAAAGAGAGGCAGAAAATTCAACCCATACCCCGAATGGCACAGAGCATGTCTGGGTATTTTTCCTCATTATGTTATAATAGGCAAAAGACTATTGTCTCTCTAAAAGGAAACACCATCTTCGAGAGACTACAGGAATGTTTCCAAATTGCAAATGTATTTGGTAGAAGGAAAAACATATCCTTTTTTTTTAACTCTGTCTACCTATTTATGTAATTCTACCAATTGATAAATGTTTATAAGTAAAAGAATGAAATAAAATGTTGTACTATATTAATTTTGATATCTTTAAATGATGTGTCAAATGGTGAAATTAAAAACAAATGCAAATGTTAAGGAATAATGTCATAGGTGAATAAATATTATTTCTCATTGTAGCTAGATGAATGTAGATATTTAGATTATGCTAATTTGTATTAATTCATTTGGTGTTCAGTTAGTACAAACAAATCTCAACTTTAATTTTTAAATTACTTAAGGAAATAAGATTATATATCATTTATATTCATAAAGTATAGAAGGTTGCAAATGTTTGAATTTAGGTGATTGCCCATACTTAGCTAACATGTTTCTGTCCATTGAAATTCATTAAATAAAAATTTCCAGAAATAGAAGATAACATATTCCAAGTGAAGAACAATTAGAAAAATATTAATTAAAATACAGAAAATTGTATTGAGACTTTTGTTTTCTTGAGGAAATTTAGGGGAGGAAACTGCTGACTTTCCCCCATGGAAAGAGGAATGAGTTATCTGATTCCTAGGAGGTGAGTGGAGGAATAGGACAAGGGTTTGATGTCCATTGCTCTATAGTTCTTGATCAGACAGTTAATGTTTAAAATTGCTGCCCCTTTTTTTTGAAACAACTTTATTGAGATATTAATATATCATAAAGCTCATCTTTTTAAAGTGTAAAATTCAGTCTTTACATATATTCACAAAGTTTTTTATTGATCACCACTAATTCCATAATATCTTCATCATTCCCCAAAGAAACCCCTTACCAATTAGCAGTCAGTCACATCCCATTCCTCCCTACCTTTGGTCCCTTTACAGAGAGAAAAAAACGTAAAACTTATACAAAATATCTGGCCTTTGTGTCTGGCTTCTTTCATTTAGCATAATGTTTTTAAGGTTCATCCATGTTGTGCCTTTTGTCAGCACTTTACTACTTTTTATGGCCAAATAATGTTCCGTTGAATGGATACACCACCTTTTCTTTATCCATTCATCAGGTGATGGATATTTGCATTGTTCATATCATTTGCTTATTATGAGTAATGCTGCTATAAGCATCCATGTACAAGCTTTTGTGTGTATATGCTTTCTATATCCTTGAATATGTATGCCTGTGAGTGGAACTGTGGGTAATATGGTAATTTTATGTTTAATCATTTGGGAAACTGCCATACTGTTTTCCAAAGCATTTGCACTATTTTACATTTCCACAAGGAGCGTATAAAGGTTCCAATTTCTCCACATCCTCCCTAACATTTGTTACCATCTGACTTTTTAAATTCTAACCAGCCTAGATGATATGAAATGGTATCTCATTGTGGTTTTGATGGGCAACTTCTTGATCACTAATGACTTTGAGCAACTTTGCAAGTGTTTATTGGTTATTTGTGTATCTTCTTTAGGGAATTGTCTATTTAAATCCATTGCCCCCTTTTTCTTCCATTTTATTGTTTGCCTTTTAATTTCTGACTTGTATAGTATTCTTTATATATCTTGAATACAAATTCCTTATCAAATATATGCTTTGCATACACTTTATCCCATCCTGTGGTTTGGGTTTTCAAACATTTTAATTTTGATAAAGTCCAATTTAGATTTTTTTGTCAACTGAGTCCTATCTAAGAAACCATTGCCCAATCTCAGGCAATGAAGATTTACTGTTTTCTCTGAGACTGAAAATAGTTTTACTCTTTGCATTTATGTTCATGATCTATTTTGAGTTATGTTTTGTATATGGTATGAAGAGTTTATTTTGCATGAGGATATCAAGTTGTCTCAGAACCATTTATTGCAAAAACCATTCTTTCCTCATGGGATGGTCTTGTCAAACTCTTGTCAAAAATCAGTTGATGACTAACGTAAGGGTTTATTTCTGGATTCCCAATACTAGCCCATGATTTACATGCCAATCCTTGTGTCAGGTACCACACTCTCTCATTTACTGAAATTTTATAGTAAGTTTTGACATAGGGAAATGTGAATTCTTGAATGTTGTTTTTATTTTAAAGATCATTTGTGTGTGTATGTGTGTGCATGGTTTGGATTCTTGCAGTTCCTTATGAATTTTATGTACAGTTTGTCAATCTCTCCAAAATATCCAGTTTGGAAATAGGTCAGGTGTGCAATGAATCTGTAGATAATTTTGAGGTTTTTTTCCCATTATAACTTTATTGAATCTTCCAAACCACAAATTTAGGAGGACTTTCCATTTGTTTATGTTTTCCTAATTTCTTTCAAGGATATTTTGTAGTTCTCATTGCAGAAGCCATGTACTTCTTTTGTTAAACTTAATCACAACTATTTTATTATTTCTTTTTTTAATAGAATTATTTTATTAATTTCATGTTCAATTTGTTCATTGCTAGTTTATAGAACTACAATTGATTTTTATAAATTGGTAATATAAATCCAATGTTACTGACCTTACATATTAGTTGTTTTTGGGTATTCCTTAGTTTTTTTTATATACAAGACCAAGTCATCTGCAAATACAGATAATTTATTTCCCTATCCAATCTGGTTGCCTTTTATCTCTTCTTCTTGTGTAGTTTCTCTTCATAGAACAGCCAGTAAAAAGTTGGTAAGAAGTGGTGGGCAGACGTCATTACCTTGTACTGACATTAGAGGGAAAGGTTTCAGTCTTTCACCATTAAATATGATTGTTCTAGTTTGCTAGCTACCAGGATGCAATATACCATAAACAGAATGGCTTTTTAAAAAGGGGAATTTAAAAAGTTGGTAGGGGGCGGGCCATGGTGGCTCAGTAGGCAAGAATGCTTGCCTGTCATGCCAGAGGACCAGGGTTCGATTTCCGGTGCCTGCCCATGTTAAAAAAAAAATAAGTTGCTAAGTTACAGTTCTAAGGCTGAGAAAATGTCCAATTAAAACAAATCTATAGAAATGTCCAATCAAAGGTATCCAGCGAAAGATACCTTGGTTCAAGAAGGTCAATGATGTTCAGGGTTCCTCTCTCATCTGGAAAGGCCCATGGCAAGCAAGGCGTCATCTGCTACTCTCTCTCTCGTGGCTTCCTGTTTCATGAAGCTCCCCGGGAAGCATTTCCCTTCATCATCTCCAAAGGTCACTGGCTTTGGGGCTCTTTGCTTCTCTTGGCTATGTAATTCTGCTCTGTTCTCTCTGAATCTCTCCTTCATTCTCCAAAATATTTCCTCTTTTGTAGGACTCCAGAAACTTCTCAAGACCCACCCAAATGGATGGAGACATGTCATCACCTAATCCAGTTTAACAACCACTCTTGATTAAATAACATTTCCAGGGAGATGATCTGATTACAGTTTCAAGCATATAGTATTGAATAGGGAATATTCTTTTTTTACAAAATGGGATTTAGATTAAAACATGGCTTTTCTAGGGGACATGCATCATTTCAAACCAGCACATTCCACCCTCTGGACCCTAAAAATGCATTCCCCATATACAAAGCACATTAATTTCATAACAATATCAGAAATCCTTAAACCATTTCATTATCAATACACATGAAATACAAAGTTAGAAACATACAAACTCCTATCAAAGTTAGTTACAGGCATAGTCTGTTCTAAGGCAAAATTATTCTCTGTCTCTGGACTTACAAAAACTCAAAACAAGTTATTTGCTGACAATATACAAAGGAGGAACAGTTGTAGGATACATATACCCATTTCCATAGGGAGGAAGGAACACAGGGGTCACTGGACCCAAGCAGTTTTGAAAACCCACAGAGTAAAGTTCATCAGATTTCAAAGTCTGAGTGTCATTTATCCTCAGGGCTTTAGAAAGCGGCAGCCCCATCCTTTCCAAGGGCCTACACAGAGGTCTGCTCTCTCTGAGTGCAACCTTGGGGCATATTGGGAGACCATCTTTTTCTGGGATCCACCCTCTCCAAGCACTGTGGCTGCACCCGGACTCTCTGCTGTCTCCAGGGCACATGCTCAACCCCTCCATATGGTGGCAGTCAGGCTCTCCCCAAACCCCAAGAAATGTGGTTCGCCCTCCCCAAGGCCTGAGATGGCATGACTCTTCCATTGCAAAAAGGTGGAAGGCCCATCCTCTGCCTTTGGGGCAAACTCACCGTCTCCACGGGCTTGGGTGGGTCCACTTTCCTGGCCCGAGGCTTCTTGACTTCAGACCTCAGCCTCCATTGCTTCGCCTCTGAAGTTATTTTTCCTCCAATGTGTCCCTTCTCTGTCCCTCTCAGTCTCGAATGGCTGTGGGTCTCTTTATACAGGTCCCACAATACTCTCATTGGCTTTCTATGCAGGAGCCTTGGATCATGCCCATCAGACATAAGGAGTTTCCACAAATCCTTTCTGAATAACTCCATGTCTGATACTGGCTTTCTCTAAAATGGCTGACTGGTTCCACATTTGGTTAAATCCTCACACAGGGCACTATTCTCTGCGTTCTCCCTTTCTGGAGGACCAGAATTTTCCAGGACCTCAATTTCTGGTTTCTTTGTACTCAAGAGTTCAGTTTTCAGCTTATCTCTCTCCTGTCACATTTCACTATGAGCTGTGAGGAGAAACCAGGTTGCACTTTCAACAATTAATTTGGAGATCTCTTCTGCTAAATATCCAGGTTCATGGCTTTTAAATCTGCCTCCCAGCCAAAGCCACTAGTTAATTTTTGCCAGATTATCTGCTATTTTAAAACAAAGATCATCTTCCTTCTAGTCTGCAGTAGCACATGCCTTATTTCTGTATAGAGCCTGGTCAGAGGTATCTTTAGAATCCAATTTCTACCAACATTCTCTTCAAAGCATTCTAGGCCTTCTCTATCAAGTGTCCCACAACTCTTCCAGAATCTTCCCATTTTCTATCTAAAAAGCCATTCCAACATGTTTGCTATTTGCAAACTGCAGCAGCATCACCCCACTCCTGGTACCAAGATATATTAGTTAGGGTTCTCTAGAGAAACAGAATCAACAGGGAACACTCACAAATATAAAATTTATAAAAGTGTTTCACGTGACTGTGGTAACTCAAAGTCCAAAATCTGATGATTCTGATGGAGGGTCTGTCTAATTCCACAGGAAAGGCTTGCCGGTCGAAGCAGGAAGAAGAGCCTGTCTCTTCTGAATCCTCTTTAAAAGGCTTCCAGTAATTAGATTGGGCATCACTCACTGCGGAAGAAACTCCCCTTGGCTGATTACAAATGGAATCAGCTGTGGATGCAGCTGACATGATCATGATTTAATTCTATGGAATGTCCTCATAGCAACAGTCAGGCCAGCACTTGCACAACCAGACAAACAGGTACCACCACTTGGCCAAGTTGACCCATGAACCTGACCATAACAATGATCCTAACTACTTGTTTGCTTGTTTATTTTGGGAGGGGCTTGTCAGTTTGAGGAAGTTCCTTTCAATTTTTATTCCTTTGTTTTATTTTAATCATGAATGGATATGGATTTTGCCAAATGCTTTTAAAGAGGTAATCTCTTTACTGAGATTACCTGCAGTTAATGTGCCATGTGATTGTGTTCTTTATTCTATTACCATGATGTATTTATTACATTGACTCATAAATTACTGTTCTTGAGTGGTCTTTCTTTGTGGCTGTCTGTGCTGGATAGATTATGCCATGTACTGGGCATGTTTTGAAGCTGGTTGATCCTTAGTTTCAGATCTATGTCCCCATTTCTGGATAACAAGGTCTATACTAATTTTTGTCTCAGGTCCAAACCATGCTCTCTAAATTTTCTTAATCAGTCATAAAGGGGCTACTTTTAGTTCTAGATGACTGTCCTGTCCATTTCTTCTTTCACATAAAATTGGAGGAGAGAAATCTGTGTTTAATTGATTATTTTCAAAATGTGTGAATCAGACATTCCAAATTGGCTATTAACCATGAACTAAGTAAGGTACAGTTTTTTTGTTTCCTAGTTTCAGCCATAAGTCATTTGCTTGCCATTTACGTCAAAATTGACAATGCATAGCTTAAATGTGATACTTAAGTAGTATCTCATTAAAACTGGCATTTCATTATGATTCATTGGGCAGAAATTTTATTAAATTGAAAGATTACCTATGTTGAACAATTCAAAAATAAATCTTGAAGTCACAACATGCATTTCCATTTTTCAAAACAAATATTTTCTGTATTAGTAAAATTAAAGCACTTTAAATTTAATATAAAATCAGATTTTGGCAGGCACTATATTAAATGTGTATTTCACTCCACTTAATTATTTCCGTAGTTTTCTTTAAACCCAAGTTATAAATTTGCATTGGTTTTATAATAATATTAAGCATACAATATTTTAAAGCCATACTTCATGTTTACAGATATTGAACCATTATAATCTAGAATAAACTATAATGGTGGTTCTAAAAGATTTCTTTTTTCTTTTTTGGACAATTTTTTAAACTAGTCAAATTTGTGAATCTGCTCTGAGTAATTTATATTACTTGATTGTACCTATATGTGTGGAATCTTCCAGCTCATTAGTTAATTTTTTTTTTCCCTATCTCTTATTTCTTCTGTTCTTTTGATCACAGCACAAATTTGGAAGTCGCTTTCCAGCTTTCCACCAATCCTTTTATGCTTACCCACAAATGTGTGCATGCATGTAATTTTTATACACATGAACACTTTTTTGCTTTTTACTCTGTGTTCCTACATATTTTAACTTCTATAATACCATCAATATCAACTAATTTATTGGTGGCACTAACTTTTATTTTCCTTCTCATATTGAGATTTCCTTGAGAACAGGAACCACATCTCATTTAGCTCTCTATTCTCAGTTCCCAATGTAGGTAGTAAATTATAATATCATTCATTGATTGTGGAATGAATGGCTAAATGTGAAACCTGTGTTGTGTTGCTGTGAAATAAAGTGCTAAAGATTGGAATTCTGAGATTTTTAAAATTCCATATATTAAAGAATGTTTCGAAAATGCATTAAGAATAAATTCCACTTTAGGGTATATTAGGCATTTCATTTAACATAAAGCCAGAATTCTAATAAGAAGCTCATGTC
Organism: Tamandua tetradactyla; assembly: GCF_023851605.1. Lineage (NCBI taxonomy): Eukaryota > Metazoa > Chordata > Mammalia > Pilosa > Myrmecophagidae > Tamandua > Tamandua tetradactyla. The sequence continues at coordinate 152,666,958 of NC_135330.1, forward strand.
CCTTTTTAAAAGTCAGTAAATGCTTTTTGAGAGTCAAAGAAAAGAATATGTAGAAATTCTCTTTATACCATTCATTATAATTGTTCAGTGGTTTGCTATTAATTTCTTTTGTAGTAATGGTAAATCTAATTTCTATATTATAGATAAGTTAGTATTTCTAGTTTTCCATTTGCAACTCAGCATATTTCCTAAGTGATAGAACACTATCTTAAAGTAAATTATTATTCCTACTAATGAAGTCAACTCTAGTCACACGATAATGCAATCAATATGTATATATTGATCCTCTGCTATGCATCAGATAATGAGAAATGTATCAGATACAAAAATGAAAGTTACATATTTTTGTGTTTCAGAAAAAAACAAACAAGCAACTAACTGCAATAGGGTTATGATAGTAATATGCATATCAATCAGCAGCCATGGAATATTGGCCCGAACACAGTCTGAGAATACCAAGGACCATTTTATTGTTTTATTTTCTGTTTTAACCTGAATTAGACTGAAATATATGAAGGGTTAACTAGGCCAAGAGACATGAGGATGGACATTGAGTTCAAAAGAAAGAGAAAGTGCAAAACACTGAAAGTGGTATGTTGAAGGAACTATAAGTGGTCCCCAATCTATGACTGAGCTGTAAGTTACTCTTAGTGGGAAAAAAATGATACAAAGGAAAGTTAGTTGGTGAGTAGGCTGAAAAATGTCACCTCAAAAGGTATGTATGCTCTAATCCCTAAAACTTGATTGTTACCTTACATGGCAAAAGGACTTGACAGATGTGATTAAATTAAGGATCTTGAGATGGGGAGATTATCCTGGATATTTGGGTGGGCTCAGTGCAATGGCATGTATTTTTCAATGACTCAACCATAGGAATATTTGACACACACAGAAGAGTACAAGTCAATGTGTCCATGGAGGCAGAGTTTGGAGTGATGAAACCATAGCCGAAGAAATGCTGGCAGATACCAGAGCTGGAAGAAGCAAGGGATGATTTCTCCCATAGAGTCTCCGGAGGAAATGTGGTGCTATCAACACCTGGATTCTGCTCCAAAGAAACTGAATTTGGACTTTTGCCCTCCAGAGCTGCAAGAGAATAAATAAGTTCTACTAAATTCGTGGCAGTTTGTTACAACAGCCATAAGAAACTAATTAAATTACTAAGGGCTGAATTTGGCAACAGCTTACATGATAAGCAAGCTAATTTGTTCTTCAATCACTAATTAATGAAGCATTAAAAAAATGGGTCATTTTAACTATAAAAATTACTAGTTACTAGTTATTTTCAATCCACAATGACATTATACTATCTTACTATATGTGCTCATTAAAAACAAGGTAACTTATTGTCACCATTCTACCTATTGTATGTATTAACAGTTTGTTATGTGCTTGTGTGCTTTGATTCCTTTAAAAGACTGAATCTTTTCCTGGCCCAGGCACTTCCCAAAAAAGAAAAAATTCAAAAAATGGTGCTGCAATAATGGGATAGTCACATGTAAAAAAAATGAAATGTAATCCCCACCATACAGCAGAGAAAAAAAAAAAAAAAGACTAAATCTTTAGTTTATTAGGCTATTTAACCCTTTGATAATTTTTCCAAAACAACCCATGTGTCACAGAAAATAGGCAAATAAAACATTGCATATTAATTTGCAATCCTGCTGAAGCTCAGCCATCCAATCCATGGGAATTCATAGAAACATTGAATAGTGTAGACTTTAAAGTAGAGTAATCAGTTAGTGTTAAAACTCTCAAATTCAATTATGCAACATTTCCAGAATTTATTTTCCAATTCTTAGCAAGAGTGAATGAAGGGTGGATAAAAAAGAAAGAGCTAGGATGCTGTTTCATTTGCTGGTAGTAGGTTAAAGTTAAAAGCATCTGGTTTACTCTCCCTATATTTGATCAGAAGCATGATGTCAGAACAAATGTCAAGGTTTTTCTTTCAGACACTCATCTATACATTTTTGCAGTTACATACAATAATCTCTAAGGATTTTTCCAGTTCTAATTCTCTATTTTTCTCTAAAAGTAATATTCTTCTTCTTTTTGCTAAAAAAAAAAAGCAGAATCAGATAACATTTTTAAAACAGTACAGCTTCTCAGGAAAAGTTGACAAGGAGAAATGTACACTTGGGGCAACCAAGAATAAAGCAAATTGTGATATAACTGCCATTGCCTTTGTTATTTTTCATCAGTTCTGAGAATAATGTAAGATTTTGCCATACAAATTTACCTCCCAAGAATATAAAAACTTAGTGGATATTTAGATATAGGATTTGATCGCTGCTAATCAGACAGATAAATTCCATTTCAGTGTTGTAGTTATTTAAAATCTATTTTATATACAGACTCTACCGCAGTGACAATAACCCATCATCTAAATATAATTTCTCTTGAAAATAAAACTAAGTGTGCAAACATAGCTGGCTGAAATGTGCAAAACTGTCAACTTTCTAACACTCTGATAAAAAATAGTTCAGGAGGTCAAAAACTTATCAATGGTGTGTCCAGGAATTTAAAACTTTATTCATTATAATTACATTTTTACATTTCCCTGTGTGCCATGGCAACCTGACTGGAAAGAGTGAAATAGAAGTTGTAGGCTTCATCAGCTCTATTTGTTCTAGACAAGGCTTAGTGTAGGGCACTGAATAGTTCACGTTTAATATATATTCTTGACAATATTTGATGATTTTGCATCATCTTAATTTTTCTTCACACATATATTAAAATTGAATCATCCTTTTACCTGCCAAGGACAGTTTTGAGAAACATTTTTGTATATCAAGAGTAAAGATCTTTACACATTTATAAGCTCAGAAAACTCCTTTAATTCTCATATTCTTTATGTAAACTTTGCATAGTATGATTTAGGCCATCAATAGCAACCATAGCAAAATTTTACATCTGTAGAAAGGAATAATTTTTCACTGTGCATGTGATGCTTCCCATATACTATCAAATCTTTTAAAAGGAATGTAGAGTGGCATTGTATTGTTTTATGCATATTAAAGGTTTTAGGCAATTTCACACAATGTTTGCTTAAAATAAATGTAATTAATAAAATATTTGCTTAAAATATAACAAATATAAAATCTATATTTGCTAATGTTTTTAAAGTCTATGTCAAAATTTTCTAAGTTAGTTTCTCGGTGCCTACCCATGTGAATAAAAGATCCTAAATTAAATTAATAGAGGCATTATTTATAAAAAATAATGAATTTAATGAATGACTGTTAAAACAATAGAACTCCATGCTCTATATAAATTTTATTTTGCAAGAAAACCTAATATCTAAACTCAATATCTAAAACTCAGTATTGAACTAATGTGTTAAATGTTCATCTCACAATAATCTTTTTGAATATTCTTTTATTCTTTTTGTCAATGAAGTTTTGCCTTGCAGTTAGTACATTCAAGCATATAGCTGCATAAATATATTTAGATTATCAAACCATCAAAATGAATGAAAACATTAGGTGAATTGTATTGAATTGTAATTTTGTGCCTGACACTTTAAATATATTATTCATTTAATATAAATATTATTTTCCCCAACTGTCTGATTGAGAACTTGGGCAAAAAAGAAATTGTGAGATTTGTCTACCATATAGGAAACTTTCTGATCCAACCATTTTGACACTAGTGATTCCAGCAACTGGGATTCATTTCAATTCTTATAAGTGAGATAAGAAAGCTTATTTCTCACCTCACTTATTTACAGAACAAGAGAACAATGGAGGAGGAGGATAAAAGTGTTGTACTGCCACAGACAGCATGTGTATATGAATCAGGTTGCCTGTCACAGGTACATCCCAAAGCACTTACCAATTCAATCAAAATATTTCACTCAAAGGTATTGGCAATTCTGATTCTGCTGATAAGCATGCAATGCTTGCACCCTAGACACCAACAGCCCCTTTGAACAAAGTGAGGATATAAATCAGCAAGCAAATAAATGTTTTCAAAGCTTGTTTGAAATATAACCTCAATACTCAACAAAGCTATAAGAAACAAGAGCTTACATGGACCAGTCTGCTGAGCAGCAAACAGAGGGACAGGCTTTTTACAACTAGGACTTTAAGCTGACCCTGGGTTTAATAAGCAATCACAGTGTCAGTTGCTGCAAACTATAGCACTAGCTACCAAGGAAAAAAAAAAAAAGTCACCCCATGCATTATGTCTTTCTGTAGAGCTGAATATAGCCATAAATGATAGCTCATAATTATTTAGGTAAGGACATACCACCAAAGCATATGTGCCTTTATGTGTTTGTGCAATATTCCAAACAGTGATTCTGCTCTTTTATAGACATGTACTCAACAAGATATACATGATAGTTTAAGAGAATAATTTTTGGAAAACAAGGTAATAGGAGTCAGTTTGAGAATTTATTAAATTTTGTGATAGTTTTTGAATTTCATACCAATGTCAACAAAGAGAAAGAGAAAGTCATATATTAGAATGTGTGGTGGTGGCAATGTAAAATATTATTGCCTTTAATATTGGATGACAGGAAGTTACATCTACCCTTCCTTATGCTTTCAACCCAAATTTCTCATTTGTTAGAAACATATCAGTCTGGCAGGTACTAAAATTGATCCATTGCTTTTGCTCGCAGTGTCCCTACTGAAAACCATTCATTGAACTGCCAGATGTACACTTATGCCATCTTTGTTTACCATATTTATGATTTTTATTACTAACTAGCACTACATTAAATTTGTCTCCAAAGGACACCACACCAAAAGGTGATCACACACAAAAAAACAAACATTGCAATGCAAATGTGTATTGATAAAAGTTTGTAAGAATAACAAAATTATGCTGATGAGATTAATTAAATTTTGAATCACAATTTTCAAAGAGCGGATCATGAAAATAATTATTTTAATTTCCAAGGAAATTTCTGGGAAACCTGTTTTGGGGCATCCAGATACCATGGCTGAGATGAGCATGCTGGAGAGGCCTTCTAATCAGCTATCAACAGAGCTGCCAGCTGTTAGTCAGCACCAACTGCCAGCCATGTGAGCCAGCAGTTTTGGACATTCAGCACGTATAATTGCAGATGCCTACAAGCACAGTGACATTTAATTGCAACTGCATGTGTGATTCCCAACAAAAAACCCAGTCAAATCCTTCTAATTCCCTGCACCCCACCCCCCAAATCATCCATAAAACAAAATGTTGGTTTAAACCTCTTAGATTTGGTGTAATTTGTTATTGAGCAATAGTAAATGGAAAAACTTCCTTAGGAAATCATTTTAATTGTACCAAAACCACTGATACTGATTTGAACTATGTCTGAGTTCTTGGAGGTAAAAGAGGAAAGAATATCTAGGGGGATACTTTGATGTGAAGAATTTTCTTTAATGGAAGTTGGATGTCTGAGGGAGGAATTGTGAATGACTGTCATTCTTATATCTTAGCAATTCCAGCTTAGGTGATTGCATATACTAACTTAAATAATAAGAATGAAACACAAGAAATAAGTCTAATGGTGCTTCATTTTGTCGAATAAACCAACAAATAATGAGAGAATCAACAGGATTTGCTTTGTGCAAGAATTTTATAGAAACTCAAAATTTTATGATGAATCATAGTAAATAGGAAAATAGTTCAATATGATTATAGTGTTAAGGAACAAAAAAGAGAGAAGCACAAAGTCTAAGGTGGACATAGAGAAAGAAAGCTGTATCTGACTTTACAGTCAAAGAAAACTTGCAGACTACACAGGTTCTGAGCTTTTAAGGATGAATCAAGTTTAGCTGGTGAAGCAGGTGAAAGTCATTCCAAGCAGGATGAACACAGCATTCACAAGCACATTGACCTGGGAAAGCAGAGCAAACTCTAAGAGAGTTATTGAAACCTGCAGTTTGCTTGGCAGCAGATGAAACTAAAGATGTCATCGTAGGCAGATCGTGGATGCATTATGTACAAGAAAATTGGGGTCTTTTTTTTTTTTTTTTTCCTAAAAGCTCTCAAAATGCTGTGAAGGATTTTTAAGGTGGGTGGGGATGATGTAATTACATTATGTTTGAACGGAGGCCAGACTGGAGGTGGGGAGACCATTTAAGTGGCTGAAGGAAAAAATGTAGGTAAGAAAAAATCACTATGTTGGCTGTAAGTTTAAGGAAATGAAGAAACTGTGAAAAATGTAAAGTAAAATCAGTACTCTTCCATAGCTTATTGGATACGCGGGGTGGGGGTGGGGGGTTGTGGAGCAGAATAAGGGTGAGGGAGAGGATAGCATGAGGTTACCACTGGGCTCTGCCTAAGTGTCTGTCCATGCTGTTTGCTATGATGGGGAAGGGAAGGAGAGATCACATCCCCTGGTAGCCTGAATCTTATTAGTCTCCCTCTTATTTGAGACCGTGTTTTAGCTGAAATATATTGTTTGCTTGGAGCTGCATTATGTACATCTGCATATGGTATTTTGATTTTAAAATGGAGAAAATAAAGGTCCTTTTGTAGTAGTCTGAAAGTGCTCTAACATGAAAATGTGTGCGCTGGCACACGTTGCTAAGTTTATTTTTCTTTATCTTAATGAAAGTCTTATAATCTCCCCTCACCAATGGAACTTCAACGCACTGTTAGTATCACACTTCTGAATGTAGCTAATAGAGCACTTCTTTGATTGCCCCACACCTTCTATTGAAAGATGTCCACGCTGACAACTTAGATCAAAGATATCTAAACTGTTACCATGCGGGGCAGCAAAATGTCTCTTGAAAAAGACTCAAAAAGCATAAAGCACAGAGTAAAATATAATTAATTTGACCACATTAAAATTAATAAATCTCTGTAAGTTTGAACAAAGTGAAGAGACAAACCACATATTGTGAAAATAGCATTTGAAATGCATAAAACTGGCAAAAAAATTTAAGCCAAATACAACCAGCCCCATTCAATGCGGGCATACATAAAAAACAAGCAAGAACAAAAAACAGGGGGTGCAAGGGTAGTTCAGTGGTATAATTCTCACATTCCATTCAGGAGACCTGAGTTCAATTCCTGGACCATGTATCTCCCCCAAAAACAAACAAATAAAAGCCAAACAAAAATTCAACAAATGGTTTTCAATAATGGGATACTCATGTGGAAAAAGAATGAAATGTGACCCCTGCCATACAGCATACAAAAAAGCCCCACAAAAATGCTAGCAGTTAACATAAGAGAAACAGAGAGGTCAATAAAAACATATAAAGATGAGGAATTTCCCTAATAATCAAGGAAATGTGAGATAAAATAACTTGAGAAATTGTTCGCTCATCATTTGTATAAAAACTTTAAAATCTAAAAATGATTTTCATCCAGCTGAAGGTTATTTTTATCTATTATATAAAATGACTTAATTTTGTTTGCATTCAACTGGATATTCAACTGTGTAGAATATATTTATTTGTTAGTCATTATCTTGATATTGACTACTAATGATAACGTCTATATCCTTTAATCAGATATACACACACACACAAACGTACATGATCTAGATTTTCTATTGCATGATATATTGTTTATTCCCTCAAGTACCAGTTGTTTTAAATACATCTGCATTTTGTAAAGTTTTAATTTCATTTCCTGCCAGCTTTTATTCTTCATTCATTTTAAAAGCTTTTCCAAACTATTTTCAAATGAGTATTCTAACCAGTTTATCAAAATTTGTGAAAAAGTTCATAGTAATTGTGATGAAAACAGCAGGGACATTGTTTGAGCATTTTGTCCCGTCATCTACAATAGCATCAACTTTCATGAAATTAACACACCAATGTTATCAGCACCAAATAAACTACAACTTCTTTACCTTAAAAATAAATAAAAGCACCCTAATCCCACATTCTCTTAATTATTGATCTATTTATTTACAGTTTTGCATGACAAATTCCTTGAAAGAAGAGTCCATGTTTATTTTTCTTCTTTTCCTTCTTTCTCTGGAACAATTCCAATTAAACACTTGTACATGGAAGTTTATTGAAGGAACTTTTTTGAAGGATAATAAAAAGCTAGAAATTAATACATCTAATATTCATTCTCAATCTTCGTATAATTTCACCTATCTGCAGTTTTTGATATAGCTGATAATTTCCTCCTTCCTGAAGTCATTTATTTTTCTGGTTTCCAGGACATCAGACTCTATTTTTCTACTTCACTAGTTTGCTAGTATCTCCTTATCTTCCTGTTCTTTACATATTGAAGTATTTGAAGGTACAGTCTTAGTATTTCTTCTATTGTCTATGCATTTCATCCAATCTCAAGGCTTTAAGAACTATGTATAAAGCCAGAGTTCCCAAATTTATATCTTCAGGTGAACATTTCCCTTCCATACCAGATTCACTTATCAATATGTCAATAGCATCTTTAAGTAGATATTTAATAAGCATCTCAAATTAAAACTGTCAAAAGCCTCAGACATGCCCCAACTGCTCAAACAGATTTTCCTTCAATTTTATCCATCTCAAGAAATGACAACTCCATTTATTTCTAGTTGCACGGGCCAAAACTTTGTTGTCTTCAAGATATCAACCAAACCGGAAAGCTCACCCTTCAAAACTTACTTAAATACAACCATTTCTTACCACACCTACTAACACTACAATTTCAATTGTCTTTATTCTTGTCTACTGCAGTGTCCTCTTAAACAGCTTCTTTACTTTCACCGTTGCTCTTTAAGGCTTATTCTGCTCACATTTCTAATCAGAAGTTTTACATCATGACTTTCCCACAAAGCATTCCAATAAATGCACATCTCACAAGGATTAAAAACCCAAATTCTAATAACTCAACAAAGTTCTCATGTTGTGCACCACACTCCCAGCACAACAATTGAGTATGCTAGTACTCTTACCCCTGTCACTCTGCTCCAGCCAAAACTGCCACAGTGTCATTCATTGAATATGCCTAGAACATGCTTGAAGAATTACCATGAGGGAAATAGTGCAGCTCTGACTTTAACATGAAGGTGCCACTGTAAGACACCAGCAGTCATACCCAGAGGAAAACATATCATATATACTTCACAGATGAAATCACAAGATGCCTTGAAACACAAATAAAGAACAGAAATTGCCTCATCTCTTGACCACCTCAGGGCACATCGGCTTTATTCATTTTTATTTAATCAATCTGCTTACCAAAGCGATAAGAACTCTTTCATACACTGACTTCAGGCTTTGTTGGATTTTTTTTTCCCCATTTAGATCACCCTGCTTCTCCCTCATATGCTAGTAAGTTTAAGCTGTGCTTTTATCTAAATTAAATAAGTTTGTCTTACTCAACTATAACTTCTTGAGTTCTCACATGGAACTGGCCATCTTCCAAAGACAATGTGCAGCCTGGGCATACACCTCAAATAGATCCCATGTCAAATCCTGATTTCTCTAAACACCTCCTTCCTCTCATTTGATCAAGTCTCTCAATCTTCAGAGATATTTGGGCAATGACCATTCTAACTTCTTTAGGTTGAAAAGTGGTGTTGACATTATGGGGTAGGAGAATCCAAGGCAGAAGTTGGTCCACTCCTTTGGTGAGACTTATTATTTGATAGTCAATCTCTTTACTATCTTGAGCAATAAATTTGGTTCTTCATCAAGTCTGTGTCTGTTTCTCCTGATGACAAATAGCAGCACTGAAAAGCTATGTTTTATGGTGACCAGGTCTTGGATGAACTTGGTCCTGAACTCATGGGATAGAGAATGTGTGCTTGATCAAAAGGGGGGGAGAAATTTAACAAAATAAAGCTTCTGTGGCTAAGATATTTCGTAGAGCCAAGAGGTCATTCAGGAGGTTATTCTTTTGTAAGCGTAAGCCAGATATTACAGATTGCCACAGTATGTCAAGCCCCAAGCAACAATATTCCTGAAAACCCTAAAGAAAACCAGGGTTCTGCATTAGACTCTATAAAAGGTTTACTTATTAAGTTTATTTTTCATAAACATGAAATCTTCAGATTGTTCCTATGCCTAATAAGCCCTGAAGCTTAGAGTTACCAGTCTCTCCCAGAACATCAACCAGTTACATTCCCCTTTCATACGCTGACCACAGAGTGATAATATACCTCAAAATGAGCCCTAACTCAATCCACAAAATGATTATATAAGTATCAGGGAATACAACACATAATGAAATAGGGACACACTCAGCTATAAACTCCTCTAGTGTTTCCTAAGTTCTCTGAGAATTTAATGAGATCTCTTCTATTATGTGAGCACAAAATATTTTAGAAAGTGTTTCTGTGGTTATTTATGAGAAAAAATAAGATTGTAAAATCTCACATTTAAAAGAGATATATTCTAATTTTCTCCAGAGATTAAAAAAAAGTTACATAAATCTAAATAAAATGAAATTTAAAATGTGTACAAGTAAAATGCTGTAAAAGAGCTGGTCCCTTTAAAATAATTTCAATTACTTGCCTGAGCTGCAATTTGAAAGATAAAAATTATGAGGTAAAATAAACACTTTGCTAATTCTCAAGATAAGAAGCAAAGAAATACAAGTCAATATCAAGCTGGAAGAGTAGAGAAAATTTAAAGATTATATAACTATACACTATTTTGTGTGTGTGTGTATGTGTGTGTATGTATATATATATATATATATATATATATGTAGAAAATTATATAACTAAGTTCAGACAATATTTCTAATCAAGGTAAGCCTCAGGGAAAGGTAATAGCTTTAATTATTTGGGGTTACAGAGATAAATCTCTGATTTTATCACAATATAAAAATAATCAAATGATTGGGTGTCTGTGTTACTTTTGTACTCTATTTAGTGAAACCAATTTGCTTATCTTTGCAAGAACCATCCTGTCAGATTATTTTAACTTTACAATCAGGTACTGGTCCTCAAACTTTGTTCTCCTTCTAGATTGTATTAGATGACCTTGTTTTTTACATTTCCATGTAAATTTTATAATGTTCTTCTTAGTTTCTGTAAATTTTATAATCTGCTCCTGAGTTTCTAAACACACGCATAAAAACATACTGCAATTATAAAGTATTTCCATTGACTTTATAGATCAATTTAGGAGATCTGACATCGTACCAATTAAATCTTCCAATTCATAAACATGGTTCATTTCCCCATTTTTTAGGCCTTTTAAAATTTTGTTGAGTAAAACTTTGTTTAACAATTTATTCCTATTTTAATTTTTTGACATTATGGAGAAAGAGAATTAAGTTATGCTCAGCAAAATGACATTAAGCTAAACTTTTAAATATTTTCCAGGTGAATAATCAAAAAATGCTCAGCTGCACTCACTGTGTTGAGACTAGTAAAATACCCTACACCATATATTTGATCCATGGGCCTCCTGCTCTCCCTGTTCCCCTCCATGTGATAATGTAATAAAGTGGTTTTGTTGGTTGGTTGTGCTTCTCTCCCAGGGAATTTCCTTATTTTGCATATAATTATTTAAATTACTTCTGACTGCTGGTGTTGGTGTGCTGTGTTTTGGCATCCCATACCTTAAAAAGGTAGGAGGTTTGCTGGGCAGCAGTTCTGAAAAAGGGCTGGTAGTACTTTAACAGATTTTATTTTAAATGAAATTCTTCTTTTAAATTTCATTTTCTAATTGTTTGCTGAGTGTATATAAAAAAGTGTGATTAATGTTTGTATGCTGACCTAGTGTGTTAGTTAGATTCAGTTGTCAACTTGGCCAGGTGAGCATACCTGCGGACTTAAGCTAATGGTACGTGAACCTCATCTGTTGCCAATTACATCTGCAGTCGGCTAGGAGGCGTGTCTGCTGCAATGAGTGACATTTGACTTAATTGGCTTGTGCTTAAATGAGAGAACACAATGTAGCACAGCCTAAGCAGCTCAGCATTTCTCATCTCAGCACTAGCAGCTCAGCCCAGGTCTTTGGAGATGCAGAAAGAAGTCACCCTGGGGAAAGTTGTTGGAATCCAGGGGCCTGGAGAGAAGACCAGCAGAGACCATCTTGTGCCTTCCACGTAAGAAAGAACCTCAGTGGAAAGTTAGCTGCCTTTCCTCTGAAGAACCAACAAAATAAATCCCCTTTTATTAAAAGCCAATCCCTCTCTGGTGTGTTGCATTCCGGCAGCTAGCAAACTAGAACACCTAGTATCATCGAACAACATTGATAAATTTACATATTGCTTCTAGTTGTTGTTTTGTAGATTCCTTAGGATTTTCTCTTTAAGCATCATGTAGTAAGGGATTAGAGACAACTTTATTTCTTTCTTTCCAACCTTCATGTATTTTTCTTTTTTTTTTTTAACTGACTGGTTAGTGTGCTGAGCACAATGTTGAATAGAAATGATGAGAACAGACATTCTCGCAGTGCTCTCAATTCTAGGAGGAAAATTTCTATTATCTTACCATTACATATGATGTTAGCTGTAGATTTTTTTATTCTTTTGTCCCTTCCCCTTTCCCCTTTCCCCTTCCCCTTTTCTCTCTTTTTCCTTATCTTCCTCTTCCTTTTTCCTCCTCCTCCTCTTTCTTCTTAATCTTCTTCCTCTCCCTCTCACATTCACCTTTTTTGGTAGATGTCCTTTTACAGATAGGAAATTTTCTTTTATTCTTAATTTGCTAATAGTTTGGATCATAAATTTGGAGATATTTTGTCATATTTTTATTTTATTGCATCTGTTGAAATACTTGTTTTTTCTCCTTTATTATTTTTATATGGTAAATTATGTTGATTGATTTTCAAATATTAAAACCCCTTTGCATTTTGGGAATATATTCTTATTGGTTATCCTACATTGTTCGCTTTCACTTTGCTAGATTCTATTTATGCTGTAGTTGTGAACAATTTGGGAAGGTTTCCTTTTTCCTCTATGCTGTTATGTATGTTATTGTAGGGTTGATTTAAACTAGACTATACTAATAAACATACAAGTGAAATCATCTGTATTTTGATATTTTGTGAGAATTTTGCTAATAAACTCGTATTTCATAAATGTAGAGTTATTTGGATTTCTATTCATCACGTGTTAATTTGGTCAGTTATGTTTTTAAAGAAATTTATCTGTTTCATCTATGTTGTCTAATTGATTGGCATAATACTATTCAGATATTCTTATCATTGCACAAAGTCAGTGGATTCCTTTGCCTGATGCATTCAATGACCAATTCCTGATACCGGGGTTTCAAAAAAGAATTTACTGCTAGATGCAAAGCAGGAGAGCAGGTAGCCTACCAAAAGTCTGTCTCCATGGGCAGGTTTTAGGATAATGAGATCAATGGCTCCAGATGATATAATTAGAGATGATCTCATTATTGAATATTCCAAGTTTGATTACATTCTCAGTCACAGAATGTTTGTAAGAAAATGGCATTTAATATCATGTGGGCATAATTGTGGTATTATGAGGTATAGATGACATAGGTTAAAGTCTAGGCTATTGTACATGTCAGATGGGTCCATTTTGGTTAGATCCAGCTTAGATTATCAAGATAATTTTGGACTTGGGTTGGGTTAGTTCCGGGTTGACCCAAGACCCTTTTATCAATAAACATTAATGATCATAAGACTCCAGAGTCACAAAACTGTATGAAATGGATACAAATGAGGGTCATTCACAAGGTTTTTACAACCCAAAGAGCACAGGATTAAAGTTATACAATCATCAAAGATCAAGATAACTAGATTACAGTTTGACAATTTCAGATTTTTTTTCTGACTGTCTTAATACAATTAGAAAATAAAAAGAAATATCTGTATAATGATTTGATTTGTTAATTCCTGACTTCTCAGTTGCAACTCCTCTATGTCATTGACCAGTCCCAATCTTGTGGGATATCTGACAACTCTGTCAGTACTCTGACTACTCCCAGCTGACAAAAGAGTTGTCAACCCTAGGTGTTGGGGGAATGGAACTTCTTAGATTGCATATGTACATATTCTTTTTTTTTTAACTTTTCCATTGCATAGTATGACCTATATACAAAGCAAAGAAACAAAAAAGCAAGTTTTCAAAGCACTCCTTTGCAAGCAGTCACAGGACAGATCCCAGAGCCTGTCATTGGCCACCACAGAATCCTCCCAGACCTTTCCCTCCAGCAACTGCAGAACATAGGAAGCTGGAAGGTTTCAATATTTTTTTATCATCACAATGGACATTTTTCTTTCTTTTTTGTGAAAAATAATACATACACAAAACAACAGATCTCAAAGCACAGCACCATAACCAGCTGTAGAACATACCAGAGCTTGACATGGCTTACATATTCTCTAACTTCAGGATTTTTCTGTAATATTAAGCCTTGTTCATATTCCAGTTATGGCAGGGCTGGGATAACAGATAAAGACATGTTTTAAAGATGAATATGCTTGCAGTTATTAGTAGTAATATCATTAGTCTCTCATGTAATACTGCATGAAACCAAGATCCTACTCCTGTAGGAAGCACACTAAATAGATCATATATACTAAAGGAAGTGTATATAGTGCATATTTCATTAAATTTTACATATGTTCTAATACTTTAGTTACATCATCAGGTACATAGGTACAATGCTCAGTTTTTATTACCACATATTTCCCTCCCTGTGAAACTGTCAAGACATCTAAAGCCATTCTATTTTGTAGTACTGCTTTACAGATTAGAGTCACTTCTGCATTTAAAAGAGATATTCTGTTGAGACTATCATTTAAGTCTTGTTGTGTAAAAGTTTTCAGTGTCTCTATCCTAAGTATAGCATCTTCTATGTCTAATGAAAGCAGAAATATTCTGGCTAGGTGATTGTACCAATGATGTACTGATCAGTCCCATTGAGCTTTTAATAATGGTAGATTTGCTCCTGATGATAAAACTTTATGAATGCTTCTTTAGCCCAATGTAATCTTAAAGTGCATCTGCCTATTGAATCTGGGGACAACCACAGCCATAATTTGGTGCCACATAACCATTGCGTTCCATTTGCAGCTACCCAGTGAACATTAGGTCTTATTAACCCAGTCTGTCCCAAGTCAGTCACTTTCTTATAATATTATGGTTCAGAGACTTGCTGTTGAGGCAGCCATCCCATTTTCCTTATATTGAAAGGTTCAGATGTCAACTTGGCCAGGCAATGGTGCCCAGCTGTTCTGTCACTACAGACTTAAATCATCAGCATGTTACATTCACCTATGGCTGATTACATCTGCAGTTGGCTAAGTGGAGTGACTTCTGCAATTAGTGACATTTAGTTTAATTAGCTGGAGGCTTAAAGGAGGGGTCAGTAGACCAAAAAACAGCTCAGCACAGCTCAGCACAGCCCAGTAAAGCTCAGATCAAATTTCAGCTGACGCACACCCAGAAGTTTGGAGGTCCAAGGACATCCACGAGGGAAAGCAGTTTGAAACTAGAAGCTGGGAGAAAAGGATAGCTGATGTTTCCATGTGCCTTCCCATGTGACAGGGAAACCCAGAGGAAAGCCAGCTGCCTTTCCTCCGAGAATCTGTAAGCTTGTAACTAAAGAAATCCCCTTTATAAAAGCCAATCCATCTCTGATGTATTGATTTCCAGCAGCCTTAGCAAACTAAAACAAAAGAATTATTTTTGTGAGTGGTTCCATTGTTCCCAACAGAGAGGGACTGTCTAGCTTACTCTACCTTATTCAGGTGTTAACGAAATTCTGCCATCCCAAAGCTGCAGATGCCCTCATAGTTAAATGCTCAGCCGTATCATCTAAACGCTTTGCACATCGAATGGCCCCTTCCACTGCTATAAGAAAATGAAATTTGTTCTGGGGTTTCTAAATTGATTGGCCATTGGATCTGCATTAGTTAGGTTGATAGTGTTCAGAATGTTTTTTGTTTTGTTTTGTTCTCATATTTTTAAAATTAGTTTTCTTAGTTCCAGTCATCTCCCTGGATGGATGATATCCACAAGGGTAACCCAAAAACATTAGACGTAGGTAATTGGCCCCAATCAGCAATCAGATTGATTCATAGAAGCTGTGTAGGAGTGTGCCCACTGTAAGAAAACATTAGGGTTTGATAATATCAGTTCCTTGGGCTATGTTGCAACACAGATACAACAGGGATATGCCAAAAATACATGCCAGGTGGAGACCAATATGTCTATACAATATTCTATCTGTTTGACTACAAATAAAGATGTTTTATCCTTTGGGCAGCACACACATTTATAACATTTTGTTTATGCTTAATGGTATACAGATAAAAATAAGTTCTCTAATATTTATCATTTCTTATCTGTTTTCCTGAAGAGATATTTTAAATCATCTAGGGGTTCACATTAATATCTGCCTCACTGTTTGTCAAGCCCCTCTCCTTCTTTTGGATTCTCAGCAGTTTGTTTTTCAATATTTGTCCTGCGAAAGATACTAGGCAAGAAAATTTGGTTTCAGGGTACTATATTTACTGTAATAATGGAGTACTCATGGCTTCACTCCTTTTTATACAAGGTGGAGGCTTGAGTTTTAGATTGTTTTAAGTGCAAATTAAACAATTTCATGTTATCTTTTTTTTTTTGCATTTTAGGTCCTGTAATATACTTTTTCAGACACTGATACATGGCATCTCTTCTATAATAAGTGTTTTGATGTAAATAAGCAAGATCTCTTTCCATTAAGTGCTCAGGAATAATAATTATTCTATCCTTATTATAAATCCATCCTTCCTCTATTCTTTTGTATGAAACATTTGATTGACAGCTAGCATCCATTTCCCTTAAGTCAAAGTGCCACTCTTTTGCTCTCAACAAATCATGGGCTGAATACTTAGGAGAAAGAGTTTTTAGTCCTATCTGATATCAAAGAAAGTATCAGTGAAAAGAATGAAGGCTATAATTTGGCTGCTGTTCTTACTTTTACATCTGTTATTCGATTGCCTTTTACATAGTCCTTTTCTCCTTTTTGATGGCTATAGCAATATATTTTGGCAACCTCTTTAGATAACATCACTGCTTCCAATAAAGCTCAGATTATGTCTACATGCTTAAGTTC
Source organism: Tamandua tetradactyla (assembly GCF_023851605.1). NCBI lineage: Eukaryota > Metazoa > Chordata > Mammalia > Pilosa > Myrmecophagidae > Tamandua > Tamandua tetradactyla. The sequence goes on from NC_135330.1 coordinate 152,683,888, forward strand.
TTTTTAACCAGATTTCAGGAGTCTCTTTCCTTCCAAATGACTCAATGAGCATGAACTATATTAAAAGCATACTTAGAGTCTGTATATATGTTTATTAACTATCCCTTTCTTAGATGTAAAGCTCTGGTAAGTGCAATAAGTTCTGCCAATTCTGGAGACACATTGGTGGAAGGGCTCCTCTTTCCAGGAGGATAACTTTTTTATAAAGTTATCACTGATAACCACTTTTTCAAGGTCCGTGTTCCATGAAACTGCTTCTATCAGTGCACATCTCAATGTCTGGATGTTCTAAAGGTTGCTCAACTAAATTTGGATAGCTGAAATAGACTTCATCAATTATTTGCATGCAGTCATGCACAGGTTTCCCTTCCCCACTTGGAATTCAGGTAGCTGGGTTTAAGCTCGATGTAGCTTTTACAGTGATGCTAGGATTAACTTGTAAAATAGCTTCATATTTACCTAACCATCTCTCAGTGAACCGACATCTACCTTCCTGTTCTAACAGTGGCAGTATAGTGTGGCATATGCACAGTAGTGGGTTGTCCTAAAGTGAATTTTCCAACTTCTTTGAGAATGTTGCAGGTGGCTGCTGCAACCCATAGGCATACTGGCCATCCTTGAGTGGTGTTGTTTAACTGTTTAGAAAAGTAGGCCACAGGACATCTGGCATTTCCTGACTTTTGAGTAAACACTCCTAATCTAATACCTTGTCTCTCAAGTATGAAAAGGTCAAAGTGTTTTCTTGGCCTGGGAAGCCTAGAGCTAGGACTGTTAAAAGCTCTCTGTATTTTCTGGAAGACAGTTTAACATTCAGTAGTCCAATTTAGTGATTCTTGCTCAGATCTTGTCTATGATTTATATAAGGGTTTTGCAGTGAGTCCAAAATTAGCTATCCAAATTCTACAGAATCCTACCTTTCCTAAGAATCCTTGAGAGCTGCCTTCTTATTAGTGGCTCTGCTACTTGGGTTAAAGCTTTTATCTGTTCTGGCAACAGATTTCTCTGTCCTTAAGGTGATTCAAAACCTCAATATTTCACAGATTCTTCTGAAATTTGGGCTTTTCTCTGTGAGACCTTGTAACCTCAATAGGCTAAGAAATTTAGAGCTTGAATAGTATTTCTATGTGACCATTTTTGGATATGACTTGTGATACTCCTTGTAGGATAGTTCCCTTAAATCTCTAACTAATACTTCTCACAATATTGTGGCAGCATTTTTAAACACTTGTGTTAGAACAGTCCAGCAAAATTGTTTTACATTAGTAATAGGGTCTTGCCACTCAAAAGCAAAAAGTTCTTGCGATTCTGAATCAAGGGGTATGCAGTAAAAGGCATCTTTCAAATGTTTAGGACAGTAAACTAACAGAGATCTCCAAAGAAATGTAGTAAGTAAATGTATATATATTTGGCACCACAGAGTGAATATCTTCTACAATTTGATTAATAGGCCAGAGATCTTGCACAAGCTAATAATCATTTAGGATGCCTGGATTTTTCAAAAGTAATATTGGAGATTTATATGGAGATTGATAAGGTTGTATTAATTGATATTTCAAAAATGTCTCTATCAATGGAGCAATTCCTTCTCTGGATTCTAGCTTATGTGGATATTGTTTAACATGGTGTATCGTATCTGCTTTTGAAGTTTCACTTGAAATGGTTTTACTGTTTTTGCATGTCTGGGTTTTTTACCAGCTCATGCCTTTAAGTTTTCTGTCCTATAGGATTTCATCTGGGATAGGCCTGGTCTGCTAATCTCCTTCAGTAAACAGTAAAGCTTACAATGAACAAGCTTGTCCTGGATGCACTTCTATTGATAATCTGGAGAATAGCGTATCTGGGCATTTAACTTGGTTGGGAGGTCTCTTCCCAGAAAGGGAACTGGGCATATTGTTACATACAGGAACCTATCCTTTAAATTTTTGGTCCCAATTAATCTAGCAGCTGTAAAAATAGTTTATTCACTCATTTTCTAGATACCCCAGTTATAGTAATGGATTGGTTATAAATTGTGTTAGATCTTTATTGAATTCTGAGTATGTGACTCCTGTATTATCAAGAAAATCCATTAATTATTTCCCCACCTGTATTGTTACCTGAGGCTCTTGGTAGGAGATTGAAGGAGGTAGGGTTTCTTCTAATAGAGTCCCTGGTTCCCTTCATTCCAAGTTGCTGCTGGCTGCATCACCATTTCACTGGGGCATCTGGAATCTGGGCCATGGTAAATGTCTCTCAAGGTTTTTCCCTGGGGGCAGCTAGGACAATCCCTGTTTCAGTTCCCTTCTTTCTTGCAGTATGCACATAGGTTGTATTTTAACTCCTTAAGAATTTCCCCCATCTCTTGAGGGGACTCAGGGGTCTACCTTCTTGTTGTTATCTCATCCTGGTTGTCCTTGGTACATTAGATCCCCTAGAAGTACCATTTGCCTCCTAAGGTATCTAGCCTCAGGCGCTGTTTCCTATAGGAAGTACCAGGCTTCTGTAACTTGTTCACTATTGTTACAAACTTTAAAAGCAATTTCAACCAGCCTAGAGATATGCAAACCTAGTCTATTGTCAATTCTCCATAGATTCCTCCTAATATCAGAAAAACTCTGCGTAATAAAAATCATATTTAAATTTCTGGCATTTTCTGGACTTTCTGGATCCAAATCAGTATACTGCTGGTAGGTAGCATACATTTTTTCAAGGAAAGCTGAGGGACTTTCCCTTGGTCCCTGTCTTACTTCATTTATCTTTTGGTAGTTTCTAGCTTTAGGGACCTCTTTTCACATACCTACAACAATATGCAGTTTATAATGCTCTAATTAAACTCAGTCACCTGTATCATTTGGATTTGATTCAGGATCCCTTATTAGTACTGCTAAATTTGCTTCAGCATAAACTGGGCTGCCAGGATTTTCTCTTTATTTCCTGCCTGCTTCCTGCTTTCCTTTTCTATTACCTTTTCCATTCTTCTGTTATCAGAACATTTAACAAAGCCTGAATATCAACCCAACTTCAGTTACAGGTTGCAAATATTGAAACAATTATGCCCTCCATTTTCTTTTGGTCCTTTCTATAGAGTAGAGTGTTACAGTCATATAAAGCTAACATGGAGAATGGAGTAGGAACATATGCAATTCCTCTTGGGCCTCCCTGTGGATCTACTTCTAAAAGCACTTGCCAGAGGAGTAGAAGGTACACAGTGGCTCTACTGTTGGTTTTAGAAAGCAGCCCCTGGCCCAATTGAGTACCCTACAGGTATGGGAGTGGGAGACCATTTCCACCCCAGCCTCTTTTCTCTCCAGTAAAGGGGGATACTGAAGAGGATGAGAAGTGGTAGACAAGCTTCCTCCTTTCCGGATCTTTTAGCTCCTTTGTTATAGGGTGGAGGTGGAGCAGATGAAGGAGTTAATAAAGACTCCATTGAATCCTCTGGATATGAATCATGGAAGGCATTTTTCTTTTCTCCACTCATCTTTACAGGTAAAATGCTACAGTTTCTCATGAACATCGATTGCTTCGAGAGACAAATAAAGGATTGAACATATATCATCTTATCCCATTTCTGCTCTTCTACGCAGCTCTAACTGTAATATAACATTCTTTTCTATAGAGCCATTCTCAGGCCATTTCTCTCCTGATTTTAAATTGTATTGAGGCCAGACTGTATTGCAGAAATAAACCAAAGTTTGTTTTTTAACGGGTTCATAGCTAAAATTTCCCCAATTATTTAAGATACAACCCAGAGGGCTATATTCAAGAATGCTATTAGAGTTATAATATCTCATTTTAAAGAACTTCCATAACCAGTAACCACTCAGAACCCTTGGAGAGTATAAATGCAGTAACACACCAACTTACAAATTTAAACAAACACTTGACACTTGCTGTATTTAAGTAACACAGCAATTAACAATTAAACAGGCATTAAACACATATATAACTAAGTAACGCACCAATGAACACTTAAACAGGCATCATACATTTACTCAATTTTGACAAATGCCAATTAATTATTTTTGGAGTATACTTGATATACAATCCCCAATCAGGGCCTTGAACCCTGTGCAGAATGGAACTCCCCCCCCAAAAAACCCATAAAAATGTAGAGATCAAAGTAAAAGGGGTCATTCTGGAAGCAATACCCAGGCCTTCAAGCTTAGTTCTAAGGAGCTTGAACGCCCATATTAACTCCTGATTTATTTTTTACCCTGATGACTCACTCATCCAGTCAGATGTTTGGATTTGGGTCTGGGAACACTTTTCTCTCTTCGAAGCTTTTTAAGGCACCAAAAATGTTTGGAGTGCTGACATAACATAAAAAAACCCTATTTCTGAACCTTTAGATTAAATGCAGCCCAGGGGCTCCAAAAGGCTTACCTGTTCTGCTGGAGTCCCAGAGTCTTGAGGAGCATTCTTTCTGGGATTGCCAAATTGTTACTGGAGAAATAGAGTGGATTCTTTTTCCCGATGCATTCTATGACCAATTCCTGAGACATCAGGGTTTCAAAGAGAGAAAAAGTTTATTGCTAGCCCTGAAGCAGGAGAGCAGATGGCCTATCAGCCCCAAAATCTGTCTCATTGAACTGCAGCAATTCTGATAGTTTTATAGTATCAAAAGGTGGGCAGGTTTTAGGATAATAAGCAGGATTGCTCCAGATGATGTAATTAAAAGTGATCTAATTATTCAGTATGTGCAGATTGACTGCATGCTTAGTCACAGAATGTGTATAAGAAAATGGCAGCCTTAACATGATAATGGAGAGAGAAACCGTGACTGTGTTCACCATGTGCCTTCTCACTTGAGAGAGAAACCCTGAACTTCATTGGCTTTCTTGAACCAAGGTGTGTTTCCCTGGATGTCTTTGATTGGACATTGCTATGGACTTGCTTTAGTTGGGACATTTTCTTGGCCTTAGAACTGTGAACTAGCAATTTATTAAATTCCCCTTTTTAAAAGCCATTCTGTTTCTGGTATATTGCATTCTGGAAGCTAGCGAACTAGAACACTCTTCCAGAGAGTTTATTAACAATGTTGAGATTTCAAAGAACCAACTTTGGATTTTAAATGTTCTCAACTTTTTTTTTTTTTCATCACTATCATATATTTTTCGTTTTTAATCTTTGCTATTTTCTTCCTTCTTCTTGCTGTGCTCTGCTCCCTTCTGTCCTCTCTCTTTTAAACCTCTAGTCAATTGAAAGTCACTCATTGCAGTAGGCAGTCCCCTTAGCCGACTGCAGATATAATCAATCATAGATGAATTTCACATACATATGATTTAAGTCCATAGCAACAGAACAATGGGACATCATCACCTGGCCAAGTTGACACCTGAACCTAACTATCACAGTTATGGAGAAGAGAGTAAGGGGTATACAGAAAACAAACACAGGTATGCATGGATGTGCCACCTACAAAACCTAGACCAAGGATCAAGAAACTATGACCTGTGAGCCAAATCAAGCCCTCCGTGTTCTTGCAATATAAAATAGTATAGAAGCACTCATATACTTATTGCTTATATACTATTTATGGTTGTTTTCATGTTACAATGGTACAGTTGAGTTGTTGAAATGGAGACCAAATGACTGGTATTTCCTAAAGTTGTCTTATCTGGCCCTTTACAGAAAAATTTCACCAACCCTGTCCTAATTGCCTATGGAAGAAAAGGATTAAGTGGCTTTAGGAAGAGAGGAAAAAACAGTCTTTTACTTTTCAGGCTATGCTCTAATCCCCAGGAAAGACTTTGTTTGCTCCCCATTAATCTTACCTGGATTATCTCAGCAACTGGCAGTGATTAATTCTGGGTCATGGTCTACTACTTTCTCTCTTGCAGCATCCAGAAACAGAATTCTGGAAAAACCCAAATCTTTTTTTTTTTTTTTTCTACTTTAGGTCACAGGAGTAGAATCCAAACCCATTACACTCTAAGGAGAATTGAAATGTCTGGTACGGCATGTTTAATCAAGCTATTTTGCCATAGTATGTCATCCACAAATTAGGGTTTCTTGCTCAAACTGTTTGGCCATCCCTGCATGGATATTTTGTCTCTTCCTCCTTGGCACAGTGTTCCAGGCAACTCATTTTTTTTTTCCAGTTTTTAATGGCAAGCAGTCAATAACAGGATTTTTAAGTCTTGGTAGATTTCAGTCTCACAGCAGAATCTAGTTCTTCAAAGATATAATATTCCATTGGAAAATACGGTTAAAGCCTGAAATACTTTTCTCTATTCAGTTAGTAATCAAATTTCCTAACACAGATTTTACGGAAAGTGGATAAAAATAAATTTCCAAATTCCAACTTTATGTTAGATTTTTATTCAACTTTTTCAGTTTAGTAGACTCACCTAGTGAGAGGGTACATGCAAATTAAAGAAAAAATGTATATTACTTTTTCCTGGTGACAAAAAGGGAACTATCCTCCTTTTCTATTCTTAAAGCATTTTTTTAATAAAACTTATAAATCCTCTCTCTGCATCCATGAGAGGCATATATAATATGATATTATATATCTGTATATATATATGTATATATATATGATATTATATATCTGTATATAATCTCTATGAAAACTAAATAAGACTTTTGCTAATTTTAAAACCAAGGACCTCTGTTTTTCTCAAGGACCTCTGAGTCATTTCTCTTAAATGTAAACATCAAGGAAGCTAGGATCCATATCTCCCCATTTCAATATGAGCTTAACTGGGATGTCTGTCTCCAAGTTGAAACTGTATCCCTGTCATAAAGAGATGAGAAAATATTTTTATTCCTTTGGATAGAGGAAATTAGTCTATGCAAATATCTCCAAAATAAGGTGAATTTAAAATAAACCATGGGTGACAAACTGCACAGTCAAGTCCTCTCACTTGAGGAAAGTTATTTTTATTTTGTGAACATGTATGTAATAAACTGTTATCTGCTTGGCTTTATAAAATTGCAAGCTTTTCCTTCTTTCTTGCAATCTCTTTAGTATATTGCCTGTGATGCATCACATTCTGGCCTAATGCTTATTCAATAATACATATGTTTATCTTTTCGTTCTCTTCTACCTTTTTGGGAAGGTTGTTTTATTTGTGGGTGGGGGTGGATGGTAGGAGGGTTGGGAGAAAATATTGTGTTTTTAGTTATATTTCCCCGATGCTAGTGATACCAAAATTTGATTCTCAGTCCAACATATGTTGTCTCAAATGTCATGTCGTTCCCAAATGACAATTGCACTTTACAGTTTTCCCATGGGTCTAGAGCACAGGTATGACCTATAACACCCCTTTAAGTCAGAATTCTAATAATAATAAATTAGTCAGGGTGAAGATGTTCTCAAGTGGGGGATAAAAATTTAATCTGAGGAGCACTAAGTATATATTGGATTTAGATCAAAACTTAAAAAAACCTCAAAAATGTATTCCCATAAAAATGAGATTTCCCTATGGCAGTGTTACAATAAAAGACACATACTCTGAAAATCTTTGAAATCTTTAAAATTTGAAACCCTTGAAAAAATGCACACATTAGTGTTTTTTGTTTTGTTTAAGGAAATTTGTAATGAAGAAATTTTAAAAGCACTTTTTGAAATATTTCCTCACTGTGCTCCTCCCATAGTCTGGTGCTGCTAAAATGTGCCTTGCTTCGTTCCCGGATTTTCTGTAGTTCTCTACTGCTTCCCCTCTTCCTCCTGCACCCTCTCTGCTTTGTGTGTACTTCTCTCATCCTCTGCTACTTCTGCTCACGATTACTAAGTCACTATTTCAAACTAACACTCCTAAGCACTGAACATTCTCACTGCAGTAGCCTCATGGAAATCGTCTTTCCCCTTTCTAACTTTGTTTTCCCTGTGAGAATGTTCCTATTGAAAATTTGATGATTAAGTCATCCATCCTATTGTACAGATAAATGCTGGAATCGTTTTCTTTTTTTGTTTTTTTGAGCTGACAGCAATATAATCTCATGCTTGTTGCATAAATTTCTATGCTCCATAAACCAAGTCAAACAGTACCTCACCATTATTTAAAAAATAGTGTACATCGAGAAAGTTTATAGTAAATATTAGTGGATGACATAAAATTTAAGGATATATGAATTATAGAGAATCTCTATCAATCTATTTTATGGTGATCTTAATAGTTCAATAGGCAAATTGCATTATTGACATGACATGTCCCACACAGACTGTGATTGCCTATGGGAATGTGTACTTTATCCATATATATTTTTAAACAGTCAGTGTTTATAATGTTACTACCTTATAGGCAATTGGAGGCCACTTCTATGATGTATGAATGAACCATTTTCTGGAAAAGCTGGAACCATTTACAAATACCATGATACTCAGTGATACATAATTTACTCGCTAGATTAAGTATAATTCTTTTAAAAGGAGAATATAAAAGAATTATGATTTTCCTTCTGGGAATAGTCATATTCTACTTTCCCAAGCAAATAAGTAATGCAGTAACATATAGTTTTATTTTATCAATGACAGGTAGAATTTTTCTGTTATTTTTCACATTTATCAGCTATTTACTGCATTTATTATTTTATACAGTATTTTCTAAATGTGCATTACATATAATATATACATAGACTCTCCCTTTACTTCAAAAAATATAATAAAAATTAAAATCCATTGTGTTCTCCCACTGTTTGCAATTAGTGTACATATAAATGATAAATCTTTAGAAAATAGTGCTTGATTTCTAAATCTTAAGAAAATAATGCTTGGTTTTCCACAAATGAGACATTAGTGCATTTTAATCATTATCTGCAATTAAAAAAAGAACTGCAGCCAAATATTTCATATATAGTTTGTTTATATGATAGTATTATTACCAATGTCAAAATTTTCTGCAGAGACACTATTCAGAGAAGCATAGATTGAATAGGCTAAATTTCATCTCTAAGGCTTTCTTATAGCTTCATAAAAATACTTCAGCAAATTGATAGTTAGCATTTTATTGTAGTTGTTTTGCACCTTGACAATTTGGAAACTGATATTTCAGCATTCTACAGTGGATTACTTTCCAGTTTATAACATAATTTAATATTTACCACATTGTACATCCACATCACTCCTATCTCTTCAAAAACATTTTATTACTAAATAGTAAAGCTTTTCAAGTGTAGAGAGAATCATAGATTTGCTGGGTAAATTAACTGTCTTGCAAATGGCATAAGAAATGTCACATTTTATGAATCAGAGTTAACAAGATCTAAAAAATGGTATTCCACAATTTTCACAGTACATTATAGGAATAATCTGGCTGAGTGTATTGTAGGAAGTTACTACATTTAAAGAATCAGCAAAGAATCTCTGTAAGAAGTTTAAGACATGATTTCACTAACATTACTCTAAACATAATTAATACCTAAGAGGTGTCTAATATGATAATGTACGAGTGGAAGCTGAGAAAATAACAATTAAGGGTTTTTGTCTGAAATGTATGAATTCATTACATTTATAACTTTTATATCCTTCCATTATTTCCCAGTGAGCTATTATGCATTGTTATTTATTCTAAAGGGCAGGGGCAATTGCTTGAATTGTTCAGAATACATTTCTATCTACTGAAAACTTCATGTGTCTTCAATAGTCTATAAACACAGGGAACATAATATTAATTAGAATTCTGTTTATATAAATTAACATTATCAAAGAGATTTTCCACATAGTTTTTGGCTATCTTATTTTTGAAAGAACATGTCTGAATGAGGAATATATCATGCAATCTAACTACCACCATTTTTTTCTTTAATTTTCTTATTTATTCATAGGAAATGGATAACAGGAACAAAATCTTCGTTGCATGAAAACAGTTATTCTCTATATGAAAAAATAACTTTTTATTAGGTTTTAAGAGAATTACATATAAATATTTTAAGTAGGCCAATACTTATCACAATGTTTTCACAGAACTAAAAAATTTCTTGGAAGATAATGCATGTAAAGAGAAAAGGGAAAAAAAAGACTGGTTAATAATATCAATTGATCAAAAGAAGTTTAAGGAATGTCTAATTTATGTTAATATTTACTTTAGTTTATTAATTGGCTTTTTTTTCTCTCTCTGAACTGCTCTAATTATTTTCTAATTTAAGCTAGGTCATCTTGATGTTCCTACTCCATTCTTTCTGAATACTGAACAACATAATCAAAGTTGTGTAGGCCTGTTAGCTAAATAGTTATTGCAAGGATGATACCTTTTGTTTTAGCTCCCTTCATCTCTGCCCTGTGCTGGTGTAGCTGTTTATGGTTGCCAACCAGAGAGTAAGGTATCAAAAATACCTTGATATATTGTTGATGTCATAAAAAGTGTACTGATATTTCAAAAACTAGATTTGTTCACTTTTAATAAGTGGGGTAAAATTTCATTTTCCCCATCACCAAACACCCTGAATTATGCATAGAGTATGTAATAGAATAAATTAGAATATCAGAAGATATTCCAATCTTAGCAATCATCTTTCTTCATTTTTCTTCTTTCCACAGTTATTTCCTCCCTCCCTCCCTTCCTTCCTTCCTTTCCATTACTTTTTAGGCATATATTGGGATTGGAAAGTCATACTACCTCTAGCCTCAACCTTACCACATTTTCTGTTTCATTTTCTTGAATAGATTTTCCCAAAGGAATACAAGTTTATTCTTTCACCTTTTACTGATCATAGAACAGATACATGGTCACAAAAACATTTTTTTTATATTAAGACCACAAGCTAAATGAAGAATTAGATTGAGAATTGATCTTCCAGTTTGGGATGTGCAGGGATATTGTCAACAGTGTTCTCTTACATAACATGAAAGAAATAGCTACAGTTTGAAAGTTGAAGGAAATGATACAATAGAATGGGGAAAATGCTGAGAGAAGGAGAAGAGAATTAATAGAGAAGCTGAAAGAGAAAAGGAGGAAGGGGGAAAGAGAGGTGTCAAAGTCATTGTGACTAGGCAGAAGAGGATAGATTGTGTGCAAAAGAAGACAAAATGGGGCAGGCAATGGTGGTGCAGTGGCAGAGTTCTCACACACCATGCCAGAGACCTGGGGTTGGTTACTGGTGCCTGCCCATGTGAAAGAAAAAAAAAAAAAGAAGAAGAAGACAGAATGGCCCTAGCCAGGAGCAAACACAATTCATCACAAAGACTGGAGAAAAGGCAGAGAAAATGGGTAATGACGCTGATGGATGGTTGATTATTTCCTCAAAATACAAGAGAATGCAAGTCAGTAAAAGAGAAAACATAGTCACTCAAAGTGATGAACAACATGGGAGATAATTTAAAAATTTGGGAGAGAGAGATGATAAATAAAGTTTCTGGAAAAAATCAAATCATTAATAGATTATGAAATGTTGATATGCTCACTGGGCAACACTTAGAACCCATTCAAGGCTACTGGTCAAGAATTTGAGATGAAACCAGTTAACCTTGAGGTTTCTTATCCCTGTGCAAGGATAGAATCAGAATAGGGAGAAACGATGTATTTAATCATAAATAGTATTTGGCCAAGATATTAAAAAGAAATAGAAGGCATGTAATTTGAAGATACATGCAAATTAATGGTTACAATTTTGTAAAAGAGATATAAGCAAGATAAAGATGAAACGTAAAAATAAAGAGGGTTGGTTATGGTTAGTGAAAATGTAATAAAATAATCAAGTTTCTTATTGGGGAGAAGAATATTGTTTTAATTGAAGTACTATAGGAAGCAAGGAAGAAAGATAGGAGATGTTGAGTTTGAGGTAATAGAAGGGTTAGAGTAATTTATAATTTCTGTTTTGCAACTATGGGAATGACTGAGTAATATATGGTGGAAGACGAGATCATTGAAAGGGATCAAGTCATGGAATGAAGACAAAAGTGAATTGGAAGGATAATACAAACAGATATTAAAATCACCCAGACTAATGATAGGAGCTGTGTTAGAGAGTGGCAGCGAGTTAGGCGCTAAAATCTTGACTAAATAAGTGAAATTAAATGAAGATATGGATTGTCTCAATACCCAGGAAAATTGGACGTTGTGGTCTGCTGATATGAAACTCAAAATTGGATGTGTTTAATTAGGATAAAGAAAAAAATGACTTGAAAACTTCATGGAGGACTCTCACCACATATTTTTCCAAAATCATATGAAAAGTGTGGGAGCCAAGAGTTTTGAAAGCTGAAGTGGAAGCAATGAACCCAGAAGAGATCCAGGTTTCCATCATATCATGAAGGCAAAAGAGTCATTCAGAACAGAATTTCAGAATATAGGGGATTTTACAAATACCTGCTTATCAATTCCAATAGGACATTGGAAATATTTCAGGGTTTGAGAAGGGAGGGAGACACAATCATAAAGGGAATGCAGAGTTTTATGGGAAAATGCAATTTTTAAAAAATATTTTTATTGACAAATTACACACATAGTGTTTATACATGGTGTACAATCAATGGCTCACAATATCATCACATAGCTGTGTATTCATCACCATGAGCATTTTTAGAACATTTGCATCACTTCAGATAAAGAAATAAAAAGGAAAAAAAAAGATTCATATATCCTATAACTCTTAACTTTCCCTCTCATTGGCCACTAGTATTATAATCTACCTAATTCATTTTACCACTTATACCCCTATTAATTGTTTATTATATTTTATTTTTTTATTAATTAAAGAAAAAATAAATTAACACAACATTTAGAAACCATTCCATTCTACATATGCAATCAGTAATTCTTAACATCAACACATAGATGCATGAACATCATTTCTTAGTACATTTGCATCGATTTAGGAAAAGAACTAGCAAAACAACAGAAAAAGATATAGAATGTTAATACAGAGAAAAAAATAAAAATAATAATAATAGTAAAAAAAAAGACACAAACAAACAGACAAAAAAAAAAAACCAATAGCTCAGATGCAGGTTCATTCAGTGTTTTAACATGATTACTTTACAATTAGGTATTATTGTGCTGTCCATTTTTGAGTTTTTGTATCTAGTCCTGTTGCACAGTCTGTATCCCTTCAGCTCCAATTACCCATTATCTTACCCTGTTTCTAACTCCTGCTGGACTCTGTTACCAATGACATATTCCAAGTTTATTCTTGAATGTCGGTTCACATCAGTGGGACCATACAGTATTTGTCCTTTAGTTTTGGCTAGACTCACTCAGCATAATGTTCTCTAGGTCCATCTGTTATTACATGCTTCATAAGTTTATTCTGTCTTAAAGCTGCATAATATTCCATCGTATGTATATACCACAGTTTGTTTAGCCACTCGTCTGTTGATGGATATTTTGGCTGTCCCATCTCTTTGCAATTGTAAATAATGCTGCTATAAACATTGGTGTGCAAATGTCCGTTTGTGTCTTTGCCCTTAAGTCCTTTGAGTAGATACCTAGCAATGGTATTGCTGGGTCATATGGCAATTCTATATTCAGTTTTTTGAGGAAGGGCCAAACTGCCTTCCAAAGTGGTTGCACTGTTTAACATTCCCACCAACAGTGGATGCGTGCCTATTTCTCCGCATCCTCTCCAGCACTTGTCATTTTCTGTTTTGTTGATAATGGCCATTCTGGTGGGTGTGAGATGATATCTCATTGTGGTTTTGATTTGCATTTCTCTAATGGCCAGGAACATTGAACATCTCTTCATGTGCCTTTTGGCCATTTGTATTTCCTCTTCTGAGAGGTGTCTGTTCAAGGCTTTTTCCCATTTTGTAATTGGGTTGGCTGTCTTTTTGTTGTTGAGTTGGACGATCTCTTTATAAATTCTGGATACTAGACCTTTATCTGGATACTAGACGTTTATCTGATATGTCATTTCCAAATATTGTCTCCCATTGTGTAGGCTGTCTTTCTACTTTTTTGATGAAGTTCTTTGATGCACAAAAGTGTTTAATTTTGAGGAACTCCCATTTATTTATTTCCTTCTTCAGTGCTCTTGCTTTAGGTTTAAAGTCCATAAAACCGCCTCCAATTGTAAGTTTCATAAGATATCTCCCTACATTTTCCTCTAACTGTTTTATGGTCCTAGACCTAATGTTTAGATCTTTGATCCATTTTGAGTTAACTTTTGTATAGGGTGTGAGATACGGGTCTTCTTTCATTCTTTGCATATGGATATCCAGTTCTCTAGGCACCATTTATTGAAGAGACTGTTCTGTCCCAGGTGAGTTGGCTTGACTGCCTTATCAAAGATCAAATGTCCATAGATGAGAGGGTCTATATCTGAGCATTCTATTCGATTCCATTGGTCGATATATCTATCTTTATGCCAATACCATGCTTTTTTGACCACTGTAGCTTCATAATTTGCCTTAAAGTCAGGCAGTACGAGACCTCCAGCTTCGTTGTTTTTCCTCAAGATGTTTTTAGCAATTCGGGGAACCCTGCCCTTCCAGATAAATTTGGTTTTTCTATTTCTGAAAAATAAGTTGTTGGGATTTTGATTGGTATTACATTGAATCTGTAAATCAATTTAGGTAGGATTGACATCTTAACTATATTTAGTCTTCCAATCCATGAACACGGTATGCCCTTCCATCTATTTAGGTCTTCTGTGATTTCTTTTAACAGTTTTTTGTAGTTTTCTTTGTATAGGTTTTTTGTCTCTTTAGTTAAATTTATTCCTAGGTATTTTATTCTTTTAGTTGCAATTGTAAATGGGATTCGTTTCTTGATTTCCCCCTCAGCTTGTTCATTACTAGTGTATAGAAATGCTACAGATTTTTGAATGTTGATCTTGTAACCTGCTACTTTGCTGTACTCATTTATTAGCTCTAGTAGTTTTGTTGTGGATTTTTCTGGGTTTTTGACATATAGTATCATATCGTCTGCAAACAGTGATAGTTTTACTTCTTCCTTTCCAATTTTGATGCCTTGTATTTCTTGTCTAATTGCTCTGGCTAGAACCTCCTACACAATGTTGAATAATAGTGGTGATAGTGGACATCCTTGTCTTGTTCCTGATCTTAGGGGGAAAGTTCTCAATTTTTCCCCATTGAGGATGATATTAGCTGTGGGTTTTTCATATATTCCCTCTATCATTTTAAGGAAGTTCCCTTGTATTCCTATCCTTTGAAGTGTTTTCAACAGGAAAGGATGTTGAATCTTGTCAAATGCCTTCTCTGCATCAATTGAGATGATCATGTGATTTTTCTGCTTTGATTTGTTGATATGGTGTATTACATTAATTGATTTTCTTATGTTGAACCATCCTTGCATACCTGGGATGAATCCTACTTGGTCATGATGTATAATTCTTTTAATGTGTTGTTGGATACGATTTGCTAGAATTTCATTGAGGATTTTTGCATCTATATTCATTAGAGAGATTGGTCTGTAGTTTTCTTTTTTTGTAATATCTTTGCCTGGTTTTGGTATGAGGGTGATGTTGGCTTCATAGAATGAATTAGGTAGTTTTCCCTCCACTTCGATTTTTTTGAAGAGTTTGAGGAGAGTTGGTACTAATTCTTTCTGGAATGTTTGTTAGAATTCACATGTGAAGCCATCTGGTCCTGGACTTTTCTTTTTAGGAAGCTTTTGAATGACTGATTCAATTTCTTTACTTGTGATTGATTTGTTGAGGTCATCTATTTCTTCTTGAGTCAAAGTTGGTTGTTCATGTCTTTCCAGGAACCCGTCCATTTCCTCTAAATTGTTGTATTTATTAGTGTAAAGTTGTTCATAGTTTCCTGTTATTACCTCCTTTATTTCTGTGAGGTCAGTAGTTATGTCTCCTCTTCCATTTCTGATCTTATTTATTTGCATCCTCTCTCTTCTTCTTTTTGTCAATCTTGCTAAGGACCCATCAATCTTATTGATTTTCTCATAGAACCAACTTCTGGTCTTATTGATTTTCTCTATTGTTTTCATGTTTTCAATTTCATTTATTTCTGCTCTAATCTTTGTTATTTCTTTCCTTTTGCTTACTTTGGGATTAGTTTGCTTTTCTTTCTCCAGTTCTTCCAAGTGGACAGTTAATTCCTGAATTTTTGCCTTTTCTTCTTTTCTGATATGGGCATTTAGGGCAATAAATTTCCCTCTTAGCACTGCTTTTGCTGTGTCCCATAAGTTTTGATATGTTGTGTTTTCGTTTTCATTCGCTACGAGGTATTTAATAATTTCTCTTGCAATTTCTTCTTTGACCCACTCGTTGTTTAAGAGTGTGTTGTTGAGCCTCCACGCATTTGTGAATTTCTGGCACTCCGCCTATTGTTGATTTCCAACTTCATTCCTTTATGATCCGAGAAAGTGTTGTGTGTGATTTCAATCTTTTTAAATTTGTTAAGACTTGCTTTGTGACCCAGCATATGGTCTATCTTTGAGAATGATCCATGAGCACTTGAAAAGAAGGTGTATCCTGCTGTTGTGGGATGTAATGTCCTATAAATGTCTGTTAAGTCTAGCTCATTTATAGTAATATTCAGATTCTCTATTTCTTTATTGATCCTCTGTCTAGATTTTCTGTCCATGATGAGAGTGGTGAATTGAAGTCTCCAACTATTATGGTATATGTGTTTATTTCCCTTTTCAGTGTTTGCAGTGTATTCCTCACGTATTTTGGGGCATTCCGGTTCGGTGCATAAATATTTATGATTGTTATGTCTTCTTGTTTAATTGTTCCTTTTATTAGTAGATAGTGTCCTTCTTTGTCTCTTTTAACTGTTTTACATTTGAAGTCTAATTTGTTGGCTATTAGTATAGCTACTCCTGCTCTTATCTGGTTGTTATTTGCATGAAATATCTTTTCCCAACCTTTCACTTTCAACCTATGTTTATCTTTGGGTCTAAGATGTGTTTCCTGTAGGCAGCATATAGAAGGATCCAGTTTTTTAATCTGTTCTGCCACTCTATGTCTTTTGATTGGGGAATTCAGTCCATTAACATTTAGTGTTATTACTGTTTGGATAATATTTTCCTCTACCATTTTGCCTTTTGTATTATGTACATCATATCTGATTTTCCTTCTTTCTACAGTCTTCTCCATACCTCTCTCTTCTGTGTTTTCATATCTGACTCTAGTGCTCCCTTTAGTATTTCTTGCAGACCTGATCTCTTGGTCACAAATTCTCTCATTGACTGTTTGTCTGAGAATGTTTTAATTTCTCCCTCATTTTTGAAGGACAATTTTGCTGGATATAGAAGTCTTGGTTGGCAGTTTTTCTCTTTTAGTAATTTAAATATATCATCCCACTGTCTTCTAGCTTCCATGGTTTCTGCTGAGAAATTTACACATAGTCTTATTGGGTTTCCCTTGTATGTGACAGATTGCTTCTGTCTCGCTACTTTCAAGATCCTCTCTTTCTCTTTGACCTCTGACATTCTAACTAGTAAGTGTCTTGGAGAACGCCTATTTGGGTCTATTCTCTTTGGGGTGTGCTGCACTTCTTGGATCTGTAATTTTAGGTCTTTCATAAGAGTTGGGAAATTTTCAGTTGTAATTTCTTCCATTAGTTTTTCTCCTCCTTTTCCCTTCTCTTCTCCTTCTGGGACCCCCACAACATGTATATTTGTGTGCTTCATATTGTCCTTGACTTCCCTGATCCCCTATTCAAATTTTTCCATTCTTTTCCCTATAGTCTCTGTTTCTTTTTGGAATTCAGATGTTCCATCCTCCAACTCACTAATTCTAGCTTCTGTCTCTTTAAATCTACCATTGTAGGTATCCATTGTTTTTTCCATCTTTTCTACTTTGTCCTTCACTCCCATAAGTTCTGTGATTTGTTTTTTCAGTTTTTCTATTTCTTCTTTTTGTTCAGCCCATGTCTTCTTCATGTCCTCCCTCAATTTAATGATTTCGTTTTTGAAGAGGTTTTCCATTTCTGTTCGTATATTCAGCATTAGCTGTCTCAGCTCCTGTATGTTATTTGAACTATTGGTTTGTTCCTTTGACTGGGCCATCTTTTCAATTTTCTGAGCATGATCCATTATCTTCTGCTGGCGTCTGGGCATTTAATCAGATTTCCCTGGTTGTGGGACCCAGCAGGTTGAAAGATTTTTCTGTGAAATCTCTGGGCTCTGTTTTTCTTATCCTGCCCAGTAGGTGGCGCTCGTGGCGCTCATCTGTCTGTGGGTCCCACCAGTAAAAGATGCTGTGGCTCCTTTAACTTTGGAAAACTCTTGCTGTAGGGGGGGGGTCGCCAGCCGAAGCGGCTTGGGGGCATTTCAATCCGAATCTCCCAGCCGGCCCAGGGATCCATGCGTGGTGAGGGTCGCCAGCCTCTGCGGCTTGGGGGAGCGCCTGTCCAAATTTCCCAGCTGGCCCGGGGCGCCAAGCGTGGTGGGGTGGTTCCAGCCACCGTGGCTTGGGGGAGTGTCTATCCACCGTTCCCAGCCGGACCGGGAAGCCACGTGTTTGGAAGGGACCCCGGTCACCGTTCTCCATGGCTTGGGGATCTCCAATCCAATTCTCCCAGCTGGTCTGGGGGGCCACGCGTGGGGGGGGCGCCAGCCGCCACGGCTTGAGGGGACCGCCTGTCCAATTCTCCCAGCCAGCCCGGGTAGGAGGGAGGGAGGGACTCCAGCCGCCTGCCGCCCTGGCCCGGGGAAGCCCACGCCCCTCGGCGATCTCACTGGAGCGGGTTCTCCCAGCCAGTCAGCTGTTCCAGAATCGGGTATACTGTCTTCTTGGTCTCTGTCGTGGCTCTGGGAGCTCTTCTATATTGTTTCTACTTCTCTAGTAGCTGTTCTGGAGGAGTAACTTAGACCCGTGCATCTTACTAAGCCATCATCTTCCAATTGTTTATTTTTTATACATTTTTTTTTTACTCATCTGTCTATACCATGGATAAAAAGAGCATCAGACACAAGGTTTCCACAACCACACAGCCACATTGTAGAAGTTATATCATTGTACAATCATGTTCAAGAATTAAGGCTAAAATGTCCATCAATATATAAGTGGCTAAACAAGCTGTGGTATATACATATGATGGAATATTATGTAGCTGTAAGACAGAATAAAATTATGAAGTATGCAACAACATGGATGGACCTTAGGGACATTACGCTGAGTGAGATTAGCTAAAAACAAAAGGACAAATACTGTATGGGCTCACTGATATGAACTAACATTAGTGAATGAACTTGGAGAATTTCAGTTAAGAACAGAGACCATCAGGAGATAGAAATAGGGCAGATATTGGGTAATTGGAGCTGAAGGTATGCAGATTGTGCAACAGGAATGATTGCAAAAGTTCCAAAATGGATAGCACATACTACCTAGCTGTAGTACAATAGTGTTATTACACTGAATGAAGCTGAATGTAACAATGATAGAGGAAGAGGGCTGAAGGCACATATGAAATCAGAAGGAAAGAGAGATGATAAAGACTGAGATGGTATAATCTAGGAATGCCTAGAATGTATAATGATAGTGACTAAATGTACAAATTAAAAAATGTTTTTGCATGAGAAAGAACAAAGGAATGTCAGGACTGCAGGGTGTTGAGAATAGATGGTAATTCATATTTTAAAACTTTAACTTATGTGTGAGAATAAAGCAAAAAATGTTTATTTGGTATAAAATTTATATTTTGACTAGTGGATTTCCTAATATAACTTATGTGGACAGTTTAATTGAACACCATAAGTACATGGAACCCTGAGTAGGGCATGAGATTTTGCAGGTTTGTCCAGAGTGATGCCCTAATAAATCCCAGAGTGATTTAAACAGTGAATAAAAAAGCATTTGCTTTGAGGAAATGGTGAGAAAGGGGGAAAATTCAACTTTCCCATTTGGCCAATTCCTGATATTCTTGCAAGCAATGTGGACAAACAAAGCAATAGGTTGAGCCCTCAATCCTGGGGTTTGTTCATGTGAAATTTATCCCAACAAACGATAGGCTAAGCCTACTTAAAATAGGGCCAGGAGTCACTCCAGAGAACCTTTTTTGTTGCTCAGATATGACCTCTCTCTCTCAGCCAACATAACAAGCAAACCCACTGCCTTCCCCCTCTCTATGTGGGACAGGACTTCCAGGGGTGTAAACCTTGCTGGCAACATGGGACAGAAATCTTAGAATGAGCTGTGACTCAGCATCATGGGGTTGAGAAAACCTCAACCAAAAGAGGGAAGAGTAAAATGAGACAAAATAAAGTGTCAATGCCTGAGAGATTTCAAACAGAGTCAAGAGGTTATCCTGGAGGTTATTCTTACACATTACATAGATATCACCTCTTTTATTTAAGGTATAATGGAGAGGCTGGAGGGAAGTGCCTAAGAGTGTAGAGCTGTGTTCCAGTAGCCATGTTTCTTGAAGATGATTGTATAATGATATTGCTTTCGCAATGTGACTGTGTGATGTGAATGTGAAAGACTTATGTCTAATACTCCTTTTATCTACCTTATGGCAGATGAGTAAAACATGGATTAAAAATAAATAAATAATAGGGGTAACAAATGTTAAAATAAATTTAGTAGATTGAAATGCTAGTGACCAATGAAAGGGAAGGGTGAGGGGTATGGCATGTGTGAGTTTTTCTTTTCTCTTTTTATTTCTTTTTCTGAATTGATGCAAATGTTCTAAGAAATGATCATGATAAATATACAACTATGTGATGATATTGTGAGTTATTGATTATAAACCAAGAATGGAATGAACATATGATAAGAATGTTCATGTTTGTATGTTGTTTTGTTTAAAAAAATTAAAAATTAAAAAATTAAAAAAAAAATTAAGGCAACTAGAACAAAGTTCAACAGTTTCAAGTACTTCTCTCCGGCCACTCCAATATACTATAAACTAAAAAGGGATATCTATATAATGCATAAGAAAAACCTCCAGGATAACCTCTAGACTCTGTTTGAAATCTCTGCATCACCAAAAATTTATTTTGCCTCATTTCTCTCTTCCCCCTTTTGGTGAAGAAGTCTTCCTCAATCCCGTGATGCCAGGATCCAACAAATCTCAGGAATTCTGCCCCACATTGGCAGGGAGATTTACACCCCTGGGAGTCATGTCCCACATAAAGGGGAGGGAAGTAAGTTCACCCGCCTAGTTGGCTTATATAGAGAGACTACACTTAAGCAATAAAAGAGGTTCTCTGGGGGTGACTCTTAGGCATAATTTTAAGTAGACCTAGCTTTTCCTTTGCAGGAATAAATTTCACGGGGACAAATTCTAAGGTCCAGGACTCAGTCTATGAACTGTTTTTCCCCACTGCTTGCAAGACTATTGTGATTCTCAAAATGAGGAAGTTGAATATTTCCTCCTTTCTCTCCAGTCCCTCAAAGGGATTTTGCATATACTTCTTTGTTCATTTCCTAAATTACTCTAGGAAGTACTGGTTTATCACACTAACCTAGACAAACCAACAAGATCTCACACCCTATTCAAGATTCCATGTTCTTATGGTGTTCCACTAAACAGCCCATACAAGTTAAATAAGGTAATGTGCTACCCAAAATATAAATTTTGCACCAAATAAACATCTCTCCCTTTCATCTCATATGAAAATTGAGGTTTTAAAATATGGACCATATCATCCTTTACCCTGTATTCTGATCTGCCCCAGTCCTATACAGTTCAGTTTCATTCATATCTCTAGTCAAAGTCTGATCCCTTTTTGAACATATTTTTGTAGTCATTGACTCAATCCTGGATGAAAGAATAAAATGAGGTGAATTCTGGCCTTCAAGCAAAAAAGAAAATGTTGGCAAAGAGTGGATATAAGGAAATTAAGGAATGTGGTTTTTTTCCCCAAGAACTCTTGATTTCTAAAGTTTCACTTTGCCTCCCAGTGGTAAATATGGGAAGACCAGAGAAGTAGTCATGTTATTTAACCTGAGAAAATAGGGCTACGATTGATGTCTGCTGGTGAAGGAGCAAAATATACAGTAAGTAGTCTTAAATAGCAGGTGTAAGAAAATGGGGCAAAATATGATATATTTGCCTTCTGACTTGATTACTTTCAGTATTTGTCTTTATGTCAAAATCATGTATAAGAAAGAGGCAAAGAGAGGAAGGAGAACAATGATAAAAACTTCCGTGGCATATTATGTCTAAATGGAAGCAGAAATACACAGCAATAGTAGGAGATATTGATCCCTTCATGTGTATATAACTCTAATGATTATAAGACACATCTCATGGGAAAAAATAATGTGCAACCATTGAAACGATTCTTTAAATTATGAGAGGTATATATAAAGTTACTGGAGAATGAGTCTAATATTTGAGCTGAACAAAAGAGATCTGAGCTTACTAAGAATATGAGTATGTGTCTAAAACCCACATTATTTTCCTCACTGTTAAGTGTGCTGGTTTGAAACTGTTATGTATCCAAGAACAGCCATGTTCTTTGAATCCAGTCCTGTGGGGACAACCTTATTGTTGCGTGGGACCTTTTGATTAGTTTTTTTCATGGAAATATGACACTGCCCATTCAAGGTGCATTTGATCCACTTGCTGTCATCCTTTAAGAGACACCAGAGAGTTCAGAGAAGCTAAGAAAGAAAACTCAGGAGAAGCAAGATGAACCCACAGGAGCTGAGACAGACATTTTGAAACCAACCCAGGAGAGAAGCATCAGCAGATGTCTGCATATGCCTTCCCATGGGACAGATGTTCCCTGAATGTCATGGGCCTTTCTTCAGTGAAGGTATCCTCCTGTTGATGTCTTAGTTTGGATATTTTCTTAGCCTTAGCAGTACAAATTTTTTAACCTAAAAAATCTTTTAAAAGCCAATCCACTTCTGTTATGTTGAATTTTGGAAGCTTAACTGACTGAAACAGTAAACTTTGGGAAAAAACAGCGAAGGACAACTGTAAGAATAACCATGTCAAAAGAGACTCTCTGTAGGGTCTGTGTCTGTAGAGGTCAATAAAGTCTTCTTGTCTATGGGGTTGAATTGATCATTCAAGCATCCTTGAATGTAGACATTTCCATGAAATGCATTTATATCATTGCTTTTGTCACTGTGAATTTTTGGTGAGTTTTTTTTGCCTTGCTGGTTATGCATTTTTTGTATGGGGTTAGAATGTAGATTACTGAAAAAAGTCCAAGTCTTAAAATTGTACACGGTTTTATTTAACTAAAAACATTTTCATGTTTCACATTACTATTATCATCTCTTCTGCCCTCTGCTGATGGGATTTGCTCATATGAATTTCAAAGTCTGTGTGCTGTCCCTTTTGTGCACCAGTTAAGTTAGGCAGAGGGTTGTTAGTTTATACTAAAGCTGAAATATGCAGCTCTATTTGATTTCCATAATGATACAGATTTGAATATAAGGTTAAGACATTTAAAGAATCATTTTTATGAAGAAAACCATACTTGGGCTAAGACATATTTGTTATTCTTCTCAAATACCCTAAAACATCAAAAGCACTATAAATGAGGTCTCAGTGAAGGTTTTAGATCACTTTTGTAATTTGATTATTAGACATATGCTTTAAATTCAGGATGCAATGCCAAAAAGAAAAGAAGGTATTGAGACAATATTTTGTACTTGTCATGTGGATTGTGCAAACCATAATGTGTTAGCTATTGGATTTAACATTCCTGACCTTGAACTCAGAAACAAAGCGAAATGAAAACTGAACTATGGATGTGTGTTCATTGGTTTCTATGCAGCTTACACCTTCAGTGTTTGCTACAAGAGAAGAGTTTTGTTATCTATATATTTTATGTTTGTTCTCTTGTTTTCAGCTCTTTTTCAGTTCTGTAATCTTCTTTAGTCTTCATCATTTCTGGTAGGTTACTAGAATATTTCTACCATCAAAACTAAAGTTTTACTCCATAAAAATCATACTTTTTCTTATTAGGATCATGCATCAGCATTGAAATAGATTATTTTTTTAGGAAGTTTTTAAAAAATTCTGCAATGCCAAAAGATGTCTTTTGGTATGTTAAAATATTTTGAAGTAGTTTATAGATTTGTCTCATAGATGGGAATAAAATTAAATGAATAATAAATTCCAATCAAGGCTTCCATAGTAATAATTATCATAAAAACATGGTTTTACATCCCAGCTGTGTAAATATTACAGCTTTGTTCTTTGGTAATTTACTTAACCTCTTTCTGTCTCAATGTCTTCAATGGTAAAAAAGAGATCATGCATACCCCAGTGAATGGTGATTAAAGTTCAATGAAATAATACCCATAAAGTACAAGAGATCAATTTTTCTATGCAATAAAAACTTAGAAAATATATTAATTTTATTAGTCAAAAGACTATATACTAAATAGAGACAAGATAATATTAAGAAGCCAATACATGATTAGTCTCATGTAATCTGTTGGTTAAATGGTATGTATCTGTATCTTAGGGAAATGGAAAGTCATTATATTGTTTTAATCACAGGTTTCATAAAACCAGATTTATATTTCATGTGGATCTTCGGTTGCTATGTGGAGGGTTATGTCTGTGCTATGCTTTTAAAATATTTTGGTATAGTTAGAGTGTGTGCATGTGTAAATTAACTTTATACTACACTCCAGGAGAAGGATGCTCATTTGCTTATTTGTGTATTATCTAAAATACTCTAACCTATAATTCCCTCTCTAGAAGGACCTAGAGGCTCCCTAATCAAGAGTCCACATGTGGAGATGGTTCTACCTAGCTGTGTAAGCCCTCAGAGAGGATGGGACTGCTGCTCTCTCAAGCCCTGAGGATAAAACATCATTCTATAAATGACTCTCAGACTTTAAAATCTAATGGAGTTTGCATGCAGGTTTTGGGAACTGTTTGGGAACCTTTGACCCCTCATTTCCTTCCAATTTCTCCTTATGGCAATGAGAACATTTATCATATAATTGTTTCTCCTTTGTATATTGGAAGCAGATAACTTGTTCTGAGTCTACCACCAGAAGGGAATTTTGCCTTAGGGAAGACCATGTCTATAGCTGATTTTGATGAGAAGATGTACTGTTTTTGAATTTGTATTGGATTTGTATTGTTATTGAAATGGTTTAAAGTTTTTGTGATCTTGTGATGGAATGAATCTTTCAATAGAGTAGATATTTTCAAATGCTTGTTGGTTTTCAAAACTCCTAGAGTAGTTTTTGAAAAACAGTATACCACTTTGCTCATGTTTATGTTAAATTTCTGAAATTTTTAATAGAAATTTAAGTATGAGTAATTTTTAGTGTATTATAAATGGTGGCATTTCAAAATTACACCATTGACATTTGGACATTAAAAACCTCTTTAAATGTTTGATATCACCACCATCGATTTTAAAATGCTTTCAAAAATGTTATTAGACAGAAATGTAAAATATTTTCATTTTCCCCATCAATTAACTTTATACTACACTCCAGGAGAAGTATTTCCACTCACATTCCCTACAGAATTCTATTTAAAAGTAAGACAAAAATATTACTTTTAAATATCTGTACTGCTCTGTAACAGAAGGATATATGTCAATTAAATTATATTTCTAAGTATTAATGTTATATTCTGGTTTTGAGATCATAAGAAAAGGTGAAAAAGTCCACATATACTTCTAGGAGGTCATTATTTTATCATTAGTTTAAGGAATTTAGACTGTTATATAGGAATTTAGACTGTTATGTGCTTATATCTGCTTTTGTTTCTGCTTGCTAACTAACCTTTTTGCTAGTTTTATCATTTGATGAGAGTGGGCATATAAATATGAGAATAAAATCAGGCTTTATAGAAATGGAATTTACCAGTAAAGTTAGAGCCCACACTTCACTAACACATGTCTGCCCTCAGTTTGATAGTATACCCAAGAACAGGCTCTGCTGTTCCTCTCCACCAGTCAGTATCTGATTCTCATAGTTTCCTTAGAGGTTATGCAAAGGGAAGACTTTAGATGGTTGCTTGATGTGAGTGTAAGAAAGAACCATGCCACAGGTAGACAGGAACATGGATCTTTCTGAATGCTTTGATGCTGAGAATTCTCAGAGTAGATGGTACAAAGTCATCTTCTTGCTTGTGCATTGGACAGTGCCAAGGTCATGTATAAAAGCAAGGTAAAGATACAGTAAGCCAGTTTTAGATGTAATAATATTATTACATATATAGACAGCCCAAATCAGAATATGCTAAAGATGACAGGCAGCTTCTCCTAAACCTTAGTCCATGAAACAAAAAGTGTGACATAGACACAACAGGGGCAGATGACTGAAATATGAGTTGTGGGACACCCTGTTGCTATTGAGCTGATTCTTGACTGGCTCATGGCACTAACAACTGAAAAATGTGATATACTTACATTAACAGTCTTTAAAGATGATTGGAAAGGAGAGAAAGTTATTACTCTTAACCTTTCCCTATTCTTCAAAACCTGTATCACATTTTCTATAGTAAAAGAAATGCAGGAAAGAAAGGAAAAGAGAAATTATTGTATCAGTATGTTAAACCTATTGAGCTCTAGTACCCTTCCTCATAGAGAATTTACTGATGGGTTGGACGGCATCAGAAGGTGGCCATGAAGAGGGAGAATTCAAAGAAGCAGGTCCCTTTCTGATTTAAATGCTTATTTTACCACTTTTTTCACTTGCTTAGTTATGCAAAGAATATTTATTTACTTCTTACCACGTGCCAGGTGCTGTTGTAGATACAAGGGACAGTGGAGTGGATGAAACAAACAATTCAGACATGCAAGACTTACTTGAGAAAGAACAATTTAAGAAGTTCTCGGAGGTTTTTAGAAGTTCATTTTTTATCTTATTAAGGTTAAGAGACTTAAGACATTTAAGCTATATGAAATCAGGAGTTGGGTGTATGAGTTTGGCACTAAGATAGAATAATTCATTTGGCTGTGTCACTCTGTCTGTAGCCTTTAACCAAATCAAACTTAAATGGACTGAAGAGATAAGGATAGGGTGGAGACATCCCTAGGCATTTTGCTAAAGCATTTATCCCTCACCTAGTCTTGTTCCAACTTATTTATTCATTACTCCACAAACTTTCTCATTACACTGCCATTGATCTTTCTTTAGCTGTTTGAATAAGGCATTTAGGGCTGATATTTTTGATATTTAAAATAGCTTTCTCTAAAAAGACTTTGTCTTGCCTTAATCGACCATAACTGGACAAAGTCTGTGCGTGGATCCTCTACTTAATGTGAGTAGGATTTAGAACATTTATGTCTTTAGCTTAATTGAAAAGGCAAATAACAAAGGTAAGACTTGCTCTGTTTCTGTATTTATATATGTTATTGAGTCTACTTGGCTTCCACACTAGTTCTCAAGAGGGAGTACAAACTCTGTTATTATGTGTCACAGCGATCGGGGTGCTCTAAAGTCATTCAGTAGACAAGGCCGAGAGAAGCTAACTGCTTTGCAGTGGAAGACATTTTCCTTGACAAAGTACTGTCTAAAACTTTGTAGCACTGTAAAACACGATTGGCATACTGTGTTCTAACTTTAGTGTGTCTACCTCTTATCTCCCATAATAAAGACTCATAGCTATCTTGATGGGTTCACAGATATACTAATCCAAGGCTTTCACTTACTTATATGGGGACTGCAATTCCACCTAGTCTCTGTAGATAGAACCTTATGGAAGTCCAGCCCCTCATTTTGGATTTATTTAGCATTAACACTGTGGGAAGAATGGTTCCTATGGACTTCGTATTGTGCTAAGAACTATAAGCATAGTCTCTGCCCAACTGGTTATCACAGTAGAGTGGCAACAACAGAGATATAAACTGGTAATGATGTCACTGTGATAAGTGCAACAAAATAGTCTACAATAAGTTTAAAACTTAATAGCCTTTTATGCAAAATCTACAGTCAATTATACAAACTCCACTCCAAGCTCGATAAATGTAAATGTGACATCTACTCAAGAATTCAACAAATTGGATTTTCCCAAGCTGACGATATTTGGTGCTCAGAGTTGCCACTATTTCAAAATCACGAAATTTCATAACAGTGTTTGAATATTTGTCTTCTGGCAACAAAACAAACCAACAATGGTGCTAATAAAAGGGGCAAGATTTCCTTCTTGGCAATAATTAACCAGAGATAGGCTTCAACTGCATGCTTTAGATATTGTCTCCAGTTTGCCATAGTCCCCCCATCTACAACTTTGCTCACATTCGTTACGTACCTAACTTCTCTAAAATTTCAGGGACAATTACGGCTTCAGGTCACATGAATGAAAATATGACATGATGATCTCTGTCATTTCCACTATGAAGGTCTTATATTTTGCAACACTTGGATTACATTTTGAAAGATTTTCCCCCATAAAATACAATTCATTTCTAATAATTTTTTGTGTAACAATTTTTAAAAATAAGTCAAAACTTTGCTATATTTCTGCAAAATTGTGCATAAATGTCACACTTTAAATTGTTTACTATGGCTCCTATTTATTAATCATTTACTTTTATGCCATATACTATGTTTCATATACTGCAAATAATTGTAACAAATGTAAGCAGTTCTTGTGGGTCAATCTTGTCTGCCTGATTTTATAGTGTTGGAAACTGAGGTTTAGTGGAGTTCTTTGTGTGAGGGCATACACGATGAAGTTGAGCACAGATTTTAACCCCAATCAACATCATTCCAAAACGTATAGATTATTAATTGATCTCTCTTACTTATTTTGCATGATTTAACTTGGGTTTTTTGAAGTAACAAAATTACATGCAAGTCCAAATTGCAGATCTTTAGGTGACTCCAGATAGCAAATTCCTTGATATAATATAGAGAACCCAAACTTATTATTATTCATTTTGGTAAATTTTTTAACCCAGGTGCAGCACCATAGGAGACTCTAGTATTATATTAGACCAATGATGCTAATTACTTCCTTCATTCATGCAACAGCTATTGAACATCTACAATTTATTAGGTACTGAACTAAATGCTGGTTGAAGAGCATTGAACAAAATCTTCAAGAAACTTATGTTTCAGCTGACAATAAAGAACGTGATGGAAAATAGGACCTATATATGGAATGAGATGTTAGGTAGTCATAAAAGTTTTGAACCAAATAAAGCATGAGATTGATGTAGTCTGTCTTGGAAAGTATGGTTTTAACAAGCCTCTCTGGAAAGGTGACATTTGAAGAGACCCAAATGAACCGAAATCACAAATGAACATGGAGATTTAAAATATATATTTTAAGCTGGGAAATTAGAGTGACCTGAAATAGGAATATACTTAGATTTCTGGAGCAAAAGCCAGGAGTTCTGTGTGACTGGAAGGGCAGAATAGATCAGAATGGATCTGCTGGGTCAGCTAGTATGGGGAAGAAAATGTATGTTCTTGGTGTGGAAGTAGAGTTTCTTTTGCACTACAGATTTGTCTTTGCCTGAGGAGAGAGCTCTAGGCTCCATATTCCTTTCTCTCCTCTGTGCCTAATATGCTTCAGGGGAGGAGGAATGTTTTCTATTTTCTGATTTATTAATTTAGAGGACTTTGTTCATGCACTGAAAAATTCCCTCTCTGTCCTTTCTTTTCTTTGAAATGAGACTGCCTGTAGTCAGCTTGTTTTTTCTAAGTGTAAAGGGGAAAGACCTGCCCCAATGGCAAATAGATGAGGATAGGAAACTAATTTTGTTCAGTGAGCTCAAGTATCAAATTATAGATGTCTAAGTAATTCAAAAAGGGAATATACTAATGAATGCAGCTAAGACAATGGGCCCCAAATGTGTAAAGATGGGAGTCTTTGATCTGGCTACTGCTCAATACCTTGGCAGAAGATAGAAAGACATTTTGTCTGACTTGAAATTATTCTTACTCCCTTAATAATGGGTTGGGGGGCTTGGCTACTAACATTGCCTACCTTTATGGTGATTTTCTCGTCTTTAGAGATATCTGAAAGGATAGCAAAAAGTCTGAGGTATAAAATGCACTCTCCATGCCATAAAAGATAATATATCTTTGAGCTCTTTAAAAGAGTAGATACTGAACATAGATCCAAGCTTAAGAATTCATCGTATCACAAACTTGTTTCAATATGCCCCACCACATCTCCATCTCAGACCGCTTTCTAAAGATAAGGGTCTTGTCCATTTTGTTTCACCCAGCACCTAGTATCACGTCTGGAATATTTAACAAATTGTTGCTGAATGAATCAATATTATTGTGTGTTGTGTGAAAAGGAAATCTGTTGTAGCATCTGTTTCAGTGTCCCATTATGATACATGCTTAATGATCTGCATATGGAAATGAGTGGCTATTGTATTTTGTCGACTGAATTTTATGTTTAACCTATAAATTTTACACATTATATTAATACTTTTTATATTATAGAGGGATATATGAGTATGTTAATTTTTGTCAGTTATCTCCATACATATTTAGAGCATAAATTTAATGCTTGAAGGCAACTCACTTATTGGCAATCAGGAAGCTATTTCACAAAGCACTTTACTCCAGACCCTTGTTTATAAACAAAAAAGGTAATATCTATTACCAGTAAACTCAGGAAAAGTCAATTAAAATATTTCTAGAAGAACAACAGCAAAGTATAAATGCTGCAGTGATAAAAAATGTATATATAGGTAAATCAGGTTTAAAAACCACAGACTCTGTCCTAGGTTGCAGTCTATTTCAGGCAACATTTTTATTGTAGTGAATCTGTATCTTTAATGTTATCCGATGCTTATAAATTCTATTTCAATGTTAATTTTATCAATGTATGAAATCTGGTTTAAAACCTGTTTTTTGAGACCTAGATTAAATAAGTTTTCTTCTATGTAGCATTTCCCACTTCATTATCTCTTAATCATTCACTTTCCTGCTTGCTCCAATATATTTATTATTTTTATTACTATTTACTTTTTAAAAATCTAAATATCTTGAGTTGTTTTGATCCACAATCCATCTCCCAACTTCCCATGCTTTACTATGAGTTTGCAGAGGTCTCACTCATTCTCCTTTTCCTACCTCCTATATTCCCAAAACCTTTATAGAAGCAGAAATAAATTGGTTGAATTTAATGATCTGTGAAAGGAGAAAACATGAAAAAATTTAAAAAGTTATTATTGGTGATAAAAATGAAAATAATGAAACATTATGTTACTCATAAGGATTATAAATTTGGAATGTTAAAAAATCAAAATAATCAAATTTTGCTATGTGATAGACATGATGCTGGAAAAATCACATAATCATTTTAGGTAAAAATATTTAATATAAGTATTGGAAATATTGGAAAGGTTTTGGTACTGGATGTTGGTAATGGTAGCATAAAATTGTGAATGTACTGACATCACTGAATTGTATATGTGAATGTAATTAAAAGGAAAAATTTTAGCTTGCATACTTGCTAATAGAAGAAGCATTAAGAAACAAAAAAGCAAAAAACATTGAATTCTACAATGCAGTCATTGAACCCTAAGGTAAAGTATGGACTATAGTTAATAATATAATTATAATATTCTTTCATCAATTGTAACAAAAGTGTCATCACATTAATTAAAATTTAATAATAGGGCTGCATATGGAGTCACTGTATTTTCTGCATGATTTTTCTGTAAATCTACAACTACTCTAATAAAAATAGTTTTTAAAAATTAATATGAATTTACTAGGATTTTAATCTCATCATAGAGTTTATATTGATTGGAAAATAAATCTTGTAATGCATTCTTTGCAATTAGATTTTGTTCAAATTGTTAGTACTTACACACAT
Organism: Tamandua tetradactyla; assembly: GCF_023851605.1. Taxonomy (NCBI): domain Eukaryota; kingdom Metazoa; phylum Chordata; class Mammalia; order Pilosa; family Myrmecophagidae; genus Tamandua; species Tamandua tetradactyla. The sequence continues at coordinate 152,715,416 of NC_135330.1, forward strand.
GACATTATTTTCATCATTCTTTCTTTTCCTATCTCCTTCTCTCCTGTATTCTCTTTCTCTTATCCTTCTTTCTACCCCTTTCAATGAAGACTCTCAGGGTTGATCAAATTGTAGACTCTGATTATAATGTGTTAATAAAAACAAACAAATAAGTGAATAAAGTCTATATTTCAATGTTCTGAGTCTTAGGTGTCACATAATACCCAAAGTTCCAGTGGACAACCAGGTTAATCACAAAGACCTCAGCATCTCAGAAAGTAGAAATAACCATTGCAACTCAGAATAGATGTGACTACTGTGAGAGCTTTCAATCAAGAAACCTTTACAATAAGACTTTCCCTTATAACCTATGCCCTCAAATTTAATCCTCAGAATTTGCACATTGTAGTTATTCCCTGTTCATGAGGCATTATTATAGTTGTCTTTTCATTTCCTGCTTAAATCACTCAATATACTGTCCTCAAGTTTCATTCACCTAGCTGTGTACCTCACAATTTCATTCTTTCTTGCAACTGCTCAATATTCCGTTGACACAATTAACCCTTCCCATACATCATTTGATGTACCCGTAGGCCATATTCATCCATTTAAGTCATGCTGCATAAACACCAGTGTGCAAATGTCCATTCCTGTCCCTAGTTTCAGTTCTTCCAAGTATGTTCCTAATAATGGGGTTGCAGGATCATATAACCATTCTATACTTAGCCTCCTGTGGAAATACCAACCTGCCCTCCAGAAGGGCTGCACCATTCTACTTCCTACCATAGTAAATAGGTACATAACTCTCTCCACATTTTCTCTAGCACCTCTGCCCTGCTGTTTATTTTTAAAACAATTTTATTCACACACCATAAAATCTACCCTAAGTAAACAGTGGTTCCCAGCATAATCATATAGTTATGCATTCATCACCACAATCTATATTAGAAAATTTCCACTTTCTACAAAGAAAGAAAAAAAAGGAAAATAAATGAAGAATAAAAATAAAAATAAATTAAATTAAAAAGGGGGAAACAGCATTACCCAGAATTCCACACGCTTCTCCTATATCTCCCTCTTATTGACATTTAGCTTTGACTCATTGCCTTTGTTGCATTCAATGAAAGTTTACTAAAATGTTACTATTCGCTATTGACCCTACTTCACGTTGATTCTATTTTTTCATATACTATCCTATTTTCAACACCTTGCAATGCTGACATTCATTTGCTCTCCCTTATGTAATAACCCTGTTATATTTGTACATTTAACCATAATCATTGTCTACTCTAGGTTTTGCTAAGTTATACATTCCCAATTTTCATCCTCTATCTCTCCTTTTAGTGTCATATATGACCCTAGCCTTCCTCTTTAAACCATACTCACACTCAGTTTTATTCTGTGTACTTACAATATTGTGCTACCCTCAGATAGTACTGTACTATTCATTTCTGGATATTTACAATCAATTCTGTTGAACATTCTATACGCCTTCAGTATCAAATGACAATCTCTACCCTCTTTTTATCTCTTGAAAACCTACGTTCTCAATTTCAACTCTCAAAATTCACTCAGTAATAATAGTTCATATTATTTTGAAATTAGCCAGAAAATTTGTTTCTGGCTAATTTCAAAATGATATCCTCAAAGTTCTGTCACATTGTTGCATGTGTCATGACTCTATTTTGTACCCTTACTGATAGTCTTCATTTCTACAATCTCCAAACCTCTCTCTCCTGTCTTTTGCTTTCTGTCTGTAGTGTTCTTAAGTATTTCTTATAGAGTATGTCTTTTGTTCAAAAACTCTCCCGGTGTCTGTTTGTCTGAAAATATTTTGAACTCTCGTTTTTGCTGGATCTAGTATTCTTGGTTGGCAGTGTTTCTTTTTCAGTATTTTAAATGTATCATACCACTGCCTTCTCACCCCCATAGTTTCTGTTGAGAAATCCACACATAGTCTTATCAAGCTTCCCTTTTATGTGATGGATCACTTTTATCTTATAACTTTCAGAATTCTTTTTGTCTTTGCACATTTGACAATCAGATTAGTAAGTGTCTTGGAGTAGCTCTATTCAAATCTATTCTGTTTAAGGTATGCTGCACTTCATGGATGTATAATTTCATGTCTTTCATAAGAAATGGCAAACGTTCACTGATCATTTCTTTCATTTCTCTTTGTGCCCCTTTTTTTCTCCTCTTCTTCTGGGACACCCATAATGCATATATTCATGTACTTCATTTTGACATTCATTTTTCTGAGACCCTGCTCATATTTTTCCATTCTTTTCCATGTTTATTCTTTTGTGTGTTGGAGTTCAGATGTCCTGTTCTCTAGTTCAGTTATCTTTTCTTCTGCCTCTTCTGTGTCTTCAAAAACATATTGTAAGTCAACATGTTTTTCACTTCTGCTATTGGGTCTTTAATTCACATAATTTCTGCCATTTGATTTTTCAAGTTTCTGAATTCTTCTTTGTGGTCAATCAATATGTTCTTTATGTCCTTTATCTTTTTTGCCATCAATTCCCTCAACCCATTGAATTTATTTTTTATTTGACTTAGCATGTTAGAACATCTTTAATTAGATGTTTCAATTCTTGTACCTAGGTTGAAGTGTTAGCGTGTTCCTTTGATTGAGCCATAACTTTGTTTTTCTTAGAATGACTCAATTTTTTGCTGAGGGCTAGGCATCTGATTTCCTTGATTAGTTTATTCTAGAAGTCATTCTCACTCTTTGACTTGGGGTTTTCTTGTCAGTTCGCTTTGTTCTGTAACTGTTCTTTGGCATTCAGCTCAACTTATTCTAGAATTCTAGCATAGCTTCAGTTTAACTTATACAAATTTTTCAGCTCTTATTTTTCTGATTCTTGCCCTGTCTACATAGAACTTTTTTTTTTTTTTTGAGAAGGGTCTCTCCAGATATGATTGACCCCAATCAGAGTTCCTAGACCAGAGAGGAGATGCCCAAGTCTCAAGAGGAGGCTGTAATCAGTTTCAAATTTCCCTGAGGATGTGACCCAGCAGGTTATCAGACTTTTCTGTGACGCCTCTAGGCTCTGTGCTTTTCCTATCATGTCCAGCTTCTGGCATTTCTCAGTCTACAGCTCTCCATCAGTGTAACGTGGTGCAGTGCCTTTAATTCTTAGAAGACGCTGCCCCTGAAGTAGAAAGTGGGCTTAGGCTGTTTCTGTTTTCCAGCCCCTGAGGTCTGAATTCTCTGAATAAGGGCCATCACTTGCTTGGGCCTCCTTCCCACTTTTCTTAGGGAAGATATGCCCTTTAGGGAATTAAACCATTCACTTGACTAGTTACTTTGTCTCTCAGACCTATCTTAACTCTGTTCTTGTCTGTGTCAGTGCTGGCAATTGAAAATGCCTAAGGCTTTCACTAATGAGCTATTTAGGATAGTTAAATAAAATAAATCCCTTTTCAGAGCCAGTCCCCAGCCCCCAAAGTTCATCAATCAAGAGCCAGATTAATGAAGTCAGCCTTTTACTTGGACCACAGCCCTTTACCAGTATTCTGGATTAAGCCAATTTCAAAAGCCTCCATCCTATCAACCCCACCTTCTCTCTGTCATGAGAGACCGTGAGGCTTCCTTCCTCCTTGCTCTGGGTATATTTGTGTTTGGAGCTTGTATTCAGCACTCCAAAATTGTTCATTGAAACTGTAATTGGAGCTTGGTTAAGCTACTGTCATGGTTAGGGACAGGTGTCAACTTGGCCAAGTTGTGGTACCTGCTCATCTGATTGGGCAAGCATCGGCCTGTCTGTTGCAATGAGGACATTGCATAGGATTAGGTCATGATCACGTCAGCTACATCCACAGCTGATTCCATTTGTAATCAGTCAAAAGGGAGTGTCTTCTGCAATTAGTGATGCTAAATGCAATCATGGGAAGCCTTTTAAGGAGGACTCAGAGGAGACAGGTTCCATTCCTGCTTTGGCTGGTGAGCCTCTCCTGTGAAGTTCATCCAGGCCATCCATTGGTCATCGGCTTCGTAACCTGCCCTGTGGATTTTGGACTCTGCGTCCCTACGGTCACGTGAGACACTTTCATAAATTTTATATTTGCAAGTGTTCCCTGTTGATTCTGTTTCTCTAGAGAACCCTAACTAATACATCTTGGTACCAGGAGTGGTTCTTAAGGAACAGAATCTTAAAAATGGGTTTTTATGAATGGTTTTCTACTCTGACTGGGCTCAGAGACACTAAGGACTCTGATTCCCGTAATCAGAATGACACTCCCAATCCATGGACTGAGTTGGCAAAGGAGATAGTCAAAATATCATCATTCGATTCTCCTAATGCTTCGCTTGTACGAAGCCAGACTCTGGGGGATAATGTTTTTGACACCTTTACAGAGTTTTGTAGAAATAAGAGTTATAGAGATGTTGGTTGGTTGTTGTTAGATACACTGTCTACATTAAAGGGTGAAAGGGATGGGCTTAAGGCTTCAAACAAGAAGCTTAAGTGCCGTCTGAAAGATGTAGAGGTTTCTATGAGTATCCTGAAGGAAAATTTTATTTCCTGTAGCCGTAGACTTGAGATCTCTGAAAATCAGACTCAGAATCTTATTGTTAGAGTAGCAACTTTACAACATAAACTGAAATCTCAGTCTTGCGTGGTGTCTGCCGTTAAAGTGAGGGCATTGATTGGAAAGGAGTGGGACCCTGAAAAATGGGATGGTGACATATGGATTGATAATGATGTTGGGGGTGAGGTTGAAACCCTAGACCATGCTTAGCCTTCTTTAGATAACCCTGTAATAGTCTGCCCTGAGGACATAGCTGCCCCACCTCCAGCCTGCGTTGAGGAATTGGCCGCCCAACCTCCTCCTGAAGGGATTAGCCCTAGAGTTATTAATCCTGTTTCACCAGATGAAACTGCAAATGAAAGCCCTGAAGCAAATGGCTTGGAAGATATTTCTAATTCTTTTCATGACCCACCCCCACCACCCCTCATTTCTTCTAGACCTATAACTAGACTAAAGTCCCAACAGGCCCCTAAAGGTGAGGTACAAAGTATCACACATGAGGAGGTAAGACATACTCCAAAAGAACTGTGTGAGTTTTCCAATTTATATAGACAGAAATTAGGGGAATATGTGTGGCAATGGGTTTTAAGAGAGTGGGATAATGGTGGGAGGAATATAAGGCTGGATCAGGCTGAATTTATTGATATGGGCCCACTAAGCAGAGATTCTGCATTCAATGTTATAGCTAGAGCAGTTAGAAAAGGTGTTAATAGCTTGTTTGGGTGGTTGGTTGAAACATGGATCAAAAGGTGGCCAACATTACCTGAGGTTGAAATGCCAGAACTGCCCTGGTATAATGTAGATGAGGGGATCCAGAGGCTTAGAGAGATTGGGATGTTAGAGTGGATTTATCATGCAAAGCCTGCTCTTACACCCCAGGAATGTCCAGAGGATGCACCTTTTACCAGAACAGTGAGAAATAAGTTTGTGTGACTAGCACCATCATCCCTCAAGAGCTCTGTGGTTGCACTTCTCTGTAGGTCAGATATTACTGTAGGAACTGCTGTCACTGAGCTGGAATCCTTAAACACAATGGGGATGACAGGATCCCGAGTTGGCAGAAGCCAGGTGGCAGCACTTAATCACCAAAGACAGGGTAGACGCGGGTATTATAATAGACAACAAACTCAAAGGAGGCATCAAAATTATATGACACGCAGAGATTTGTGGCATTGGCTAGTAAATCATGGGGTGCCTAGAAATACAATAGAAGGGCAGTCTACTAAATTCTTGTTGGAGCTGTATAAACAAAAGAGTTCTAGGTCAAGGGAACAGAAGTCTAACCTGAATTACAAAAACACAGAGTCATGGCCCCTTAATCAATTTCCAGACTTGAAACAGTTTACAGACTCTGGGCCCTTGAATGAAGGGGAGGCCAGGTCCTTATGGGGGAGAAACCTGTTACACTGCCACAAATTTATACTGCTAACCTTCCTCTAAGTCTTCCCCAAGGAGACCGACAGCCTTTTATCAGGGTAACTGTGCATTGGGGAAAAGGAAATGATCAGATATTTTGGGGATTATTAGACACTGGTTCAGAAGTGACATTAATTCCATGGGACCCAAAACATCACTCTGGACCACCAGTCAGAGTGGGGGCTTATGGAGGCCAGGTGATCAATGGAGTTTTAGCTCAGGTCCGTCTCACAGTGGGTCCAGTGGGCCCCCGGACCCATCCTGTAGTTATTTCCCCAGTTCTGGAATGTATAATTGGCATGGACATACTGAGCAACTGGCAGAATCCCCACGTTGGTTCTCTAACTCATGCAGTGAGGGCTATTATGGTGGGAAAGGCCAAGCGGAAGCCACTAGAACTGCTCCTACCAAGCACAATAGTAAATCAAAAGCAATACCGTATTCCTGGAGGGATTGCAGAGATTACTGCCACTCTTAAAGACTTGAAAGATGCAGGGGTGGTGATTCCCATCACATCCCCGTTCAACTCTCCCATTTGGCCTGTGCAGAAAACAGATGGGTCTTGGAGAATGACAGTGGATTATCATAAACTCAACCAGGTGGTAACTCCAATTGCAGCTGCTCTTCCAGATGTAGTATCATTGCTTGAGCAAATCTACATCCCCTGGTATCTGGTATGCAAATGCTTTTTTCTCAATAGCTATTAGTAAGGACCACCAGAAACAGTTTGCTTTCAGCTGGCAAGGTCAGCAATATACTTTCACTGTCCTACCTCAGGGGTATATCAACTCTCCAGCCCTATGTCATAATCTTGTTTGCAGAGACCTTGATCGTTTCTCCCTCCCACAAGACATCACACTGGTCCATTATATTGATGATATCATGTTGATTGGACCTAGTGAGTAAGAAGTAGCAACTACTCTAGATTTACTGTTAAGGCATTTGCGTGTCAGAGGATGGGAGATAAATCCAACAAAAATACAGGGGCCTTCCACCTCAGTAAAATTTCTAGGTGTCCAGTGGTGTGGGGCATGTCGAGATATCCCTTCTAAGGTGAAGGATAAATTGCTGCATCTGGCCCCTCCCACAACCAAAAAAGAGGCACACCGCCTAGTGGGTCTTTTTGGATTTTGGTGACAACATATTCCTCATTTGGGTGTGCTACTCCGGCCCATTTATCGAGTGACCAGAAAAGCTGCTAATTTTGAGGGGGGACCTGAACAAGAGGAGGCTCTGCGACAGGTCCAGGCTGCTGTGCAAGCTGCTCTGCCACTTGGGCTATATGATCCAGCAGATCCAATGGTGCTGGAAATGTCAGTGGCAAATAGAGATGCTGTCTGGAGCCTTGGCAGGCCCCTATATGAGAATCACAATGCAGTCCCTTAGGATTTTGGAGCAAAGCCTTACCATCTGCTGCAGATAACTACTCTCCTTTTGAGAAACAGCTTTTGGCCTGATACTGGGCCTTAGTAGAGACTGAATGCTTAACCATGGGACACCAAGTTACCATGAGACCTGAGTTGCCTATCATGAGTTGGGTATTGTCTGACCCACCAAGCCATAAAGTTGGGCATGCACAGCAGCACTCTATTGTAAAGTGGAAATGGTATATACGAGGTAGAGCCAGAGCAGGTCCTGAAGGCACAAGTAAGTTACATGAAGAAGTGGCACAAATGCCCATGGTTTCCACTCCTGCTGCCACATTACCTTCTCTTTCCCAGACCAGAGCTATGGCCTCTTGGGGAATTCCTTACAGTGAATTGACTGAGGAAGAGAAAACTCGGGCCTGGTTTACAGATGGTTCAGCACGATATGCAGGTACCACCCGAAAGTGGACAACTGTAGCATTACAACCCATTTCTGGGGTGTCCTTGAAGGACAGTGGTGAGAGGAAATCCTCCCAGTGGGCAGAACTTCGAGCAGTGCACCTGGTTGTTCATTTTGCTTGGAAGGAAAACTGGCCAGAGGTGCGTTTGTATACTGACTCATGGGCTGTTGCTAATGGTTTGGCTGGATGGTCAGGGAATTGGAAAGACCATAATTGGAAAATTGGTGAGAAAGAGGTCTGGGGAAGAAGTATGTGGATAGACCTTTCTGAATGGGCTAAAAACATGAAGATATTTGTGTCCCATGTGAATGCACACCAGAGGGTGACTTCAGCAGAGGAAGATTTTAATAATCAAGTGGATAAGATGACCCGTTCTATGGATACCAGTCAGCCTCTTTCCCCAGCAACTCCTGTTATTGCCCAATGGGCTCATGAACAAAGTGGTCATGGTGGTAGGGATGGAGGTTATGCATGGGCTCAGCAACATGGACTTCCACTCACCAAGAATGACCTGGCTACAGCCACTGCTGAGTGCCCAATCTGACAGCAGCAGAGACCCACACTCAGCCCCCGATATGGCACCATTCCCCGAGGTGACCAGCCAGCTACATGGTGGCAGGTTGATTACATTGGACCACTCCCTTCATGGAAGGGGCAGTGATTTGTTCTAACTGGAATAGACACATACTCTGGATATGGGTTTGCTTTCCCTGCATGCAATGCTTCTGCCAAAACTACTATCCGTGGGCTTACAGAATGCCTTATCCATCATCATGGTATTCCACATAGCATTGCTTCGGATCAAGGAACACACTTCACAGCAAATGAAGTGCGGGAATGGGCACATGCTCATGGAATTCTCTGGTCTTACCATGTTCCCCATCATCCAGAAGCAGCTGGATTGATAGAATGGTGGAATGGTCTTTTGAAAACTCAATTACGGTGCCAACTAGGTGGTAAAATCTTGAAAGGCTGGGGTAATGTTCTCCAGGAAGCTGTGTATGCTCTGAATCAGCGTCCGCTGCATGGTGCTGTTTCTCCCATAGCCAGGATCCATGGGTCCAGGAACCAAGGGGTGGAAATGGGTGTGGTGCCACTCACTATTACTCCTAGTGATCCACTAGGAAAATTTTTGCTTCCTGTCCCTGCTACCCTGAGTTCTGCTGGTCTACAGGTTTTAGTTCCAAAACGGGGTGTGCTTTCTCCAGGAGAAACAACAGTGATACCACTGAACTGGAAGTTAAGATTGCCACCTGGCCACTTTGGGCTACTTATGCCTCTGGATCAACACACCAAGAAGGGGATTACATTATTGTCTGGGGTAATTGACCCTGACTATCAGAAGGAAGTAGGACTGCAACTACATAATGGAGGTAAAGAAGAGTTTTCTTGGAATATAGGAGATCCCCGGGGCGTCTATTAGTACTCCCATGCCCTGTGATTAAAATCAATGGAAAACTGTAACAACACAATCCAGGCAGGACCACTAATGGCTCTGAGACTTCAGGAATGAAAGTTTGGGTCACCCCACCAGGCAAAGAACCACGGCCAGCTGAAGTGCTTGCTGAGGGGAAAGAGAACATGGAATGGATAGTGGAAGAAGGTAGTGATAAATATGAACTTTGACCACGTGATCAGTTACAGAAACGAGGACTGTAATGCTGTTTTGTTTGTGTTATACTATTTAAGTTGTAAGATATCAAGTTTAAGAATGAATGTTGCCCAAGGATTTGCACCCTATTCTGGAGAGATTTAATGTGTTTCCAGTTATATGCAGGACAGTTGAGTATTGTCAGGTAAAAGAAAAAATGTGTGTGTATTTGTTTTCATTTGGAAATTAAGTATGGTCTAAGGTGATATATATATATATGTGCCAAGTTGACAAGGGGTGGACTGTCATAGTTAGGGACAGGTGTCAACTTGGCCAAGTTGTGGTACCTGCTCATCTGATTGGGCAAGCGCCAGCCTGTCTGTTGCAATGAGGACATTTCATAGGATTAGGTCATGATCACGTCAGCTACATCCACAGGTGATTCCATTTTTAATCAGTCAAAGGGGAGTGTCTTCTGCAATTAGTGATGCTAAATCCAATCATGGGAAGCCTTTTAAGGAGGACTCAGAGGAGACAGGTTCCATTCCTGCTTTGGCTGGTGAGCCTCTCCTGTGGAGTTCATCCAGGCCATCCATTGGAGTCATCGGCTTCGCAGCCTGCCCTGTGGATTTTGGACTCTGCGTTCCTACGTTCACGTGAGACACTTTCATAAATTTTATATTTGCAAGTGTTCCCTGTTGATTCTGTTTCTCTAGAGAACCCTAACTAATACAGCTACTTTCCTTGTTCCTTGTAGAGACTACTTTTTTTTTCCCATGAGAAAGTATTTCCAACACAGCCTCCACAGTTGGGAACTTTACTCATATTTGTGCCCTGTGATCTTGGCCCTTCCACCTCCTCCAGACTTGTGTACAATGTGGGTTTGTGACTGTCTCACAAATAGCTGTTCCAGACACTTCCTCCTATTCTAGCTGCTCTAGAGGACAAACTAAATTCCATACCTCCCTATACTGTCATCTTGCCCCACCTCTCTCTCAGTATGTTCTTGATATACAAGTTAATCAATGAATACTAACTTTAAAACATCTGTACAATTATATTTTGAAAACATCAAAATTCTTACAGATCATTTAGCTCTTTCATTTATTTAAGAGGAAATAAGAAACACTGGATCATATCAATGGTTTTGTAGAATTATAACTATTTAGAACTTTTAACATTTCGTAGATTTCATAGATTTTTATTTTAATTCCTTATTCCATAGAGAAGAAAACTGAAGAAAGTCCACATTAATTGTCTTGTTTGAGATTAATCTATAAACTAGTATGTAAAAAAGTTACGTCAGTTCTATCAAAAAGTTTTTCAGAGTAGTAGTTTTTAAAATAATATTTATTGTATTTTTCAAAATGACAAACACATATTATAAAATACTTTAAATCAACAAACAGCAAAAATTACATATAGAATTTTTCAATCTTCTGTTCTGAGATTATCAGAGTACATGTTTAGTATTTACAATGGTAATTTGTTTTCATGAAGCAAACTGCATTTTCCCACCAATTGGGAGAGATATTTTTTGCATTTCCCCCAGGGTGGGTCATCAGATACAAAATACTTTACATACTGACTGATTTAGACTATAATTCACATCTTCATATGCTTTACCCTGAATTTATGCTGGCATAAATCTCAGGCTGGGAGTAAGAGAAATTTACATAGTGTAGAATATTTTGAATTGATTGATACAAGAAGTGGTTAATTAAACAATGAAAAGAGCACTATTTGGTTGCAATATTATAAGTAAATGAAATTTAAAACATTTTCCTCTAAGGATTCATACTTTGTGCTGCAGATGGGGTGTTTCTGAAATTTTTATATTTGATGGACTTGCTTAGACCATTAAAATGATTCTCTGTGCTTAAGTGAGATATTTTTTTAAAATATTTATGTGTGCCACTTTTTTGGATAACTTTAAACCCCTGCAAGCAAGAATAAGGCTCAGATGTAAAGGGAAATTTGCAAATGAATGCTTATAGTTTTAGTAATACTGACATATGATGAATTTTGCAGCACACACATAAGGTCACATATATTATTTGAAGGTGATGAGATAAGCATAATAAATCATCATTTATCAAACTGTATTTGAAATGTAGTTATTATGGAGGAAATATCTTATCTCCTGAATAAGGAGATAAAAACACTTAATGTTAAATGTTTCTGAAAAAAAGTTAATTTTATAGCATCAGGCCAAAAGTTTCAGAAAGCCCCTTAAATATTTATTCATTATAAAATAAATCTCAAATTCCCTTGCTGAGAATATGGTGTACTAGGCTGTAGTTTTTGGATAACAGACAAAACTTCTAACAAGTAAACATATTTTAGGAGGGCTTCATTCATTTATCATATAATTTTTACTCATCCGTATGAATTAGACATGATGCCAGAAGCCACAGCTGTACAATACAATAGTACTGACATAGTCTTTCTGCCCTTACTGGAGTTTATTGTAGAAAAAGAGGCCTTTGTATCACATGTTAATAACCATTAACTTATCAAGAAATTATTCTCTTAATTAAATTCTATGTTTATATAGTGATATGATCTAATGCAGTTGAGATTGCCATAATTTTACTATTATAATTGTTAATATGTTTTATGATGTGTATTGTTCTATGTATATCTCTAAGGATATTTCTAAAATCCAAATAGGCAGGGAGCCAGTAATTCCCAATGACTTTATATACAAGGTAATTTGCAATAAAAAGAGATTTCTAAGCATTTGCCATAGCAAAACAGAATGCTGCATCTCCAGAACTGAAGAAGCCAAACAACTATAGAGTTGCTATAATTTAGGGAGAAGAAAGGAGCACTAAAAGGGGCTCATTAAACCAAGGTGACATACAGTTTATCACCTATAGTCTCCAGAAGGACCTAATTTTATGGGCTATAAAGAAATACTTCATGCTCTTACACAGCATTTAAAACCACCTATAGAGATTGACCCTTTTCTAATTGGTGGAGAGTAAAGGATAAATAAGGACTTTGTTTATCCTAGTGGAAGAAATATGAACATAAAACACTAGGGCTTCAATATAATTTTTATATTTCAAAAATTATTGTCATTAACAGAATTTCAGTTGCAAGTTGAGATTTGATGGGAAAATATTTTAGATAAAAGTCCACAGTAAACAGAACATACATTTTGATCATGTTTAATATAATATAGTATTTAAGCTCTAAATTTATGTGTAACTTTTGGGGGACCATTGATAATGTCATCTACCATAACTAATTTGCTCTGTACCATTTTGGGTCTTTGAAGTTGCTAAGGGAAATCTATGTGTGTGAAAGGTAAGAGGCATTTGTTGGTACAGACATCTATTCGCAATTTATGCAAATGAAGAGGATTTTCAGAATCACTGTCTTTGAACATTCTTTCTCTCCCATTTTCTCTCTTCTTCCACCATATTATTTCATAGTCTAATGAATGAAATTCAAGAAAAAAATGGAAACAGCACTGTAAGACATGCACATATCAACAATATGATATTCTTATCAGAATATTCAGTTCATATTAAATGATATTTGGGGGAACTTTTACAGCTTGAAATACACAAAATACTACCACAGAATTTTAAACTGATATAAAATAATGCCCAAGCAGAACTGATGGTTACCAAATACATATAGCTTCAATCAGATTCACCTGGGAAACAAAAGAAATGAAATTAACATGTTGCTTAACTAATTTCATTGATAAAACTGCTGAGTTTTTTTTCATGTACTCCTTTGTATTTCACTTTTTTGTTTATTTACTATAATAATAGAAGGAAAATTTTGTAATTTAGGTGTTCCTAACTGCTGAAACGACAAAAGGAAAACTAAGAATGAAGGCTGTATGGCAAGAGCATAATGTCTCTCCTAATTAGTGTTGCCAGATAAAATAAAGGATGCCCAGTTAAATGGGAATTTCAGGAAACAATGAATAAATAATTTGCATATTTCCAAAATATTGCATGATATGCTTATACAAATAAAATGTTGTTTATCTAAAATTCAAGGTTAACAGGGTGCTCAAGAACTTTTTTTGCTAAATTTAGCAACCCCACTTCTGTAGAGTTTCTAGGGTCTTGTGTTTTAGGTGTTTATTTTTTTGTTTTTTTCCTCACATGGCAGGCATGGCAGGTGAGAACTCTGCCTGCTGAGCCACCATGGCCTGCCCTCTAAGGTCTTATGTTTTAAATGCATGTTTTCTGTATGTTTTAAATGCATGTTTTCTATCTACATTGTTCAGAATTTATGAATGTTCTTTTATAGATTAATCTTCCACTTTTCCTAAATACCAAAGTAGAAATGAGGAGAAGGATGAGAGGTTTTATTCTTGACAAGCGAAAATGGGTGAAATTATGCTTGTGCTTTAGGTATTGAGAGTGGAGAGAGTATATTCTAATGTAGTGAAAATCATCAGGTGATAGGGAAATAAATGAAGAAATACAGTTTTGTACACAGACCCTGTAACATCTTGTCTGCAATCTTAATAAATAGGAGAATTTTCTACTGCCCAGACATTTTCTCACAAGAGAACCACATTATTTATATATAATGAAATCATTTTGGCCTTGTGGCCTAATACATGAAAATGAAAATACACATGCAATCAATGTGGCTATTAAATAAAGGGTTTCCCCACCAGTGTAATTCTTCTTTTTGTTATTTGCTATGAATGGACAAATCAGTCTTTGTGAACTGAATTGGCAGTCACAGATTATTGCTAAACTTTTTGCATGTTTGCAGCACATTTATTGTGGTGATTGGAAGCAACAATTTGTTTGCCTGTCTTTTTTACTTGATTCCCCCTTTTTCGCAGGCTACTTCACTACTAACAAGAACAATAATGCCAGAGAAAAATATCGCTTGAATGAGTCTGCATGATTACTTTTCCAGCTAAAATGAGGAGAAAATGAAAACACTTTAAATGAAGTGTCTCAAATAAACATTTAATTTAGGATAAGACAGCAACTGCATATATACCACCATATTAAATATTGAAAGAACATTTATTGAGGAGTTGAAATACTCATTTGTGGTAAAAATAAATGTAGCTCAGAAAGTAACCTGCTGAGAATAAATATGTAAAACCACATTTAAGCAGCACACAATTAGCGTGAATTTATACTGGAAAAAAAATGAAAAATATGATAATTTTTTGGTGAGTTACATATTTGAAAAAGGGACTGCTTCATTTTTCATTACACAAGAGTGTAACTGTGCTCTGGAAGCTATTCAATGAACTTTATATTTCAAACAAACTAGAATATTATGCACTCATATATTAGGAGAAGTAGGTAGAATATTTCCACAATTTACTTTATTTCCTTCTTTAAAATATCCCTTCCATACCTTTTCTTAAATATCTCTTTCTCCCCAGCTGTGTTGACAATATTCTTCTTTATTATTTTCATTCCTCTTCATATTAAATCCTGCTTTTTATTCTCTTTTCCTCTATGTGTTTATGACACTTAAATTTGCTTCTTTCCCTTGAATAGCAGTTTATATCTATTTTGCCTCACTGTATTCCCAAGTTTATTTTTAGCCACTTATATCTTTTTTTCATTGCACATTCTTGCATTTATTGCTAAAGAGATTTTTTCAATATTTATTGAGAAATCTTCACACATATGCAACCCATTCTAATATATGATCAGTGGCTCAATATCATCACATAGTTGTATATTCATCACAATAATCATTTTTAGAACATTTGAATCATTCTGTCCCAATTGGATTGACTGGGCTGTCTTATCAAGGATCAGTTGTTCATAGATGGGAGGTTCTACTTTTGAACACTCAGATTGATGCCTGTGGTCAATATATCTATCTTTATGGCATTACCATGCTGTTTTGACTATTGTAGCTTTGTAATATGCATTAAAGTCAGGTAGTGTGAGATCTCTCAGTTCATTTCTCTTTCTCAAGATTTTCTAACTATTTGGGACACCCTGCTTTTCCAAATAAATTTTGTTATTGTTTTTCTTCTGAAAAGTAAGTTGTTGGGAATTTAATTGGTGTTACATTGAATCTAGAAATCAATTTGGCTAGAAATGACATCCTAACTTTATTTGAAGTCTTCCAAGCAGTGAAGACAGTCTGCCCTCCCATTTATTTAGGTCTCCCATGATTTCTTTTAGCAATTTCTTGTAGTTTCTGTGTATAGGTCTTTTGTATCCTTTAATTTTAAAGTATATAAATATAATAAAGTTAAATTTATTCCTCAATATTTGATACTTTGGTTGTTATTGTACATGGAGTTTTTTCTTGATTTTGTCCTCAGATTGCTCATCACCACTGCATAGAAATACTACTGATTTTGGGGTGTTGATCTTGTACCCACCACTTTGCTGTACTCAATTAGCTCTAGTAGCTTTACTGTAGATTTTTGGGAATTTTTGACACATAGGATCATATCATCTGCAAGCAGTCAAAGTTTTACCTATTCCTTTACAATTCTGATGCCCTTAATTTCTTTTCTTGTGTAATTGCTCTGACTAGGACTTCTAACACAGTGTTAAACAACAATGATGGCAGTGGGAATCCTTGTCTTAGAGGAAAAGCTTTGTCTTTCCCCACTGAAGGTGATGTTAGCTGTGGGTTTTCATATACTCCCTTTATCATGTTGAAGAAGTTACCTTCTATTCCTATCCTTTTAAATGATTTAATCAAGGATGATGAATTTTATCAAATGTCTTTTCTGCATCAATTGACATAATCATGTGGTTTCTACACTTTTACTTATTGATATCATGTATTACATTATTTAATTTTCTTGTACTGAACCAGACTTGCTGTGCTGGTTTGAAAGGATGTATGTCCCCTAGAAAAGCCATGTTTTAATCAAATCCCATTTCATAAAGGCAGAATAATCCCTATTCAATACTGCATGTTTGAAACTGTAATCGGACCATTGCCCTGGAGATGTGATTTAATCAAGAGTGGTTGTTAAGCTGGATTAGGTGACAACATGTCTCCACCCATTTGGGTGAGTCTTGATAAGTTTCTGGAGTCCTATAAAAGAGGAAACACTTTGGAGAATGGAGGAGTTTCAGAGAGAGCAGAGCAGAACAACAAGCCACAAAAAGCAGAGTCCACTAGCCAGCAATCTTTGGAGATGAAGAAGGAAAATGCCTCCTGGGGAGCTTCATGAAACAGGAAGCCAGGAGAAGAAGCTAGCAGATGACACTGTGTTCACATGTGCCCTTCCACTTGAGAGAGAAACCCTGAATTTCATCAGCCTCCTTGAATAAAGGTATCTTTCCCTGGATGCCTGAAATTGGGCATTTCTATAGACCTGTTTTAATAGGGACATTTTCTCAGCCTTAGAACTGTAAACTAGCAATTTATTAAATTCCCCTTTTTAAAAGCCATTCCATTTCTGGTATATTGCATTCCAGCAGCTGGCAAGCTAGAACACTTGCATACCTGGAATAAATCCCACTTGGTCATGGTGTATAATTCTTTTACTATGCTGCTGGGTTTGATTTGCAAGTATTTTGCTGAGGATTTTTACATTTAAATTCATTAAAGAGATTGGTCTGTAATTTTCTTTTCTTGTAATAAATTTTTCTGGTTTTAGTATTAGGATGATGTTGGCTTCATAGATTGATTTAGGTAGCTGTCCTGGTTTGAAAGGATTATGTACCCTAGAAAAGCCATGTTTTAATCCTGATCTATCTTGTGGAAGCAGCCATTTCTTTTAATTCTTATTCAGCACTGTAGGTTGAAACTTGATTAGGTTATCTCCATGGGAAAAAAAAAAAAATTTCAGCCTAGCAAAGGGTCCATCAATTTTACTGATTTTTTCAAAGAAACAACTTCTGATTTTGTTGATTTTCTCTATTGCTTTCATATTCTCAATTTCATTTATTTCTGCTGTAATCTTTGTTGTTTCCTTTATTTTGTTTGCTAAAGCAAACCTGAAGGCTTAGTTTGCTTTACATTCCCTTGATCTTCCAGGTGAACACTTAATTTTTTCAGTTTTCTTTTCTTCTTTTTAAATATGGGCATTTAAGGTAATAAGTATCCTTTTCAGCACCACCTTTGCTGCATCCCGTGCATTTTGACATGTTATGTGTTCATTTTCATTAGCCTTGAGATATTTTCTGACTTTTCTTGTAATTTCTTTCTTGACTCACTGATTGCTTAAAAGCGTGTTGTTTAGCCTTCATATATTTATGATTTTTTTGCCCTCTGCCTCTTAGTGATCTCCAACTTCATTCCATTATGATCCAAGACAGTGTTTTGGATAACCTCAATTTTTGAAAATGTATTGAGACTTGCTTTGTGACCTAGCATATGGTCTATCCTTGAGAATGATCCTTGTGAACTTGAGAAAAATATGTATCCTGCTATTGCGGAATGTAATGTTTTGTAAATGTCTATTAATTCTAGTTCATTAGTCATATTTAAAAAAAATTCTGTTTACTTATTGATCCTCTGTCTAGGTGTTCTATCCATTGATGAGAGTGGGGAATTGAACTCTCCAAATCTTATGGTAGAAATGTCTACTTCTCCTTTCAGTATTGTCAGTGATTGCCTCATGTATTTTGCAGCGGTCTGGCTCAGTGCATAAATATTGATAGTTGTTATGTCTTCTTGTTGAATTGTTCCTTTTATTAATATATAGTGTCCATCTTTGTCACTTTTAATTGTTTTACGTTTGAATTCTAATTTGTCAGATATTAGTATAGCTACTCCTATTCTTTTCTGGTTGTTGTTTACATGGAATAACTTTTTCCAATCTGTCACTTTCAACATATTTTTGTCATTTGGTATAATGTGAGTCTCTGTAGACAGCATATAGACGGCTCCTGTTTTTTTCATCCATTCTAATAGTCAGTGTATTTTGATTGGGGACTTTATTAACATTTGATGTTATTACTGTAAAGGTAGTACTTTATTTACCATATTATCTTTTGGATTCTACATGTTATATCTAATTTTTTTCTCTTTTTAGCTTTACTCATAGTCTTCATTTCTACACTCTTCTCCAGACCTCTCTCCCCTGTCTTTTCTTGTTTGCCTGTAGTGTTCCCTTTCGTATTTCTTGTATAGCCAGTCTCTTAGTCACAAACTCTCTCAGTGATGGCTTGTCTGAAAATATTTTAAACTTCCCCTCATTTTTGAAGGACAGTTTTTCTGGGCATAGAATTCTTGGTTGGCAGTTTTTCTCTTTCAGTATCTTGACATCTAATCTATGTCTATACATGATATCTTTTTTGCCATAATGTCTAAACATTATAAATAAATGTGTAACTCCTAAAATCTTTGAAGATTTTATGTTTTTAATACAGAAATGGTATTGTCATTATTGCTTTGTAAGCAATGAAATTACATAGTAATAATAGTTGCTTTCATTAAGAGTATTATAGGAGATGTGGATGTCATATCACACATGACTAAAATAACCTTCTAAAAGTTATACTATGTAATAACAATTACATGCTTGTATAGGATATATATAGCATCTATAATTATTTCATTCACAGAGTTATAGATTAATGTTACTAAAATGTATCATCAATGGTTTCCAAAAAACTAAACACTAAACTCACTGCTAAATTAAAAGCATGTCAAAATTTTAGTTATTTCTCCTTCTGCGAGTAGTGCTAATGTTATGAAATAGGGAGGGAGGATTATCAATGAATAGATTTGTAGAATAAAAATGGGAGTTTTCATGGCTGTTTTGAGAGTCAAAAGATTAATAAAATAGAAATTTCAAATGAATTGCATCTTGTGCCAAATGTTTTCTTGGCTAATGTCACTTGTATTATTTTTTGCCAGTTCAGCATTTAAAAGATCAACTAAAGTTAAAGAAAATGGAATTTAAAAACACGAAGTAGCTTTAATTTTCTGATTTGATGTTACAAACAGAGATTCTGAGTTACTTTTGTCCATTTCACAGGTAAAGTCCTCATTTAGAATATAATTTGCTTTATTTTTAATCCTTCCTACATATATTTTATTTTGCATCTATATGTTACAAACTCCTAATTCCTTTCAATAATTTTTTATCCTATTTTTCTAACATTTTGCAAAGGCATTCACATTATACTTTAAAAATAATATTCAGTCCTGAAGACATTATTTAAGTTAAACTCCAATTATACCTTGGGAGAAAATTTTATTCCCTCTCTTATCTCACTGATTTATCCTCCATTTTACCAAAATTTAAATCATCTTTACATTAATAATAAAATGCAAACAGATCTGATGGCTTGAAAAATGACTTAATGACAATAAGATTTTCATAGCATGACAATTTAAATTTCACTACCTTTCAAACCATTACATGACATTTTGTACTATCATTATTTAATTCTGCTCAACTAAATTTTGTTATTGATTGAAACAAATTTCAACTCATGCAAATTTTTAAAAAAAAACCTGATTTGTTTAAATCCCTATTAGCAAACAGAACTGCCCTTTCTCATTACAAATGCTTGGGAATTTATATTGGCTCTCCTTTGTATGTTTCTTTATACCTTGTTTGATCTTGTTTTTGAAACACATTTAAATATATAACCTTATTCACATAAAAGTAACCCACAGTGGATAAATTGTCTGCTCTCCCACTACTTTAATAGCAAAACCAACATGATCTTGAACAGGTTATATGTAAGGGGAAATTTACAAATGATATTAGTAGGTTTATGCCAATTACTTCTGAAGTTGATTAGAAAGAAGTGAATCTATATCAGAGATGCTCACAGCTGAGTGCTCTAATGATGAAAAAATTGTAGACAAAGAATCAAACTTACAGCTGAGTAGACTGGCCCAATGTCTATCCTGTTTTTTCATCTATAACTAATAGCAAAAAGACTCAGCTTTTGGAAAGAAATGATGATCAAGTCACACTTTTCACTTGAAAATGCTTGCTTACAAATAGAAAAACTAAATTCTCAAAGAGGGTATGTACACTCCATGGACTCTCTTTTCCTAGACAGTCTTTGTTCTTTCTTGGTCTCTTGATAAGAGACATTAAGTAAAAGGTAAACTAGTTCAAGATATACTTAATATAAAATAAAGCATTTTTTCATAATGCGATGAGGCAGATTTGTCCCCTGCCTTGTGTCTTCTTTTCCCTATTAGTATCCCAGATCCTGACATCTCTGGCCAATTGGGAGACATGCTCATGCTTACATATTCTACCCCCTAAAATTTTGTGACCTCTACTTTCCTTTTGAGTTTCCTATGATGTTGCTTTTCTCAAAAGCACTTGATATACCTGGGACACTGGAGAGGGTCTTGACCCATGCCAAGCCTCTCTGCTCGTAGGCAAGTAAGAAACCATGTTCAGCAAAAGCTTAAGACTTAATAAGCTAGAAGTATAAAGCAGCAGTCTCTTCACAGTCACACTGAAACATCTATTCTCTATGCTGTATCATTAAAATAGACTCCTTAGTCCTCTTTTTTTTTCCCCTTGTGGACTAAGTTTTCCAAAACAGACAGCTGGAAATCCAAGGTGTCTGCATGGCAGGGAAGAGCTTTTATCTCTTTCTTAAGAAAGAACTCCTAGAGCCCAGCCAGCATGAAAAATGCTCTTCAGAGTAGAGGAAAAACTTTTATTAAGCATTCATTAACTGAAGTATTATTTTGTTGCTTACATTTTATTTTTAGATATATATAAAAAAAAACCTTATCAACTTCCCTGCATTTTTTTACTTCTGGAATAATTATATTAGCATGCAGTTGGTATACATAAAAAAAAAAAAAAACAATAAATCAGAAAGAAGATCTAGAATCCAGCACCCCATTGTGGGCCAGAAGTGTGAGATTGTACCCTCCAGGTTTGTATACTTGTGGTGGAAACCAAAAATCAGAGCTGGAAATTAACCTCCCAAGAGTCTCTGAAAGGCAAAATTTGTACTTCTTCAGTGACTTTCTAACTCTTGGCTGTCCACATTCCATCTTGGGTATATGTAGACTTTCCTCAGGAAGTGAAGGTAAATCTCTCCTATATGATCAGGAGCAGACCTCTAATGTGAGAGTAAAAGTGGATTAGAAATTACTGGTATGCAAAGAAATCGAATCCTTTTCATTAGAGACTCTAAAGCTAATAAATGAATTCAGCAAAGTGACATGGTACAAGATCAACATCCCAGATCACTAGTGTTTCCATACACAAAGACAATGGATGGTCAGCAGAAGAAATCAAGAAACATATTGCATTCACAGTCAAAACTGAACAATCAAATATCTAGGAATAACTAAAAATGTAAAGGGATTATACCTAGAAAAAAAAAAAACACTGCTAAAAGAAATCAAAGAAAACATAAATAAATGGAAGGACATTCCATGTCCATGGACTGGACAACTAATATCATTAAGATTTCAATACTACCCACAGCAACTTATAGATTCCCCAATTCCTCCTGCTCTTGCCTCCTATACTAAATTTTTGAAACATGACAAAAGATGAAAAGAAGGGAAAGTTCTGGATCATTGTTTCCTATCATATACCCTTACACCATCCTGATTTTTACTCCAATGTAATCAATTTTTCCTGAGCACCAATGTGTAGAATAGGAAATGAGAATAAAATGAAGAAAAAGCATAAAATGTAAAAACAGAGATAAAGATCAGAGCAGAGTGAGACTCTGGACCTTTCCATTTCCTGCCTTTCAGTCTACTAAAATCATATCTTCTTTTTGACCCTGTATTAGTTACAGTAATTAATGCTGGGCTATAGCAAATAAATCTTAAATCTCAGTGGCTTAATACAATAAAAGTTTCTTATGCAAAATTCATTTCAGATATTCTTGGTTAGGAAGCTTCATTTGATAGCTCACCTCCACGAAATGATTCAGGAATCTAGCTCCTTCCAACTAGTGATATCACATCATTCACACATGAAATCTAAAGATTCAAGTGAAGGTGAAAAAGAGTTTAAGAAAGACACACTATGCCCTATATAATTTTAATTTAAGCATTCCATTGGCAAAGTTGGCATCACCTGGATGTAAAGAGGAAGGAATGTGGTCTCTGTCTGGCCGCAGGTGTCCATGGTCTTAGTTTGCCATGCTGATACGACAAATACCAAACAATGGGTTGACTTAAACAACAAGCATTTATTGTCTCATGGTTTTGAAGGCTAAAAGTCCAAAATAAAAGTGAAGAAAAAGCTATGCTTTCTTCCTGGAGTCTGTAACATTCTTGTGCTGATTTGTTGCAATCCTTGGGGTTTCCTGGCTTGCATCTCTACCTTCCATCACATGATAATATCCTTGATCTCCCCGTGGCTTCCTCTGAAGTGTCTTTATAAAACCTCCAGTAATACAGATTAAGGCCCACTTAACTCAATTGAGTAGGATCTTAGTAAGATCTTAGAAGTTCCTATTCACAAATGAGTCTACACCTCAACTGATAATACATCTTAACAAGGGTCCTTCTTGCAAATGGGTTCACACCTACAACTATGAGGTTTAAGATTAGTCTACCACACCCACCAACAATTCTACTCTATAGAAAGATATGCATACCTTAGATAATCCTCTAGTCATTTATCTCTACCATACCCCCCACCAGTGATTAGCATTTCTCTTTATTCCAAATGTCTATCTCTTTATCCACCAGGTTCACAATCTTTTCAATGAGCCTAGAATCTATACCTGCCTGAGCTAATATATTTCACATGAATTAATCATTACTTTGAAAGTTGAAATCCATTTCAATTGAAATTGAAAAATGTATTCATAGAGTTCCAAGATAGGCTTTGAACACATTTCTTCAAATAGCCATTGTTGAATGAAATTATTTAGTTTTATGTTCTTAGAAGACAATAAAATGCATCAGGGCATTATGGGCTAAATAGGATTTTGTGGGTAAGAATCAGAACTAAATCATCATGTTGTGTAATAAACAATAATTATAAAGAGTAATTCATATAAGATAATCTTATGGAAAATGTTTCCAACCAAAATTCATACCTAATGTTAAAAATGTATATAACATGATGATTATGTGTAATAACCTTTTGTGAGGGTGATCAAAGAAGCATTATGTAGCATCAAGATGATTCTTTTATGAATAGAAATGATCACTGTGAGAACAGAACTGCTGTATACAATCATGTCCTTTCATAGAGTGATTTTTAAAGAAAATGCTTTATTTCTTTATCCATATCCCTGTGATGGAACAGACATTAGGGTTTGGGAGTCCTTTCTTTCTTCCTTTCTTCCTTCCTTCCTTCCTTCTTTTCTTCCTTTCTTTCTTTCTTTCTTCCTTCCTTCCTTCCTTCCTTCCTTCCTTCCTTCCTTCCTTCCTTCCTTCCTTCCTTCCTTCCTTCCTTCCTTCCTTCCTTCCTTCTTTCCTCCCTTCCTCCCTTCCTTCCTTCCTTTCTTACAACATTATCCCCATAGACAGAACTTGCTGTATTTTATCTTGATAATCTAAGCTCATAGTACAATATTGCAACATTCAACAAATCTTTACAGCTCAAATACTTGCTAAATTGAGTTCTGTGTTTGGAAGGAGGAATTTTGTTTCCCCTATGCAGAAAACAGCTTAGAGCTACTGGAGAACGATCATTCACTTGCAGAGATGTAATAGAGAAAAGCATCCTGAATCCATTTCTCTGATGAGACCTACAAACCCAACACAGGCAACTGACTCCACAGCTAGTAAAAGGAACACAAAGGTTTTAAAGACAGTTTAAAGAGAGTATTCTAAAGAACTAAAAGTACATTTAGTGGAGTTACTTTACTAAGGAAAAGTTCTAAGTATAATTCCTTTTAGTAACATAGAAAAAGTACAGGCATGTGTTATATAGAAAATTGGAGAATGTATTAGCAGAAAATTTGTTTTTATAAGATTTTAATTTATTTCATATATTGCAGCTTTATTATTTTCATGGTCACTCCTGATTTTATCTGATTATTTTACAGATAATTTTGTAAATTTTTTTCATAACAAGATTTTTTATTTCATGTATGTCCATAACAAGTATTTTTGTTTCATGCTAGTCATTTTGTTTTAATTACTCTATGTTATATTATTACTCAAGCCTTACCTTATCATAATGCTCATTATTTAGAGGTGAATTTGTGCTGAGAAAAGAAAACATACATGCTTCCTGCCCTCAAAAATATAAGACCCACTGAAAGAGAGAAAAAAAAAATAAGAGCCTGACTATAAATATAATAATGAATATAACAGCTACAGTCAACATAGAGAAGTCAGAAAGCAATTTTTGAAAATAGGAGAGGCAGCTGTTCCATAGAGAGAAAACATATGCAAAAACTCTGTCAATTTAGTGAAACATACTACATGATATGTTTATTTAATTGTTATTTAATTAAACTGTCTTTCTTAACCATCTAAGCTAATTGGGGACCAACAATATGACTCATTCATTTTTGAAGCCCTAGCAATTCACAGTGTCTGGCTTTGACTCATACTAGTTGTTCAGTACCTAATTAAGGAGTTATTGAATTGGCAGATAAGAAGCCACCTGATGCCTCATGTGGTACCTCATAATCTCCTTTGGATGCTTTCAGAACAGTGGTGTCCTGCGGTGTGCTCGCAGTGTTATGGGGAAGTCACAATTTTCTGTTCAGAAATTAGTTATTGAGGACTTAATTCTGAAGCCTGGTTATATGCTTTATATATATATTCTTATTTAAACTCTTAGAATCTATGCTATATGGTAGATTCTATTGTTACTCATATTTTACAGATAAAAACTGAAACTTAAATAAGTGACAAAATACGCTCGCAACATGTTTAATGTTTAAACCAAGGCAAATACCAGACAATGATTTTTTTTTTACTGGACGCTTTCTCTACCCTCTACTTTTATTTTCTTTCTAAAATTATTTTTTTATATCGGTCATAATTTTGTTAGGGTTTTATTGTGTCATAGTTAAGTTTTTCTTCTATGCTATTAACCATGATAAAATTTATGACTCAAACTTACATGTCCTTAAATATTTATCAGTTTTTACACAAAGCACAATAAATATTACTATAAATTGCAAGACATTTTTACACATATTTTCCTACGTATTACTCACAAATGAATGCATATATTAATTAATAGTGTACCTATATAATATCTAAGGAAACTTCAGAAAACTAATTATGACTATCTCAATGGTAATATAACATAAGGTGGCTTTAGAAAAATACATTTAAAATTTATCATCCATTTATTGCTGTTTTTATAACTGGACCCATGAATAAGAATTCAAGCAAGAAATCTGATAAAGTCCATGTGTTGGCTTGGTTCTATGTAAACCAGAAAAACATGTTCTTAAACTTAATAGACTCCTGGAGATATGAACCCTTGTACATAAGATCTTTTGATGAGGTTACTTCAGTTAAAGTGCAGGCCAGGTGAATCAAGTTGGGCCTTAATCCTATTATTGAAGGTCTCATAGTGAATGCCACAGAGAGAGAAAAAGTTGGAAGGAACATCAGAAGCTGAAGTCAGTGGACCCTAGAAGCCAAGGGAGCCAGCCACATGCATTGGCACGTGACAGACAGAAAAGCCAAGGACCGAGGATCACTGGCAGCCAGCCCCAGAATGCTACAGAACTTCTGGGAGAAAGTTTTGTCTTGGTGATATTGTGATTTTGAACTTCTCATGGCCTCTATACCATGGGCCAATGGTCTCCCATTGTTTATACCAACTCATTACATGGTACTGATTCAGCAGCCAAGAAAATAAAGCAGACCAGGACCAAGGATTACAGTCTTACCAAGAGTATTTGGTATTACTTATATGCTTCACTAAAATTTTGCTTAAAGCCTTTTCTCCTTCTGGACTAGCTTTTTCATCTCTTCTCGTCTCTTCTTTCTTTTCTTTTCTTTATTTTTATGACCATTTGGGACAATAGTCATATTTTTTGTGGTGCATGTATACTAGAGTTTCTTTCTTACACTGAGCCCAACTTTTTTCTGACAATCCCGTTTTAAATTCCCAAATTTCTTTGGCCCAGGATTGGATCAGATACATTTCACAAGTACATATAATCATGGTCATGGGATAAAGGTCATGCAGCCAGAATATGACTGCTGATAAAAATCCTTTCTATGTACAAGTGGCAGAAAAATAGAATCTGGACATAAGATTTCACGATATTACATAAGATTTCATGATATTACATATCTTTTCTCCCAAAAATGTGCTTTCAGTGATAAAAGACTCATGAAAACATTACTCTTTTTAGTAAAGTACCATGCGCGTTCCCTTATTTTTGTGACACAGCTCAAAATCTCATCCAGCTCTCATATTCACAGGTCATGATATGCAGCCACTCTTCTTACAGTTCAGGGCCTACATCCAGTAACCTAAATTGGCTTCCATATTTCCATCAGTGTATTCTCCACTAGCATTTAATTTTATTTTTAAACTGTAGAATATTTAACCTTCCAAATGCTACAATTCAGCTTCCATTTAAAATCAAGGCTATGTAAGAATTACATACTAATTTTTTCTGATCAATGGTCCAAAATGCGCAGCATTCCTTTGTTAAGATGGGTAAAAATCTGAATGATAACATCAGCAAGTCTCAAGGTGATCTATTTGACTCCCTTGGAGTACCAATCTGGCTGCCCTAATACATATCCCATTTGGCAGGTATCCATAGGCCAGGAATTTTAAAGGTCACCTATGAGAAAGGAATTGAGGATAATTTTGTATGGGGTGGTGTGAGAGGAGTTTTTGTTTCTGTGTCTATACTTCAATCAGGTGTCAGGATGTTCTGGGATTTTTGTCTGTTTGCTTCCTACTCTGTTTTGCTTATTTTTCATTTCCCTTGTACTTGTGTTTAGCCTCCTATCCCCCAAAACTTCATTTTCCTATTTTGTGCTAACTAAAATTGTGATTAAGTACAAATCAATTTTCTTTCAGAAGAGCAATTTGCTAAAAGCCAAAACAATTTCAATAACGCACAGACATACAACTACCATCCGTCCACCTACTTTCCAAATTGCTGGAAGACACATTAGGATGAGACCAGCTTGGATCAAATGTTCACCCCTTTGCCCATCAATCACTATCAGGAAGATAGGGCATGCATTAACAATACGATTGCTAAGAACTTACCCAATGAGAAAGTTGCGTGCTTTTCATTGGAAAAGGTATGGACAGGAATTTCAATATATAAGTCTGCTCAAAATTTGGTTAATCTTTCCACAAAACCAGTGTAACTGTTGATGAAATGTACAAGTGAAATATATATCTGAGTGCATTTCCAAAGGATAATTTAATAAGCAAATTGCAACTCTTTATTTGATGTTACCATGTTCTACTTTCTTGTATAAACAAAAATTTCATTGGGAAGCTATTGAGCACTCTGAATTGTCACTGATATTCTCAAAGGGACTTTCAGTATTCTTTGGGGAACCAGAGAATAAATAGAGGAAGCAAATTGATGGTGATGCTGACAATAGGCCTGAATTAGAAAGAAATCATGGCTGTTGGGGAAAACATAGAAAATTCTTAGAAAACTACCATAAATATCAATATGATATATTCTGAGTCCTTAGGACTTTTAAAGTTCAATACCTGAGGTAAGACAAATTATCTTCTTCCATACTCATTCATCCATCATCTCCTCTCACCTATATTTTTTCTCCCCTCAAGAAGAAGTACTTTTGTTTATTGACAATATAGAGTTTCAAACTACCTGAACCCAAAAGTGTCCATTGTGGAAAGCTTTAAATCTGACAGCTATATATTAGCCAATAAAAAACAATATAAGTATGGCTTCAGTTCTCTTTTTTTCTTTCATGGAAGGCTTTGCACACTCCAGATTGAGAAATTGCTCAGCACACATTTCATCAGTCTGACCTGTTACTTTGTGCCACCTTTCACTTGTCTTTTGACTATATGTACTTATATGCTGATTTGAAAGGATGGATATTCCCTAGAAAAGCCATGTTTTAATCTAAATCCCATTTCATAAAGGCAGAATAATCCCTATTCAATACTATATGTTTGTAATCAGATCATCTCCCTGGAGGTATGATTTAATTGAGTGGTTGTTAAACTGGGTTAGGTGACAACACGTCTCCACCAATTTGGGTGGGTCTTGATAAGTTTCTGGAGTCCTATAAAAGAGGAAACATTTTGGAGAATAAAAGAGATTCAGAGAGAGCAGAGAATGCTGCAGCACCATGAAGCAGAGAGTCTACCAGCCAGCAACCTTTGGAGATGAAGAAAGAAAATGCCACCCGGGAGCTTCATGAAACTGGAAGCCAGGAGAGAAAGCTAGCAGATTAACACTGTGTTCGCCATGTGTCCTTCCAGATGAAAGAGAAGCCCTAACTGTGTTTGCCATGTGCCTCCTCACTTGTGAGAGAAACCCTGAACTTCATCGGCCTTCTTGAACCAAGGTATTTTTCTCTGGATACCTTTGATTGGACATTTCTACAGACTTATTTTAATTGGGAAATTTTCTAGGCCTTAGAACTGCAAACTAGCAACCTATTAAATTCCCCTTTTTAAAAGCCATTCTGTTTCTGGCATATTGCATTCTATCAGCTAGCAAACTAGAACAATATATAAGGGAAATAATATTAATTATATGTATTCTCCTACTTAATGAACTATGGCACAATGTATAGTGGAAAAATATGTGACTAATAAAAATGAGGGTGTACTACTGATACTAACAAGAAACTGAAGGTATGTTTTTCAAAGAGAAAAAATATTATGTGGTAAATTTTTAAACATATATTTATAATATTTGTTGTGTAGAATCACGTCTTATTTAAACAGTTATCATCTTTAGGTGATAAGATCACCAGGCATTTTCATAAACCTGTGCTATATTGGTGTTCTCTATAATTGTGTGTATGCGTGTGTATACACACATTTATAATATGAATGCTTATATTGTTACAGTTATTTTTCTATGAGTAAGTTATATTTTTTAATCCATTAAATGGTCTTTAAAAATCCAATTGTAGTTTTTGAAAGAACTGTGCAATATGTTTTACAACAATACTTTGAGAAATTTAGAGAACAATATTGTTATATATGTGCAATTAAAAGTACAAATGAACAAAAAATATTATTTTTATTGATTTTATATGCTCATTTTATTTACTGACCTGAAGTACTTTAGAATGAAGTTTTTAAAAAATACATGCATATTTATTTTAACACCATATGCTGAAATGCAATATAAAATGTTTCAAAAGATAAAAATAAGACATAATTCTAGAAGTATAAAGCATAAAAAAAATCACAAGGTAATTATCTTAATGTGAATTTTTCTCCATTAATATATTGATTAATCCTTTAGAATAATAAACTTTTTAGAATGGATACTTAGTTACTTCTCATTTTCCTTAATAAGAACATCAGAATTTTACCTATTACCTTTTCACTTGGGAATGTAGACTACATCATTTGGTGTAACACTGGTGATTTATCTGGTCTGGCATTCTGTTTTTTAAAAATATATTTTGAAGATCATTCTTCCTCCTGTCCTTATGAAGACAACATGGTTTAGAATGTATAAAAAGGGTAGAGAGCTAACTTAAGCAAGAATATACCAATTGCATGTGACATTTATCCTCTTAAGCCAGATGGCAGTGGGATGGAGTGTGGGTCCTTCTTTTCCTTTATATGTTACTCAAAAAACTAATTTGATGTTCACAGGGTAAAACCCAACAATGAAACCTAAGCAATTTCATTATGTAATAGGTCAGTTATTTCAATTGAATAAATAAGTTTTTAGCCAATATTATTAGAACATTATATTTTGGTTAATAGTTTTAAGATCATTAATTACTTGAAAATACATATATAGTGGCAACCAGAAAATTTCTCAAGAACATTTATCTAAAAGGAATATTGCTTTGCTAAGGAGTTTAGAAGCTGTTGATCATCTCCCTATCTTCCTTCCCCTTTCCTAAAGAGAAATAGTCATTTGCTTCTGGATATTTTTGAAGTGTTCTAGCAATGATGGGACTTTAACTATAGAGGCAGCTCTTAAGCATAAGTTTTGAGTCTGATTTATATTTCTTCTTCATTCTTATACTTCTGTCTATCTCTCCTTAATGGTGCCCACCTTGGGCCTTTCTGGAACAATTGAAAAAATAGCTGGGAAGGTCAGAGTCTTAATCTGTTATTTGCACTGACACGCTCTATTCAACTTTGAAAATCTATTGGAATTTTCAAATTAAACATCCTTTAAAAATCTATTTCTAATGGTTTCCATTCTAAAAAAAAATAGTTTTTTTACGAAACCTTGCAAGGCCCTGAAATAAAGGATTATTTCTATTCCTTTTAATTTCTTCTTAAAAACCGGCCATTATTTTCTTTGTTCATCTCTTTTAGTAACTGGCCAAAGGGAATCATACAGCCAACATACAGCAGTGTATTTCAGTTTGCTAAAAATTTTTCCCAGAGCATCGGGTTTAGCAGACAAGTGGTTTCATTCCAGTTACTGCAGATGATGGTTTTACCAAATATTTTGTGATCAACACAATTCCAGCCATTTTTAAGATTTTAATATGGCAGCAACCCACTTTGAGTTGCTAATTCATATCTTAATTCATCCATGAATTAAATATATTACAAAAAATTGTGATGCATTTAGAAGGAGAAGGACCATAAAGATTAGATAGAATGACAGTTTAGGAATAAGTACTTTGGGGTTTTTACTTTGTATATTCCAAAATTGTGTCATTTAAACATGCAAATTTGTAATTTATATATCTTCCTGCTGAATTGAAAGTTTTATCCATTAGTGGATCACTTTATCTCTAGAAGTATTTTTATTTTAAATCTTATTTTATCTATTGTTAATGTACCAATACCAGCTCTTTTTTGATCAGTTTCAGCATTTGTTTTTTATAGTAATTTTTCAAACTTTCACTAATAAACTATACTAGTACTTATAATAAAGGGGTTTATGATA
The DNA here is from genome assembly GCF_023851605.1 of Tamandua tetradactyla. NCBI lineage: Eukaryota > Metazoa > Chordata > Mammalia > Pilosa > Myrmecophagidae > Tamandua > Tamandua tetradactyla. The sequence continues at coordinate 152,746,659 of NC_135330.1, forward strand.
TATAGCTTATAACAGGTTTTGGTGTTTTTGCTTTGTTTTTTAAGTAAATAATTTTTTATTAGAGACATTGTGGGTTTGCAGAACCAGCATGCAACAAATACAAGATTCATACACAGCTTGCAACCACCAACACATGCATTGGTGATGAAAATCTGTTACAATTGATCATAGCACTTGTTTTGTAATTCTACTATTTTTTAACAGTAGCTACATTTGATGAAAGATTATTAAAGTAGAACAATTAATTATTGTTCCAGATATATAGGGGTATTTTTTACCATATTCCCAACATATCATTTTTTTCATGCATTTTTTTATTAGTCATCTACTCATACACTGTTTGACAGGGCTGTCAGTCTCAAGGTTTTTACAATCATATGGTCAAAAAATAAAAGCTATAATAGTTATACAATCATTATTGAAGATCAAGGTTAATGGATTATAGTTTAATAGATTCAAGTATTTCCTCCTGGCTATTCTAATATACTAGAAGCTAAAAGAAAATTTATATAATGAGTCAGTAGTCATAATCATTTGTTGAATCCTAACTTCTCAATTACAACTCCTCACTTTCATTTGATCATTTGCTTAATCTTCAGATATTTCTGGGAAATGACCATTTTAACTTCTTTAATGTTGACGTTATGGGGTAGAGGGAAAAAAACAGGTTGATATTCTTGGAGAGCCTGGTAACTCTGGGTTTTAGGGCTTATCTAACGTAAGAGCCATCTGGAGGCATTAAGTTTCTGAAGAAAAAAACTTCTGTAGCGCCTAGGATATTCTTTAGGGTTTTCAGGAATACTGTTGGCATACTGTGGCAAGTTGCAATATCTGGATGAAATTTGCATAAGAGTAACCTCCAGAAGACGTCTTGACTCTATTTGAAATCTCTTAGCCACTGAATCTGTTTTCTTTCACTTCTCTTCCCCTTTTTGGTCAAGTAAGCATTGTCAATCCCACAATGCCAGGGCCAGGCTCATCCCTGGAAGCCATGTCCTACATTTCCAGTGACACATGTACAACTCGAGTCATGTCCCATGTAGGGGGGATGGTAGTGAGTTTACTCGCACTGTTTGGTTTAGAGAGAGAGAGGCACCACATCTGAGCCACAAAAGAGGTTGTATGGGAATGAATCTTAGTCATAATTATAAATAAGTTTAGCCTCACCATTACAGGAATAGGTTTCATAGAGGCAAGGCTCAAGATTGAAGGCTTAGGTCATTAAATTGGGAATCCCTAATGCTTTAGAGAATATCAGGAATTCCTGAGGTAGTGAAGTTTAATAGTTCCACATTTTTTCTCCATTCCAACAAGAGACTTTGCAAATACATTTTATTTTCTGCCACAAGTACACTGGAATGCATCGGGATATTACAATAACCAGTATAGAATAACCAGATCTCATTCCATGTAATAAGATTGCATAAATAAACTGACTAAGCAGGTTAAATTAGATAGTGTGCTACAGAAAATATAAATTTTGGACCAAATAGGCCTCTCTTCCTTTGGTCTCTGACAGAAGTTGAAATTCTAAAGTACAGGCAATATCATCTTTTACTCTATATTCTGATTTACCTTAGTCCTAACCAGATTGGCTTCATTCACGTCTCTAATTGAAGTCTGATCTCTTTTTCAACATCTTTAACAGTTGCCTTATGGAGTAATATGAATTTCAGAGCTGCAGGACTTTAATTCTGAGTCTCAAGTGTCACACAGATACCAATAATTCCAGAGAACTACCAGGTTATACACAAAGAACACAGCATCTCAGAATTTAGAGATAACAGTTAAAACTCAAGAATAAACAGGACTACTCTGAGAGCTTGCAATCTAGGAACCTTTACAATGAGCTTTATTGAAAATCTGTACTCCTTAATTATTGATTGCCCTATTTTGCTCAACATAATGTCCTTAAGGTTCATTCACCTCATTGAATGCCTCACAACTTCATTCCTTTCTACAGCCATACAATATTTCATTGTATGTGTATGCCACAGTTTACCCTCCTATTCATCAGTCAATGATGAGTCAGCCACCTCCATCAGTTGGGCAGTTGTGAATAAACATCAGTGTACACACATCTATTAATGTCCCTGCTTTCAGCCTTCCAAGTACATATGTAGTAAATGGATTGCAGGATCATATGGCAGCCCTATACTTAGCCTCCTGTGAATTACCACAATACCATCCAGAAGGGCTGCACGATACTACTTTCCTACCTAACACTGAATGGGTACATCTCTCTCTCCACATCTTCTTCGGTACTTGTATCTTTCTGATTCTTTTTCAATTTTATTGAGATATATTCACACACCACACAAACCATCCAAAGTATACAGTCACTAGCTCCCAGATCATAACATAGTTGTGCATACATCCCTATGATCAATTTTAGAACATTTTCATTATTATAGAACAGAAATAAGGATAAAAAATGAAACCCAAATCTCACCATATACCCCTTAGCCAACTGTTTTGTTAACCCATAGTTTAGTGTAGTAAATTTGTTACTGTTGAAAGAATATTAAAATATTACTGCTAACTATATTACATGGTTTGCAACATCTATGTTTTCCCATATGCCATTCTATTTTTCTTTACATTTGTAATGGTTCATATAAGAATTTATTTAGATACATGACTTTAAACAACCACTTTCAACCAAATTCACCTACGATATGTTACTATTACTCATAATCCCAATAACAAACTACAATCTCTTCTATCCATTCCCAAAACATTTAAGTTCAACCTAATTAACAATTCTGTGCCTGTTAGATAACGATATCCCCTTCTCTAGCTTCTGTGTATCTCTAAATATTCTATTTTTGACATTTTAAGAATGTAGAATTTACATGCTCTAGATAGCTCATATTAGTGAAATCCTACAATATCTGTCTTTTTGTGACTGACATCGTCCACTCAGCATTATGTCCTCCAGATTCACCCATATTGTCACATAATCCAGAACCTCAATCCTTACTGCTGTATACTAGTCCATTGTATATATGTACCACATTTTGTTTATCCACTAATCTGTTGATGAACACTTGCATTGTTTCCATCTTTTGGCAATTGTGAATAATGCCAGTGCAAGCATGAGTGTACAAATGTCTGTCCCTGCTTTCAGACCTTCTGGGTGTATACTGAGTAGCAGAACTGTTGAGTAGTAGGGCAATTCAATACTTGGTTTTCTGAGAAGGCACCAAACTGTCTCCTACAGTGTCTGTACCATTTTACATTCCCACCAGCAGTGAATAAGTGTTCCACATTTTTCCACATCCTCTCCAATCCAACAATTGTAGTTTCCATTTGTTTAATAGAGGCCATTCTCTCTCTCTCTCTCTTTTTTTTTTTTTTTTGCATGGGCAGGTACCAGGGATTGAACCCAGGTGTCCAGCATGGCAGGTGAGCACTCTGCCTGCTGAGCCATTGTGGCCCGCCTGAGGCCATTCTTATAGATGTGAGATTATATCTCATGGCTTTGATTTGTATTTCCCTAATAGCTAATGAAGATGAGCATCTTTTCATCTATTTGTATTTCATCTTTGGAAAAATGTCTATTCATATCTTTTACACATCATATAATTGGTTTGTTTGCCCTTTTATTGTTGAGTCATAGGATCTCTTTATCTATACTAGGTATCAAACCATGATCAAATATATGATTACCAAATACTTTCTCCCATTGATTTGGCTTCTTCATCTTTTTAACAAAGTTTTTGGAAGCACAGAAGTGTTCAATCTCGAAGACTTCCCATTTATCTATTTTTTTTTCTTTTGTTACTTATTCTTTGAGTGCAAGATAAAAAAAGCTACCTCTACCATTATTCTTGAAGATGTTTCCCTACATTGTCTTCTAGGAATTTTATAGTTCTGGCCCTTATATTCAGGTCTTTTATCCACTTTGAATTAAATTTTGTATAGGGTGTGAGGTAGGGGTCCTCTTTCATTCCTTTGCATATGGATATCCAGTTCTCTCCCAGAACCATTTATTGAAGAGACTATTCTACCAGTTCAGTGGATTTGAGGTTCTTGTCAAGAATCAAATGACCATAGATATGAGCATCTATTTCTGCATTCTCAATTCAAGTCCATTAATAAATATGTCTATTTTGTGCCAATACCTTGCTCTTTTGACCACAGTAGCTTTACAATAAGTTCTAAAGTCAAGAAGTGTAATTCTTCTCACTTCAGTTCTCCTTTTCAGGCTATTTGAGGCCTCTTTCCCATCCAAATAAATTTAATAACTTTTCCAAGTCTGCAAAGTAAGTTGTCAGAATTTTGATTTGTATTACATTGAATCCACAGATCAATTGAAATACAATTGACATCCTAATGACATTTAGACTTCCTGTCCATGAACACACAATGACTTTTCACTTATATAGGTCTTCTCTGATTTCTTTTAGCAATGTTTTGTGGATTTCTGTGTACAGGTTCTTCACATCTTGCTTAAGGTTCTTCCTAGGTAATTGATTCTTTTAGTTGCTATTCTGACTGGAATTTTTTCTTAATTTTGTCCTCAGGTATGTCATCATTAGTGTATAGAAACACTACTGATTCTTTCACCTTAATCTTATATTCAGCTACTTTGTTGATTTTGTTTATTATCTCAAGTAGCTTTATCATAGATTTTTCAGGCCCTTACATATATAGGATCATAATATCTGCAAATAATGAGGGTTTTACTTCTTCCTTTCTGATTTGGATGCTTTTTTATTTCTTTTTTTTTTTTTTGACTAATTGCTCTAGCTAGAATTTCTAGCACAATGTTGAATAACAGTAGTGACAGTTATCACCAATCCTCACTATTCCCTTTATCATATGAGACATGTATGCCCTTTTTGTATGTGCCATTTATCAGATTGAAACAAGGGCATACTTGCCTCATTCCTCATCTTAGAGGGAAGGATTTCAGATTCTCAGCATTGTGTATGTTGTTGGATGTGGATTTTTCATATATACCCTTTATCATAGTGAAGAACTTTTCTTCAATTCCTACCTTTTGAAGTGTTTTTTATTAAAAAAAGGATGCTGAATTTTGCTGAATGCCTTTTCCATGTCAGTCAAGATGATCATGTGATTTTTCCTTTTAAATTTGTTAATATGTTGTATTACATTGATTTATTTTCTTGTGTTGAACCACCCTTGTATGCCTGGAATTAACCCCACTTGGTTGTGGCCTGCAATTCTGTTAATGTGCTGTTGGATTCTATTTGCAAGTATTTTATTGAGAATTTTTGCATCTATATTCACTAGAGAGATTTGTCTGTAGTTTTCCCTTCTTGTAGAATCTTTATTTGATATTGATATTAGAGTGATGTTTGCTTCATAGAATGAATTAGGTGATGTTTCCTTTTCCTCAAATTGTTGGAATAGGTTTAGCAGGAATGGTGTTAGTTCTTTTCTGGATGTTTGGTAAAATTCCCCTGTGAAGCCATCTGACCCTGCGTTTTTCTTTGTAGGAAGGTTTTTCATGATTAACTGAATCTCTTTACTTGTGATTGGTTTGCTGAGTTCTTCCTGAGTCAATAAAGGATGAACTGTGTTTCTAGGAAATTATCATTTTGTCTAAATTGTCTATTTTGTTTGTATACAGTTGCTCATAATATCCTCATGATTTTTTTTTTATTTCTTTGGGGTTCGTGGTAATGACACTCCTCTCATTTCTGATTTTATTTATTTGCATCATCTCTCTTTTTGACTTTGTCCATCTTGTTGGTTTGTCAATCTTGTTGATCTTCTCAAAGAACCAACTTTTGGTTTTGTTGATTCTATTTTTTTGTTGTTGTTGTTTTACTCGAATCTATTTATTTATGCTTTAATCTTTGTTATTTTTTCTACTTGCTTTTCAGTTGGTTTGTGCTCTCTCTCTACTTTGTTCAGTTATTCCATCAGGTCCTTTGTTTTGGTTCTTTATTCCTTTTCAATGTAGGTGTTTAGAGCTATAAATTTCCTTCTTAGTACTGCCTTTGCTGCATCCCATAGGTTTTGATATTTTGTATTCTTATATCCATTTGTCTCCAAATACTTACTGATTTTTCTTGCAATTTCTTCTTTGAACTATTGATTGTTTAAGAGTGTGTTGTTTATCCTCCCTATATTCATGAAAGTTCTGGTTCTTTGGTGGTTATTGATTTTCAGCTTCATTATGATCAGAGAAGGTATCGTGAATGATTTCAATCTTTTTGAAATTAGTAAGACCTGTTTTCTGTCCCAGCATATGATATATCCAGGAGCATGTTCCATGAGTGCCTGAAATGTATTGTACTATTGGGATGCAATAGTCTGCATATGTCTGTTAAGTCCAATTCCTTTATCATATTGTTTAGGTTCTCTATTTCCTTATTGATCCTCTGCCTGGTGTTCTATCTATAGAAGAAATTGATGTGTCGAAGTGTCCCATTATTATTGTAAAAATGTCTATTGCCTCCTTCAGTTTTGTCAGTGTTTGCCTCATGCACTTTGGAGCTCCTGGATTGGGTGCGTAAACATTTATGAATTTTATTTCTTCTTGATGGACTGTCTCTTTCATTAATATATCATGTCCTTTCTTGTCTCTTATGACACTTTTACACTTAAGGTGTATTTTGTCTGATATTAGTACAGCTACTCCAGCATTCTTTTGGTTACTACTTGCAGAGAATATTTTTTCCATCCTTTAGCTTTCAATTTATTTGTATCCTTGAGTCTAAGATGAGTCTCTTGTAAACAGCATATAGATGGATCATATCTTTAATGATTTTAATATTTAAAAAAATTTTTTTAATGATTTGAATATTTTGGCCAATCTATGTCTTTTAATTGGGGAGTTTGATCCATTAACATTCAATGTTTTTATTGTAAAAGCAATTCTTGATTCAACCATCTTACCCTTCGGTTTTTATTTGTCAGATCTATTTTTTTCTTACTCTCTTTTTGTCCCTTGTTACCCTTACTTATACTCTTCAATTCTGAGTCCTTTTCCAGAGAAAGATCTCCTGTTTTTGTTTTTGTTTTGTTTTTTTGTTTTGTTTTTCAACTGACAGAACTCCCTTTAGTATTTCTTATAGTGCAGGTCTCTTGCAAAAAATGTCTCTCAGCATTTGTTTAACTGTGGAAATTTTAAATTCTCCATTACTTTTGAATGTAAACTTTGCTGGATAAAAGATTCTTGGCTGGCAACTTTTTTGTTTCAGAATCTTAAATGTATTATACCATTGTCTTCTCACCTGCAGGGTGCCTGATGATTAGGCAGCATTTAGTCTTATGTGTCTTCCCTTTTATGTGGTGATTCACTTTTCACTTGCTGCATTCAGGACTCTCTCCTCAACAGCATCTGACAGTCTGATTAGTACGTGTCTTGGAGTGGGTTTATTTGGATTTATTCTATTTGGAGTTTGATGGGTTTCTTTGATTTGCAAATTTATGTCTTTTATAAGGGTTGGGAAGTTTTCCCCTGTTAGCTCCTGAAATAATCTTCCTTTAGTCTTTACTCTTCTCTTCTTTTTCTAGGATAACAATGATTCATATATTTGTGTGTTTCACATTGTCAGTCATTTCCCTGAGAATCAATTCATTTTTTTCCGTCTTTTTCACTATTTTTTCTTTTGTACATTTGAATTCTGTTGCTCCATCCTCTAGTTTGCTTATTCTATCTTTCGCCTCTGCAAATCTGCTGTTGTGTGTCTCAAGTATATTTTTAACTTAATCTATGATATCTTTCATTTCCTTAAAATCTGCTATTTTCCTTTTTATCCTTTCAAATTCTTTTTTATGATTTTGTAGTTTATTCTTGATATCTTTTATGTCTTTAGACAACCCATTGAATTTATTCAGGGGATTTGTCTTCTCTGGCTTTTTAATTTAGTCATTTTGCTTGGTCATATCTTCATGTGCTTTGTGATTTTTTTGTTGTTGGTTTTTTGGCATTTGCTTGTCTTGATACACTGATTTTGAAAGATGATTTCCCTCACTCATCTATTATTTTGTAGTTGCTTGGGTTTGCATTGAAAGTCTCTTTTGACACATAGTTTGCCAAGAATTCCCAGGTAAACCAGGGCCAGCGCCTTACACAGAAGGTGCAGTCCTTTTTGGTACTCTATTATGGGTCAGGCAGAAAAGCAGTTTGCCAGGCTGCACTTTCCCTGTCTATCCAGCATATGGCACTCTTTGGCCACCTCTTTACAATCCCTTCTCTCCCTGATTGAGGAAGCCTGCTGGACTTCCACCCAACCAGGCTACAATCCAGTGCATTCTGGAAGCTGCCACTTCCAGGAATAGGGTGTGGGCACTGTGCACCTTAACTGAGACTTTGCCAGGGGGCAAGATTTGTTTGATGATTCCTAGGCTCCTGCGTGGAAAAGCTTTGGACTTTGGGACTGACAGGTTCAACTTCACCAACCAACCAACCAGCCCAGGAGTGCCCCTCCCTTTGCTGGCCAGCAAGATCTGAGTTTGTTTAGGGCACTGAGTTGGGTCACCCATGTTTTTCAGCTAAATCAGAGTTAGGTATCCATGCAGGGGGGATAGCACACAGCTCCAATGGGCCTGGGGAAGTGTCTGGAGAGGCTCTGAAAAACTCTGTGATTCCCCTACAGTTTATGATCTGCCTAGCAGATGGCATTGTGCAGTGACTTAATCCTCCCCAGAAGATATGTGCCTCCTGGAACCCAGATAGTGTCTGATCAGGCAGGGTGGAAACTGCAAGTATCCTGTGCACTCACTTCACCTGCCGGAATCTGTCTCAATGTGGTGCTGGGTTCTCCACTTCACTTGTGGTAGGGGAGTCCCCCAGCTGCCCCGCTCTGCACTGTCCCACAAGCAAGGATCAGACCACCTGCTGCTGTTTGCCTCAAGGGTGGGGGATGGGCACCTGGACCCAAGACTGGGGTGGGAGAGAGGAGAAGATGGCTGGTCCACGATGGAAGCTTCTTACCTGGTATTGTTCTCTTTCTTCAATTCAGCCTTTACAGGGGTCCTTCTCCAGTCTATACTCTCCAGGGTTTTGAACAAGTGAGAACTCTTTTTATGCTGAATTTTGGGGGAGAGGCTTTCAGTAGCTGTTTATGTCACATGTTGACATCACCCTAATCCATGTTTTTTTATTCATACTGACAGCTTCATCTTTTTTCTCAGTTTGACTACATTTATGTTGATTTACAATTCTATTATTTTAATTTATCCAGATCTTCATATGCCTCTCTTGTTATTGCAGACAGCAACAAAAAAGATTTGAAGGGGTGAAACTTAGTCTTAAACTGAAAAGAGTAGGAACTTGAGAAAATAAATAATCTCCTGGCTGCTTTCAACTGGCAATTAGTCATACTCCAATACTGAAGCCACAGTGTTCTTTTCTTAAATATAATTTCAGATAAAAAATTATGTAAGGTCACTATCTGACAAAGAAAATCAGGGTGAAAGACATGCCATCACAATGTCTGAGTACATATAGAATTGAAAAGAACAACTTTGAATACACTAACAACAAATTTCTCATTCCTCTAGGACTTATAAATTACTTGGAAAAATGTCATGCTTGTTCTTGTACCTTTAAAGCTTTAGCAATTCTTGCTCATTAAATCATTAATTTTAGATGGGATCCTTATGAAGTGAATTTTTAGTTTAGTATTGATGTTGACAATGTTTTGAAATTATTATTTTTAGAATGGGTTGGAAAGTTTTATCTTTTTAAATGTATTCTTTAATTGATTTGGAATTCATTAGTTTTTATTCTTTTGTTGATTTCTCCAGAAATTTGAATATGCACATATTAAAAACCCTGTTTTATTTTAACCTTCCACAAGCATTTTTTTTTCAAATGATATCCTGTACTGTCCAATATGTTAAAGTTGACTTATTTTCAACCCTCTTATTTTCATTTGTATGTATTCAAAAAATAGTATATATACCTATTATTTTCTTCAATCTTTTTTACTGAGATACAATCATCTAAAGTTTACAATCAGTGGTTCACAGTATCATTATAAAGCTATGAATTAATCATCACAATCAATTTTTGAACATATCCATTATTCCAAAAACAATAAAATTAGAACAAAAATAAAAGTAAAAAAGTACCCAAAATGTCCCATAAACTCCATACCCCCTATTGTTGGCTTGTTTTTCACTTTTTTGTTTTATTACTCATCTGTACATACACCAGATAGTGGGAGTGTAAATCATAAGGTTTTCACACTCACACATTCACACCTTTAAAGCTCTAAGGTTATTAAATCATCTTCAAGAATTAAGGCTACAGGATTACAGTTCAACAGCTTCAGGAATGTCCCTCTAGCTACTCCAATGCACCTAAAACCGAAAAGGGATATCTATATACTGCATAAGAATAACCTCAGGAAGTCCTCTCAACTCTATTTGAAGTCTCTCAGTCACTGAAACTTTACTTTATTTCATTTCTCTTCTCCCTTTTGGTCAATAACACAAAGACCACAGCATCTCAGAATTTAGGAGTAATAGTTACAACTCCAGAATAAATGTGACTGCTGTTCAAATTTACAATCTATTGGCCTTTACAATAGGCCTTTACCTGATATCCTGTGTTCTCAATTTCAATTCTCAGAGTTTGCACATAATAGTTAGTCCATATTAGCTAGGTATGATATTTGTCCTTTTGTTTCTGACATTCTATTTAACATAATGTCCTCAAGGTTTGTTCACCTTATCTCATGCCTCATAACTTGGTTCCTTTTTTCATATGCTCAATAGTCACTTGTATGTATGCACTAGTTTCCCCTTCTGGTCTTCAGGTGATGTACCTTGGGTCACCTTCACACGTTGAAAATCAGAAACACTGCCATCATAAACACCAGTGTGCAAATGTTCATTCCTGTCCCTACTCTCAGGTCCTCCAGGTGTGCACCTAACTTCAGGATTGCAGGATCTGCGGCAACCCCACCCTTAGACTCTGGTGGAGCCACCACACTGTCCTCCAGAAGGGCCGTGCCACTCTGCTTCACTACCAACAGTGAATAGGTACATCTCTCTCTCCACATTTTCTCCAGCACCCGTGTCTTTCTGTTCATTTTTAAACAGTTTTATTCACACATCATACAATCCAAACTAAATAAATATTAATGATTCCCAGTATAATCACAAGGCCATGTCTTTGCCACCACAATCCATATGAAGACATTTCCATTTCTTACACAAAGAATCCCATACCCCTCTCCCATATCCCTCACTTACTGACATTTAGTTTTGCCATGTTGTCTTTGTTACAGTCAGTGGAAGCATATGTTACTGTTAATTATAAACCATAGTTAAGCATTGACAGTATTTTTTCCTGTATACCTTCCCATTTTCAACACCTTGCAATGTCGGCCTTCATTTATTCTCCCTCATGCAAAAATTTTCTTATATTTGTACATTTAAACACCATCATTGTTCACTCTAGGCATTGCTAAGTTATCCATCACAGTCTTTATCCTTTAGCTTTCCATCTCATGTCATGCAATCACCCATTTCTCCTCCCTCAACCATATTCACACTCATCTTCACTCAGTGTACTTACGTTATTGTGCTATCATCAGATGGTATTTGGCTATCTGTTTCTGGTTTTTAGAGTCAGTCCTGTTGAAATTCTGTATTACTTCAGCATCAAATGCCCAATCTCTACCCTCTTTCTATCTCCTGATGGCCTGTGATCCCAAATTAACTCTCCAAGTTCACTCATTTATATTTGTTCATGTTAGTGACCATATACTATTTGTCTTTTGTTTCTGGATAATTTCACTCAGCATAATATTCTGATGATCCATTCACATTACTGCATGCTTCATGACTTTATTCTGTCTTACAGCTATGTAATATTCCATCATGTGTATATACTACAGTTTGCTTATCCAGTCGCCCATTGATGGACATTTGGACTGTTCCCATTTCTTGGCAATAGTGAATAATGCCACTATAAACAGCAGTGTGCAAGTGTCTGTTTGCGTCCTTGTCTTCACTTTCTCTGAATATAGACCTAGTAATGGAATTGTTGGATCATATGGCAATTCTATACTTCCCTTCCTGAGGAGCTGTCAAATTGCCTTCCAGAGCAATTGCATGAGTCTACATTATTATCAACAGTGAATAAGTGTGTCTTTTTCTCTACATCCTCTCCAGCACGTGTTTTGTTTTTTATAATGGCCATTCTAGTAGGTATGAGATGATATCTTATATCTTATTGTGCTTTGATTTGCACTTCCCTAATCACCAGTGAAGATGAGCATCTTTTCATGTGTTTTTGAGCCATTTGTAGTTCTTCTTAAGAAAAGTGCCTTTTCATGTCTTCTGCCCATTTTCTTTTGCCCGTTATTAAATTGGGTTGTTTGTCTTTTTGTTGTCGAGTTGTAAGATCTCTTCATATGACCATTAAGCCATTTTCTGATATGTGGTTCCAAATATTGCCTCCCACTGTGTAAGCTGTTTTTTTTTTTCTTTATTGACAGGATTCTTTGATGCACAAAAATATTCAGTTTTGAAGAGATTCCATTTATCCAGTTCTTCTTTCATTGCTCATGTTTTGGATGTTAGGCCTAGGAAACTACCCCCTATCTCAAGGTCTACAAGGTCTTTAAGATATTTCCCTACATTTTATGATAAACATATTATGGTCTTAAGTTTAATGATTAGATCTTTAATACATTTTTAGCTTTTTGTTTTTCTTTTTTTTTCACATGGGCAAGCACCAAGAAGCAAACCTGGGTCTCCAGCATGGCAGGGTCTGCAGCATGGCAGGTGAGAATTCTGCCACTGAGCCACTGTCGCACTGCACTAGTTAATTTTTGTATAAGGTATGAGATAAGGGTCTCTTTCATTCTTTCTTTTGATTGTGGATATCTTGTTGTCCAATTACCCTTTGCTGAAGAAGCTGTTCTGTAACAGTTGAGTTGGCTTGACTGCCTTGTCAAGTATCTATTGGCTATATATGAGGTCTACCTCTGAACACTCGATTTCATTCCAATGGTCAGTACATCTATCATTAAGTTAGAAGCATGTGGATCTGACCACTGTAACTTTGTAATATGTTTTTTTTTTATTAATTAAAGGAAAAAAAAGGAATTAACCCAACATTTAGAAATCATTCCATTCTACATATGCAATCAGTAATTCTTAACATCATCACATAGATGTATGATCATCATGTCTTAGTACATTTGCATCTATTTAGAAGAACTAGCAAAACAACAGGAAAAGATATAGCATGTTAATATAGAGAAAAAAATAATAATAATAATAATACTAAAAAAAAAAAGACAAACAAACAAACAGAGAGACAAAAAAAAAAAACCTATAGCTCAGATGCAGCTTCATTCGGTATTTTAACATGATTGCTTTAAATTAGGTATTATTGTGCTGTCCATTTTTGAGTTTTTGTGTCTAGTCCTGTTGCACAGTCTGTGTCCCTTCTGCTCCAGTTACCCATTATCTTACCCTGTTTCTAATTCCTGCTGGACTCTGTTACCAATGACATATTCCAAGTTTATTCTCGAATGTCGGTTCACATCAGTGGGACCATACAGTATTTGTCCTTTAGTTTTTGGCTAGACTCACTCAGCATAATGTTCTCTAGGTCCATCCATGTTGTTACATGCTTCATAACATTATCCTGTCTTAAAGCTGCATAATATTCCATTTTATGTATATACCACAGTTTGTTTAGCCACTCTTCTGTTGATGGACATTTTGGCTGTTTCCATCTCTTTGCAATTGTAAATAACGCTGCTATAAACATTGGTGTGCAAATGTCCGTTTGTGTCTTTGCCCTTAAGTCCTTTGAGTAGATACCCAGCAATGGTATTGCTGGGTTGTATGGCAATTCTATATTCAGCTTTTTGAGGAACCACCAAACTGCCTTCCACAGTGGTTGCACAATTTGACAATCCCACCAACAGTGGATAAGTGTGCCTCTTTCTCCGCATCCTCTCCAGCACTTGTCATTTTCTGTTTTGTTGATAATGGCCATTCTGGTGGGTGTGAGATGATATCTCATTGTGGTTTTGATTTGCATTTCTCTAATGGCCAGGGACATTGAGCATCTCTTCATGTGCCTTTTGGCCATTTGTATTTCCTCTTCTAAGAGGTGTCTGTTCAAGTCTTTTTCCCATTTTGTAATTGGGTTGGCTGTCTTTCTGTTGTTGAGTTGGACAATCTCTTTATAAATCCTGGATACTAGACCTTTATCTGATATACCATTTCCAAATATTGTCTCCCATTGTGTAGGCTGTCTTTCTACTTTCTTGATGAAGTTCTTTGATGCACAAAAGTGTTTAATTTTGAGGAGCTCCCATTTATTTATTTCCTTCTTCAGTGCTCTTGCTTTAGGTTTAAGGTCCATAAAACCGCCTCCAATTGTAAGTTTCATAAGATATCTCCCTACATTTTCCTCTAACTGTTTTATGGTCTTAGACCTAATGTTTAGATCTTTGATCCATTTTGAGTTAACTTTTGTATAGGGTGTGAGACACAGGTCTTCTTTCATTCTTTTGCATATGGATATCCAGTTCTCTAGGCACCATTTATTGAAGAGACTGTTCTGTCCCAGGTGAGTTGGCTTGACTGCCTTATCAAAGATCAAATGTCCATAGATGAGAGGGTCTATATCTGAGCACTCTATTCGATTCCATTGGTCGATATATCTATCTTTATGCCAATACCATGCTGTTTTGACCACTGTGGCTTCATAATATGCCTTAAAGTCAGGCAGCGCGAGACCTCCAGCTTCGTTTTTTTTCCTCAAGATGTTTTTAGCAATTCGGGGCACCCTGCCCTTCCAGATAAATTTGCTTATTGGTTTTTCTATTTCTGAAAAGTAAGTTGTTGGGATTTTGATTGGTATTGCATTGAATCTGTAAATCAATTTAGGTAGGATTGATATCTTAACTATATTTAGTCTTACAATCCATGAACACAGTATGCCCTTCAATCTATTTAGGTCTTCTGTGATTTCTTTTAACAGTTTTTTGTAGTTTTCTTTATATAGGATTTTGTCTCTTTGGTTAAATTTATTCCTAGGTATTTCATTCTTTTAGTTGCAATTGTAAATGGGATTCATTTCTTGATTTCCCCCTCAGCTTGTTCATTACTAGTGTATAGAAATGCTACAGATTTTTGAATGTTGATCTTGTAACCTGCTACTTTGCTGTACTCATTTATTAGCTCTAGTAGTTTTGTTGTGGATTTTTCCGGGTTTTTGATGTATAGTATCATATCGTCTGCAAACAGTGATAGTTTTACTTCTTCCTTTCCAATTTTGATGCCTTGTATTTCTTTTTCTTGTCTAATTGCTCTGGCTAGCACCTCCAACACAATGTTGAATAATAGTGGTGATAGTGGACATCCTTGTCTTGTTCCTGATCTTAGGGGGAAAGTTTTCAATTTTTCCCCATTGAGGATGATATTAGCTGTGGGTTTTTCATATATTCCCTCTATCATTTTAAGGAAGTTCCCTTGTATTCCTATCTTTTGAAGTGTTTTCAACAGGAAAGGATGTTGAATCTTGTCAAATGCCTTCTCTGGCATCAATTGAGATGATCATGTGATTTTTCTGCTTTGATTTGTTGATATGGTGTATTACATTAATTGATTTTCTTATGTTGAACCATCCTTGCATACCTGGGATGAATCCTACTTGGTCATGATGTATAATTCTTTTAATGTGTTGTTGGATACAATTTGCTAGAATTTTATTGAGGACTTTTGCATCTATATTCATTAGAGAGATTGGCCTGTAGTTTTCTTTTTTTGTAATATCTTTGCCTGGTTTTCGTATGAGGGTGATGTTGGCTTCATAGAATGAATTAGGTAGTTTTCCTTCCACTTTGATTTTTTTGAAGAGTTTGAGGAGAGTTGGTACTAATTCTTTCTGGAGTGTTTGATAGAATTCACATGTGAAGCCGTCTGGTCCTGGACTTTCTTTTTAGGAAGCTTTGAATGACTGATTCAATTTCTTTACTTGTGATTGGTTTGTTGAGGTCATCTATTTCTTCTTGAGTCAAAGTTTGTTGTTCATGTCTTTCCAGGAACCCGTCCATTTCATCTAAATTGTTGTATTTATTAGCGTAAAGTTGTTCATAGTATCCTGTTAGTACCTCCTTTATTTCTGTGAGGTCAGTGGTTATGTCTCCTCTTCCATTTCTGATTTTATTTATTTGTATGCTCTCTCTTCTTCTTTTTGTCAATCTTGCTAAGGGCCCATCAATCTTATTGATTTTCTCATAGAACCAACTTCTGGTCTTATTGATTTTCTCTATTGTTTTCATGTTTTCAATTTCATTTATTTCTGCTCTAATCTTTGTTATTTCTTTCCTTTTGCTTGCTTTGGGATTAGTTTGCTGTTCTTTCTCCATTTCTTCCAAGTGGACAGTTAATTCCTGAATTTTTGCCTTTTCTTCTTTTCTGATATAGGCATTTAGGGCAATAAATTTCCCTCTTAGCACTGCCTTTGCTGCATCCCATAAGTTTTGATATGTTGTGTTTTCATTTTCATTTGCCTCGAGGTATTTACTAATTTCTCTTGCAATTTCTTCTTTGACCAACTCGTTGTTTAAGAGTGTGTTGTTGAGCCTCCACGTATTTGTGAATTTTCTGGCACTCTGCCTATTATTGGTTTCCAACATCATTCCTTTATGATCTGAGAAAGTGTTGTGTATGATTTCAATCTTTTTAAATTTGTTAAGACTTGCTTTGTGACCCAGCATATGGTCTATCTTTGAGAATGATCCATGAGCACTTGAGAAAATAGTGTATCCTGCTGTTGTGGGATGTAATGTCCTATAAATGTCTGTTAAGTCTAGCTCAATTATAGTAATATTCAGATTCTCTATTTCTTTATTGATCCTCTGTCTAGATGTTCTTTCCATTGATGAGAGTGGTGAATTGAAGTCTCCAACTATTATGGTATATGTGTCTATTTCCCTTTTCAGTGTTTGCAGTGTATTCCTCATGTATTTTGGGGCATTCTGGTTCAGTACATAAATATTTATGATTGTTATGTCTTCTTGTTGAATTGTTCCTTTTATTAGTAGATAGTGTCCTTCTTTGTCTCTTTTAACTGTTTTACATTTGAAGTCTAATTTGTTGGATATTAGTATAGCCACTCCTGCTCTTTTCTGGTTGTTATTTGCATGAAATATCTTTTCCCAACCTTTCACTTTCAACCTATGTTTATCTTTGGGTCTAAGATGTGTTTCCTGTAGACAGCATATAGAAGGATCCTGTTTTTTAATCCATTTTGCCCTCTATGTCTTTTCATTGGGAAATTCAGTCCATTAACATTTAGTGTTATTACTCTTTGGATAATATTTTCCTCTACCATTTTGCCTTTTGTATTATATATATCATATCTGACTTTCCTTCTTTCTACACTCTTCTCCATATCTCTCTTTTTTTGTCTTTTCATATCTGACTCTAGTGCTCCCTTTAGTATTTCTTGCAGAGCTGGTCTCTTGGTCACAAATTCTCTCAGTGACTTTTTGTCTGAGAATGTTTTAATTTCTCCCTCATTTTTGAAGGACAATTTTGCTGGATATAGGAGTCTTGGTTGGCAGTTTTTCTCTTTTAGTAATTTAAATATATCATCCCACTGTCTTCTAGCTTCCATGGTTTCTGCTGAGAAATCTACACATAGTCTTATTGGGTTTCCCTTGTATGTGATGGATTGTTTTTTCTCTTGCTGCTTTCAAGGTCCTCTCTTTCTCTTTGACCTCTGACATTCTAACTAGTAAGTGTCTTGGAGAACGCCTATTTGGGTCTATTCTCTTTGGGGTGCGCTGCCCTTCTTGGATCTGTAATTTTAGGTGTTTCATAAGAGTTGGGAAATTTTCAGTGATAATTTCTTCCATTAGTTTTTCTCCTCCTTTTCCCTTCTCTTCTCCTTTCTGGGACACCCACAACACGTATATTTGTGCGGTTCATATTGTCCTTCAGTTCCCTGATCCCCTGTTCAAATTTTTCCATTCTTTTCCCTATAGTTTCTGTTTCTTTTTGAAATTCAGATGTTCCATCCTCCAAATCACTAATTCTATCTTCTGTCTCTTTAAATCTATCACTGTAGGTATCCATTGTTTTTTCCATCTTTTCTACTTTATCCTTCACTTCCATAAGTTCTGTGATTTGTTTTTTCAGATTTTCTATTTCTTCTTTTTGTTCAGCCCATGTCTTCTTCATGTCTTCCCTCAATTTATCGATTTCGTTTTTGAAGAGGTTTTCCATTTCTGTTCGTATATTCAGCATTAGTTGCCTCAGCTCCTGTATCTCATTTGAACTATTGGTTTGTTCCTTTGACTGGACCATATTTTCAATTTTCTGAGTGTGATCCATTATCTTCTGCTGGCGTCTGGGCATTTAGTCAAATTTCCCTGGGTGTTGGACCCAACATGTTGAAAGATTTTTCTGTGAAATCTCTGTGTTCTGTTTTTCTTATCCTGCCCAGGAGATGGCACTCGTGGCACACGTTTGTCTGCGGGTCCCACCAGTAAAAGGTGCTGTGGGTCCTTTAACTTTGGAAAACTCTCGCAGTGGGGGAGGTTCGTCAGCCGAAGCGGCTTGGAAGAGTGCCAACCATCCCGGGGATCCAAACGCGGGGAGGGTCACCGGCCGCCGCAGCCCGGAGAGCGCCCGTCCGATTCTCCTAGTCGGCCTGGGGTGCCAAGCATGGCAGGAGGGCGCCAGTCCCCACGGCCCGGGAGAGTGCACCGTTCCCAGCCTGACCGGGAAGCCACGTGTTTGGAAGGGACCCCGGTCACTGTTCTTCGCAGCCTGAGGATCTCCGATCCAATTCTCCCAGTTGGTCTGGGAAGGAGGAAGGGAGGGACTCCGGCTGCTTGCCGCCCCAACCCAGGGAAGCCCACACCCCTCAGCGATCTCACCGGAGTGGGTTCTCCCAGTCAGTCAGCCGTTCCAGGATGGGATACGCTGTCTTTTTGATCTCTGTCGTGGCTCCAGGAGCTGTTCTGTATCGTTTCTACTCCCCTAGTAGCTGTTCTGGAGGAGGAACTAAGATCTGCGCACCTTACTAAGCCGCCATCTTCTCCGGAAATCTGTAATATGTTTTTAAGGTGGATAGTGTGAGACCTCCCACTTCATTTTTCTTTCTTAAGATATTTTTAGCTATTCAGGGCATCCTACTCTTCCAAATAAATTTTATTCTTATTCTTTCTATTTCTGTAAAATAATTTCTTGGAATTTTAATTGGTATTGCAGTCAATCTATAAATCAATTTGGGCAGAACTGACATCTTAACTATATTCAGTCTTCCAATCCATGAACACAATATGTCCTTCCATTTATTAATTTCTTCCTTGATTAGTTTTAGTCAAGTTTTGTAGTTTTCTGTGCATAGACTTTTTATTTTCAGTTAAATTTATTCCTAGATATTTGATTCATTTGGTTACTAGTATAAATTTATGTTTATTCCTGATTTCCCCCTCAGACTGTTCATTGTTGGTGTATAGAAACACTACTGTTTTGTTTTTTTTTTTTGATGTTGATATTGTATCATTCCACTTTGCTGTAATCATTTATTAGCTCTGGTATCTTTGTTATAGATTTTTCAGGATTTTCTACACAGATGTTCATGTCATCTACAATGAAAGCTTTATTTCTTCCTTTCCAATTTGGATGTATTTCTTTCTTTTTCTTGCCTGATTGTTCTAGCTGAAACTTCCAGCACAATGTTCAATAACACTGTTAACAATGACCATCTTTGTCTTATTCCTGATCCTAGTTGGAAAGCTTTCAGACTTTACCAATTGAGTATGATGTTAACTGTGGGTTTTTCGTATATTCCCTTTATTGTCTTAGGAAGTTTCCTTCAACTCCTATTCTTTGAAGTGTTTTTATCAAGACATGATGCTGAATTTTGTCAAATACCTTTTCTGCATCAATCAGGATGATTATGTGTTCTTTTTTCCTCTTTAATTTATTGTTGTGGTTTATTACATTAATTGATTTTCTTGTGTTGAACAACTCTTTGCTTCCTTGGAATAAAATTCACATGGTCATTGTGTATAGTTCTTGCAATGCACTGCTGGATTTGATTTGCAAGTATATTCTTGAGGATTTTTTATGTATATTAATTAAAGAGATTGGTTTGAAATTTTCTATTTTTGGCTGCATAGAAGAAAAGACTGAAGTTTTTCTATGCAGAAAGAAGAAATAAATTTCAGAGTAGGATGGTGTTGGCTGCACAGAATGAGCTAGGTGGCTTTCCCCTCCTCTTCAATTTTATTGATGCATTTAAACAGTATTGGTACTAATTCTTTCTTGGATGTTTGGTAGAATCCACATGTGAATGCATCTGGTCCTGAACTTTTCTTTTTGGAGTTT
This sequence comes from Tamandua tetradactyla, assembly GCF_023851605.1. Lineage (NCBI taxonomy): Eukaryota > Metazoa > Chordata > Mammalia > Pilosa > Myrmecophagidae > Tamandua > Tamandua tetradactyla. Next base: position 152,766,978 of record NC_135330.1, read on the forward strand.
TTTTTTTTCAGATTTCTATTTTTTATTATTTTTTTTAAAATACTGTTTTTATGTTATAATATAACATATATACAAAGCAAAGAAAGAAAAAAAAACAATAGTTTTCAAAGCACTCAACAAATAGCTAAAGGAGAGATCCCATAGTCTGTCATGGACTATGATATGATCCTCTCAGATTTTTCCTTCTGGCTGCTCTAGAATATAGGAGGCTACACGGAATAAATATTTTTTATCAACATAATTGACTTTTTTCTTTTTTTGTGAAAAATAATATATATACAAAAAACAATACATTGCAAAGCACAGCACCACAATTAGTTGTAGAGCAGATTTCAGAGTTTGGCATGGGTTTCAATTCCTCAATATTAGATTTTTACTTCTAGCTGCTCTAAAATACTGGAGATTAAAATATATCAATTTAATGATTCAGCAATCATATTAATTTGTTAAATCCTATCTTCTCTGTTTATTTCCACCATCAACTTTGATCTTTCTATTCTTCTCTCTAAGGATATTTGGGCTATGGCCATTCTAACTTTTTCATCTTGAAAGTGGCTGTCAATAACATGTGGTAAGAAGATGGAACTAGCTGATGTTCTGGAGAGGCTGGGCCCTCTAGGTTTCAGGATTTATCTGGTCCAGGGACCCATCTGGAGGTTGTAGGTTTCTGGAAAGTCACTCTAGTACATAGAACCTTTGTAGAATCTTATATATTACCCTAGGTGTTCCTTAGGATTGGCTGAAATTGTTTTGTTTGGGGTTTGGCATTGCTATGATAGTTAGCAATGTCTAATTGAAGCTTGCACAAGAACAACCTCCTGAGTAGCCTTTAGACTCTATTTGAACTCTCTCTGCAACTGGTACTTTGTTAGTTACGCTTCTTTTCCCCCTTTTGGTCAGGATGGAATTGTGAATCCCATGGTGCCAGGGCTGGACTCCTCCCTAAGAATCATCTCCTACACTACCAGGGAGACTTTAATCCCTGGATGTCATGTCCCATGTAGGTAGGAGGGCAATCATTTCACTTGTGGAGTTGGACTTAGAGAGAGTGAGGCCACATCTAAGCAACAAAGAGGTCCTCCAGAAGTGGCTCTTAGGCATATCTATAGGTAAGCTAAACTTCTCTACTATCTACATAGACTTCACAAGAGTAAGCCTCAAGATTAAGGGTTTGTACTATTGATTTGGATTTACCTAAAGTATGACACAGTATCAGGGGATTCTCTGATGATAAAGTTTAATAATACTTTTGGGGGACTTTTTTGATGACTGATTCAATCTCTTTACTTGTCATTGGTTTGTTGTGGTCTTCTATTTCTTCTGAAGTCAATGTTGGTTGTTCCACTTATTTAGGAAGTTGTCAATTTCATCAAGGTTGTCTAGTTTGTTAACATATAGTTGTTCTTTGTACTGTCTCATTATCTCATTTATTTCTGTGGCATCGGTAGTTACACTGCCGCACCCATTTCTGATTTTATTTGCATCCTATCTCTTTGTTTCTTTGTCAGCCTAGTTAAGGGTCCATCTATTTTATTGACTTTATCAAGGAACCAACTTCTGATTTTATTGATTCTCTCTATTGTTTTCATGTTTTTAATTTCATTTATTTCTTCTCCTATCTTCAGTGTTGTCATCGTTTGCTTCAGGTAGTTTGGGACACTCTGGATTGGTACATATATATTATGTCTTCCTGATTAATTGTCCCTTTTATTAATACATAATATTCTTCTTTGTCTCTTTTAATTATTTTACATTTGAAGTGTAATTTTTCTGATATTAGTAGCTAACCCCACTCTTTTCTGGTTCTTGTTTGCATGGTATATCTTTGTCCAAAATTTCATTTTCAAACTTTTTTTGACCTTGGGTCTTAAGTGAGTCTCTTATAGACAGCATATAGATGAATCCTGTTTTTCAGTCCATTATGCCAACCTATGTCTTTTGATTTGTGAGTTTAACCCATTGACATTTAATGTTATTACCAGAAAGGCTGTACTTTCTTCAACCATTTTCCTTTTAGATCATATCTGTTGTATCTTAATTTTTTTCTCTCCTTTAACCCTATTAGTTACCTTCCTGCTAATCTTCATTTCTACACTCTTCTCCCAACTTCCCTCTTCTCCCTTTTCCTATGTCAGCAATGCTCCCTTTAGTATTTCCTGTTGAGCAAATCTCTTGTTTATTAACTCTCTCAGTATCTGTTTGTTGATAAATATTTTAAACTCTCTCTCATTTTTGAAGGACAGTTTTGTCAGATATAGAATTCTTTGTTGGCATTTTTTTTCTCTTTCAGTATCTTAAATATATCACCCCATTGCCTTCTCACTTCCATGGTCCCTGCTGATGGATCTGCACTTAGTCTTATCAAGCTTCCCTTGATTGTAATGGGGATCACTTTTTTCTTGCTGCTTTCAGAATTCTCTCTTTGTCTTTGACATTTGACATTCTTATTGGTAAACGTCTTGACATAGGTCTATTTGCATCTATTCTGTTTGGGGTATGCTGTGATTCATTGACCTGTAGTTATATAGCTTTCATAAGAGTTGTGAAATTTTCATTGATTATTTTCTCTATTATTCTTTCTGCAACTTTCCCCTTCTCTTCTCCTTCTGGGACATGCATAACATATATATCCATGTGTTTCATGTTGTTATTCATTTCTCTGAGAGCCTACTCAAATTGTTCTCTATCTCTTCTTTTGTGCGAGGAATTTCAGATGTACTCTCTTCTAGGTCACTGATCTTTTCTTCTGCCTCTTCAAATCCGCTGCTGGGTGTCTCCATATTTTTTTTTCCCTTCTATTGTGCCTTTAATTCCTGTAATTTCTGCCATTTGTTTTTTCAAGCTTTCAAGTTCTTCTGTATGGACACCCTGTGTATTCTTTATATCCTTCATGTTTTCTTCCATATTTTCCTCCAACTTATTGAATTGATTTAGAAGATCTGTTTTAACATCATTAATTTTGTTGTTTCAATTACTATATCTCAATTGAGGTGTTAGTTCTTTCAGTTGGGCCATATCTTCTTTCTTCTTGTGTAAGTTGTGATTTTCTGCAAGTGTTGAGGCATCTGATTTTCTTGCTTAGTTTATTTTAGTTGTTTTATCTCTTTTGCCTAAGGTTTCCCTGTAGGTTGGATTTGTTCCACATCTGTCCATTTCTCTCACCAGCCAGTTATCAGATTTGTTCTGCCCCTGCCCCAATCTCCCCCAATAATTAGGCATCTAAGCAGCATGTCTCAGGGATAGGAGAAAGTGCTAGGAACCACAGCAACATCTCTGTTTGTGGGTGAAACAATTCTGCTGTCTCCCAGTGCTGCTGTTTCTCACTGTCTTGCAAGATATGGATTTGTTTTAGGTCGCTACTTTAACATTCAGGCCATACATGTTTCTCAGTTCAAACAGGGACAGGCTCCATGTGGGAGATCTAGAGCCACTCCAGTTTGCCTGAAATAATTTTCTGAGTAGTTCCTGAAAAAAACCTTCAATTCTCTTGTACTTTCTATTCTGCCCAGCAGATGACACTGTACGACTTGATTAACCTTAGGACACTGGTTGTATCTCTTCCAGTTTGTCAAAAAAAAAAAAAAAAAAGTTTCCTGTTCCCTCTCTTTGCCAACCAAAATCTTGCGCAATATGAATCCGTGTCCCACTCTTTATTTGTGGCAGAGTACACCCCTATTTGTCCCTGTATTTAGCCATTCCCCAGGCAGGGATCAGGTCTCTCGCTGCCATTTCTCACAAATGGGGGAGGACTTTTGTTCTCAGGACTCATAGCACAGCTTCTGTCCAGACTTTCAGACTTTCTTGTCTCTCACTGGACCTTAATGTGTTCTCTCTTGTTCCCCAATTTTCAAAAAAGTATTCTGTGTCCCCATTGGAGAGGTCCCTGCTGCTGTTTCTCTCCCTTTACTTTGCTGTGAGACTGAATGAGGGGGAGGGGAGAGGACTGGCTGGCCAGGACAAAAATTTTTCATGTGATATTCTTTTACTTCTTCAATTTGGGATTTATAAGGTCCTTCTCCAGTCTGTATCCTGCTACAGATCTCTAAATAATTCAGAATGGTTCTTTTGACATGCTGAATCTCTGAGGAGAGATTTTCCGTAGCTGTTTACGTCACCACCAGGTTGATGACATCGTCTACCATGTATATACTTATTAGTTTACTTTTCTATTTGCTGTGCATACTGCATTTCAGATAGTTTTCATACTATTTTTATTCTTTGTGAATTATTCCTTTAGATTTTCCATTACTGAGTAGCCCTTAATAGCAAAATCTGTTTTTCTTTAATCTGAAAATATCTTAATTTTATACTTGTTTCTGTATATTTGGATAGAAAAGAATTGATTAAAATTAGATTCCTCTCCCCCAATTATGCTTGTGCTTCTGATTTTCACTGTTTTTCTTACAAAATCATGTATTGTGCCTAATTGGCATTCCTTTTTAGACTATCTGTTCTTTCTTTCTGAGTTTTTATATGATTTTCTAATTGTCTTTGGTGTTCTGCAGATTCACATAGATGAGCCTAGGAATGGATTTTTTTTTATTTATTTTATTTAATACTTATGCTCTCTGAATACATGAATTGGTCTTGCTGAATATTTGAGGAACAATTTCAGATATTATCTATTTAAATCTGTGTCTTTTCCCATTCTCGGAATTCCAGTTAAGTATATGTTGAAATTTCTCACTTGATCCCACATGCCCTTTCCTTTTTAATATATTTTTACTTTTTTTTGAATTTCTGTATACTCTGTGGTACAGGTAATATTGATTTCAACAATGTTTGGTAGTCTTCAAACACCACTGTACATTTTAAATTATATTTTTTATTTCTTGAAATATTTTTGTTTCTTTAAAAAATTAACAGATCAATTTTTGCTTATCTCATATTATTTTACCAAATTTTAAGGTCCTTTGCAAGATGGAATAAACTTTATTCTTGACATTACTTTCAGGCAAATTCTGCTAGGACAGCTTGGCACTGAATTTTATGTGAACTTCCTGCACTATAGCGCGTTTGCTCATCTCAAGGCCAACCTCCCCCCATGCCTTATCACAAATGAATGTTCCCAGAAGTTTCCTGACTGTGAAACTTATGATAAGTTTAAGGTTTCCCCTAGCAGATTTTAACAACTCCCTTTCTCCTTCCACAGCCACCCATCCATGATCTCTGCATAAAAAAGCTTTGTTCAAATATTCCATCTCTGAAATGTTTCTAGCTTAGGCCTAGAGCTTCTCCTAAAAGCAAGATCCTTCTTCCCTTATCAGAAAATCTTTTTCTGATAAAGTTTCTCTGTATCTAATTAAGTCCAGATATTTTTTATTTGACCCTTCTTTATATCTTAATACTCACTGCATAAATATGTTTTATATTCTAACCTGATATTTTTCAATATGTTAGACCTGATTTTGTAGGATTTTTTTGTGTTTTTTTGTTTTGTTTTCATTTTTGCTGAGAGGGTCATCATTAAGATGAATTATTTTTCCCCAGGCATTTAGTAGTTTTTAATAGTGAGCATTATGTTCCTTTTAACATTGAGTTTAAAAATCATATGGGACATGTTTTATAACTGAGTTATTCTATGTTTAGATTGCTTCTGCTTCCTCTCTCTGTTTCCCAAAATCTTCAGATTTTAAATTAACTTTTTAAATTAAAATTTCCAAAGTCACAGTGGACATATGAATTCTGGATTTCATATATGAATTAGGGCTTGGAGAACCCTTAACACATGTCTGTATAAGTTCTGCTCCTCACAGAACTTATTCAAGTCTTTTTTTTTTTTTTTCATTTGTGATTCTACAGACATCTTTATAAATTATTGTCTCTCACTAAGAGTAAGGCTCTGTGGAGGTCCTGGCTGTAGGGCAGGTTGGTGACGTGGTTACCCATACTACTAGTATTTACTCCTGTCACTCAGGTTAAGCTACATGAAATTGAACTTCCAGATCTTCAGGGGTTGGTAGCCACAAAGGTGTAGGGTTCATCCACTTTTCTGCAATTTGCCTCAGTCCACTAGCAGGGCAGACATGCCTTAAAAGATTTTCTAGGGTGGACCATCGTGACTCAGCAAGCAGAGTTTTTGCCTGCCATGCTGTAGACTTGGGTTCAATTCCCGGTGCCTGCCAGTGCAAAATATATATATATATTTTTTTTAAGTAGTTTTTTTTTTTTTTTTCCAGAGAGAATATTATTAGAATTGGTTGAAGTAAGGAAACTATTCTCTTGTAGCTGTCTGGTGAACCCTCCCATATTTAATACATTACTACCTCCTGGCACATTTGTTATGAGCTAGAATTTTCCATGACTAATGGTTATTGCAAAATAGTTTCCAATAAAGTGGGGGAAAAACTAACAAAACAAAAGAATGTCTGCATAATAATAGAGAAAAATTTCCTAAATTTACAATTCTTTGCTATGTGTTTTGGTATTCAGAGACACGTTTAGATTACAATCATTATTTTAATTATATTTCATGTATGAAGAAACCCAAGGTATATCTTTTTTTAAGCCAAAGCAATGAGTTGAACTTTTGTTATGCTTAGTGCAGCATGTTTTCATTCGTTTGACTTTAAATTATTAGTGCTATAGTATAAATATTTATTGATCTACTGTACATACTTTGGATTTTTTGCACTGAATTTTGTTGAAAATACTATGCACTATTTTCATGGTAAGATGTTATGGCTTGCAATGCTATCTCCTATTGAAGTTTTACTAGTTTATGAAGATATATAGAATAATTATTCTACAACTTCCAAAATGACACATATATGTCCAATTATATTTTTTACATAAACCACACATGTATGTACACTTATAAGCATGTGTTTTGTGTGTATATGTACCTATCATGCATATGAACACATATGTGTGGTGTATCGGTGTAGATATGTGTATCCAGATATGTGTACAGGCATGTGTACACACATATGTATGTTCCTTTAGCTGTGAAGCCATTGCAGGAACTTTAGAAGGTGTTATTACTAGTGAATACGTAACCAGATTGAAAAAGGGTGTACCTTAGACTTTAAAACCAGAGCTGTTATAAGACAGAGGAAATTCAGATGCAGTCAGTAACTAGAAGCCAGAATTCAGAGGAAAAAAAGGACACCAAGGACATTGCCGTATGAGAGGGGATTGTCTACACTAGGACGCTACACTTGGGAGAAAGCAGCAAGCCTGCTAATACTTTGATGTTGGACTTCTAGCCTCCAAAACCATAAAACAATACATTTCTGTTTTTAAGCCAACTAGTGTGTGGTATTTGTCATAACAGCTTTGATAAACTAAGACAAAATATTTACATGATTTTGGAAGTGGTTGAATAGTTCTTCAATTTATCTTTGTAAAATTAGTAAAATAGCAATAGAAGATGCCATGTGTGTGTATCTATCTATCTATCTATCTATCTATCTATCTATCTATCTATCTATCTATCCATCCATCCATCCATCCATCTATCCATCTATCTAGCCATGTATCCACCATCCTTATGAGTGTGCTTGTGTGTGTGCATTTATTTCCTGGCATTGCCTTTAGTTATTGTGAATATAGAAAATACATTTAGCAAAAGTCATGCTGCCACACTAATTTTAACTTCTTTTAAGTAAGACTTTAATGTCTTAAAGCTGGAGAGAATTCTCGTGGATGATTCATAAATGCAGATCCTATTTAGGCTGTGCCCATTAGACAGGCTTTTCCCTATTCCATTCTAACTTCAATTCTCTGAACAGTAAACTGGGGAAAATGTAAGTGATATTTTAAATTAAGCATTATTACTCCTACTAATGAAGATTTCATACAAATTGTCACACACAAAAATCTTTAATTCCCTTTGTGAAAAAGCAAACAAGTAACTACAAGTCAAGTATACTGACAATGCTCAACATGAATATTAACTAAACAGATGGAATATATTAGAACAAAAATGAATATGTTTACCTATCAACTTGGTCTTTTTTAATAATGAAAATATTCAAGGATAGTCAGGGTACAGTGAAGCAAGTATTCTCATATATTTCATGAAGGGGTTAAAAAGTGTGAAATATTTAAAAAATAAATATGACCATATGTATTTATAATTCTCAAAGAGTTCACATATGGTGCATAGTAAAAACATATATTTTTATAGTATTATTCATAATAGCAAATAAATATTACTATTTAAACATCTATAAGAGTAATATTTCATTATGATAAGATAATATTATTATGTGCCATTAAACATGTAGGAGTATTGATTAACCCTTTTGGACAGGAAATTATATATAACATGAATTTAAGTGAAAATATAAAGATACACAATAAATATGCAATAGGTTTTAAAATTATGTAAGTCGCAAATATACACATACACACACACAAACGATAAAGTAAGACTACAAGAAAATCTTTAACTGAAGGACTAATGTGTGTATGTTCATCTGTGTGTTTCATTGAACTTTTAAATTTTATCATCTAATATATTTATTAAACATATATTTATTAAAAACTACGGCAGCTACATATTGTACTGAGATGGTTCCCCATGTTGTATACAACAGTGCTAATATAGCACCTTCTTTTTTTTCTGCGACTGATAAAATCATCAAATAATCAGGAAACATTCTTAATTCATGGATCAGAGTAGTTCTTTTCTTTTCAGGTCTTAAAAAATACAGGCTGTCAAACATAATATATAATATAAAAAAAAAACTTTAAAAAATCCTCTCAAAAAGAGGGGAAAAAGAAAAAATCATATTTAGAGAGATAGTTATAAGAAGTCTTTTATGTATACAGCATTAGATTAGTTCCTGGTCTAATGCCATATACAGGATTATAAAGATAAGTAAAATAGTCATAGCCTGTCTAGTCTGTGTAACCAAAGACTAGGAATGGTCCATCAAGGGAATGAATTTACCACAGGAATGAATAACATATTCTGAATAGGGGAAGAATCGTTACAGAAGTTCAATCGAAAGAAATGTTATTTTCATAATATAATTTAAAAAAAAACACAAAACTGTAGCACACAAATTGCAAACTTGGGTCTAAATTTGTTTCTGAAATGACTCTCTTTCTTCCTGCCCAGAGATTGAAATCTAAGCCCACCTTATAGGAAACTTTGTTATAGAATTACCTTAGATGGTTTTTGGTTATTTTGATTTGGTTATTTTAATTTTGGTATTCAGTCTCATAAATGCATTAATGGTGAGGCAGAATGCAAAGTTTTCAATCAATGCCAAATGCTCTGTTTGAGTTCAATCTAAGTTAGTGAATTATTTTCCTTATGTACTGGGAACAATTTTTAAATTTACATAATAGGATCCTTAGATAACTGTGTAAGGTTTTTACTATAAACAGAATTTTAATATTGGTACCTATCATAAGAACACATTTTTCAGCTGGATCATCAGGAAAAATTGTGATATTCTACTTCCATATCAGCTAAGTGCCAATTTGCATTTTCTGATGTAACAGTGTAGTTTACCATGTGTGGCTTTAGGCTGCATTAACATGATTATGAACAAATAAACAAAAGAAAGGAAGGGAAAGTGGGAGAGTAGTCCTTGTTTCATATTTTGAGTTTAGGACAACTCATTTCAAATTGTGTTGATATGAAATCACTTTATTTCATCTTTCCCACAAGACTTACTGTCGGTGGAATAATTAGAACGTGTCCTATTTTACAAGATGATAAACTTAGGCTCGTGAAAATGAATCATTAACCCAAGGTTATATATGGAAAAATGGTTAAATTTGTATTAGCATCAATAATATTTTTGAAACTGAATAGACCAGAGTTTATACTAAACAATTCTTATTACATATTTTGAAATTGGCATTATATAATTCTTGGATGTTTAAGATGCTAAGATATACTTTTTAAACCTGAAATATTTTCTTAAATTCCTAAATACCCACATTCACATGCTTAGCAGTTTGGATTTCTAGCTTATATCAGTTACAATCTGCAACATATCAAGCATTTTAAAACATGTAACATTTTGAACATTTTGATTTTAAAAGACTTTATTCCAGAGATTTATAAATTACATTATTGCACAGTGAGTGTGATAGATTGAATCATGCCCTTCAAGAGACATATTCAGGTCTTAATCCCAGGTCTGGTGGATGTGAACGCAATTGTAAATAGGGTCTTTGAACATTCTATAGAGATGAGAGGAGGTTGGACCATCATCGGCATGGCTAAAGGCTTTATAAGCAGAGGAAAGTCAGATGCAATCAGTTAGAAGAAGCCAGATGAGGAGAAAGAGGTCACCATGGGATGGAGGCAGAGTTGCATCTACAAGCGAAGGAACCCAAGAATTGTCCCCGAGCCAAAATCAGAACGCTGTAGACTCCAGGATAAAGCATGGCGGCCTAGTCATTCCTTGATGTTGGGTTGTTAGCCTCCAAAACTGTGGGACAGTGAATTGCTGTTGTTTGAGCCAACCAATTTTTGGTACTTGTCACAACAGCCCTGGTAAACAAGATAGTAAGTTCCAAAAGTAAACCCTGTATTGTTTGCTTTTCTAGAGTGGCTTGAAAAGAAAAGTCAAAACAATTTCCCACTAGGCTAGTGAGTAAATCAATTTAAATTTCCTTTTACTTACAAAAAAAAAAAAAAAAGCTATTACTAGGAGAGAAACACCCAGGCTCAGGCAGAAGGTACAGCCCCCGGTCAGTCACCTCTTCCTGGAAACAAACACTTTATAGGATCAGAAAGGAATAGCCCATCCTTCTGTTCTGGTATCTATGTATTTCTTCTCTTAAAAAGCCCCTTTCCCAAATGACTGTGATTTAGAACAGAATAGTGGAGAAACACAGAGCATTTGTTTTAAAACAAGCACTTAGCCTGACATACTTGACTAGATCGCAAGGACCTGAGTGGCACCAAATGGAGGAGCTTTGAATGTGAGTTATTAGGACGATTTCAAAAACATCACCGAGGACAGAAACCATTTCAATTTTACTCAAGTCCCTGCTTAGCTCCAAAATGCTTTCAATCATGTAAGTGAAAAATATTTAAGAGTGAGGCAGAGAGAGGATAACAAATAAATGAACTCCAAATGAAAGGTTTGGAAAAGGATACCCAAGACAGACGGAGATAGAAAACCCAATATACATGCACAGTGTTGGCCTCTGAGCTCGCAGCTATTGTTTATTTTTTAAACTTAGGTCAGTAATTCTGTCGGTAGTTTCTATTTTGCTGTGGCCACATACTATCCGATACGAAAAACAGAGTGCAGCATATCTTATGGAAAAGGTAAAGCATCAAAAAAGAGAACTGGCAATATTTTTATGAAACTTCATTTTGAAGATGGATTTTAAAAGGTTGAACAGTGGCTGGAGGTAATATTCCCAGACTGCCTTGGAAACTAAATCAAATTATGGGAAATAACCCCAATTTGAGCTTTAAATGGAATCCTTGCTGCTTGTCTTGGTTGTTTAATATCTTCTCCAATATAAGTCACTTAAATTGGTTCACATTTGGTTACTTTTGAAATTCACCACTTTTGATTAAAAAATAAAAATGGTCATCTACAGACTTTGCTATTCTTGCTTTGCTTTATTTCTACCCCTTTTTGCCATTTGTCATATACGTGGGACGCAGAGTTTGTTATGGCTATGCATAATTCTTTTTCATGTCATTTCTCTAATCTGAATCATATAAAATACTGAAGCCAGTGTTTCAATTGACTTAAAAAATTAAGCTCTTTATACTCAATTTCCATTTGATCTTTTCTTTTTAGGGGTGACTGAATTTTGAATGAATAAAGGAGCATTTATAGTAACTCTCACATCTCTAATTTACTAACTCAGCACTACCAAGTCTACCACTGTACATGTTTCTGTGGCAAATTTTTGCATCTCCATGTAATTAAATATTAAATATGATTTTCATTTATTACTGATAAAGGTATGATTTATTTTCACTTGATTATAATAATTTTGTTCCTTACATGTTTGTTAAGATGTTGTATTTCATATTCCAAGACTTCTTAAACATTCTGGATATTTATTCCTGATGAGTAAAATAAGTCAGACAAAAATAATTGTAAATGTGTATTCTACTTTCTTTTCAAAGACTAGGAAAGAAACTTCTAGTTTTTCTTTAAATCAATTGCATTTTTAATTAACCTCCATTAAAAATGTTTCTCTCTTATAATGCATTATAATGAATTATTAGCATTAGCTCATTTAAACTGTACTCAGGAAATATTTCTTGTTCTCCTCAGAACTTTCAATAAGACCACACTGGGGAAAATATTTTCCTAATCTCCCAGTTCCTTACATATCACTAAATACAAAGAAAAGAAAAAAAAAATTACTGTATTTTCCCTTTTTTTTTGTTGCTGTTGTTGATTTGGGTTTTGTTTTTGTAGCTTGCTAGTCTATAGCTTTTGGCATGATGACCATCACTATTTCCAAAAAATGCTCATGAATGAGCTCAGGTGATTGAAATGAAGCAATTGAAGAAAGAGAAAAATGGTTGTGTTGTGTGTGAGGCTTTTCAAATTTTCTATGTCAGAATGGGTTGCCTAAGGACATAGTTTCCTGCTTTCAGTATGTTGCTTTGCTACACTTGCCAAATGATTCCTAAGACATGTTTCTGTGCACAGTGCTTTCTGAATGCCATGTCAAGTTCAGCTGAAGCTTGTTAAACCTCTGGCATTTTTTGAAGCTATCACCTTTTGTTTAATTTGGTTCTATAGTCATAAAGTATATATTTGCTGTATTTCAGATATTATCAAGCAAAACTTCTATGCTTCCTTTGTGACCATGTGGAGTTCCTCATCAAACCATTGACTTTGGAAAAACAACTGATAACCATATGATTTTTCTTCTTTTCTTTTTCTTTTTTTATTTACTCTTAAGAGAGATTAATCAGCTGCTTACAAAAATGTTTCTAACCTTCAATAAAGTATTATTTACTCTCTGCAGGAAGAGAATATACTTTTCTGCTTTGTTTTTCATAGGTATCATACACTGGTTATTCTATAGAAGGAAGTATATCTATCTACTGCCTACTGTGTGGCAGACATCATACATAAATATATTATCTTATTAATCTTATTCACACCACCACAGGGCATTAAGCCTATCTAATAATTAGGAACCTGAGGTATAGAACATTTAACTCAGTTTTCCAAGGTCATAGAGTAAGTAAGTGGCAAGTTTACATAATGTCAAAATATACCATTTTCCTGATTTCAAATCACATTTGTTATGGCACAACCTTTAAGAAATAACTACACAGCTATATATCCTGAGCTCCTAAACTCAATTGGTGATAGAAGCTTAGTGGTGATACAGAAAAGTGATGTGGTGCTTTCTGATGAGGTACCCTTTTTCAGCTTAGACAAAATTCAGACACACTGTTCTCATTAAAATGTAAATTAGACACTACTTTCTATGCTAAATTACTACAAAGAACATACATAAAAATAAGTAGGCACATAAAAAGATCACTTTAATAAGGCAGAGAATGATTGCCAAGGAAACAAACAGGAGTCATTTCAGGAGTTAGGGAAGCAGGCAGTTGGCATTTTCCCAAAAATATTAGAGTGTGCAAGGCTTTGGTTGAAATGCACTGAGAAAGACTGTACTCAATGGACCTCGAGGACATGAATAAACACCCCCCACAAATACATTGTGCAAACTGTAACAAAGGGTCTAAAATGAGAAATTACTACCTTAATGGGAAGGAAGAAAAGGCAAAAATTGGCAAAACGAGAATAAGGAAAAAGCCAATTCAGACCAATAACTAAATGATTATATCAAGACTCCATTATTCACTAACTTCTCCTGCCTTTTCTCCTCCCTCTTTCCCTCATTCTCCCTCCTTTCCCACTTGGATCCCACAGTATTAGTATTCAGAGCTTGCTGATTATTTTTTTATATTACTTTTTTTCCATTTTACTGTATATAAGCCAGTCTTTATTACTTCACATCCAGATTATTGGAATACTTTCTTGCCTTAAATATTCAATTAAAAATCTTCCTTTGTTCTACCTCAAATCACCTGCTTGTGGGCAGTATAAAACAAACATCCTGAAACATGATGTTTTGAGATGATACATAAAAATTCAGTATGTACACATTAACATATCTATAAAGTGGCACATTATATATATTGCTTGTATGATAAGAAACATCAAACATTCTCCAATACTTGACCCTGAATCTGCCATTCAAGACCCCCACAGTAATGAACTAACATAAGAATTTCAGGCTTAAATGAATCCTTTGCATGGATAAGTTTGTTGTATTTCTCATTGGGTGACAATTAAAGTTGTCCTTCTAAACCTCGCCTTATAGCACTCCCTTTTTAATGAATAAATTTCCTCGTCCTTGTCTAATTTTTGTTTTTCTTCATTATTCAGCTTAAATTTTGTCTCCTCCATGAAACTTTATCAGAGCACCCTAATGCTTGTGATCAAGTATGTTTGTATAGCCCTTACTAAATGCACTGGCAGCGTTTAAAATGCATGTCCTTACCACCACTGTCCTGTGAAATACTCTATAAAATATAGGATCTGTGCCTGAGTCATTATAGTAAGCCCTTTCTTGGAATCCAAAATACATATTTCCATTTGCTAAGAAGCACATTGTAGGTTGGAAGATAAAAAGAACAAACAACAAAAAAGTATGCATACCTTGGTTTAATTTATTATTCCTTCCCAAATTCAAACATGGAATCAGTCTCTCAAGCATTTGCTAAAGAGAGTTTTCTAAATTATCTGCTTATACTTCATCCTCACCGTCATTTTCCAGGCTTTATGATTTCTGACACTATACTAGAGTTTTCAATATCTGCAGCAAATTCAAATATCATTATGTAATCTACCTTTTTTATTGGTCAAATCCCTCTTTCCCTAAAGTTAACGTTCACTCCAATCTCTTTGACGCACCTTGTCTTTGGCTTCATGAAATAGAGCATCCCAGCTGTGAAATCTCTGTGTTGTGGTAGGCAGAAGTTTAAGCTGATTCCCCCAATTATAACTCTTTCCTTTAAGCATAGATGGAATCTGTGAAAATGATTTTTCTGTCATGTTCCTGTTATAGTACATGGCAAGAAGGGAATAATTCTGGGTGAGCCTGACCTGATCAGGCAATCCTTTTAAAAGAAGAACATTTTCTTTAGATGGCCCCAGAAGTGGAAGTCAGATAGACTCAAATGTGAGTAGTAGTCAGTGAAAGGGAGGTTTCCTGTTGCTGGCTTTGAAACGGAGGTGGCCAGAGGGCAAATAGACAAAACCCTTGGGCCCTTAAGAAACAGAGCAGCGCCCATCGGCCAGCAGGCAAGAATAACGGAACTTCAGTTCTATCACCAAAAGGGGCAGAAATCTGCTGTATTGTCATTCCCAGGATCAAGTTATTAGTCACTGTTCTCTAGAGAAATGAACCAACAGGAAATACCCGTAAATATGGGATTTATAAATGTGACTCACACAACCATGGTAATGGCAGAGTCCAAAATCCAAAGGACAGTCTGTGAGGCTGACAGCTCCGATGCAGTGTCTTCATGAACTCCACAGGAGAGGCCTGCCAGCTGAAGAAGTGAAAATTCTCTGTTTTTCCTTAAAAGTCTTCAAAAGATTGGATCAAATCCAGTTGATTTGATGATCTCATTTGCAGGAGACATGCCTTCAGTTGATGGTAGAAATCACCTACAGCTGCAATCAACTGACTAATGATTTAATAAACCAGACTTCTGGTTTATCAACCAATCATGAAATACTCTTGCAGCAATGGTTAGGCCAGTGCATGCCTGACCAGATAACCAGGCATCAACACCTGTCCAAGCTGACAGCAGAACCTAACCATCACTGTCCACCCTTGGTCAACTTGGCAGCTATACACACCACCTTGAAATATTCTTAATTTCTAAATAGAACACATTAACAGACATATGTTTCACCCAACAATACTCAGTTGTCCTATATACAACTGGAAATGCACAAAATGTCTTCAGAATAGGGTGCAGGACCTATTCTTTAGGATATCACTCCTAAACTTGATATCTGTTCTAGCTTGCTAGCTGTCAGAATGCAACATACCAGAAATGGAATAGCTTTTAAAAGGGGGAATTTAATAAGTTGCTAGTTTACAGTTCTAAGACCAAGATAATGTCCCAATTAAAGCAAGTCTGTAGAAATGTCCAATCAGAGTCATCCACGGAAAGATACATTTGAACACAGCATCATCTGCTAGCTTTCTCTCCTGGCTTCCTTTCATGAAACTCCCCAGGAGGCGTTTTCCTTCTTCATTTCCAAAGGTTGCTGGTTGGTGGGCTCTCTGCTTATCGTGGCTATGTCATTCTGTTCTCTCAGAATTTCCTAGCTTTCTCTCCTGTTGTTCTCTTTTATAGGATTCCAGTAAACTAATCAAGACCCACCTGGAATGGGTGGAGACAAGCCTCCACCTAATTCAGCTTAACAACCATTCTTGATTAAATCACATCTCCAGGGAGATCATCTAATTACAGTTTCAGACACACAGTACTGAATAGGGATTAGAAGAAATGGCTGCCTTCACAAAATGGGATCAGGATTAAAACATGGCTTTTCTAGGGTACAAATATCCTTTCAAACTGGCACAATATCTTATAACTTAATATCCTATAACTTAAGTGCTATAACATGAACAATACAGCTTATGTCATATGATAAGAGGAAACAAGATAATTGCTTTATGTCCAAATACAAACATGCTCATAAAAATATGGGAAGGAAATATTCATACAATCACAGTTCTCATTCTTGTAACTGGTCACATGGTTATAGTTCATATTTATCACTACCTTTTTCCACTACCCATTCTATGTTCCCCACACCTTCAGCAAGCACTTCAGCTGGCCGCGTTTCTTTGCCTAGTGGAGTGACCAAACCTTCATTCCTGAAGTCTGTGGGGCATTGGTAGTCCTGCCTCGATTAGGTTGTTGCAGTTTCCCATTGACTTTAATCGCAGGGCAAGGTTGTACTAAGAAATGCCAGAGTGGATCTCCCATATTCCAGGAAAATTCTTCTTTACCTTCATTGTGTAGTTGCAGTCCTATTTTCTTTTGACAGTCAAGATCAATCACCCCAGCCAGTACAGTAATCCCCTTCCTGTTTCAGAGACACGAAAAACCCAAAACGGCCAAGTGGCACTCTTAACTTCTAGTTCAATGGAATCATTGTTATATCTCCTTTTGGAACAGAGACCTGTAGACCAGAAGTGCTTAAGGTTTCAGAGACAGGAAACACAAATTGTTTTAGTGGATCACTAAGGGTGATAGTGAGTGGTGCCACTTCTATTTCTACCCCTTGATTACTGGACCCTGGAATCTTGGCTATGTGAGAAACAATACCATAGAGTGGATTCTGATTCAGAACATACACAGCCTCCTGGAGAATACTGTCACAGCCCTGCAAGATATTGCCTCATAGATGGCACCATAATAGAGTCTCCAAAAGGCCATTCTATTGTTGTATAAATCCAGCTGCCTCTGGATGATGGAAAACATGGCAAGACCAAAGAATTCTATAAGCATGTGCCCATTTCCACATTTCATTTGCTGTGAAGTGGGTTCCTTGATCAGAGACAATCCTCTGTGGAATACCATGATGGTGGATAAGGTATTCCATAAGTCCTTGGTTGGTAGTTTTGACAGAACCAGTGTGTGCAGGGTAAGCAAACCTATATCCAGAGCATATGTCAATACTAGTTAAAGCAAATCACCGCTCCTTCCATGATGAAAGTGGTCTAATGTAATCAACCTGGTACCAAGTTGATCCACTCTGGAATGGTGCCATATCAGGAACTGAGTGTGGGTCTTTGCTGCCGGTAGATTGGGCACTCAGCAGTGGCCATAGCCACATCGGCCTTGGTGAGTGGAAGTCCATGTAGCTGAGCCCATTCATCAATCCCTACTACCTATGCCCACTTTGTTCATAAACCTGTTGGGCAATGACAGGAGTGGCTAGGGAAAGAGGATTACTTGTATCCACAAAACAGTTCAACTTATCCACTTGATTATTAAAACCTTCCTCTGCTGAAGTCACCTTTTCATGAGCAGTCACATGATTCACAACTATCTTCATATTTTTTTCCCACTCCTAACAGTCTATCCACATATCTCTTTCCCAGACCTCTTTATCATCAATTTTCCAATCATGCTCTTTCCAACTCTGTGATCATCCAGCAAAATCATTAGCAACAGACCATGTGTCACTATACAAATGCACTTTTGGCCAGTTCTCCTTCCAAGCAAAATCAACAACCAAGTACACTGCTTGAAGTTCCACCCACTAGGAAGATTTCCCCTCACCATTATCCTTTAGGGGCATCCAGGAAAAGAACTGCAGTGGTACAGCTGTCCACTTCTAGGTGGTACCTGCATATCATGCAGAACTATCTGTAAGCTAGGTCCAAGTTTTCTGTTCCTCAGTCAACTGACTGTAAGAAACTCTTCAAGAGGCTATAGCTCTAGTCTGGGAAAGACAAGGTATTGAGGCAGGAGTGGGGGCCATGGGTATTTGGGCCTCTTCCTTATGTAACCTGTGCCTTCAGGACCTGCTTGAGCCTTATATCTTACATACTATTTCTATTTTATGATAGAGTACTGGTGTGCATACCCCACTTTATGGTTTGGTGGGTCAGATGACACCCAACACATGATAGGCAACTCAGGTCTCATGGTAACTTGATGGCCCATAGTTAAGTATTTAGTCTCTACTAAGGCCCAGTAGCAGGCCCAAAGCTATTTCTCAAAAGGAAAGTAGTTATCTTCAGTGGATGATAAGGCTTTTTTCCAAAATCCTAAGGTTCTGTGTTGTGATTCTCCAATAGGGGCTTGTCAAAGTCTCCAAACAGCATCCCTATTTGTCACTGACACTTCCAGCACCATTGGATGTGCTGGATCATATGGTCCAACTGTAAAAGCAGCTTGCACAGCAGCCTAGACCTGTCACAGAACCTCCTCTTGTTTTGGTCCCCACTCAAACTAGCAGCTTTTCAGGTCACTCGGTAAATGGGTCAGAGTAGCACACCCACATAAGGACACAGGTCCAGGAATCAAGGGGTGGAAATTTGGAAGCAAAGTTTGTCCCCAAATTTCTAAGGGACCAACTTTGTATTGTGTCTCTTTTTTGGTGGTAGGTGAAAACAAATGCAACAGCATATCCTCCACCTTAAAAGGGATATCTCAACATGTCCCATACCTTGGAACATTTAGAAATTTCACTGAGGTGGAAGGCTGTGTATTTTAGTTGGATTTATCTCCCATGCCCTTACATAAAAATGCCTTACCAATAACTCTAGAGTAGTTGCTACTTCTTGATTACTAGGTCCAAACAACGTGATATCATTAACATAATGAAATTTTATGTTGTCTTATGGGAAGGAGAAAGGATCACAGTCCCTGCAGACAAGATTATGGCATAGGGCTGGAGAGTTGATTTATCCCTGAGGTTGGGCAGTCAAGGTATACTGCTGGCATTTCCAGCTGAACACAAACTGTTTCTGGTGGTTCTTACTGACAATTACTGACAAAAAAGGATTTAAAAGATCAATAGCTGCATACCAGTTACCAGGGGATATGTTGATTTGCTCATACTATGATACCACATCTGGAACAGTAGCTGCAATTGGAGTCACCACCTGGTTACATTTATGATAATCCACTGTCATCCTCTAAGATCCATCTGTTTTATGCACAGGCCAAATAGGAAAGTTGATTGGGAATGTGAGAAAATCACCATTCCTGCAAACTTCAAGTCATTAGAAGTGGCTCTAATCTCTGAAATTCCTCTAGGAATCTGGTAATCCCTTCTGATTTACTATTTTGCTAGGTAGGGGCAGTTCTAGAGGCTTTCATTTGGCCTTTCCTACCATAATAGCCCTCACTCCATGAGTCAGTGAACCAATGTGGGGATTCTATCAGTTACTGAGAATACTGATAACAATTATGCATTTCAGAACTGGGGAAATAACAACAGAAAGGGGCTGGATACCCACTGGACCCACTGTGAAATAGATTTCAGCTAAATCTCCATTGGTGACCTGACTTTTCCATAAGCCCCTACTCTGAACGGTGGTCCAGAGTCACATTTTGAGTCTCTTAGAAATAATGTTACTTCTGAGCCACTGTCTAATAAACCCTGAAATCCCTGATCATTTCCTTATCCCCAGTGCAGTCACTCTGGTAAAAGGCCATAGGTCTCCTTGAGGGAGGCTGGACGGGAAATTAACAGTGTGAATTTGGGGCAGTATAAAAGGGACTTTCCACAAGGGTACCTGCCTGTCCCCTGATTCAAAGGGTTCTGGGTCTGTAAAGCATCTCCAGTCTTAGAATTTTTAAGGGGCTATGACAATCTTTTTCTTAAATTGAAGTTTAGACCTCTGTTCATTTGACCTGGAATTCTTCTGCTTATATAGCTCAAATGAGAATTTAGTAGACTACCCATCTATTTTTAAGTAACCAAGATCTACTAACCGAAGCCACAGGTCTCTGAGTTGATTATTTTGATTATGGCTTTGAGTATGCTGTCCTTTACGGTGGCCATGCCCACCTTGTCTATAGTGATTAACTGTTGCCACATAGCTTCTGCCAACTTGGGATGTGATCATTCACATTGTGTTTAAGGTTTCCAGCTCAGTGACAGCAGTTTCCTGTAATATCTGACCTACAGAGGAGGGTGACTGCAGAGCTCTTCAAGGATGATGGAGCTAGTCTCACAAATTTATATCTCCAAGTTCTGGTGGAACTATGTGTCCTATGAACATTCCTGGGGTTTCTGAGCAGGTCTTCCATGATAAATCCACTCTAACATTCCAATCTCTCTAAGCCTCTGGATCCCCTCATCTACATTATACCAGGGCAGTTCTGGTATTCCAATCTCAGCTGATGTCAGCCATCTTTTGATCCATGTTTCAGTCAACCACCCATCCAAGCAAACTATTAAGGCCCTTTCTAATCCCTCAAGCTGCAACATTAAATGCAGAATTTCTGCTTAGTGGGCCCATATCAATAAATCAGCTTGATTCAATGTGATATTACCTCCACAATTATCCCACATTCTTAATATCCATTCCCACACATAATTCCATGATTTCTGTCTATATAGATTGGAAAATTCATGCAGCTATTTCAGAGTACTTGTGGGTCACACTTTGTAGCTCAGTTTTCAGGACCTATTGGGACTTTAGTCAAGTTATAGGTCTTGAAGAAAAATGGGGTAATGAGGGTGGTTCAGGAAAAGAATTTGAAGTATCTTCCTAGCCAATTACCTCAGCACATTCTGTTGCAGTTTCATCTGGTGAAACAGAATTAATTGCTCCAGTCAGAGGAGTGGAGGCTGTTTCCCTAGGGGAGGTAGTTTCAGGTTTAGCAGGCACTGAGGGGTTAGTCTTTTTAGGTGGAGTTGGATGGCAGACTTCCCTGGGAAAACTGGACATGGGGCAACTGTTTCCTAAGGACAGACCATTACAGGCCTATCTTCAAAGTCTCAGCAGATTCCAGAGTTTCCATGTCCCCATTGCCATCATTATCAAGCCATATTTCCCATCCCAAGTTTCAGGATCCCATTCTTTCCCAATCAAAGCCCTTATAGCAGACACCCTGAAAGATTGAGATTTTTATTTATGTTGGAGATTTGCCACTCACAAAATGAGGTTATCAGTTCAGTTGTCAGAGACCTCAAGTTTGCAACCGAGGAAATAAGATTTTCTTTCACTGCACACATGGAAACTTTCATACAGTGCTTAAGTTGCAAATTTGAAGCCTTCAGCTTATCCCTTTTCCTCATAACTGTATCCAGAACATTTAACAGGAAACAGCCAGCATCATTATGCCTCCTAATTCCACTAAGAATGTCAAAAACACTCTCACCAAAAGCCTTGCCTCATATGAGCATACGATTAACAGAATCAAATGGTGATATTTTGTGTATGTCTATTGCCAACTCCCCATGTGCTGTCAGTGCCATCTTGATTATTGGAAGTAGAGTCATTAGTGCCTTTGAATCTAATCAGAGCAGAAAACAAATTTGTAAAAATCCATTTTTAAGATTCTGTTTCTCAAGAACCACTCCCAGGGTGGTGCAACATTGGCTCAGTGGCAGAATTCTCACCTGCCATGCCAGAGACCCAGATTTGATTCTTGGTGCATGCCCATGAATAAAAACAATAAAACAAACAAAAAAACACCACTCCTGGTACCATGATGTATTAGTAAGGGTTCTCTACTGAAACAAAAGCAATTGGAAATATCTGTAAATATGAGATTTTATGAAGGTTTCTCAGGCAACCATGAGAATGGAAGCTTCCAAAATCCATAGGGAAGACTACAAAGCTAGCAATTCCAATAAAGAGTTTTGATGAAATCCACAGGAGAGGCTCACTGGCTGAAAAAGCCATGAAAATTCTCTCTTCTTCCTTAACAGTCTTCAACTGGTTGGATCAAATCAAACTGACAGGATCATCTCATTTACACTAGACTTTTCTTTAGTTGATCATAGATGTCATCAGTCATAACTGAAATATCCTTGCAGCAGGATGCGAGACATCTGGGCATCATCATCTGGCCAAGTAGACACCAGAACATAATCATCACATCTGCTAACAAACTTAAGAGCTCCAAAGCAGATTCTTCCTAAGAGCATCCAGATAAAAGCCCAGACATTTTGAATACAAAACAGAAAATCCAATTGAGCCCACCTAGATTGCTGACCTAAGCAACTATGAAATAATAGATGAGCGTTGTTTTAAGATTCTAATTTTTCAGTAATTTGTTATGGCAGCAATAGAAAATGAATACAACTACCCACCATACGTTACACAGAATAACACTTCTGAAAAATGATATACTTAAATACAGGCAAATCATTTGCAAAAATGAATTTATATATTCTCTTAGTATCATAATGCATGGCAGTTTTTGCATGTGTTTTCTTTGCATCTACTCCATATTCAATGTAAACATACACATATAACCTCAAAACAGAATTAAAATTTCATGGCACCTTGCCTGCCCATGAAAAAAAAAAAGAAAACTTCATTGCATCTCATTTATATTTCTAAAATAAAAGTTGAAATTGAATGACTCTAGCATGATCATATTCAAAAAACAAGAGACTTCGATGCATTTATGTTAGCTCATGTTTAAGTAAACGAATGCATTTCTTTCCAATCACAAAGAATACTTGAATTGCTATGAAGTCCCGTCTACTTAGAAACATGGGATTTAGTGTACAGTTTATATTTTGATTATGATGATGAATCCGGGTAAGTGCTATCACATTAGTAAGTTAGGAGATTCCAGAGTTTACAAGGCTTTCTGCTCTCTCAAAGAAGTTGAACATCTTGTGGAAGGCAACTTATATTGTGTTGCTGAACATAGTGAGCCAGGCTCCTTAAATGGCTACCTCTATGCTGTTATGGTGGTCCCGAGGCTATATCATTCAGGGGTGGTACAGTAGGTAATCACTGATTACCAAAAGATTTCCTTTGCTCATACTTAGAGAAACTATATGGATGGCACCTGTATTAGGGTTCTCTAGAGAAACAGAATCAACAGAGAACACTCACAAATATAAAATTTATAAAAGTGTCTCACATGACCACAGGAACACAGAGTCCAAAATCCGCAGAGTAGGCTGTGAAGTTGATGATCCCAATGGAGGGTCTGGACAAACTCCACAGGAGAAGCTCACCAGCTGAAACAGGAAAAGCCTGTCTCTTCTGAATCCTCCTTATAAGGCTTTCAGTGATTAGATTAAGCATCACTCATTGCAGAAGAAACACCCTCCAGCCAACTACAAATGGAATCAGCCACAGATGCAGCTGGCCTGATCATGATTTAATTCTATGAAATGTCCTCATCACAACAGACAAGCCAGCACTTGCCCAACCACCACTTGGCCAAGTTGACACATGAACTGACCATGACAACCCATCCCTTGTCAATTTGGTAACTATACATACCACCTTAAACCATACCTAATATCTAAATAAAAAGCAATAAAATACAGATTTTTTTCTTTCACCTAACAATACTCAACTGTCCTGCATATAACTGGAAACACATTAAATCTCTCCAGAATAGGGTGCAAATTCTTGGGTAATATTCATTCTTAAACTTGATATCTTACAACTTAAATAGTATAACATGAACAAAACAGCATTACATTCCTCATTTCTGTAACTGATCACACGGTTGAAGTTCATATTTATCACTACCTTCTTCCACTACCCATTCCATGTTCCCTTTCCCCTCAGCAAGCACTTCAGCTAGCCATGGTTCTTTGCCTGGTGGGGTGGCCCAAACCTTCATTCCTGAAGTTTCTGAGCCATTGGTAGTCCTGCCTAGATTGCATTGTTGAAGTTTCCCATTGATTTTAATCACAGGGCATGGTAGTACTAAAAGACGCCCTAGGGGATCACCTGTATTCTAAGAAAATTCTTCTTTACCTCCATTATGTAGTTGCAGGCTTACTTGCTCCTGACAGTCAGGGTCAATTACCCCAGACAATAATGTAATTCCCTTCTTGGCTTGTTGATCCAGTGGCATAAGTAGCCCAAAGTGACCAGGTGGGAGTCTTAACTGCCAGTTCAGTGGAATATAGTGGTTTCTCCTGGAGGAAGTACTCCCCTTTTTGGAACCAAAACCTGTAGACCAGCAGAGCTTAGGGTCGCAGGGACAAGAAGCAAAAATTTTCCTAGTGGATCACTAGGGGTAATAGTGAGTTGTACTATGCCCATTTCCATGCCTTGGTTCCTAGACCCATGGATCCTGGCTACGGGAGAAACAGCACCATACAGCACACACTGATTCAGAGTATATACAGCTTCCTGGAGATCATTACCCCAGCCTTTCATGGTATTGCCACCTAGTTGACACTCTAATTGAGTTTTCAAAAGGCATTGCACTGTTCTATCAATCCAGCTGCTTCGACAATGGGGAACATGGTAAAACCAGAGAACTTCATGAGCATGTGCCCATTCCTTCACTTCATTTGCTGTGAAGGGTGTTCCTTGATCAGACGCAATGCTATGTGGAATACCATGACAATGGATAAGGCATTCTCAAAGCCCATGGATGGTAGTTTTGGCAGAAGCATTGCATGCAGGGAAACCAAACCAATATCCAGAGTATGTGTCTATTCCAGTTAGAACAAATCGCTGCCCCTTCCATGAAGGGAGTGGCCCAATGTAATCAACCTGCCACTATGTAGCTGGCTGTTCACCTCAGGGCATGGTGCCATATTGGAGGTTGAGTGTGGGTCTCTGATGCTGGAAGATTGGGCACTCATCAGGGGCTGTAACCAGGTCATTCTTGGTGAGTGGAAGTCCATGGTGCTGAGCCCATGCATAACCTCCATCCCTGCCACCATGACCACTTTTTTCATGAGCCCTTTGGGCAATGACAGGAGTTTCTGGGGAAAGAGACTGACTGGTATCCACAGAATGGGTCATCTTATCCACTTGTTATTAAAATCTTCCCCTGCTGAAGTCACCCTCCGGTGTGCATTCACATGGGACACAAATATGTTCACGTTTTTAGCCCACTCAGAAAGGTCTATCTACATACTTCTTCCCCAGACCTCTTTGTCACCAATTTGCCAATTATGGTTTTTCCAAGTCCCTGACCATCCAGGCAAACAATTAGGAACAGCCGATCAGTCAGTATACAAACACATCTCTGACCAGTTTTCCTTTCAAGCAAAATGAACAACTAGATGCACTGCTCAAATTTCTGCCCACTGGGAGGATTTCCTCTCACCACTGTCCTTCAAGGACACCCCAGAAAGGGGTTATAATGCTGCAACTGTCCAGTTTTGGGTGGAACCTGCATATCATGCTGAACCATCTGTAAACCAGGCACAAGTTTTCTCTTCCTCAGCCAATTCACTGTAAGGAACTCCCCAAGAGGCCATAGCTCTTGTCTGGGAAAGAGAAGGTAATGTGGCAGGAGTGGAGACCATGGGCATTTTGGCCACTTCTTCATGTAACTTACTTGTGCCTTCAGGACCTGCTCTGGTTCTATCTCGTATATACCATTGCCATTTTACAATAGAGTGCTGCTGTGCATGCCCAACTTTATGGCTTGGTGGGTGAGACAGCACCCAGTTCATGATAGGCAACTCAGGTCTCATGGTAACTTGGTGACCCATGGTTAAGCTTTCAGTCTCTACTAAGGCCCAGTATCAGGCCAAAAGCTGTTTCTCAAAAGAAGAGTAGTTATCTGCAGCAGATGGTAAGGCTTTGCTCCAAAATCCTAAGGGTCTGGATTGTGATTCTCCTATAGAGGCTTGCCAAAGGCTCTAGACTGCATCTCTATTAGGCACTGACACTTCCAGCACCATTGGATCTGCTGGATCATATGGCCCAAGTGGCAGAGCAGCTTGTACAGCAGCCTGGACCTGTCACAGAGCCTCCTCTTGTTCAGGTCCCCTCTCAAAATTAGCAGCTTTTCTGGTCACTAGATAAATGGATCAGAGTAGCACACCCAAATGAGAAATATGTTGTTGCCAAAATCCAAACAGACCAACTAGGCATTGTGCCTCTTTTTTGGTCATAGGAGGGGCCAGATGCAGCAACTTCTCCTTCACCTTAGAAGGGATATCTCGACATGCCCCACACCACCGGACAGATAGAAATTTCACTGAGGTGGAAGGCCCCTGTATTTTTGTTGGATTTATCTCCCATCCTCTGACATGCAAATGCCTTACGAGTAAATCTAGAGTAGTTGCTACTCCTTGCTTACAGTAAGCAAGGAGTACATGATATCATCAATGTAATGGACCAGTGTGGTGTCTCATGGGAGGGAGAAATGATCAAGGTCCCTGCAGACAACATTATGACATAGGACTGGAGAGTTGATATACCCCTGAGGTAGGACCGTGAAAGTATATTACTGACCTTGCCAGCTGAAAGCAAACTGTTTCTGGTGGTCTTTACCAATAGCTACTGGGAAAAAGCATTTGCCAGATCAATAGCTGCATACCAGGTACCAGGGGATGTATTGATTTGCTCAAGCAATGATACCACATCTGGAGCAGCAGCTGCAATTTGAGTCACCACCTGATTGAGCTTACGATAATCCACTGTCATCCTCCAAGACCCATGTGCTTTTGCACAGGCCAAATAGGAGAGTCATATGGGGATGTGGTGGGAATCACCACCCCTGCATCCTTCAAGTCCTTAAGAGTGGCAGTAATCTCTGCAATCCCTCCAAAAATCCAGTATTGCTTCTGATTTACTACTTTGCTTGGTAGGGGCAGTTCTAGTAGCTTCCACCTGGCCTTTCCTACCATAAGAGCACTCACTGCACGAGTTAGAGAGTCTGGGGATTCTGCCAATTGCTCAGTATATCTATACCAATTATACTTTCTGGCACTGGGGAAATAACTACAGAATGGGTCCAGGGGCCCACTGGACCCACTGAGAGACAGACCTGAGCTAAAATTCCATTGATCACCTGGCCTCCATAAGCCCCCACTCTGACTGGTGGTCCAGAGTGACGTGTTGTGTTCCCTGGAATTAATGTCACTTCTGAACCAGTGCCTAATAATCCTCGAAATACATGATCATTTCCTTTTTCCCAATACATAGTTACCCTGTAAAAGGCTGTCTGTCTCCTTGGGGAATGCTTGGAGGAAGATTAACAGTATAAATTTGTGACAGTGTAACAAGGTTCTCCCACAAAGGGACCTGGCCTCCACTTCATTCAAGGGGCTCTGGATCTGTAAACTGTCTCAAGTCTGGAAATTGATTAAGGGGCTATGACTCTGTGTTTTTGTAATTCAGGTTAGACTTCTGCTCACTTGACCTAGAACACTTCTGTTTATATGGCTCAAACAAGAATTTAGTAGACTGCCCTTGTATTGTATTTCTAGGTATCCCATGATTTACTAGCCAATACCACAAATCTCTGCAAATCATATCATTTTGACTCCTGCTTTGAGTTTGCTGTCTATTATAATAGTCATCTCTACCCTCTCGTTGGCAATTAAGTGCTGCCACCTGGCTTCTGCCAACTCGGGATCCTGTCATCCCCATTGTGTTTAAGGATTCCAGCTCAGTGACAGCAGTTCCCACAGTAATATCTGACCTACAGAGAAGTGCAACCACACAGCTCTTTAGGGATGATGGTGCTAGTCTCACAAATTTATTTCTCATTGTTATGGTAAAAGGTGCATCTCCCGGACATTCCTGGCATGTAAGAGCAGGCTTTGCATGACAAATCCACTCTAACATTCCAATCCCTCTAAGCCTCTGGATCCCCTAATCTACATTATACCAGGGCAGATCTGGCGTTTCAACCTCAGGTAATGTTGGCTACCTTTTGATCCATGTTTCAAAACCATCCAAACAAATTGTTAATACCCTTTCTAATCCCTCAAGCTATAACATTGAATGTGGAATCTCTGCTTAGTGGGCCCATATCAATAAATTCAACCTGATCAAGCCTTATATTCAACCCACCATTTTCCCACACCCTTAAAATCCATTGCCACATATATTCCCCTGATTTCTGTCTATATAAACTGGAAAACTCACACAGTTCTTTTGGAGTATAATGTACCTCCTCATGTGTGATACTCTGTACCTCACCTTTACAGGGCTGTTGGGACTTTAGTCTGGAAGATGTGAGAGGTGGTGTGGGTGGTTCATGAAAAGAATTAGAAATAGCTTCCAAGCCATTTGCTTCAGGGCCTTCATTTGCAGTTTCATCTGGTGAAACAGGATTAATCACTCTAGGGCCAATCCCTTCAGTAGGAGGTTGGGTGGCCAACTCCTCAAGGCAGGCTGGAGGTGGGATGGTTATGTCCTCAGGGCAAACTATTACACAGTTATCTAGAGAAGACTCAGCATGATCTAGGGTTTCAGTCTCACCCCCAACATCATTATCAATCCATATGTCACCATCCCATTTTTCAGGGTCCTACTCCTTTCCAATCAATGCCCTCACTTTAATGGCAGATGCCGTGCAAGATTGAGATTTCAGTTTACATTGTAAAGTTGCTATTCTAACAATAAGATTCTGGGCCAGATTTTCCGAGTTCTCAGCTCTACAGCTACAGGAAATAAGATTTTCCTTCAGGATACTCATAGAAACATCTACATCTTTCAGATGGTGCTCAAGCTACTTGTTTGAAGCCCTAAGCCCATCCCTTTCACCCCTTAAAGTAGCCAGTGTATCTAACAACAACCAACCAACATCTCTACACCTCTTATTTCTGCAAAGCTCTGTGAAAGTGTAAGAAACATTATCCACCAGAGCCTGGCTTCGTACAAGTGAAGCATTAGGAGAATCAAATGGTGAAATTTTGACTATCTCTTTTGCCAACTCACTCCATGGATTGGGAGTGTCATTCTGATTATGGGAATCAGAGTCCTTAGTGTCTTTGAGTCTAGTCAGAGTAGAAAACCATTCATAAAAACCCATTTTTAAGATTCTGTTTCTTAAGAACCACTCCTGCATATGGCAGTTAGATTCCATTGTCAACTTGGCCAGGTGAAGTCACCTAGTTCTGTTGCTATGAACAAGAGCCAATGGTACGTTAGCCTCATCTGTTCTTCATTACATGTGCAGTCGGCTAGGAGGCCTGCCTGCTACAATGAATGATGTTTGACTTAATTGGCTGGTGCTTAAATGAGAGAGCTCAACATAGCACAGCCCAACAAGCTCAGCATTCCTCATCTCAGCCCTAGCAGCTTAGCCCAGGCCTTTCGACATGCAGAAAGGAATCACCCCGAGGAAAGTTGTTGGAACCCAGAGGCCTGGAAAGAAGGCCAGTGGAGACCATCCTGTGCCTTCCCACACAAGAAAGAACCTCAGTGGAAAGTTAGCTGCCTTTCCTCTGAAGAACTAATAAAATAAATCCCCCTTTATTAAAAGCCAATCCATCTCTGGTGTATTGCATTCTGGTAGCTAGCCAACTAGAACAGCACCCATGTTATAATATGGAAAATTAGAAGCATTCTTTCAAAAATTATTTTAAATAATCTGTTTATGGAGTATTAATTAGTCTTGATAGAGACAGAAAACCCAGTCATTGATCAAGATATTTCATAATCCCTCAAATTGTATCACTGTAAATGAATGATAAATACTACCATAGGATTCATTCAAGCCCAAAACAAATAAGAAGCATGCATGAAATACATTGGAAGTCCAGTTCCCATTAGCAGTGATTAGCCTACTTGCCCATTTGTATTTGCCCATTTTCTTAAGGAGAGTCACTGAATGTTAGGATTATTCATGGCATGGTAATTCACACATTAAGTGAATAATTGAAATGAATTTCTTTTTAAATTCCCTGCTGATAATTCTAAATTCCCTGCCATATCTGAATCTGGCTCTGATGGATGTGCTATCTCTTTAGGCTGATTTTTGTCTTTTAGTATATCCTGTAAATTTTTCATTGAAAGCTGTACCCAGCAAATATATTGGATAAAGGAACTAAGGTAAATAAATCTTTCATGTCACTTTTATCTAGCAAGGAATTAGTGTTTCCTGTTTACCACAGCTGTAGGTATCAGAAGTTAAAATTTTTTCTAGCATTGTTTTTGCATTCTCTACTGTCTTTTGGAGTCCCTAGAGACTCCTTCTTAAATAGAAACTATTTTTCCACCAGCAGTACTCCCCTGTTATTTTACAGGAGCCCTAATGATGTGGTGGCAAAGTGTGGTAGGAGAAGACTTCCATATCTTATGACATCACAGTCTTTTAGTGAGCCTGTGTCACTGGGCTGTGACCTTCACCAGTGTTTCTCAGCTACTGCTGCATGAGGTAAGACAGCAAGTTTAGCAGGGTCTGGATTTGGGTATTTCCCTTCTCCCATGCTGGTTAGATTCTGATTAAAAAAAAAAAAAAAAAGACAAGTTGGTTAGTATGTGGTGGAACAGTATCCCTTGAGAGCAGACCTTTGTTAAGGAGAGCAGAGTGCTCTGGGTACATTTTAAAATGGATAATATTCTACTTGTCCAAAGTAGAAGCATAAGGAGCATTTTCTTCACTATGCACAATGAGAGCTTCGTGACACCCCTGAAAGTTAAACTCATGAAAGTGTGGGTCCACTACAGCTGGGCCCCCAGGAGTTTTTGTCTCTCAAGCTCCAATCTCAATCTCTAACAATTCTTCAACTGCCCTTTAAATATTCCTAGCAGGCTCCAACAGAGACTTCTGCTTCCAATAAGCTGTGATCCTAGCCTCTCTCCATTCGGGGATGGGAGTGGGTGGAAACAGAGGTTCGACCGATGACCTCTATTCTTTTGTGAATTTAAGAAGAGTTGTCGATGTTTCATTTGTTCAGCTTTTTTATTGTTGTGAGGATGGGAGTGACAACTTCCAAGCAGTCACTGAACATCTGCTTATTAAAATTAAATCTTTATGCAAGCTCAGATAAACAAATTCATTTTAAAGATTGATAAAATGAGTTTCAGCAATGTGTAGTGGCTTAGTTAGTCAAAGGCAAATTTGTGATTAACCTTATCTCATTTGCTTTCTGATCATGATTTGCCAAGCTTCTTTTCCAATGTAGTAAGAAATGTATGGAAGACTAGTGGTATAATGAAAAACCACAGGAAGACAAATCCCACAGATTATGTAGTGCTAGGAAAAATGCTAATTTGAACTTGAACTTCTCATACCCCTTGCCTTCAGAAGCAGGTGCTGTTAGATGACCTAAACTGTGACCTACATTGAACTTCAAAAATTATTATTATTTATAATAAATAAAAACAAAATATGAGAGTTTTGCATCTATATTTAACTTATGCACTTCTTAGGAATCTCTATAACCCTTCATAAATCCTAAGCCTATTATTATCAGTAGTTTTAAGGTTAAGATTTTCCATTCCATCCTCAATACAAGTTTCACAGTTAAAACAAAGAGTAATTAAGATCCAGATTTTTCTTAAATAGACCTTTCTTTAATGTGGTAAACTGAGCTTATACAAAAAAAATAAAGAAAAAAATATAAAGCTCAGATATAATATTGTTCTGAGTATATTTTTACCACATATTTGTTTTATTAAGTATATTGATAAAATAAAAATGATAAGTATTTCTAATTATATGACTAGTTAGGCATATGTACAATATCTAAACACTAATTAAAATTCAGACCTGGAAAAATAATATGAAAATAAGACCAATGTTTATGATCCTGTTTACTGAAATATTTTAAATATTAGATTCTTTTTCTTTCTACAATGTGATTTGTTTAGATGAGCACAAAATTGGCACTATTATATTTTAGACCATCTATATTTCACAATGGGAAGATTGCATGTCGTTCATATTTTCAAAGACTCAGATTGGCACTCTTCTTTTAAAATGTATTTATTATCTTAAAAATATTGGTGATATATTGTTATCTTAAAAATCTTAAAAATTTGGTGATATATTGTTATCTTCACTGCCTAGTTTATCACATATTCTGCTCTCCAACACTGTTTTCTCTTTATTTTCCCAAATTCCTCCGTAGAATTTCTGTTAATGCTGCATTTTGTTCAACATGTCATGTTTGTAAAAATTTGTATTTGCAATTAGGCCGAATGGACCCAAATTCTGCATCACCTTTTATGTTCCAATCTCAGAAGACACACAGTGTCAAACTCTTTCAGTGGAGGCACTCAGAAAGTCCCACCATGTTTATGAGGGAAGACAGAATCCACCTCTGTACGGGAGAGCAGCAAGCTTCTTGAAATACCTTGGATGGGGAATAGTGTTGCTGGCATTTTTTGAAATATAATTTCCCACAGCTGCTTCCCACTATATGGGACTATAGATATTAGTTTTAATAAAATTAGGAGTCTAAGGTTCTTTGTTTATCCATTTTTTTATTAATTAAAAAAAGAATTAACAAAACATATAGAAATCATTCCAATCTACATGTACAATCAGTAATTCTTAATAACATCACATAGTTGCATATTCATCATTTCTTAGTACATTTGCATCAATTTAGAAAAAGAAATAAAAAGACAACAGAATAAGAATTAAAACAATAATAGAAAGAAAAAAACAAAAAAAACAAAAACAAAAAACCTATACCTCACATGCAGCTTCATTCAGTGTTTTAACATAATTGCATTACAATTGGGTAGTATTGTGCTGTCCATTTCTGAGTTTTTATATCCAGTCCCGTTGTACAGTCTGTATCCCTTCATCTCCAATTATCCCTTCTCTTTTTTTTTTTTAATTAACAGAAAAAAAGAAATTAACCCAACATTTAGAGATCATACCATTCTACACATGCAATCATTAATTCTTAACATCATCACATAGATGCATGATCATCATTGCTTAGTACATTTGCATTGGTTTAGAAGAACTAGCAACATAACCGAAAAAGATATAGAATGTTAATATAGAGAAAAAAATAAAAGTGATAATAGTAAAATCAAAACAAAACAAAACAAAACAAAACAAAAACCTATAGCTCAGATGCAGTTTCATTCAGTGTTTTAACATGATTACTTTACAATTAGGTATTATTGTGCTGTCCATTTTTGAGTTTTTGTATCTAGTCCTGTTGCACAGTCTGTATCCCTTCAGCTTCAATTACACATTGTCTTACCCTGTTTCTAACTCCTGCTGAACTCTGTTACCAATGACATATTTCAAGTTTATTCTCGAATGTCCGTTCACATCAGTGGGACCATACAGTATTTGTCCTTTAGTTTTTGGCTGGATTCACTCAGCATAATATTCTCTAGGTCCATCCATGTTATTACATGGTTCATAAGTTTATCTTGTCTTAAAGCTGCATAATATTCCATCGTATGTATATACCACAGTTTGTTTAGCCACTCTTCTGTTGATGGAGATTTTGGCTGTTTCCATCTCTTTGCAATTGTAAATAATGCTGCTATAAACATTGGTGTGCAAATGTCCGTTTGTGTCTTTGCCCTTAAGTCCTTTGAGTAGATACCTAGCAATGGTATTGCTGGGTCGTATGGCAATTCTATATTCAGCTTTTTGAGGAACCGCCAAACTGCCTTCCACAGTGGTTGCACCCTTTGACATTCCCACCAACAGTGGATAAGTGTGCCTCTTTCTCCGCATCCTCTCCAGCACTTGTCATTTTCTGTTTTGTTGATAATGGCCATTCTGGTGGGTGTGAGATGATATCTCATTGTGGTTTTGATTTGCATTTCTCTAATGGCCAGGGACATTGAGCATCTCTTCATGTGCCTCTTGGCCATCCGTATTTCCTCTTCTGAGAGGTGTCTGTTCAAGTCTTTTTCCCATTTTGTAATTGGGTTGGCTGTCTTTCTGTTGTTGAGATGAACAATCTCTTTATAAATTCTGGATACTAGACCTTTATCTGATATATCATTTCCAAATATTGTCTCCCATTGTGAAGGCTGTCTTTCTACTTTCTTGATGAAGTTCTTTGATGCACAAAAGTGTTTAATTTTGAGGAGTTCCCATTTATTTATTTCCTTCTTCAGTGCTCTTGCTTTAGGTTTAAGGTCCATAAAACCGCCTCCAGTTGTAAGATCCATAAGATATCTCCCAACATTTTCCTCTAACTGTTTTATGGTCTTAGACCTAATGTTTAGATCTTTGATCCATTTTGAGTTAACTTTTGTATAGGGTGTGAGAGATGGGTCTTCTTTCATTCTTTTGCATATGGATATCCAGTTCTCTAGGCACCATTTATTGAAGAGACTGCTCTGTCCCAGGTGAGTTGGCTTGACTGCCTTATCAAAGATCAAATGTCCATAGATGAGAGGGTCTATATCTGAGCACTCTATTCGATTCCATTGGTCGATATATCTATCTTTATGCCAATTTACCATGCTGTTTTGACCACTGTGGCTTCATAATATGCCTTAAAGTCAGGCAGCGTGAGACCTCCAGCTTCGTTTTTTTTCCTCAAGATGTTTTTAGCAATTCGGGGCACCCTGCCCTTCCAGATAAATTTGCTTATTGGTTTTTCTATTTCTGAAAAATAAGTTGTTGGGATTTTGATTGGTATTGCATTGAATCTGTAAATCAATTTAGGTAGGATTGACATCTTAACTATATTTAGTCTTCCAATCCATGAACACGGTATGCCCTTCCATCTATTTAGGTCTTCTGTGATTTCTTTTAGCAGTTTTTTGTAGTTTTTTTTATATAGGTTTTTTGTCTCTTTAGTTAAATTTATTCCTAGGTATTTTATTCTTTTAGTTGCAATTGTAAATGGGATTCGTTTCTTGATTTCCCCCTCAGCTTGTTCATTACTAGTGTATAGAAATGCTACAGATTTTTGAATGTTGATCTTGTAACCTGCTACTTTGCTGTACTCATTTATTAGCTCTAGTAGTTTTGTTGTGGATTTTCCGGGTTTTCAACGTATAGTATCATATCGTCTGCAAACAGTGATAGTTTTACTTCTTCCTTTCCAATTTTGATGCCTTGTATTTCTTTTTCTTGTCTAATTGCTCTGGCTAGAACCTCCAACACAATGTTGAATAATAGTGGTGATAGTGGACATCCTTGTCTTGTTCCTGATCTTAGGGGGAAAGTTTTCAATTTTTCCCCATTGAGGATGATATTAGCTGTGGGTTTTTCATATATTCCCTCTATCATTTTAAGGAAGTTCCCTTGTATTCCTATCTTTTGAAGTGTTTTCAACAGGAAAGGATGTTGAATCTTGTCGAATGCCTTCTCTGCATCAATTGAGATGATCATGTGATTTTTCTGCTTTGATTTGTTGATATGGTGTATTACATTAATTGATTTTCTTATGTTGAACCATCCTTGCATACCTGGGATGAATCCTACTTGGTCATGATGTATAATTCTTTTAATGTGTTGTTGGATACGATTTGCTAGAATTTTATTGAGGATTTTTGCATCTGTATTCATTAGAGAGATTGGTCTGTAGTTTTCTTTTTTTGTAATATCTTTGCCTGGTTTGGGTATGAGGGTGATGTTGGCTTCATAGAATGAATTAGGTAGTTTTCCCTCCACTTTGATTTTTTTGAAGAGTTTGAAGAGAATTGGTACTAATTCTTTCTGGAACGTTTGGTAGAATTCACATGTGAAGCCATCTGTTCCTGGACTTTTCTTTTTAGGAAGCTTTTGAATGACTAATTCAATTTCTGTACTTGTGATTGGTTTGTTGAGGTCATCTATGTCTTCTTGAGTCAAAGTTGGTTGTTCATGTCTTTCCAGGAACCCGTCCATTTCCTCTAAATTGTTGTATTTATTAGCGTAAAGTTGTTCATACTATCCTGTTATTACCTCCTTTATTTCTGTGAGGTCAGTAGTTATGTCTCCTCTCCCATTTCTGATCTTATTTATTTGCATCCTCTCTCTTCTTCTTTTTGTCAATCTTGCTAAGGGCCCATCAATCTTATTGATTTTCTCATAGAACCAACTTCTGGTCTTATTGATTTTCTCTATTATTTTCATGTGTTCAATTTCATTTATTTCTGCTCTAATCTTTGTTATTTCTTTCCTTTTGCTTGCTTTGGGGTTAGCTTGCTGTTCTTTCTCCAGTTCTTCCAAATGGATAGTTAATTCCTGAATTTTTGCCTTTTCTTCTTTTCTGATATAGGCATTTAGAGCAATAAATTTCCCTCTTAGCACTGCCTTTGCTGCGTCCCATAAGTTTTGATATGTTGTGTTTTCATTTTCATTCACCTCGAGGTATTTGCTAATTTCTCTTGCAATTTCTTCTTTGACCCAGTCGTTGTTTAGGAGTGTGTTGTTGAGCCTCCATGTATTTGTGAATTTTCTGGCACTCTGCCTATTATTGATTTCCAACATCATTCCTTTATGGTCCGAGAAAGTGTTGTGTAAGATTTCAATCTTTTTAAATTTGTTAAGACTTGCTTTGTGACCCAGCATATGGTCTATCTTTGAGAATGATCCATGAGCACTTGAGAAAAAGGTGTATCCTGCTGTTGTGGGATGTAATGTCCTATAAATGTCTATTAAGTCTAGTTCATTTATAGTAATATTCAGATTCTCTATTTCTTTGTTGATCCTCTGTCTAGATGTTCTGTCCCTTGATGAGAGTGGTGAGTTGAAGTCTCCAATTATTATGGTATATGAGTCTATTTCCCTTTTCAGTGTTTGCAGTATATTCCTCACGTATTTTGGGGCATTCTGATTCGGTGCGTAAATATTTATGATTGTTATGTCTTCTTGTTTAATTGTTCCTTTTATTAGTATATAGTGTCCTTCTTTGTCTCTTTTAACTGTTTTACATTTGAAGTCTAATTTGTTGGATATTAGTATAGCCACTCCTGCTCTTATCTGGTTGTTATTTGCATGAAATATCTTTTCCCAACCTTTCACTTTCAACCTATGTTTATCTTTGGGTCTAAGATGTGTTTCCTGTAGACAGCATATAGAAGGATCCTGTTTTTTAATCCATTCTGCCAATCTATGTCTTTTGATTGGGGAATTCAGTCCATTGACATTTAGTGTTATTACTGTTTGGATAATATTTTCCTCTAACATTTTGCCTTTTGTATTATATATATCATATCTGATTTTCCTTCTTTCTACACTCTTTTCCATATCTCTCTCTTCTGTCTTTTTGTATCTGACTCTAGTGCTCCCTTTAGTATTTCTTGCAGAGCTGGTCTCTTGGTCACAAATTCTTTCAGTGACTTTTTGTCTGAGAATGTTTTAATTTCTCCCTCATTTTTGAAGGATAATTTTGCTGGATATAGGAGTCTTGGTTGGCAGTTTTTCTCTTTTAGTATTTTAAATATATCATCCCACTGTCTTCTAGCTTCCATGGTTTCTGCTGAGAAATCTACACAAAGTCTTATTGGGTTTCCCTTGTATGTAATGGATTGTTTTTCTCTTGCTGCTTTCAAGATCTTCTCTTTCTCTTTGACCTCTGACATTCTAACTAGTAAGTGTCTTGGAGAACGCCTATTTGGGTCTAATCTCTTTGGGGTGCGCTGCACTTCTTGGATCTGTAATTTTAGGTCTTTCATAAGAGTTGGGAAATTTTCAGTGATAATTTCTTCCATTAGTTTTTCTCCTCCTTTTCCCTTCTCTTCTCCTTCTGGGACACCCACAACACGTATATTTGTGCGGTTCATATTGTCCTTGAGTTCCCTGATACCCTGTTCAAATTTTTCCATTCTTTTCCCTATAGTTTCTGTTTCTTTTTGGAATTCAGATGTTCCATCCTCCAAATCACTAATTCTATCTTCTGTCTCTTTAAATCTATCATTGTAGCTATCCATTATTTTTTCTATGTTTGCTACTTTATCCTTCACTTCCATAAGTTCTGCGATTTGTTTTTTCAGTTTTTCTATTTCTTCTTTATGTTCAGCCCATGTCCTCTTCATGTCCTCCCTCAATTTATCGATTTCATTTTTGAAGAGGTTTTCCATTTCTGTTCGTATATTCAGCATTAGTTGTCTCAGCTCTTGTGTCTCATTTGAGCTATTGGTTTGTTCCTTTGACTGAGCCATATTCTCAATCTTTTGAGTGTGGACAGTTATCTTCTGCTGCTGGCGTCTGGGCATTTATTCAGATTTCTCTTGGTGTTGGACCCAGCAAGGTTGTAATATTTTTCTGTGAAATCTCTGGGTTCCGTTTTTTTATCCTGCCCAGTAGGTGGGGCTCGTGGCACACGTTTGTCTGCGGGTCCCACCAGTAAAAGGTGCTGTGGGACCTTAAACTTTGGAAAACTCTCGCTGTCCTGGGGGTTCGCTAGCCGAAGCGGCTTGAGCCGGCCTGCGGTCCGAACGCAGGGCTGGTTGCTGGTCGCCGCAGCCAGGGAAAGAGCCCGTCCGAATTTCCTAGTCGGCCCTGGGCAACAAGTGTGGCGGGAGGGCGCCAGCGGCAGCGGCCCGCCCGAGAGAGTGCACGTTCCCCGGGAGTCACGGGTTTGGAAGGGGCCTCGCTCACCCGTTACCGTTCTCCGTGGCCTGGGGGTTGCCGATCCAATTCTCTCAGTTGGTCCGGGGGCTGCGCGTGGTGTGGGCGCCAGTCGCCTTGGTTTCAGGGGACCACCTCTCCAATTCTCCCAGCCGGCCCGGGAAGGGGGAAGGGAGTAACTCCGGCCGCTTGCCACCCCGCCCGGTAAGGCCCGCGCGCCTCGGCGATCTCACCCGAGCTGCTTCTCTCAGCCAGCCAGCCGTTCCAGGATGGGGTACGCTGTCTCTATCCATTTGTTTTTAATAATAGTTCTGTAAACTTTGTCATCAACATTTGGCTCGTACTATGTTTTCTTCCTCTTCTCCCTCCTAGTACTTAGCTTCTCTATACACCTCAATTGTCAAATCTCCTGTGCCCTAGTCAATTAAATAAGAAGCTATTAAATATTTGAAACTTAAACATGATTACTTGAAATGTTTCCTAAATCAGTTATGTAAATTTACATAATTACACTGTTATGTATAATTTAATTAAGCTTACATCTTTTCAAAAGATTTTGCCATAAGCCATATACTCCCACAGATTGTTTTCCCAAAATCACTTCATATCCCTTTGCCCATTGTGGTTAAATTATATATCAAAAGCTCATAACTTTTTATATTAATAGTACCTTAATTTTCACATCAATAACCTAACTTGATAAATTATGAAAATAAAAGATTAATGGACTAAACTATGTGATAAATGTTTACCCAGTTAGTTAATAGCAGGAAAAAGCAAACATTAATTGAGCACCTACATTGTTCCAGGACCTGAGTGTCATAATACGAACACAAATATGAATAAAACAGCCATTCATCCATTTATTCTACCAATACTTACGTATTGCATACTATATGCCAAGTATTCTTCTAAGTACTGAAGATATAACATGAAACATGCCCTATTTGAATTGACTTTACATATCAATGGAAATAGATAGACAATAAACAGTAAGTAATGCATATAGTAATTGGGTTCTGATAAGTGTCACAGAATAATATGAAACAATGAGCATGGGGAATGCTAGAGATAAAGCAATTATGACAGTTTTAACCTTATGAAACTTATATTCTAGTGGGAGCACACAAATGATAGATAATATTTGTATAATGTGATAATACACTTGGTATGTCATAGAAGCTATGAGACACTCAGAATTTATTATAATATGTTGTGTTACCTAACCTTTCTTAGTCTCAGTTTCTGTAAAATAATATCTATTTTAATTTTCCATAATGGATCTTACATCTCAAAATATGTTTAACTAATGCAAAAAATAATGTTTTGGTGTTGAAATTGTCCTTAAAATGCAAAGTATTCAACATCAATGTCTTTGATGTTGGTTTTGCAAAACATTGTAAAATCATTAGCATTTTTTGGCTTAAAATCATGTATTTATGCGGTGGCAAGGGATAGTGTCCCTATATAACCTTTTCTATTATTGGCTAGAAATACAGTCATTCTAAAATATTCAATTGTACTTAATACTAGAAAATTTTTTATTCATTTCTGAATATAAATCAATTCTTTTTCAGCACTAAGGGAAACAGTAGACTATTGTACATAAGAAATTGAATTTCCATTCTGCTACTCTCATAGGTAAAGTTTCTTCTATTAGAAAAAGCATGTAATCACAAAGGATTTTTTATGAGCAAAATAGATGGACATTTGTAAGTAATTTTGCATTCTTTCTTCAAAATTAAAATATTCTCTATACTTTCATTAGCAGTTTGTTGCTGTGTGAAATTAATGTTATTTATACATGCATTATAATAATAATAACAAAGCATTAAACTAATAAATTAACAATAGAAGACTCCATTTAAGAGGATTATTTTCATTTTACAAATCTATGAGAAAAATTACTTATTGGGCGGGCCATGGTGGCTCAGCAGGTAAGAAAGCTTGCCTGCCAGGCCCGAGGACCCAGGTTCGATTCCCGGTGCCTGCCCATGTAAAAAAAAAAAAAAATTACTTATCAATGTTTCCTTTGCAAACTGTAGTGCAAGAAAATGATAAAAATCACGTAACATGTTTCCTTCTAGATCTGCTGGTAGAACAAAAGATTTTGGGACAAAACAGTGATGCATTAAACATGAAAAACTACAGCAATTTTAGATAAGCTACCTAAGATCTATTTTGATTTTCATATTATTTCAACCAGAATTATCTAACTATTAATTCTTAGTTCTTTATTGTGTTACACCATATTGACTGAAGGATTAGCTCACTGCTTGCAGAAGGATAAACTAATGTTTGGCAACTTGGATCAAAAAAGCAAACATATATTTGGACAAACCACACATGCACATTGGGACTTACAAAACTTTATGCACAAGATTCATTTGTTTAATAAATCCATCCAGATTTTGTTATTTATCAAAATTCCAAACCAATATATTCTGGGTCAAAGTATTGAAAAACCACAAATATTTGTTTCATATTCTTTTTGTTTAAGCCTCTGAGGAAGATGACCAAAAAAGTATATACTTTTTTATTTTGATTTTTTCTCTCAAGATTTGAATTCTGCAGTTGGGGTAGGGCATAGTAAGAGCAATTAACAAGACTTTGGAGTTGTAAAGACATGGGAAAAACATGTAAGCTGTCTGAACCTTTTTTCCTTCCTCTACAAGTGTGGATAATAATCATAACTATTTCACAATTTTATGAGGAATAAAATGGCTAGCACAATTCCCAATAGTTAATAGTTGCTTCAAAGTGTTCTGCAGCATACGTTGTGCTACTGTTGTCAATACTGGGTGCCATTCAGTCCAAAGTAAATGAAAATTTAAAGTAATAATGTGAATTTTTCACCAGAGACAAGGAAGATGGCCATCAAAGGTTGAACTGTACTTTTAAGTATTTCCAGCTTACGAGTCAATTGGTAACACTATTTTATATTAAGCACAAGTATTTTATATTGCAGTGATGATGATAATTATCAGTTGCCCAAGGAGTGAAACCAAAGATGGAC
Organism: Tamandua tetradactyla; assembly: GCF_023851605.1. Taxonomy (NCBI): domain Eukaryota; kingdom Metazoa; phylum Chordata; class Mammalia; order Pilosa; family Myrmecophagidae; genus Tamandua; species Tamandua tetradactyla. The sequence continues at coordinate 152,808,824 of NC_135330.1, forward strand.
ATTAGTCTAGAAAGAAAGCAAAACATTTTTGAAAAGAAAAAGTATCCCCTTCATCCATCATGTTTCCCTGTCTATACACTATAAATTTGAGAATAAAAACAAAAGAAGACTGAAAAGGGAGAAAAGAAAAAGATAATGTGTTTCTTTATATTCACAGACCACAATGGTTCAAGAAAGAACAGAATGAAACATATAGGCACAAGTTAAATATAATTATTTGACTTTTCATTTCAGAGAAATCAGTTGTTGAACCTTTTTTCCCTCCTATTTGTGAAGAAAAACTAGCTACAATTACTGTGGCATAGCCACCTTTGAGGATGATTCCCTACACTCTAAGAATGATGAAATGATGACAAAGGGGACAGTTTGTTCAGGTGTAAATTAGCAAATATGGCGGTGCTTTTCAAACCTTTGTACCTATGAATCACCTGGGTTATTTGCTAAAATGCATTAAGCGTGATTTGGAACCTGAAGTTTTGCATATCTTATAAGCTCCCAGGTGGCATTGATGCTGCTGGAGCAGATCAGCAGACCAACATTTGATTGGCACGAATCTAAAGGACTTCAGAGTTGTCATCACAAACTGGGTCAGATTAGTGTGAGCCCAGTACTTTCCCAGCCAGATCCCTAGAATTCTTATGTTCTTATTTTACTCCCACTTTTTTTTTTTTGTCATATACAAATCTTTTAAGTCATATATTTCTTGATTTGGAAAAAATGAGTGCAGCCAAAGCTGGTAATCTTCTGAAGAGTGAAGTGACAGACCTCCAAGCACATTACCAAGTGAATTTTGAAGCTAAGATGCATGTGTTTGACTAAAACACATTATGAATTAAGCAGAGCATCAATGTAATTAATAGTTATTTTTCTGTGGTATAAATAGTTCAAATTCATGTTTCCACTTAATTTTAAGAAAATTGGTGGTATATTTTAAACCCCATTGATTGACAGAGTTTGGAACGGTCAGCAATACTGTTGAGCTGGAATTTGTGAAAGGGCCATCAAAATAAGCAGTTCAGCCTAGAAGAAGTTAAAGTTAATCTATATAATGAATGGTTGGCCACAACTTCCAAGCATTTCAGTTCTAGGTCTTCTGCCAAATTGGTAATTGGTGACAGGATTGTTTAGGCATTATTTTTTTTTTATTTTAGGATGAGGAGTCCTAAGCTCAAATAAATGAAATCAATTATCCAAGTTTCCAAAGTTAGCAAACAACAAAATCAGGACTCAGTTTAGGTTTATTAATTCCAAATCTCTTGTTCTTTCCACAGATGAGCCTGAGGTTATTGGAAAGACTTCCCTTGATAAATTGATGCACTCAAGTAGACATTTGTAACTTCCATTCTGATCTTTGGAGGCAACCCACAGTAAAGGTTTGTGCTTATTCTAGGCTTGTTTGCTAAAGTTTGATAGCCTGACATACTCCTTACTTCTAAATTTTTACAATGACTTTTATTGTGTCAATGCTTCTTAATTTTATAACACTTCTGTTTTTATTTTATCCTCCATCAAATGTTTTTTAAATTTGATGTCAGTCAATAAATACTGCTTTTTAGTTTTTCCTCAACATCTATATACAAAAATATATTTCCCCTTAATTTTTAGTCTCTTTAAATTACCATCGATAATGGATCAGGTTTAACAAAACTAACTATTAATCTCAAGGTAAAGCCTGAAAATAAATTGATTTTCTTTCTATTTTAAAAGACATTAGAACGTTTCTTTTGAGCATTTAAGAAAAATATTTTAACAATATTTTACCTTCTTAAGATGCAATATATATGTCAAAGTAACAAAATGATTTTACTTCCCTTTTATATCATATCTACAGTAACTGAATCAGAAATATAAATACTAAAATTTTACCAATTCACCAGTGTTACAAATGGTTTCATATTGAAAGAGACTTATGCAGTGACAAAGAAACTATGTAGCAAAGCAACCTTATTCTACTTTTTCTGTTTTTCTTTCTCAGTTGTCAGAAGAGATTTTATTCAAATATCTTATTCTCTGATGATGAAAGGAAGAATATAACAATAATTTCCCTTCATATCTGACTCAGAGAATTAGAAAGTAAATTTTTTGCATGCAGTAGGAACAAGAAAATATCTGTAATCATAAGCAAAGTCAGAAATATTCAGAGTTCACCCTGCTTTTTAACATAATAATTGGAGTCATGATCTTAGCACAGAATAAGGGCAAAATATATAGACATTCATCCACTGAAGCCGTTTGCTTCTCATATAGAGTATTTCTAAATGTCAGCTATCTTTAAATGCCTGCTTTTCTTTAGCAGTGGCATTAGCCCTGCTAGAAATGTTTCCTAATGCAATCTAATTGACAGTGTGACTGTGAGGCCAAGTCACCTCACGGCCCCTTATGCTAACCATCCGGGCTGTGTGTCCCTGGACTGAGAACAGTTGATGGTTTCAATTATGCTGGGTTCACAAGCTCATTGGCTGGTTTCTTTTCAGATGATCATGGACACATTTCCAAAGGTTCATTCTTATCATTTTATATGGGATGTCATCCCATATAAAGCAGTGAGAGATGAGAAGTGCTTTGTCTCATTAGGATGCTAAATTTCTTTTCTAGATATATTAAGAACTTGAAGAACTTCCAGTATCTGGGAAAACATGAGCTATGCAATTTATCATCTTGTCTATTAGCCAGTATCTGTATGATTTTATTTTGGTAGGAAAGTACATTTTAATAGAAGTGCATTCATTTTCATTGTATCTACCTGTGTATTAAGTTATAAATAAAACATAATGTTTAACAGCAAGGCAGAATTTTAAAAGGTATGTAATAGATTTACAGCAATATGAATAAGTTAAAGATTCCTAGCTTTTCAACTACATATATATGTATCTATGTATATATATAGTATTAAAATTATAATTTAAGGGAAAAACTTGAAAATTTTATGAGAAATATATTTAAATAACCATCACATTCTCTTCACAGAACAGTCTTGAACTTAATATATTGGCAATATATTGCTTATTTTTATTAACTGTCCTGTGTTGTTAAAATTATTGTTGATAGATAGCAAGGGAAATTACAGCTTTGTATATGGAGTAGGGGCAAAATCATTTGCTTGCTCTATGTGATGTATTATTCTTCGTAAAACAGAAGTGGTGTTTCTATTTGAAGAAGCATATATCACAGTCTAAATTTAGAGTGCCATCTAGTGATGAATAAGAATTTTTTCGATAAATTATGGAAATCAAGAAATAACATTTGTATAAAATTAAATTCAAAGTAGATTTATTTAATGTGAGCAAAGAAGAAACACCATGAAAATAATAGCCAAATACCATGATAATTGAAAATACTTGAAATTATAGGACATTTCCAACTTGAAAAATATTTAAACTTAATGCAATATGGCTAATCTTCATCTGACCATAATTACAGTGAAATTATTAGCATGCGTATTAGGAACAAATATACACAGATGGAGTAGGCTTCCTGCCTTCCACACAGCCCTGTGCTAGGGGAATCCCTGATGTCAGCAGCTGGTCTGGAAGGCTGAGTTGTTGAACTGGTGCCACCATTGACCAAACTGTGAGCTTCTCCAGAAATAGTCTCATCTGGCTATTGGATGATCTCCTTGAGTCATGGATCCCCTTGAGCTGAGCATCTATCAAGTTTGGAAGTTTTGCATTTTTGCTTCCAAAGATACAAAGCCTACATGTGTACAAAACTGGTGTTTTACTGAGGTTAGGATGAGAAAGCCTAGAAGGCAGTTGAAGTAGTATAATGGGACTCCCTGGGTTTCTTACCTAGATGGAATTATTTTTGTATTCAATGCCTAATAAATTCCATATTACCTAAAAAATAGTTTTATACAAACATAGTGGGTAGTGTTCATATTAAAATATTGAAGTCAATTTCCACTAACTGACAATACTCAGGTTCTTCTTGGTACACAACCTGTTCACAAAAAATGATTGTTGAGTGGTCAAATCAGAGAATAAATAAAGAATGTTCTAATGTTTTGTTTTTTTTAAATATCAATATAGCATGTTAACAATAACAGTATTAAACATTAAAACTATCTTTTTATAGAATTTGTCAGCCTTGAGCATTTGTTCTTTTTAATGAGTGATTAAGTGACTTTTCCTAAGGTCTTATAATATGCATTAAGTCTTTGAAATTTGTTATCATCATTCATAAAAAATTAATGGAATAAAAATGCAGAAAGTTGGGGAGGGAAAGAAACTGAAGAAAGGGTAAATGAAAAAAGAAAGAAAAATCAAGGAACAGAGTAGGAAAATATCAAGAAAGGCAGATAATATTACTGATGAACTGCTATCATTCCAGATGCCATCACACATATTTCTTCATTAATTTCCACACCATATCTAAACTCGTGTAATAGAGACTAACCAAGTCTTAGGTGAATCAAATGACATGTTAATACACTTTAAAAATTTATATTTTCATTATTTGTTGCAAATAAGTGTTAAATAATTCTCACTGTCAAATCTATAACATAAATGTTTACCATGGGTTTGTTGTAACATTTAGCAAAGTTTGTTTATTCAGAGGTCTAGATAAGAAATTAGGAGACTTACATTCAACTCTGACATTTATTGCTCACTTTTCATGTGATTTTTGGCAAGTTATTAGAACATTTGAGGGGAAAAAAATGATAGTTTCCAGTCAAGTGCTGTTCACTTCAAATCTAGTTTATTATACATCATAGTAAGCCCATTCACTTAAAAGTTATTGGTGAACTCGTGTTGTTTCATTATGAAATTTGTCTACAGACAAAGTAATTAGTTTGTTGTAGATCAAGATCAACAAGCCAGCCATGTAAAACCAAATGAAACTCAAACAAAACATACAGGAAAGAGTCGTAACTGATTCTCCGTTAATTATAGGACCTTCCAGTAATCAGTACCCTTCCTTTAAAGCCATTCTTTAAAGTAATCAAGTGGTGAAATAACAGCAGATTTCAGAGGACTTATATGGGAGTCTGGGACTCTAAGCCCCATTAATTCCACTTGATCTGATGGCTGTACCCTAAAAGCAGTACATCTGACACAAAATCACTGACCTGACAGCTCTTCAGTTATACTCATTCATGCCTTTAGTCCAATCTGAGGCATTTTTATTTTTTTTAAACATTTTTATTGAGAAATCGTACACACACATATTCAGTCTATACATAGTATACAATCAAGGGTTCACAACCTCATCACATAGTTGTGTATTCATCACCGTAATCATGAGGAATTTTTCTTAACCAGGTAATTTTTGTTTGTTTGTTTCAATAAATAATGTGGTATTCATTATGGCCTAAATGACAGAATAGGCTACACTATTCATTTTTAAGTAATTCCTTTATCTGATCAAGTTTCTGAAAGAATAATCTAAGTGATGCTTTGGGGACAATTTCTTGAAGGGGACTGTTAGTTGTTCTTTTATATGCCAGGAAAATGGCTTCAAGTCAAATAGCATTGTTTTAAACTCGTCTCAGCCTCAATGTGATGATATTTTTGTGGAGATTTGCCAGTAACCTGCTGCTTCAAAGGATGTGACTTTAGCCCATGCATTTAGTCACTGAATGGGTCATGGGGACATAGAAAGGTAAGTATAGTTGCCTTTGCTTTCAAGGATATAGAGAATTTGCTGACAATTATTACTTAGTCTGTTTCACCTTGAAAACAGGAAAAATGAAGATCATTCAACATAGGTTTTGTCTTAGAATACGCTGTTTTCAGTAAGTGAACTAGCAAAAACTTTAGTCTTAGGCAAACTATATTCCCTAGTCTTAGGTGATATTTGCTGTTTTTCAGTTCTCTTTTCTAACTCAACTCCACTTTCCTTTTCAAGAATGACTGCTTCCCAGTTTGCATGACATTGATAGAGTTGTAAATCCATGTGGCTATCCACACAGGGCAGAATCCTAAGGAGGTTTCTAAAGAGTCCCTATGTCAGATCAGTATTTCCAAACTTTTCCTCCACTCCCAGGTTATAATTAATACTTATTCATTCAGATATCCTAGTGAAGGATTTTAAACTTTCACAACATAACCAGGGACAGGAGAAAGGAAGTGGCTTTGAGTTTATTCTTCTTAAACTAAGAAACTCTGAATAAGCTTTCTCTTCCAAAAGGATCACCATGGCTCCTCTTTGCTAATTACTCAAAAATGCTAACTTAATTATATTCCATTTACAATTTTTTTTATTCACTGATTACAATAACTTACCTTTAACCAAATTATCCTGGTGTCAACTTCCTTTTTAGAGCCTCTGCTGGTTTGAAACTGTTGTGGACCCCAGAAAAGCCATATTCTTTAGTCCTGATTCAATATTGTTGTGTGGGATCTTTTTGATTAAGTTGTTTCCATGGAGGTGTGACCCACCCAATTGTGTGTGAGACCTTTTGATTAAGTTTTTTCTATTGAGATTTATCTTCACCCATTCAGCAATCGGTAGGTTGTGACTAGAGTCCTTTAAAAGAGAACCTTTTTGGAAAAAGCTTCAGAACCCACACATGCTGCCAAAAATGCAGAGATTTTTGGAGATGCAGGAAAAAAATGTCCACAGGGAAGTCATTTGAAGTGAGAAACTGGGAGAGAAAGCTAGCAGATGTCGCCATGTGCCTTCCCAGATGACAGAGAAACCCCAAATGTCATTAGCCCTTTCTTGAATCAAGATAGCTTTCTCTGGATGCCTTAGCTTGGACATTTTTATGGCCTTAGAACTGTAAATTTGCAATTTAATAAATTCTTTATGAAAGCCAACCCATTTCTGGCATATTGCATTCTGGCAGCATTTACAAACTAAAATAGAGCCTAAGAAGCATAAAGGTTTTTATAATGGTTATTATAGTGATATTCTTCTGAAAATAACTATATAATGCCTGGTATATAGAAATATTCATTCCAGAAAGAGTTGAGTCCTAAAACAATTTCACCTTTGTGAGTTATCTAGAAAGTAAATAAGCCAATGAGAAGACAATTTCCTGTCTGATATACCTTCAGACAGTTGAAGCAATGAGCCACAGAAGCTGCTTCAGATGCACAGGAGCAAGGAAAAGAAGATCCACAACAGAAGTGAGGGATGAGAAGGATATCTATATATATATATATATAGATATATATATGTATATACAGTGTAAGAAGGAATAGGATGAAATGCTTATTTAAGGGTTTTATGTTAGTTTAAGCTAGATTTATGTTAGTTTTCTATTGCTAGTACAACAAATTTCCACTGACACAGTGACCTATACCAACTTCCATTTGTTATCTCAGAGTATCTGTAGTTCAGGAGTTTGGGTAGCTTGGTTGATTTCTCCATGTGAGATCTCAGATGACCAGAACCAAGAGATTGGGAGGCCTGCATTCCTATTGGAGACTCTGTGAAGTGAAGTAGATTCACATCCAAGCTTATTCCAGTTGGTGGTTGAAATCAACTTTTTTGTAGTTGTGGTCCCTTTTTCCTTGCTGTCAGCAGGGGTCCAAGTTTTGATCCTAGAGGTTGCACTTACTACATTTCATGTTTTCCAAGTAGACCCCTCCAGTGCCCAACTGAGTCATTAGAATCTCTCTGACTTACTGTTGTGCCATATCTGACTTCAGGTGGCAATGTTCTTAGCTTTTGAGCATGCACATAGTTAGATCAGGCCCATTTGAGTGGTCCAGAACGATCTCCCTATTTGTGTCTCCTTAAATATATTTGCATATTCCCTTTTGACATGTAGGGATTTTCCATATATTCCCCCCAAAAGACATTCAAGTCTTAACCCCCAGGCCTATGAATATGAAATTATTTGTAAATAGAATTTTGAAAATGTTATTAAGATGCAGCCAAACTGAGTTGGCATGGGCCCTAATCCTATATGATTGGTATCTTTACAGGCAGAAGAAATTTGGACACAGAAAGGAACAGACAGGAAGAGATATGACCGTATCAAAGAGGCAGAGTGAGTTCTGACTCAAATCAAAGATCTCGGATTGGGGCCACCCACCAGAAGCCAGAGGAGCTGCGTGGAGTGGATTCTCCCCTGTAAGAGGAAACATTGCTCTGCCAACACTTTTATTTACATTTCCAACTTCTACTACTGTGAGACCTTGAACTTGTGTTTTTTAAGCCAACTGGTTTGTGGTATTCTGTTACAGCAGCCCTGGCAAATTAAGATGCAAAGTTGCAGAAATGATTAGAAGTGTGAACATATTCAGAGGGCTATTCTAACAGGTAAATAAAAAGCATGTGATCTGTGCCTTTGCAGATAGATGAACAGTATATTTTAGTGTGAAAGAATTTGAGGATGTGGCAGACTGTGGACTGTTCTGAATTTATGCGAAGAACTTTGAACTAAATCTGTTTTGACTAGAGTTATATCTATGGTTTGGGAGCAGAGAGTAGTACGATATTCTTTGTATTTTTAAGAGATAAATTTGTTTGAAATGTGGAAAAACCTTTAGACAGAGGAAAGTAGCTCAGGGGCTTAAATATCGGGAATAGGTTATGATGTTCTATATTGCAACATTACCCATAAGATAGGGAATAGGAAAGTGAGAACAATTTCAAGAGCTATTTGGGGAGTTAAAGGAAAGTATTTGGTGATTTATTTTTTTCTTGATTATAAAATGGTCACTATGAACTCAGAATCATAAATCTATCTGGAAAAATTATGGTGGAATTTTTTTCCAGAACTGATGAAGCCATGGGAAAATAATACTTTTTGATTTAATTATAATGATTTTTAGATATGTTGGACCATTTCTAGGGAGTTGTCCTCTGAGTACTATGATGTATTAATAAGTCAAGAGTTCAAGAAAAAGAAAGTTTTAAATGTTGTGTAATTTTCTATTTTCTATGAAATAATATAAATTATTACATCATATTTATGTTTCAGGATACTGTATCAGGGTACATATGTATTTTATTTCATACATTTCTAAATTAGTTTTTTAAATGTCTGTAAGGAAGGGGAGTGCAAAGGTAGTTCAGTGGTAGAATTCTCACCTGCCATGAGGGAGACCCAAATTTGATTCCCAGTCCATGTATTTTCCCAGAAAACAAAAAAAAAAAAGAAAAATAAGCAAACAAACCAAATAAACAAGCAAAAATTCAACCAATGGTGCTGTAATAATGGGATACTTACATGGAAAAATAATGAAATGTGACCCCGCCATAGAGCTTACAAAAAAAAGTCTATAAGGAAACCTTGGGAAGCAACTTCCACCTTTTCTCTGACATCCCCTTAGTGGCATATTTATATATGTTTCCTTCTGATAATTGTGTTTTCTGTAATGGGTTGGTTTTAAGTACTTGATATCAAACATGTCTTTGGTTTTTTGTAATTGATCTCTTTGGCATTTTAAACCCCTTTTAGTCGGTGACCCACATTTTGACTATAGAATCAATTTTGCCTCTAGATCTCTTATTTGGCAGGACAAATATGACCTGTTCTTGATGAGACACTCTAAAACATAAGCAGCAATGCTAAAATGATTGAGTTGGATGAGACTGGATCTTTGGTAGAGTTTGGAAGGTAAGTAAAATCTTAAAAAATAAAGTTCTGTAAATATGTTAAGAAATACACACATACACATACCACCATGTTTAACATTGTGACAGGGGATGAAAGGAAAAAGTCCCAGAATTGAAGAAAAGTCAAATGCATTTATGTGGCCACCAGAATTTTTCAGTGGAGGAATTCTTTTTATTAGAATTCTTTTCATTCTAATAGCATGCACAATCTGTCCTCTGACATTGGGGTAACTCCGGCATAGATGCTCAGAATAAATATTCTAAAGGAGGTTATTTAGCTTTATAAGGGCCATTATTCAGCTTGTCTGTTCCTACAGTTGAGGGGCAATTATTTAAAAACTTTGTAAAACTTTTCCAGAAGACTTTCTTTTTGAGAAAAGCATACTGAATAGAGAAATGATCCATGTCCAGAAACCACCTCCCCACATGCATATGTATGCGTGTGTGTGTGTATGTGCGTGTGTGTGTCTGTATTTATGTATATATACATATATCTCATTTTAAGTTAAGATTTGAGTCATCATTTAAATGTTTTATCCCAGAAAACAGAAATCAAAATATGGGTTGTCACAGAAATGTTTTGCATCATGGGGTATTTGAGTTATTCTTTTTGCTTGTTTTAGTTTCATTTTACTCTAGTTTTGTTTGGACTTTAGCCTTTGCTTGCTTGTTTTATATGTTTTTGTTTTGCAGAATTACTATTTTGCAATGTGAAGAATTTTAAGAAGAATGTTATGAAGTTTAAAAGTAATAACAAACCCCTTGCTATGCATTGCAAATGTCTGACAATTTAAATTAATTTTTGGAAAACTGGGTCTTAATAGATAAGGTCATTAAAACCAGAAATAAAATCAATGCAAAAAAGAAATAAAAAATAAAATAAAATAAAAAATCAATGCAGAAAGATTCTACAATATACTATTTATTGTTAATATTTGTCTGCTAAATACCTCCCAACCTAGGGAAACTTAGAAAGAACTTGACCTTGTTCTGGACCCCAGTATCTTCTTAATAAACATTGGGATAATCTTATATTGATTAACAACAGTTATTAAACAGAGAATAAGAGCAATATTGGACACATTACATGACATTCCTCCTTTGTAGTATGTACAGATATTAATGCTACCTAATTTTGGTGTAGATTTGCAATTTTTAATCAAGTATTGACTGATTCCAAATTCATCTCCAAAACTTTCTTAAACTTGTTTTCAATTTTTAATCAAGTATTGACTGATTCCAAATTCATCTCCAAAACTTTCTTAAACTTGTTTTCTGTGCTAGTAGGATTTATTTTTGTTTTTTTGTTTTTGGTCCCTATTCTCTGAAAAGCAATGGTTAAACCAGGTAATCTGATTCTCTTCTTTCTTTATTTGAACAAACTCAACTTTTTTCTTAAAGTATTCTCTTATTCTACTTGCAAAAAAAAAAAAGAGAGAGAGAAAGACAACACAAGCATATATTTTGATGTAAATCATTTTGATGACATAAAATATGACAATTTATTTTGTTTGCATGAGGATATTAATGTGAGCATTAAAATGGACAAAACTAAATATTTGTAAAAATCAATGCTTTACTTGGAATTCAGAAGACTGTATTTCATATTTCTGGTTTATTTTGGCAGTAAAAACTCACAATAAAGAAAATATACAAAATACTGTTGCAGTTGCTATCTAAACTTATTCATATGCATATACACAGGCACAAATCAGTCACACATGTAAACAGTGTAATGGTTTTATGTTGGTTAAAAATTAAATCTGATTTAATTCATAGAATATTAGAGCTGGAAAGAACCTTAAACAGTACATTTCCCTAGCCTGTCTTTTCCTGTCTGAGAAAAATAATCATGTCCCTTGTCAAGGTCACAGATTGAAAGTGTCCAAACTGGATTCAATTCCTCTAAAAGTCCAGTTTCCTTTTAACTAAACCCCTTTATTTCATCTACCTGGAGAACCCAGAAAGAATATAGTGAAAGCACATTCTAAAATCCCCAGATCATTTAACGTATAATGCCTTCTCTCACCTTCATGTTCCAGAAGCTTGATTTCCAATTTTTGATCCCAAAACATATCAGAGGCTTTGCTAATGGCTCTCTCAGGTACTGAATTATCCAACACCAGAATATTTCTGTTTACCATGTAAAAAGCCCAGAAGAGGGTTGGAAACTAAAATGCATTTGATGACAGAGACACTTTCCTATATAATATTTTACTATAGAGAAACAGATCTGCATTTCATTCAAAGGGACATGGTGAGAAGAGAATAAAATACATTCTTTGTCCTTGTTTCCTAGAACAGGAGCTACCAGGGCAAATGGCTAAATCATTGTTTAGTAAAGGACAACAAATGAAGAACAAGTTCAGGCTCCATTCATCTGAGAGTATTATACTTTGAATGGCTGCTACAAAGTCCCTTAAACTTTTATATTCCTTCTTGATCTAGTTTGAAATTAAGAACTTCCCTTCTTGTTAGATGAACTCTGTTTTCACTCATTCGGTAATTAATTATTTATTTATTCATTAGTTTATTAAACATATTTTTGAGTGCCTTTTATAAGTCTGACACACTTTTAGACGCTTATCTACTGGGTCAAACAATTGAATCTTTTGTTGAGAATTCTGTTTCCAAGTCTCAGAGACATATACACACAGTCATTATAAACTGAGCAAGATCTACATAAATCTGCTAACTCAAATGGACTGCTAGTTAGTATAGGGGATTGAATTGTTTCCCTCTCGCATGTTCCAGTTCCAACCCTTGGTCCTGTGTGTGTGAAGCCATTTATAAATAGAATCTTTGAAAATGTTATTAATTATGGTGTGCCCAAACTTAATTAATGGTAGGACTTAATTAATGGTAGGATGGTAGGACTTAATCTAATATAGCTGACATCCTTATAAAGAAAGGAAATTGGTCAAACAGAGAAGCCGCATGGAGCAGCCAGAAGTTGGAAATCAGCAGAACCCAGGAGAGAAAGGAAAAAATGCCACCACGAGCATTTCATGTGACAGAAAAGCCAAGGATTACCAAAGATTGCAAGTCAGAGAGAAAATAACTAAGGAAGCAAGCCTTCAAGCCTTGAGATCATGAGCCAATCAATTTGTGCTGATTTGAAACTATTATGTACCCTAGAAAAACCATGTTTTAATCCCAATTCAATCTTGTAGGGATTGATTGTTTAAGGGGAAATCTTTTATTAGCTTGTTTCCATAGAGATTGACCTACTCAATTGTGGGTGTGACTATTTGGTTAGATTCCTTCCATGGAGATGTAGCACACCTAATTGTAGGCATGACCTTTTGATTAGATGAAGATGTTCCTTCACCATTCAAGGTGGGTCTTGATTAGTTTGCTAGAGTCCTTCAAAAGGGGAAGCCTTTCGGAGAAACCATACAGATGTGTGGAGAACAGTTGATTCAGAGCCAACAGAAATGCAGACATTTAGAGATGTTTGGAGTGCCAACAGAGGGAACAGACATCGAGACAAGGATGTTTGGAGAGTCGAAGCCCAGGAGACATCACCATGTGCCATCCAATGAGATGCTAAGCAAGCCAGAACCCAGACTTGTGTTCTGGAGGAGCTAAATAAAGGCCCACAGATACTTAGAGAGGAGCCACTGGCTTCAGGTGCTGGAAATAATGGAACTGGGAATAAGGACCAGCAGATTCAGTCAAATGCCTTCCCATGTGACAGTCATGGCCTTTCTTGAATCAAGGTATATTTTTATGGATGCCTTAGTTTGGACATTTTTAAGGTCTTAGGATATAAACTTTGCAATACATTCCCTTTTTAAAAGCCATTCCATTTCTGGTATATTGCATTCTGGCAGCATTAGCAAATTTTGGTACCAGAAGTATGTGCTGCAGTGTGCAAATACCAAACATGTTGGAATGGCTTTTTAAATGGATAAGGGGAAGATTTTGCAGGAGTCGTGAGGAGCTTGAAGAGAAAGTCTGGGATGCTTTGGAGAGACTTTTGGTAGAAATGTGGACTCTAAAGATACTTTTGATAAGGCCTGAAACAGAAATGATGCATGTGTTATTGCAAACTGGAAGAAAGGTGACCCGTGTTTTAAAGTGGCAGAGAATTCAGCCAAACTGAGTGCTGATGTTGGATGGAACTTAGAATTAAAAGGTAATACCCAGGATACTTAGCTGAGGAAATTTCCAAACTAAATGTGGAAATTGTAGCCTGGCTTCAATTATAGTAAAATGTGACAAGAAAGAGATAAGTGGAGAACTGAACTGTTGGGTACCAAAAAAAAAAAAAAAAAACCCATAAATTTGTAGTCTAGAAAATTCTGGGCTCCTAGGAAGTAAGACCCCAGAGGCTAGTGCCCTGCATGCGGATTTAACCAGAAATGGAACCAGTCAGCCATTTCAGAAAAAGCCAATTAGAGAAGAAGTTATCTAGAAAAGATTTGTGAAAAGTCCCATGGTCTGATGGCTTTGACCCTTATGTGCTACATGGGATCATCAAACATTTTTTTCCTGAGATCTGTATGAGTGGAACCAGTGTAAGTTTGGACTAAAAGTGATGGAAAAGGGACAAATTGGAGGAAAAATGACTTCAAAGGTAGAACCATGGAGGTTTATGTCTGAAGCCAAGAAATCTCAGGCTAGGAGAGCAGATACATCCATGCATGCAGAGAGGGTGAATTGGCTCTGGAAATAGAGAGCTGCCTTCTGCCTAGATGTTCTGGTCAAATTTCAGTACTGCAGGCCTTGGAGAGCATGAAGCATATAAACTGAGTACTGGGGAGAGCCTGGTGATCTTCTCATTCTTTTAGTGGGTTTGAGTGTGTGACCCAGAGATGGCAGAGAACCTGGGTGCTGCCCCAATGCTTGGAGAGGATGGAGTCAAAAGAAAGTCCCCTCAGTGATCCCCAGTGTTGCAACCCTCATCCCAGCATTTGAAGAAACATAGCCCCTGCCAAGCCCTTGGAGAGCATGGGATTACCAGTGTCTGAAACCCAGAAGATCAAATGCTATTTTATAAATGATCCTTAGACATTGAAATCTAATGGAGTTTTCCCTGAAAGTTTTCTGAACTGTTTGGGTCTGATGACCACTTTATATGAATTAAGTGAATATGTAACAGAGATAGGAGCTGTCTCATGGAATGAGGTCCAAGAGCAGATGAGTAGTAAAAATAGCAAAACACAGGCATCCAGGAAGGTCCTAGCAAGGGCAACCTCACAAAGCAGGGAAAAACCTTTCTTCTACATCTATTCTCTTTCTTAAGAATATTGCTAAAAATATTTCAGTCTCATAGAGAAATTACTGTAAATCCATGTTATCCTATGTGAGGCCAGTAACAGAGACGGATTTTAAGACAAAACAAACAGAACTTTTTTGGCCTTCTGAAAAATAGGTTTTCATAAGATTTGTGATGCTAAAAATCCCTCCAAAATGATTTTTTTTTCATGTGTATGTTTGTGAGAGAGAAATTAACCATTCAAAGTTGATTTGTAAAGTTTTGCTGGACTAATGTGACCCTTTCTAATCTTTTTGTTTACAATTTAAAAAGTACACAATCACTAAATGGACCCTTATAATAGAGATCTGTGGAGACAAGATTGAAGATGTGTAATTTAAGAAGAATTGACATTCAAATGAACTGCGATCATTAAATAATTAGGGAAAAAGTCTCTTAATCCAAATAAAATAGTAGACTAAATCTTTTTTTGTTAGTCTCGGGGGATAGTGAAAATAAGAAAAAAAAAATGAGTTGTGAAAGGGAAGGTGGGAAAATCTATACTCCTTGGGCAATTAATATGTTAGACACTTTATGCATCATTTCTTATTACCAAATCTATCAGCATATATATCATTATCAAGTGGAAGCTCTAAGTCACTATGATTAAGAATATTAAGTGTAGATCTGAAATCTAAACCTCTGTTTGATGCAAGTGTGGTATCCTGAAAGAGATTCATTCTGGAGGGTACTTAAGAGGGAATGGAAATGGGAAATACATTCTCAACAAATTCGGAGTCAAATCAAAGTTATAAAGGAAGAGGAAGAGAGTATTATGTCTTCATTCTACTGAAAGTTTTGAATGGCAATATATGTAAGTGAATTTAGGGAGGGATTAACTGTTCAATATTTCAATATTTTCTAACCATTTGGAATGAATTTAATATCAAGATGATATGGAAAATCATCAACTGAAATCATGTAACTCACAGTTCAGTTTGTTCTCCGTTTCACTAGACAGCAGTTTCTAAATGAGCAGTTAACATAGTGTGATATTTAGTTAGATACATTACTCAGATGATTTAAACTATATATTTCATGTGTAGTGATGAAAGTTACCAGTTAATTCAACTTGAAAATGGTTGCCCTTTCCTACATTTATCTTATATTATGGATTTCTCTTTTCCTGTGGCATCTATGCTTGACTGACATTTTAGCTTCACACAATTTAAAACTTCCCTAGAGCAATAGTGAAAGGTTTTGAAAAAAATTAACAACAGAATAGTTATTCAAAATAGTGTTTTTTATCCTATTGAAAAACATTTATGAAGATTTTACTAATGATACTAAAACATCTTTGAATAGACATTGAGTTTTTTTTTTTTCCTTTTCTTGTTTGTTTGTTGGTTTGTTGGTTTTTGCATGGGCAGGCACTGGGAAACAAACCCCAGTCTCCAGCATGGCAGGTGAGAACTCTGCCACTGAGTCACCATTATTGAATTTTTATAAAAGTTTTCAAAGAGGAAAAAAATGCACTTTGATTCTTGAGTTACAGTCAGATTTGGAACAAGATAAAATCAATACGAAGTCACTATATAAGAAAGCCAAAAAATAGTTTGGGTTAGACTTGAAAGTATCTGTCACTGGCAACATATTTGAGAGCAACTGCGCTATGACAACATTAAGTGATGCTTATAGAGTGCTTTACTAGGCTCTGGATTCTTATCCAAATACTCTACATATTTAATTCATTTTACCTTCATTTTGGAAATATAAAAATGGAAGCAAAGAGATATTTTTACTTTTCCAAGTTGTAGTAGTTTGAAGCTGAATGGACCACAGAAAAAATCTTATTCTTCAGGGTAATCCATGCCTGGGAGTGTAGACCTATTGTAGGTGAGATCTTTTGATTAGATAATTTCAGTTGAGATGAGCCCTACATGGATCTTAACTCTCTTACTGGAGTCCAAATAAGAGATGAAATTCATAGAAGCTGATAGGAAAAAAAAAAAACACACACACACAGATACTTTGAGAGAGAAAAGCCAAAGAAGCTGAGAGAGGAGCAGCCAGAAACTGAAGGTAATGAAATGCAAGAGAGAAGAACCAGCCAACACCAGACACGTGCCTCGCCCTGTGACAGAAGAGTCCCAAGTTGCAAATAGGCAGAGTTCAGGAAAAAAGCATGACTGGTTGATGCCTTGATCTGGACATTTTCACAACCTCAGAACTGTAAACTCGTAAGTTAATAAATACTCATTGTAGAAACCAATCCATTTCTGATCAATTTTATTTTGTCAGCTTTAACAAACGAAAACACAAGTCAAGGCCACAAAGCTAGTAAATGTTTGAGATTGGATTCAGATGCAAACTCTAATGTAAATAGGCTATTAAGGTTACCTCTCGATGGATATGTATTAAACAGACATGGATAAAGTATGAGCCAGGCTGAGGATTGTACTATATTCCCTCCATTTCTCTGCCCTACTTACCATCAATTTTTTTTTTTTTTTTTTAGCAATTCTTTCTTCCTGCTTTTAGTGTCTTTCCAATTCTGTCCAAGTAGCGCAGCAGTTCACATCATATTGTAGGGCAGCAGCTTTAGAATTCTTTTTTTTTATAGTATCTAGAATTGTGAAAATGACCACTTCAATGAATACTTTGTAGAAGTCTGGATGAAAAAAGTAAAAACAGAAGTTCCATAGAACATAAATTGTCCTGTAAACAATAAGAGTACATTTCCACTCTCTACATTGTCAGTATCTAAATAGGAAGAGTGTTTAAGTAAAAACAAAGCCTGTCCTTGTCAGATCTTCAATACTGCAAACTGATGGTACTTTCAGGATCTTGCAGTTCAGACATCTATCAACCTCCCCTCCATTTAGGCAATTTAGTTCTTGGGAAAGGAAGATTGGCAGAGGGCAAAGAGAGGGAGGCGTTCCGTTTATCCAAAGAAAAATAGATTCTGGGCATTAAGTGCACAATCTTCTCCCATGTTATCCTGCCAAGACAATTCACTTTGTACATGGAAAGAATCATTTACAGGACAAAGGATAATTGAGATAGATATAGAACCTAGTCACTCATTGATCTTAGAAACCTGCCCTTTCTTTATACAATGCTGATCACAGCTGTTGCTACTTTATTGCCATTTCCCCCCCAAAAAGTTACTTCTCCATTGTCAAAGATGAGTGTCTAAACAATATAAAATTTGTGGAAATGTGCTCACAATAAATTTTGAATTAGTAATGGTGAGCTTTTAACATAGTTTCTAGGTGTTAGAAATAAAAGAAACACGGAGTTACCTATGAAATAGTTAGGAAAATCATTATCAATTGATCCCTTACCAGTTCTTTCATTCATCTCTTTGCTTGTAAGGTAACAAGGAAAGTGCAATTCTAGCCTCATGTGGAAGGATTTAAGAGTAATTTAGAGATTGTGGGCCACTCTAAAGCCATATAAAATTTCATTTTCAACTCTCGGTGGAAAAAGCTACATTCTGTAGCATTTAAAATAGATCTCTCCATTCTTAAGTATACAGTAGGTTAGAAAGAAAACTTACCTACTTATTCTTTTTATACCAGAAAGCATGTCCATTTCCCAAACAACATGGATTTGTGTTCAACATAATAGGCTGCAAACTTTCTTTTTAAAAAAATCGAAAGGAAGAACTATTTACAAAGTAAGAATTCTGAGATCCCAATTGTTTACCCATATTTTTCATTTTTCATGGGCAGGCACTAGGAATTGAACCTGGGTCTCGGGCATGGCAAGCGAGAATTCTGCCACAAGCCACCATCACACCACCCTATACCCCTACCCATATAATATTTTTAAAAGGACCAAATAAATATGAAGTATGTGTGTGTGTTTGGGGTTGAAGAAAGTGGTTATGCAAAGAAAATGGCAAAGGAAAACTAATATTCATTAATATTACCATGTACTCATTACATTTTGAATTTTGTTTGCACATTTTTCCTTATTAAATCTTCACAGATGTCTTGTGAGTACTGTATATTATCAATCTTTTATTAATGAGAAAACTGAGACTCAAGGATTAAATATGTCTTCCAAGGTCACAGATCACCAGGAATCAAACCAAGGATCTCTCATTTTGAAGCCTGTACTCTTTCTTTGCATCATGTATACTTCAAATTCCTCCCTCGTCATATACATACATCATTATGTAGCTAGTCCAAATCTCTGAAAATATATAACTGTAAGCAAACACCTTTAACTTCATATTCATCTCAAGTTTCACTTCTCTTGCTGAAAATTGGAAATAATTATCCTAATCCTGCCGATGTCATGAGTCTCCTTAAATAGCAATTGTGGTTAATAGTATAAGCAAATTTAGGTACTTAATATACAAATGACACACAAATGCAAGATTTTATGCTTAAAATGTTTATATTCATTCAAAATTGTTCCCATTATTTTATAGAATAACACAAATGCAGTTGTCTGTCTTGAGTTGCAGATTAAGTTTCATTCAAAATATTCTGTTGCTAAGAGAGTCCTTACATATGATTTCCATAAAAATAAGGCAATAAAGATGAAAATGAGCACCTCATATCATCAACACATTCTACTTTAAATTCCTTTTGTAGAATGTATGTTTTTATCTTACATGTCAATATATCATAGCCACAAGGTTTGTGATGCCTTTTACTGTCCTTTCCAAATATGTGGATGATCTTTTTACTGTTATGCATCTATTCCATTGGCTATCATGAAGGATAGTTTCGATCTTACTTCTTCAAAGGGCAAACCCATATATCCTTTGATGGAGCCAGTTGCTCTAGGCTACGTCGGGAGCATCATAGGAACACAGGCTTAGGCACAACAGCAACAGATATATGACTTTATATATCATGAAGGGTCCAAACCAGCAGGGGATGAGATCTTAGCATAGCCATTCCCTTCCAGAGGCCAATTGCTCCTATCAGGCTCAGTGGATGGCAGATCTGCATGTTCGGCATCACATCAGAGATGAAAGTTGCACGTGCTGCCCAAGCACTGGGTTTTAGCACAGCTTGAACAGAGGAGACCCTGACAGCAAGCAATCTGTGTGCCCTGGCAAGCTGCTGGGACTGGTTTGATACTTAAAGTCAACCAGCGATGCTTGTGGTCTCTTGGGAAATGGAAACATACCAAACATGCACATCTATATAAACAAAAATAAACACATCAAAAATCTGCAGCCAAACCAGTAAAATTGGAAACATACCAAACACCTGCGTACACATAGGGAGGAATGGAAACATACTGAACACCTGCATGCAAAGAAGAAAAGGGAAAAAGAAGTGGGGTTGATGAAGGCTGGGAGATGGCCACAGAGAGTGGCCACAACTTCCTAGCACCTTATTTTCAGTGTTTCCCACTTTGCAAGGGACAATTGTATATTTTAGGTAGAATACCTTTGCAAGTATCACTGTCATTGGAATCACAGCTTTAACCATCTTAATTATTTCATCAGATAAGCACTTTTTATTTTAAATATGAATGAATCATATTTGTTTATTCCCAGTATTTGGCCTGTGATCTGAATAGCTGTAGTAACCATAAAATAATGATGCTGGTACACTTTGGAATTTTGGGTTGGCTTTATTGACACACACTTCTTTATTCATACCCATTATTTTCAGGGTGAGGAAGGGACATGAGAAGATGGAGGTGTTTATGTTGTTGTGGCTGTATTTTCTACCTGCCTAAATTGGGGTTTGATTCCAAAGTTTAGAAATAAGAGAAAATAAATGGAGAGTACCTGGTGAGGTTCTGAGAAAGGGATGATGACTTGTGGCTGACAGAACTGTGTAAAACAGGGGAATCTCGGGTCCAAAACTTTCTCTGTACAGCTGTTAGTGATTGTAGAGAATCAAAGATAATACAGTTCTTCCCACGTCTACATGGAAGTCATCAGTGTGTGGGCACTGAGAACATCTAGAAATCTTAGCAGCATCAGTAAAACTATGCTGTGCATGAAAGATGGTGGCCAATAAGTGGATAAGGGCATCAAGGAGGCTTCTCCAAATAGTTCTGTAAACAGTAAACTCAAGTAGAAAGAGAACAAGAGAGTTAAAAAGAGAATAGACACTAAGGTGAATAAAGTGATAAACCATTTTATTGTTTTTGTTTTTTATTTTTATTTTTTTTGGCACATATGAGGTGCAAATTTGTGAACTCCCATGAGAACTGAGGTAAAACATTGTAGGATGCCTTAATTACATTAATAAATTTCTTGATACTTCAACCCATCATAATTTGGGTTTAAAACATGAATGAAACATTATTTTGTGGTCACCAGCCTGGGATATTCTCATTAAAATAGTGATAATAGTTATCACACCAATCATAAAGCCAATTATTAAAGCACTGTTCTTTGGATGCAACATTATTTTTGCATTCATCTTGATATTAATAATATGAAATAGATATTACTATTTCCTCTTAACAAATGAGAAATACAAAATTCAAAGATGTTAAATAAGTTTCCCAAATTCACATAGCAAAGAAATGGTAAATCCAGATTAAAATCAATTGCTTTTACTCTAAAAAATGAAAGTGCTTTTGATCATCATTGCTATAAAATGTTTACTTGATGAATTTTAACATGACTAATAGTGCACATTAATAAATATTATGTAAATTAGAACATTTGACCAGAGACTGACTTTGTAAAAAACCAAATGATCTATTAACACA
Organism: Tamandua tetradactyla; assembly: GCF_023851605.1. Lineage (NCBI taxonomy): Eukaryota > Metazoa > Chordata > Mammalia > Pilosa > Myrmecophagidae > Tamandua > Tamandua tetradactyla. Next base: position 152,830,248 of record NC_135330.1, read on the forward strand.
AACATATATCATTAGAAATTATGCCTAATACTATAACAATACAAAATAAAACAAAAATAACTTAAATAGACATTAGTTTATTATCTCTCACCTATGCTAAGTGTCAATATGTTCCATTATAATCTTAAGGATTATCACTGGATTTTTTATCTCATTGTCCAGAACTACATCACATGCCCACCTATATCTGCAAGGGTGGAATGGAAAATGTGCTTTTTTCCATGTGAGCACACGAAAATCGTATTTCTGTTTATTAGGAAGGAGAAAAGGAATTAGCATAAACAGCCAGTAGTCTTTGTTATATTGCTCAAATGAAAATGGTAAGAAGACAGGTATAGATAAAATCAGGAACTAAGAAGTCTGGATACCTAATTGAAATATAAATTAAAAAAAAATAAACCTAATTTTAATATAAATTAAAAAAAATAAAATAGAAATTAAAACAAAACAAATTTTAAAAGTAGACCATTTTTCATTGGCTAAACTGACAGTTTTATTGCTGTTTTGTTGCTGTTACTTGATAAATTGTTGCTTGTTTGCTTAGAATACCCACTATTGGCTAAAGTTTAAGGGACATCATTTTCATATTGTTGATGGGAAGATATGATGGTGCAAGCATTTTCAGTAAGGACTGGTTTAGTCTGCTAGGCTGCTTAAAGCAGATACAATGAATTGGGTTGGCTTTAAATAATGGGAATTTATTACTTTAGATTTGAGACCATGAGAATGTTCAAATCAAGGCATCATCAAGGCAAAACTTTCTTCCCAAAGACTGGCTACCCAGTCTTCCCAAAGCTCCTCAGCTCCTCTGCCACATGGGAAGGAAAGGCACATGCTAGTCTCTCCCTTCTCTTCTCAGTTTCCTTGCTTTCAGCTTCTAGCTTCCATAGCTTCCTCTATCTTTCTATCTATCTACCTATCTATCTATCTATCTATCTATCTATCTATCTATCTATCTATCTATCTATCTATCTATCTATCTATCTATCCATCCATCCATCCATCCATCCATCCATCCATCCATCCATCCATCCATCCATCCATCCATCCATCTATCTATCTATCTATCTATCTACCTCTCAATCTCTCTCTCTTTCTCTTCTTGTTGATATTCATCCTCGTCTATAAAGGACTCCAGTAAGAGGATTAAGACCCAAACTGGGCCATGCCTTAAAAGAAATAACCTCATCAAAATGTCTTACTCACGATACAATTATACCCACAGGAATGGATCAGTTTTAAGAACATGCTTTTCTGGGAACACAAAGCTTCAAACCACCATAAGAACATGTGTTAGGCAGTATCAAAAGCCCCAAAACACTCCCCATGGAATATAATCCCATGCCAGCAGTATCCTTGGCTATTCGGTTCACCTCAGTATCAACCAGTTGAGCTGGAACTTATGCCAGCTTCAAACTAGACGTGCACTAAATGATCTTTGAATTAATTAGTAAAACCCTAAATAAATAGTAAGTGCCCATACTAGCAAAGCAGTCTAAGAAATAAAACAGATTTTCATAAAAATGCATGTATAAGGATGCTACTTTTGATCTTATTTTTAATACCGGAAAGTGCAAACAATGTACAGATTCCAAAATATTAGACTTTTATTAACTTATATTTTCTGTATGTAATATGTGTTAGGACTCAGAAAGAAAATTCTAAGAGCAAAAGGAACTTTTGATGAAAAGCCCCCCTCCTCAGCATCCTTTGCAGGTCCAAGGATCCAGTTATAAACCTGTTACAAGCCCCCATCCAAACAGGAAACGACAGACCACCTAGTGGGCACCCTCCCCTCCTGGCGTCATTGTCCCTTTAAAACACAGCTCCCAGAACAAAGAGTTGGAGTCATTTTCTCTTTCTTCCTGATGGCTCCCCAGGTGGGAGCCAACTTCAGACTCCTACCTGCTTTCTCCTTTCCACCCTCCCACCTGCTTCCTCCCTGCTTTATCCCTTCAATAATTCTGTTAATGTTTGACTAGTTGTCTAATGTGGAATCCTTAACAACCCTGTGCCTGACAGTATGAAACTAGGAATATGGGGAAATGCTTATGCTAAATGAAACAACAATTTTCCAAATAATGTTAGACTAAAGATATAAAACCATGCTATTTTATATAGGTTATATCAAGTGAAAGCTTTCTGGGAGTTAAGTACTGTTGTGAAGTTTCTTTAATCCTCACAACTGATTAGCTAACTTAATTTTTTATTTATCTTCAGCCTTAAGAGGTCAGTATTACTTATGCAGGTTTATCTAATTATTTCAACCTCATATCAACCCTACAAGGTCAGTGCCATTTCAGTCTCCAGGAAACTGAAGCACAGAAAGGTTAATTGCCTCGCTGTAGAACATGTTTATAAATTGGCAGGGACAGGGTTTGATCCCAGGCAACCAAGATCCAGGACCATTGATCTTAAACATTCTTCTCTATGACTGGAACTATACACATTGTCACTTACTTGGATTTTAACTTATGTTTTGAATTATGGATACATATTACTTTTATAATAGGAAAGCAAAAGCAGCAATTGTAGACAACTGTTGAGTATGAGAAATGCTTGCTAAAATAAATAGAAAGTGCCAAAGGGAAAAAAAAAAAAACGGAACAAGGTAAAATGGAAAAGTTTGTAGTCCAGGAAGATCAATGATTTTGCAAAAAAGGTTACAACAGTCAGTCAGATCTCCACATTTGATTATATTATAGGAGTCTGGTGCAGAGGGTGGTGATGTAACAGGATATTGTTTCAAGGAGGATGGTGCAAGAATACCTTGAAACAGGGCATTGTTTAAAGGAAGTGTGGGATATCATGAATAAGGCAGCATATTGCTACTTTTGGTGAGCTCTCATTCTGTGGTTGTCTTCAGCTATGGTTTCCCTGATAATTTGTGTTATTTCCTCTTCAGATCTAATAAATATCTACTAATATATGGTATGGATTTCAGTATATAGGGTTAGAAGATTAGTGAATTGTTTCTTATTTTTGTGTGATTTTACTTATAAAATGCAAAATTCATTTATAAAATATGAACTATGCCTTAGAGAGATGAATATAGAGGAACGGTTGGAAATATATATATATATATTTTTTTACCTGTTGAAGTATTGGTAATTTCAAGAATTGAAATCTGTTAACACCTCCTGCATTTGACAAAATAAAGCCAGATAATATCATTTATATTTTCTTCAAACCTTAGTTTCTATGTAAAAATAAATATTATTTCACCACAAATACTTTGCACTTCAAGGTTATTTTAAGTGGCTAGAGGGACAGTCATTCTTGTACTATATTGCTACTTGCACCCTAAATCCGGTATATATCCCATTAAACTATGGTTATTGCCTCTAGATTGAGCTGTTCAGCTCTTATGCATACTTTCTGCAATACTTTTTGGCAATTATTTCAGTAAATATTTTTCTGCCTCCTCTTCCCTAGGAGACTTGGTTTACATATATTTTAAGTCACTTAGTGTTGTAACTTAGCTCACAGATGTTTTATTTTTCATAGTTTCTATATTTATATTTTTAAGTTCATTCATCTTTATTTCTTCCACACATAATCTGCAGATAATCCCATCCAGTGTATTTTTAATTTTACACGTTGTCATTTTCCTTTCCAGAAATCCAGTTTGGTTCTTTTTCATGACTTTCAACGTCTTTACTTGATTTCTTAACATATGAAACGCAGTTGTAAAAATTATTTTAATGAATTTGCTATTCTCTAACATTTACTTCAGTTTATTGTCAGTATTGATTGACTAATTTATCTTTTCACTTTGGGTCATAATTTCCTGCTTCTTTGCATGTGTGACAATTTTTGTTCAATAGCAGATCTGTAAAATTTACTTTGCTGGTGATGGATATTTTTGTATTTCTGTAGATATTATTGAATTTTTCCTGTGGTTGCAGTTAAGATATTCTGAAACAGTTTTGGATCTTTTGGGTCTTGCTTTTGAGATTTGTTAGGTTGGTGTGGATCAATGATGAGTCTAGGGCTAAATACACCCTACTACTGAGAAATGTCTGTGCACTCTATTCGATTCCCCTTAAATCTTGAGTATTTCTGTCTGGTTTGTGGTTACAGGCACTATGTCTGACTCTGGTTGAGGACCTGATGCTGCTACCTCTAATCCTTTTAGACAGTTCTTACGCCAGCCTTTGGTAGTTTCCTCAAATGCATACACTGAACGATACTCACTACACGTCTGGAAGAGGACCTTGGCATAACTCCACCACTCCTTCTTTGAAGAACTCTCTCCTCTTCATAACTCTGCCTCTACTCTAACCACCTGGGACTCTTCAGTCTCTGCGCTCCTTCTGCTTTAGTCAGTTAGTCCAAGGTTTCTGTCTAGGTCCCCTCTCTCTGTACCTCTGTCTGTAAACTCTCTCAATGCAGCAGGTTGGGGCAATTGTACAGGTCACATCATTTGTTTCTCATCTCTCAGGGATCACTTTCCTTCACTGCCTGAAGTACAGGGTTTTCAAAGACGCTGTTTCCTGTTTTTTGTTTCTAAGAAAAAGTTACCAGTGTTTAGGTTAAAATTTGAACATTGTCATTATTCAAGGAATTGTTTTGCAACCCAACTCACTGAATTAACAATATTTACATACTTATTTGGAAATAAAATTCCAACAAAAATAGTATATTTGGCAATAGAATGCATATACTTTCTGAAAAATGTGATTATTGTGACATTAAGATGTATTTGAATTGATTTTAATTGAAATGATAATTACTTCTTAGAGGCTCTTTCCAAATTCAGGATATAGAACTGTTTTAATAATTTAAGTGGCTTAAATTATTTCAGAATAATTTCATAATAATTTAAGCGACTTCTGATGTTATTCCATTCTCATGGTGACTCTTTAAAAAACAGAAGCTTTTAAATTGATGCCCCAAACCATTCCTGAAAGTTGATATGAGGAGGTAAGATATCTTGGCAATTGAGGGAGGTGTTTTCACATATGCAGACACATACATGTGTGTGTGTGTATTTGCTTTTTTTCTTTCTTTTTTTCTTTTGGGCATGGACAGGCTCCTGGAATCGAACCCGGATCTCCACCTCGGCAGGTGAGAATTCTGCCACTGAGCCACCGATGCACTGCCCCGTATTTACTTTTTACTTCAAAGTCCATGAAAGGATTATAGTTACTTCTACTCCTACAGTTCAATGAAAGGAGGAGTCATTCGTTCTTGGCTCTTAAGCACTTTGTCCTGATCCCAGGAGGAGATCAGGAAATACTTTAGTACCTACATTTGCAGCAGCAGAGCAGCATCAAGTCTTGACAAATGTAACTGAGGATATAAAATGACATGGGTTTAAATAAGTCTTCTCACTCTGAAATTTGTATCTATATCAACCAGAAAGATTGAGAACTAAAAGGTGCATGCTCATTCTTTTGAACAGGAGACAGACGTTGGAACCAACCAAACAGAGGAGGAGGTCGGCATTTGCCAGAAAAACCTTAGTGCTCTTTCCTGCAGCTACACACAATCAAAATCTGTGTTGATGGGCTGGAGTTAGAGGACTTACAAGGTGAATATAATTATCATAAATTGTTAAAATTTAAATTGTGCAGTGAATATTCATTTGAGCAAAATAAGTATTGCAAATTAATATAACACAATTCATTTAACCATCCATTCACCATTTAAAATATATTTGCTTGTTTCCAAGCTATTACAATGATAAAAATTATATTTTTGTATTTCTCCTGGGGAACAAATACAAGGTTTTATCTAAGGCAGCAGTTCCCAAATTCATTTCTTATTCACCCTTACAATCTTAAAACTGTTAAGAACACCAAACAGATTTTGTTTACATGGTCTAAATTAATATTTATCATACTAGTACTTAGATATAAGGAAATAAAACATTTATGTATTAATTCATCTTATGGAAATATTATCATTTGTTAATATATTTTATTAAAATAACCACATTTGCCAAGATAACTAGTGAGAAGAGCAGACTTGTTTCCTCATCAGAAAAACTTCAAAGAGAAAAGATCAATTCTTCTTTCTATTATTCCTATTACAACATGTAGTTTTGCTTGAAGTATATAAAGAAAAATGAGCCACACCCAGATATGAAGTTGGAAAAGTGACAAGTATTTTAGTAGACATTTCAGATAATTGTGGCTATTCTTTATGCTATACCTAAGCTTGACAAGTCATAATTTCTTTAAGATTAGTTGCAATGTGGAATCTGACACCAGTGAATGAGTGTTTCATACTTACCCATGCATGATTTGGCATTTTTGTGTACTGATATTTGAAAATAATTCCTCAATATGTTATATAGATGTTCTAGTTGTTGAAACATTTCATCATTTAACATTAAAAATAATATATCACATTTATTAATATGTATCCCTATTTCATCAGAAAAGTATTTAGGAAGATACAAAACTCATAGAGGTAAATACAAGTGTTTAACAATTCTCATATTGCCTGGAAACTGACATCATTCTCTTTGATTGTTTATTTAAACTGTGAATGCGTAGTATTGAAAAAAAATGTATCTATTAGTACAGTTTCATGTCACCACATTGATTTGTACTAAAGCACTGGAACTTTTAGCTATTCCTTTTGAACCATTGATACAGATATCATTAAAATTATTCCAGATCGAAAAATAGAATTCAAGGAGTTATTCAACCCTATTTCAGCAATACCTTTATATATTCCCAAACATTTACATAGAGTGTTTTCTATGATTAGTTGATGATTTTTCTGGATGAACACCATCAAACAGCAAGGGCGGCTATGTCTATTTGTTCACTTGCAATTCCAAGTACAATCCTGCATAAAAGATGTTAACTTATTTCATGTTGTTGTTAAATCGTTAATTTGACAATTTACTTTGAAAAGTGACACACACAATTTACTTTATTGACATTTCATCCAGTAGACATTCACTAATGTCAACTGTACATGGCTGTATCAGTCTCTCAGCTGTTATGTACATTTCTCCAACCAATGAAATGCAAATAAATTGATCTATAAGAGACTCCCTGACTTTCATTTCCAATTTTAAAAGCCATAACCAATGACTTTTTTTATTTTAAAGAGAACGTCATGTTTACCTTTAAAATATTCATGTCCTTTTTTCTTTAAACTCTGAATGATTGGCATCAAACTTGCATATGATATTATTGAGAAATGTTTTGTAGTATAAGACAATTAGGTAAATCATTAACATCTTTTTAAGCTGACAGAAGAGAGAGTTTGTTACCTTTTCCTTAATTATTTAGTTTGGCCCACTTTCTCAGAGGCGCTTCTTCTTCCCATGAGTCAGAATACTCATTGAAATGCCAGTTTAATCTTTTTCAGCATCTTTACTGACAAAGAAGGTTGTTTTATCTCCCCTTTTAAGCCAATATTCTTTTTTTGTTTGTTTGTTTTGGCATTGGCAGGCTCTGGGAATTGAACCCAGGTCTCCATCATGGCAGACAAGAATGCTGCCACTTGAGCCACCATTGCCCACCCCAATATTCTACTCTTAATATATATATTAAAAAATACATTTTAAATAAATTTTATATTATTTTATCCTAAAATAGCAATTCTAATAAAATTTAAACATTCAGAAAAGTTTCTGAGGAACTATTAAAAATAATTTAAAAACATAACATTAAAATATACTTAATTCCTGTGCTTCCAAATATTTTTATATTTACTGTGGTTATTCCTATATCTATTGGATTTTCTGCCATATTGTCATTTGAATTCTCTTTATTCTACTTTTTGGTTTTATTTTACTCCTTCTACATTGGGTTTCTTTTGAACTATTGAGGCATTTTGTGGTATTGTTGAGGTGGTGTATTTTAGCTTTCCTTTCTGTATTAGTTTATTATTTGAATGTTATATACTGTAAATATTTCTTCCATTGAGGTATCTGAAAAGATTCAGTCAACTGCACAGAAGATACTTACATAGGAATGTCATGTAAAGGCAAAGGGTATAGTGCAGTGAGAGAAAGAGTGCAGGAAAACGTTGGATGACTGAAGGACTAAGAAAAAGAGAAGCTTTCGGGAAAGCCTTTTAAGTCCCCTAGCCAAGTAATCAATCCAGGTGTGTCAGACCAGTAGACCAGCAGCAAACCATCAATAAAGGAACTGACCCTGGGTTGCCAGTGGAGATTTAGACCATAAGCAGCACATTATAAATCCCACTGTCTACTCATCTTGACCTCAAAAAGTTGACTCATCCAGAAATCCCCAGATATAAAGAGAACTTTTTCAGTCAATCTATAAATCAATTCTATGTCCACACATGCTCTATTTAATACTTTTAAACAGTTAACCTAGTTATTTTTGTGAATTCTATTTATTTTAATCATATCTAAACTTAATATCTTTACTCTTGTCCTAAAGAAAATTTCATGTCAATCATGTCATCCCATTTTATATGTAACTGCTGTTTAGTATTTTTATTTTAGTTTCTGATTGACATTGTTAGCTTTAACAACAGGATTTAATTGTCGCACAGTTTTAGAGGGCAGAAGCCTAAAATAAGGGAGACACCCTTTATGTCTCCTTCCTTCCAAATTTCTTCTTCTTATAAGACTCCAGTTGTGCTGGATTAAGGCCCACACCTAGTTCAATTCTGCCTCATCATAACTAATAATATCTTCAAAGATCCTATTTACCAATGAGTTCACATCCACAGGAACAGAGATTAGCACTTGAACATATGTTTGTGGAATATATGATTCAATTGATAACAGATGCTATTATTGTTCTTTGTTCATAATCATTCTAATATTGTTGGCTAGTATATGTTAACTATTCCTACAATATATTTTTCATTCTATTTTGATGCTAGCCATTTTTAATAAATCATTCGTGTTGAAATTAATACAGCATTTCTAATAAATAAATAAATTTCTTTAAAAATGCTGACTAAAGAATGTAAATTAGGTAATCCCACACTGCAAATTGTATTTGTTTGGTGTTTTATAAGAATAAAAATTTAAAATTGCTTCTAAAGAATGTTGAGTGAATAAGACAAATGTGCCACAGTCTAATGCCTATCCTAGGTTTCTCTCTGCTGTAGGCCAGTATCAAATATTCAAAAAAGTGATCATGGTAATGAATACACAACTATGTGATGATATTGTGAGCCATTGATTGTAACCATATATGGAATGTTTGGACGTTAAGAATGTTTGTATGTTAACTTTTCTCAATAAATATATTAAGAAAAAATAAAGCAAAACAAAGCAAAAAAACAAATAGACAATTAAAAAAAAAGATGAGACATGACATTACATTGAGAAAACTCTTGCTACCCTGAAGTAGTTTCAGATCCAGAAGTCAATGTTCATGTTCCCTCCTTTCCCCTCCCATCAAGCAGTTTTTAAAAGATACTTTCTGAATCTTTCAGGGCCTATCTGGGATCGTTTTAATGCGCTTTAACATGAGACTACACATAGAACATTATAAAATTATGTTGTTCGAAAAGTTAAATGTCTAAACCATTCATTTAAGTAGAGCCTTAAAATATCAAGATCAAGATCATACAATGAGCTGTTGCTTAAAACTTAGGAGATCAAAAACAGAGATTTGGCTTCTAAATTAATGGAAAGATTTAAGTAGTCTTTAAAAGTTAGAAATTGGAGAAATTTTCTGTTATCACCTTTGTGAAACGTATGGATGATGTTTAGATAAGAATCTAGTCTTAGTTCCTTTATAAAATCCTTGGACTCTATTAATTACAGGGCTTCTGAGCTTTTTTGGCTTTACAATTCCACAGACTGGGTATGAAATAGTTAATAAATACTTATTATTTAATTATAACCCAGGCAAATTTTCATATTTAAAGCCGAAGTGTGTAAAAATTTAATCTTCTTTTTCTAAAAGCAAACCAATACTTTCCCATGCTCCTAAATTGCAGGACTCAGCAACATAATTTAATCACTTTGGAATAATAGCAATGAATTGGCTGTTTTTTCAATCATATATGGTATTTTCCTAATAAATACAGGGTCCTATTTAATTTCCACAAATTACCCCTCATTTGGTAGTTAAATTCCAGGCGGTAGAGTATTTTATGTAGTATCCAGACTTTGGTGGGGAATGAGTAGAACTCAGTACATCCACTAACCTTTGAGCCTTTCCAGAAATGTGCTTCTCCCCATGTTGTTACTGATCATAAATCTCTGCTTATGTCATGTCTGGTGAGATGTCGTCAGACCTACTAACCTTCTGATAAACTGTTTAATTTAGATTATTCTAAGCATCACCTATGTTTTAGGTCTGAAACTCTTTCAGACAATTCTTCACAAATATTTGGATGGAGGTAGGGGTAAATTGAAATTCTCTCCCCTGTCTTTTGTTGGGCTTGAGATATTTATTGGGGAAGGGTTTCTTAGGCTTTATGCTAAGAACTATTCTTTCTAACTTTTTTACACTAAAGCTGTTTCACCATTTGTAAATGAAGGATTTCTTTATGAGCTTCATTAAGCTTAACCCCATGACAATGGCACATACACTTTGAGTTTTTATCTAGATTGCAAGGGCAGGGTAGAGCAATTCTTCTCTGTTTTCACTCCAATCTACTTTTAAAGACAAATATATTTGACGTGGTTTCCTTCAAGGCTTAGTCTTTGGCTCTTTGAAATAGCAGACTTTTAAAGATGAAAAACTTTACTTTTCAAGGTTATTGTCTCTGCTTTAAGTGTAAAATTCTAATGGAACACAAAATTATGTTTTCTTTCAGTTCATTCTACTTCTCTTATTTCATGACGCTAAAAACAATGAGTGTTGCTGAAACAATTTTAAGAAGATGGAGGGTGAAAGTGAAGAAATTGTATATGTGAGCAAAAATTTGATTAATAACTACAAATTATATTAGAGCATGCCAATATTCTGAGCAACTCCTCTTTAATTTAAGAAAGCACACAGCAAAAAGACCTTGCCAATTTTAAGTGTTCCATTCATCACCCAAGCAAAGATATGCAAATTATCAGCCTGTTAGAGGTTGCCCGGATGCCTGTTAGAACTAGCATCGTTTCTAACACATTAGTCCATACAGTAGTTTTGCTGATGTTTGAATTTTATATAACTGAATTACACTGCATGTAGCTTTTGATATTTTTGCACTATTGTGAGATTCACTAATTCTGATGGTAGTTCTAGTTATTCCTTTTTAATTTCTGTACATTACTCCATTGAAGAAGTACGCTACTACTGATTTATTATTGTACTCTAGTCTGGCATTTAGGTTTTCCAGTCTGGAGCTTTTTCAGATAATGGTGCTATGTATTTTCTTGCATATATCTTTTTGTATACATAGATATAAAATTACATTTGGAAATTGTGCATTTTCAACATTACCAGATGTTTCCAAACAATTTTGCCAAGGTGTTATACAAACTCACTCTTTCCCAAGAAATGTGTGAGCATTAAATCCTCACCAATATTTGATATCATCAGTTTTTTTCTTTATAGTCAGTTTTAGAAGGAACCTCCTCAGAGTAAAACAAGTCAACTATGGAAAACTTACAACATTATATTTAATTATGAAGGACTGAATGTTTTCCATCTATGATCAAATAGGCAAGCCTGTCAATCTCACCATATCTTTTCAGCATCACACTGAAATTTCTAGCCAGAGCAATAAGTTAAGGAAAAAAATAAAGACATCAAGATTTAACAGGAGAAGCAAAACTCTATTTGCAGACACGTTTTTCTCTGTAGAGAATGCTGCAGAATCTTTAAAAAAAAAAACAAACTACCATACCCAATAAATGAATGTAATAAGAGTGCAGGATATTAGATCAATACACAAAAATATCTAGATATTCACATTCATTCTTGAAGAGTGTTTTCACATATTATATAATTATAAATTGACATTGTTTTCCACCAGCACTATGAAAGAAAAGTGGGGAAGGTAGAAACTGTATTCTTGACAAGAAGTTATATTTTGTCACTGACAGTTTTTAAAAATATCAGTATATGGAGATAATAAAAAGCAGACTGGCTTTTACTTGGTTTTACTGTGTATTTTGGACCTCATTTCTTGCCTGAAGTAGGAAAAGAATGCTTTGGTATTCCATTATTTTGAACACATTAACTTATTACCTTCTAGTTTCCAAAATCATTGATTAGGGTTCAACAGTTTGTTATAATGTTTGATTGTTGCATATTTGAAGGTAAAATATTTCCACTACACTACTCTCCCTTCCAGCTACTTTAAACATCTTTCTTTTCTTTTTTTTTTTAAGTTTTTAGTATAGCAGTTTCATTGTATGTGACAATTTCTCAAGTTGTTTGAAGTTATTTGAATCTTTGAATTAATGAATTTTTGAAAATTCTCAAGCTCTATCTCTTCAAATAAGGCCGTGCTCCCATTGTCTCTCTCTTTTTCTCTTTCCAATATTTTAAAGTATTTTCTCATCCTTCTTTTCCTCTTTCTTCTGGCCTGCCTTCAGGCACCAATTTCTTTGCAGGTACAACTAATCTGATGTTGTCTATCCATTTGTTTTCAATTTTTATTATTATGCAATTCTGAAATTTATATGTAATCTTCATATATGCAATATAATTGATGATTTTCAGTTCTCTGTTGAAATATTCAGTCTGTTCTTTTTTCTGCTTGAAAATGTTGATCTCGGTTATTTCAAAATCTAAATCTGAGAACTTCTATAAATGATCCTTGTGTGCTTCATTGTCTGCAGTTTTTCCTTGTTCTTATACATGCGTATACTCACAAATTTATGTATTTATCAAACATAAACCACAATAATTACACCAACATATGTTTCTTAAAAACACTGAGGGCACACTTACAGAGACACAAAATGCATGTGATTAATTTTTTACTGGAAGAAACTAAGAAAACTATATTTAGGGATGTGGAATTAAATATGCAACTTTTCAGAATATGCTTAATTTTTTTTTTTTTTTTTTTTTGGTTTTATTTATTTATTTATTTATTTTTTTTTTATTAATTAAAAAAGAACAAAACAATTAGAAATCATTCCAATCTACATGTACAATCAGTAATTCTTAATAACATCACATAGTTGCATATTCATCATTTCTTAGTACATTTGCATCGATTTAGAAAAAGAAATAAAAAGACAACAGAATAAGAATTAAAACAATAATAGAAAGAAAGAAAACAAAAAAAAACAAAAACAAAAAACCTATACCTCACATGCAGCTTCATTCAGTGTTTTAACATAATTGCATTACAATTGGGTAGTATTGTGCTGTCCATTTCTGAGTTTTTATATCCAGTCCCGTTGTACAGTCTGTATCCCTTCATCTCCAATTATCCCTTCTCTTTTTTTTTTTTTTTTAATTAACGGAAAAAAAGAAATTAACCCAACATTTAGAGATCATACCATTCTACACATGCAATCATTAATTCTTAACATCATCACATAGATGCATGATCATCATTTCTTAGTACAATTTGCATTGGTTTAGAAGAACTAGCAACATAACCGAAAAAGATATAGAATGTTAATATAGAGAAAAAAATAAAAGTAATAATAGTAAAATCAAAACAAAACAACACAAAACAAAACAAAAACCTATAGCTCAGATGCAGCTTCATTCAGTGTTTTAACATGATTACTTTACAATTAGGTATTATTGTGCTGTCCATTTTTGAGTTTTTGTATCTAGTCCTGTTGCACAGTCTGTATCCCTTCAGCTTCAATTACCCATTGTCTTACCCTGTTTCTAACTCCTGCTGAACTCTGTTACCAATGACATATTTCAAGTTTATTCTCGAATGTCCGTTCACATCAGTGGGACCATACAGTATTTGTCCTTTAGTTTTTGGCTGGATTCACTCAGCATAATATTCTCTAGGTCCATCCATGTTATTACATGGTTCATAAGTTTATCTTGTCTTAAAGCTGCATAATATTCCATCGTATGTATATACCACAGTTTGTTTAGCCACTCTTCTGTTGATGGAGATTTTGGCTGTTTCCATCTCTTTGCAATTGTAAATAATGCTGCTATAAACATTGGTGTGCAAATGTCCGTTTGTGTCTTTGCCCTTAAGTCCTTTGAGTAGATACCTAGCAATGGTATTGCTGGGTCGTATGGCAGTTCTATATTCATATGCTTAATTTTGATAACGAGTATTATAGATGAAGCAAACAGTTAAATAAAATACTCAAGATGAGCTTTTCTGTGGGATCTTGGAAAAAGGGCTTGTAATTAATGATATTCCAAATCTATGTAAGGGTCCTGCTTGTTTAACTCTTTCTCATATTTTCTTTCTATCTGTCTCTTCCAGGAGAAATGAAGTAAAATACATTTTCTCTTCTAGCAAAGGAAATGAGCCTGCAAACCAGACTGCTATGCCCACTGGTAGTTACAGAGGCACTATATTGTGTTTTTCAGGGTCTCTTATGACCACCCACACCTTTGGTCACTTGCCAGAAGAATACTCTAGACTCAGAGGTAGTTGCAGCTGTGTTTTGTTGTTTTGGTTGTTTTTTACAGTGAAATCATACATATCAGGGTCAGGAAGGGAAAGAGGATGTATCAGGCAGAGTTTGAAGGCGTTCAAGTACAGGCTTCCAAAATTCTCCCTCTTCTGGCTCTTTGTCCAGCAATCTGCACAGGCCAGTCGCATTGAGATTCAGAGTCGAGGGCTTGATGAAAGGCTGGTCACATAGGCATTCTTTATCTTCAAGACCATCTATACTCACCAAAATTGCAGATTCCCCAAAGGAAAACAGCTGTTCACCATAAATCACATTGCACAAATAGTCTAGGCAATCTGATACAGCGGAGTTCAATCCTCCTGGCATACAAAACAGCTTTATCAGTGAGTCATGTGGGAAACCTTTAAAAGCCAAGTACTCGGACACCAGCCAAAGGCCAGCACCTGAGCAAGATTTTCAAAGGAGCAGCATGAGGTCTGTGATGTTAGTTCCTCACTGCAAAATCCAATATTTCTTACTTTGACTCTTGTAAAATCTTATGTTCAACTAGTCCTCCTCCCCTTCCTTGCTAAACCCTAATTCTCCAGCCAACCACTGCTGAATGGCAACCGGGATCTGATATTAAAGTGATCGATGTTTTCCCCTAACTATCAAAAATCAAATAATGGATCATTCTCAAAGCAAAAACTGAACTGTGCTGACCTTACTCAATTTACTACATAAAAATCCTTGTCTTCTCAAAACACTCTTCTTAGAGCTGTTCTCATACACACATCATTTTAGCAAAGGTATGAATTACTCGCTTTGGTTGGTTTTACTCTGTCGACAATTGGTGCCATGGCATGGATAAGGGCTGAGGCACACATGCCACCACAACTGTAGAGGAATACTTTAATATTTTGTCATTTCCGCTCTTTGAGGTTGCTGTAGGGACAGCTAGGTGATCTCTGCCCCTTCTTGCACTGTGACTCCCTGCATCAGAATGTAGTTTTAGCCTTTGTTATTACTGCCTTTAGATAACATCATTCTGCTTTTATTCATTCACTTATTTTTGTCTAATGCCTGAGACTTTCATGGATGACATTAAAAAAAAAACAAAACTTACTTAACTGTTTGTTTCTTACCACTGGGGTTCAGAGGGTAACCACCATACAACAAGCTCTGTGCCAGGCTTACGTTCTACTGAATAAAGTTATACACATGTTGGTGTCAATAGCATCAAATATTGAGCAATTGGAGGGGGTCCCACAAAGACCAAAGGAGCTAGTCATAGAAACAAGATTGTTCATTCAAGAGACGCCTTAGAACAAAAAGTGGAGAAACCCTCATGAGGAAATTGTCTGGCTTGTCTGTCTAAAATGACATATACATATACATATATAAACCATTTTACAGATCACTTTACTTAAACCAGCCCTAATAACTCTCTATCACTCATGTGTATGTGTGTGTATTTGTCTCAGAAAAGCTTTCCTCTATCTAGCTTTCTCTGACAAAGAAATGAATGAGGTTTTTACTAATTATAACTTCATATGTCTGAAGACATCCCTTCCTATTTCTACAGTATATTTTTGCTATTTTGTTTTCTTCCTCTTCTATATTTTTCTACCTTTCTTGAGAAATTTTGGATATTAATCGACTTTTTTTCTCTAGTAATGTGCATGCTCTACATCTAGTCTAGCCCAACAGTTAAAAATTCTATAAGAATTAAGACATGTTAAACAGCATTTCTGTTGCTTAAACTATGGAAATATGTAAAACAACAAGAACAACCACAAACAATAACAACAAAAACCCTACCATTTGGAAAATTACTTGAGTAACAGCCATTGTCACACATTATAAAATAAGAGTTCTGCATCGAAGAAAAGAGAAAGGGCTTTAAACATGACTTAAAGAGTCCTTAAAAATAGTTATAAAATGTTGTTTTATAAATTGTGTTAGAGCCTGTACACAAATTAGAATGAAGCAATAATATTGGTTTAAAATTACTCTGTCATCTTCAAAGTTTTGTTAAATGAAACTAATGCCAATATAATATTTTGATTTACACCTGCCTTGTCATGATGTAAATTATCTAAATTTACTACATAGTTTTTCTGAGCCAAGTAAGTTATAACTGTTTTCACAAAAAAATTGTTTAAGATTTAAAATACGTAAAAATGTTAAGTGAAATGATAGTGATAGATTTAAAACGGCTTAAATTCATGAATCCTTGTAATGCGACAAATATTGAGAGCCTAATGTATGGAATTAAATTGTGACTTCCAATTCCTTAGTTAAATATAAGTCCTAAACTAATATTAAATTGATTTGACTAATAAATAGTCATTGGTACCTGGACAACTAGAAGTAAGTAGAAGATACAAATTTGGTCATTAAACTCAGTTTTAATTTACGCGTATTCATGTACATTATAGAATGACTTAAGATTAAAGGGATGTGCAAATGCCTTTAGGAGATGTCAAAAATTTGTATGGTTTAATGATACCATAAATTTGAAAAAGGTGATATTAAATATGTGCTCATCAATAAAAACAGTTAGCTTGTGGTTTTCTAGCTTCTACTTATTTTTTTAATATATAAAGGAAATAAATGAAAATTACTTTGTTTAATTAAAGGTCTAATTAAAGATAACTAATTGACATAAATATTTGAGGTTATCCTGTGTACACTATTTAAAAAGATGTGTAGGGCGGGCCATGGTGGCTCAGCAGGCAGAGTTCTCACCGGCAAAAAAAAAAAAAAATGTAGTTATGTGTAAAAAATGAAAAGTTCAATATAAAAGAAATGATTTCATTTAATATATTGATAGAGTTAATTATACATTAAAGCAAAAGAAACATAATTTTATAATTTGTTTACATTGTTAAATATTTGCATGTATTTAATAACAGGTTATACTAAGATTATGAAACTTTGTAATAATAAAAATAAATTAAATGTGCTAAAATTTTGTTGGCTCAATGTAATGGAATACTTTATGACAATATTATAAATATTTCAGTATAAAATATTCTTGGATAGCACCAAGAAAATTCAAATAAAAATTTGGGTGCTTTGACATCAAATAGCCAAGCCTGTCTCTACCCAAATGACAAAGATTCCTTTTGTCACCAAATATCCCATTAGCTTGTTGCGTTTTTTGCATGTTTTTAAATAATTTTAACAAACTTTTAATTAATTTTAATGTTTATTTCCTATTAATCATCATTCCTAAATTGCAATAATTATTTCTTACCTCTGAAATATCATTACATGCCTTGTCACCCTATCATATCAGTGCTATTAAAAGGAACACTTCAAGGTCTAATTATTGATTCTACTTCTTATGTTGTTTGGCATCACTGTCCTATATTATAACTTGGTCAAAGCTATAAATATTTCTGTGCATGCAGCCATGATCTGGTGAATGAATTTACCAGACAAAACCAAAGAACAAACAAGACACTGATGATTACACTTGAAGCTCAAACATCTCCTAAAATCAGGGACCCCCAATTTGTTCTTAAGATTTGGAAATCTGAATAAAGGTGAGAATCTATATTCTTATATTTGGCATACAGATGTTTGTCTTAAGGCCAATGCCGATTTGTGCAAGTCTCTGAAAGACTAGATATTTCACTGTGAGCCTTGAAGAAAACTTTCCTCCAATTTTTTCTCTCCACCAAAATTTTGCTTAACCCAAATATACCAACCAATTGCTGTTAAATTGCAATGCTGCCCTACCATCCTATCCTGCGATTAATGTAATGTAAGATTTTATACACATTCTGAGAATTTCAATAGTGAATATTTAGAAAATAAAACTAAATTTTGACTGATCTTCTTCAGTTTATTATGCAGTATAATTAAGCTTTTTCCTCCTCCCCTAATATTGGTGACAGTGTTGTTCTCACATTACAATATTTTAATAAAAGCTTGGACTAAAGATTAAGGTTGTTTTTTTCTCTTTCCACAGCATGTAGTGAGTACTTAGTTTGGTCACCAGGGTAAAGAAAAAGAAAAAGTTATAAAGAACAAGTAGCAATAGCATGAGATGTACATCAAGACAAATATTCTATGACCAGTTTTCAAAAGAAGATAGCCAAAGGGTAAGCAATCCCAAATATATATATTCAGCATGCCTGAGTTTATCAAGGACATAAAACAGAAAGCCATTTAAGAAGGTCCAAGAAAATACATTCTGCAATTTTGGGTTTATCATATGTAATTTAGGCTAGGGACCTGGCTTGGTTTGTTCCATGTGTTGCAAAAATATATTAATTCTTTACAGGTCAAAACAATGTGGGGATACAATGGTGAATGAAATTCTTATAGTAGGAATGTTAGGGCTAAGTCATAGAAAATTATAGTCAGGATAAGGATTATGAATTTTCTCTTATAAATAGAAATGGGAAACAAAGCTTTTTTTTTTTTTTTAAAGAGATAAAGCTTGACTAATCTCTGTTGCAGAAGGAATCCTAGAAGCAGTCTGAATGATAAATTGCAAATATATTTGACAGAGATAGCTTAGAGAAAGATGAAGTGGATTTTCTCAGGATAGAATTTCAAGGCACTGACAGTTTCATATATCTAAATGTGGGGAGATAGCAAAAGTCAGAAAAAATGTATCCTAGAATCTTGGATGGGTTTGGCCCCTTACCTTTTTGATAGGACTTTTCATTTGCTTTGTTGAGTAAACACAAGATCAAAGAAGCCTGGTTCTCAAATTTCAAACACCTATTTGTTGGGAGTTTTCGGTAAACTGTAAATTCAGTTCTCATCCTTGCACTATATGGAATTACAGAGGAGTTTCTCAGAATATGCCAAGGGATCAGGATGCCTATGAACATGGCACAGACTTACTTTTTTTAAAAACTCTCCACTGCACACCCAATTGTGACGTAGGAAGTCAATCACCATTCCTATCATTTCTGTTGCCACTTCTTCTAAAAGAAGTCATGATGTTTCTTTCTTTTAGTTTGGCCATGCCTTCTACTGTATTGTTTAATTTGCTCAGTTTTAACAGTCTCAGATAATGCCTACTTAGCCAATATTTATTATGTAGAGCTGTTCCATCTCCTCTCTTATTAAAATGAACCAACCTGCTGCTTTATTTCCTGGATGTCATATATGATTTAAGATAGCACAGAGTTTATTTGAAAAAAAAAGTTATTTGTTGATATGCTAGATTTTAGAAAGTACTTAGGCCTAGCTTTAAAGCACCACTTCTTAATTGTGCATTGGTGAGGCAACAAATTAGCCTTAACTTTTTTTCTAAGATCCCACCTCCCACCCATTGCTTTGAAATCACAATCAATGATTGGCTAATTTATCTGAAGTGCTTCCCCCATGCATAAGATGGGAGTAATATATATGTATATATATATTATATATGTATATACACATAGTTATATAAAATGTTACAGCTATGGATGTGAAAGCAATGTTTAAATGATTTATGAAGTCTGTTTTTTTTTAAAACCAACCTATTATTTTCATTGTAATGAGCTTCTGTAATAAGAAATGAAAATATTATTTCCATAAATTGAAGAGAATTGATGTTTTCTACTTCTAGGAGTTCCTTATATCCTATAATTGGATGTAATGATAAATGATAAAATGTAAAACATCATATTCTAAAAAAATAATAGGAAATGCATAAATATTTTCTCTAACTACTTCTTAAATAAAAATTTGAATTTTAACTGATTTTTTTAAAGTTCAGTGTATGTGCAAATTTTGTATAAAGTAATTTTATAATAGAAGTAATTTTAATATTACTTTTACACTTCAGTATTTACCTTCTTTAATTTCCCCAGTTCCTAAAATATTACTGATATATGTTTAAAAATCACTGTCTTCCTAACTATCTGAGAATTTAGTTCATTCTGCTTCTTTCTGATTTTATGTGATGTTTTATACATAAAAGTCCCACTGAGATATTTGAAGTCGCAGTGTTCTGTAAAGGTCCTATATGAAATTCATGCTGTGATCTCTTTTAATTATACTTGAAATACACAATAAAGTAACTGTTGCACAACACTGAAATTGGTAATAGATTCTTTATTCAAGAAGTATCAATATCCAGATGGATTAGTAGAGAAAATTTAAAAAGGCAATATTAATCTGGAGTGCCGTTTTTTCTTTTTTTTTAACAAAGTATCATACACCTTAAGAACATATTTGTCACTTAATGAATATACATAATGTGATCACCTGTACAAATAAGACCTAGTTAAGACATAAAATATCACCAGCATCTTGGAGTTCCCCTTCACCCCCTTATCTTGCAGGTTTTGAAATCACACACTTATCCCTCTCCCAAAAGTCAATACTATATTGACTTTGTGATATTCATTATCTTGCTGATCTTCACTATTTTTTCAAACTATGAATATATCAATAAGCATTGTAGTTCAATTGCCTGTTATGGAACTTTTCACAAATAGAATTCACATTCTAGGTTGTCTTTGTCCTTTGTTCTGTCACCAACGTGTTTGTGAACCTTATCTAGTTGTTCATTGTAAAGGCGGTTGATTTTCATTATGGTTGTATTAGTTAGGGTTCTCAAGGAAACAGAACCAACAGGAGGTATCTGTAAATATGAGATACATAAAAATGTCTCACACAACCGTGGGGATGGAATATTCCAAAATCTGTCTGACAGGCAGTGAGCTGGCAGGTTCCATGAAGGTCCTCAGTGAACTCCCCAGTAGAGAGTGGCTGGCTGAAGCACAGAGAGGATTTTTTCTTCTGAATTCCCCTTAAAAGCCTTCAGGTGATTAGATTAAGCATCACTCATTGCCAAAGACACTCCCCTTAGCCAACTGCAGTTGTAATCAGCTCTGGATGCAACCAACCTGCTCATGATTTAAGTCCACAAAATGTCCTCACAGCAACAAGTTCAACATGAACCTAACCATTACAGTGGTATGGTCTTGCCTTCTTGCTTTGCATAAATATATCACAATTCATTTATTTATTCCACTGAGTTTTTCTTTAACTTTTTTATTGCATAATATAATGTATATACAAAGCAAAGAAATAAAATAGCAATGGTTTTTATCTTTTTAAAATTTTTATCAATAAAACCAATTAACATGCAGTATGCACATTCTTTTTTTTATCACATAGTTGTATATTCATCATAATGATCATTTCTTAGAACATTTGCATCAATTCAGGGAAAGAAGGAAAAAGAAAACAGAAAAAAAATCATACATACCATGCCCCTTACCCTTCCCTTTCACTGATCACTTGTATTTCAATCAACTAAATTCATTTTAACATTTGTTCTCCCATTATTTATGTATTTTTAATCCATATGATTTACTCATCTGTCCATAAAGTAGATAAAAGAAGGATCAGACACAAGGTTTTCACAATCACACAATCACATTGTGAAAGCTATATCACTATACACTCATTGTCAAGAAACATGGCTACTGGAACACAGCTCTACAGTTTCAGGCACTTCCCTCCAGCCTCTCTATTACACCTTAACTAGAAAGGTGATATTGATTTAATGTGTAAGAATAACCTCCAGGATAACCTTTCAACTCTGGAATCTCTCAGCTATTGAAACTTTTTTTTGTCTCATTTCTCTCTTCCCTCTTTTGGTTGAGAAGGTTTTCTCAATCCCTTGGTGCTGAGTCCAGCTTATTCTAAGATTTCTGTCCCACATTTCCAGAAAGGTCCACACCCCTGGGAGTCATGTCCCACATAGTAAGGGTTGACTGAGAGAGAGAGGCCACATCTGAGCAACAAAAGAAGATTTCTTGGGTGTGACTCATAGGCCTAATTTTAAGTAGGCTTAGTCTACCCTTTGCAGTGTTAAGTTTCACATGAACAACCCCCAAGATTGCGGGCTCAGCGTATTGCTTTGGGTGTCCCCACTCCTTGTGAGAATATCAAGAATTCTCCTAGCGTGTATAATGATAGTGACTAAATGTACAAATTTTAAAAATGTTTTACATGAGGAAGAACAAAGGAATGTCAATAATGCAGGGTGTTGAAAGTAGATGGTAATTAATATTTTAAAACTTTAACTTACGTGTGAGACTAGAGCAAAAATATTTATTTGGTACAAAATTTATATTTTGACTAGTGCATCTCCTAATATAACTTATGTGGACAGCTTAATTGAACATGATAAGTACATGGAACCTTGAGTAGGGCATGAGATTTTGTAGGTTTGTACAGAGTGATGCCTCAATAAATCCCAGAAGGCTTTGAACAGTGAATAAAAATGTATTTGCAAAGTACCCTTGGGGAAATGGTGTTCTATTGAATTTTTTAAAATCTTTTTGTTAAAAAGTCTGCTCTAATCATTCTTTTACATGCATCCCTGTGTTTTTGCTTCTGCTGAGCACATTACAGTTGAGAAATTGCTTAGTTTTAGGTATGGATACTTTTATCTTTGCTATATATTATATGAAGCCAAACTGTTGTCCAGTATACATTACCACAAGTAGTGAAAGGTGTTAAAATTGTTCCATTTCTTACCACACTTTGAATTGTCAGTCTTTTCAGATTGTTGTCACACAAGTATCTTTGAAAAGGAAACTTGTGATTTTGGCATGAATTTCTATTATTACTAATGTGGTTGAGAACCTTTTCTTATATTTATTGGACATTTGTATTTCTTCTTTCATAAAACTCCTCTTCAAATCTCTATTTTCCTATTGGCTTAGCAGCATTTTTCTTAAACATTTGTGGTGATTCCTTGAACATTTATAAGCTTTATCTAAGTCATGTGTACTACAACTATTTCCCCCATTCCGTCTTTTCTTTTGTTTTCCATTATGATGTCTTTGATGAACAGGTATTCCCAACTTTAACGTAGTCATATTTATTCATCATTTCTTTTACCGTGCTTTTTGCACTATAATCTCTACTAAGATAGTGTAAATGCATTTCCTTATATCATCTTCTAAAAGCTTTATAGTTTTGGCTTTCATGTATAGAGGTTTAATCCACCAGAGCTTGTTTTTATGTGGAGTAAGACAGAAGTAAAATTTATTTTTTCAACATAATCTACTGATAAGTCTCTCCTTTCTTCAGTGATCTACAATGCCACTCCCATCTTATGTCAACTGTTCATATATATATGTATATATATAGGCTTTCTGTCTTAGAACTCTAACTCATTCCACTTCTCAATTAGTTTATCAATGCATCCATACCAACTTTGTCTTAATTAATTGAAGTTTATAGCTCTTGCTATCAGATAGAGCACATTCTCCACCTTGTTTTCTAAGTTATCTTGTTCAAATTATCCTATCTTACTTCCATGGAACATATCTTCATCTATTTAGGTCATATGAAGCTCACAGGGCTTAAAGGTTTTATAAGTTTCAGTCTTTATTTGTTCTGTGCACAATTATAATCATAATTATTTCAATCCCTTTAATTATTTTAGGATTAGTCATATCTTTATAAATGCTGTTAAATTAATTGAATAAATTGCATATAATTGGCAATTTTTTTAATAAAGCTGTATATTTAATTTTAATTCTCCTTTTTCTGCCATTTTTCCCACTTTTATTTTTTTATTGAATAGTATTTATCACTTCTTTTTTTTAATCCTCTTCAAGTTTGGAACATATACATGTCCTTTCCATTATCTAAATGGTTATACTAAATGTAATAAATCAATGCCTAAAAGCATGGATAATGTGATTAACCAAGGACATTTTAATTTCATTAGCTTCTTCTTCTAGATTTATATGTTACTAGTGTATTTAGTCCTTTTATATTTTTGACTACCCAAGGCATTATTATTAAAGTCTGATAGAGTAAACATTTGCTTGAGTTGACAAAAAATTTGACTTAATTTTTCTCTTGATCTTCACTTCCTTTTCGTCTTCAATCTCCCATCTGTGTTATTTTACTTCCCAAAATTTATCTATTCAATTTCCTTCAGTATTGGACTGCAGTGACAAAATGTCCTCTTATTTAAAAGTTAATTTTGTATAGTATGGAAATAAAACAATTATAGTCTTTAAAAGGATGAAGGATATTATTTCACCATTTATTGGCTTCCCTTGTTTGCTGCAGAGAGTTTCAGTTATCAGAGTAACTGGTACTCTTCTAAATTAATTTGCCCCTTACTTTGTTTTTAAGATTTTATTTCTATCATGATCATGTTTTTGGATTTTCAGACAATTTTCACTCTAATAATGGTATGCATTCTACTGGAAAAGTCACCCAACGTTAGGCGATTGGACAGAAATTCCATGCTGCTTACCACCTGGGAGCATCTGGTGTTATTAATCACTGAACTGCCTTCTTAGAAATAACCTTAAAAGGTTTCTACCTCTCGTCTTCCTGTTCCACACACCTTAGTAAAGCAGTTTGGTCATTAATACAGCAGTTTTCAGAAAAGGGGTCATTGCTTTTGGCCAATCAATGGGTAATGATCAAAAGGAAACGGTGGATAAAAAAATTCCATCAATCCATCCTTTGGCCCCATGCATCATTCCTTCTCCTAGCAACAGACTCAAACCAGCCTGGCTGGCACACCTTGTGGTAGTAACCTGGCCAAGAAGGCAACAAGGAATTCAAACCTAATTCTTAGTTAAGATTTATGAGAATGCGTATTAATGGATGAGTGAATAGAAAATTATGCAGAAAAAAAGTGAAGTTGTAGCTATCAGATTGGGATACAGAGATATGGGAAAGGTAGAGGAAGAAAAACCTGAAACCAGTGTAGGAAACAAAATAAACTTGTTCTGTAAGGGGGTGGAGGGACATTAATGACCTTTGATTTTAAAACCTTTTCTGGAAACTTCCTCCAAAATGGAAATGCCCTGATATAGTCCTACAAGGTTGTTAAAAGTTCTTTAAATTTAACTGGCTAGTGGTGCTGCTATCCTTTGACGGTTATCTTTGACAAAAATTTGATCACCTGTCTCATAAGTATTCCTGAGAAATACATCACAGGCAGTAACACCTCCTATAAAAACATCAGCACTCCCCCATTCTCAGTCAGTGCAAAACGAAGATCGATGCCACTCAGCAGACGCTGTGGACAAACGAGACAGATTAGATTAATTGCCTTTCAAAAACAAGGACTAGACTCAATTATTAAAACTGAATCATTGGATATCCTAAGGTTCACTAATTGGCTGTGTTGTGAAACTATATTGGAGGCACTACTAACCTGTATGCCGACAGATTAGTTCCATCCGGGGTCTTCAGTAATTGTGAACACTTTTTTCCAGTGACCATATATACTCTTGAGATCATACTTCTTCTGTGAATACTAGACATCAACTTGCCTCCCCGACCCCCCCCAAAAAACTAATTATTTGCATTTTAAGAGTGCTCATAAGAAATCTCAAATATTTAAGGAAATGCAACCAGTAGACCCTATAGCCCTCAGATGGTTGGGTAGCTCAGTTGCAAATGAAGCTGCCCTTTGTTTCTTAGGGAAGCTTTCTAGAAGGAAAACGGATTCGTTATTTGTGTGTGCCCTGACATCAGTTTTCTTTTTAATAGGAGTCTTCCAATTTGAAAATGTGGTAAGAAAATTTGCTCCTGACCTTAGTTGAAGTAATCATTGACCCTGGTTTTGTCCTTACAGGCATTCAGATCAGCCTGAAGTCACTGACCAGGGTTGCTATGATGGCAGAGCTGCCTATTGTTTCTTCCTGCAGACCAAATTAGAATGTGAGCAATCACGAAAGTTTTCTGCAGTATCTGGAAACCAGAAAATTCAATACAGATACTTAAGGAGAAGTTTTTTCTGGCATTCTAAAGTAGGCCCTGGTAGTTTACAGGAGTTCAGCTGGCTGGGATTTTTTTTTTTTTTTTAAACCAGCTCTGGAAAATTTTACAATGTTGTCACTTTTACCATTGCCTCTGTTCCTGTGTCTCTTCTCTTTCTGCAAACTCTGAACTGTGTTATGCTCCTTCTCTGCCCTGTTGGACCCTTAAAATTGAAAGCTCAATTTCCCCAGGGGCAGCAGATGCGTTATCTAAGTTTCTAAATTCTTGCTTTTTCTTAGGTTTTTGGATGATAATCCCTTATTATTTTGTCAACTATTTCATGCTTGCAATATGGTTTTTAAAAGACATTTTAAAAGGAATCTGTGGTTATCGTCAGAAGAGTTAGTCTGAATCACCTTGATTGCCACTGGAAGATCATTGTGCTAGAAAATGTTTAATTATTGGTTTCAGCTCACAGTACATGGACAGAAATCACACAACGGATAATGTACAAGGTATGTATGTACCTATCTGTTCTTTAATATTTTCAAAAAATACATATTCTTGAAAAATGAGGCTCGCCTGATGTCACCTATATGCAAAAAGAAAAAAAAAATCTATGTTCAAGAGACACATTAGTATATGGAGTAGGAAAAAATCTGAGTTACCTCCAGATTCCTCAGTTACCCAGTTATCATAAGGAGTTTTCTATACATATTGAAAAGAACACTAGACAATATATATTTCATGAAGACCTCCTTGGTCTGGAAAGATAATGTGCACAATTATACCCACTACAACAAGTAGCATATTAACATACAATAGTAACAACAGTTAGAAATAACAAACTACGATATATTGTAGTAGATTCAGATCAAAACTGGGAGTTATTTTACTGAGTTGAATCAAGTTCCATTGCATGGTTAGCTGGGAGACTTCATTTTGTTTACATAACCCTTATATATGTTTTGTCAACTATAAAAGAACCCAAATAAATTGGTTTTCAGTATTCTGATATAGATAAAATGTTGACAAGGTGGTCATCGATCTTTAACATTGGAAAGTTGTAGTTAGTATTTTTGTTGCTAATATTGCTATAATTGCTATTTTATTTTTACTTAGGACATAAGAATGAGCTCAGAGTCATATATTTATAATTATTTGCTGTCCCAAACTGTGTAGGCACTGTCTTTAAAGCAATGACTCTATCTGGAAAAAAAATTAAACCTCTTTTAATCAATTCATACTGTTTACTGTTGTAAAATGTCTTTACAATTTTAATTGTAATCTTTCTGAAGTATTCATAGATGAGTACAAACTGACAATGTATATAAGCTAAAGTTGGGGAACCTAAATGAACAAGCATATAGATGGCTTTGATTGAAGTGGAAATAAGGGATGACTTCATCAAAGAATAATTATTAACAAGGGAATGCAATTCAAATATCAAATCAGTTAGAAGTGAAAAACCATAATTTCATATTTAAAAACCAAATGGGTAATTGGAGCTGAAGGGATACAGACTGTGCAACAGGACTAGATACAAAAACTCAAAAATGGACAGCACAATACTACCTAATTGTAATGTACTTATGTTAAAACACTGAATGAAGCTGCATCCGAGCTATAGTTTTGCTTGTTTGTTTGTTTGCTTGTTTTGTTTTTTTATATATATATTTTTTATTTTTTATTTTTATTTTTTCTCTATATTATCATTTTATTTCTTTTTCTGTTGTCTTGCTATTTCTTTTTCTAAATCGATGCAAATGTACTAAGAAATGATGATCATACATCTATGTGATGATATTAAGAATTACTGATTGCATATGTAGAATGGAATGATTTCTAAATGTTTTGTTAGTTAATTTTTTTTTAATTAATAAAAAAAAAAGACAAAATGGGCAATATAAACGAGAATGGTCCTGCTGTGAATAGAATTAGGTCTCTGGAATACCAACTGGGAGAAATGGCTCACAATAGAAGAAATAAACAAATAAATAACCACAACAACAAAATGACACAACCCTGAAACATGGTATCAGGAAGAAATTATGAGAAAAACAAAAAAATTATATATTAAAAAAAACATGTGGGGTGGGCCACGGTGGCTCAGCAGGCACAGTTCTCATCTGCCATGCCAGAAAACCGAGTTCAATTCCTGGTGCTTACTTATGCAAAAAAAAAATATATATATATATATATTTTTTTTTCATGTATGTATATGAAGAATAGATCCAAGACATGCATCATGTGAACAAAAGGAATTCATCAAGACACATAGGGGTAAGTGGAGCAAATGTTGTAATGAAACCAATAACAGAAGAAGGATTCTCTACAGAAATACTTAGAATACTTATATTTCGTGAATAAAAAGGCTAACCAACTTTCTAGCAAAACTAATGACAATATAATAGACAGATTTACATATGTCCTTTGAGTTCCCAAATACAGAAATTAAAAGAAAAAATGGCTTTCCTACTTTCAAACAGAGGATTATTTTTTTACTTAGAATGTAAAAGAAATTTGAATTTTTTAATCACATTCTAATTCACATATGTAACCATGAAAGAAAGAGGCAGTGGCACAAGGTCTACAGATGAAGGTTGGGGAATTTCAAGTTACCATTCTATTGAAGGATAAGATAAGATTTTTACAGAAATATAAGAATTCATAATTTAACACATGACTGATCTTATGACAATTCTTAGCATATTATGCTAAAAAGTATTATTGAAGGAGAATGGACATTTCAAGACAGGGAATGATGAAAAGTTCCTTAAGCAGAAAAGAATGAGTAGTAACTGTGTATCACATATTTTATGGGTGAAAATATACAGTAAAGATAGGATTTTTGACACAGCAATATAAGAGAACAGTTTTTAATAGCTGAGAATTAAACCTCCAAATCTCTGGCAGCAGAAGCTAGTGTCTGAGTAAGGGCTGAGAAGGATAATAAAAGCATTCTAAACTGTCTAGCCCTGCAACTGCCTCATAACAGAATCCCAATATATTACAGTTATAAAAAAGTAATCACAACAGAAAATTTGCTATGTAGTCATAAGACAGAGATCACTTCCAGGGTAAAGGAAGTGATAATACTATAGGAGAATATATTGGAGGCAGAGGGATATCTTTAATTTCTTTTTGTTTTGGAGCAGTGTCTCTAAGTCTAGACACTTGATACCTACCCCTGGGAATATTTGATCTTTTAACTCTTTCTGACAGGATTGCTGAACATTTTGTAATATCAGTACTGAAGTCACTGACAAAAATGTGGTGCAATTCTGTCATGTATCTGCAAGGGCAATAGCAGAAGCATCAATAGACAATTAAGATTCTGGTTCGTAAATATTCAATTTCAAGTTGAATATTTGTAAGGATTTTTCAGATTCAGTATTTTTATAGATATTTTTGTAAACCCCATCTGATTAAGTATTTCATTGACAGACTCATGCTATATGTGATCTGTTTTATATATATATATATATGCTTACACATACATAAGTACGCACTTAGGTACATATATATATATATATGATTTGATTACTATAACATATGCATATATAATTGTGTTAAATTTAAATACAATTTTAATTATAGGTACTTTAATACCACAGTAAGGGTTCAGTCATTCTAAATTCAAAATTTTATTTTTTAAGCTTGGAGGTTGATTAGGTAAATAAATATCATTCTGGTTAATATCCTATTTCTTGTGGGTAAGTTACTTTTCACAAAACAACATGGGCAAATATACATCACAGGGTAAGTATAGTGGGAAGAAACAGCAGAAAATGGATACAGAGGGTTCAGAGACAGAGATTTAACAACAAAACATCAAGCCCATATCTTTCAATAGCTGCAGTTCAGATACATTTTCACTAAAAATATTTCAGCCCCATATTTATATTCTAATACCTGGAATTGAACTAAAGCCTTGTTCCCTCCTGAGGCCATTAAGTGAAGGGCAGAGGAATTCAGTAACATACTGAGTCTCTTGAAAAGTCAGAATGTTTAATTAATTGACTTAATGAATTCTGTGATTCCTTTGGGTCCATTTTCACAAGGGTTGAATGCAAATAAATTATGATGGAAAGTGACTCTTAGCTTGTTATCTCAAAATTGATGTCTGGTATTATTGGGGGAAATGTTGGATCCATAATTAAAGGTCAGATTGAAAATGTGCATTACATGATTTGGAAGACAGTATTAATCAGTCTCTGCCTTTGTTTCCATTGAACATAAGACCCCAAATTATTCTGAAGAGCATGCTTTTTTATTTGTTTTTAAATTTAAGGGTACTAAGGATCATAAAGCAATGCAAAAAATTGACAAATGTTTCAATTAAAACAAAGTCCCTCAATTATTTTATTTGCACTGCTCCTTATCCCTACATGGAAATCCAAACTCTCATTCAAAACTTGCTTTCAGAAGTGACTACCTTCAGAAAGTTCTTTAGATTCCTTCTCTATTCTTCACATACACAGAACTTAAAAGCAAAACAAAACAAAACAAAACAAAAAAACTTGGTCCTACAGGTTCCCATAAACTATATTTTCTTTAAGGAACATTATTTGTTTGTGCTATCATATTTTAATCTATTTTTATGAGCCCCCATTATAAACATCCCTCCTCAAATAAACATGTTTTTGAGGCAAATCTCATAGTGAATTTTTGTCTTTGTATCATGAACAGCTCCCATGATAATCTCTTTTATAGTAAACATGTTTACTTATGTCCACTGAATATTATAGGAAATCTTGAAAGAAATGACTTTCTACTCTTGACCTAGTAGATGTTTAGCTTTTATTCCATGGAAAAGCCATCAATGATTCTTACCTAATGAACCCAGACAATGAAGAATACCTTAGATTAAAAACAAAGTCAAAGAACAAGACGCAAACATTTTCTGGCAGCAACCATAAACTTGAAATTATGATTATTCAATTGAAATAGTTACAATATATTACAACTTAGCAAAAATATCACTTTTCAAAAAGTTCCTCAGATTTAATAATTTGCATAACATCTGAGCAGTTTTCGAAAGAAGAGTTATTAAGAAATACTTTTGAATCAGTGGCAGGTATTGTCATATGTTGAACTGTGTCCTTACAAAAGACAAGTTCAAACTCTAACTCCTGTTATGGGTGAATGTGACCTTATTTGGAAATTGGCCTCTGTTGAAGTAACCGGTTAATTGGAAGTTATGGTGGATTAGAGTGGGTCCTAGTCCAATGACTAGTGTTCTCAAGAGGAAAATTGGGACACAGAGACACAAAGATAAACCAAAAAGATCGCCCTGTGATGAAAGAAGCAGAGGCTAGGTTGATGCATCTCTAAGCTCAGCAGTGTCAAGGATTTCGACAGCTACAGAAACTAGGAGAAACACATGAAACAGATTTCCCTTCTGAGCCTCTGCAATGCTCAAAGCATTCTGGTGGCAACCAGAGCTTCTGAATTGTGAGGAAATAAATTACTGTGGTTGTATGCCACCCAGTTTGTGGCACTTTGTTACGTATCTGAGAACCTGAAACAAGTATTAAAGTAATTACAAGTATATGAGTTGATTGCTCTATCAGGATATTATCACTTTTTTTAGCTGTGTATTTTTTATTTTATGATAAATATTTGCATTTTAAATAAGAAAGATGATTGTGCCTATGGAGATGTGAAATCACAGTTTCATTTTATATAAAGTATATGCAATATTAAAAACAAAAATTTTTAACGCATGAGGTCTTCATAATTGTTATCTTCCCTATAAATAGAAAACATTGTGCAGTACCAATAAAATTGTATTACCAATACTGTTATACACATTAGCTACTTTTTTAGTGAAATGATATAGTTCTGTGATTTCTAAATCAAGCTTATCCCACCTGATCTCATTAAAAAACCTGGTGTAATGGATCTAAGCCTAAAAGATTGAAACATTGTATTGGTTTGGAAAGAATATATATATCCACATAGGAACAGACTAAGTGTAGTTTTATGGTTCCAAATTTGTTTTCTTATTGAATTTGCACCTGCTTCAAGCGCAGCCAAATTGTGGTGCATGGGCCAGTTCTATTTTCCATTTTCTTTGTGAATTAAAAGTAAAATAAATGTGCATTTGAGCCCAGACAGCAGATGGCCTTCAATAGGTACAAACATATTGTGCCATATGTCTGAATGGCACTTTCAGAAAGTACTTGGCACTGCTAAAATATCTTGCTTTCAATAGAGATATGAATATATATACTACTACTACATATAATGATAAAGTGACTGATTTACTCTCTACTATTTTGGGAAAAGTATAGCTTGGGGAATAGATTGCGAACTTCAGGTTAGAAGCAGCCAAGAGTCCTTTGTTGATCCTTGATGGGATAGAGATACATTAAGCCAACCAATATAGGTTTCTGGAGACTGGTATCCTTTCCTAGGCTACAACGAATAAATGCAAGTGAAGTTTTCTAAAAAGTCTCTGAAATAGGTGGATTTTCTGGGAGGAAATCCCAATATATTTGAGGCTCATGTCTCTCTCTGTGAATATCCTCTCCCACACTCCACCAGATACTTTTCATTCTTCGTTGCATAATATGAACAACAAGAAGAACAAACTGCCCCCTACTTCCTGAAAAACAACAACAATAAAAAATTAAGGACTTTTTAAATTTAAACAATTTAACAGAGATAAAAATGTAAGCTCAGAAATATTAAATATTTTGATAGCTTAGGTCATATCATGATAATCGATGGTTGACCCAAGTTTTAATACAATACCCGGATATCCAGCACTACACAATGGTTTACCTTTACAATAAGGAGTGATTTATGTTTCTTCTTGTAGAGGGGAAATGAATGCATAGCTATGTATGTATTCTTATTTTCTTTGTGCATTTCACCGATGTGAACTTATACAATCAAATAGCTTCATTTCTATGCAATCACCACTCATCTAAGATATAAATCCAGATATCCAACTAACAGTTACATGTCTGTGTGTGGCTGTTGCATCAGCACATGTTTAAACCAGCACAGAGAAAAATAGGAACACTCATTCACTGCAGGTGGCAATGTAAAATGGTGCAGTCATGTGGAAGATAGGTGCATTTTGCTGTCACTGGTATCTTGATTGGATCTAACCCAATCTGGGCTGACGTAGTATAGAGGTTATCAAATAATTAAGAAGGATATAACAGAAATTTTACACAAAGTTTTACATAAAGTTGAGCGAGAAGGAACATACCCCTAGTTGTATTACAAGATCAGCCTTACTATAGAAATACAACCTGAGATTCTTTTCAAAAAGAACAAGAAAGTAGTGGAGGAGTAGGAAAAGGAGGAAGAAGAGGTGAAGGAGAGAGAGAAGGAAAAAAATACAGGTCAATAATGCTCATGGACTACAGTTACCAAAATCACTAACAAAGTATTAGTATATAGTATATAGAAACTTCAAGAATAAGTAGCACTTATCCAAATAATGTTCTTTATTAGAGGAGTTATGGGTTTACAGAACAATCATGCATAAAATACAGGATCCCCATATACCAGCCTATTAACATCTTGAATTTTGTAGAACATCTGTTATAATTG
This sequence comes from Tamandua tetradactyla, assembly GCF_023851605.1. Lineage (NCBI taxonomy): Eukaryota > Metazoa > Chordata > Mammalia > Pilosa > Myrmecophagidae > Tamandua > Tamandua tetradactyla. The sequence continues at coordinate 152,863,945 of NC_135330.1, forward strand.
ATGTAGCACATTTTTATAACGGAACTGGTAACTACAGTCCATAGCTTAAGTTAGGATTCACTGTGTGTGTATTATAGTTCCATGGGTTTGAAAAAAAATTATTCTGTTACTACATATACGTTCTAACATTTCCCCCTTTAATCACGTTCAGATAAATATTTCAGGGCTGGTAATTACATTCCAATACTGTGTTATCACCACCATCCGTTACCAAAATTTTTGATTATTCCAAATGGGAACCCTATACAGTTTAAGATTTAACTTCTCATTCCCCATCATAACCCCAACTCCTGGTAATCTGTATTCTAGATTCTGACTCTATGAGCTTGCTTATTCTAGTTATTTCAAATCAGTGAAATCATACAATAGCTGGCTTATTTCACTCAAAATGATGTCTTCAGGTTTCATCCATGTTGTTGCATGTATCAGGACATCACTGGATTTTTTATAGCTCAATACTATTCCATTGCATGTATACACCAAATTATATTTATCCATTCATCAGTTGATAGACATTGAATTGCTTCCGTCTTTTGGCAATTGTGAATAATGCCGCTATGAACATAAGTGTGTAAATAGATTTAAATAGTCATAAAGCACACAAGAAGATGCTCTTATATTTAGCCATCAGGGAAATGCTTATCAAAACCATTCCTTTGTTTTATTATATAATAATACATCGGCAAATGAAATGAATGAACTGAAAGCACAAACAAGGTAAATGAAGTTTCAAGATCAGTATATTGAAAGAAGGGTGACCTACAAAAATGTATAATTCCATTCATATGAATTGTTTACATCTGCGGATATAGGGAAGGGATTTACCGGAAAGAATACAAAATAACATTCTGGGGTGACAGCAATATCCCACATCTTGTTAAGAGCTTGGGTTGCACATGTGTGTGCATTTGTCAAAACTCACGGAATGGCACATTTAAAATTTGCACCTTTTGTTGTTAGTATTTGACTTCAAAATGGGAAAAAAACTAGGGAACTCTAGTTAAAAATGGGCACTCTGAAACAAGAATGAGCGTGTCTCGTGATATCTGCAACTTAATTTGAGAAGTATCTGGAGAGAATAAAGTGAATTTAAGAATGGATGTGAGGATGAAGAGATGGATAAATATGTGATGACACAATTTAAGTGCAAAGTCTAGATGTTAAACTCTTTGAAAGTATAATAAAAAATAGCTAACTAGACCTGAATAAATACCATTTTCCTTATCAGACTAATGCTAATACAATTGTAAAGATGCCATTTTCCCTCTAATTAATCAACAGATGACCATGTTTTGAATGGAAATTTTATGGACCAAGACAAACTGATTTCCAACAATGCCATAAAACTTCTAACTTCCTTACGTTTTTATGTCTCTTTGCTTGACCAACTACAGAATGTGTTGACTTCATCCTCAGGCTGCTTCATAGTTACATCAACCCCTTGGCAACATGATTATTCATTCTTACTCAGCAAAATAGAGATCTTGAGTTCTTGTTGATTTAAGAGCTAAAAAGTCCATTCTCAGAAGCGCTTAGCAAGCTTTACCTGTCTCTTATTGGTTTTCAGGGTTGAGTGTGTCTCCCCAAAAGACATTCAAGTCTTAACCTCCAGATCTGTAAATATGATCTTAGATAGAAATAGGGTCTTTGAAGATACAATTAGTTTAAAATGAGGCCAACCTGGATTTGGGTGGGACCTACTCCAATATGACTGGTGCATATATAGACAGGTGAAAGGAGATGCAGACAAAGGAAAGAATGTCATGTGGCTAGAGACTGAATGCCAAGTATTGCTAGCAAACCACAAGGAAGTGGGAAGAGGCAAGGGAGCATTCCTTACAGGTTTTGGACTTTCATTTTCCAGAATTATAAGAGAATATATTTCTATTCTTTTAGATCACCCATTTTATAGTATTTCTTTATAGAAACCCTAAGAATCTAAGACAATTTTGCTTAAGTCTACCATTCCCAAATAATTGCAATTGTTTCAGAGTGATCAGGTAGAATGGAATATATGTCAAGGAGTCAACCAAAATGTTTTATATGTAATTGATCACAAAATATTTTGTCACTGATGCTGGTTTCTCATTCTAGTAAATAGACATAGAACCATTCCTTGTTTTTGATTTATTTTATAATCCTTTGGGCTTTTGTCATTGTTCATGAATAACCCTCTCAAATTATATTAAAATTAATTCTGAAATATAATTGAGGGTTGAAATCTCACTTTTTCTTAAATATCTTCTTGTTAGGATACAATCCAGTAAGAACCTAGAAGCAAGTGTTTATATATTTGCATAACCTTCAACTGAAATGAGAGTAGGCTTCTACTAAATTTATCTAAATCTGAGGGAGATTTGGTAGTGCTGAACTGGAAAGGAAAAAACTGCATATATGTAAAATTGATTTTAGTGCAAGTTCTGAGATTAATTAGCTGCACGACCTTACATTTCACTCGTCATTTGGCTTTGTGAATTTGTTACTACATTGGACATATTTGGGACTACACTTTAAATTTACTTTCAGGTCTAAAATTCTGTAATTCCTTAAACACATACTCTAGCTCTCTTTCTGGTTTTGTTATGAATGCAAAAAATCGCATTCATTTTCTATATGGAAGTCATTTTTCCCCCAGGCTATGTGTTATAAATATCTATGTTTAAAATTTTATTTGTTATTTGCCTTGCTGAAGAGAAAAGGAGAGCCAGACATCAAAAACATCTCAACATCTTGGACATGCAAACTCTTTCCAAATGGGAGTGAATCCATGTGCAAACATAAACAGAGTAAAAGGATAAACAAACAAATTAAAACTAAGTAATGTTTTAGATGCATATAGAACAGAGCAGTTTCAGAATACTAAGAGGTGACTTCATATGCTTCCAGCATATAAAAATATTTTGCCTTTCATAAAGAACTAGTAGTCTATTTCCTTTTACCCCTATCAAATAGGTGATGAATATAGGTAATATTCATGAAGTAGGTAAGTTGTGATATTTTCTACATTATTATATGTAGGGGGATGGGCCAAGGTGGCTCAGCAGGCAGAGTTCTCACCTGCCATGATAAAGACCTGGGTTTGATTCCCGGTGCCTGCTCATGCAAAAAAAAAAAAAGGATATATGTAGAGAATAAAGTTCAGATTTATGAGTCGAATAAATAAACATCCTGTTCCCCATGACTGACAGAATTAAGATATTAAACTGTTATTTTCTGACTCATATAGTTCAACATTTGTTGTTTTTTTAATTATTTTTTTTTTTTGCAGAATGGGATTAGGTTTACTTATTTATTCTCTTTTTAAATGCACGAGTAAAATCTGCAAAGTTTTTAAGTTAAGAATAGAGAATATGCAGCTTTATGTCATCTCTTGTAAATTAAAAATACTAATAATCCTAAAATGTCCTTAAGACAGTCTTCTTAAATTTCATTTCTATGACTAAAAATTTTAGGTTTATGACAAATTCAGTAGAATTGAAAGTGACTAGAGAAAGTCAGACTTAATCATGTTTTGATAAAATAGTCACTGTTAATAAGTGTTCTGATTAGCTTTCTGCATAAACTCTGATAGATAATATGACTCTCTCTACCTTCCAGTACTAAAGAGATGATGAATATGTGCATCTCCATTCTAAAAAATGGTCACCAAGGCACATGACCTTGACTGGCTGAAAAAAAAAAATTACCCTGGTTAGAGTGAGGATAATGATGATAAAAATAGAGATGATAATGTGTGGCTAAGAAAACAAACACAAAAAACAGGCAAAGGTTCTTTCAATATTTGTGTGTGTGTGCAAGAATAGTAAATAGCTCCAATGTATTCTTAACACAGCTTTCTCAATTGTTAATATCACATTTTCCTTATGAGTATATCTATGTATCTATGTATTTATGTATCTTTCTATCTATCATCTACCACCTATGTATGCACTGTTTTCTATCGAGAGTATATTGCAGACATGATGATCCAAGGCCTGGAAATATTAATGCCTATTACATATTACAAGGGCACACTACTACATGACAGGAGTACAATCAAGAAATTGACACTGATAAAGTACTACAAAAAAAGAGAACAGATCAATGTTCCCAGAGAAGAACAGGAAAGGAAGCCTTTTCTTGGAGGAGAAACAACAACATAAAGGGGAATTTGTTTAAATTGTACTACATATCTAAGACAAGAATCAGGTGCAAAAGACTGGAGAAAATCTCAAAAGCTAACACGGGCTACTCTAATAATCCAGTATAAGTTGGACCAATTGTCAAAGAAGAGCCTTAACACATAGCCAATCTGCAATGAAAACTGACTTTTGAGTTAACTCATCAAGATAATCAAAGGTCCAGAATCAGCAAAAAAAAGAAAGCAATGAGAAACAGAAAGATATGGCTCAGTTAAAGAAACAAACTGAAACTTCAGAGGAGACAAAGAAACTGTGAAAACTAATCAAACAATTCCAAACAAATATCCTAAATCAATTCAAAAAAGATGACGGAAAGTATGGATATAAATAACCTGATGGAGGATTTAGAACTAAAAGGTAGGTAGAAAATATGAGAGCATAAAGAACAAAAGGAAACTATAAAAAGAGACATAACAGAAATTATGGGGATGAAAGTCACATAATAGAGATTAAAAATGCACTAGAGATTCACAACAGTAATTTGAACATGCAGAGGAAAGAATTAAAGAACCAGAATATAAGAATGAAAGAACCAGTCAGAATAACAGAGTAAAGAAGTGAAAAAAAATGAGTGGTGTCTCAGGGATTTGAGTGACAACATGAAACATGCAAACATATGAATCATGGGCATCCCAGAAGGAGAAGAAAAGGGAAAAGAGGCAGAAAAAATATTTGAGGTAATAATGACTGAAAATTTCCCAACTCGTAGAAAACACATAAATATACGTGTGCAAGAAGTACCATGCACTCTGCCAGAGTGTTCCCTAATAGACCTACTCCAAGACACATTAATCAGAATGTCAAATGCCAAATATAAATAGAGTTCTGAAAGCAGCAAGAGAAAAGTGATTTGTCATATGCAAGGGAGCCTCAATAAATTAAGTACTGGCTTCTCATCAGACAGTATGAAGATAAGAAGCAGTGATCAGATATATTTAAATTACTGAGGGAGAAAAACTTCCAGCCCCTAAGTTTTAATCTGGCAAAACTGCCTTCAGAAATGAGGAAGAGTTTAAAATATTCACAAACAGAAAAAGAGAGAATTTGTCAACAAAACACCTACCCTACAAGAATTACTAAAGGGAGTTCTGAAGGCTGAAATAAAAAGACAGGAGAGAGTGGGTTGGAGAAGTGTATAAAATGAAGACCTTCAGTAAAGGTAACTACATGAGCAAATGGAAAACCCTATAGTACTATATCCTCAATACACAATTCGACTGTAATATGTACTAGAGTCAGAATGCAAATTAACAATTAAAAGGCATAATTCCTGACAATAGACATGCACAATCTAAAGAGGAATAGGCCAAAAACAACATAAACAGGGGAAGCAGAGGGATATGGTGGCAGCAAATGAGTATGCTATAGTAGCTAAGTTAGTATGCTTTTTTCAAATTACTCATTTATATGAAAAAGAACAAATTAGTAATTTATAGGCATAGGTTGGTAATGCAAACCCCTGGGCAATGACAAAGAAAACATTTTTAAAAATATACAGATGCAGAAATGCTAAAGGGATTAGTCAGATACATCACAAAAGATCAACTCTGTAGAAAGAGAGTTTACAATAAAGGAAAAGGGAGACAAAAAATATATGACATATAAAACTGAAAATAGCTGAAGTAAGCACTACCTTTACAGTAATAACACTTAGTATTAACAGATTAAATTCTCTACTCAAAACACACAGATTGGCAGGATGCATTAAAAAGTATGATCTACTCTTGTTTCCAAGAGACTGACTTTAGATCCAAAGACACAAACAGGTTGAAAGTAATGGAAAAAGATATTCCATGTAAATAGCAACCAAAAAAAGAGCTGGGATGGCTATATTAATATCAGACAAAGTAAACTTTAAGTCAAAAGCTGCTCCAAGAGATAATGAAGGATTCTATATATCAACAAAAGCAGCGATTCACCAAGAAGAAATAACAATCATAAATATTTGAGCACCTAGCCAAAGTGCCCCAAAATACATGAAGCAAACACTGGTAAAACTGAAGGAAGAAATACACACCTCTAGAGCAATAGTTGGAGACTTAAATGCACCACTCTCATCAATAGAACCTACAGAAAGAAGATCAGTAAGGAAACAGAGAACTTGAGTAACATGATAAATAAACTAGACCTAACAGACATAGGCAGGAAATTGCACCCCAAAATGGCAGAACATACATTCTTCTCAACTGCTCGTAGATCATTATCCAGGATAAAACATGTTTGGGCACAAAATAGGTTTCAATAAGTTTAAAAATATTGAAATAAACAAAGTATCTTCTCGTAGCATAAAGGAGTGAAGCTGGGAATCAATACCAGTCCAGAGAATTGGAAACATTCACAAATATATGGTAGTTAAATGACACACTTAAACAATCAATGGATCAAAGAAGAAATTACAAGGGAAATCTGTAAACATCTTGAGTTAAAAGAAAAAGAGAACACAGCACTTCAAACTTACAGAATTCAGCAAAGGCAATGCTGAGAGGGAAATGCATATACCTAAATGCTTATATTTAAAATGACGAAATAGCTAGAATCAAAGACCTAGCTGTACACCTAGTAAAAGAATAGCAAAGTCAAAGGAAAGAAATAACGAAGATTATTAGAGCAGGAATAAATGAAATAGAGAATTAGAAAACAATAGAGAGCATTAACGAAACCAAAAGTTGGTTCTTTGAAAAGATTAATAAAATTTACATACATTCAGCCTATAAAGAAAAAAAGAGTGAAGACACAAATAAGTAAAATCAGAAATGAGATGGGGGCAGAAATGAGATGACCCCACTGAAATAAAATATATCATGTGAGGATATTATGACATTATACACGTCAAAAAATTAAACAACATAGATGAAATGGACAAATTCCTAGAAAAACACAAACAACACATACTGACTCCAGAAGAAATTCAACAAATGAATCACAAGTAATGGGGCTGAATCAGTCATTAAAATCCACCAATAAGGAAAGGCCCAGGAGCAGATGGTTTCACAGGTGAATTCTCCCAAACATTTGAAGATTTAATACCCTTCCTGCTCAAACTCTTCAAATAAATTGAAAAGGAGGGGATATTACCTAACTCATTCTGTGAGGTCAACATCATCTTCATATCAAAGCAGATAAAGATGCCACAAGAAAGAATATAGCTGCAAACTTCCTCAACAAAATACTAGCAAATTAAATCCAACAGCACACCAAAAGAATAATACAACATGATTACCCATTACTTTTAATATCCACTAATAATTCCCTGATCAGTTACTGCTCTGAGGGTTGCCAAAGGGTGGTTTTCTAATTTCTTTATTTCTTCTGCATTTATTAATTGGCATTTTCCTGTAATGAGGAATGTTCTCTTCTCCCCTTTTACATATACATTCTTTAACTTTTTCAAGTATTAATTTATGGATAATTTTATTCTGTGGATAATGATCTCTAGTGAGAGCCTCTTAAATCTAGATCTGAAGGCCCTTCTGACAGTCTTTTTTAATTCCTGGAGTTTTCACGTATTCTTACAGCAAAATATTCCAGCCATTTCTCCAAAGAAATCTTATTCCTTGTACTAGAGAAAGGTAATTAGAAAGTTACTTGGATCTGATACGTTTGTTCTTTATTACTTGGGTGTCAGTGCTTTCAGGCTTCCTCAATGGGCAGACCAAGGAAAAATGTATGAACATATATGGACATCACATGCCCAACCTCCATTTATTTCTTTATCTATAAGTATATTGAAAACCTTTACTTCACAGCAATGACAGCTATTACATTTCAATACTATATAGTATTCATTCTGGCTTTGACTCTTTCTTTTACTTGTAATTCCCTTATCGGACTTGAAAAAAACTTTTTATTTCAATATCTTCACTTTTTCTGCTCAATACCCATTTATCCACTAGCCCTACCAGGCTGTTTCTTCACTTGACCCTAACCGTCAGGCTGCCATTTATTTGGCTCTCCTCTTGGCTCAGCCCCACACACGACTGGGATACTCTCTTTCTCAGCTGCAAACAAGCAAGTCACTTCCAAAGACTATTTTGGAAGGAGAGGGGCATTTTATTTTTACTTATGATGTTATTTTTTTGTAGATGTTTCTTTTGATATTATTGTTATTTTATTGTGATCATGGGGGTTTTAATAATGGAGAGAAAAAAATTGCTGTGATACTTAGAAGGAAAGTTCCATCCCAAAGAGACATGGGAAAAATTGTAGGGGGTTTGGATATGTTCATTTATTTATTCAACTGATATATGCATGTATAATATACAGACACATTGTATGCATGGCATATTATAATTTCTTATATAATATTATATATATAATGTGTATAAGTATATATGTATCACATACACAGAGGAGAGATAGAGCAAATGAGAAAAACAGGAAGCATCTTCTATACAAGCTCACGCATATATATGGTGGCAAGGTATAGAGGGAGAGAGAGAGGATCTTTTATTTGCCAGGAATTGTGTTAAGGCCATAACCATGCTGCAGCTTATAAAAGGATAAATAATTTCCCCAATATCACCTGGCTAAGAAACAATGTACTTAGATTTTATTAAAGATGTCATGCTCTCCTATAACGTTTATATATTTATCTTATTGTGTGTTAATTAGTTCCTGGATCACTTGAGAACTATATGTAAAATCCATGCTCTACCCAAAACATATTTCTTTGTTTTTCTTATGCGCTTGCTAAAAAAAAGGGATAAAAAGAGGGACAGAGCTGTTCTCTTCTGTTTAGACAAAGTAAAGTAATGATAATGATAATAGTGCTAATAAATGTTTATAGATTCTCCATGTAGATATTAATTGAATTCGTCATGGTAATCTCAAGACGAAATCTACTGAGTACCTCTGTGGAGGAACATATAAGAATGACTTATTGCTGTCCTTATTGTTCATTTCCTCTTTGAGTAGGCAAAGAATTGTTCTGAAAAGAACTCTGTCTTTGAAGATAACTTTAATCACACATATAGTTTGTAAATTACCCTGAAGTACAATACCACAGTACATAAGAATTTAATAGTACTTACTAAAGCAGGTCCTTAGTGTCAGCTAAAATACAGTACTTTCATATTAAATTACTTTCTAAACCATATTTGAGGAAAGGCTAAGCAATTTTCTACAAACAGTTATTATTGACTACTCTGATGGTAGCATGATGTTAAAAAGAAATTTATTACTCAATTTTAGGTTTCTGAATTTTCAGTTTATAGTCTAACACCATCACTATATCTGATTTCTATTAAGTTGGAGATGAAGGGGACAGTACATTTTCAGACGCCATTAAATAGAAATTTAGATTTTGTGTTGTTAATTCAGCTTGACATATTGCAATATGTATACTTAGAAAGGCAATTTTGTTTAGAATGTATATTATACTTTTCTGTGTCTTGTTTTTTTTAATTTTAGAGAATTATGCTTTTTCTATTATTAATTGTGCTATAATTATGCAGCCCTTATGTTAAAGAAATAGCTATGATAATACCACAATTAGCTACAGATACATATACACATATGCTCTATTTTAATCACAGAAATTTAAAATTGTGGTTTGAAAGAATGAATAATGATTGGGAAAATTTTCATAGGTCATATAAATCATATTTTTATGAAGGTAGCTTTTGTAATATGCTCTGAATATGGTATGTAGCAATAACGAGCAATTAACAATAGATTAACAATATTAACAAGTCTAATTAACAATAGATAAGTAGCATTCATGGAATGTTTACAATGTGCCTTTCTCACACATTGCTAGCCTTTCTCATAAGAATTTTGCCCATTTTTCAGTATGCCCATTTAGTAACATGTCAGTATGATAAAAAATTACTCAGTACATATTTGTTCAGCACTCAATAGGTAAAGGAATATTTCTTGATATATTGTAAGATTGTTGCAAAAGGGATTTCATTTTTTTTGTATGTATATTTGCATTTTAGATAGAAATTTCACTTCTAATTTTTTTTACTCCACTGTCAAGGACTTACTGTGGTTTACAAGATGTTTAACTTTCCTATTACTGCTGTAAAAAAAATTCGCAGTGGCTTAAAACATCACAAATGTATTACCTTATAGTTCTGTAGGTCTGAAACCTGAAATGGTTTCCTTGGGGCTAAAATCAATGTGTTAGCAGAGTCACGTTGCTTTTGAAGATTCTAGAGACAATTCATTCCCTTGTCTTTTCTGGATTCTAGAGTCTGCCCACATTCTTTATTTCATGGCCATTTTCTTCAACTTGAAGCTAGCAGTTACGTCATTTGGAATCTACTTCCAATGTCATACTCTTCTGACTTTGACCTTCCTACTTCCCTCTTAAAAGGACACTTAAGATTATGTTGAACCTACCTGGATGAACTTTGGATAACCTAACCATCTCAAGATGCTTCACTTAATCACATTTGCAACAAGAGATTGGTATCGTTGTAATGTGCAGATTCAAAGTACAACATACAAAATACCTAGGATGGAATAGATATCATTTCTTAATGGTCAAAGATCACAGATACGCTTTTGGAGAATGTGAGTCAAGCAAATATATATTAACATATTTATTACTTTCTAAATAACCACAGAATAAAATAGCTTCATTCTCTGAGAAATTGATTTGTTCCTACAGGACTTAGAAATAAGATTTTTCTCTGAGGGAAAATTGAGGGTTTTAAGGAAAATTACAATGTAGGCAAAAGCTACCAAAGAAGTCAGACTGACTCCTTAGCTGGAATTGGTCTCACTTCGTAAGAGATTCTTAAAAGAATGTGTGAATAAAAAAAGGTAGTTGTTGAGAGATTATTTAATGTGAAATACACAAAAGAAATAATGCATCTTATGATATGTGTATAAGCCCTCTTCAAGGAGGAAAGAAGGCCCGAAATTTTTATTGTCTATTTTTGTATCTATTGAGGAGATAAAAGTACATACCTAATCCACATACATAGGGCCTTTTAATAAAATATTATTTCATTGGAAGAATGAATTAGATGAGGTATTCAGTATCTCATAACTATTTCATTTCTCTAAATAATCTTGCATTCTGGTTTAAAAACCAGTTGTTTTTAAGAGGTTTGTTTTGGAGTCATGCAGATGTGATAGAATAATTTCAATATATTAAGGAATTCAATCTTTAAACTTCCAACCCTTTGGGCTAGACTTTACACATCTATGAATTCATGAGGGTAAAAGTCATTTTAAGGATATTAGCCCATGAGTGATATGACTTCTTTTGAAACCATCTTTACTACACTATCCTCTATCAAAAGTCTATATTCTTTAACAACTATAATAAAAGATGAAATACTATTCATCCTATTTTTAGCTGACCTCTCTGATTTTTTCCCCAAAGCTCACGGGGTTAGTAATAGGTGCTCCCAGAGTTGAGGAAAAAGAATGAAGGAAATAAGATTGTTTCACTTTCATATTTGCTCTCATGATTATTTGACTTATGTGTTATTCTCATACTATATTATAAATCCTATGGCAGCAGCATCATATTTTTCATTCACCATTGTGTGTCTATACAGTTCTAGTTTGATGGTAGATAATCAATTAGTATTTGCTGAAAACTATAAATATTAATTGAAATATATATATATACAAAATGTACATATATAATGAATATTCAGGGTCCATTCATTATTCACCCATTCATGCATTATTCATAAATTCTTCATTTATTAATTAGAATGAATATATATGTGCATATACAGTTCTATGTACATGAATGCCCATATGAATAAAAATTGTTGAAAGTAGTGTCTCCAATGCGCTGCCTTGAAGAACATTCTTACAAGAAAGACATCATTTTAAACAGCTAGAGAATGCATCTAAAAATTTTTGATCAATTCCATATTCTAGTTACCTGTTCAAAATGTTACTACATCTTTGCTTTTCGGTTATATATAAATATAAGACACTTATATTGATGGTTGTACTCAGGACATTTGGTTTTAGATGTTAGCAATATTTAGGTTCTGTACTTGTCAAAATAAGGAATTGATTTCTTTTTAAACTTCTGCCATATGAACTTTAAATAAAGCCTGAAAAACATCAAATTGTGTTTGGGCATCTATATTACTGATCAGTTCAATTCTCTTTGTTAAGGAGATGTGGTCTATAACTTATTACGCAGAATTCTGGATTCTTACATGCAATTTATTTGACAACAAATATTTCAACTTTGTGAACAATTAATTATACTATGATCCTTTTGGATTTACCTCTGGTGAAAGTCAGAACACACAGGACCAATAAAAACTAAAGCTGATGCAATAAAGCTTTCCTTAACAGCACTTGTCAATAACCAGATGCTCTTATTAAAGTCATTTGCATCTACTGGGTTTCCATTTTCTTCTCTCCTTCTGAACTTCAGATCTTTTTCTGTCTTTGATTCCTAGCCATACCCTTTAAATCACAATTCAAAATAATCCTCAAGTTTGGGTAATTTAATACCTATAGCTAACTCTGATATATTATTACAAGTCTGATTCCAAGATTTCAATAAAGATAGATGATTAATAGTTTTCAAATGCCACAGAGCAACCAAGAATTTAAGATTTAAGGTATGATCTTGATTACTTGATTAGTATACAGCTATTCATTTTTGCTTTCTAGTATATGGAAGTGAATAGAGGGAAACACCTGAAATCTCTAAATTGTGATCCAGCTGCATTAATATTTATCCACTTTTTCAACTTTAGCATCTTGTAATCACTAAAGACAGCCCCTAATGTTTATTAATGAAGGGTTTTGTTCAGCTCAGAACTAACCCACCCCAAGTCCAAAGTTAACTTGATAATCAAAACTGGATTCAACAAAATGGGCCCACCTGATATGTGCAGTAACTTAGACTTTTATTTTTACATGGGCAGGCACAGGAATTGAACCTGGGTCCTCTGGCATGGCAGGCGAGCATTCTTGCCTGCTGAGCCACCGTGGCCCACCCTAGACTTTTCTTTTTGTATGCTGTATGGCGGGGTCACATTTCAGTCTTTTTCCATGTGAGTAACCTGTTATTGCAGCACCATTTGTTGAATGTTTTGCTTGTTTGTTTTTTCTTTGCTTGTTTTTTTTTCTTGTTTTAGGAAGTGCATGGGCCAGGAATCAAACCCGAGCCTCCAGCATGACAGATGAAAATTCTACACTGAACTACCTTTGCACCCCAAGTAGCTTAGACTTTTACCCTACAAGTCACCTGTACCTTATTATAATACTAAAAATCCAACCCATCATTATATTAAGGCTGCCATTTTCTTGCATACATTCTGTGACTAAGCGTATAAGCAATCTGCACATGCTCAAAAGTTAGATCACCTCTAATTACACTGCAGTTCAGGGAGACAGATTTTTGGCCTGATAGGCCATCTGATCTCTTGTTATGTGCCTAGTGGTAAACTTTCTCTCTCCTTAAACTCCGATTTCTCAGGAATTGGTCATTTGAGAGCATAAGGCAAAAGAATCCAATGCTTTTGTCTGGTAACAACAGGTCCTAGAAAACCACTGAACTCCATTTTATTTTATTATCCCAGGGATTAGCATTTGGGGCTATCTACTGAGAAAAGCACTGTAATAATTTTGTGTATTTATTTTAATGCACAGTAATCAGTTCAATACAAAATTTATTCATTATCATTACTGTTTGTTTTACTGCTATTTTCAAGTGTAAACTAAAAATTACTATTAAGGGTGGCTCAGATGTGTTTACAAAGAAATTCCAAATTAAAACCCTTATAAAAACAAATAACCAAACATTTTCTTAAATTGAATTTGATATGAAGATATTTGTCCCCTACTTCTGAGAGGGAGTTCATATTCAAAAGTTTTATTTTTCATTTAATAAATATAAACTATTAAAGCACATGTTTCCTTTTTTTGCAAGATAATGTTTATGAACAGGTTTTGTAGAAACTAAGGAAGCTATGGGGATTTTTTATATTAGGATCATCAAGTAACATAGTAGATGCCCATATATGCTCATCAGACTATTTAATATTTCAGAGGAATGCAAAATGAAACTCAAAATGAATTCCATGATGGGAAATCTTTAATTAAAATTTATGAGAAATTGTTCCGGAGAAGATGGCGGCTTAGTAAGACGCGCGGGTCTTAGTTCCTCCTCCAGAAAAGCAACTAAAGAAACAGAAACAATACAAAACAGCTCCCGGAGTCACGACAGAGACCAAAAAGACAGCGTACCCCATTCTGGAATGGCTGAACGGGCAGGGAGAATCCGCTGCGGTGAGATACCCGAGGGGTGCACGTTTTCCCGGGGGGGGCGGCTGGCGACTGGGGTCCCCTCCATGCACGTGGCTCCCCGGTCTGACTGGGAACGTTGGGTAGCGGGTCCCTCCCGTCACGCTTGGCGTCTCGGGCCAGCTGGGCAATTCGACCAGCACTCCCCCAAGCCGCGGAGAGCGACCCCCGCCTCCACACATGGTTCCCCGGGCTGACTGCCCCGCAGACAACCGCCACGAGCGCCACCTACTGGGCAGGAAAAGAAAAACAGAGCCCAGAGATTCCACAGAAAAACCTTTCAACCAGCTGGGTCCCACACCCAGGAAAATCTGATCAAATGCCCAGACACCAGCAGAAAATAATGGATGACGCTCGGAAAATTGAAGATATGGCCCAGTCAAAGGAACAAACCAATAGTTCAAATAAGATACAGGAGCTGAGACAACTAATGCTGAATATACAAACAGAAATGGAAAAACTCTTCAAAAACCAAATCAATAAATTGAGGGAGGACATGAAGAAGACATGGGCTGAACAAAAAGAAGAAATAGAAAATCTGAAAAAACAAATCACAGAACTTATGGGAGTGAAGGACAAAGAAGAAAAAATGGAAAAAACAATGGATACCTACAATGGTAGATCTAAAGAGACAGAAGCTACAATTAGTGAACTGGAGGATGGAACATCTGAATTCCAAAAAGAAACAGAAACTATAGGGAAAAGAATGGAAAAACTTGAGCAGAGAATCAGGGAACTGAATGACAATATGAAGCGCATAAATATACGTGTTGTGGGTGTCCCAGAAGGAGAAGAGAAGGGAAAAGGAGGAGAAAAACTAATGGAAGAAATTATCACTGAAAATTTCCCAACTCTTATGAAAGACCTAAATATACAGATCCAAGAAGTGCAGCGCACCCCAAAGAGAATAGACCCAAATAGGCGTTCTCCAAGACATTTACTAGTTAGAATGTCAGAGGTCAAAGAGAAAGAGAGGATCTTGAAAGCAGCAAGAGAAAAACAATCTGTCACATACAAGGGAAACCCAATAAGACTATGTGTAGATTTCTCAGCAGAAACCATGGAAGCTAGAAGACAGTGGGATGATATATTTAAATTACTAAAAGAAAAAAACTGCCAACCAAGACTCCTATATCCAGCAAAATTGTCCTTCAAAAATGAAGGAGAAATTAAAACATTTATAGACAAAAAGTCACTGAGAGAATTTGTGACCAAGAGACCAGCTCTGCAAGAAATACTAAAGGGAGCACTAGAGTCAGATACGAAAAGACAGAAGAGAGAGGTATGGAGTAAAGTGTAGAAAGAAGGAAAATCAGATATGATATATATAATACAAAAGCCAAAATGGTAGAGGAAAATATTATCCAAACAGTAATAACACTAAAAGTTAATGGACTGAATTTCCCAATCAAAAGACATAGAATGGCAGAATGGATTATGACCCAGCAATACCACTGCTAGGTATCTACTCAAAGGACTTAAGGGCAAAGACACAGACAAACATTTGCACACCAGTGTTTATAGCAGCATTATCTACAATTGCAAACAGATGGAAACAGCCAAAATGTCCATCAACAGACGAGTGGCTAAACAAACTGTGGCATATACCTACAATGGAATATTATGCAGCTTTAAGACAGACTAAACTTATGAAGCATGTAATAACATGGATGGACCTAGAGAACATTATGCTGAGTGAGTCTAGCCAAAAACTAAAGGACAAATACTGTATGGTCCCACTGATGTGAACCGACATTCAAGAATCAGCTTGGAATATATCATTGGTAACAGAGAACAGCAGGAGTTAGAAACAGGGTAAGATAATGGGTAATTGGAGCTGAAGGGATACAGACTGTGCAACAGGACTAGATACAAAAACTCAAAAATGGACAGCACAATAATACCTAAGTGTAATGTAACTATGTTGGAACACTGAATGAAGCTGCACCTGAAATATGTTTTTTTGTTTGTTTGTGTGTTTCTATCTTTTGTTTATGTTTTTTTCTTTTTCCTTTATATATATATATATATTTTTTTTATTAGTATTATTATTTTAATTCTCTTCTCTATATTAACATTCTATATCTTTTTCTGCTGTTTTGCTAGTTCTTTTCCTAAATCGATGCAAATGTACTAAAAAATGATGATCATACATCTAAGTGATGATACTAAGAATTACTGAGTGCATGTGTAGAATGGAATGATTTCTAAATGTTGTGTTAATTGCTTTTTTTTTGATTAATAAAAAATTAAAAAAAAATTTATGAGAAATCACTTGTAATATTTTATTCCCATCACAATACAATATAATCATGAAACTTAAAGACATCAAAGTATCCACAACTAAAGCCTAATATTCCATGTTAAGAGCAATAAATGATTGTTTACATTGTGCTAAAATTTATACAAATATAGGCAACTTTTTTTAAAAAGTAAAATATTTTAAAGAAACAAAAACTCTGAAACATTACAGGGGTCTTCAAAATACCCATAGTTCTTAAACAGGTTATCACTTTGAAAACATCAAGAATATTTGAGAGAGTCATTGAAAGAAGACCAAAGAATTCTCAATATTGACTCAATCATGAGGCAATAAAGCATTAGGAAATCCGGTTTTATTGTGTGCTGTTTCCTACAAACAAAAGCAATTTGTAGGCTGGGAATGAGTTGTGGTACACTGGCTGCCTAAACAAATTGCAGAGGCAACAATCCAAGATTCACATTTGAAGATATTGGCACTTTTTCTGAAGTTAAATGCAGTGAAGCCTATTACTTGTGTCTTATTAGCCAGCTTCAAATAGGGCTATGAAGCACTTTGTTCTCACTTTATGGGAAGCTATAGACACATTCTTTTGCTACTAAAAGATTTGTCTTTGCCACATTGTTTGGTAAATTTCCATTTACTACAAAGAACATAATAAGGGGAATTTTGAAATGTACTTAAAGCAAAGAAAAAGCAATTGTACTGTGCTTTATTTCCCTAATCGGACAATGAGAAATAGCTCAAAACATAAATCTAACATGCCTATTTGTCCCTGGGAATTTGGTGATTTAAAGTGAACAATTGGGATTAAACATAAAAACTCTGCACAGTCAAATGTAAATTTTTGGGATAATGAATTTGCTTCTAATCTTTATAAAAGTTAAAATAAATAGTCAATGTCTCTGGTTTGATTGTATATAATAAAATATAGAACTAATATTTTTAAAAATGTGCAGTTTCAAAGAAAATATTTTATTAATTTCTTTGAATCAGGATTAGAAAACATGCATTTTATTGCCCACAAAGCATAAATGCTTCACTGAAGGGTGGACATTGATTCTTAAGAAAATTAAACAAAGAACATAGATGCAAAAAACCTAAGTTTGGAAAGAAAAAATTTTATCAGATATTTTAGGCTTTATGAGGTACTAAAAAACTGGTAAAGTCACCCTTTTAAATTTTCTTTTCTGTAGAAGCATATTAATGTTCTCCAGAAATTTGTGAATTTTGAGGTCAGAACACTAATCTTACAGAAGCTTCAAACTCTATGGCTTATTGAATGTAACTCCAAGTAAATTACTAACTTTTTTCTGAGTTTCAGGAATTCTTATCAGTCATGTAAGTTATAATGTTTGCTTTACAGAGCTGCTGAATGTTAAGAAATAATGTACTGCATTATACAAATTTGTAACCTGTTTCACCAGAGAACCTATTTAGAGACAACTTGCTCACCTTCTATGCATAGGATACATCTTAACTCATAAGCTTACAAACCCTATCACGTGTGGGGAACATGCATTATTTATGTTTCTCTCCCTAACATTAACATGTTTTGAATGACTATTAAATGAATGCATTGAATGAATGAATGATTAAAATTAAAATCTCATAAATCATTAGAATAAAATTTTAAGGATCTGAAGAATAATCACTGTAGTAATTGTTACTTTTATGATGGCATCCTATGAATACTCCCAACAACAACAATAGAAATTCAATTAATATCCAGTATGACAAGAGACCATTTCTTTGTTGAATATGTTTATATTTCTAAAGGCATTCATCTAAGGCCTACTAACATGAAAAAAATCTTCATACCCTTCCTGCATTATTTCTGTGTTCCACAAAAATGAAAACCAAGGACTTATTCAAGTCCCTTGTTCATTAGCTGAAGCTATTAAGGTCAAGAGATGTTAAATCACCTTCCTTTGTTCACGCAGGTAATTAGCATAGGAGCCAGGAACTGGGACCCAGAGTCTGGAATTTAATCTGGTGTATTAGCCCTTAGAGTGCTCTATTTCCCTATTTAGACCATTCTTCTCGGTTAGAAAAAATACAAAAATGAAGAATGAATGGGATTGGGCAGGCTGATTGCTAGTGTTTCAGTGAATAACCCAGGAGTACAAAGCTCACAGTTTTGGTGAAATTCCCTGAAAGTTAATGGCATGTTACTTTGTTCCTTTATATATAATTGAAATGCCAGCATACAATACTCGGGAGCTTAGTCACAAAAGCACAATATAGACAGAGTTATAATAAGGTAACGCAATTATAACTAAGCCCTCTTAGTGGAGCCAATTTTAAAGCAATATGTAGAAAAGTGGCAATGTTGGGTTTCATTTTTAAACTTATAGGTATTAGGAAGAGGAAAAAAAAACAACTTAAGCAATAAAATGGAAAAAGAAAATAAGAGTAGCTATGTAAATAAAAGAGAATTTGTCAAAGACCAAATGAATTTTAAAAAAACAAAAAATATTTGCTTAGAATTTGTGAGTATGAAAAGATAAATAATATATTATCTATGTCCTCAAAAAGTTCACTACTCAGAGGGAAGAACAAATGTGCAATAATATTTAACATTTTGTCAGAAAATTTTATATATCTGGTAATGTTCTAAACATTTTGTAAATATTTAACATTTAATCCTCACAATGATACCATGAGGGACCTTTATATTCTGTTTTGTGCTGCTTGGACTAAGATTCTGCAAACTAGATGCTTTTTTCATCAATTGACATCTGTTATTTTCTGCCAGTGACTGTACTAGAGAAAGGTAGGAAGTAAAAAATTGTCAGTGTACTTTTCCCTTCCTCTTTGCTTGTTTTCGTTTTGTACCCTGCATAATTGGCTCTTCACTCTGGAAGCGATGTTTGATTCCATTATCTAGCTTCTTTCAACACTCAAAACCAACCTTGTTACACTTTCTCAGAACTACCGTCATCAGTCAGAAAGTTCCCTGCTCAGAGTCCAGCTCCTCTTCTTTGCTACTGAAGGACCAGCACCAGTCAGGAAGCATCTGCATGTAGATGTCTGACCCCAGGTTGAAAGGGAAACCTGCCACTAAGTTTCTAGCTTTGGATCATCCAATCGTTAACTCTGTTTTAGATGAGTAGTTTCATTTTGCATTTTCAGATACTCCACACCTATGTAACTAATATCGTTTATTAAATTATTTCTATTAAAATACTTAAAGTGGTTTCAATTTTCTTGATTGGGCACTACTTGATATTAGATAAAGTATTTGATACTAGAAATGATCCCAGAAAACCAAACCTCATTATGGAATTACAGGATTGTTTGGTTGTATGCTTTGTCTTAAAGATATTGCTGAGCCACTTGGCAAAGCAAAATTAATATTAGTAAATCACAGCCTGCTGTAAGAAAAAGATCCATCAAATGAGCCCTTATTATTGATTTTGATGTGATGCGTACGGAAGCAAGTGCCTCACAGGCAAGCAGCTGTTGCACGTAACTATTATGTTTGGAATAATGACTACAGGATCTATGAGGTGGAATGTATGATTGTGAACACAGTGAAGAGCTTCTGGAAAGAAAATGACAAGCACATAGTTTTACATTCTTGGCTCGTATAACAGTCAGAAGACCAGAAATCTTCTGTGAAAGCCTTAAAACAATCTCCTAACAATGAGTTATGTCTTGTAGTTGTAGGGCAAAGCTCATGGAAAAACAGACCCAAATGCAATTATCTGGTTGCAAAATTGCAGTATACATTGAATTCATAGACCTACTGAGTCTTTTCTGTGAAAGTTTTTGCACTGATTTGGAAGGAGTGGAACCCTATAAGCCTAAGACATATATGTAGGATCAGATGAATTGTGAATATTGAATTCCCAAGTCTCTCTTAGCCATCCTTGCTAGTAGAATAATCGAGCCTCCAATATCTATAGAGACTAGTCTTAATTTTCTTAAAGACCTGCTATTAACCTCATCCTGGAGCTTAATAGCAAGTGGTTGCTGGTGCTTATCTAAACCGATGGTAACCTTTAATTACATCTTCTAGATCTATAAATGGAGTTATATCTCTGGAAGATAAGTGCAGCATCTGAATCAGAAATAAATATGGCTATCCTATGAAACAACTTCAAATTATTCTACATGATATCAGAAGACACATGGGAAAAAAAAAAGAAGACACATGGGCACTGTATTTTAGAATGCATTTTAAGGACAACAAGTCAAAAAGGATGGAATAAAACACTGGAGTAGGCCATATTTACTTGAGTACACTTATAAGATATGGATGTAAAGTGTTAGCTTGCCCAGATGAATTGGATCTAAGCACTTTTTTAACTGGTATTATGAGACAATTGTTCTGCTCAATGGTGGCCTACATTCAGTGAGTTAAGGAAGCCAGAAATTCCATGGAACAATATAGAAAAGAGGACTCAAAGGCTTAGGAGGTTAGATATGTAGTATTGAATTTATCATACATTGTATGTGTGCCCATCCACCTACTCACTAATTCTATGCCCTAATCCAGAGAATGAGCCAAGTGGGCACACCATTCAGCAAGGCATTGAGAAATACATCTGTGAGGAGATTGCCAGCATACTGAAAATTTCTGTTGTGACTGCTTTGTGAAGGCTGTGTGTGATAGTGGGAGATGCTGTCTCTAAGCTGGGCTTTCAGACTGTGGTAGTGTCAAAGATCGCATCACAGAGAGATGAGGGCAACTGGCAGCATGTATTAGCATAAAACAAAGTGTGTGTAAATTCTCTAATAGTCAGTAAACACAAAGTGGTAAAAATATCTGAGAATGGAAGGCAATACCTCATATCTGAAGGGATTGCAAAATTAAATACTTGAGAATTCACTTGACTCACCTGTTTGGCCTGTGCAGAGCAGATGGATCCTGAAGATGATTGTGAATTTTAGCTGTTTTTCAAATGTATGTACACTAGAGGAAATTTTTGCAACTAATGATCAAACAAATGCTTTACTATTTATTTCAGTGTATAAGGTCCATCAGCAGCAGTTTGATTTTGCCTGGCAGGTACAACAGTACACCATCTGCATTATTCTGTTTCAAGTCTATATCAAGTCTCCTGATTTTAACCATAACCCAATCTATTGAAATCCTGACAATCTTTTCTTCCTGCAGAAAAATTTCCACTGGTTCACTAATATTGATGGCATCTGGTTTATTGCATACCACATGCAGAAAAGAGTAATTATCATCAATTCCTTACTAAGAAAAATGTGTACCAGAGAGCTTTCCTATCTCAATAAATTTTATGGGTGCCCTATGGTCTACAACATGTAAAAATAACTTTTCCAAAATAAAAAAAGAGGTTGTTGCACTTTTCTTCATCTATATAAAAAGTAGTAATAATGTATTTTGTGTAACAGCTAAGATTGTCAACAATGAGTGAGGCACCAAGCAAGAGACAGCTCCTTAAGGAGCCTGATTTGCAACCAAATCTGTGCCATCAGATGAGCTTTCTGCATAGCACATCCATTGAAATGTAAATTGTCTGAAACAAAAATGTATACGTTATGAAATAATGACAAAGCCTAATAAGAAAATAATCGTGACGTTGGTTTAATTAATAGACTTTACTTTTAGAGGAGTTTTAGGTTTACAGAAAAAATTGTGCTAAAGTACAGAGAATTTTATATATACCTTCTTTGGCCTCCTCATACAGTTTCCTCTATTATGAATATCTTATATTAGTTTGGTGCATTAGTTACAATCAATAAGCCAATATTGAGACATTATGATTAACTAAGGTCTACAGTTTATATTAGGGTTTAGTCTTTGTGTTGTACCACTCAGTGGGTTTCAGCAAATGTAAAATGCCATGGCTCTACCATTAGAGTATCACACAGGATAGTTTCACTGACTTAAAAATACCCTGTTCTCCGTGTAGTAATCCTTCCTTCTCTCCCTTGCACTCCTGAAAACCACTGATCTTTTTACTATCTCTCTAATTTTGCCTTTTTCAGAATGTCATATAGTTGGAGTCTTATCACATGTAATCTTTTCAGACTGGCTTCATTAACTCAGCCAAATGCAATTAAACTCCCTCCATGTCTTCTTGTGTCTTGATAGCTTATGTCTTTTGATTGCTGAATAATAGTGCATTTATGGATGTACCACAGTTTGTTTTTCCATTCACTTATCAAAAGATATCTAAAATTGTTACCAAAACTGTAACAATTAATTCAAAAAAAAGAGATATGTGTATGGACCTCTTGAAATTAGAAGATTATGAATATATTTGGCTACCTTTGAATGCCTGTCTGACCAAAGGGCATCAAATTAAAAGGAGGCTTTCAATAGTTATGTAGCAACATGATCCATCCTTTGTATATTATTTACCTTCTTTCTCTAGTTACCTTGATGTTTGCTAGGTGAACCTATTTATCAGTTGCCATGGTAGAAGATATAGAGGCTTTTTGTATGCTAAACAAACTGAACTTTTCCTCTCTAAAACTAATTTGGCCATCTCCAGCATTGAGTACCTAACTCTTAACCAGCAGAGAATAATGTTAAGACATCATTGCCTCAGCATTTGAAAGAAAAAGTATTAAATGCTATGGCATCTCATCATTAAATGTTACCACACCATTGCCAGAGATGACTTCATTGGGCCCCGTCTCATGGAGAAGCCTTTGATTTGTCTTCACTGGCATGAATGGATATTCTGATTGCTGTGCTTTTCCTAGATGTAATGGTTTGATTAGCACTGACTCTTGCAGATTTATAGAAAGGTTTACTTATCTTCATGGTACTCCCCAACATTGCTTTTGAACAGGTGTTTATTTTTCAGCAAACAAATGTAGAAATGGAATTAATGGATTTTTCCACATACTCTATATTTACAAGCATCTGCCTTGATACAAAGGAATAGTGACCTACTAAAGGTTCAGTTGTAGTACCAGTGGAGAATTAACACCCTACAACTTTGTTGTTCTATATTTGGTCCATGTTCTATGTGGTTTGAATTAGCTATCAATACATGGACTATATTTTTCCACTGCCAGGAATTGTATATCTTGGACTCAAGGAGTTAAAAAGAGATATGATTTAATCACTATTTGTATTAGGTTTATTTTGCCACCATAACACATGACCACCAACCTAGTGGTCTAAAAAAACACCTGTTCATTATCTCAGTTCTGTAGGTAAAAACTGGCTGTTTTCTCTGCTTAAACTCTGAAAAGACTGAGATGAAGGAGTCACCAGGACTGTTCCTTTCTGGATGCCCTGGGAATGAGTCATGCATGTTGTTGGCAGGATTCAATTCCATGTTGTTGTACAACTGCAGTCCTCATTTTCCCTGCAGACTGTCAGCCGGGGGTTATTCTTAGCTTGCAGAGGCTGTCCACATAACTTAGATCACGACCTACTACCTCCATTCTTAGAGTTAGGATGGTTGTGTTCTTCTCATTCTTCACCACACTTTTACTTCCTCTTCCACTCTCTAACTTCTACTTTCATCTTCTGATTGCAAGAGCTCATGTGATTACATAGATCCACCTGGATAATCTAGGATAATAACCCTATCTTGTGGTCATCTACATAGTAACCCTAACTCCTCCTGCAAAATTCCTACACAGAAATACCTAAGCTAAACTTTGACTAAAGAGGGAACAGAAATCTTCAAAGAGACAGTATCATTAGACCCTGCCTACTCAGTTATAACTAATAAATGTACTTAAAATTTTTTATACTTATACCCAAAATAATGGTTTCTGCTCATTCCACAAGGATACATGCAAAAAATGGTTCCACTCAATCAGAACTTGAAGTCATCACCTGGCCATTTAAATGGTCATTTATCACTGGATCAACAGATGTAGAATGGGATAGTTATGGCCTGATATAGTTTCATCATGAAAAGTCTGGAATAAGTTTATTGCTAATACATAATGAGGTTAGGGAAATGAATATTTTTAATCCATCAGGTAAAGAACATCAACTTACTAAAAATTACATAAATTTTTATTTGTATTTGTATTGAGAGAGAGAGAAAAAAGAGAAAGAGAAAAAAAAGTACTGGTGTATATATTATCTACTTTTTTATTTTCTACTTCCTACTTTACCTTTATTATTTTATAATGGGAAAATTGTGACTGGTTTATTTTATATGTAGCCATTAGATTAAAATTTATTCATAATTTTACGGGTAGAATAACATAAATAAGAACTGGATGACAGTATTTGCTGTGTTCTGTTTTGGAGAGAAAGAACTTCTCTGTTTATATGAAAAAACAATTACATTTTGTTAAGCAGAAGGATGAAATTGCAACTGTTATTGTAATGGTAACTCATTAAGGTAAGTTTGGATACTCTATAACCAAAGGGATGGAATTGGCTGATTACTAAACTACCATCTCTAAGCTCCAAATTCACAGTTGTATTCTCTGTTTTTTAGTGTTGGACTGGTCTCCACAATACTTCTGTTTTGTCAGCTGGTTTTTAACAGAAGACTCTGCTGATAGGGTGTTTTAGAGGTTGAGTGAAAATCAGGAATAGGGAAAATTATACTTCCTCCTTTCGGTTTTTGTTTCTTTGCTGTTTTCTTGATAGTAATATTAGAGTGATCTTAGCAAAGACTGCATGTAGTATCAGGGAATTTGCTTTTCAGTTTTTTAGCATACTTCCAGTTCCCTTTTCTCCAAATTCTTATGGTACTTAGCACCAGAGGAGCTAACCCCTTCTCAGAAGTGAGTCTATCTTTGCAAAGTTTTTCCTTTGAGGTCTTAGGATTTGGTACCTTCACCTCTTCCCATTGTTCTCCCAGCTTTAGGGGTGGTAGCTCCTGTCTGCAGTTGCCATGTCTGTATTATTCCAGCTTTGCATGCTTGCATTTCCATCTCTCTAATAACTATGTAAACAATTTCTACTAAAATTCCTAATATGATTTCCGTTTTCCTGAAAAGGCTGAAAGGGCTCCTTCTGATAGTGGAAAAGAAAACAAAACCTAGCACAGGTTTAGCTAAATAAATAACTGTACCAAAAAAAAAAAAAAGCAACCCACAAATAGATGAACAAATAAATAGATAGATAACTAAATAACAAAACAAAAAAAAAGTGGTCAGATAGTGGTAATATGAAGGAAATAAAACAAGAAGATAGGATATAAATTGACTGAGGCTGGCAGTGATATTTCAGGTAGGATAGATGGCGAAAGAGGGACTAGAATGAACACCTTAAAGATGAGAAAACATCAAGAATAAGAAAATAGGAAACGAGACTTTAACACAGGGAACAATAATTGTAAAGCAAAAAAAAAAAATATGATTGGTATTAATGAAAAAAGGGAGGGCACATATAAGAAGAATAAGGAATAATGTAAAAAATGTAGAATATGAGTTTGAAAACACATGTAAGTTCCAGAATATGTCTTAGATGTTATCATTTTACAAAATCTAAGCAAATTAAGAATTTTTAGGAAGAATACATAAAGCTGGGGCGAAACACAAAATCAAATGGTTCTAAATTGGAAAAAAGCAGTCAAAATTAGATTTTATTGAAAATTTAAACAATTTATATTAATTAAATGTTCTATAATTTTTGATTACTCGACAATTCTAATCTTATTTTCTAGATCAATCAACTGTTTACTTCAATGTCACTTCAATCTAGAAAATATAAAACATATTAAGGGACAAGACTATCTCCAAAATATGTATGTATATATTTGTATATATTTTTAAAAAAAACTCTTCCAAATTGAAGTGCAAAATAGATGTTCAAGAACTGTTTGTTGAATTTAATTTAATCTGTTAAGATACACAGTTGAAATTCATACCTAGCATATATAAATGCATTTATTTCCAACTAGGGAGATAAATATTACTATTTCTTCAATGCAAACCTGAATCACAGTAAAGGAAACTACTAACAAAGCAAAACTCAAGTTTCTTGCTGTCTATACCAGACCTCTGGCCAAATGTCTAGTAGGAAGCAAATATAATCTGCTTGCTTATGAGAGAAATGCTTGAACAAGTAATATCATTTCCAATAGGGGACTGAATAGCCTGGTGTTATGCTGATGAGTGTTATGGTGATTTTACCCTCAGCTTTAGTAAAACATAAAATTTTCACCATGTAGCATGACATAGTCTAATATCTACTGGAAAACATAGTTAGATGTGAGGATTCTTGGACTGGGAGATCAGTTAAAGCAATTCCTCATTTCCCATTCAGAGTTTTGAGCCTAAATGTTTTTGAAATCCAGATGGCTAACTTCAAGCATATCACAAGGAGAACTATAGGATATCCCTAAAGTATCAAACATAATTGAAGTATCATCTGGTTTTTCATTTGCAAAGTAAGCAGTTATTAGTGCTAACTTTTTTCTTCCTTCCTTCCTTCCTTCCTTCCTTCCTTCCTTCCTTCCTTCCTTCCTTCCTTCCTTCCTTCCTTCCTTCCTTCCTTCCTTCCTTCCTTTCTTTCTTCAACAAGAGTTGAAGAGGAAGTGGAGAAATCCTCTTTCCCACTGGCAGTAATCACTCATTCACTGCTGGTGAGGATGTAAAATGTTGCAGCCACTGTCGAAGAAAGTTTAGCAGTTCCTCAGGAGCAAAGTACAGAACTGCGCTATGATCTGTATTCCTGCTGCTAGGTATATAACCAGAAGAATTGAAAGCAGGTACACCAACAGACATTTGCACACTGGTGTTCATAGTGGCATTATTCACAATTTCCCAAAGATGAAGCAACTTAAGTGTCCATGAACTGATAAATGGATAAATAAAATGTGGTATATATGAAGGAATATTCTTCAGCTGTAAACGAGAATGAAGTCCTGATGGAGGTGGCAACATGGATGAAGCTTAAGGACATTATATTTTTGAGTGAAATAAGCCAGACAAAAAAGACAGATATTGTATGATCTTGCTGATATGAACTAATTAATATGAGCATATTCATAGTTATAATATAGAATATAGATTACCAGATGTTAAAATGAGGGGGGTGCAGAAAGGGAAATTGATGCTTAATTTCTTTTCTATTGAAGTTGATTGTGAATGTTTAGAAAAGGATAGTGGTGATAGCACATTAATTGGGAGTGTAATTAACAACACTGAATTATGTTGGTGAAAGTGGTTCATAGGGGAAGTTTTGGGTTGTGGATGTTATTAGAAGGAAAGTTAGGAGATAAAACATGATGTGGATAATGGACTGGTTTCAATAGTACCAATTTAAGAATGTGCCTTCATGAATTATGACAAATGTACAACAATATTACATAATAGGATGTTATATGGCAAAAAAATGTACCTAATATAAATATGGACTATAGTTAACAGTGATATTTTAATATTCCTACATCACTTGTAACAATGGTACTATACTAATGCAAAGTGTCAACAATAGGGGACTTGTACTCTTTTTACAATGGTTTTCTGCAAGCCTACAATCTCTCTAATTAAAAAAAAGAAACAATAATTTAAAAAATTATGTTAAGAAAAAGAAATAAGACACAAAGTATTACATATTATATGATTCAATTTATATAAAATATAAATAAATTTATACAGATGGATGTAGATTAGTGGTTATGTAGGGCTGAGGGTAAATAGAGAGATGAAGAGATGACTGCTAAAGGGTATGGGGTTTTTCTTTTTGGAGTGATGAAAATGTTCCAAAATTTATTGTAATGATGATTGCAAAGCTCTGTGATTAAAAGCCATTGATTACATGGTTTGGATGGATTGTACGGTATGTGAGTATATCTCAGTAAAAGTGCTTTTAAAAAAGATTGAGGAATTTTGATGAAAGAAAAGCACTTCTTGCTTGCAAGCCCTTAAATGCCTATTATTGCTACAGTGGCAAAAAATACCAACTGTCCCTTTAAAAAGATATTCTTCTAATAGAACATTAACTGTTCAGGTTTATTCAAACATATACTCTAAAAAACGGAACCCATGCTGTATTCTTACTCTGCAGTTTTTGTTGTTTTTCTAAGACATGAGGAATGTAGTGGTTGACATGATGAGACTTAGAATGATGAATATTCTTTATAATAAGAGCTATAACTTAGTATACCTCTTTTGTGGATAAAAAATAAGCCATTGGATACAACTTCCTTAGTATCCTCCCTTCTAATGAAGCACTCTGTTATTTATCTAATTTATCCAGACAAGGCAAATTCTTAGTCTCTGTTTTCTCCAACTTTCATGATCTAATCAATTCCAAAATTATGTTTTTCTACATCTCCTGGATATCATTCCAAATAATTCATTTCCCGATATCCCTTCTGCTTCCATCTTGCTTTCCTATGGTTCTCTGTGCTGGCACGTGGCCTTCCCTCTGTCTAGAATGCCTTTCACGACCTTGCTTTCCTGATCTACTGCTCTTCACCCTGGAAATATCAGGATAGTCATGACTTACTTTGAAAAGCATCTCCTGATAATCAATGAAGAGTAAGTGATGCCAACTTATCACTTTTTTACCATCTTCCTATAATTTCACTTTTATTTGTCTGATAAATTGCCTCTCCTTCATTTCTTGTGGAACTCTCTGAAGGCATGGGATTTGGATATGCTGTTCTATATCCTCAGGTATAACCTAGAATCTGTGACATATGAGGCACTTATTCAAATACTGTTTAAAGATTGAACAGAAATAAAGATGGAAATAATGTTTAATACAAGTATGGATGAAAAAAGCCAACTTAATAATTTGAATATTAATTGCATTGAATTTTGTGCAGTCTTTAATTTCACAATGGTTAACAATGTGTTAGCATGAGTTCTATTACATGGATTCAAATTCCAGCTCTAATGCTAAATGGTGATAAAGCTTCCTGTATCTCAAATCCCTCAATTATAGGTCAAGAATAAAGTAGCATGCAGCTCAAACTGTTATAAGAGTATCAAAAGTAAAAGTTACTATTCCATAAATAGTAAAAAATGCTAAGATTAAGGAAAAGACATTGAATTTAATTATTATTATAATGGTTTTTGGTTTTCTTTCGTTGCTTTTTAGTTGTTTAGCAGCATGTGTTCCCTCTACTCACTGGAGAGCAGTTAGCATCTTCCCACATTGTGATAAATAGAAATGTCTCAAAATGTTGCCAAATATCACCCAGGGATATAAAATCATTCCTTCTTGCCATCCACTGGTTTACAGACATCAGCCTGGACTCTTTTGCTCTGTGAATCAAACCTTTCTGTTTCTGACACTTCTAAACCCTAACACAATTGCTATGCCTTGGGAGCCAATAGCATTTTGTTTTCTGAGGCATTTCTTCAGATATTTGAGGAGACCCATTGTCACCACGTTTGAAGCTGCTATTTTCATGGTAAACATCCAATGCTTATTTATCTTGCAGTTTATTTGTTAATACTATTACACCAGAAATTGAGACAATTAACTCTTCAAATATGATTTACATTTTTATATTGACTTGAAATCAAAAGATTTTACTGGTGGATCTTAATCCAGGAAAATCGTTTTTGCACCACAATATAATATATGCTATGCATTATATTTCTTTATAATTTAAATTGATTTAAACACATCCTGGTATACAGATAAATTTTAACTTATGGGTTTTCACTATTAGTTTGTGCTGTATTTGACTGGCAGAGCTAAAAGTAATTGCACAGAACTGACCATGGTAGAACAACATGGGAGAATTGCCATTTTTTTCATTTTTGTATACAGATGCACTCCATCAATGACTGGACACCTAAATCACAAGAGACTCAGAGAAGGAGCTGATTTGGGAAGTAGAAATTAAAGAAAGAATCACTTCTGTTAAAGAGAATTGTGCATGAGGTGCTATAGGAGCAAAGGTGGGGAGCTCTGATTTCTGCCTGAATGGCATAACAAGAAATACGATGGAACTGAATTTGGAAGGATGAGTAGGAAAGCACCAATAACAAATTATTTGTGACCCATTCTCTTGTACATACTCAAACTAAACCTTATAGCCTAATAACCTAAACAGTCATTTCCTAAATTCAAAGTATCTGCACTGGTAGGCACTTTCCCAAAAAAGAAGCAAGGAAACCTCATTCAGATGATTTATTCAGCTTCTCCAATCTCAAAATACTTATATTGATAAAGCAAGTAATGATCAAGATGCAGTAGAAAACTTTACCAAACTTCAGCCACTTTTCATTACTTTTGTAAACACGCTGACTGATGTTTAGGTTGGTGAACAATGGTGTTCGAAAGATTCTTCCAGAAAGCCTGAACAGTTACCCCTCCTCCCACCTCTACCAGCTCAACAGATTACTAAAGGTTAGCTGGGTGTGTTTACTCCTGGTTACGTCAGCTGTGTTTGTATTTATAATCATGTATATTAGTTAAGTTTTCCATAAACAAATGAAATATGCAAATGAAAAGAAAGTCATTTCATTGGTGAGAACTTCGGGAACAACATAAGATACCTTGGTAGGTGCAAATGGGCCAGATAACTGTAAAATATTGGTAAAGTATAAAAGCTTAAAATGATTCTAAACTCAAACTGCTTTAAACCAGGACTTTCTTTCACTCTCAAGTTTTTAGAATGAAATAAGAAATTTCTCAGTATGAATTCTGCAAAATTGACTGCCCGGAATTTCAATCGGATAAACCCATGTGTGAAGTAGTCTTTTGCTCTGCATCCAAAATTCGAGAAAAAAACAAAATAATAATTTAGTGTCACTTTTTGAGTCCTAATTATCGCTATATTTTTATTGACTTATGACAACCTGAACTCTTTGCATAAGAAATAAATACTTATATGTGTGGTAATCAGTGTGGGTTTGGTGGTATATGCTTCTATAGCAATTATTAAATCAATTCTGCAATATAGAACTCCTCAAACTTACATGAACCAGGAAATAATAATTTAATGGAATTTCAGGCTTGGTGGGTAACCTAATGTGAAATTTCATCCTGTGCTTCAGTTCAATCAGTGATAAAATATCTTATTTATGGACATTTCATTCAACTCTTTAAAAACAATCTTTGTGGATATGAATAAGTAATAATGTATTTTTGTGAATATTTAGGTAGAATCATATCAATATGTTTATATTCTGCAAAATGTCCTACAAATATAAAATTCTTTTAAAACTAGAGACTTTAATGACAATATTCACTAAGATAGAAAAATAGATGATAGATAGATAGATAGATAGATGATAGATAATAGATAGATGGATGGATGGATGGATGGATGGATGGATAGATGGATGGATAGATAATACACAAACAGATGAAGGGATGGATGAGTGGGTGTATGGACCAATGGATGGATGGAGGGAGAGAGGGAGAATGGATAGTCAAAAGCATAAAAAATCATTTTTAATGTGATGTCATGGACCGTTCTCAAACCTTAGATGTGTTATTTTAATAATCTTGTATAATTTTGACACTGCTTCAGATGTGTATTATCTGGAAAGCTAGATTTTAATGAAAAACACAGCCTTTCCCCTAGAGTCATTTGAATTATTGATATACTGTGAGTTATTTAAATAAGTGTTTGTTTTTATATCTTAAATTTTCCATAAAGGGAGAAAACAAGCAAAACTCACAAAATAAATGCTGATGGCTTTCCACAGCTGTACTTCTCCCATTCCCATGTATCGTGGGAGTCATTCTTTTATATCTGACCATTTGCAAACTCCATTTAAGGTTAGAAGCAGGTGTTATGCATCCTCTGGCAGAGTATCCTTCATTGCAGAAACAAGAATACAGTTAGGAATAAGAAAATGAGAAGAAAAAACTTCTCAACTGCCTTACACCTTACATAAAGTTGTCATATGGAAACTTTTGTTAAAATGTATCAAAAGAGAATCACCTAGAATATTTTTTCTCTCTCTAGGTAAGCCAAATGTAATTAACATAATGTTTTTTTTGTTTTTTTGGTGTTTTCTTACTGGAATGCTACCAGAAACTTATGGAGAATGAAAATACAGAGTTGAATATGGGAAAGATCAATCTATCTCTAATTCACCATTATTTATGACATAACAGGGATCCCAGATTCACTAAACCCATCAGGACTGTGGATTCGTGTTCGTTGTGTGATATTACTTCCCGGCTTCTCTCTACTTCGACTGATCATAACTTGCTTTACTCCCCCAACTTAGCTCACATGTCTTAAATGCACTGTTGTGCATTTGTTTTTCATTTTCCTATTTGTAATTTGATTTTCAAATATGTAAAGATTTGGTTTCAGTTTTTGCTGAAAACACAAGAATTAAATAAGTGATTGTTTAAGTTATCAAAATAAGGCCAATATGAAGTCTATTATAGCATAAAAATCTCCTTTAAGCTGTTAATTCCAATTCTCCTTTTCTGAATCCATATCAGGTTAAAAATAGCTGTTGATGAATTCAAATTTCACTATCTTTGCTTTTATGACCCTACTATCTGCTAGTGGGTTGAATAGAAAGAAATAAAGTTGTTTGTTGTAACCAAAGGTTGACTAATAAGCCACATAATACCGTTTCTTTGAAAAAATGAAATTAAATGAATACTTATCATTTATACAATTATATCATGATAAGAAATGAAATTCCAGTGCTACTATCTTGATAAGTCGTGTCATTCTTTTATTGCAGTCCACTTTAAATTCTCTACCTTCATTTGAATTTGAAACATCATGATTATGACAAGCAGAAATCAATTTGATAAATTTTCCTTCTTGACTAGTGGTTTTGAAAGAATCTACAGGATGCAATTTATTAACAAACTCACACACCAATATGTGAATTAGACTGACATGACCCAACATTTTTGTTCTTGCAAACCTAGGTCCATGTGATTCCAATGTCTGTTGCATTTTCACTCTTAACACACAATTTAACTCTTAAAAGAGGAAAACTTGTGCCACTGGAATTTTCATTGTGATAATTATGCTCATGACAATTCCTTTCCAGATTATACAGGTAGATATTTTATACAAAGGTCCTTGCTAAATCTGTTAGGAAACTTAACAGAGTGTCTCATGCAACTATTAGGATGCAACTATTATAATATTTTTTATTATTTATAAAAAATAAAAACTATTTTTATTCTAACATGATTTTGATAAATTCTGCAATATTATAGATTATCATGGTCCATTAGCTTTTAAAAATCACTGCTAGATATAAATCAAAATATAATATTTTAGCACTTTATATATTTATTCACTCACTAAAATTAAACCATATTTTCTCATTCATTGATTGTTTATATCTTCTTTTCAATATTCTCTCATTGCCTGTTTATATCCTCTTTTAAACATTGAGTCTATGTTCTACTTACTATAGCATGAAATGTCTGAACAGTTTAAACAGTTAACTATCCTTTAGAGAGACTTAGATATTTTTCTCAATCATATATTTGCACATGTAGTTCCCATTTCCAGGGGTCCTCATTTCTTTGTGTAGACAAACATTTCATCTGGTATGCAGTTTCTTCTGCCTAAAGGATGTGAACATTTCTTTTAGTGTGGATCTGATGATGGTGAATTATTTCTATCTCTGTATATCTGAATAATCTACCTTACCTTTGTTTCTGAGATGTGTTATAGAGTTCTGCTTCGAATGTTTTTTACATTTCTTAATTAGGAATTTTAAAATGTCATTCTACTCTTTTCTCTTTCATATTTTCAATGAAGAACACACTATCATCCTTATATTTAGTTCTCTGTATCTAACATGTACTTTTACTTTTGTTCTTGTTAAGATTTTCTCTTTAGCACTGGTTTTGAACTGTTTGATTCCAATATGCCTTAATTTAGTTGCATTCATGTTACTTTAGTAATGGTTTGCTGAGTTTCTTGGGTCTGTGGAATTATAGTTTTCAGCAAATTGAAAAAAAAAAGTCCATTTTTTTCAAATACTTTTTTCTCTCTCTCTTTTGACCTACTGAAAACAATTGCATAAATATTATGCCTCTTAATGTTGTAGAATGACTCACTGATGCTTTGTTCACTTATTAGATTCTTTTTCTCCATATGTGTCATTTTCGAATTTGCTATTCATTTATCCTGTCATTTCTAATCTGCTTTTAAGCCAATCCAGTGTTATGGTTTTTCTTACAATAATCTCAGGGATTTTAGTTTTTAGCCCTCAAAGTTCATTTTAGGTCTTTTTAGATTTGGTCCATGTCTCAACTTCATATCTTAACTGTATGAAATACAGTTATTGCTGATTTAAACTTTTTTTTGTTTGCTAAACCAAACACTTTACATCTGTGTTAGTTTGGGGTCAGTTTTCGTAGATTGATTTTTCTCCTCATTATAAATTATATTTTCCTGCTTCTTTGCATGCCTCATAATTTCTGAATGGATTCAATGTTTTTCCAAGTGGATTGCTGTATATTTTTGTTGTCATGTACATATTATTGAGCTTGGTTCTGGGATGCACTTAAGTTACTTGGAAATAAGTTTGGTACTTTCAGGTCTTGTCTGTAAGACTTGTCAGGTAGGATATAGCAAAGTTGAGTCTAGGGATAATTATTTTCTGCCACAGAGGCAGGATCCTTCACATTTCTTGTGAATCTTGAGGTCAGGGAAGGAATTCAACAAAAATATACTGAATCTACTGGTGACAGATAGCATCTCATATAAGCCAAGTCCTATTACAGGAATTAGAAAAAACATTCTATTTTTGCCTCTGAGAAGCTCACTATCTGGTGAGGAGTCTGACAATGCCTAGCAACAGCTTCAGCCATTCATTTACTCTCATTTTTCAGAAGAGAAATGGTGACCAAATTGTTTAGCTTTTTAAATTTTTCACAGCAAGCATTTCATGCAGCAAGCAGTAGTTCAAAACTGAGATTTAACTGATACATAATCCATTGCAATGCATTTATAAATTTTAAATTGCCATTGTAAATTCCATGAAGCTACTTGGGTATGGTGTACAGGACATAGGAGGGGATAAAAATAGTTCCAATTGAACTAGAGAACATGATGTTTGAATATTTAGTTATAACTGATGTGTAGGTTGCGGGTGATAGCAGCAAGACAACAGTTCAGAAATGTTGACCATTTCTAAAATGTAAACCAGCTTTAAGAAATTGTTTGAACATTTTTCCTCAAGTCATTCATTCATATTTCTGAATATACGTTCCCTTTTGATATTTTTTCAGTTTATATAAATTTTATCTATTAAAATAAATATTTATATAAATTTCAGTTTATATAAATTCTATAAAAATAAATAATTTGATAAATATTTTAAGATCACAGAGATGCAAATCAACATAGTTTTAATCTCTCATTTGAGTCCAATGTGTTATTAAATAAAATGTAAGCCCAATTAACTGCTGCTAACTGATTATTTTATCATATGTCAAATAATTTAAAATACAGTATGTTTTAACATAACTTCTTATGATATGTAAGTCTTGTTCTTTCAATTCATACAGTGCTTCTAAAATATAATAAAGTCAGTCATAATTGTGGAAAAATAAAAGAATGACATGTCATATCTTTGAAAAAATAAGTCTGAAATATAGAGCTTCCATTGTTGACTTGGTGTTGATAGCCAAAAATCTCATTTCACTTATTTCAATTGAACGAATAGAAATAACTTTTTCTTCGTTGATTTTTTATTTCTGATATTTAATACACAATTTTAAAAGCAAATACATGTGATTTTGTCAAAACCACTTTTCAATACTGCTACATCAGGGCAGATACTACATAAGAAAATAATTTTAATATGGAAGAAATTATCTATAAATGTATTTAAGCAAAAGAAAGTTATGTGTGGGAATCTTAAAAAGTGCTATTCAAATATCCAATCCAATCTGCAGTGACTTTTAAGAAACTGCCTTAAAAATAAAATAAAATTTGTTATAATTGTAGAAATAGAAGACGCTGGCTAGGTAGGCTTGCAGAATTATATTTTTTATGGCTATGTCGTGGAAACAGGTGAAGGTTTAGAGGAAGACTTCATTGCAGAAGAAGCAGGCTGACTCCATATTGACTCTCTTTCACTTTTCTTCATACATACATAATAATTTAAATAATTTACATGCTAAATTCCAACACATCATAATAGAATATTCTAATATACCTACAGATTGTTTTTCAGAAAAATGTGCATGTGTACCTCTATTGTTCTTAAACACAAGAAATCTACACTTTAAGCATACCAATTTCATATATTGGAATATAATAAAATGCAGACATAGATATGAATCTAGAAAACCTGTTCTACCCTCCTGGAGGAAATTGTATGCTTGTGCTAAATGCATCTAAAGAATAGTTCCTCTATAGTTATGCCTTCTCTTCATAGACAGATATGATGTTTAGTATTTTACATTAGAGTTTATAGCACGCTTTCACATACATAGATATTGAAACTTATTTAAAAAATCTCTAGAGATAGATCAAACTGATATTGCTATACCTATTTAACAAATAATTTTTAAAAACAACATAGATATTTATAAACGCTAATTTATCTGGTAAGGTTACAGAAAACTTTGATAGTAGAACTATGAATATAACTTAAATCTTTAAGATCTATGCTGTCTATACGAGTGCACAAGAATGGTATAGAGGGATAGTTCAAACATCTATTCCTGAGCTCTAACCCCAGGATTTCTAATTCAGTAGGTCTAGAATGGAGTCTATGAATTCATGTTTTATTTTGGCTCCCCAGTGATGCTGGAACTGTCAGCCTGCAGATCAGACATTGAGTAAACTCATCTGTACTATGCTATCCTTCAGAATTGTGTGATCTTTTATGGAGTCTTTGGATGTCTACAAACTTACTGTTAATTTAGTCAGCACACAGATACAGTACTTAGTAACTTCTAAGAAATATGTTCCTGCTGGACCGTGACTAAATTTTAGATAAAATCAATAAGACAGCTGGTTAGATAAATACTGAGCTGGTGCACTTGCAGCATATGTTTAGGATAATCTTCTTACATATTAATGATTTTTTTCCTCCATGATGATTTCCCATTTGTTCTTAAACCTTATCCCTAGTAGGCAGGAAAAGGATAAGACATAAAAAACCAACAGAGACAAAAGATGGGAAAGTTAGGTAACAGAATTTGAAAGCCTAAACGCAAAAGAGAACGTAGAGTATCCATATTTTAAAAATATTTAGAATAAAACATCTTTTTAAAAGAAAGTTTATCCCTTACCCCAAGAATTTAAAAAATTAAAAAATTCACCAGATTGCTACAGATGAGGAGAGAGTGAAAAATAACCCAAGATTCTGAGGTAGGAGGTGATGAAATCTCTATAAAGAAGTGGCCCTATCTGCTTAGGAATTCCATACAGCTATTTGTTTCTGGATAGGATTTTTTTTTTTCTATAATTTTTTAGGTTGTAGGAACAGCTTGTTGATATTTCTTAACTTTTGCTTCATTGCAGAATTTGAAAGAGAGGAAGCAGTGCATTAGATAACTTGATTTTAAGCATGATAATCTGTAAAATGAAATGAAAACATTTCTAAAAAAGTTTTGTCCTTGGGGATGGGCAAGTATTTCTTAAGATAAAGAAAGCAGTACATATAAAAAGATAAATTACTTACAGATTATTTTAAAATAGGAACTACTTATCATTAAAAGGCATCAGTAAAGGAATGATAATGCAAGACTTTACCGTCAGAGAAAATACTTCTGGTAACTATAACTGATTGAAAAAAAATACATTAAGGCTGTATTTTTAAAACTTCTACAAAGCAATAAGAAAAAAGAAAAACTACCCAATAAAAAATGAGAAGTGTCTTAAATCACTTTCAACAAAGTATATCCAAATGAACAGTAAGACTACTAAAAGAGCCTTCAAAATAATCGCTCATTAAATAAATTCAAATTAAACCACAACTAAATCCCACTGTGTTCTACAAAGAATGCAGATTGGCACAAGAAATCTGAAAAACTTTCAAGTTGCATGTACTCATATACTTTGATACAGCCATTTTATATCTAAATATATACCCAACAGAATTGGAAGTTTCTTGTGCACCAAGAGACCTGAAGAAAAAAAAAAAAAAAGACTTTATGTAAAGGTTTATTTGTAATAGTAGAAAACTAGAAACAAATATAAAGGTCTATCAAAAGTAACAACATATTATGGTATGTACATACAAAGGAAAATTATGCATCAATGTAAAAGTAAAACTATACTTATACCTGGCAACAAGGATGGATTCCCCAACCGAAGAAGACATATACAGCTTATGCATATTGTAAAACACCATTTGTAAAGAGATCAGAAACTTGACAGATTTAAATTAGTGGAGGTTGCGCTACTGATTACCTTTGAGCAAGAAAGAGGAGAATCATAAATGATAAGGGCATAAGACAGATTTCTAAGTTCCTGGCAGGGTATGTGTGTTAGTTAGATTCGGTTGTCAACTTAGCCAGGTGAGCATACCTACTCTTGTTGCTGCGGACATGAGCCAATTGTACCTGAACCTCATCTGTTGCTAATTACATCTGCAGTTGGCTAGGAGGTGTGTCTGCTGCAATGAGTGCCGTTTGACTTAATTGGCTGGTGCTTAAATGAGAGAGCGCAATGTAGCACAGCTTAGCAGCTTGGCATTCCTCATCTCAGCACTCAGCTCAGCCCAGGCCTTTGGAGATGCCGAAAGAAGTCACCCAGGGGAAAGTTGTTGGAACCCAGGGGCCTGGAGAGAAGACCAGCAGAGACCATCCTGTGCCTTCCACATAAGAAAGAACCTCAGTGGAAAGTTAGCTGCCTTTCCTCTGAAGAACTAACAAAATAAATCCCCTTTTATTAAAAGCCAATTCATCTCTGGTGTGTTGCATTCCAGCAGCTAGCAAACTAGAACAGTATGTTTATAATAATTCTTGATGTATTAATAATATGATGTATATAAATGACCTAGATTAACAGTAAATAATACCATACATTTCTTTTCTAAAGAAAACCCATATGATATCCTTAAATAGAAATTTTCCTGACTATAAGTATTCGGTTAAGCATAATTATAGAAACTGAATTTGTTTTTAAAATGACTTGCTCTCAGGAAGTAAGAATAAACCAACAATTTCTTGTAAACTTGAAGTAGAATCTTATACAATGCCCTAGGTATTCTTTAAGATTGACAGGAATGGTTTTGATTGGGGTTTGGCAAGTTATAATAGGTAGCAATGTCTAACAGTAGCTTGTGTAATAATGACCTCCAGAGCAGTCTCTCAACTTTATTTGAACTCTCTCAGCCACTGATACCTTATTTGTTACACTTCTTTTCCCCTTTTTGTCAGGATGGCATTGTTGATCTCATGGAG
The DNA here is from genome assembly GCF_023851605.1 of Tamandua tetradactyla. Lineage (NCBI taxonomy): Eukaryota > Metazoa > Chordata > Mammalia > Pilosa > Myrmecophagidae > Tamandua > Tamandua tetradactyla. Next base: position 152,903,831 of record NC_135330.1, read on the forward strand.
CTAGGTCCAAACTCATCTCTGGGGGTCATATCCCAAGCTGCCAGGGAGACTTTCACCCCTGAATGTCACATCCTATGTAGGGGGGAAGGCAATGGTTACACTTGCAGAGTTGGGATCAGAAGGAGAAAGGCCACATCTGAACAACAAAAGGGGTCTGTTAGAGTTGACACTCAGAGATGCCTAAAGGTGGGCTAAGCTTCTCCACTATACACATAAGCTTCACAAGAGCAAGTCTCAAGATCAAGAACTTGGCCTATTGATTTTGACATAGTATCAGGGGTTTTCCCAGTGGTAAAATTTAATAGTTTCATGTTTTTTTTTTTCCCATCCCTCAAGGGACTTTGTCAATACTTTTTGATTATCTACTTAATATATTCTAGGATATATCCAGGCATTATATTAAGTTTGCAGAATTAAAGGCCCTCATACTTCTTCTGGGCTCACTGTGTTTTGAATGTTTAGATAAGCTATCCAGACAGGTTGAGTTAGATTATGTGTTACCGAAGATTTAGGTTCTGGACAAAATAAACTTTTCTTCCTTTGGTCTCAAAGAGTAGGTGAGGTTCTATAATACAGACAATGTTTTCCTTATACCTGTGTTCTGAATTACCTTAATCCCAACCTGATTGGCTTCATACTTCCAGATTATACATATATAAAATAGTCTCTCAATATTCAGAAATAATAATTACCACTCCAGACTAAATGACTGCTGTAAGTACTTACAATCTTGACCCCTGTTTTCTTATAAGCATATTCTAAAGGAGACCATACAATAATTAATGTCTTGTTTCTGGCTTATTTTGCCTCACCAAATGTCCCACAGTTTCTTTCACAAAGTTGTATGCCTCACAACTTTGCTTCTTTTTGTAGTGGCACAATATTTGATCATATGTATACACCATCGTTCACCAATCTACTTCTCTGTCAGTGCATCCCTCAGCTACCTGCATTCATTAGGTATATTCTATATTAGAATCCTCCCATTTTACCTTTACCATGGTCATAAAAGATACATACAAGTATCTATTCTCATGTGTCTGGCTTATTTCACTCAGCATTATGCCCCCAAGGCTCATCCATCTTGTCATGTGCTTCAGGATGTCATTTCATCTTACTGCAGCATAATATTCCATGACATGTTTACACCACATTTTGTTAATCCACTTGTCTGTTGATGGGCTTTTGAGTTGTTTCCATCTTTCAGAAACTGTGAATAATGCTGCTATGAACATCAGTGTGCAAATGTCTGTGTACCATGTAGTGCTATTGCTGGGTCATAGGGCAACTCGATATTTAGTTTCCTAAGGAACAGCCAAATACTCTTCCATAGTGGCTGTACCATTATCCATTTCCACCAGCAATGCATAAGTGTCCCCGTTTTTCCACATCCTCTTCAACATTTGCAGTTTCCTGTTTGATTAATAGTAGACATTCTTATAGGGGTGAGGTACTATCTCATTGCAATCTTGATCTGCATTTCCCTTATAGCTTATGAGAATGAGCATCTCTTCATTTGCTTTTGAGCCATCTATATTTGCTTTTCAGGAGAATGTCTGTACATATCTTAAGCCCATTTTATAATTGGGTCATTTACTCTTTTGTTGTTGAATTGTATGATTTATTTTTGTATTCAGGATATCAAACCTTTGTCTGATGTGTGGTTTCTAAATATTTTCTTCCATTGAGTTGGTTGTCTCTTCACCTTTTTGACAAAGTCTTGAGGTAAAGAACCATTTGATTTTGAAGAGCTCCCATTTATCTATTTTGTTGTTGTTGTTACTTGTGCTTTGGGTGTAAAGTTTAGGAAGGTATCTCCTATTAGTAGGTCTTTAAAATATTTCTATGCATTTTCTTCTAGAAGCTTTATGGTACTAGAAGAAAGGTAATATATTTAAGCATTTGGTCCATTTTGAGTTAATTTTTGTATAGGGTATAAGGTAAGGGTCTTATTTCATCTTTTAGCTATTGAAACCCAGTTCTCCATGCCCATTTATTGAAAAGACTGTTTTGTCCCCATTCATTTTCAAAATCATGAAAATTTTCAAAAATTAGTTGACCATAGATTTAGTGGTCTATTTCTGGACTCTCAATTCGATTCCATTGGTCAATACTTTTATCTTTGTGCCAGTACCATGCTGTTTTGACTTTTGGCTTTATAATAAGTATTTAAATCAGGAAGTATCACTGCTTTTGGTGTTAACATTTTGAGTGTACCATTTATATTCCCTTATCATTTCTTTCAATTTATTATTTATTTATTTAGCATGGGCAGGCACCAGGAATCAAACCTGGGTCTCCATCATGGCAAGTGAGAATTCTGCCTGCTGAGACACAGTTTCACCACCCTCTTTTTTATGTTTAATATTTTCTTAATGCTTGCCCATTTGAAATATTTAAGTCATGAGAATGCCATTTTGTGAGAACTTTTTATTTACTTTAATATAGATATTTTAATATATTAAATATTGATTGTAAAATGCATTCTTCTACATGTATTTTCTGAGGTCTTCCCAAAATCTACATTTAATCGTATATGTATAAATGAAATTATCTTTTAAACTTAATTTTATTTCTAAAAATATATTGACAAATATAATACCAGGTAAGTTCAATTATAGTTTGAAGTTCTCTATGGCTCAAATGTATCTTTGTGAGGTAGTCTGATAAACAAGCATAGCCCATTACCTGATTAGGAAATGGACTTCATGTGATATTTTACCCCTTTTTGGTAACTCATGAGTGGTCAGTTAGAAATCAGAGCTAAGTGTGCAGACATCAGTGCTAGATAAGATGCAAAAAAGGCTACTGAGAACTGTCCAAGGTCTGAAGAAGGAAGTACCCAGGAGTTAAATGACAGTTACAGAATTCATGACTTTGTTGCTTTCCCATTAATAACTTCCTTTAATACATCCTACCAAATTATTAGGATTCAAATGGTAAGCAGCGGTCAGAGAAATGAGAAGACTGTGAAGGGATCCAAGCAGTTATTGGCAGCAATTGCCTGGTCCACTTCCTCAATACTGAATCCTGCCCCATTAGAGTCACAGATTCCACTAATATTGCTCTTATATCTCTTGAGCCCCATGGATTAATGTAATCTCTTCAGTAATAAATGTTCTTCAGCTCTTGATAATGTATAAACCGGACTGCTTGGAGATGCACATGAGTGGAATTTTTTTACAGTAAGTCTAGTTTTCTCTTGCTTTCTCAACTTTGAAAAATCTTTTGAGAAGTGATTTTTTCAGACACAGATTTTGAAGTTACTGCATTTTGTGTAGTTATAAAGGTTAACAAAAACTGAACAAGGAATTTGAATGCTGTTGCAGCTGTTACAAAGTGGTTAAGCATTTGGGGAAAACTTTTGAATTGGACTGCCTGAGTTTAAATCCAGGTATGGATATATTCCTGGTGTGTTACATTAAGCAAGACTCAGTGTCTGTTTCTCTATGTATGAAGTGAACTGTTGCAAAGTTAATTGAGCTAATGTATATAAAAGCCCTTAGGAAAGTACATGGTATAATATACTATGTTCCAGATGTATTCTTTGAAACATTATTTTTAAAATACTGAATTTCCAATGTTGATATTAACTAGGTCCTTTATATACAAATTTTAAATTAAATATATCAAATTATGGACTATTGTTTTAACAGCATAATGATTTTGAACACTCAACTGTCTTTGAGATGTAGTTTTTTTAATATAGATAGAGAGGTTGTTTCTTTTGAAGGAAAATTACATCAACATCAACTACAATCAAGTTATTTTATTCTCAGGAAGGACCCTAGAATCATTCAATCTATTCTCCAACTTCATCCAATTTTTGAATTGTACTACAAACAGTAGGAAGTATGGATCCAGATTATGAAAGAAGATGATATAGAAAGTCTTTAGAAGTAGACAGTTCTGTTTTGAGATAAGATTTATTCTCAGATATCCTCATTTTAAATAAGAATAAAATTGTTTTATTGCCAATCTATCGTTTTGGAGACAAATAATATATCTTATTCATTTCCCACATATCTTTCTTTTTTAAAATACTGAGAACAACCCTACTTTTTACCTTTTGAGTTCTCTCTTTTTTAGGAAAATCTTTTTAATTTCTTTGAATAGTTTCAATAAATGATCATTGACATCCACTTGCCATCATATTCTCTCAATTTTTGCATCTAAAGACAACACAGTTTATTGTATAATGTAAAGTAGCAATATTTATCCCTTATTCGAACAATGAATTTTCACCAATGCAGGTTGCTTTGGAAGCTTCATCCCCTTATTTGACTCTTCATACTTTGTTAGTCCTTGTTCCAATGACTACTTCCTTTTAAGCCTCATCTTTATCTATCTCCTGCCTCTAGATTTAAACTTCAGTTAATGAACTACACTGAGCAGTTGACATAGACTGATCCTTTCTTTTCATTGTCTTTGTGTATTGCAGTCTTTCTTGTTTTCATAAAATAATACCTCTATCACTGCTTAATACTTACACATCCATAAAGTAGGTGTTTCATAATTACTTGTGGAATGGATAGGCAAATGGATGTAAGAATGCAACTGTGATCAGTAAGTCATGTTTGGCTTCAATTAAATAAACAAATAAATAAATTTAGCAAATAAAGCCTCAAATGATTATTTAGGTGTTATTTTAAGCTGTGTTTTATTATATTTTCCTCCAATATTTTTTCAAAGGCCTTCTATAATTCTCAGTTGAGTTTATATTCATAATGAAAATATTTAAATTTTAAATTTTAAAATTCCACTGTACAAATTTAGTATAAATGAATTTAACAATATCTTCATGATAAATATACATCTTAATAGAAATCTTGTATGGTATTTATATCAGTGTCCAATGACTGTGTTTTCATATGAAAATTTCTTATTTATCTTTCTGTTCCAATAATCAATTTAGAAAAAGAAAATAGACTTAAACATTGCTTATTTAATCCATTGTTTTGCTTTGTTTTGTTTTTGCTCAGCAGCACCAAAACTCCTTAAACACTCTATTCTCGGTTCTTCAGAGACAATATGTGATTTGGATTCCATGCTTTTTTTGGAATTTCTCTGGTATTATCAGAAGATTACCTAAATAATGCTATTGGAATGATTTAATATCCTTTTCTGAATAACAATAGAGGATTGGGATTCACAATTGCATCCCTAATAATTCATACAGATATCTCATAAGCAATCTTTGAGTGAATGTTCTCAAAGCAAATAAATATGAGTAATTATTAGAAAGTTGAATTGGTCATTAATTATTAAGTGTTCATTGTAAAAAATCTATGTAACTGTTCAAACAACATTTTGGAGCCTTAATGGTACTTAATTATTAGTTGGTCAACTATGATGTCTTAAATGACTCTTACCAAATTTTAATGTAAGGGGAATAAAACTTTGCAGTGGAAATATCTAGAAGGTACTATCTTGTTCAGGTAATCAAGGTAACAGTTGATGTAATGTATTGAGCATTTTACTTTTATGGCCTTCCTCCTGAAAACCTGTAACCCAGCACCCAGAGTATATGGTGTTGCTGAGCAAAAGAAAACCTTGAGGAAAAGATCAGATAAATCCAAATTGAGGTACTTTCTACAAAATGTCTGACCAGCACTCCTCAAAATTGTCAAGGTCGTCAAAAATAAGTGGAATCTGAGAAATTGTCACAGTTTAGAGAGTCAAAGGAGACATGATGACTAATTGCTATGACGTAAACTAAAACAGCAAACAGGAAAACAGGTGTAAAAGTAGTGATGCGCATATAAATTGTGGAGTTTAATGATTTGTAATTTTCAAAGATTCTGAAATGCCAAACTATTTTTAAATAAAGAGCTTATTTTATAAAGTCATTTTTATCGGTAATTTATTCTCAGAAGACGTACTTGAAATTTTAATTTTTCCAGTGAATAATGACATTAATTCATTACCCCACTACTGATGAACATAGCTATTGGTAGTTTTGAACTATCTATGCAAATTCTACAAAAATATTTTACCTTATCTATACTAAACTAAATCAAGAAAGCAGAATTGGGTTCACCATGGAAAGAAAATTCATACAAATGATTCTATCTTTAAAGCAAATAATTAAACAAAAGATTTTAAGTAGTCAGTGCTACAAAAGGAAAGAAATTATGTGAGCTAGCATTTACAAGGAATAATATGTGTTAGACTAAGTTAGTCATAGTGTGGGTATGTGTGTGTATATACATATATTTATATATATATATATATAATTGAGCACTCATTCATGATATTATCAAACTTCCTCATTACTTTCATTCTAGAAAACATACTCATAGATGTTACCTAGTTTTTCATAGTTTAGTCTAACACAGGTTTAAATAAAGAAAATAAAACTGATCAGAATTATAGCAAATCACTAATATTCAGATAAATATTTGTTCATAATAGATACAATTAAGAGAAATATTACAGCTTTCAAAATTTGAGTTATTTTTAACCTAATTTTCTACAATTTAAACAACATTTATTTATTTACCTATCTCTTATCTCTCTTCTCCCAATCCCTGATTATTTTACTAGTTTTATTATTCTTTTATATAATCAACACCCACTGATAACCTCTTTTGAAATCTGTCATTCAAAGTATCAGTGAATTCAGTGTGCAGTACTTGTCTTTGGCTATTTTATTATCTCTTCATTTTGTGTATGGTGGTTGATGCTTTTGCTTTAAAAGTATATCTCTGAAGTATCTTATAATTCTTATTCATTTTATCACTGACATCTGTCAGATCACATTATCTCATCTAATTGTCATATTGTCACTTATTTGAGTGGTTATATCCTTTCTTTGAATGCTTTCTTAATTTTTTTATATCTGTCTTTTAAATAAGATCATATTTTTAATTTATTGGAGACATGGATAAGACTAAATTTACTATTTTTCAGTGTTAATGTGGTAAATTACAATTGGTACTTGATATTTTTATTTTTATAATTTTTAGGACATATTTTTATTATGAGCATTCTGTGAACTCATTTCCAGTTATAAGTTATCATTGATTAATATCAACAAGCTGCAGATAAATATTTTAAAAAGGGTCAGGTACAATTAATGTGGGTTAACTGGGGTCATCACAGTCTTTGCTTGGACCTGTATCAAAATGTTATTACTTATTTAATTTTTCTTCAACTTTTTTATTGTACAATATAAGATATATACAAAGTAAAGAAAGAAAAAGCAATAGTTTTCAAAACACTCTTCAACATGCAATTACAGGACAGATCCCAGAGTTTGTCATGTACCACCATACAATCCTCTCAGAGTTTTCCTTCTAGCTGCTCCAGAAAATAGGAGGCTAGGAGGCATAGTTTTTTATATAATCACAATTGACTTTTAAATATTTTTTTGTGAAAAATAACATATATGCAAAAAAAAGCAATACATTTCAAGGCATAGCTCCACAATTAGTTGTTAGAACATATTTCAGAATTAGGCATGCATTACAATTCCATAATTTTAGGTTTTCAATTCTAACTGCTCCAAGATACAGGAGACCAAAGAGATGTCAATTTAAAAGTTCAGTAATCATATTCATTTGTTAAATCCTATCTTCTCAGTATAACTCCACCATCACCTTTGATTTTTCTATCCCTCTCTTTAGGAGTGTTTGGGCTATGGCCATTTTAACTTTTTCATGTTAGAAGGGTTAATCTACTTTTATATGTCCCTAAATCTCTTTATTCCAAGTAAATGATTGTTGCATGATTTTTTAGGACTTTTCCACTTATTTAATCACTTCATTTTAATTTTTAATTTTAATTTTTAATTTTAATTTACCTAATAAATGCTTGGAAACATTTCTTAAATGCCTGCTTTACTTAATTGCAATAGACATTTTCCTTAATATGAGTATCCACTTTATCATTGTTCTTCTTTCAGAACTTGAAGCCTTTATATCTGCCAGAGTTCTTTGTTAAACAGGCACTAGAGTTTTAACTGTGAGTAACCTTGCTACTTACAGGCCCAGCTCTGAAGTTAGCATCATTAGGTCTAGAGTTTACTTAGATTCTGTGCTCATTTATGCATCATCTTTTCCAAGATCCTTGCAAGATATCTTCCTACCAGGGTTGACACATATTGCCACACAGTTTATATAGTGTGCAAAGCCATGTACATCATTCTCACAGGTTGCAATATGAATGCCACCGCCTGAAGGTGAGTAGTGCAAGTGGTTCCTGCAGCCAAGTGTTTGCAACAGAATAAAATCAAAAACTTCTTAAATTGTAATCTCATGACCATATCCTGTTCCATTGTTGGCCGCCTCTTCCAAAGCCATTTCCTTTCTCTTTTTTCCTTATCTCACCAATTTAGATATGTTCAGCTATCTGCAGATGCTATGTTCAGGAAAGATAAACCTCATGGACCCCTTCTTAGGTCCAGGGATAAAACCAAATTAAATACGGTAATCATGTTCTACTTAGCTTACAATTGGTTTAAGGCGATAAGCTTGTGACCCACTGTCTAGTTTGCTAGCTGCCAGAATGTAATATACCAGAAACGTAATAGCTTTTAAAAAGAGGAATTTAATAAATTGCTAGTTTACAGTTCTAAATCCGAAAAATGTCCCAAGTAAAGCATGTCTATAGAAATGTCCAGTATAAGACATCCAGGGAAAGATACCTTGGTTCAAGAAGGCCATGAGGTTCAGGGTTTTTCTCTCTCAGCTGGAAAGGCACACAGTGAACATGGAGACATCTGCTAGGTTTCCCTCTAGGCTTCTTATTTCATGAAGCTCCCCCAGGAATGTTTTCCTTCTTCATCTCCAAAGGTCTCTGGCTATGTGGGCTCTCGTGGCTCTCCTGATATTTTCATACCAATGATTTCTCCAAATGAATTTTGTCTCTCATTTTGCTATTTTCCCATGCCCTGATCTATGAGAAGCAACACACTGTATACTTCTCTTTAGATCTTCTCCCTTTTAAATACTACATATGTTCAATAGAAAGAGTAATTATATTTTAAACAATTCTACACATCTTTATCTCTCCATCTCTCTTATTTATTTCCGCATGTATGGAATGGCTTCTAACAGTTACTGTGAAAAATATCCATGGTAATCCCAAACATATGCTAAGCCTTTAGTAAATCATCTTTAGATTTCTGTTTGGAAAAAAATATATATATAGCTTAAAAGCGTTCCAACCTTTGATATACTTGAAAAACGATTGACTTTCTTAAAGTACAAGCTTAAAAGTAAACAAACATTTTCTGCTCTGTATTATTTCCCAAATTCCATCACACTCCTGACACGTTAGGGGTATATGTACAGTACATTATATGGCTCGGCCATTTGTAAGAAATTCAAGTAGATATATAAGTATTGACTATATTTTGTCTCAAATAGCAAATTTAAATTATATTTATATAGTAATAAGCATTCTATGATGTTTTCTCAATTCTCTGAAATATCATAGTTGCCAGAAAATAATAAACTTAAGCCATTGTCTCTAGACAAATGAAACATTTTATTCTGGGCTTTACCTTGAGGGGAAATTGGCTGCTAAATGGTTGTTTCAATGGCAATATTTCTCATATAAAGCTGATCATAGCCTCCTCAGGCTACTCTGTTTGAGTGGTTTTTGACTTCTGTAGAAAATGAACAAAATTTATGAGAGTTTTTATCTTGTACTGGAGAAATAATTCTTTGTTTATAGGAAAAAAAGCATTTTCAATATTGTCAAAACCATGGTCTATTGAGAGAGCAATTCAAGTGGCTCTGTGAAACCTACTTTTTATTCCAGCAATGTTTTCCCCCTACTGCATGATGCAGTAAAGAATAAATGAGAGAGGGCATGATATTTATAGAGTGTCTTCTATGTGGCAAGCGTTTTACTTGGTGTTCAGAGTAGTTCATCTCATTTTAAGCCTCATTCATCAACTCAACCCAATGAGTTTATATTATTTCAATTTTACATGTGGGGAATTTCAATTGAGTTTCAGAAATGCATAAAGAATGATGACTTCAGCATGTAAGAACAGTGATTGAATGCAATGTTTGAACAAATTGAAATCCCTTCTCTTTTCTTATTTCAAGTTCCTGACACCAAAACATCCATTCCCCTACTTTCTCATAGCTGGATCATAAAATACATAATGTATTATAAAATTTAACTATGGGCATCTCTAGGTAAATCAAATACTCACTTTCAAGTACTCCTTGGTACTTGAAAACAGTTTTAATGTAGCACACCAATAAAATTGTATATTTCCATTGCATTTGAAGTTTACATAACTCTTTCACGTAGGTCATTATATTCAACCCTTCAAATATTACAGAAAAATTATATGCGAGAAAACTGAGGTTCGAAAGAAACATATAATGACCCTGAATTTAGTTATTACTTTTGACATTTTATGCCCAGACAGAAATAAATTAATCCCTCCTTCATTGATGGTCCTATCCTATTTTCACTATATGATTTTATAACATATTAGTATTATACAAGTGAAATATAATTGCTGAACACTTGTTCTGTGGCAGACCATATGCAAAACTTTGTCATCTATCTTTACAGTGACCCTATGAGTTATATTACCATTACTACTATCATTCACATTCTCATTCTAAATATTAGTGCACATCACGGAGGGTTAAGCAAGTTCTTCAAAGACAAGTTGTTATTTGCTTGCTAGCTGCCAGAATGCAATATACCAGAAATGGAATGGCTTTTAAATAGGGGAATTTAATAAGTTGCTAGTTTAAAGTTCTAAGGCTGAGAAAATGTCTCAATTGAAGCAAGTCTTAGAAATGTCCAATCTAAGGCATCCAGGGAAAGATACCTTGGTTCAAGAAGGCTGATGAAGTTCAGGGTTTCTCTCTTTGCTGGAAGGGCACATGGCAAGCAAGGCATCATCTGCTAGCTTTCTCTCCTGGTTTCCTGTTTCATGAAGCTCCCCAGAAGGTGTTTTCCCTCTTCATCTCCAAAGGTCGCTGGTTCGTGGGCTCTCTGATTCTTGTAACTATGCCGTTCTTCTCTGCTCTCTCTGAATCTCTCATTCTCCAAAATGGTTCCTCTTTTATAGGACTCCAGAAACTTCTCAAGATCCACCCAAGTGGGTGGAGACATGCCCCCAGCTAATCCAGTTTAACAACCACTATGATTAAACACATCTCCAGGGAGATGACCTAATTACAGTTTCAAACATTCAATACTAAATAGGGATTAGAAAAAAATGGCTGCCCTTACAAAATGGGATTAGAATTAAAACATGGCTTTCCTAGGGGACAGACATCCTGTCAAACCAGCACACAAGTAAACTGCAGAGATTGAATTCAAGCATAGAATTGAGTCTGGAGCCTCCAAAATCTTAGTTCACTATTTTGCCTCACATTCTGCCATGTGGCTATTTCTGTCAACTATTTAAAGGTAAAAAATATGTTTTTAATTTTTATATTTTCAGTGGATAGCCTTTTGCTTGTATTTTAGCAGGTTTTATAAGTGTTTCCTAATAAAGTGGCTATAGCTACATATTTTAATAAACTATGTAATCAGTTGAAAATGAATGGGTAATCAAATTCAGTCAATGATTAAAATGTAAATTCCATGGGGAAAGGATCAGGATCTTGTTTGTCCTGTTGCCTGCTATATCCCTAATATTCAGAACATTTGGATGACACTCATTTAATATTTATTGAATGGGTGATTTCATTTTACTATCATAGAGAGAATATAAATATGTAATACATAGCATTGTTGAAAGCATGGGGCAGAAAAAGAAACTAAGATTTGAACAAAGGTGTTCAAAAACTGGAGTACAAAAGAGATACAAACTGGAAGCCACCCACTGGCAACATAGTTGATTTGGGGAGAACCTCTGCTGCTTCTGCTCCTTAGGTAAGTTCAATTTCTAATTCCAAGGTTTTCAAAAAAGCATGAAGTGAAGAGATCATAGGATGCTACCTCCAGGATAGCTGTACCCACGCCATCAGAAGAGTGATCGAATATGACTTTGGCTATTTCTAAAACTCAAAACAAAGCAAAGGATGTAAGAAAATAAAAGTTTTCAGTAGTTTGGGGCCCTGGAAATAGGTGCTGAGATAATTTAGATTTTCAAGTTCTTCAATGACTATACACAAATACAATAATTTCATATTTGGCCTAGTTGCTAAGTGCAAAATTTTCCCTTAACGTAAATCTCTTACCATAAGTGTGTGGAGAAACTACTTGTCACAGATTTGAGGGTTTTTCTGGAAACATTGGGAAAGTTGAGAAAAACATATTTGACCCATGGCAGAACACAATAACTGAAATACCCTATTTTTCTTCTAAAAGTTAAGCTATGTAAACATGGATAGTGAGATAAGTTCCTGGCAAATGTTTGCTTCCACTTAATGTAACATTTAAAACAGGACAGGATGTTATTTTAAACTATATGTCTCAAATTTGAGTCTAATTTCACCATTGTTCTGCTTTTAAAAATTATAATTGCTCTTTTTTGTTTTAAGGATTTTTTTTTTAAGGAATAAAACACATGGTGATACCAAAATAATGTTTAGATTTATTTAGCTACTGATTATTCCTAAGGAGATTGTGCTTATAGATTTAGGATATCTGTCATAAAATATGAACTGTTAAAATTTTCCCTCTAAAAATAATCAAAAAGGAAGATGAATAAGATGGTTGTTATTTTATTATTTTAAAATTATGACAGTTTTTATTGGAAATTAAATGGCATTTTGTAAAAGGAGGGACAAATCTCTTATATAATGTAAAAATATTTACTTTTGAAACTTCCCTTCTGTATTTGAAGCATAATAAAGTATAATACAAATTCAGCTGCAGAAAAATACCCTTGTATTATCTGCTAACTTCAAATCATATTTTTGACTTTCACATATTGTTCTTGGTTGATTTAAACAGAATTATACCAATATAAATATTTTAGACATTTTTTATATATGCATATACAATATAACAGCCAATAAAATATAAAGTGACAAAAACATCTAGATTATTCTAGTACTCTGCATCCTGTTTTAACTGCTTTTGGTTTATCGTACAACTTATAACTATTGTCAAATTCAACTAACATGTTTATTTGAGATCATCACTCACTTGACATTGCAAAAAATTAGGATAACTGAATACAGACTGCATGGATTACTGCTGGAGTCTTTAAAAAAAAATTTTCATTCCAATATAGACCAGTGAACCTAAAACACTATTGGGCATATTTGAGATACATCCAGACCTTGAATATAAGTTATAGGATAGCCATAGTTTTGATACCAAATATTTGTACATAACATATGACACATCATCTCCAAGCGGTCACTAAACGTGATGAAATATTGATACTTAAAGAATGCTGCACAATACTTTCATATATCGGGTTTCTACCACACGTTACTTGTTGTGAAAGGAATGAACTGTTGACTTAGACACAGCTTCTATGGCCAAGATCTTAGTGGAAGGCTATTAAAATAAAAGACGATTAAACTTCAGCTTTCAGACTGCTACACGGAACGTATGTAGAGGAAGTACATGAAGGATACATGCTTTCTGAAGCCAGCATCTAATTTACATTTTTTCCCAGAAAGAGGACTTTTGCAATTGTTCATAGATTGTTGTCTGTGCCATAGTCACAAATTATCTGTAAACCATTAGATTCACTGGAATAACAAATGACTGATATTACTGTTGTATTAAGCTACTTAGACTGAGTTCTTTTATTGTCAACATGTTACTGGAAATTTGCAATTACTAATATAATGAATAAATTAGATCCACTGATATTTTATATAGTTGGAAACATAAAAACAAACTAACAAAAACAAGGAAGAAATCTTTAGTAGTTAATTGAGTGAACTGAAGAAACAATTCAAGAATTAGTTGAAGAAACAAATTGAAGAAACAATTCAGATGACTGAAGACAAGAAATATGCATATATGCCACTCAACACATACACAAAAACACATAATGTATGCTTGGTTTCTGATGCAGTACAATGAATTATGAGTAATTTTACTAGTCTATAGATAGTGATGATAAATGGAAACATCTTTATAAGTATTAATTATTTAAATAATTCATGTTTGTAGACCATATGTTTCAAACAATTATTAAGGTTAACCTACCATGTGACCACGGACAAATCTATTACCACTTTTTTTGTTGACTTTGCACTTATGAAATAAGAATGCCAGTAAATCTTTTCAAATCTTCATATCATCATGGAAAACCATGGGTTTTGGAGTCAGAGAGACCTGGTTTGGAGTATTGATTATGCTTATTAATATCCCTGGAACCTTGAGAGAATTGAGCAAAATTACCAGGGCTTTAGATCAAAAAGGCAAAATCTACCTCTCAGAATTATTATGAAAACTAAAGAAATCACAGATTCCCTAGGCCAGTGATGGACACAATGTAAGTGTCATATGTAAGTTTCTCTGTCCTTTCCAAGCAGGATAGAGTTGGAACTATGATCAAATGCATAGTTGTGAAAGTTTTGATTTCTCTCAGGAAGATAAATTTATAAATTTAAATATAGAAATAAAATTTATTGCATTTATCTGTCTTTCTTGACAGATTCATGTGGAAGGCAGATGAAATAATCAGGGTATTTTTGTATCATAACAACCTGGGTTCAGCTTCCATCTCTATCATTTAAGTGTTATAGAACCTAGAGATGGTCATACACCCTCAAACCAGGGTCCCTAAAATGCAGCAGCAATATAGCACCTATCTTACAACATAGTTCTATGAAATTATTTAATACCTGTCATAAAAATAGACCATACGAAATAATTTCCCAAATTAAAGTCTTAAGAAATGTAATATTGCAATTTATTTATTCTAAACCTAGAAGAATTGTACTAAAATTATTATTTTGATGGCTTTTAATTAGTAATTATATATCTATATATATCTTTACATATATATTACTGATTAATAATCTATTTATATCTATATCAATATCTATATCCACATATCTATCTATCTATCTGTATGTCTTTCTATCTATCTATCTACCTATCCACAGCCCCATAGGAAACCGTGCAGTTTGGTCTTTCTTTAATTTACATTAAATTTAAAAGCTTATATTTATTAAGCTTTAGCATTGTCTAGCAAATCCCTTGATGAAAAATATAATTCCATACATGGTCCCTTTAAGGTAAGTCTCCTGAGATATAACTGTTGCATATCAAAGAAATATTTTTTGTAGGTTCATCAACATCCAAATATTATGCATTTAGTTAAGTTTTAGATTATGCAAAAATCCCTACAAAATACAAATTGATGTTTTTGCTATATATTTCAACAAAATATAAATTAAAATTTAAAATAAAGATTATGGCATGCATGTGAATGTTTCAATCTTGCAAACTTTTTTTAACCAAGCAATTGTTCACAATTAATAATGAATAATGTGCATGAAAGAAGAAAAATATATGTACCTTTTGTAAAAGTCTTTTCATATTTAATAACTGAGAAGCAATATTTTTCCTTTCTTTTCCCTTTCTGTGCATTCAACTAAGAAAGAAGTATGTCCTTCTTTAAAGCTATTTGGTAAGTAGTATGTGATAAGTTATAAACTGAGACAGCTATGTTAAAGAAGATTTTTAAACACAGGTTTATAGATATAAGGATAGTGGACTACTGAGTTAACTAAATGTAAATTCAAATCATTGAATTTTATTTCATTCTATTATAGGAAATAGCTCCCAAATCACTAAAGCAAGAAGCAATATGACATTATTTAATTATTCTTTGTTACAATGCCATTTTGATAACAAAATGCTATTCAATAACTGAACCATCATTTTCAAGTGCCTCAAGAGTACAAGGCACTGCAGGAATACAAAAAAACAGTAATATATGCCTCCTCAACTTCAAAGAGTCCATTAGTGAGATAGATAGCAACCAAACCAAATAAACTGCAGAACAAAATGAATTAGATACTAAAAGAAATATAAAGTATCTATAAAGCAGCATAAAAATGGAAGTGATTAATTTCCCCTGGGGCAATTCAGACAGCCTGTTTCAAGATTCACAGATCACCTATGAAATCTGTTGAAGAAAAACTGGGTAAATATTAGTTTTAGTTAGCCTCAACAGACTTAAAGAGTTTGTGGAGAACACTCTGAGACTATATTCCAGGTTATGAGAGGTCTTAGACTTCACGGGTGGGTGACTGTTCTTTGTCTTCATAAAGATTTTAGTGTAAACTAGGAGGAGTTACAAATGATACCAATTAGTCTGATGCCATTTTTTTTTTTGTATGCTGTATGTCAGGGTCACATTTTATTATTTTTCCATGTGAGTGTCCCCTTACCGCAGCATCAGCTGTTGAATTTTTGTTTGTTTGTTTATTTGTTTTTGTTTGTTTTGCTTGTTTGCTTGTTTTTTGGGAAGTGCCTGGACTGGGAATCAAACCCAGTCTCCCTCATGGCAGGTGAGAAATCTACCCCTGAACTACCCTTGCACCCCTGATGCCATTTTAAATTAGGAAATTTTGGTATTTAATGGAGAAAATATAATAATGAAACCATCTTTCCCATTCCATCTTATCATGTGCCTTTCATCTTTAATGTAGCTGATAAAATGGTATCAGATCAGAGAAAAGTTAGCTCTCTTGATGCCTCTATTCACCTCCTCTCATTTCTTTCTTTTCTGTCTTCCTCACTTTCTCTACTCCAGTTCACAATAATGACAACGTTCTTTGAAAGGAGTATAAGTAAAATTATATAAAGACACTTTCCATATTTGTGTGGGATGGTAATTCTTGTTAATATGTTGGAAGGAACTACCACATCTACCCTCCACACACAGACACACACACACACACACACACACACACATGTGCACCAACACATGGAGATGCTGGATGAAATATGAAAAAAATGTCAGATATTTATCTGAGCTTGAAACATAACATAGAAATAACCATTATTGAAAAACTCAAATTGAGATTGAGATTCAAGTCAATTCAAGTAGACTTATTAACTCTATGATAGTCACAAAGCATTTGTGTGAAATAAATAATATCCACCACTTAATTTAATTCATAAACACTCTCTTCCACTATTTTTCTAGTTTTCTTATTGTCAAATAAAAATACGTAATTTTGGTTTTTGTCTTACAAATCTATGTGGACTTTAGAACAGTGTAAATAGACAGCTGATATCAGCCATAAAATGCTATCTGAAAACGGATAGAGATTCCTGGGACATGGAAACACAACATTGACATGAAAACCAGGAGAGATGAATCTCTTTCATTTTCAACACCATTTGAAGTATCTACTTACCTAAGGTGAGGAAGAGAATGCATGAGTCTAAAATGGGAGTCTAAAATTTTTGCATTCTTGAGGGTTGTATCATCATAGTAGTGAATATCAGAATTTATCTATTTACTGTCCTTGAATTTTACAAATTTTGATTTCATATGCATCTTTATCTCAAAGCCTGGGCAAATGATTAGGAATTTTTAAAATTTTTAGAATTAATGTTTGCAACTTTGATTTGTCACCTACTACCATGGCTGCTTATCTTAAAGGGTTAAAAAAAATTGAATATAAGCTGTTTCAGGTACAGGTATGTTATTTGTATTTGCAACATTCCATAATGTACAAATGAAAATTCAATGCACACAAATATCACTTCAAATATTCAAAATCTCGTAAATATATCTAAAAGAGTTTATATTTTTGGAAACTTAAACAGAAATAAGGAAAACTGATGTTTGACATTTCAGTCTCTCATTACTGAAAAGAAAATTATCGGGGATGATTTCTACAGTGCTAAATCATTTTATCCATCAGTTCGAATTCGTTTTCTCAAAAGTTAATTTTCATAAGTATGCACACTTAAGGTTTCTGAAGCCATAGTGATTTGGCAAAGGGCCGGTTGATTTTATTGTTATAAAATCACTCAATGAACAAGTTTCTACTTGAAGCAATGGAAAACCAATAGGAGAATACTGTATCTGTCCAGTAGCCCTTTCCATTATCTTCACAACACTCTTCAGTCACAAAGTAGAGCTAGAACATACTTTTCAAGTAAAATATGGTTCAGATCAGCAAGTCAATGAGTACACATTTAGCTCCAATATCTGGATTGTTAGAAAGTACATGATACATTGATTCTTACTTAGAGATCTGTTTAAAAATCGCTACCATAAGTGGCATCTGCCAAAAAACCCTTGAGTATTTTTCCCCATTATCCCATTCATCATTGTAGACTCAAGAAAGACATGGAAACAAGAACACCCTGCTAAAAATCTACATCCTTGTGTTAAGAGAGAAGAAATAGTAAATCTAGTCTAAGAGTTTTTATGCTTCGGTACATTCTTATTTATATTAATACATGGTGCAAATAAGAAATGCCTCTATATTTAAAGTTAATCCCAAAACACTTACAGACTTTAAGATGGGAAAATTGATAAAATAAAGAAAATAGTAGACTTACATGGTGGCACATGGGGTTAGATACTATGAATAATGCTCCCAAATAAAACACCTAAACTAAATAATAAAATCTTCAAAGGAAATAGTTTAGTGTAACAACTATTTTGAGATTGCACTGCCAAAATGAATTTGTTCCCATCTCTGGAAACCCACTTATCAATGAAAACAATAGAGATTATATCTTTTAAAAACATTGTCAGTTAAACAAATATAGAGATAGATCCCAATCCACCGACTATGAAGAATATCTTCTATGGTGAAATTTGAGTATTGGCATAAAGCAATGAAGGACATTCAAAGAAATGCATACATCCTCGCAGTGAGTGTTTTAGTCTATATGACATATTAAGTAGGATGTTTAAAGTAGAAAGATGCAAAACATCCAAAAGTTATTGACATTCATTGAGAGGGAGGGTGGACCTAAAATATGCATAACAAATTTTAACAGTGTATTTAGTTGCCGAGTTAGTTAAACAGTTCAGTGATTTCATCAAGGACCTAGGCTTTTACTTGATTGTCGTAAAGTGTCTGTGACATTCACCAATTGGCTGCAGCAGCTCCATCTCACATACAACACAGAAAGGACAGGGACATAGAAAGTAGATGTTGCCTGTTTGCACGCTGCACTGCTTAATAACGAACAAACTCTTAACCACAAATTACATAGCTAGGAAAACTACCTTGTCGGCAATTAATCAAACGTAATTCACCTCTCCCCACTCCATGAGTTGGGGATCCCAGAAAGAATTTCTAATTTCCAGGCTCTACCTCAAGAACACAAATCTTCAGAATAGAATATGAGAAAGCATCTTGTTGAATATGTTCCCGTCACAGATTGCCACAATATTATAAGACTGGGTGGCCCTTCTATGATCCATTGTTTAAATGAAATAAATCTAAGAGCAAAATCATTTTGAATTGTCTGTTCTATAACTGAAAGAGAAATTAAAATGTATCAGGGTATGTCAAATCAATTACATTATTATAATAATTTATCACATGTATTTTATGCATGAAATCGTTTCTGGAATGACACGTATGAAGATATTATCAGTGGTTACCTCTGGAGATTTCTAGAAGTGAGCGTTAGAATTTGAAGAATATTTCACCCTGCTTCATTGAGTTCAGTTTACAGTGTTTTGTAAATTCAATCATTATTTCTAATCATTTGCTCTTCCCTTCCACGGAAAAGATCCCTATGACTTGCAGTGTCTTCTTAGTATAAAATACTTTTTCCATGTGACTTAGTTTGTCCTAGACAATGGGTGCCATGACCTAAGCCTATTCTGAACAGATGTGCAAGCATGTATATTTTCAATACCTCTCTTGCTCTTTTTCTTTCTTCCAGAAAAGCAGCAGGTTCCAGTAGCGGTGGCTCCAGATTTGGCCTCAAAATGAGAAGACACTTTAAGTAAGAGCAAAGCCACTGTCAATCCACAGTCAATCAATAACATGTCATCATAAACACTGATCTGTTGGAGTCTCTTATTACTATGGCCTCTCCTAACAAAAGCTAAGAAAAAACTTCTTTATAATAAATTTCAGGGGAAATCAGACCTTAGAATCTGTATGAGTTATTAATGTCTCTTTGATAATGACTGCTTTATCAAAACTTTCTGTCATAACAAATAATACATCATGGAGTGTTAGCTTAAATAACTATTTAGGTATAACTGGCAGATACTTAATGAAATTTGCCTTTGGATTATTGGTGTATGTAAGAGCATAGTTAAGTCAGATTTAAGCTTATTCTGTGCTGCAACACATTTTATTTACATTGCCACTTCAACTGTATTATTCTGGAAAATACAAACTGTCACTGAAATTAACATAAAACTTAGGCTTAATCAAATTGTTACAACTTACCAGAAGTTAGATTTTTAAAGTATACTACTAATAAGATGATCATGAGTTGTTATTTCTTCATGAATTATTGAAGAAACCTACAGGGAGCTCCAGATGGTCCGACCGAAGTCACAGTGATGAGGGGATTACACAGATGGAAGGATTTTGACAATACAGATTTTCAACATGCTTATTTCAAAGTGTTCCTACGTTTTCTATTTCTCACAACACCAGAGATACTGACTTTTAGCAGTGGTTCTATTTTCCTAACACATTTCAGGCAAAATGAGGTTGAGACATTCCACAAAATAAATGTGTGAGATGTAAGTTAAAGAGGAAGATTCATAAAACAAATATGTTAATGCCTATCAACAAATAATTGAAAAAGACTGAGTTTAAAAAATATTTAGAGTTCATTAATTTTTTTCTCTATCAGAAAATTTGTAGGTTTACAGACAGTCATGCATAAGACGCAGGATTCCCAGATACCACCCCATCATTAACACCTTGCACTGGTGTGCAACATTTGGTACAATTGATGATAGCACATTTTTATAACTGTACTATTAACTGTAGTCCATAGTTTAATTTAGGGTTCACTGTTTGTGTAGTGTAGTTTCATAGATTTTTTTCTAATTTTTATTCTATTACCACATATGCAATCTAACATTTCCCCATTTACTCACATATATATATATATATATATATATATATATATATATATATATATATGCTTTAGTTACATCCACAACATTGAGCTACCATCACCGCCATCCATTAACAAAACATCTCCATTATTCTAAATAGGAGCCCTGTATGTTTTAAGCTATAACTTCCCATTCCCTACCCTTACCCTGTATCTGGTAATCTGTATATTAAATTCTGACTCTATGAGTTTGCTTATTCTAATTATTTCAGATCAGTGAGATTATACAATATTTGTTCTTTGCATCTGGCTTATTTCAATCCACATGATGTCTCCAATCCTATATACAGAAAATCCAGAAAAATCCGCAACAACATTTCTAGAGCTAATAAACAAATTCAGCAAAGTGTTGGGATACAAGATTAACACCCAAATATTAGTGCTTCTGGAGCAATGAGCAATCAGAAGAAGAAATCAAGAAAAAAAAATTCCATCCACAGTAGTAACTAAAAGATTCAAATACCTAGGAATATATCTAATCTAGGATGTAAAGGGTTTGCACACAGAAAACTATAAAATATTGCTAAAAAAATCAAAAAAGACATAAATAAATGGAAGGACACTCCCAATTTATGGATTGGAAGACTAACTATTCAGATGTCAATCCACCCCAAGGCAATTTATATATTCCAAGCAATCACAATAAAAATTCCAACAACCTTTTCTGCAGAAATGGAATAGCAATCATCAAATTTATATGGAAGGGTAAGGGATATCAAAGAGCTAAAGACATCTTGAAAAAGAAGAATGAAGTTGGAGAACTCACACTCCCATTCTTAAAACTTATTACAAACCCATAGTAATCAAAACAGCATGATACTGGTACCAAAACAGGCATACAATCTAATGGAATTAAATTGAACACTCAGAAATGAACACAAGAGTTTTACATTTTGGAAGAGTAATAAAGAATATTTAGTACCTTTCCACAAACTAAGATCTCCATAGGACCAAGGACAAATAATAAAGTATAAGCATTTATTATATATAAGATGTACTTCAAATGGTAAACTAATTTTATGTATCTTATTTAAATTATTCCTCATAACAATTATATCAGTTATTTTTCAGAAACTCCTATATACTGCTTAAAGTAGATATTATTATTATCAGCATACAACTGTGAAAATGGTGTGTGCCCCTTGGCTTAGGTACATGGTGGCTGTGATTATTATTCCCAGTTTGCCAGAAGAAAAAAGAGTAGTTTAGAGGTAAAGATAAAGACTAGGTGATTTATACAAATATAGAAGGTTAACAAGTGGCAAAACCAGCGCTTGAACCCAAATCTATCTCTTCATAGGCAGATTTGAACTCTTAAATTATTCTATCAATAAATCTCCTTGAATAATTATTAGGAAAGCCTGATATGAAAAATTTAAAAAATTTGGGATCTACATGGAGCAGTTAGAGCTAGATCGATTACTTGCAACCAGTATATACATTAAATAATACTGCTAAATATGCAATAATTTTGTTGCAATGATTAATAACTTCTATATCTCAAGCAAATATTACACATGGAGGAATAATATATATATATAGTTGAAAGCTTAGGGCAATTTATAACATGAGCTATAAGGATAAACTGGATAGCTTTGAAATTAACAACAAAGTTGACCATAGGGAAGACAAAATCTTGCTTATTTAAAAAAAAACTTTTTATATCACTTTTGTACAACTCAATCTTATGCTCCATTACTTGTGTGTGTGTGTGTGATCATCCCAGTTTGTGAAAAGAGCAGTTTCTCTTCATTCATTATTCACTGTGGTGCAATGCTTACCTGGTCTCCATTATGGACTCCAGCATTTTGACTCTACAGGTGGAAAACAAAAAATTCCCCCTTTCTTTTTAAGTATCTGCATTAATGGATCTCTGTTGAATTTTATATATTACTTTAATTACATTTTCTTCGTAGATTACTATATTCATGTGAGAAAATTGAAATAAAAATAATAGGGATATAAAAATTTCCCTCCTGTTTCAGAGTCCTAGATTTATTTTAAGAGGAGATTATTTTTAACAATTCTTACTAGAATTGGTATAAGTAACAGTTTTTAAATCGAATTGAAAAGTTTATATTAATTGTCTGCACCTTGCATATTCTAATTAAAATTATGCTGAGAGTATTCTTTCCCTGCATGTTTTAAAAAATATATATATTCATTATTATGTGGATTTCAGGATGCAGCTGAAACATAATTTATCAAATCAGGAGACTTTTCATGGATATTTAGGTTGCTTTTGATCTTTTGGCATAAAAATAATATCTGTAATAATCATATTCAATATATATTGCCTGTGTGTATGTCAATATATCTGCAGAATAATTTTCTAGAGCTCGAATTGCTAGGTCCACTTTTGTCAAGAACCCTATTCTGGATAACAATTTCCCCCACTTTCCTTACACAAATATGTTTATAAGAGCAAAAAGCTCCCAGCCTGCCATGGCACATGCCTGACCCAGCCTCTCACAGGCCCCCAAAAGCAGAAATCCTTCTATCCTGCACTTTGAAACTCTGAAATCTTCCAAACCTTTAACTTTTCTCTGAAATCTCCAGTTTCTTGCCTGGCCAAAAATCTTATTTTAATGTGAGGACACTTTCCCTCTTGAAACCTCTCAAATAAGACTGTTCCTTCTTTTGTAACCCTGATGATAATATTAGACCTGGGGCGGGGTGTGGGAAGTAGATGGTCTGTTGGCTTTTCCTTTCTGTTTCTAGGATATACTCCCTCTCCTCTCTAAAGACATGAAGCTTTTAGTCTTGGCGGAGCAGAATTAACCACCATTCAACCTCCTTATGTAGCTTATCTTCTGACTTCTGTTTCAATCTCACTCACTTTCTAAGATTTAATATTCCAATTGTGACATTCTCTAATATGTTTCCTCATATAATGAACATAAATGATTCTGCCTCTGAGGATCCTTTTCCACACCAAGGTTTGTGTGCTCTCACTAAGATAAGTACTCCAAATTCAAATCATGGTTCTGCTATTACCAATAAATGCATACCCAAAACATTAAATTTCAGCAATCTTACTTTTCAAACACCACCTGCTTTTCTTTGACCTCACTCTTAGTTTCCTGACTCTTAACCAATCAATTCCATTGTATTCTACTAACCCTGGTACCTCCTTTATCCATAACCTCTAACATATCCTGGACATCTTCATCTCACTTTACATTTCACCATTATAATCTGTCCTTCGCATACACACTCAAATCCAAATCCTTTGTCTCTCCATTGCTTTACAATACTCTTTTAGCAAAAGAAAACAATAGCAAAGCATTAAAAAAATATTCTGCATTTATACCACCTCTTTGGCAAGGGACTTGATTTTGGTTGAAGTGAAATATTCAACTGTACAACCATTCTGACTAGTCCCTGTTTAAATGAGTGATTAGTAAATTTAGAGATAATTTAGTGTTGACAAATATTCATACCTTTTCTAGGCTCACCTATGTTCCTATTTCATTCATTTCTAATCCCTTCTTAAACCACAAACACATCTTTGATCTTCATTTTCACAGAATGTTTTCTTTCCTATTTCTCAGAGAAATTACAATAAAGAGATACTTCTCCAAGTTCCAAAAAAATACTCATTGGTTTCTTTAATTACAATAAATTCTTTAAAACAATTGTGTATATGCAAAGTTTCCAATTTGTTTGTTTCCTGTCTCTCTTGAACCATTCCATACCAGTAATATTTTCATTAGCATCAAAACATAAAACTCATCTTATTAAGGTCACAATGACATCAATGTTGATAAATGAAATGGTAAGTTTGACCTTACAATAGACAGTATTTGACAAAGTTAATCTCTCACTCCTCCTTGAAGTATTATTTTTTTAAAACTTTATCTCCCAAACACCAGCCTTTCCTGCTGTTTTTCCTACCTCACTTCTAACAGTCCTCTTTATACTTTCATTATCATTTCTGCATTTCCTAATAATTTGGTGCTTCAGGGCTTAGCTCTGATACATTTCTTTCTCGCCAAAATGTATATCTTTTATCATTTCACACACTCTTTTGATTTTAATTATCATCTAAAAGCTAATGGCCCTTTAATTAATGTATCAATCTGAACTTCTCCTTTGGTTCAATATCTTCAATATCTCCTTCAGTCAATATCTCCTCTTGATGTCCAATAGGCTTCTCACCTTAACATGCCTACTAGACATCACATATCCTGTAACATTGCAAATAGGTTTTGCAGTAAATGACTCTTCCGTTCTTCTGGTTGCTCATGCCAAAACCCTTGTCCTCATTAGGCCATCCTTTACTCTCATACTCTACAAGTTCATCAGAAGATCTTTTTGACATTATGTTAAAACATATACCTAAGCAACCATCATGTCATTATTGTAATAGCCTCTTCACTAGTTTTAACACCACATCTGTACTTAAATACCTTTAGTTATTTTCAGCCAGAGTCAGTTCTTAAGACAAAACTGAAATCGGATCATGGCATGCATCTTTTTAAATTCTTAAAATGGCTTTCTGGTCCAGAGTAAATGCCAAAGTCCTTATAATGACATCTAAGGTATCACTTGATGTATTTTCCCTCCCCTGTGGTTGCTCTGCTTCCATTTCTCTCATTTTCCCTTTTGTCTTCTTTGCTAGAACACATTGGTATTCTTGATTTTCTTCAAAAATTCCAGGAAAGCTCTGTACTCAAGGGCTTTGCCCAGGGTCTACCTTAAAACAGTGAGGCTGCTGCTTTAAGTATTCACATACGTTACTAACTTTCCTCCAAATCTTTAACCAAATGTCTCCTCCAGAGTGAGGCCAAGCTGTCTTATCTGGGCACTCCTTAACCCACCATTTTCCCTACCATCTGATATGTACCATGATGAACATTTTGATCTATTAATTTGTTTATGGCCTATCTCAGCTACTTGGAATGCAATATACATGGGCTTTGGAATGTTTCTGATATTTTGGATGCAATTTCTTGGCTTACAAGAGTGTCTGGAACAAAGCTGTAATCAAAAAATGTTTTTTGCCTGACTGAATTGGCCAGATGTTACCAAATTGCCTTCCAAAGTGATTGTTCAATATGAACATACCTGGTGTATGGAAATCCCTGTTTTCGTATCATCTTTTCCTGTTCTGATTATTAAAAAATGGTGCTATTTTTGGAAATTGATAGGTAGGAATTTTTATCTTACTATTAGTTTAAATCATATTTCTTTAAATTATAAATTACATGGAACTTTTTCCCTTTATTTTTGCTTTCTTAGTAACTACCTGCTAAATTTCTTTATCTACCTTTTGATCAATTTTTGTTCTTTTTCTTATTGGTTTTTAAGAATTCTAAATTTATTTAGAAAATTGACAGTATGGCTGTGGATTATGCTGCAAATTTCATCCCATTCTTTGATTTTAATTTTATGCATTAATTTTAATTATTACACTACCAGAATGTATGCATTTAAATGTCTCCTCTTTGGTTTTGTCTCAATGAGTTATGTGACATGCCTTAAAAAAATAAAAATAATTTTTTTTTAATTCAAATCTTGAGTAATAGTAAAATGTCTATTTGAGATTAAATATGAATTTAACAGGTAAGCTATATTCAGTTAATAATTAAAAGAAGCATAAGAATCAAACATAATTTGTAAAGAATTGAGTATCTTTTCTCCTCACAAGAAAAATCGGGAAACCCATATATGTAGGGCTAAGAAAAATGCCTCTATATTGTTGCTATTGAAAATTCTTGTTCATTTTCCTGGCTATAATATGGTTTTCTAATGATTTGCTGCAATGTTCATACTGACACATTCACTATGTTCATTTTCTTGTGTGATTATGGAGTAGTTCCAGAGAAATTTCATCACTTTATACATTCATTGGTTAGAATATTTGAGTTTCAACACAGTTATTATCAATAATTTAAAATCATTTTGATATATTATTGGAGTCAAAATATGGACAATTTGGGAAACTGCCTTCCTTCTTTTTGTGTTTTGCAAGTATCTTCACTGCTTGCCAGTTTTTGATGAATGGCATCATCTGCTATACTTCACTCTTTGGCACTGTGAGGACCTTGGCAGGCCACATTGGTATATTGGAGGGGTGATAAATCCTGGATTGAACATTTATGTAAATCCATGCATTTACTATCAGACACTGGCTAAGAATGTATGTTCTGTGGTAGGAGTAGAGACACTGTATTCATAAAGTGAGTAAACGGTTTTAAGTGATTATGTAATTTATCCAATAATTCATTTTTGACAGCTTTTATGTGTTATATTTGATAGATCCTTGTTAAGTCTTGCCTATATGATCATTTGGGGTTTAATAAAATGAATGAGTATATCTATTTGCTATGAGTATGCTATTAAAACTATTTGAGGATTTTAAAAATAGTCCATAAAGCAGTAGGGACTATAATTATTTACTCCATAATTACACAAGAAGATGAACATAGTGAATGTGTGGCTAGTATGGATGGTATAACAAGACTTTTATAGATACTAAGCTGAAAAATTGTATTGGCATGCTAAAAAAGTACTTGCTTTGCTCTAGTATTTAGGATTTTGTGGTTAAAAATATCAGGTTTGATTATTAAAGACAAGCACATCACTTAATGACTTTGGATAAGTTCTTAACGTCAGGGTTAATGTAAGTGACACCTCTGTCCTACTATGTTGCAGAGGGGAAAGTAAATGAGTCGCCTTATTTCATAATGTGAAAAAGTGTCATCTTTGATATTGTTAGCTCTGCATTGTGTTAGGCAAGCTGATTTTATGTGCTGGAGCAAAATCCATGGCTCATAAACTCAACAGAGGTGAGTGAGTTATGATAGCCTTGGAAATACATTAATGAAATTCTGCAAACATCAGTATGGTACATTAGTCTTCATCACATTTAGCTTTATTAAACACACAGATAGATGGGAGGTTGTCACGTATGTCAATTGTTTTGTTTTTTCAAAATGACCTAAGGAAATTTAAAAGTATTTTTTAGCTATTTTAAAATCATAATAGAGTGATAAAATTTCATAGTTTGGTGATTTAATGAATGAGGTAGTTAAGCGTTTTATCATCATCTTCATGATTTAATATTCATCAAGGACCTATAATATGATGAACAGCACATAAAAAAAGGACACTTCAAAGACACAGTCTCTTCCTTGAATGTACGTTTGTTTTTTTCTCCAAAGATTGGAGAAAATATAATGTTTGCATGGGAGAACATGTTTTGAAAGTGCAGGTTTTCTTTAGCTTAAGCTATCACTATCTGAAAGAACTAATTCAATCTCTTCATTTCCAGGCAAAAAATAGACATCCAAATGAAAGTTATATGAACTAATAATAAAATTTAAAAACTTGAGCTCTTAGAAGGAAAAAGCTACAATATCTACTTAACTAAATGAATGTTCTCTTTTTGAGTCAAATTAAAAATACACTTTAAAATCAGGGATTTTTTTTTTTTTTTTACATTGGGGCAATATATAACAGATCATGCATTAAATTTAGATTTTGAAACTGGAAGGTAGCAGTCACTTTCAAAATGTCCTGTAACAAGACTGGTCACAATCAGAATGGCAGTGTGAGACACTTCAGAACTATGTCCCCTCGCAGAAGCTTTTAACAGCCAATAAGAACTGCCATAGGAAGGTGTAAGGGTACTTCAGTGGTAAATTTCTCACCTGCCGTGGAGGAGACCTAAGTTCAATTCCCGGCCCACGGATTTCTCCAAAACAAAACAAACAAGCAGACAAAGAAAGAATAAACAAACAAAAATTCAACAAATGGTGCTGTAATAATGGGATACTCACATGGAAAAAGAAAGAAATGTGCCCCTGCCATACAGCATATAAAAAAATTTAAAAAGGAACGGCCACAAACATCTTTCTCAAGGATCCAGAAATAGTTAAAAGTCCTGCAACAACAAGGTCAGCTCCAAATCAAGAAATAGGCTACTTTAAAAGTGGTAGGATCTCATAGCACCTCACTGGCCTCTCCTCCCATCCTCCCCTGGCTCGGTGAGGAGCCAGCCCGTACTCCCATTGTGGATTCCTGGTTCGCGTTCTGGAGGGAACACAGTAACCTTCATTCACGTGCTGTCTGGTGGTGCTCTGAGGACTGGCCATGCCAAAAATTGCCATTTGTATAGAAGGCAGTTCATAGAGCTCTCCCACAGAACACTATACAGTAGAGAAGCCAAGTGGCCTCCTGAAGCAAGGGACTACTGGCTGTAGGACACACAGTGTAGTGCCCAGGGCTATGAGGAAACTCTTTCTGGAAACTCTTAGGAAGAGGGAAATTCGTAACTCTGTAAATGGAGGAAATCCCTGGGTGACACATGCATGCCCAAGACAAGACACATGTGCAGGATTGATCAGGAAGACTCTTATGTTTTGGCCTAGAACTATTCTCTAAACTCATTTTATGAAGCCATGAAATAAAGCACATACACAGGTCAATCTGCCAAGTAAAGATGTTTCATTCTTTTTCTTGTCCTTGTCTTCCTCTTCCTCTACCACCTCCCTTTCTCTTTCTTCCTCTCTTCCTCCTTCTTTATTGGGGCATTCAAAGATAGCTCTGTCATAACTTTAATTGGATACATACTTAACAAACAGGTATTTGGTGTTTAAATTCCAATAATAACACCTAAAACATAAAAATCTTCAGATACCAACAACAGATTACAAAACATACAAAGAAACAAGTGGTGGCCCAAGCAAAGGAGAAGGTAAGAGTATTGAAAACCATGAGACACAAGACATGTCAGACAAAGATATTATAATAATTGTCCTAAATATGCTTAAAGAACAAAAAGAAAACATGGAGAAAAAAGAGAAGGTAAGAGCATTGAAAACCATGCGACACAAGACATGTCAGACAAAGATATTATAATAATTGTCCTAAATATGCTTAAAGAACAAAAAGAAAACATGGAGAAAGAACAAAAGGAAATCAGGAAAGCAATTGATGAACAGAAAAAGAATATCTATAGAGAGATGGAAATTTTGAAAAGAACCCAAATAGAGCAGACAACCACATTAACAAAAATAAAAAGCTCCTAGATGGGTTCAACAGATTGAACCCTTGCAGATTGGAGTTAGCAGAAGAATAAAAACAGTGACCTTGAAGATAAGTCAAAAACCATGCAATCTGAGGAGCAGAAAGAAGAAAAAAATGAAGAAAAAGGAACAGATCCTGAGGCACCTGTGAGTCACTATCAAGCATACTAATATATGCATTGTTGGAGTCCTAGAAAGATTAAAAGAGGGATAGGAGGAGAGAGAGAGATTCATAGAGATAATGACTGAAAACTTCCCACATTTTACAAAAGACATGCACACATCCATCCAAGACACTAGACAAACTCAAAACAGAATAAACCCAAAGAGAGCCACACTGTGGTATATTATAATAAAATTGTTAAATGTCAAGTATAGAGAACTCTGAAAGTTGCAAGAAAGAGGCAATATGTCATTAAGATTATGTGCCAAATTCTCATCAGAGCTGATGGAAGCAAGAAGGCAGTGAGATCACATATTTAAAATGCTGAAAACAAAAATTGTCAACTACAAATTCTATATCGGGCAAATTCCTTTTTTAAAATGAGGGAGAGATTAGGACATTGCAAAATAAACTAAAGCTGAGTGAATTTGGCATTACTAGACAGGCTCTACAAGTTATATTGAATATTCTGCAAGTTTAAAGCAAAGGACAATAGACAATACATTGAAGCCACAAGAAGAAATAAAGATCTCCAGTGAAAGTAATGACATGGGTAAATATAAATACCAATAAAAATAAATTTTTGGCTTGTACCTCTACTTTTCGCTTCCTACAGCTTCTAAAAAGCAAATGCTTACTGAAACGTAATGATAAGCCAGAGGTTTTTGACTCATAATGTATAAAGATGTAATCTGTGACAAGAACTATATAAAGGTAGGGGGACGGAGGGACACAGAAACATAGTTAACATATACTGCTGAAGTTAAGTTGGTATCAAAACAAAAAGCTTGTTTATACACTTCCTGTGTTAAATTTAAGCCCCATGGTAACTACAAAGAAAATATCAGAGAATATGCGAGTTCGCAAAGATGAAAATTAGACTAATGGTTGCCCTGGTGGTGTGCAGATGTACAGGAGGAATGGGGATTTAATGCATAATAGGTGTAGTGTTTCTGTTTGAGGTGGTGGGAATGCTTTAGTGATGGAAGGTAATGAAGGTTTCACAATAATGTGAATATGATTAATCCCGCTGAATGTTCTGCTTGAGATTAGTTGAGCTGGGGAAGTCTATGTGGTATACATGTTACTGGACAAAGGTCATGGATCCTTTTGCCTGATGCATTCAATAACCAATTACTGAGACACTAACATTTCAAAGAAAGGAAGTTTATTACCAGGTGCATAGTAGAAGAGCAGATGGCCTAGCGGTCCAAAATCTGTCTCCCCAAGTTTAGGGGGTTCAAGGCTTATAAAGATTTTAGCAAGGGGAGATCAGGTCATTTTAAATAGCTAGTTCAAGCAGAAAAGCAAACAGTATTATCATGATCATTTCAATGGGAAAATATAAGTTGAAAGGAGGGGAAGCAGGCTATGATTCCAGTATAAGCTGAAAGGAAGAGAAACAAGTGGTCTTTCAATAGTAGAGCCTAGCTGATGCAATTTACGAATGTCTGAGACTGAAGTCAGTAAATGGCTGACTTCAAATTCTTCATTAGCATTTGGGCCTTGGCCCTACCAGAAAATGACCAGATAAAAGGAGTAAGAGCTCTTACAGTCACAAGGCACAAGATAAGGCTTTTACAATTATTTCAGATATTAGGGCAACTGATTATAGCTTAGGGATTTCAGGTATTTCCCTCTGAATACTCCAATATCCCAGAAAGCAAAAAGGAATATAATTAACTAATCAAAATCATCCCTTAAATCCTTATTTCTCAGTTACAATTATGTTTCCACAATTAAAAAAGAAAGAAAAAACAACTAAAGATACAATGACAATTAAATGCAATACATGATCCTGTATGGGATCTAACAATCAAGGAGAAAAGATTCAATGAAACATTACTGGGAAATGTGAAGATATTAGAATATAGACTTTAATTTTTATATCAATGTTAACTGTATGGAACATGATAACTGAACTTAAGGTGGTCACATAAGTGAATATCCTTATTCTTAGGAAATGTACATGACAGTAATAAGTGGTCAAGGATTATGAATGTATACAGCCTACAATCAAACTGTGGCAAATGGGAATGCTTTGGGAAGTTTAGGGAGGCCCGGATCAGATAGAATTTCTGGCAGTCGTTGTGGCATAGACATTTTATTCTTCAAAAGTAGAATTGATAGAACTTACATTGACCAGACTCAGGTTTCACAGGTGCTGTCCTAGTTTGCAAGCTGCCAGAATGCGATATAACAAAACTGGAAACACTTTTTAAAAGGGGAATTTAATAAACTGCAAGTTTACAGTTCTAAGCCTATGAACATGTCTACATTAAGGCACCGAGAGGTTACCTTCACCAAGAAAGGCCAATGGGTGTGGAACACCTCTGTCAGCTGGGTAGTCACGCAGCTGGCATCTGCTGGTCCCTTGCTCCTGGGCTCTGTTGCTTTCAGCCACTGTTCCTGTAGAGGTTCTCCATTTTGCTTCTCCAGGGCTGGCTTTCATCTCTCGGCTTCCCTTGGCTCTCTCCAGGTTCTGGCTTGCTTAACATTTCATCAAGACATCTGATGGGCTTCAGGCATTTCCAAACATCCATGTCTCTGTTTTCCAAGTGTTGACATCTGTGTCACTTCTGCTCTGAAGTTTCTGTAGGCTCTCTCTCTTTTGGCTCTGTTGCTTCTGCAGGCTCTGAGGTTTCTGTCATTTCTGACTCTCTCCAAAATGTTTCCTCTTTTAAAGGACTCCAATAAACAAATCAAGACCCACCTGGAACAGGTGGTGTCTCATCTCCACCTAATCAAAGGTTACACCCACAATTGAGTGAGTCAGATCTCCACGGATATAATCTAATCAAAGACCTCTACATATAATACTGAATCAGGATTAAAAGACATGGATGCTTCCATAAGATTGGATCAGGATTAAAACATGGCTTTTCTAGGGTATATAGTACTTTCAAACCAGCACAAGTGCCGAGCAGTAGAGACTGCTCTTTGGCCTAGCAAATCCCTTGCAGTATGGATGAGTACTGCTCCTGACTTTAGTTTTGAGATTTGCTTAACATAGACAAATTCAAACACTTAACAGAGGCAAGAATACCGAGGTGAAAAAAATATTTTAAAGTGATGCTGGGTAGATAATACTAGAATTTAGGCGAATAGATGCTTAATATTTGCCTAATTAGAAAAAAACAATATAAGTAAAAGAAAATATGGAGAGGAAACAATAACATATATTGTTGCAACTTCTCTGGATCTGGTGAAAATAGTATTATTCAGATTCACACAATAAATAAAAAGATGTCCACCACTTGTATTATACTGATAGAAAAGTAATAAATTATAAGAAATATTTCTATAACAAAATTGAATTAAAATACTGAAAACAGATACATATGTTAGAAGGAGATGTTTGGAGGAGAAAACTATTTTGATTTACTTGATTAGATTAGATATTCAAGGGTAAGTATAGTTAGAATGTAGAAGGTTTCAAGGCACAATTGCTTCTGCCTTATACAGTGGGGAACAAGTCAGATAAAGCAAAAATTATTTTTTTAAAAGAAAAAAAAACATTAGAAAGCCAAGGGTATTAAGAAGCTTAAATGAACTAAAGTCCTAGGAAGGAGACAAGTGAATCACAGCTGTTTTTATCCCTTGTAGAATGGCTGGAAGAGGTAAAAACTACCATAGACAGGGATAAATAGAAACCAACTAAGTTTAAATTTTACTGGCAGTATAGATGATGGCATGAGAGATGATAGCCCCAAAGGACGTTAGCCACTGAGTAAATCTGTATCTACCTTCTAATACATATCCACGAACCTTTACTGAGTGCACAGCATTCAGTAAAGTAATATGACCAAGGCAAGAGATGGATCAAGAAAGCTGTATGTAATCCTCCCACCCTCTTTCTTGCAACTTTCAGAGTTCTCTATACTTGACATTTAACAATTTTATTATAATATACCACAGTGTGGCTCTCTTTGGGTTTATTCTGTTTTGAGTTTGTCTAGTGTCTTGGATGGATGTGTGCATGTCTTTTGTAAAATGTGGGAAGTTTTCAGTCATTATCTCTATGAATCTCTCTCTCTCCTCCTATCCCTCTTTTAATCTTTCTAGGACTCCAACAATGCATATATTAGTATGCTTGATAGTGACTCACAGGTGCCTCAGGATCTGTTCCTTTTTCTTCATTTTTTTCTTCTTTCTGCTCCTCAGATTGCATGGTTTTTGACTTATCTTCAAGGTCACTGTTTTTATTCTTCTGCTAACTCCAATCTGCAAGGGTTCAATCTGTTGAACCCATCTAGGAGCTTTTTATTTTTGTTAATGTGGTTGTCTGCTCTATTTGGGTTCTTTTCAAAATTTCCATCTCTCTATAGATATTCTTTTTCTGTTCATCAATTGCTTTCCTGATTTCCTTTTGTTCTTTCTCCATGTTTTCTTTTTGTTCTTTAAGCATATTTAGGACAATTATTATAATATCTTTGTCTGACATGTCTTGTGTCGCATGGTTTTCAATGCTCTTACCTTCTCTTTTTTCTCCATGTTTTCTTTTTGTTCTTTAAGCATATTTAGGACAATTATTATAATATCTTTGTCTGACATGTCTTGTGTCTCATGGTTTTCAATACTCTTACCTTCTCCTTTGCTTGGGCCACCACTTGTTTCTTTGTATGTTTTGTAATCTGTTGTTGGTATCTGAAGATTTTTATGTTTTAGGTGTTATTATTGGAATTTAAACACCAAATACCTGTTTGTTAAGTATGTATCCAATTAAAGTTATGACAGAGCTATCTTTGAATGCCCCAATAAAGAAGGAGGAAGAGAGGAAGAAAGAGAAAGGGAGGTGGTAGAGGAAGAGGAAGACAAGGACAAGAAAAAGAATGAAACATCTTTACTTGGCAGATTGACCTGTGTATGTGCTTTATTTCATGGCTTCATAAAATGAGTTTAGAGAATAGTTCTAGGCCAAAACATAAGAGTCTTCCTGATCAATCCTGCACATGTGTCTTGTCTTGGGCATGCATGTGTCACCCAGGGATTTCCTCCATTTACAGAGTTACGAATTTCCCTCTTCCTAAGAGTTTCCAGAAAGAGTTTCCTCATAGCCCTGGGCACTACACTGTGTGTCCTACAGCCAGTAGTCCCTTGCTTCAGGAGGCCACTTGGCTTCTCTACTGTATAGTGTTCTGTGGGAGAGCTCTATGAACTGCCTTCTATACAAATGGCAATTTTTGGCATGGCCAGTCCTCAGAGCACCACCAGACAGCACGTGAATGAAGGTTACTGTGTTCCCTCCAGAACGCGAACCAGGAATCCACAATGGGAGTACGGGCTGGCTCCTCACCGAGCCAGGGGAGGATGGGAGGAGAGGCCAGTGAGGTGCTATGAGATCCTACCACTTTTAAAGTAGCCTATTTCTTGATTTGGAGCTGACCTTGTTGTTGCAGGACTTTTAACTATTTCTGGATCCTTGAGAAAGATGTTTGTGGCCGTTCCTTTTTAAATTTTTTTATATGCTGTATGGCAGGGGCACATTTCTTTCTTTTTCCATGTGAGTATCCCATTATTACAGCACCATTTGTTGAATTTTTGTTTGTTTATTCTTTCTTTGTCTGCTTGTTTGTTTTGTTTTGGAGAAATCCATGGGCCGGGAATTGAACTTAGGTCTCCTCCACGGCAGGTGAGAAATTTACCACTGAAGTACCCTTACACCTTCCTATGGCAGTTCTTATTGGCTGTTAAAAGCTTCTGCGAGGGGACATAGTTCTGAAGTGTCTCACACTGCCATTCTGATTGTGACCAGTCTTGTTACAGGACATTTTGAAAGTGACTGCTACCTTCCAGTTTCAAAATCTAAATTTAATGCATGATCTGTTATATATTGCCCCAATGTAAAAAAAAAAAAATCCCTGATTTTAAAGTGTATTTTTAATTTGACTCAAAAAGAGAACATTCATTTAGTTAAGGATGCTGCTTGATAAGTATATCTATTTCAGTTTTACTTTCAGGAACTGGGGAAATGACCACAGGATGTATCAGTAAAATGTTTGGACAATTTGTGAGATGAACTCAAACCAAACTCTACGGCTCTTTAACCCTGCATTCTTACCAGGGATCCATGATGCTTTGGGTTCCCTGGTAACCGGTCCATATCTAGTGGTGCTCAAACAGTCTACTCATCTCTCTCCAGTGCACAGTAAAGCTAATGGCCAGTTTGAGAAAGTATTCGAGTGAGGAACATTCACTCCATATATCTGTGTTGTCATTATAGCACTTCCTCAAAGAAACCTGAAGCAGTTTATTAATGGATATGTTCTGGTGTATCACTAGACTAAGTTAAAATAATTGTGTGAAAGACCACAATTTTCCATTGCAACAGTTGTCATCAGCCCTCTGTTTCCAAGTTTCCTTTTATTTATTTTTTTATTACACCAACAGAGTATTCTGTTGCTCAACTACATTGCACATATGGACACAATGACCTATTATTAGTCGTTGTCCAAGGCTCCAGTGTATCATGCACCTTCTTATCTCACTTCTCCTTCAACTCATTATGGTACTCTTGCATAATTCATAACTATAATGAATAGTTAAGTATTCATCCCTGTATTTTGCTATGAGATCCTAGGAAACCACTGATATCAGAAGGGGTTCTTGGTAGAAACCCCAACTGTTAACACTGGCAACCACACTTCATTTGCTGGAATTCATTGTCAATCTCCTTGTTTTAGTTTCCCAGCTCCTTAGGCAGAGGTTCCATACAATAGGTTGGCATAACAATGGAGATTTATTGCTTCACAGGTGCTGAGACTAGAAGCCTAAAATCCAGGCACCTATAAGGAGATGCCCCCTTCCCAAAGACAACTGCATTCTGCAGGTGACTGCTGAAAATGCATATAGTGGTGTAGTCTCCCTTCTCCTTCAGGTTTTTCTTGATTTATGGCATCTAACTCCTTCCCAAGACTTTTTCTATTTTGGTCTGAGTTTCATACTGTCTATAAAGGACTCCATTAACCCAATTAAAGCCCAAGATAATTCAATCGGGTCACACTGGAGCTAAAAAGAACATTCAGAGTGTCCTATTTTGCACGGGTTCACACCCACGGAAATGGATGAAGATTAAGGATTTGTTTTGGGGGGGCATATAATTCAATCCCCAGCACTCAGAATTAAAAATAATATCCTGACACATTGTAGGCTGAGCCCCAGATATCTTTATCCCCAAAATGGGGAATGATGCTTTACGTTACTGTCCTATATCAATTATTTATATTTTTCCAGACACATTGATCCATGCAGGTTATCATGTTTTCCACAGTAAATATTGACCATATCCTGCATTTCCATAAGGAAATGGGATTTTTTTTTTTTCCTGGTTCAAGTTCGTTTTTCTCCACCTGCGCTGTGTACAGAAACTTGACGTCTCAGCCCCAACTAATAAAAGACGTGTGGAACAGTTTGAGAAGAATAAGAATCATTTTATGAAACACCTGCTTCTTTATATTGTCTTTGTATAGTCCTGGCCAATGGGAAATGACTGCTTTCAGTTTCTTGGAGAATTCAGCTCCATCAAAAAATTCAAGCTTCTCAGACGCACCTTAGACTCAGGAGTGAAGTGGCAGCGGAAGTGACCCGTCCGCTCCCGCAGGTCGGATGGCTTCCTACCCTGAGTGGCTGCGCGGCTGGGGGCGGGGTGGTGCTGGTCAGTCCTAGTTTGTCATTGTTGGTTGCAAACAACGGTTCGAGAGGTCCAGGTCCCGATGCTAACAAGCTGTAGAAGCGCCCCCTGCCTCAGTTTCCTTACGCGAGTCGGTGTGCTAGGACGACACTCAGAGCAGCGTCTTAGCCCGGGAAGCACCTGGCCCACGAGTTCACCGCTCCTCTGCCGCTGCCTTCAGCAATGCTGTGTCAGGGCAGGGCATGCGTTACGTTTTTACAGACCCGCACTTAGGCAGAGCCTCAGTAAGTCAGGGGACTAAGGCCAGTTGAAGGAAACTCTGTGTTGGCCCTTCAATCCCCAGGCCCACCAGGAGAACAGAGCCACCAGCCAGCTCCAGCCTGGTCCCACCGTCTAGGTTCCTTACGGATACGCATAAAGGGTTTGTCCCCTGCAGGCGCTGTCAGAGCCAACACATTCTGCTATGGCCCTGTGACCTCACGGAGTGGGGGTCGGTGCCTGGCCCCTCTCTGATTTTTGACAGCAACATCAGGGTGCAACTACCATAGATTTTAGGTGAGAAGTCAACCTTCATGAGCTGGGTTTGTTCCATTTTTGTGAAGTGTATCCTGAGAAGGGTGGATGCAGATTGGGTTTGTGGAAGTTATGAACCGTGAATGCTGCTGAGCTGAGAGGGAGGCTGCTTGTGCATGGTGGGTGTCACAGGGCCCCAGGCCCTTCCAGGAAGGAAACTTCCAAAGTGTTTCCTCCTTCTCCGAGAGCTTTCATGACCCTTCCTGATGCATTTCTTCTCTTTCTCCCCGGAGATAAGCAGAACAAGCAGGGACAAATATCCTTGTATTCTAGGCACCGTAGAGCAGTGGAATAACTCCTTGGTAGCCTAAGTTTGTGGCCTGAGTTGCACGTGGACAATGGTACCAGTTATCTAGCAGGGTAATACTTGACCCAGGATAGACTTGGCCAGGGTCAGACAGGAGCAGGGAGAGACTTCTAGCATATTTCATCCCACAGCAACTACTTTATACTGACACACAAGTGTGTTAACATCTGAGCTACTTGGCGCCAGACACGCATGTTTGTACATGTATGTACATGTGTGCATATCACAGAGGTCATATCAGAGGTGAAAGTGCCATAAGGAAATGCCAAGACAACCCAGGGCTTAAAATATGACAGCATCAGCTACCCCATCCCCACCCCCCACCACCAGTGACAAGTGGAAGGGTGGTTTCGCCAGAACTTGAAGGCGGATCCCCACCGTTGGTGCTGTGAACCAAAAGCCGAAGCCAAGGAAGTTGCAGACTAAAGCTCCAGGTGAGGAAGCTGGCCTGGAAGTCAGGCTCAGAGCCAGGTGTGTTAGAGTGGGCTTAGGGCCCAGAGAGACAGGCAGAGCCCCTCCCACACCCTCAGGGTCTGAGATGAGCCTGCTGAGAGGAGATGCCAGAGTCACCACCCTCTGTCATAGCCCCTCTTGCATTCCAGATGATCTGGCTGAAAATTCAGGTATGAGAACTAGATCAGCAGAATTCTGCATTAATTTGGCTTTCAAAAAGCATCTTCATGCTGACGTTTGAAAGGTTGAATAGAGAGATATTTGCTTGAATCTGGCTGCTTATCTTCTTAGGAAGCAACCTGGTGCTTCGGAGAGCCTCAAGTGTGTTCTGCCACTTCTTCTGACTTCCATGAACTCTTCCCACATCTCTCCCGATTTGTGACCTTGTACTGTGAGAGTGGGGTGAAGGACATTTTAGTGTCAAAATAAATCATTCACATTAATAAGAAAAAAAAGAGATGAATCTAATTTGATGCTACCACAGAGGACCTCTGATTTAAAACTATTCCTATAATTACACAGCAATATATATAACATATGTTAACATTAATGAAAATGTTAAATCCCTTCTAAAGGTCATAAAAGAAGTTCGTAGTAAATAAAAAGTGTACTCTTGAAGGGTGAAATTAATATTACGAAGATGTCAGTCTCAAAATGATCTATATATTAAATGCAAACCTAAATGTAATCAGAAGGTCAATTGTGAAGAATTCAAAAGATTATTCTAAACTCACTTGACATGCAGAAAAGGGAAACATTTTTAAAAATGAGGTCATGTTACAAAACCATTAAGACAATTATTAAAAAGACACATCTAAAAATGGAAATGAATAGAGTGTGTATATATATATCCATATATGCAACATTCATTCTAGAATATAATGTATATGTGTAGAAACATATCCGTGTATGTGTGTATGTGTGCATCTGTGTGTGTGTGAACCCACATTCTAGGATAAAGATGGGAAAAACAGGGCCACAGTGGCTAAGCAGGCAAGAATGCTTGCCTGCCATGCCAGAGGACCTGGGTTTGATTCCCGGTGCCTGCCCATGTAAAAAAAAAAAAAAAAAAAGATGGGAAAAACCAATATACAAGGAAATGGCAAACTAACAGATGATATCAAGAAGCCTACTCACTCTATAAAAAGGTATAAAATGAGATTCTGCATCATCTGAAAATGTGGACTCCAGGTTCATCTGGTTTAAACATTTGTAGAGAAATAATAAAATGTACAAAACACGTGTAATGTGGATTTTAAGAATATGCTTTTAATCTGCTAAAATACTTTTATTTTCTGAATAAAAATATGAAATTGGTACTGAATAGAATGTTGTTAAAGCAGAAGAAACAAACTATACATACTTTTTAAATTAGCATTAGACTATTTCTGGGGTGTTTGAAAGTCTCCTATTGAAATAAATCTAAAAAGAAAAATAATCATTTATTTATTTTATCTATTTACTTATTCAACAGCTTCTATTAAATATATATGAGGAGCCAAGCTCAAGATCTAATAATGAGGGGGAACAAGTCTCTGCTCTGTTGAGATTTCATTACAATGAAAGGAAAAGGACTATAAAGAAATTTAAAAATGCTTATCTTAGGTGCTTTGCTGTAAACAGATTAATGTCACTCTCCTACGCAACTCCATCCCCATCACCTCAAAATGCCCTGATCTCTAGAATTTGTAAAATTCATGTCACCGTACACAACAAAAGAAACTTTACAGATAAAATTAATTTAGAGGCCTTGAAATGCATTATTCTCAGTTATGGAGATGAGGCCAATCTAAACACCAATTCCAGGTCATAATCACAGAAGAATGTGATGACCACAGAAGGGTTAGAGAGGTTGAAGATGAGAAGGAGTCAATATGATCTTGATGGCTTTGAAAATTGAGGACCAAAGCCACAAGCCAACGAATGTAGGAGCATATAGAAGATGGCAACGCCCTCAGCTGACAGCCACCAAGAAAATGAGGATTTCAGTCCTACCACTGCAAAGTGGTAGGAACTCAGCCAATAACTAAATGAGTAAGAAAATGGATATTTCCCTAGAACATATATAACAAGGCCTGTTGATGCCTTGTTCTACTTCAGTGAGACCCATGTCAGACTTAGAACCTACAGAACCACAACACAATAATTTCTGAGAAATTATTTTAAGCCAATAGGGTTATGGCAGCAATAGATAACTAATGCACACTGCTAAAAGCTAAATGAAGCAAGATATAAGATCAGAATGTTCTGAATTGGAGATAGAATAAACTTTCCAATTGTATACTGTGGTGTTTGAAACTGTATGTGCCCCAGAAAACATGTGTTCTTAAATTTAATCCATTCCTGTGTTTATAAACCCATTGTAAGTAGGACCTGTTGATGAGGCTACTTCAGTTAAAGTGTAACCCACCTCATTTAGGATGGGTCTTAGCCCTATTACTGTTATTCTTTGTTAATGAAATGAAGCCAGAGAAAGACAGAAAGACAGAACCTTGGAAGCAAGAAGCCAAAATCAATAAAACACAAAAGAGATAAGAGAGAGAAGCAGACAACACCATGTGACTTACCTTGTGGCAGAAGAGCCAGGATCGCTGGAAGCCAATCTTCAGGAAGAAAGCATCACCTTAATTATACCTTGATTAGGACATTTCATTTCCTCAGCCTCAAAACTATAAATTAATAAATCCCCATTGTTCAAGCCGAACCATTCCATGATATTTACTTTGAGCAGTCTAGAAATCTAAAACATGTACTAAAGGCAGTCTCAATTGAAAAATTGACCTCTGATTAAATACCTTAAGAAAATACAGCAGTAATTCTTCTTATCATCTGGAGAAAAAGCATTCCAGGAAAGGCAGTGGCAACTGCAAAGTCTCTAAGCCTGGAGTATGCTTGGTGTGTTCAAGGAATAGAAAAGAGATCAGTATGGCTGCAGTAGAAGAGGGGAAAATCATAGGAGAAGTGAGCAGGGAGATGGTCAGAGCATGAAAATTCAGGTTCCCCTCAGCCCAGCTTAGATTATTTTTCTTTTACATTGAGGGAAATTGTAAGACAATAGAGAATTTAAGGGAAAGGAATGATATTCTGGTTTATGGTTTTAAAATATGTTTGACTACTGTGAGAATAATCTATGTAGTGAGGAGTGGGGAGCTGGAAGGAATACAAATAAAAAATTTATTTTACAAATAAAAATAAGTTTTAATAATCTTAGTTGGAGAAGAATTATGATTTGTATAAACATTGTAAGTGCTATTAGGTGGTTAAAAAGTGGCCAGAGTCTGAGTTTTGAGAGAAGATCTGGGAATAATGGAATTAGTAGGAGCTAAAAATGGTTAAAGTAGTTTTCTGCTTTATCTTTAGTTTGCATTTACTTTATGATGAATTTATTCCTGAGCCATAAATTTTGGTTTCTTCAGTTTCTTCTGGGATATCTTTCTATGCATTGCATCCTCCTCTTCTGTTTTAGGAACAATTTGTTCTTTTTCAGTAAGTATCATCTCAATGTGGCAAGGGGAGGGAGCTCATTATGGCTTAATCTGACCATACTCTCTATAAATCCTGCACCTCATTTTAGGGGCATTGTTTACCTAGATGTTCTCAATGACCAGAGAATTTACATCTAAACCTGTAAGTTCTGCATTATTCTCTGCATTTTTAACTATGTGCAGCAGAAATTCAGCACTCTTTTTTGAGCCACAGACACTGCATCCAGCCCTACCATTTGGCCTGGGCTCAGCTACCCACAGTACCATTGTAATAACAGAATGGCACATGTTGCTTCTGTAAAGTGACATCTTTCAGATATGTGGTGGCTGTTCAAATATGCATAATCTCAATGGCCTGAATAGTTTCTTGGATGTTCTTAAAGTGAACACAGAGATTGGCTTTCTGGGTCAAGGGAAGTGTGAACCATTTCCAGAGATCACCTTAGACCCCTTATGGAAAGGCTACATGTATCATTTTGATCTAAGTATCTGGTCCAATCTTGAAAATATCGAGATAGCTTTAGACATTCAACTTAAAAAAAAAAAAAAAAAAAAAAAAAAACTTGAGTAGGATTTAGAACAGAGTTAAGTAAGATATTAATGTAATTTGGATATAAAGTTAAGTAGAATTGGATATAAATTTTGAAGTGCCTGATTTGAGACACATATTTGTGTATCATCATTTTAAACAAGGTGTTTTAAAGTTTTCAATGAATGTGGAGACCTTGGAAATGAATATAGACAGAAATGAGAAGAGATTTTTAGGACTGAGTATTGGTTTAAAATAATGTTTAGAAATTGGTAAATCAAGGG
The DNA here is from genome assembly GCF_023851605.1 of Tamandua tetradactyla. Classification (NCBI taxonomy): domain Eukaryota; kingdom Metazoa; phylum Chordata; class Mammalia; order Pilosa; family Myrmecophagidae; genus Tamandua; species Tamandua tetradactyla. Next base: position 152,947,278 of record NC_135330.1, read on the forward strand.
ATCAGCAAAGGGAGACTGTGAGGTAATGGCTAATGATGAAGTGCTGTGCTGGGAATCAGTTTAAGAATATGTTTAAAAAGGACATGGACTGGGCGGGCCATGGTGGCTCAGCAGGCAGAGTTCTTGCCTGCCATGCCAGAGACCTGGGTTCATATCTTGGTGCCTAAAAAAAAGGATGTGAACTGACAATTTCAAATGTTACTCATAGGTCAGGACTGAAGATTAGACTTCAGATTTGTCAATCTAGATGGCATCAGTGACCTCAATTACAATTGAGTCATTGGTGAGTTGTGAACAAAATTCTGAATGGAGAGGTGACAAGAAAAAAAAATGGAAGAAATACTGGTAATTACAAATCTAGGCACCTCTTGAGAACTTTTGTTATCAGGTAAAAGAGTGGGGTGATTAGAAGATTTGAAATCAAAGCAAGTTTTTTTTTTCCTCTTTCTTAAATTTGGTGGAGAGTGTAGCATATTTGGATTATAGTGATAATGATTTATTAATGAAAGAAGTGTTGATTCAGAGAAAAAGTGAGACAATTGCAGGACCAATGTGTTTTGAAAAATCCATCATATCAGTTGATAAATGTGATGGTAGAAGCAAGGGAAATTCTGAATAAAAATCTTCTAAAGTAGAGAAAAATGTACACTTTGGGAAAATACTAAGCTGATGCCACAATATCAACGTACATAGACTCTCAAGAGAATAAATTTCAGCAAAACTCTGTAAACACTTCAAAACACTAATGTATTATGTTATGGATCAAGGAGTTTCTCTACAGTGTGAGAATTTGGCTTTTTTTTTTTTTATTACGTTAAAAGAAAATCACACTGAAAAAATTGCTGAGCTCCACATTTCTCCATGGAAATTAACCAATTTAAACAAACAAAAAGCAATGAAATGTGATGCACTTACAATTAAGATTAGCTCAGTATATTCAGGAGCAGCATATGATTTTTCTGTGGGCTGCCATTCTCTCTGGAGTATTCAGTAGCTGTATAAAGGGTCAGACTTATTCAATTATTAAATATCCTACTGGGAGCCTGCTGCCTAACCCATTTCTTTTCTGAGCAGAATTGCAGCTTTGAGGCATATGTGGGTGTTTGCTTTTTGGCATAGGTTTGCAATCTAGTCAATTTAAAAGCATTCAGGCAAAAAAAATTCTACCTGATCTTTATTCATGGCAAATTTTTCTTCAGTTCAGTAAAGTAGTTTTAAATTGCCAAGCTCAGATTTTGATCTTATACACACTTTTTATGCCTTTGTTTTTATATTCTCTTTTGTTGTAGAGCCAATGAATATGCTTTTGAACTCTTTAACCATAGCAATTGTTATACATTGTTAATGCAAAAGTACTCTAATAATATGTCCCGACCTGCAGGACAGTCAACGGGGTCTGCCACCTGCTGAGGGAAGAATGGCTATGGGACAGAGAGACGCAAGAAGGACAGCAAGACAGGATTCTGATCAAGCTGCAAATTTTATTAAGCAAGCCGGGTGTATATATACCGACTTGGGGAGGAAAGTAGGGTATGTGGAGCATTATGATAGGAGGGAGTTCACGCCGGCTGGAAGGGTTGGTTAGATGATTGGTGGCACTTGTTGCCAGGGGAAAAGAGCAGAACAGACTCTTGGTGGGAACCTATTTCCATGAAGAACCTTGTTGTAATATGTAGGTGCTATTGCATCAGCCAGGGTGGCCATGTTGGCTTAATCGCCATCTTAGGTTAGCCTCTGGTCCCCAACATCTCCTCCCTTTGTTTGATTTGACAGGGAAGGAGTAGGACATTTATTGTCCTTCGGCTTTAACCAGCTGGGGGGAATAGAGGCCTCATTCCCCAAGTTGTTGGTGGCTCTGGTTTTCTGGGGAAAGGAATTATTGCAGAGCAAACCTTTGTGCAAATGAGGCATATTCCTCAAGGTGCTCGAAACGGCCTATTTGATCATTTGGCCCTCCTTTGCAGTGCTTGCCTCGCACCCAGCGATACCAATCACAGCATAAGCTGGAAACATATTTTTGAGTTATATGCTGCTCCTGTAGGAGGGGGGGTTTACAGAGGGTAGATGTTTTCTTGGCCTTCCAGGGTCACGCCCTGGTCCTGGAGATGGAGCCTTTGGTAATGCACCTGAATGGGCCTCCCTAGGGCTGAATTAACTTGATCCTTTACAAGCTGGAGTATTTTCCTTATAATGGCAGGTGCAATAGATATTATAAGGAGTAGGGTTATTAAAGGACCTAATATAGGGAGGAGGTAAGGCAATAGTCCATTAAATGCACTCCATAGAGGAGATTCAGCCAGTTCTTGTCTTCTTTTTTCCAATTCTTCTTGCAGCTTCTTAATTTTGTCTCTGACGATGCCTGATTTATTTGTATAGAGCAGCAGCCTGTAAAGCCAAACATATTCCCCCTCTTTTCAGTTAATAAATCTAGACCTCTATGATTTTGTAGGACTACCTCGGCAAGGGAGTCTAACTGGTCTTGAACGTCCTGAATGGTGCTTGATAAAGCTTGCACTTCCCCAATTAATTGTTTGGATAATTTAGTATATTGTGTGACAGAAACCCCTAGACCAGCAGATCCAGTACCTAAAGCTCCACGAATACCCATCGTAGCTAGGAGGGGAAGCATTTGCACAGCCCTTTTTTGGCGGCCAGCAATAAGGTCTAATCTGGGGATAGGTACTAGCTCTTCCCCTCTGATGATATCGATGTTAGGAAGGAGTATACCTAAGACACATAACCCAGTCCAATTTTGTGGGAGTGCAGTATAAGCAAGGCTACCGCCACATATGAATACAGTGCCATTAGTGGGACAGAGGGGATCAGAGCTATTGATTGTCTCCTGACATCAATAGAGAGCATGCCGAGATCTATCTCATTACTATTATTAGTGGATGGTGAGGAGAAACAAAGAGTGCTGTTTTCGAACTCAAGCAGCACTCTGAAAGGTATGGAGATACTCCAAGAGCTAGAGAGGTTGCTATAGGTATTATTGCATGTGGCAAGGCAAGGGGCAGGGGGCCATCCAGGCAAAGCCAGCAATCAGATGGCAATTCTGGTTTGGAGATATTGAGTAATTTCCAAGTGGCAGTTAAAATGTCATACATTCGGGGGTCTAGATCTATATTTTGGATTTTTATTTTTGCTAGCGGGTGATAATGGAGCTGAGGATATAAATGATCAATTATTGCTTGTAATTGTTTTTTGCTACGAGCTCTCTAGCTTGATCTTGGGGTCCTCCTCTCTGACATGTGTATTGGGGTGTAGGTGACCAGCACACCTCCTTCCCTATTGCGGCGTCATCCCGCCACAGTTGCTTAGTTGGAGCTTAGAGTTGCCTATTCCTTCAGGCGGCTTAAACATTAAATCTGTGTGAGATAATTTAATAAAATAGTAAGTTTTGTTATTGGTTTTGTCTATACACTGTGAATATGCTGTATAGCATTGGGTATGCAGAGAGGAATATGTTTGGGTACAAGTACACTTTGGTAATACCCCATTAATGGGGGATGCTAGATTAGGGAGCTTCAAACAGACCCATCTTTGATTTTTCCCTACCTCGGAGGCGTGACCATGTAATAGGTAGGCTACCTTCTCCCCACAACTTTGCTGCAATGAGTATGTTCCCGTCAAGGGGGTGTTGTTAACTGTTTATCTACAATTGCACGCAGTATTATGGATCTTGTTCACCAGTTTTTGGATGGCTTGTGGGTCATCCATGTCACCAAAAGTATATTTTAGGAGCAAGCATAAGATGACAAGTCTAGAGGGGAATATTAATAAAGCCATTCTAATAGAGGCTATCTGTTCCTTTGATTAAGGGAGAAAAACTAGCAGGGTAATGCACCCTATAACACATAGAAAGGTTATGGCGAGCAAAATTCTTTCTAATAGATTCCAGTCCTTTGGGGCAACTTCCGCTAGTATTGCTGCGAACACTAGGGCTAGAAGACAAATTAGTAAGAGCCAGTAATTCATGTGGTATTAGTGATGGGGTAAACCTGTAAGTAGGACTCCTTCTGGCTTCCGGTTGTGTGTAGGCTGGCTGCGTCCGGGTGGGCTATAGCAGGATTTGTTTAAGCGCTGAAAGAGAGAAGAAAAACATTTTTCTCAGGGAGAGACTTCCACCCTGGAGAGATTATTATTAGAAGGATGGGGGAAAGGTGTCTTAGGGGTTAGTTCCGATAGTGGAGAATCAATATGTTTTATCAGTCTTTCTGGAAGCCAGTGAGGGCCTTCCTTTTCTTGATCATATATGCAAGCAGAGCCTCGTCCCCAAATAATTACGGGGTCAGGCCCATCCCATTTTGATGTTAAGGGGTCACGCCACATAACAGTGGCCTGATTTGTAGAGGTTTCCGAATGCCAATGTCGGTCGGCTGCGGAACACCCATTGGTGTCAACTGATAGAAAATTAAGAACAAAAAGTGCATGGTGGAGGAGGTCGCGAGGGCGCTGCTTCATCAGGGAGAGAGTGCTATTTTTCAGGCGTCCTAGGGTATTTTTCAGGGTGCGATGTGTTCGCTCAATTATTCCCTGTCCCTGAGGATTATAGGGGATTCCTGTAACATGTTTAATATTAAGTTGTAGGCAAAAGTTTTGGAAGTTTTTCCCATAGCCAGGCCCATTATCTGTTTTGATGGTTTTTGGCTGGCCTAAAACGGAAAAACAGTATAGTAGATGGGATTGAACATCCTTTGAGGCTTCTCCAGTATGGAGGCTGGCCACAATGAACCCACTGAAGGTATCTATGCTGACATGCACATATTTTAGCTTGCCAAACTCTGGTAAGTGCGTGACATCCATTTGCCAAAGTTCATTAGGGATTAGTCCTCTGGGGTTGACTCCCAAGTGTGGGACCAGCAATTCAGTGACACAGTTTTTACAGGCTTTGACTATGGATCTTGCCTGTTCCCTAGAGAGGCGGTATTTGTGGCAGAGGGTGGTTGCTTTTAAATGGTGTTGAGCATGGGCTTTTGTGGCTGCTTCAAGTGGGTTGAGGACGGCTAGATGAACTGAGCGAGTGGCTGCATCCGCTAGGGCATTGCCCTCGGTAAGTGGGCTAGGTAGGTCCGAATGTGCTCTGAGGTGTCCTATGTAGAAAGGAAGGTGGCGCTGGTGGATAAGCTTTTGTAGGGTTGAGAATAACTGAGTAGTGTTGGTGGAGGGTTTGATAAAAGGTATTGTTTCCAAGAGGGGGATAGACTGTGATGTAGGCACTATCAGTGTATAGATTAAACGGTTGGGTCTGGAGTGTTTGAAAGATTGTAAACTGCATAAAGTTCAACGAGTTGAGCCGATGTGTAAGGGAATGGAAGGGGGGTGGCCTTGCCCTGAATTACATAGGCGGCGGTGCCATTGGCAGAGCCATCGGTGAAAACTGTGAGCGCTGGGGTGATAGGTGTTTGTGATGTGACCCGAGGGAAGACAAACTGATGAGTTTTAGCAAACTGGATTATAGGATCACTTGGATAATGATTTTCCAAATTGCCTGAAAAGGAAACAAAGCAATGGCCCATTCGTCATTTGTTTGAGATAGCCATTGTATTTGTTCTAGTGTATATGGGAGAATGATGGTATCAGGGTCTTCCGAATAACTGGAGGCTCGTCATTGGCCTTTCATTAGGAGGGAGATGTTAAAGATGGATATGGGAAGAGAACTTTGCTCGGTGTGGAGGAAAGGTGTACCCAGTACAAAGGTGAGCCTTTATTTGTGGGAGACTTTGGATTAGGTTGCCAAAAAACCCCTGTTGGCGCACGAGGTGGGAAGAATGATAAAGTATAATGGTTGGTCATAGTGTATTTGATAACAGGTTTGATTTTGGATAGCTGATTACAATGGTTAGTGCTCGAGCGGCCTCCTTCGTTAAAATCCGAGGGGAGGAAGGACTGGGGTCACCTTTTAGTATCTGTAAGGGGTGTGATTTCCTCAGTTGTTAATTTTAAATAAGGACGGAGACACTGGATGTCACCTAAAAGTTTTTGAAAGTCATTTAGGGTTGTTAAGTGATTGGTTTGTAAATGGATTCTTGGTGTTAGGACTCGCTCTTGATGGAGTTCAAAACCTAAATATGAGAATGGATTTGAAACTTGTATTTTGTCTGGGGCTATTGAGAGGCCCATTGCTTTCAGGCATTTTAAGAGCATTAGAAAGCAGGTATGTAAGTCAGTAATTGTTTTGCTGGCAATTAAAATATCGTCCATGTAATGGAGGATATAGTTGCATGGCCATTGAGCTCTAATGGGACGGATGGCGTCAGAAACAAATTTTTGGCACAGTGTTGGGCTGTTAGCCATGCCTTGCGGAAGAACTTTCCATTGGAAGCCAGGCATGGGGGCTTGAAAATTAGTTTGAGGGACACTAAAGGCGAAGTATTGTCTGTCCTTTGGATGGAGGGGTATAGAAAATAAACAGTCTTTAAGGTCAATAATTATTTTGTGCCAATTTGCAGGGATAGCAACTGGCGAGGGAAGGCCAGGCTGAAGCGCCCCCATGGGGACCATTACTTTATTGATGGCGCGTAAGTCCTGTATTAGTCTCCATTTGCCAGATTTTTTCTTAACAACGAAAATTGGAGTGTTCCAGGGCAAGTGGGTAGGTTCAATATGCCCGGCATGAAGTTGTTCCTATACTAACCATATAGCTGCCAGGGTTTTATCTAAGGTTAATGGCCATTGATCAACCCACACAGGATTTGTGGTTTTCCAAGAGATTTTTGTTGCGTGGGGTACAAGAATGTCAATGACCATCATGGTAAATTTGGATTGTAACCTAGTCCTGTCCTGTCCCTTCACGGGAATGTCATTATGGGTTGTTTTATGCCCTGGTTATTTTTCCCCAAACCTTGCCCAGGGAGATGCTGCATTTTCAGTATTTGTGCAGTGACAGCATCATTTGGACTATGCATGATAATTTCATTTGACTTAAAATCTCGGCCCACAAGTTTACCGGTAGATCAGGTACGATATACGGTAAGACATCTCCGGTGTTGCCCTCCTCGTCTTCCCATTTTAATAATTGAGCGCTTACGAGGGGTTCATTTTGGCCACCTATGCCTTCAATTATAGTATGAGTGGAAGTGAGGGGCCAAGCTTTAGGCCAGTGTTTCGAGGAGATGACAGTAGCATCAGCTCCAGTATCAATAGGCCCTGTAAAGGGTTTTCCATTGAGTTTTAAACATAAGGTTGGTTTTTCTTTCATAATAGGTTGGACCCAATAAGCATCTGATGACCCAAAACTGTTTTTTGAGTGATAGGTTTTTAAAATTAGTATTGATATGTTGAAGGGGAGCAAAATGAGTTGTGCCACCCGATCGCCAGTATGGATGGGAACAAGGTCATAGTTAGTGGCAGCAATAATTTGAATTTCCCCTGTATAATCGTTATCAATTATTCCTGGGGTGATTTGGAGGCCTTGCAAGGTGGCGCTAGCCCTTCCTAGTATAGACCAAAAGTGTTAGGAGGTAATGGCCCATAGACTCCCGTAAGGATAAGTAAAGGCGATGTTTCTGGGGTTAGTATTGAATCGGAGGAGGCACAGAGGTCCAACCCCACACTTTCTGCTGTGGCCCTCCAGAGTTCTGAGACATGGAGGCGTGGTGAATGGTTGGTAGCGCCGGAACTGAAGGGAGGGGTTGTTGCTGGGGGACAAACTGCACTGCCCCGGTGTTTGTCCTCTGAGGGGCCTGGGGCCGGCCCCGATGGGAGTTTCCCTGCTGCCTAGGCATTAAAGGTTGACCCGTGATGTCAGTTTTAGAGTGACAATCAGAGGACCAGTGAAACCCTTTTTTGCACCGAGGACAGATGGTGCGAGGGGGAGGTCTTGGACTGGGGAAATTAGATACCAGTGGGCGCGTGGGAAAATTATTTGTGCGTAGGGGGCAATTTTTTTGAATAATGACCCGATTCGTTACAATTAAAACAAATGGGGCTGTTGTTTTGAGGGCGATTTTGTAAGGCAGCTAATACTGCCTGAGTATTAGGATTTATTCTGTTACAAAGTTTAATATAATTGGAGAGGTCAGTGTTACAAAAAGGGCAGATTGCCGCCTGACAGGCGGTGTTAGCATTTTCATAAGCGAGATGCTTGATAAAATCGCTTTCGCTTTCTTGATCACCAAGAATACACTGGGCTGCGGTCTGTAGCCGACTGAGGAAGTCAGTATATGGCTCATTGGGGCCCTGAACTATTTTTGATAAAGAGGAAGTGAGAGCCCCTTTTTGGGGGAGTAGCCTCCATGCTTTAATGGCGGCGGACTGCACCTGCAGACCAAGTCCTCGGGGGTATTGTGCTTGGGTAGAATTAAGATGATAAGGACTTGACCCTAGAAGCTTTTTTAATGACCAAGATTCTGTGCTGTCTTTTAAGATGTTGCTTTCAGCATACTTTTTACACTGCTCCTCATAGTCCGCTTTCCATAGCAGGAAATCGCCACCTGATAGGGTGGCTCTGGCGAGCTGTGACCAATCATTTGGAGTAAGCTCCTTTTGCTAATATTATCTAGCAAAGCCAGAGTAAAAGGGGCAGTTGCTCCATAATCATGCATGGCTTTTTAGTTCTTTTAAATATTTTAGATTAATCCTTTTGTATTTATTGGTTTGGGGTGTTTCCTCCACTCGCGGCTGCTCGCTACATTCTGATTTTATTTCATCCTCATCATTGGCCTTCTTGCTCCCTTCCTCCTCACTGCTTTCCTGTTCAGACTGAGGCTCGGAAGCTTCTGACCTTGCCTTTTGCTGGCTTCGGAGGACTGGAAAAGTGTAGTGGGCACAGCGGGGGTGAGGGGGCTTATTTTGGTTAGTCATTAGAGAGAGAAAAGAGAGCGCCTGACTGGCGGTTTGCAGGGAGTTAAGGAGGTGATTATTTTGCAGTTGTTGTCGGCTAGCTCTGGCCTGTTCTTGGGCAAAGAGTTCATTAAAGGCATTTGCACTGTTTCTGAGCATAGTGGCTGCTTCCTCCAAGGCTGTATATTGTGGCAGGAAGGGCGGAACTCGGGGCATTATAGGATAGCAATGGTGAGGAGGTTGTGACGCACATGGCACATGGGGGGGGTCGGAAGGCTGGGAGGTCATTAAAAGCTGAGAGGGGTTTTTTGGCACAGGGAGTTTTATCTTCTTGGAGGTCAGTGTCATTTGGTATATCTATAGTGACAGAATTACATTCTGAGTGGGGTCTGGAGAGGGGATGTGCATTTTTTAAGGCATTTTCTCCCTCTCTATAAAGCTTTAGTATTTCAGGGTCTGAATTTTTTAAGGCATTTTCTCCCTCTCTACAAAGCTCTAGTATTTCAGGGTCTGAAGGGGAAGTTTTTATGGCCTCATTGATTAAGTTCCAATAATTGAAGGCTGTAACTGGTACATTTTCCAGCCCAAAAGTTTTATAATAGTCCTTTAAACAATCTCCTACTCTCAACCAGCATTTTTGGTCTATGGTTCCATCAGCAGGGAACCATGGACAGGTTTGATAGACAAACTGAAAGAAATTTTTAAGGTCCTTTTTCTTAACTCTCGCTCCTCGCGTCTTGAGGGTTTCTTTTAATTGTCTTAAGTAAAGCTCATATGTACTAAGTTCCTGTCCCATAGTGAATTTTTTAAATGAAAGTGAAAGTGACTTACTGCGTGATCCTTTGCTCTTCTCTTTGTTCATCCGTCGGCGCGAGGCAGTGTCGCCGGGGCTGCGTTCACAGGCGAGTTACTTCTGTGGCAGTCCGGGGTTATGGGAGGGCCCTCCTCATTTGTCGGCACGCGACGCTTCTATCTCTCAGCTAGCAGTCGAGCCCCACGTTGGGCGCCAATTTGTCCCAACCCGCAGGACAGTCAATGGGGTCTGCCACCTGCTGAGGGAAGAATGGCTATGGGACAGAGAGACGCAAGAAGGACAGCAAGACAGGATTCTGATCAAGCTGCAAATTTTATTAAGCAAGCTGGGTGTATATATACCGACTTGAGGAGGGAAGTAGGGTATGTGGAGCATTATGATAGGAGGGAGTTCGCGCCGGCGGGAAGGGTTGGTTAGGTGATTGGTGGCACTTGTTGCCAGGGGAAAAGAGCAGAACAGACTCTTGGTGGGAACCTATTTCCGTGAAGAACCTTGTTGTAATATGTAGGTGCTATTGCATCAGCCAGGGTGGCCATGTTGGCTTAATCGCCATCTTAGGTTAGCCTCTGGTCCCCAACAATAATAATTCTCACTTATAAATAAAGCTGATACATGAAAATTTGCACTATTTGAAGAATTCTGAGATAAAATATTTAACAATCATTCTCTTTTATTTATATAACATATTTTTGAATCATAAACATTTCCCATTAAGAAGCAAAAAAAACATTTTAAAGGGTTTTAAGTATATTGATATTCCTGTTTACTGTTATTATTCATTTATATTTTTTGAAAATATAATTTAATTATTAAAAATCTGAATCATCTTCCCATCTTTCAAAAATCTTGTTACAAACTAAATCAAAGAAAAATATTGGGATCTCTAAAAAAATGAGATTTTCTTTACTTGAGAAAATACAGAAAATATACCCAGTATGTAGTGAAATTATGTTAGTTGCTCTTTGAATATACTATGCATATTAAGTCAATGATTTGATTATAGTAATCATAAGAAAAAAATTAATATGTAATGTTGGGAAAACTTGTTTCTTTAAATTACACCAGATTATTTTTTAGAAATTAGTACTGAAATGTAACTTATTCACTGTTATGGTCAGGTTCCTGTGTCAACTTGGCCAAGTGGTGGTACTTGTTTGTCAGGTTAGGCAAGTGCTGGCCTGGCGTTGCAATGAGGACATTTCATAGAATTAAATCATGATCATGTCAGTTGTATCCACAGCTGATTCCATTTGTAATCAGCCAAGGGGAGTGTCTTCTGCAATGGGTGATGCTCAATCTAATCACTGGAAGCCTTTTAAGGAGGATTCAGAAGAGACAGGCTCTCTTCCTGCTTCATCTGGTGAACCCCTCCTGTGGATTTCATCCAGACCCTCCATTGGAATCATCGGCTTCACAGCCTGCCCTGTGGATTTTGGACTCTGCATTCCCACAATCATGTGAGACCAAATATAAAATATAAATTTTATATTTACGAGTGTTCCCTGTTGATTCGGTTTCTCTAGAGAACCCTAACTAATACAGTTTGATTTCAGGAGTGATTCTTAAGAAACAGAATTTAAAAGTGGGTTTTTATGAATGGTTTTCTACTCTGACTGGAGTCAAAGGCACTAAGGACCCTGATTCCTATCATTAGAATGACACTCCCAATCCGTGGAATGAGTTGGCAAAAGAGATAGTCAAAATATCACCATTTGATTCTCCTAATGCTTCACTTGCATGAAGCCAGGCTCTGGGGGATAATGTTTTTGACACCTTAATGGAGTTTTGTGGAAATAAGAAATATAGAGATGTTGACTGGTTGTTGTTAGATACAGTGGATACATTAAGGAGTGAAAGGGATGGGCTTAAGTCTTCAAACAAGAAGCTTAAGTGCCATCTGACAGATGTAGAAGTTTCTATGAGTATACTAAAGGAAAATCTTATTTCCTGTAGCCGTAGACTTGAAATCTCTGAAAATCAGACTCAGAATCTTATTGTTAGAGTAGCAACTTTACAACATAAACTGAAATCTCAATGTTTCATGGTGTCTGTCATTAAAGTGAGGCATTGATTGGAAAAAAGTGGGACCCTGAAAAATGGGATGGTGACATATGGATTAATAATGATGTTGGGGATGAGATTGAAACCCTAGGTCATGTTGAATCTTCTCTAGATAACTCTGTAATACTCTGCCCTGAGTTCTTAGCTGCCCCACCTCCAGACTGCCTTGTGGAGTTGGCCACACAGCCTCCTCCTGAAGGGATTAGTGTAGAGTGATTAATCCTGTCTCATCAGATGAAACTGCAAATGAATGCCCTGAAGCAAATGGCTTGGAAGATATTTCTAATTATTTTCATGACCCATCCCCACCACTCCTCATTTCTTCCAGACCTATAACTAGACTAAAGTCCCAACAGGCCCCTAAAGGTGAGTTACAAAGTATCACACATGAAGAAGTGCATTATACTCCAAAAGAACTTTGTGAGTTTTCCAATTTACATAAATAGAAATCAAGGGAATATGTGTGGCAATGGATTTTAAGGGTGTGGGATAACGGTGGGTGGAATATAAGGCTGGATCAGGCTAAATTTACTGATATGGACCCACTAAGCAGAGATTCTGCATTCAATGTTATAGCTCAAGGGGTTAGAAAAGGTATTAATAGTTTATTTGGATGGTTGGTTGAAACATAGATCAAAAGGTGGCTGACATTGCCTGAGGTTGAAATGCCAGAACTTCCCTGGTGTAATGTAGATGAGGGAATCCAGAGGCTTAGAGAGATTGGAAAGTTAGAGTGGATTTATCATGCAAAGCCTGCACTTACACCCCAGGAATGTCTGGATGATGCACCTTTTAGCAGACAATGAGAAATAAATTTGTGAGACTAGCACCATCATTCCTGAAGAGCTCTGTAGTTGCACTTCTCTGTAGGTCAGATATTACTGTAGGAACTGCTGTCACTGAGCTGGAACCCTTAAACACAATGGGGATGATAGGATCCTGAGTTGGCAGAAGCCAGGTGGCAGCACTTAATCACCAAAGACAGGGTAGGCGTGTCTAGTATAATAGACAGCAAATTCAAAGCAGGAGTCAAAATGATATGACTCACAGAGATTTGTGATATTGGCTAGTAAATCATGGGGTACCTAGAAATACAATATTAGGGCAGTCTACTAAATTCCTGTTCAAGCTGTATGAACAGAAGAGTTCTAGGACAAGTGAACAGAAGTCTAACCTGAATTACAAAAACACAGAGTCACGGCCCCTTAATCAATTTCCAGACTTGAAACAGTTTACAGACCCAGAGCCCCTTGAATGAAGAAGAGGCCAGGTCCCTTTGAGGGAGAACACTGTTACACTGCCACAAATTTATACTGTTAATCTTCCTCCAAGCCTTCCCCAAGGAGACCGACGAGCTTTTACCAGGGTAACTGTGTACTGGGGAAAAGAAAATAATCAGATATTTTGGGGATTATTAGACACTGGTTTAGAAGTGACATTAATTCCAGGGGACCCAACACGTCACTCTGGTTCACCAGTTAAAGTGGTCAGGGGGCTTATGGAGGTGAGGTGATCAATGGAGTTTTAGCTCAGGTCAATCTCACAGTGGGTCCATCCCCAGCTCCAGAATGTGTAATAGGAATAGACATACTGAGCAACTGGTGGAATCCCCACATTGGCTCTCTAACTCATGCAATGAGGCCTATTATGGTGGGAAAGGCAAGAAGTAGCAACTACTCTAGACTTACTGGTAAAGCATTTGTGTGTCAGAGAATGAGACAAATCCAACAAAAAGACAGGGGCCTTCTAACTCAGTGAAATTTCTAGGTGTCCCGTGGTGTGGGGCATGTCGCGATAACCCTTCTAAGGTGAAGGAGAAGTTGCTGCATCTGGCCTCTCCTATGACTAAAAAAGAGGCACAATGTCTATTTGGTCTCTTTGGATTTTGGCAACAACATATTCCTCATTTGGGTGTGCTAATCTGGCCCATTTATTGAGTGACCAGAAAAGCTGCTAATTTTGAGTGGAGACCTGAACAAGAGGAGGCTCTTTGACAGGTCCAGGCTGCTATACAAGCTTCTCTCTTACATGGGTGGTATGATCCAGCAGGTCCAATGGTGCTGGAAGTGGCAGTGGCAATTAGAGATGCTGTTTGGAGCATTTGGCATGACCCTATAGGAGAATCACAATGCAGACTGTTAGGATTTTGGAGCAAAGCCTTACCATCTGCTGCAGGTAACCACTCTTCTTTTGAGAAACAGCTTTTGGCCTGCTAATGGGCCTTGGTAGAGACTGAACATTTAACCATGGGCCACCAAGTTACCATGATACCTGAGTTACCTATAATGAGCTGGGTGTTGTCTGACTCACCAAGCCATAAAGTTGGGCGTGTGCAGCAATACTCTTTTGTAAAATGGTAATGGTATATACGAGATAGAGCCAGAGCAGGTTCTGAAGGCACAAGTAAGTTACATGAAAAAATGACCCAAATGCCCATGATCTCCACTCCTGCCACATTACCTTCTCTTTCCCAGACTAGAGCTATGGCCTCTTGGGGAGTTTCTTACAGTGAATTGACTGAGGAAGAGAAAACTCGGGACTGGTTTATAGATGGTTCAGCACAATATGCAGGTACTACCCAAAAGTGGACAGCTGCAGCACTACAAGCCCTTTCTGGGAAGTCCTTGAAAGACAATGGTGAGGGGAAATCCTCCCAGTAGGCAGAATTTCGAGCAGTCCACCTGGTTGTTCATTTTGCTTGGAAGGAAAACTGGCCAGAGGTGTGTTTATATACTGACTCATGGGCTGTTGCTAATGGTTTGGCTGGATGATCAGGGACTTGGAAAAACCATAATTGGAAAATAGGTGACAAAGAGGTCTGGAGAAGAAGTATGTGAATAGGCTTTTCTGAGTGGGCTAAAAACATGAAAATATTTATATCCCACATGAGTGTGCACCAGAAGGTGACTTCAGCAGAGGAAGGTTTTAATAATCAAGAAGTTAAGATGACCTGTTCTGTGGATACTAGTCAGCCTCCTTCCCCAGCAACTCCTGTCATTGCCCAATGGGCTCATGAACAAAGTGGTCATGGTGGCAGGGATGGAGGCCATGCATGAGTTCAGCAACATGGACTTCCACTCACCAAGTCTAACTTGGCTACAGCCACTGCTGAGTGCCCAATCTGCCAGCAGCAGAGACCCACACTCAATCCCGGATATGGCACTATTCCCTGAGGTGACCAGCCAGCTACATGGTGGCAGGTTGATTACATTGGACCACTCCCTTCATGGAAAAGGCAGTGATTTGTTCTAACTGGAATAGACACATACTCTGGATATGGTTTTGCTTTCCCTGCATGCAATGCTTCTGCCAAAACTACCATCTGTGGGCTTACAGAATGCCTTATCCATCAACATGGTATTCCACACAGCATTGCTTCTGATCAAGGAACACACTTCACAGCAAATGAAGTGTGGAAATGGGCACATGCTCATGGAAGTCTCTGGTCTTACCACGTTCTCTGTCATCCAGAAGCAGCTGGATTGATGGAACAGTGGAATGGCCTTTTGAAAACTCAATTACAATGCCAACTGGGTGGCAATACCTTGAAGGGCTGGGGTCATGTTCTCCAGGAAGCTGTATGTGCTCTGAATCATCATCTGTATGGTGCTGTTTCTCCCATAGCCAGGATCCATCGGTCCAGGAACTAAGAGGTAGAAATGGGAGTTGTACAACTTACTATTACCCCTAGTGATCCACTAGGAAAATTTTTGCTTCCTGTCCCTGCAACCCTGAGCTCTGCTGGTCTATAGATTTTAGTTCCAAAAAGTGGAGTGCTTCCACCAGGAGAACAATTCCATTGAACTGAAATCAAAGACTGCCACTTGGTCACTTTGGGCTACTCGTACCTCTAGATCAACAAGCCAAGGAGGGGATTACATTAATGTCTGGGGTGATTGACCTTGACTATCAGGGGGAAATAGGACTGCAACTACACAATGGAAGTAAAGAAGAGGTTTCTTGGAATATAGGAGATCCCCTAGGGCATCTTTTAGTTTTACATGCCCTGTTATTAAAATCAATGGAAAACTGCAACAACCCAATCCAGGCAGGACTACCAATGGCTCTGAAATTTCAGGAATGAAGGTTTGGGTCACCCCCCCCCCCCCCAGAAAAAGTCCACAGCAAGCTGAAGTGCTTGCTGAGGGTAAAGGAAACATGGAATGGGTAGTGGAAGAAGGTAATGATAAATATGGACTGTGGCCATGTGATCAATTACAGAAACGAGGACTGTAATGCTGTTTTGTTCTTGTTATACTATTTAAGTTGTAAGATATCAAGTTTAAGAATGAATATTACCCAAGGACTTGCACCTCATCTGGAGAGCTTTAATGTGTTTCCAGTTATATTCAGGACAGTTTAGTATTGTTAGGTGAAAGAAAAAATGTGTTTTTTTTTTATTATTTAGAAATTAGGTATGTATGGCTTAAGTTAATATGTATAGCTGCCAAGATGATAAGGGGTGGACTGTCATCGTCAGGACCATGTGTCAACTTGGCCAAGTGGTGTTACCTGTGTATCTGGTTGGACAAGTGCTGGCCTATCTGTTGCAATGAGGACATTTCATAGAATTAAATCATGATCACGTCAGTTGCATCCACAGCTGATTCCATTTGTAATCAGCCAAGGGGAGTGTCTTCTGCAATGAGTGATGCTTAATCTAATCACTGGAAGCCTTTTAAGGAGGATTTATAAGAAACAGGCTCTTCCTGCTTTGGCTGGTGAGCCTCTCCTGTGGAGTTTGTGCAGACCCTCCATTGGAATCATCGAATTCACAGCCTGCCCTGTGGATGTTGGACTTTGTGTTCCCAAGGTTATGTGAGACACTTTTATAAATTTTGCATTTGTGAGTGTTCCCTGTTGATTTGTTTTTCTAGAGAACCCTAACTAATATGTTCACTTTATTCTCTCTCTCTTTTTTTTTTTTCACATGAGCAGGCACCAGGAATCAAACCTTGGTTTCTGGGCCAGCAGGTGAGGACTCTGCCAATGCATCACCATCACCTGCCCTGTAGCTTATTCACTTTAAAGTCTACCTTGTCCACTAAATAATATATGTCCATGTATTTGCTTTCTATAATAGGTAAAATGCAAATGAATAAATTCCTGTATCTTTTACCTTTTAGAATACACATAGTCAAAAATCCTAGTCTTTCAATTTAGGAATTTATTGTAGAGGCTGGAAAAGAAGAAATAGCAAAATGCAAGTAAAATATTTCATCAGCATTTTGACATAACCTGATATATTTTTTAGTTTTAAGACAGATTTTTACTTTAATGTTTACTTTCCAAATATTTATTTAACCAATCTTTAGAATCATCCGTTTGTCTCTGTCATATATTAAGAATGCTTTCTGAAGCACAGATCTTTTGTTTTAATAGAAAATAGAAAAAAATTAAAATAAATAAATAAAAGAAAAAGCAAAATTTTCCCTGCCCATGCACTTCCTTCCCTATTCCCCACCCCCCAGATGCAAATTCACTGTGTGTTGTACTGAAAGAATGTTTTAAACTATACGTGGGAATAAAGTACATTAAACATTCAAATATGTTGAAAATGGGCTCATGACCCTCTTATAAAATGGAATGTTTATAGGTTGCTATACACAAATTATTTTCTTTAAAATAATTTAATTTGGTTTCATTTGTACAATGATGAAAACATTTATTTTTCTTTTCAACAGGGTTCAATGAGAGATTATCACATACTTTGTGGAAAAAGTGAGGAAGCAAAAGTTTTTAAATGCAAAATTTGGTCTGCTTTGTTGACAGAACCCAGTGTTGTGACCTCTAAAAAGGAACAAACTACATATGTGAACTCTATGTAACTATTATAAAATGAATTAGCATAAGTGAGTGCTTTAGTTTCCCAACTGCTCAAACAAATACATACAATTATTTGGTTTAACAACAGGAATTTACTTGCTCAAAGTTTCGCAGCCTAGAATGGTTGCTGCCTCCTGAGTGGGAATCTTCTGACTGCATTCTTTGAGATTTCCTGTTTTTTCCATCATGGCAATGCACATGGCAGGGTCTTCTTTCTATTCTCGGTTCTCTTAACATCTAGATTCTGGCTGCTCCCTTTGGTTTTTTCTTCCATTTCCAATTTCTTTTGCTTATAAGGACTTAAAACCATGTTGGTTTAAGATGCACCCCCATTCACTTTGGACACACCTTAACTAATAACATCTACGATAGTCCTATTTACAAAGGGTTTTCATGCCCACAGGACCAGCAGTTATGACCTGAGCTTGCCTTTTACGGGGGGTATGATTCAATCCCCAACAGTGAGCATATGTGTTCTTAAATAAACTTCTTTCATAAAACATGTACTTAATTAAAACATGGGTATGCTCAACAATGAAATAAAGTCGAGAGAGAAATTACAATACTATTTCACAGTGATTGTCTATGATCTACTTTATTATTTTAAGAGGGGAATGGGGAACATAGATTTATTTATAATCTAGAAGATTTATGTGTATTATCTCAGCTGGTTCTTATAACAATTCAGGTCCTTTTTACATATGTGGTATATATGGCTCTGGTATATAATGATATTGGTATTTTCACTCCATCTGACTCTAAATCTACACTTCCCAACATAGTATGCTGTGTGGTTTGAAAGGATTATGTACCCTAAGAAGCCATGTTTTAATCCTGATCCATTTTATGGAGGTAGTCATTTCTTTTAATCCCTATTCAGTACTATAGGTTGGAAACTTGATTAAATCACAGCCATTTTGGAGAAAGCTTGAGAATGACAAGATCCATGAGACTCATGAGAATTGTGAGAGCCTACACAGCCAGAGACCTTTGGAGATGAAGAAGGAAAATGCCCCTGGACAAACTTCATGAAACAAGAGGCCTGGAGAAAAAGCTAGCAGTCATTACCATGTGCGCCATGTGTTTGTCCAGTTGAGAGAGAAACCCTGAACTTCATCAGCCTTTCTTGAGTGAAGGTAACCTCTTGCTGGTGCCTTAATTTGGGCATTTTTGTATACTTATTTTAATTGGAATATTTTTGGCTTACAACTATGAACTAGCAACTTAATAAATACCCCTTTTGAACAAGCTGTTGCATTTCTGGTATATTGCATTCCAGCAGCCAGCAAAATACAGCATATGCTGCTCAGAATAGTTCTTAGATGTAGCTGTATTTGGACATTCCCCACATCTGAGTTCCCAGAACTCAGAAGTTGTACTGACAAATTAGAGGTAAGCATATGTGAGTCATCCTTCATGTCTATTATGAGAAGAAAACTTATTTATATAAAATTATAAATAATTTGATAAAACTCATATTTGGGGATAAATATTCAAACAAATGAATTAAGACGTTTTCCTTTATTGTTTTTTGTTTATCAGTGTTCCAAATATGTTAATCTTAATATCAAAGAGATTTCTTATCCTTGTTTCTGTTCTCTTTTTTAAATTATGTTAGTAATTTTATTGATCACATGATATAATGCTATCAATATTTTTTCTCTTTTCTTTTAATACTAGCAATATTTTTAAACTCTCATATTTCTGTATCTCTATTTTTAGATATCAGAGAATGAAATGGTAAAAAAATATCTGAACAGGGAAAGACTCCTCAGATTTATACGAATCCAAAGCATTTTTATTCATATAGATGTAACGTAAGTATTCAAATATATGGCTTTAGACAATTGAAGCATAAAGAAGTCATTACAAATCTGTTGTTTTATGTACGAATGGGGACAGGATACTGAAAATTATATTTGACTGAGACAGATAAACATTTTGTGGGAATATGCATCCATCAATGAAATATAATCTCAGCTTTGATTTATAAGCAACAAGATATAAAATACCAAATACAAACAAAACTGATAAATGCAGATTCAGATAGTTAAGGATTTTTATTATTACTGCATTGAACACAACCACATTTTTATAGGAACATTGGGAGAAAGAATTGTGGTTTTCACACCCAAAGGTATAGTTGGGTGTGAATCAAAGTTGGAGGGAGTCAAAGCCACAGTGAAGTTCAAAAGGCCTTGTCTGCTTTTAGCCCTGAGACAGTTATGTGTAAGCATGTATGCATTAAATTGTATCTATCTTTCTGTCTGTCTCTCTGTCTTTCTGACTATCTATTGAACTATGCATAGTATTTAAGTATGGCACAGTGAGGAGCACAAAAGTAGGAGAAGAAGAATAGAAAAAAATTCCAGAAGTTCATCTCGATTGTTATATTTTTTCTGATTTATGTTTCTTTACGATATTTATGTAATTAATATTTTAATACTTATTTACTATTATTAATGTAGCAATTCCTTATTTTCCCTAACCAGCTTCAGAACTGCTTTCTGCTTTGCAATTTACATAATAAAGATATGGTGGTCTAGAGATAGAGAGAGATCATTTTATATTTTTTACAGGTAGCTAATGAAAATTATGCTTTCTGAAAATGCTTTTGATGTCCACTCTAATTCGTGACTTATGATTTTGTTTTATTCTTTGGGTGTGAAAACCACAATTCTTTCTTCCAATGTTCCTATAAAAATATGGTTGCATTCAATGTAGTAGTAATTCACAGAGTTTCAAATCAAAGAGTTATCATGCCAAGGAATAAATGGGAATAAGATAAAGCTGGTCGGGCAGGTGCCATAGATTATTGAGGAGAAGGTTTGTTTCCAGGAAGAAATGACAGGTCTGTTTAACTGTAAGTTTTATGTTGAATTCTACAGTGATCTAGTTCTACAGCAGTGAGCTGAAGCAAGTCCCTTAAATATTGACTTGCAGAATGGCATGTTATAAGTCTGATAAAACGTTTCTGGATTGTAAATTAAAGTTTGAAGTAGAAGGATCTGTAAGAAGAAACCCTGGTTTGAGCTGTGACCATGGCACAAAAGGTTTGATTTGTTTTATGTTGTTTGTTTAGAGTAGTATATTATGAAAAGCTAAACCACGAAGAGCAATGTGGGGTAAAAATTTGATGAAAGTGAGGCTCAAGATTAAGGTTTGACAAACAATTAATGCAAAGAGCGTATATGCGGATTCATACATGATCATAAACACAAAAAGTTAGAAGCAAATTTGAATTTTCTGTATCAATCCATACAAAGGTGCACCAGAATTCTATTTCAATACAGAGGTCTAATATTTCTCACGTGGAATGGGAAATGTACTCACATCATCAGAGCTAAGTGCTAAGCTTAAACCCTCAAGTATGATATAGGGAGAGAGCTGGAGAGAACATCATCATTAGTCATCTACCCATTCCATATAAGAGATTCCTCACTGTGCCATACTTAAATACTATGCATAATTCAATAGATAGTCAGAAAGACAGAGAGACAGACAAAGATAGATAGAATTTAATACATACATGCTTACACATAACTATCCCAGGGCTAAAATCAGACAATCTCACTGACAATCTCAGTTTTGAATCTCACTGTGGCTTTGACTCCCTCCAACTATGTATCTTCTAGAACTATTCTGTAAGTCTATTACCACCAAGAATTCCTTGGAAAAATTATGTTAAAAGCCTAAAACTGGAAGAATTCAAATTTTCCAAACTTACATAAATCCGTTCATAGGTAGAGACAAATGTAATCTGTGGAGAGCAGCAAATATATATTTATTACTTTATTTATTAAAACTCACAGCAAATATATATTAAGAACAATCACTTTGCACTGGTCGGTTTGGGTTTGTTTTACAGCTCCAACACTTTCTAGTTTTGTGACCTTGTTCAAAGTCATCAAACTTTTTGCTTATGTTTCCCCATTTGTAAAGTGGAAATAATAATAACTCCTATTTCATAGGATTGCTATAAAGATTTTTTAAATGAATAAACTAAGGCAATATGTTATAGACTAACATGGTATTATGTGTGCATATGTATATGTGGATTGATATATAATACATTTAACACTGTATGTGATATATTTTAAGCAACAAAAGCAGGTTTCAGAACAATGTACATAGTATGCTATGGATTGTATTAGAAAGGGGGCTTTGACACACACACAGATATATATGCATTCATTTAAAAAAACTAACAAAATGTCTGCCTGTAGTGAGAGGACTGGGATGCAATCTAAACCTCTTTAATAAATCTTATTTCATACTTTTAACTATGAACATGTAAATGTATAATGTTTTAGAAGAAAATTAAATTTTACACATTTTGCAAATCTATAGATACATATTAAATGTGCAATATGATACCACTGGTGATGATGATAACGATGATTATTATAAATGCCAAGTATTTTAACAAGCCTGGAAATATCACCACAAAACCACCAACCATGTTTCCTCCTTAACAAAGTAGGAGAGAAAAAAAGACTGAAAAGAACATCGATAAAAAATATCAAAAATAGGTATCTGTAATAATATGTTTTTATTGGGATGATATATTTTTTATTTATTTATTTATTTTTTTTATTAACGGAAAGAAAAAAAAAGAAATTAACACAACATTTAGAAATCATACCATTCTACATATGCACTCAGTAATTCTTAACATCATCACATAGATGCATGATCATTGTTTCTTAGTACATTTGCATCGGTTTAGAGGAACTAGCAACACAACAGAAAAAGATATAAAATGTTAATATAAAGAAAAGAAATAAAAGTAGTAATAATAGTAAAAAACAACAACAACAAACAAACCAACAAGCAAACAAAAACAAAAAAAACCCTATAGCTCAGATGCAGCTTCATTCAGTATTTTAACATGATTACTTTACAATTAGGTATTATTGTACTGTCCATTTTTGAGTTTTTGTATCTAGTCCTGTTGCACAGTCTGTATCCCTTCAGCTTCAATTACCCATTGTCTTACCCTGTTTCTAACTCCTGCTGAACTCTGTTACCAATGACATATTTCAAGTTTATTCTCGAATGTCCGTTCACATCAGTGGGACCATACAGTATTTGTCCTTTAGTTTTTGGCTGGATTCACTCAGCATAATATTCTCTAGGTCCATCCATGTTATTACATGGTTCATAAGTTTATCTTGTCTTAAAGCTGCATAATATTCCATCGTATGTATATACCACAGTTTGTTTAGCCACTCTTCTGTTGATGGAGATTTTGGCAGGGATGATATATTTATAAGGCATTGGTCAAATATAGCAATGTAAACATTAATGTTGATTGAACTTCTCCAATAGGAAGAAGAGAAAGCAGCTTCAGAGTGTGTTTAATATATTTATGGAAGACATATAGTTGTGGACATGTTTTTTCCTGATATAACAGAGTAATAAGCTCAGCCTTAAGGGCCTACAGTAAGAATTCCAGGGGGTAAGATACTTCCTGTCATAACACCACCATCAAGCCTTTGCTTTTTTAGACAACAGTCACAATGGAAGAAAGAACAGTAATGAAAGGTGCTATAAAAGGAAAGAGGATTTAGTTGCAATCTCTTGATAATTTACATATCAACAGAGGGATAAAAGTAGGAAAATAAGAGACCGCATAATAAAGATCAGGAATAAGAGTGACAATGAACTTCTCAAGAGAAAAATTAGAAGACAATGATGCAAAACATTCCTCATTATTAGCTAAAATGTTGTCCAACCTGGCAACATTATTCAAGTGTGAAAATATATTTTCTGATATGTAACATCTGTAAAATTTATTTGTTGTTCTTCCTTTTTTGGGGTAGTTATTAAAAGGTGTGCTCTGTCAAAATGAGGGAGCAAGCCAAAAATATAGAGGTCAAGGAACCAGGGAAGCATGATCTATAACACTAGTAGAGTTGAAGGAAATTACAAGGAGTGACATGAAGGGCGGTTAAAGGTCAATAGTGAACCTAGAGAACAACTAGACTGAACACGTTTGGAAATGCACACTTCTCCAGACAAATTAACAACAAAATGGAGAGACATTATTGAGAGCAAAAATATATTTATAATTTATAAGCTCATTAATGATGACTATTTACATATTCACATACATGTAGTACCTAAATGAGTGATTAAAGGTGAAAAGTCATGTTCTATTATTTGGAGCATGGAGAGCTGAAGAATTTATGTGAGGGGAAGGAAATGCTTCTGACAGTAAACGCTCATTTCCATCATTACAAAGACATTGTTATGTCTGAAATTGTGAATCAAAAGATACCAATATAAGTGTCATTTTTAAAATATGAATTTAAATGCTAGAAGAAAGTGCCAGAAACAGTTGATTCTAGGGAATGAAATGAGTAACTGAGCAGGGCAAGAGACTGAAATGGTGATAGAGTGGCAATATTCTGGCTTGTCCAGGACACAGTATTCATACCTGTTGACCTGATTTGCTGGCCTTATTTACACATTGCTTTACTCTCAAATATGACCAAGTTTGAGCATTACAGCATTGCCTTATTAATTTAGCATATTTATTTAAGATCTGCTTATTTGGTGAAGATCCTGCCTGAATTTTATTTTAGATGCTTTCTTTTATATAGGGATCAAGCACTTACTTATCATATGCATTACAGGTATTTTTCCCAAACTTAAATTTTTTTTCATTAAACTTTGACTTTGAAGTGTTCTTGTTTTTTCCTATGCAAATTTTCATATTGTATTAGCCAATTATTTCAGTTTCTTTTTCTTTTACAATTTTTGGGATCTATGTTGTGCTTTAAAATATTTTATTTCTATCTAAATTAAAACCAGGATTTTAACATGATTATACCATATACAAAATTATTTGTTTTACCATAAATTAATCTCTCTCTAAACAATAATTCTCATAGCAAGTTTTTTATGTGATCATCTGGTGGTCCAAATACCAGCCCTAGGGACAGTGTTTGCATGACCCTAGCTAAAAAAAAGTAAAAAGTAAAAAGAAAAGTAGAAGAAAGGAATGTAAACTTAAAAGACAGCTTTACTTCTTGGATTATAAATCCCATAAATAAAGGGTCCTACCAGGCACAGAATTATGACAGAAACTTAGTTTTATGGAGTATTCTGAGTACAACATATATTAACATTCAGTTATTTTAGGGTACTTTGAATCTCTTTTGGGCTGGTTATTTTTATATATAGTCTTTCTAAAATAAGTATCTGGCAGGGAAGAAAGGCTCCCTAAATTTCCACTTACCAACTATAAATTTCCCTCTTCCTTCTAGAAGAAGGACTTTCATCCTTGACCTCATCAAAACATTATGTGAGGCAACCCATGGGGGCTCAGCAGGCATAATGCTCACTTGCCATGCTGGAGACCCAGGTTCAATTCCTGGTGCCTGCCCATGCAAAAAGAAAAAACAAAAAAGCATTATCTCTGCCTCCGCACTGGATGAATATAAAGGCTTATGAATGTGCTGACTAAAGAGAAAGGAAGAACGAACACACTGACATACAACAAACTAAAATTTGAGAGAAAGGAATACTATTCATAGGGGATATTTAGGCAAGATGTGCTAAATGAAAACTTTTCGATCCAGAAAAATATGATCTTTCAGAAATTTTGGACTGAGGGATTCTCCAGAATGTAGACCTAATCTGTGAGCCATGCCATCTTGCTGCTTTTTTGAGCATGTCCACAAGCAAGAAATGGAGTTTAGCCTTTCCCAATCCACCTAGATCACGCTTTCTATTGACCAGGATTAAGCTTATCATTAGTTGCTACCACAGATGTACTCAGAGCACCTCTAATTCATCTATTTTTCAAGATCCTATTTTTTAATATCTCTTCAATTGTGTAGTCTGCAGAGTAGATTTTCACCTGCTCTCCGCTCTTGTGCTAGTTTTGGGGGAGAGGACTTTATAAATAACATTGGATATAATCAAGAAAGTAAGGTCTTACTTCCACTTCCAGCTCGAGGATATTCTTCTAGCTTAATTCCAATCAGCCCTAAGAAAATGCTTCATCATTTATACCTGATTTCAAGTGTTTCCAATCACTCTATCTCCACAGGCTTTCCCTCTTGAACACAATCATGCTCAGACTTTTTTGCACCTTGAATTATATTTCCTTCAGATTTTCCTTTGTTTAAATGGCTCTCTATACTTTGAACGAGCTATAAGGTTGAATTAAAATAACTGTACTGTAAAAAGTAATGTAAATATATCTTCTTCAAAGTATTAAAGATCTGACAAGACAGAACAGAAACAGGCCAAAAAGCGAGTGAAGATATAAAGCCACAAAGTAAAAGTCAAGTTTATACTAAGGGCATTCACAGAATCAGGCAAACTTCCACTTTGGTTTTCACAGGAGTAAAGCAGACAGAGGAAATAGACCAGAGTCCAGTCAAGATTAAAAGCCAGTAGGTGGGCGGGCCGCGGTGGCTCAGCGGGCAAAGTGCTTGCCTGCTATGCCGGAGGACCTCGGTTCGATTCCCGGCCCCAGCCCATGTAACAAAAACGGAGAAACAGAATACAATAAAACAAGAAAATGTTTAAAAATGTTTCCCTTTCTTCCTTCCTTCCTTCCTTCTATCCTTCCTTCCTTCTCTCTGTCTTTCCTTTAAAAAAAAAAAAAAAAAGCCAGTAGGATCAGCAAAATTGCAGAGTAAGGATATCTGAACATCCTCTCCTCCATAAAAGCAATAAGAAAACCGGCAACAATTTTCAGAATTAAGTTTTTTACAACTCTAGAAGTGAACCAAATGCCAGAATCATTCCAGGAAGTTTATTCAAGAAAAAAAAAAAATGACTATATCCAGAAGAACAATGAATGAACTCGGTCAAGTGCTAATCGGAACTATACGATCCTTTCCAGTGTCTGTGGATTCCTGGAAATCAACAGCCCACAAGGATGGTATAAAACCCAACAGCCTAACAGCTACCAGGAGGAGGCAGAGCCGGGTAGAGATCCTTAAGAGACTCATTTCCAGAGAAATGCCAGTATTTGACCAGTCTGTTGGCTCCCTGGAAGACTCTACTTTCACTTGGAAGGCTGTCTCTATTTGATCTGACTCAAAGCTTGCCCAATATGAAAAACTGTTTTCCTGGAAATATTTTTTGAAAACCATTAAAGGCAATTGCTTAACTTTGCAGCTGCTGGTGGCAGTGGGTAACAGGGCTATAATAAAAAAAGCAATAGAGAAAGTAATAAGTTTTGGTGAGAATGGGGAAAAAGGGAACCTTCATACATGGCTGGTAGGAATGTAAAATGGCAAGGTCATTCAGGGAAACCATTTGACAGTTTCTCGGGAAGTTAAACCTAACAAAGTTACAGGAGTACGAATTGTTAGATCCATTCTATAAAACCAACTTTTTATTATTTAGCAAAATTGAAGATGTTTATTCTGAAATTCAAAACCCAGACTAGTGATCTACAGTATTTGCCCATTTGTCTCCTGAAATAGTTTTGCAAAATTATTTATGTGCTGGAGCATTTTTATGTTAATGTATATTTTATCACAAGTTTAAACAGTTGTAAAAGATGAAATACCTGTCATTTATACTTATTGACATATTTTAATAAAAACATTGTATGCTTTTTAGAAGGGAAAGATTTGCTCTGGTTTGCTTTGACTTTGGCCTTGACTTATGCCTGAGTTAAATAACTCGGGCTGCTATGTTGAGTAACTGGACAAATGGAACAGAGTATTTCTTACATTACGTGTCAGCATAATGACACTGAGGACATTAGGATTGTCCCTTTTATAAATATATTAGAATAACTAATTTTGTACTATCCTAAATATGGAAATGTCATTCGATTTTGAAAATAATGGCCATGCACGGTGAAAATTAATGAAATGAAATGAAAGAGAAACACTTGTAGGTAACCCAGCATTTTGAAACTGTTCTATCGTTGTTCCATTTCCTATAGAGAAGAAACTTCTGATAATAACTACGACTAGGGAAGTCTTGGGTATGCTCAGCAGACATCTCCCAGCTCTTGCCCACCCCCATCCTTTTCCCCTCTTGCTTGTGTACAGATGTTTCCATGTTTCTATTCCATTGCTCAGGTGAGGTATTAGGTCTAATGGAACTGCCTGACCTAAAAGCTGAATTCCAACCTGGGAACAAGCAGCCCTAGTTGCTTATCAGGGCAAGAATTCTGCACAGATGCTGTGTGATGCATGCTTTTTTCTCAGTGGCAGGACCCCATCCCCCTGGGCTTTATAAAGCTCAACTTTCTTGCACAACAAAGATGTCCCTTCTCTCTGACTGGAAGTGGAGCTTTTGTGGAGTTGCCATCCCCTGACCCTGACCCAAGCAGTTGGCCTCCCTGGGGTCTGGGCATGTTGGCATCACATCCCCTCTTTTGGACCCCTTGTGCTGTGTGACTAATAAAGCAGTCATTTGCTGAAAGCCTGTGCTGTCTCTGAACATGTGTTCTCACAACATACCATAGAGAAATTTGGATCACATGTGACCAATCAAATTATGGTGACTCTGGAGGCTCACACTTCCTTCCCACCATCCTGAGGCAAACTGGAGATAAGTATGTGACCCAAATGTGGTATCAAAAGGGTAAGTCTAGGGTGTGTATAAACGGTTATCTTGAATAGGCATGCTGGGCAACGGCACTCAGGTGCAGTCCCTGTTGCCTTCAGGTGTGGCTTATAATTCTTTTAGTTATATATCCATGTTCTCCTTATTATTCTATCCCAAAATTACTGTGGAGAAAGAAAGAATAAAAATATTCCAAACATTAAAAGATCATTTCCCTCATGCTCTATGGTTGGGTTCAGAGCCCTTTAGCAACCTGTTGTTTGAACAGCTCTGATGCACTATATCCAACATCCAGATGGAAGCAGCAGTAGAAATGGAGTCAGAAATTTAAGTGATGAAAAGGCAAAGTAATGATTTACACATAAATATAATAATATATCTATATACCTATATGTGTGCATATATGTATTTGTAAAATTTCCCTATGGATAAAATTTGTGTTGTTTGTACAAGCAAAATATTATATGGAAGAATATTAAATAAATTGCTAGCATGGTTGAAACATGAGGTGATAATTAAGGATGTATATTTATTTTTATTTCTATGTCATTTAAATTTAAAATTAAACATGTTCTTACTTAATCAAATGACTTTTATTGAGTCCATTGTAGTTAATAGAATTTAGCTTTTTCCTTTCTTAATTTCAGTTGCTTGATTGTGTATCACTCAAATAGGAATCAGACATGGAAAAATTGATGTCTGTAAAATTTGATGAAGTAGGAATACTAGATGAAAATGAAGCAGAAAAATCAGATGAGAGACTACAGTAAGAGTGAGTCAAAGTGTGAACAATACAAATAATTTGCAGTGCTATTCATTTTTCTGAGGGAATGATTTAATTAAATAAAATGTATTCATTTATTAAAATTCATGAGGTAAAACAATCTACCCACAAATGCACACATCTTATGTTAATATGATATCAGAAGCCTTCATCTAGAACAGAAATGAAGCTTGTCAAGCTTTAAAACTCCAAATAGGAATTATTTTTAATAACTGCAAAAGAATATTAATTAAAATTTCAGTGACAGTACCTTTTCCTTTCCTTCCCTTTCTCTAATGTTCTTACAAAGGAGTAGTGGCCAAAACCAGAATAGTTACCTGTTACATTCATAGTACCTCAGGTTAATGATCTTAAAATATCCTACTTGTCTTTCTCTCTTCTAGTATTTCCCTACATGAAAATTGGTTTGTTGAATATCTGTCCCTTGAAAGTTAGATTGGTTTGAGAATGTCTAACATTTTATTTCTTTATCAAAGTACAATACATACATACATATTATATATATGAAAATATATATTCCTTTTTCTTGAGTTGGTTATTTTCTTATCAATATGCTATGCATTTACATTTATTCTCTACTGTTGCATATTCAAAATCATATAACATAAGCAAATTCTATATGATAGGATTATTAAAATGTTTCCTGGAATTGGAACTAAAATAAAAGTAAGCCAGCAAACAAAACATTTAAACTGATATTTTATTGTTGCTCTATAAAACCCTTTCAGCACTGTTTCAAAACTAAAATGCATTTCCTGCATAGTACTTAATACGTTGGCTGCTACATAGTTGAAATTCAAAAATGGTGCTTTTTCTTTTTTTCTATTTTAATGTGTTTTGAAACTGGTTCAACTTAAGTCACTTGACCGTATCTTATTAAGAGATTATTATGAGTCAAGCCTGGGGTAACTTCAATAAATCTTCTGTAAATGACAAGTACACAACGTCTGCTACCTCTTTTTATTTCAGTGATTGTGCTACCCTCTTTTTTTTTCTTTTTTTTTTTTTTTATGTGCTGCATAGTGAGGGTCACATTTCATTCTCTTTCCATGTGTGTAATCACTTATTGCAGCATTATTTGCTGGATTTTTGTTTATTTGGCTTTTCGTTTGTTTATTTGGGAAGTGCATGGGCCAGGAATTGAACCTGGGTCTCCCACATGGCAGGCGAGAATTCTACCACTGAAGTACCCTTGCACTCCCTCCTCTTTTTGATATAAGCATGCCTTGTACTTTTTATGTTCAGCTTGTTTGTAAGCTACTGAAAATTCATTCATATATGATACCTTTTACAATTCGTCACTTACATCATCATGCCCTGTAATTGAAGTGGACTTCATATAAAAGACCTAAAGAAAGATAACTGCAACCATAGTGACTTCAACTCTCTAAACAGACTTTTATTCCTTCTTAAAATGTCACTACTTGCTCAACAGATATTACCTACCTTTATATTATTATGAATCAGCATTAATAGGAAATGCAATATGAAAGTTTGGCTACTCATTTGAGGTTCTTGAAGAAATGTCTCATGTCCATCTTTTCCACATCTATGACCTAAGGATGGTTTGAACTTCCTTGAAGGAGTGTTAACCTATTGTGTGAGTCTTAGTGGTTGCAGAATATAAAATCACAAAGGTTTTCATAAATCAAACCTTAAGAAAAACAGTGATCTGTGACACTTAAACTGACATAGAGTTCTCAGAGGTTAAATAATCTCTCTGATGTCTTATTTTAAATTAAAACTCCAAAGAGATTTAAATTTGAGGCTGATTCCAAATCCCTAATCAGCATGCAGCTTGAACAGATTCCTGCCAAACACAGGAAACTTTTCATTAAATGACCTATTTTTTTCTATTTCTGAATGACTCAGGATAATTTAAAATATTTCTGAGGTTCTTGATTTTTAGCATAGCCACCAGAGAATATGAATTCATGAATATTGAGATTTTTAATAATAATCATGTCTACATGGATTTAAGTGGCCTTAGTTTGGCGTGATAATTATCTACATGGCATAAACTGGTTGAGTATTTGTATAGAGACCTGGGACATAAATCACATCTTACAGTTGGAAACTAGTTCAATCATTCATTCAATCAGGAAACTATATATTTATTTACAGATTAGTAATCAGACCTATGGTAGCTGGTAAGTGTTTGCCAAATTGCAATTACAATTAATGTCTGTCTCCCTTCTTTTTATTTCAGTGTTGTTTACTATCCTCCTTTTATAAATTTCAGTGATGTAGAGTGTTCATAATACCTTGTGCCTTTTTATGCTCATATTATTTGAAGACTCTTCACGATTAATTTGTAAGGTGCCTTCCATTTTAACAATCCACAGAAAGAAAATTAATAAAACAATTTTAAATGAAGTACTGAATGAGAATTTGCATTGTCAAGAAAATTATGGAAAAGCAAGAAGGGCAGTATTAAAAGAAATTCTACATTTTCAAGCCTAATTTTCATTGCATCTTCAAATGTTCTATTTACATGTTAGATAGTTTGAAAAGCTAATATGAAATATGAATTTTATATTGAAGCCAAAACTAGTCCTCTCCACAGACCCAGTTGTCATTGCATTATGTAGTGTCTTTGACTCCCCAGACAAGCTCTGAAATCTTCTATAAGCTTTACATTTGCTTTTCCCAATTACTGAATCTCAAATGTTTTTGGACTAAAATATTCCACCATCCTAAAAACTGCATCAAACACTACCACCGTCATGAAGCCTTACCACATGCTTATAGTTGAAGCTGTACACAGTGAACACTTTCACATTTGTTTACATCAATTATAGTTCCTACTAAATTTTCAGTATATTGTAAGCAATGTTACTTTCTGAATTTTTTCATTATCTGATATTAACTTAAAGAAATACATCAAAGTAATGAATAGAATAAAAAAGCATTTCTTTCATACTTATTTGAGAATAAATTATTTCAAAATTAAATGGACCCTCAAGTATTGAGAATTGGAGCATGCTGGTTTATCTGTGAAGTTTCTTACTTTCACTGCCATGTAAAGTTTAATTTTATTTATATTCTTTTAATTTAATCCTATTAAAATCATTCTGGAAAGTTTACTCAAAAAAGGAGAAAAATTTGCTGTTTATGAATCTTAAAATTATTTATACATGATTCTCAATATACTTTACTGGAAGATATCTGTGAGATTAACGTCTGTTTTCTTGTTAGCATATATTAATATTAATCCCTTAGTGTGTCACAACAATTGTGCCACATAGGGGAGCTCTAACCCAGCAGAAGGATAAATCACCTGCTGGATAGGGCACCACAACAATATTTTCCTCTAAAAATAAAATCCAAGGAAAGTTTTAGTCAGTGATACATTATTCCAATTGCATTATTTTTGCCTATCAGAAATATGGTTGTCTGAAGATTATATAAGTCACACTTAAAATAATTGACAGCAAAAGGCAGTTTTTTTTTTGCCAACTAACCAGGGTCAATTCTGTATTAGCATGGAATTACACTGGAATGCCTGGAGACTTAACTTCAAAGTAACTCTAATTAATGAAAATGACTGTGAATTCAAGTGACTGCATTCATAGACTGCAGTAACTGATGAAAGGAAGTCCAAAAACTGTGTAAAGATGAAAGTAACAGAGCAATTTTTAAGAATGCACATTTAATTGGCTTGCTTAGAAGAACTTTTACTTTTCACACGCTTGACTATATTCAGTATATATTTTGACATTTTCCTGCCCATAGAGTGATTTTAAATGAACTAGAAAATTTGTTTTGATACATGATGTTCTTATAAAATGAAATATACAGCAAGAGATTTAAACATCAGTGTCTGCATTTATTTATGGTGACTAAAAATTACTTCTAATAGCACAGAATTTAATTGTTGTTTTTTTAGTTCTGACTCATTTAATTTCATAAACAATCCTAAATAATTTCAGCAAAAAGTAATTGAAATGTATACTATTGGGGATTCCTTCCAAGAGGGTAGCATGAGGAACTCCACAGATCCTCTTTCTGAAAAATCAACCATAACTGCTAAAAATTGTATTTATGTATGTAAGCAAACAAAATAGTACTTCTAAAAATTCTGGAAATTGTCCTAAAATGTTCAGCTCATGAATAAAAAACATTCCAAAAAAATGTTCTAAATCTCAATAAGAGGAATGTGTCTCACCCACTCGAGCCATTATCTGACTCATCCCTCCCTGCTCCTGCAAGTAGGTGTGATGGAAGCGCCATCCCAGGCGTGGATGACTACGATAAACCACCCTACCACTTCAGCCCCAAGTCAAGGGCTAAGTACAGTACACTCTGGGGAGTGTGCGAAGACCACCAATATTCACATCTCACCTAACCCTGTGCTTCAGAAGCTAAATTCCAGGTTAGTGTAACCAAGAAGTAGTAAGTTCCCTTTCTCCACTCTGGGAGTCCAAACCTACCTCAACCTCAAATTATTGGGAATGTAGTCAGCATTGTGCCAACTTATATATAGGTTGTAGGCTCAATGCCACAAAAGGCAAGCCAAGAACAGAGGCTACTGACTCCATCCTGCAACTTTCTCATAAAGCAGAGTTTTCACTGCAAAAGAGGCAACCCACAGTCCCTACACCCAAGCCACAAAGCAGCAGTGCAAAGATCTTGACAAAGGTGAGATGTAGGCTATATCAACAAAAAGCTGAGGGTAAAGAAAAGGAAAAGATACATTCCAAAACATACGGTATACAGCTAAAGGAACGTTTACAGCAGAATTTATAGCTGCAAACGCCTATATTAAAATAGACAAAGACTCTCAATCGATAATCTAATCTTCCCCTTTAAATAAACAAGAAATATTATGGCAAAATAAGCACAAAGTGAGGAAAGAGAGAAAAATAATAAAGATTAGAGCACAATTAAAATAAACAGTAGAAAGTATAGAAAACCCAAGAAAGTCAAAAGTTGATTGTATGAAGTTAGAAAAAATTTGACAAACTTTAAGCTAAAGTGACCAAGAATAAAAAGAAGACTCAAAATTTGCTAAAAAAATATGTATGAAAGAGGGGACATATTTACTGACCTTGTAGAAATGAAGATAATGATAAGAGGATACCATGAACAAATGTATGCCAGCAAATAAGATTACTCAGATGAAATAACAAATTCCTAGAAAGTCACAAGTACCAAAATGTTCAATAAGAAATAGAACATCTGAACAGATCAAGAACAAATAGAGAGATTTAATTATGATCTCCCAAAAGAAAAGTCCAGACCCATATTGTTTACTAGTGAATTCTGTGAGGTATTTAAAGAATAATTAATGCCAGTTTTTCACAACCAAAAAAATAAAAAAGAGAGGCACTTTCCAAATCTGTCTGAGGTTAGTATTACTCTAAAACAAACAGCAAATAGATCAAGGAAACTACACACGATTAACTTTTGTGAATACAGACATAAGCATGCATAACAAAATACTAGCAAACTGAATCCAGAAATACCTATAAGGATTAAGTGATAAGGTGGAATTTATCACAGGAATTAAAGATTGGTTTAGCAATCAAAAATTAACACAATCCACCATATTGATAGAATAAAGACCAAATCCATGTAATTATTTCAGTTGACAGAAATAAAGCATTGGACAATCTCCAACAACCTTTCATGATTACAAAAAAATAATAGACAAAACAAAATGGTTAGCAAACATTAAAGTGAAGTCTCTAGCCAGTGCATTAAGTTCCATGTGACAAGATTTTGCATAGGGAAATTTTCTAAGGAAACCACTAATGAAACCCCTATTTGTATTGATGTCTGTTTTCAGCAAGGTAGCAGGATACACAATCAACATAACCTATCAACTGTAGAGAGTTCTGGGTAAAACGGTAGAGCAAGGATTTCAAGACTTAGTTCATCCTTCAGGGTAGCTAGTAAATAGTCAAGAAGTATCTGAGACAACTGTTTGGGGGTTCTGGAGACCAGAAGAACACACCCAGGGAAAAGCTGAAGGAAAGTACTAATATGGTCTGTAAAAAGCTGTGAGTAAATCTCTCCAGGCTGTGGTGGATGGGGCTCATTCCCCACTCTCATGGCTAGCTGCTTGTGATCCAGGCCCTGACTGGAAATAAAAGTCCTCTTCCCTAAAGGACTAGAGACAACAAAAGGAGAAAAAAAAAAAAAAAAAAAAAAACTAGAAAGGTTAAAAAAAAAATACAGCAGAACAGATCAACATTTCCCACGAAGAAACAGGGGAATGGAAGATTTTCCCTGGGGATGAAACAATTGCATAAATAGTATAATTTCAAAAATGAACGAGAATCAGATGAGTAAGAGTTGAAAAACTCTGATCAATTAAACATGAGCTACTCAAAGTGTGTATAATAAATTGAACCAAGTGTCAAATAATTGCCTGAGCACAAAGCCAATCAACAATAAAACCCTTTGCAAGAGAGAGAAAGTGGCCTCCAGAGTAAACTCATCAAGATAATCAGATGTCTAGATACCAGTGTGCTAGTTTGAGATTGTTGTGCACCCCAGAAAAGCCATGTTCTTTAATCCTCATTCAATACTGTTGGGTGGGATATTTTTAAACTATTTTTTATTGCTATGTATTATATATTCACACACCATGTAATCATCCAAAGTAAAAAATCATT
Organism: Tamandua tetradactyla; assembly: GCF_023851605.1. NCBI lineage: Eukaryota > Metazoa > Chordata > Mammalia > Pilosa > Myrmecophagidae > Tamandua > Tamandua tetradactyla. Next base: position 152,982,724 of record NC_135330.1, read on the forward strand.
GGTTCATAATATCATCATATAGCTATTCATTTATAATAACAATTGACTTTTTTTCTCTAAAAGCAATAAATTTCAAAACACATCACAACGATTAGCTGTAAAACAGATTTTGGAGTTTGGTGTAGGTTACAATTCCAGAGTTTTAAGTTTTTACTTCTGGATGTTATAAGATACTGGAGACTAAAAGAAATATCAATATAATGATTCAGCAATCATACTCATTTGTTAAACCCTACCTTCTTTGTATAAGTTCACCATTACTTTCAATCTTTCTTCCACTCTTTAAGGGTATTTGGGCTATGCCCATTGTAACTTTTTCATGTTGAAAGGGGTGGTCAATACTATGTGAGACAAGGATGGAATAAGATGATGTTCTTGAGAGACTGGGTCCTTTGCATTTCAGGACTTATCTGGTCCAGGGACCGATCTGGAGGATGTAGGTTTCTGGAGTTATTCTAAGTGTATAGAACCTTTGTAGAATCTTGTATAACACCCTAAGTGTTTTTTAGGATTGTCAGGAATGGTTTTGGTTAGAGTTTGCCAAGCTATGGTAAGTAGTAATGACTGACTGAAGCTTGTGTAAGAGTGACCTCTAGAGTAGCCTCTCGACTCCATTTGAACTCTGTCAGCCACTGATACCTTATTTATTACACTACTTTCCCCATTTTAGTCAGGATGGCATTGTTAATTCCGTGGTACCAGGGCCAGGCTCATCTGGGTGAGATATAATCAATTTGTTTCCATGGAGATTTGATCCAGCAATTGTGAGTGGAAATTTTGATTAGGTGATTTCCATAGAGATGTGTCTCCACCCATTCAAAATAGGGTTGCTTTAAGAGGAAACCATTTGGGAAAAAGCATCAGAGCCCACACAGCCAGAGAGACCTTTGGAGATGCAGAAAGAAAATACCCAGGAGAAAGCCATTTGAAGAAGCCAGTAGAGAAAACCAGCAGCCATCGCTATGCACCTTCCCAGCTGACAGTGGTATTCTGAACCCCTCATCCTTTCTTGTGCCAAGGTATCTTTCCCTGATGCCTTAGTTTGGGCATACTCTTAGAACTATAAATTTGCAAGTTAACAAACTGCCTATTTAAAAGCCATTCCATTTCTGATATATTGCATCCCAGCAGCCTTAGCAAACTGATAGAACCAGATAAAACTTACAAGCATTACTATGAAACAGGAAGATGTGGCTCAGTCGAGGGAACATTGTAAAACTTCAGAGGAGACATAGAAATTGGAAAAACTAATCAAAGTGTTCAAACAAAACACCTAAATCAATTCAAGGGGATGATAAATATGGCTAAAGAGATAAAGGGTAGTAAAAAGACACCGTTGAGCACAAAGAAGAGTTTGAAAATATAAAAAGAAACATAACAGAAGTGATGAGAATGAAAGACCTAAGAGTGGAGATTAAAATGTGGTTTGATTAAACAGAGTGGAGATTAAACAGCAGGTTTGAAGGCAGAAAAAAGAATCAGCAAGCCAGAATACAGGACAGTTGAAATCTTACAGGCAGAAGAACAGACAAAAAAAAGAATGGGGAAAACTGAGCAGGGTCTCAGGGATTTGAATGGTGGCACAAAGTGCACGCATATACCCATCATGGGTATATTTCTAGACACTGGCAATGAACAATATGAAAATGAAACTAACAATTACATTTATAATAGCATAAAAATAAAATAATTAAGAGTAAATTTAACAAAAGAAGTAAAACATACTTTGAAAACTATAAAATATTCCTTAAAGAAATTAAAGAATTAAATAAATGGACATCCCATGATCGTGGACTGGAACACTTACTATTGTTAAGATGTCAATGCTCCCCAAATTGACCTACAGAATCAACACAGCTTCTAGCAAAATTCTAGCTGGTCCTTTTGCACAATTTATTAGTTAATCCTACATTCATATAGGAAATTAAGGGACTCAGAATAGCCAGAATTATGAAAACGTACAATTCCCGGTATCCGACTCACTATAGAGCTATTATATTTAAGAGCACATGGAAGTAATATAGAGTAGACATGTATATCAATGGAAAACAATTGAGAATCAATAAATAAACAATTAGAAGATTTTGAATGTGTGTCATGACAATTCAGTGGGAAAACAGTCCTTGTAGTAAGCGGTACTGGAACAAATGTATATATAAATGCATAAAAATGAACTGGGAGCCCCAAATCACACATTTACAAAAATTAACTCTAAAGGGGTCATAGAATTACATGTAAAAGCTAAAATTATAAAAATCCTAGAAGAAAATATAGCAGTAACATTTCATGATCTTGTGTGAGAAGCCTTTTTTTAAGATATGATGCCATAAGTACAAATAACAAAAGAAGTAGATTATTGGAATTGAGCAAAATTTTAAAAAATGTGTTTCAAAGAATATCATCATGAAAGAATAACATCATGACATAAAAGGAAAAGGAAACTGAATGGGAAATTTCCAAATTATGTATTTGATAATTGGCTTTGTCTAATAGATAAAGCTTAGAGATCAATAAGAAAAAGGCAAATAACTCAAAATTAGTTTTAAATGGCTAAATAGTTTTAAATACCTAAAATTTTGCTAATTTGGGTTATTTTTAAAGCAATTAGATACTAAGATTTGAATTTGATGCATGTGAACTTTTCTTTTCTTTTTTCTTTCTTTTTTTTTTTTTTTACTTTTTATTTTAAAATAATTTCAAACTTACAGGAAAGTAACAAAAATAATACAAACTCCATGCAGAGCACTCCTACATATTGATACCTACTGTGTTAGTTTGCAACTGGCTGGAATGTAATACACCAGAACTGGAATAGCCTTTAAAAAGGGGAATTTAATAAATTACAAGTTTATAGTTCTAAGGAAGTGAAAGTGCACCAATTAAGGCACCAATAAGAGGTTACCTTTACTCAACAAAGGCTAGTGATCAGAAACACCCCTGTCAGCTGAAGTCACATGCTGGCAACTGCTGGTCCCTTGCTCCTGGGTTCCATTGCTTTCAGTCTGTGTTACTGTGGGGGATCCTCGCTTTACTTCTCCAGGGCTGGCTTTCATCTCTTGGCTTCCCTTGGCTCTTTCCAGGTTCTAGCTTCTTTTCTTTTTTATTTTTATTAATAAAACCAAACAGCATACAATATGAACATTTTTTTCATCATGTAGTTGTATATTTATCATCATGATCATTTCTTAGCACATTTGCATCAATTCAGAAAAAGAAATAAAAAGAAAACAGAAAAAAAATTTATACATACCATACCCCTTACCTCTCCCTTTCATTGATCACTAGCATTTCAATCTACTACATTTATTTTAACATTTATTCCCCATATTATTTATTTATCTTTAACCCATATGTTTTACTCATCTGTCCATAAGGTAGATAAAAGAAGCATCAGACACAAAGTTTTCACAATCACGCAGTCACATTGTGGAAGCTATATCATTATACAATCATCTTTAAGAAACATGGCTACTGGAACACAACTCTACATTTTCAGGCACTTCCCTCTAGCCTCTCCTATATATCTTAACTAAAAAGGTGATATCTATTGAATGCTTAATAATAACCTCCAGGATAACCTCTTGACTCTGTTTGGAATCTCTCAGCCATTGACACTTTATTTTGTTTCATTTCTCTCTTCCCCCTTTTGGTCAAGAAAGTTTTCTCAATCCCTTCTTGCTGAGTCCCAGCTCATTCTAGGATTTCTGTCCACGTTGCCAGGAAGGTCCACACCCCTGGGAGTCATGTCCCATGTATAGAGGAGGAGGGCAATGAGTTTGCTTGTCATGTTGGCTGAGAGAGGCCACATTTGAGCAACAAAAAAGGTTTTCTTGGGGATGACGCTTAGGCCTAATTTTAAGTAGGCTTTGCCTATCCTTTGTGGGGCTAAGTCTCATATGAACAAACCCCAAGTTTGGAGGCTCAGTGTATTGCTTTGGCTGTCCCTACTGCTTGTGAGAATATCAAGAATTCTCCACTTAGGGAAGTTGAATTTTCCCCCTTTCTCACCATTCCCCCAGGCTACTATGAAGCAGTAAACAACATACGGGGTAAATACAGAGCTCATCTTTATCTCATTTATACAGCAAGGTGCTACTGTTCAGCATGTCTGCTTCACATTGATAATTCCAATTTGAAGTGATTAATCTTACATCCAAACAACAACTGTCATCCTGAAATCTCCCTTTTCTGTTATTCTAGGGATTCCCTTTGTTTTACTCCACCCCTCTTTCGGCATGTGTTTGGTGTGTTCATTTCACAATATTGTGAAATTTGTCTCCAGTACTTACTGGGAAAAAACAACAAAATTATAGTTTGGAAAAGTTTTTTCTTCTTAATTTTGGAGGTTTTACTTAGTGTATTAGTCAGGGTTCTCTAAAGAAGCAGAACCAACAGGAGATATCTATAAATAGGAGATTTATAAAAGTTTTTATGCAACCATGGGGATACAAGAATCCACAATCCATATACAGACTTCAAGGCTGGCAACTCCAATGAAGAGACTTGAGGAACTCCACAGGAGAGGTTTGCTGCTTGAAGAAACAGTAAAAATTCTTTTTGCTCCCTTAAAAATCTTCAACTGATTGGATCATCTTATTTGTGAAAGACACATTAGTTGATCATAGATGTAATCAGCCACAAATGAAACAACTGACTGATGATTTAATAAACCAGACATGAAATACCCTTGCAGTAACAGGCCAGTGATCGCCTGAGGAGACAACTGGACACCATGACCTGGCAATGTTGACACCTAAACTTAACCATCATACTTCGGTTTCCTTGCTGTTTCTGTTGTTGCCGTTGAGAAGTTTGATATTATTTTGTTTCTGTTCCTGAGTATGAAACCTGTTCACCCTACCCCCTTCCAAACTCCTGGAATATTGTTGAAATTCCTCTCTCTCCTCAGAATGCTAAAATTTCACAGTAATGCACCTTGGAATGGCTTTATTTTCACCCATTGTTTTGAGCACTCTTTAGGCATTTTCAATAACAAAGCTCAGATCTTTGAATGATGGGACATTTTCTTCAGTTATTTATCTACTCACTGTTCTTTTCTTTTACTGCTCCTTCTTTCTAGAACTCCTGTTTTTAAGAGAAATATAAAAGATCCTGGACTGGCCCTCTAATGTATATTTGTTATCTTTTTTCTTCTCTCCTGACGTTATTTTCCCTCCAACTTTTCTATTGAAATTTTCATTTCTGCTAAAATGTGTTTAACTTTTAGAGAATTAAAAATTAGCTATGTACTTTTCCAGCATCCCTTTCTAATTTTATGGATATTATATCTTATCTCTCTGAGGATATCAATGATAGATTTCCTTGAAGTTATATTTTAATTGAATAGTATTGCCCATTTTTCCCAATTTTCCCCTTTGATTTTTCTCAACTTCTATAATATAGACTTTCTTAATACACCTTGGATTCTTTACTATTACAATTTGACCAAAGTTACGAGTGAAATTTGTTCAATTTTATCTTCACTGTAGGTTAGAATGGATAGGATAATTGATGGAGTAAAATTGTACCAATGATTTTTAGATCTTTCCACTTATCAGATTCTCTAAAAAAGAATCTACTCTCATTCTTAAGGGTAAAGTTATAACTGCTAGCGTTTGAGAGTTAAGAAGCTGAAGAGGGCTAAAGGTCCATGTCTTCATTATTTAGTATGATTATGACTATTTAATCATTCTGCTTTTGTTATTGTATTAGCTCCATTTTTAAATATTTGCTTACTGTCAGCTTATAAGCTTCAAAGCTCACTCTTCTTCTCGTGTCCCACTTCAGGACAAGACAATAAGAAATCCTGGGTGCTCCATCTTTGGCGACTTTTGGGAGATTCCAAAAATTCCCTGAATATGTGAGAACCCTTATTCTGGTCCACACCTGAACCATGGTAAAATCCTTGGTTAGTCTCCTTTCTTTGCTCTCTCCTTAACCACAATAAAACCTTAGGGTACTCTCCTTTCTTTGCACTCTCAAACCATTCCAGGCTTGCTGGAAGGACTTGCTCTACTCTCTCCACTGAACTCAATAATATGTAATAAGCCTCATACCCTCTGCATATGTATGTATGTGGCATCATCAGTCTAAACCCTTTTAGCATCAAACTTTGGGTGGGAGTCTCTCTTGCTTTCATAGCGTGCCAATAATACCCTGTTTTCAATTTTACCAGGTGCCATACCAGAGCCCTATATTTTCTTCTCTAGACAATACAAATTTGGACATTTTAATCGAAGTAGCAGCAACTGTTCAACATTACAGAGAACAATGGGAGTGTCTCAAAAAGTTTACCAAATCTTCCTTATTTTAAAGTTCCCTTTGCTTCTAGTTCCAAAGAATCAGGTGCTTCCAGTTTTTATGCTCTCAAGGAATTCTTTATTGTAAATGTGGTTCTTAGGTCTCTCCACTCATAGCTTGGAATTTGGCATTTTTCCATCTGTTACATAGATTATTGCTCATCTATTTGCTTTTCAGGTTCCAAAGTTTGTAGCTGAATTCTCCTCTTCTGCTTTTACCGTCTTTGTGTTTTTGTCTGGTAAAAATACTTTTGTTCTAGTATTGCGGTGTTCTGAAAAGGGGAACAGTGAGATGCATAGTTTAAATCTCCTATCTTAACCCAGAAGTTACCAAGCCTTACAAGTTACCAAGCCTTACTTTTCTTCCCCATAGACTGTTTTTAAATTCCACATCCTACATAATTATTCCAGTAACCATTGATTCTTTCTTTTATAGATTATTATATCCTTCATTAGTCTTCATGTAGAAGTTTGATACTTGGTTATATGTTATATTTATTGTTCTCTAGGTCTTTCTAGCTATAGTTATTGATCTTCTTCACCAGAGTGGAAGTTTCATGGATGTAGCATATGTATCTTTTCTTTCAACTTCATCTTTTTCTTTAAATCCAACCACACATAGCATAGTTTATTTCAAATAGTAGTTGTTCCACCCACTTTAAAATAAATCAATAAATCAATGGATATTTTCCTGAAGTCTTTTTTTTTTTGATTGGTAATAAGAATGAAACATTAAGGTTGTTTGCTGTCATGTTAAAAATATAAATTAAAAAAATAAGGTTATTTCAACCTATAATAAAATGATTATTCATTATAACCAATTAAATGTACAATAATTATTAAGTATTTGATATGTTGCGGAGATAATACTTTTCATATTTACTCAGAAAAATATTATTCCTAATTTTTTAGGTATTTTCCTTTAGCAAATTGGTTAACTGATTCAGTTTTTTTAATACTCATTACAATACTTCGTAACCTGTGAGCCTCAAAATTAGAGTAAAAGTTAATAAAAGATAATAAATGTGTTTTCAACATTTTGAATTATTTACACATAGAAAGTGGAATCTTTAAATTAACATAAATGTTTTATCTTAAAGCTGTAATACAAAACTGCTCTGCTATCATGCTTTTTAATCTTCCAAGTGTGACAGGTTCCTGAAAGCCTAACATATTTGTTAGACACATTGGCTTGGTGGTTGTTCTACTTTGCTAGCTGCCGGAATGCAATACACCAGAAACAGAATGACTTTTAAAAAGGGGAATTGAATAAGTTGCTAGCTTACAGTTCTAAGGCTGAGAAAATGTCCCAGTTAAAACAAGTCTATAGAAATGTCCAATCAAAGGCATCCAGGGAAAGATACCCTGGTTCAAGAAGGTCGATGAAGTTCAGTTTCTTTCTCAAGTAGAAGGGCACATGGCGAACACAGTCAGAGTTTCTCTCTCATCTGGAAGGGCACATGGCGAGCACGGCATCATCTGCTAGTTTCTTCTCCTGGCTTCCTGTTTCATGAAGCTCCCCAGGAGGCATTTCCCTTCTTCCTCTCCAAAGGTTGCTGCCTGGTGGACTCTGCTTCTTGTGCTACATCATTCTGCTCTGCTCTCTCTGAATCGCTTTCTTTCTCCAAAATGTTTCCTCTTCTATAGGACTCCAGAAACTAATCAAGACCCACCGAAATGGCTGGAGACATGCCTCTACATAATCCAGTTTAACAACCACTCTTGATTAAATCACACCTCTAAGGAGATGATCTAATTAGTTTCAAACATACAATATTGAATAGGGATTAGAAGAAACAGCTGCCTTTACAAAATGGGATTAGGATTAAAACATGGTTTTTCTAAGGGACATACATTCTTTCAAACCAGCACAGTGGTAAAATTTATTTTCATAAAAACGCATTTTTGAAATTCATAATGAACATTATTATTTGTTTACTCTATAAGAATTTTATGGTTTTCTTATTTTTTTTATGTTAAAAGCTTCCCCAAACTCAGAGATTTTATAAAACTATCATAAAAACCCTAGGAATACAGTCTTTCTTATATGAATTATTATATATCTGTTCTCATTCCCATCAGTTTGTACTCTATGTTTTTAGGGGGACTGGCAGCCTGAAAAAAATATTATCAAGTTTTCATTGCCAACTGGCTTCTGATAAATTTTGTTAATAGGAGTCCCTGCAAGGAAATTAGATATTAAAGGAAGGAGAAATCCAGCTCTTCCCCTTCTGCCTTTCTTGCAATTAATCACCCACAGTAGAAAACTGATATGGCAGCAGCATCATTAGCAGCTTTGGGACTGATACTGTCCAGTCTTTTACCAGATTTCAGTACCAGAAATCTTGGCACAGCCTTTGCTATATGGTACCCAGTAGGTGTTCTCCGCACCAGCAGGAAGGCAGCTCCTCTTTGGCTTCAGTGATGACCTTCAGTGCTTCCATCACCACTCTGGCCTCTTCCCTTGGATCTCAGTGATGCCTAATCAGCTCCTGCTTAGCAGTTACAGAATCTCATATGATATATCTAACAGTATTCCTGAACTCTGTTTTTGTTGTTTTAGGATCCAGATGATGAAAACAGAACCCACTTTCTCTTTCCTTTTCTAATGAATTCTGTTAATACCATTCTCCTGCCTTTTGTTTTACTTGACCTAGAGTTGTCAGCTGTTTCTTGTGGTTACAGATGTCTGAGTTACTTTTCTTCATTTGTTCTTTTAGCCATTCAACATTTTTTGTTGCAATACAAGATTTCCTGTAAAGAATCCCTTCTGTAAGAGATATGTAGCCTGCATATTTTGACTTGCTTGACTTGATTTAAGTCAGAAAATTGATAGGCCTTTTTAGGGGCAACTTTTGGTTGAAAGCTATCTAATATTTTGTTAAGACCTAAAGTTTTAAAAGTAGTGAAAATAGAACAATAAATAAGTTAATGATTTAAAATGATAAAATTGTTCAGATTTTATACTTGGTTCATACCATATTAATAACATATCAGAATACATCTGCCATATTTTCCCATATCTCGAGTGCCACTAATTTTAAAAATGACTTCCCATTTCTAATATTATTTATTTAATTATTTATCTATTTATTATTAATTAATTTATTTATTTTGCATGGGCAGGCACTGAGAATTGAAGCCGGGTCTCCGGCATGGCAGGCGAGAACTCTGCCTGCTGAGCTACCATGGCCCACCCTCTAATATTGATTAATGAGTATTTTGCTGGTATGAATCTGTTATGTGCCCCAGAAAAGCCTATGTTCTTTTAATTCATTGCTGTGGATGCAGGCCTATTGTGGATGGAATCTTTTGCTTAGGTTGTTTCCATGGAGATGTGACCCTGCCCATTCAAGGTGGGTCTTAATCCCCTTGCTGGAGTTCTTTATGGGAGGACTCTGCCTTTTATCAGAGACATTTTGGAGAGCACTTACAGAAAGGAAATACCCCAGGAGAAGCAGGAAGGACCCACAGAAACTGAGCGAGCCATTTTTAGACCAGCCTCCTGGTGAGAAGGACCAGAAGATACCATGTACCTTCCCACGTGACAGAGAAACCCCAGATGCCAGCAGCTTTTCCTGAGAGAAGGTATCTTCCCCTTGATTCCTTAATTTGCACATTTTCATGGTCCTAGAACTGCAAATTTGTAACCTAATAAATTCTCATTTGAAAAAGCCAGTCCATTTCTGGTATATTACATTTCGATAGCTTTAACAAACTGAAGCAAGTATTAAATTACTAATTTTATTAATGAGAACTCTCAAATATTGTCTCAGTTAAAACAGCAGAAGTTTGTTGTTTCATGTTTTTAGAGAATAGAAATGTCAAGAACAAAGTACTGGCAGGGCATGCCTTCTTTTGGAAGATGTAATATTCCAGCAATCTTAGTCATAGGAGTCTCTCTCCTTTTGTGTCTGGTCCTCTGATTTCCAATGACTCTGGCTTCTTCTGATTGCATATGAATTTTTTCTAACTTATAAAGAGTCCAGTCATGTGGACTAAGGTCTACCCACATTCAATTCAGCCTCATCTAAATAGTTTATTCTAATAATAGCATATTCAAAGATCCTATTTACATATGGGTTCACATCTAAAGAACATGTATGAAGATTTGAATTAGTCTTTTGTGGGGTACATGATTCAGTCTCCAACTACCAAAACCTCTTAGCTTGTCAGGCCTGCAAGAAGATACTTTATAGCAAATTTCAAAGCCTCTGGTATTCAGAATAGAATAAAATTACAGAAGCATGTTTTTAGATTGCCTCTGAATTCTGTCAGAATGCTAGCTGACAAACTCAAAGGTTTGAAATTCAGGTTAGCATAATTGAACATGAAAACAAGGTATAACATATTGAGTATGTTTAAGTGCAATAATGGATATTAAAGATTACACAATACATAGTTACTATAATTCAAATGCTCTGAAATGGCTTATTAGCTGAAATTTTATTAATGAAACCATAAAATAAACTTAATTCAGTAGTATCAGCAAGGTAAATTACTTTGATTAGAGTACAATTTTTATGATTTGGCAGCTTTGTAATGCTGATTATAAATATTAGATATTTAGCAAAATTATTGTTACAGATTAGGGAACTATCATATTAACTCAGATAACTGTTTAAAATGTTGATGTTATCTGATGCTAGTAAAGATGTGAATAAGTACACACATATGGAGACATTGTTAGTTGGACTGAACGTTATTCAACTATTTTTGAAAAGTAATTCAGCTCAATATATTTCAATTTTAATATGCTCACAGCTTATATGCAGATAAATCAGTTTTGGAAATTCTTCAGAATTAAAAGCACTTCTATGTTTGTTCATATGTTTTAGCACAAGCATGATTATTGCAACATACTTTTCAGAATATCAATGACAGTTGATACATAATGACCAATTTATGATACAATACTTCTCATCTTCAGTGATATTAAACTATTTTCTATATTATATATTATATTAAATTAATTATATAATTACAATATAAAGCTAGTTTCTCTTCACCGCTCTCTCGTTCTCTCTCCATAATTCTAGTATATAGAAAGAAAGGGGCTGTTATTGCCACTGTTATTACAATTACCACTTGATTTATGTTATTTCTATTTGGGTAACTCTACACTGTTTTTTGAGCCTCAGCAAATTGTATTATCATGTTAATTTGGAAAACAAAATAAAAACATTTTGTTTCTAAAATGGCAAGCCATGAGCTAGTTAAGAAAAAAGGTTAGTAAAGTTTTTCAGTGGGATGTTGTGAAGTTACGCTAATTATGAGTTAGATAAAATAAAGTTGGAACATATTTTTTCAACATATTTTTCCTTCATGTTCTTCAAAATTAACTGCTCTGTTAGCTCCTTGCATGCTGTAAATATAATTCCTGAAAACTGAAATATCCTCTATAGTTGAAGAAAGATAAGCCTATACTACTTTTCTTCATGGAATCAAATTAAATTTGATAAAGATCAGTTTTCTAGATGTACCACTAAACCCTATTTTCTTAGTGTGAAGAAACTGAAAAATGGGTCTGCTAAGGTACTTAATGCATCAAGAAAACCTTTTATCTGCACCATTTTATGAGTCCCAGTCTCTATCACTCTCAAATAATGACAGGAAATCATTGAAACAAAAATGCTTACTATCCTACAATAGCAATAAAAAATACATTTACCTTGCACCAATACATCTATTATCATGTAACTTCAGGGATATAAAGTAAAGATAAATGGAGACTCTGAGACTCTGTACTGTAGCCTACTTGTTCAGTATTTTCCATTGGTTTAATGTTAGAGCAGCAAGAAGACAAAAATGGGATTTTAATGTTATGATTCATTATTCGTGTTGTTTTTCAAAAGTACCCATTTAACACCATGCAAAAAAGTTAAAGGGCATGTCATATGCCACTGCGCTAGGCATAAAAATAAAACCTATATAAAATAAAATTTTTCTTCAATCTAGAAAGGAAAATACAAATGATCATTCATCATAATTTAATAGTGTCAGGTGCATGGGTGGTTCAGTGGCAGAATTCTCACCTTCCACACAGAAGACCTGGATTTGATTCCCAGACGATGCACCCCACAGACAAAAAAATTAATAATGTCAATATAATATATAAAGGTAATAATTGTATAAAAATGAGAATAATTTTCCAATTTTTTATCACATTTTTAAATTTAAAGTTACCACATCACCATAGTGTTCCCATAGAACAAACTGTCATAGATCACAGTGCCAAATTCTGCTTTAGTTTCAGCTGTAGCTGCAGTCCTGAAAAAGCTGAATATCTGAAATATGATTTATGGCACCTCTAAAAGAAATAATGATTAATGACAATAGGGTTCTGTTCTTTATAACCACAGTTAATCAGCATAACAGTATTTATATAAGTATATGGATATGTATATATTATCAATATCTTCACTTCCAAATACAAACGTACCTCTCAGATTTTAGCAGGAATAAGAGACTCTCCTTTATATTTTGTATGTTGAAACTATTACTTTTATAACCAAAATATTATGAATTTTCAACTAGTTAAATAAATGAGAAAATACTCTTATTATGACTATAAACAGTGTCAGTTAAACACCTCTGAGAAGACTGTTATGTTATAATTTGGATTCCCTGAAAGCAGAGTCTGAGACCAGGCTTAGGTGCTGGTAGTTTGAATGGGCTGAGATCCAAGAAACTGGGCCCAAGGTGCAGGAGGTGGGTAAAGGGAAAACCAAAGTAAGGCTATCATCAAAATGGTTTCTAGATCAATGGGGCCTCTATCTTGCCAGGATGTCTGAAAGACAGACATATTGCCACTCCAAATTGTACAACTGAGGAAGGGTGACTGGTATAGTTATCTACTGGCTTCCATCCCTCATTTGTTGACAGTTTCCTCCTATTCCTCTGTTGCGAACTGGCTTTTTAATGGTTAAGCTCTGGTCAGCCTTTCTAGATGAGCAGATTCCTGTGGCTTCAGTGAAACCCCCGCAGCAGAAATTACAAAGACGTGTGGCACAGATCTGTTGTGAGATGCTGTTGGTTTGAATTTGAACTAGTTTAGTGTTATTCACTGCAGCTGGGGCTGAAGTCAGGGACCCTTAGGCGATAGACACCACATTGGCACCAAAGCTATAGTTTATAAACCCTTGAGCTAACAAATAATTACAACATTTAAAATAATTATACTAGAGGTTATATACTATCATAATTCTAATCTCTAATTTTTGGTTTTCTAACATCCAAACAGTGAACAAAATAACCTTCAAAAGTTTTTTTCAGTTTAGGAGATGTCTTCATTTTTGTCATGAGTCTTTCAAGGAAGAACTGTTAGGTATTTTTTTTACACACTGTGAGGATGAATTAAAAGCTGATATTAAATTGCACCTTTCATGAAGGAGAATTTTCAAACAAACTCAGATTTATTAAAGTAAATCATCTTTAATATAAACATAATGGAGAATGTATAATATGGGCAAAAAAATAGTTTAAAGATGAGCAAGGAACTCTCAAATGATTTTTTTTCTCCATTGTTCTGATGTATATGTGGGCATGTAATTGTTAGGGGAAATGCACAGTGTAGTTGCTTTAGTAGCAGTTTAGGAGTATACATTAAAAATATTTAAACTATTTTTAAGTAATCATTGATATATTATAGCTTAAGTATGCCATAAAACAGAGTTTTATTTTCTGTGGGTGTTTTGTATATTTGTGTAGGTTAATTAAACATTAAAAAAATTCAATTGTAATATTATGATGTTTTTAATGTATGTCCTTCTGTAGCACGCTTAGTAATTGTCTGCTAAATTGTACTAATTGTACACAGGTTACTGGTGTTGACATCTTTCCAGTTGGAGAAAAATATGGAAATCTGACCTTCCTTTCATCCCTTTAACTTTTGTCATTTAAAATATAATTGTCATAAAAATTTCCTCTGCATACATTTAGACCCATGTCAACCAATGCTATTTTTGCTTCAACTCTCAAACGTAATTTAGAAAAGTCATCGAGGAAAATAAAATGGATTGTATTTAACCATAATTTTACTCCTTGCATTGCTTTCTTCTATCATTTCCTTTCATTTTATAGACTTTTCTTAAGGCATTCCTTTCAGGTCTGTCTGCTGTTGCCAAATTCTCTTCATTTTCCTTCATCTGAAATTTCACTGAATATAGATTTCTTGGTTGAGTTTCTTTTCTTTCAGCACTTGCAAAATGTGCTATATTCTTTGTCCTCCATAGTTTCTGACAAGAAATCACCGTCATTCAAATTATATTCCCCTATAGCTAAGGTGTCACTTCTCTCTTTGTCTCGTTCTTCTTCTTTAGTTTTCAGAAGTTTGACTCTGATGTATAGTGGGACAGATTTCTTTGGTTTTATTCTATTTTGGGCAGCTCAGCTTCTTGAACCTGTAAGTTTACGTTTTTTGCCTACAGTTTTAGCTACAGTTTTGGCAAATAATTTTTCAGCACCTCTCTCTCTTGTTCCTCTCCCTTCAGGACTCTGATGAAACGTATTAGATCTTTGATTACAGTCCAACAGTTTCCTAAGGTTCTGTTCTTTTTTTTGAATAAATATTTTTATTAATATTTTATCTATATTATTTGGATTGGTTTATTTCTGTTGTTATATCTTCAAGTACACTGATTCTTTCCTCTTTCCCTACCAGCCTGTTCTTGAGCCCAGCTGTTGAAAATTTAATTTCAGTTGTTTTGCAGTTCCAGATACACATCTGTTTCTTCTTGAGCAAATGAGTTTAGATCAAGTAAGATCTTTGTGGTGATGGAAAAGTTCTGAATTTTAACTGTAACCAT
The DNA here is from genome assembly GCF_023851605.1 of Tamandua tetradactyla. Lineage (NCBI taxonomy): Eukaryota > Metazoa > Chordata > Mammalia > Pilosa > Myrmecophagidae > Tamandua > Tamandua tetradactyla. Next base: position 152,997,830 of record NC_135330.1, read on the forward strand.
GTCAAGTCTTGCTTATTATAATTTTGCAATATGTTAAAACTGGGGGATCCTGGGCAAAGGGTACATTGGATCTCTCTGTATTGTTTCTTACAAGTGCATGTGCATTTAAGATTCTCTCTAAATAAACATTTAATTTTAAAAAGTAAAATATTAAAGAAAATAAGTACATATGTCCTTTCTACTCCAAATATTTCTCTATAACCTTACTCTTCAAATTAGACTTTATCCTTTCATGAAATAAGAAGTTTTATTATTATGACTCCATACGAATCACCTCAAACTTAGTCATTTAAACGAAATTAATAATTTATTCTGTCTCATGATTTCAGCTAGTCAGCAAAGTCTCAACTGGGCAATTCTAAGTGGAGTCTCATTTGTCGCAGTCAGATGAAAACTGTGGCCAAAATGCTTTGAAGCCTTGAATAGGGACCCGGAGAATCACTTGCAAGTTAGCTTATGCAGGTGGCTGGTAAATTGTTGACTGTTGACTGGGAGTCTTAGTTCTTTTCCATGTACACCTCTCCCATGTGCTTCTTAAGTTCTTGCAAGTCTGAATTTTAAGGTGGCTGGCTTTCTCCACAATAAGTGATGCAGGAAACCATGATGGAAATTATAATGTCTTCTGTGACCTCCTCTAAGAAGTCACAAATCATCACTTCCTCAGCATTCGGTTACTAATGTAGGTGAAGTCTGAATATTTTGTGGGAAAAGAGTACACATGTTTGTTAGAAGGCCAGAAATATTAGTTACCATCTTGGGTGCTAGCTAAAACAAAAACATGATAATTTCATCAAAAATCAAATAACCCCATATCCCTAACAACTGGTCCTTTTCTCTTCAAAATTTACATTTTTAAATAAGCAATATAGAATAGATCTGGTTGTAAAATCATACTTCTGATGCCAAAGTTATCTTGAGTAGATACATATAACACCAAGTTTGACTGGCTCAGAAGAGAGTATCCTAGATTTCTAAATTTACATTTAGGGAATTAAATAACAATATTGAATATGCATAAAGCTCAAAATTTAAAAACACATTATTGAGCACTTACCATGTACCAAACTCTTGCTATATTTTTTGGGAAACAAAGCAGTTACTATTTTAAGTTTTAAGATCACAAATTATGAGCAATTATACCAAATTGTCAATTTTGAAATATGCTCCCCTCCCATCACATTATTATTAATCAGGTTAGAAAGTAAGAAATATACTGTATATACAAACATACAGATGAGAGAAGAAAAATAAACATATATATGCAATGCCAAGTTCTCAAGAAAATTGATGAAGCAAGGTTTCGACTGCTATTTAAAATGATGAATTTAACATCAAGGTTTTGAACATAATAGAGATTACATTTTTCTGAACATCAGTTTCCAGATATCACAAGAGATCCATGGAAATATGATTATGAATAAATAATTCACTTTTTTTACTTTGTTTACTGAAATATATATTTTAAAATATATTCAGCCAAATATTATAATAGCAACTAGTTTGAAAATTAAAAAAAAAATGAGCTAGAATGTAATGTTGATGGGATGTAAATATTATTATTCTCTACTTAATCACATAGAGAAGTGAATTCAAAGTAAAAAGTGTACATGGCATATTTAACTAATAATGGCTGAAGAAGAGAAACATGATTACATAACTGACGTATGAAAAAAAGTTCATTAAATTCTCCCTTCAGCAATAATCTATGCACAATCTCCTCTGGGGAGAAAAAGCTTCTATTCTGAAAGTTGAAGTTTAATTGTTAATTATCATATACAATCCTCTGTAATAATGCTAATTGGTTTCTTAGTGGTTGTACAACTGTCCTCAGAGCTGTCATCTTGCAAGCTAACATGAAATATTATGATATTTTAATGTTGCATGAGTGCAGCATTGCAGAAAATACAGTATAGAGAAAAATTGTTCAATGGTAATTGGCAATCCTGAACCAGACAATCTTTTCCCTTTTGTTCTTTAAATCCTCAATGCTGTTTAATGAAGACTGTAATAGAACTTCTAGAAATGCTTGCTCAGGAAAACATTTGATACTTCATGATAATGTATTATAATTATACTTGAATTTTTAACCACTTCTCACATATTTTGAAAGGTTGAATTTATTTTTCAATAACTTTGCTTAATAAAAAAAGTCAAATCTACACATTTTCACTTTTATTGTTAACCTGAATTATGCTAACCTATTTGGCTATTTAGAGTAACTATAATGAAGAGAAAATAATCATAGAATATCTTATAACTATTTACAAATTAGATCATATGCATTCAAGAGCAATTAGTTACATATTTAACAAAGGAGCACAATATTTATTATATCATATATTTGTGCAGATTAATAACAATAAATCATATTAATAATAATGATGGTGTATTGAACATTCTTCATGCCAGACTCAATGCTGAGCATTGAATTAAAACCTATTAACTTGCTGTCATTTGGGACTCATACAATGAACTAGACACACTATGATGGTTTCTATCTTCAACAAATTTTTCTACACATTCATATATGCATATATGTTATTTTAATGACTGAAATATATATATCCATATATATAATCCTAATTTTTGTCTTCTAAATATTAACTTATGTGTATATACACATGTATAGATACATAGCCAATCTAAATTCATATAGTATATATATTTTTAAGACAGAGATTGAGATAATCATTAAAATAATATTACTCTGGAGATGCTCATTAAACTCCTAAACAGGCTGGTATGTATGAAATTAAAGGTTTTTTCTTTAAATGCTGAGAGAAACCTATTATTTTTACATTTACAAATAAATCATTCTTAACTTCAATGAAATATATCTTGAATTATTTTTGGCAATAGCAAAATAGTGCTAATTTTGTATTTCTACCTTCTATCTACCTTCTTGTCCTTTCCTTTCACTAAATATAAAACAATTCTTAGTTAATGTAAAGCATAAACTAATGTTTGCTTATGTAATTTTTGAAAATGAATCACTCATTACTTTTTTCACCAATAATTCTAAATGCTGATCAAGCAATGTATTACTATACATGATGTTCTTGCAATGTGATATAATTGCATATATATATGTATGTATGTGTGTGTATGTATGTATATTTCTATATATAATTTAATTTTATACTGCAATGCAGTTGACTTTTGTTAACTGTTTCTGCCTCATATTAAAAAAAAACTTGAGGTTACATATTTATACATACATGTGTATACATATATGTATATATTTTAGATTTGACCTCATGCAATTATGGGAGCCGGTTAAGCAGTCCCTGCTATAATGCTGTTGACTTTGTGTCCAGCAGAGCTTGAAGTCCACAGGCAGGCAGCTCAAAGAGAACACTGGATGCAAGTTGCTGGGAAACAAGATGCTGGAAATCACAAGCAGTAGCTGGAACCCAGATGGATGGACTGAAACTCCTATTGTTGTTGTTTCTTCTGAACTTGGTAACGTGGGTGTCCTGTAGAAGCCGAGTTCTTTGCCCTGAAGGAGTTGACTATAAATCTAGGAGAAAATGGAACAGTTTCAATTCCAGTCCAGACCAAAGGGGTAAACCTACAGTTAAACCATGTATTTGTGTTAACAAGATATCTTCTTTCAATTCCCCACCTCAAATCTACACAAATCTCTCTTTGTGACCACCCTAACCAGATATATACAAGAAAATGTATTCAGAGAAATGTTATTCAGCCCAATCAGGTGAACTTCTTTTAAAACAGCACTGCAAGAGGTAGTCAGAAGTTACACTTGGATTTTTAGGAATGAAGGTTATTCTTTCTGTGGTACTACAATATATATTTCATTTAGTCCTGAACACCTAATTTTAATGGCATGTGATCTATGCCTACTTCTTTTACATAAATATAAGTACTTACATAGGGAGAAACATCAATTTAAATAGTGACTTGAGAGCAATTCAGAAATACTAAACAAACGTTGTGGGATCCCTTTAGCCAGATTCTTTCAACTTCACACTAGATAATTTTAAAATGCTCTGCTTTGATTTTGTCAAAATTCCATGACCTATGTTTCAGTGAAGACAGTGCATGCACAGCCTGGTATTGCACAAATGAGCCTCTGTATGGGTCCCTCGTGTTGCTTATGTCTTCACAGGAGCCTGGGTCCCTTAGGGAAAAAAAAAAAAACTTTAGCTCCACAATCAAATATTTTAAATTGTTTAAAAATAGCTCAAATTAGCATTTTTGCCATTTAAAAATAACCTGCTTTGTAGCAGCCCTTCAACTTCTCCCAGTTTCACCCAGTGTCTCTTTTCAGTGGATTAGCTAAGACTGCGCTCATGAGGCCCCATGCTGCTCCAGTTCCCAGGAACTCTCTGACCCCGCAGCTCCCCACTCTGCCGACTTCGCGATACCAAGATTTGTGTCTCTCCTTTCTCCCTTCCTTTCTGCTCTAGCCAGGGAGTTTGGGAGTGTCCCTTCACACCTTGTCTCTGGAAGGCTTCCCACTGTGAGAGTCTCTCCCTTCCAAGCAAACCTGTTGAAGTATTGCCTCAATAAATGGCTTGTGCTGTATTGCCATCTAATGGAAAGACATTTTATTGGTCAACTCCAAAATCCTTAAATTTCAACTCACTACACCTGGGTATGTCATATGATATGTTTTCCTATGTGCTACACACCGTCAAATCATTTCCTTAAAACCATGTTTGTTAAGGTATAATTTACATTAAATAAAATTCATGAATTAAAGTTACAATTTCCTTAGGTTTGGCGAATATATACCATTTTATATCCACCATAAATTCATGATATAAAACAGCTTCATTACTCTAGAAAGTTCTCCCATGACCCTTGACAGTCAATTTCTTCTTGCTACACTCCAGCCTGGGATATTCACTGATTTGCTTTTGTCATAATATTTCTGCAACTTCTGGAAATACTATGTGTAAATGGAATCCTACATTATGTAATCTTTTGTGTTTGGCTTTTGACTTTTGTTTTGTTTTGTTTTTTTCATTTTGCAAAGTCATTTTGAGATTCAGCCATACTGAAATTTTTGGCTTTCTGGAGTTATAGTTTTTATTATTTTTGGAAATAATTTAGTTTTTTATTTTTCTGCCCGTCCCTTTCTGTATTTCATGTACACACGATGGATTGATTTATATTGTCCCACAAATCTCTGGTGAATTTATTCTGTTTTCAGTCTTATTTCTGTTCTCTATTTTCAGGTTCAATGGTTTCTTCTTCTGCATTATCTGTTTTATTTGTCTCATCTACTGCATTTTTAAATTTCAGATAAATAAATGCATTTTATTTCAGATTTTCATCTCCCAAACTTTCATTTAAGTCTTTTATATAGCTATAATGTTTATCCTCATCATGGTTATTTTCTTTTTATCATACTGAACTAATGAATGAGATGGTTATATCTGTTTTAGTGTCTTTATCTTCTAATTCTGTCATTTTTGTGTTTCTAATGATTGGTTTTACTGGTTATAAGACATATCCTACTGCTGTTTTTTTGTCTAATCATTTTGTATTGGATATGAGACATTATTAATTTATGTTGTTAGATGCTGTATTTTGCTGTATTCCTTTAAATGATATTGACTATTTATTTATTTATTTATTTATTTATTTTTACACGGGCAGGCATCGGGAGTCAAACCCGGGTCTCCGGCATGGCAGGTGAGAATTATACCTTTGCATTCCCTCCATGATTTGCTTTTAAGTTTCATCCCAATGGCTACAGAATTGCTTTTATCCCCAAAGTTATTTAGCCCTACTATTACACTTCGAAATATTTGAGAACTCTACCCTGTGCCCTAAGTATTAAAGGGCCTCTCCATTTGAATGGTGGAAATGCAAACTCTTCTCAGCTCTATTGAAAACTCTGGGATATTGACTTACAGCTTTTCATTGGTTCTGTCCCTCATCTCAGATACTTTCCTTTTACAAATTTACAGATTAGTTATCAGACAAAGATTCAAGGGGACTCTTCTGAAGTTTGTGAAGCTCTTTCTGATTCTGCGTATCTTTCTCTCTATGTCCCTTGGTCTTCTGAATGACTCTCTTTGTGTCTTCTATTCAATGACATTGACAACTGTTTATTTGAACTACAGCCTGGACCCTGCCTCCAGTTATAAAAGCCTGAGCAATTATAAAGCTCATTTAATTTGTTTTCCCTCATTACTGTCATGTGCTGCCCATTATCCAGTTTGTGACAAACATTAATTCACATTTCTGTTCTGTTTACTATTTGCTAAGACAGATATTTAAATAGCCATCATTGTATTTCATTATGGCTGGAAGTAGAAATTAAGACCGTTTTAAGGATCTGTTTGTTTTCTAATTATGCCATTCAATGATTCAGATAGTGTGCCTAAATTTTATACCAGTTAAAAGTCCTAAAAAAAAAGAAATGATATTCAATCCCCCCAAAATAGGAAGTGATGTTTGTAATAATCAATACACCTTTAAAAATAATTTAAATGAGACCCTTTTAAATTTTGCTAAGATCTTGCTGAACAATAAGCATTATCTTTACTAATTCTTAATTTGAGAAATCCACATGATTTCCTGTTTTTAAAACTGAAATTACAGTTTCTAACATCTTCTGGCACTTTCATCACTCCCCTCAAAAATCCAAAAATAAAAATATACTTGCATAGAATGCCAATATTATTTGCAAGCACATTTATTACCTAGTAAGAAGATCTTCAGTAATAAATAATTCCATACATTTGAAGCATTCATGTATTATATTTAATTCTGCTACCCACTTTGCAATTGAATTGTTTCATAATATGTTCTACCATATCCATGTCAGATATCATTCTTCTTAACAGCCAGACAGACTCAACATAGATGATTCATAAATCTCTATTCTCAGCATTGTCTGTTGATACTTTACCTTTTCCTAAATGAGATGTTTCCTTTATTATATTATTCTATTAAGAAAATATATTTTAATCTTAATTTACATTTTTAGACCTCAATACAGCGATCATGTTAAACTTTTAAGCTCATAGCATATTAACTGAATAAACTCATATAAAACACTTTAATAATTTTAATTGCTCCCATTCAATTCTCATTCCCATACTGTTTTCCTTCTACCCCTCTAGTACAACCATAGACACTCTGATGCATTTGATTAAGATTCTTAATTATTCATGTATCTGTGAAAAACACATAATGGAATTTTTGCCAAATAATTTTATTTTGCATAATTGAAAATGCACTATGAATTTTTAAAGATATTTCAGGTGTCATCCTACTAGAGGCAGACTATACCTTAATAATGATTATTAAGTTGCCACCTTGCTAATACAAATAAATTGGGACACACTTATACTTGTTTTATTTATGTATGGCCTAGAATTGACTCACTAGGTCACAGGGTACACCTGCAGTTAAATCAATTACATTTAATGCTTTCCAGAATGACTGTTCAGTTCACTAACTTTCCAAGAGTTTATCGTTTCAATAATGCTATCTGTACTATCCATATCCAAAGCAATATTTTTAATATATACATTCATGAGTATGTAAATGATAATGGGTGGAATTCTGCATGTCATCAGTCAATTACTTTACATTGCAGTCATCATAGTGATTTGGGCCATTTATTTAAATACTTGCAGCCATCTCTTTATAAACCTTTCAGATTACACCTTCTGTGCTTTGACTATTGCCCTATATACATACATATTTTACCCCTCTACTGAAATTCCTGACTTATCCATGATGATTTGTAGGAGTTGATTTTATATTCTAATTAGTAATACCTGGTTGATTTAGAGTTTAGATTTTGCATATATTTCCCCTTGGGATTTTCTTTTTTATTTTTATTTTTTTGTTATTTCCCTACTTTGTTGGACAGAAAGACTTAATTCTGACTTACTTAACTATTTGCCCTAAGTTTTACTTTTTATGGGTTTAAAAGCTTTTTCTGATATATATTGATGTTCTCCTACATGTTTTTCCATTAGACTTATAATTCTAATATTACTTTTTAAATGTATCTCTACATATTTATGTAGTGACTGGAAAGTAATTTTATTTTTAAAAATTTTTTGAAGATTATTTTTGCGATTGGTTTTAATGTTTTCCAGCACTCTCTAAAATAATCTAATTTGTACTGCCAGATCGTGTTTTGTAGATTATCACCACCACTTAAATGTAAACTCCTCATTTAGTTTGTCCAAGTAATTCATACTCACACACTCCTACTTACCTCTTTCCTAACATTTTTCCTTCTTACACAGATAGGTGTAAATTTTAAATGCCCAATATTTTCATAACTGTCTATCAACTAGTCTAATATAGATTGAATACTTTTTATCAAAGTTTAGCAACTTAACATTTCACCATGTCGTTGCTTTAGTTTGTTTTTATTTTATTTTTTTTGCATGGGCAGGCTCTGGGAATTGAACCCAGGTCTCTGGTATCACAGGCAAGAATTCTGCCACTGAGCCACGGTTGCCTGCCCTCCTTTAGTTTTTATAAACAACTATATAATATATTAAATACCATCAAATTTTTATTTTATGTGAAGAGAATTGTGGGGAAAAAAATTCTTTTATTCCTACCCTCTGGAACTTGTAGTATAGTGGAGACCTGGGTCATTAACCTTAAAAGCCACATTTATCTATAAAATTTTAATTATAAATTCTCCATAAGCTTTATAAAGAAAATTTTTAAATTCTATAGCAAGATGAATAAAAGGGAGCTAAACTAGACTATTAGACTAAATTCTGATCATATGACATTTAATCTCTTGTAGTATAGTGGAGACCTGGGTCATTAACCTTGAGAGCTACATTTATCTATAAAATTTTAATTATAAGTTCTCCATAAGCTTCATAAAGAAAATTTTAAAATTCTATAGCAAGATGAACAAAAGGGAGCTAACTTAGACTATTAGACTAAATTCTGATCATATGGCATTTAATCTGATGTTAAATATAAGACAAATGATTATAATTATTTGATATGTGCACCAAATTATATCACTCAGTGTTTAGCCTAATCGAGAATCAAGAAAAATATAAATTCACTTATTATATATATCTAAATATACTAATTTATATAATTGTGCTGGCTGCTAAATATTTTTAATATTCTTCCTGAATTGGCATGCAATGAAGAAAGTGAGTGTATCCAGGAACATTTGAGAAAATAAACGCCTAACAATCAGAAGCATTCAAAGATATCAATCTATTTTCTTTGTGTTTCTAGAAATACCAGGCAGCAATAACTGAGAAAACTTTTCTCAGTGGAGCAGAAAGGATGCAAAATTGGGCAAAGAAAATGTCACCACACTGCATGGCTTGTTATTCTTGGAAGAAGTGTGGGTTCCATAACTTAGACAAGTAGCCAGATGGGAACAGTGATGATAACTGTTCTCAATTCTTACCCTTACATTCTGAAAACTGGGCTGCAGTCCCCATACTCCCTATTGGGCAGGTAACAGGAATCTCAATTCAGAGATAAAATTAAAACCAAAAGGCATCAATAATTTTAGAGAAGTCAGCAGTATGAAATAAAGAAAAATAACCATACTCCTCTAATGCTTTCAGTGAATTTCATCATATATAAAAATGTATACAATGTAAACGTACAATTTAAAGAATAATGACATGTATATCAATTCAAGCATGCAAGAACTAGAACTGACAAATCACATACTGCCCCCAGTGATAACTGATAATTTAGAGAGTGCTGTTTACATCCTAAGCACCTTTTTTTTTTTTTTTGGTGCATGATCAGGCACCGAGACTCGAACCTGGGTCTCCAGCATGGCAGGTGAGAATTCTGCCACTGAGCTACCATCACACTGCCCCAAGCCCAAGCACTTTTATAGAATCAAAGGGAAAAGAAAAAGTCAGTGGAAAAAATGAAGAACTACTTTACCTTGTTGACCCTACTTTCAAATATGTATCTGTTGGAAGATAGGAGAGAAAATAAATGAAATACATAGTCTGATAAGTGAGGATAAATATTCTGCAGAAAATATAGCAAAACTATATTATGATGAGTGATGACCAGGAGACACTTGCAATTTTAGATGGGTTATTCAGGGAGACTTCATTGAGAGGGTGATGTGCAATTCTACCCATGTTTCATTAAACAGCAATATAACTGGGCCACCCTTAACTTTACACTAATTATTCCCATGCATAAAACTCAGAGAGAACTAGTCGTTGGGGAATAGCAATACTTCAACATCAAATAATTACTGTTGTAAGAGGAGATAGCATACCTGGCATTGTAGGGTGATTACAAGTATAAAAAAAAAAGAACATAAGAACTGTGCTAGAACCATAAATGATGCTGCATGTAATAGGAAATTTCCAATTAAAAAGAAGAGTGGAAAGAAAACAATTTACAATATTAAGTGCTAGGAACTGGATGAAATAAAATTTAAAGAGTCATTCTCTCTCTAGAAGATAAAAATAGAGAGTGAAAGAAACTTACAAAGCAAAACCATTTGCTGTTAGTTGATATTTGACCCAATCAAGCTCTCCTTAGTTTATATTTACCATACTTAATTAATTATTCACTAATTTCTCTTCTCTTAAAGATCTTGAGATTTTTGAATGTCTTATCTTTTTATATGTAGAACCTAACATAATCCCTGAAGTAAAGCATGCAATAAATAAAACATTTAGTTAATAAATTTAATGGATCAGCAAATTTATATTAGTGATGTACTGAACTCTAGCTTCAAAAGTGTCATCTTTTAATATTTCAAAATGAAATTGTTCATTTTCTATTTTGCATGAGTGGGAGAGAAAGACATAGGGTCAGAGATATTTTTATTTACTTTCTCTAGCTTTAATTCTGGAGGAAAAAGAAACTGTTTCTGGTGTGTGTGTGTGTGTGTGTGTGTGTATGTGTGTGTGTGTGTATTGTGTGTGTGATGTGAATCTTTAAATAGTAGGATACTGTTTTTGGTTAGAATCCTTACTATTTCAGTTTGCTAAAGCTGCCAGAATTCAATATACCAGAAATGGGCTGGCTTTTACAATGAGGATTTATTAGTTTATAAATTTACAGTTCTAAGGCCATCAACACGTTAAAATTAAGGCATCAAGAAGAAGATAACTTCTCTGAAGAAAGGCTGTTGGTGTCTGGGGTTCCTCTTTCACATGGGAAGGCACGTATTTGCCATCTGCTGGTCTTTCCTTCCTGTGTTCCATTGCCTTCAGCTTCTGATTCCAGTGACATCCTCTCTGAATGTCTGTGGGCTTTCTCTTAGCATCTTCAGGGTGTTTCTCTCTCAGAGTTTCTGCCTTTTATCCTCTCATTAGGGCCGCAATAAAAGATTAAGACCCATCCAGAATTGGGTGGGTGACATGTTAATCGAAATAAGCTAACCAAAAGATCCCACCCACAGTATGTTTGCACCCACAAGAACGGATTAAAAGAATGTGCCTTTTTCTGGGGTACATAAATGGCTCCAAACTACTTTTCTTATGTAAAGCCAACACCTCAGAGTTAATCAGGAGTTATTATTTTTTTAAGATTAAGATATTTGCCACAATTTTGCTATCAAAAAATTAAAAAGAAAGAAAGAAAAGAAAAGTTAAAGGCAAAAAAAAAAAAAAAGGAATAAAACCTCCTGGCTTTGACTTTTAAGTGGAAATTGCTTTGACCACTCAGTGACACAGAATGCGATTGCTAAAATATAGGCAATAAGAAAGGCAGCTGAGAAAATTGCTAGAGTGGACAGTCACAAAATACATTTCCAGTCCATTAGACCACAGCACATCCAGCTAGAATTTAACAGATGGTCTGACACCCCTGCAAAATATTAAAATGCTCTTTAATTCAATCATGATATTTCAACTGAAGAAACAGCCCAGTTAATTGCACCTTTTTCAGGGGGCACCAAAGGTCCATTGAAAGGACTATAATGACAACACAAGGAAGCCCAGTGCAGCTCACTTCTTTGGCTTCATGCCAGTGGACTAGCCTGCCACTTGATGTTATTGCAATGCAAATGCCTGGAAGACAGCCACTCATTGCATCTGAATAAACAGAGAAGAAAAACAAAACAAAACAAAACAAAACAAAACAAAAACAAGCAGAATAACTGTTTAGGATAAAGATCATTGAAAGTTTAATGGAATTTTGTGATTCTAAGATAAGACATTTCAATAGATTAATTATTCAGCGCCAAGGAAAAAACAAAGCACATAAAATCTACCTGGAGGATTTTGTGAGTTGGCAATGCCTTGAAAATAATGGGAAGGAATAGAAAAAGTAATTCTTTAATTCTTCCTCATCTAATTAGCTTATTTTACAGACTTTAGAAAGTTAAAGAATATATTGGTGACACTCATCTCAAAATATAAGAACTATGCAAATGAAAATGTAACTATTCTAAAAGAAACCTAATATGTATACTCAAAATAAATCATATACTGCTATCATAAAAGATACATAATTAATTAGGATTAACTCTACATCTCAAAAAGAAATATGCTTCACTATAATCTAAAATTTCAAATGATGTGAGCTTTATGAAACATAAGAAAAATGAACCTATTTTAAATTTAAAATTCTTATTTTCAATTTTATATCAAATGCTCAAAATAATTTAACAAAAATGTTTTACAACAATCTCTATTGTTCATTTGCAATGAAAGAGACCATGTATTATTAAAAAATTGACGTTGGGTAAGTCCTAAGTTTTTCTTTATTACATATGAATCTTTTTACCTTCTTTTGTTTGTACACAGATACTGCTATCAGTTATTTTACCGCTGTTCATCAGATATTTCTGGATCATCTCTTTATCCAAGCTTATGGTGAAACTGTAAGAGATAAGAATAGACATGTGATGTTTTGGGCCAATTGACATGTGGGGATAAGTGATAGGAGACACTTCTGGCTAAAAAGTTAAGAGACACTGAACTATTTGCATTGTCATTTCCTACCACCACAGTGATTTTTGAAGAATGATCAAAATGGAGTCTGAATTGGCCAATGCGCTCTAGTGAGGGTAATGTTGAGCAATGTAACTCATAGTGTAAAAGTAGTGGGAACAAATAAACTTTTGTTTTACTAAGCAATAAACATATAGAAACAATTTGCTACCTCAGCATGGCCAGTTTTATTCTGACCTAAAGAGAAATGGGCATTATTGAAAGGGGATAGTACCTTTACAAAGACACTAAAATAAATGGCACATTATTAAAACCCTATTATGAGCAGGAAATGGGAGAAACTTACTTCATCCTGGAAAAAATAATGATATAGTCAACATAGTGAAAAAGAAACTGGCAAATGGTGACTTCTGATTACATGGAGGATGGATCATGGACCTAATGGTCTTTTAACTCTTGGGTAAGAAGTTTGAAAACAAAATATTAATTGCATGTGATTTTTGCTGTTAATTGGCAAAAAAAAGAAAAGCTAGTTCCAAATGAATTTTCAGTTTTTCTGGAAGAAATGAAAGGGGCTAGAGAATACAAAAATTGGAAAATTGTAATAAGCATTGCTTCTTACATTCAATTTCTAAAATATAGAACAAAGAAAGTCCTTGAGCTACAAAGGCTTACAGTAATGATGAAAATTGTTGCAGACTGAATCATGTCACCACAAAGACATATTCAAATCTTAACCCCCAATCCTGTGGTTATGAACCCATTTGTAAATAAGATCTTTGAAGATATAATCAAGGTGAGTCTAAACTGAATCAGGGTGGAGCTTAATCCAATATGACTGAAGTCTTCATAAATAGAGGAAATTTAGACATAGTCAAGAAACAGACAGAAAGAGAATGGCCCATGACAGATACAATGATTGAGTTATGGATTGCCAGCAAGTCAACACCACAACTCCACAGACTTCAGAGAATGCATGGCCCTCTGACATCTAAATTTTGAACTTTAAGCCTGCAAAGCAGTGACAATAATTAGTTTAAGCCAGCAAATCTAGGGTACTTTGTTACAGCATTCTTGGAAGACTAAGACAAATCCTATGCATATCTCATTGTCCAAACACTTTTATAAATTAAGATATTTCAGGTTAAGAACTAAAAGTGTGGCTTCTAATAAATCCTTTCAACTGAGGAAAATAGCTCAAAGAATAGAGGCTAATTGTCCCTCTTTTCAATGGTTCACCCAATGTTAAGCCATAAAAAGACATAGGAATGAGAAAGCAAGATATTCATTAATATGATCAGAAGATTATGGAATTGACCATGTGTGTGGCTATTAACTTGTGTTACTATCAACAATTAAGGAAACAAAAGTAAAAAGTCAGTGTTTTCAGGAGATACATATTGACCAGAGTATGAACAATCTGCCTTAATAAAGACTTAATAAAGACTGAGAATTAAAGTTGCCTTAGAACCCTAAAAATCCTCTGTATGCGTATGACGAAATCAGGTGAAAAATACCCATGATGCTAAGGTCAAAAGTACAACGTAAATGAAAAGTCTCTCAGAAGGTGATAACAGGGATTTTGGAGCAGAACTCGGTCCACTTCAAACTATCAACTTCCCTCATGAAGACATAGAACATCAACCAGAGATCTAGGACTCAATGTCATAACTGAATGGCCACTTTATTTTTCCTCACTCATGAAAAGGATAATTGTAGTTTATGTGGAAAGGCTCTTAAACTAAATATTTACTGTCCAGAAAGAAGACGGTTAAAGTCAAGCCAGCTATAAACATAGTTTGGTTTTCTTCCTCCTCAAAACATGATGGGGGTGTATTTCCTTAGTCTCTTTGAGAAATCCTGAACGTGGGACTTTTGTTGAACACAATGTGAGTAATCGTGATATGTGTCAAGTCTGTGCAGAAGTTCTAAGAACCAATGTCGGGTTCACAATACTCCCTTCCTCCAGCTATGCTCCCTTTCCCCACCATTGTGCACATGAAAATGCATGTGAAAACAGTGCATCCAAGAGTCTGGGTCTTGTATTGATTACCATGAACATCAATGCACACTCTGCCAATCAACATGCAACAGTTAGAGTAAACAAGAAATATATCTTGATTGTGTTATTATGATTCTGGAGTTGCTTTATTATAATCTGGCAAAACTAGTCTATGCTGTTTGCTACAAAAGCAAAATTCTTTCATTTGCTTTCTATTTCAGAAAAAAAGTTGATCTGTGTATATATATATATATATATATGTGTGTGTGTGTGTGTGTGTGTGTGTGTGTGTGTGTGTGTGTATGTGTGTGTGTGTATGTATATATGTAAAAGAGCTAATAGTCAAAGCAAAACCATAAAAAGAAAATATCTGGCAAATTGAGTTGACCCTTTAGTTCAACTCATTAATTTATGCAACACAATTGCTTTAGGCAGGCTATTTTCTCTGGGACTTTTGTTATAGATCAAGGACAAAAGGAGTGCACAATATAGCTAAATGATACAAGTGCAGCATGATAAAGCTACACAAAGTACTACTGTTGTACGAAGGGACTTTGCTTCCATATCTAGCAACACAAAGTAGGTAATCTGAAATTTCTCATGCAACAAAACACCTAAGATTTTGGGGTAGAATAACTAAGTCTAGTCTTAAGTATAGTCTAAAGTAATTTTCTCGCAAAGCAGTTTGCAAAGAGAAATCTCCAGAGCCCCAGAATGAAAACAAAGCAAAAGCGAAATGTGCATAATTTCATGATGTGATCTTGTGCTAGTTTGAATCTGTTATGTACCTCAGAAAAGCATATGTTCTTTTAATCCATCCCTATGGATGCAGATCTATTGTGAGTAGAACCTTGTGCTTGGGTTGTTTCTATGGAGATGTATCTCAGTCCATTCAAGGAGGGTCTTAACCCTTTTACTGAAGTCCTCTATGAAGACAATATATACAGAAAACAGAGAGACAGAAGGAGAGAGCAGAGAGATGAAACCAAGTGAAGGATGTAGAAAATAAATGTCCTGGGAGAAGCTGAAGGACCCATGGGAGCTGAGGGAAGTATTATGAAACCAGAATCAAGTATAGAAGGAACAGCAAATGTCACCATACGCCTTCCCATGTGGCAGTGGAACCCTGGACACCAGCAATCTTTCCTCACAGGAGGTATTTTCCTCTTAATGCCTTAATAGGACATTTTCATGGCCTTAGAACTGCATATTTATAACCTAATAAATCCTCTTTGTAAAAGCCAATCCATTTCTGGTATATTGCATTCCGGCTGGTTTAGCAAACTGAAATAGACCTCTTCGCAGAGTTTTCTGTCTTAATGATGTAGATGCTTGTGTTTGACTGTCCATAATGTGTGTTGGATGGAGGGGTGGGCAGGAGATATGAAGCCTTGCGCCAACCCATGCTATGGAAATTTGTAAATAAGACCTTTACACAAGGCTGGGAATTCCAAGGGGGAGTGTCCTCAAAGACTAGACTAGAGGAAGGAAATTTGTGTCAGTGCCTGAGGTTACCGTGAGGAAACAAATTTTGCCCGAGGACTCCTGTCCCTGAGCAGGTATACAGAGGCAGAGAGCTAAAATTGAGATAGAACCTAAAAAGTGGTTCTAGGCTAAGTGTTTAGTTGATGTTCCTGAGCAATATTCGCTGCATCAATGCTTTCAAGTAAAAAGCTATCTTATGATGAGAGACTCTGCATGATAAGTAAGTAAATATGTGAAAATAAATAAAATGAAAAGAAACAAGAGACATACAAAATCAAAATTATTAGATGAAATATATGTTTAAAGTAATAAAGAATACATAAATATATTTCAGAAAAAAGCTTGTCAAATAATAACAGGTGGATCTGGAAAAGAATCAAACTGCAATTAAATGTGAAATGATGGGCTAAATAGCAGATCAGGTGTAATTGTATAGTTACTTGCTCAAATGATGCAGAAACAACACAGAGATGTTAAGGATTGGACAACATAGAAAAAGGTTATGAGAGTTGTAGGATATACTGGAAATTCTATTATATTATTCAATCTAGAAGGAGAGTGACTAAGTGAAAAATAATTTAAACTGATAATGCTAAGAATTTTTTAGATAAAATGAAAAATACAGTTCTTAAAATTCAAGAAGGAAATATTCATTCCTTCTAGTCTCCTGTATTCTGAGCAGATTTCTCAGAAAGAAGAATCTGAGATGGTGGTTTGGTAGCCCATGACAATCTCTGGAATCTGTCTGGTAGCTACTTACTGATTTTCCTTTTGATGCCATCTCAGGATATCATGACAAAGTCAGTATGGCATTCGGTGTTGATGGTCCCCTACCCTGATCTCCTTTATTAGCCAGTTTTCCATTCCTCAGTTCCATTCCAGTAAACTGAGGACAACTCAGAGCTATCCTCCACTCTTGGGAAGTATGCATAGTCAATTTGCATGAGAATAATCAAAACCTTGCCTTGAGGTGAGAAACTATGTTGCTCATAGGAAGAGAGAGAGAGAGAGAGAGAGAGAGAGAGAGAGAGAGAGAGAGAGAGAGAGAGAGAGAGAGAGAGAGAGAGAGAGAGAGAGAGAGAGGTGTGTAGTAATGGATCATAAAGTTCAACAGTTTCCTGAGATTTGGTTATAATGGAGTTTCAGGAGACTCTCATGAGATTTGGCTATTAGGGTAGGGGAGGTTTACCTTCTTTGACCTTTAATGTTTGTTTCTGTTGTGTTGGCAGCCCTGGGACTTTATCTCAAAATGGAGGAGGGGGCGGGCCCTGGGTCCTTTCGGGTGTAGATATGATCTCAATGTGGCAGAAAGTCGGAGAAATTAAAGAACTCAAAAATTAAAACCAAAATATTTCAAGATTATTTAATCTTTATAAAAGAATTGGGGTTTCCTAAAAATCATTGCTACTATAAGAAAAACAAGAAAATAAGTCGCATACTTTATCAAATATTTTAAACAAAAATGTTCTAAAGTGAATTTTACTTGTCACTCTTGAAAGATTTAGGAGGCAAAAGGGTGAGAAAGAAGGATGGTAGACCGTGAAATTTAAACCGGGCGGGTTTAATTCTGCGCTCTGGGCTGAGCTCACCAAATCCAAGAGCGAGGGAGGTGAGTCAGCGTCTGGGTGATGGGCAGTTTTTAAGCAAAGGGATCAGGTGACGTCTGGAAGGGGCGGTTCTCTGGAAGTCAGGTGTCCGGAAGGGGCGGTTCCGGAAGTTATGTCATCCGGAAGGGGTGGTTCCAGAAGCCATGTTGGGAGGGGTGACACAGCCTTCGCAGGTGCGGTTGTAGTGCCGTTCCCAGTTCCCCCGACCTAACAACTTTTTATTATCTATCTGTTAAAGTAATTATGCATTCCTCTTATTTCTTTGTTTATAGAGAAATAAAGCTAGTAGTGATCCAAAATTATTATAGAGACCTTTATTGCTTCAATGTAAATAAGTCACTAAGGTACTTTGTTCAAGGAATTAAAAGCTCGTATTATGAAAGCAGTTTCACATAATGGCTGGGAATTTTCAATATTTAACAAAAAATATATATATGTTGAATAACTTCAGATAAAAAGGCAACACGAAATTTACCAATTTCACAATTTATCTGAAAGTCATTCATGCTGTCTCTTAAAAATAATTGTTGGAATTACTACAGCAGACTGTTCTAGGTAGAATGCAAATGCTTACTACTTTGACAATGCTAAAAATGTGTTTCATTTGTTTTCAGGTATTGTGGCTCTTCCATTCTCAGTACTTTCTTTTGGCTATGGAAGAGAAGGGTATGTAAACATTTTACGAAGTGTAAATCTTATATATAAGATAATATATTCAAGTACTTCATTTTCAAGGTTATATGATTCAAAATGAAGTCAAATTTTAATATGAGAATGTGAATGAAACAGAATTATCTGTTATTATGTTAGCATCAGAGCTATATGCATATAGAATAGAGCGGGAGGATTTTAAGACGTTTGGCAAAATACAGTGCAATAAGTGTCAGGCAATTTGTAACACTAAGGCAGCATTATGATGATGATGAATATAGCCAGATTTATGTGATATAAAATATTTTTGAATGCATATGTTTTCACAAACATTTTGATACTATGGTGCAGAAAACACAAGAAGTATTCATCTTATCTTGAATCAACTTGGGGGCCTTACTTGAGTAAAACTATTTACAACAGTTTCTGTTGTTCAAAAATTAAAGTTGAATTTTAAGCAGTTATTATTTTACTGAATTTACTATAATGCACTTTGAAAAATATGTATGATTTAGTTTATCTGCTCAAACAAATATCACACAATGGGTTGGCTTAAACAGTGGGTGATAATTGACAAATAATTTTTGAGGTCAGGAAAACGACAAATTTAGGCAAAAATGATTCTTCCCCCCCAAGACATGACATTCTGGGGCCTGTGATCCTTGGTCCTTGGCTTTTCTGTAACATGACAATGCACAGAGCACAGTACCTTCTCCTTTACTTTCCAGGTCCCCTGATTTCTAACTTCAGGTTGCTTCCTGTGCCTTCTCTCTCTCTATTTCTGGGTTTTATTCTTCTTATGCATGACTCCAGTAATCTGGAGTAAAGCCTAACCTCATTCACTTGGGCCACCACACCTTAAATGAAGTAACATCTTGAAGAGACCATCATTGTGTTCACACCCACCAGAATGCAAATCAAGACCAATAACATGTCCAAACTTGGGTACACAATTATATCCACCACAATATATAACAATATTACTGTACTGCTGTTAGAATAATAAATATTCCAAAATGGGAAAATAAAAATTTCCATTCCTGGATGGATTACTTTTATAAAAGGTAGAATTAAATAGGTTGTTTTAAAAATTCCCTCAGAGGATGACTCATATTTTAGAAAGTCCAAGCTACTGGGATACTACAGGAACCTAAGACCATTAGCACCCACGTGCACACACACACAATTTTCCTGAGTAGATTTCTATGTTGTAAAAATGTTTGAGTCACAATGCTTTTCAAAGGAATTTTTGAGAGTTCCGTGAGAACAAAACAGAGCAAATTATAATTTGGAAATTTAGGTCTTGTTCAATGTTCTAGTTACCAAATCTGTCACATGGAACGGCTCTGGCCACAATGCTTATGCTTATATCATATTCATACTGTGAGAATTTTATTTAAAAAGCTTTGGAACTGATGTTATAGAAATACATTAAATGCATATTAAAGTACAAGAAGATATTTTAATAATTATTAAAAACAATAGAAGTGCTATCAGTAGGCATTTAGCTTCCCTGGATTGCCTAGAATCCTCTAGAAAGCTTTATTAAATGCCATTATAATTTAGGTCTGATAGCCTCCTATATGATGATTGGCTGAGAAAAAGTGGACTTTTGCCTGCTGCCAAATTGCAGTTTACACTTCCCAGTCCCTTGACAGAATTGCAGAGTGGTCTGTGTTTAATATACTTACAAAAGTACATTCCTGGATTGCAGCATTATTCAGCTCTATAGCTTATAGGAGGGTGTTTTGGTTTGCTAATGATGCTGGAAAGCAATACACAGAAATGGAATGGCTTTTAAAGAGGGAATTTAATAAGTTAAAAATTTACAGTTCTAAGGCCATAAATATGTTCTAACTAAAGCATCCAGAGAAAGATACCTTGGCTCAAAGAAGGGTAATCTGGGAGGGCAGTTAGCTGGCATTTGCTGATCCTTCTTCTTCGGTCCATTTCTTCCAGTTTCTATTGCCAAGCTTCCTCTCTAAGCATTTGTGGGCCTTCTCTTAGCTGGTCCAGGACAAAACTCTGGGTTTCATCTCTTAGTTTAGCATTTGCCGGAGATTTCTTCTCTTCAGGGTCTAGCTATTTTTGTGAGTCCTTCCTTAGCACCTAGGCTATTTCTGTCTTGATTGCCAAAGGTCTCTGGCCATGTGGGCTCTAACGCTTTTCCAAAATGGTTCTCTCTTTAAGGGCTACAGCAAACAACTGCAACGCAAAGGGGTGGAGACACTTCTCTATGGGAACCCCTAATTAACAGCTCACACCCAAAGTTGGGTGGGTCACGTCTGCATTGAAGAAACTTAATCAAAAGGATCCCACCCAGCAACACTGAATTATGATTAAAGAGCAGGGCTTTTCTAGATACACAACAGCTTCAAACCATCAAAGAGGGTTAATAGTGATCGAAGATAAAGGAATACTCTCTGAGCAGTGTCCAGTACAAACAATCGATGGCTAGCAATTGTGAGGAAGGGCCATCAATAAAAACTATTCAGCATCTCTTCCTCACCTATTTGCTGTCATAGAACTTTATTGTACAGTTCTTGTGGGAAAGGTCCACTTTAATGCAAAGTTGCCGTCCTCTGCCATATTGACATTTTGGGTGGGATAGTCCTTCATTGGATAGGACATGGGATAAGCTATTCTGTACATTTTAGAATAGTTATCAGAATCCCTGGCTTCTCCCTACTACGGGCAGAACTCGTCCCACCCCACCTCATCCCCATTGGGAAAACCACAACTGTCTCTAGAGTCTGCCAAACATCCCTAGATGGGGAAGCAACATTACCCCACTTGAGATCCCCTGCTTTAAGAATACTCTTATGCTAGGTGGAATTTCTTATGAATACCATATATCCTGGCCAAATTTTCACATATAATGTACAATAGGAATAAAAGCACAAAAGCCAGCATCAGCAGGACAGGTTGCATAAATGATAAAAACCTCACAGTGTTAGAACACTGAATGAGCAAACTGAAAAAAAATCACTGGCTCCTGGGTGGACAACGGTGGTTCAGTGGCAGAGTTCCTGCCTGCCATGCCGGAGATCTGGGTTCATTCCTGGTCCCTGCCCATGTTAAAAAACAGAAAAAAACAAAAAAGAAAAGAAAAAGAAAAATCAGTGGCTCCCATTTTGCCATGTGTAAATGAAGTGCATTTCTGCCACATCTGTGTGTGTGTGTGTTTGTGTGTATACATGTAAATACATTAGATAATTCACCAATCCTGATGTGTTACTGTGATACTTTTAATTTAGGCTTATTACTTTTAAACATTATGCTAGACAATCAAAACACATCTGCCAAATAGATATCATCCTTTGATCCCCTGGTCACAACTTCTAGAAGTTTATAAGTTTCAAGCTCCATGAATAATATTTTCTTATATAGCTGATCTGCAATTTTCCTTGGCAAAATGATTATTTTTTTTATTTGCATTCTGTTCTTCATAGTTACAGGATTTCCTAAAATCTTATAATATTCTGTTGCTATTCTTATCTATAAACCGGAATACATTAGACCACTCTGCTTTATTTTTTCTTTAAATTTCCAAGGAGAAAAGATCAAAGATAAAATGCAAGGGTAAGTATTTACTGCACAACCATAATGAAGTCCTTAGCTAAGTAGAAACACAGTACTTATAAACTGATTAATCAACAAACAGGTCACCTGGAAAATGACATTGTTTGGATATGGACATTTTGCTGACCCCCCAAAATTCAAGGTTGCATTTTTCTTTTATTCTTCTTTCAATGTTTAAAACTAGTCTGAATCATGGATTATGTTAGAATCAGTTTTAAGCTCCCATACTGGTGCCAGGGCAGTATGCCTGAGAGAATAGGAAGACGCTGGAAATTTGAAATTGCCTCAGATTTCATCACATATCCTTAAATGCACTTGAGAAAAATGCTGAGCATGCATTTAGTTCTGCATTATATTGAAAAGGACACATTAATACACTCTGAGAAGTTAAGAAAAATGCCAAGAACACAAGAGTCTAAAAAAAAAAAAAAAACAACGTGGATTGTTGTTTCATAATGTGCAATGGATTGTTTCATAACAGATATAACTCATCTTCAAAACAATTTTATTGATATGTTGCTAAATATCATCTTCTTTTACACATGAGAAAATTATGTTTCAGAGAGTTTAAGGTTAGTGCCCTGATTTTCATAAGCCAAAAGACCACCAAAACTAAACATTAAGAGCATTGTATGGTGCACTAAAGTAAACCTGCAATTCTTCAGAGATTGTCAATGAAATTTAATGTCCAAGTGGACGGTTAGCTATTCAAACTGTACACTTGAGAAAAAAAAACAAGAATGTTGTACCATCCAATCACATTCTTTTGTATAAATTTATCTTTAATCACTTCATATTTAAAGAATTTTGAGTAAGAAAATATATTTTTTTAATAAAGCATTTCAAAGACCTTCATTATTCCTAATGTCTGAGTTTAAATTTGATGTGGACTCTTGCCTTTTGTTAACTGAAGAATTCCCTATTAGCATTCTAATTAAATCAACCAGACACACAGGACCTGTTATTTTGTACTTATTATTTCCATAAAGACTTCATTGAAAATTAGAATCTAACTTGCATTAACTCATAGGAGTTCCAGAACATGGTGTTCAATACTTTAGAAATCAAAGTTGCATCCTTTGTTATGCTGGAAGCATATCAGATATATGTATGCCACTTGTCTTTCAAGCCTGAAATCAGTTTCCTAAGGTCTGCTTTTTTTTTAATATATGATGTGCATTGAGTCCTAAAAAGAGTTTGCTGCATTGAAGAATAATTGAGCCATGTGTGTAGCTTTCAATCTTTAATAGAATGTATATTAGCCATTAAAAATAAAAACCTTCATTTCATAAATTGAATTAAAAGAAAATTGAAAATAATTATAACTAGCTAAAAGTAGGTCACTTAGAACAATAAAATCTAAGTATTTCTTCTGAGGGTTTGTAAAATTTTTATATAATTTTCAAAAGGAAATATTTCCCTTTATTTTAAAAGATCAGTATTTTGTTCGAATCTCTTAAAAATAGTTTTGTTTGACATGAATAATTCATTTGTCTCTCTTTAAAAAATGAAATCTGAAATTTTAGTGATGTTTGGGAGAGAAGCACATTTTCTCTATTCATTAAAACTAAATCTCTTGCAGAAAATATTTATACTAGTTTGGAAGCAATTAGACCTTTTAATAAATGACCTGTTCTACTAATCGTTATTTGACATTTAAAGATGACTTATATGCAATAATATCCTTGTATCGCAGAGGACAGACATGAAAATAACTTAGTGGGTCCCAGTACTTGCTGATCAGAACATACAGAATGAAGTCAAGTTCTCTACGTGAGCACATATGGAAGTAATCTTTTTAAATATAAAAGAAGACAGAGATTGAAGAGACTTGGGGAATATACTAGACGACAAATTTCATTCATTTGAAATAGGAATTTTGAGTCTATCTTCAAGAAAGAGAGTGGAAAAAATTGGGGGTGATCATAACAGAATAAAAAGAAATTATTAAAGAACTTTATAACATAGTAATATAACAAAGATGGAGAGGAAAACAAGGGAAAATAAATGAGTTTGGGAAGATTCATCTATCAGATATTCCCTAGCTAGAGATCAAATATATGGTTTGATGCTAACAAATAAAGAAGAATAAATATTTGATATTTGGTATTATAAAATTAAGAAAGAAATGAAAAGACAAACATTATAAGGCCTCACTAATATGGACTAACCATAGCGTACAAACACTGAGAACTGAATCTGTGAGCATAGGTTGTGAGGTAAAGCCAATTGTAAAGTTTCCTAACATGCAAATGCTTACAACTGTCACATCTATTCCTGAGTTGTAATGATTATTTCTAAGTTCTGAGATCCTGAGCTCTTTGTGTATAACTTGCTTGGTCCCTGGAACTTTGGGTAACTGTGTGACACCTGAGACTCAGGGATAGCATTCCGTAGCTCTGTAAAGTCAGCAATACCCCATAAAGCAACATTTAAAAAGCTGAAAAAGAGATCAGACTTTAATTAGAGAGATGAATGAAGTAGATCTGGTTAGGACTAAGAAAAATCAAACTAAAATGTAAAGGATGATATTGACTGTGTTTTAAAACTTCAGCTTCCATGTAAGACCAAAAGAACATAGGTTTATTTGGTGCAAAATTTATATTTTCTATAGCACACTAATTTATCTCGTATGGTTAGTTTATTTGAACACCATCATTATATAGAACTTGAATAAGGAGTGAGATCTTATTGGTTTGTACAGCAAATGTGGTTCCCCCACACATCCAAAAGTAATTTGGGCAAAGGATAAAAAGGTATTTACAAAGCCCCCCTGAGGGGCTGGGGAAAAAAATGTGTTAATAGTAAACATTCCCACCTGAGGAATTCCTGATATTCTTACAAGCATTGGGGAATGCCAATTTAATAGGCTGAGACCTCACTCTTGGGGGTTGTAAAACTTATTCCTGTAAAAGAGAAGTTAAGCCTACTTATAATTATGCCTAAGAGTCACCCCCCCAGAGAAATTCTTTTGTTGCTCAAATGTGGCCTTTCTCGAAGCCAGCTCTGCAGGTAAGCTCACTCTCTCCCCCCTACATGGGACATGACTCCCAGGGGTGAAAATCTCCCTGGCAACATGGAGCATGAGTCCTGGGGATGAGCCTGGCCCTGGCATTGTAGCATTGAGAAATCCTTCTTGGCCAAAAGTGGGAAGAGAAATGAAACAAAATAGTTCCAGTGGCTGAGAGATTTCAAAGAGTTGAGAGGTCATTCTGGAGGTTATTCTGATGCCGTATAGAGATATCCCCTTTCACATTTTAGTATAGTAGAATAGAAGGAAATACCTGAAACCGGTGAGCTCTATTCCAGTAGCCTTGATTCTTAGAGACAATTGTTTAACTATCTCACTGCTACAGTGTGACCACATAATTATGAAGACCGTGTGGCTGATATTCCCTTTATCCAGTGAATGGACAGATGAGTAAGAAAACAAAACAAATAAATAAATAGCAGACAGGATAAGGTATATAAGATGTTTTATGTGCTTTTTTTTCATTTTTATTCCTGTATTTTTTGAGAAATGAAAATGTTCAAAAATTGATTATAGTGATGAATGCACAACTATATGATGATATTGAGACCAACTGATTGTACAATTTGGGTGAATACATGGTATATGAGTATAGCTCAATAAAATAGCATTAAAAAAACATAAAAAATTGTTACCAAAGTTAGAGGGTTAGATGGATTGGACACTCGAATGCTAAATATTTAATATATGAATTATAGAAAAGTTCAGGTTAAGGAATTATGAACATATTATAATGAATAAAATTAATGAAACTTTTAGTTTGAAGAAATAAAAAAGACACAAAAGTAATCTAAAGTTGTGTAAGCATTAATTGAAAATTGAGCATAGACATAAATGAGAAATTTTTAAATTATTGAATTCTTCATAGAGAATAGAGGTGGGATTCTTTGTGACATTGGATTAAGCAAAGATTCCTAAACTATGCATGGATTAAGGAAAATATAAATTAAAATATAGATTATAAATAAAACAAAAATGGTTCTTTAAAAATACATAAAGCACAAACTATTTACAAATAAAATAAAATGAAAACTATATGACAAAATATAAACTATTTTCAATAATAAATTTAGAACCAATAAACAGAAAAAATAGAAGATGAAAAGAAACACTTCACAATTAAAATGAGCACATACGTAAAAATATTCAAGCTTTTGCATGAAATGGATTATATTTTGGAAAAATATTTTCTGATACCAGAAGAAATAGGACATATGGACTAGACCATATAGACCTGTTTACCAACAGGATAGTAAAAATATGTCAGATTGTTGTGATGACTATTTGAGGTTCATGTGCTCAAACTGATTTTCAACAGAAAATTTCTTTATATACTTGTAAAAATATATGTTAAAATAGAATATGATCATAAAATCAACTGTATTTAAAAATATATAAGAATATATTTATGTCTATATACACATATATGCATATGTATATATGCATAATCTGTGTATATATTCATGTATAAACTGTGAGTGCATATGTATATGTGATTCACACACCTAAATGGGAAATAAACAGGTGCTATGAAGACTATAACAGTGATTCCAAACTGCCAAGAGCAAAAAAAATAAAGAAGAGACAAATTTCCTGTGCAGAAATAAAAATAATTTTTGTGTTTGTTTACAAGGAGGTGGAGTATATCTCTCTAATTCTTAATTGTGGGTTGCACACAGTGACTTCCTTCCAAAAAGTACATTGAAAGGCAAAAAAACAAAGCAAAACGAAACACTAACATTGGAGTAGAAAAACCTGACAAACATCACCGTAGTCAGGATTTCCAGAATAACTTCAACAGTGATTAGCTATGTTGATAGGGTATACCACTGATTTGATGTGTTGAAAATGGCACTTTACCTCTGTGATATTTGTTGCAAGAATCGATAACCCTACTCTAATCATGAGAAAAACATCAGGCAAATCTCACTTGAGGATAAGTATATAAAATATCTGACCATTATTACTGACAATTGT
This sequence comes from Tamandua tetradactyla, assembly GCF_023851605.1. NCBI lineage: Eukaryota > Metazoa > Chordata > Mammalia > Pilosa > Myrmecophagidae > Tamandua > Tamandua tetradactyla. The sequence goes on from NC_135330.1 coordinate 153,025,040, forward strand.
CAAGCTTATCAAAAACAAGCAGAACATGAAATGAGAACATAGTCAAAAGGAGCAATATGGAGGTCTGGCTGCTAAATGTAATGTAGAATACTGGATGGAATCCCAAAATAATAAAGGGACATGAGATACAAACTAAGGAAATTTGAAAAAGCATAGACTCTATAATAATGCATTAATATTGGCTCACTACTTTAACAAATGTGCTATATTTATGTTAGATGTTAGTCATAGGGAAATGCGTGAGGACAATGGGAATTCTCTGTACTATGTACTCAATTTTTTTCTAAATCCAAAACTGATCTAAAATAAAATGTTAACAAATGCATTAAATACCAACAATTCAAACATATAGAAGAATTATAAGTCAGTTAAAATAAGATTTTAAATCCAGCTAAAATTAGGTAAAAAAAAAAACCTAAAAAGATATTCTTTGAAGTTACTATAAGATTGTAAGTATGTGAAAGGTAGTCATCCCATTTATTCTTTAAAAATTCAATCTTATTTTGCAACTTTTCATTTAACAAAGAAAAACACAATTCACAGGGTTCAGGAAAATGGGTGTTCTCATACCTTTTGGCTGGAACACAAACTCATGACCCTTCTTGCGATGGCAATTTAGGTTGTATGTATTATAATAAAAAATGCACTGGTTCCGTGAGCAACCCATTTTGATATAAAGCAATATATTACTTATATATTCACACATGTGTTTTCAAGTAATAAAGGATAAGAATATCTTAAATGGTTCTTTGTAGAAGGAAACTATATATATATTATAATACATCCAAATTGTGAATAACTAAATAGCTAGACATATATTGTCATTTGCAAGATTACATTTGCACTGAAAATATGTGGAAAATGGTAACAGTGTGTGGAAAGTTCTTTAGGGTGTGGGATGGGAAGAAGATTTACTTTCCAGAAAATTATACTTTACACTCTTATTTTTAGTGTTTGCATCATAACTTTAAACATTATAAATTAAACAATAATTTTAAAGAAAATGCTTACATTTTGATAGTCAACTACGTAAAAATGAATATTCTTGAATACAAAACACACACTGGGACATCCTAACTAAAATATGAGGGAATCAAGGAAATCCATAGAAGCAGGGCCAATGTTTGTTTGTTCTCAGAAAATACTTCTGTGTCGAAGTATAAAGACAAGCACATGGGCAATGGATTCTCCCAATATTTTGTCCGGAAAATTCCAAAGCATTTGTCTTCTTATAATGGTAAAGTAACATAATTGATACATATTTCCAATAATCTTATTTAATACCTATGGAAAACCAGAAGTCTGTTCATCAGTGTCCAGTCACCTTCATGAGAAAAGCACGCCAACATCATTAAAGATTATTGAATTAATACTTATTTCAAATTTAAGAATGTTTATACCATTTTCTGCGAGAATTATTTTTGCCTATTCTGGTTACTAGTTTATAAATAGTAAGATACTTCATTAAATGATTTTCCCTTTTCTACATTTATTTGTTTGCATATTAATGTTCACCCCACTCTTTTCAAAATGAATATTTTGTAGCATCATTTTGCATTTCAGTATTTTAGCATTAAGTGTCTGGTTTACTTAGGAGTTTCTCTGGAAAATATTATATGACTAGGGCTTTGTCTATAAAATTCTTTGTTTTTTGTTTTGTATTCTGAATTACTGTGTTGCATTTTAGCATAATTATTGAAGTATAATTTGCATATCATAAAATCACCCATTTAAATGCAGAGTTTGATGATCATAATGAATTTGTACAATCTTGTGATAAAAACAAAATCCAGTTTTAGAACGCATTCATCAGTTAAAATGCTCCTTTGTACCTCTTTACAGGAAATCCCAGATGGCATTCGCAGACTCAGATACTAATCTGTTTTCATCTCACTAATTTTGCTTTTTCTTAAAATTGTATTTATAATATGTAATTTTTTCTGTGCCTGGCTTATTTAACTTAGCATAGTCTTTTAGAGCCTTATTAATGCCGTTGCATGCATCAGCAGTTTGTTCTTTTTTATTGCAGAGCATGGCTCTATCACATTTCTTTAAATATTCAACAGTTGATTTTCATTTACATTATTACAATGTTGGCTGTAATGGAATAATGCCCCTATCAGAATTTGTGCACAAGGTTTTTTGTGGCCATGTATTTTCACTCCTGTTGGGTAGATTGAATATCAACAGAATGTTTGCTCTTACTGTAAACATATATTTAACAATTTATAAGACTGGTAAACTTTTTCCCAAAATGGCTATAACATCTTCCAAAATGGCTGCCACCAGCAACGTACGAGGATTTCAGCTTCTTCACATACTTGTAAATACATGGTATTGTGAATCTTTTTATTATAGCTATCTAGTGTATGTGTAGTGGTATCAAATTAAATTTTAATTTGCTTCTGTAATGAACAATAATACTGAGCATGTTTTCATGTATGTGTGTGTTAATCATTAGTATATTTTCTTTGTTGAGAGATCCATTCAAATGTTTTGCTCATTTTTATTGTAGGTGTTATTTTCAGGTATTGAAAGGATTTTTGAAATATATATATTTCATGGTATAAGGAATTTATCAGGAATATGATTTATAAATATTTTCTCCCTTTCTGAGGCTTGTGTTTCTTAATGGAATTTTTTTTAAAAGAAAACATTTAATATTTTATTATTGAATATTAATATATCATTTTCTTCTTTAACGGGTTGATTGGAACCCAGAAGCCAGGAGAGAATACCAGCTGATGTCGCCATATGACTTCCCATATGACAGAGAAACTCAGATGAAAGCTAGCTGCCTTTCCTCTGAGGCACCATAAATTTGTAACTAAATAAATCCCCTTTGTAATAGCCTAGTCCATCTTGGTGTATTGTATTCTGGCAGCCTTAACAAACTAAACATATGCTAATTCAGTTCTATACTTGGCTTTCTGAGCCATGACAAAGTGTCTTCCACAGAGGCTGAGTCATTTTACATTCCTGCCAGCAATGAAATGAATATTCATATATCTCAACATCCTCTCCAACACTTGTAATTTTCTGTTTTTTTTAATCATAGCCATTCTAGTGGGTGTGAAAAGGTATCTCACTTTTGTTTTGATCTGCATTTCCCTAATAGTTAATGATGTTGAGCATCTTTTCATGTGCTATTAAGCCATTTGTGTACCTTCTTTAGAGAAATGCATATTCATATTGTTTGCCCATTTTTTAATTGTATTGTTTGTCTTTTAATTGTTGAGTTGTAGAATTTCTTTATGTATTCTATACTTTAAACCTCTATTGGATATGTGGATTCCAAATATTTTGTCCCATTGAGTAGGATATCTTTTCATTTTTATAATAAAGTTCTTTGATGCATAAATTTTTTTTAATTTTTATGAGATCCCATTTATCTAATTTTCTTTTGTGGCTTATGTTGGGTGTAAAGTCTAGGAAACCATTGTTTAACACAAGATCCTAATGATGCTTCACTATATTTTCTTCTAGGAGTTTCATAGTCCTGATTCTTATACTTAGGTCTTAGATCCATTTTGAGTTAATTTTTTAATATAGTGTGAGATAGTGGTCCTCCTTCATTCTTTGCATAAGGATATCTACTTCCTCCAGCATTATTTGTTGGAGAGAATACTCTTTCCCAAATGAGTCAGCTTGACAGCCTTGTCAAACATCAATTTGTCATAGATACGAGGGTCTATTTTTAAACTCTCACTTCAACTCCATTGTCTATATATCTATCTATGTACCTGTAACATGCTGTTGAGATTACTGTAGTTGTGTAATAATTTTTAAGATCAGGGAGTGAGAGTTATCCAACTTCATTCTTCTTTTTCATGATGTTTTTGGTTATTCAGTACCACTTAAAATTCCAATAAATTTGATAATTGTTTTTTTCCATTTCTGCTAATTAGATTGTTGGAATTTTTATTGGGATTGCATTGAATCTATAAGTCATTTTGGGTAGATTTGACATTTTACAATACTTAGTCTCCTAATCCATGAGCATGGGATATTCTTTGATTTATTTAGATATTCTTTAATTTATTTTAGTAAAGCTTTGTAGGTTTCTGTGTATGCATAATCCACATCCTTTGTTAAATTCATTTATTAACTCTAGTAGCTTTTTTGTAGATGTTTTAGGATTTTAAATATATGTATAGGATCATGTCATCTGTAAATAGTGGAAGTTTTACTTCTTCTTTTGCAATGTATATGTCTTTTCTCCTTCCTTACTTCCCTCCCTTCCCTTCCCTCCCCTCCCCTCCCCTCCCCTTCCCTCCTTTTTAACTACTCTGGCTAAAACTTCCAGTACAATGTTGAATAACAATGCTGACAGTGGATATCTTGTCTTGTCCAGATCTTAGGGAGAAATCCTTTAGTCTTTCACCAGTGTGTGATGTTAGCTGTAGATTTTCATATATGCCCTTTATCATGTTGAGGAGGTTTCTTCTGATTCCTATTTTTTCTGCATTTTTCTTTTTTATTTAAAGAATGTTGGATTTTGTCAAATGCATTTTCTATATCGGTTGAGATGATAACATGTTTATTCCTTTTGGTTTGTTATATTATTTCATATGTTTATTTCCTTTGGTTTGTTATTGTGGCGTATTATATTAACTGACTCCTTGTATTGAACCATCCTTGCATACCTGGGATATAACGTAGTTGATCATGATGTATAATCTTTTTAATGGGTTGTTGGATTTGATTTGCAAGTATTTTGTTAAGGATTTTTATATCTATAATATATGAGAAATTGGTCTGTACTTTTCTTGTATCTTTACCTATCTTTGATATTAAGTTGATGCTGGTATTTTAGAATGAGTTAGATATTATTCCCTCCTCTCCAATATTTTTGGAGTTTTTGAGAAGAATTGCTTTAATTCTTCTTGGAATGTTTGGAAGAATTCACCTGTGAAGCCAGTTGGTCCTGAATTTTCTTTGGTGGGAGGTTTTTGATGACAGAGAAGTCTCTTTACTTGTTATTGGTCTGTTAAGATCCTTATGCCTTTTGGAGTTAGTGTTGATTCTTTGAATGTTCCTAGGAATATGTCCATTTCATCTAGTTTGTCTATTTGTTGGCATGCATTTATTCACAGTACCTTCTTATGGTCCTTTTTATCTTTGTTAAGTCAGTGTTAATAACCTCCCTCTCATTTCTAATTTTATTTATTTGTGTTTTCTCTCTTTTTTTTTTGTAGTCCATCCAAATGTTTGACAATTTTATTGACCTTTTCAAAGAACTAATTTTAATTTTATTAATACTCATTTATTTACTCTCTACTTTACTTTTTTTCAGCTGTAATCTTTATTTTTTCCTTCTTCTTGTTTTAGGTTTAATTTGTTCATTTTCTAGTTTCTCCAGGTTTGCAGATAGGTTTTAATTCTAATTCTTTCTTCATTTTTAATGTAATTATTTAGTGCCATAAAATCTCCCCTCAGCTCTGCCTTTGCTGCATCCCATAAGTCTTGATATATTGTGTTCTTATTTTCATTCATCTCAAGATATTTACCTCTTTTTCTTATCAGTTCTTCTTTGTCCCAATGATGGTTTAAGAGTATGTTATTTAACTTCCATATATTTGTGGATTTTCAATTCTCTGTCTGTTATTGAATTTTAACTTCATTCCATTATGGTCAGAGAAGGTGCTTTATATCATTTTAGTCTTTTAAAATTTACTAAGACTTATTTTGTGACCCAACATGTGTTCTATCTTTGAGAATGATCCCTGTGCACTAGAGAACAATGTATATCCTGCTGGTTTGGGGTGTAATGTTCTGTATATGTCTCTTAGGATTAGTTCATTTATCATACTACTCCAGTTCTCTTTTTCCTTTCTGGTCCTCTGTCTAGATGTTATAGCCATTGACAAGAGTTGTATATTGAAGTCTCCAACTTCAGTTTATTCATTGTGTTTGCCTCTCGTGCTTGCACAATGGTTAGATGCATAAATATTTAAGATTGTTATTCATTGGGGGAGGATTGTCCCTTTTATTAATATATAGTGTTCTTCTTTGTCTCTTATAACAGCTTTTGACTTGAAGTGTATTTTACTTGATACCAGTGTAACTATCTGAGTTCATTTTTTTTGTTACAATTTGCATGGGATATCTTTCACCATCCTTTCACTTTCAATGTCTTTGTGTCCATATGAGTCTCTTGCAAACAAAATATATCTGAACCAGGCTTTTCTGTCCATTCTGCCAACCTATGTCTTGATTGATAAGTTTAATGCATTAACTTTCAGTGTTATTACTATAAATGCAGTGCTTATTTCAGCTTATTTTGGTTTTTACACATCACATTTTTTCTTTGTTTCTTTTTTCCTTTATAACAAACCCCTTTGCTGTATAGCTTGTATGCAGCTTACTAACCCCTTTCTCACTTCTGTTTCTCTATATTTGGGCTGGGAGCCTTAAAGAATTTAATGAGATTTTCTAATACTTCTACAAAATCTTAAAAGATCTCCTTTATGATCTTTTTGCAACTCAAACACAATAAATGTAGAACATGATATCTTTTTTTGGGAGAGGGGAGGAGTCATACATACACATGCACATCCATATATATACACACCCACAAATACACACATTTGATTCTTTAAAATTTTTAAATATAATTTATAAAATATAAACATAAAATTTAAAAAAATAAAATATAATATAAAACTTCTCTTTCTTAGTCTGTTTTGTTCTTCAAGGTAAGATCCCAATCGGATATTTCTGCCCCACCAGCAAAGACTTGCTGTGGACCACTTTGAGTATCACACAATTCCTTCCCCGTTCACTGTGCTTCCATCTCTCACTTCCACCACAGTAAGCACTTCAGAATTTGGGGAGGAGGCTGCATTATTGAATAGTTCAAGTTTATATTCAAGATAATCAACCACAAACCTTAAAAATTTTAACTCTTATTCATATCCATTCCTTACAGTGTACTTTATGGCAAGTCTTTTTTTTTTTATTACAATAGTTTTTAGAATTGAAAATTTACTGAATAATGGGGAAAAAGTATAATCTGCTTTTATAATTTTATCTATTTTTTTCTAATGTCTACATTTGTTTTCTAATATACATATTAGCACAGGAGTACATACATATGATCTATATACCTCCACTGGGGTTGGGTAAATGATTTTTTATTTAATTGGTAGGATGCACAATCAAATATTTTGGAGGCCAGTAATTAAAGAGGGCTGAACTAAGACTGGTTCCTAATCTTGGCAAATTTGGGAATGAAACTTTCTTTCTTTTCATTCTACTGAAGACATTTGAGTAAAGAATCCAGTCTGCTGAACTGCTTTTACTTCAGTTGAAATCAAGTACTGGCAATTGCTTTTTGCTCCAGTTAATAGCTGTAGGTTAGGTCCTTAAAGGGCTGGCTTCCAAACATCTTGTTAACCTACAAAGGCAGTATAATGGTGACTATTCTACTTGGTATAACATTATATCATTTGGTAAATTGAGGCTATCCAACCAGTGAAAACTGATTAAAATATTCTCTCTGAGCCCCAGGAAGCAATTAAATAGTAGCTAAGTATAGCTTACAAGTTTGAAAAGAGTTATAACAGATAAATGAAATCAGTTTTTAAGATTTTATAAGGTTTGGAATTCAAAACTCCAACAATAATGACAATTATATTTGTTTAAAGTAATACACCTTTATAGTCCAAATAGTCTTTAAATTGTACATTTTAGGTTTTACCAACTTTATAAAAATATTTCTGGGACAGCTGCATCCATAGATTCAATTACATGATTATATCTTTGCCCATTCTTCTTTCTCTATTATTTTCTGAGTAACTTCTTTAAGATATGGTTTAAGATGGAATTTAGTCTTCTTATATCTTATCCACTGCTCTTTAGGCAAGACCTCCTATCTCTTGGTCAGGTCCGATGCTCTCGTAATGTGAAAAATTTTGTCATAAAAGTTCTCAGGAAGCCATCTTAAGGCTTCCTTTACATCCTCACTCTTAGCAAATGTATTCTCTTACATTAACCCCAGTTTACTGAACCCTGCAGAATTGTAATGCCAATCTTGAATACCATCCAGCCACCAGCCTGATGCTGCAACAGCAGTATGGTTTGCCATTTTAATACCAGAGCCTGTTTCTCTATATTTTAGAAATACTTTCTTTGTGGTTACCTTGGGGTTAATATTTACACAGCTGTGCTGGTTTGAATTTGGTAGATACCGCAGAAAGCAATCCATTCTTGTTGGGGCAGACTTATTGTAGGTGGGAACTTTTGTTTAGGCTGTTTCTATGGAGATATGACCCAGGCCATTCAAAGCGGGTCTTAATCGCCTTGCTGCAGTCCTTTAAGAGAGAGACATTTTGGAGAGTGCTCAGAGCAGAGAAAGTTAAGAGACAGAAATGCCCTTGAATAAACAAGCCAGGATGCACAGATGTCAGAAGAGAAGGACCAGCAGGCATTCCCGTGTCTTCCTATGTAAAAGAGGAACCCTGGATGCCATAGCCTTTCCTCTGAGATGGTTATCTTCTTCTTACTGGCTTAATCTGGACATTTTCATGGTCTTAGAAGTGTAAACTTGTAACCAAATAAAACTTCATTGAAAAAGCCAACCCATTTCTGCTGTATTGCATTCTGGCAGCTTTAGCAAACTGAGCTATAATAACCTTTATCTATACTTACTAGTTTGAAAAGATGCAATTTAGCTTCAATACACACACGTTCTCTGCTCCCACATTCCTCTTTATGTTTTTGATTTGTTTCCCCAACATTTCTTCTTTCTATTTTGCATGTCTATTATCTGCAAATACGCCTTTTTCTTTTTCAATTATATTCTGAGTCTTAGGGGAATTAAAGAGTATAGTATATAGTGTATACAGTACTGTCAGTTTGCACTTACCCTTTTTAATCCCCTTACTGAAGTTCTTCATTTCTTTGCACTATTCTAAACCATTCTCTCAACCTGCAGGATTCCCTTTAGTAACTCTTGTAGGGCAGACATTTTGTTAACAAACTCTCTCTGTTTCTGTTTGTGAATATTTTAAACTCTTCCTCATTTTTGAAGGACAGTTTTTTTGGATAAGTAATTCGGGGCTGGAAGTTTTACTCTTTCAGTGCCTTAAATATACAATTTAATTGCCATCTTGCCTCCATGGCTTTTGATGAGAAATCAGAACTTAGTATTATTGAAGATCCCTTATATGTGATGAATCACTTTTCTCTAGTTCCTTTCAGAATTCTCTCCTTATATTTGACATTTAATATTCTGATTAGTATGTGCCTCAGGTTGATCTATTAGGATTTATTCTGGATGTAGTATGTGGTGCTTCTTGGAAATATATATTTATGACTTTCATAGGAGTTGGGGAATTTTCAGCCATTATTTCCTCAAATATTCTCTTTCTGCCCTTTTTCCCTTCTCTTCTCCTTCAGGGAAACACCATGAGCTGTATGTTTGTGCTCTTAATGCTGTTACTCAAATCCCTGAGACACTGCTCATTTCTTTCTCTTCTTTTCTTTCTATATGTTCCTCCAACTGGTTTTGATTGTCCTGTCTTCTAGATCTCTAATTCTTCCTTCCACCTGTGCAAATCCAGTGTTGTATGCCTCTAATGCATTTTAAATCTCCATTATTGTGACTTTTATCCTCATAATTTCTGTTATGTTTCTTTTTAAACTTTCAAATTATTCTTTATGTTCACATATATTGTTTTCTTAAAATCCTTTAACTTTATATGCATATTTTCTTGACTCTTCTTCAGTTTATTTAGGATACATAGTTCAACCTCTTTGATTAATTCTTCCAAATTCTGTGCTCCCTTGATTGAGTCATACCTTCTTGCTTCATAGTATAGCTTACAATCCTTTTCTGAATCCTATATATCTTATTACCTTCATGTGTTAACTCTGAAGGTTAGTTTTTTTCGCTCATACCTAGACTTTGTGTAAAGGCCCTTTTACACTTAGTCCAACTTATTCTGGACTTTCAGAGTAACTGCTGTTTAACTCTTCAGATTATCAGTTCTACCTCATCTGATTCTTTCCCTGGATGTGTGTTACAATTTTTAAGATTGCACTTTTTGTGCAATTGTTTCACATCCAGGATCAAGCTTCTTTTCCTCTGTTCCTTCTCCAGGAATATTGGCCTGCTCTGTTCTGTTTTTCTATCTTATGAAGCCTCTGGTTTCTTTTCTGTTACAGTATCCTGCCTCAGTGACCCAGACGGGGTCAGTCCAGAAAGGTGGATCAAGCCAGAAAAGTCTGTTTTGCATTTAGGTGATCCAGCCAACAGAAACTGGATGCAGTGTGTGGACCTCTCATTAATGGTTCTGCCACAGATTCTCTCTCTCTATTTTCCCCTTAGGGGAACTTTTGTGTGCAGAACTCCTTAGCTATTTGTGTTCTGCCTCGGGTCTCTGTGAACTTGGGTTCCTGTGCCTGGAAGTTGATACCGTTCTAACTCACTGCTGTGAGTGCTTGCAGTCTACATCCACAACAAGACAGATACATGCCACACTGCTTCTGTTGAGATCCCCAAGCTACATGGGACCACGTGAGAGCAAGGGGTCCACACTGGCATGTGTGGAAAGAAAATTTCCCACATGATCTTGGAGAATACTTTTCTTTATCTTTGATTCAGCATTAGTGGGGTACTTATCAAGTTTCTGTTGTACTTCACAGTGAAAAGCAATGGATTTGTCCTTTTATTAGTTGATTCTGAGGGGAGACTTTTACAGGGAAGGTCTTACATCACCGTGTCGATGGTTTCACTTTGTGTAAGGAGATTTTGATTCAGATTGCACTGAATTTGTAGATCAATTTAGAGAGAAACATCATCTTAATGACATTGAGATTTCCAATTCATTAATGTGAGTAAATGACATTTACTTAGCTCTTCCTAAATTTTTCTAAGACATGTTTATAAAACATGTTTTGTAGGTATAGGTCTTTCAAGTATTTTTTAAACATTATTTCTAAATATTTTCTTCTTTTTGATGCTAATATGAATGGATTTTTAAATTTTATTTTTGGAATGTTTAGTGTTGGTATAAGGAAATACACTTGATTTTTGTCTACACTCTTTGATCTTTCTACCTTGTGAAATTTTCTAATTACAGTAATTTATTGTTCTTGTTTGTTTGTCTTGTTTTTTGTGTTATTATATTTCTTTCAGAAACAAGCTTTGAAATATTTTCTATCTGCAAATAAAGAGAGTTTTATTTCTTTTCTATCTGTATGCATTCATATTCTTATTGCACTAAATAGACCATTCAGTACTATGTTGAACAATAATGGGTAAAAAGAATATCCTTGACTTTTTCCCAACCTTAGGGGGAAAGCAGAAAGTCTTTTACCATTAAAGTATGATGTTAGCTTTAGTTTTTCATAGAGTCCTTACAAAGCTTGAGAAAGTTTAATTCTATTCCTCCTTTTCTGAAGGTTTTTAACAGGAATGATGTTGGGTTTTGTCATAAGTTTTGCCTGCATATATTGAGATAAGCATGTGTCGAGGTTGTTGTTTTGGATTTTGCTTGTCTTGTTGCTATTTTTTGTCTCTTGTTTACTAATATGGCATCATGTTAATTTGTGTTTTTAAATTCAGAATGTTTTTGAATCTTGTATTAGCATTAATTTCAGTTATGAAAAGAATGCAGTAAATAGAATCTATATTGATCAGTATGAGGCATGCACTGGTACCTGTAACTGCTGTTAGAAAATTTCACAAGGTAGAAAGATCAAAGAATGTAGACAAAAATCAAGTATATTCCTTATACCGACACTGAACATTCCAAAACTAAAATTTAAAAATCCATTCATATGAGCATCAAAAAGAAGAAAAAAATTATTTTAGGAATAATGTTTAAAAAATACTTGAAAGACCTATACATACAAAACACGTTTTATAAACATGGCTAGAAAAATTCAGAAAGAGCTAAGTAAATGGAGACATTTACTCACATTAATGAATTGGAAAACTCAATCAAAGACTGATCTAAGTCTTTGTACCTATTTTAGGCACACCCTTGAATTTATTTATACCTTGAAATACAGAATAAGTTAACTTCTTCCTTGTGGCAATCTATTAATGAAGAGCTGTGTTTACTGGCTAGATTCCATTATAACCAAAGGTCTCTAGACTCTCAGGCTTCCTCTACTGCCTCCAGAGACCATAAATTATTTAGGTTGTTAAGTAAATTTTTGCATGCGATTGAGGTGGCTTTTATCCCTTAAGTAGATGATATAATTCATCAGCCAAAAAAATTGAGCTTTCTTTGTTTTTGTGGAAAGATTACTATTAATTTAATTTTAATACCTGAGTCAGTTTTGTGCTCTGAATCACTTTTGGTAATTTCTGTCTTTCTATGAATTCATACATTTTATCTAAGTTTCCTAATATGTTAGCATAATGTTATTCATAACATTTCTTTACAGCCCTTTTAATAACTGTCATTTCTGTAGTGATATTCCTCTTTCAATCCCTATAATTTAATTTTAATGGCCAAACCAACTGGATATATGTCTCCTACTTTGATATCAGAAAATTCAGTATCAGTGCATTATAGGAAAATAAGCTTCTGCTAATATCATAGTCAAAGTATTCAAGGATTAAAATTTTAATCCACTTTTCCAAACTGCTAAGGGAATAAGTTACTCATTTGTATATCCCCAAGCTTATATTGCACTGAAAAACATTTAGTTGAATGATAAGGAAGAAAGAAAACACGACTCCATCTGTAACAATAACTACAGAGGGATTTTCACAATATTTTAAAAGCTATCACGACTTTTGACAACGCTCACGTTCCCCTCTTCAGCGTCTTCCTCCTATCTCATATGGCATAGTTAGCATACAGGATATGAAATATATATATATGACATAATGGAATGCTACTCAAACTGCTCATACTTCAGAATACAGGGATCCAGACAGATTGTGAGTCAACACTTGCTTAGTACTTACAGGTGATTCTGACACAGCTGGTCTTGAACACACTTATGAAACACTGTTCTAGAAACCATATAGCCCTTATGTGTATGCAAATCACCTCAATAAGAATATCCTGAATAAAGACTATTTAAACATTCTATGCACAATCAAATGAATGCTTGTTAAATGCTATTTGACCTAACATCACATTTTGGTTTTATTTACCAAATGTATTTTGTTTATTTTCACATACTTCATGCAGATTGCTGTTGTGTAAGATGATTTAATTATTGAAAATAATGTTGACATTTCATGGAAAAGTAGATATTTGCAAAGTATTCAGAGCTTTAAAAGACTAGCAGAGTAGCATAAATTTAAGCATGCTTAGCTTTAATTTGTACTTCTTTTTAAGGTGCAGACATTATACTCTATTTTACACTCCTCATACCTTCAATGCAGACTTTATTGAATTCTGACCTTGGACCACTTTATTTCATAAATATGTGCTTGAATCTTAAATTGTCATTGCTGTCAACTGATTAAAAAGCATGCCTCCTGTTCTTGCCTATTTCAGTTTGATTGGATAATATAAATTCCCCATCACATTTCTCAATATAGTATAAAATTTAAAATGTTATGATTTATACTCATAGTGTGATTTATATAAAAGTAATGGTATTTCAAAATTATGAAATTTATGCCATATCACTTTTTCATTTTTTTCTTTTTTTAAAAGCTGCCAAACAACTAATTGATAAATATGATAGGCAGAATAATAAGCTTTCTCCTCAAGGATTTACAAGCCGTAATCCTCAGAACCTATAAAGTATTATTTTACATGATAAAAGGGACTTTGCAGAGATAATTAATTTAAGGACTGTGGGATAAAGGGATTGCCCTGAATTATCTGGATGGGCTCAGTATAATCACAGGGGTCCTTAAAAGTAGAAGAATTTGAGATGTGACTTGTATTAAGTGGCTAAGTTTCTGGCAATGTGTTACACTAGCAGTAAGAGAACTAATGCAATAGCAATCCTGGACCACCAATGCCCTATAGACCAAACTTCGTCAAACATTAGGAAGAGTATAAATTTTGACACCAATCCGAACCATGAGAAACAGAGATTTTTAAGCAGAGTCAAATGAAAGAGAAGTTGCACAATTATGAAAATATTTAATTAGCTCATTTGAACCATTCAGGTTTATAAATTCATTATGCTCATTTTTGCTAATTATTTTTACTTACTGCAATTCAAGCAAACATAAGAGCTACCTAAAATTACGTTTTGACAAACTTATTATACTGATTCTTAAAAATGAGTTTTACTGGTGATGTGTTCTAGTTAGGAGATGAAAGCTTTATTTAACTTCAGATAAATCCAAACAAAGTCCACAATTGATTGCAATGTTTATACTGTGCTTTGAAAGCATTATGAAAACTGAGAATGTTTTTTATTATCCAAAATCCTTTTGCTATCTATTTATTAATTCAGTACTTTCCATGATCAAGGCACTAGGCAAGTACTCTTCATGTTTTTACTAATCTTCACAAATGCCCTATGATATAAATTGTATTATTTCAAATTTAAGTATGAAGACTCTGAGGTAGAATACTTGCGTCTTTCCCAAATTCACCTTTAGTAAGTAAGCCTCAAAGTTGTGATTTAAATCCTACTGGGTCCTACAACTATGCCCTGAATCAACATTCTAAGTTGAAATTCCAAACCCATTTTGAATCCCTTTATTTATCCTTTCCTTCCTCCATGTTCACACTCCCCTTTGCACCCTTTTATATACCCAGATGTGTTCGAAATTACTTAGCTTTCACTGAATGGATAGAGTTAGTCACATTCTATATTAATTCTTAGTATATAAGTCAAAATTAAATTCTAATTTTCTGAATAAATATGTTTCTACAAAGGTGATAATATTATAGTGTTGGCCATGGAAAAGACAGTAGTTTACAAAGCATAGAAAATGTGTAATCACAATGAAGGGTGAAATTACTTTATAGTGAATCATAGCTTTGCACCTTGTAATACTCTTTTAATGGAAAGACATTCTGAACAATCACATGAGTGTTTTCTTATTTAATGAAGAATACATCACATTATTGGCATCACATTATTTAAAGCTGAGGTTTCCCATAACCTCCACAAGGTGGCAGCAGAATCCCACTAGCTGAATCTACGTTTGCACTTAAAGCAAAGCTATTACTAGCATGGTCAAAACACCAACAACACAGAACTAGAACACAGAAATATTTGGGGGATGTATTAAATATCTTTTCTTCCAATAAGTTCTAAATTACAGCAGAATTTAAATTCATTTATGATAGGACATTCTATGTGTGGGAAATTGAATTTTAATTTATTAAAATTAAAGGTTATGTTGAGTTACCCTTCCAATTAAAACACTTCAGAGAATTATTGTCAGAGCCTTAATAAAACCATGAGAGAATAATAATGTTTGCTCTATGTACTAATAAAATAAAACAACGTTAAAATTTTGTTTGTCTTAATTAGTGACATATGTATTATTTATTGCACGTAATCCTAAACCTATTTAGTGAATTAAAGGAAATAAATAAAGCATTAGTCCTCTTTCTAAAATGCCTAATTAGGTTTCTATTAGCCAAACTAGCTTTTCCCCCCTCTGTTCCCTAAATCAATGTCATCGCTGTCCACCGACTTTATCAATCCGGCAAAATTGATGTTTTTTAAGCAGTCCAGCTTCTTTTACCTTATTCCACCATCAAATCTTGTACTACCTTACTAATCTTACCACTTAAATATTTATGCGATCTGCCCAATCCTTTAAATTCCCTGACACTTCACCAGCTTGACTTGCCATATCACCTGGAGAATCTCACAGTGGACTCATCAAACATCTACCAGCTAAGTAGGTCCTTGTTTCCATCACCAGCAGGAGGAGGAATTTCTGAAAACATGAATTCATGACATTTTCACTTTTAAGTCCATTTGAAGATTGCTCATTGCTACTAGGGTATATTTAACATCACTTTTCTCTATAGGTTAAGAATACTTACGAGGTTCTTGAGATAAAGTGTTGAATACAAGAAAAAATGCCAACAAATATGAAATGTAAACGTTTCAGGAAAGTTATAAATTAGACATAAAATTAATATCATGATTTGACAATGTTGGAGCAGTTCAGGATGTTATGGGAACATCAAATAGGAGGTAATTAGAAAAGATTTCTCTGAGAAATGACATTTATGCTGAGTTTTCCTAGAAGGGGCAGGATAAGGTCGAAGCGAGAGAGTAAACGCATGGAAAAGTGGAAAAGCTGGAGATGATGGCTGCCTGAGCATTCGGTGTCCTATGCAGCCCATGTGCCATGCTGAGCCCGTGTGTTTATTTAAGTATTTTAGCCAACAAAGAATTGATGCATGGGAAGTTCTCTGATCTGTCTTGTGTTTTTGAAACTCAAATTGCATGAAGAATGAACTGTGATTAAGAGCTGAGCAAAAGAAGAAACAATGATGGGTGTAAGGAGATGGCCTGAAAGTTGGAAAAGTAGTTTCTAAGGCCTGTCTTGGATCAGTTGAAACAGTGCTCAAAAGTAGAAAAGGTCTAAAAATGATAAACCATTCTAAGAAGAATGAGTCTTAATGCAATGTGTTATAAGTGTGTAACCTGTGTAACTTGAAGAATTAATGACATTTACTAAACTAGGAAATACAGGATATATGTGTGTTTGCTCCCATGTGTGTGTAGGTGTGTGGGGGGAGGTGGGGGAGGGAGGATTGAGTACTAAGTTCTGTTTGTGATATTGTGCGGTTGAATGCTATGTGTGACTACCAGATAGTGATCACAAACACTTTGCAAAAAGGGCTTGAAACTTGAGAGAGAGAGAAATAGGACAGCGACTGAGGTTGGTAGAGCTTATACGTAAGTGAGGCAGTGAGGGGTAAGCTTTATGTTAGTGAAGACAGTACGTTTAAAGTTCACTCTTCCAGAAATTTGGCTGTGAAAAGACAGAAAGTAAAAGACAGCAGTTAGTGAGGAAGAGGGCTGCGTTTGGTTTCATATTCTAAGATGTGAGAAGAGTAAATTGTAGATGTTAATGTAAAGGAGCAATTGAAGTATGGACAGCTGAAGAATTGCTCAGAGTGAGTGTGTGATTGACAGAACAGTCCCACAGCGCGGAGGGCAGCGAGCGGACCTGGTACACGGGGTCAGTGCAAGACCATAGTTTCTTCTCCATGGATCCGAGGAAAGGTTGGGTGAAGGTGTGAATGCTTTCCTAGGTGAAGGATAGATTCACTTTTTTCCCCACTCCCTCTTTTAAATGGAAAATCATACCATCAATGGAGAATAATGGGAACATTTGAGTTTGAGCAACTTCAGGGAGCAACTGAATGTTTATGATATCTACCTTGGAGAAAAGGAAGTGACTAGAAGAGTGACGAAGGAATGAACACATCGAGACCCAAACAATATTAGAACGTGAGATTATATAATATTCATAAAATGTGGCATTTAATGCCATGAGAGACCTTGATGCTGTGAGGACAAAGTGGAATACCGAGGTTAACTCTTTCAGAGCTGGTGCACTTAGGGTGATTGTCATCATTTAAGAGTATTGAGAAGTTTACCAACAATATAGTTCTGACTACCAATTTACAAAATACACCAAAAAGAAACAAAAGAGCAACAAAAATCAGGGATAGTGAACAGGATGATCTTCAAGAAAATCCGATTTTGAAGGATATGCTTGAAGAATATGACTGAAGACTATACATTTGAATTAGAATGGCGATATGAGAATAGCACAGGTTTATCAACAGTCTTTAGACGTCTACATGTAAAGTAATGTTGCCCAGGAAAATTACCATGCACTACAAAAAGGACTTCAAAATTCTGCTTCGATCAAAATGAAAATAAAGAAGGAAAAGAGGAATCACAAGGGACAAAGAAGATGTAAAAAAGCAGCTAGCCACCAGAAAGCTCAATTAGTTGTAGTTATGAAGTTAGAACAGTCAATTTCTGAGAGATTGGCTAAGGACATTTCTCTTGCTAACTTTTTTTTTTCTTTTTCCTTTGTAGATAGGATGTTCTCCCCCTATTTAGATGATTTTTTTTTCCTCATCAAGCTAAGTATCATTTTTCCTTGCCTTAATTAACCTTCTATTTATCTTTTTTGTCATTATGAGTCCCAGATGCCTCCCCTTTCCAACTGATCTTTTTCTCTTTTTGTTTTCATATTTCATTTTATATTTATGTGCTCTACTCTGTAGTTCTAATGTTCTGTCTTCAAACTCCTTATCATTACACTTGTCCCACACTTATTTCTTTTTGACCCTTGCACATATATTCACTTTCTCTCAATTTCTTACGTCTAAATTCAGGCCTTCTCTGCCTCCATTTTAAGTTGCAGCTTTAGATTAGTAGATCAGTATTATGAAGTCAATATCCTATATTGTACCAGATGTGGCAGATTTACTTCATTTATAAAAATCTTAGCCCTCTCAAATTTAATTAAAATGAGAATGAATTAAAATTATGACACTAGAAATATAATTGAGCAGAAAACCATGATAAGTGAAAATGATTATTTTAACTTGACTTGATGAGTCTGAATTTAAGTCACCACATGCAGTGTGGATATTCCAAACCATGATTTGTGTCTAATCAGTCAGTACAGTATTTCAATAAATGAAAAATTATTTGCCACATCAATATTGCTGTCATATAAATAAACTGAATTCAACTCTGTTTTAAATTTAAATATCAATAGATCATCAAAGTCCTTCCATAAACAGTCATATTTTAAAATACTGGTTGCACATTTTATATAAATTACATATAACTGCATACATTACAATATTTAAAATGATACAACTTTCAAAATGAAACTTATTTTTTATGTAAGCCAAGACAAGTGGTACATAAGTGGTGATATTTTATTTTAGTTGGTCAAAGTTGATGGAAAAAAATGTATATAGAGTTCCAATTCCTTAAAAATGATACCAATGATGCAAAATAAAAGGAAAATTTTTCAAAGTATATAACATGAAGAGTGGTATTTTAATGATTTAGATACCAGGAAGATTGCTCTTGCTTTAAAATTTTCTGAAGTTCACAGTATATTGAAATTACTTTTAAAATAACTTAAAAATAATTGCATCAAAAGAATGTGTTATACAACCATGAAATAGAATGCAGAAAGTAAATTCAACTTGCCTACAACATTAGGTAAAATTTATCTCTTCCTATTAGAAGAGAATCATTGCAGATCATGGGAGGAAAAATTACCTGGTTAATGACATAAATGAATAATTTCTTCATAAGAAAATATGTGCTTCTTCAAAATCTGGTTTATTTTCATTTCTTCACAATAATAAAGAAAAAACTATGGCTTTATATTGATGAGTGAATGATGAAGCTCAGTCTAATGACTTTTCCTGTAACTGTTCACATATTAAAAATATTCATAAACCATACCCCTTTTATTAGGAGTCAGAAAAGAGAGGACATTGCCATCTTACCAGCAGCTGGTACTTGGGCACAGACTTTGAGAGAAAGCAAGGCTTTCTGATACCTTGATTTTAGACTATTTTTAACGTCAAAACTTTGGGCCAATAAATTTCTGTTACTTAAGCCAACTCTTTGTGGGGTATTTGTGATAGCAGCTTTGGCAAACCAAGACAAAGCATAATTATGATTTGTATATTTACTTTTTTAATACCTGGAATATTAGCTATTGCAACAGTAAATGCTACATAGATAACCATCCACAAAAATATAGACAATGTACAACAATAAGCATAGGCTTAGCTCTTGAGGTTGATTAGGGTCAACTGACCCGAAGTGGGTTTGGATATGCAGCTTTGAGATCAGCTTGGCTTCTATGGTTGTGTCTGGCTGAGGGTTGGTCACTCTTCTAGCCTGAGCTCAGCTGGCAGTGGCTCTGTTCTAAAGCCTCTCACCCTCACCTTGGGTCCCCCAGGTTAAACAAGGCATGCTTGTCTTGTCACAGGGGCAAAGGAGCCTTGCACAAGGAAACATACAATGTGGCTGGGGTCTAGGTCCACAACTAGCTCATCAGCACTTTTGCTCCATTCTATATATTAAAGCAACTCGATGTCAAGAGGCAGAGACGTGCACCTGCCCCTCCTCTCCCCACTTTGGCTGGCCCTTCGAGATCAGGGCAAAGAATGTGACCCAGAAAGAAGTAAAGATTGGGGCCAATAGCAATCTACTGAAGAGGCTAAGGGTAATGGAATTAAAAATAGAAAATCAGTCTCCTGAATGCCAGATTGTTTTCTCTTTACTATATAATTAACCTGCAAACTGTAGTATATTAGATTTCTTTCTCCCCCTGTTAAAAATTCTCTTCCTTCTCAGTTTCCATGAGAGGAAAATACATAAAATAACTGGTGGTTTTAAGCTGTATGTGTCCCAGGAAAGATCGTGTTCCTAAAGCCAACCCATCCCTGTGGGTGTGGACCTGGGTCTTTGGGTGAGTAGGATTTTAACTTAAGTTGTGATGTGACCCACCGCATTCAGGGTGGGTCTCAGTCTTTGCATTGGCCAGAGTTCTCCAGAGACACAGAACCAACAGGAAGTATCTGTAAATATGAGATTCACAAAAGTGTCTCACACAGCCATGGGGATGCAAGAGTCCAAAACCCACAGGGCAGCTGTGAGGCTGGCAGCTCTGATGAACGATCTCCACAAACTCCATGAGAGAGGATCGCTGACTGAAGATAAAGTAAAAATTCTCTCTTCTCCTTTAAAAGTCTCCATCTGAGTGGATCGGCCCAACAGATTGGATTAACACCTTTAGCCGATTTTAGGTATAATCAATCACAGATGCAATCAACTGACATTTAATAAACCAGCCATAAAATATCCTTGCAATAGCGGTTATGTCAGTGCTTACCTGGCCAAGTTGACATCTAAACCCACATCACAGTCCCCTTACTGGAGTCCTTCTAAGAGGCAGAAGATAAAGATTAAAGTCCCAAAGATGGGAGTGAAAAGCTAGTAAAGCTCAGAGACAAAAGCTGCACATGGAGAAGCCAGAAACTGAAGCGACAAAACAGGGGAGAGAAGGACCAGCAGACTCCAGCCATGTGAATCACCATGTGGCAAAGGAGTGTAGAAATCACCTGAGATGCCTTGATTAGGACATTCTCATGGCTTCGGAACTGTAATGTATAAGGTAATAAATCCCAATTGTAAAAGCCAATCCTTTTATGGTATACTGCATTTGGCCAACTTTAGCAAACTGAAACAATAACTGGCATAAGATAGTTGTACTTAAATTTTGATTAGAGTATGATTCTCAGCAATGTAATTCACACCCGAATTTTAAGGACTCCCTAAATGACGTAGCAGCGTCTGCTTCACATCATAAAATAGGAAAATTCTTGAAACTTGTTTTCCAAGCTTCCTTTCAATATACAGTGAGGTTCAAGATCTAGGGTTCAGCAATCAAACACATGTACCACAGACTTGAACTAGAATCTAGTAATATGAGTATCAAGGACTACAATGGGGCAGCAGCTGCATCCAGTTCCTATAAGCTGCAGCAGTAGCAGTTCACACGACAGCCCCAATGCCCAGTGTGTTTGGAGTCCTTGAGGACTCCAAATACACTACAGTGTCTATTTCCATTGAAGTCAAGGAGGAGAGAAATAATTTAGACCCAGAAGAGCATTAGCACACCCGGGAGACCCAACCCATATCCCTTTGACCTTATAACTGGCTCAGGTGATTTCCAGCAATCATTATTTGTGTCCTTGAGCCTAAAGTTCTTTCCCCATTAATTTTCGAAATGTAAGCTACCTATACAGTTTTGGGAGTAGGCTGGACATGCCAAGGAAATAAATCTTCAGAGTTGGCTAGAAATAATCTAGACACTTGACCTCATGGATGGGGTTAAGTGGAACTGTGAACTGGCATTTTTTTCCCAGAGTTTCCCCATTGGATTAAGCCTAAGCAGTGTTTTGCGGTAGCTGGCTTAATAGCACACTAATAATTAATGCCCCTGTCCTTATCAATTCCTTATTTTGCTACTAATTTCATTTCCCAAATAAACTAATTTCCCTTGAATTCTGGAGTCTGGGTCTGCTTCTTGAAAAATCCAGATTAAGGCACTAGTTTCTACTTATGGTCCTGTTTCAAGCAGTCTGTTTTAAAGCCAAGAACAGTCACCTTACCCAGTGAGGTCGCCAAAGACCCAGCTCGCTTAAGAATAGAGACATGGGTTTCCTCATAAGATAAAAAATTCTTGGCAGCTGAATTTCTGCCTGAAGTTTTAAGAATAATGGTATGATTAGTAAAGTAGGGAAGTAAGAGAAACTAACTATAATAAAATATCAAGTTGAAAAATTAGAAATCTAGCATCTATTCAAATTTCCTTTTCCCTCTGGCATATGAATATATATTCATTTAAATAATTCTCATGTGTACATTTCTTTTCCTGTATTACTGAATATAGGATGTGCATTTTTGGTAATATCAAAATCAAAATTTTTACAAAACTAAGATTTTAATGGGCATGTAAGGTGATGATTACAATCATTAAAGTCTTTTTAAAAGCCATTTCTTATTGTGAAATATAACATATATACAAAAAAAAGCAATACATTTCAATGTCCATTGTAACAAGTAGTTATAGAACAGATTTCAGAATTTGGTATGGGTTACAGTTCCACAATTTTAGCTTTTTTTTTTCCTTCTAGGTCCTCCAAGACACTGGATACTAAAAGAAATATCAATATAATGATTTAGCATTCATACTCACTTGTTAAATCCTATCTTCTCTGTTATAATTCCTTCTCCTTTGATCCTTCTCCCAATCTTTAGGAGTATTTGGGCTGTGCCCATTCTTACTTTTTCATGTTGGAAAGGACTGTTGATAATATGGGCTGGGGGATGGAGTTAATTGATGTTCTTGGAGAGGCTGGCTGCTCTGGGCTTCAGGATTTATCTGGCCTGGGAACCCATCTGTAGGTTGTAGGTTTCTGAAAAGTAACCATAGTGCATGAAACTTTCATAGAATCTCAGTTAGAGACCTACATGTTCTCTGGGGTTGACAGGAATGGTTCTGTTTAGGCTTTGCAAATCATGCTAAACAGAAATATTTAGCTGAAGCTTGCATATGAGTAGCCTCCAGAATAGCCTCTCAACTCTATCTGAACTCTCTCAAGCACTGATACCTTACTTTATTACCTTTCTTTTCTCCCTTTTTTGTCAGGAAGAAAATTTCCATGGATTTTTCACCCCTGGATGTCATGTCCCACGTACAGGAGAGAATAATGATTTTATTTGCAGATTGGACTTAGAGATAGAGAGGCTACATCTGAGCAACAAAAGAGGTCCTCTGGAAGTAACTCTTAAGCATAACTATAGGTAGGCTTAGCTTCTCCGCTACATAAATAAGTTTCACAAGAACAAGCCTTAAGGTCAAGGGCTTGCCCTATTCACTTAGGAGTCTCTAAAATTTGAGATAGTATCAGGAGTTTCCCCAATAGAAGGCTTAATAGTTCCATTTTTCTTTTTCCAATTGCTCAAGGGACTTAGCCAATATTTTGTAATTATCTGCTCAACATATTCTGGGACATGTCCGGGTAATATATTAAGCTATACAGAATTGCAAACCTTCATTCCCAGTCTGGGATTGATATGCTTGGATTGTTTAAATGGTCTATCCAGACAGGCTGAGTTAGATTATGATCTACAGAAAATTTAGGTTTGGGACAAAATAAACCTCTCTGCCTTTGGTCTCACACCATACATGAAGTTAAAAAATAACAAATGTCCTCCTTACCCCTGTATTATGGATTACCTTAGTCCTGATCTGATCAGCTTCATTGTTATCTCTAATTGAAGTCTGATCTATTTTTTGATTTGTTTAATAGTTGTATATAGCAATGCTGACTTTCAGGCTGCGGAATTTCTACTCTGAGTCATATGTTTTACACAGTTACCCAAAGTTCCAGGGAAATACTAGGTTTTATATATGGATATATATAGAAAGAGGGAGCACAGCATCTCAAAATCTAGATATGAAAATTACAACTCTGGACTAAATCTGACTGCTATAAGACCCCGCAATCTAGATCCCAATTTTCTTACAAATATTTTCTAAAAGAGACCATACGATATTTGGTCTTTTGTTTCTGGCTCATTTTGCATCATCTAGTGTCCCCCAGGTTCGTTCACCTTCTTGCATGCCTCACGACTTTGTTCCTTTCTGTAGCCACACAGTATTTGATCATGTGTGTAGATACCACAGTTCACCATTCTATTTTTTGGTCACTATATCCTTCTGCCACCTTCATCCATTGGGCATCACATGCACTATCCAAAATCAGTATTCCTTGTCTCACATTATCCTCCTTAGTTGTACAATCATCAGCACTCTCAACTTCAGACAATTTTCATTGCTCTCAAGAGGAAAGTAACCGATAAGTCTTCACCAAAGAGAAAATCCAAATTTCCCCTTAACTCCTGCCCTCACCGCCCCCC
Source organism: Tamandua tetradactyla (assembly GCF_023851605.1). Classification (NCBI taxonomy): domain Eukaryota; kingdom Metazoa; phylum Chordata; class Mammalia; order Pilosa; family Myrmecophagidae; genus Tamandua; species Tamandua tetradactyla. The sequence continues at coordinate 153,049,445 of NC_135330.1, forward strand.
AACTATTTATCCCTTGTATTTCTGTGATTCTGTTGATGTTTTCCTTTTAAACACAGACCATAGCATTGGTTTTTAAATTCAAGTATCAAAATAAAATAGAAATAACACAATGTTAAATCACAAACCTGGGAAAGAAAAATAAATGAAAAAAGCATGAAATTACCACAGATATATTTAATTTGTAAACTAATTACTAAAAATTATTTCTTTATTACATATGATTATATAATTGCTGATGAACATAATACTTTATATTTCTTTTATGCTTTATTTTCGTATTTCCAAAGTTAATCACTTTTTCCATTTGCTTAATTTATTATGGAACTAATAAATTTCCTAAACTTTCTGACACATGTTCAGTATATCTAAGTGTGCTTAAATATCAAGCCATGTAAAAGTTTCATTTCTTGGAATCATTCCTTCTGGGTTACAAGATTTAGCAAATAATACAAAAAACTCAGTTAAATTTGAATTTCAAATAAACAACTAACCTATTTATCTAAGAATTAGCATAGTTAGTATAAGGATGTCCCATGCAATGTTACACTAAAATTTTGTAATTTATCTGAAAATGAGAATTAACTGGAAATCGTCTATGTTCTTTAGCAACTTCACTTTTCACGACCTATTTCACCTCACTCTTCACAGCCATCCACCTCTGGATGAACGGTTGTTAGTCCTGCCCAGCACTGGTGACCAGGAACTTCATTTCACCATCTTCATGAAAATTCTCTTTACTTCTCTCTTGTCATAAATCTCCTAAATTCTGTATCTGAGTTTTGGTGGATTGAATTATTATACATGTTCTTGATTTTGACCCTCATTCCTGTGAATGTGAGCCCATTATAAATACGATCTCTTGAAGACGTTATTTTAGTTAAGGCATGGCCCAACTGGATGAGGTTGGGTCTTAATCCACATTGCTGGAATCCTTCATAGACAGAGGAGGTTCAGGGAGAGAGAGAAAAAGCAATGGTGGTGAGCTGGAAGCCAGAAGTCAATGAACTTGGAAGAGAAAGGGAGGGCTTCCCCTGTGACAGGAAAGCCAAGGCTCACAAGCCAATCAGAATGCTTCTGAACCAGGGAGGAAACAAGACTTTCTAGACTCTAAAACCATAAGCCAACAAATTCTTATTGTATAAACCAAACCCAGTTGGTGGTATTTGTCACAGCAGCCCAGAAAACTAAAGCAAATGTTTTCATCTTTCATGATTTATGACATTATATTTTAATTGAAAACAACCACCGGTAGCTTCTTGATGTGAAAAATGGGAGATATATTCAGACAGTCCACATATTTAATCAATCACTTGATTACTAGTTTGGACATATATAGATATCTAAATGTTTATGCATAATTACTACAGAATTTTAACGTCTTTTTCATTGTCAGTAGGTTTCCTTCCTTCCTTCTGTTGAATGTATTTGCCATTTTGATAATTGATCATATAGAGCTATTTTTCTATTTTTTTTTCACTTTTGAAGCTTTTAAAATTTCCCTCTATCCTTAATATTCAAAAATTAATGATGTTCTCTGGAGTGAGTATTGTTTCATTCATTGTGTCTGACAATCAATTAGTTAAGGAAAGCCAAAGGTGAATAAAATCCATGTTAGATTAACACAAACATTAGAGATACTGCATGGTATATTATCTGATGATAAGAAATTCAAAAGTATTAATTTTAAATTATGGAGTCTATTTTGCAAATTAGTTACTTGTATATTTTAACAGCTTTATATACATATAATTCACATACTACATAATTCCCACATTTCAAGTATACTACTCAATGTTTTTTTGTATATTCACAGATATATGTAACCATTAGCAATGTCAGTTTTAGAACATTTTTATCACCTCAAAAGGTAACCTGTACCCTTTAGTAATCACCTCCCTATACCTCTCTCTTACCCCATCCCAATCCTAAACTACACATAATCTAATTTCTGTCTATAATTTCCTATTCTAGGCTTTAATATGAATGGAATCACATTCTTTGTGGTGTTTTATAACTGGCTTCTTTCACTTAGCATAGTATTTTCAGGATTCAATTGTTTTATGCCATATATCGGTATTTAATTCTTTTTATGGCCAAATAATCTTTCATTTTATGCATATTTTTAGCCTTTCATCCATTGCTGTATGTACTAGTTTGAAATTGTGTGCACTCCAGAAAAGCCATGTTCATTTCCAGATCCAATCTTGTAAGGGCAGACATATTGTTTAGGGTAGAAACCTTTGATTTTCTTAAGGTGAAGCCTCATCAAGAGCTTTTGTGTCTATTAGGCCTTTAGATGGAAATGTAATCTAAGGTTCCTCTCATTGTTTTGTTTCTATTATTTTCTATTATGATTTGATTACACTGTTTCCATGGAGATTGACCCACTCAATTGTAGATGTGACCTTTGTTCAGATGACTTCCATGGTGAGAATTCAAAGGGGTTGACCCATGATAATTGGTTGAGGAAATTTACAAACTAAATATGGAATATGCAGCCTGGTTGTTCCTTGAAACTTATAGTAAAATGTGATAGGAAGGAGAACAGTTGAGAACAGAACTTTAGGGTACAAGATACCAGAAACCTGGAAAATTCTGGGCTTCCAGAAAGTGAGATCCCAGCAGTTAGTGCCCCATGTGAAGATTTCTTTAAATGAAGCCAGTCAGCTATTTAAGAAAAAAGCCACAATTGGAAATGGAGCTATCCAGAAAGGGCTTCTAAAAAGTCCTATAGGCGGGCCGCGGTGGCTCAGCGGGCAAAGTGCTTGCCTGCTATGCCGGAGGACCTCGGTTCGATTCCCGGCCCCAGCCCATGTAACAAAAACGGAGAAACAGAATACAATAAAAACAAGAAAATGTTTAAAAATGTTTCCCTTCCTTCCTTCCTTCCTTCTATCCTTCCTTCCTTCTCTCTGTCTTTCCTTTAAAAAAAAAAAAAAAAAAAAAAAAAAAAAGTCCTATTATCAGATGGGTGTGACCCAATTATACTAGATAGAAAACTGACAAGTTACTTGCAAGGTATGCATAAATGAAACCACTGCCAGTCTGTACCCAGAAGGACAGAACAGGGATACATTAAAGGAAAAAAATACTTCAAAAGCAGAACCATGGAAACTAATGTCTGAAGCCAAAAAACGTTCAGGTCAGGAGAGTGGGCCCACCAATCAACTTGGGAAGGGTGAGTTTGCCCCTAAAGCAGAGGGTGGGCCATCTGTCTCAATGTTCAGGAAGGGTTCTGGTGCTCCAGGTGCAGTGCATTCCCTAGGGATGGCAGGGAGCCTTTGCCCCATTGTTCTGAGGGTGTTGAACATGTGAACTAGAGATGGAAGAGAGACCAGGTGCTGCCCCAATTCTTGCATAGGGTGGAGCTGAGAAAAAGATGGTTTCCCCAATGCCCCCAATGTTGTAACCATCACCACAGTGTTTAGAGAGAACAGGGTCACTGTGTAAGCACTTAGAGAGGGTGGGATTGCTGGTATATCAAGCCCTAAGGATAAATGACTTTTAGACTTTGAAATCTAATGGAGTATGTCCTGCAGGTTTTTGGAACTATTCAGGTACAGTGACCCTGTTTTCCTTTAGATTTCTCCTTATAGCAATGGGAACATATGGACTATGACTTTTCCTACTTTGTGTATTGAAAGGAGATTACCTGCTCTGGTTTCACAGGTCAACAGCCAGAGAATTTTTGTCTTAGGAGGGACCAAGCCTGTAACTGACTTTTATGAAATTTGTACTATTTTTGAATTAGTATTATATTTGTATTGTTACTAAAATTATTTTAGGCTTTTGTGATATTGTGATGGAATGAATCTATTTTGGATATTGAAAAAATATGTCTTTGGGGGGTCCAAAGGGTTAAATGTACTGATTTCAAACTGTTATGTACCCCAGAAAAGCCATGTTCTTTCCTAATCCAATCTTGTGGGAGCAGACCTATTTTTCAGAGTGGAAGCCTTTGAGTACATTATTTCCATGGAGATTGACCCGCTCAATTGTCAGTGTAGACTTTTTGATTAGATGGATATATGACTCTGCCCATTCAAAGTGGCTCTTGATTAATTTACTGGAGTCCTTTAAATGGGGAAAAATTTTGCAGAAAACCCAGGTGCTTCAGAGCTGAAATAGACAAAGAAGTTTGGAAATGCAGAAAGAACATTCCCCTGGGGAAGCTGTTTGAAACCAGAGGCCAAAGGACCAGTGATGCCAGCCATGCACTTTCCTATGTAACAGACATTGGCCTTTCTTGGGTCAAGGTATAGATATGTAATTGTTTTTTGCATATTGATTTTATATCCTGTAAACTTTCTGAACTTATGTATTACTTCCAATAGCTTTATAGTGTATTGCAGAGGGTTTTCTGTATACAGCATCACGTCAGCTATAAATAGAGATAGTTTTAACTTCTTCCTTTCCAATCTGTAAGTTGTTTTTTTTTTTTGTTTTTTTTTTTCTAATTACCCTGGCTAGAACCTCCAGTAAAATGTTGAATAGGAGTGACGGGGTAGATATATTTGTCTTGTTCTTGATTTTGGAGGGAGATCACCCAGTCTTTCACCATTAAGTATGATGTTAGCTGTGGGTTTTTCATAGATGACCTTTATCTGAATGAGAAAGCTCCCTTCTATTCACAGATTTTTTTACCCTTTGTATCATGAAAGAGTGTTGGATTTTGTCACTGTTTTTCAACATTTATTGAGCTGATCATATGATTTTCGTTTTTGTATTTAGTTTATGTGATGCATTACATTAATTCATTTTCAGATATTAAACCAACATGCATTACTGGATAAATCTTGCTCATGTTATATAATTCTTTTTATATATTACTGTATTTAGTTTGCTCATGTTTATTTGAGGACTTCTCTGTCCTATATATATATATATATATATATATATATATATATATATATATATATATATATTATATATAAAAAAATATATATATATGTATATATATATTTTTTTTTTGCATGAGCAGGCACTGGGAATCAAACTTGGGTCTCCAGCATGGCAGGCGAGAACTCTGCCTGCTGAGCCACTGTGGCCCGCTCTTTGTCCATTCTTATTAGCGTTCTTTTCTTGTTATATTTGTCTGGTTTTGAAATCAGAGTAATATTGGCCTCACAAAATGGAGCTTTTTTTTTCTTTTGGAAGATTTTATTAAAAATTGGTATGAATTCTTTAAATGTTCCATAGAACTTAGTGGTGATGCCATCTGGGTCTGCACTTTTCTTTGTGGTTTGATATTTGATTCCTGATTCAATCTCTTTCTTTGCTATAGGTCTATTTAAATGTCTACTTTCTCTTAATGTAGTTATGATAATGTGTCTTTCTAAGAATTTTATACATTTTTCTCTAAGTTATGTAATTTGATGGTGTACAATTGTTCATAGTATTCCTTTCTAATCCTTTTTTGTTTTTGTAAGATGAGTAGTAATGTCCATTTTTCAGTTCTGATCCTTGTAATTTTGTTTCCTCTCTCTCATTTTTCTTGGTCAAAGGGTTTGTCACTTTTGTTGATGTTCTCGAAGAACCAGCTTTTGCATTCCTTGATTTTCTCTATTGTTTTTCTTTCCTCTGTGTAATTAATTTCCATTACAGTCTTTAGTATTCCCTCATTCACCTTGGTTTAGGTTGAGCTTTTTATTATTCTTCCAGAGTGTTAAGGTATAAGTGTACGTTATTAATTTAAGATCTTTCTTTTTCCTATATACATTTTTAGAGCTATAAATTTCCCTTTCAGCATTATTTTAGCTGAATCCTATAAACTTTGTTTTGTGAGTCTTCATAACAAATTTCTTATTTCTCTTTTGATTTCTTCTTTGATACAGTGGTTAATTAAGAGTGTTATTTAATTTCAATACATTTGATACTTTTTCAAATTTTCTCTGTTACTGATTACTAACGTTCTTTCATTTTGACTGGAGAGCATACTTTTTATTATTTATGTCCTCTTAAATTTATTGAGAGTTGTTGAAGGGATAATTCAGCATTGGAAGCACTTCATTTTCTCCTTCCTTAGCTCACCCAGGAGCTAGAACAAAATGCACACTCTTCTTTTTTTTTTACGTGGGCAGGCACTGGGAATCGAACCCGGGTCCTCGGGCTTGGCAGGCAAGCATTCTTACCTGCTGAGCTACCGTGGCCCACCCAAAATATACACTCTTAATCACCAAAGGTCTAGATTACTGTAAATATTAATAGATTTTGATGGGTGGTTCTTGATGCCCTCCCTAGGATGAACTGGCAAGCCCTGCATATCAGAGTCATAATTTATCTTGACTGTAACTGGACTTATGAAGTGCCGTTTGTCAAATATTTTCTTTGTATCTCTTCCACAGCTTGCTAAACATACAATTAGCTATTTTGATACAAGCCTAATGAGAAAGACTCCATATAACATCTTGTGACTTGAGTCCCATCTAGGCATACATTTTTCTCCATAATCAGTTCTCAGTTCAGAGAGATGTTTCATTCTCCCAATAGGAGTGTAACTCCCAACACCGCTGGTTGGAATATGCTCTGGGAGTACCAACAAATGCCTCCCTATAGCATATATATACTTCCTGAAAGTTATTTGTCATTTAAGTCATTCTCTTGCTGTTAACTATTGGTACGTGACTTTGTTGTACCAATAACTTTTATGGTTCTAACTATTGCAAATAGAAGCAGAGAATGCTCATTTAAGTCTCTAAACTACAGTCATTATAAAGCTGTAATGTTTAATAAAACTTAGAAGAAGCATCCATACTGCCCTTCTCTCACTTCCACGGCCTATCACCAACAGCCTTCCTTCCACTGTGGGAGTAACTGTACCCCACTTCACGCAATCAGGCTCAATTGCATCCAGACTCCAGGAAGGTCTTCCAGTCCATGGTGACCCCTAAACGGTTCAGACTATCCAAATTTTAATTCAAAATGGTTTTAGGTTTCCCTAAGAGCAATAAATAAGAACTTGACTTATATATGTATGCTTAAACTATACATCAGAATTAATGAAACCGAGGAGAAAACCGCAAGAACAAGTTGTATTTTCTACCATAGAAGTAATTGTTGCATAGCTTCACTAAGTTTAGCATTCATATGAAATGGGCAATCCCTTCCACATAAATATTTAATAAATAATTGAGGGCAATTTATATTTAAGAACTCTGTCGAGATAATATTTTAAACTCAACATCCAGAATACAATGTACCTTTATTTACAAGTCTAATCAGATATATTTGGATTCATTTCTGTGACTAAGGGCCCTTTCTGAGCAGTCTTCTAATTAAAATTTGCTTTGGGCTTCTTTCTATGCTTCTTTGAACTGAGATCTGGAAAACCAGTATTCCTTTTTCCTACTCAGTTGATCCTTTAACAGAAATGTCTAGGGTGGTGTGAAGGTGGCTCAGTAGCAGAATTCTCATCTGCCATACTGAAGACCTGCTCATGCAAAAACAAAAACAAACAAACAAAAAAATAGCACAGCTCTACATTTCTTTTGGTTGGGCAATGTTGGCTCAGTGGCAGAATTCTTGCCTACCATGCCAGATACCTGGGTTGGATACTCAGTACCTTCCCATGCTAAATAAATAAATAAATAAATAAGTAAAGTCCATCTTCCTTGAAAAGTAGATTGGTGAACAATGGTGTATACTTATGAATGAATGTTATGCTGCTACAAAAAGAAATTAAGTTGTGAGGCATGTAATGATGTGATTGAATGTGTGGGACACTTAGAGAGGCAAAATAAGCCAGAAACAAAAGAACAATTACGGTATGGGTCCATTAGAAAATGCTTGTAAGAAAATAGGGGCCTAGATTGTAAGCTTTTATAGCAGACAGATTTAGTCTGTGTTGGTAATTATTATTTCTGGATTTCAAAAGGCTGTAATATATATATAACTTGATATTTTGAGATAAGAGTGAAGCCAATCAGGTTGGGGTTAAAGTAATTTAGAACACAGGGATATGGAAGACATTGTATTTTAGAAATGCACATACTCTTTGAAACCAAGGGAAGATAGGTTTATTTGGTTTGGAACTGAAATTTTCTGTAGCACATTATCTAATTCAACCTGTCTTTATAGCTCATAGAACAATTGAAACACAGGGAACCCAGAATAAGAATGAGGGCCTTTAATCCTGTATAGCTTAAAGTAATGCCTGGATATATCCCAGAGTATATTAAGCAGATAATCAAAAAGTATTAGCAAAATCCCTCAAGGGATAGAGGGAAAAAAATATGGAACTATTAAACGTCAGTGTCAGGGAATCCCCTGATACTGTGTCAAACTTTAGGGACACCCAAATCAATAGACCATGCCCTTGATCTTGAGGTTTACTCTTGTGAAGCTTATGTAGGTAGTGGATAAGCTTAGCCTGCATATAGGTATGCCTAAGATTTACTACTGGAGAACCTGTTTTGTTGCTCAGATGTAGCCTCACTCTAAGCTCAACTCTGCAAGTGACATTATTGCCCTTCCCCCTACATGGGACATGACATTCAGAGATGAAAGTCTCCCTGGCAGTATGGGAGATGATTCCCAGGGATGAGTCTGGCCTTGGCACTGTGGGACCAACAATTCTATCCTGACCAACTAATAAGAGAAGAGAAGTGTAACTAATAAAATATCAGTGGCAGAGAGAGTTCTAATAGACTTGAGAGACTACTCTGGAGGTTGCTCTTATGCAAACTTCAGTTAGACCTTGCTACCTGTTATAACCTGCCAAATCCCAACCAGGACCATTTCAGCCAATCCTAAAGAACACCTAGGACAATATTTAAGATGCTACAAAGGTTTTATACACTAGAGTAACTTTCCAGAAACCTGCAACCTCCAGATGGGTCCCTGGACCAGATAAGTCCTGAAACTTAGCGTGCTCAGCCTCTCCAGAACATCAGATATTTCCATTTTCCTACTGCATATTATTGACAGGCCCTTCCAACATGAAAAATATAGAAGGGCCATAGTCCAAACACCACTGAAGAGAAGGATAGAAAGAGCAAAGGTGATTGCAGCATTATACAGAAGATAGAATTTACCATATGAATATGAATGCTGAATCATTAAATTTATATCACTTTTAGGCTCTAGTATCTTAGAGCAGCTAGAAGTAAAAACCTGAAGTTGTGGAATTGTAACCCATGTCAAACTTTGAAATATCTTCTACAACTAATTGTGGGGCTGTGCTTTGAAATTTATGCTTTTTTTTTTTTGCGTATATGTTATTTTTCTCAAAAAAAGAAGGAAAAAAAGTTGGTTGTGATGATACAAAAATATTTATGCCTTCTAGCCTCCTACATTCTGGAGTAGCTAGAAGGAAAAATCTGAGAGGATGGTATGGTAGCCCATGACAAACTCTGGGATCTCTCCTGTAACTACTTGTTGAAGAGCGCTTTGAAAACTATTGCTTTTTTATTTCTTTGCTTTGTATTTGTGCTATATTATACAATTTAAAATGTTACAAAAATGTCCATCTTCTTCTGTGCTCTGCCTTATGGGATGAAATATTTTAGTTTGGCAGAAATAATTTTAAATATAAAATAAAAGGTATTTTTCCTAATGAGCTGTTAGCTGTGTGGATCAGCAAATGCAATCAAACCTACCTCTATTTAATTATTCCTTATAGGGTGCATATCCAAGCTTTCTGAGCCATTTGGAGCTGGGGAAAATGAGTCTTTGTGACAGTTATAGGTTCAGTGCATATAGCCAGCAATGGAATATGTTTGTGTTTGAGGTGATATCCAACCTCATATATTAATATTGGCAAATCTACACATCAAATACAATCCCTTGACACTATTTTAATTTCAGGGTAAATAATATTATTAGTTATATTTATGAAATTTATTGCTGTAAATATAAAAATGCATACAAATTTTAATGAATTCTGCATAAAATATTTACAATCTAATACATATCAAACTTTTTTTTACAGTTTAAAAATCACATTTAATACAATTTGAATTAAACAAAAGCAGGATCTCTATCTTTTTGTATTGCTTGTGTATTAGTTTGTTAATGCCGCCAGAACGCAATATACCAGAAATGGAATGGCTTTTAAAAAGTGAATTTATATTAAGTTAAAAGTTTACAATTATAAGGCCATAAAAATGTCCAAACTACAGCATCCAGAGAAAGATACCTGCACTCAAGAAAAACTGATGCTGTCTGGAACACCTCTGTCATCTGGGAAGGCATAGGGTTGGCATCTGCTATTCCCTTGCTCCTGGGCACCATTGCTTTCAGCCTCTGTTGCCTGTTAGGGTTCCTCACTTGGCTTCTTCAGAGCTCAGTTTCATCTCTTGGCTTCCCTTGGGTCTCTTCAGGTTTTGGATTGCTTAGCATCTCATGGGAAGTCACACGGCCACATCTGTTGAGCTTTGCATTTCCAAAATCTGGTATTGTGTTGGCTCCATCAGCTCTGTCCTCCAAGGACCTGAATCTGAGATTTCTCCAAAATGTTCCCCCTTTAAAGGATGCTAGTAAATTGCTCAAGACCCACCTAGAATGACTGGAGACACATCTCTAGCTAATCAAAAGGCCACACCCACAATTCAGTTGTGTCATATCTCCATGGAAACAATCTAATCAAAGTTTCACACCCTAAACAATTGGTCTGGCACCACAAGATTGGGTCAGGATTAAAACATGGCTTTTCTGGGGCAAATGATCGTTTTAAACTGACACAGCCTCTTTAGTCCTGTGGGAAGCAGAGAACAAGTCATGATTAGCCATTTAAGGATTTTATTAGAGTAAAGGCCTAAGAGGTCCTGTGAGAAGAAATGGGCACAAAGCTGGTAAGGCTGGCAGATCCATCACACTGCCACACAAGTCTGAAGGACAGCAGGGGAGAATGTGGCTGAAAGAGTTCTCAACAGTCTCATAGTCTAAGAAAAGTTCAGCCAAATTTGGCTGCCAGAGTGGTCCTGTGTCTTTCAAGAGGAGATCAGCCCTTGTAGCCTTTCTGTTCTCAGTCACTGGCTTGACACAGTGGGTGAAAAGCAGCTGGGTTCTGTGGTCAACTATGCTGCCATCCTCGTGACCATCAGAGTCCAGAACTTGTGCGGCACAGATCTACTTCTGCACACGGGTTCAGGGAGCAGCTCTCCCATGGTACTTTGGGGCCTTTTTCTCAAAGGGGAATCTCACAAGTCAGAGGTTGCTACAATGTACAACATCCCCCATTAATGGACTTAATCTGGAAGCTACAAAGCTTTTCATTCTTAGAAGGGTCTGATCCCTTGACACTCACACCCTTCTCAGTCCAGGGTTGCTGCACGTGTTCATTCACTTTTACAATGTGGCAAGGGTACACTAAGGGGCCTGGAGATACCCAAGTGGATCGCCTGGGTTCCACATATTTTTCCTTGCCCGACTGCATGAGAACAGCCACTTCTCTTCATACTACTTAGTATCAGTTACCTCTAGAGTGCCTTGTTGGAAGATAGAAGCTGAAATTAAACAGGACCCTTGCTGTGTCCCCACTCTGATGCTTTGCTGTTTCAAATGTGAAGACTGTGCACCACCATGCGGTAATCCCAACAGTGGCTGAAACTCTGTGTGCAGCAGTGGCAAACCAATATCTGAAATAAATGTTTATCATTCTGAAGAAAAGCTTCTAGCCCTTCCAGAAGCCCACTCTGGATCCTCCAAGAGGCAGATGTTAAAGTTAGATTTAATGGAATTAAATGTGCAAGGATTTTATAAGGGGAAATGTCTGTAAGTCTCATGCCAGTGAAAGAAGTAGGTAAGCAAGTTTGGTGGAAGTTTTATGGACAGCAGTCAATCTAATAAAGTTCATCAAGGTGATGGGGAGTTCTTGAATAAAAAATGGCATAAGAAAAGTACTCTCCCATGAAAGGGCTTGGCTTTATATCCATATTACACTCAGTTACAGGTAGAAAGGAGTATGCGGAAAGCATGGCTTTGAAACAAACATGGAATACATTTCTGAGTATATCAGCTAGGGCTGCTGGTCAATTATGCTTTCTCTAGTTGGAGATCTGCCACATAGTCTCATTACTGCTGTACTACCCATTTTATTCATTAATTGAATTGTGTTTTTAGTTAAACTTATTTTAATGTTATTTAATAAATATTTTGTTAATGTTTAATAAATAACAAAACTGATTTAATTGAATTTGTTACAAAGGTGTATTTGAACTTTTATAATTGCTTTTAGAACCTATTTATGAATTACAAAAGACAGCCACATTTTATTTTATAACAACTTATTATTCTTCTTTTAAAAATAACTTATCCATTAGCTATACATCTTCTATTGCCAGAAGTGGTTTTTAAACCTTATTTTCTTCTTTCCAAAAAACCAGTCCATTCCCACAGAGCGATAAATTTCTATCATTAATGCTGTTCTAATTAACAGTTGTAAAAAGTATGTGTTTTACTTGGAATATAAGCTCTGCATATGTGAACTATATATTATCATGGCAGGTAATCAATACAGGGCAAGGAGCGTAACATTCACACAGATAATATTTTAATATCTCATATTTCAATATTCAGTATTTTACAATGACAAGGGAGGCTATATTTTGAGAACTAAACCATTAGATTTATTATGACAACTTACATGAACCACCAGACCCTATTTTATACAAATGCTGCCAAATTTCAATATAAAAACTGATTGGACACATTATTTGAATGGAATAACCTTTGAACTTACATTTGGAGATGTTCTGATCACTATGTTCTCCCTAAGTTGTGAATAGTTTAAGGGAACACACATACTGTGTATATCACTTTTCTTTCATAAGGTGTGTTTGATTTATTTTATATTTTCCTAATAGAAAACAAAAATATCATGTTTAAGTTAAAGTTCCTTGCTTGTGTGTATATATATGACTGCATAAAGAGAAAATTTTGCTTATTGAAAAAACATTTTAATACAAACTAAGAATACATTTTGCAAATGAAGTATCTACATATATACCTATGTATTATATTTTATTTCTTGGGAATATTTCCAGGAAAAACTTAAGTGTATAATTTTTAATGCATAAGAATTAATCATCCTTAACTGAAAAATTGCTCTGCATCATTAGTATGTAACACAATACCCTCAAATTTCACTAGATGGTGCTATGAAATAAATATAATACATTTTATGTTAGAAATGGTTAGTTCATTTTAATGAACTATCTCTTTTTATTATAATTTTGTTATATTATTGAATATAAAACAGGAAACTGGTATTTCCAATGGCATTTATAGACCTCATTTATGGTGAGAAATAATTGGCACAAGTGATGAGAAAGCAAAATAAAAAAGCACAGAATTCTTCCTCCTAACACAACTGCTGGACTGTTTAATGGTGTGTGAAATCTTATCAAATTTGTTATGGCTCACATCCACCTTACAGTGTCATCATGTCTTTCCTTTGATGGCTAATTAGGTTATAATTCATACATTTCATATAAATCTTTTCTAGAACATGCAGAAATTATTGATATACACTAATTGACCATACAGAATGGTTCTCACGAACCATAAAGAATGCAGTCACTTGATTTTAAATTGTGCATCACAGGTGTTATCAGGCAGAATTTATTGAGTTCTCTGTCAGAAAGGACAAATGAGAATCTTTGGAAATGATACTTATCCAAAGTAGATATTATATATATATATATACATATATTTATATATGTATAATTATAATAAAATTCATTACTTCCTACACATAATTACATCTATTTAAAGCCTATGTCACCAAGTGACTATTTTTGATAAATCAAAATTAGAAAAGTTTTAGGATCCTAGTTAACATGACATTACATCATAGTATGTTTATTTAGCCAATATTTAGTCAAAATTTAGTCAATATTTAGACACTGTTATTTACAGGGCTGCAATGTTTCCTAAAAATCAAGGCAGATATTGACTTAGAGTGGCTGAAGAAGAAAATCAGATCTCTTGACTCAAAGAGGATCATGACTTGTTTTTTCCTTACGGTTTAGTTACAGAAACATTTTTTTGAACACTACAGAAAGAAAAAAAATGGCTTTGTTCTTCATTCTGCTATTTTATTCTGAATCACTGACCATAAACCTCACTTCCCTCCTTTACCAAGAAGTCCCTACTGTCCCTGGGCCTGCCAACCACCTTCAACTTGCCTATTATCCTTTTTTTTTTATGTTTCACACAGAATTAACTGCAGGTGGTCCTATTTGGGGGCAGTTCTCAAGTCACATCAATTTCATGTTTGCATTTCTTTATTCCCACTAGTTGTTTTTGTGCATAGGACACTTTTTTCTTAGATGATCCCATGACTATGTCCTTTTAAGTCAAATCTCAACTCACATGTCAATTTCTTATTAAAATCTTCCATGACTCCCCAAAACAAAGTAATCCTGCAAGCCCCTCAATGTAACTCTACCACATCATCCAGTTTTATACTACTGAAAGCACTTACAGTTATCCAGAATTATTTGAAGCATTTATATATTTGCTGTTTATTAATTTGCCAAGTCCCACAGAATGTACGACTGAAAAAGGAGGGTCCTTTAGTGTATTGTCTGACGACTTGTTTTCAGCACCTGCGTGCAGTGGTTTGAAGCTGTACATACCCTAGACAAACATGTTCTTATTTCTAATCAACTCCTGCGACTGGATTGTATCCAGTCACGTTTATGTAGTAGTTTTACTGTACTGCAGGTTAACATGTTTATAGGTGTGTGTGTGTGTGTGTGTGTGTGTGTGTGTGTGTGTGTGTGCATGTGTGCTGGAGAAAAGAGAGAGTGACAGAGAAAGAGAAGAGAGAAGAGAAGAAAGACCCATTCTTATTTTTTTAATATAAGCATATGACACTATAAATCTGTTTTTAAGCCCTGAGCTTAGTTGCATTCCTACTTAAACCCCTTGTAAGTAGGACATTTTATGAGGCTGCTTCAGTTAAGGTGTGATCACCTCGATCTGAAGGATCTTAATCCTCTAACTAGAGTCCTTTATATGAAAATTCAATTCAGACAGAGAGGGAGAAAGCCAGGGGAGCAAGAAACTGAAAGGAAGGAAACCCAGAGAAGGGAGAGACCAGCAGACGCTGCCACATGATCACCCTGTGGCAGAGGAGTGAAGGATCACCAGCACCTGGTCTTTGGGAAGGAATCATTGCTTCTATAATGCCTTGATGTGTACATTTTCCTGGCCTGAACTGTGAGTGAATAAATTCCCATTATTTATGCCAGCCTGTCTTGTACTATTACTTTGAGCAGCATAGGAAATGAAAACACCTCAGTATATGAAAAATTGAATAAACAATTGTCCATGAAAGAATAAACATATTAGTTGAAACCAAAGGAACTTGCCATCTATATTTTAACCTTGTCAGTTGGGATCAAATGATGAACTGTTTTTGAAAAGTGTGTTTGTGTCCAAATGTGTATGTGCAGTATTATTTTTTCAAGGAGTCTTTTGGGATATTTTGTTTTCTGTTATTGGTACCAGGAGATTGAACAGCTCCTTCACATCCAGTCAAGTTGATATAGTAGTCTTACTGTACTGCAAGTCACCGTGTTTACATGTGTGTGTGTCTGTGCATGTATGTGTTCTGGTGAAAAGAGAGAGAGAGGAGAGGGGAGGGGAGGAGAGGGGAAGGAAGGGGAGAGGAGAGGAGAGACCCATTCTTATTTTTTAATATAAGCATTTAATGCTACAAATCTCTTTTTAAACTCTGAACTTAGCTGCATTCCAAAATTTTTAATATGTTGAAATTTCATTTTTATTCAGTTAAAATATTTTCTCATTTCCCCCTGAGTCTTTCTCTTGGACCCAAGATTTATTTAGAAATATATTATTTAATTTCCAAATATTTGAAATTATTCATGTATCATTATTACTGATTTTCACATGATTAAATCAATATTCTCACTTTATTTTACCCAAATAAATGATGAATTTGGAAGTATATGGAAAAAAGAATAATTTCCTTCTTTCTGTGGGGCTTAGAATTTATAACCGGTGAGGCTGGAAGATTCTGTTCTTATTGATAATAATAGTATTGATACTACAAGCTCTCCTGGCAAAGTCAGGATATACTGTGAGCAGAAATGCAATGTCAAACCATTAATTTCTGTTTCAGGAATTAAAGAGAGTATATCCCTATATACCATATAGACATTAAAAGATAAGTAAAATCTACGGGAAATTGCATGATCATATATTTGACTACATAAATGAAATAGGTCTCAAAATAATAATCTAAGGTTACACCTTAGGAAAATAGAGAAAAAAGGACATTAAGCCTAATGCAAGCAGAATAAAGGAAATAACAAAAATGAGATTAGAAATTATTAAATTGGAAACAGAACAAGGTAAAAGCAGTGAAATAAATCTTGGTTCTTCAAAAAAAAAGTAATAAAAATTCTAGCAAACTGACCACACACACACACACACATATACACACACAACAAACTACCCAAATCAGGAATTAAAGAGGGTATATCCTGAAAACCATACGGACATTAAAAAGATAAGTAAAAATTATGGGAAACTGCATGACCATTTATTTGACTACATAGATGAAATACAGCAAATCCCTTAAAGCTACAAACTAATAAAACTCACTCAGGAATAAATAAATAACCTGAAAACTCAACATCTATTATTG
Source organism: Tamandua tetradactyla (assembly GCF_023851605.1). NCBI lineage: Eukaryota > Metazoa > Chordata > Mammalia > Pilosa > Myrmecophagidae > Tamandua > Tamandua tetradactyla. The sequence goes on from NC_135330.1 coordinate 153,066,063, forward strand.
AATTCTTAGTTAAAATCTTCCAAGGAAGAAAATTTTATGCACAGAAGTATTACATAAAAAGAAATAATGCCAGTTTTGACTGTGGGGAGTTCTGGGAAGATGGAGGAATAGGATAGGTCGAATTTACCCCTGTTCCAAGGAACAGCTAGAGAAGTGATAGAAAAACCACCAGGAGAGTGACTCCAGCATGTAAGTGACCTGGGAGAGTCTTCTACACCACTTAGGGAGGCACTGATTGAAAAAGCAGAAAAATTGAGACACAGAGAACTGGAGACTTTCCAGCTAGTGCAAACAGCCTAATGAGCCCCTTTTCAAATGGAAGCCCAGAGCCCTCAGGACTGCCTGGACAGGGAGACGGGGACAAGGAAGCAAACAAAGTTGCATTACTTGAAAGCACTACCTCACATGCACCACCCCGCCCCATGACCCGCGATTCCCCCCACACCCCATGCACCTGAACCTGTCACCCAGCCCTGACAGTGCTCCCACTCTGACCCCCCTTCCCATCGCATCCCTGCCCCCCACCCCCACCCCATGCATACACACAAGCCTGTCCCAGTCTGACACATCTTTACTGCACAAGCTCACAGTATCACCTTGCCCATACCAAGAGACTCTTCCCTGTCCAGCCCCTAAACCCTTACCTTCCCCTCCTTGACTTATTGCAGGCAGTCACCTGCACATCCAACCTTCAAGAGTTCACCTTCTAACCCAGGCCATATCCACACCCAGCCCATACAGTCACTCAACTCCACCCGCCCCCCCTGTACTCTGCATAGACACACATCAGTATTCACCCTCCAAATGCATGCACATGCACATACACACTCACATCATGTCCCCTCAGCTCTGGGAAAGTGCTCACCTGCTTATCTGGGCTACACCTCCCCCCAGCCCACACAGGTACAATTCCTCCCAGCTGCCACTGAGCTCTGAGCACATGTACACCAGGGCCCTGACCTCCAGACCAGCACACACCAGGGCCTTGCCCCCAAGACACACATTGGCATAGCCATATCCCCACCACAGGCTACCCATGTATCCATGCAGTGACCTCTTGACCCCTGCACCCCACCAACCCCTCCCTGCACCCACGCACACCCTTGCCCCACCCTATGACACAAGTGCCCTTTTCCCACCACTGGCAGGTGCTCTTGTGCAAAACTGTGCCACATATCTTCTGTGCTGCAGAAGTGAGCAAAGCTACCCCCACCAGCACCTGCGTACCTGTGCCAGGTTCCACCCACCTGTCATCACCCAGCCCTGACACACATCCTGCAACTTCCATGACCTGAGCCCTGCCACTACACACTCACACATTTGCATCCTAGCTCCCCTGGACCCCTCTCTCAGTGAAACACACCCATACCCTGTCCTGCCTGTGCTCCAACTTCTGTGCCCTGTACCTCAGATCCTGACTTCCACGACCCACATGCTCCCACGACCCACATCCTACCCATGTACCAACCCCAGCACATGTGCTCAGACCCCCATATACCTCTCACCACACCCTACCTCTGTGTCCCCCACATCTTACCCTGCTCCTGCACTACATGGCCTGACTGAGCACCTCGCCCACATGACCCCCACACCACACTGCCACAATCACGTGATCCATAGCTCACACTCATAGGCACCGGGGTAGCATCCCAAACTCGTGCATATACCCACAACACAACCCATCACCACACTGTTGTGCCCTTCCCCACACCCTGCATCCTGCTCCACAACCATCCCACAAATACAAAGCTTTAGTCTACTGAAGGAAATCAACTTCCAAAGTAACCATATCAAGATACTTACATGCCACAACAGCAAAGAAGAACACTAACCATATGAAGATGCAGATACAGCCCAGACTAATGACCAAGAGACACAGATTTTGGAACAAGCAATCAAAGATGTTCATATAACTCGACTAAATAGCATCGCTAAGGTGGCTAATGACATAAAAGAGATCAAGAAGTCACTGGAAGAGCATAAAGAGGAATTTGAAAGAATAAATATAAAAATAGCAGCTATCACAGAGAGTAAAGATGCTGTAGACCAAATAAAAAACATACTAGAGACACATAACAGTAGATTTGAAGAGGGAGAAGAAAGAATAAGTGAACTTTTGAACATGCAAGAGAGCAAATGACGAAATGGTGGAAAAATTTGAATTGGGTCTCAGGAAATTATGAACAAAACAAAGTACAAAATATAAGAATCATCACTTTCCCAGAAAGAGAAGAGAAGAGTAAAGGGCTAGGAAGATTAGTGGAGGATATAATAGGGGAAAACTTCCCAACCTTTATAAAATACATAAATATGTGAATCAAGCCCAATTAACTCCAATTAGAATGAATACAAATATGCCTTCCCCAAGACACATGCTAATTTGTCTTCAAATGTTGAAGAGAAGCAGAAAGTCTTGAAAGTGGCAAGAGAAGAAAAAACTACTTACATACAATGAATACCACATAAGACTGAGTTTGGACTACTGAACTGCCATTATGGAGGTGAGAAGGCAGTGGTATGAAATATTTAAGATCCCCAAATAAAAAGACTTCCAGCCAAGAATTCTGTACCCAACCAAATTGTCCTTCAAAATGGAGGGAGAGATTAAAATTTTCATAGACAAATAAAGGCTAAGAGAGTAGGTCAAAAAGAGACTGGGTCTACAAAAAATACTAGAGGGAATTCTCCTGGCTGAAAAAAAAAAAAAAAAAAAAAAACAGGAGAGGGAGGTCTGGAGGAGGGCATGGAATTGAAGAGTACCAATAAGGGAACTTAGAGGATAAAAAGAGAGAGACTGATAAATAAAATCCACAGGATAAGATGGTGGATTCAAGAAATGCCTTTAAGTAATAACTTTGAATGTTAAAAGACTAAACTTACCAATTAAAAGATACAGATTGGAAGAATGTAGTAAGAAATATAATCCAGCTACATGCTAGATCATCTTACAAGAGATTCATCTTAGATGTAAGGATACAAATAAATTGAAAGTGAAAGGATTGAAAAAGATATTTCATGCAAACTGTAACCAAAAGAAAGTGGGAATAGCTAGACTAATATAAGACAAAATACACTTTAAATGTAAAGACATTATAAGAGATAAAGAAGGACTCTATATATTAGTAAAAGGGACAATTAACCAGGAAGAAATAACAATCATAAATGTCTATGCTGCCAATCAAGGAGCAATAAAGTACATTAAACAGACATTGGCCAAACTGAAGGGAGCAATAGATATTTTAATAATAATAGTAGGAGACTTCAGTACACCACTCTGTTCTATAGATACATAGAATAACCAGATAGAAGACCAACAAGGAAATAGAAAACTTAAACAATTTGATAAATGAATTAGACTAACAGACATATATAGGACATTGCACCCCAAAATACTAGGATACAGATTTTTCTCTAGTACTCCTGGAATATTCTCCAGGATAGATCATATGCTAGGGGACAAAACAGGTCTTTATGCATTTTAAAACACTGAAATTCTTCGAAGTTCTTTCTCTGATCACAGTGGGATGAAGTTGGGAATCAAAAACCAAAGAACAATAACTTTCACAAACATATGGAGATTAAATAATACATTCTTAAACAATGAGTGGATCAAAAAAGAAATTGCTAGAGAAATCAGTAGCTATCTGGAGACAAATGAAAATGTGAATACAATATATCAGAACTTATGGAATGCAACAAAGGCTATGCTGAGAGGGAAATTTATTGCCCTAAATGACCATATTAAGAAAGATAAAAGATAAAAAATCAAAGCCTTAACTGCTCACCTGGAAGAACTAGAAAAAAGAACAGCAAAGAAACCCCAAAGCAAATAGAAGAAGAGAAATAAAAAGATTAAAGCAGAGTTAAATGAATGGGAGAACAAAAGAACAATAGAAATAATCAGTAATACCAAAAAAGTTGGTTCTTTGAGAAAATCAATATAATCGATGGGCCATTTGCAAGGCTGACAAAGAAAAAGAGAGAGAGAATGCAAATAAACAAAATCAGAAATAAAAGTGGGGTCATTACCACAGACCCTGAAGAAATAAAAAAGAATTAGAAGAGGATACTATGAACAACTATACAACAAAAAACTAGACAACTAAGGTGAAATAGATACATTTCTGGAAAGACACAAACAAGCTACAATGACTCGGGAAGAAACAGAAAATCTCAGGAAACCAATCACAAGTAAAGAAATTTAATTAGTCATCAAAAATCTTTCTACAAAGAAAGCCCAGGGTCAGATGGCTTCACAGGGGAATTTTATCAAACCTTACAAAAAGAACTAACACCAATTCTGCTCAAACATTTCCAAAAACTTGAGGGAAAAGGAACACTTTATGTGTTTAATCTAATATCACTTTAATACCAAAACCAGGTAAAGATGCTACAAGAAAGGAAAACTACAGACCAATCTCCCTAATGAACATAGATGCAAAAATTCTCAACAAAATATTAGCAAATAGAACCCAATAGCAATTAAAAAATTATACACCATGACCAAGTGAGGTTTATACTAGGAATGCAAGGTTGGTTCAACACAAGAAAATCAGTAATGTAATACAGCACATTGACAAATTAAAAGGGGAAAATCATATGATAATTTGTATTGATGCTATAAAAGCATATGACAAAATTCAATGTGCTTTTCTGATAAAAACACTCCTCAAAATCAAGTGCTTTCACACTTCAAAAGATTTTGCCTAAAAGGTGAAGAGGCAGCCAACTCATTGGGAGAAAACATTTGGAAATCACACATTGGATAAAGGTTTGATATCCTATAAGCATAAAGAAATCATACAACTCAACAATATAAGAATAAACAACTCAATTATAAAGTGGGCTAAAGATATGAATAGACATTTTTCTGAACAGCAAATACAGATGGCTAAAAAGCACATGAAGAGATGTTCATTTCCATTGGCTATAAAGGAAATGCAGATCAAGACTATCTCACACCTATAAGAATAACTGCTATTAAACAAACAGGAAACTACAAATGTTAGAGAGGATATGGAGAAATTGGGACATGTATGCACTGCTGGTGGGAATGTATAATGGTACAATCACTACTGGAAACATTCTGGTGGCTCCTCAGAAAACTAAATATCGAGTTGCCCTATTACCCAAAAATACCACTTCTAGGTATATACCCAGAAGAGCTGAAAGGAGTGATGCAAACAGAGATTTGCACACTGATGTTATTCACAATTTATTCACACTGAAGTTATTCACATTATTCACAATCACCAAAAGCTGGAAACAATCCAAATGCCTTTCAATAGATGAAGAGATTAACAAAATGTGCTATATACATACTATGGAATATTATGCAGCACTAAGATGAAATGACATCCTAAAAAACCTGACAAGATGGATGAGCCTTGAGGATACAGTGTCGAGTGAAATAAACCAGACACAAAAGGATAGATACTGTATGATTCCACTTTTATGACCATGGTAATTGTAAAATCAGAGACATAATAAAAAACATATGGGACCTAAAGATACACAGAAGCTTGAGATGGGTGAACAATTAGCTAATGAGGTTGAACTTAATTGTAAGGGAATAGATAGAAGTGAAGGCATTTCACTAATGGATCTATAAGTAATATTACCATACTGAAGGCGAACAGGATTGAAAGGGGTTATATGGACTCATGTGTCCCACTGATTAACACTACAAATATAAATAAGTTCTTGCATGAACTACTGCAAAGGTATAAAACTTGTACAAAGAGTATACATTTCAGGGTAGGGGTGGAAATGCTATTGCATGCTATAGGCTATGTTTAACAGGAAAGCAGGTATCAATAGTACCACAGTAATAACATGGGTACACTATGGGGGGAAGGGACTAGAATTTAAGGGGAGGTTTGGATTTTCTATTTGGTGAGAGTGTGTTTATTGACTACCTTTCTCTTGGGAAGAATGAAATGATCTAAAATTGAGAGTGTTGATGGACTGTTGACTTTGGACATTATACATGGATCCCAGTAGATGGAAGTGGTTGAAGGACGTACTGACTGGGAAGTAGACTGACAAACATTGGTGTATACATATGATCCAACACTGTACTGCTCCAAAAAGAGTGAGGTTTTAAGGCATGCAGTAATGTCAATGAACCTGTGGAACATTTGGTGAGGCAAAATGAGCCATAAACAAAAAAGCAAATATTATATGACTTTATTTAGAAAATATAAGAGAACTGGGACCTAATTTATAAGCTCCTATACCAGTCCACTTAGTCTGGAGCAGTAATTGTTATTTCTGTATTTGAAGGGTATGTTTTACGTATGTACAACCTGGTATTTAGAGATAAGAATGAAGCTGGCCAGGTTGGGATTAAGGTAATTCCAAATACAGGAGTAAGGAACCCATTGTATTTTAGAACTTTACCTACTCCTTGAGACCAAAGGAAGAAAGATTTATTTTGTCTAGACCGTAAATTTTCTGTAGTATATAATCTAACTCAACGTGTCTGGATGGATCATTTAAACAATCGAAACACAGGGAGCCCAGAATAAGAATAAGAGTCTTTAATCCTGTAGAGTTTAATGCCCAGATATACCCCAGAGTATATTAAGCAGATAAGCAAAAAGTATTGGCAAAATGCCTTGAAAGATGGGAGAAAAGATATGGAGCTATTAAACTTTACCACCGGGGAAACCCCTGACACTATGTCAGACATTAGGGACACCCAAATCAGTAGGCCAGGCCTTCGATCTTGAGGCTTACTCTTGTAAAACTTATATACATAGTGGAGACACTTAGTCTAACTATAGGTATGCCTAAGACTAACCTCTGGAGAATCTCTGTTACTGATCAGATGTAGCCTCTCTCTCTCTCTCTCTAACCCCAACTTTGCAAGTGAAACCACTGCCATCCTGGCTTCATGGGACATGACATCCAGGGATGAAAGTCTCCCTGGTGGCATGGGAGATGACTCCCAGGGATGAACCTGGCCCTGGCACCATGGAGTCAACAATGCTATCCTGACCAAATGGGGAAAAGAAGTGTAACAAATAAGATACCAGTGGCTAAGGGAGTTCAAATAGAGTCAAGAGGCTACTCTGGAGGACACTCTTATGCGAGCTTTGTTAGACATTGCTGCACACCATAATTTTCCGAACACCAAATAAAACCATTCCTGTCAATCCTAAAGAATACCTAGGATATTATACAAGATTCTACAAAGGTTCCATGCACTAGAACAACTTTCAGAAACCTACAACCTCCAAATGGTTTCCTGGACGAGATAAGTCCTGAAAGGCAGTGGGGCCAGCCTTTTCAGGACATCAAGTAGTTACATCCCCCTAACTCATATTATCAACATCCCCTTCCAACAGGAAAAATTTAGAATAAGCATACTCCCACTACCCCTAAAGAGTAAGAGAAAGATCATAGGTGATGGTGGAGTTTTACATCGAAGGTAGGGTTTCACAAATGAGTGTGAGTGCTGAATCATTATATTGATATTTCTTTTAGTTTCCGTTACCCTAGAGCAGCTAAAAGTAAAATCCTAAAATTGTGGAATCATAACCCGTACCAAACTTTAAAATATCTTCTGTAACTAATTGTTAAAATATACTTGGAAATTTATTGCTCTTTTGTATATATGTTATATTTCACAATAAAAAAATAAAAATTAAAAAAATAAATTACGTCAATTTTATAAAATCTATTTTAAAAATAGTAGAGGAGAAAACATTTCCTAATTCATTTTATGAGGTTAGTATTACTCTGATAACACCAGGTATATAGATAAATGTATTTTAACAAAAGAAAACCACAAACCAAAATTCTTCAAAAGTAGCAAAGCAACCCAAATAATAATTAAAAAAAGAAAATGCAAGATGTATATGTAGGATTCACTTAGAGAGTGAAAGGTCAATTCAGTATGTAAAATGCATTCGTTGTAATTTGCCATTTTAACAGGCTAAAGAAGAACAGCGATATTTTTACTCAAAAGACTCAGAAAAGCCTTTGGACATGAAAGCCTTCTGATCATGATAAGAAACCTCAACAAATTAAGATTAAGAGGTAACTTCCTTAACCTGGGTAATGAGAATTAAGAAAACAAAAACTTACAGTTAAACACCCTCTTAAATGTGAAGGATGGAACAGTTTTCTTGTAAGATCAGAAACAAGGCAAAGAGGTCTAATCATACCACTCATATTCCCCACCATGCTGGATGTTGAGCTAGTGCAATAAGGCAAGAAAAACATTTATGGATTGGAAAGGAAATTTCTCTAATCAAAGACATCTTGAAGGTCTATTATAAAAAAACCTATGGAATCTAGACAAAACTTCCTAGAAGAAATGAGTGAATGCAACAAGGTTAAAAGATGAATATATGGATATCAATTGTATTTCTAAATTAATAGCAATGAAAAATTGGAAAATGAAAAATTTTAAGTACCATTTAATGTATACAAAAACATGAAATACTCAGGTATTAATATAAAAATACATTCAAAATATTTATACTGAAAAAGCAATATATAATGAACTAAATAAAAAAAGATCTACTGGGGAAATATTCCACGTCTGTGCATTGGGTGTCAATTATGGTGTTTACTTCTTCAAAAATTTAAGATAATATAGACCAGCCAAACTCATTATGTTGTTTTCTCTATATCAAAAAGCTGATTATAAAATTTATATAGAAATTCAAAAAGAATCGTTTTTGACTAGCAAATATTGTTTTCCAAAAGAATAACAAGTTAGATAACTCACTCACTCTGAGTTTAAGACTTACTATAAAGCAAAAGGGATCAATGTAATATTAGTGAATAAATAGTCAAATAGATATACATAGTAAGGCATAAAGAGTCTTGAATTACCATGAATAAAAATGGCCAATTTATCTTCAATAAAAGTGCCAAAGCAACTCAACATAGAAAGGATAAACTTTTCAACAAATAATACTGGAAAACTGGACTTCCATACTCAAAAAGGGAAAAATAACACCACGCACACACACACACACACACACACACACACACACAATAACAACAACCAAATACCAAAACTCTTTACCTGTATTTACACCCTATACCAAAATTATTTCAAAATTGGCCATAGACTTGAACAAAAACTTTAGAAGTATAAAACTTTTAGAAAAAAAGATACTTAGGACAAATGCTTTTATGGGTGTGAAAATATTTATCTATTCATAATATTCCTCTCCTTGGGTGCACTACAATTTGTTTATTCATTTAGCCACTGAAAAGCTCTTAGTTTTTTCCAGTTCCAACTATTACAATTTTACTCAGTGATTAAAAACTATTATTAAACATTTGGGAGAACATATTTTCATTTATCTAGGATGACTATCCAGGAGTATCATGGCTGGGTCATATGATGGGTGAACTTTAATTTTATAAGAAGTGAGAACTGTTTTTCAGAGTAACTGTATCATTTTACTTTTCCACATATAATATGTGAGAAATCAAGTTGTTCTTCAACGTCTACAAAATTGGTATTTTCATTTTTTTAATTTTTTACTGTTTCACTAGTTATGTAAGGCAGGCAATGGTGGCTCAGTGGCAGAGTTCTTGCCTGCCATGCCGGAGACCCAGGTTCGATTCCCAGAGCCTGCCCATGTCAAACAAACAAACAAACAAAAACAATAGCAAAACAACTATGTGGTGGTGTGTTATTGTAGTTTTAGTTCAAGTTCACTAATGACTAATGATGCTGACCATCTTTTCAAGTGCTTATTTGCCATCCTATACCTTCTTTGTATTTCATTCTTGCTGTTAAGAAAAAAATGTTGACTTCCGGAGAAGATGGCGGCTTAGTAAGACGCGTGGATCTTAGTTTCTTCTCCAGGACAGCTACTAGGGGAGTAGAAACGATACAGAACAGTGCCCAAAGCCATAACAGAGATAAAAAAGACAGCGTACCCCATCCTGGAACAGCTGGCTGGCTGAGAGAAGCCGCTTGGGTGAGATCGCCGAGGCGCGCGGGTGGCGCTCCCTTCCCCCTTCCCGGGCCGGAGTAACTCCCTTCCCCCTTCCCGGGCCAGCTGGGAGAATTGGAGAGGCGGTCCCCTGAAACCGCAGCGGCTGGTGGCCACACCACGCACAGCCCCCCGGACCAACTGAGAGAATTGGATCGGAAATCCCCAGGCCGGGGAGAACGGTGATGGGCGGGGGAGGCCCCTTCCAAACCCGTGACACCCCGGGAACGTGCACTCTCCCGGGCGGGCTGCTGCCGCTGGCGCCATCCCGCCACGCTTGTCGCCCGGGCCGACTAGGAAAATCGGACGGGCGCTTTCCCGGGCTGCGGCGGCCAGCAACCTTCCCTGCGTTCGGTCCCCGGGCCGGCTAGAACTCTTCCAAGCCGCTTCGGCTAGCGAACCTCCCGGACAGCGAGAGTTTTCCAAAGTTAAAGGTCCCACAGCACCTTTTACTGGTGGGACCCGCAGACAAAAGTGTGCCACGAGCGCCACCTACTGGGCAGGATAAGAAAAACAGAACCCAGAGATTTCACAGAAAAATCTTCCTAACTTTTGGATCCATTACCCAGGGAAATCTGTCTAAATGCGCAGACGCCAACAGAAGATAACGGATCACGCTCAAATAATTGAAAATATGGCCCAGTCAAAGGAACAAACCAATAGTTCAAATGAGATACAGGAGCTGAGACAACTAATGCTGAATATACGAACAGAAATGGAAAAACTCTTCAAAAACGAAATCGATAAATTGAGGGAGGACATGAAGAAGACATGGGCTGAACATAAAGTAGAAATAGAAAAACTCAAAAAAAACAAATCACAGAACTTATGGAAGTGAAGGACAAAGTAGAAAAGATAGAAAAAACAATGGATACCTACAATGATAGATTCAAAGAGACAGAAGATAGAATTAGTGATTTGGAGGATGGAACATCTGAATTCCAAAAAGAAACAGAAACTATCAGGAAAAGAATGGAAAAATTTGAACAGGGTATCAGGGAACTCAAGGACAATATGAACCGCACAAATATACGTGTTGTGGGTGTCCCAGAAGGAGAAGAGAAGGGAAAAGGAGGAGAAAAACTAATGGAAGAAATTTTCACTGAAAATTTCCCAACTCTTATGAAAGACCTAAAATTACAGATCCAAGAAGTGCAGTGCACCCCAAAGATATTAGACCCAAATAGGCGTTCTCCAAGACACTTACTAGTTAGAATGTCAGAGGTCAAAGAGAAAGAGAGGATCTTGAGAGCAGCAAGAGAAAAACAATCCATCACATACAAGGGAAACCCAATAAGACTATGTGTACATTTCTCAGCAGAAACCATGGAGGCTAGAAGACAGTGGGATGATATATTTAAAGTACTAAAAGAGAAAAACTGCCAACCAAGACTCCTATATCCAGCAAAATTGTCCTTCAAAAATGAGGGAGAAATTAAAACATTCTCAGACAAAAAGTCACTGAGAGAATTTGTGACGAAGAGACCAGCTCTGCAAGAAATACTGAAGGAAGCACTAGAGTCAGAACCGAAAAGACAGAAAAGAGAGGTATGGAGAAGAGTGTAGAAAGAAGGAAAGTCAGTTATGATATATATAATACAAAAGACAAAATGTTAGAGGAAAATATTATCCAAACAGTAATAACACTAAATGTTAATGGACTGAATTCCCCAATCAAAAGACATAGAATGGCAGAATGGATTAAAAAACAGGATCCTTCTATATGCTGTCTACAGGAAACACATCTTAGACCCAAAGATAAACATAGGTTGAAAGTGAAAGGTTGGGAAAAGATATTTCATGCAAATAACAACCAGAAAATAGCAGGAGTGGCTATACTAATATCCAACAAGTTAGACTTCAAATGTAAAACAGTTAAAAGAGACAAAGAAGGACACTATCTACTAATAAAAGGAACAATTAAACAAGAAGACATAACAATCATAAATATTTATGCACCGAACCAGAATGCCCCAAAATACGTGAGGAATACACTGCAAACACTGAAAAAGGAAATAGACACAAATACCATAATAGTTGGAGACTTCAATTCCCCACTCTCATCAATGGACAGAACATCTAGACAGAGGATCAATAAAGAAATAGAGAATCTGAATATTACTATAAATGAGCTAGACTTAACAGACATTTATAGGACATTAAATCCCACAACAGCAGGATACACCTTTTTCTCAAGTGCTCATGGATCATTCTCAAAGATAGACCATATGCTGGGTCACAAAGCAAGTCTTAACAAATTTAAAAAGATTGAAATCATACACAACACTTTCTCGGATCATAAAGGAATGAAGTTGGAAATCAATAATAGGCGGAGTGACAGAAAATTCACAAATACGTGGAGGCTCAACAACACACTCTTAAGCAACGAGTGGGTCAAAGAAGAAATTGCAAGAGAAATTAGTAAATACCTCGAGGCAAATGAAAATGAAAACACAACATATCAAAACTTATGGGATGCAGCAAAGGCAGTGCTAAGAGGGAAATTTATTGCCCTAAATGCCTATATCAGAAAAGAAGAAAAGGCAAAAATGCAGGAATTAACTGTTCACTTGGAAGAACTGGAGAAAGAACAGCAAATTAATCCCAAAGCAAGCAAAAAGAAAGAAATAACAAAGATCAGAGCAGAAATAAATGAAATTGAAAACATGAAAACAATAGAGAAAATCAATAAGACCAGAAGTTGGTTCTATGAGAAAATCAATAAGATTGATGGGCCCTTATCAAGATTGACAAAAAGAAGAAGAGAGAGGATGCAAATAAATAAGATCAGAAATGGAAGAGGAGACATAACTACTGACCTCACAGAAATAAAGGAGGTAATAACAGGATACTATGAACAACTTTACGCTAATAAATACAACAGTTTAGATGAAATGGACGGGTTCCTGGAAAGACATGAACAACCAACTTTGACTCAAGAAGAAATAGATGACCTCAACAAACCAATCACAAGTAAAGAAATTGAATTAGTCATTCAAAAGCTTCCTAAAAAGAAAAGTCCATTACCAGATGGCTTCACATGTGAATTCTACCAAACGGTCCAGAAAGAATTAGTACCAATTCTCCTCAAACTCTTCAAAAAAATCGAAGTGGAGGGAAAACTACCTAATTCATTCTATGAAGCCAACATCACCCTCATACCAAAACCAGGCAAAGATATTACAAAAAAAGAAAACTACAGACCAATCTCTCTAATGAATATAGATGCAAAAATCCTCAATAAAATTCTAGCAAATCATATCCAACAACACATTAAAAGAATTATACACCATGACCAAGTAGGATTCATCCCAGGTATGCAAGGATGGTTCAACATAAGAAAATCAATTAATGTAATACACCATATCAACAAATCAAAGCAGAAAAATCACATGATCATCTCAATTGATGCAGAGAAGGCATTTGACAAGATTCAACATCCTTTCCTGTTGAAAACACTTCAAAAGATAGGAATACAAGGGAACTTCCTTAAAATGATAGAGGGAATATATGAAAAACCCACAGCTAATATCATCCTCAATGGGGAAAAATTGAAAACTTTCCCCCTAAGATCAGGAACAAGACAAGGATGTCCACTATCACCACTATTATTCAACATTGTGTTGGAGGTTCTAGCCAGAGCAATTAGACAAGAAAAAGAAATACAAGGCATCAAAATTGGAAAGGAAGAAGTAAAACAATCACTGTTTGCAGACGATATGATACTATATGTCGAAAACCCGGAAAAATCCACAACTAAACTACTAGAGCTAATAAAGGAGTACAGCAAAGTATCAAGGTACAAGATCAACATTCAAAAATCTGTAGCATTTCTATACACTAGTAATGAACAAGCTGAGGGGGAAATCAAGAAACGAATCCCATTTACAATTGCAACTAAAAGAATAAAATACCTAGGAATAAATTTAACTAAAGAGACAAAAAACCTATATAAAGAAAACTACAAAAAACTGTTAAAAGAAATCACAGAAGACCTAAATAGATGGAAGGGCATACCGTGTTCATGGATTGGAAGACTAAATATAGTTAAGATGTCAATCCTACCTAAATTGATTTACAGATTCAATGCAATACCAATCAAAATCCCAACAACTTATTTTTCAGAAATAGAAAAACCAATAAGCAAATTTATCTGGAAGGGCAGGGTGCCCCGAATTGCTAAAAACATCTTGAGGAAAAAAAACGAAGCTGGAGGTCTAGCGATGCCAGTCTTTAAGGCATATTATGAAGCCACAGTGGTCAAAACAGCATGGTATTGGCATAAAGATAGATATATCGAGCAATGGAATCGAATAGAGTGCTCAGATATAGACCCTCTCATCTATGGACATTTGATCTTTGATAAGGCAGTCAAGCCAACTCACCTGGGACAGAACAGTCTCTTCAATAAATGGTGCCTAGAGAACTGGATATCCATATGCAAAAGAATGAAAGGAGACCCATCTCTCACACCCTATACAAAAGTTAACTCAAAATGGATCAAAGATCTAAACATTAGGTCTAAGACCATAAAACAGTTAGAGGAAAATGTTGGGAGATATCTTATGGATCTTACAACTGGAGGAGGTTTTATGGACCTTAAACCTAAAGCAAGAACACTGAAGAAGGAAATAAATAAATGGGAGCTCCTCAAAATTAAACACTTTTGTGCATCAAAGAACTTCATCAAGAAAGTAGAAAGACAGCCTACACAATGGGAGACAATATTTGGAAATGATATATCAGATAAAGGTCTAGTATCCAGAATTTATAAAGCGATTGTTCATCTCAACAACAAAAAGACAGCCAACCCAATTACAAAATGGGAAAAAGACTTGAACAGACACCTATCAGAAGAGGAAATACAAATGGCCAAAAGGCACATGAAGAGATGCTCAATGTCCCTGGCCATTAGAGAAATGCAAATCAAAACCACAATGAGATATCATCTCATACCCACCAGAATGGCCATTATCAACAAAACAGAAAATGACAAGTGCTGGAGAGGATGCGGAGAAAGAGGCACACTTATCCACTGTTGGTGGGAATGTCAAATGGTGCAACCACTGTGGAAGGCAGTTTGGCGGTTCCTCAAAAAGCTGAATATAGAATTGCCATACGACCCAGCAATACCATTGCTGGGAATCTACTCAAAGGACTTAAGGGAAAAGACACAAACGGACATTTGCACACCAATGTTTATAGCAGCGTTATTTACAATTGCAAAGAGATGGAAACAGCCAAAATGTCCATCAACAGAACAATGGCTAAAAAAACTGGGGTATATACATACGATGGAATACTATGCAGCTTTAAGACAGGATAAACTTATGAAGCATGTAATAACATGGATGGACCTTGAGAACATTATGCTGAGTGAGTCTAGCCAAAAACTAAAGGACAAATACTGTATGGTCCCACTGATGTGAACAGACATTCGAGAATAAATTTGGAATATGTCATTGGTAACAGAGTCCAGCAGGAGGTAGAAACAGGGTAAGATCATGGGTAATTGGAGTTGAAGGGATACAGACTGTGCAACAGGACTAGATACAAAAACTAAAAAATGGACAGCGCAATAATACCTAATTGTAAAGTAATCTTGTTAAAACACTGAATGAAGCTGCATCTGAGCTATTGGTTTTTGTTTTGTTTTGTTTTGTTTTGTTTTGACTTTACTATTATTACTTTTATTTTTGTCACTATATTAACATTCTATATCTTTTTCGGTTATGTTGCTAGTTCTTCTAAACCGATGCAAATGTACTAAGAATTGATGATCATGCATCTATGTGATGATGTTAAGAATTACTGATTGCATATGTAGAATGGTATGATTTCTAAATGTTGGGTTAATTTCTTTTTTTCCGTTAATTAAAAAAAAAAAAAGAGAGAGAAGGGGTAATTGGAGCTGAAGGGATACAGACTGTACCACGGGACTGGATATAAAAACTCAGAAATGGACAGCACAATACTACCCAATTGTAATGCAATTATGTTAAAACACTGAATGAAGCTGCATGTGAGGTATAGGGATTTTTTTTTTCTTTCTATTAATGTTTTAATTCTTATTCTGTTGTCTTTTTATTTCTTTTTCTAAATCGATGCAAATGTACTAAGAAATGATGAATATGCAACTATGTGATGTTATTAAGAATTACTGATTGTACATGTAGAATGGAATGATTTCTAATTGTTTTGTTAATTCTTTTTTTAATTAATAAAAAAACTATAAAAAAAAAAAGAAAAAATGTTCTTTATATATTGTGGATATAAGCCCTTGGACATATATATGATCTGAAAGTAGTTGTACTAACTCTATGTCTTGCCTTTTCATCAAAATTATAGAGGTTTTCTGAGTGTAAAAGTTTTAATTTTGCTAAGGTTATTTTATTGGTGGATTTTGCTTTTGTTGTCATATCTAAGAATGATTCACTAAACCTAGGTCATTAAACCTTTCTCCTGCATTCTCTTCTAAAAGTTTTATAGATTTACATTTTACATTTACATCTATGATCCATTTTTATTCAATTTTTCTGTATGATATGAAGCTTAGATTAAGGTTCACTTTTTGCCTATTGATATCCAAATGTTCAGCAACATTTGTTGAGAGAATAAGCATCTTCCATGAAATTGCTTTTGTATCTTTGTCAAAAATCATTTGGCCATACTTGTACTTTTTAACTGTCCCATTAAACTGTGTCTCTATTTTGCTGCCAATATCACACTGTCTTGATTTTTGTAGGTATATAATGAGGCTTGAAATTAGGCAGTCTAATTTCTCCTTATTATTTTATTATTCCAAAATTGCTTTAGCTATTCTAGTTCCCTTGCCTTTCAATATAAATTTTAAAATAAGTTTGCATTTACAACAAAACTTATGGGGATTTGGGTAGGAATTGTATTGAATATATAGATTAATTAGAAAGAATTGCTGTTTTTACTATGTTAAATTTTCAAATCCATGAACATGGTATGTTTCCCTATTGATTTATTCATCTTTTATTTCTTTCATTAGGATTTTGTAGTTTTCAGCATATAGATCCTGTATGTGTTTTGCTAAATTTGTATTTAATTTCATTTTTAGAACCATTGTAAATAATATTTTGTACTATTGCAATTGTGCAACTGCAAACTGCTAGTATTGCTTATATAAGTAATTATAATTCATTTTCATGTGTTTTCCTTTTATCTTCTAACCTTGCTAAATTCAGTTAAAGGACTTTCTCTTAGTTTTTTTGTTTGTTTGTTTGTTTGGGGGGGGCAGTTTCTATATATGTGATTATGTATTACATGAACAGAGAACTTTTTATTTGGTCTTTTCCAATCTTATGCCTTTGTTTCTTTTTGGTCTGTTGCACTGCCTAGAACTTCCAATACTATGTTGAATAGGAGCAGAGAGAACAAACAGCCTTGCCATACTATTGATGCTAGAAGGTATGCATTCGGTCCTTCCATCACTGTTATGTATTATTGCAGCTGTAGGTTTTTAGAGATTCACTTGATCAGGTCATTAACAAGCCAATCTATTCCCAGTCATCTAGGAGACTTTTAGTTATGAAATGGTGTTGAATTTGGCAAACACTGTATATCACCTCATTCAACATGTTTTCTTTTTATATAAGGTTTTGAAGTCCTGGAATTATTTTTTTTAAACTGAGAATAGAGGACTCTTGGCTCTCAGTAAGGACATATAGAGTTGGATGACAAAGTTTTCAACAACAAAATACATATTTAGGTTCCCTTTTATTTAGGAAGCAGTGGCATTTTTCATTTGTTGTTATGGACCCATGCTAAAAATGTTGACATATCTAGTTGGATATTTGAAATGACAGCAAGAACTCTCACTAAACTAAGTTTCAGGAATAAATTCATGTCATATTTAATTATTTGTTTTTATAACCAATATGATTTAATTCTTATTCTTGTAGTTATGCATATTTCATCTAGAAATGTTTAGACATTATCAATTGATTAAGGCCTACTAAAGAGAAGATATTCTTGACTTCTGGTCAATTATTATTAAAACAGTTTAAAATGAGTATTTGCTGTCCTATTTTGCTTTCCTGTAGTCTATTCTGATATTCAATCTGAGCTTTGGAGACCATCTTGAAGCAAATAATACAATACACTTTTGCATAGTTTTAATAAGGAATATAGCATGTGAAGGAAAATACATGTATTCCTCTTTTTTAAAATTAAGATTTCTAGTTTTTAATGAAGATCAAGCAATCACAACTGAGGAATAGTAGTGTCTCATTTACAAAGTATTAAGGACTATTTATTCATCAGGGTCATCCCATAAGGCTCCCAGTCCTTATCTGAGGAAACCTATTGATTACATAGTGTAAAATAGCAGGTGGCTACCAAAGTCTTTTAATGGATTTGTGAGTCATCCCAAGAAATCTGGAAGAATTTTCAGAATTCTGAACAGTTCCTTGTGTAGACTGCACATCCATTTTGAAGAAGAAACAGTAAATCCTGAGGTAGTCTCACGAGACCCACCCTTGCTCAGCAATGCAGACCACACCATTACATATCATACAGCCACAGGCTATAAAAGTATCCTAGTTTTCAACCCATAACTCATAAATTTTAAGTTAAGTTTTCAAAAGGGCAAGCAAAGTAAATAGTCAGTATATTTACTTCAAATACCGTGCATGGATTTAGTCCTTCCTGACTTCCTTTTATATGGTACTGAGCTAATATATTGTTTATAAACATCTTGAAAATCTCTGGAAACATCCTGTTCTGTGGTTGCTGCAGAAAAACTGAACAAAAACTAAAATTTCTGCCAGATAAAAAAGCTGATAATTTTATAGCAGAAGTATTTTCAGAACAATGCCTTACTGAAAAAGTCCAAAGACTGGTGCAAAATAAAGGTTTCTTCCTTTCAATAGGTATAAAAATTACCTGAGCATAATTCATTAATGATATATGTATTTTTGTATTGCTATTAATTTATTAATGCAAAATTCCAAATCTCAAATCCAATATGAACTGTGGATTAGTGATATTCACTGTTTCCATTATCTAGTTTTATCAGCATTTGAACATTGCTTTCCTTATTTGATCATAATTTTACTGAACCAGAGACCATGTCTTTTCATCTTTAGATCACCTACAGCTATCATATATCTAAGACAGAACAGACATGCAATAAATATATGCACAAGATAGATAAGCAAATGATGTGAGA
Source organism: Tamandua tetradactyla (assembly GCF_023851605.1). Lineage (NCBI taxonomy): Eukaryota > Metazoa > Chordata > Mammalia > Pilosa > Myrmecophagidae > Tamandua > Tamandua tetradactyla. The sequence continues at coordinate 153,085,233 of NC_135330.1, forward strand.
AGGGTCATTTAGGTAGATATTCAGATCCTTAGTTGGGATGTGAACAATTACAAGAAAATGTACCTGGCATGATGCCTAATTAAATTTAGTGCAGTTACATAGACTTGATGGATTGAAGTTCTTAAAATTTCTCTTAACTGAGCTTTTGGAAATTTTGATGCTTATTCTCTTATTGGAATTCACTGAATTACTGTTACTGAGCACAAATAAATAGCCTATGTAATACTGAGCTTATATTACTAGAGCGGAAACAGTTCTTCAAGGAGCAAAACTAAATTTGACAATGCATAGGGGTTAAGAAGATGTATCCACCATTATCACAAATATGCTTGCCTTATTTTTTTTTCTTCTATAGTATTGATGAAAATGGAAATTTAGGGACATGCCATGAAGCCATTTCTGATAAATGGCAGAGTTCATGTGTTTCTCCCCAGTTCTTAAATTGGTTCAGGATAATTGCCACATGTTCATTTAACCCCTGGAGACCTGGTACATAGTGACATGCATTCTAACACATATGAGCAGGGTTAAAATATTTGCTGAAGACTATAAAAGAAAGGATCATGGAATTCAATCAATTAATTCTTGATGTGCCTACTTCAATTTGTAGGTTAATGGCTAAAGCGGTTCTCTATATATGATAACAATATTTATAATATTTGGAATTGAAATAATTTGAATGATTTCTATGGTATTATTATATTTGCAACTATTTATTCTATATTTCAAATTAGTATTATCAGTCAAGGAAAGATATGTATGTGTGTGTGTATATATATATATATTTTGGCATGGGCAGGCTCCAGGAATCAAAATGGGTCTCCAGCATGGCAGATGAGGATTCTGCCACTGAGACACACTTACCCACCTGAAAGTATATTTTTAAATTGGCCATTTGACACTGAAGAGAGTAAAACAAATTATTTTGCTATGTTTTTTCTCTAAGGTAGCCCTTTTTTTTACGGGAATTGGTAGTTCTAACGTTTTTAAAATGTGAGAAAAATTGAATCATTGTCTATATTACTCAATTATCATGTCGTTAAGCTATAGATACAGCTAAATGGGGATTAATTCTAATTTCAAATGGATTGGAAGAACTATCATTTTCTACATGAAATGCTTAATCCTCTGCATATTTTTTTAATCAATTTTGGGCTGATAAAGGTTTAGGGATCCAACCCATATGATTAAAATCTTAATCTCCAAATCCTTTCTATCATAAAAAAGGTCAAGATTAGTCAATGATTAGTTTTTTCATTTTTTTTTTTCCGATGGACTCATCTTGATCTTTTTTACTACAGCAATAAACCGAAATTACAGTGGTCTATGTTAAACTTTGCTAATGAAAACTCAAAGATAGTAATACAACATAAGAAAAAACTATCTGAGAAATGCAATGATAGCATTAATCAATTGTGGGATCCCACTTATTTAGATTTGTGGGGACTTAACTACCTGAAAACATGCTTAAGAGGCCTTCAGACAAATGCTTTCTCCTGTTATTGTTAGTTTAAAAGCAAAAAGGAGTTTCTCTTGTAATTGCTGAAAGATGGAGTTGAAAATCTGATTTTGAAATCTTCTTGAAAATATAGTTTGTGAGTCACCATTTACATGACTTTTCAGTGAAGGGTTCTATCTAGCAGTTTGAAAATACTAATGAGTCACCAGTGTAAAGTAGGGATTATCATAGATTTTCCCATTCACATTATAGAAAGAAAGAACAAACTGAAGTTTATACTCTTATAAACAGTTACCTTAGACTGCATACTTCTTATTCTAACAGGCGTTTGTTGATATCACTGTCATAAATGTGCTTTGTCAGCTTATCCTCTCTTTTAGGAGCTACAATGGGAGTAATTGCTTTCTCCTAGAATTTACTTTTAATAGTAATACCTTGCCTCTGATTGTAACAACTGCTGATTTATTTTTTTTTAAGAGAAACAATTGACTAGCTCTTAAAATCTTGACAAAATAATGTGCTGCTACTGATGACTTGGCAACTTACTTTTTAATTATTTAGCATTTAAACTCAGTGCTATCACCTAAATTTGGGTTAATTTTGAAATACAAGGTAACTAAAAGAAAGACAAAAAGGTTAGTTGATGGGCAGTAATGGCAGGGTCTAAAATGAGTAACAAAGCTTTTGAGAGATCAACTTGACAGTCTTTGAGGATATTGTATTCTTAAGTGTTAATTATGTAGATGACTGTAATTTGTGTGGAATTAAGTTTAAAGAAATTGAAAGTTACTGACATTATGTTTATAGAACTTTCCAGGATTTGAGAGGTGTTTAAGAATTTACAAATTTCTCCTTTTTACTGCATGCTTAGGTATGTTTATCGAAAAAAAGAAGAAAGGGACAAAGACATCTTTGAGGTCAATTTCTCTTCTTATATTCATCCTTTTCTTCCATCCCTGTGTATTGCTTAATTACTTGATGAAACTAGGAAGTGTCAATAATGCATCTAGTAATTAATATATCCTTAAATTGAAAGGAATAATATGTTTCCTGTCCTCTTGATATAGATTGGAGAGGAACAATAATGTCTCTTCTCTTTCTCCAAAAGTGAACTCAGTGCTTTCAAAAACTCTTGTAAGTTCTTCATGGCCTAAAGTAAATGGAAGCCTTAGGAAATTGAAATGAAAATAAATAGGCAACATGTGATTAGATGATACTTGTCAAAAGTGCATATTTTAAAATTAATATTATCAAAGCAAAATTTATCTGGTCATCATAATGATTGAAAATGTTTACTTAAACATTTTGAGAAAAAACATGTGGTCATTTCTATTTTAATGGATGATGACAACAAAGGTAGGATCTCTTAATCTAGGCATATAAAAATACATACTAATATGGAAGGAAATTTTAAGTAAAGGTATAAATTTTACCATTAATATATTCAGAATAGTATAATTATTATTTATATTTATGTTTTGCTTTGTTTCCTTCACCTTTTTCAAAGCAATTATTAGAATAAGTTTTATTGAGATAATGCAAATATTGTAAAATTCACCTTTTAAAGGCATACAATTCAGTGGTTGTTAGTATATTCACAGAATTGCACAATCATCACCACTATCTAATTTTAGAAAACTTTCATTAACTCAAAAAGAAACACTTTACCCATTGGCAATCTCTCCCCATTTTTTTCTTCTTTGGTTACTTATACTTTTGATATTTTACCCAAGAAAGTATTTCCTTACCCTAAGTCATGATGATGTATTTACTCTTTGGTTTTTGTCTTAGAGTTTAATGGTTTTAGCTGTTATATTTAGGTCTATTACTGGTTTTGTGTCGGTTTTTTAATATGGCGAAACAAAGCAGTCCGATTTCATTTTTTGGCATGAGATAATCCAGTTGGCCAGTACCATTTATTGCAAAGACTCTTCTTCTCCCATTTAATTTATTATTTTTTTTTTTTTTTTGCCAGGACAGGTCTCTGGCATGGCAGGCGAGAACTCTGCCACTGAGCCACCATTGCCCTCACCTCCCATTTAATTTTTTTTTTTTTTTTTTTTTTAAAGGGAAGGAAAGACAGAGAGAAGGAAGGAAGGATGGAAGGAAGGAAGGGAGGAAGAAAGGGAAACATCTTTAAACATTTTCTTGTTTTATTATATTTTGTTTGTTTGTTTGTTTGTTACATGGGCTGGGGCCGGGAATCGAACCGGGGTCCTCCGGCATGGCAGGCAAGCACTCTTGCCCGCTGAGCCACCGCGGCCCGCCCTCCCATTTAATTTTAATGGTAACCATCCAAACACTTAATTGATCAAAAATGTGAAGGTTATTTGTGGACTCTGAATTCTATCCCACTAATTTATACATTCATCTGTCTTCATGCTAGTACTACACAGTCTGAATTATTGTAGCTATGTTGTAAATTTTAAATAGGGAAATGTGACCGCTCAAAATTGCTATTCTTCAAAATTGTTTTGACTAATTTGCATCCATTGCATTTCTATATTCAGTTAGGATAAACTTGTCAATGTTCGCCAAAATACAAAAGGTGATTTGATAGGGATTGTATTGAATCTTCAGGTCAGTTTGGCAAGTATTAGCATCTTAAGTCCTCTGATTCATGAAAATGAGTTGTTTTTCCACTTATTTACATCTTCTTTAATTTCTTCCAACATTGTTTTGCAGTTTACAGTATACAAGTTTTGCTAAATCTATTACACACCAGTTTATGATTTCTGATGTTATTGTAATGGGAATTGTTTACTTATTAGATTGCTCATTACTAGTATATTTAATACAATTGATTTTAATATTGATTTTTGTATCCTGCAAGTTTGCTGGACAAAGTTTTAGTGGAGTCCTAGAATTTTCATGTCATCTATGAGTAGAAATAATTCCAGAGCTTCCTTTACTATCTGAGTGTACTATAGCATATTTTTCTCGATATTCGCCCCAATTAAAACTTCTAATACAATGTTGAATAGAAGGAACTGGGGTGGAAATCCTTGTCATAATGCTGAGTACAGGGTCTTTCCTTGAACTTAAGTGATGATACTTAGCAAAATAATCTACAGTTTCAGAATAGAATGTTCCAATTATTAACCTTTCTCAAAAGACATACAGAATTACTAAAAAATAAATTGCTCAAAAAATTTTTCTTAATTTTACTTGTACACACATCATTGCTCAAATAACTTACAATTATGAGATAGAATATTAAACCAATACTTATTTCTGTGAAAAGAATACTAAATATGATCAAAAATCAATGTCAAAACTCACAAACTCTTATTGAAGTGAATTTCAAATTCATGCACCTCATCCCTTTGATAGTAGCATACAATCAACACTAATTATCTGGTTATAAACTTATCGCACAAAACTGATCTGAGTGCAACAAAATTTGCCTTAAATGGCTAAGTCAACAAAGGTTTATCCTGTTTCCACAAATTTAAATATATGTTCTTCCATTTAGTAGTTGATAACTAATGTAAACATAATTATTCATTTCAGATAAATTTTCTTTACAGTTCACAGTAGCTGCTATTTATTTATCTAATTTGTTGGAAATATAGTTCAGCATCCTTTCCCATTTTGTAATTTAAAAACTCTTTGTATAATAGATCATAATGTCTTTGGGATTCAATGTCTTTCTATCCTAAGTGCTAATGAAGAGCAAGCAACATCATTCTGTTACTTATTATAAGAAGAACATGTACTAACAGTGCGTACTTTGGAAAAACCGAAAGCATGCATGTTAACTCAATCCCACACACATCTTATTAGAAGTCCAAGAATGCAAGTGGAATCATAAAAACAGTAGAATTTCAAGTACCCTGATTTGGATCTAAGAGCTCTTAGTCTCATCTTGAAGTTTCCTTACTTTGTCATAGCTTGCAGAGTCTACAGGGGTATAATTTGAGTGGATCTAAAACTCCCTCAGGAATAATGTTTAGTATGTTCAGCTGAGAATGTCCATGATACCTGGGTTTCTGCTCTCACCGTTGCTCTAAATTGCTATTGTTTAATTTATCTTGCTAAAAACTTCATCTGATTGTATTGTTTATTCTCCCAGTTGTTTTAAATCTAGAGACTGTATGAACCTTGGTTTCATAGCTCTTTTAGGCATCCACTGTTCTTCCCATATGAGGTGGCCCCCAACCCCCATGGGAGCTGAACCTGGACTCCTTTTAAGTGCTCAGCTTTCCACTTGGAACCAAGGCTTCTCTCTTCATATCGCTTGACACCTAACCAATGGGGGACTTGCTTCCAGGGACACTTGTCATTCACTCTGCATATAAGTATTCCAAATAGACGCCCCAGCACGGGATCGCCATCTTCCAGGACTCGACTGTGGCATCTTCTCTCCCCTTTTCGTCCTCTTTTGTACTTCTTGTTAATTTTTATGTTCTCTTCCTCTGTATTCCGGTAGAGTTTATGTTTGTTCTCTACAGCACCAATTTTTTTATTGTCAATGGTACATAAATAAAAAATTATGTTCTTCATTACTTCCAGTGTAGATTTAAATTTTGATATTATTGTTTTCACAGAAGTTCTTTGACGTTTCTTCCATTTGCTTCTTCTTTGCACACTCTCTTTCCATATTATTGTCTGTTCCAGTTCTTTTTAGGCACTGTCTCCCCATATCTACAAAGGAAACCAAACCATTCTCTGTATTTTAAAAATTGAGTATTCAGAGTGATGCTTTCCCTATACTTATTTGATAATATTGTACCTTAGCTTTGCTTTCAAGTATTTTTTGTCCAATGATCAATTCTTCATCTTTATTTTATTTAATCACTCCCTAGCATTTGACACACTTGATCATAATAGCTTCTTGGTGCATTATCATCACTTGATTTTAATCTTGTCTTGCAAGAAACTCATTTTAAGTATCCTATGTTGGTTCTTCATACTTTATATACCCTTACGTATTAGATTTTCCCACAACTGAGGGTTATATCCTCTTTTTTCTATATCCATATTTGTTACCCACATAAAGAGATTTGGGCCTTTATGTTTAAATGACATTCATGCCCATATCTTCCACATTTGTATTTCCTGCTCTGTTTTTTCCTATTGATTTAGGTATTAGGTGAGATTCTCTGGAAGCAGAGCTGAGAGAGGACTTCAGATGCAAGGAACTCCCTAAGGACGCTTTGCCAGGATAATCTACAATAGCCTGAGGATGCAGAATAGGAAAAGAAATAAGTCAAGCAAGGATTTGATTCCAACTAAATCTAGCCCCAACTTGATGGTATAAATTGAACCACTGAGTTCTTCTTGGAAGAAGGGAAGATGAGCTTTTGTACTGCATATTGGTGAATCATTCACTACTGCCCTGGACGGAATTCTATAATGTTCCAGTAGTCCAAGAGAATGTATAAGCAGGTGTGAGCAGTAGTGCAGTTGAAGTATACAGCAGCTGGGAAAATGGTAGAGCTAAAGTATAAACAGAATCCAAGACTTGGGTGGAGCACCCACAGCGTGCTTCCTCTGGAATATTTAGGAGTCATCCAATATAAAAGTTTAAAAACTAATTCTGCTGCTTCTGAACCACTCTTATAGTCTCATGAATACCTTAGTCTTCTGTCACTCATAATTGGCACAACCTTTCACTCAGTTACCCAGATCAAAAACCTAGGAGGCACCTTTTGTTTACTTCTTTTGTTCATGCTCTGTATTCACACTTATTATAAGACCTGTAACTCTAGCTTCCAAAACTTCTGATTGTCATGGCATTTTATGGCCTGAAGGGGGAGAAGGTGGCTATATATTCTAAAAGGATATATCTTTGTCAATCCTTGCAACTATATTGTCGCCTGTTGGTCATAATTATATATTACAGAGGCAATTAAACAAAGGGCAAAAAAATGAAACAGTTTCAAAGTACAATGCTAAATTGAGAACAAATGTTCACTACATAGACTCATCTACTGATTGCTCCTCTTAATTGGCATGTTCCTTCATAGAGGAAATAATTTTACTTTGCATATTAAAGAAAGATTTCAACAGGAAATTCTGGGTACTTGAAGCATATGCTTATCTTAATAATTACAATATGTTAGTCCCATCTATATTTTATTACCTTTGTTATTTCCTTTTCCTGAATTATTTTCCAAAGATGTATAAAAAAACTGTCCCTAGGGGGAAGGTTTCCAACAAAGTCTGTGGTTTTGTTGCTTTAGACCTTGTGATGACATCAGATTCTATGCATTAAGCTGTTACATGTCAAAGTTAACTTTTCAAACTTAAAAGAACTTCAATGGATTTTGCAGTGCTGCCTGTATGTGTGTGAAATTATGTAGCTCCTCTGCATCTTTCTAATTATTTTCCTGACTCTCGATGCTGGGACACCTACATATTACAATCCTCATATTCAATGAATAAAATATTAATGCAAGGAATGAAAGTGATGGGTGCTTGCATATATGTGCAGAAACATTAAAGGATCATAATTACATCATAGATTTAACCAATCATAAAAAGTCCTGGACATATAAAGTCCGGGAACTTCGTAAAATAGACTAACATAATCTATTAGTTCTTAAAAGCATATATATTTTTTATGTATAGAGTAAAAAAAGATAGCTATCCTATCTTGGCTTTGATTCTTACTTTGTTTGCAAGTAGGGCATGTGAACACAGTTCTCTACTTCCCTGGGACTTTTTCTAGGTTGGATGTTTCAAAGTAGCCGATTTCTTTTTAATGATTTGATATTCTGTCTTCACTGCCTGTTAAAAGGTTGATACTTTTACTTTTATATTACTTAAAATGCAGGCTAACAGGAGTTTCAGAAGGTACACAGATAGGCAGAAAAATTACTACCAGAACGTGCCCTTCATTATACAAAATGCAGAATGCAGCTTTACTCTTTGAACTCTTGTAACTAACATTGCCATCACACAGTCTGCACAAATTTGTGGCCTGGCGGATCCCAGCAGGATGATAAAATGTAAGCTCTTTGTTAGAAACTAGGATTTTTTAAAAGCCTATAACACAAAGACTTAACGAGGACCACTTTTTTTCAGTCTCTGTGGTTGGTGAAGATGTTTTATATAAAAAATATAGAAAGCCCAATGTTGTACAACTAGAAAATGTACCTCAAAGCTACATTCTGTTAAATAAATATACTGAAGAATTGGTTTTTTATGCTATTATTTTACTTGACATATAAAAGATAGCAAAAAAAAAGTAATACCTTGACCTGTCTCCTTCTACATATATGCATTAAGTTGGAAACTTTTAGGTGAAAAATCAAAAAGCCATTTCAATCTACTTTTCCTTTTATTCAGTAATGTAAAGGCTAAAGAACGGTAATACAATTATTAACAGAAATGCATTTCCAAAAACCAGAAATAACTTAATTTTTGTTACTTAATCCTTGTTACTTTTAGAAACCAAATAAATATAGAGCATGATTTGATTCTCTTTATTCAAGGTCATAGGCCCATATGGCAGGTCCAATTCTAGAAGCAATCAGTATCAGGGTTCTCACGTTATTTCACATAGTTTCACTCACATTCATGTTAACCATCCATATACAACATACCACACTGTGACCTTTCATCTGAATTGTGAACATTTATACATTACTCTGTATTTTTCTTTTCTTTTCCACTCAGAACTATAATTTAAGGCCTAATTTCATTTTCATATAACTTAAAAATGTTCAGTTTTGACTACTAATCATTAAGTTTGTGAATAGATCATATATTATTTATTCTTTTCCCATGTTATGGTCTTTGCTTTGTTTCTATTATTTACACGATTACAAGGGATCCCACAGTGAAAATTCAGGTCTAATGGCTTGGTATACTTGTGCCATAGCCTTCCCAGAATATTTAACTAAGACCAGAATTAGTGGGTCACAGGTTATGAATTTTTTTCACTTTAGTTAGACAACTTGTTCTAAAAAAATTTATCAATGTAACATCTCAGAAGCAGTTAATGACTCTGATTTTTATCTTCTTTCTTGGCAATATATGAGTCTGATATATACTTTCAATTTTTCCAAACCTTGCGATTAGAAATAATAGCTTTATATTGAATTAGCTTCTATTTTACTGTAACCTGTAAGATTGAGCTCTTTTACATATGTTTATTTGCTATACAGATTTTCAGTTTTGTGAATTCTCAGTTATTGTCCATAGCCTTTGTTCAATATCTTATAGGTTATTTTTCTTTTCCTTTACATATTGCCGTTACTGAATATTTTCCTCTTACGTTTGTTGAAAAGTTCTCTCCATTTGTTGTTTAGCTCTTAAACTTAATGCATTAAATTTCCTCTTTTACTCCTTATCTTTGATGAGAGATTCACTACCATAGATCTAGTTTACAACTGTATTCCACGTACCTCACATTACAAAACCAAACCACAAAAACTTGTGCCTTTTGACATTTCCATATAATATTAAGCCATAACTTCTTCATATATTGTCTTTTAATTAGTCTCTTTTCCTTTGGAAACATCCATTAAATATACTTTTATTCATGTTTCTTAACCTACCTGTATTAGTTAGGGTTCTCTAGAGAAACAGAATCAACAGGCAACACTCGCAAATATAAAATTTATAAAAGTGTCTCACGTGACCGCGGGAACACAGAGTCCAAAATCCACAGGGCAGGCTGTGAAGCCGACGACTCTGATGGAGGATCTGGATGAACTCCACAGGAGAGGCTCACAGGTCAAAACAGGAAGAACCTGTCTCTCCTAAATCCTCCTTAAAAGGCTTCCAGTGATTAGATTGAGCATCACTCATTGCAGAAGACACTCCCCTTGGCTGATTACAAATGGACTCAGCTGTGGATGCAGCTGACATGATCATGATTTAATTCTATGAAATGTCCTCATTGCAACAGACAGAGCAGGACTTACCCAACCAGATAAGCAGGTACCACAACTTGGCCAAGTTGACACATGAACCTGATCATGACACTACCTTTCTTATTTTCCATATTTTCTCTTTGTTTTGCTACTATTTTGCTATGCTTTGTTCCATGGAATTTTCTGTATTCATCTTTGCCAATATTATATTTAATCAGCTTTTCAAAATTTTCTATAACTCTATCTAATGTCTTTTAATATATTTTATTCATGTTTGGTAATTTTTGACTCTTGCTTTATAAATGCTATTCAATTTCCTTCTCTTTAAATAGTTTAAATAGTATTGGGTACATTTATTCAATCCCTTGATAAGTGATGTAAATGATGACAGCCAGGTATGGCTTAAGCAATGGTGATAAAGTAGTAAGCAAAATGATGAAGTCCATTTCAGATCCCTACACTGCATGATATTAATAGAGAAATATCCCACATATTGAATCTATAAATTGCCATTTTTGTGTGTGCTGGATATCTATATTTATTTCACAATTCTTTACATAGAGTGTTTATGGTCCCTCAGCAGTATTATCATTTGAAGATTTCTCTAGCAAGTAGGAATGTTATGGGTCAGCTTTTCCTTGACTCCAATGACATTACCATTAAGTAAAAATATGATATAATTCTTCCCTTTTCACTTAGAAAATTCAGGGCCACGACTTGGAACTCATTTTATTGATCACAAATTCAAAACTTATTTAAAAAAAATTCATTTCACTGAGTCATATTCAAAACATTATATTTAAAAGCAATTGAACTATACTGAACTTATCATGCACATGTATTATTTGTATTAAAGTAAACTCAAACTATATTTTAGAGAATATTAATTGAAAAATCAAAATAGCCTTCCTCTTTGAAGAGCTGGTATTTCTAGTTAGAGCCCTTCACATCATATTGCATCTTTATTGTCAAAATATTGCATCATCATTCAATCTCATTATTTAAAAAATCATCTCTGTGATTTGTTCATTCTTAGTATTAATAAAATAGTACTAAAATAAATCGGGCAAATATTAGTTAATGCTTTTGTTCAAAGTTTTGTGTATATATTCAGTATATATTTTTAAAGATGCAATAATATAAATCTAAAAGGAAGCAAACAACCCTAAATTATCGACATAAGCAATCTGTGCATTTCTGTCTCTACATCTGTTAAACGGAGCTTCCTTTCTCAAAGCTCTGAACGGAAAAGGGCTTTGCATATAAAAGAAAGGCACAGATTTAAGAACATAATCACTATTTTTTTGACATCAAATTTTCTACTTTTCTGTGCAATAATAGCTTGTCACTAAATGCTACTCCAATTTCCTCAAATCAATCTTTCTTTCTTCTAATCTGTGACTCTACACACACACACACACACACACACACACACACACACCTTTGCACTACACACCAGGCTCTGCCCTGGTGGAGGGTATGTTGGTATGAGCCAGAGTTTAAGAGAAACTACATATCCCTCTTTCAATCCTTTCCCCTCTTACATGTATTTGTAGGGCCATGTTAATCCATTGAGATCTCAGGAAGGGCAGAAGCCAAACACATCCCCATTGCTAATATCGTGGAGCAATTCTTTCCTGCCAGAAAGCAATTAGCAATTGTCAGCTTGTGATCATGATGAGTCCCTCAGCCAAAATAGTTTACAGGATGATTCATAAATCAACTCAATTCATACATTACTGAGTAAGAGTTTTACTTTATCCTCTGCTCTGACTTTATTTCTACGTTGTCCCAGCACCTACTCTGTAACACTCTATCTTCTTCTAATTCTAATACTACCTTTGAACCTGCCTTCTTCCTGTCCTTGACAATTATCTAGTGGTAACAAATCTGTGACAAACTGTTCAAGGTGCAATTTGAAGTCTAGTCTAACAGCCTGCGGAAGAGAAAGGAAAGTAGGATTGAAACAAAATTTTACAGAAGATATGAAAGAAGACTCTCCTAATGAGAAAGATCTTTGTTTTATGATGTGGCAGAAGCAGGGGCAAGATCAGTAACAAGATACAGATTAACTTCGAAAGCATGTTCAATAATTCACCAAAAACATCTCTGATGAATTCTTCATTAGGCTATTAGTGTATATGTTTATTTGTGTTTGTATCTGTAGAGTTTTTGGCTGACTGACATCATAGAGTCAAATAAATTTAGATGTTTTATTAATAGCACTGTCAGACTCTGACCAAGCACTTTAAATAAAGGGTACAATTCTCATGCTTCCATATGATGTTCAATGGTATATGTTTATAGATATGTAAACATAAATTTATTCTTTTGAATTTATTTCTTTGTTATTCTTCATGTTCCAAAAGATATTTTAGAAACTGAAGTGTTTATCAAACAACCATAAAATTCAGGGTTGTAGAGTAATTATTTTCCAAATTTAGTCCTCTTTACTTTTCTTATTGTTAATTTCATCTTGATCAGCTGTTAAAAACTCAGTTTGTCACTGAATGAAGCTGCATGTGAGGTATAGGTTTTTTGTTTTTGTTTTTTTTTCTTTCTATTATTGTTTTAATTCTTATTCTGTTGTCTTTTTATTTCTTTTTCTAAATCGATGCAAATGTACTAAGAAATGATGAATATGCAACTATGTGATGTTATTAAGAATTACTGATTGTACATGTAGATTGGAATGATTTCTAATTGTTTTGTTAATTCTTTTTTTAATTAATAAAAAACAAACAACAAAAAAAAAAAACTCAGTTTGTCCCCAGCTTTAAAGTCCTTCTTGTTTCCAGTGTATTTCTTCCACTGCAGTTTCATGTATTAAAAATTTTGGCTTCTTTTCATTTAAATATAACTCACCACACTCCTACATTTTAACATATTTTTCAATTTTATATAGTATAATTAAGATAAAATAACTTCACATATTATAAACATGCCTTTTGATTCATTTTTGACATATATAAAACTGTGAAATCATTATCACAATCACAATAACATAATTTCCATCCCTCCCAAAAGTTTCCCTATGAACCAATTGAATTTATCCCTCCCTCCACTATCATTCTCTGTAACAAGAAATTTTATTTTTTTCCTTATAGATTAATTTGCATTTTTACAATCAAAAATTGGAATCACATAATATGTACTATATGTGATTTCTTTTGCTCAGAATCCTGGAAGATTTTTGGGATTCTCAGAAAGGTTTTGAGATTCATCCCTATTGCTCCACAGTTCACAGTTCATTTATTGCATTGTTGTGTATTATAGATACATTGTATAGTTATAACACACTGTTTATCTACCTACCTGTTAATGAGTATTTGGGTCCTTTTCATTTTTCTTTTACAAATAATAGGCTAGGGTATTTGTGCAAAAGTTACATACAAGTTTGTACATATTGTTAATTTTCGTTAGGTAGGAATGGAATGGCTGAATCAAATTGTATGTATAGTTTAATTTAAACCAAAACTGAAAACAAATCTGCCAAAACATTTTCTAAAGTGGTTGTATTAACTTACACTCCTACCAGAAGTGCATAAAGTTTCATTTGCTCCATATCCTAACCAACATTTAGTTAGGTCAGTTTAATTTTAGCAACTCTAAAGTATATGACACTTCTTTTGAGTGACCTTACATCCACATGTTTTATTTCATGTCCATCAAAGTGCTTCTTTTCTAATCCCATGATTCCATATTTTATTTAATTGGAGTTTTTACTTGAGACTGACCTGTATTCTTGCTTTAGCATTATAAACCTGCCATCTTACTCATTGGTAATACTTTTTACCTTGTACTGTCTGGTCAACAACGTTGCTGAATTCCCAAAATAATGAATTTCAAAGCCCACTGCTCGGGGTGTGAAAGAAATAACAAAATCTGAACTGATAACCAATGGAATGCTAGTCCTACAAAAATCATGTTAATTGAACTGAAGCTTTAGTTAGTGAATTGAAGGAAATGATGTGCTTGTGGAGCATAGAGAAAGTTATGGGAGGATTTAAGCCACATTTCCATTCGATAGTAAGCCTGGTTTGTTAACTGTAAGGAGAGGGAGATGATGATAAAGGTGGTGGACAAATGATAAAAGAAACTTAAGAAGAAAGTAGGAAGAAGGACAGAGAAGAGTTTTCATTCTTAGAGACTGAGAAAGCAAACATCTTATAAATCTAGATATCAATAAAAGTCTTGAAGATTAGCCTAAAGACTTAAAAAACATTGAAACACAAATATGGTACAGTAAGTACCAAGGATGGCACAGAGTTTAGATCTAGCGCTTTATTAAAACTCTTCTTGGCCACTAGAATAAGTCTTATTACAAAAACATACTGAATCATGCCTGCATGTATTTTATTATATTTCTTTCTAATGCTAATGATAAAGTCAATTTCAATATTTCTAATATAAGTGTCAAAATAAGTCTCCAAGGTGTATTTTCTATTATATTCATATTACATAATAATAGCTAAAGGCTCTGCTATTACAATGAAATTAATTCAAGTCCAGATAGCTATAAATATATGATTTTAATCAGGTAGGTTGGTAATTATGAATGTCTTATTTACCACTATGCTAGATAATAAATAGTTTAAATAATTCAATTACCCAATGAATTTCTAAATTAAAAACCTAAAACCAAAAATTATTTCTAAGTTTATTTCCATGTGATAACTAGAGAACACTTCTCTAAGTATTCTTACGAAATCAGTTTTTCCATATGATTTAATCTGTGACAAATAATTACAAGAAATAATTTTATCAGAGTACAAGTAAAAGCACCTTTAAAATAACAAGAAAAATAATGAAAATATCCATGGTGTATTTCACAATAGCAGGTGTCTGTGTGAAAATTAATTAGCAATGGAGAAAATAACTTGTCTACGCAAGATTAGAAGATCATATTTCATCAGCGATAATTTTTTTCTTTTAAAAAAGTGAAAAGGAATTAAAGCTTGGGTTAGCCATCTAACCAACAATCTCAAATTGCAAACAGCCTGAACATCTTTGCTACTCTCTCATTCAAGAAAAGGACAACTTACATATAAAAAGTGTGAGGTATTATATCAGATAGTTTGAGCATTAAAAACTCCTCAATATTTAGTGCCTTAAAATTATAACAATTTATTTAGATTATATTCTGTATACCAAATAGAGGGGCACAAAGTAATCACTTTTCTGTTTGTCTGGTCACTGTTTATTAAAACACTTGTAGCCAGTAAACAGGTCAAATGAGAGCTGGCTGGCCTAGAGGAGGCAACAGCTAAAATAGCTAGCCAATTTAGGCTCATCATTTATTTGGCTAGACCAGGCTACTTCACATGAAGTTGGGAAAGGGTAGGAAAAACCACAAGAGAAAGCAAAATATTTTCAGATCTCTGTGTTACATTTATTCTTACCCCATTGGCCAAAGAAAGTCACATAACCGAACCCATAATCATATGGAAAGCACTAACTGAAGGGTATAGTTACCAGGAGACACATTATTTTGATAACTACATTTTTCTGACTGATTAAATTAAGGGGGTTGCAGAGTTCATTGACATGGAAAACTTACTTGATTTGGTATATTCTTTTTGCATTTATTAATTCTTAGGGATGTTTAAGCAAATACATTTTAGAAAACATAAAGATTTAAATTTGTCAGTTTTTTAATATATATTGTGCTGGTTTAAAAATATTATGGGGCGGGCCGCGGTGGCTCAGCGGGCAAAGTGCTTGCCTGCTATGCCGGAGGACCTCGGTTCGATTCCCGGCCCCACCCCATGTAACAAAAACGGAGAAACAGAATACAATAAAACAAGAAAATGTTTAAAAATGTTTCCCTTTCCTCCTTCCTTCCTTCCTTCTATCCTTCCTTCCTTCTCTCTGTCTTTAAAAAAAAAAAAAAAAAAAAAAAAAAATATTATGTACCCCAGAAAAGCCATATTTTAATTCTGATCCAATCTTGTGGGACCAGACCTATTGTTTAGGGTGGAGACTTTGATTAGGTTGTTTCCATGGAGATCGATTCACTCAATTATGGGTATGGGTATGGAATTTTGCTTAGATTACTTCCATGGAGAGGTAACACTACCCATTTGTGGATGAGACTTTTTGATTAGATGGGGAGGTAACTTTGCCATTCAAAGTAGGTCTTGATTAGTTGACTGAAGTCCTTCAAAAGGGGAGATATTTTGGAGGAAAGGCATTTGCTTCAGAACTGACACAGACAGAGATGTTTAGAGATGTACAACGAAAATGCTCCCAAGGAAGCTATTTTAAACCAGAAGCCAAAGGACCAGCAGATGCCAGACACATGCTTTCCCAGATGACAGAGGTGTTCCAGAACCATTGGGCTTTTTAAAGTCATGGTATCTTTCCCTGGGTAGACATTTTTATAGCCTTAGAATTTTACACTTATAATTTAGTAACTTCCCTTTAAAAGCCAACTCATTTCTGGTTTATTGCATTTTGGGCAACATTAACAAACTAAAACACTCACTAAACAAGGAAGGATATAGTATTGTTCTTATAAAATAAACAATAGCAAACATGCTCTAAGATTTTGCATTTTATTTTCATTATTAATTAAAATCAGATGCTTAACTAAGGCAGGAAAGGGGAAAAAACATTTTAAGAAACAAAACAATCATAGAGGAAAGGTCTTCTTAAAAAGACTGAGTCTTCTAGGTTATAATTTTCAAACAAGGTAACTTTCACTCCAGCTCTTTCTTTATTTCATTCCAGGGAGATGTATAACCCTTCTCAACAAATGGCATCATTTACTCATATACTTTATTATCTGTTATTCAGGTCTTAATTGCCAACAGTAAAATTCACTCCTTTAATGTAAAAATGTGTGAGATTGGAAAAAGAAAACAGAGTTTTATATCCATTACCACATAATCAAGATTATAGTACCACCATGCTCCCAAATTCCCTTATACTCCTTTGTAGACAAGCATTGCCTTGAACCCCAGCCCTTGGCAACCCACAATCTAATCTTTGTCACTATGATTTTCCCTAGCCCACATGTCATTAGGAAAATTGACTCATATAATATGTAGCCTTTTGAGTCTAGCTTTGTTTACTTAGCATTATAAATTTAAGATTATTGTATCTGTAACGTGTTGTTTTTTATCGCAACACTATATGAATATGCAATAAATTGCCAATTCACCAGCTGAAGGTCATTTGGGATGTTTCTAGATTTGGACATTTTTGAATAATGTTGCTATAGTATTCACAAAGAAATGTCTGAATGAATATAATTTTTATATTTGAGTAAATACTTAAAATTGAGATTGTTAGGTCATATGGTGAGTGACGCTAACTTTAGAAGAAACTGCCAAATTGTTTTCCATATTGAATGTACAATGTTGCCTCCCTAGTAGAAATATATGCTATTTCCACTTTCTGCACACCCTTACCAACATCATATTAATAGGATTTTTTATTTTAGTCGTTCAAAGTATTGTTTAATGATATCTCACTGTGGTTTTAAATTCAGTTTTACTAAGGATCGATAATGGTGAGTATTTTTTTATTGCCATACTTGCCATATGTTTATTTTATATGGTCAAGTGTATAAATCCTTTTTTTAATCCCCATTTTGTATTAAGCTGTTTGTATATTTATTTTTGAGGTTTGAGATTTGCTTATATATTTTGGATGAAAGTACTTTATTAGATATTTATTTTGAAAATATTTTATAATACCATTTGCTTATGGCTCATTCTTAATGTCTTTCAAGGAATATTTTTATTTGTTAAATTCCAGTTTATCATAGTTTTTCTTTTTAGATTATACTTTTGTAAAATTATGCATAATCTAAGGAAACAAACAACTTCTGGAACTTTTATAAACATTTAATAATACTAGATTTAACATATGAGTTTATTACGCCTATTGAGGAAATTTTTTGTATGTAGTGTAAAATTTGGTTTGAAGTTCAGTTTTTTGTACACGATATCGAATTTTTCCAGTTCCAAATTATCTTAGAAGAGAAAATAGTCTGTAATCAATGATTTTAATATCATATGTTTCTGCAACAAATTAGCTAACATATTGAAGGTGGTATCCAAGATTAGTAGACACGATTTGCCTCACTCTCTTTAAGCTGTCCTGCTAATATGTGAAATAGGGTAACTTCTTCCTTTCTGTTAAGTATTAGGTCACAACAATATTTTAAGTGTTTTATGCTTGCTCTAATTAGAAGCAAATCAGAAAGGTGGCATATATGTTACAGAAATTAGATATATTTTTGTATGTTTAAATATTTACCACATTTGTTTTCAATCCCAAAGCAGGACTTTCTGTACTTTATGCATGCTCTCATTTATACTTTTTTTTTCTTATTGTCATTATTTTTATAGCAACAGGAAGTAAATTAGCCTGCCTTTGGAAGTAATAAAGATTATTGATATAGGAATGTTGTTGGTATAATACATTAATCTTGATGAATAATAATTATAGTAATTTTATTTTTAAAGCAAGCATAGAGTACATACAAAGTAGAAATCACATGACCATCCATTTATTTACTATTCAGTTTCCTCACTGCACGATAAAATGTGGATTGTAAATAATATAAAGCCATGAAGAACTATGGACATGCACTCTTAAAAATGAGAAAAAAATGTAAGTTGGAGTACATGAAGTTTAGAAACAGGATTATTTTTCAACAGAATTTGATATAGAGAAAAAAAATTATCATGGAGTATGTTCCAATGCAGCTTCCTAAATCTCTACCTCAGTATATCTATATGCACCACTTGCTATATATTGAAAATTTCAGTGCTTTTCTCTGAGGGCAGTAATGTCTGGATGGTAAAAACGCAACACCTAATTTTACCATGACACATAAATTATTAAGAAATAAAAACGTTTCAAAGTTTCATAACATGATACACATGGATTCTGACATAGACTCAGACCCAGATCTCTCATTTATTTGGCATATGGTGACCTCACTTCACTACATCCATGATTTCTTTTCTAATTCACTGGTAACCAAGAACATTATGTTAAATAGTAAATGTATTGGCAAGCTTATATTCAACAGTCTACACCTGAATTAGCCATTATAAACAAATGATTAATAAGATTGCAGCAGCTCACTTCATCAGAGAATGGCATTTTCACTTGTTCTGACACTTCTTTGTGCCTGTCATCTCCAAACATAAGGTCACAGCTATTCTGTGACATTTTTTACACAATAGAAAATCAGCCTGTTCCAGAGAGAAATAAAAAGAAATTTAGTAACCTGACATTTGAAAGTAGGAAAAAGCATTTCAGATAAAGGCAATTTTACATGGCTCTTATGTGGAAAGAACATCAGTGTTAAAGAAATAAAAAAGAATATTTTCTTAGGCCAATTATTATACATGAATCTAACAAAGCTGTCATTGTTAGCCATTTCTCCAGAGTGAAAGACTGACAGCTCATGAAATCTCTCCTGTATCCTATATCCATGCAGCCTTTCTAGTTATTATGTTGTGTGGAAAATCAGCTCTTAAAAAAATCACTTCCTTCAATCAGGATTCCTAGATTAATATGGAAATATTTAAAGGCTTGTTATTTCTGGATTATTATATTTCTCATACACTCTTACACACACACCACATACACAAAAATGCATATATTGTGGGTGTGTGTTTTGTTAGACAAGTTATAAGTTTATAGGAAAACTATGTAGAAATTTACAGCTTCCATATACAACCCCTCCCTCATATGCACAGGTTTCCCTTCTATTAACACTGCGCTGGTGGGTTATTTTCGTTACAATTTATTTAATATTATTATAAGCATTCGCTTCTCTGTAGCTCACATTAGGATTGTGTTGAATGTTTATAGGTTTTTAACTGTTTTTAATTCTAGTAAAATAGAAAACCTAAAATTTCCTGCTTTCAGATATACTATTCAGTAGGGTTGATTAAATGCAATTTTGTGCTACCATCACCATCATCCGTTACCAAACCTTTTCATCAGCCTGGACAGATACTTGGTACCAGTTCAATGCTGTTTTTTGATATATATTATATCTGTGTTTGATACATATTGCAAAATCATACTCACAAAATATTTCACTGATTTAACCTCTGTTAGATATTTTTGAGAGGGTCTATTTTCCCCCTGGATGTTATGTGAAAAATTACATCAAAGTTTCACTTGCATTTTGATCATTATTACATGTTTAAATGTTTACATATATATATTAGCAAATTGCATTCCTTTCTTTGTGATTTAAATGTTATTTCATTTACTGATGAAATAGAGCAGCAAGCTTTTTTTTTCAGATCCCTTGTATAATTAGCATAATAAGTTTAAAGTTCAGTGCAAATTTTTTCAATATTTTGTTATACAGCTTAGGTTCTGAATAACAAAGCTTAAAAGCTAGTCCCTTAATTGTCCATATAACTTAAGCAAAATGGCTATAGAATGTTTACGGAAATATTAAAATATCAAGCACTAAACAAGCAAAATTCAGTGTTTGAAATCCAATTTAAAAATAGTGAGCATGCAAAAAATTGGGAAAACATGACCAAAATGAGGAAAAAATCAACCAATCAGTAGAAAACCAATTAGTAGAAAAGAAAGTCCTTTTCTACTAATTCTGACATTTTATCCAGAAATGACAGACGTCAGAATTAGTAGAAAAGGACTTTACCAATTTATTATAATTCTATCCCATATGTTCAAGCAGCCTTAATCAAAATGCCTTAATCAAATTTTGAGAGATGACAAACAGTCTCAGAGATGGGACATTTGGATGGAATTAACTGCAGATTAGAGAGCAGGAGAAAAGTAAAATTAATTTAAAAGCATGGCAATAGGAAATATAAAAAAAAATGGAACCCAGAGGAGTAAAACAAACTGAAAAAAGTAATTGAGGTCCATCAAAGAGGAGGACAGAAAATTAAAATAACAGAAGAAAAAAAAAAGTCGTGAATGTTCCAAATTTAATTAAAAACTATAAATGTCTAAATCCATGAAGGTAAACATTCCCATACCCAAGCAACATGAAAAATTTCAACAAATCACATCACAGTGAGATTGCTCAAAGTCAGCGATTAGTAGGTTATGTAAAAAAGAAAAAAAGATAAAAAGATGCTAGAGGTTAAAGAAACAAAGAATACACATTATATAGAGGGAAAAAGGTGAGCATGAGAGCAAATTTCCTTTCAGAAACAATGCAGACTAGAGGAGAGATGAGCAACATCCTTCAACAGCATAAGAGAAAAACTGTCAAAGGTGGATTTTTTATGGTGTAATTTTTTTTTTTCACAAAAACAAAGGTGAGGGTGGGACACTGGCTCAGTGGCAGAGTTGGTACCTACCATGCCGGAGGTCTGGGTTTGATTCCCAGTGCCTGCCCATGTATAAAAGAAAAATAAATAAATAAAAAACAAACAAAAAAACAACACAAAGGTCAGAGAGTACAAGGGCAGTTTCAGTGGTAGAATCCTCGCCTGCCATGCGAGAGACCTGGGTTCGATTCCCTACCCATGCACTTCCCAAACAAACAAGCAAATAAACAAATGAAAACCCAAATAAAAATTCAGAAAATGCTGTTGCAATAAGGGGATACTCACACGGAAAAAAAAAAAAAGAAAGCTGCCCCCCCCATCATATAGCTTACAGAAAAAAAGGTGAAAAAAATCCATTATCAGACACTCAAATATTGAAATAATTCATCCCTAGTAATCTGCATTACAATAAATATTAAAGCTAACACCTCAACCAGAAGGAAAATATCAGATGGAAAACTGGATTGACACAATAAAATGAAGAACACCAGAAATGGTAATTACATGAGTAAATATAAAGATTTTTATTATTTACATGTCTTGAAAAGATTATCAATTATCAATCGATTAAGGCAAAATTAATAAATACATATTGTGGGATTTGTAATATATGCATTAAAAACACGACACTGATAGCACAAAGGCCAGTATGGGGAAATGGGTGTATACTATGTTAAATTTCTTAAACTTCACATCAATAAGTATTGAAGAAAGACTTTAGTAAGTTAAAGATATATGCAAATAAAGCTAAAGCAATCATTAAAACAACATAATGAAAGAGACAAAATTGACTCATTCAAAGCAGATAGCAGTATAAAGGAGAAGGAGAAAAAGGGATAGGACAAATAGGAAACAAAAAGAAAATGTGAAGATTTTAACTGCCTCTATCAATAATCACTTTAAATTTAAAAATGCCCTAACATGCCAATGAAAAAGCAGAGATAGCAGATTATATTAAGAAGAAAATAGATGTAGTCTGCAAACCAGTATATATAAGTAAGCTCAAAAGGTGTTAAAATATATATTATAGTAACACTAACCAAAAGAAAGCTGGATTGACTATACTAATTTGAGACCAAGTATATTTCAGATAAAAACAACATTATCAGCATCATTTCATAATAACAAAAAGAAATTCATCAGGAGGACATAGTAATCCTTTATGGACCTACTACAAAGCTTCAAAAATACACAAGGCAATAATTCGCAGAAACCTAGAGAAAAATATTGAAATATAGGGAGATATTTTAATGTTTAATTAAATTGAGATATATATATTTGTGGATTCGAAGAGACAATAAGTTACAGGATAGATATTTTTAAAAATTCTCTCCAATAATGAACAGCATTTGAAACCAACTGATCTGTTTTGTATGAATTGAATATTCCACGGCAAAATACACATACTTTTCTACATAAATGGTACATTAACCAAGATAGTCCATATTCTGGTCCATAAAACAGTCTTCAATATATTCAAAAGGATTTAATTCATACAATGTATGCTCTTTAACAAAAATAGCACAAAGTTAGAAACTAATAATTTCTGGAAATGCCTCTAAGATTTGTAAAAAAAAATTATATACTTCCAAATAACCCATGGGTTAAAGGAGAAATGAAATTGAAGACACAGCATATAAAAATTGTGGGACAGAGCTAAAGCTGTATGTTGGACGTTGATGCCAGGAGCTCAAAGTTTTTTGACCAAATCCAGCAACAGATATGTACGAAGGAATCCTAGTAAGATTAAGTGACCATCTCTCATTAAAAAACAAGAAGCAAGATGGCAGTGGTGTGAAATATTTAAAGTCCTGAGGAAAACAATTGCCAAATAAGATTTTTATATCCAGCACGATTTTCTTCTGAAAACGAGGGATAGATAAAGACAATTCCAGGAAAACAAAAGCTGAGGGCGTCCATTACCATTAAACCTGCCCTATAAGCAATGCTCAAGGGAGCTAATCAGACTCAAAAGGACTCTAGACAGCAGACAAAAGCTGTCATAAAAAAATAAAGACCTCCAGTAAAGATAACCATATGGGTAATTTAAAATAAGGTTATAGTTTGTTACAAGTAGAGCAAAAAGGTGGGAGGACAGAGGAATAGTGGTCATGCATGCTATTAATATTAAGTTGGTATCAAACGTGATAATATTTTCAGACTTCAACCTCTGTGCAAGACCAAAGGGAGAGCTGTTTATTTGGTACAAAATTTGTATTTTGGGTAGCATATTATTTAATTTAACTTGTATGGTCAGTTTACTTGAACACCAAAATTACATGGAATCTTGAATAGGGCAGGAGATCTTTTTGGTTTATCCATGTTAGTGTAATGCCCTGATATATCCCAGAGTAATTTGGGCAAAGAATAAAAAAGTATTTGCAAAGTCCCCTTGGGGAACTGGGGAGAAAGGAAGAAATATTCAACTTCCCCATCTGGGGAATTCCTGATGTTCTCACAAGTAGTGGGGACAACAAATTCAATAGGATGAGCCCCTAATCTTGGGGCTCACCCCTATGAAACTTATTCTTACAAAGGAGAGGTCTAGTCTATTGATAATTATACCTAAGTGTCACCCCGTGAGAGCCTCTTTTGTTACACAGATGTGACCTCTCTATCTAAGCCCACATGGCAGGTGAACTCACTGCCCTTCCTGTAACATGGGACATGACTCCCAGAGGTATTTATCTCCCTGCCAGTGTGGAAGCTGACTTCTGGGAAGGAGCCAGGACCCAGCATCATGAGAATGAGAAAGCTTTCTTGGCCAAAATGTAGAAGAGAGAAGTGAGACAAAATAAAATTTCAGTGGCTGAGAGATTTCAGAGTTTGTAGGTTATCCTGGAGGTTATTCTTATGTATTACATAGATATTCTTTTTTAGCTTATGTTATATTGGAGTGGCTAGAGAAGTACCTGAAATTTCTGAACTGTGTTCCAGTAGCCCTGATTCTTGAAAAAGACTGCATAACTATATAGCTTTTACAATGTGACTGTGTGATTGTGAAAACCTTGTTTCTGATGTTCCTTTCATCCAGGTATGAACAGATGGGTTAAAAAAAAATAAGGATAAAAAATAAATAATAGGGGGAGATAAAAAATGAAAATTAGGCTGATTGAAATATTGTGTGTCAATGAGAAGGAGGGATAAGGGTTATGGGATGTATGAGTTTTGGGGTTTTATTTTAATTTCTTTTTCTGGAGTGGTTCAAAAGTCCTAAAAACGATCATGAATTTAAAATTATATGATGATATTGTGAGCCTTTGTATAATATGGCTGGACTGTATGTTTGTAGATACTTGTCAACACAAATATTTAAAAAGAGTGATTTTTACAAATTTAGGATGTTAAATTTACTCTCATGGCAACCGCAAAGAAAATATTTGAAAAATATATTCGGAACCAAATGAGAAGGGAATAAAATGTTACACTACAACAAATCAAATAAATATGAGCATAAGAATTAATGAAATAATTGAAAGACAAGAATAAGTACATGATTATAAAGAATAAAAACCAAAATGGCAGAAGATAGTACTACATTATTGGTAAATACTTTAAATGTAAATGATGAAAATCTCTGGTCTCAAGGCAGAGATTGGTAGAATGTATCAAAAGCATGCATCAATTATATGCTATTTACATGAGATTTGCCTTAAATTCAAAGACACAAGTCAGTTGTCAATGAAAGGATATTAAAAAAAAAAAAGGTCCTGCAAATAGTAACCAAACAAGAGTTCTGGTATCTATCCTATAGAAAATAAAATAAACTTTCAGTAAAAATTGTCATGAGGGATAAAGTCATCATATACTGATAAAAGCATGAATCCAATAAGAGGAACAACAATGATAAATATATATGTGTCAGGTGGCAGACAATATATGAAGCAAATAATTGAGCTGAAATATATGAAGCAAATAACTGATTCAAAGGGAGAAAGAGGCGGTTCTATATTAATAGTCAGAGACTTCAAAATGGCACTTTTAATAACAGAACATCCAGACAGAAGAACACTAGGGAAATAAAAGACTTGAATGATACTGTAAATTAAATGTATCTAACAAACACATATTGAACAATTCACCCAACCATAGCAGAATAAATTTCATCTCTAGTGCTTATTAGTTATTATCATGGATAGGCCATATATTATATCACAAAATAAGTCCAAATAAACTTTAAAAATTGAAATTATACAAATGGTGCTGGGAAAACTGTATATCCATATGCATTAATTGAAGAATGATCCCTGTCTCACACCACAGAGAGAAATTAATTCAAAATGGATCACAGAGCTACACAAAAGTATAAAACTCCTAGAAGAAACTATAGGGAAATATCTTCAAGACCTTATGTTAGCCTGTATTTTCTTAGACTTGATACTAAGAGCACTAGCAACTATAGAAAACATAGGTAAATGGAACTTAAATAAATGTTTTTGAACAAAGTTCTTTATCATTAGTGCTAAAAGACAACCCACAGAATGGGAGAACATATTTGGAAACCAACTCTCTCTAATATCCAAAAATATAAATAAATCTTTAAACCCAACAAGAGAAACACAACCCAATTTTAAACTGAGCAAAATACTGGAAAACATGTTTTTCTAAAGAAAATACAAATGGCCAATAAACACATAAAAATTTGCCCAACATTATTATCCATTAAGGAAATGAAAATCAAAGTTCAAAATGAGAATTCATTTCATACCTACTAGAATGATTACTGATTAACAATTAGAAAATTAGTTTCGAGAGGATGTGGAGAAATAGAAACACTCATTCATTGTTGATGGGAATGTAAAATGGTGCAGCCCATGTGAAAAGACATTTAGCAGGTTCTCAGAAAGTTAAGTTTAGAATTATCAAATGACCCAGGAATCCCACTTTCAGTTATATACTCAAAAGAATTGAAATTAGGGACTTGAACATATACTTGCATATCAGCGTTCACAGTAGCATTATTCACAATATCTAAAAGATGTTTTGTTTTGTTTTGTATGCTGGTCACATTTCGTTCTTTTTCCATGTGAGTATCCCCTTGTTGCACCCCTGGCGCTGGGACACAGCCTTCAGCTGAGCGGCTTCTGAAACAGGACGGGACACAAGAGGTCACGCTCGAACCATTGTATTGTGCTGCACAGCAGGGCACAAAGCTTTGCAGTTGCCATTTCAAGTCAGGACAAAGGAGGTACAAACAACTGCAGATTTTATACATAGCAGGATGTGGAAATGTTCGGTTAAGGCATCGTAGACCAATCATAAGACAAGTTAGAAAAAATAACCATAATTAGGGCTAGCTGCAGACATGTTGTTACTGATTTGTTGACCTTTATATTGTGCGTGTGCAAGGGACTTTCCAGCTGGCCTACATGATTGCCTCCCTTAGGGTTAATGGCTGCCAGCTGACTATGGCTCGTTTTGATAGCCTGTTGTAGGCTCCACAGTTCCCCTCTCCCAAGGCACAGGCAGCTTATCCTTCCCTCTCAGGTGATCACAGAAAGGCCAAGGTCTGAAAAACATCTGCTCACAAGGGGAGAGCTTAGGTTTGCCTTTGGGGGAGAGGCAGCAGGGGAATGTTTCAGGCCAGCCAGAAAACTGGCATACAAATACCAGGTAGTGGTCGCTGAGGATCCGAGGCAGTTAGGTGAAGTCTACTTGTCCTTGCTGACCTGGGTACAGGGCTGGGGTGAGCACGTGCTTTCTGGCTTCTTTGGGCTCTAGTCTGGCCGGCAGGTTGGTTCTTTGGCAGACAGGGAAGTGGGCAAAACAAGTTGCCGGAGAATGGGTCGTACTGGTGCCGAGGACCTAAAGTAGTAGAGCCACATTTGTAGGAGTTTTTCTTCTCCCAGGTGGGGTAAATTGTGCATTCAGGATCAGAGAGCCCAGAGGGACAGCTTGGGAACCCAAGTGTGTTTGGTGTTAGGGTGGACTAGCCCTGAGTCTA
Source organism: Tamandua tetradactyla (assembly GCF_023851605.1). Lineage (NCBI taxonomy): Eukaryota > Metazoa > Chordata > Mammalia > Pilosa > Myrmecophagidae > Tamandua > Tamandua tetradactyla. The sequence goes on from NC_135330.1 coordinate 153,112,758, forward strand.
TCACTTTGAAACCTTCATAAGCTGCCTGCTTTAAATCTTCAGCTGAGTATTCAGAGAGCTCTGAGGGAAGAGTAATGATAGGACAGGCTGAGGCCCTTGGAAGCTTGGTGGCAACCTGCTTTGCATGATCTGCGGCATTGTTGCCTCTCAACTCCAGGGTATCAGCTTTTTGGTGGCTGGGTACATGAACAAGTCCAATTTTGAATGGGAGGGGAACTGCAGCAAGGAGGCAAGACTCTGCCTCGGCATGTTTAACTGGGCATGATTGTTGGTCAAGCGGTCCCTTTTCTTTCCCTAACTGGGCAAAGGCATACAAGACTCCCCAGACATACTTGCTGTCAGTGTACAGGTTTATTCAGTGGCCCTGTTGGAGATGTAGGGCCTGGATGACCGCCTCAAGCTCTGCCCTTTTGGGAGATACATTCAAGAAGAGGGCACTGCTAGCCACAGTTTTTAGTGAGTCACTTACAACTGCCCATCCGGTGCACCTGGTGCCATTTTCAATGAAACTGGAGTTGTTGGTGAATAGCTGAAAATCAAGATTAGGAATGGCGTGTTTAGAGAGGCCTTCTTGAGGCCTGTTTTGCAGATCAGCGCTGCGAGTACAGTCGTGACTGGGAGTTTCCGGATACATGGAGTGCAAAGGCAAGAGTGTGGCAGGGTTGAGTCAGTCGGAGACTTGTAGAGTGACCTCAGGGTGTTCAAGGAGAATGAAGGGCATTCAAGGCTTGACATTTGAGGAGACAACTGCTGGGCATCCAGGTCAGTCCTCGGGTGTCAAGAATAGTCCGAATAGCAGGGGGGATAGGAAAGTTAGAGATTCTCTCAAAGTGAATTTTTGAGCTTCCTGGACAAGTAGGGCAGCTACAACAATGGCGTGTACGTAGTAGAGCCATCCACTGGTGGTGGAGTCAGGTTGTTTGCTGAAGTAAACAATTACTTTGGGGCTATAGGATGAGTCTTGAGAGAGGATTCCTCTGGCCAGCCCTCCTCCTTCCACCACAAAGAGCTGAAATGGTTTTGACGGGTCAGGCATGTGCAGAGCCGGAGCTGAGGAGAGACATTTCTCAATTAAGCTGGTGAACCCAATGGGCAACTTTGGGGGCAGAGGTGGGGGGGGGGCAGTGGCACTGACTATCTGAGGCTTTCTGTTCAGTTAGGATATTGCAAAGGGGCTTGACCAGAATTCCATTGTCCAGGATCCAGAGTTGATAATAGGCAGTGGCCAAAAAAGGACTTGAGTTCTTTTGCTGTGGATGGGATAGGGATGTTGCAGATGGCCTTTCCCTGTTCAGGGGTTAGTAGGCATTTTCTTTTGTCAAGGTCTAGGAATCAGACAATGTCTGAGCAATTTGAACCTTTTTCTGGGACACCTAGTACTCTTGTTTGTGTAGGAAGTTTAGCAGAGAGATGGCGGCCTGAGCACAGGCGGAAGCAGTGGGAAAAGCCAGGAGCAGATCATCTGCCTACTGGAGAAGTGTGAGTTCCAGTGGGGGACAGTCCCATTCTCGTAGATTGGCAGCCAGAGCATGGCTGAACAGAACAGGTGAGTTTTTGACTCCTTGGGGCAATCTGGCCCAGATGGCTTGGAGGGGGCAGTCAGAATGAGAGAAGTAGGTGACTGTGAAGATGGGAGAGCTTTCAGGATCCACGAGAATGCAGAAGAAGGCATCCTTCAGACCTAACACTGTGCAGTAGTGAAGTTGGGGGCTCAGGGTGCTGAGCAGAGTGTAGGTGTCAGGAACCGGCTGGGGAAGATCTGCTGTCCGGACCCTGACTGCTCTGAGGTCGTGCACCACGCGGTCTTCATCGTTCGTGCTTCTGGATGGGAGCGTTCCATGGACTGTCAAGAACAGGGCATGGTTCTGGGACTTCTCCCTTGAGTAGAAAGATGACTTCCAAAAGGCCAGTGAAAAGGGTGCTGCAGAGAGGACACTGGTGAAGGTGAAGCAGTTGAGCTCCCAGTTTGAGAGTGATGCAGATGGGAGTGGCAGTGACAGGTAGTCCAGGAGGTCCTGTTTCCCAGACCTGGGGGTCAAGCTGGTCAGAGACCAGGGACAGAGAGGCGACCGTGACAGGGCTACGGTGCAGTGACCCTTTCCAGAAGTCTGTTTCCTGCCAGAGGTTTACAGCGATGTGGCCATCAGGCTCATAGGAGATCAGACCTCGAGTTTTACACAGAAGGTTTCTGCCCATTAGATTGATGTGGGCCTCAGGTACGGAAAGAAAGTTATTTTCAATTTCCCTGAGATTTAGGCTGTAGACAGGATGTTCTTGAAGAGGGAGATCGTTCAGCTTCCTGTGGCCCCCTGGACTGATGAGGTGGACTGTACAGGCACTGGGAGGGGCCGGCAGACAGCAGACATGGCAGCACCAGTGTCTGAGTAATGGCAAGGTTTTGCCGGCCACCTGCAAGTTTACTAGGGGCTAAGCAGGTGGTCTGGACCCCTGACCCCTCACTCATCTTCTTCCTCTATAAGGGCCATTAGGTTAGGTCGGGCCTGGGGAGCTCCCTGAACCAGGATATGCTGTTTTCTGCAGTCAGGGACTTTTCCTGGAAAGGTCCTGTGCCCTGACCCCCTGTGCTGGTTGGCCGGGCAGGAATTTTTCCAGCGGCCAAGTTGTTTGCAGTAGGCACACTGGTCTGATGCCAGGAGGGGGTGACCTCTTTCTCCCCACTTTGACTGGCAACCATTCCCCCAGAAGCAGTCAGTTCCCTGTTGGCCTCCCCTATTTCCTTGACCAGAGACCTGGACAGCCATTACCAGGGCCTCCTAGCCTTTTTGTTTTTCTGAAAGCTTTTCTGAGCTTCCTCTAAGATGGCAGCTAGTGTGTTTCCAACCCCACCAGGAATTTTAAGTTAATTTCTGATGGATGTCAGGGGTGGGGTGGGTTAAGAACAGGTGTTTTAGAATAGGCTCAGCTGCTGGCCCGGGCTTTCACTAATATGGGTGTGGACTGCATACCCTGAGTCTTTGGAGAAACTGGGTTGGGGTTTCTTTTTCATCTTGATAACATTCCTCTACCCGGACACAGCTGTTGGTGTGACGTATGCTGGCCTCTACCCTTGTAGGAAGAGGTACTAAAAATGAGCAAAGCACTGAACAGCAGAGACATGGGCGTGGCCATTCTGAGATCCAGAATCAACCTTAAAGTCCCAGTTGGATTGACCTCCCAGTTGAATTGGTCATCTACTGGCCATAGAGGGCAATGTAGGCTTGGGAGCTCGCTAGTCAGTGGGCATTTGAAACAGTCTGGGAGATTTCTATTTCTGAAAACATCAGCCTAGCCAAGCTTTTAAATCCTCCCAACTGGCTCTTGAATGGTGAAGAAGGTTTGAATAGTTTCTACCACCAGTTGGGGCTGCGTAGAGAACTTATCCTTTAACCCGGCTGGTTTAGCTACTTCTGATGGTCCCCATGCCTGATGCGAATATAGCCAAACCGTGGCTGGAGCGACCACCAGCCCGGCAGAAGGAACTACCCTGGTTACAGGAATCAGAGGGTATAGTCTGGTTGGCCCTGGAGTGGGGCTTCTGGAGAGCCACCCGGTAAGGCGGTGGGGAACTGGAAGTCTACATGAGCTGTGGGTTGAGCCACTGGTGCCTTCCAGGGATTGCAGTTTTTAGCAGGGGCCTGAGATTTTAGCAAAGGCTCAGAAGGACGGCATGGGAAGGAATTGAGCTAGAAGCCATAGGAAACGTTCCTGAAAACCAGACAGTAAGATTCTTCCTCCGACTTTCTAGTCTCATGTAGCCACATTATCCAAGCATTTAGCAAACATATCGAAAGAGACTTTTGGCGCCCATTTGACAGGCCCGCAATACCATATTTTGGGCATATTACAGTATAGTATTTAATCATTTTTTTCCTTAGACCTTCCCTTTCCTAATTTTGACTTGTTTTGTAACACATTCCAAGGCTACTATAGGTTCCCCATCTCCTGGAGAGGACTGGCTATTTCCCATTTTAAACGCAGGTTAATTATAGAGCAGTTTTTACACAGGCAGAACAGTTAAACAGAGGACCAATTCCGATTTTATTCGGAGGGTCTGGGAGAGATCCTAGGGTGTCCCGAAAAACGAATCTACTCACCCAGTCAGGTCACAATCAGACAAATGGCTGAGACCGGTGGTCCCGACAAAAGTTGCTGGAGCCGGCAGAGACCCAACAGTCCCCAGGTGTCTCCGTTGTCCAACCGGCCTGAGTGGCCTCGGGTCCGCTCAAGGGGCAGACAGGTGCCGGCAACCCGAGGGTCTGGCAGATTTGACAACGGAGGCCGGGCACCAGGGGCGTCTGATCCGGTGTCGCAGGTGGCTCCAGTTCAGTCAAGTCTCTGCTCCGGCGCCAGGAAAGCTGTTGCACCCCTGGCTGGGGGGCACAGCCTTCAGCTGAGCGGCTTCCGAAGCAGGCGGGACACAAGAGGGCAGGCTTTGAACCATGGTATTATGCTGCGCGGCAGGGCACAAAGCTTTACAGGTGCCATTTCAAGTCAGGACAAAGGTGGCACCTACAGCTGCAGGTTTTATACATAGCAGGATGCGGAAACGCTCAGTTAAGGCATGGTGGACCAATCATGAGGCCAGTTAGAAATGATAACCATAACTGGGGCTAGCTGCAGACGTGGTGGTACTGATTTGTTGACCTTTAATCTGCTCACGTGGGAAGGCCTTGCCAGCTGGCATAGGTGACCGCCTCCTTGGGGTCAGTGGCCGCCAGCTGATGATGGCTCGTTTGGATAGCCTGTTGCAGGCTCCACACCCTTAGTGCAAGACCATTTGCTGATGTCTGTTTGCTTATTTGTTCCGGAAGTACGTGGGCTGGGAATAGAACCCACGTCCCCCACGGGGTAGGCGAGAATTTTACCACTGAACTACCCTTGCACCCCCTAAAAGATGTGTTTTTTAACAGATGAATAAAGGAAAATGTGATATAAAGGAATGGAGTTCTGATACACTCAGCAGCATGGATGAACCTTGAAGACATCATGTTGAGTAAAATAAGCCAGACACAAAAGAATCAATATTGCATTACTTCACTGATACGAATTAATTAGAATAAGCAAATTCAAAGAATCAGAACCTATAATGTAGGCTACCAGAGGCCTGGGTGGAGATAAGGAATGAGAAGTTCATTCTTACTTGGTACAGAGTTTCTATTTGGGGCGATGGAAATGTTTTGGTAATGGATTGTGAATGCAATTAACATCACTGAATATTTGAAGGTGATTAAAAGGGAAAATTTCAGGTTATAAATATGTTACTAGACTACAGATATTAAAAGAACAACAACCATAGGACAGTACAGCACAAACGCTGAACCCTAAGGTAAATTTGAGACTATAGTTAATAATATAAGTGTAATACTATTGTTTCATCAAATGTAATAAAGTTACCATACTGATGCAAGTGTTAACAACAGGGAAAACTGAGTGTGCAAGGGTACCTATATGGGAACTCTGCACACTCTGCTTGATTTTTCTGCAAACCTGCAACTTCTATAAATAAATAAATAAACTAACAAATGAATAAATATTGCAAAATAGAAGCCCCCCACCAAAAAATTATATGGGCTCAGAATTTTTCTTGCACATTTTAATACATTGTTTATATAGAGAGAGTCTCCATGAAAATATTTATCCTCGACTGTGCACAAACTTGGGGCAGTTCTAATATTAGCATTAAGTTTTCTGATTTTCAAAATTGTACTGTTTTTATGTAAGATAATTTCCTTCTTTGGGGGAAATAGAAATGGATATATTTAAGGAGAAAAGACTTTCCAAATTATTGCCAAATGATTGACTAAAATACAAATATTTGTATTCAGGTATATTATATATCATATATATTCGTAATATATTACATATATTCATTTTGAAATGGCTTATTTTCTTCATATTTCACCTCTTTAATTTGAGTATTTAGAGAACTGAGATAAATTACAGAGCTGCTTTTTGACAATGTTAAAGCAAGTTTGAATTTCAGATATGTGAGTTGCTTTACTTAACATTATTCTATGCCTTAATTTTAACTTACTGAGATTGTAAATTCATTTTATTTCCAAAAATAAAGGGTTATTAATCAGAATGATGTAGCAAACCCTGCATGTAAGAAACCTTAAATCAATCCAATATTAATCATGAAGAACATAATATATATCTAAATGTTCATCAAAGATTTCAAAGATGATTTGCCCTATATTTTATAATACATCTGTCACTTCGTGTTTTATTTTTTCAATTTTGTCTTTATTGCATATAAAAAACTGGATCTCTAGCTATACTGTTAAAAATTATATATTTGTCTAAAAGACCTGGCAAAATGATTGTCTATAAATTAAATGGGGGTCTTTACTCAAGTTATTTTAGCATTAATCTGATTTTTAAAAAATTCAAATGCAATATGTATCTGTTGATTTTATTCAACATTTTAGACTGTTGATTAGTCCAACAATAAGGAACAATTTAGTTCCTGGAATGAGATGAAGCTGGAAATAGCTTAGAGGAAAAGATTCTTGGGAAAAACATATCAGAATATTGGTTAAGAGACTGAGGGAACTGAAACACATGCTTATAGGTGGTAATTTCTCTGCACGTGTTTCTTATTCTTTATTAAAATTTATTCATATTATTAGTCAGGGGTTTTGGAGCTGAATGCATTTTTGCAAGGAGCTGATGAGATAGAAAACTGCTTTAAGTCCAGAGCAGAGAATGCCAGTGGGATACAGCCACTTTGATATTATAAGATAATAATGTAAACAGCAATAATTGTATGGTTCTTAAAGTATTTTCTTTCATTTATATATAGTTTTGAAATGATAGAGACTTCTTAATTTTAATGTCACTTAAGAATACCTTGTCACAGAATATTTTTGTTTTGTTTTGATTTTGAAAATTTCATAAGTCTTTTCAAGTCATGTAAGAGTAAATGGTTATACTAAAATAGATCTATAAATTTTGAAAAAAACTATGCATAATGACTACCATGTTATGTGGCCAATGCATGGGCAATGTTTTAGATTCTCTTCCAGTTTATTAAATTACCCAGTATGTATATTCTAAGTATTTTATCCAAATACTGTTGATGCTATTAAATATATTTTTGTTCAAGATATTAGTAATTGAAATTTATTTCACTATTATCTTTTTTTTCTTTTTAACTGAAAAAATATATAAAGTGTAATAATAAAATTAACTTATATAATTGGGGAATCTTTCACTATGATCTTTTATTATTACTAAATAAAAATTATGCCACATTATGTGGCACTAATAAGAAAATTAAGATTTGTGAGATATCATTTAATAATATCCTATTTTATTCTTAAAATCATTAAAATAAAATGTTTCTGTGTTAAATCTGACAAAGTTATAACAAAATTTTTCTTTCAATATTGTAGCAGGCATCTGCTATAAAAATAAAAATGAATTAACTTTGTATGCTAGCAGTTCAGATTGGGGAACCCTGAATATTATGGAGGTTTTTTACAAAGCATTGTTCTATTCTGGCATAGGGAATACTTAATTCCACTGTTCAGTGTATAGAAAATCCTACTTAGAAGCTATATGTATAGGTAAAAATGGCTAGATGAACAAAAAAAAGCTATAAAAATAAGTGTATTCATAATAAAGCTAAATCTATATTTTTAAAAATTATCCTACATATGAGGATTGGTTTTAGACTGTTTTTACATTAGAATAATTCTTCACAAATCCTACACAGCCTTGCTTTTTAGTAAGGCAATATACCTTCTCCAAAATGCCTTTAATTTCACTGTTAGTTCACTTTGCTGTTCCTTGTGAATTTTAGAAACAACCATTCAAAGTTCTTGGGGGAAGCAATCCCTGTCAGAATCTGGTTTATAGCTGATTTATTTTTAAAATTAATCATGGAAAACATTTTTATATTGAAACTCCATGTGAACATTGGATACAGATACTTCTTTAACTTTCTGAAGGACAATTATATTTTTTTCACAAAGTAAACATGAACATTTTAAAATATTTTTAAATAATATTTTTAAATAATTTGTTACAATTTATAATTTACTGGTGCATCAAATTTTATCTTATTTCAGTTTTCATCTTTTTTAGCATTGCTGTAAAGAAATGCAATAAATCCTTGTATGTTCCTATCAAATAAACATGCAGAGACATCTCGAGTTTCCTATGGGGAAAATAATCTACTTACATAGATAGTTTACATCTTTATAATCCTTATACTACTTTTCTTCATATCTTATTTAACTCATTAGAGCCTCTAGTGAACCACTGGAGATAACTGTTGATTCGGATCCTTCATTTCTTGTTTCTTGTTTCTGAATTTAAAAGTAATGATTCAAAATTTCACCAGTATATGTGATGACAGTTGAATCACAGATTAAGTAATCTGCATCAAATACACTACATCTTGAGTAGTTACAGGACAAACTAGAAACCTAAAGGATATGTATGTATGTATTAATTCCAGAATAATAAACTCAAAGATAAGAAGCCAGCTGTGAAATAAGCAGGCTTTAGGGATTAGAAAGAGGTAACAGTTTGGATAACCAGTGAATACATACCTCAAAGGATTTCCAAATTTACCACTTCTAAAATTCATTTCAGCTGAACAAATCATCCAATACACAGAATTTAACCATCAGGCTACTGATCTATGGCCCCATCTCTCTATTAATATCATAAGATCATGGACATGAAAACAATTAGTATTCAAATGCACAGAATGAAATAACACAAAGCTAAAAGGCTTATGACCTCTAAATTGCTAAATATAAGATCATGTTTCTGGTGATCGTCTCAGCAGTGTTAGTTAATCATACTAGAATAACGTTTGCTATTTAATGGTAGGCAGATTTGGATGTTATTCATTAGAATGTCTGGACTTAATAGACTCAATTATAAAGTTGTCAATTATGTTTTCTCAAGTATCTTCTTATGACTCCTTAAATTTATGTCAACAGCTATAATAGACATTAAATGTGTAGGAAATTAAAATGCACTTCTGATTTCTACCTGTAGTCATTTTCTTTGCTCTTTATTCTCTTATTGGACATAAGAAAATATTTCCTCATATTGAAACTGATAATGCAGACACCTTGGTGCTTTTTTTTCCTTTTAAATAAGATAAAAATCAGAGTTTTGAAATAGACTGCTAGCTTCTATTCTCTGAATGTCTTTGAGATGTATTTTGAGTGGTTAGTTTTCAAAGAAGACACACTGAATTTACCAGTTGCATTTTGAAAAAATAGAGAAAAGGTGGATTCCATTTGTGTTGAATTCAACCATATTGTTCTGAAATATACTGAAATATTTGCATTTGGATTTATTATCCATGTACCTTTTTTTTAATATATATTTTTTGGATTTGTGGATTTTAGGAGTATTTATACTCAGCTGTATCTCTGCTATTCAGCCCTTCTGAAGAGGCGCTCAGACCACGACTCAGACTCAACCTGCCCTTCCTTTGTTCATCCCTCTGCCCGGGTTCAGAGTTCAGTTCCTTCTGATGAGAGGAATAGGTGGATACGTTAAATTTCTCCAGTTTTAATGCATTAGATGTGTATTATACCCCTAATAAGAAAAAAATAAATGTCAAAGAATTTTTTGTGGAGATGCCAAACTTTTATTAAAAATCAATATGATTTTTTTTTGTGTATAATTTTGTTCTCCCCCTTTCTATTTATTGAATGGGTCCAATCTATGCCTGGACCTAGACTGAGTTCCTGAAGAGCAGGGGAGGCAGCAGCTGCTAGACTGAAAAACACACCAGGCACAGAGTGGACATGGGTTTATTGGGACTAACACACAGCAGAAATGTTTCCAATGATGGCCAACCCGACAATTTGAGCTCATTTAAGGAAACACAAATGCACCAGGCAATATACGATTTCGAAACAAAATATTATATTCCATATAGTATGAGGACACTGAGCCTCTAGTATAATCATGAAAGGGGCTGAAGACATGAAGTTTACTAAGGGTAGTGTTTAAGGCTAAGCTAAAATCAACTGTTTTTTACATCCATAATTATATTCTTCCCCCACTGGGGAGATTGTTTACTTTCTTGACCTTTGTCCTTGGCTAAAGTCGATCTGTTTTGGACTTTTAGGAGGGGCCCCAGGCATCAGGCTACCACAGCCTTATAAAATTGTGCCAAAACAAACCTGATTTGTGCTGGTAATTTTTTTTTCCTATTTCTTTCTCTGTATTGTGTCATTATTGTATTGTGGCTTTTGTTCTGTTTCTGGTCTTTTCAGAGTCCATGACTTTTTAAAACCTTTCTTTTCTTTCCTTATAAATTGCAATGACTTTCCTCTAGCTTGAGTTGATCACGATGGGTAAACTATTCATGAAAATAATTTATTCCTTATTTGATATCATTAAATACATACTACCTTACTTTATTTTTTTTCATATTTCATTTGAAATAAAACTGTCAGCTACAAAAGTGACTAACTAGAAAGTGAACGCACTTGCTATTCGAAGGACACTGCCGCAGGAATTTTCCTTGCTGCTGCTGCTCCTTAGAATAAGAGGTTGATGCATAGACTTCCTCCTGACCCCATCTTACACCCCCACAAACTCACACACAAATGCATGCATGCACACATATGCAGACACATGGAATTTCCATTAAAACAGAGGGAGGAAGAGAAAAATAATTCCAAAGGCATGTGTGTGAAATTTATAAGTGTCCTGGATTTCTGGGAAGATGCCATAGCTAAAGACAGAGAGAATTGGGATCATCAGCATATGTTATAGTTGGTATTTAAATCCACAGCTTTTTTTATGAGCTTAAATAAGGAAAATGTATAGATAGTTGTGGACCAAGTTACTTTATGGCACATCTGGGAACAAAGGCTCAGACACAAAGAAGAGTTCAACAAATGACCGCTTTATTACTTACTCAGAACAAAGCATCCAAAAAAACAAGAAAAGAGATCTTATCATGGCTTGTGACTTGGGGAGAAGAATTGCTCTGGTCAGGGTAGGTGGACAGGCAGCTCCACCCACTTTGCTTTTCATCAGAGTGGAAGGACTCCATGCTGTTTGCATTCAGTATTTATACAGCCCCAGGAAGAGGGGGCTGTTTCCAGGGTTCCTGCCCTGAGAAGCAGCTGGCTGCTTGTACCATGTTTCAGTTTTAAGGTAAGGTCAGGCCTCCCCATTAGACCTAATGCCTCCCTCTGGTTGGGGAATGGAAGGATATGACAGCACCTGTACACAATAGAAAAGGAGGAGGGAAGTAGGCAAGGAGTGGGAGCTGGTCCCTGAGTGTGTTGACTTCCTCAACAATATTATATATAATGGACCCAGGGTAATGCCTTGTGGAATTCTAACAATTACAATTTAGTAGTTTAATAGGACCCAAAAGAAGGAAAAGGAAAATGCAGGTGTATCTCAACAAGTCACTAGAAGTTGTTTCAAGGAATGTGTCAGTTTTGTAGACCCTAACTCAGGAGTTGAATGACCTGGTAACTGAAACCTGACCACTGAATTTGTCAAGAAATAGGTCATTTGTTAACATTGGTAAGATTAGTTAAAATGGATGTTGGGACGCAAGCCTTCTTGGAGTGAAATGAGGGAGAATGGGAGGTGAGCAAAAACTGATAGATAACTCAGGAGTTTTCCTTTGAGGGAGAGTAGAGAAATGACTAGTAGCTGAGGGGAAATTGGGGGGTATAATTTAAATGGACATATTTGAATATGATGGGGTTTTACTGACTTTTCACTAAATCTATTGTAGTGATTTGTCTTACTATAATTATATCTTCTTTTTTTCCTATGCTTTCTTTGAACCATTTTTAAAATTCTCCATGTCAAATCATTTCTCTGACATACTAGGTTTTATTTTTCTATTAATTATTATAGTTATAATATGTGAAATATATAGATAGATAATGTACAAAATATGTATGCATTTAGTTTTCTTATCTACGACCTTTTTAAAATTTATTTTCTATCTTACTTATGTCTGTTATATATCATTCCCATAGATCATGATCTATGATATTGTTTGAATATGTGATTTCTTTTTTTTCTGAAGCAGTATTTTGAATAGCTCTTTAGGTAATTTTCTTCCAGCTTTACCAACACTGTAAGGCAGAATCTCTTCCTCCTTGAAGTAACGGATCCTTAGCAAGCATTCCAAGAAACTTCCCCCACTCATAACTTCAGGACACCCCTGCAAAACCAAACCTGTCCCATCCCACAGGCAGTCGCATGAGTGTCCTTGCATCCCCAGGCAGCTGCATTCCTGCTGTAACTCCCCTTATCCAACATCTGCCCTCTGGTATTTTCAGCCCCTAGCAGCTACAATCCTGAGATAAGCTCCCCTTATACAATATCCACCCTCTGGGGCAGGTACAGCCCTGCACGACTACAGTGGTGTTTAACTTTTAACCCCACCAATGAAGAGTTGCTAACTCCCAACTTAGTCCTCTGCTTCCAAAACCAGCCAATGGAAGCCTGCCAACTTCCCACTCCCATACTAGACAAAGAAAACCCACCACGGCCTCCCTTTCCCTGCTTCCCGCCAACCATCCTATATAAGCTGTACTTCTTCCACTGCTTGGAGCTGGAGCCAACTTAAGCATCAGTCCACCTGCGCATAGCCTCACAATAAGGCTCCTTGAGTTGAGTTTTGGTCTCCTTTCCTTCTTCCCTGTCAAGAAACCTATCACACTCCTTTCCAAAAAAAATGTGATTATGAATTTTTCACTTTTTATCTGGATATCATAGAGGCATTACTTGTCTTTGCCCCATCTTCTTTACCTATAAAAAACCTAACTCACATTCCCACTTCAAACTGGTCTGGGGAAGATTTCTCCAGTTCGTTGCTAATGCACTTGCAATAAAATCACCTTCTCACACTGAGAGACTTGTTTCTCCTTTGTAGCACTGTATCGGGCAGACTCTTCTATGGAAAATAGCCATGTTTGTGGTCATTAATTTGGAGCTATGTACCTCAGAAAAACATGTTCTTAAAATTAATCCATTCCTGTGGTTGCGAACCCATTGTAAATAGGGCATTTTCATGAAGTTACTTCAGTTCGTGTGCCACATCTCAATCAACATGCGTCTTAGTGCTCTTCTTGGAATCCTTTATAAGCAGAATAAAATTCATACTGATAGAGAGAAAGCCACAGAGGGAAAAACCAGAAGCTGAAAGTCAATGGAAGCCAGAAGACAAGGGACAGGTCAGGAGAAAATGTCATGTGCCTTGTCATGTGACGAGCCAAGGATGGTAAGGAGGCAGCGATGCTTAGCAGCCAGCCCTGGAATGTCAGTCTTCAGGAAGACAGCATCACCCTGAGAAGGTCTTGATTTGGGCTTCTGGAAGCCTCAAAACTGTGAGCCAATAAATTCCCATTGATTAAGTCAGCCCATTGCATAGTATTTGCTTTAGGAACAAGAAAACTAAAACAGGTGGAAATATAGAATTCCTGCTGCCTAATACAAAACTATTTCACTTATGATACTGTTCAAAACAAAAACCTTATTTGGGATCCCAAAAATGTGTGTTCGTTTTTGAATTTTATACTTCAGATGCTATAAAAAAATGAACTGATTCTGATGCTTTCTAATCTCTAATACTACACATTAAATACTAATTTCAATATTTGATGTTGGTTTTGAGAAACATATTTATATAAATTAGAAAGAATGGTCAAAAGATACAATTTTTTGCTTATAGACTAGCTCTTCAATGTTCTTTCATTTATGTTTGTTTTTATTGTTTTGGGAAATATTTCCAATACCATCCAAACATAATTAGAAATATAATATCAGAGAAGATAGGTTTTTCACCTTCTAATCATTATCCCCAGATTTTACATTTTAAATAATTTTAATCTCTGCAAAAGTCTGAAATGCTGATGTGCTCACTGGAAGTCTTCATATAGATAAAATAAATAATTGAAAATATAAAGGCCTTCAGCATTTTATCTATAGAATAAATTAATGTACAAGTAATTATATATTTGTAGACAAATTAAATCCTTCAATACCATACAATGATTATTATCCCCATGATTATCTAAAATATACATTCTATATTTGTTTGGTAATGTTAGATGTTGATCATTTCATATTTTTATGCATATTTCTCTAATAGTATTTCAACATTTTTTACTTTCTTTTTTGTTTGTTTGCTTGGTAGGGTCAAAATTTAGACCACCAATCTCTAGCTAATTGTACAAATTTTGATTTAATATCATCTTAGAAATAAAGTGATTTTTATTTCACACTTTAAAAGATATGTTAATTAAGTGAACAAATAATATATGCAGTAGTTTTAAAGACCGCTAAATTATATATTTCTAACTCGATTGAAGTAATAGCTCACTAGAATTTTAAGACAAAGTATTTAATTATTACTTGGCTTTGCTATTGCTTTAAACAGCTGGTAATGAGATTTGCCTATAGAAGAAAAGTGGTGCAATCCTAATAAATTAAAAAGTACAAACAAGCCCCCACTGACCCCTACACATATTTTATGTTATTTTACCTAAATTATAATGATAGTTTCCTTATGCCTAAAGTTTATCATTTCTATACTCAAATTAACTGAAGGAAGAAAAATAAATCAATAACCAAAGCTCCTGACAAATTAAGAAAAAAAAAAATGGATACAAACATTGTGGCTTTTCTCTTTTTGATATTAGAAAGAGTAAAAGCAACTGCTCTTATTTCCCTAAATCTGATATAGAGAAAAATGAGCTTCAAAAGACAAATCCTTTATTTAGAATGGCTTAATATTAAAGTAGAAACCTAAAGCATGACTGTGTCCTAAACCAAATAGTCGTGTCTGATTGATCACTCTTTACTTCCATCCAAAATCCTTCCAACCAAACAACTTCTCACACCCACCCCTCAAAGCAGACATATACAAAGCAGCTGACCAGGAGGAACCAAGTTCAAATGACACTTTGGATAACTTTTTGTGACAGCTGAATCAATACAAAATTTAATAGATTGTCTAACTTCAGAAGCCCTTACTTTGATTTCATTAACATATTCTTCAGCTTTAAAATAAATTGCAATAACTTTATGGACAATGAGAAAGAGAGACAATGCAAATTACATTTCTCATTGAATGAACAATTATATAGAAATATTCATGTTTCTTGATCTTCGCTTCTATTTTATGTCTGTTTTTACTTTTATTATGGTAAATTTCTAATGTATACAATATTGAAAGGCGTTCATGCATCAGTCCCCCTGCTTATGACTTCAATTCAGTCATAAGCAGTTTTGTTTCATCTTTCTCTCTACCTGTTGACTCCTGATCCAGGTAATTTTGGAAACGCATTCGTAAAACTTTATCATTGCTGAGTATGTTAATTTGCATTTTTAAGTTGGGTTATTTGTTTTCAATTGTTCCCGTAATAACAGTATCACCATACAAATGATTAACCCAGAGCCCTTACTATCATCCTATTTTCCAAACATAGTCATTGTATTTTTTTTTGACCATTTATAACTGGTAAACAACAAACAAAAAGGCAAAGAATTGCAAGTGGTTGTCTTGGCTTCTTAAAGATATTTTATGTTCTATATATGTTTCCTCATCCGTAATTTTTCCTAAAGATATATTTGTGACAAAATCTTTTTCTTTTAT
Organism: Tamandua tetradactyla; assembly: GCF_023851605.1. Taxonomy (NCBI): domain Eukaryota; kingdom Metazoa; phylum Chordata; class Mammalia; order Pilosa; family Myrmecophagidae; genus Tamandua; species Tamandua tetradactyla. Next base: position 153,128,380 of record NC_135330.1, read on the forward strand.
TGATTTCTACAGTCCTGCTTTGATGTTTGCATCCAAAGGATTGTCATTTTACATATTCATCTCTTCCTTTAAATTTCCTATTAGTAGTTACCTGAATAAGATTCATGTTCATATTTTGCTAAGAATACCTCAAAGATGTTTTTATGTACTTCCATTATGTAGATCATAGTGTCTTGTTATCTCTCTTTTTTGTGATACTACCAGTTATTATTTTCTTAATCCATTAAGCCATAAGACGTTCCAAAATGGTAACCTAATGCTATCTTTCCTTCATCCTGTATTTACTGGAATACTTTTACAAAGATTAGTCTCCTATCACTTATGTAGTTTCCCTGAGGTAAAATACACAAAGGAGAGGCAAAATAAGTACTTGATATTTTTCTTTTATTCACCATCGTTAATAATAATGAATTCTTTCCACATTCTTTCCACTTTACCATATGTATATATACATACACTTATAGTAGTAACCTTATGCACTCATGATGTGGAAAATAATTTATATATAATCAACTGTTTTTGAGGCTAATATTTTTTCCAGTGGGACCCTCTTTAAGTTGACTCCTGGGTCTTTTTGACAGGACTGAATTTGTCCCTGATTCCATCCTCACTTTCCGCTATAAAAGATGACATAGAAGAATAATCATGCACTTCTCCTGCTCCATATCTCGAAGTACACATCTGGCCATGGCTCCTTGCAGTAGGCAATAATATTTGGAGTCCAAAATCTGGGGCCTGGAGTTGCTTTTTATGGGATGGTTATTGTTTCTTGGACTTTACAGATCACTTGGTATGTTTTGTTTTTTTTTAAGATAAAATATATTGTTACCTTCGTATGTTCAATTTGCATTCAAGAATATAGACATTTATTTAACTTCATTGACCTTACACCTACACATCCTTTCAGCAAACCAAACACCAGTTCTCATTAAAAAAAAGGAAAAATCGAAAAATTTCTTATTTGCTTTCACCCAGAATTCGCACAAAAGCTGCATAATAAAAATCCCGACACTATTGCCAGAAGTATGATTTGCTTTATCATTTTAAATGAATATAGCATTTTTCCCCAACATATTCCTTAGAGAGACAGTATCTTTAAGCAGGTACAGTCACATTCCTGTGCTTAAAGTTACAGAATAGTCTTCTCTCCTTGGTTGTGATATCTTCTAAATTTCTTTACTCATGTATAAAGGATTTTTAACTTTTAAATATTCATTTTATAGTATATTAGTCACTAAATTCCTTTACTTTTCTATTGACTATTTTGTGTTTTCTGGATATGAGGTAATATGGAAATAATTTTCCTTGACACTTTCTAGTTCTTCTGCCTCTAATTTCTGTCTTTTGTCTAATTGCATTGCCTAACATCTTTATGAAATAATAGTGGGGATAAAAGACATTCTGGTTTTTGTCCTGAATTTAGTTAGGAAATGTGATTTTGTGTTTTACTTTTCAGAATTATTCTTATTTGGTAACTACACACAATATTCGTTTTTAACATGTAAGAAAGGCATCTTCACTCTAAATTTTGTTTAGTATTTTTATCAAGAGTGGTTGTTGAATTCTGTTGGATAATCACATATTTTTTCTCTTTATATATGAATATAATGCGGATTATAATAATAAATTTATTAATAGAGAATGGGCATAAAACTCATCAGCCCAATCCTATCAGGTTTGAATGAGTATTTCTTAACTGTATTTAAAATTTCATATTTTCTATATATAAAAATATAACTATATACACACATGTAAGTGTGTATGTGGGTTTAATAGCTTTCATGGTACAAGATCAATTATATAATTGATTCATGAGTGAAATATAGAAAATTTATATCTTTTTCTCTACAGAGATAATTTAAGCAAATTGAGATAACATGATCTTTAAATGAATGCCCATAGTTATTATTTTTTGGACTAAGAGATATGCTAAATATTTCATTATTGTATTATTGTGTTTCTGTCTGTTTCTTGTTATAGCTACTATAGTATTCTTGTTTTGGAAATTGCTACTGATTTAATTAAGCACTGACATTAAAAGCTATTATTATCTCATTGTAAGTTGTAGTCTTTACCATTATAAAATGTCCTGAATCATATTAAACATTTTTATGCATTGAGTTTACTTTTTATTTGCATTTGCCTGATAATTTTTTGCCCATCCTTTTTCCTTTTTCATTTTTCTTGATCTCCCCATTTCTGGCATTTCTTATTTATAGAGTTTTCGGTTTTCTTTTTTGTTTGTTTTTGTTAATCTATTTATTAAGGTCGTTGCTAATACTACAATGCAGGATGATCTGTTGGTGATGATTAGTGTGTTCATGCATATCTCATTTATGGTAGGCTAAATTTTACCTTGTTCTCAACATACCTCATTCATCTACTCCAGGCAAACCTCTGTCTGTCATGTCGCTGACAATCCTATCACTTTGTTCAAACTCACTTCAGAGTAACTTAATCTCTATTTCATTTTCCACACACTCATGTTAATTCTCAGAATCATTATTATTTCTATCAAATTATTACAAAAATCATACTTACTTTTGAATTATGGTTTTGTTTATTCAACATCTACATGAGAATGTATTAATATCTATCTGGAAAACTTGAAGTCTTGAAGAAATAAAACAGATGTTCCATAGGTGATGCATTTGGTTTCTGGGAAGGAGCATGGGGTTAAAATGATTAGAATCTAGTCGATGGGTAGGCAGTCACCATAACTTTGAATAATAGACATCTATTAGGAACGTGATTAGGGTCTGGTTTATATGGACAGCCTCACTTGTGTGGGAGCTGAATTGGCAGCCTCGACTAATGAACTAAATCGCTCCTCTTCCCTGAGTGGAACAATGTCTAATTTATCTTTATTTTTATAGGAAACCTAGAGCCGCTGTGAAATATTTTTCAAAAACATTGTTTTAACAAGTACAAATATGAATAAATAGATGTGAGTTTCTGATGTTAAAACTATGAAATTAAAAAAGCTCCCCAAATACTGATTTTATAGTAATCTGTTTTATTATAATTCACTTTATCTCACACATACTTTAAAGCAAAATAGAACCAATTACTGGTGTTTGGCATTGATCGAGGTTTTCTTCATTACTTTTTCTAACATTTTGGATATATTCCATGTAAAGCAAGAAATATCACACTTGCTTATATCCCTGCGGTATTTCTTTAATTAACTGAAAACTTCATTTATCAATTGCAATAACAATAACCATCACGATGACTTCTATAAATGTTCTAATTGTCTTATCCTTGACTAGTTTGACAGGTCCAGCAGGAAATACAGAAAAGTATTCCAATCTTCATTTTATGCTTTTGAATTCTACTATAGATTAATTAAATATGATTAAGAATGTTAATCTTTTTGTCTAATGAAGTTTATTAAATTTAATAATGTAAACATAACAAACAATTTTATCAACATCCTCTGAATTTTAATTGTATGATATTCTGTTTTTGTATCCCTGTTATAAATAGTACAAGAGAAAATTGTTATGCATATTTTAGAATACCAGATGCAGACAATTTAGTTTTTAACTATTAATTTACTGTTTATTTATTGTTTTTTCTTTCATGAGTATAGTTCAGTGTTAACATAACATTCTTACTATTTATAACAGATGGTGCATTATCCCTCTATTTCTTACCTTTTTTCGTGTCTCTTCTCTTGTTGCTAGTCTCTTCCCATGTGCTGCTATAGCCTCCTTAACTAATTTACTTATAGCTTGTTAGATCTTTCATGAACTTCCTTGCCTTAAAGTTATGGAATACCCTGCCAAACAGCTGAGCAACTTACCTTTAGGAAATTGTTCCTTGACTCCAACCACTCTGTTCTTTCAGAGGTGAAGACCTTAGTTTTTTCATATTTACTTCAGTATATAATTACAGCAGATTATATTTTTCTGTTTACTTTGTATGTTTCCAAAATTAAGTTGAGGCAGGCCTTATTGTTAGATTTCCATACCCAGTTAATGTTTGAGGCAGAACAAGCTTCTCTATGTTGACATATTGTTTCCTCAAATAGTCATAACAAATACATTACATAAGTCAAACGGACAGCATCCTCTAACAAAGCATGTTAGTAATATTACTATAAATATAACCAATAAGTGGTTGAAAAAATGGGTATATTAGCAATGTGTGTATATACATGTTCATACCATTTTGATCCTCAGTTTCCTTCTCACTGTAATGGCAGAAATATTACTTACTTAAATGATACAGAATAAATCACCTTCAACAAATTTAGTGGTTTTAATAAAATGTTGCTCTTTTCATTATACAGGTTTTATTCCCAGCAATTAATGTTCCCATGGCTAGTAATTTGCTTTAATTGCACTGTTTTGTTGAACTCAGAATTAGTTTCAAAAAGTGTTGGAAGTATTTTATAACATATAGGCTTGTTTTCATTTCTCAAATTTCAACATATTACTCATACCAATAATTCATCTCTATATTACCTTCTTTAATTTGGCATATTAGTGGTCATGCCAAGTGAAGTAAATTAAGTTTTTATGAGAATGGAAATAAAATGTGTTTCTTTTTCTGCCTTAATTTAAATTATTAGGAATCTTGATTGAAGTAAATTAATCTAAACCATTAAATTTCAAATAGAGAAGCTTAATATTTTGAATCTGAATGTCATTGTGAAGCACATATCTCTATTTGGTCCTGCATAAAATAATTCCCAACAGGCTGGGGGATATTAATATATCATGTTTTCTAGAGGCAAGCAAGATAAAGGAATAGTATTGCATAAGTGGGCTATGATGAATGAACATTTTTGTATGTTCTATATATGCTTAAGTATTTAGGGGAGATCATTCATTCTTTAGTTGTTGAGTAACCATATCTAAAGCACACAAGGAATTCTGAGAAGAACAAAAGCCTTAGGTCCTTGAGGGTGAGTACACAAAGTTTAGAAACTGTCATTTTTGTATTCTCATCCTTAAGTTGAAGATAAATATTGTTAGGTTAGGATGTGAATTGATCTGAATAATTAGATCACCTAATAAAATTAGATCACCCAAGATAAGAAGAAATGCTTGTGTAAAAAGAACACAAGCTCCAGGTTGATTTTAATGTAATTTGTTAACAAGGAGAATTCTTAATTCTTCAATTTCAAGGTTTTTGTTTTTTGTTTTTAAGAAATCTTATTCACATTACTCCTAAATATAAAGTAAGCTTTAACTCAACAGACCTATGGTATGAAAAAACTTACATAATTTCCATTTTTTTGGAGGAAGGAGTTGACTCTAGATGCTTATGGCTATGTGATTGTAATGATGTACTTTCAAGGTTACCCCAAAACACTTGAAAAAAAGGCAAGATGCATGTGAAGCTCTTCTTTAAATTTTAAAGTTTATGAAAATGCTTGCTACAATTTTAATTCAGTATGAAACATATATGGGTCTATTTGCATTTTTTGGAAAACAATCTTTTTGGAAAACAATCTTCTTAAGCAGATTATTTTGGTTGTCTTATTATTAATCATTATTAATATTATTATTGTTATTTTTTAAACTAGGCTGGTGAAATAACTAAGATACCACATAAAATAAAAAAAAAATTAGATGCTTGACAAAATTTTTATGATGCCATGCTGATGGAGAATTTTATTCACCAGGAATCTTTATGAAAAAAGCAGTAAAAGGTTTAAATATGAAGATGTGGGCTAAATTCCCAGGGAGTCGTTCATTGACTGCGGCATCAAATTACAAGTGTGGGCTTTCAGAAAACTGTTCTGTGGGAACAGACTGTGGCCAGAGCAAGGGAAAAAGAATAAGAGAAAGTGTGATGTTTAAAGTACTGTATGGAATGAAAAAGGGGAGTATGTTTGCATCAACTACCATGGATGTGAAACTCTAGTAGAAGAAGAGGTGTTTACAAAGAGCTTTGTGTAAGGAAATTGCATGATGACCTTGTCTCTCACTGTGCCTTCTTCGCAAATCTCACCACACTAACCATCTACAATATTGCAGAGGCTTTCAGTGTTAGGCAATTTGGTATTTTTGTTTACTTTTCACATGATACTCAGGCAAATCAATCAGGGGACTAACTTCAAAGGCATAACATTTTGGGTCAAATTATCTTAAACATTGGGACTAATATGTTGTAATCAACTAGAGTTATACCATTTGTTTGGACCTATAGTGACCAATACATTCACCACTAGCCCTACATGTTTAACAGGCATGTTAGATGGGGTTAATCTGAATTGGGATGTGCTCAAGTGTAAAATACACAGAAGGTTTGGGAGATAGTATATAACGGAAATGCAAACTATTTCATCAATATTTGTATGCCAATGACATGTTAAATTGGAAATATTTTGGATATATGAGGGTCAGTAAAATATATTACTAAAATTAAATTCAGCTTCTCATTTTAAGCTTTAAGATATGTTTATTTGCAGATTTAAATTACATAGTTGCATTATAGCTCTATCCAGTATTATATTTCTTTTGGATTGCACTGAACAAGATTTTAGCCAAAATAACCCTTCCCCAATGTGCTTGGAATATTGGGCAAATGATAAAAATGGGGGATAAAAAGAGAGAAGTCCTTTCCTGCTGGATTGACAAAGCAATAGTATACATGATTGATTAAATGAAGGTTCGGACCCTATCCAATTAATAGTTATTAAATAACCTGCAGACTTAGCTACTGTTGTGCAACAGTCAATCATAATGATCTTGGAACAATTGTTGAAGTCTATTTGTTTCTGGAAACATGGTACTTTCTGGAAAGACTTGAATTAAGGAATTTTAATAGTTCTGGCTCTGTGCCACTTAAATGTTATGAAGATAGTAGTTTGAGACATGTCAGCTAATAGAGATTGCCAGCAGTGTCCTTCATTTTGAACCTAGAACCAGCAGAACTGCTGCCACTGTGCCTGACTTCTTCATCACTTTAAAGAAATTTTCAAAGTGGAGAATTATGAATCCAGGTTACTGAATCACTGATAATTGGATAGGGTCCACAATTGAAGTTATTATTCCACATCAACAATATTTAGTCTGCCATTTTCCCTTATCAGCCGAGCCCTGAGTTTGTTCACAGCAGTTCCAAGCTATCACATGGAAGTGGAAGAATACTGGGTATAGCTACCAGGAATTGGTTTTTTGATGGAAAAGGATTGGTATATATGCTGTGTTCTTTGTTCTTCGTCCTGCCCCCTTTCTACTTGCCTAAAATGAGAACATGCAATAAAAGTACAGCAGCCTCTGTGAGAGTGTGAAGAAAAAGCAAGTACATTAAGGATGACAGGTAAGACTTATAGGGATATTTAAGACATATAAGGGTAGAGAACAGAGATGGATCAGTGAAGTCACTATGCAAGCCCTAAATTGTCTACTCTAATTTTTTTAAGGCAACATATATTTCTCATTTAAAATTCTTTGGTGAAGTTCCTGAAACACGCAGGCAAATATAACGTTGAAAAGCTTACTCATTTTTTTTGCAGCAAAATCAAAAGTGGTATCAACCTATCATTGTTACTAGAAAAATTAGGCTTATTTGTGATAGGAAATATTAAGATATTTAAATCAAAATAATACTAAAAGTAAAAGAAAAATCTGTCAAAATCATGAAGTGATAACTCTATCGCCATACATATTCTACAATACTGGAATGATTACCGTTACAAACTCTTTTTTCATCCATGTTTCTGAATGATATATGTGAATAGTTCTTAATATATCACATTCATAAATATCTTTGTATTTCCTCTTTGCTAAGAATTTACATGTGATTACAATTACAGGTAAAATGAATACAAATTCTGCAAACATATTTTGGAGTATAAAACTGTTCTCAAAACTAACCAAGATAATTATGATTGTACGTATTTATATCATTGCAATATATATCCCGCAACTTAATCATCCATCCCAGGCAAATTGAATATCCAGGTATTGAATAGTGTTAATCTAAGAGCTTTTAATTGTCCATGCGACTCCAAGCAAACACTTCTTTGCTTTTGACCATAATTTTTTCATGCTGCTTTTTAAAAGTCCATGCTATAATTTAACAGTTGCTTGTTTTTGACTTTAAGTTTGCTAATTGCCTTTGAACTATAACATCATTATTTAAAATATTGTACCAGTCTTCTTTACACAGTTTTTCTGTTTGACCTAGCTAAGCAAACACATTGTTCAGTTAAACGGCATTCAAGTGGAAAAGATAAAAAGAAGTGAGGTGAAGTCAGCTGGAAAATGAGTTTTCATTAAATATCTAACTATCCTTTAAAAGTCACATTAGCAAATGGAAATGTTTATTTATAACATAATCTACTACACGTACAGTTAATATCTGCCAAATTCGATAAATATTTTGTGATTCAGTGAATCTCTAAAAGCACTAAAAATTTCGTTGCCAACAGATTTATATATCATTATCTACGATGAGTTCTATACTGAAAGGAATAGTTTATTAACTATGTAATGAAGTAATTAAGAAATAAATGCCATTTAAAAATATGTTAAGACCTTTTTCAAAGTTTGGTATTAGAATGTTTCTTTTTTCTTTTTTTTTATTTTAATCCTGTGTCAAATTTTGTTTCCATATTCAGAAGATTTTATTGAACATTTAAAAATTGAGGATGATGGTATTAAAAGGACAATCTAGATATTCCAACACTATATGTATCCTTATTATTTAAGCAAACTTTATGGGACAACATAAAACATGTTTAATTTTTTTCCCTTTGAATTCTGACTTTGACCAGTATTAACATGAGGAAAGTGTTTGCTAGGAATTTGAAGGGTTTATAATACCCTATGATTTTCTACAATATTCTTGGTTATGTTTGCAAATGGAATCAAGTAAATCCCTGTCCCACCAAAATTGGTAGTGCATATTGCTATCCATTCTACCAAAAGCATAACACCAGATGACTCCGTGTTTTATTTACTGCTGGCAATGTGGTATATACTTTTAAAATCTTTGGGATTCTGTTTGTGGCCATGTAAGTAGATGTGCTTTCTTACAATAGCTCCTTATACATGTACGTAAATTGATTTTTCTCAAAATAATTATTAGAGTTGCTATATATTTTCTGCCACTATTGTGGTTTACTCAGTAATCACATTTATCTTATGCAGACTACTACAGTTTTCCTTCTAGTAAATAAAGAAATATCTGTAATAACTTACTTACATATAATGTTCACCCTCACTCTCTGCTATTGACAAATTAATAAATTCAATCCTTTTGCTTCCTTTAAAAAATAACTCATATACTACTTTCTGTAATTCCTTTTTAACCTCAATAAGAAACATCTTCTCTAGTAAATTGTTTTTTTAAATGTTTCTCCAGTGAAGACATTCTTAGATTATAAATACTCCTTTTCTTAGTTTTTATCCCCTTAAACAAGTTCTTTACCTTTTATAGCTTTTAAAGGTCATTTTAGATCCCATATTACTGTAAGCATCTATGACATTACAAAGATCCCCTCTTTCTCTGAACTTATCTAGCAGAGAGCACATATTTTCTTAGCTTCAATATGTGATGTCTATTATTGTCTATTTTCTTCCTATCTGGAAGTGTTTATCATACTGTTAGATTTTAAGATGCTTAAATTCTCCTAGTGGATCTCAATATGAAGATTTGTCTAGTGTGCTGACTTGGTACCTGGCACATGAAAGGAACTATTAATAAGTAATAGATAAATGGATCAATAAACTACAAAATCTGTCCTTTTATTCTCTATGAATCTTGAATGATGCAATGGTGTGCTTTGAATTATGTTAGCATTTTATGTATTATACTTGCTATTATTACAATTCATACCAATAATAATCAGGAATGTTAAATTATGAATTCAGCTTCTTTCCAGAATCATTATGCACTTTGTCCATGCTCATTAATGCAATAAAATCTGTTTTTGTGGTGAGTTTGGGATTAAAATAAGGCTTGGGTCTGGCTTCATTTACTGAATGTATTTTGAGATCCATCTTTCATAAAACCAGTAACATTCATTATTGGACATCATAGTCCATTGAAAATATAAGTCAATTTTCCTGTTAATAGATTTTTGGCCATTCTGAATAAAGTTAGTATGATCATTCTTCTACAATTTCTTTTCTAAAATTATGCATTCATTTATCTAACAAGAAATGCTGAGTCACAGGGTAGGGGTGGTTTTAACTGCTGCAAGAAAGTTTTCCAAATCGGTTGTGTCATTTATCACTCCAACCACCAGTGCGAGAGAATTCCAGTTATTCACTATCCTTACATTAATTTGTATTACAAATCTTTTTATATTTTACAACTTTTGCTGGACATAGAATTTATAATATTTTGTTTCAACATGTATTTTCCTGGGGAATAATAATATTCACCTTTTTGTGTACTTATCAGGACATTTGTAAATGTTTAATCTGAAGACATTTCTTATTTATTAGCAAGTTTTTTTTGTAGAATATGTTTGGTAGAATTCATTGTATATTCTCCATATGATCATATATATATATAGATATGTAAAACAAAAGTAATTTCTCCAGATTGTTTTCTTTTTCCTAATATTCTTTGCTAAGCATAGGTCTTAGTTACTATTAAAAGATAAAATATGTTTTTGGTAAATTCCAGTTTATTATTTCCCTGCATGTTTAGTGAAGTACTTTCTAAGAAATCTTTACCTACTCCAAGATAATGAAAATAATCCACTGTATTTTCTTCTAAAAATATGGTTTTAAATACTATACTTAATTTAAGACTATAATACTACATTAAATACTTTATCATACTAACAATCTACGTTTATTTTTATTTTTTTTGCATGGGCAGGCACCGGGAAAGAAACCTGGGTTTCCAACATGGCAGGCGAGAACTCTGCCACTGAGTTACTGTCGTACTGCCCTGTATTAGGGGTCTCTAGAGAAACAGAATCAGATGGAACACTCACAAATACAAAATCTATAAAGGTGTCTCATGTGACCATGGGAATGCAGAGTCCAAAATCTGCAGGGCAGGCGGTGAAGCCGACAATTCCTAAACAGGAAGAGCCTGTCTCTTCTGAATACTCCTTAAAAGACTTCCAGTTATCAGATTAAGCATCATTCATTGCAGAAGACACTCCCCTTTGGCTGATTACAAATGGAATTAGCTGTGGATGGAGCGGACATGATCATGATTTAATTCTATGAAATGTCCTCATCGCAACAGACAGGCCAACACTTGCCCAACCAGACAAGCAGGTCCTTGGCCAAGTTGACACATGAACCTGACCATGACATGCCCTAACAACCTACTTTTGCAGTTAGATTTTTATCTATGTAAAATTAAATTTAGGCTATGATATAAGGGACAGCTCAAACATGTTCCTTTTCTATAAATATATCCAGGTGATCTAGCACCATTTATTGAAAAGGCATTCTTCTCACCATTTGAATCATCCAGTGTTCAACCATAGAATCAGATCTAATAAGCTATATGTATGAAGAAATTGATTGCAAGGAATTTGTTTATGTGATGGTGCCGACTAGCTAGGCAAGTCTGCCATGAAAGGATTAGGCTGTCAAGAAGGGCAGGTTAGATCTTGGACATGGACTGAAACTGTTGCAGAGGGATGGTTTCTTCATTTAATGGAAGCCTCATCTCTATTTTTAAAGCCTTTCAACTGATTGCATCTGGCCCACTGAGATTCTCTGGGATGATCTGCCTTACTCTAGAGTGCAGGAGGCCCCATAGCACCATGATCATCAGATTCCCATAAATAAACTCATGATGGATTTTAATCACATCTTCAAAATACTTTTATAGCAACACTGGAGTTAGTATGTAGTTGACCAACGGGGGACTGTTCTTTATTGATCTGGCTATGATTTATAGTCTAGCTGACACATAAAAATAACCATCACATCATTAGTTCAAAATTAGTGCATTGTGGGTGGGCCATGGTGGCTCAACAGTCAGAGTTCTCGCCTGCCATGCCAGAGACCCAGATTCGATTCCCAGTGCCTGGCCATGCAAAAAATAATAATAATAATAATTAATGCATCACATTAATTGTTGTGATTAATTATGGTTGTATGGGACTATTTCTGGTCTGTATTGGGTTCTCTTGATAAATATTATATTTCTTACACCAATGTCATACTGTGTTAATTATTGCAGCTTGCTAAGTTTGAAGCATGATCATATGTGTTTCCCCTCTTCCTCTTCTTTTTCTTCTACTTCTCTTGTCTTAAGGAATGTATAGGCCCTTTGCATTTCTGTACACATTTAGGAATCAACTTGTAAATTTCTATAAAAAATGTCAGGGAGGATTTTAAATGACAAAAGCATAAAGAGAGGGGGCACGGGTAGTTCAGTGATAGAAATCTCACCTACCATGAGGGAGACCCAGTTTGACTTTCCGTCCATGCACTTTCCAAACAACAAACAAACAAGCAAAACAAACAAGCAAAAATTCAGCAATGGCGCTTCAATAATGGGATACTCACGTGGACAGATAATGAAATGTGACCCTGCCATACACCATACAAAAAAAAAAAAAAGCATAAAGAACATTGCTCAGATCATGTAAGGTGGATGTGAAAATCACAATTCTTACAGAAAAATATCGAAATTGGTTATTGAAATCATGAATATAAAAGGGTAAAGCATTAGCAAAATTCATAGTCTAACAATTATTATTGATATATCGATACAGTTAATACTCTAATTGGTTCCTCATTATTTGAGATCAGCTCTATAATATTTTTGTGTATGCTTCTGTCACTGCGATACTGTAACATTATAGTAAGCCATGACATTTGGTAGTGTGAGTCCTCAAAATCATTGCTGTTGTAGTTGTTTCAATTTGTTTTGACTATTCTGATTCTTTTACTTTCCAATATAAATTTCAGCATCATTTTGTCAATATTTACAAAATGGCTTCCTGGATTGGAATTGTGCAAATTTTGAATCTAGAGATCAATTTGAGGAAAATTGACAGGCCAACAATAGTGCATCTTCCAATCCATGAAGATGGTGTATCTCTTCATTTACTTCATTAAAAAAAAATTCTTTCAGCAATTTTGTGCTCATTCTGTGCTAATGTAAATGATATTTTAAAAAAATATTTCAAATCACATTTGTTCATTACTAATGTATGGGAATGCCATTGATGTTTGTGTCTTGTGATCTTGGTAAAATCACTAAGTTCTAGAAGGTTATTTGTGTATTCTTTGGTATTGTCTATGTAGAATATGTTAGCTGCAAAGAGAGATATTTTTGTTTCATCCAACATTAATTGTTTTAGGTCATACTGTCATTAGTGATTTGTAATTTCAGCCTAGGAAACTAATGCATGAGCGTTTGCCTGCAACTGTCCCATGTAAGAAAGTATCTATGACTAGTCTTTTTCTGAATGCTTTTGACTCTGATAGGTTCTGTAGTGACTCAATTAATTTTTGTATTTGTGGACTTTAAAAAATTATCTTTAATTTGTTTAGGAATGACACTGTTTCTAGCTCTCTATATCCTTGGAAGAAAACTGCCATTTCAAGTGTTATTTCTCAAACTGTTATGAACATGGTGAATTTACAGATACTGGCCAAATAGTCCAATATTTTAAGTTCCAGTGGTCAGAAAATGAAACAGCAGTGATAATCAAACTCTCTTATACTAATACATAACTGCACATTCATTCAAAAGAACCAATTCAAAGTTAAAAGTTTCTCAGATAACTTATTACTTATGCAGTCAATAGGAACCAGTCTTCTACACGTTGGTTATTAACTTAGTTGGTTTAGTTAAATACTTGATTGATTATATCACTCAAGTTCCGGGGTGTATTTCCTTAATTGTCAAGTTATCAGGTTATTTTATTATTCTTTAGTCTAAAACTGCAGTACTATTTAGTAATGAACACTCTTCATTTCTCTGTGAGCTTCCAGAAGATGGTAAAGGATATGCTACAAAAATAAGCTGGGAAAATCTCACACAATATCATGGAGAGGTATAACTACAGAAATATAAAAATAGATAAACTGACTTTAAACTGTTTTATCCCTTCCACTTATAATTTTTAGTCTATCAGGAAAAATGAAATTATCCTTTTCCTCTTACCAATCTTAAAATATTTTTATTGTGATTTTAGAGTAAAAAAAAAAGTGTGAAAGTGGGAATGAGGTAGTGGTGTACCTAGCCCTCCATCACCACCCCAAGAAAGTCCCAATTTGTAGTTTTTGCCTGTGTCTATATTTTCATGATATCTATACTACCACAGTCCATTTCAAGCTATTAATGTGATATTATTGAACACATAATTGATAAGAGAGGCTTGATATGAGACTTCTTTCACTACACTGAGCACTGGGTTCATTCTAACTTTGTAAATAAAGGAATAAAGATGAATTATATATGAATATATCTCACTATTCAGATCAATATAGGTAAAGATGAGAAGAACTACTCCTTAAGCCAATTTCATGCCAGAGAATTTCAGTACTATTCAAAGACTGCACAAAACTGGTTATCAACATAATTTCCTGTATAGCTACTAGAAACAGTACAAAGACAAAACATTTATTTGTAGAATGTACCTGACAGTCTTGAAATAATCTTAAAAATTAGTAACTGAGGGAAAACAAAAACAAGAAAAATTAATAAACAAGCAACAGGAAACAATCAAGCAACAGAACAAAATCATATCACTAAGAACTGGAAAATGTTAAGTGATAGATTATCTCAGGTCTGCCAGGGGTTAAATGTATAATTAAAAATATGGAACAGCATTTTTACTTCTAAGTGTACAAGAATCTAAATGCCTGAAGATTTAGATACCATTCTGATTAACATTTGAATATAACTTTCCCTTTATATAATCTCAAGACTTAATATATATTCAAGACTTAATTGCATCATTGTTATGTTTTATTTAAGTTATTTAACATCAGTATGAAAGAATTAATGCCTATTCAGGATTAGCTTTTTAAGTAAGGAAAATGATTTCAAATTAAATTTTAGAAGACGGAACTGAAACTTGATTCTGTGTCCATTAGTTATTTCTCAGATAGTTATCATTAAATTCTATATTTAAAAATATACATCTGACAAGCCATTTTGATGTAATGTGTATCAATTTCATATTTTAAAATAAGAGAATTACTATCCAGAAGTGATGAATAATTTGCCTGAAGTTTTGCAGTGTGACTGTGGTAAATGAAGTTAGTTACTCATTTCTATCTACAGAATGCTTTCCTCTACAATACATTGATAAAAGTGATAGACTTTAACCCTTGTAATATTTAACTTTTTATACATGCTCCAATAGAAATAATTTGTAAATATTTTATAAAAATTACTGTAAGGCTTTATATGTACCACCTCATTTAAATTTTCAAAATAACCAGAAAGACTTTTATAAAAATTTATTTGAATTTTAAAATATTCCTAAAACAGTTTGTAATTTAACTATTAAACAAAATGGTATTTTGGTTTGCTGAAGCTGCCAGAATGCAATATACCAGAAACTGGCTTTTTCAAAAGAGATTTGTTACATTGCAAATTTATAGTTCTCAGGCCATAAAAAATATCCAAATTAAGGCATCAAGAGGAAGATACCTTGACTCCTAAGAAAGGCCGCTGGCATTCGGGATCATCTGTTACAGAAAAGGCACATGGCAAGGTCTGCCAGTCCCTTGCTCCTGGGCTCCATTGCTCTCAGACTCTGCTTCCAGTGGTTTTCACTCTGAGCACCTGTGGGTCCTTGCTTGCTTCTCCAGGGACATCTCTCTGAGCTTTCTGAGTCCTGCAGGCCGTGGTTCTCCTCTTAATGGCTCTGGGGCCATCTCTCTTCCTCTGTGTCCTTCACTTGGATTCATCTCTCTGCTCCTGTGTCTGCTCTTAGCTGTCTGTTTTCTCTCTTTTATTCTCTTCATAGAGGACTCCAAGTAAATGTATTAAGATCTACCTTAAAATGGGTGTGACACATCTCCACAGAAACAACTTCATCAAAAGTTCCCACCCAGCCATATGTCTGCACCCACAAGGGTGGATTAGAGGAACACGGCTCTCCTGGGGTTCATAATAGTTTCAAACCAGCACAAATGGTATTTTAGGTATTTGCTGCAGAGCACATACTCAGCTTTTAAAAATGAAATGCTAATTGTATTAGCTTAAACTTACTGGTTTGGCTTTGCAAATTTACAAAGTTTTCTTTACGCTGGGTCTAAAATCACAATAGCTGCATTTACTTTGTCGATTCAACCATTCAAAAATGGGACATTAAGATATCTTCCTCATAAGGTTGTTTTGAAGATTAAATGAGTACACACACACCATACACAAAAGTTTAGAATAACATCAGGCATACACAGAGGTTTAGAATAATATCAGGCATGTCGATGAGCTCAATGGACACAATCTGTTATTTTTATTTTATGAATATTGGACATAAATGTATCATATTGAGAAAATCATATCATGAAGAAATGGATGGCCCCAAACCCTTTTAAATAGATTTTCTAAGAAATATATGTAAAGGTTGATGACAATCTTGATAAAAAGATAAGGTTTAATATATCAGCCTAAAGCTGTGATATGGGGGAATTTGGTAGATTAGGATGTTTGTGATTTTTATGTATCTTTAAATCCTTAGTGGAACGTCCTCACAAATTTTAAAACTGTGGGAGGAGCATAATTTGATAATATATGTCTCATCACATACACTGTGTTCAGAAAACATCATGTGCATAATAGATACAATTTGCACATTTGTGTAGAGTTTAAGTAATAAGTTTGCTAATATTTTGAGTGTTCACTGATAATTTTAGCCCCCTATGTAATCAAAGTTTTAGATTATTTTGGTATATTCTAACGTGTATCTCAAATAAACTACAACTTTAGATGCTTTTAGGCACATAAGTTCATGCAAAGAGGCTGGGGCACCTTTAAATGAATGTTTAAGAGTACCTTCCAGGACTCCGAGAAGATCAAAACATAACATACTAACTTTGTCAGCTTGACAATTTCAAAAATCCGTCACCTGACTTCTCCAGAGAAACCTTATACAGGAGACTGAACCAATTAGCCCTGTCACTCACAGGCAGTGAAGTACAAAATGGATTTAAGCGTAGAGCTCTGAGAGATCAAGTTAAATGCATGATTTCAATGGAATGTCGTGTGGAGCAATTCTTAATGAGTAACTCTGGGAATCTGTAGCACATTTCTGGCAATCTGGCCGGTGTTTACCAAGTAAGGAGACTTTTTGACATGATAGAAATGGTTCAACGTTCAATTTTGTGCCTTCCTTCAAAGAACAGAAACAGGCTCTAAAAAATTTGTCATAGAGTTTAATTTTATATCATTTTCCTCCATAAATAAGTAGTATTTTGCTTACGTAGCAGCAGTTTGATACTAAGAAGGCAAAGAATGTGTTATTCCTAGTCAAATGTAAATAATCAGTTATTAACAAAAATTATAATGTAACCAAATACTGAACCCAGCCCAGAGACCTGCATTAAAGTGAGAAATATGACACATATTGCCTGCGTGGTCTTAGGTGAGCAACAGAGTCATTTTGTTCCCAGTGTGCACAACTGGAAAATGAGAAAAGTGACTAGATGATCTTTAAATTTCTTCTGGTAAAAAACCAAAACAAGACAAACAAAGTGAAAACTAAAACTACTCATCAACTTAATTGCTTGCTTCCTCAACATGTTTTTCTATGTTTATGGGAGAACTTCCTAAAAAAAAATAGCTCATTCAGGTTAGTTTTGCATTTGAGCTTGAAACTCATTAGCTGCTTTGGAAGAATTATACACACAATGACAACAGGGTAAGTTGAAGTGTTTAGTTTCTGCAAGGACATCATAATAAGGATATTTGGGGGGGCAGTGACAAGGGAAATTCTTTGTAAGTTTATATAAGCAAATCAACCTATAATATCGTTTTACTTCTGAGAAATATTTTGAATCATAAAGAAACAGCACTGTTAAAGGAAAACACAAATGATCTAGAATAGAAAGGCAGAATATATCTGCTTTTCATCTACATAGAGGTTTTTTTTTTCCGCTTGGGGAGGCACCCGGAATAGAATTCACGCAGCCTCCGGCATGGCTGCGTGAGAATTATGCCTGCTGAGCCACCATTGCACCACCCTATATAGAGTTTTACATAGTTAATTGAATCTTCAAAAGAACACTCAAAATGTATTCAAACAATTATTCCGTTTGAGTTACTTTACTCACAAGGGGTCTGAATGGTTATTTATGATATCTAATGTATCGGAAATCTGAATTAGATGAGGATATTTAGAAATCCCTTTCCCATTAAAATGAAAGAGAATTGTTTTTGAAACAAAGGGGTTCAGATTTAGTCAGGATTTTAAATGAAATATGACATGCAAAATTATTGTAAAACGTGAAATAGAATGCTGTTATCTTGATATCCTGTATGATTGAGCACAGAATATTATGATCATTTTCACATACAAATGTTGTCTAATCAACTAATAAGAAACAGCCTTTTGATGAAAGCAATAATGAATTTTGACAGGGACAATATCATAGGTCATGTACTGTATATAAAATTGAAAGGAATCCCTATCTGTCCTAATGAGGTAAAGATTAAAAGGTAAGCCAGAAAACGGCATTTTACAGAGAAGTGGAATAGCTTCACCTAAGTATTTTATTATTAATTAGGAAATACAGTGTGTGATTTAAATAAAATTATTTGATACCAAAGTAAATCTACAGACATAGTCAAAGCATATGATGATGTTGGAAAGTTTCTGGGGTTTGAAATCAGGAATTATAAGCACAAATCTTGCCACCATCATTCCCTAGCTTGACGTGACTTTGAGTAAATATTTGGCAGTTATGTATATTAACTCAATTGAAAATGGAAACAATATCTGCCTCATGGTTTGTTGTATTATCTTTTCTGTCAGTTTCTAGCTCTGATAGTTTCCAGTTATTATTTTTTTAATTTATTTTTATTAGCATGTCTCTGATAATTTGTAAATAATAAAGATTTTCAATAATATCTACACTTTTTAAATAAGGAGAAACTTTTTTGAGAATAGTAATCAACCAAAGATGCTATAACCAAACTCCAAAATTGTAAGAGTCTGAATTGTGATGGATTGTGATTCTTTTATTAAGGCTTACCAGAAGCTACACATGCCATCACTGTGTAACACAGACATGTCTGTTACTTTAATATCTGCTCAGTAATAATAAGGCTAAGTGGCAAAGGAGGCTGCAATATGGTGCAGAGCTTCCCTTTTATAGATAATTTTCATGCTCTGAGGGATGCATTTGAAATCTGAAGTAGAGCAAGGAGGTCCCCTGAACGTTGTACATTTTTCTTTATAGTAAGTGGTTCAAGGTGCAGAAAACTGCCTCACATATTACAGAATATTTTGTCATTCTCCACATCACTGGACCCCTATAAACTTCATCATTGCTGTATATATTGTTACCTAGCTGTTTGGGGCTATTAAGAATCATGATGATTAGAGAAATTTCTATTGAGATCTCACAGATACACCAAGCAGTTGTTTGGTTGTTTTTAACTTTATTAATGGTTAATATTTTCCTGTGTTTTTTTCTCCTTATATATATATATGCCCTATTTAAGATACATTTGCCTTCATCAAGATTTTGAAAATAAACTTTTATGATATATTCTAGAATTTTACAATTTTATCCTTAAAATACACGTCTACAATCCACATGAAACCAATTTTTACATATGATTTCGGAAAGAGTCGAGATTTATTGTTCCCCATGCATATATAATTATGTCATTATCATTTATCGAAAAAAGTAAATATTGCACCATAGAGGCAATATTTTTATAATTCAAACGACCATTTTTCTAGAGGTCTGATTCTGGGCTCCATCCTTTTCCCTGGCCAATTTCTGGCTACATTACTGTATTATTATAGTAGGTCAATATCTAAAATTGTAATCCTTCCAAATGTTATTCTTCAAATTTCTCTCTATTATTCTTAGTTTTGTGTATTTCTCCATACACTGTAAAATCAGCTTGTCAGTTTCTACACACATACACATTCACGGTTTTACCGAGAATTTTCTGAAGATTGCGCTCATACCTGTAGGCTATTTTATATATTAGTCAGTGTCCCAGACCACGACCATTGGCTTTTACTCTGCTTAATTATATACTGTTTAATCTTTCTCACTAATGTTCACGGTTTTGGGTTTAGAGATTTTGTGTATCTTTCATTAGGTTTATTCCTAGGTATTTTGGTTTTTCTTTTAATATTATTTCTAAATCCAATCTTGGTTATATATTTATACAAGCTTTACCCCTATCGAATTGGTAGTGCACTTGTCACTGAATTTTCTGTAAATTATAATCTAAATATATTTAGCACTGAAGCAGAAGAGTGAATAAATCACAGGCAGTGAATTTTCATAAAGTGAAACTGGCGACTTAACCAGCACAAAGTGAAGAAACAATACATTATCAGAACCCCAGAAACCACGTAATTCTTTATTCTACGCTACTTTATGTCTAACCACACAGCAGTTTGACCTGTTTTTGAAGCTGATTTAAATAGGCTCATAAATTATGTGCCTTTTTGTATCTACTTTCATTTGTTGAACATTGTCTGTTGAATTATTCATTACTTTGAGTAATTGTACTACTTTTTTTCTTTTGACTCAATAGTGTGCCCATATTTGAGTATTCCATAATGCATTCATAATTTCTATTTCTGACAGTTTAGTTTTTCCAGCTGTTTTTTTTTCTTTTTTTTATTTTCTTCCTCCCTCCTTCCCTCCATTCTTTTCTTTTTTCCTTTTTTTTGATATCTACTAAATATCACTACAGTGAACATTCTGGATATGACTATATGCAGGCATTTCGGTGAAGACATATCTGAGTAGTATTTCTGAGTTCTAGGGTAATTGTATGCTCAAATTTTGGAGCTATTGTTTAACAATTTTCCAGAGTTGTACTAATTCACACTCTAGTAGAACCTAAGACTATTAGTAACTGCATATCTTCATTAATACTCGGTGACATCATATTTCCATGTTAGCATCCTGTTCTACGTGATATAGAATTGCACTGTGGTTTATTTTGCATTTCCCTATGACTGGTGAAGCTAAGAACATACTCACTTTTCTTTCTGAATGCTGCTACACACTTTGTAAAGTGTCTCATCAAATCTTTTTCTTCTTATTTTTTAATTTGGTTATTTTATTATTGATTATTTGAGGTCTTTATATTCTGGATATTATATTTCCCATATATATACTTATTGCAAATGACTTCTCCCATTATGAAGCTTGCCACTTAACTCTTTAATAAGTGTCTTTCAATAAATAAAATTTCTTAATTGTAATATATTTTATTTTGCCAATCTGTGCCCTGTTTAAGAAATTGTTTTTTTACTTAACTAAGGTGGAAATATTCTTCTATAGTTGCTTCTAAAATCTTTATTATTTTGTCTTTAACATTTAGATACATATTTTATTTGCATTGATTTTTTTATTATAATGTAAAGATTATTTTTTGAACATGAATATTCATTTGGTTAGCATTATTTTTGGAAAAGATCATTTAATTCAGATACTGTATTGTCAAAGTTTTCATAAAGAAAAGAACAAAATATGAGTTGGTCCTTTTCTGTATTCTATATTCATTCAAATTGATGTTTCTATTTTACATATCTTGTGCTTATATAACTGTTTTGATATCATATAAATCCTTTGGTTCTCTTATTCTTCAGAACTGCCTTGACGATTCTAGGTCATGTGCATTCCATATATATAAACGTCATAGGCATTGCCAATATCAGCTCATTTCTACAAAAATTTTTTAAAAGGACAAAAACATAAAAATCACTGATAAAATATCCTGTTACAATTTACAATTTTGATTTAATTTAGGTTATGTATATAGCTCAACAAATTAATTTGATGAAAATGGCATCCACAAATATTGAGTCCTTTAAATCCTCAGCGTGTAATATGTAATACAAATGATCACATTCATCGCTTGACAAATAATGCTATAAATTTAGCACACTACTTGCATTTAAAACCTTCTGACCTCTTGTTACTGTTTCCATATATTATCAGTGTATAAATTTTAAATGTCACAAGGCAGTATTAGTATTATTTATTAGACTCAACATTTATTTCATATTTATTTAAAATTATAAATTATCGGGTGGGCCGCGGTGGCTCAGCGGGCAAAGTGCTTGCCTGCTATGCCGGAGGACCTCGGTTCGATTCCCGGCCCCAGCCCATGTAACAAAAACGGAAAAACAAAATACAATAAAGCAAGAAAATGTTTGGAAATGTTTCCCTTTCTTCCTTCCTTCCTTCCTTCTATCCTTCCTTCCTTCTCTCTGTCTTTCCTTTAAAAAAAAAAAAAAAAAAAAAAAATTATAAATTATCTTTCTCATTGATCTTCATTTGTTTTTGTTGTTCCAGGTTTCTGCTTGGAATAATTTTTCTACTGCCTGAGGAAGCCTTAGATTTACTTTTATTGACATTCTGCTAGTTTTAACTCTTTTTTGTGGTTGTCAAAATATGTCTTCTATTTACCTTTATTTTTAAAGAATATTTTCACACATTGCTAAGTTAAAAGCTAGTATATCTTTACTTTTGCACTTTTAGGGACATCATCCATTATCTATGGATTTCCCTGATTTCTACTGAAGAGATTTTTCATTGTTCACTTAATGAATCTTTTCTCTAAATTCTTTTGAGTACTAACTCTCTTCGTTTTTCAGCAGTTTATATAATCAGACTCATTTTTTGTTTGTTTTTATTTATTGTACTTGCAGTTTCTGAAGGTATTTTGAATTTATTTATATTAATGTACTTTGGACATGTTCTATTATTTCTTAAATACTGTTTATGCATTCTTTTCTCTTTCTCTCTCTTTCAACTCTTTATCTCCAACTCCACTTATATTTAGGTTCCTTTTTTGTTGTTGTTACCAAGTCCCATATGTCTCTTAACTCTTTTCTACAATTCTTTTTTTCCCAGTGCTTTAGCCTACCTATACTATTAGTTCCAACCCACTAATTGTATATTGTTTTGTTGCTAACATGCCATTTAACCCAGTCACTGAGTTCTCAATTTATTAATTTCTCAAATATAGAAATGCAATCTGGATTTATTTTATTCTAGAGTTGTAACCTCTGCTGAGATAAAAGCATTTTTTTTTTGCTGTATTTCTTGTAAAACATAATCATATTCATTTTGAAATGTGTGTCTAGTAGCTCCCATATCTGTATCATTTGTGGTTTCCTCCTACTGTGTTTCCTTTCAGTTGTTGTTCTCATCACACAGCCTGTGTGATGATTTCATTGAATGTAAAATAACACAGAAGAAAACATTTCAGGTAATTGAGGATACTGTCTTCAGACAGCATTGGCTTTCTTCTAGGAGGTAATTGGTGTAGAAAAAAAATCACGTTTAATTATGGACTGAAATTATTTAAGGCTGCTCATGTTTTTGTTTGGTTGTTGGGGATCTTTTGTATTTTACTTGATGGGTGGCTTATTTTCTGTTTGCCCTTACTTCAGAGCAGGGCCTTGAAAGTGTTCACAACTCAGCAGGGACCTGCTTCCTTGACAGATTTTGAGCACCAATTTGTGTCTCCCCAGCAGTAACAGACTGAAAACAATATTAGATTTGTAGTTTCTTATGAATATATTGTTGCTTGATTTTTCTACGATAAAATAAGGGGAAAATTCCTAGAATTATACAGTTCTTTCTCTTCAGTTCTCTTTATTTCAATGTGGTGGCCTTCAAGTCTCAGTAGCTTCGATATTCTATATATTCTGTTTTTATCTCTTCGATCTTATGAAACTGCCAACAAGACTCTGTGCCTATTTTTCAGCTGGCTTTTTTTTTTAAGTGCAATTTTATTGAAATATTTTCACATGCCATAGAATAACCTAAAGTGTATACTCAGTGGTTCACAGCATCATCAGATAACTGCACATTCATCACTACAATCAATTTTTAAACATTTTCATTACTTTAAGAAGTACATTTAAGAAGAAAAATAAAAATAAAAGTGAAAAGTAACACCCCAAACATCCCATATCCCTTTACTCCCTTTCATTTATTTTATTATTTGTCCTCATTTTTCACTCATCTGTCCATACACTGGATAAGGAATGTGTCAGCCACTAGGTTTTCACAATCACATGGTCACACTGTAAAAGCTCTATAGTTAAGCGATTACTTCAAGAAACAAGGCCACTGGATTACAGTTCACTCGTTTCAGGTATATCCTTCTATTCCAATATACTAAAAACTAAAAAAAAAAGGGTGGTCATATAATTCATAAGAATAATTTCCAGAATGAACTTTCCAATATACTAAAAACTAAAAAAAAGGGTGTTCATATAATTCATAAGAATAATTTCCAGAATGAACTTTCTACTCTACTTGAAATCTCTCAGCTCCTGAAACTTTTTGCTTCATTTCTCTTCTCCCTTTTGGTCAGGAAGGCTTTCTCATTACATGATGCTGGGTCCAGGCTCATCATCGAGAGCCATGTCCCATGTTATCAGGGAGATTTACACCCCTGGGGGTCATGTTCCATGTTGGACAGGTGGGCATTGAGTTTATATGAGAAGTTGGCTTTGAGAGAGAGGCTACCTCTGAGCAACAAAAGAGATTCTCTGGGGGTGACTCTTAGGTATAATTATATATAGGCCTAGCTTCTCTTTTGCAGAAATAGGTTTCATAAGGACAAGCCCCAAGATAGAGGGCTCAGCTTAATAAATTACTAGTCCCCAGTGCTTGTGAAAATATCAGGAATTCCTCAGGTGGGGGCATTTACTATTTCCATAGTTTCCTAGACCCTCTAAGGAACATTGCAAATATATTTTTATTCTCTGCCCAAATGACTGTGGGATATATCAGATCATCACACTAAGCTGTACAAACCGACGAGATCTCCCTCCCTTTTCAAGATTCCACATAATTGTAATGTTCAAATAAACTGACCCCCAAGTTAATTTACATATGAGCTACAGAAAATATAAATTTTGCACCAAAAAAGCATCTCTTCCTTTGATCTCACACAGAAGTTGAAGTTTGAAGCCAATATCATCATTTATGCTTTGGTCTGATCTACCTTAGTCCTAATCAGATCTGTTTCATTCATATCTCAAACTGAAGTCTAATCTCTTTTTCAAGTTTTGGGTTTTGTTGTTGTTGTTGTTTGTTTGTTTGTTTGTTTACATGGGCAGGCACGAGGAATCAAACCCAGGTCTCCAGCATGGCAGGTGAGAACTTTGCCTATGGAACCACCATGGCCTGCCCACAGGTTTTCTAATAGTTGCTGTATGGGGTAATCCTGACTTTCATAGCTGCAGAACTCTAACTCTGAGTCTCATGTGTCACACAGATACCCAGAGTACCTGGGACTGATCAGGTATGCACGAAGAGCTCAGCATCTCAGAATTTAGAAATAACCATCACAGCTTAGGAATGGAGCTTGCAACTATGAACTTTTACAATAAGCCTTCCCCTGATAACTAATGTTATTGGACTCAGTTCTGAGTTTGCATGTTATAGTTTTCCATATTAGCAGGAAGTTATAATGTTTGTCTTTTCTTTTCTGCCTTATTTTACTCAACATACTGTCTCTAAAGTAAATTAACTTAGTTGCATGCCTCACAACTTCATTACTTCTTGCAGCCACTCAATATTCTATCATATGTATATGCCACAGTTCACCCTTCCTTCCAGTCTTCAATGTACTCTTAGACAACCTCTATCTGTTGCAAATTTGGAATAATGCTGCCATAAACACTAGAATGCAAATGTCCATTCGAGCCCCTGCTTTCAGTTCTTCTAAGTTGTTCTAGTTTGCTAGCTACTGGAATGCAATATACCAGAAACAGAATGGCTTTTAAAAAGGGGAATTTAATGAGTTGCTAGTTTACAGTTCTAAGACTGAGAAAATGTCCCAATCAAAGCAAGGTTATAGAAATGTCTAATCAAAGGTATCCAGAGAAAGATACCTTGATTCAAGAAGGCCGATGAAGTTCAGGGTCTCTTCTCTCTCATCCGAGAATGCACATGTTGAACACAGTCATGGTTTCTCCTTCAGCTGGAAGGGCACATGGTGAGCACAGGGTCATCTGCTAGCTTTCTCTTCTGGCTTCCTGTTCATGAAGTTCCAGAAAGTGTCTTCCTTCTTTATCTTCAAAGCACTGGCTGATGAACTCTCTCCTTCATGGTGCTACAGCATTCTCTGCTCTCTCTGAATCTCTCATTCTCCAAAATGTTTCCTCTTTTACAGGACCCCAGTAAACCAATCAAGACCCACCCAAATGGGTGGAGACACATCTCCCCTAATGCAGTTTAACAACCACTCTTGATTGGGTTACATCTCCAGGGAGAAGATCTAATTACATACAATATTGAATAGGGATTATTCCACCTTTACAAAATGGGATTTTGATTAAAACATGGCTTTTCTAGGGGACATACATCATTTCAAAGCAGCACACAAGTATATACCTAATAACGGGGTTGCAGGATCATATAGCCATCCTCTACTTAGCCTCCTGTGGAACCACCACACTGGCCTCCAAATGGGCTACACCATTCTATCTCCCTACTGCCAGTGAATAGGAAATAGTACATCTCTCTCTCTCAATATTTTTTTAGTACTTAATATCATTCTGTTTATTTTTTAGATGGTCTTATTCACACATCGTACAATCCATCCTAATTAATCAATCAATGTTCCCATTATAATCACATAGTATGCACACACAACCACAAACTTTATGACAACATTTTCATTTCTTCCACAAAGAAAGAGGAATAGGAAGATAAAAAATTAAGAATAAAGATAAATAAAATAAACTAAAAAGGGAAAGAAGACCCCAACCCCAAGAATTCTATGACCATCCTTTATGTCCACACCTTATTGACATTTAGCTTTGGTATATCACCTTTGTTACATTTAATGGGAGCATATTACAATGTTACTGTTAAGTATACACTCTAGTTTGGATTGATTGCATTTTTTTCCCATATGTCCTCCTATTTTCAACAGCTTCAATGTTGACATGCATTTGTTCTCCCTCATATAAACATTTTCTTATATTTTTACATTTAACCACTGTCATTGACCACTGTAGGTTTCACTAAACTATATAGTCCCAGTCTTTATCTTCTATCTTTCCTTCTGGTGACAAACATGCCCTTTACCTTTCACTTTCAACAATACTCACACTCATCTATGTTCAATTTACATCCAATATTGTACCACTATCAGATAGTATTGTGTAATCCATTTCTGGATCTATAGGCCCAATCCTGTTGAACATTCAGTTCTCCTACAGCATCAAATGCCTGACCTCTACCCTCTTTCTATCTCCTGAAAGCCTGTGATCTCAATTTTAACTCTCAAGATACACTCGTTAATGTTAGTTCGTATTAGTGACAGCATACAGTATTTATCCTTTTGTTTCTGACTAATTTCACTCAACAATAATGTACTAAAGGTTCATCCATCTTGTTGCATACTTCATGACTTTATTCTGTCCTACCACTGCATAATATTCCATTGTATGTATATACTACAGTTTGTTTATCCACTGTTGATGGACATTTGGGCTGTTTCCATCTCTTGGCAATTTTCTTTTTTTACATTTTTTAAATTTTTTAATAATGGCCATTCTTGAAAGTGTGCAATATCTCATGTTTTTGATTTTCATTTCTTTAACAGCCAATGAAGTTGAGTATCTTTCCATATGTTCTTGATCCATTTGTATTTCCTCTTCAGAAAAAGTGACTATCCATGTTTTTGCCCATTTTTAAATTGGATTCTTTTTGCTGTTGAGTTGTAGAATCTCTTTATATATTCTGGATATATAAACCTTTATCTGATATGTGGTTTTCAAATATTGTTTACCATTGTATAGGCTGCCTTTTTCCTTTTCTGATGAGTCCTTTGATGCACAAAAGTATTCATATTGAGGAGATCCCATGCATCTATTTCTTCTTTCATTGCTCATGCTTTGGGTGTAAGGTCTAGGGAACAACCTCTTATCATAAGATCTTTATGACATTTCTCTACATTTTCTTCTAAAAGTTTTATGTTCTTAGCTTTAATGTTTAGGTCTTTGATCTGATTTGAGTTAATTTTT
Source organism: Tamandua tetradactyla (assembly GCF_023851605.1). Taxonomy (NCBI): domain Eukaryota; kingdom Metazoa; phylum Chordata; class Mammalia; order Pilosa; family Myrmecophagidae; genus Tamandua; species Tamandua tetradactyla. Next base: position 153,156,503 of record NC_135330.1, read on the forward strand.
GTAGGATATTTGAGATAGGGGTCCTTTTTCATTCTTTTGGATAAGGATATCCAGTTCTCCAAACACTATTTAGTGAAGAGGCTACTCTGTCCAAGTTGAGTTGGCTTGACTTCCTTATCAAAGATCAGTTGTCCATAGATGATAGAGTCTATTTCTGAGCACTCAGTATGATTCCTTTGGCCAGTATATTTATCTTTATGCCAGGAGGTAAAATCTCCTTTGATTTTTTTTTTTTTTAGCAACTTCTTGTAGCTTTCTGTATATAGTGTGGTCTTGGTTAAATTTATTACTAAGTATTTGATTCTTTTGCATGCTATTGTAAATGGAATGTTCTTGATTTCCTTCTTAGACTGCTCATTACTTGCATAAAGAAAGTCTACTGATTTTTGAGTGTTAATCTTGTACATTGCCACTTTGCTGCATTAATTCACTAGCTCTAGTAGCTTTGCTGTAGATTTTTCAGGATTTTCTACATATTGGATCATGTCATCTACAAACAGTGAAATTTTTACTACTTTCTTTCCAATCTACGTGCCTTTTATTTATTTTTCTTGCCTAATTGCTCTAGATAAAACATCCAGCACAATGTTGAATAATAGTGGTGACAATGTCCATCCTTGTCTTGTTCCTTATATTGGTGGGAATGTTTTCAGTCTTTCCCCATTGAGTATGACATTAGCTGTGGGTTTTTCATATATTACCTTTAACCTGTTGAGGAAGTTCCATTCTATTCTTATCCTTTTAAGTGTTTTCATCAAGGAAGTATGTTGAATTTTGTCAAATGATTTTTCTGCACCAACTGTGATGATCATGTGGTTTCTCTGCTTTATTTTATTGATGTGGTGTATTACATGAATTGAGTTTATTGTGTTGAATCAGCCTTGCATACCTGGAAGGAAACTACTTGGTCATGGTGTATAATTCTTTAATGTGCTGCTGGATTTGATTTGTGAGTATTTTGTTGAGGTGTTCTGCATCTACATTCATTAAAGAGATTGGTCTGTAATTTTCTTTTCTGATAGCATCTTTGACTTTGATATTAGGGTGATGTATTAGCTAGGGTTCTCTAGAGAAAAAACAGCAGCAGGGCAGATACCCATAAATATAAAATTTATAAAAGTATCTCAGGTAACCGTGGGGAGATAGAGTCCAAGGTCTGTAGGCAGGCTGTGAGCTGGCAGCTCCAATGAAGTTCTTCAGCAAACTCTTAGGAGAGGCTGGCTGGATGAAGCAGGGGAGTGATTATCCCTTTTGAATTCTCCTTAAAAGCTTTCCAGTGATTAGGTTAAGCATCACTTATTGCAGAAGACACTCCCCTTAGCTGATTGGATCAGCTGTGGTTGCAGCCAATGTGGTCATGATTTAAGTCCATAAAATTTTCTCAAAACCACAGACAGGCCAGTGCTTGCCCAGCTGGACAACCTGGCACCACCACCTGTCCAAGTTGGCCCATGAACCTGATCGTGACAGGTGAGATTGGCTTCATAGAATGAGTTAGGTAGCTTTCCCTCCTTTTCAATTTTTTTGAAAAGTTTGAGTAGGATTAGTACTAATTCTTTCTTGAATGCTTGGTAGAATTCACATGTATAGCCATCTGGTCCTGGGCTTTTCTTTTTGGGGAGCTTTATGATGACTAATTCAATCTCTTTACTCAATGTTTGTTGAGTTCATCTATTTCTCCTCAAGTCAATGTTAGTTCTTCATGCTTTTCTAGGAAGTTGTCCATTTTATCTGTTGTCTGATTTATTAGGATATAATTGCTCATAGTATCCTCTCATTATCCCTTTTATTTCTGTGGAGTCAGTAATTATGTCCCCTTTCTCATTTCTGATTTTATTTATTTGCATCTCCTCTTTCTCTTTTTTCGTCACCCTAGCCAAGAATCCAGCAATTTCATTCATTTTCTCAAAGAAGCAACTTCTTGTTTTGGTGATTCTCTCTATTCTTTGCATGTTTGCAGTTTCATTTATTTCTTGTCTGATCTTTGTTATTGTATTCCTCCGGTTTGCTTTGGGGTCAGTTTGCTGTTTTTTCTCTAGTTCTTCCATGTGAACAGTTAATTCCTTGATTCTTTTCCCTTTCTTCTTTTTAAATATAAGCATTTAGAGTAATAAATTTCTCTCTCAGCACCATCTTTACTGCATCCAGTAACTTTCCATATGTTGTGTTTTCTTTTGCATTTGCCTCAAGAAAGTTGCTGATTTCTCTTGTAATTTCTTCCTTGATCCACTAGTTGTTCAAGAATGTTTTGTTTAGCCTCCATATATTTGTGAATTTTCTGGCCCTCCACCTGTTATTGATTTTCAACTTCATTCCATTATGATCTGGAGAAAATGTTTTATATAATGTCAATCTTTTAAATTTTATTCAGACTTGCTTTGTGAGACAACTTGTGGTCTCTTTTGGAGAATGATCCATGAACACTTGAGAAAAATGTGTGTCCTGCTATTGTGAGGTGTAGTGTTCTATAAGTGACTATTAAGTCCAGTTCATGCATCATCATAGTCAACATCTATGTCCCTTTATTGATCCTCTGTCTAGATATCTTATCCATTGATGAGAGCAGTGTACTGATGGCTCCAACTATTATTGCAGAGGTGTCTGCTTCTCTTTACAGTGTTGTCAGTGTGTTCCTCATGTATTTTGGGTCACTCTGGCTCAGTGTATATGTATTTATGATTGCTATGTCTTCTTGATCAATTGTCCCTTTTATTAATACCGTGTCCTTCTTTGTCTCTTTTTATTGTTTAGCTTTTTAAGTCTAATTTGTCTTATTAGTCTACTTTGTCTTGTTAGTATAGATAACCTCACTTTTTCTGGTTGTTATCTGCATGAAATATATTTTTCCAACCCTTCGCTTTCAATATATTTTTGTCTTTGTGCCTAAAGGAGTCTTTTGTAGACAGCATATGTATATATGTCCTATTTATTACTCCATTCTTCCAGTAGGTCTTTTTCTTGGGAGTTTAATCCATTAGCAATTAATGTTATTACTGTAAAGGCCATTACTTTCTTCTACCATTTTTTTCTTTTGAATTTCATATGTCATATCTTATTTTGTCTTTCTTTCTCTCTCTTTTTAGCCTTCCTGATACACCTCATTTCTATACACTTCTCCAAACCACCCTCTCCTATGCTTTTCCTGTCTAACTCTAGTGTTCCCTTTGATATTTCTTGTAGAATAGGTCTCTTGTTCATAAACTCTCTCTATGTCCATTGGTCTGAAAATATTTTAAACTCCCTCTCATGTTTGAAGGATAGTATTGCTGGATATAGGAATACTACTTGCCAATTTTTTTCTTTCAGTATCTTAAATATATCATACCACTGTCACTCACTTCACTGGTTTCAGCTGAGAGATCCACGCATAATCTTATCAAGCTTCCCTTATAGGTAATAGATCACTTTTCTCTTGCTGCTTTCAGAATTCTCTCTTTGTCTTTGACATTTGATATTCTCATTAGTAATTGTCTTGGAGTAGGTCTAGTTGGATCTATTCTGTTTTGGGTATGCTGCACTTTCTGGATCTGTAATTTTATGTCTTTCATAAGAAATGGGAAATTTTGAGTGATTATTTCTTCTTTTATTCTTTCTTCCCCCTCTCCCTTCTCTACTCCTTCTGGGGAACCAATAAAATGTACAATTGTGTGCTTCATGTTGTCATTAAATTCCCTAAGACCTGCTCAAAATTTTCCATACTTTTCCCTATTTGTTCTTTTCTGTGTAAGATTTCAGATGCTCTGTCCTCAGCTTACTAATCCTTTCTCCCACCACTTCAAATCTGCTGTTGTAGGTTTCCATTGTAGTTTCCATCTCTTCTAGTTTGCTTTTCATTCCCATAATTTCCACAATTTGTTTTTTCCAAACTTTTGAAAAAGTTTTGCTATGTTTTCCCAATGTCTTCTTTACATCCTTTATCTCTTTTGTCATACCCTCCCTCAAATCATTGATTAGATTTTTATTTTATTTTATTCTTTTATTTTTTACATGGCACCGGGAATCAAACCTGGGTCCTCTGGCATGGCAGGCAAGCGTTCTTGCCGCTGAGCCACCATGGCCCACCCCATTGATTGGATTTTTGATGTGATATTGCATATTTGCTTGACCATCTTTAATTAATTGGTTCAATTCCTGCATCTCATTTGAAATGTTAGTTTGTTCCTTTGATTGGGACATATCTTCATTTTTCCTGGTATGACTTGTAATTTTTTGTTGGTGTGTAGGCATTTGATGTTCCTGATTAGTTTATTCTGTAGGTCATTTTCACTCTTTTACCTTGGTTTTCCTACTGGTTGTCTTTGTTCTTTATTTGTTCTTTGGTATTCAGTTCGACTTATTCTAGACTTCTAGCATAGTTTCTGTCTAACTGATCAGAACTTTTCACCTATTTTTTTGTTTCTATCCATGCCCATATGGAACCTTTTGTGTAGAAGGTCTCCCCAGATATGATCAACCTTAACCGGGTTTTGCCAGACTAGTCCGGTTCAGGTCTCAATCTCAATCATGCCCCAGGCAGGGAGAGTCTGCTGAGAATTAAAAGCCCTGCATCACTTTGCACCAGTGGGAAGCTGTCAGCTGGAGCACCACTTGCTGGGGAGGATAGGAAAAGCACAGGATATAGGAGATTCATAGGAAAGTCTGACAATCTGTTGGGTCTCACCCTGAAAACTTAATACTGATTATATATCCTTCTCCTGAGACCCGAACCTGACTAGTGAGGGCATGATGACCCTTAATCCATGGAGCAGGGTGACAAGGAGAAATTTCCTCCACAAATTTCTGAGTGTATAATTTTCTTTCACACGTTGTATGTCTAAGAACTTAAGGTAAACTTGGACCAAGAGTTCATTTCTCTCTAGATCTCCATTTGCCCCATGACAGTATATTTTGTTTCTGGGAGTACTGCCTGAACATCTGGAAATCCCCCTCTGCCCAGAGCCCAGACGTTTTGGTAAATACATACAGCTCTCTCTGGCTAAGTCTACAGGTGAGATTCACAGCATATGCCTGTGGGTATATTACAAGGAACTTTTCAATGAGTAATTTTATGTCTCTTTAAGTGCATTTCTTAAGGCTCTACTGGTGAGAATGCCTAATAAGCCCTCTTGAGCTTTTGCTAAAGGAATAGAAAAATGTGTTACATTTAATATAAACTATTTATTTAAACATTTCCATCTCCCTGAGTCTCCATGTTCCTTCACGTATGCTTTTTCAGAGAAGTCTCAACATTTCATGTGTATTGCCTCTGGGCCAACATTGAATCCCCTTAATCAATGTACCAATATGTTAACATTCCTCCATCAAATACATTTTATCATTTATTTGAGGTAAGTTTGCCTTTATAAATAAATTATGAAAATCAAGTCTTATATTGCATCCTCCTTGATCTAACATTCTCAGAATTCACTCCCATATATACTCTATTGACCCTTGCCCATACAAATTGGCAGTAGCCTGTAACATGTTTGGTGTTAGGCTATGTCTTTTTGTAGGAGGCTTTACTAATGATTAACATGCATATGAGAGTTAGGAAGAGTTCTGTGGTACAGGTCCTGGAGACATACATCTCTTAGTGATGCAACTTTTTGGTGTAGTTATTGAAAGTATTTTCTAGTATTAATAAATGTATTGGGGGTGAAAGGCTGTCTCTTCTGGTAAAGCAGAGGGAGTTAAAAGTTTAAGGTTATCAAACTCATCCATATAAATGTAAAATTCTACAAATATTCTGGGTTTCACTTCTTCCCTACCAATACCAGGTATTGATTTCTACTTAATTGGCTCTGAAACTCTGCATTCAGTCATACTGGGGCCCTAGTCTGCTGCCCCACACGTATAAGAGATGAGGAAATATTTTGAAGTTGCCATAGTAGATTTCCAAAATTCAAATTGTGCTCTGAGCTAGGACATTAAATAATTAGTTATTTACTCTGTAAATACTCTAGAACTTTCTGAAACAGTTGAGTGACCCCACAATCTTTATAATCATTATTGTTGCAATAGCACATAAATTCCACTATTTTAGCCACAATTGCCTTGTCCCATACTTGCACTTCACCCCCTGCCAGGAACCCTCATTAACAATCCATTAGCTAAATTTCCCCAGAATTCCAGTAACCCATTTCTGACAACAGAAAGGTTATCTTTCTTTGCCTGAACTCTGCAAATAACCCTATCACAGAATTCCATTTTCAGAGTCAGTTTCTGAGCTAAAAGTATTATAGCCATTTTTGTCTGGAAACAGGAGGCATAATCATATTGGTTAACTGATGAGAGTAATAAAAGACTCTTTTGAAAAATATGAGGAGGTTTAAGGAAAATCAACAAGAAATGTCATTGCATTTCATATTCATTTTCTTTGAGCTAGACATACAAAAGTGCAAGGAGAAGGAACACATATTGGAACACCAAAAAATTGATCGTATCTACAAGAAACAGTGTGCTGACAAGAGCTATGCTTTTGGTGGAGGCAAGTATCTGCAGAAACACAATAAGAAGTTAGAGGGATAAATATTCCAAACTTACTTTTCTCATATCTTATACTCTCCAACTGTCATATGAAAGCCCTTTGAGGCAATGTATTCAGATTCAACAACCAGGGAATAGAGTAAAGTATAAACATGAAGAAAATAGGTCTTAAAAAAAGAGAGAGAAATAGAAAAACAGCATATTCACCTTTATTTTTCATTATCAAATACTGAACAGTAAAAGCCAGATATTCTACTTCTAGCTGATAAAAACAAACACATAGTAATGAAATTATAAACAATGATAGTAAATGTAAACTAAAATTCAGATTTATTTGTGTAGATATTACTGTGTGTACCGGTGTGCTGGTTTGAAAGGAAATATGCCCCCTAGAAAAGTCATGTTTTAATCAAAATCCCATTTCATAAAAGTAGAATAATCCCTATTCAATATTGTATGTTTGAAACTGTGATCAGATCATCTCCCTGGATGATGTGATTTAGTCAAGAGTGGTTGTTAAACTGGATTAGGTGATGATATGTCTCCACCCATTTGGGTGGGTCTTGACTGGTTTATTGGAGTCCTATAAAAGAGGAAACATTTTGGAGAATGGGAGATACGCAGAGAGCAGAGAATGCTGCAGCACCATGAAACAGAGAGTCCATGATCCGGTTATCTTTGGAGATGAAGAAGGAAAACGCCACCTGGGAGCTTCATGAAACTGGAAGCCAGGAGGAAAGAAGCTAGCAGATGATGCTGTGTTCACCATGTGCCCTTACAGATGACAGAGGAACCCTGAATGTGTTCACCATGTGCCTTACCAGATGAGAAAGAAACTCTGACAGTGTTCGCCATGTGCCCTTCCACTTGAGAGAGAAACCCTGAACTTCATCAGCCTTGTTGAACCAAGGTATCTTTCCCTGGATCCTTAGATTGGACATTTCTATAGACTTGTTTTAATTGGGACATTTTCTCGGCCTTAGAACTGTAAACTAGCAACTTATTAAATTCCCTTTTTTAAAAGCCATTCTGTTTCTGGTATACTGCATTCCAGCAGCTAGCAAACTAGAACAGCCGGTTTGAATCTGTTCTCTTTCCCAGAAAAGTCACATCCTTTAAATCCTCATCAGTATTGCTGGGTGGGAGCTTTTTGATGTTCCCATGGAGATGTGACCCAACCAATTGTGGGTGGTAATTTTTGATTAGATGGTTTCCATGGAGTTGTGTCTCTACCCATTCAAGGTGGGGTTGCTTACTGGAGCCCTTTAAGAGGGAACCATTTTTTAAAAAAGCTTTAGAGCTATGAGAGACTTTAGAGCCCATGCAGCCAGAGACCTTTGGAGATGAAGAAGGAAAACACCCCTGGGGGAGCTTCATGAAACAAGAAGCCAGGAGAGAAAGCTAGCAGACTTCAACATATGCCCTTCCAGCTGAGAAACCCTGAACTTCATCGGCCTTTTTTGGGTGAAGGTCACCTCTGTTGGTACCTTATTTTGGATATTCTCCTTGCCTTACCTTAATTTGAACATTTGCACAGACTTCAAATTGTAAACTTGAAAGTTAATAAATTCCTCTTTTTAAAAGCCATTCTGTTTCTGGTATATTGCATTCCAGCAGCTTGCATACTAGGACACTGTGTAAACATGCACTACAGAGGAAGTAGTAAATTATGATTAATACAAAAATAACATCATATATTTGAATAAGACATTGTTAGATTTTTGACCTTTGAAGATATATATTAAGTTATATATTACATTACTTTGCTGAAGCAAATATCTAACAAATGTTACATGATACTTGTTCATTGCAAGTGCCTCCAATATGTTTGATTATAGAAATGAACATTGAAGGAATATATGTACAAATAATTATAAAATAAACAATTGCTTTATTCCAGTTACATTTCCATTAGGTATAAGTTGTTTTCTGAATTTTTAGGTAACTTGTCTAGATATACAAATGAAACCCTTTTCTTTTCTTATTCTAATCTAAGGCATGAAATGTTAAAATAGTTACTACAATTTATATTTTATCTAGTAAGTTGCTTGGTACATAGGGTGCTTTTGACCACTTAATGAAAATAATTTGTTTTATTTGGTTACTTTTATGCAAAAATGAGATTTGCTTGACCTTTAAATGTGTCAACTAAACAATCTTATGTCAAAATTTCAGGTAGATTTTCTGACAAATTTTATAAAGTTTTCCTGGCATGTGTTTATTCATGCTAGTCTTAGAGTCAATATACCTCCAAATGTGCATTCCTACAATTAAGAAGAGCTCACATAAATATTATCAATTTGAGTCACCACGACTGAAAGAGAATGGTTGCTGTTACACTGTCAAAAAGTGACATAGAAACTATGCATTATTCATTCCTCACACTGAGCATATTTAATTATATATTTGATTCAATATCTCAAATGAATTAAAGTAGAATAGCCTTCCTTAAGCATGGGATTTAGCCTTGAAAATCCTGATGCAATAAACTCACTTCATTATATGTGAACACAGAGTTACTGCATAATCTGTAATTCTCTCTTTAAACAAAATAAGTGGAAAAAAAGTAAAAAATAACCCTTTGAAAAACCACATCAGGACATCTAAATGTATTTGCTAATGTCTTAGTATGTAGATCATTCTGTTTATTTGCCTTTTATTCAGAGCCAATGGTAGAAGTCAAATTTTCATTACCACTGTACAAAGTGCTTCACTGAATGTGATTCTATAACCATGAAATTTAAAATGTTGAGTGACCAGCAGCTTTAAAAATAGAAAAGAGTCTTTCTTTTTCTTAAGAATATTAGAGAACGTTATTGAAAAGTATCTTTCTTTCTGATGAAACACAGCACTATGGAGAGCAAGTCATTTCTGGAACTGCCCCTACTGATTTTTCCTTCTTTCTCATCTTTAAAACCATAATCTGAGTTTTTAAAAAGCTAGCATGCATGCATAAAGTCTAAATGGACTGTATAAAAGATAGAAAAATCTACGTGTAAATTTGGAATTAAATTATCCGATCGACACATTCAAAGGTCAACCAAAACTGCATGAAAACAACAATTCAGCAAAAGCACTGAAATATTTTTGTTTAAATGATTAAAGTAATCTTAGTTTTCCTATCTCCATGTAAACACACTTGGGGACTTCCTGAAGCATAACAAATATACCCAGTTCTTGCCACTTAGAGAAATGTGTTTAATAACTTTGTTTCATTAATAATTTGAGACTATTGCTTTCTGTTCTTTTTTCACATCCTTATTTTAGTACTTTTCTTTCATACTTAATATATTATTAAATACATGTTATTTGCTAGACATTATGACAATTGTTTTACATATATTCATTTACATAATCTTCACAGCATCTTCTTTAGTTCTTTCAATCCATATCCTAAAGATAAAGAAAATGAAATTCATTTTAGTATCTTAAGCTTAGTGTCAATTATGTCATCACAAATAATCACAAATACATAAGTAGATGGAGTGATACACATTCACACAATTTCCCTTTGCTTAAATATCATGTATGATTAAAAGCAACTTCCTGAAACAGTCTGACCTTTAAAAATATTTAAAGATGCACTCATTAATCAAAAATTTGTAATTTTATTTTGCTTTATTATATATCTTAATTATTACAAGGAACTTCCAGAAATAATGTAAGTTTTAAAACTTTTATGTATTTACTCATTAACTTTTCTTGGAAAAAAACATTGAAGTTATGGCTTTAATTATGTAGATGTTTTACATTATTTTTCTTCACATATTTTATTTATTTCAAGATTTCCAACACTCACTTTTCCTTTATTTGACGAATTTGGTTGTAACAATGTGTGTGGGAACAGTCATTGATACAGAGAATGAATCCCTGAGGAAAACATGATTCAATTTCATGCATGAGTGTTTATCTAAAAACTAATTTATTAAAGAAAAATAGGTTTTAAAAAACGGTTCTAATATTTAAAAAAAAAATATTAACAGTGACTAAAAGGAAAAGGCTACATGTTAAGCCAGCTCTTGCCATTTTATCAGATTCTTGATGGTTTTGGTTCATCCCCTTACCAAAAGTAATTTCAGTGAATGGAATTCTATAAATATTCAAATGGGAAAAATAAAGAATACCATTTTCTCCCTGTTATTTTATTAATGTTATACTTACGAGCATTTTTATATTGTGTGGTTTTCTTCATTTTATGCTTGATGTGCTGGCTGACTTTATACTTTGATAAATATTTACTTTATTCCCATTTGTTTGTTAAAATCGTCATCAGTCTGGACAAAGTCCCTGATGTTTCTTATCCACTTGAACTTTTCTTCCCAATGGATACCCACTTTTTGGGTTTTAATATGTTTTTGCATAGGTATTTATTTTAAAGAATATGTTATGTGAGTTTGTGAATTAATTTTTAATTTATGTAAATATTTTATGTAAGATCTCATTTGGTCTCTTACTTTCACACTAAACATCATATATTTTGAGATATAACCAAGTAGCAATACACCCTGTTTATCAATTTTGAATGACCTAAGTATTCAAATGTCTGGTTTAAACCCATTCCTCTTATCTTTTACCCTAGTGATGGACACGTGTATTACTCTAGATTCGTGTCTTTATAAATATGCTGTGATAAAAATCTTTGTTCTCAGTGACTTATGGAATTTTTTTGAGTTTTTCTAGGAACATATGCTCAGAAGTGTTTTTATAGGATATTCAACACACATAAGAATATTAAAAAATAGCCACCAGATTTTTTCCAGGATTGCTACCACTGCTTAAATTTCTTTGGACTCTGTATGAAAAGTTCACCTTTCCTACATACTTACCCATCTTGGATTTATTTAACATATTCTAGACATTAATTGATACATTTGTGATATGACATCTTTCAATGTAGAAGCAGAATGTGCCTCTCAATTTATTTATGATATCTTTTACACAAATGATTAGAAGGTAACAAATATTTCAAAAAAGAACAAGGGCAATCACAGAGAGATATTGAGACTTTCTAAAGTTTTATAACATTTGCAAGTAACATTATTTAATATTTTGAATCACAGTTTGTTGTTGTTAGGGAAGAGACCAAATTTGTAAGTGATTTTTTTTTTTTTTTTTTTAGTTTTAGTTTTCTGGAAGCAGATAGTAAGACAATGGTGTGCACAAGATTTTTGTTAGTGTAATGACCTGTGAAAAGAAGAAGGGAAAAATAATATCAGGCAGAGGAACAACTATCTTGCAGGCATGATGAAGCCTCAGACAACCTGGCGGGGCGTTATGGCATGCCCATGGGAATTGTCAGAGAATGGCCAAAAATCAAGGTCTTTATATTTCCACTTTTCTTAGTCTCAGGATTTGTACAGCCCCAGAAAAGAAATTATTCTGGACCAGTTTCCAAACCTAGGTTTTCTGAGAGCATTAATAATCTTTGAAATACTTTCTCTGGGAGCCCTAAAACACAATCCAACAACTCCAAATTTACTGTGCTGGAAATTCTCTTTGTATGCCCCCTGAGAGGCAGTAGTAGATACGTGCATAAGTGCATATGGCTATAAGTGAGCAAAGATCTTCCAGATTAACCTCTACCAGCTGATCACTGTTGACTAACTTTGGTGAATGCTACATATAAAAATGGTATTCTTTATATGAAGCAAAAGAACATCTCAGCTGACCCCTACTCAAGGTCTATCCATAGAGCTGTTACATATAATAAATTTTTGTATGTGTGCATGTGTATATTTCTATGCTGTTTGGTGGGGGTCATATTTCATTCTTTTTTCATGTGATGATCCCGTTATTGCAACACCACTTGTTGAATATTTATTATTTTTGGAAGTGCACAGACCGGGAATTAAACCCGGATCCCCTGTATGACAGTGGGTAGGCAAGAGTTCTACCCACTGAACTACCTTTGCACCCTATAATAAAGTTTTTAAGCCTTTAAATTTTGGGATAATTTCTTTTTCAAGAATATATTGACCATGCCTTCTGTATTAAAACACATGTGCATGCACACACACACAAATATACACATACACAATGAATATTTTCTATTTCCATACATGATATTATATCATACATGATACTTGTTTAAATCAGGTACAAAGCTATTGTGCATTCTCTCTGTGTGTTTGTGTTATCCATTTCCAAGTATAAAAGTTCAATATTTTATAGTAAGAGGCACATTGACTACTGACTACCAAGTGTCATGTAAAATATAAGGAGACATCATGAATTTAAGGTGATTAAAATAAAAATCTTAAGGGCATATAAAGAAATTAATGATTTCTTAATCATATGTATAGTGTGTATGAATGTCCTAGCTTTGTATATATATGAAATTTATTGATTACATTGTTCACTAATATAGAAATGAGTAGAAGACAAATGGTAGCACACACTGAGGCCCTGAACCCTCAGGTTTCACCTGAGAGGAGATGAGCCAGCAAAATAAATTGAGAAATTGCTATGAGAAAGGTAATGGGAAAACCTGAGGAATAAAGCATTTCATGGGGAAGTTGGCATTCAATGGTTTAAATAAATACTGCAGTCAGATAAGGCAACTAAAATCAGAGAACTGATTGATAAATTTGCTGAAATTATCAATATAGTGCATTTCTCTTCCAATTTCAATAAAAATAACCCATATCTATAAAATTATGTACACCAAACTATTGAACAGGATACTACTGCAAAAAAAAGATATGGGTAGAAAACATTATTTTCTTTTCTTACATAATGTTTTCCTCCTCAGTTCATATATAGAGAAGGAAAACATTAGCCATATGACTTAGATATATACCACGAGTATGCATGTTCACCCATATATACATGTTATAGACATGGACACAGATACATAGATACTTATAGAAAAGTATATTAAGATAAGTATGGACTTAGATGAAATATTAAAGTTGTTTATGATCACACAATTTGGAGTCAAACAGAGCTGAGTTTAAGCCCTGCTCTGCCAATGATTCTGTTTAACATTGGACAAGTAATTTGGGTACTTTGTTGAGTTACTCATTATGAAATTGATATGATGATATAAAGATTTTGGTAGAAGGATGAATTTTGGTAATGATATGTGATATTATATGGAAAGAACTTGGTTCAGTGTTGGAATAAGTAGTTAATAGTGGTATTGATATTATTTTTATAATGTTAATAATGGCATATCATCTTTAAATGATAATATTTCCAATTGATTTATTTCCTATTTACATTTGGTTGGAAACCTTTGCTTTATGTTTAAGTATTTTTCCCATCAAAGACATTCTATTGAGCTGTTAGTTTCTTTTTCAATGGATAAAATGATAAAATTTAATGTTTTTATTTTGACTAATTTCTACTTACTTAATACTGAATCCTATTTCAATTCAATTAAAGTTGATGATATGCATAGCTTCATCCTAGACTTAAATAAAGACCAGTGAATAAAATCAAATAACTAACTCAAAACAATCCATAAAATTAGACTGGGGATTTAAGAAAATCTTTTTGCTCAATGGCAAAACATTATATATGGAAACTCTCATATTACACAAAGGGGGTTCTTACTACTGATAAATTTTATGTTTGATATTAAAATATCTTAAGCATTTTAATCATTATCTTGGTTAAAGGGAAAACACATTGGTGAAATATTATAATTTTAATAAAATTAATAAGCCTATAGAATATATGCATGGTATACTTTTATCTATGTGAATTCTCAATTCTAGTCAATACTACTACTTTTGCAAACACTGGTAGGTATAAAAATACTTTATGATTATAAAAGTACATATTGAAATTTCTGTGAAGCCAGCGCTATTTGTTAGGGTAGCACTAACTGCTATAAGAAATAAAACCAAAAACCTCTAACAGCTTGGTTCAAACATTATGCAGGTGAATTTATCATTCACATAAATTCTAAAGTTGTTGCTTCTCTTAAGTAAGAGTAGAGTACAGATACTAAGGGCCACGGTCAAGGGGAATGGGGAGTTAACATGTGATGGGTGCAGGTTTTCTGTTTGGCATGATGGGAAAATTCTCGCAATGGATGATAGTGCTTTAGGCAGCACAATGTTGTGGCTGTGATCGATTCCACTGAATGGTATTATTGGGATTGTTGAGATGGGAAAATTCATATTTTAATAAGTTCCTACAATTTAAAAAAATGAAAGAGCAACTAAAAAAAGACAATGACAATTAAATAAAATATGTGATCCTGGATAGAAGCTAACAATGGGGGAGAAAAGACTGGCAAGGATATTATTGGGACATATGAAAAATTGGAGTATATTCTGCAACCTTTATATCAATGCTAAATTTCATGAACTTGATACCTGCACATAAGGGTATATAAGTGAATATTCTTATTCTTAGCAATTGCATATGGAAGTGTTATGTATTGAATGTACAATATGTATGCAATCTATTATATTCAGAAAACAGATTAAGTAGATTGACAGATAGACATACGCACACACACACACACACACAGATAGGCGGAAAGAATTATACTGCAAATACGGCAAAATGTTAAAATTAGTGGATGCTAGTATCTTGGGGAATGGGGGTATATTGGAGTTGTCTGTATGGAATTTGTATTATTTTTGCAAATGTCCTGTAAATTGCAAACTATTTTAAGATATGGAGTTAGACATAAAAGTAAAGCAATAAAAAAATCCCATGTCATTCTCAGTTACTGCTAATGCAAATTTACAAAATAAAAAAAAGATACAGTTCTATATTCTTTAAATACCTTTATTTTACACAATTTACATAAGCTTTTTAAATCTTATTTTAACCACATGGAACTGTTACTATAGAGTAATTCTGTTGAAATTCTCCTCCACCAAATTATATCCCCATGAAAATTTTGCCAAGGAAAACGAAATATAGAACAATTATCCCAGCCATATTACATTTTCTGAGGGACTACTGGAACACAAATTTAGGAACTCGGGAATAAGCATATTAGTGCAAGAAAAGGTTTCTGGAAGTCTAAGCCAATATTTTACTACATGTAAGACATGAAAATGAACCATCCGAGACAAGCAATGATGATTTGATTGTTTAAAGTTTGGATGTTTGAAGTTGTTTTATCTCTTTAGAGAGTGTTTTTAATCATTTAATTGTTAGACCTAAATTTTGAAGGAGATTGCCAGGAAATATGTTTCCCCAACGCTTCATGTAACTTTTAAGGCATTTTCCCGCAATTGTACTTCAGAGGTTGAACTGATCTAATACATATATATTTTTATCTTTTTCCTTTTGGGTAATAATTAGGGCAATTTTAACATATTTCTTGGACTTTGGTTATTTCTACTTCACACAAAAGCTTAGTTTTATGACACTAAATTCATTGCACCTGAAATTAATTCGTTCTAAAAAAATAATTATAGGAAGAATATTCTGCTGTCTTAGAATTTTACAACATCTCAAATGAAATCTCCATCAAAGTCTGTGATTGGTATAAGACAATTTATAAACCCATTTTACAAGCTAGAAAACTGAGGCAAAAAAGTTAATAGAATTATCTTAGGGCACACATTAACTATTATTTGCGGGAAAAATCAGAACTTGACTGTCATCATCCACATTCATAGATTGTATTCATTCATTCATTAAATTTTTATTTATTATGTACAATGTGCTAGGTTTTATATTCTTTTCCAGTGTCATGTAGCTGTTAACTCTTTGGAGCAAATTAAGTATTAATGTATATGCTTTTTTAATTTAGCTATTTTTATGTTATCTTCAACACATGGCTTTGTGAGGAGTAATTAAATATCACCATACTGTTTGTAAAGCATGTATAAGAGGATCAGACACTTAGACATATAGATATATTATTGTAATACATATGGAGAGAGAAATATTTTATTATTATTAAGATTGAGAATCACATTTTCCTCATACAGCATGAAGGTTTCTGTCTTTAGATAGGCTTTGAGAGAGGCAAAATCTGTTTTGTAGGAAACACTATCTAAACAAAAGTACAAAGACAAATGTGGACTTAGAATATGTACTATAATTTAGTTTAATAAATTTGGTGACAAAGTTAATTCATCTTTTATCACAGTGAGTACAATGTATTTTATCAAGTGAAAAGATTTTTCAATTTACAATTACAGTTTACCATTATGAAGTCACAGTCTCTTGTTAACATTTATACTTAGTAATTCTGTGGACCAGATCATTCTGTTATGTTTAAGAGGTACATGTGGAACTTATTTTCCATAAATGTAGTGTTTTCCTGTTTTATTTCTCTGAATTTCCAGTAAACTTTTCTTTTTTCACAAAGAAAAACATATTACTTTTCTTTATTACATTATGAAAAGTAAATATTTAAAAAATGGTATTTTAGATTTAAGCCACCCATTTAATGTGACATATAGTAAATTTTCCTTTTCTGTCTATGTATAATCATGGATTGCTTATATTCCTGAATTTAAAATGAAATCTAGAATAATAAGCAGATGAAAAAATAAAATTAACATGGAACAGATCTCATTAAGAGGGATATCATTTAGAACTTTGCTTTGCAATTTGTTTTTCAAACAGCAATAAACCAGTAATGAACAATTCTTATTATTGTGTACTTCCCAAATATTTTTGCTCATATTTTTTGTTTGACAGGCTATATTTGATTGCTCTTGTTCTTTACCCTCTTTATAATTATTTGAGAACTCCTGGAACATATATCATTTTTGTGTGATTTTTGCATGGTAAAATTGTTGGAATACTGGCAAACTTGTCTTCCTGATAAAGCTAAAAACTGTCACCTGAAATTGATATCCAGATGGGACTTTGGAGAGTAAAAAAAGTACATATAATAATATGATAAAGTTTCCAACTCAGCCCACGATTTGTGACCTTTTTTTCAGAACAGTTTTCCTGTCAAAAAACAGCTTTTTAATAGTAAGTATGAATGACAATCACAGTTCAGTTTGTTCCTAAAATTACACTAGCAATGTTGATTTCTACACTCATACCTGTGACATCTATCTTGTAATACGAGCTCTCTTATAAACAATTCATGATGTGAGCATCAGAAAAACAAAGGAAAAACACTAAAATTTCACTCAAAGGACGTGATAAGTATTATTATGTAGTTAATTGAAAAATGGGTAACTAATGTCCCCCAAATTGAAAGAAAGATAAGAAATTCATATTTCAAAATCCTAATAAGCTAATGAACACAAGAAGAAAAAAGCTTAAAAATATTCACACCAGAATATGTTATTTCTTACAGTTGGGGATGGTATTTATGAATCTTTTTTATACAATCAATATTTTTAATGAAATGAATTGATTCAAAACTATAATGTATTAATTTAGATTATTTGTTATTCTAATTATGGTTTAAACTTACAATCCATTATTTTGAGTACAACAGAACTTAATTTTAAAAGATAACATGATAACTTAAAATTAATGATTACTTTTAGCTGGTGAATATAGGTTAGCTAAATTTTTTAAAAAGTAAGCAGCTAAGTAAGAAATTGAAAAAAGGGAAAAAAGTTCCATCCAATTTTGCCTCTGTAATGACAAATATCCTGTTTTCTAGTCTTTGTAACAGATAAATATAATTGATAGAAAAGAAACTATCTTTAAATTACAGTTGTTGGATTGAAAATTATCCAATACAGGCAGGCATTATAAAAGAGATAGGCACCAAGATATTTCCTTTTGCTAAAAAAAAAGATTATTTATTTTTTACATAGATATGAATAAATGAATGGAAGTTAATTATTTTGATGGTTTGTTTAAAATCTAACACATACTTATAATTGCTTCCAGATCACTGTACATAGCAAAATGAAGGAAAAGCTAAAACAATTATATAGAAACTATGTATCCATAATAAATGTATAAGAAAATTGAAATCTGATGATTCATATTTCAAAAAAAGATGCATATACTTCTCTCGTTTTGAGATGTTGTGTTAGGCCTAGCTTTAGAAGCTTCTTATTATTATTAATTACGAAAATAGTTAAGAAGTTTACGATGGCGATAAGATGATTTATACATATTGATTCAGCAGTGATATAAGGCTTCAGTTTTCTGAATATGGTCTTCTAGCTTATCCCTAAAACAAATGACTGGAAATGGGCATTTAATTATATGTATGCTTGGTGCAATTTTTATATGGTATAAGTCAGTTTCAAAAAATACTAATGCTATTTCCAGACAAGATGACTCACCAATACATATCATTCTCAAATCCATTGAATTCTGCCATTTCAGTGTCAGAATAATTCATTTCTTCACTTACTGAACATGAATTTATCTGTGCCAGAATGATTGTAGGCTGTCAGCATAATAGCAGTAAAAAAAAAAAAAACAAAAACACAAAACTCCAAGATTTCATGGAGATCTTATTCTAATTGAGGGAGAAAGCAAATTACACTGTTTGATAGAAGATGGTAAATATTATGAAGAAATGTAAAGCAGGGTAAGAGGAGTGCTGGAGTAGGGGAGCCGGTCCCATTTTAAGAAGAGTGGTCCAGGTATGTTGAGGTGACATTTAGCAAAGGATTGAAGGAGATGAGTGATGGAGTTGTGGGTATCTGGAGAGAATATCAAAAACATCAAACCAAAGAGACAGTGCAAAAAGGCTCATGTTTTCATGGGTTGTCTTGATGGCCAGTATGGGTGAAGCACAATGAGGTAAAGGAAGAACCCATAGGAAATGAGTCAGGCAACTAGTGTTGGGAACTTTGGGGCCATTGTGAGAGTATTTTACTTTTACTTTAGGATATATGGCGAGCCACGGGGATGTGTGAGTGTGGCTGCAGTTTTGGAATACATCTGTGGGGCAGTACAGCCAGAAAGGTAGAGAGTTAAGAGGTAACTGCAGTAAACCAGGTGAGAGACAATGATAGCTTAGCTATAGTGTTAGCAGCAAAGATGTGAAAAGCCTATGTGATGTTATGAATAAATTTTCTGATGGACTAGAAAGAAAATATAAAAGAAACACATACTCAAGTATGATTCTAGGTTGAGCAATTGAAAGTATTTAATTGTCACTAACTAAAATGGATTAAGCTGCAGCTGTAGGAGTGAAACAGATGAGTGGAAGAGACCAGGGGTTCAATTATGGACGTGGTACTTTTGATATGTCTATTAGATATTTGAATGTAGGCAGCAGATGAGTTGACAAGCTTGGAATCTTGTTCATATGTGACCTATGGCTGGATCAGTAGTGTCAGTGTCATTCTTTTCTTGATGATGGTCCATTTCAGGTCTGTCCTATCAAGACACATTGAGCAGTTTTCTATACTTTTTATTTGTGTAGCAGTTTTCAACTGTTTTTATGTTTTATCATAATAGACCCATGAGATAAATGGAGGAAATGAGGAAAATGACAAGAGTAAGTGAGTTGCTGAATATATCAATTCACTTATTTGCAAATCTAGAAACAAGGCTGTGTTGGTTAGGGGATAGTGTCCAGTTGCTTCTTCAAGGAAACACTGACATGCTTGTTACTGAGAGGGTTTCACAGATGGATTTGCATCTACAGGCAGTCAAATACATCTATGGGGCGATTGCATATACAATTAACAAAGGAGATTGCCCTTAGCAATGGGGGGAGTCTCATCTTCCCAACAGTTATAAGTCTTAAAGCAGAACTGAGGACTTCAGCAGTCAGAAAAAATAACTCTGCCTCTTCTTGTTTCAATATCCTGGGAAATGCAACTTCACCTTCATCAGAGTTTCCGTCTTGTCGTCTGCCCTGTGGAATGTGGATTTGCTAATCCCTATGGTTATCTGAACCAATTTCTATGGAATCTTTTAGTATATGTATGTGTATATATATGTCCTGTCAATTCTGTTTCTCTGGAGATCCTTGAATAATGCAATGGTCTAACTAGATATATTTAAACTTTTTCAATGAATTTTCTATTTTTTACTTATTTTACTATTTTATTTAACTGGACATCTTTAAGGCAAACAAGATTTAGAAATTATGACTTTATTTTCAAATACAGATATATGGATGGATTTTGAAATTATGCATGCTAATGCTGATTATTTAACAATAGTGACTTTATTCTGAAAAATAAATGAGAAGTTTTATAGATAAGGCTCTCTTACTACTGACCAAGTAGTTGGAACACTTAGCACCTGGTGTATTAGAAAAAGTTCTCCAGAGAGACTCAATCAGCAGGATTTATGGTGTGTATAAACATTTTTTATTTAAAGAATTGGCTCATGCAATCGTAGGGCTTGACAAATCTGAACTCTGTAGAGCATGTTGAATTCCACAGGGCAGGGAATTTCCAGTAAAAGTCAGTTTTAAGTCTGGCATCTGCAAATCTTAGGGAAAGCTTGAAATTCTGGTAAGAATTCATGCTGAATTCTTGAGTCCAAAATCCTCAGCAGAGACTAGAAGGCTGGAAATTCAGAACAAATTAGAAAATGTGCCTTGAGCTAGAATTTCCTCTTATTCTTGGAACACTTAGATTATTTTTGCCTGGAAGGCCTCCAAGTGAACAGTGAGGCCCACCCACGCTAGGAAGGGTGATCTTTACTTAAAGTCAACTGATTGTAGCTGCTAATGCCATGTGCAAAATATCTCCTCAGCAACATCTAGAATGCTCTGTGATCAAACAACTGGACACCATAACCTAGCCAAGTTGAAAAACAGAATTAACCAACACATATGACATGTGGACTATTAGCAGTAATAATGCAGCATAACATGTATTATTGAGCTTATTAGATAATGACTCAGAACATCTCTCTGCAACTAAGATTGGAAATCCAGGTGTAAGCATAATAGGACCAACACATAGTAAAATCCATTCTCAGATGCTGAAATCTCATTATTTCACTCAAGAATGTCTCAGAAGGTGGGCAACCTGGCTCAAACAGATATGAATTGCAAATTTAAGAATCAGGAAGAGAGGCAGTCATGTCAACTCACCTGGACAAGCCAGCTCCTTCTCTGGGGAGAAGTCTGGAAAAAAATTATCCCTGAGTGAAATTACCCAAGCTTTAAAAAGGAATCAGAGTTTGATTCAGTGTGGCACATGGTGACAGAAAATAAAATAAGACTGATATCAATTGCTACATATTTTCTGTACCTTTAAAAAGAAGAGAGGAAGGAGAAAAAGCAGCCACTTGTTCCAAGTAGAGAGGTTTAACAGAAAACTAAGACAACATGAACTGATTGTTCTTCCCTAAGGTTCAAAAAGAACTAACAGACTTATAAAGCTACAGAAATAACTGAAATGTGTGGGATAATGTCTTAAATTGATGCTGATATTTTTGCTTCTTTAGTTGCCTTATGGATATGGACATAATGCTCATCATGATTTGAATTTTTAACATATTATTGTCATACTCAATATTTTGCATTATAATTGTTATATCAGATACCATTCTATCAAAGACTATAAAATTTAATTTGCCTATTTGCTATTAGCAAATACTAAGTTAATGATTATAGTATAAGAGATACACAACTGTCTTTCACCAATAACAGAACATATTTTCTTTTCCCTTATGGCATGGCAATATTGATTGAATGGAGTTATACTAAGTAGAGTCTCAGAGCCAAAGCTTGATTGGACAGAATGGCTAACAGAGTCAAATTAAATAGATAGAATCAGAGCATGAAGTCCTTTGCAACTAAGTGTGTTTTGAAAATCAAATTAAAAAGCTAAGGTTTCCAAGTCCAAGTGTCAGGAAATCGGATTTGAACTCCAAAAATCACACATGTAGATGAATGGTAAAATGATGTTAAAAACCAGGAGCATCCAGAAAAGAATATTCAAAGATATTCCAATTAAAGGGATATTGCAATTAACAGGACATATATTTGTAGTGCTTTGTTAGTTTCTGAGGACTGTGTATGTACTAAATGAATTTTCTTACAGTAATACATAGGAAGAGAACAAGTGAAAACCAAACAAAAACTCTCAATGTGTCAATTAATATTGTTTTAGAAGATCTAGGAAGGCAATGACATAAATCACATGCATATATATACTATACTACATGTTTATGTGTACACGCTTATGAATATATATATACACACATACACATGCATACATAAACTCACATAAACACTACACACATGTGCAAAAACACACACAAAATTACATATGTAGAACATTACAGGGGGAAAATATAGAAATCCAGCAAAAGATACATCCAGGAGGGCATAAGTATTTAAGATAAGAATACAGAAATTTTCATGTAGCATGAATAGCTCATAGGAAATATAATAAAAATGCATATGTAATTATTATAGCAGCAAAAATATAAAATGAGTTGAAATACTATTGTGACTGTATAACATATGAGAAGAACTTTTATTAAGAGATATAAAAGAGTATGTCATTCCTTTATAAAATGATCCCCCATTGTATAATTGGGAAAGGATCCTTAAGTTTCTAAATGTAAATATTAAGTGCTAATAGAATACACTTACACTGTTCCTATATCCCTCTGTCCATCCGATTTTTAATACTTAGTATAAATTATGTTTTTGTATGATGAATGTCCAAAACCACCAATTTACATTGCTTTTGACGTATTTGCATTTTAGTACATGTAAGTTAGAAGAAGTGGAGTTATAAACAAACAAACAAAAATGCAACATGATATTACTGGCATTTATAATTACCTACATTGTTACCTTTACTGTAGGACTTTATTTCTTTATGCTGCTTTTATCCATCCTCTAGTGTCCTTTTCTTCAGTCTAAACAACTCCCTTTAGCAAAGCCTGTAGGCTGGTCTAGTGGTAATAAACTCTCACAGCTTTTGTTTATCTGGAAATGTTTTAATCTCACCCTCATTGTTGATAGAAAGGTTTTATTGTTCATTCATTGTTTTCCTTAAATCCTTTCATTCTTTCTCCATATTTTCCCTTATCTCCTTGAGCACATTAGAGATCTTTTTTTTTTTTTTTTAATATCTTTGTCTTGCAAATCCAAACTCTTGTCCTTTTCATGGATGGTTTCTGGATTTTTGTCATTTATCTTTGGTTGTCCATCATTTCTTGTTTGGTTGTCTCATAATCTTTTGTGAGTTGCACCCTCTACATGTTGATATTTTAGTCTTGCCTCTGAGATTTAGTGCTGGAACTTTCTGTTCCTTAATTTTGCAGCCAGCTAGTGACATGACAGAGTTTTCTTGAATGCCAGACACTAATCAAAACAAATAAACCAAGGCAAACAGCACTTTTGGTTCTGCTTGGGTTTGTAGTTTACTTTAGTGCTTAGTTCTCTTATCAAGAAAGTCAGCCTGTGGCAAATGGGAAGTGCAGAGTCCTCTCTGTTTTACCTGAGCCTGTTAAGCCAAAGCCATTAGACTGCTTCTTTTCTGGGTTTGTGTTTGCTAGTGGCCCTAGGAATTCCCTTTTTGCGGTTTACCAGAGTTTAAGTAAATGTCCTTCTATCCCTTTGCAATAGACTTCCCATCCTGGGTGCTCTCTTGAGTGACTTCATTGAGGTAGTCCTTTGCCCAAGGCCACTTCAAGTCAATTACTTTTCACACTGTCCCAGCTGTCAGCAAGCAGCATCTCTCTCCTCAGGACAAATTCTTGAAGGGCTGAGCCCAGCCTAAAACAGGTTCCCTGCCTCAAGCTCTCAAACATCCACTGATTAGATTGGCACTGGCATACCTGTACCTCACTATGCAAATGGTGATCACTTGTCCCTATGGAAGAGGGCTGAACACCCACAAAGAGATCACAAGCTGGCTTCATCCTGAATTGTGGAGGGGTGGGGAAGGGGCCAGCGAGAATGCCAGAACCTGCTTCTTTGGATTTTCGAGCTACATTTTCTTGATTCAGTACTTGCTCATTTAATGCTTTTCCACAGTTTTGAGGGAGATTCCTCTTTAAGAGTCCTTAATTCCTCTGCTGCCTTTGCCAAGGTGGACATTGCAATACTGGTTGTCCTCAGAGCTGGCCCCCAGAGACCGGAAGCAAAGGTATCCTCTTCCTTCCACTCTTGGATGGTGAACAATGTTCCAGTAGATGTCAGAGTTTCAAAATAGTTGGTTCAGACAGTTCTGCCAGTTCCATATTTGTTTTCGTGGAGTGACTGATTTCTTGAGCTTCCTACTATGCCACCTTCCCACAGTTCACTCTCCTGAGTAATTATTAATGGTCAATTAAAATAACCACTTGTTTTTAATGGCCAACTCAAAAATGCGTCCAGCATGTGAGGTCCTCATTTCCCAAATGTGTGATATCAGGAATAATAAGAACAAACTTATTCAACAGATGCCTCAGTCAAGTTTCTGTTTATTATTCATAACATGAGTTTTATGGGTTGCTTTTCTATGCATTTGAAAGAAACCTCAGAGTAAAACAAATGCCATTCTCAGAAAAAAATGCTATGCTTTTTGAAAGTCTAAGACATCTTCTGGCTGCTCATCTATTTATGTCTGGCTGAAATGATTTTTATGTCAGGAAGGAAATGTAGACAACGGTTTAATAGCGAATACTTCAAAATCAGATTTTTTTCTCAGTAAAGTATGAGTTAGACTTTCATTTAATAGAAAAACATTGTCTCTATGCCAATGCACTTTTTACAAAGCCAAATGAATATGCTTAGTGCAATTCAAAAGGTATTACACAAAATAAAGCTTATGTTTAATACGGTTTGAACAGAATCCAAGAAAATCCATTTATATTTTGAGGGAAGAAACCCGACTTTCAGTCTCCATAACCGACCATCGTCAGACTGTGTTCCAGGTTAATGTCCCATTCTCCATGTTCTTTCAGCTACTGTTTATTTACAGGACTTCTAAACTCTGCCAAAATCATTCAGCATACGCATATGAAAGAAGACATGCAAAGGCCATTTTCATGCCTATGATTTTTTTCTGGGTCATGTTGATTTCATGTCATTTTCAAACATTTTATGAAGTTTCCTTAATTACTCAAAATAATCTAGCAAGTTCTTGAAATAGCAAACCAATAGAAAGTCCGGAAGGCCATAAAGTTCTTTTCAATAATAACTCAAAGCAGTTTTATAAGTAGGTTAATATGGATCTTAAATATATTTTCCAACAAAGCTGCATATTATTTATCCAGTATTGTCATGAAACAAAAAGCAATCCCTAATATTTTTTTTTAAATCAAAGAAGATAAGTTACAAACTAATGCAAAGTAGATAAAGCTACTTTAGTTTTCTTTCAAAATACTTCCTCAAATCCAGATAAATATCATATGTACCACTCTAGAAGAAAAATACATATTTTCTGCTTTTCCACAGATATCATTAGGCTAGCTATTATACCTAGTATAATATGATGAATTTGTCTTATTTTATGCCACCACAGGAATGTAACACAATCCCGTTTGTATCATCTTAACATCAAAAATGATATAATAGTACCTAGCCTAAATTATTAGGAGAAGAAAGGGAAATAATATGCTTCAAATGCTTCTCACAATATTTGGCATTTTGGGTACCATTCTTTTATGTTTCTTAATAGGAATCATCTTCGTTTTGCTTTTTGTAAACCCAAATATCTAAAATAGACAATGTCCTCAATATGTATTTGTTAAATGAATGACTACTGAATGGTCAAAATGTGTATAGGCCGATAAATTTTTTAGGAATAAAGAGATGGTAGTGTGTATAGTTCTGTCCCTCCATTGTTTATGGTTATGCTGAAAGCAGGCTGGAACAGCCATTACCAAGAGAAAGTATGTTATGTAAATTGGGAATGAGTAATATTAACCAAAACAGCATCAATATTTAGAGAATAAAAAGATAGTTCGATGCAATAGTCAATCAGACAATACAGTTTAAATATGGAGTGCCATTCAAATTTGGAAATTGTAGGCAGAATTTAACAGGCAGAATAGTCTGGGGAGAGAGTGGGAATGTGACATAAACATAGATAAGGAAATAGAGCTCATATACTGCCTCTTCTGCAAAATATGTCTTACGTCAGTCCCCTATAGATGATCAACTTACTTTCTACAATAAATATGAATTTAAATAGACAATCATAATGGTCAAAAAAGAAATGCAGACAATGAAAGTTTTCACTAGTATTGTTTAGAATTGCTGCTCTGTGGGATAATGCAAAGCAAATTAAATTTTAGTCCATTTCAATGTGATTTACACATCTTCTATACAAATACACCCCTTATTGCCTGGACCTGGGGCAGACCACTGCCACAATTTGCCCTTGACATACCACTGGCCTCATTCTTAAGTGCAAGAGGGAATTTTTCAGTCAATTTAACCCCATTCTCTCCTACCTACATACTAAATATCTCAATATAAACACAGCTGCTAACTCATCAGATTTACTGACGGGATAGCTACTTGTTCATGAAGAAGGAAAAACTGAAAGTGGAAGAAAGAAGAGGAGGCTTTTCATATGGATTATTTTTTCAGGGAATATCAAAAGGGGCTTCTTTTCTCCCCAATATCACCATATGCAAAACACTTTTAAAGGAAACAATGTAATTTTTCTCACAATTTGTAAAGTTTAAACTAAAGACGAATAAATAAAATACTTCTGCAGTAAGTTAATCTCTTTTATGTTTATATGGCCTGCTTCAAAGTTTGTACTCAACAAACAGAAGGTGCTCAGTTTGGCTGGATGATTGCTAAAGCACTTTCCTGCTATGACTATATAATTATCAGGTTATCGTATTCAATAATGAATGTGAGTGATAGGCACCTGTTTCTTTTCTAATGAATAGTTTTGACACAGAGAAAGGATGATAGGACCAGAAGGCACCTATCAAGTGAAAGTCATTCATTAAGTAATAAATAATATCTGGAGTAAAGTCTTTTCTTACTTATTTTACTTTTCGCAGATTGCCCTATGTCCTCAACAACAACAACAAAAAAAAAAAACAGGAAAAATATAATGGGATAGCTGATTTTTGTGTATTATAGTATAAAACATGGTCTATTTAATCCTGTAGCTTTGGGGTAGATTACATTTGTCCTATCTCTAGGCTAGACTAAGTATTATGTGACAATACAGGTCAGAAACAAAGATAGCCATGAATTATTTTGTACACTTATATCAGCACTTTACTTAGATATTAGAATCACTCATTTGAAGTTTAAGCTTATATAATGGTGTCATCTGGGATAAGCAATTAATTAGTAGTCATTCTTTCATAAAAGCATACATCTGTGAATATTGTATACATAATACGTATGTATTTTTAAAATATTTTTTAAAAACTCTATTTTTCTACTATGTTCTCAGCATAAACATCTGAAAGGAAAGTGATAAAGTATCTTCAAAATAATACAGGAAATACTAAATACCAACTGAATCAGATTATAGGGCTGGGGGTATTTCAAAGATTAAAGAAGCTGCAAATTCTGAGATAAATTAGCATACTCTAGCATATAGACAGCTGCTTTTTTTTTTTCTCCGCATTGATTAAATAACAAATTTTTTATGGAGTCCTTTTAAATTATGGGAAATGATATAAATATTGTAAAATGTTTTGAAGCTACTGACATCACAGAAAACAAAGTTTGATTTTTAAAACCAAATTTCAAAGTATATGATTTTCCTGTTGCTGTATCTTAAACCATGGGTCTGTATTTTAGATGCTCGTTACAATTGACAGGTAATGGCAGGGTGCCTTTTAAAAATATTTGGAAGGCATTAGTGGTTTGTAATGGCCTCAAGTGAATCTAATGTACATTCAAGATTGAAAGATACTGACTGAAAAGCTGCGAATTATCGGTAGCTTTCAGGTATCCATAACGCTATTATTCTTGGCGGAATTCCCATACTACAAAACTGATCTAGCTTAGAAACTTTGCTATACCTGCTCAGTTTCTCTCCATATTAGAAAAAGGCATGAACAGCCATCATTCCAAAACAACCGCTCTTAATCCATCTCCATTCTGTATTTTATCTCTGACCTGCAGCTTAAAAATAATAGGGAAGTAGATTATCTGCTCTCCTAAAACTATTTCTATGAAAGTACTTATTATTATAAACAAATGGTGCTAGTATATAGACTCAGATTAACTATATAGTTTTGGTCATATGTTTCATTTAAAAATAATACAAACATTGGATTTCAATGAAAGAATGAATGTAGTTCCTTTAAAATGAATTAAGAAGAGGAGAAATCTGCATATCAAGATATTTGAATTTTAAATAGGACTGTTGGAGTAATCTCACGAACCTATAGATGATTCACATAGACATAAATGAAAATAAAGACATGATTTTTCATTTGCAAAGCACCCTTAAAATTACATTACATTCATTTAATACTCTTTTGTTTGGCACTTTAAATGACTATTGTTCAAAGTTTTCTTCCTCCAAGAGTATGCAAACTGGACCAAATATTCATTACCTCCTAATAATGTGTGTTTATCAGCACAAACAAGGCTTGTTTGTGTGTTGTATCAGCACTCTATTAAGTTTTATCTTTCAAAGTATATAAATATTTCCATTTAGAGAAGACTCTATTATTGACTAAACTAGATCAGATATTTGCCTTCCTTTTTTTTAAGCAGAAAAACATCAAAAAAAAAAGAGAAAAAAAATCCTGTGAGTTTAGAAAAAACACTTTTCTTTATGAATTTGCTTTCTGGAAGATTCAGGGTGCAACTGTTAGGAGAGACCAGGTGTGTGGTTGTCACATTAACCTGTGGGTGAGTGATACATAAGTCAGTTGGAATGGCCACTGTATACATAGATGAGGACAAATACCTATGACAAAATAGGATTTGATTAAAAAAAATCTAAATTTTAATAGAAAATCACTGGAAGTTATAGGTGAGATTATGGAAGAGTTTTGCTGCAGTGCATCTAGGATTTTAAATTGTGATCTTAAATAAATACATATCTGAGTTTCCATGTAAGCAAACTTGTTTGCTTATTACATAGAAACTAAGCAATTATAATCTCAGGAAGTCATAAAGAAAGAAACAGCTTTCTTTTCATCCACAAAAAAATACACTCCTTAATAAGCAAAATTGTGCACATTTAAATGCTATATCAATATTCTGTGGGTTCTAAAATGTACTAAATACCCAGTTCAGTTATAAAATATTTTTATGATTCCATTGCTAAAACATTGATTTTCTTCTGGAAATATATTTGTTCTTAGTTTCTTCATCTTTAATTATCTAACTCTTTTAAAATCATAAGAAAAATATCCTCATTCATAACTCTAGTGTGGAAAATAGTCTTTCTTCACAACCTCTCGTATTAGAAATGAATGTGCGGACTGTGGAGAAGAGAAGGCTTGTTCAATATTGTATTTTATACATGAAATAATATCATTCATATATATGATTAATCATGATACAACACTTCAAAAAATGCTATGAAACACAGTTTATATAAGAATTCCATAATAACAGAGTTACTTTTATTTTATATTGGGCATAATTTCAAATGGAATTAGTGTCCACTGACTCATTCATCTTAAATGGAAGTGGATTGAAATAAATACAAAAGACATAAAATTCAGCTTATTTGGAAGACTGGAATAACTCAATGGAGGATAATTACCTCTAAGATGCAAAACATGACAACCAAATACTAGTGTCTTTTCTTTTACACTTTCCTACTGTATGTAAAATATGCTTTGCTTGAATGGGAAGCAAGCTTTCCTCATTTTGGGAGACTCAGATACCTTCCTTTAGTTCAAGAAAGAAAAATAGGAAAGAAAAGGGTTGGAATCATGATACTGAAACTGAGAGACAGGGATTTCTAAAGTTGAGCAATTCAGGTGGCATAATGTCTCCATGCATCAACTTCAGAGTAACCCAGTCTACATATGGTAGTGATAGCAGAATTTATGCCCGCTACCAGAATGAAAAAAAGAAGAAAAGTTATATTGGAAAAATGAAGTCTTCTAAAAAGAATAGTTTTATTTCCTATATTAGGTTAGCAGATGTACCATCAACCTGGTACTTTCTATATGTTTAAAAGGCCAAAAACATTGTTTATAAACAATTTTCTAACATAACCAATTATCTCAGGTACATTTAATCCATCAGAAAACTATTTCACACACACACACACACATCACGTAAAATCAATTCAGCAGATGAGTATTTATACATATAGAGGAAAAGACAGGTAAACACAAACACAAACTCAAGATTGTAAAAAATTTTGTTTTATTTAAATTTCTAAACTGAAAAGTTTTATTAGATAAATGAACAGAATCTTAGTGTGGGATAGAATTTGATAGTACAGATTATTATTTGTTAAAAAATAATTTATAAATACTAATATGAATGTTTTAAATTCTTATTTAAAATTAAATAATCATACTTAATATTTAATTTTCTACAATCCTAATATAGAATTTGATAAAGTATTTACTCCAGTAAAATTTACTTTGTAATTATTGAATGAAAAAGCAGAGACAAGATACAGTGCTATCACTTTTTCAAAACAGTACTTATGCATGTAAAAACAATTTTAAATGATATTCAATTAAAATTATATCATTACACTTACTTGGGCAGATTTGGTTAGAAATTCTGTTTTCATTTTGCTCATCTGAAATTCATTTACACAAATATTATTATAGAAGATAGTTATCTAAAATTTTGTTAGAGAAAAATAATGTCTGCTTTTAAAAAGTAGTCATTAAAAAGTGAATCCTTTTAATAAAATAAAGAGATAATCATATACATTGATGGCCTCAGACTATATGCAAACAAATCTAATTCATATTTGCATATGGAAAATATTGGATAATTAATTATCGATTGTGCAGTATTTAAATAAATCTTGTCTTTAATTTCTAAAGCATTATCAAATAACTTCACAGCTCCAAAACATTCATATCTATGAAAGAACAAATGTGCTATTAGTAACATTTACTTTATGACAATACAATACCAATTTATTAATGTGCTCTTTCCTATTATTGTCTATTAGTGAAATGCCAATGAACTTATACAGACTTGTATGTAAAATGCCATATTGAGTCAAACACTACTATTTTCTTTTAAAATCAATTTAGAACTCTCCACAATAGTCAAATGATATGCATTTAGAAAATCAATATTCACTCTGTTCTCACTCTCATATATTTACATCCTTTCAACTTTATTTCCTTAGAATGGATTAGTATTTTTTCCAGGAGACCTAGATAATTTTTTCTCCTTTAAACTGTAGTAGACTATTATATTATTTCATTTATCTAAATTTAGTTTTTGATCTATAAAAATGTAAATGCCATCTGTGCTGGTTTGAAACTGTTATGTACCACAGAAAAGCCATGCATTTCTAATTCATCCTTGTTGTGAATGGGACCTTTTTATCAGGTTGTTTCCACAGAGATGTGATCCACTAAATTCAGAGTAGGTTTTAATGATTTCCTGGAGCCTTTTATAAGCAAGAGAGGATGCAGAGAACAGAGAGAAAGAATATGCCCAGGAGAAGCCAGAAGGATCCAGAGAAGCTAAGAAAGTAATTTTGAGACCAACCCAGGAGAGAAGGGCCAGCAGACATTGCCATATGTCTTCCCATGTGACAGAGTAACCCTGGATGCCACTGCCCTTTCTTCAGTGAAGGTATACTTGTTTTGGGCATTTTTATGGCCTTAGAACTGTAAATTTTGTAGCCTAATAAATCTCTTTTGGAAAAGCCAATCCATTTCTGATATATTGCATTCCAGCAGCTTTAGCAAACTGAAACAAGATTTTGTTACCAGAGAAGTGGGGTGCTGCAATCTGCAAATACCAAAAATGCTAGCATGGCTTTATAAATGGAAAGGGGGATGATTGTGGAAGAATTGTGAAAGGCTTCATAGAAAAATGCCTGGAATGTTTTGAAGAAACTGTTGGTAGAAATATGAATGATAAAGACATTTCCAATGAGGTCTTAGACAGAAATGATGAATGTCACATTGTAAAATGGAAGGGAGGTGACCCTTGTATTAAAGTGGCAAGGAATTTGGCAAAATTGAGTACTGGTGTTGGATGGAAGAGAGAATTTGAGAGTGATGACTAGGATATCTAGCCGAGGAGATTTCCAAACTAAATATGGAAAATGCAGCCTGGCTTCTCCTTGAAGTTTATAGTAAAATGTGAGAGGAAAGGGATAAGCTGAGAACTGAACTCTTGGGTACAAAGAAACCAGAAACTGATAGTTTGGAAAATTCTGAACTTTTGGAAAATGGGTCCCCAGAGAATAGCGCCACACATGAAGATTTAGCCAAACATGGAACCAGTCAGCCATTACAGGAAAAGACAGGATTGGAAATGGAGTTATCCAAGAAGGATTTGTGGAAAGTCCCATTGTCTGATGACTGCCACCCCCTGTATGCTGCATGGAAGGCAAAAAGTTTGTTGCAGGGATCTGTATAAACAGAATGACTACCAGTCTGGACTAAAAGGGACAGATTGAAAGAAAATGACTTCAAAGGTAAAATCATGGAAGCTAAGATCTGGAGCCAAGAAACTTCAGGCCAGAATAGTGAACCCACCCATGCACATGGAGAAGGTGATTTTGTCCTGGAGTTTATAGAGAGTGGGCCTTCTGCCCCATCATTCAGGTAGAGTTTTGTCACCCCAGGGCTCTCAGATAACTGAGGAACTGAGAGGAGATTGGCTACTCCATTGTTCTGGAAGAATGCTACTGCCCCAGGCCTCAGAGAGGGTGGAGCACATTTGATTAGGTAGAGCTTAACCACCACCCCACTGTTCTAAGGGGATGCCCTGGAGGCAGCAGAGTACCTGGGTGTGGTTCCAGTGCTTAAAGAAGGTGGAACCAAGAATAATGTGGTCTCTTCAATGCTTGGATCTATTACAACTCTTATCCTCAGTGTTCAGAGATATTAGGGCTACTGCATAAGCCCTTGGAGAGGTTAGGAGTGCCACTCTCTCAAACCCTATATATGATACATCATTCTACAAATGACTCTCAGACCTTGAAATCTAATGGAGTCTGCCCTGCAGGTTTGTGGAACTGTTTGGGATCTTTAACCCCTGGTTTCCTTTGAATTTCTCCCTATGGAAATGGGAATGTTTATCCTATGACTTCCCCTTTTTTCTATATTGGAAGCACATAATTTGTTTTAAGCTTCACTGGTTTACAGCCAGAGGAAAATTTTTGCCTTAAGACAATCCGTGCCTTCAGCTGATTTTAATGAGGTTTTGTGGTGTTTTTTACTTTGCCTTGTATTTGTATTGTCATAGAACTGGTTTAAGGTTTTTGTGATATTGGAATGGAATGAATGTATTTTCTATATGGAAAGACCATGTCTTTTGGGAGTCTAGAGCATGGAACGTGTGGTTTGAAACTGTTTTGTACCTTAGAAAAGCCATGTTCTTCCAATCCATTCTTGTGGGTGCAGATCCGTTGTGGGTGGGACCTTTTGTTTAGGTTGTTTCGATGGAGATGTGACCCACCCAATTCAAGGTGGGTCTTAATCCTTTCCTGAAGTTCTTATGAAAGAAAACCAGAGATGTTTAGATAGAAAAAAGAATTGCCCAGAAACATTTGGAGAGAGCTAGTGCAGAAAGCAGAGATATGAAACCAAGTGAAGGACCCAGAGGGAAAGAGATGTCATAGAGATACTGAGAGGAGACGAGAAGGACACAGAAAGCACAGAGGTGTCCCAAGAGAAGCAATGATGAACCCACAGACACTCAGAGAGAAAGCCACTGGAAGCAGAGGCTGAGAACAAGGGAACCCAGGAGCAAGGGACCACCAGACATCGCCATGTGACTTCCCTGTAACAGAGGAACCTGGGTGCCAGTGACCTATTTTCAGAGTCAAGGTGTCTTTCCCTTGATGCCTTAATTTGGACATTTTTGTGGCCTTAGAACTGTAAATTTGTAAAATTGTAACTTTGTAACCTAATAAGTCTCCTTTGTAAAAGCCAACCCATTTCTGATATATTGCATCCCATCAGCTTTAGCAAACCAAAACGCCATCCATATTTGTATGCATTTTTTAATTAATTTATTTTACCCATAAATGGTTCAGGAAAGGAAAATGTGGTGTTAGAAACCCCAAGCCGACATTTAATTTAGGGAAAAAAGCTGGTCCTCTTTCTTTCAGGAAAAAAAAAAAAATTAAGGTGTGCTTTTCTGCTTATCTATTGCCTAGACCAGAGTTTCTCAACTTCAGCAACACTGAGATATTGAACCCAATAACTCTCTGTTATGAGAGCTCTCCTGTGCATTGTAGGATGTTTAATAGCATCTCTGCACTCTGTCTGCTAGATAAAATAACAACCCCAGTTATAGCAATCAGAAAAGCCTCCAGACATTGCCATCTGTTCCCTAGGGCAAAATGTGTCCTGGTTTGAGAAGCACTGGCTTAGATTCTTCAGTTTAAAAATGAATATAGGGGGCAGGCCACAGTGGCTCAGTGGCAGAGTTCTCACCTGCCATGGCAGAGACCCGGGTTCCATTCCCAGTGCTTTCCCACGCAAAAAAAAAAAAAAAAAAAAAAGACATGTGAATATAGGACCCATTAAAAGACCCACTGCTGTATACTATGAGAATCTGTAAATATTCAAAAACCCACCTGTGTGCAAATATAAAATAATGTATAGCGGGATGCTAAATTGTGCATTATAGCCATAGTGCAGCCTGGAAGTAGTTGTCTGATTCTGACCTTCATCCTATGATATTAAATAAATGAGAAAAAGACGATGAGGACATTAAAAATGGGCATTTTCTTTTCTTTCCTGGGGAAGTTTTATTCTGTGTTGAAAAGGAGATGCATATATTTTTCAAAGTGTGTTGCTTTGAATTCTCTATCACTCTAATGTAATGTTACTCTATCATGTAGATTTATTTTTAATCTTCCTGAATCATGACTATTTTTACATTGTTTGCCTTGATAAGTCAGGTAAGTTGATATTCCTAGAAGTATTACACACTTTCCTGATTAGAGTGTCAACTCCCTTTTTGGTGTTTTAAGGATTAATTAATAATATGTCATACTGTATTACTTTTCTTCAAATCTTTTTTTTTTTCTTGAGACATATTAAACAGAGAGCTGAATGGTGATGATGATTCCTGTAATTTTATTAGGAGTCAGGAGGCTTGGTAAATATTTGCTTATAATTTCAGAACCCTGGTGTTCTTTATCCTGGTTTTCTCTATCTTTAGCCCCATTGTAAAGGATAACTGTAATAGAAGATGGTTCCTGAATGCCCACAAATGCCTTTGCTTATGTGTAATTTCAGACATTTTAATTGAGAATTGGATCACGTCTTATTTACCATAGCTGATTTCTTCAGTGCAGGAAGTTTAAAATTAAACTTGCACTAGGTCCCTGAACTGGTCAATATAAAAGATCTCTCTTTATGTTTTTCTCTTTATTCTTTGCACACATATCCTCACACACACATATCTGTGTATAAATGCATACGTATGTTTATTTGTGTATTTACATACATGCACACATATATGCATATACATGTATATACAGAGACAAATAAATTATTTTGAAATAATTATGAAGCTTCCACTGAGTGCCCAAAACAAAAACAACTTTGAGGTTTTGGATACCTAGACTACAGAACTCCTTCCATCTTTATCTTTTATTATATTGCCTGTTATATTATCTTTTTAGTAGAAAGATAGTGCTAAAACGATAGTACAATCTGAGCAAGAAGAGGAATATTATTAGAATGGTAGCATTGAAATATAATGTGGAAATTTAATATATTAATGAACCACAGTTATGTTAACTCCATTAATTAAATTACTCAGAAAATATTCTTTGCAAATATGGATCATACATTTTTCTCACTCGGTTTAACAAACATTCTTCATAGAACCACAGAAATGAGGGTTATAGATTGCACTAATATAAACTAATCACTCTAGTCAGTTGAATGAAGATATGTATAGGTGATTAAACTGGAAGGCATATAAAGAATACATGTTCTTACAAGGAAAATATGCATGTATGCATATGTGCATATTATGCCTGTTTTTCTAAAGTTAAATCAAATTATGAAGATAGGGCATTGCAAAATATCCAGAATATCTTTATATGGTACTTGTTTATACACTTGCCGGAAGAGTTCGTGTACATTTGAGGTCAAATTATATGTAATTTGAACACTAATGGTTCCCTGCTAGAATTTTTTTTTTCTTTTCTTTCTTTGTTCCTTCTCCTAAGCATGCAGCAGCTCATACATTCAAGCTTTCATCTTTTGAATGAAGGAATTCCAATTCAATAGCAGCAGTAATACATTGAAGTCCTAATACATTAAATCCTTATACCTTGGTGTACATTGTTTTATTTGGAATGAGTTAGGTAGCAATTTAGCAATATTCTGTGGGAAGAGAATACAGAAGATGCCAATGTGGATCAGATTGCGGGAAGGCAGTAAGGTAAGGGGAACAGCCTACTGTCTGGGAGGGCCGAACACCAGCGGGACGTTCCCGGATGTGAGTGGAATGAGAATACTAAATCTAAATGCCTCTGATTCTAGTAATTCAGAGGAGCTTGTGAACAATATTGCAACAAAACCCTACAGTTTTTATTTAAAAAAATGTAACTGTCAAAAACGTATACCAAATGTAAAAATACAAAAGTCCAGTCCTCAAAAATCATCCCTCAACATCCAAACAGGGCCAGTTTTTTAAATGATAAAAACCACATTCTGCATTCAGCTGAAACATGAAACACAGTTGGAATACATTTTTCATGTAGCAAGAAATCAACATAATGGTAAACAACAAAAATTAAATGCAAAATCTATGTGTTTACGTGACATCAATAGCATAGAACTCACAGAGTGTACTTTAGAGTCAAAATCAAATTTGGTGGTAAAACACTTAGATTCCAATTAAAGTCTTATTAGGATGTGCATTTGTGAAATACTCATTCCTCCTCATTAAAAAACAGAAAACTAAGTACAGAATACTTGTAAGTACTGCTTTTGCTTTTAAAAAAGTAGTGTCACAAAGATTGCATGTGGCTTCTGTCAAGTTAGAAAGAGATAATAAAACTTTACTTTTGATGCCCTCCATTACAAATAAATGACACAGTAGTTCATTAGGCAAAGTGGTTATCAACAGTTACAAAAATTAATAGGAAAAATAAATAGGCATGTTATGTAACATACAAAAGAAAATAATCATGTTTCAACCAATAACATGGATGTTTTCTAGAAGGAAGAAGTTAAAATAAATGAAAATACTAATTAGAAGTACCTGGGGAAAAGCCTTCAGCAGGAGCAACAGTTAAAAATGTCGGAAGGTGGAATCCTGTTTGGTGTATGCAAGGCTCAGCAGTCAGCCCAACGCGACTGAAGTGGAATGTGCAGAAGGAAAAGTAAAGCCAAGTGGCAGGCACAGTGAGATGGGTGATGAGGAGTCTCCTTCTGTACAGCCTGGCCAGCCACTCACAGAGGGCTGAGCAAAGGAAACACAGAGCTGCCATTTACTGAAATGAGGAAAAGTGCAGGAGGAACAGACATGGGGAAGAATGGTATGAACTGAGTTTTGCACATGATCAATTTCCTACATCTACAGATACATAAGGAGAGATGGTGTCAAGTCGGTATTGGGTATTTGATTATGGAGTTCAGGAGACAACTAGACTGAAGATGAAAAATTAGGATTCATCAGCATTCAGATGATATTGAAATCACGGGATGACATGAAATAATCTGGACAGTGAGGATAAATGCAAAAAAGAAAGCATCAAAGGACTGAGCCCAAGGGCACCCCCAAATTTAGGGGTGAAAAGTAGTGTCCCAGCATCCTGATAAATAAACTACTTCAAGGTGAATAGAGTTTTTCATGATATGAAATGCTCCTAATTGGTAAAGTGAAATTAGTGTGAATTGGTTATTGAAATTACAACATGAAGGTCATTGGTGACTGATAGAGGGGGTTTTAATACAATATTGTGGACCAGAATCAGTGGGAGGGGCAAAAATAGAACCGGCAATTGTAGATTCAAGGAGATATAAACGGAGCAGAAGTTATAGTAGGGATTGTTCAAATATGAGAAATATTTGAATGATCCAAAAGAGAGAATTGGTGATAAAGCAGGGAAATTGCCGTAACAATGTCTTTCAGTAGCTGAGAGGGGATAGGATTTAAAGCGCAGGAGAGGGTTTGGTCTTAGCTGAGGGCATGACAGCCCATCTATTTTTATTGTCTATGTATAAATAGTAAATAAATGTGTAACATTTCATTAATTTGCTTTGTCCATTGAAATTCACATGATAGAAATGAAAAGGTTTTAGTTTCATATTATTCAAATCACAGGCCTGTAAATAATGCTGGATAGTGGAAAATTATGGATATACATATTTTTTATATGCATTCCATATTTTCTTTATGTAGATTTTGGAGAGGAAAATACTAAAAGTAAGTTCGTATTCAGCTGCTATTCTTCATCAGTTATGTTTCATTGTCATTTCCAGATTTAAAAATATGATGCTAAATATTTCCATCACATTTCCTTGATTTGTAAAATTTAATTATATTTTCCCTCCTGTATAAGGGGTTCAAATTTAACTCACCTTATTTGAAAATTTTCCTCACCTTATCTGAAAAAAATCAAAAGTTTGTATTCTGCTGCTCTTCTTCATTTGTTACATTTCATTGTATTTTTTAGATTAAAAAAATATGATGGCAAATATTCCCATCATGTTTCTTTATTTTTAAAATTTTGTTTTATTTTACCTCCTGAAAAAAAGTGTTCAAATTTTCCTCATCTTATTTGAAAATTTGGAACAATTTTCAACAACTTGAAATGCTTTCTGTAGCCCTTGAGGTCTCCATGTCTTCCATACGGTATCATTGTCAAAGAATTCAACAATTAATGCATGAACTACTCATCCTTACTGTTAATGTAAAGAAAAGCTGAGTTTCATAGAGTTTTCTCCATATCTTTGAAGTATATGCTTAGTACGAAATGCAGTATTAGTGGTGAACCGCCAGATGCCCAGCGGAACTAGGAAGGTCCAATACTAGAATAACTATTGGCAATTCCTGCAGAACTCTTCCTCCTCCGTAGCTCTCTCTATCTGATAGTTGCCTCTAATAATCTCACAGCCATATGTATGTATCTATACAATACAAACACAAACAAAACAATTGCTATTAAATATGACACAATTATGCCTGGAATTTTGCTATTTTCCCCAGCCCAATAATAGGAATACTTTTACACTTGCAACCTTTTTTTGACTGGTTTGTGTGTGCATATATGTACAGGTATACAAATATGCATATATTTATAATTATATATATATATTCACATATGTATGTACATACATTATTTAAAATGCTTTTAAAATATAGAAAACTATGCTCTTTACATAATTCATGAGATGCCAATCAATACCTTTTGCTAATGCATAAACAAAGATGTAAACATAAGTAGGAAATATTAAAATGCACTTGAGTTTAACAAGGCACCATCAATGTATTACTTTCTTAGGAAAAAATGAATTGTTTATCATATTTATGCCTATATGTTGTCCTCTATGATTACACCTCTATTTCATGGCATGTGTTTGAGTGTGTGAATACAAAGATTAAGAGTGTTTCTTTGGACATGAGACACATGCTCTAATAAAGTGGAGCAAATATGCATAAAGAACATTTAAA
Organism: Tamandua tetradactyla; assembly: GCF_023851605.1. NCBI lineage: Eukaryota > Metazoa > Chordata > Mammalia > Pilosa > Myrmecophagidae > Tamandua > Tamandua tetradactyla. The sequence goes on from NC_135330.1 coordinate 153,196,509, forward strand.
AATATTGTGGACATTTTTAGATTGGCCAATCCTTATCAACTAAAACACCCCACCCTCATATACACACAGACACAAATACACACACATGCAGACGTATCCAAGGAATAGGAGGAAATTCCCTGTAGGTGTTTCAAGCTGGAAAACAACTTAATAAGGACATGGACTTAATAATACAGGAACTTAAAGATGATAAAAACAACAGAATTAGATGAAAAGACACAATGTAGAAGACAATAGGATTATGACTAATGAAACAACCCAAAACTATAAGGAATAGAATGATAAAATTTAATCACAGGCAATATAGATGAAAATATTCCATGACAAATCTGACCCATGAGCCATGCATCAAGGGCTCCCACCTGCCTTCCCTGTTTCCAATCTTGGATTAGCAATTCCTGTCACTGAAGGGGCAGAGATAATTGTCTGATTCTCTTTGGATTGAATATTCTTTGTACAATATAATGAGAAAGAAATTTGAGTGTGCCAGTTTTGAGCCTAGGCATTAGTGCCTTGCACGTTTCCACCTGCTCTCCTCTGCTTTTTGCTTCACAAAGAGAAGAACTTGCCTCGTACCACACTAGACCCAAGAGGAGGGAACAAGCCCATGGTCAGAGCTTTCCCAGTCAGGCTCAGTACAGGTCACCCAAATTCCCACCAATCCAAGAAGAAGAATGAAGTTTAGGATTAGATGCACTTGGAGTTTTATTTGTTTGGTATGCAAAAAAATAATTAATTAATTAATTAATAAAATTTTAAATGATAAATAAAACCAGAAAGCAGATAATACATGTGGAGGAAAATATGATAAATGTAAGAATAATTTATAATTTAAAAATATATATTCTAAATATTATACACCCGAGAAATAAAACAATAATAATTTCCAAAGTTACAATAGAACAATAGAGCATTTCCCTAAAACTAAGGTAATACTAAATCCAAAGATTGTGTGTGTATGATAATAACCAAAACAAAACAATAAAGTGGTAAGAAGAATGGATGTGGAAAGAAATATTTTGCCTTATATTAGATTAGGCAAAAGTATCATATAAAATATATCCAATATTGAAGTGTTCAACAACATGGCATTTTCTGGCTAAAATATTAGAATTCAAGAGTGAAAGAAATATTTTTCAGACATTCAAGCAAAACAATATAAATACCTAAAAAGGAGGGAAATCAGACTGGCATTACATTTCTCAAAAGCAACTTTACTGTCATAAAGCATGGAGCAATGTTTGTTTGCACATTCCGAAGAAAAGAATGGGTGATTAAAAAACAGAGTATATATTTTGCAAATCTTGACAAAAAAGTAGGGTATAAATCCACTAGAATGTCAAGCAATATAAAGTCAATGGATAAATAAAAGAAAATGAGAATATAACCTCTCATAAGCACTTCTTTAGGGAAAAAATTCCTTGTTGACAAAATCCAGCCAAATGAGAAAATATTAATAATTCAGTAATAGAAGAATCTAGGTAATATCATCAGGTAAGAGACTTGTATTTAAAATATAGACAAGATACTAATTTAATAAAATAATATTACTAAAATTAGTATAAAAAGTTTTCTTAAAAGCAAAGGGGAGCATAGTTGTCAGCTCTCAGGATGACCCCTCTTTCTTCCAGCTGCCTGGAGTGTGTCTTGCTGACATATTGTAGGTGAACTACCCTTTGAGGCATCCTACATTTAATCATAAAAACCAAGCGGTTCTTCATCTCAGGACAACTTTGCAGTACATCTTATCTGTCTGTCTTTGCTTTTTTCCCTCCCTCAGAGGTGTACTTTCTGAGACTACTCCCTAAAATGTTTCTTGCATGAAAAGATTGTTTCAAACCATCAGCCCCATCAAAAAAAAATGTGTGACCTTAATGCAAGACATTAAGGCTCATTTATAAAATGTGAATAACAACAGTACACACCTGAAGAGAACAGTTTTGATTCTTCCATGGTGCATAGGAGTACATACTTTCCTAACACTTCCCTAACCCACCCAGGTCCTCAGAGGCCCTGCCAATCATGGAAGTTGATCTCACTTGCTTCTTTCTGTATGGAGATTGAGTTTACTGGTCTAACTGCAATCCCATCTCCCTTGTTACTGATTAGCTGAGGACTGGTATCTGATACAGTTTGGGCTCATTAGTGATGATGAGAAGACGGCTGGAGGCTTCACGCTGAGCATTTCTCTGGTACCTCTTAGAAAGCTCCCCAAGTGATTTTTTTTCCTCTTCTTGGTACCAGGAGAAGATGTGGCACCAGGGTCAACAGCAAACATTTTGACACCAAATTGACACATGGGAAAAAACAAAATAAACAAACATGTAAATGGAGCATGAAAGCCTGAATTAAGTCAATCCTGAACCTTCCAGAAATACAGGTCTGTGAGAAAATCAATTTTCTAATTGTTTCTAGCAGCCAAACATATTCTAAAATAGTTTACAAGATTATGAGTGTTGTGATAGATTAAATTATGTACCACAATTTAGACATATTCTTCATCTTGATCCACTTTCCTGAGGGAGTAAACCCAGCTAAACGAAGATGGGCCTTAATCCATGTTACTGGCTCCTTTGTAGGTAGAAGAAATTCAGTCAAAGAAAGCCAGAGGAAGGAGCCAGAAGTCAGTGGAATCTGAAAGAGAAGGGCGAGGATATTGCCAGGTGTTGGGAATCAGTGAAAACAAGTCAAGGCACGCGAGATTGCCAGCAGGCTTTGGCAAGAAAGCAGTGCCTTGCTGATGCCTCGATATTGGATTTCTCCTACCTCAAAACTGTGAGTGAATAAATTCCCCTTATTTAAACTTACCTCTTTGTGTAGCCAACTTGCAAACTAAGACAAGTACCAAAGCTGATAATGAATGTAGAGTAGTTATAACAGCGCCAGACACATAACTAGCACTCAATAATGGGAATAAAAATGTGTATCTGTGCTCCATCATAGCCCAATAACCAAACATAATACCTGCTTTTTCCTTAAACCTAAATAAACAAGCTACATTTTTTAGTAGACGTTCAGGATATTCTTATTCATGTCCTCTGCACCTTTTAATTTTCCTAATTATTTCTTTTATATTGATTTTTAGCTCAATATGTATTCCATTACAGCTCACAGAGTTGTGGGGATCAAATGTGATAATGAATTTAAAACACAACAGTAATTGGCAGTGAATGAGCCTGAAAGAAATTGAACAATATATTAATTGTGATTATATCCCAGGATTTTTTTTCTTTAAACAAAATTTTATTTACTTAGAAGTTTTTCTTTCTTTTTTTTATTTTTGAAGGTTATTTATCTGGTTTTACCCAAACAATTTCATTGTAATTAGGAAAAGCATGTTTGTTAATACGTTTATTTTTTGTTGGAATTTTTTAAAAATGTCTTGTGGCTGGGTGAAAGTTCACTTTTCATAGCTGTTCCATTTGCTCTTGAAACAAGTGGGTTCTTGTTGAACAAAAAAGTTATATATATATTCATTAAATAAATCTGGTTCAAATATATATATTTATTAATATTGACATTTAATTTATCCATTACTGAGAATAGTGTTTAAATTCTCATATGAGTAGGCATTTACCAATATTTTATTGCAATTCTGTCATTTTTTCCTTTAATTTCTCTGAGACTATGCAGTTTGTTCAGCATAGCTCTAGTTTACTAGTGAGTAACTCATTTTGTAATCATGTAGTAACTAACTTTATCTTTATTTGCTTTTTTAGAAGATCTGCTTGTGTAATATTGCCACAGCTATACATTTTTGGTAAGATTCTGCTTAACAGTTTTCCATTTTTTCTTCTTTACTTTATTCCATATATTTTCAGAATGTTTATTATAAATGGCTTATAGAAAGATTTTTCTTTGCTTTACGTTGCAATCTTTGTCAAATAACCAACAATTGTACTCTAATTACACACCCCGGGACTGTTAAGGTGGTTGCATTTATTTTGTACTGTTATTTTAAGATTTTAATCTAACTCTTTATTACTACTTTTCTCACTTCTCACTTAAATTATATATTTCACTTCTAATTTTAGAGGTTAACATTCGAGTTTTGCTAGGGGTACCTGACAAACTCTAAAATTAACCAACACCTCCCACACTGGAAAGTATACAGATTTTCAAACTCCGTAGTTCTAATCACTTTTACCTCTATGACATGTTATTATTTATTGGCATTTTTCCACCTTGATTTAAATACACAACATTAAATAGTGTTGCTTTTTATACGCTGACCCGTCCCGCAGGTCTATCGAACCAGGACCTGAAAGAGGGAGTGAGAATTGGGGGGACAAGAGGCGCGAGAGAAGGAGACAAGACAGGGTTCTGATCAAGTCTCGTTTATTGAGGGCGGGTTGAGAGTATTTATACTAAAGGAAAGGAGAAAGTGAGTATATGCTGACGTGGAAGAGCTCTATGATACTATAGGTTGATTTAAAAGGAAATATGGAAAAGTTCCTGGCGCTCTAGTAGGTCAGCTGATTTACGAGAAGGGCAGAGCAGAAGTGAAGAAATGGAAACTTAACTGGGTTAGTACATAAGATGGCTTCAGGATACAAAATGGCCTACAGATCGCCAATGCCCTAGGCAGCTCCCCACAATACGGCTTTAACAGTCCTTTAATAGACTTACCTACATTTTTAATTTTCTTGGTTTACCTTTTTTTCGTGCATCTGACATTTAAATTTTTACCTCAATTTTTCTTAAACCTGAAATATATCATGCATTAGTTTCTTTCAGAAATAGCTTATTAGTGACAATGTATTTGAATATCTTTATATCTGAGAGTCTTTATTTCATTCTTATTCTTTAATGATAATTCAACTTTGCATAGAATTCAACCTAGACAGTTATCTCATAGCGATTTGAAGATAATGTTCCATGCTTCTGAAAATCGCTAGTTAAATATGCTTTGTAGTTAAATATGCCTTTTTTCTTTGTTATCTTTCCACTGATGCTGTGCGGTTTGAGATTGCATAGGTAATAATGTTTTTTATTTTGTTCGGTATCTATATGATTGAAGAAGCAGGTTCACATTTTTATGATTTCTGGAAAAAAATCAGCTATTATTTGTTCAACTATTTCCTCTCTTTCTTTTTCTCTAATTCTTTTCTGAAAAGTCAATTAGAATTTTATGGCATTTGTGTCATGCTTCCCAAACACGCTTTAATATTACCATCTCTTTATATTTTACATTTTATACTTTCTTCAGCTCTATCTGCCGGGTCACCTGTTATCCTTTCCTTGCATTGGCTATGCCAGTGACTTTGCTCTTCATTTCTTGAAGCCATGTTTCAATTTCCTTAAGTATACTATTTAATGCCTGTCTTAATTTTTTTTTTTTTTTTTTGGGCAGGCACCGGGAATCGAACCTGAGTCTCTGGCATGGCAGACGAGAACTCTGCCAATGAGCCACCATGGCCCGCCCTTACCTTTTATTTTAAAACATAATATTCTATTTTAATATGTTTATTCACACATTATATCTTAAATTATTTTTATTACTCCTATTATAGTTTCCATTCTGCATCTAATTCTGTAGATTCTAAATCTGCAGCTTGCTATATTTGCTGCTATCATTTATTCAGTTTTCTGGTGCATTTGGGAATTTTTATTTGTAACATTATTCGTAGTTGGTCTTCTAGTTTGGGAACACTGTCTAGTCTAATATTAAGGACTGCCACTCCAAAAGTTCTAAAAGTTGAATCCAATATGTATTTAGCACCTTGAGAACACAGAGATAATTAGAATTTTATCACTCTTGTCACAGAAACACCTATAATTGGTCTATAGTGGAAAACTAGTTCCTAGATAATAAAAGAAGAGTGCCTTTTAAAGATGGTGTGGCCAAGAAGATAATGAATAGTTGGTAGAGTGTGATGGGAGGCAGTAAATACTGGAAGCAACTGAAAAATATTGTGGTGGGTTTGAGCTATGTACCACAGAAAAATATGTTCTTAAACTTAATCCTTTCCTGTAGGTATGAGCCCATTGAAAGTATGGTCCAACTCAATCACAATGGGCCTTTATCCTATTACTACAGTTCTTTATAAGCAGAATGGAGTTCAGTCCCAGAGAGAGAAAGCAACGGAGGGAGCAGCTAGAAGCTGAAATCATTCCCAATTCCTGTCTAACCCCAGGACTCCCTGACAACTACAAATATCCTTTCTTTCTATATAGATTTGTCTATTCTAAGTAAGACATATGATGTAATCATTGAAAAAAATATATTTCGGGGACAAGATTCTTCCACTTAGCATATGTTCAAAGTTAATCTGTGTTGTAGCAAGTATTAGCACTTCGTTCCTATTTTAATTTATGAATAATATGCCAATCTATTGCATACCACATTTTGTTTATCTATTCATCAGTTGAACATTTGATTTGTTCCTTATGCTATTACGAATAACACTGCTATGAATATTTGCATTCAAGTTTTTGTGTGGACGCATGTTTTCAATGAACTCAGGAATACACCCAGAGTGGAATCATTGGGTCATAAGGTACCACTATGTCAAATCTATCAAGGAATCATCAAACTCTTTTCTAAAGTGGTTGCATTATTTTAGACTCCTGCCAGTAGTGCATGAGGGTTCAAATACTTTGGTCGATATTAATTCATTTTTTTATTGGTGAGATATAGTGTTCTCTATATATTCTGGGTGCAATGGTATTGCAAATGTTTTTTTTTTTTTTTTCCCCATTTTGTCAGCTGTCCTTTCATTTCCTTTATGGTATCCTTCAATGCACAAAATATTTTAATTTTGATGAAGTTTAAATTATATATTTTTTTCTTTTCTCTCCTGCGCTTTTGGTGTCATATCTAAGAACAACATGACATAACCTAAGGTTATGAAGACTAATTTTATGTTGTCTTCCGAGATTTTTAATGTTTTAGCTTTTCATTAATGTCTATGATCTGTTATTTTTCCATCTGAGCATATGGTGTTAGATAGAGTCCATCTTCAGTCTTTCACAAATGGACATTCCATTGTCCTAGCACTATTTCTTTAAAAGACTATGCTTTTTTCCTCCATTGAGTTATCTCAGTATCCTTGAAACAATCAATTGAACATGGATGCAAAGGTTTATTTGGGAATTCTCAATTATTTCATATTGAACCATATGTCTATTGTTTACTCTTCTTGGTTACTCTAGTTTGATAGTATGTTTCAAAATCACAAAGTATAAGTCCTTGAACATTGTTCCTCTGGGTCCCTTGCATGTACATATGAATTTTAGAATCAGCTTGCTAATTTCTGCAAAAAGGTGGCTAAGATTTTCAGGTTTTTGGCAAACCTATAAATTCATTTGCTGAGTATTACTGTCTTAGCAATATTTAGTATTTTTATCCATGAACATGGAATAGCTTCCCAAATATTTAGATTTTTAATTATTTACAACAATATTTTGGAGTTTTCAGTGTAAAAGTCTTACATTTCTTTTGTTAAAAACTAAACTCTAGTATTCTGTATTTTTGATGCTATTTAAATGCAAATGGTTCTTAATTTCATTTACAGAATGTTCATTGTCAACATATAGAAATAGAATTGATATTTATATACTGATACTGTATGTAGCAACCTTGGTGAACTTAGATATCAATCCTATTTTTTTCCTATGGATTACTTATAATTTTCTACATATCAGATCATTTAATCTGAAAATAGAGATTAATTTACTTTGTTTCCCGTCTGGATGTGAGTTATTCCTTTATTTTGCCTAATTGCCCTAGATAGTACCTTCAGTACAATGTTGAATAGAAGTGGCAAGAGCAGCTGTTGTTAACTGTGGGTTTTTGAATAAATGCCTAGCTTGTTGATCAGGATATTTGCTTTTGCCCTATGCTTTTTTCTGAATCTCTTAATATGATTGTGTGGTTGCCCTTATTCTATTAATGTTGTGTATTGCATTGTTTGATTTACAGATGCTAAATGACCCTTGTGTACCTGGAATAGATGCCATTTTGTCATGTTAATCATTTTTCTATATTGCCAGATTTGGTTTATAGTCATTTTTTCAGAATTGATTTTTGTGTCTATATTCTTAAAGAATAATGTTTCATAATTTCCTTGTGGTGTCTTTGCTTTGGAATCAGGGTAATACAGACCTCATGGAATGAGTTAGGAAATATTCCTTCCTTTTCTATTTTATGGAAGAGTTTGTTATCTAATTTGTTTGAATATTATTGTTCCTATTATTTCTTTCCATTTTTAGAGTAGAATTAGGCTACTCTGGGACACCACACCCCTGTCAAGGATTTTTGTCTCTTGTTGCTCTTTATTATTGCTACTGCTTGCTCTATACATTTTTAATACCTTCCCTGGACTAATTCTGTAAAGCCTATATTAGAGACTGAGGTCTCTACTCAATTAGTTAATGATTGGTCGGAGATTTCCTTAAGTGCCTGGAATCCATGTCTCCCACCCTTCCCAAGAAGCTTAGTGTGTTTGGGGCATGCCGTCAAAGTCTGGTAGTTTACAGTTCTGCCTTAGGCTTCACTTTCTGCTTGTGCAGAGTCTCAAGTATAGGGAAAATTGATAGATTAGGGTTTTTTTCAGGTCTTTCTCATAATTCTAATTCCTAAAGCCTTGAAGATGTGTACTGGCCTTCTAGATACCCAGGAATATGTAAAAGCTTTTAAAATACCCCTGTAACACTCCATTGATATGTCTAAATATTTTAGCCAGTTTCTTGTGTGCCCCAACTGATAATGCTGCTTCAGACAGCTCTGTGATGGTTAACAATTTCTGATGATTAATTTTATACGGAGACCTTGTAGATGAGGCTTTTTCCACTGAGTGAAAACAAATAGAGACAAGCCCTGTTAATGGGGCTTTTCCAGGGGCCTGTCAATGGGTCAAATAGGATCAGGGAAGCCACAAACCCATTTTCTCCTATTTAATGGCTGCAAAGCTGCTGCTTTCCCAAGCTACCATGATGCAGAGCTGCTGGTTCTCATGGCTTCCACGGGCCTGGGGAAAATAGGATGGGAATAGAGAAAGTTAAAACCACATAGAGCTGGCTGTTCTTACCAAAATTTGGCCAGTTTTCTTGAATGAATGCTCCCTAGAATCTTTGAATGTTGCAAGCATTTTGTTAATTTCAGGAATTTTGAGAGAGTTATCTAGGACAACTTCAATACTGTTCATATTGCTTTTATGGAGGACAAGAATTTTGGATATCCCTATTCCACCAACCCAGAAGTGTTCCCTTTCTTAAATCTTTTGAGATTTTTAACAATGTGTATGGTCTTTATGCCTTCTTAATTATCAATAAATAATGAAATTATAAATGGGTTGGTTGAGTAAAAAAAAAGTTTCATAAATAACAGTTTAAGCTTTTTTGTAGATGGCATTGATCTGAGCACTTACCTTTAGTTTACTGAAATGATTATGCAAATTAATATTTATAAAGTGAAATTATGTGGCTTAAGGAAACATGAAGCAAACTTGCTGGCTACTGGGTATTGCAGAGGGGTCAGGAGGAATGGTGTGATATCAAGTTTTGAGGGTTGAAATAAAGAGAAATTATATTAAACTTGATAAATATTATCATATACATTCAAAAGGAGCAGGAAGGACTAGTTAATTAAGCACATCCTTTAGGTCACCAGTAATGAAATATATAGCAATCAATTATTTATCATAGTAAGAATTAGTGGTTATTTTGCTTGTCCATATACCTATTTCATTATTTTGTATTATTTTCAACTTGTTAAGGTGGAAGTAGTGGAATGTTATATCCTGTTCATTGTTTAGAGCTTTGAATACAGTTTTGTATAACCTGAAGCCTATTCCTAAAGGATTGACATGAGCTGTTTTCTTTACACATACCTTCCCTGCTTATGTCCACTGAAGTATTCTGTTTTCAGAATCATATAAAACTAATGCATTTGATCATAAAATGTTTAGAATTTTAAAATGTTAAATATGTAAAATGAACCTGTAAAAAAGTAAACAGTGTGTATATTTGTTCTAAAATTAGAATTATAGTTGATTATTGTGCAAATAAATTAGGCAAATAAAGTCAAATGAAAAGGAAGAAAAAATGTATTTCAGAAAACAAGCTATAGCATAATCCTATCTGTACAATAAATTCCCTCCTATGTTAAAAACAAGAGAATGCAAAAAAATAGTAGATGCTTTGAAAAAAAATAGCTTTCAATTTATAGTTCTAGCAGACTACTTAAAGCACACCCATATGCCAAAAATGTATTTACAAAAGTAGGCTTCTTTTTAAAAAATGAATGCTTATGAAACATTTTACAAATCAAATTACACCAGCGAACCTATCTAATATTTTCCTGTGTGTGCTATTTGTTATTTCATAATGATTGTGATTTAGGTGCAATACAATGAATTATCAGGTTTTTATACTTAATGGTATATTATTCCCTTGATGGTTTCCTTGCTGTACATAGTTCTCACATTGTTTTTCAAAAATCAAAATATCTGTTGTGATCAAATATATAAGAACTGGTTGGAAATTGTTTGAAAGAAATACTTGTTTGTGAATGAACATTTATTTCACCCCTTTGTCCATTTTAATATCTTTTCTGATCAGTGATGTTTTAGTTTAGTTTTGTTTTTACTATAATTTTATAGGTATACAAAATAATTTGTATTACTTGAATTAATAGCATTGCCATTGAAGTACAATGTTCAAATTTTATTATATAAAAAACTTAATATTGTATAAACCAGGTAGAAATGATAGAATGCACAATAATTCATGCATGTAATGACTAAGGAACCATAAGTCAGTCAGAGTAAAACAAAAGTTTCAGTCAAATATCTACCACTTTTATCTGTCTATATCAAAGAAACTATCTGGGATATTTGCATAGTATGGATAATGGTTTACATTTTCTGTTTGCATCGAGATGTTTGCAATAGTGAATACATAGCATGGGTATTCGGTAAATTATCGTTATAATCTTGGCACTATTATACTCTGTTGAAGTAACTTACCTTCTGTCTTTTTATATAAGATTTTAAAATATATAAAAAGCATATTATTTGAAAGACAACTAAAAATCAGGTGAATTTAAGTTTAGATCTTACATACACATTAGCTATTTATGGCTGTCAATTTGTATCAGGAGACACCAACACTTTAAAGTCATTATATTTTATTGTAAATTCCCCATTTTTTCAGGATTTTTGGCATGATAAACTAAGACATAGCTCGTCAGATCCCACTGGGCTTATTATTCATTTAGGTCAGCCACCCTGAAGGGCTTATCTGAGCATGAAGATCATACCAGCTTTAAATAGAATACCACAGAGGTAAAATCAAGTTAAAGAAATGATTCTTACCCATTCTATACAGCATGTTCAAAAGAGAATATTCTTATTCTGTCAAATTATTATTTCTAGTCAAATATCTAATATGATAAGATATATTTCCCCTGCCTAAATTGGCAGTTGGGTACTTAAATTTGCATTTGCCACAAATTTATGTGATTTAGCAAGTAAAATTTGGAAAAGAAATCTACATAAAATTTTGAAAAGAACTCTAATCTAAGAGTTCTACATACATAGTATAATGACCTTGAATTGATTGTTTAAAACAGATGAACTATTAGACATAACTTTAGAACATTAGAGAAGACATTAACAGTAACTTTATTCAGTCTCTACATTTAGAGATGAGAAACTAGGACCCTATATTTTAAAGAACATACTCATTTTTAAAAGCAAAATTTTCAGTCTGTTTATCTTCTGATACCTCTAAAAGCATGCCATTTTCTATCATAGTCTTATCATTCTAATCTGTACATATTTATAGACATATGGAAAAACCTGGCAATGCATAATTAATTTTTTTTCTTGGTCCATTCCTCATAACTGAAAACAATTCCTAATTAGCTTTGTTCATGATTTATCTGGGATTTTTTGTGGAGAAATAAAATAATTTTAACATTGGCTTGAGGTTGAAATATTATAAAGAAAGTTGGACGCAGAAATTGATTTCAAGAATTCCATAGTAAAAATGAGTAAGCTGGTAGCTGTATTGGTTTAGAAAAGTAGCTATTATCTTCTAATTTAGCTTGGTTTTCTATCTCTAAATGTAAACAACATGAAGAGAAGAGAATTTTAAATCAGTCTTACCTAAAAATTCAAAATAAAATGAAATTATTCCCTTTTGAATTCCAAAGGTTGTTCAGTCACTTCTGCTTTCACTCTCAAATTCATTTTCAGGCTTGTGGTTAGATCCATAAATGATTAGAAAACACATCATTGCTATACATTTATAGAACATCATTTCCAAATTATGATCTTTACATTTAGAAATTATTAAATTTGATGTTTAAGTTTTTGTATGTTGAAGAAAAGAGAGAATAATTCAAGGAAACTAGTGCTGATCAAAAACTGAATAAATTATAGTTTCTGTTATTCTCTTTTTGGAATTTTTGTATCTACTCCTAAATCTTTTGCAGGCTCTAATACAATTGAACAACTCAAGCAAGTAAATTAAATATATTGATTTATAACAGTTTGAATTTACTGAAAGACTATTAATTAAAAATGAAAGCACTTTTCAGCAAAAATCAGAGCATTACAAAACTTAACCAAGTTTTTCTTTCATTAATAGTTTCCCATCTTAATTTCATGTGTTCTAAAAATACCAGTTTGGATTCTGATCTCGCAGAGTGTATGTAGGTATTACTGTGTTCTAAAGGAATTAATTTCTGTGGGGAATAAACACACTAACACACACACACAATGCATGCACACATCAAAATGTTTGAAACTTTGTGTGTTGTAGGAATGGAAGTTGTGAAAAATAGCTGACTATATTTCTTTTGGAATATAAGTGAAGCCATATATCCCTTCTTATTACACATGGTAAATCATGTTGTAGTACATAGCATGTTAATGAGGAATAACTGGCTTTCTTTACATTTGATTTTTTTTAAGCTAGGAATTATTTTTCCATGTTTGGCATTATATTAGTGAATTAGCCATAATTCATCTTTTCAAATCTAAAATATATGCTAGTGTTTTATAATGTGGAAAAAGGAAAATACTGTATGATTACACTATAGAGAAATAAATATTAAACTGGTATTTCTGGAAACAGGTTTTGTAAGGAAACACACATCTAAAGAAAGCATTCAGTTGCTGATTATCTCAAAATCATATTGGTGCATTTCATTCTAGTGAAATTTAGATTATTGGTACCCTCAATTTACAAATCTGTAAACTGAGACCTAGATAATTTGTATAATCACCGGGGGTGATGCAAGTAATGGTTTTTCTACCATGCATAATATTGGAAACAGGATTTCATTTAGCATAGTGACACCATATAGGTGAACATTTAAAATCAGTTTAGATTAAAGGAGAAATTAAATATAAGAAAGAAACAAGCAAAGAATGAAGCAGGGAAGAGAGGAAAGAATATTCAATATAATGACACAAATCATTAATTAAAAGTAAGGAAACTAGGTAAAGAAATCCAATGTAATAAAAAGTAAGATATCAGATAGAAGAAAGAGTGTAGGGGAATAATAAAGTAATGCACAATAGCTAGCAATACTAAAAGAAATGTACTGCTAGGCAAATAGACTAACAGAAACTTTTGTAGAGATCATCTTTGCAATGTGTCATAGTTTGCCAGGGTTGCTGTGACAAATAGCGCAAAATGGGTTGGCTTAAACAAAATGAATTTATTGGCTTCAGTTTGGAGTCCTGAAATTCATGATGTCTCTATCCTATCTGAAAGCCATTTGTTGATCAGTGCTTTGACTTTTGTGTCTTCTGGAGCAGCAGTCCAACCCTGTCTGAGCACCTGGCAGCAGCATGCTCTCCTCAAATGCTGGGGCCTCTGTCAAATTTCTGTGCACTTTCTGGACCATCCATGTCATCAGACAAAGGGATCTTTCACAAATCCTTCCTGGATAAATTAATTTACAGTACTGCCATCCTCTGACAAGACTGATTCAATCCACGAGTCATACATTTAACTTTCTTAGCAAAGGACAATTCAGTTACACTTTCATGCAAAATATCTGTTCTCTGGGAACTCACTTCCTGAGCGTTCAGGAGCCTGATTGAGGCTCTACTGGGTAGAGGGTCAGCAGGTAGAGTTTGTTGGAAAAAAGTAAGGGTCCCAGGGTACACAGGTAGTTCAGTGGTAGAATGCTCTTGCTTGCCATGCAGGAGACCCAGGTACCATCCCAGTCCTATGCATCCCCCACCTTACCCCCTCAAAAAAGTATAGGTTCGGGGGTCTTGCCTTTATTGTGACTAAGGGGAGGATTGAAGCTTTCAGATGCTGGAGATTGGTAGCTTTAAACCATATGGCATGAAATGCAGAAGGAACAAGGGCCATTTGAAGAAGGTGAGGGAAGCTTTTCTGCAAGTCATATGGAAATACATGCCCTACAAGCAAATTATGTGGTACAAAGGACAGAAATAGCAAAGGCCATTTGGAGAAGCTGGGGGTGGCTCTTATCATCCAAACCATATGGTGGTTCATTCCCTACTAGGGGCAGTTATTCCAGGGCAGAGCTGACAGGGTTGGTCACTTAAAGGGGAAATGTATGACAGGCAAAATGACATGGCAGCAGATATAATTTATTTTACATCATTACACGGGCGAGATATATTTTTTCTAAATGATAGATATAGTTTTTTCAGCTCTCACTTATTTCTAACCCCTCACTAGAAACAACTTTATATCCGTATCTCTACAAATAGTTTCATCAAAGAAATCTAGTTTTTTTCATTCAAACAGTTCAATATCCTTGCAGCCTCTGCCCATTACCCAATTTCAAATCCATGTCCACATTTTTAGATTGCTATGATAGCATCACTCCACTTTAAGGTCATGAAATCTGGCTTCGTTTGCCAGGGATGCTAGGACAAATACCAACAAATGGATTGGTGTAAGCAAAAAAAAACAAAATTATCTAAAAGTTTGGGAGCTGAAAGTCCACAATCCAGACGTAGACAAGGCCATGCTTTCTCCCAGGGTTTGTAGCATTCTGATGATGGCAGTATTCCACCGCAGGGTGATCTCTCTCTCTCCTCTCCAGTTGGTCCTAACTTTGGGCTGCTGCTTTTCCTGTATAATCATCTTGTGTTTCTGTCTGGATTCAGGTCCTTATAAGAACTTCAGCCGTATGGATTAAGGCCGCTCTTATTCAATTTGGAACCTTCTGTTTGGCTCTTTGAAGATCTTCTTTACACATCCATGCCATAACTGACCCCTATTTACAAATGGGGTCACACCCAAGGGAATGCAGAGTAAGACTTGAATAGTCTTTTGTAGGGGATATAATTCAGTCCCAACATAGGTGTGATACGTATAAGTACATTCACAATGCCCCTAAATTGCAGTGGGTAAAGAAGATTGTCCTTTATAAATCTCATGAAATCTAGATCACAGACCACATATACGCATACATATATAGATGTCCATGGTGGTGTTTTGGCAGAGTTTTTAAAAAAGCCGTTGACTTAGACATTTCTAAAGATCTAGTGTAGACAGTGAAATACAAATGCAAAAACAATTTTATAGTGAGGAGCAAGGGAAAGGAAATGTCAGTGATTCCAAGTGAGGTGAATTTGTTTGCTATCCTGAAAATAATCACTCTATAAGCATTAGGACCTCTTATATATGATATATGTTTTGAATAGTACTATGCTATTACAGTATCTTTTTTAAACCTTTTTATTGTATAATATAATGTATATGTACAAAATTAAGAAAGAAAAAAAGCGATGGTTTTCAAAGCACTCTTCAACAAGGAGTTGCTGGAAAGATTCCAGACTTGGTCATGGGCTACCATAACATCATCTCAGATTTTTCATTTTAGTTGCTCCAGAACATTGGAGACTAGAAGGAATAAATATGTATTTTTTTTTATCATCACATTTGACTTTTTGTGAAAAATAACATATATACAAAACAATAAATTTCAAAGCACAGCACAACACTTAGTTGTAGAACAGATTTCAGAGTTTGGTATGGGTTACAATTCCACAATTTTAGGTTTTTACTTCTCGCTGCTCTAAGATACTGGAGTGCTATTACAGTTTCTTAACACAGCTTTGCCATGTCACTCTTTGCCTTTATACAGTGAAATTCAGGGAAATAGAAAATGTATTATCCGAAAATATGGAATTTAGTGTTGTCCCAAGAGAGGAAACTGAGATTCAAAGATGTTTAAATGATTTAAACACAGTAACTTTTGCTTTATTTTGCTGTTTTTCATTGTTTACTTTGTTTTATATTATGTAAAGAATGTCATATTCACTCAGTTGGATCATTCAAAAAAATGAAGACTAGGTAATCTAGATTGGGAGAGTTACAATCTTTGATTTACTTCTTTACAATTCAACTAATATTTACTCCTATTAAATAACTAGCACACAGTGAAAAAAATTCAGTGAACTGGAAATGTGAAAATTTCTTTTTTGGCATTTCATCTCTTCATTTTAGCCTCTGCTAAATAGGGTAACTTATATTTTCTTCTCTCTAAACACTTTGAATTTCTCTCTAAACTCTTAACAGTGACTACATAATTAGGCAGTCTTTGGACTTTCAAACTGTTTAGTTTAGAAATTTAAAGGCTTACCACATACATTCTAAATGCTAAGGGACATTCCCATATACCATAGTACTTACATCGTTATTAATATGTAGTAGATGTTACAATAGATACTGGTTTGAGTCATAAATGCCCATCCACACTTCTAGATTTCTCTTCTATGTCCTTGTCAAGGTTAGCAGCTTTGAGCCTCAGGTTCTTTACCTGTAAGTGGTAAAAAGTGTAAAGCTTACCTCAGAGAGACTATTAGGATTAAGTGAAAATGAATGTAAACTTCTTAGAAGAATGTACCCATTTATAATGTTAAGGCCCAACACAATATATATAAATTCATTGACTCAGCAGTCCTTATGATGCCAGTTCCCTTGTATCCCCTTTATAGATGAGGAAGTGACTATAGAGAGGTTGAGTAATTTTCCCAAGATTAACAAACAAACAGCTTGCAAAACCTGAATTTGAACCCAGGCAGTTCATATTCAAAGTACAAGCACTTAATCTTTACTGCCTCAATTGCTAGATACATTAATATTTTTACTCTATTTCTATCAACTACAATGGAAGAATACAATTATCAGCACCAATGGAAATAATGCATTGACTTCAGAGATTACAT
This sequence comes from Tamandua tetradactyla, assembly GCF_023851605.1. Classification (NCBI taxonomy): domain Eukaryota; kingdom Metazoa; phylum Chordata; class Mammalia; order Pilosa; family Myrmecophagidae; genus Tamandua; species Tamandua tetradactyla. The sequence goes on from NC_135330.1 coordinate 153,213,686, forward strand.
GAGTTGGTATATTCAAGAATTTCCCCTTTCAATGGAAGAATGGAATAAAATTGTCTCTGTTTTCTAACTAAAATTTGAATAAAAATAAACTGCAAAACTAGGTCGTGCCATCTTTTCCCCATTACTGGAATTCCATATCCCTGCTATTTTTTGAATGCTCTATATTCTTAAATATATATATATCATAATAAAATAGAGAACATTGACAAGGGAATGTGAGCACATCTCAACAAAAATAAAAGAAAAAAGGGTTTTACACTGGCACCAAGAAATAACCTTCTATGCCAAAAGTTACTAGGTCAAGCTTGGATCCTTCTTAACATTAGAGATAAAGATTATCAACTACAAATGTCAGGTCAGTATACCTTCATAAGAAAGATTGACATCAGCTAAAACAGTTGTAAAAATCAAATGATTACTGATTTAGACCTTAGCTCTCCTATGAAGATGGACGCTTATATAGCAACTTTAATTTTTCTGCATTTTAAAGGCAGTTTTCAATCGCAAAACTTTACAGGATAACATTTCAATTTTAATATTATTCATTGACGAGAAAATCTCTGATCTTAAGTTTGATGTGCTCAATAATATTAAATAATACATAGTAAACATATCGCTTCTATCCTAACTAGAAACTAAGAAAGATTTATTATTGAATCCAGAATGCAATAATTTCTTTAATGAAAAGAATATGCTCTTAATTCTAAAGAAAATATAACTCAATATATTTAAAATAAGAATAAATTTTATTATGGAAAACTTTTACGCGTCACTTTAAACTACCAATAATACTGTTCTAAATAAACCAACTTTATTCAAATGCTGTAAGAATTAATCCTTATCCTCCCCTAATACTTTAATCAAGGAAAGCTAATCTGGATTTATGTCATCTGAATAATGTCCTATTTTCAAACATGATGTAATCTCTTATTCCCTCTTCTTGAAGTCTTATTTCCTTCTCCCTTTGTTCTCAGCTATCTTCTTTGCCTTTCTATAAATTCCATTAACTGAAGCAAGTAACCAGAAAATCAATGAAAGAATTTAATAACTAACACCAGAGAGAATGAAACAATAGTTGTATCACCTGTGACCATTCATCAGCAATGGCCCTCCATTCAATTTCTGGACACTTATTTCCAGATTTTATTTTATTAAGAAATGACTGATGCGTAATGCACTCAGTTAACCTCAAACTGCACTTGAAATAAAATTATAAAATTTAAATAAGAGAGTAGTCTCCTATATATTCCTAACCATTCACAGTGTAAATATTCACTTCAAGATTTATGCCTACATTCTGAAATTAAGAAGCATTTCATTGTGATTTGATAATACCACTTCTCTTATTTAGAATATATATATATATAAAATCTTAGTGTGCTATCCAGCATACTTTTTTCTTTTCTGTAAGATGAATAAAAATTAGAGAAATACAAATTGTTTTGAAAAAATGTTATACAATACCACTTTTTTAATCACTGTCTTAGAAAATTGCTGAGCTAAGCATGTACGCGGGGTGTGACATGCTTTCATCATTGTAATGAGAAATTTTCATCATCATTATCAACTGGGTTTAAACTGAATAGAACTATAGACAGACCTCACAGCATGCTCTTTTTCCCCAACCCCCCCTTTTTTTCCATAGCATGCTATTTTGAGAATGTTTCTTATGAAATTTTCTCATATTTTCAGATCCTCATTCCATACTAGTGATGACACTTTCAACTTCCTCCTAATTTGAGTAGAATTCTTTCATTAAATCTTCAACATTTAAAAATTTCTAGCCTGTAATTGTAAATCGTTCCTTTTCCTTCTCACCTTCTTTCAATTCCATGTAACAAGTACAGCAAATTTAGTTTAAAACACTCTTTTAAACTAAGTATATATGAGGTATTCCTAAATACATGATTGAAATAATGTTATATAATTGTTGAAATATGGCACTAGTATCTTAATGACAATTCTCTTTTAATACTGTCTTATAAACTAAAATGCTATGCATCATTTCTTGAAAATATAGATTTATATATACTTTGTGTCATATAATGAATTGAGCTCTTCATAAAACTCACAAGTCTAAATTTTGTGGGCATAATAAGCTTTTTGTTGGGAACAGCGGGTCTATAATAATACTACTTTGTGATCAATGCTTCTATGCTATTTTCCCAAAAGATTCCATGTCTGGGTCACAGACACATCAGGCTATTATAAAAACTGTGATCTATTTAGTTATAGTCAAAGAAGTCTGTGTTTCCTCTGGTTAACTATGAAACACTGCATTACTTTTGAGGAATATAACTTACTTTAAATATTCCATGTATCCTAATTTTCTGGGCATGGAAAGTGTTAATCACATTTGAAATATATGTAATCTAATTTTCTCACTATCAGAATGAAGTCATCTAGTACAAATGTAATGGGAAAATATCCCTGCCTTCATCACACAGTCATTATAATCTACACTTTTGATGGAGAGGGGATCAAAAGTCAAAGTGGAAGAATTTCTCCAGTTTATAGGAACCAGTCACAATAAGATCTAGAGTATTAGCAGCTACAAATAAAGCTGAATGCGGTAGATCTCAAGGACATAATTAAAATAAAGCAGAACAAAATAATTATTTTTTTTAAATCCAGCTTTACATAATCACATTCCTCATGATCAAAAGTCTTTAGAGTTTCATTAAAAAAAACCTCCGAAGTTTCACATGGTAGTCAGAGGAACCAAAATTGTACTTGTTTTTTAAAGAATAAGCAATGAATCATTAAATACACAATTCACAATACTTAGACTTAATTTTACTTATGATTGTTTTATGACTCGATATTTTATTGTTAATTCATATTTTAAAAAGATTGGACATTAAAAGTCTCTAAAGAAAGGTATTTGTAGAAATTGTTGCACAGCAATTAGGAAAATAGTTTATGAAGTTTTTTTTTTTTTGCTTTTTTTTTTTATTAACGGAAAGAAAGAAAAAAAAAGAAATTAACACAACATTTAGAAATCATACCGTTCTACATATGCACTCAGTAATTCTTAACATCATCACATAGATGCATGATCATCGTTTCTTAGTACATTTGCATCGTTTTAGAGGAACTAGCAACACAACAGAAAAAGATATAAAATGTTAATATAGAGAAAAGAAATAAAAGTAGTAATAATAGTAAAACAAACAAACAAAAAACAAAAAAAAACCCTATAGCTCAGATGCAGCTTCATTCAGTGTTTTAACATGATTACTTTACTATTAGGTATTATTGTGCTGTCCATTTTTGAGTTTTTGTATCTAGTCCTGTTGCACAGTCTGTATCCCTTCAGCTTCAATTACCCATTGTCTTACCCTGTTTCTAACTCCTGCTGGACTCTGTTACCAATGGCATATTTCAAGTTTATTCTCGAATGTCCGTTCACATCCGTGGGACCATACAGTATTTGTCCTTTAGTTTTTGGCTAGACTCACTCAGCATAATATTCTCTAGGTCCATCCATGTTATTACATGTTTCATAAGTTTATCTTGTCTTAAAACTGCATAATATTCCATCGTATGTATATGCCACAGTTTGTTTAGCCATTTTTCTGTTGATGGACATTTTGGCTGTATCCATCTCTTTGCAATTGTAAATAACGCTGCTATAAACATTGGTGTGCAAATGTCCGTTTGTGTCTTTGCCCTTAAGTCCTTTGAGTAGATACCTAGCAATGGTATTGCTGGGTCATATGGCAATTCTATATTCAGCTTTTTGAGGAACCGCCAACCTGCCTTCCACAGTGGTTGCACCATTTGACATTCCCACCAACAGTGGATAAGTGTGCCTCTTTCTCTGCATCCTCTCCAGCACTTGTCATTTTCTGTTTTGTTGATAATGGCCATTCTGGTGGGTGTGAGATGATATCTCATTGTGGTTTTGATTTGCATTTCTCTAATGGCCAGGGACATTGAGCATCTCTTCATGTGCCTCTTGGCCATCCGTATTTCCTCTTCTGGTAGGTGTCTGTTCAAGTCTTTTTCCCATTTTGTCAGATAAAGGTCTAGTATCCAGAATTTATAAAGAGATTGTTCAACTCAACAACAAAAAGACAGCCAACCCAAGTTTATGAAGTTTTTATGAAGAGTTCACTCAAAATTTTCAGTTCTTCCCATGTATATTTTATGATAACTACTAGTTAAAGGGACATATCAGAAATGGGAAAAAGGATTAAGTGAGCACATATAGAAGAAGAGATAATTTCTTAAGTACAGATAAATCGACTGAATTGAAATTGAACGTTTAAAATACAAACAAAAGAACAAGTTTACAGAGTTGACATCCTCAAAAGCTGAAAGTTGAGTGTCATCCAAGTTTGCAGAATAACTACAGGATATAGAAGGATCAATCACAGAAAAAGTATTGAAATAGAAAATGCCATGTGTGGGAAAAAGTATATATTTTCCAGAAAGTGACTGAATTCAATATATTTATTAGGGGTTAAAAAGAAAATATTCAAGATTTATTAACAAACACCCAAAGTAAAGTAAGATCTCTAATAAATAGGTTCACTCAACAAAGAAACATTGAGTAATAATTGACACACCCTTGTCTATATCTTGGTCAGTGAAGTTCATGCAATCATGTTTTAACCAATAAAATTTGAGAAGAGATCATTTTTCATGGTTTCTGAGAAAGGTTTTCCCTCAAATTCAAGAGAGAAAGACCAGAAACATGAATCCACCAATCTCTGGACTTGACCGATGAAGCTCACAATTTACCTGTTATTGGAATTATAAACATGAATTTAATATGCTATAGTATGAAGTCATCCTAATGGAAGGAAAGGAGTGCAAATCTAAAAATGTACTTATTTCCTGATAAAATTAATGACCTTCTTAATTAATCTTAGTTTTCTATTATTTTAGTTACTTATTAACAATACAGACTTGTCACTAATTTTTCTATTTCTTTCACACATGAATTCATAGGATGATTTTCTTAAATATTCAAGATAAATATTCCTACATTTATGCACTTATCCATTCATCATTTATAAGCAAATGATTATCAAATTTCATCTATAACCAAGATCTTGCTTTAGGCTCTGGGGGAGTAATGAAGAGTTGGTCTCTGATCTACAAAGCATATAGTCAAGCAAATAAGGTAGCCATTTATAGAATTGTAATGGGGGTTATTCCAATAGTTGGAATTTGGTCATTTGTATAATATATTAGGATGAAAGCTACTTTGTCATAAATGCACTCTCCACTGTTTCATGAATTTAAACAAAAAGTCAAGATACCATGTAATCTGTGTAGTTGTATCTTAAGCATATTTCACTTCAGAGCTGGAGTTGGAATCTAGGTGCTGCAGGTCATCCCTAAGTATAAGACCATGCATTTCCTTGAATTGAGGTACTACATATCTAAAGCATTTTTGATTTGCAATGCTGTTTAAAGGCCTAAACATACATACTTTTAGGCAGGTAATACACTGTCATAGAATACAAATGTGGTACAAAAATTTCCCCAAGGCATTGTGATATTATAAAGCTATTTACTCCTTAAATCTTTACAATAAAAGTCTCTGTTTCTTATATATAGTTTCTCATATATAGTCAGTATATACATTAGTGAATATATTAGTTGATATTAGTTTGGGGGGATAAAAGTGTTAAGAGAGGCATGCAATTCCCATAGTGTCATATTTCCCTGAATTTAGTGGTAACAAATTAAGCAGTTATTGTTTAAAATATTAGCTCGGCAAGCTGTTTATTATTAAATCAATCATCAAGGTTTCTAGATAACTTTTTTTAATGCCGAGGTTTAAACTTTTAGATAATTGCTTTTAACACCAAGGTTTTAAACATACATAACGAATAAATATGTTAATGGTTTATTTTACTTCATCAGAAATTAAATACAATGTCTGTCGGGTTCAGTGTCAAGATGGTCTATTTTCAAATTTTAATATTTTGGAATAAAGATTACATAATAAATACCTATTCTTTTAGTTTCAAGCAAAGAGCATGAAATAAGCTGGGTTAAACAATGGAAATTCCTTTGCTCATGGTTTTGAGACTAAAGAAAGTCCAACACAAGGTGTATCTAGGTAGTGACTTTCCAAAGGCTAGCATTCTGGGCTGTTGCAGTGATCGCTGGGCCCACTGTCACATGGCATCGTACCTGGCAGCACCTCCTGGTCTCTTTCTTCTCTTCCGAAGGTTCAGCCCCTTCTTCCTGTGGGTTTTTGTCTGAATTTCATGCTGCTTATAAAGGACTCCAGTGTTAGGACTGAGACACATTCTGATTGAGCTGAGCCACACCTTAATTGAAGTAACCTCATCAAAAGAACTGACTTACCGTGGATTCACACCCACAGAAATAGATTGGATTTAACAACATGTTTTTCTGGGGTATATACAGCTTCAAACCACTACACTATCTTTATATGTTTATATAGTATCAAATAATATGTTCTCAAAAGATTCAATATATTTTGTCTCTCCTTGTTACTTGATTTATCATCAATGCTAGAAAAGTTTTTGGCATATAATGATTACTTAATAATTACTTAAAGGAATGGATACTGTATTGACTTATATGTTTAAATGAATCATCTGTTTGAAATATTTGAAGTAAGTTTATATACTTTCCAATGCCAAAATGGATATTTTAATTCTGCTTTGATTTTAAAAATTAGCCTTATGGATGTCCTTAGAAATTTGCTTTTCTGAAATGAATGAAAAAAGAAATGAGCAATTATTTTATTTAAGTATTTTACGTCGCAGTATTTTAGAATTATTTATCAGCTCTGAGAAGATGATTAATTTGAAACTCAATTTGTATGGTGTAGTATAAATAGAAAGAATGAATTCAATATATAATCTAAAGATTGAATTTTCAAAGGAATGTCTTGCATATTTGGATTATATAAAATATTAAGATAGAATAGTGACCAAATGCAAACTTAATAATTAAGATGGTGCTGCTATTAATTATGAAGATTGAAAGAAATGCAGTATTGAAAAATTAAAACAAATGAATGTTCCTTGCTCCATTGCAAGCAAAATATTGGAACTCAGTCAAATAGCTTTTCTCATGACTTATAAGATAATGAATGGTGCTTGATTATTACATATTGGACAAGTCATTTTAATTGTAAAGCATGAATATATCTCATTATCTAATATAGGCCATGCATGTTTATGACTTCTAAAGTTATTAATAGTGTGTCATTTTTCTATTTAAAATGTATTCCTTTCCGAGAATAATATGAAAGTAAACTTGCCATAAATTCTTTAAAAAATTGCATACAAAACTATGTGTGCTGGAGCTTTAGACATTTATCTCTAAACTAATATGTAATAAAATAATTGGTCATTGGTGTATTTCTTTGAGACTTATGTTTCTACCTTACTAAGTGTTGGAGAAACCATAAAATATCGCTAACATGGCTGCCGTGGCTGATGTAAGACAACACAAAATGGCTGACCTTAAATCTGCCTTCCATCCTAGCAACAACGGTGACCAATCCCAGCCCGACACATAAATCTGCCCTCTGCCCTAGCAACAATGGCCACCAATCCCCATCCGACACATATCCCTGCATACTCCCAGCCTATATAAGTCTGTACACTTCCTCAATAAAGTGGACGCCTTCCACTCACCCCTGAGGGTTGTCTCCTGAGTTGTGTGCTCTGTGTCTGTGTGACTGACTCAGTATGGCCACTTACCCCCAGCCATCAGCGACCCAGCCATCAGCTACCCAACAACTAAGAAGAGAATGATTACAATATATTAGTTGTCATTACAATGCAAATGTTGTGAGGTGAATTTTAAAAGTATGTCAAGCCAGTTAAACAAGTCAGTGCTTTGCATATGGATAAAGGTCACAATATTGCTATTGTTGCACAAGTTAGTATTTTGTGAGACATTTGTAATTTTCTAAAATATGTTTAAGAGATAAATAACAAGCAGTTTATGGGTGGCAAGAGTATAGTACATTTTTGACATTCAAAAATTTGTTAGAGTTGCTACCAATCTTTTACACATAGTTTTAAATTTTATATTGTTTTATTGGTTATCATTTTTCCATTTTTCCTGGTCTCTTTCTTTAGAAATCTATACCTCCATGTTTTGCTAGTAAGGATTTTTATTTTTATGCTTTTGCATCCCAATATACTTTTAGTTTGGTAAAATAGTTTTATCCAGTTCATGTGTTTGTTTATATTTTCACTGCATTACCACATTTGTGTCAACATTACATTTAGTTTGCCTAATTTACTTACAATGATATATGTGGTCTTGCCTTTATATTAATCTTAAAATATTTATTGTGAGCAACTTTTGATTCAAATATATAATACTGAGTATATCAATATTGCACTAGTAACTTAAAAAGAACGAATATTATCAGATTTGTGCTGGTGTGAAAGTATTATATACCCTAGAAAAGCCATGCTTTAATTCTGATCCAATCTTATGGGGCCAGACCTACTATTCAGGGTGGAAACTTTGGATTAGATCATCTGCATGGAGATGTGATATGCTCAATTGTGGGTGTGGCCTTTTGGTTAAATGAAGATTTGACTCTGCCCGTTCAAGTCTATGCACTGTGAGGACATATTCAAGGTGGGTCTGGATTAGTTTATTTGAGTCCTTTAAAATGGGAGTTATTTTGGAAAAAAAGTTGCTTGAGAGCAGAGACGCAGACATCTGAAGATGCTTGTAGTGCTGACAGAGCAGATGCCTTCACAGAGACAGAGATGCAGAGGCCAGCAGACATTGCCATGTGCTTCCCCATGAGATGCTAAGCAAGTCAGAACACAGAGTTGTATCCTGGGGGAACAAAGTGAAGGCCCACAGATGCTTAGAGGGGAAATAGCTGATATCAGAGGGTAGAAGTAGCAGAACCAGGAACAAGGACCAGAAGACACCAGCCACGTACCTTACCATATGACAGACATTGTCCTTTCCTGAGTCAAGATATCTTTCTCTGGATGCCTTAGTTAGAACATTTTATGACTTTAGAACTATAAACTTCTAGTTTAATAAATTCCCTTTATAAAAGCCACTCCATTTCTGGTATATTGCATTTTGGCAGCATTAGCAAACCAAAAGAAGACTCTAGTTATTATGAATTCTTGGAATATTTGCACTACAAAGGAAAGAAACATATTAAAAATTTATTTTTATAAGAGTCTGAGAAATACTTTACAAGCAAATAAAAAATAGTTGTTGGATTTTATGCACTATGATGACATATTCTTAATGTTTTGACAGCAAACAGTAGTATGTCATTAAAATAATTATATTTTAAAATACAAACATTATTATACAGTGGTTTCAAACAACAGGTAAAGAAGGCATTTATATATATTTAAAAAGTATGGATTTTGATTGAGTGTATTTGAATGTTCATCATATTCTTAATGACACATTACATTGCATTGTCTCTTACACAAGTATATATATATATATAATATATATATATATTTTTTTTACATAAAATCCTGATACCAGGGATGTAAATTCCTAAAATTTCAAGAAAGCCATGTATCTAGGTTTATTTAAAAATGCTTATTGTGATATATTCACATACCATACAAACCATCCAAAGTATACCATCAACAGCTCAAAGTATTGTTGCATAGTTGTGCATTCATCAGCACAATCAATTTTAGAACTTTTTCATTACTCCAGAAATGAACAAGGAAACAAGCCAAAAAATCCTAGCATCTCATATCCCTAATCCACACCCTAGGATTGACCACAAGCATTGGTATGGTACATTTGTTACTGTTGATGAAAGAATATTAAAATATTACTGTTAACTATGGTCCATAGTTTGCTATAGGTACATTTTCTCATCTACTTTATTATTAAGTCCTTGTAACAATGATGCATATTTGTTCTAGGTCATAAAATATTTTTTTATATTTTTACAGTTAATCACAGTCATTATCCACCACAAGATTCATTGTACTATACAGTCGCATGTTTTAACCTCTAGCTTTTCTTTTAGTGACATACATGACTCTTAACTTCTCCTTTCAACCACATTCACAGACAATTCAGTGCTCTTAATTAGACTCATAATGTTGTCCTACCATCACTTTTATCCATTTCCAAATATTTAAATTCAACCGAGTTAAAGAGTCTGTACATATTATGCAACCACTCCCCATTCTCTGGCTTCATTCCATTTACTAGTATATATTCTCTATATTAATGCTATGAGTTTACATATTATAATTAGTAATATGTAATATTATTATATATTTAGTAGTGGGATTGCCAAATCATATGCCAGCTCTATACTTAACTTTTTAAGGAACCGTCAAAACTGCTTTCCACAGAGGTATAAAATTTTATATCACCAAGAGCAGTGAATAAGTGTTTCTATTTCTTGATATGCTCTCCAACTCTTATAGGTTCCTATTTGTTTAATACTGACCATTCTAGTAGGATTAAAATGATATCTCTCTGTGGTTTTATTTGCATTTTCTTATAGCTAGTGGAAGTGAGAATTTTTTCATGTGCTTTTAGGCCTTTTTTAATGTCCTCTTTTGAAAATATCTATTCATGCCTTTTGCCATTTTTTGACTGGGTGGTTTGTCTTTTTATTCTTGTAGGGTTTCTTTATATATTCTGGATATCAAATCCTTCTCAGGTATATGATTTCCAAAGAGATTCTCCTATTGAGGTGGTTGCCTTTTCACCTTTTGATAAAGTCCTTTGAAGCTCATAAGCGTTCAATTTTGAGGTTACATTTATCTATTCTTTCTTTTTTTGCTTGTGCTTTCAATGTAATGTCTAAGAAACCACTGCCTATCACTAGATCTTGAAGATGCTTCCCTACATTTTCTTCTAGGAGTTTTATGATACTGGATCTTATGAATTTTTAATCCATTTTTAATTAATTATTGAATAGAATATGAGACAGAGTTCTTCTTTCATTGTTTTAGATAAGGATATCCAGTACTCTGGCACCATTTATTGAAGAGATGTTCTAATCCAGTTGACTGAACTTGGGAGCCTTGCCAAAAACCAATTGGTCACAATTCTGAGGGTCTATTTCTAAATTTTCAGTTGAAGTCCACTGATCGATGTCTATATTTCTGCTGAAACCATATTGTTTTGACCACTGTACCTTTATAAAATGCTTTAAAGTCAGAAATGTGAGTCGTCCAACTTTATACTTCTTTTTCAGGATGTTTCACTTACTTGAGGCCCTTTACCCTTCCAAATATAAATTTGATAATTAGCTTTTGCATTTCTGCAAAGTAGTTTGCTGTAATGTTGGTTATTATTGCCATGAATCTATAGAATCAATTTGGATAGAATTGACATCTTTATGAGATTTAGCCTTCTAATCCATGGGCATAGACTGTCTATCCATTTATGTAGGTTTTCTTTGATTTCTTTTTGCAATCTTTTGTAGTTTTCTGAATATATGTCTTTTACATTCTTGGTTAAGCTTATATCTAGACATCTGATTCTTCAAGTTGTATTTGAAATGGAATTCTTTCTTCACTTCCTCCTCAGACAGTCCCTTACAAGTATATAGAAACACTACTGATTTTTAGATGTTGATCTTGTATCCCACCCCTTTGCTGAACTCATGTATTAGCTCTTGCAGTGTTTCATAGTCTAGCAGCATTGCCGTAGCATTTTGGAACTTTCTAAGTATAGCATCATGTTGTCTGCATATAGTGAAAGTTTTCCTTCATCTTTCCTGATTTGGGATGACTTTTATTTTTTGTTCTTGCCTATTTGTTCTTGCTAGAACTTCTGGCACAATGTTGAATAACAGTTATTGGGCATCTTGTCCTGTTACTGATCTTTGAGAAAGCTTCCAGTCTTTTGCCATTGAATACAATGTTAGTTGTGGATTTTTCATATATGCCCTTTGCCATTGCTGAGGAAATTTCCATTGATTTTTAGACTTTGAAGTGTTTTTATCATGAAAGATTCCTGGATTTTGTCAAATTCCATTTCTGCGTCAATCAAGAGCATCATATGTTCCCCCCCCCCCCCTTTTACCTTGTTAATGTGATGTTCTACATTGGTTGATTTTCTTGTGTTGAACCACTCTATCATACCTGGGATAAAAAGCATTTGGTCATCATGTATAATTCTTTTAATGTGCTGTTAGATTCAATTTGCAAGTATTCTGTTGAGAATTTTTGCAGTTTGGTTTTAATTGTCTGTTTTTTTTTTTTTTTTTTTTGGTCATATCTTTATCAGGCTTTGATATTAGGGTAATATTAGCTTCATAGAACGAATTAGGTAGTATTCTCTCCTCTTTTTTTGGAACTAATTATTTCTGGAGTGATTGGTACCCTAACTGGTACCCTAAGCTTCATTTCTAGACTCTCCCCCAAGCCTCTCTCTCGTCTTTTCTTTTCAGCTCAAAGAACTCCCTTTAGTCTTTCTTTTAGGGCAGGTCTCTCATTAACAAACTCTTTCAGGTTCTGTTTATCTATGAGTATTTAAAAGTCCCCCTCATTTTTGAAGGACAACTTTTCTGAACAGTGAATTCTTGTCTGGCATTTTTTTTTTTCCTTTCAGTATCTTAAATATATCATGCCACTCCTTTCTTGCCTCTGGTTTCTGATGAGAAATCAGAACTTAGTCTTATTTTGTTTCTCTTGTATGTGGTGAATAGCTTCTCTCTTGCTATGTTAGGAATTCTCTCTTTCTTTTTGGCATTGACAGTCTGATTAGTATGTGTCTTGGAGTAGGCTATTCAGATTTATTCTGATAGGCTCCTTGGATTTTCATTTCTTCTTTAAGGGTTGGGAAATTTTCAACCATTATTTCCTCAAACATTCTTCCTGACCACTTTTTCCTTCTCTTCTCCTCTGGAACATCCATGATGCTTATGCTTGGCACTTAATGTTGTCAATCATTTCCCTGAGAACTTGCTCAAATTTTTCCATTCTTTTCTCCATTCAAGTTTGAGTTCTCTGTCTGCTAGCTCCCTAATCTTTCCTGCTGCCTCTTCAGATCTACTCGTGTGACTCTAATGTCTTTTTAAATTTCATCTATAATGTCTTTCATTTCCAAAAGATCTGTTATTTTTCTTTGTATGCTTTCCAATTATTCTTGATCCTCACCCAGGTGTCTCCTTAATATTCTTCATATCTTTAGCCACTGCCTTGAATTGATTAAGGAGATTTTTTTAACCTTTTTGATTAGTTCCAAATTCTGTATCTCCTCCAACTATTTGTTCCTTTGATTGGACCACATCTTCCTGTGTTTTAGTATGTTTTATGATTTTTTGCTGATCTCTGGTCATCTGATTATCTTGATGGGTTCATTCTGAAGGTCAGTGTTTCAAGTCTTTTTTGACTGGGTTTGTATAAAGGCTCTTCTCTGTCAGTTGGATTGCCGGTATTTCCTAGCCAAGAAAGGGCTAGGTACCTGTGCTGGAGGCACAGCCAGATCAAATGGGCTCTGGGAGAGGGTCTGGAAGGACTTTTTGGAGCCATTTTTTTCTTTGTCCTTTCTTGTCGCCAGGCTGCACTTTCTGGCCTGACCACCAGGTGACGATCTCCAGCTCTCTATTCCCCTCCTATCTATGAAGGCAGACTGTTAGGTTTTTTTGCCAGATTCACCTCTGAACCATGTCAAAGAGTGGCACCCTGTAGCATTTGACCAAGAGGGGCTGAAATTGTGGAATCTCTTATTCTCATTTTGTTGGTGAATATCTGGCTCAGTGTTGAGCAATATCCAGCTCTGTGCTTGGGTCAGAGACCTCCCATGTCTGTCCCAGGCCACAGCTGTCCATCCCCCAGGCAATAATTGGGCTGTTTGCCACTGCTTCCCTCAAGGGAAGGGGTTGGGTGCCAGGAGCTGTGATTGGAATCACTCAGTGTCTGATCACAGTTTCTCTGTCTCCTTATCCCACTCTTCCCTGGGTGCTGTACTGAACTCCCCTGGTCTACAGGTCCCCAAAGAATTGATTCAGACACTTCCTGCCTGGCTACTGCTGTTCTGGAGAGAGAAAGAGATTCTGCTGCTCCCTATCTAACCCTTCATTTTGGAAAGTGCTCCTGTGAGCCCAAGAATAGCAGCTTGTATTCTCCTGTGGTTCACAGTAGACTTGAGTCCCTGTGTCTCGATATGCATGGATTTCTAACTCACTGCTGTGAGTAGCTTTAATAACTCTTTATAAGAATTAATATTTTCCTTTAGCTTTTTCTTATCCAACATTGCAAATTCTTTAACATTTATTCAAAAGTAATATTTGCCTTTCCTATTTAGAAATAATTCTTAATATTTTAAAACTCAGGCCTCTAAAAATGGCTTGAGTGGTTTTTTATGGAAGGCCCTTCATAAAAAAAATATACATATGCATACAAATATAAGTATAGGCATATATATATCTAGACAGATCTATACACATAATATATAACTGTATCAGTTTAAATGAAAATAACCTTGAAATGACCTCAAAAGTGATTCTTATCTCAGGTTAAAAGTGGTAAACTCAATGATAGAAATTCAAAACTGCTTCAACAAGTTACCCCAAATTTTAAGTAGACAAATTTTACAACTTTTCATTAAGGCATACTAATCTTTTATTAGTATTTGGGATTTTTTATCTTTCTGAAATCGTTGTTTAATTAGCCCACTCATGTTATGAAGTGATGGGCTGTGCCAATAGCTGAAAAAGAGATTGCATGGTGAGGACAGACTGTCTTTACTTTAAGCAACAGAATCATTAATAATTAACAGAGATGGAACAGTTTAAAAATACATGAATCAATTTCAGCCATTTTTGATGTAAAGGGTGTGTGCATGCACGCTGTCCCCAAAATAACTGTTTCTTCTAATATTAACCTCAGAAGTGATGTTTGTCACAAAGAATGACATCAAGAAGATTTGTCAAATATAGACAAGGGAAGTCATCCACTGTTCCATTTTCTGTCATATTTTTAGCAAGCTGAAATATCACAGAAGATGGATTTGACAGGGTTTTCTTTTCAGCATCTATACCTGCTTTTTATTGTTATGTTACTAGTGTTATTTTTAAAACTATCTGTAAAACTAATTTTCATTCCATATAGTTTAATATATATAACCGTTATGCTTATGTCATTTTAAGTTTTTAAGCATTCTCACTCTTATCCTTTTCATATTATTATCACAAAAAATTATATTTTGTTAACTAAAAGCTTGTCTGTGTTCAGAATATCTGCCAAATATTTTCTGGATCACAAATGTCTTTGTTTTAGAGGTACTTCCATGATATATTAAATTTCTCTCTCTCTCTCTATCTCTCTCTCTATATATATATGCATGTGTGTGTATATATATATAGAAATATATATATAGAAATATATATAGAAATATATATATATATATATATGTATATATATTAGTTCTCTGTTTAACATCCTGTAATTCACTCCACTACGGTTAACATAGAAAATATTTATCTTCTTCCTGGTAAACATATTAAGGAGAAAATCCTTGTCAATATTACGTAATGATCACATCTTTGTCAATATTAAAATGCCTCTGTCATCTATTAAATTAAAGACACAGTTTTATTTTCATGACTAGTATAGCACAAAAAACTATCTCCTTGGAAAAAAATTGCCAGTTTGAATTTTTTATACCGTTTTGGCACTTGAGGTAGTCCGTATAATTGATTTCTTAATTTGCCAAGCAGTTTTGTTTATTGTAGATTCCCTTATCAATGCTCTTTGTTTTTCATTTTGTATCACAAAATGTATCACAAGGTTACAGGTTGGGACAAACTAAATCTAGTCAAGATACTTTATCAGTGTTACAGATAATAAATGGCACAGAAGGGTTTCAAGCCCAAACAGCCTGGTTCTAAAGTACGTGGCCAGAACCACTGTGCATTTTATATTGCCTCAGTGCATGTGTATATATTCTTATCTGACAGGAGAGAGATTGAGGGAATTTTCTCTTTTTAGTAAGTTGTGTAAATATCATGGAAATACATATGTATGTATCAACTCTGTTATACGCAAGATTATTGGTGTTTTCAAGGTCTAATAACCTTCAAGGTTTGGCAAAATATACCCCTGATGGCCAAATCTAGCCTACCATCTGTTGTTTTTTTAAGCCACATCAAATTTATTTACTATTTTCTATCTCTGATTTCATGTTATAATAACACAGTTAGGTAGTTGCAATAAAAAGATGATCTATTCCTCAAAACTTAAAATATTTATTATTTAACCCTTCCCTAGAAAAGTTTGTTGACCTCTTATCTCAACTAACTTACTCCAGTTCTTTTAGAAAAGCAAAATGGTAATATGCTAGATTATTGAGGAAATGCCCATCTCCATTCCAGCCCCAAATGAATTTTTGCTCTTACCTTGCATCCTTTGTCAACTAGATTATCAATCAAGTTCAGTCACTATAAATTTACCAAAAATATGTAGTGTTTTGCACTGTTTTTTTTTTAAATTATAGTTAGTCAATACTTTTAGCATTGTCTTTTTATTCAACAGTTCTTTTCAATTTTGCTTTTCAATTTTGCTTCATTTCTATAACAGTAATTTTTGTTATAGTTAAGGTGCATATATGTCTTGAATTTTGATTTGTGCATTTTGGTGTTTCAAACTATAATAATATATTAAATGGAGGTCATTTTTATGGGCAGAAATAGGAAATTTACAAGTACTTTTCCAAACAGTTAAAATGATACAAAAATAAAATGAGACAATGAATTTTGCCATTTAATCATTTAACTCAGACCAACTGAATAAGTCAATAGCAACGAGTCAACATATGCAAAGTTAAACATGTCATAAAATAAAAATAGATAAGGATAGGGTATCTTCTTCTATATGTCATGTAAGATGTAATGGCATAAATGATAACTTATTATCTCATCATCCTGCCTGGCTTAATTGTAAATTTCCCTTTGAGCAACAGCCCCAGTTCAACTGCCCTGGGTGTAACTGCAGCTGTCTGGCCTGTAACCTTCACAAATTTGGCTTATAGGAGTCACCTTTGGCTTTTGGAATGGCCCCTGCTGCTTTTCCTCCAAACAGTCGTTTCTCCTTTTGTGCCACATAATTTACTGACAAGCCCTGTATCTCCATATAGATTTTATAATCAGCTGCCTTCATTCTCTAAACAGCCCTTGCCACTTTTGCTTTTCACATCATATAGTCTGGAACTTCCAATCCCCAATGTCCATGGGAGAGCCCTAGCCCTCCACTCTGGACCACAATAAAGGCAAAAGCCTGGACCCCCTTGTGCTTCTTCCTTCCTTCCTCCATCGGCCCCCTCTGCAGTCAAGGCTAGGTGAGCCCAGCAGACCCCCTGCCACTCGTTCTCCCTCCCTGTGCAGGGCCTTTGATCTTATAAAGCTGTCCTCTCATGTGTTCTCAGCTGGCTGTCTGGTTTATGCCATCACCCATAGGACTTTTCAGATCTAAAACATAGGATTTTCTATGCGAATTCTTTGAGAATATCCTATAAGAAAATTCATTACTTTTCCTATCTAGAACAAATGTGTGATATTTGGAAAACCCTTGGCCACACAGCATAAGTTCTCATATTCACATATTCATAATCCCAAATATTAACATAAGGCAACTATCTAATATCCAGTTTTAACACTCTTACCCCTCTCACAACTGATGATTGTGTATAAGACAGAGAAAGATTCAGTTGATTAGAAGAATTTTAAGGGAAAAAAGAATGTTTGGCAGAAAAATATAGTTAACTGAAACTGCTATTGGTTACCCTCACCACCACCACTGCAGCAAGTATCCAAATGAAGATTCATTGATTGGATATTGGGGTTGAGATTTTCCAAGAAATCACAGGTTGATAGAATATTTTAGAATCATCAACTGATATATATTAGTTCAATCACTGAAAGTAGGTGAAGTCTTCAAAGTAAGGATATGGAAGATGCAGTGAAAAAACAAAGGATATGTGAATAGTTTCCCTCAGCACCCTTGAATGAGTCAAATGATATTTGTGAATCTTAACGTCCAGGTCCATTAGTCAAGATACAGAAGATGGCACATCACAAGCCTACCTGGGTAAAAAATCATAGATAATAAAAGCATTAGTTACTTTATGTTTACTCTAATTATGATCATCTGGCCTATGATAATCCATTTGTTAAAGCTATGGCTCTAATAAAGGGAAAAAACAATTCTGAAATGATGAACGATGATACAGTAATGAAATATAAGAATATATATTTATTTCTAATCTAAAATCTGATCATCTTTCACAAGTACATTATATTAGTTTGCTAAAGTTGCTGGAATGTAATATACCAGAAATGAAATGGCTTTTATAAAGAGAATTTATCATGTTTCAAGTTTACAGTCCTTAATCCATAAATATGTCCAAACTAAGGCATCAAGAGAAAGATATCTTGGCTCAAGGAAGGCTGATCTGGGAAGGCATGCATGTGACTGACGTTTGCTGGTCCTTATATTTGGTTTGTTGCTTCCAGCTTCTGATGACAGTGGTTTCCTCTCTAAGGGTCTTTGGGTCTTCACTTAATTCCTCTGGGACAAGGCACAGTTCTGAGTTCTGCCTTGTTTAGCATCTCATGGAAGGGCACATGGCAATGTTTGCTGGGCTCTGCCCATGTCTGGGCATCTGCTCTTTCTCTCAGCACTCCAAGCATCTTCAAACGTCCATGTCTCTATCAGCTCTGAAGTGACTGTTCTCCAAATGCCTGCGTCTGAGGTTTCTTCAAGATGTTTCCCCATTTAAAGGACTCTAGTCAACGAACCAAGACCCACCTTGAATGGATGGAGTCACATCTCCATCTAATCAAAGTCCTCACCTACAATTGGGTATGCCACATCTTCATGGAGACATCAAACTTTAAGCCTTAAACAATAGGTCTGGCCTCACAAGATTGGTTCAGGATTAAATCATGTCTTTTCTGGGATACATAATAGCTTCAAACTGTCACAAATACCTTTCTTATCTCTCATCATACTGTTAATTTTGATGCTAAGAATTAACATTTAATAAAATCACTATATATTTGCAAAAAGGGGAAGGAAACAAAAAAGGGCATTATGTTTTAAGTTATTTAATAACACATTTATGGATTAAAGAGCATATTGAAGTTGTGTGGGCTCATTACATTTTTCAGAGCATCATGGACTCATTGGGGAATCTGCATGTTTTTCTAGACTCTGGTCCTCTGGCATCTATTTAATGGCATGCCTGAGTGTCTGACCAAACCGCGCTCCTTTTATAGCTGCATCATATACATGTTCTTCAGTATTATTAACCTCAGTAACATTGAAGAAGAAAGAGAAAACAAATTTCAAAAAGCAAAGGAAATGAAAGAAGTAATTATGTTAAATAAAAATGCCAAAAAAATGAAATAATTACAGGGTGTGTGGTTTGGTTTTTGAAAAGACATCTTTTGGAAAATATAAGAAAAATCAAACAGTAGAGAAACTAGTGCTTATTCAGGGCACTCTGCACTTGGATGTTTTCAGTTCGATTTAATTGCAACTCTAGTTATCATAACATACTGGAAATTAAGTTGTTTACCAAATTAATGAGAAAAATTATTGATTTGTTACATATTTTATTACTGAATGCCTATGTCCCATTCTGTTTCTTTTATATCACTGTGTTTCACAGCACTTTTCTCATTCAGAGGCATTAGTTCACTTGAAGACATACAATCTTTTTCTAAATTCATAAAAACAAAATGAAAGGAATGGGTAAATTTACACAGATGGTTAATTTAGGTAAAAAAAATGACAATTTCCTCAATTTAGTTCATTTGTCCTCTTAATTCTCTGAAGCACAATTTTATGTTCAGTGTTTTCCTTCTATAGGATTATATTAGATGACCAAGTTTGCAAACAAGTATGCTATATGTGCATATGGCTCTTTGCCTCTCTGACTGCCATACTTTGCTGCTTTACAATTTTTAACTGTGTTTGTAAACATAACACTTTGAGCAGGATAAAATATTTTACAGTTCTCCAGTTGGCTTATTGAGCTAATTGCAATTGTTTTTGCATAATGACAATTAATTACTTAATAGAAACATATTGTTAGAGATGATTATGTGATTTTCCAGAATTCAGTGGTCTTCTATGACAAGTGAAACCCATTTAATATCAGAAGCATGTAGTTGAAAACAAATAATGGAAAACTTAATACATTGTTATTATTCCTTAGCATCTCTAATATAATAATAAAGCAGTAGGAAGAAAGTGCAAGCATACATTTTGGTTTGCTAAAGCTGCTGGAATGTGATTTACCAAAAATGGGTTGGCTTTTTCAGTGGGGATTTATGAGGTTACAAATTTACAGTATTAAGTCCATGAAAATGTCCAAATTAAGGCATCATGAGAAAGATAACCTTCTCCGAGGAAAGGCTGCTGGCATCCAGGGTTCCTCTGCCACATTTCTCTCCTGTGTTCTGGTTTTAATGGTTCTCGCTCTCAGCTCCTGTTGGTCCTTGCTTGTTTCTCCCAGGGCATTTCTTTCTAAACTCACTGGGCTTTTACTGTCTTTTGTTCTCCTCACAAGGGATTCCAGTAAAGAAATATGACTTACATTGAATAGTTCAGGTGACATCTCAACTACAACAGCCTAACCAAAAGGTCCCTCCCACAATCAGTCTTCCCCCACAAGAATGGATTAAAAGAACACATTTTTTTTTCCCTGTGGTACATAACAGATTTAAATCAGCACAGAATATGAAGTGTTTTATTTTGTATTAGTAGATTGTATGTTTGAATGGTCAAGCTCATATCTAAAATGAAACATAAACAATATGGAAGAACATTTCTTTTACTGAAAGTGATACCCCGTTGCTTAAATAATTTAAACAACATGACATCTCATATAACCAAATGATCTACACTAAAATTCAATGATAAAATTTTAAATGTTAACATAGTTAAGGTAATTCTAATATGAATTAACATTCTGAAAATGAAAATAGTGTATTATTCACAATAGTTATTTTACATGATATTTAAAGAGTTTTTTCTATTAAATATTTCTATTATGTTTAATCATTGCCAATGGATGACTTTATGTAATAATTCAGGACGTCAAGATACCATCAGGACTGCATTTCAATGATGTGCTTGTGGGGTTTGCAGAGATTGTCTAGCTTGCAGAGCAGCTGAAATCATAAACAATATGGCACGTGGAAGATACCTTTCAGGAAAAGCTAGTTGCTCCCAGTGACCAGAGAAGCTTCGCACACAGTAGGAGTTAAATGAAGAGAAAAGAAATTAAAGCAAATTCTAAAAAGCTGAAATTAAAAATATTAATTTAGAATTTACTTTTTTTCAAGGCTAATAGTTATTTCCAGAAAATGCTTTTATCTCCTTCAGGCTACTTATTGTTAATAAATTTATATATTTTTATTGTACCCACATATATAATGTTGCAGCTGAAACAAAGCTAAATTATGAAGTAAAGGCAAACCAAAGATCAAAGGAGTGATGAATAAACTTACTTAAGGATCCAGGGAGGAGACCCTTAGATCTTACCTTAGGATTTCTATAGCCAAGGTTCAAAACTGAGAGAAAATAATACACTCCCAAAGGGGAACTCACAAGAAAGGAGTGAGACTGGGATGGGAACACAAGCTAAAGACAGACTCAAAGAGTAAATGAAGAGGTCCAGTCTCTAACCTGTGTCAGGCTACATGTGAGTCTTTATGAGAGTTAACATGAGACAACTGGGATGAAACCTGGCTTGTTCCCCTCAGGTGGTTACAGAACACTAAAGGAGAAAAGTAGTGTACATTATTCCCAGATGACATAAAAAGAGGTGTCCTAAGCAAGGTATTAGTAAGGAACTTTGCAAAGTCAATTTGAGAGAAACTGAAAAGCCTTTATGGAACAGAAAAGAATACGGGGTGGGTAAGAATTCAAAGTGCATCGATGTTGAATAAAGTTATACCAAGGTGTAGGAGGGTACAGGTTCACAAATTGTGGAAATAAAAATAAGAATATTTATAGATTTTATGAGATCCTATAAGAATTGCTATCCTGTAGATCAGGTGTAGATCTTAGAAGATCTAAGATCCTAGAAGAATTGATATTCTGTACCTTCTCAAACAAGACCCCAAACTTGCTATGGCTATCCCCCTAACCTATAAATATTTTATTCAAATTTAGTCTTTTAATATATATTTCTTCACTTCCTTTTAATATCTACTTTTGGAGCCATATCTAATAACTTTTCTTCCATTTTTATTATCTCTTTTGGATTACTCTTTTGGAAAATTTCATTGCAGAAGTTATAAATAAAATTCCCACCAATTTTTTATTGAAGTTTACTTTAAAATTACTTCCCCATTCTCTGATCTGTAGAATATGAACAATGATGAGAATTAACATTCTCAGTTGCCTATTCCATACCCCAAACATTATTACATTCTTTACATTATCTAGCATTAAAGTTCATAAAAAGAGACTGGTAGGTATGAATCTTTAGCCCTATTCAAAATATGAGATCAGTGAGCCTCAGAGAGGTTAATGTAAGTTACTTTCCTGTGTTTCAACCAAACTGAATGCCAAAGCCCATGGCTTCTCCTTATCCAGTTGCCATGCATTGTGCCCAACAAAATAGGTAGAATCCCACTTAGAGACTCTTAACTCCTGGCCCTTCCAGAGTATGTTTCATGCTCTTGAAAGACACAGGTACTCATAGAATATGTTCAATAAATTAAGGAATAAATGGATTTATTTTACACATTGCACCCATGAACATTAGAAGATCAGTCCTCCAGAATATTATTTATATGACAATTAGTTGAACAACTAAATGAACACATTGTTTTGGAAGGCCAAAATAGTGAAATTGATGAAAAGGAAGGCAGATTTTTCTCCATTGTTTCTTCCCCAAAGTGCTTTGTGTTTAAAATTCAGTCTATTTAATATTTTAACTCTAAAATATTGAGTTTCACTGAGGCAGATACTTACATACTAAAGTCATGCAGCTAAATCCTATTAGAGAGCTAGAAAATCTATTTAAATTTTTAGAATGTTGATCTGGGCCATTTGCAGTGAATTGCAGTGATGTAGAAAATGCATTTTAGAATTTGTTGTCTTAGAGATAATGAAACTACTTTCCTTAAAGAATAGAGAGATTATTTAAATGCAATTTTTCCTCACAAGCAATCTTACTGTATATTCTGAAGTGACTCATATTATTTAAGCTTATCTTTGCAGCTTTAGTGCAACCTATGACATTTCATTAGCTTTATAGTGTCTATTCCCCGAAATTATTATCATAGAAATAATCATCCCCCATTATTTTGGATCTTGATCTTTTATTTTGCTTCTTTGACTCTTGCCTTGATGAGAGCTCTTGGCCTCTCACTGACAACTGTCATATTTACAGTCTGCTTTGTTTGTCCAAGATCTCTTTACTTGACCTTTCTCGGTATGTTTGACACAACTATCCAGCTTAATACATTTAGAAATTTGAATCAAATTTGTTCTATGTGCATATTAAAAGGAGAAATGGAGTAATCCAACCAAGATAAAATTTTGGTAAATTGTTGATTTTAGGGTTGCAATGTTGAAAGTAGGAAATCTTTTTTGGAAATGGATTCATGGGATTTTTTTCATGTCAATTGTGGCACCACTTAATTCTATGAAGCATCCAGTCTCAAGGTTATCACATTACTTTGTACATAACTTGCAGTAGTATGCTTTTCAAAATTGAAAAATAATAATGAAGCCATAATACTCTAATATATTTACTCTTATTTTATGGACAAGATTCCCTAGAAGTGTCCAAAATATATTTTAAGACATTTTTTGAAATGGGAGCTTGATTCAGCTTGCAGTTTTTCTGTCATCTAGCCAGTCAATAAGTATTTTTGGAGCATCCATCAATTATTATGTTGGGTCCCCACTTCAGTTTCTTTGTATTGAAGCTCCTCAAATGTGCAGCTAATTTTGTGTCCTTGAAATAAAACCTTTCTTAGAAATCCTTTGCTAGATATGAAAAATGTATATTTGTGGTGAAATAGCACTACTATTAGTTTCTCTCTGCCCTTGTTCTCTTGTGTTATATATCTATGAGAGGGAAAGACACAAAGAGGATTGGCATGGTCCTCAATTAGTCCCTTCTTCAAGCCAAACCTGGAGACAGAGAAATTCAAAAGGTTTCTTATACCAGTATGCTTCAAACTGTACCTCAGGACATGTATCAAAACTTCATAAACTTTTCCACAGTCTTGTTATCATTTGTCTGTGAATGTCTGTCTGAATCTGGGAAAGTGCAAACAAATCAGGTGAGATGTTGGAAATGACCCAGCCATTAGCCTGAAGGATAAAGACATGAGCTCATAAGCAACTCTTTTGACTGACTGTTAAATTGGTCTACCACTGTCTAAATTTAAGTCAGTGTTACTTCCAGGTCACTCTCCTAGTTCATACATGTGTATATGCTATAAATCAAATATCTATACTTATCAGTTAAATAGCATGATTTCAGCATGATAACATAAAATCACGATAGCCATTTTTAAGGCAAATTTTATTATTTGAAAGGTGTCTTAGAATTGAAAGGGAACAAAAGTCCAAATATCCAACAGTCTACATTTTTATATTGGTATGAGAAAATATCAAAATTGCTTCTGTAAGCTGTTTCTTGTCAAAAAAGTCTGTTACAACTCTCTAGAATATTAGTTTTCCAGGCTCTTCAAGCAAATGTCATGCAATTGGTTGGCTTAAACGATGGAAATGTACTAGCTCACAGTTTGGAGGCTAGGGGAATTATAAAATCAAGATTTCATCGAGACTTTCTCCCAAAAGACAGCAGCATTCTTGGGCTGGGCTGCTGGTGATTCTTGGCCCTTAGCTTTTCAGTTACATTGCAATGAACCTGGTGGCCTCTCTTGGCTCCTTGGTTCCTGTGACTTTCAGCTTCTGGCTGCTCCCTCTGTAGACTTCAATAATAGGATTGAGACCCATCTTTATTCAGTTGGGATATATCCTATATGAACTTCCTTCATCAAAAGGTCCTATTTGTATGGGTTTGCAGCCAAAGAATGGATTAAGTATAAGAACATGTTTATCTAGGGAACACAGTTCCAAACCAGCACAAATAGTAAAAAGGTAACCCAACTAAAAAGGGGGCAGAGGATTTGAACATTTTTTTTAAATGAATTATATATGCATGGCAGATAATTATGCACATGAAAAAATGCTCAACATCACTAGTCACTATAATAATACAAATCATACAGCAATAATATAACACTTTATACCCACTAGGATAAAAAAAAAAGATACAACATTAGTGTTACTGAGGATGTAGAGAGAGTGGACTCTTCATACACTGATGATGGGAATGTAAAATGGTTCAGTCTTTTTGGAAAACAATTTGACAGTTCCTCAAAATGATAAAAGAGAATTATTATTCCTAGGTATATACCAAAAGAAAGAAAACATATATTCACACGGAAACTCATATGTAAATGTTTTAGCAGCATTACTCATAAAAATCAAAGGTGGGAATAACCCAAATGCCCTTCAGAGGAGAAACAAATAAAACATGCTATATTCATACAATTGAATATTATTCAGTAATAACAAGTAATGAAGTATTGATACATGCTAGAACAAAGATGAATCTTGAAAACATAATGATAATGGAAAGAATCTAGGCAAAAAACACGAATTGTACATTTTCGCTGGTAAGAAAAGCCCAGAATAGGTAAATCTATAGAGGCAGAAAGTAGATTAGTGTTTGCTAGGGCTAGGGGTGTGGGTGGATGGGAGGACAGATGAGTGAGAATTAACATTTACAGAGTTTCTTTTTAGTTAATGAAAGTTTTCTAGACCTAGATTTTTTTTTCTAGACCTAGATTTTGGTGATGTTTGTACAAATCTGTCAATATACTAAAAAAAAAAAAAAAAAAAAAATCATTGCATCGTACTTTCTTTCCAGAAAATTATTTGTTTCAAACATTATCCAGCTATTTTATTTTTATTTTTTCAGTATTTTAAAAATAGACTTTATTTTTAAACTGTTTTAGATTTCCAAATTTGAGAAGATAGTACACGGAGCTCCACACAGTTTTCCGTTTCATTAACATCTTATATTAGCATGACACTTTGGTTATAATTAATGAGGCAATATTGATACATGATTATTAATTAAAGTCTAGGCTATTCAGATTCCCTTTGTTTTAACCCAATGTCTTTTTCTGTTGCAATTTCCCATCCAAAATATTACAGTGCATTTAGTTATCACTTCCCCATAGGTTCCTCTTGGCTGTGACAATTCTCAGACTTTCCTTGTTTTTGTGACCTTGACCGTTTTGAGTTCTGGTGAAGAATTTTGTGGGCTGCCTCTCTACTGGAAATTGTCTGATACTTTTTTCATGGTGAAACTGCTGTTACGGGCTTTTGGGAAAAAGATGGCTAAGGTAGACTGCTATTTTCACCACGTCATGTCAAGGATACAAATTGTTTTATTACTGTTAATATTGAACTTGATTACGTGGCTGATATAGCACCTGTTGCATTTCTTTACTGTAAAGTTATTCTTTTTTCTTCATTTGCATACTGTATCCTTTGGAGGATGCTTACCATGTGAAGCAAATACTTAAGAAATGTGCATTATGCTCTTTGGAATTTCTTTGGAATTCTAATGCTAAGGATATTTGTCTATTTCCCTCATATTTATTTATTCAATAATTTATTCATACCAGTATAAACTAAAGGATATTTATGTTATACTCTTTAAATTTTTTATTCAATCTTTCTGCTGGCTCCTATGTCCCTCTGACATAGTCCAATCAATACAGTTTTCTTCTTTGTTTGTTTGCTTTTGGTATGGCCTCACTTTCTGGTGCTATAAAGATGCTCCAGGCTCATCTTGTATATTTCCTGCTCTACTCCTAGAATCAACCATTACTTCAAGGAATGCAATGATTTATTTTATGGCAGAATGGGGTTTGAAAACAAGATTGTGGGCTAGGTTTTCTCATTACAGGGATGTTCCTGCTTCCAGGTCCTCCCACCTGATAGAGCAAGAAAATATATGCATGTATAATAACCAAAATCTCTCTCTCTCTCTCTCTGTCTATATATATAGTATATATATATATATATACTATATATATATAATATAAATATAAATATTTGTTATCCTTAATCTATATTAAGTTAAATACCCATTCATAATAACGTCTCCAAGTCTTAGCCATTACCACATGAATCATTCTATCCTCCTTACATTGCTTATCTGTAAATTCCAATTCCAATAGTGAGAAACAAAGCTCTAATTTTCAACCTTCCATTTACTTGTTATTTAATTCCACTGTTCATATATAGCAGTATCAGAATTGGCAACCTCCACACCCATGTGAAACAGATTAACTAACATACATTGTTTAGGTCAACTGCTTTTGCTTATTCATGTCCAAGTTGTAAGGTCAGCATATTCAGGGTCCCACCCCAATCTTAAGTGAGGTTGTTCATTCTTTTTTTTTTTTTTTTTTTTTGCATGAGCAGGCGCCAGTAATCGAACCTGGGTCTCCAGCATGGCAGGCGAGAACTCTGCCTGCTGAGCCATCGTGCCCCCCATTCCCACATTTATTTTTAATGCAGTTAGATTCTCTTGTCAGAGTATGCATTCTTTTATGGAATCCCCCAACTTTTAAATATTTTTTTTAAATTTGGCATACATCCAGGCTTACTTTTTGCACTGTAGAGTTCAGTGGTTTTGACAGATGTGTAATGTCATGCAACCACCATCAAAGCATCATACAAAATATTTCACCATCCTAAAAATCCCCTGAGCCTTCCTTCATCTGAAGGCCTAGCTATTTCTGATCTTTTTGCTCTCCCTATGGTTTTGCTATTTCCCAAATGCCATAGAACTGGAATTTTACAGTGGGCAGCCTTTTCAAACAGGCTTCTTTCTATTTAGCTCAATTATATTTTTTCACAACTTGATAGCTCAATTTATCACTGAATAACATTCCATTGCATGCATTTATTAGTTTGTTTTTCCATTCACCAATTGTGGACATCTTCCAGATTTTGGTGATTACGAATGAAGATGCTATGAACATTTCCATGCAGAATTTTGCATGGACATGTGTTTTAAATTAGTTGGGTAAATACATGGGTAAAAACATGGTAACCATTTATTTAGCTCTGTGAGAATGTACCACATATCTTCCAGCTAGAGCAAGAAGTGGGGGAAAATAGGCAGACAGGAGATAAGGACATGTTTCCCTACTCTTCCTGTAACCTAGCCCCCTCATCACTGCTCTTATCCACCAGGCCAGTTTATCCCTGCTAGCAGTGAGGCTGCTTATGTCCCACTTGTCCTCATGAGGCGAGAGGGAGGTCAGGACCTCAGTCCATCCTGCCTGGGGAGTCAGCACCACCCTGAGATAACTGAGCGGATGATCCTTTGCCCCTCCACCATGCCCTAGGCTGCTTTCCTTGGTGATCCTGCTGACTATGCCAAATTGTTTGTTGGTCAGAAGAAAAGACACTTGAAAGATGTCAGCCCACTTGAATAGAGGTACCAGGATCACCAATAGAAGCACGACCCACTTAGCACTGGATGGAAGGGTGTTTTACTCAAACAGAGAAGAGAGAGGGCAATGGCGGCCTCACAAGTGGCTACTGCTTCCCCATAGCCAGCAGGCCTAAATCCACGTTGAAAAGGGGAGATGTTCTACACACAGCATTCCCCTCTCATGTTTCTATCCTAAGTCGAGGAAACTCTCCTCCCTTTTCCATCAGGGACAGGGACATACAGCAAATGAGCTGGATGTCATAATACATGCCCAGCAAAATCAGACTGTCTCCAGTAAATATTACCATAACCTCCAGACACTAGAGGAAGGAATGTGCCATGTACCTACTGCTTCTTATCTACTAGGGGATATGCAAGGTTGACTTACATATTCCTGGGCATAGGATATATTTGTGGGTTCCAGGGGAAGCAGCAGACCATGCTATAACTGTCTTCTAACACAAATAGTGAAGATCATTCTTTTCTGATTTTAGTAATATGTTTTCTCTCTCTCTTTTTTTATTCTTGTCTAGCTTGAATACAGTTTTATCTATTTTTTGATAAATTGATTTTCTCTATTAATTTCTTCATTTCAATGTCATTAATATCTGTTCTATTTTTATTATCCTTTTTCTTCTGATTGGCATAGAATTAAAGTTTTTTTCTATCTCTGTTTCCTAAGACCACAGTTTAGGTTATTGATTTTATATCTTTATTATTTTATAATAAATGCATTTAATTCTATAACTTTTCCTTAAATCAATGCTTTTGCTGCCTTGTACTTTTTAAAAAATCCATAGTATACGTGAGGGTTCACTCTACCATTCTATGGTTTTTGACAAATGCATACTCTCATATATCCACCATTAAAATATTATTGAATGATTTTTGTACCTAAGAACACCCAGTGCTCTTCCCTCTTTACTACCCTCTGAACTCCTGGACAACACTGATCTTTTTAATGTCTCTGTAATTTTGCCTTCTCCAGAATGCCATACAGTTGAATTCATACAATAAGGAGCCTTTTTTATCTGAATCATTTTACTTAGCGGTATGTAGTTAAGATACTTTGTTACTTTTCTTCTTTTTTTTTAGCCAACTGTATTTTCCTTATTAAGATCATACCTTTTCCTACATGTGTTTGAAATCTATATACCAGGTAACATTTAATTTGTAGATGGCAATAGATGTAAGTCCCAAGACAGGCTGAAATGTTGAATTGGATTTATCAGCCCTTCTGTCATTGTGACTTTCTCTTTTTATATATATTTTAATAAGCATTTAAATATATTCTTGGTCATTTGAAATACTTATCATTTTTATCATTTTTCTTTATTATTTTTCTCTTTTTATTTTTACAAACCCTCCCTCCTTCCCTGAACTTCCGTTTCTCCTCTCCTGGTAATTTCGAATGTGATTTCTATTTCTGTAAATATACTATTTCTAGTCATTTCTTATAAGTTATATCATACAATCTTTGTCCTTATTCATCTTGCTTATAGATTCCCAACTTTTGATAATTCAAAATATTTATTTTGCCATAAGACATCTCCTTTGACTCATGTTATCACTTAGAAACGTGTTGTATAATTTCTAAGTATATTTGGATTTCCAAGGTATCTTTCTGTAATTGATTTCTAGTATCTCTCTTATGGTATGAGAACATTGTTTGCATGATGTGTATTCTTTTAAACATGTCATGGTATGGTTAATGGACCAGAATACGTTCTATCTTGGTGAATGTTATATATGAACTTGAGACAAATATGTATTCTCCAGTTGTTGGTTGGAGTATACTCTGTCCATTGGTCAATGTTTTTGATAGTGCTGTTTCAGATCTTCTATATTCGTGTTGATTTTCTGTCTGTGTGATCTTTCAGTTACCAAAAGAGGTGTGTTGAAATCTCCAACTCCAATAAGCAATTTGTCTGTTTCTCCTTGTACATAAATCAGTTATTGCCTCATGTTTCTTGCTGCCCTGATTTTTTTTTACGTGCATATATTTTAAGGATTATAATGTCTTCTTGGCAAACTGACCCCTTTGTTTCTATATAATCCCACCATCTTTATCTCTGATAATCTCCCTTTTACTGGGGTCTGCCTTGTGAAGGAACATTTTCATTCCCATTGTGATACCGCGCCGCATAACTTAATAGGGCAGGATTTGCCATACAGTTGCCAAAGTAAATCCTCTGTGTTGCATTTATTTCTTGAAATCTCTGAGGTTTTACCATTTCATAAAGACTGAATAAAAATTTGTTAGCTTATAGTGTTCTTGTGTCCAAATCAAGTCCATAATTAAATTTCAAGGAGATTTTGGACTTCGTATGGGTAAAAATTATTTTTATACCGGTAGGATTATTGGAGCTGAACCCACTGAGCATCAGATTTACCACTTTAAACCTCTACCAAAAGGTGCACACTACTTTGTAAAATAAGAAGCTAATACATACAGTCAAAAACTTTATAAAGAACTTATTCCTTCTATGAGTCCTTGTACATTTCTGTCATCTCTGTCAGAAAACCCAATGGACAAGTTATAGATTAATTTAAGCCCTCAAGGTCATTAAGAAAACAATGATTCCACACTTCCATATAGTGCTAAATTCAAACCTGAGAATAAATAATTTGCAGTAGTTACTTGTTTTTTTAGTGTCCTTTTAGGTCAAAATATCTAATACTCACTTGCTCTCCCTTGGGGATATGAACATATATCTAGACTCTTACAGACCCAATGGCTTATTGAGGATCCCTGCTATGTACACAAAATCTGAAATTTCCATGTAATCCTACTCTTATCCACCATCAGTTGAATGGCCTTTGTTGTGAGTGGAATGCTAAGAATGATTCCATCTTTCCACTTAATATTTTAGGTCACAAAGGGCATAAGGTCTCCAAAGGGAAATTTTATATATATATATAAATAATACGTATACATATATAATATATGTATATAAAATATGTATTATATATAGTATATATATATATATATATATATATATAAATAAAAAATATATATATATATATATTTTTTTTTCCCCCATGGGCACGCAGGGGAATCGAACCCAGGTCTCCAGCATGGCAGACGAGAACTCTGCCTGCTGAGCCTCTGTGGCCCACCCGGGAAATTATAATTTTGTCAGTGTAAAGTAGATTGTCTAGAATAAGATTTTTCCCAGGAAATTAAAGTATTTTTTCTCACCAACCATGAGATGGTTACCATTCTCTGGCCAATAAGACAATTCAGAGGATTCCTGTGTCTCAATGACTATTGCAGGCAATAGATTCCCAAGTGTTCAAAAATTGCCTCACCATTGTAAGATTTAACCTGATGCTTAACAGCTTCACCTCTTCTCAGGGACTCACAGTATAAATAGGTCTCAGAGAGCTGTTTTTTTGTGTTCAACAATATCCTCCTATTCTCAGCATGAAAATAATAGTAATAGTACAAGATATCCAGTCACTTGAATCCAAATGTCATCTTAAACATTCTTCCTATCCAATTTTTGTGCAGTGATTCAGTATTGTAATCATTCTCAATACTGTCAGCTTATTGATCCTCATTTCTTTGTGCTCTGTGGTAGAATCCCTAGCATGAATAACAACATTCTCTTCTATTTTTCCTGCTTGCTTTTAAGGGACTGACTACTGTTGTGTAAGTCACAGTGCTGGACAAGTAGATACTGCTATTTGTTCATGATCACCAACATCAAAATAGGAGGGCAGTCTACATTTATGGTTTGCAGGCATTTTTACTTCCAGCCCTCCTGAAAGAATTATGAATAACCTAAACTCCCTCACACAATTTTAAGTTGACAACAAAAATTTTTATACTCCTATAAAAATTAAAGATGCAGTTCTGGAATGTTATATATTGTGTACATGTTTGAAAAATTATTAATACTGTGGAGTAAATTTATATTGCTCAATCATGTAAAATGTTAGCCATATGAATTAAATTGGAAAGCCCAGCCTTCATATTCAAACCAATTAACTAAATTAAGACTTTCTTTCACCAGAATATATCTTATTTCATTTTTCAATTAAAATGAAAATGTTAATATGTTCCTGAATGGTAAGCATATTACTGGTGAATTCTGATTCTAATATAGTTAGCTACCTGTTAAGGCATGGAGGCTTGCCATCGTTTTGTCATTTTTATGAATCAATTATTCTCCCCTTCAAAATTTCTTGGTTAGCTCTAATAGGTATCTCATATAAAAGCAAATTGCATCTTGAGTGTCCTGGAAGGCTCAAGAAATACATGATGTTAAGCTTGCTAATGGGTATGCCTTTCTTTTGTAGAGAAAGAAGGGGCAATTGTGAAAAATTAGGTGGGAAGGAAGATTGAAAGAAAGAAAATCCTCAGGTAGACCTATTTTAGGAAAGAGTACCTATAAGAAAATTGAAATTCTATAAACTGACTCGCTTGAAATTATCTACTTTAAGTATAGGCTGCTTTAAAATTTTTCTTAAATATATCTTGACAGCTGCACTGTAAAGATCATAGCAATCCTCCTATAACCCTTCGTAAATTGACTTAATAAAAACACACGATTTTTCTCAAGGCTTCATTCTCCTCAAACCTCCACCAGGATGACTCTTCTCTATGTCATTTTTTAGGTTAATTTCTTGTTGATATTTTGAGGTTTTAATATAATTTAATCAGTTCAGTGGAATATTTTTTTACATAGGAATTGTAGTCCTTAAAAATTATTTTTTAATACCTTATATGTCATGTATTCTTTTATAATTCAATATCAGCATTCAATTGAATATTCAGTATTCAATATTTTATCCCCATAATTGTAAATTATAGAGTGATATATCTCCCATAAGCTCTATAAAAATAAAAATTTTGATTTTATATTGCATTTTGTGGTTTTCAGAAATGCCTGGAAGAGCATTATATCCCTCTCAGAAGGTTACACCAAGCAATTTTTATATTACATTGTTTCAAAAAGATAAAAAAAAAGAGAGATGTAACATAGTAAGTGAGACCTTAGAACATGTTTTGAGTGAAGGTGGGACTAAGACTAAGAATGTCAAATTGCAGCACATACATGACTCTCATCCTATATCAGAGGAATTTCCATCGTACATTTTCCAAATCTGTATCATTGGAGCATAGTTAAAATTAATTGTTAGGGTTGGAATTGTTTTGACCTACTGAATCTAAATGATAAATGTGGAAAGCACATGACTAGATAAACATAAAATTATAAAACATAATAAGTAAAAGTGTTGAGAAAGTTTTATATAGGCAAAAGAGAAAATCTAGGAAATCTAGTGATCAATTATAGACATATCAGTGACTAAGAAAAGAAAGATTTTAGCAAATCCTAGCTTGGTATGACCTTAATAATTTCAAGGGAAAATATTTAATAAAATGCATTTATGTACTTTTGTTGTTACTTTATATCCTATAGTTAGAATTTAACATTAGTTGAGTGTTATAAAGGACCAAAGTAAGGGTAGCTTTAAACAATGGGAGGTAGTTTCTCTGTTATGTAAAACAATCTGTTTTATGGAGTCATATGGAATCCAGCTGCTTTAGTATTGTGGCTTCATAGTTTCAGTGGAGTATCTCTCACAAACACAAAACAAGACAGCTCACCACCTGGTGACTTTAGCAGCCAGAAGATGAAAGGGAGAAATGAGAGGCATACCTCTACCTTCTAAGGGAACAACCAGGAAATTGCATGCATTAAATCCACTTACATTCCATTGCCAAAATATAGTTACACCTATATTAAAATGAATAAATAAAAAGAAGCTTGAGACATATAGTCCTTAATCTGGATAGGCAAATGATCAGTGAAAATTCAGTATTAAGAAAAAGAGAAAAATGGATTTTAAGGAACATGTAGCAGACTCTGAAACTTGGAGTTTTGTTTCCCTTAACTGTACCTAAAAATCTAATCAATAATATAAGGAAGTTAATATATGCTAAAAAAGAAATAAAAAGGGAATTCTGTGAGGATTTCTTTATTGATGTTAAAAGACTGCAAAAATCATCATAAGGCTTTGAAAAATATATTGGATAAATGAATGGTTTGGATTTGTGATTCAGCTTAATGAGGAGATTAAAAATTGGAACTGGTGTATCATCATTTCCTTTTGTCAAATAAAGTGTCATAAAACATATATTTGTGCTCAAATATCCCCTATCTAATAAAAATCTCATGGCAAAATATTCAATGTTTTGCCACCATTATATATATATATATATATATATATTGAGTACTTAGAATGTGTCAAGTGCTTTGGGACATATTAGTGAACAGGCAAATAATTGTTGCCCTCATAAATGTGCAATGTTGTGTGGTCCTTAAGTGTCAGCATAGTTTAATCATATAATACATGCACCATCGCAAAATGATATCTGCAGTCCTTAGGTAAGGAAACTATTCATATAAAGGCTGAAAAATAAACCTTAATTAGAGTAGGGATCAGGGAATGTCTTGGTTAGTCTATTGATTCAATTTAAACCCTAGACTTGAAAACTGAAGAGAAATTATCAAGTTTAAAAAGGGTTCAAGAAAAACGCAATGACTGTAAGAAAATTTACACATCAATGCAAGGGTTGGTGGTGGGGTGGTGTATGGGAATCCTATATTTTATGCATGATTGTTCTGTAAACCTACAACTTCTCTAATAAAAAATTAAAAGTAATAATAATAAACAATGCAATGGAAAGAAGGAACAGCGGGTATATCCCTCCCACCCCCATGGTAGGAAGGCACATGGGAGTTTTGAAAAACAAAAAGACTATCTGAATATGAAGATTGATGGAGGCTGGATTGTGACATGAAGTGGATAGGCTGGCCGGGACAAGATCATTCTATGCCCTGAAACTCACGTCAGTTAAGACTGTTTTTATCCTAAGAGAAATATCTTTTAATTTGTGGGTCAGAAAAACATGCATTATAATCACGAACTCTGCAGTCCCAATTCTGCAGTTGGTAGCTGTGTAACCTGGGACAAGTTTCATACTCTTTCTAACACAATTTTCTCATCTGCAAAATGCATGTAAAATATTACCTACTTCCTAGTGTTCTTCTGGGAATAATTGAATTAATATTCTTAAAATGTTTAGAACACTGTTCAGGCCACAGTAAATGCTATGCAAGAATTTGGTAAACTAAGTTTCTAAAAGATAGATGGAGAGGCCATGATAGACAATCATTATTTAAGAAGTTAAATTGGCATTCAAGGTAAGAGGAAATCATAGCTTGGAATTCCCCTTTTCCTGATTTTGCAGAGACTCTGTTCTTGTTTCCAAGTGATAAGATCACCAAAGCGACCTTGCTTTCAATGTGGTTGCCTTCAGTTTCTGTTTCACTGGCAAACTGCTTGTTGGAGGACATCCTTTGTTCTGTTAAACAGAGTGGATTATGCGTGGAATGCCACCTTGCCCAGTCTCAGGGGGATGACATTTGCATACTATCTTCTCTGTAGACTCAGCTTGCAAATTTGCAAAGTGTGAAGGAAGTAGGAAATCCATTTTTCCTAAAAGCTTAACCATGTTTTCATATTAAGCCTATACCAGAGTTCCACAGTTTTTCATTGTGTTTGTGTGTTTAGTCTATTGCATTTTTCAGACAGTCTATCAAAGGAACTTGGACAAAATGTTATGGGGATAGGTTCCATATGGGCATAGAAAATTGCAGAGAGATGTCCAGTCTATGTAGCTAGGATACTATGAAAGTTTTTGATGTGAGATGGTATGCTCTGGTACAAGTAGATTTAGGGAATGCCCATGGGGTAACTGTCTCTCCTCTGGCTTGCTTGTGTACTGGAGAGTTAGAAGCTTAATAGAAATTGCCATACTGCCTTTGGAAGAGAGTGCAACAGTTTTTTGTTTTTTGTTTTTTGTTTTTTTTATTGATATTATTATGATCATTATTAGATGTCAGAACCTTCATCTCAACTAATAAAATGTGAGGAGAAAGAGAGTTTAAACTCTACTTTCATGATCTACTTTCACTTCTGACAGTAACAGTTTGCGAAAGATATCTCAAGCATATTTTCTATGTATTTCCCCCTCCTCCTGCCTATTCTGTTGTTCTAATTTTTGTCCATTCAAATATTTACTTAGTCAAAGATCTAAGGAGAGTCAAAGAAGATATTAGAGTCAATGGCTATTCCCTTTCCACCTCATTTGTTAATTTCACCTTTCTCATTTAAATTCTGGACATGCAAGACAACAATAGTAAATTCAGTTCTCAAGCTGACTTTCTTTAATTAAGTGAAAATTTCTCTTAAAATTTTTAGTAAATTATAAACAATATGCTAAACATCTATTAAGCCATCTGAATATTAGTTCCACCTGGTGTAGTAGAAATGTGTTGGAATATAAAGTCACAAGAGAAAACTAACTTCAATAATTCACATATCTAAGAGCTACTTGGGGTTTTTGTTCAAAACTTTTCCTGTTTCCCATTAGTGTGTTTTGACCAGTATATTTGTTCAAATCACACATCAACAAGTCTTTGAAGTTTGTTTTTCCCTCTGTTTTTTGTCTTCCTTGAATTTTCCATGTAGAAATTATGCTAAATTTTAACATTCCATTTCACTTCTAGGAATTTAACTACAATACCTGTGACTTATGCCCCAATGCTTTGTTATTAAAGATAATATAGCATGCAATTTTCCTGTTATTTTACATCTATTCATTTATATTTTCCTATTCAATAAATCATAGAAAATTCATAAATATTTTAAAGTTTTGAAGCTTTTTAAAAATTGGCCTTTACAGTCAGCAATGTACTAAACACTTTGAAAAACAAGAAAACAATTTTGATACTTTTTTCTATGTTCAAGATGTAGTATGACTGTCATTTATGCCCAATCTGTATCTGTATTAAAAATCTTTTTATTAGCAAATTGTGGTAGATTGCATTATGTATACAACAAGGATATGTTCTTCAACTTAACCTGCGTTCCTGTGGGTATGAGCACATTTGCAAGTAGGACACTTTGAAGATATGTTACATTAAGGTGGGGACTAATTTGTGCGTTGGATTGTGGAACAAGTTGCTACATGGTGCGTCATGGGAACGCAGGCTCAGGAACAACAGAAACTTGCGGCTAATGATTGCTTTATTACTTACCTGGCACAAAGGTCCAAAAAAAGCAGGGGAAGAGCTCCCATCATGGCTTGTCTCCTGGGGAAGCCCACTGCTTTGGTCAGAGTCAGCCATGGCAGCTCCACACACCTCACTTCATGTCAGACCAGGGAGAGATGCCTGTTCTGCCTGAGGGCAAGATGTTTTTACAACCGATGGGGGGGCAGGCTCTGCCACTGAGAGTTACTGCCCTGGTAAGCCCCTGGGACTGCTTCTTCCAAGGTTATGGGTTTAAGGTATGATCATGCCTTTTCATTAGGCTTAAAATCTCCCTGCAAAATGGAAACATACTGAAACATCTACACACGCTATAAAAAGAGGTGGGGGTGCAAGACTACGCTGGAAGATCCCCACTAGATATGTTCGTACTTCCCCAGCAGTCCACCACTTTGCTTCTTGAGCTAACCTACTCCTCCTCATTGGCTTTCCTAACATCAGCCCATCTCCCACCCTGGATGTGAAGGCAGAGAGGGGCTGTGGTTACCGGCCCATGGCTCCAAATGATACTGAAAGAAAAGGTTTGGGGACAGGAGCAGCTGCTGCACATGAGGGTGGCTTCACCTGTGTACCATTACGCCAAGCAGGGTGATCAGGCCTTTCTGAAGTACTAGTTGCATCCATGCTTCTCTACCAACTGGAAGACAGCTGAAGAGGTCCCACATAGAATGTGTACACTTTGCAGCCAGTGGCCTTGCTGTTGAGCTTTAGTCACCTCCTATTCCACTTTTTAGAGTGACTAAAATCCAAAATACTGACAACACCAAATGCTGGATATAGATCAGCAGGAAATCTCATTCATTCCTGTCCAGAATGCAAAATGATACAGTCACTTTGTAAGATATTTAGTAATTTTTTGCAAAGCAAAAAAAGGCCTCCAGGGAAGGTAACTTGGTTAAAGAATAAAATAATTTCCCCTTATTCTTGGGGCCTACAGCTATTTATTGTGGCTTATATAATAAAAATTCAGTTTAAAATATTTTGCCTGATAATACAAGTGCAAAATATCTCACCAAATACATACACATATATGCTCATTGGCAGACATATAAATAGAAAAACATCCTCTTTACTGTTGGTTTAGGCATTTTACTCTGAAAAGTGCAGCCTCTCAATCACTAAATAGAATAAGAGCTCAAATCACAAAGGGTGGGGGGGGTGGGGGGTGGGGGAAGGGCCATTCACTAAAGAATGCAGGTGGCCTGTAATTAGAAAAGGCAAGAGAAAGATTAGTGCAGAGTGTTCAGAAAGGAATATATCCTTGTCTGTACCTTGATTTTAGCCCAATGAGTCCATTTCAGACTTACGACATGCAGAAGGAAATAAATTGACATTGATTTAAGCCACTAAGTTTGTGAACTTATTTTTTTAAGGCAATAGGACACTAACACATCAGGGTGAATTTTTTTAATCTTAAAAAATAATTCAGAAATAGTGTATCAAATTAATGAATCTTAAATCATAACAAGGACCTCTTTACACAGTTAAATTTTATTTCAATATTCTGAACGAAGAAAAGTAAGAATTCTAACCTACCAATAAATATATGCTTATACATTCAGTCAAGATGGTACTGTAATTTGATGCTTTGATGATAAAACCCTCTGCTGTACACGACATTGAAAAAATAAAGGAGAAAATTTCCAAACTCAACTTTGCTTCAGAAAAAGAAATAAATAAAAAATATTTAGGATCAAAGAAATATCCCAACCCATGCTAAAGACAAAGCCTAATTCTCCAGCATCACTGACCCAGGATGGGTGTTGGAGCTACATTCCCTATTTGAAGCCTGAATCTAATGGGGAATCTCCAATGTTCCTGCTTTCTTCTTGTAAAACAAGCTGAGAAAACTCCTGCCGCATACAACCCTTGTATATACTGTCAAGCTGTAGACCTACTGAAGAAAGAGGACACCGAAGCAATATTTCTAAACCCAAACAACTACATTGCTCTGAGGATGGATCTGCATTTCACCAGTTTTATCTTGGAATGGTGACTCTCAGCTAGAGGTTATGTGACTTCTTTTTTTAGTTTAAGGCCCACAGAATTAAATAGAGGCAACAACCAAAGCAACAAGGAGGTATAATCCCAGAAAGGAAGAGGTGAGCAAAAGGGTGGGAAGGGGGAGAGAAGGAAATAATTATTTTTTAAAACCATACTCAAAATTATCCTGCAAACCAAAATTTCAGAATACTTGGGAAAATCTAATTCTAAGAAAATAGCCATAAAGTCAAGGAGAAATTGAAACATTAGAACAATATTTTGGTGCAGCAATTATTAAAACTTTTACAATGCAAAAAAATCACTATGTTGAGGGTTTTTAAATAAAATGGTGGAGTCACATTTTCTGTTAAACAAAAGAAAAATGGGAAATTATGAAAATAATAAATAGAATGTAAATAGATGAGTATTAAAAATAGAACCATTGATAATAAAATATGCATCTATTGAATGAAAGATGTATAACAGAATGTGTTCTTGTTTGGACCCATTGAAAAAATATATATTGTGAATTAAAGAAATAATTAAATAATTTGTTTGGGTTGTAGATGAAAGAGACAAGGATAAAAAGTATAAAAACAGTTAAAAGACAAGGAAAATAGATCCAAAGAATCTAATATTTATCTAATTGGAGTTTCTTTAGAAGGAAATGAAGATAATTACATATAAAAGTTCCTAAATCAATAAAATTTGTAATAATAGACAAAATACATGATTCTTAGATCTAACATTTCAAGCACTGACTGGGATAAATGAAATGAATGTATACAGAGACACATTGCAATTAAAATACAGAACCTCAAACTTAAAAGTTACTAGAGAAAAGAAGGAACATGTACAAAGTCATCTCAATTAGGCTGCAAGCAGAATTCTCTTTGGTAACATGTAGATTCAGAAGACAATGAAGTGATGAGGAAATACATGTCAATTTAGAATTCTATGCATAGCTCAACACTTGTGATGGACATTCTGTTAGACCTCCAGGTCCACTAAAATCCTTTCACACCTTTATGTGTACCCCAAGAAGATTACCCTGTGAAATGTATTAATCTGCACTCCTGTCTTCTAACTGCCCATAGAGTGTAGTGAATGAGAAGCCCCAATAGGAAATGAGGTGTGAGACGAGCATGATTTCAGGACATCTAATCTCATAATTTCCTTTGTGCCAGGGTTCAGTATGGTTTTTTTATTTGTTTGTTTTTACTATGCATCATTAACAGTCTCGGCTTTAGTTAGTTGACTTCTCTACCTGGTCACAGTAACCACTCACTTCCTTGCCTCCTCAGGTGTAGTGGAGGTAATGACACTCCAGTGCCCCTAACCATAGGATACTGCAAAATCTCTATGTGGATTCTCTAAATTCTACCCAAGCCTTAGTCAATATTCCTGTTTTTAAACTCTCTCCAAATTATCCATTTATGGATTGTTTCCTGCTGGGATATTTACCAATCCAAAAATTGGTATTTGGGATGGCCCCAGTAATATCCCCACAAAAAGGGATTCAGGGATTCAGTTGTTTGCATACTGCTTAGGCATGGATGAGTACCTTCCTTAATGAGGAAAAATAGGACACTACTAAATTGTGACAATAGAAAGTAATTTCAGAGAAAAGCTGGCTATCCAATTTAGAAAACAAGTGAAAAATATTAAAAATCTTTATGGAAGCTTTGAAGGAACTACTTATATTCTGTGTTCACAAGACAGAAAGATTGAGTAACAGATTCTTGGTCTATTTATGAGCGATTCACAGTTGTGACATCAATTATTTGCTCATCACAACTAAGTTTTTTTATGCTAATATAAAATCAATGATAAGGAAGGAGGGCTGCTTTGACATCTTGGATAGGGACATTTGGAAAGAAGCAAATTACATTGAAAATTTTAAGCCCCCCAGATACCTAATACTCTCTTGACAAAAAACAAACACACAGGCAAAAACAGTGCTCGCTTCATTGTTTGAGGGAAGTGTCCTTCACCAGGATAACAATTTCCTAGGACTGCAAACTAGAGTGGTTGCCTAACTAGCCATGATCTTCAAAATGCAACCCAATGACACCTCTTTCCCTCCAGGCTTCTACTAAGATTTAGATTCTGACATATCTCAATAGTGTAAGTACAAATTCTGGCTTTGGAAAAAGATTGCCTATATATTTAAATATATATATAGCCAGGGATTTGGGAAGTGTATCTGAGAATAGATTCCAAGAGATTTTGTTCCCTGATATCAGTAGGAATAATGTGATCCCAACGTAGTTGAGGGCAGGTGGTAGTAGTTATCCATCAAAGGTGAAATGAGTTCAATTACAAAGATAAGCCATAGCTACAGAGACCTAATCAAAAGATTTAACCCATCAGGCAACTCTGGACATGGTTAATTCATCACAGGGTCCAGGGATATGTAAGAAATGGACAGGTCTATTACATTGTTGCTTCACATGCAAATTGGCAAAATAGAATAATGAGAAGTCTGATTAGCAGACATGAAAGTGAGCCAATATGTGCAAGGATTCTTAATCTCCCACCCAGTTCAAATGGGAACAGGTCACAGACTAATAGTCTTGAAAAAAGTATTCAAGTAACTTGGAGACAGTGCTCTGTAACTTCTGACATACCTTATGAATTTGTCCTGCAGCCATTTATATGGGCTGATTATACACTAGGAAAAGGAAATGCTCAGAAATTCTGGCTTTATCAGACACTGGTTTTGAATTTACATTAATCTTCAGATATTCAAAAGGATCACATTGACCACAGATCAAATTTTGAAGGGATTTGTAGAGATTAGGTGATAGGTGGAGACCTGACTTGACTGGGACTCACAATATTTCTAGCGGAGCTATGTGTACTTCTTGTGCTTATTTACCAAAATCTCAACTATATGGTGGAATTAAATATATTTAGTGCCTGGAATAATTCCCATGCTGATTCCTGACCTGTAGAGAGAAGGTTATTGTGATAAAATGTGGTTCTATGACAGGTTATATCCATCAATCCTGCCCCAGGTCCAGATGGCAGTGAGTCCACTGGGTTTGCAGTCAGGGGCCCAGTCCCCAAAGGCATTCCTGTGAATACACACACCTGGTAATTAACATAACCTTACTTTTTTGGGATCTTTGAATTGTGGATTAAGAGCTACTATAGTGAGGATGGCTTATTGGAAGCTTCTGAAAGTTATTTCCTCGCCATGGTCAAGATGCTAAACAAAAAATAGTATTCCCCCGAGAGTGGTAGAAATTAATGCCACTGCCAAGCAATGTGAGGGTGTTGGTACACAATACTGATATTTCCATTAAATTTGCCAATCATGCATCCAGAAAAGTCCTATGGACTACTCTAAGCTCAACCAAGTAGTATCTACTGTTACAGGCCCTGTGTCAGATGCAGTAGCTTTGCTGTGGTAGATTAACGATGGGATGTGTCTTTTGATTTAGTGAAAACATTCTTTTCTATCCCTATTCCAAAAGAAATTCCAAATCAATTCTCATTCCCTTGGAGTGGATAGCATCATTCATGTATAGTCCTGACCCTATGGCGTTATTGATTCTGCTCCCTTCCATTATAATATGTTCAGAGGTATCTGGATCATCTCACATCCTGCAATGCAGCATATCGGCCCACTGCATCCCTGCCATCCTGCTAATCAGGACAATGAGGAGGATGTGAGAACACGTTGAGACACACACACTACAGAAGGTCAAGATAAGCCCTATGAAGAGTCACAGGTTCATCCTCCAGTGGGAATTTTAGGGGTCCAGGTGTCTACAGTATATGCACTAGGGAAACTTTCATACGTGTGCATAAGATACAAGAAAAAATCATCTGTGCACAATTTTTAATGGTGAAAAACTGGAAACAAATGCTGATCAGCAAGAAAATGGATAAATAAGTTGTCGCTTTTCATACCATATTATAATAGATATATTTCAAATGAATGACCTAGAATCTATGTATTATTAATATGGCAAATTGTAATGTATAAAATTGAGTTTAAAAAGTTTCAACATGATATACCATAAACATATTATTGTATAAAAAATCTTATAAACTTGAAAAATTGCCTTTATGAAACATAAATAGGTAATAAATTATGTAAGGATATACATTAAAATGAAAAATCTATTTCAGATTTATATCTTTTCAGAAAAGATATAAATCAGGAAGTGCACAGGTACATAACAGCCTTCAAATATATCCTTACTATTTCATTCATTTTCAAAAATCAAATACTTCAGGCAAAAATATTAAAATTTTATTAGTCTACATTGTGGATATTCAGATGCTTATTTACTTATCTTGTTTTTCCTCATGCATTTGAAATATTTAATCAAGAAAAAATTAAAAAAAATTTTATTTTTAAAAAGCATGTTTTAGATTAACAAGTCTATTAAGTTCAATGTCAGGGAGGAAACTAGCAAGAATTCAACTTCTTAATTCCACAGCCTTCATGCTTGTTCTCAATCCTTTAATTCATAAATTTTCTTTCTTCATCCTATTCTGTTTCATATTATCCCCAGGTTATTGCCATAATTTCCTTGATTCTCTTTCACTTCTCGCATCCTCATAAAATCAAAATATTCTAAAGTTAAAATAAATTATCACATCACATATTCCAAAAACAATTTTACAGTAATAGAACTAGTGTCAACAATGGTTTAGATTATCCATTGATGTTTAAATAAGTATCATTCTCTACATAGTTTCTGAGTCCTTCAAATTAGTGTTTTATTAACTGTCCAAATAAAAAATGTGTTTCTTTTAATATAATTGTTATTATGACTATTGTTCATAGCTTTAATGCATTTGGATTAGGCATGATAAAATTTTAAATATATAAAAGTTAACTAGGAGGAAGGTATGACAAGAAGCATAAATTCTGGTTTCTTTGATGTACTTACATAAACCAGCACACTTCCTTTCTCTCTTGCAGAATTCAATTCAATTTTAAGCATGACAGATTTAAATACACGAGAGAATTTATGTTCCTTACGGAGTTAGAGCTCTAGTTATGCAATTAAGCTAAGCACTTAAAGTGCTGATGTCAGAATTAATCTGCAGGCAGACCTTGCAGATGTGGAATGCTTTTCACAGAATATGATTATGAGAATGTGGGATTTTATAATCTCTCATCAGCAGGTAAGAACGTATAAGAACAGAAAGGGAATGCGTATAGAACAAACAATAATTTATATCCATTTAATAAAATTAGGAAACCAGTTAAAGTTTCATGGATGTGAAATTGCTGGGGGATGTTTTCAAAACTTACTCATCCCACAGA
This sequence comes from Tamandua tetradactyla, assembly GCF_023851605.1. NCBI lineage: Eukaryota > Metazoa > Chordata > Mammalia > Pilosa > Myrmecophagidae > Tamandua > Tamandua tetradactyla. The sequence goes on from NC_135330.1 coordinate 153,258,593, forward strand.
AATCATTTTCATATAACTCAGGCTTCCCTTGGAAAGCAGGTGTGAAGGCCACTTTCAGGAGCTGACAGCAGCACTTAGACGGTAATATAGGCTTCTAATATTAGTCATGGATCTCAGAGCATTCGCTGGAACTAGTTAGTCATGCTGCTTCAGCCTTAAATATTATATATGTCTGTTTCTGCTGCTCTTAAACCTACTTCCTTTTTTTTTTTTTTCACTTTGAGACACACAGTGCTCATGGATTGGCAGACACAACATATTTGAAGATACAATTTTTCCCTGAATTAGTCTATAGGTTTAATGCTATTCCCATCAAAATCTCAGAAAGATTTTATATGGAATGACAAATAAACAAGATTAGCCAACCATTTTGAAATTTTTAATTTCTTCCTTGTTGCTCTAGGAAATGATACAGATCTTAAAGCCTCTTTTACAAATTCAAAGAATATCTCCTTTGGGCTTTATTATTTGTTTCCAGTAAGTTATATTTGTCCAATAAAACACATATAAATATGCAATATCTAGGTCATTTTTGAGGGAGGTACTTGAATTTTCTCACTCTAAAAACCATAATTTTGGAAATAGCAGTTATACCCAATTGAGAAATAATAATGATGGAAGAGATCTTTTGTCCAGGTTCTTTATGAGGCTAGCAAAATATTGGCATAGATGTTAAAAATCATGCAGTGAGATAGAAACATTATATATTTTACAATATATTTAAAACATGCTATAGATATGGTTGATTTCCCTGTTACTTTCTAAGGAACTGGAAAGAGATCTTCAGTTAGCTATAACTTGTTAATTTAGTCTTTATTTTGAATTGATTATTAGTCATGAATTATACAAATTCTCCAATTCTCATTTCTGGAACCCATTCTGTATTTGCCTTGGGACAGTATCTAATGCCATTTTGTGGCATCAGAGAATTGACTTGAGAAAAATATTCTTTCCTCACATTTTCTTTTGTCCAAAATTCACTTTAATTATGATTGTCATATAGTCCTTGTTATTGAAAATTTATGCTAAACCACACCAACTTGGGACCAGATAGCTCTAACCTCAGAGGCTGAAGGAAACTATTATTAGCTTTCTATTAGGAAGCTGCTGATCTTGCACTATTCTTACAATCATTACCATCATTACTATCAATTATTACATAAATATACACCAGAGTCCAATAAGTTTCCACACACTGCATTGTGCTATGTTGATGGTATATAAATAACATTAAGTGCTTCCTCAATAACTCAGAGCCTATTCAGAGTTAAAGTGTTTATGTGTGTGTGTAGACACACACATGTATAAAGCAACCATACAATAAAATATATAATTATTATAGCAATAATAAAGAGTTTCATTTCTTAAGCTTTTACATTGTGCTAAACCCTTTGGAATATATTTTTTCATTTAACCTTTACAAAAATGCATGAGGTTGATTTGATAATCTGAACTTTACAAATCAAGAATTTGTAACACAATGAGATTAAGTATAATAGATAGCATTTGTTTTTACTGAATATCATGATCCAAAGTGGCATTAATATTGCCAGGGATGATTTATTTCTGTCCCTTGACTGATACCTTCCCTCCTGGGCTGTATAAAGCAATTCATGGGACTCTGGCTCTTTATCAAAGAAATACTGAAGGAGATTTAGTTTTTTTCTGTAATATCCTGCCTCGGGAGATTTCAAAATGTGAAAATGCCTGGAGAGGAAGACTAGTCTTATGCTAGTGCAGGATCCTACCCTGTACCTAGTGAACAAACACTGGGAGACTGCAGGACTTTTAGCTTCCAACAAGATTCTCCACCCTCATCTTAAAATGCAGTCCCAAGTCTCATCAAAATGAAAAAACTCAGCAAAAGGAAACCTGAAGTAGACTTTGGTCCTGTGGTTTCCACTTGGAAACAACAGCTCAGAGTGACTGCCAAAGCTCTGCCAATTTCCCTTGCTTTCAAGTGGAGTCTATCTGCTCCTACCTAGAATTGGTCATTGCCTCCAGGGAAGCAAACTCCTTGCTATTTTTTCTCCACAAATTCTTACTCATCTACTTTTTATTGTTTTTTTTTCCCCCCAGTTCTGTCATGTCTTTACAAATCTGATTTTTGCAGTTTACCCATCTTTTTTCAAGTAGCTGAAGTAGAAGTGCTGCTCATTACTTAACACTTTATTTTGACCCATGGTGATTTCCTTCATTTTTTAATGAGCTCCATTGTGTAATAATTTATCCAGAAGGGCATGATTTTCCTCTGCATATGTATTTTTCCAGTTTTCTACTTATTCTCATTCATAAGTACACTCCTGTATTTATTTTATAAAAATGTCCCACTCTTTAATTACCTCTTTTCTCCATTCTCCCATCTGAGAATCTTCTTTCTCCATTTTTACCTCTTTCTGGCTTAAGCTACATACTGTATCACTTCGATTACTTTCCAGACATATTCCAAATTCAAAAACTTTGTCATCTTTTTTGACCTACAGACTATAACAATGTTCCTAAATCTAGATCCTTAAGACACTGGCAAAAAATCCTTCAATTATGTGGATTGGGGACACATCCAGAGCATGTTTCCCCTTCAGACCTCATTTCTGTTTAATTGCCATCTCTTTGGACTTCATATTTTATTTTATTTTTTTTTAATTTATTTCTACCCACATGAAAATTTCAGTCTTTTCCAGTCTTCCTCACACTCCTATCCTAACTCTACACTTGGGGTTTATAGGGATTATAGGTTTCAGGGATACTTTCTCTCAAATTGTTGAATGGGATGTATATATGATCATATCTATATCCACTTAATATCTTTGCTCTTTTTCTTCACTTCTCAGTGAAAGAATATCCTTTATGTCTAAACCCAGTCTTTCTGCCTCTTAACTGAATCAGAATTCTTCCCATTTCTTCAGGGATTTCATTTCATCTATTTTATTGCTTTTCCCAAGAGTAATTTTCATTCCCGGCTCTTTATTTTTAGTGCATAAGCAGTCACAAATTTCTCACAATAAAAACAATTGTTACCTCAGGGCATATTAGCAATATGTGTAAGATGCAAAAGTTATTTCTTTCCTAAGGAAATAATGGGGCCAATAGGATAATATACATATACATTTACATACACCAAATCTGTTCTTCCAAAAACTATTTATAACCAAAAGCAAAAAAGAGAAAAATTGAACATATTAAATATCCACAAAATAGATATAATTCAATAAATGTTGATGTATACATGCAATGTGATAATATGCCTCATTAAAATAGTGATATATCATTATCTATTGGCCTTGATACCCTGTGGTCACAATTGTCAGGCTTCAGAGCAGCATATGTGATGTGATCCAATGTAGGAAGTGTCAGTTTGACTGCTGACAGCTTTTAATACTCACCCTGTCCTCTTCCCCCATAATCCACATCTGAATAAACTGATAAGCAAGACTGGGTACTCAGTACTTTGGTGGTGTGAGTGAGAGACTCCTTCATTGTAGAAACCTTAACGACACCTCCTTATGCCTCTTGGAAACTATGGCCCACAGATGATGGCTATGAGCTACCCATGGGTTTCTGATGCATGAAATTGTCCTCCTTTGCCCCACATTTTGGAAGTAGGGCAGCAATTGCTGGCTACCTGATGGGATCTTCAGGAAATAGAGGCTCTCACAGACACCAAGTATGTGACTTTCCATATCCAGCAATCCATTTTGCCTTGGGTTATGGAAGCAGCATCCCACAAGCTTTTAGCATAGTGACTGAAGCCTCATTTCTATACGATGGAGGCAAAATTGGGCCTTCTGGCATATCCCTTCTGCTGGAGGGGAAGGCTTCCACTGTTCTCAGTCCCTTTTTAGATGTCATGGTGCTAGGGGAGGTTACTCCTTCCCCAGATCCATTGATGACCTGGAAAGTTCCTTGGGATCAACTGAGAAAATAATAATGGAAGTTCATACACTTTGTGGATGATATCACCACCCTCATATGTGATGGAGCTCAGTGGAATTTTATTGTTTTTCATCCCTTAACCAGGATGTTCCTAATAAAAAATGAAACAGAAGGATCAGCACAATTGGCCAAATATAATCTTTGCACTTTGGTCAACAACAGCCCCATCTGTACATTTTCACATGCTCTTGGCTATTGCCTCAGGGTTGTCACTTTGTGGAAAAAACTCTAGGAATCTTTTGCCTCACAAAATATAAATCAAGGAAACACATCTATCTAAATATACTAAAGTTTTCATTCAATTCCTCACCAGGACACCCCTTTCTACTTCTGAATTCTAGACCAAGCTACTCATTTCACTCCTCAGAACACACAGTACGTGGCTCTTTAACAAGGCTTTCAACGGACCTTTTATTTTCCTTACAGGCTTCATCCTACAGGCCTCAAAGAGCACTGGAATGACTTATTTAAATAAGTACAAATTCAATTAAATGAAACATGGCATGTTTCATTCACCAGCCAAACATCAGCGTGAACTGTAAGAAAGAATCTGGTTCTGATTTTTGATGTTTAACTGCCGACAGCGTGTACACTTCACCTTTACCTCTTCCTTAGCACCCCACATTTGGACAAGCTATTAAGAAAGTTATGTGTGCAATCTTTTGGAGCCAGCATGAGATTCACATCACATGGCCACTGGCTGCATGGGGAAATTTTCACCCAGGCCCCACTGGCCAAAATTAAAAATGTGAGCTAATCTCATTTCCTTGCTCTCCCGAGTCATTTTGGACCTAAGAGGACTGCTTCCAGCTCTCTCCAGAGGGTGCATTGATGTATATAATAAATCTTTGCATACCCTTTTGCCATATGTGTGGCATCCTCAGTCTAGACTGCTGAATGAAACTCAGGGAGTACAGTGTAGCCACAACAGGATTTTAACAACATGGTGTGAATATTAGATGAGTTAAAATATGTGAAGTATTTAGGATGGTGTCTGTCTCAGAGTACATGCAATAGACTTGTTGCTTATTCATAGATGCCAATATGTTGACATCTGATACATTCAGGTATGGTGACAGTGGTATTTTTCCAGTTTTAAGTACCATAGAAATTAATATCTCCCATAGGAATGTCAAGATATATGCTGGTGACTTCATTTGTAACAGGAAGACAGGTTATACATCTTTCATACAGCCTCTTAATAGCCACCTGAGAAGCTAACTTTGACCAAACATTCATAACAAATGAAGAAGAAATATTCCTAACAATTACAATCCTCATTTCTGCAACTAGTCACATATTTCTAGCTGGTATTTATAACTACCTTCTTCTACCTATCCTATATCCCCCTTATTCTCAGCAAGCACCTCAGTTGGTGGTGGTTCTTTCTCTGGTGGGGTAATCTAAACCTTCATTCCTGAAGTATCTGGGCTGTTAGTAGTTTGGCCTGAGTTGGGTTGTTATAGTTTTCCATTGACCTTAATCACAAGGCATGGTTGTTGTTCTGGTTTGCTGAAGCTGCTGGAATGCAATATACTAGAAATGGGTTGGCTTTTACAGTGGAGATTTATTAAGTTACAAGTTTATAGTTCTAAGACCATAAAAAATGTCCAAATTGAGGCTTCAACAAGAGAATACCTTTAATCAAGTAAGGCCGATCACATCCAGGTTTTCTCTGTCAGCTGGAAAGACATGTGGCTGACATCTCCTGGTCTTTGCTCACAGGTTGCAAGGCTTTCAGCTTCTGATTCCAGTAGCTTTATATGTTGGCTCTCTAAGCATCTCCTAATGTCCTTGTCTAGGCTTCTACCCTCTGTGTTGGCTCTTTTGAGTACTACAGTAAACTAATTAAGACTCAACTTGAATGGGTGGGGTCACATTCCAATGGAAATAACCCAATCAAAAGGTCCCACCTACAGTTGGGTGGGTTGCCCAGAACATTGGCTTCCTGGGGTACATGACATTTTTAAGCCAGAACAGTAGTACAAAAAGATACCCTACAAGATTTCTGGCATTCTAAACTCACTCTTACTCCATTGTGTTGCAGTAGTCCAATTTGCCCTTGGTAATCACAATCACTGACCCCAAAACTGTATCAGCTCCTTTTTTGTTGTTTCAGAGATCTGAGAAACCCAAATTAGCCAAGTGTCAGTCTTATTTTCCAGTTAAGTGGAATTATTAACGTGTTGCTTTATGGAAGCATTCCTCCCTTTGGAACTAAGACCTTTAGACCAGCAGAGAATAAGGTTATAGGAAGAGGAAACAAAAAGTTTGCTAGTGGATCACAAGGGGATCATAGTGGTGCCTTGCCCATTTTCACCCCGTGTCTTTTCTTTCACGCCGTGTCCTTTCTTTCCCCACCCCCAGACCTTCCAGCATCAGCTTAGCCATTTCAAACACAATAAAAAAAAAAAAATTCTCTTTAGATTAGCTAGCATGGATTGTGTTTTTAGCACCTGAGCTTTGCCTAATATGCTACTTGTTACAGAGCTGTTGTGTTATAAGCAACAGACACTCAAGGAATTTGGGGGTGTTTTCCAAGCCATTTTATTGAAACCAAGAAGTTATATTTTACTAGCATATGAACTTAAATACCAAATAGTTCATATTTGTTAAAAAAATTGTTCTAGTTTGCTAGCTGCCAGAATGCAATATACCAGAAATGGAATGGCTTTTCAAAAGGAGAATTTAATAAGTTGCTCGTTTACAGTTCTAAGGCTGAGAAAATGTCCCAATTAAAACAAGTCTATAGAAATGTCTAATCAAAGGCATCCAGGGAAAGATACCTTGGTTCAAGAAGGCCGATGAAGTTCAGGGTTTCTCTCTCAAGTGAGAAGGCACATGGCGAACACAGTCAGGGCTTCTCTCTCGGCTGGACAGGCACATGGCGAATATGGTGTCATCTGCTAGCTTGGTCTCCTGGCTTCCTGTTTCATGAAGCTCCCCGGGAGGCATTTTCCTTCTTCATCTCCTAAGGTGGCTGGCTGGTGGACTCTCTGCTTCATGGTGCTGCAGCATTCTCTGCTCTCTCTCTGAGTCTCTCTGAATCTCCAAAATGTTTCCTCTTTTATAGGACTTCAGAAACTAATCAAGACCCACTCAAATGGGTGGAGACATGTCATCCCCTAATCCAGTTTAACAACCATTCTTAACTAAATCACATCAACCAGGGAGATGATCTCATTGCAGTTTCAAATATACAGTATTGAATAGGGATTATTCTACCTTTAAGAAATGAGATTTATATTAAAACATGGCTTTTCTCAGGGGGCATACTTCCTTTCAAACCAGCACAAAAATAAATCTCCCAAATCTATGAATGTATACATATAGAATGACTTTGTATAGCTACTTGCTTATCTAGAATTTTGTTTATTCATTCCCAGTAAAGTAGAGGATTAAAGTAGTTATTTATATAGTTTAAGTTTGGAACATGTTTACTGAATTATATAGTTAATTCATTATTTCTTGTTTTAAAATTTGCTTGTTTTGGAGTAAAGAGCAGTTTTATTGAAAATACATTCAAATTGTGCAGAATCTTTCTTATATACTTATAGTATAACTTATCTTTCTGAAAATCGGAAATAACTGTGAACATGTTGAATCCTGCTGGCTGGCTTTGTGATACATGTCAATTCCAGAACCCTAAAGCCCCACATTGTAATGTCATTAGTCACCATAATATTTACACTTTATGTTTGTCACTGTTCCATCCTGTGGATTTGAGTTTCTATCTGGTGTTGTTTCCCCTTAGCCTAAAAAATTTTCTTTAACATTTTCTATAGGGTCATTCTATTTCTGCACATTTTTACCTGAAAAATTATTCATATCATCCATAATTTTGAAGAATATTTTGACTTGTTGAATATTTTTATTGTTGTTATGTCAGCATTTTAGATATTATTTCACTGTCTTTGGCCTCCATTGGTCCTAATGAGGTGTCAGAAATCCCTTATATCATACACATCTTTATAATTCATCACTTTTCCCTGAATATAAAGATTATTCTCTTTACATTTGATTTTCAAACAGTTTGACAACTATGTCTCTATATAATACTCTTTATATAGATCTTCTTGTGGTTTTCTGATCAACTTAAATATATGATCATCTTAAATATATTTATATATAAATATATAAATTTCACAAAATTTGAGGTGTCTTGAACATTAATAATTCAAATTTATATGTATATATATTCATATTCAAATTATACACACATACATTATTCTCTGTTCTCTCTGTATTTCTGGGATTACAATTACATTTAAATTATACCTTTTAATATTTTCCTACAGGTTACTGAAGCTCTGCATAATCATTCTGATTATGTCTTGTTTTTGTCGTTTAAACACGGTTTTCTTAGATTTTTTTTCTCCCTCTTCTTTGAGGGGATAATGTGTCTTTCTCATTATTCAAGGCCACTGACTATTCTTTGTGCTATCTCAAGTCTGTGTGAATTTTTTTCTGAAAGTTTTTAATTAGATGTTATATGTTTAAGTTCTATAACTTATAAATGGTTTCTATTTATTTTTGTGCTATTAATTTCTATATTTTCATTCATTAGTTCTACCCTCTGTTTTAAGTTGTTCATGTATGTATGTAGACGTATGGCCCTTTCTGAAGAATTCAACTTCTTCAGGTTTCCAAACCTCTCATTCCAAACTTGTGACATCTGTCCTGGTTCCTAGACAGTTTACAGAGAACAGTAGAGATTCTGAACTGAGGACAATTCTCCTTCTAGGCATAAAATAAATAAAATGTAAAACTCCTAGTTCTACCTACTGTACAGATTTCCCTTCTCCCACGTTCTTCATTACTAGTAACGAGCAGAGGTAGGAGAGCAGAGAGGCTCTCTTAGGATGTCACTGACATATCAGGGCAGAACATCTATAGACCAAATTCAAGTTGTGGTATACATACATATACACGTATTGAATCCATGCTGGGTTTTTTTTTTTTTTTTTTTGCCCTCTTTATCCCCTTATCATGCAACATCTTTTTACATCATATGCAAATATTTATCAAAGGATAAATGTGAATTTCACCCAACAACTTGCATCCTCTTTGGGAAAATGTTAGAACATTTTCGGGTCAAACACAGGGCAGTTGTGCCATGTTACATGATAGGGTGGCAATGTTAGTGTCTCTATTTTGTGATTGTGTGGTTACGGAGATGTGTTTGGGAGTAATGTTTGAAAACAGCAAGAATCCCGTTAACATTGGTAGGTGGAAATTATTAGTCACTGCTGTGCACTGGCATAATGTGTACTCACCACCTGTGACCACCTGCAATAAAGTGCTCAAGGAAAGTAAAGTTTTTGGCAAAATGAGTAGCATCTCCAACAAACCATTTATTCAGTAAGAGAAAGGATATAAAATATGTGGAGTGGGTTAGCAGTTTACAACAACTCATATAAGCTGAAAGGAAAAATTCCAAACTCATCACTTTAAATTTTGATCTCAAGGGATGGGCAAGGGATCAGGAAGTTTCTAAGACTGCCTCAATGGAACAACAATATTTAGATCATGGATCCACAAGTCTCACATAGTGAAAAATCAACTATAGAATTTGCTCCTTTAGATTGCTAAATTGAAGTCTAGATTGGATTCACAGCTTTATCTTAATTGGTATGGGAATATCAATTTACTAATTGAGAAAGAATGAGATATTAAGAATTGGAATGTGATCATCAGGGTAGATTAAGAAATCTCTGGATAATGCAGATCTCAAAATCTCTCCTGCAGAAGCTAATCTGTTTCTCATGTCGGATGAACCTGCCCAGACTTATATGAAATACCGTATAATGATCTTACTCAAGGGAGCTATCTCTCAGCTATCTTATAGAAGAAATTCTAAATGCTCACAGTAGCTCCATCAGGACTAAGTCTATAATCAAATAACAGCAAGTCCCGGGAATGCAAAGCAAAGTCTGACCAAAGAGTAGAAGTGAGTGAGGGCATACAACAAGGAGGAAGGAACTCAATTTTAGAAAGAACTGATTTTTTTTAATGGGAAAACAAAATTTCTGCATTAATCGTGTTAGTTTAAGGCTTGGGGTAATTGTAATTGTTTACTCAATTGGATAAGAAGAATGTATTTAATGCTGGTATAAGATGAAGCTATGATGCAAAACTTTACTTGGTAATAGAACAAGGAATCTAAGACTTAAGAAAATGAAATATTAGAGATAATTTATTGTATGCTGATCGATCACTTACCTCCAAATCTATCTGGAAAGATGTCCAGAAAACTCCTTTACCCCAGGATAGTGAGAAAAAAATTAATGAGAAGAAAAAAGCATATATGAAGAGTTCTCTTATAACTGTAACTTTCTTCTTTAAGCCGTGGATAAAAGGGTGAAAATCTACCAGTTACATAGATTCCCAGAGTTCAGAGTGAGTGATGGAATTCCACTGCGGCAGAGTCCAAATAGCAGCACTTACCTTAATAGGTAGAAGAGCTCAAGTGGTGATCAGAATGGCTTACCTAAAGTGTTCTTCCATGGTAAGTAACTGAGAGTATGGTATCTAGGAGTGAAAAAAGAAAATTATTAGCTTGAACAGTGCAATAGAAAATAATACCCAATTTGGTAAACAAAACCTTCACTTGAGTCTAAAATGGAAGGACACAGCCCATTCATGGTGAAGATGAACATTTGTGCAGATAATTTTAATTTCTCTCCTCTATAAGCCCAAATAAAACAATGGTAAAGAGATTAAAATAGTAATAACTCACAAGTAAGGTCAGAACAAGAGAGGTGATAATAATTGCAAGATTTAGAACATGGAAGGTAGGTTATTAAGACACAAATAGCTGAATATTAAAATAATATAGGAGAAAGCTACAAACTCAATTACATGAAGAGTCTTTAGAAAGCTTCATAGCTATTATCATCAGCTATCTTTGGTATGAGGGTTAAACTGAGGGGGAGTAAATAAAACTTATTTACTGAAATTTATGATTTATATTTTTAATGAAGTTAAATTTAATCAAAGTTGATCAAAAAGCAATTAGAGTCCTACATTCCCTTTCACACCCCTCCTCCCTACCATTTTCTGATATTGAATGACTGTATCTCATTTCTGCACTCTAGATATTTATTCTTGCAAGGCTATGTGTCTGTCATGGTGGAAGATCAAAGTAGTTGAGCGCAGGAAATTTTTATCCTAAAAAGACTCTAAGGGATGATGTACAAATTTCAAAATGAATGATAAAATCCATATCCCTTTCTTTTTCTTGATTCTGAGAGGTTCCCATCATCTTAACCTCCACCAAGAAAATTCACCCCAGATAATTCCAAAAGGAGAAATCAAAAGATACATCTTCAAAATGATTCTTCTAGATGACCTACAGTCAAACAGGAAATGAATGTTCCCTCTCTTCCAAACACATACTTTCAAAGTTTCTAGTTTACTCCAAAATTGTAACAAGAAGCATATGACCAGGGATTAGCAGACATCTTAAAACTGATTGAACTGAAAAATAATTACAAAAATGAAGTGATGGATAGAGACCAAATTATCATGGTGCCTCCCCCACCCCACACTCCAAAGATGATCTACCAAATAGATTTTAAACTCAAATGAAAATCAAATGCTTGAGACTCCTTCCTGCTTAATTCTAGCCTGACAGGTAACTTCGTAGGCTCTGAACAAAAGCTTATGGAATTCATAAATGGGCTATCTTCTCATTGTACATATATCATTTAACCTCTTTGAGCCTAAATATATGCCTAATAATTTTAAATTTAAGAGGTAGGAGATATAAAAATGCTTTATAAAATCTGAAGCCGAAAAAAAATCTAAAGCCAACAACCTACAGTCTGGGAGAAAATATTTGCAAATAGCACATCTGAAGAGGAACTAAAACTTCCAGAATACATAAATAACTCTTACAACTCAATAATAAGAAGACAAATAACCCAATTAAAAATGAGCAAAGATTTGACATAATTCTGCATGTGGAAAGTCCCCCCAAATCTACAACATTGCTGCAAGAACTGATAAATGAATTGAAGCGAAGTAGCAGTATATAAGATCAAAATGTGAAAATCATTGTGTTCCTATGCAATAATGATGAACAAACTGAAGAGGAAATAAAGTAAAAAAAAAAAAAATCCACTTACAGTAGCAATTAAATGAATCAAATATCTATGAATAAGTTTAACCAAGGATGCAAAGGACTTATACATGGAAAGCAGGGAAACGCAGAAATTGTTGAAAGAAATCAAATAAGCCCTAAATAAATGGAAAGAAGTTCCATATTTATGGATTGGAAGACAAAGTATTGTCAGTATATCAATTCTACACAAAATCCAAATAACCTTCTTTTCAGAAATGTAAAAGCCAATCATCAGATTTACTTGGAAGTGTAAGGGACACCCAGTAGCAACAACCATCTTGAAAAGGAAGAATAAAGTTGGAGGATTCACACTTCCTCATTTTAATACTTATTACAAAGCTAAAGTAGTTGAGTGGCATGGTACTGGCACAAGGATATTTGTGTAAAACCAATAGAATTGAATTGAGATTTCAGAAGAAGATCCACACATCTACAGTCAATTGATTCTTGGCAAGGATGCCAAGTCCATTCCATTAGGAAAGAATAGGGCTGGGAACACTGAATGTCATACATTCATACAAAAGAAATGAAGAGGGACCCCTAGCTCACATATATATAAATGCTAATTCAAAATGAATAAAAGACCTAAATATAAGAACCAGAAGCACAGAACTCCTAAAAGTAAATGAAGGGAAGTATTTTCAGGACTTTGTGGTAGGCAATCATTTCTCATACTTTACAGCAAAAGGGTGTGCAATAAAAGACAAAAATAGTTAAATGGGAACTCATCAAAATTTTAAACTTTTCTATACTAAAGGAATTTATCATGTAAATAAACAGACAACCTACAGAATCAGAGAAGACATTTTAAAACATATATCTGATAGGTGTTTAATATTCAGAATTTCTAAAGAAATCCTATAATTTAACAATAAACATACATATAATTGAATAAAAAATGGGCAAAAAATCTGAGTAAACATTTCTCCGAAGGAGTTATACAAATGGCCAAAAAACACATGAGGAGTTGTTCATCATCATTAGCTATTAGGAAAATGCAAATCAAAACTGCAGTGAGATACCATCTCACAGTCACTTGAATGCCTGTGATAAAAAAATGCACAATAGAAAGTGTTAGAGAAGGTGTGGAGAAATATTAACACTCATTCATTGTTGGTGGGGATATGAAATGGTGGCACTAATGTGGAAAAAAGGCAGGTTCTCAGAAAGTATAGAACTACCATATGACCTGGTTTTCCTACGTCAAAAGAATTGAAAGAGGGGGCTTAAACAGATATTTCCACACTGATATTCATGGCAGCATCATTATTCACAATTATCAAAAGATGGAGGTAACACAAAAGATGAATGGATAAACAAAGTGTGGTATGTATATACAGTGGAATAATGTGCAGCCATGAAAAGGAACAGATTTCTGATCTCTGTGATATCATGGATGAATATTAAAGACATCATGTTGAGTGAAATAATCCAGATACAAAAGGACAAATATTGTCTGATGTCAATGATTTTAGAATAAGGAAATTAATAGAAGTAGAAACGACAATACAGGGTACCAGAAGCAACACGGGAGTAGGGAATGGACTGTTAATATTTAATTAACAGAGAGTTTCTATTTGGACTGATGGAAAAGTTTTGATGATGGATGATGGTGATGGTAGCATATAGCATTGTGAATATAATTAACACTATTGGAATATATATTTGATGGTGATTAGAAGGAAAATTTTAGGTTGTATATGTTTCTAAAATAATATTTTTTTAATAAATGGAAAGAAAGTAGCCTGAAGACAAATAGTCATAGAGAAGGATAATCTACAAAAAGGAGGGACAAAAAGGAAAGCCTTTTAATACAAAATCTACCACTAATGTATACCTGTCAGAAAAGATATAGCCATGTAACAAATATGGAATGATACAATAAATATTTGTTCAAGAAAAAAAAATTCACTTTTAAATTCGAAACGTGACAGTAATAGTAAAATGTAAACCACAAAAATAATAGAAAGTTGGATGATAAACTTAAGAAATTATCCCCCAAAATAGAGCAAAGTAAAAGAAATGAAAGTAGAGGAAAAAGTAGAAGAAAATTATAGAGAACCTATTTTAGATCCCATTGTCATAAGATGTCATAAGATAAAAATTAAAAAAAAAAGAAAACAGGAAAGAGGAGAGAAAATGAGGGAAGATGATACTTATAATAATTTAAGAAAATCTCTTTAATAACAACATTTTTAAAAATTTTCCAATTGAAAAGTCCCAACAATGGTACAATAGAATGGACAAAAATTGACCTAAGACAAGGCAAATTATTTTAGAATACTTTTTTCTTGAATCAAATAAAATATCCAATAGCCTCTAGAGAGGAAAAAAGACAATAAATAATTACATAAAACAAATAATTTCAGAATATTCAACAGCAACACAGGAAGAAAGAAAACAATAGAAAAATATCTTTGAAATCTGAGGGAAAGCACTTTACAACCAGAAATACTAAACCTATTGACATTAACAATCAGATAGTAATGTAAAATAAAGACATATTCAGACATGTTTAATTGCAAACAAATTACCTAAACACACCCTTTCAGAACAATCTCCTAGAAGACTTAATTTCCAAAGCAGGATGAATGCATGCCAAGAAAGCAGAATTCCTGAGACCCAAGGAATGGGACCTTTAGTATAGAAGTTAGATAAAAGGAAATCTCGGGATGATAAAGGTATGGATCAACTTGAATGCTATTCATCAAGTTTAAAGGACAGACAGTCCTTGTCACCAGAATTAGTGCATGGTTCAAAATATGTTGCTTCCAGAGTCTCCAAAGTTGGGTTCCATTGACTATATTTAAGATGTGGATTTGAGGTGGTATAGATTTGGTTGAAAATTCAGAATGACAAAGACAGACTAATAAATAATAGGTGGACAAATTTATCTCAAGAAAATGAGCTGAAAAAAAAAACTGTGAAACCAATAAATTAAAACAAGTGTGGATATTGACAAAAATACTCTGAACTAATAGAGAAGATGATGAGTGTGCTTTGCCAACCCCCAGAAATAAAATGTTATTGAGAGAAAAGAGAAATTTGAACACAAAGTCACATGATGAAAATAAGCATTGCATCAAAAGAAAATATTCTTTGTGGTACTAATTATCAGAGAGCTCATATATTATCTGTACAATACTTTTTCGAAACTCACTTGCCTTATGTATTTTCCTTTAATAACCTCCTCCCTGTGCTTATGTTAACAAGCTCGATGGCATATTTTGATCCCTTTCCAATCCCTAAGCTTTATAGGAAGTCAGCCTGCAGCTGGAGTTTGTAATGTGGTGATGCATCCCAGGACTTTTTTATTTGACTGCATGTGGCACTTCAAAGCATGTTCAAAGGGACCGATACACAGGATCCTGGGACAGCCTCTGACTGGCAAAAGAGTTGGCTTGTGAGGTGCTGTCTTTGAAGAACCACATGTAGCAGTGGACGTCAGAGCTTTGGTACATATGGTATATTTTACTTGAAGAGCCAACTTAATATACAAAGGGCAACCTGGGAAGAATTAAAGTCTGTTTTACTCAGATGGAAAATAACATTCTTTATTACTTAACCATACACAGCAAAAGCCATCGTGATATTTACATTTAGGAAATACAGTAAAGAAAGAGATGGGAATTCAGGAAAAACAGCTGTGGGCATATATTTTATACTTCCTAATTTTTAGACTAAAATAAAATAGTACACATAATCACAATCGTTGCTTTATGAATTACATGAAATAAAATGCCATATTTTTTCTTTATGAAACTAAAGTTACTGCCTATTAAGGATTTAATGTGAAAAGAGGTCCATTTTACCTTTCAGGTCATTAACCTAAAAAGCATCTCACCTCAAAAGTCTAAATTTTGTTTGCATATGCTCACATCATTGCCTAAAACATAATAATTATACCATGTCTGCAAAATACATGACAACCTATTCATTTGAAAAAAAATGCTGTCAAACCAGCAGGTTGGCTTTGGGACAATTAAACAAGCCATTGATTGACTGAATGTGTTATTTCTTATCAATAATTTTGCTAAGAATAAATCCATCATTAAGCCTTGGGAGCAGTAGTAGTTCAATCAACATAGGAGTTTTTAATAAGCACAACTTTAGTCTAGAAGTGTGTGCTGGTTTGAAACTGTTGTGTCCCCTGAAAAGCCATGCTCTTTAATCCTCATTCAGTATTGCTGGGTGGGATCTTTTTATTGTTTAGATGGAGATGTGACTCACCCAATTGTGGGTGGTAACTTTTGATTAGATGAGTTCCATGCAGGTGTGACTCCACCCATTCAAGGTGGGGTTGCTTACTGGAGCCATTTAAGAGGGAATTGTTTTGGAAAAAACTCAGTGCTATTAGAGCCCACCCAGCCAGAAGAGACCTTTGGAGGTGGAGAAGGAAAATGCCCCCAGGAAAGCCTCAAGAAATGAGAAGAGAAACCTAGCAGACATCGGCCGTATATCCTCTCAGCTGAGAGAGAAACCCCAAACTTTACTGGTCCTTTCATTGGAATTAAGGTATCTTTCTCTGGATGCTTTAATGTGGACATTTTCATGGACTTGGAACTATAAACTTGCAGCTTAATGCATTCCCTTTTAAAAAGCCATTCTGTTTCTGGTGTATTGCATTCCAGCAGCTTACAAACTAAAACAAATGAACTCTAGAGCAAATAGGCATTTATATTATATGGAAAAGTTTAGTCAAAATAAAATTTTCATTATTTCAAATTATAACTAAGTTTATTAGCAACTTCTAAATATAATCTAAACTCTTCCAAATATGGTTATTAAAAATCAAAATGGAAGCACTTGGGGAAAATCAGCAAGATCAGTCAGCAACCCTTATAGTAAGTGTTAAATTTTAGTAATTGAAACAAACAGTAGTTGAAATATCAATATTTCCTTTCAGTCATTGGTTCCTGTAAATATATTTACAACCATCAGCTGAGTCTATCCATAAAAATAAGAAGAATGAAAATAAAATATTTATGAAAAACTGCCTCATGATTCCAGAGCTACATAATAACTTAAATAGGATAATGGTGTCACAGATGATATTTTAGAGAGGAAGGAAATTTCACAAGAAACCAAATATATTGCTGGTTTCCCAGAAACTTGAAATCCTTGGACATCATTGGAGAAAACCATGTGGCAGCATTTAACATTCAGTTAACTGCTGAGCTCAGGTTCCTCTCCACATCAGCACTGACCACTTCAAACCTTTATTTTTCAAGTTAACTATGATACAGATATATTAATAACTATAATATAATCATGCTTAACAATAAAATGCATACTTACGTACCCACTGATTAGAATAAAATATCATTAGAGGCCTTTTACTCTACCTATATCTCATCTCCCTCTCTTTACTCCAATAAGTAACTATTATTCTTGATTTGGTATCTTTTTCCTTTGGTTTTCTTTATAAGATTGTCACAAGGCATGCAATTCTAGATAATGCATTATTGAAAAATTATGTATACTTTATTTTTATATATTTAAATAAATATAAATCCTCTGGAAGTTGCATTTTTAGCCTACAATTTGCAAGTTAGGTTCATGTTGGTGTGTGTCGCTAAAATTTATTCATTTTCTCAGCTTTGTAGTTTGAATTCCTTACAATGAATTCATTCATTCTTTTTAAGTGAAAATGTGAATTTTTTCAATTCTCTTTTTATTGCAAACCTACTATTTAAAAAATTCCACAATATACTTACAAGTGGTGGTACATATTTTTGCCCTTTTCTTCCTACTCTTTTGTCAAATATATAAGTTTTAACAGTTATTTGGTGGCTGTTTACTAATTATTTTATTTTCTTAGCTTTGTCTTTTAATTTTTTAAAATCTTCTGTCTTCATCTTAATTTTGGTTTTTATTTTAGTTTGTTTGAATTCTGGATGTCAATCCTTCATTGGCTATGTGTTTAGCAAGCATCTTTTCAAGTATGTACTTTTTCTTTTCATTTTTTTTAATGTTTTCTTTTGCTGGATTAATTTTCAATTTTAATGCAATCAGCAATTTCAATAATTTTCTTTATTGTTTATGTTTTTTGGCATCTTATTTGAGAAATCTTTCTCCATTCCAAAGTTATAAAGATCTTGGTTTTCTGATTTAATAATATAATGTGTTTGAAATTTATTTCTGCTCTTCTGTGGAACGGCATTATTCCCCTTCTTACTTTCTTGACCACCTGTGCTAAAAATATTCATTTTGCTCTTGATTATTGCATTTACTTATTCTGTTTTTTCTAATCACCTCTTTGAGAAAACTATGGCACATGAACTTTATTCTCAGTTTGAACATTTTCTTCATTATCTGGACTGTAGGCCTTTCAAAATTTCGAAAATTTAGCCACATCTTACTCCTTTCAACAGTTTCACATTTAGAACTCAACTGTTTAGAGAAAAAAATATTCTTTAATGTGACACTTATTTTTTCCTAAGTTTTTTATTTTTAAATATTTTCAAATTTACAGAAGAATTGCAAAGCTATACAAAAACCCTTACGGAGCATAACCTCCCAAATACAGAGATTCACCAATTTTAACATTTTGTCACATTTTCTGCGTGATTCTATCCATCCATCTGTTAACACACCAAACTATTTATCTATTAATTATGTAAAATTTGAAAATTGGTTGTATACATCATGTTCCTTGAACACATAATGCTTCCATGTACATTTCTTAAGTACAAAGATATTCCCTTTTTTTGTTTGTTTTTTGGGTTCATGGCCTGGGAATCAAACTGGATCTCCTTTATGAAAGGCGAGCATTCTAAGACTGAACCACCAACGCATGCGAGGATATTCACTTTTGAAGCCACTTTAAGTATGGTTATCAAATTCAAGGACGTTAATATTGATATAATGTGTTCAGTCTATATTCCATTTTTTTCATACACTCTTATAATATCTTTCGGATTTTTTCTTCTCTATTATTAGAACCAGTCTAAAATTATGCATTGTATTTATTTGTCATTGTATCTTTAGTTGAACTTTACTTTCTTAAATGTGGCAGCATATATTCAATTTAACTTTCCCACCTCAAACTAGATTTGAGTGCAATATCCAGTGGGATTAATGATTTGCACAATCTTGGGCTACTCTCATATCCAGCCATTACCAGAACTTTTCCATCACCTCAAATGGAAATCCTATACCCGTTATGCATTAATTTCCTTTTAACATATTAAATTTAGAACAATCTTGTTTGGCTTGATACCAACTTAAGTTCAATAGTGCACAACATCTATGTTCTGAAAACCCTCTGATTCCCCCACCTTTATGTAGTTTGTATCAAAAATTAATATGTATTATGTCTGATGACATTGATTTATGGTTGTTTTTAAACATTTACATATTAGATCCTATAAGAAGTAAACAGATGAGTTATAAACCAAAACTACAATAGTGGCATTTATAGTTACCTACACCATTATCTTTACTGGAGGTCTTTCTTTATTCATGAGACTTTGCTGTACTGACTGCTGTTCTTTCATTTCAACCTGAAAAACTGCCATTAATGTTTCTTATAAGTCTACTCTAGTTGAATTCCCTCAGCTTTTGTTTATATGGGAATGTCTTAGTCTCTTCATCATTTTTGAAAGACAGTTTTGCCAGATTCTGGGTGGGCATTTTTTTTTTTCTTTCAATAGTTTAAATATATTATCCCATCGCCTTTTTGCCTCCATAGTTTCTGATGAGAAATTGACACATTCTTATTGTAGCTCCCTTTTATTTGGCATATTGCTTCACTATAGTGCTTTCAAATCTCTCTTTAACTTTGTCACTTGACAGTTTGATTATTATGTATCTCAGTTTGATCATTATTTTGTTTTATTCTGTTTGGAAATCATTGTACATCTTGGATATATATATATGTATAACTTTCATTAAATTGGGGAAGTTTTTAGCCATTCTTTCCTTTAATATTCTCTCTGCTCTTTCTCTTTTTCTCCTCTTTCTGGGTCACTGACAATGCATATGCTGGTATACTTGATGGTGTCCTATAAGACTCTCAAGCTATGTTCTCTTTTCATCATTCTTTTTCCTTTCTCTTGCTCACCGAATGATTTTACTGGTCTTTTCATCAGGTTCACTCATTCTTCTACCAACCTAGACTACTTTTGAATCCTTCTAGGGACCTTTTAATTCTTACTTTTTTTACTTTTTATATGGTGGTCTTCAGCTCTGCTTCATTCCTTTTTTAGATTTCTGTCTCTTTACTGATATTTTTACTATTCTCATCTAGCATTTTTATGCTATCCTCTAGTTCTCCTTTCATGTTTTTCTTTAACTCTTTAAGCATATTTAGGGCCATTTTTCAAATGCCTTTGTCTGATGTGTCCCAGGTCTTGAACTCCTTGTTGATAGTTTCTAATGTTTTCTCCTATTCCTTTCTGTGGACTATCATTTCCTAATTATTTGTGTGTTTTATGATCTATTATTGCACCTGCCCATTTTGGTATTTTTAGCATGTTATCTTTGGAATTTAGAAACTGAAGCATCTGTTCCTTAAACCTGTACCCAACTAGTATTATAACAGAGAATTTCTTGAATATCAGGAGCTTACCACAGAAAAAAAAAGAGAGAGAGAGAAAGAGAGAGACAGAGAGAGAGAGAGAGACCACTTATCACAGTTTTTTGTTGATTGACCTGTGAGATTGTTCTTCAGAGCTTATTCATTTAAAGTGTTTACTAAACACTCTAAGGCAAAAACGTAGACAGTCCCAGGTCTTTTCTGTACATGTGTCTGGTCTTGAGCATGTGTGTGACCTCAGGAATTCCTCTGTTTATGTAGATCCCCAGGAAATATACTTCCTCGAGTTCCCAAGCACTGATGTCTCATAGCCGGCGAACCTCTGCTCCTTTGTAGCTGTGATTTTACTTATGTCCTCCACCATGCTGCGACCTCCCAGTGCAGAGCAGATCCTGAGAAGATGAATTTATGGCTAGTGCCCTGGTTCATTCTCTTAGGCTGCCATCACAGACTGGCATAGACACACGTGCTACCAGTATGTGCATGAGGATTATTCTAAAATTTGGACCAGGGACCGGTACTGGGAACCCACAGACCTGCTCCATGAGCAGCCAGTGAGAGCACTGGGGGAAAGGCCAGCAAGGCTACTGAGGGAAATTTTCCCACCACTTTCAAGTTGTCTTTTTCCTGGTTCAGCACTCTCCCTGTTACTACAGGCCTTTAACTCTTTCCTGGCACTCTGAAATGGTGCTTCTGCCAGTTCTTGCTGGTTGTTCAAAGCTTCTAAGGGGGTAGGATGAGAGAGGGGGATGCACCCCCACCATTTCTCACTCCACCATCTTGACAGAGTGTGGGCTATTTCTCTTTATTTTCTGCATCCTTGCCCCAGTTCTTAATCTGCTGTAACTATACAGTCTCTCCCAATTGACTTTCTTTACTTCTAGCCCAAAAACCTCCACACTGACCGAACCAAATCACATCTTGCTTCCTATCCTTTTCATCCTTTCAATAGCATTTCCTACAGTTGATAATTCTCTACGTTTAGAAAGAAATTCCCTCCTCTCACTTTCTTGATACCACGTTAATGAGTTTCTTCTTGTATCACTAGATTAACTTTCTGAATATCTTTTTTTGGTGTTTCCTCCCTACCCATACTCCAAATATGAGTTTTGTTAAGTTCAGCTCTCCTGGCCTCTCTTTATAAATACATGAGTTTATATATAGATATAAATTTGTACCACATATATTCTCATATATTTTCACATACCGAATAATATAATTGACAACCCAAACTGCTGCTTTGGACTTCTAGTATACTTTTAAAATTTAATATTTCTAAATTTAACCATTTCTACTATCTACCATAGAATGCATTTCTTGTCACTCTTTCTATAGCTGACTTTGTGGAGGGTGTTTTAGTTTGCTAGCTGCCAGAATGCAATATACTAGAAACAGAATGTTTTTGAAAAGGGAAATTTAAGAAGTTGTTAGTTTATAGTTCTAAGGCCAAGAAAATGTCCCAATTAAAACAAGTCTACAGAAATGTCCAATCTAAGGCATCCATCCAGGGAAAGATACCTCGGTTCAAGAAGGCCGATGACATTCAGGGTTTCTCTCTCAAGTTTGAAGGCACATGGCAAACACAGTCAGGGCTTCTCTCTCAGCTGGAAGGGCACATAGTGAACACAGCATCATCTGCTAGCTTTCTCTCCTGGCTTCCTGTTTCATGAAGATCCCCAGGAGGTGTTTTTCTTCTTCATCTCCAAAGGTCACTGGTTAATGGACTCTCTGCTTCTCGTGGCTATGTCATTCCTCTCTATTCTCTCTGAATCTCTAGGCTTTCTCTCTTGTTGTTCTCTTTTATAGGACTCCATTAAACTAATCAAGACCCACCCAAATGGATGGAAACATGCCTCCACCTAATCCAACTTAACAACCACTCTTGATTAAATCACATCTCCAGGAAGATGATCTAATTACAGTTTCAAACATACAATACTGAATAGGGATTAGAAGAAATGGCTGCCTTTACAAAATGGGATTAGGATTAAAACATGGCTTTTCTAGGGTATATACATCATTTCAAACCAGCACAGGGGGTAATTTTATTTCTCAAGTTGGTTCTCATTTTCTCAAAAGAGGCATTTCTTAACCACCCTAAGAAAATATCTTGTGTTATACTCAAATAGAGCAGCCAAATGAGTATCCACTATAGAATTATTTGTATTCATAATATTTATTTTTGATAAATAACAGGATATTTATCCCATAAATGTCTTTATTCCTATGAGCTCAGAAAGCATCTGTCCTGTGTATTATGGCATATCCTTGGCACCATTTCTAGTGGATAGCAGGTTTTTTACATATTTTGTTAAAATTAACAAATATTTGTTGAAGAAATATATCAATTAATATTGACAGGAGACTTTAATGCCTCTAGGTTTAATGAAATAGTTCAATAAATACATATTTTTATGAAAATGTAGATGTCTTTTTCTCTTAAAATGATTTTTTATATTTAAGTTGTTTTTTTTTAAAAAAAACACATTGACATGTACAAGAAAAGTTTTTCTGTTACTGTGGTCTAAGAAAAAAAAGATTTAAATAAATTAGGAAGCGTATTATTATATTTATTCATATAAAATTGGTCTTTTAGGACTAGATTTTCTCACTATTTTTTAAATCACCAAGTTTTGTTAATTATATCACATTTAATAGCTAATTATAACATCATGTATTTGTACTTTTTTTGGTTAATTGGAAATAACAACCTCCTACTTAATTAAGTCTTCAGAGTATACTTGATATATATTTATTTGATTGAAGTACTTCTAGAGAGTGATTTCTAAAAGTAAAATAGCATCAGAACCTGGTATTTTTGCACTTGGCTGGTGTCATTGGATGTTGAAGATAATTCAGGAAAAAGAAGTTATGATTTAACTGAATTGCATAATTAGATGGAATTAAGTAGAATTAAATGAGAGCATTTCCATCAAACTATATGAAAAGAGCTGAGTCGTTCCAATTTATATTGCATTGTGGAGAGAGGAATATATAGATTTCATTGACATATTACAGAAATCTGTCAATTCACTGTTTTCACTACAAGTGTCTGTCCACATTGATTTCATTGAAGGACTTTGGTAACAGACTGTCTAAAGATAGAATAATTTAATAGGTGGAGAAAAAAGGAACATGTAAAAACATCCATTTTAAACAAAGGAAAATATGAAAAATATAAATGACTAATGATTACATTGCAATAGATAACATATTTGGGATCTGCAAATTTTGGATGATAGGATTTCTGAAAAATGGACTCTACTGTTGGAGGAATAGATTGTCCGTGAGTTTTTATGTAAATGAATTTTCATTAACTGTAATACTTCTCTAAAATTTTCTATCTAAACTGCTCTTAAAATTTTCTCTAAACACTGTGTGTGTGAGATATATATATATATATGTATTTATATATTTATTTATATATAGAGAGAGAGAACTTTGCACATGCAACATACATTTCAGTCAAATAAACTTACAGAATAAATATTAAAATTTTATCAGGAAAGAATATCTATTTTTTTTATTTTGCTTTTCATTTCATAGTTTTACTTCTTAATTAGGAAAGAAGCCATAGCTCTTAGATTTCTTGGTATTACTTGTCTGCGTGGAATCCATGAATTATTCAGTGTTTCTGCATTTCTGAATAGGAAGAAAAATACTGTGGTTACGTAATGGAAGCAATCGACTGAAGAGCCACACCTCCCTTGTGTAATAGTTTGGAATATTTTAACTGAATACTTATATATAAATCCAGCACTCTGGATGGACCTGTGTTTACAAAGTGGTCAATTTTGCTTACTATATTGCTTGCAAGTTGCCTTCTTAAATTTCATGACTCTGTGAAGTTTCTCTAATATTTTGCACTGATGTATCCCAAACAGCACGGTGGGAAGAAAAGTTAGGAACAGCCCAAATGTGGCCTCCTTCATCTCCGATACACAGTTGAAATATACATGAGAGGTAATAATTTGTCCTTAAAATTTATGCGAATTATAAACTACATATTATGTATGTCAAGCTAAGGTGCTGGGCTACTATCGGGGGAGAATATCCACCACATGGGGAATGGCAAAACCAGTCACCAAAGGTAGGAATCTAGACACTTCTGCCTGCTATGTGGTACCATAGTATCATAGTCATTGGGTGGATACAGCACACACGAGCACCGGTTATAGCAATATTTTCACACACAGGGAAGCCACAGTAAGTTTAGCTTCGGTAGTGGTCATTGATCTCCCAGGCCAGTGGATGCCTCCTGACAGCCAGCATAGGATGGCAATTTGCACATTTGCCCACGCCACTCTTCTGCTTTAATGTGAGGGAACCCGTTGACTTCCCGCTAGTAACAGATACAGTAGTGGGGGAGGCCAGGTGCCATCTGACACACAGAGTCCAAAGATTTTCAATGTGCACTAGAACAGGGGAGGATCACCAAATAAGGGAGAAAGACTTGGACCAGGCAGGAGCTCACCACTAAGTCTCCAGATAATGGATTTTCCTGGCACACTCTCTCACACACACACATGTACACACACTCCTCCATACTACTCTTTGCCAATGTTAAGGTTAAATGCATATTTATTGAGATTAATAAAGGCATGTTGCTCCTGCTGGTAAGCTTAGAAACCATTGAAAACAAAGGTAAACACGCAGCAATTGAGTTGAGGAGGAGGGTGAGGAAAACATACTGCCTAACTTACATGATCAGATTTGTAATTTTAAAAGGTTAGGGGTGGTGTGACTGTGGCTCAGTAGGCAGAGTTTTCATCTGTCACCATGCCAGAGACCCGGGGTCTATTCCTGATGCCTGCCCATGCAAAAATAAATAAATAAATAAAAAGATTACGTGACTTTAAAATGGAAAATGGAGAAGTTCACAATTCAAAGTAGTGAGAATTTAGGACACCTTGTACTTGTCAAAGCATAAAACAAGAGTAGTGACCCAAGGAAGGGATAAAAAGCTCATGTGATACCATTTTTTGTGTGAGGGCATGTGACTTTTCCTCTCCATCCATCATAGCTTCTGACATAGCCTTAGAATGTTTTCTAACAGGGCATTTCGTGGTATTTACAATTTAACTTGGGGGATTAAATGAAAATTAATGTAATTAGTTAATTCACAGTGCCTGTGAATTTGTCAGAGCAGATATTATAGATTTTTTTATTGCATTGTACTTCTTACAGATGTATCTTTTAACAATAAATGAAAAACACCCAAATAAAGAACAAAGGTTATTTATTCAGAGCTTGCTATAGCAAAGGAGTCAGCTACAATCATTTGTGTTTGACCAAAACTCAAAATCGGGTAGAGGAATGAGGAAGATTTATTGTGGAAAACTGAAGTCTTCAGTTATGCCCTGATTAGAGGCTGTTGGTATGTGGAAACTGGAGGTGGGCTAACCAGCAACGGGACATCCTATTGTTTGGTTTGGGGAGTGTATCTGGCTTTCCTCAGTTGTTCCTAAATTGGAAGCAGGGAAAAAAATTAGAGAAGGTCTCAGGCGTCAATCAAGTCCAGGCTGTTTTACATCAACTTTGGTTTGACTTCCTGAAATGTTTGCTGTAGAAGTTGTCCAGGTTCTAGTACCTATTCTTTTAGGTAGTGAGCCAGAGCTTCATGGCCATTGTCCATGTGTATATTCAGTTTCTCAATGGAAGTGTTGTTTCTATCTTCTAGTACTTCTCCTTTGAAATTACAGTAATTATTAGATATGCCATTAGATCATATTTTTCATGTTAATAAGGAAGCACATGTATTGCCACAACATAAATTTGTTTTATTAATATTTGATACATATTTTAAATATAAATTGGTTTCCTTTGTAATTTTATTTGATGTGTTAGAAAAAATAATTTTTCATAGCATTCTACTAGTCAATAAGGTTTATGGTGCTAAAATTTTAAGATAACTTACAATAGCAGAGCTAACTCTATTAGCTTTGCTAGCAGAGACTAAACTTGGGAATATGAAAGACCTGCTTGTATTTTAGATAGTTCATCTAAAATCTGACAATGCAGTGTTTCTTTTCAAGCTTCACAATTCCTCCTTATAATATGGAATGACCAGACAGTAAAACAGAGCAAAGTGGAATGTCAGACTCTGAGAACAAAAAAAGGTGCTACCCTAAATTGAGGAAAAGACTGACAAAAGAATTTAAGTAGTTAGATGGGAAAGAAAGAATATTTATATGCAGTGTTTTCCTACTGAAAGTGTTTTGTCACCAAAACCAAGAATTAAAAGGTCTGGGACTGAAGAAGTGTGCCCTCATTTCCATTGACTCACTTAAGTTCATGCTCCCTACTGCACATCTTTCAGGTTTCTGTATCTGGAAATCCTGGTTCCGAGTGTGGAGAGGCTTAGACCAGGAGGCAGAGCAAAAGCCCTACCCTACTAAACCTAAAGCTAGAGCTACTGCGAGGTCACTTTGGATTTCTTGTGCCAATAGAAAATTGCAAAATGAATTATCATACAGGTAATCATCCTGATCTTTATGAAGATGTAGAATTGCTACTATATAGCAGGGCCAGGGAGAAGCATATCTGGCACTCAGGTGAGCTGCTAAAACATCTATTGCAACTCCCATATCTAGTTTCAAGTATGAATTGGCAAGTAGAGAAACATGGGCTGAATAAGGTATGACAATCAGGATCTCAGAACCTCAAAAAATGGAGATTTCAGAAAGCCCATTACAAAATATACTTATCTGCTAGCACAGCAAAAGTGCTGGCTGAGGGAGTACAACATTGTGCTGAAAGAGGGAGGTTGTGGGTATCAGTGACTGCCTTGAGACTTCTGTAGACATGAAGGTTATAGTTCCTACTATTAAGTATATTTTTTTTCTAATTTTTCCCCAAAATTGTGACCAATGGGGATACTGAAGAAGCCTAATTTGAGGGAACTTTATATAAACAGTAATTCAATCTATGTGCAGAAAGCATTTGTCAGACGCACTTAACGCCCCCATTGCTGTGTGGGTTGGCTGCTAATGGTTTAGGGCTTGCTGCTCCTACAGATTTGCAATGTGCTACCACAGCAGCAGGTTATATGACTTTTCCAGGGCATGCATTTAACAACTGACTCTCACTGGATATACAAAGGCCTTACCTTAAAGTTGGACCTATTCTGGGTATGATTCAAGCTCCAGCTCTCTCTATGATTAGGTTCAGCCTAGCTTCATTGAGACCACATTCTTCCTTGCTTAGTTTTTGTTGTTGTTGTTGTTGTTGTTGTTTGTTTTTACATCTTTTCTGCACTACCTCCTCCTCTTCTTTTCTCCTAAGAGTACTTGCTCAATAAAATCACTTGCAGAAGAATCATCTCAAGCTCCTCTTTTTGGGAATTCAAGCTAAATGAACATTAAGGGAAAAGTGAAATATGTAGCTTCCAGGTTATATTGATTTCAAATTCTGGCCCCATTCTTAGAGGCTGATATATCATGAAATTAATGATACAGAAAGGGCCGTGTGAAATAGATATTTTCTTTTTCTTTTTCTTTTCCATCAAGAAATGGGACTATAAGTGGCTATCATATGGTCATAGGTTTGTCTTTTTTATTTTTTTTATTTCATCTTATGAAGTTTATGTTTCTTTCTTATTTAACTGTAGAATTACCATCAGAAAGGATTCTGTCATCCATGTGAAAGAGTAATGATAATGGCTCTCATAAATAATAGTGAAATTATTATCAAACACACAACAGAATTACATGGGGCAGCAGCATTAGAACAGTGGTAGAAAAACTATTTCAAAACCTGTTGAGTCTTCCCTACCTGCACCTCCAGCAGTGGGGGTGGTATCTGCTGGGACTGGCTTAGAAGAGTATGCCCCAGAATCAACTTGCCAGGCTATTCTAGTCCTGGATTATAGCATAATTCATCAGTCCATTAAGTGCCTGGGAGGACTTTAGAGTTGCTGGGATAAACC
Source organism: Tamandua tetradactyla (assembly GCF_023851605.1). NCBI lineage: Eukaryota > Metazoa > Chordata > Mammalia > Pilosa > Myrmecophagidae > Tamandua > Tamandua tetradactyla. Next base: position 153,287,117 of record NC_135330.1, read on the forward strand.
ATCAAACTTGGAGAGAGAAGGAGAAGACAAAGTACTTTATTTCATTTTATTTTGTGTTATTCAAAAGATTTTGGGCATGGAGAAGGGGAAATCTTACCATGAAGAACCATAAAGCTGTATTTCGATGGCACTGTTAAAAGAGGGTTACTGGGATGTTAGTTTGCAAAAGGAAAGACACAGTTGAGGCATTTCTTTAAATACCAATCCCCTCATTTCTGAGAATTTCCTTTATTACTATAATGTGTTTTCCACAAACATTAAACAATTGCTAAATAGCAAAGTATAGACAAATCCCAATATAGCAAGGCCATGTGCCTTTGCTTGAGAAATTAGGGTAAGAGACAAAGCATGGGAACAAGGACCAGAGCCTTCCCATGTGACAGACATTGGCCTTTCTTCAGAGTCAAGGTATAATTCTCTGGATGCCTTAGTTTGGAACTTTCTAAAGCCATTAGAACTGTAAACTTGTAACTTAATAATCCCATTTATAATAGATGATCCATTTCTGGTATTTTGCATTTCAGCAGCTTTAGCAAACTAAAACAAGGAGGGTTTATAATTATAGGAACTTGGGGTAAAATTGTTGAAGTTTCTTGCCTTTGTAGTTTATATACTGGTGTGTGAGCCAAAAAGAAAGAACACAATAAATAAGTGAGTTGTGTAACGAGATGGTTTCAGGAGTCGGAGAAGGATGGGTGATAATAATATAACTAAGGATGCAGAGAACACTGTGGGGATGAAAGTGCAGTATATGGGGATTATGTGGAGGTTGAGGAGTTTTTGTAGTGGCTCATGTAACTTGGGGCAAAAGACATAGATGAGTGCTAGTGAATCCAAATTAGATAGTCATGTCAAGGCATTGGTGTTTCAAAGTGGAGAGGGTCTCAGGGACTCACAGTTTCGCTTGAGGATGGAAACAGAGGGTCCACAAAGTCTGGAATGAGTTGCTAGTTGGTATGTCATGGGAACACAAGCTCAGGCAGAACAGATACTCAACAAATGAACAAATGACCACTTTATTACTTACACAGTACTAAGGGTCCAAAAGAGCAAGGGAAGAGGTTCAATCATGGCTGGTTTCCAGGGAGGCCAACTGCTCATTTCAGCATTGGTGGATGGTACTTTGCATGCCCTGGGACAATCTGTTCCTCAGAGCTGAGTATTTATACACCACCATTGGTAGCGGGCCTGCCACTGAGCAAAAGACATGTATCAGGCAAGCTTTGTGCAGAATACCTACCATCTGGGTTCAAGGTACAGTCAGGTCATTCTATTAGACCTGACATCTCATCAGGGCTGTGAAATGGTATTGAAATATCTCCCCAAAAACATGCAAGAAGGGAAAAGGATGAGGGGTGGTGAGTTCAGTCTGGGAAATGGCTACTGATCATTACTGTGAATTTCTCAGCAGAAAGTTATAGTCTCATTTCAAGTGAACAAGGTCTTTCCTGACACAGTCAGGGTAGGAGTCCTAGGGTAGCTGTGATTTTACACCCAGAGTACTCACATTCATGTGTGACCCCATTTAGGAGACAAGTAATTTTAATCCGAGTGGCCGTTCTTTAAATTGACCAAAATTGATACACTGCCAAAATTTCATGGAAGCAGGAGGTTACACTTTCACTTTAGATCAAACTTATTTGAAGTTCAGTATTCTACCAAAGCATTGAAAGGTACACAATACTGCTAAGTCATGTAAATCATTGAGGAACCCCTCACAAATGTTCAGAATAAATTTCATAATCTACTGTGATATTTGAGGCTACATGGAATAAACAAAGTATACCGTAATCTTGCTAACTTTGAGTGTGATCAAGACATCTGATTTTATTATAGAACATTGCAGGGAATGGTTCTTACTTATTTCTTTTGGAAAATATTTACTATTTGCTCCTATAATCATGGTGTATAATTAAGACAAAGACCATTTGATTGCATAAACCTTAGGAAATTTTCATGAAAGCCTGGTAAACATCGGACACAAAGCACAGAAATCCTTGAAAACCTGGTTAGCAAAAATCATGGCAGTATGAAATTATTCCCTATACTTTCTTTGCCCAATTCCTACCTTCTCTTGGCAGAGCAACAAAACTCAACTGTCTTGGTATGATAATAAAGGCTGTAGGAGATGTTCGGTTACTTTTCAGCAAAAAAAAAGATGCTTCAGTTCAGTTTTCCAATTGTCTTGAAATTTTCAGGATTCTAAGTTTTCTTTACCAATTCCAGGAATTTTAATATGCATATATCACACCATAAACCATTAGGAATCCTGAAAATACTAGACTACTTGCCCCAATGCCAAATCATAAAACTGGTAAATGTATATATGCAAAAGGAAAATTAGATATTTGCCATCATTATAAGTAGGTGATATAATAGGTGATAGCTATTATTATCTATATTGCATTTTAATAAAAATAATGCAAGTATATTTTGAGACTTCTTAAGTGCTAGGTACTATTCTTAGAAGTTTTTGTATATTGACATTAAATACATACAACCACTCAACAAGGAGCAATGTTATCGTCCCCATTTTACCAAAATGATCCTGAGATTCAAAGATGGTGGGGCACAGGTGAGAGTGATTATACATTCAGGGCAATTTGCCCAACGCCCTACAGGATTTGAGCATGGGGAGTTGGACTCTGGAGTTTTCCCTCTTAACTACTGTCCTAACCTAAGATGTTCCTGAAAGGAATAAAGTGAGATATGATTAAGGGAAATATTTATACTTAGTTATTTAGAAAGGGACACACAGACATTATGTTGATCTATCATCCAGAGCCTTTTTAATTCCTCAACACCAAACAGTGAATCAGCCTTTTAATTGTTTAGCTTCCTCCAAACTCACTGCTGAGTCTACATCAAAATTATAATATTATTTATTATAGTTTTATACTAACTCATTGTTATGTTTGTACTTCAGTGTTTTGAAGCCCTATCAGGATCATTATAACATTTTTCCTTTAGAATACAAGGTATTCATTTTAAGAATTAATTTGAGCTTTAATATTTTAGAATATTACATTTCTGAATATGTAATATGTATTCAAATGCACAACTGTGACTGCAAAATAATCATATTATATGTACCCATCTATGAGGAAGGGAAGAAAATTATTTATTGAGCTTCTACTATATGCCAGACACTGTGCAATGGAAGGAATTTTATCATTTACCTCCTTGATCTTTACTACAATTCTGAATCAATTTGTGGAGTATAATAAAGCACACATTTTAAAATCCCCCCCCACACACAAGATACCAAATATATATTAAAATGAATGTATATATCTATATATAAACAGGGATATATAGTTATAACTGAATGTATACGTGTTTATGTGTAACTATACATTTTACTGAATACTATTTATAGTTAAAAGAAATATGAATACGTTATATTGATTGAGGGCAAATGAAGCGATTGAGTAACTTAAGTTTACCCCATTATAGATGATGCAATGGGAACATTCAATCAAATTTCATTATCTAATAAAATTCTCTTTTAATCAAATACATGAATACAAACCTCATTTAGGTTGAAATGTCAAGTTACTGTGAAGGAAATTTTTTTAAAGTTTTTCTCCATTAGATCAGGTTAATCTATGTAAGTCAGATAAATTTTAAGTGAGACTTACCTGAGAAACTTTATTTTTACATATGATTTGAATAGCAAAGTTACCCATTCTTCTTTATATGAAGTGCACAATTTTAGTCATTTAAATTATTTTTGATGGTATCTCCCATTATAGCTTTCCTACTTACTGAGAAAAGGAATAAAGGAATAATTTTCTCAGTCAGTGTCAAATTCCCATTCTATTTCATGTTATTTATCTTTTTAATATTGTTTCTTCCTTTTCCTATCATAAAGAGCAATGTCTTATAAATGAAAGCATACTTGTATCTGTTAAAGGAACTAACCAGCAGGAATCCTTGAAAAAGTCTAAGGAAAATAAATGAGAGAGTTCTGATGACTTTATATAGTGATATATTACACCTTGTTCTCTCATCTTTATTTTTTTCTTTTGACATTAAACATAATTGGGCTTCTGTTGATTTGAAACATATTTTCTTGTCATATAACCTTCAGGACTTGCCCACTGTCATTGTTCAGCAGGCTTCAAACATGCAAAGATGTGAGATGTGATCAGGTACCATAATGACCGATTTTAACAATGAAGTGTGGAGGGCTAAACCTAGACAGCAGCACACCATTATACATGGTCAGCAACAGTGGGTACAGCCAGCGCAAGGAAAATAGCTGGAGGATAAGTTTATTAAAAGCATTGTGGCTTGAACAAAGAGAAGGAAAGAATGTAATGTTTTGACTAATGCAGAGACTCTTTTTTAAAATTCCTATGGAGAGAAAAAGAGCTACATTAGTTTTAATCTTGTCTACAGCTCTCATTATGCATGTTCATAGCTTGAGGGCTTGACATAATAGAAAACAAAAGGAGAAGCAACTTTATAAATGTTATGAATGAAATTGTTTATTTGTAAGACAAATAATTAGGCTATTAATGTTTAAAAAGGACATCCTTGAGGCACCCACATTTGAATAACCAAGTAACAACTATTCCCAGATTATGTTCATTTAAGGTAATTGAGTTCTTTTCACTTTTACGTGAGGAAACTGATGCTAACATGCTAAAGCCACTTACCTGAAGTCTTTACATCTACGCTTAGAATATTCTGTAGAAGAGTCTGTTAGTTATTTGCCACAATATATGTTTTTCCTTCTTTAATAAGAAAATGCTTGACTTTTACCTGGGTTCATGGTCACCTAAGGGTGATTATAAGTCACCCTTGGTCTACCTATACATATATTATCAACTCATCCACCAAACAGTGTAATCAAATCTTGACTAATTTATTTGTCTGAATGAAATTGGATCTGATAAATCACACATGGACTCTATGCATATTTTTCTTGTTCAATTCTCTGTTTTGTATAATCGAGAATTTCACATAGAGATCCGGGTTTTAGTTTTCTTCTGGAAAACTATATCTGATAATATAGAGATAAGCTTCCACCCTGTTTTTCATCCTTGTAACCCAATCTCAGTGTCTTTCACCTACTTGCCTTAGATTTATGCATGTATACATTGATCATCTGGCCATTGAAGGTGATTGAATTGGTACACTCCTTTTTATAACTTGCTTTAATAACTTGCAACTATTTTGGTTACTTAATTGAGTTAGCCCTACCTAAAAATAATATCCTAGCTTCATTAATGATTTTTTAATGATGAGACATAAATGGATTTGTTTGTTTAAAAAGTTCCAAAATAGATAAATTATTGCTCAAGAGGAGAAAGCCACTAGAAAATATGCAGGGAAAACTAATTCATTTTCATATAGAAAATACCTAACTTGCAAGGACTCGGAGCTCCTAAAGTCAAATAAGTGGCCACTAAAAAGAGTATTTGCAATGTTCAGAGTTAAATGGGAGTGATAAGGAGATAGCTAGCATCTTTCTTAAAGTGTATCTGAAAACTCAAAAGTATAGATACAACTATGTATATGTCTTTAAGCAGTTCATCGTATCTAAAGTCATTTTAAGAATTGCTTTTCTTCACCCTTTATTGACTTGGAATCATGTTGATCATAAATATAGTTTAAACAATTTATATAATTTTCTTAAGTCATTTTCTTTCTATTAGATGGTAACAGGCTAATAGAGTATGTCTTTTGTCATAGGTCTTTTTATGTCTCATAAATGAAGAAAACCAATGTGAGGCTGAACTTCTACTGCTCTATTGTTAATTCAAGATGAAGGCAAAGCATATAGGAATAATTAACTAGCTTTCATGGTGTATAGTGTACCTTCAGATTTTACAGACAGATGTTTCACATTCCAACAGGGAAGAATACTTTTTTTTCCCCCCGCGTGGATAGGCACTGGGAATCGAACCTGGGTCTCCATCAAGGAAGAATATTTTAAAGAAGACCATAAGGATGTACAGTGGGGAGGTGAAATATAAAAGTAATGATTAATTCCAGTTATAAGTCCATGGTTTAAGATCCAGTTTAGGGGCAGGAAATCTTTCTAAATTCTATAACCATGTGTGAAATCATATTCACTTCCTATTTATAAATTTAATGCTGAGACTAGCAATTATTGAGACAAATATTCTAGGAAGCACAATAAATACTAATTAAAAATACAAGATTTGAAATTTGTCTTCTAAATGTAATCATTGAGAAATTTTCAGAATATTGCCATTTCCATATCTGGAATGCTATACTGAAGAGCCTTAATTTCCAAGCAGGAATCCTAGAGGCCATAAAAGTGGATGCCCCACATTGTCTTGAAAGAAGAGGTGATTCATGACTTAGTATGTAGAGTTTGATTTTGGTTTCTTTGCTTAAGAAAATTATCAGGCTGGAGAAAAGAGGAGAATATATGGTTAGGAAAGGACATGTTTAAAAATATGCATGATATTCAGAAGGTGGGTATATTCATAACAGATAGTACAGCCCGGAGCATTATAAGTTTTATCCTAGGTTGTTTCGGTTTCTATTATCTGCACATGATCTGAAAATGAAAACCAAGTGACCTGGTCACAGAGTGAGTGATTGATATTCAAATGATGTGCAAGTCTCAACATTGCACCTCTGAGGGTAATTTCTTTATTTAAAATTTGAGTTAATAAAAAATTATTATTTTTAATAAGCTATCTAGCTAAAACTAAGTGTGATAGAGCAAAGTTAGACATTGAATATTGATGCTATGAGTTTCTTTTAACACAAGTGTTGAACTCATTATATTAATGAACACATTTTCTAGAATTCTGGTTCACTATTATTTAAATATATGTATCATTTTAAATCAAGTAATGTTAATAGAGAGTAATTCTACAAGCCAACTAAAGTAACAAACTCTTAAATTGTATTTTTGATAAGTATTCTTAAGGCAAGGAAATGTGTTTTTATTTACCAACTACGTGCACAATCCACAAATCTTGCATTTTGAATTTCAAAGATGGGCCCATCAACATGTGTGTTTAGAATCGTATTTAGACATTTTTTGGATGTTTAAACTATTATCACAGAGCACATAAATCAGTCTACTATTTCGTTCAAAGTTTAGTTTTATTTCACAGTTGTTGCAATTTCCTTAGTAATATGTACACCTGCTGAATAAGGTTTATTTAGTAAAAACTGCCCTCTATTTATAATTGTAACTTATAATTTCATCATCATAGTACTTTTGTCTTTCTACTATGTATTTCCTTGCCCAAACTTTCCTTTTGGGGTAGAGACTGAGAATTAATTTATCCTTACCAAATAACTCTTTACTTGGAAAATAGTAGGTGCTTATTTAATTTAAAACTTGAATGAATGATTAATATTATTATGATTTAATGCAATTGATAATAATATTTCATTGTGTGCCCTTTGTTCTATAGAAGTATTAGAGATAAAATATGCAAATAAATTCCTGACCAATGGACTTGCCAAGTAACATTTCTAAGATTTTTTAGAAAAATGGCAATTGATAGAACAGAGAAAAAGAATGAACTGAAGCTTTCTTTGTACCCATCACTGTTTTTTTCTAGTCACTTTTTATATACATACCTCTCATGACCAAAATTACTTGGATTTGAATCATGCCCTGGGGTCCCTGAGAAATGTACTTAATTGCTACCATTTCTAAAAAAGTAACAGTATCTATTTTTTATACTATTTTGAAGTTGTTTTTAGCGAAACATATATTATTCACTATAAAATTGTGTATTGAAACAAAATGAGAACTCAATAAATATTCATGGTTGTTATTAGAATCACTGTGTCAAACCATCCCCAAACATTGTTTTGTATAATATGGAATTGTTTCACATAGACTTAAAAATCTATACATTGTTTCACATCTATTATCTTCTTTGTTATAAAAAAATAATGAGGCATTGGAAGGAGGTTTATTTCTCATGTTATGGATATGGAAATATTCCCTTACACATAGCTTATTGTCTGCTATTTTAATTTACTCATCTAAATGCTAGATAAAAATTTCCTTTAGTTACTCCACCATAATTGCAATTGTGAAGGGCTTTTACTGATTTGGGTGTCAGACTTGGCTCTGGGAAAATTTTTCTTACTTAAATACATATTAAGGCATGATGATATGTCCTCAGCCTGGCAAGTTTTCTTGTGACCAACTGAGATACTTTTTCATAAGGATAACATCAATCATCACAGTCAGTCTTCATCCTAAAGGTTTAGATTAAAAAAATAATAATAAAGTTATTTGATACAGTTCTAAATTTAGAAAAATGCATATGGTCATGCATGACAATCAAGGGAAAATCATATAAAGAGTATGTTGTGTTACCATAACATGACAACTCAACATTGAGATATTAATAATATAAATAACTAGATATGATGCACAATTAAGGTAAGAAACTTCTATATGAGACAAATAGTAGGTCATCTTGCCCAAAACACACTGCCTGCTAAGATGACTTTGTTTACTAAGCACATATCATGAAATATTATTTTTTACTTTAGAATAATACAAAAACATATCTTAAAGACCACTATTTTGAAGAATAGATATTACAAAGTTATTTTTAACTACTGGTACTAGGATCATTCGTTATATTTTCTCCTGGTCATCTAAGAAAATGTGCTAGAAAAGAATTGGAAGAGACCTTTAAAATGGAAAAGAAAGTTGGGATTTATATAAAAAGGAGAGAAAAGAAAAAGTCTGAGAATACATTTGGTTGTTTTAGAGCAAGGGTCAGCAAACTGGAAGGAAATAGGTACACTGAGGATTGGACTGTGTGTTCAGGCCACAGTTTGAAATGCTTTCAAAACTGCCAAGTTTGGAGGTGTAAGTGTTCAAACAGAGTAAGTTGTAAATACATAAAAGATATGAAAGATTTTACAAATTAGGAGTTGCAAATGGGATAAAGTTTTAGCATATGTGCTATTTTCTAAAACTGTAGGGAATTTTCTCAAAAATTGTATTATTTGTTTTTAATTCCAAACATATGAAGTTACGAAGTGGTGATAAAGTTTTACAAAACAGTTTTGATGTTCATAGAATTATGGCTATTCTTTTAAGCAAACTGAATATCACATTTCTGATGTATCTACAAGACCAATGATGTAAATGAAAATAGTGTTAACCTTTAGATATGAATAGATATAGGTCAGTACAAAGGAAGTGATTAAAATTTTAGAGACTTAGATGCCAGTTCTGTAAAGGATGTTGTTTTAGTCTAGGACCAAATATTATGCAAACTGACTTTATATCTACACGCAAAATTAAATGGCATATGTTGCTGATGAAGTATCAAGTAATTGTGTTACAGGTTGTTTGTGTGTGTGTTTGTGTGTGTGTGTGTGTGTGTGTGGAGAAAGAGAGACCGAGACAGAGAGAGATGACAGAATCTTCCATAATGGAGAAAGGATGAAAGGATGCATTTACATTGATGCACTTGTTCAAGCTAAGATGAAACCTTTAGCTCTTCTTTCATCAGCAAGGATGAAGGCATTGCTCATGTTTAATGCCCCTCACTACATTATGAACAAATGTCAAACATCTTCAGTTACTCAGATATTTCTGTAAGTTCACATTTTCAGTGTCATGAAAATAAAGTATCAAGAAATTCTCACGCTCACATATATTTTAAGATTTTGGATTTAGCAGTGGAATTGTGTCCAAACCAATGATTTTTGCATAATGAATCCCTGCTAAAAACTAGTCAATGTAATATGCAAAGACCAAGTTTGATTTTAGAGTGTATCATCACTGCATATGTTTAAAAACAATTATGTATTTTTCTTTAACCTACCAAGGACCCATAATAATAATGCTTGGCTTTGTAGTTGTAATGGCTTCTTTTAAACAGTAATTAATGTTCACAGTCCATTTAGAAGTCAATTTAGCTAATTAAAATGATTTAATTTTTCTCATATTTATAGTCAGGAACTGTTTCTGAACATCTGTAAAATGTTAAATAGTATTAATTTAATTTGACATGTTTGGAAAATAACTATGCTGGTGAGTTGAAAAAGCATTTCTATAATTCTACTAAAGGTGCTTACTGATTGTAAATAGATTATGGAAATACCTAGAAGAAATATGTTACGTTACTCTTCGGCCATTTTCTATACATTGTTTTATTAACTTCTAGCAACTATAACTCTTTGAAGTTGGTAAGAGTAAACCATTTCAGAGTTGAAACTGAGACACAAACAGCAAACTTATATCTTGAGTCAGTCATACAACTAGTAACAGGAAAATAGAACTCCGGTCTACATTTCTGGCATTCACTTTCCTTACAGAGTGAGGCCTGTTAAATGACATTTTCATTTACAGAATTTGAGCTGGAGTTCAGCAACACAATATTTGTACAAAGAAACAAAGACTGAGATCAAATACACATAATTGTGATACTGTCCAATTAGGTCAGTAGTTCCCAATATTTTCAATTATAGGAACTGAATAAAAGCATAAAATATGTATCCTTTACAAGAGAAAATATAAAACTGTCAAAGCCTGTTTTTATTCAATGTAAATTTAAAATAGATTTGTTTTCTTTTTTTTAATTTTGCAATAATTATACTTCCATAATGATTAGAAAGAATAAAGGTTAAATGCTCTCTCTTTCTTCTATTGATGGGGAGGGCGGTACTAAAAACGCAGACTGATTTCCTTCTATTTTTTGAAATTGTACATTTTATCACTAATGTTTTACCAGGTTTATCATTAAAATACTATTTATAATATTTAATTCTAATTACATACAAGCAGAAACAAGAAAAAATAGACCATAAATCCAGTGTTTATAGATACTTATTTTATATGCGTGTACATACTTAGAAAGAGCTAAAGTAGATGGGTTTTATAGCAATGAAGAAATATAATTTAACCAACACATTGTTGAAATTCAGGATGTTAGTTAGTCCTAATATTTTGTGGCAATCATTACTATAATTAAATATTTGTGCACATGCATTTTTATTTCTTTGGTAAAGACCTAAATAAGGAAATTTTGTCAGATGCTTTTAAAAGATTGCTTTAAATACTTATCTTCAGGTTGACATCCTGCAAACTTTGCTAGTTCACTTTATCACCCTGCCATATAGGAGAATGTCTGACCAAAAATTACTAATGCTTTTGCAAGGCATTATCATGTACCCTATTCTTATTAAATGTGTTGCTCTGTACAAAGCTTCTAAAATGTCCTCTGATGATATCTACTTTGCAGCATTCAGCCAAATAGTTCTCTCCTCTTGTGTGTGTGCTAGACCTAGTGTCCACTTTAAATAACAGCAAAAGTGATTAGAGGTGACATCCTGTGTTATGAAAGGACCATGACTTCTGTCTCCTAACAGTCATCATATACATGTATTGTCATAACTGAATGCACAAATAGATATCCAGAAAACATGAACAGGATTTATGTAGGCCTGATGGTAGAATTGTGACTGCTGGGTGTATATATATATATATTTTTTTTTTTTCTAAGATTTTGACGAAATGTGTGCATTGTGCCTATAACGAGAAGATCAAGAAACTTTCTAATAAAATTAACATAAGCAACTGTACATAAAATGCTTTAACAGTTTTACTAACTAGCATAACTATTTTTATATGACTTTCCTATAACTTACTCCTAGAAAAATTTCAGGATGAAAGTTATAAATATATTTGAAGTCTCTGCTTCCTATCATAAATGTATTTCCTAGAAAAATTTTTTAGCAACTGAATAAGCTTAACTTTAGCACACAAATTTTAACATTTAAGGATTACAAATCCTTTTTAAAATATTAGATCATTCCATATTGGAGAAAGATTTCTACTATTGTACTAATTTACATTCATATGAAAATATCTGAAACATTGTTTTCCCTTTGTAACAGCATGTTCATTTTTTTATCCAAAAAATACCATATTGTAAGACTGTTTAGTTTTGTAAGCCATTGCCAAACTGTCTGCCAGAGATAGTACCATTTTGCATTTTCATGTGAATGACAGTTCCTTTTATTCTGGATCTTCCCCAACATGGGATGCCACAAGTTTTTTGTTTGGTTGTTTCTTTAGTCATTCTAATAAGTATTGTAGCGATAAGTTTTTGTTTTGATATCAATTTCCATGATAAATGATGTCGAGAACATTTTTAATTCTAATTTGTCATCTGTATATATTTTTGTTGACATGGCTAGTCAGATCTTTGACCCATTTTAATTGGTTGGTGTGTTTTGAATTGGATATGTTGAGTAAAAATTTTTTATCATGTAAGTGTTTTGTAGATAGTTTCTCCCATTGGTGTCTTCTCCTTTCATTCACTTGATAATAACTTTTACAGAGCAGAAGTATTTAATTTCAATTAAGTTCAATTTACCGTTATTTTCACAGGGCGTGCTTTTCCTGTTGTAGAAATAAACACTTCAAATTCAAGGACATGTAGATTTCTTCCTGTGTTTTCTTCTAGAAGTTTTATAGTTTAGCATTTTATATTTATGTGTATAGTCCATTTTGAGATAATTTTTTTGTAAGGTTAGAGTCTGTGTTTAGATTCATTTTATTGTATATTTATGTCCAGTAGTTTCAGAAACATTTGTTGAAAAGTCTATCATTTCTCCATTGAAATACCTTTCCTTCTTGTCAAAAATCAGTTGACTGTACTTGTGTGAGTCCATTTCAGTCCCTTTATTCTGTTTCATTGATCTATCTATTATTTACATTTTCTTGATGATCATGGCTTTATAATAAGCCTTGAAATTAGATAGTGTCCCAAATTTTGCTTTTCAGCATTGTGTTCACTATAAAATGCTGTTTTTTTTTTTTTAAATATATATATATATATTTATTTCAAAATACTCTCAAACTTATGGGACAGTTACAAAAATAATACAACCATCATACATAGAATGCCCCAACACACCCAGATAGCCAGATCCACCAATTTTAATATTTTAGCATATTTTCCATATCATCATTCTATCTTTTAATCTCTCTATATGTAAACCTGTCTGATTGTCTGTTTATCTACCAATTTGTTTTCTGAACACTTGAGTGTAGGTTGTATTTATACATCATGCCCTTTGAACACTTAACACTACCATGTACATTCCTTAGGAGCCATTATATTCACTTATGAGACCACCTTAAATACACTTATCAAGTTCACAAACATTAGCATTGTTATAAAGCTTACAGTGTGTATTCCAATTTTTCATATGTCCCTTTAGCCTTGTTTCCTTTGCTAGATCCCACCAAGACCATAAATGCACTTAATTGTCATTGTCTATGTAATTTTTATTTTTTGTGTTAAAATATATACAACATAAAAAACAAACAAACAAAAACGCAAAATATTATACAACATAAACGTCACATCTCAACCATGCCAAGCATACCAGCCAATGATTTACTCATATTCAAAATATTGCAGGACCCTCACCACCTTCTTTTACTAAAACTTTCCCATTTCTTCAGACAGAAAACTTACATACCATTCTCATTAAATCCCCATCCCTCCTGCCCTCTACCCTGGAAACCTGCATTCTAATCTCTGTCTCTTTGAAACTGAATATTCTCTGACATTTTTTTTGAGGTCACCATGGGGCTTAAATTGAAAGTCCAAGATCTGTAACAATCATGTTTGCTTTGATAACAACTTAACTTCAGTAGGATAAACGACTAGCTCCTATACCTCTCTGTGTCCCCAAAATTAGGTACTAGTTTTTGTCATTAATTACACGTAAAAACATAATGAGTCCAAAAACCACTGATTTAGCAATACTTTTACACATTTGCCTTTCAGATCCCAGAAAATGGAAAACATATAGTTACAAAACAAAAATTACCCATATTGCCATCCTTACTGGGGATCTGTATTTTTTCATGCAGCTTCATCTCATGTCTATTGTCTTTTCTTTCCAACTTGCAGAATACTTTTTAGAATCTCTTATACAGCTGGTCTGGTGGTGACAAATTCCCTCAGCTTTTGTTTAACTGGAAATGTCTTAATTGTGCCCTTGTTTTTGAGAGATAGGTTTACAGATAGTAGATTCTTGTTTGGCACTTTTACTTTAAGTGCTTTGAATGTTTTCCCAATGACTTCTTGTCTCTGTGGTTTCTGACAAGAAATTGGCACTTAATCTTATTGAAGCTCCCTTGTATCTAAAATGTTGCTTTTCTCTTGCAGCTTTCAGATCTCTCTATTTTGGTCATTTGACAGTTAAATTTTAATATGTGATGATGTTGGTCTAATTGGGTTTAACTTCTTTTGAAGTTCATTGAACATCTTGGATGTCTTTATTCATGCCTTTCATTAAATTTGGGAACTTCTCTCCCATTATTTCTTTGAAAATTCTAACATTTTCTCTTGCTCTTCTCTTTCTGGGAATCCACAATGCATGTATTGGTATGTTGGCTGTGTCTTACAGGTTCCTCAGGCTCTGTTCACTTTTCTTCATTCTTTCTTCCTTCTGTGCTTCAGAATGAATGACTTCAATTGTCTTATTATTGTGTTCCTTAGTTGTTTGTTCTGCCATGTCTAGTCTTCTGTCAAATCCCTCTAGAGAATTTTAAATTATATTTCTGTGGCCTTCAGCTCTAGTTGGTTCCTTTTAAAGATTTCTATCTCTAATGATTTTCCTTTGTGTTAATATACCATTATCCCTTTTAAATTTGTTTTAGGACTTTGTCCTTATTTTCTTTAACTCTTTGAGCACATTTAGGGTCAAAGCTTAGGACTCTCCATGTTCCGTTCTGCTCCTGTGCCTTGTCATGGGCTTGTGGCCCCACAGATTTTCTAGTTTCTCAGTTCCAACTGCCTCCTCTTCCCTAGGAAACCACTTCCTCATGGTGCCAGGTACTGTATGTGTTTACAACCAGAAATTGCTTACCCCAGGCAGCATAACTTGACTGCTCTGCCATAGTTTCTGTAGGAGAGCTTGCTCAGCTGTCTTCTACATGCACAGCAATTCTGTGATGCTGAGTCCCTCAGGCCACCACAAGACAGACTGGGCCAACCGTACTTGCTCTTAATATGTGCAGAAGCATTACTGTGCTTCCTCCTGGGACCAGGAATCTGAACTGGGGGAGCAGGCCAGCTCCATGCTGAGTCAGTAAGAGGTGAGGGAAGGGCCAGCTGGGGTGCTATGAGTTCCTACTGCTTTTAAGTAACCTTTTTCTTAATTTGGTGCTTCTGTTACTACACTCCTTTAACTATTTTCTGGAACTTTGAAAATGATGTTTCTGCCTATTCTTGCTGGTTGTTCAGAACTTCTGTGGAGGAATGGAGCCAAAAATGTTCACTCCATCATTTTTATCAAGGTGGGGCTATTAGTCATATTACATAGTTTGACTTTAAACACAATATTTGGTCATCCAATCCATAGGCACAGAATTTGCATTTATTTAGATTCTTTAATTTCGTTTGAATTTTCAATTTTTATGTATACTTTGTCAAATTTAGTTAACTAGTTCATTTTTTGTGGTGTTGTGAATGGCATTTTTAAAAGTTCAAATTCCATTTAATGATTTCAGGTATGTAGTGAAGAAATTGTTTTGTTGTTGTTTGTTTGTCTTGTTTGTTTTTTAATCAGACTTGCATCCTGTGACTTTGCTATATGTGCTTATTAATTCTAAGAGGTTGCTGTTGAATTTTTAAGATTTTGTACCAAGTCAAGGCTGTCAGCTGGAAATAGAGACAACTTTATCTCATCTTTTAAAACATATAAAATTGTATTACCTTTTCTCGTTTCATTGCACTAGCTAGGTCTGGGGGTGGGGTGGGGATTGTAACAGCCTTGTCTACTTGAAATAAATTCTACCTGATAATTCCATGTAATCATTTTTTACATTATGGGATTTGATTTGCTGTTATTTTGATGATCTTTGCATCTGTGTTTATGAGAGATGTTGCCTCTGTGCTTTTTTTTCTTTTCTCTTATTTGGATCTGGTTTAGGTGGTGAAGCAATATTGGGCACACTGAATAAGGTAGGAAGGGTTTCTTCTGCTTCCACCTTCTTGAGAAGAAAACTGGAGAGTTGGCATTATTTGTTCTCAGGGAAACCATCTGGGCCTGAAGTTTTCCATTATGGAAAGCTAAAATTTACTGATTTAATTTTTTAATATAAATAGGTATACCTATTAAGACTATATGCTTATTAGTATATTCATTTTGGTTCTTTGCATCTTTTATGGAATTAGTGCATTTCATTTAAGTTTTCAAGTTTATTGCATCAAGTTGCTCATCACATTCCATTATCATTAATTTATTGTACATGAAATAAGTAGTAATAATCCCTTTTTCATTTATGATATTGATAATTTGTATCTTGTTTTTTCTTGGTTATTTTGAGTAGAAATTTATCAATTTTATTTATCTTTTCAAAGAATGAGCTTTTCTTTCTTTGGATTTCTCTGTTTTCCAGTTTTCAATTTTCATGGATTTCTTCTATAAAATGCATTTTTTTTTTCTGATTGTTTAGGCTTAAATTTCTCTTCTTTCTCTAGTTTGCTATAGTGGAAACTTGGGTTACTAATTTTAATAATCTTTCTCCTTTCCTAATACCTATATTTAATGCTATACATTTACCTCTAAGCATTGTTAAGTTGTATTTACATTTTCATTTGGTTCAAAATATTCTGAAATTTATCTTGAAATCTCCTTTGACCTGTGTGTTATTTGGAGATGTGTTTATTTGGAGAATTTCCAACCATCTTTCATTTATTTCTAATTTAAATTCCATTGTGCTAAAAGACATACATCGTGATTTCTGTTCTTTTAATTTGTTTAAGACTGTTTTATGGCCCATATTGTGGCCTATATTAGTGAAAGTGCCATGTGTGATTGACAAAAATATGTTTTCTGATAGAGCATTCAATAAAGACCAATTAAATCATGTTGATAGTGCTGTTCAGTGCAACTATATTCTAACTTATTCTCTTGCCTGCTTAATGTGTCAATTACTGAAAGAAACCTGAAGCCTCATTGTATGGTAGTGGATTTGTGTTTTTCTTTTTGTAGTTATATCAATTTTTACTTCATTTGTTTTAATGCTATGTGCATACAGGGCTATGATTTTTAGGTCTTCTTGTAGACTTTTTTTTATCATTATGCAATGTTCCACTTCATCACTGATAATTATCATTTTTCAGAAATCTGATATGACTTAATATAGTTACTCCATCTTGTAAAAATTGTTGGTATAGTATATCTATCCCTTTTAATCTATCTGTATATTTATATTTACAATAGGGTCCTTGAGGAAAACATATAATTTGTTTGTTTCTTTATCCCCTGTCAAAATTTTGGTCTTTTAATTGGAGTTCATATTATTCCAGCCACATTTAGAGGGATTATTGATATAGTTGGATTAATATATCTACAATGCTTGTGACTATTTTTCATTAATTTTTATAATTTTTTCTGTCTTCTCTGGTTTTAATTGAGAATATAATTCTATTATATGTCCTTTCTTGGCGTATCAATTTTTCTTCTTAAAAATAAAAAAGCAGGGCGGGCCACAGTGGCTCAGCAAGCAAGAACGCTTGCCTGCCATGCCAGAGGACCCGGGTTCGATTGCTGGAGCCTGCCCATGTAAAATAAATAAATAAATAAAAATAAAAAAGCATTATAATTTACAGTATACATTTTTGACATCTAAATCCATCTTCAAACAACATTATACTCCTTCATAAATACCTTTTCACAGGAAATTCTCAATTCCTCCCTTTTGTCCCGTAAGATAATTCTTTTCATTTATCCATATACTATATTTACATAACATGGTTATTATTGTTAAAGAGAAATATTTTAGATCAATTAAGAATATGAAATATTAATAATTTTATTATTCCTTCATTCCCCCTCTTATCCTCTTCCTTTTCTTATGTAAAACCAAGTTACTGATCTACATTATTTTCTTTCTACCTGGAGAACTTTTTAACATTTCTTGAGAAGAAATTCTAATGGCAATGAATTCCCTCACTTATTTTCATCTTCACTACTGAAGAATAATTTCATTGGGCATAGAATTCTCAGTTAGTGGTATTTGTATTGTTTCAATTCTTACTTTTCTCTAATCGTTTTTAGCTTTCATGCTTTTACAAGAAGAATTCTGTTGCAATTCTATCCACAGTCTGCTGTACGTAAGGTTCTCCTCTAAACTGTCCCTCACACATGCAGCTTATATCAAGATTTCTCTCATCTTTGTTTTTATGAAACTTTAGTATAATATGCTTAGACATAGCTTTTGGAATTTATCCTGTTTGGTGTTCTCTGATCTTCTTGTAACTATGCCTTGATGTCAGTTACTAATTTTGTAAAGTTCTCAACAATTTTCAGTTCAAATATTTCCTCTGCTCTGTTCTCTTTTCTCCTCCTAATACTTCACTTACATGTGTGTTACAACTTTAAAAATTTTCCTACAATTCTTGGATATTCTTTTTTATCATTCTTTCTTTCTTTTTGCTTAACAGTTTGGGACTCTTCAAAGCCACTGATTCTTTTGTTGGCTCTGTCCAGTCCACCGATGAAACATCAAAAATATCCTTCATTTCTTTTACAGTATTTTATAATTTTAGCATGAGGATATATGTTAACCTGGATAGGAACTGGGGTGTGTTAGTACTTGCAGTCACTGTAGGTTCTAAAGGTTTCAATGTCCTTTGGTTTCAATTTTCTCTACTGTCCCGCATTTTATCTCCCCTAGATTTTGGGTTTCTATAAGTATTCTTGCTTTGGGAGACTCTGAAACTCATCTGCTGTTTTCTTTTGTTATTAAACTGAAGCCCTTATTACTATGATTTTATAATTAAATCTCAAGGTTTTATTTGGCCTGTGTCCCCTGGCTGTAACCTTCACAAGATTCCCAGTGGGAGAGCTTTTCCCCATTTGGTGAGATTTAAAGCAGGTGAATATGGGTGGGGCGTTGGGTAATACTCTTCCCTCAGCTGCATAAGGCTTATTAAGGTGTTTCTCATGGAGAGTAGTGTGTTTAAAAAAACAAAAATTCTCTAGGTTTGTTTCACAATGATCACTTTCCCCCTGTTCCTCCAGTCACAGGAGGGATCTTTCTCAGATCGTCTTCCTGAGGACCTGGTGGGGTTTCTGGAGGAAAAAAAAAAAAAAATATATATATATATATATTTTTTTTTTAAATATATATATATATAAAATATTTTTAAAATATATATATATATTCCTTCCATGCTAGACTGTGGTTCCCTGTGGTATCTCATTCTCACACTAGTCTACAATAAGCCTCCAGCAATTCATCTATTTACCGTTTAAGCATGTCCATCATTTTATACCTCCAATAATTTCTGCTGAAGGTAAGCAGATCATGGCTGGGATTTGCTGCACTCACATATCTGCAGTACTCATGGGGACAACATGTCCTTCAATCTAAGTTCACTGAGGGGCTAAGAAAATGAGTGCCTTTAGTTTGTTCATCCTGTTCTTGCTGTAAGGACGGAAGAGATGACTTCCAATCTTTCCATATATAAAGGTTGAACGTAATAGTCATCAATTTTAATGCATGATTTTACAGAAAAATTAGATAATGCAGATAAATTGAAAAGTCTTAAAGATATGCAGTAACAAATTTTGTTCTGGTACTATTGCATTATAACAATGTGATTATCAAGAAAAGGAAAATAAATAAATAAATATATACACACACAGATATACACTTAGTTGGAAACAACAAATCCTAGAATTGTGACAATGGAAACAAAATGTTGACTATAAACTGGAAGTTGCATCTTGGGCAGTATATGTGAACTATATAAATAGACAAATTTCATTTTAGTGCTTTAAAGAATCACCACATAAAAGCCACAAACAGACATTTCTATCTTGCTAGATACACACAAATATGCATTTATTTTCACAAAAACACATGTTTTTAATTTGCTAATGCTTCTGGAATGCAACACACCAGAAATGGACTGGCTTTTATAAAGGGGGTTTATTTAGTTACATATTTACAGTTCTTCACAGGAAAGGCCGCTAGCTTTCTTTCTCACATGGGAAAGCACACGCCAATGTCTGCTGGCCTTCTCTCCCAGCTTCTGGGTTCAGACTGCTTTCCTTAGGGCATGTCCTCTCTGCATCTCCAAATATCTGTGTCTGAGCTGCTGGGCTCCCTTTTGACCTCTCTCTCTCTTAAGCCTCCAGCTAATTAAATTAACAGTCACTCCTTGCAGAAAGCACTTCCCTTAGCCTACCGCAGTCATAAATGAATTTTACATGCTGATGATTTAAATCCACAACAACAGAACTGGGCACCAGTACCTGGCCAAGCTGACACCCAAACCTAGGTACCAGGTAATCAGTGTTTTGAAATAGGACTTTCTTTGTATCTCTAGCTATACATTTAGTAAAATAAGATGGGTGACCACTTTCATCAGTAAAAGTAATATAAAATTATAACTAAGAAATTTTATTGCCATAAAATACATAAATTGAGAATTATCTCTACATTAAACATATCTATTGAAATCTGGAAAGCACTATAAATCTTTAAATAAAATTTTCTGCTTTCTGAATCCTCAATTACAACTGTGGACAGTTTATTTCCTTTGTTGTTATTATATATGAATATATATATATTTGGAGTACACTCATGCTTTCTATAGATTCAAAACTTGAATGCTCTCTAAATCCTATTATTGGTATATCTTTATAACATGACATTTTACAATTACTGATTTTTTCTGTGGGCTACTGCTCTGTACTTGATAGACCTAGAAGAAGAAAAATATATACATATTATGTGAATGTGCATATTCTACAAGTATATTCTCTATAGAAAAATTATTAAAAAATCATAAAAATTGTTTCTCCTTAATGCCAGACCCAATGATGTCTGCCATACTTTCTTCTGTCATAAAAGTGTCAATAGAACAAATTTTAAATTATTCCATGAATGTGGTAGTTTGGAGCTTTGTATCCAAGAAAAATAGGTTCTTAAATTTAATCCATTCCTGTTGGTGAGAACACATTGTAGGAAGGAACTTTTGATGACATGACTTCCGTTAAGCTGTGGCCCAACTCAATCAGAATAGGTCTTAATCCTATTACTGGAGTCTCATGTAAGCAGAAGTTGAAAGTCAGTGAAACCCAGAAGAGAGAGGAGAGGACTCCAAGTTCATTGCCATGTGACAGAGGAGTCTAGGACCAGAGATCACTAGCAGTCAGCTCTAGAATACCAATCTTCCGGAAGATAGCATCACCTTGATTTAGAAGTTTTCTTAGCTTCAAAACCATGAGCTATTAAATTCCCATAATTAAAGCCAACCTTTTGTATGGTATTACTTTAGCATCCCACGCAACTACAAGTGTCAAAACTAGTTTGATAATAGATTTAATGAGAGCATTAAATCAAGTACCATTTTCATAATGTTTACCAAGATTCATGTCCTAAAATCTCTAGATGGTATATAATTAACAGCATTGAACTATATATTTGAATGTAGTTAAAATTGGAAATTAAGTTTTATATATATATTTCTAGATAAAAACAATTTATTAAAACAATAACATAGAACTGTACAACACAAATAGTGAATCCTAAGTTAAATCATGGGCTATAATTAATAGAACAATTATAAAGATTTTTTTCATCAGTTGAAAAAAAAATACCAAACAAATTCAGGTTATTACTAATAGAGAAGTATATGGGAACTCTATTTTTAATGCATGATTATTTTAATGCATGATTTCTGTAAACCTATGATTTCTGCAATAAAAAAGTATCTAGGTAATTTATGGTCAATTCCATTAATCAGTTTATTTTTTATAAAATTTAGAGCTAAAACATTTAATTTTCTGTTATCAAACTACTAACTATTTACTTAATGATAGAAAAGTGTTTCTAAGAGTTGATAGGGGACTTAAATGTAATTTGTACAGGTTTTTAATTCTTTACCTTGTGCACTGAAGGAAGCAGTTCAAAGATGTACAGTTATTGAAAGTGCCAAGGTAACAGCATGCTTCTCTGGGTTCCTGCCTTGTATAACTTGAACTACAGTTCTCTCTCTCTCAGTCTCTCTCTCTCACACACAAATACACACACTCATAGCACAAAATATCATGCATTTAACAAACAATGTACATTCATTCAAACATTACCTTCCTTACTAGCATGTATTGTTGGCCCACCCCAGATATAAATTGTTTTTTTAATTAGTTGCTCCCTTTGGTTTTAATGTGTCTCTCTGATCCTCCTTCTGTACCTAACTCAATGTCATGTTACCTTGAGAGATTTCTATGACCAATACACATAGTATTGTACCTTTTTTAAGCCAACTCAGTTAAAACTGCATTATCTGATTTAGATGATCTGATTTAGAATACTGTTTTGGTAGGGGAGAACATAAACTCAGGACATTTAGATTAAAATGCTTCATTATGCACATTAAAACATTTCTAGCTGAATAGATAAGGAAGAGTTTAGCTATAACCTTGTAACTATGATATGAATTTTTCGGTGTCCCCATTCCCCTCTCAGTCCATATTAATTACAACACGCATCATTATAACACTGTAAATAGTTTCCACTTCACTTGACTCTCTCCCTCACCATTATCAGACTCTTGAGGGCAGGATCTTAGTGCTTTACTCCTGTAACAACAATACATTATACCTCGCAACTAATAAAATTCAAGAAAATTTATGTCTATTTCTACAAAGTATTTTGAGACAATACCATCTTTATGTCTTTAAATATTATATCTAACTGTACATGTTTATTTTTAAGCATGTGCCCAGTTGTGGATACATGCTCACTCACAGTGTTTCCCTTTATGGCTTCCTATTGCAACAGATCTTGAATATCTGAATGTTACAGTTCCCTAATGTATAATCATGGTGTTAACTTTGCTTATGAACTCTAGACTTCATGATATAATCTTTATGTCCAAATGTTACTGGGACTCTAAAATATTAGATGAGCAATACATATTTGAATTTTTCTTAAGAGTTGCTAGACCAAATCACAAATTGAGTTTAATTTGAATATTAATTTCCTTCAATGATTAAGCCAATGGCAAAATCATTTAGTAATTTTAAGATTTAGTTGAATAGATTTGCCACACATCAAGTTTTTTCCTTTTTTCTTTAAAAAAAAAATATGAACTGCTTCACGAATTTGTGTGTCATCCTTACACAGGGGTCACGCTAATCTTCTCTGTATCATTCCAATTTTAGTATATGTGCTGCCGAAGCTAGCACGCCATACATCAACTTTTGAGAACTTAAATTTAAAGGTAAACTTTCCCCCCATCCTTCATAAAAAGAAATGATATGGACAATTTTCTCTGAATACTACAGATTTCTTAAGCATTTTAAAGTTTTTATTTCTTGGTAATACTATGATGAAATTGAAAAAGAGAAAAAAGGGAGGGATGAAGAAATTAAGGACAGTGAGGTTAAACAACTCATCTAAAATCAAATTATAGATCTATGAAAGAGCTAGATAGCAGGTAGTCTGGCTTCTGGGGTTATTTTCTTAAATATTTTGCCTTAATATAACATCAACCTTTTTTTCTTCTAAACATTTACCAGGAGGGAAACCAATAAACCTGATAAATTTGCTTTCCCTGTAAGATACATGAATTTTACTCCAAATTTTAGAAATCTACTGCATGGGATTTGTACCCATTGTACACTTACACACCTATAAATACAGAATGAATAATTTCTTATTGTTGAATAGAAGGACAATGGGTTAAGACATATTGCATAAAATAGAAGAATGATTAGAGATCAAATAGATCTAATACTAGTATCCTGGCTTTCCATGTACAGATATCAGAAAAGCAGGTTGAGGGAGCTTACTTTAAATCTCCAAAACATTGTGGGAGTAGCTCAAGTAACTTATGTCCCAGTGACTATTTTGCTGCAGTTTCATTGACACACCAAAGCCTCCTACAGAATTGTTCTTCAGATGATGGTTAAAGAGCCACTTCAGCATCATGAATTCCTACCATATAAAGAAATAAATGCAAATAGTTAAAGGTACTAAATTAATTCCCCCATGTTTCTAAATTACCATCATTAGCAAGCTTGAGTATACACTAAACTTGGTTGTTGATGTTTTACAAACACAAAGTTATGCTTTTCAGGACAATGTACTTGGTAAAAATACATGATAGCTACCTTAAAATTCAAAACTAACATTAGTACCACCTATCCAGTAGTCATAGTTAATAAAGATGATAAAAAATATACACAGATGACTTTAAAATCCCAATCATGTGCAGTTTTCTCAGATGAGCAGATGAGGCAGTTGGTTTCCCGGAAGACTATATTAATTTGTACTGGAAAAGGGTTGGTGGTGGATATTACTGGAATAATCATAATTATTGTGCCTAACTTCACACTTGACCACTGTTGGTAAATCAAGTTTCTTAACACATTTTTACATTTTTCTGGATGAGAAATCCCAAATTGCTTAGGAATTTGAATGAAAATATTACATTGATTTATATGCTAATAATTGTATATATATTTTTAAGTCTGTTCATATTTGAGATGAGATATATATCAGAATTATATTTACTCATAGTTACAAGGTTACAGCTGAACTCTTCCTTCTCTAGTCAGCTAGAAATGTTTCAATGTGCATAATAAAGTATTTTAATCTAAATGTCCTGATTCTGTGTTCTCCCCTACCAAAACAGTATTCTAAATCAGATCATCTAAATCAGATAATGCAGTTTGAACTGAGTTGATTGATAATAATTGGTCAAAATAAAAATTAATATCTAGAATTCATTGGCTGAAGGAGACAATATAATTGTAAAGTGATTTTAAATGTTACATTTTGTACACATACATTTAAAGTATTTTTCCATTAAATACAAATATTTCAACCCTGAGTCATAGAATCAGAGATATGGGTTGTCTAGAATTCTTTTCATTTAGCTTGGTTGTGTCTACTTTTAGGAAATATTTCAAAGTAGGCAGAGCTCCTCATTAGGGGCTTGCTATATACCTTCAGATGCCACAGTCATCATTTAATGGCTTCTTTCTTAATCACAACTTCTCTCCACCCACCTCTTTTCCCTGCTGACTAGGTACTCCAAAGTCTCACTCTATACATTCTCCTTTTCAAAAATAATTGAGTGGTTACTGGTGTGGTTAGTGCAGGGAAATCAATAGAAAGTTATACAATTTGTTGCATGTCCTCATAAAAGCTAACAATTTCGTAATCTGGCAATGCCTGTGTAATTGGAAAAAAAACTTAACAAAATTTACTGTATCACTTAAGTGTCAATTTGAAAATAAATTCAAAAAAATAAGAATTGAAACTATATATAGCCATGGACTAATACAAAGTTTTATGGAATTTAATGTAATTAAGAAATAATACATTTTGAATTACACTTATCAAAGTATAATATAAGGAAAGAGAAATAAAAACTAGGCTTTAATCCAATGGCCCTATAAACTTGGTTTTTAAGATTTTGGGATTTGAAATTTATTTTAAAAAGATCACCTATAGTAAAATGAGTAAAGCTGGACAGGTAAAATCAGCTTTTTCATTTACATTTCTATATTTAAGGACTATGGTTTACTCAGTGCTATACATATATATTAGTGCATTTAGTCCTCTAAAGGCTATCATCTGACTATAACTGTTTTATAATAAGCAATCTGAGATTTAAAGAGAGAGACAAAATAATTCCATGCAACTTGTAAGCGGATGAGTAATTTAAAGAATGGCTTATGCTGAAACTACAGTGATACAAAGAAGACAACATGTATTTCTCTCTCATATGCAGGTTTGAAGGTAAATGGTCTCCACTGTTGATGTCAAATTGCCATCCTCACATATGGTTTCCATTCCTGAGACCAAAGTGGCTGTTTCCCTTCCTTGCCTTGGGAAGGGGACAAGGGCTCAGAGGTACACACAGATTCCTTTTTAGGGATGTCAATCATGAGAGATTAAGGGGAGGCCATATCTTTGTGAACAACCATCAGCCTTGTCACAGTGGTAGCTGGTATAAGAATTCAGATCTGTGTGACTTCAAATCTGTTTATTTAACCACTAAACCCCAAGAGATTCACTCCTTTGCACTCATGTCACATTTATTAAAATGGTCTTTATATCACTAGTCAATTAGTTAATACTAATTCTATGGGTGTTTTCTCCTCTCTTCTGTTTAATTTTTGAGCACAGGGTTAGTGTTCAATCTATTTCATATTCCACGTGCCTGGCTTTTGATAGGTACCTAATAGAAGTGTATCATGATAACAAGTATCATTTGTTGCCACAGTGATCACCTAGTTCATTACATTTTTATTATTGCTTTTCACTGTAATTTGGCCAAGATAGAAAAAAGCCATTTGTCCTCATAACACTTTTGAACTCACATTATGCATTCCTCATATGAAATGTTGTGGTAACTTTTTCATTCAAGAGCATATGTTAGCTATACTTTTTATATTTCCTTTGAATATTGTTACTGTTACTATGCAAATTGTGCCATTGCTGATTTCACATTCTATTGCCTGCCTTAGCTTATATTAGAAATGTGTTTGCTATTTTGGAAACCAGGAAGATGATTTTTGTGATGTAATATATAGATCAGATGGCAAAAATTTTTCTTTTGTTTCCTAGTTCTGTTAGGTTCTGCACCTTCCAATAAATAAAACATTTTTTCTTAATGTTGCATTTTATGGCTGGATTATTTTTTGATGCTCTGTATTCAGGTTCTTAACTCTGGATTACATATCAGTCTCACTTGGAAACTCTTTTAATTGTTTGTTTATAAAGATTCTGGTTTGCCATCTGTGGGGATTCAGATTTCTTAGTTTGAGGACAGAGCATGAACAACATGACTTTTAAACAGCCCCAAGATTGATCCTAATTGGGAACCAGGCTATAAACAACTTCTTAAACATGAGGCAAGATGGGTATTTTAGTTTGTAACTTCCTGAATGCAATATACAAGAAACAGAATGGCTTTTAAAAAGGGAAGGTATTAAGTTGCAAGTTTGAAATTCTAAGGTTGTAAAAATGTCCAAATTAAAACATCCAGATAAAGATACCTTAACTGCCAGGAAAGGGCTGATGAAGTTCTGGGTTTCTCTCTCAACTGGGAGGGCATATGGTCCAAGTCTGCTAGTTTTCTCTCCTCATTTCATAAGGCTTCCCCAGAGGCGTTTTCCTTCTGCATCTCCAAAGTTCTCTGGCTGTGTAGGCTCTGTCAGCACTTTAAAAAATGGTTCCTTCTTAAAGGGTTCCAGTAAGCAACCCTACCTTGAATGGGTACTAGACACATCTCCATGGAAACCACCTAATCAAAAGGTATCATTCACACTTGGGTGGGTCACATCTCCATGGAAACAATATAAAAGATCCCACCCACTCTCTACATGGGGCATGACATCCAGGGGTGAAAGTCACCCTAGCCATGGAGGAGATGACTCCAGAGATGAATCCAGACCTGGCACCGTAACAATTACATCCTGACCAAAAGGGGGAAAAGAAGTGTAATTAATAACATATCAGTGGCAGAGAGAGCACAAATAGAGTCTAGAGGCTACTCTGGAGGTTGTTCTTACACAAGCTTCAGGTAGACCTTGCTACCTATCATAACTTGCCAACCTCCAACCAGGACCATTCCAGACAATCCAAAGAACACCTAGGGCAATACATAAGATTCCACAAGGGTTCCATGCACTAGAGTAACTTTCCAGAAACCTACAACCTCCAGATGGGTCCCTGGTCCAGATAAGTCCTGAAACCTAACCCACCCTCTCCAGAACATCAGTAGTTCCATCTTCCTACCCCATATTAGTGACAGACCTTTCCAATATCAAAAATTTAGAATTGCCATAGCCCAAACAACCCTAAAGAGAAGTATGGAAAGATTAAGGGTGATGGTGGAATTATACATAGAAGATAGGACTTAAATGAATATGAATGCTGAATCATTAAATTGATATCTTTTAGCCTCCAGTATTTTAGAACAGCTAGAAGTAAAAACTTAAAATTATGAAATTGTAACCCATGTCAATGTCTGAAATATGTTCTACAACTAACTGTGGTGCTGTACTTTGAAATTTATAGCTTTTTTGCATCTATGTTATTTTTCACAAAAAAGAAGGAAAAAAAGTCAATTGTGATGATAAAGTATTTAAGCCCTCTAGTCTCTTATATTCTGGAGCAGCTAGAAGGAAAAATATGAGAGGACTGTATGGTAGCCCATGACAAACTCTGGGATCTGTTCTGTAACTACTTGTTGAAGAGTACTTTGAAAACTACTGCTTTTTTATTTCTTTGCTTTGTATATATGTTATCCTATACAATAAAAAATGTTTAAAAAATAAAAATCCCACCCAGTCTTATCGAATGAGGATTAAAGAACATGGCTTTTCTGGGGTACGTGATAACTTCAAACTGGCACTATGGGTTAGTGGTTGCTAGTTCAGTCTCTGTTCTCAGAAACATGTAGTTTAATGTCAATGTAACACAAATCATTTGCTATGGATTATGGGGAAGTTACCTAACTAAAAGAGTGCATGAAAAGTCCTTAGTGCAAGACTGTGCCATTAGTAAGCACACAGTAAGTGCTGGTTGTGATGATGGTGATGATGTGGAGGGTCATTTTTCAGAAAGTTTTTAAAGTATACCTCTCTTTTGCTAATCTAGCCCATCTTGTACTAGTACCTCCTTTTCTTTTTCAAAATATAATTGCATGCATTTTAATTCTACCTCATTTTGTCATTAAAATGATATCCATTGTGAACTTAGAAACTCTCTCAATCATTTATTCAACATTATTTGTTTCTCATGGGTGTCAGACATTCCATTCAGGCACTGGGCTTCTTACAGCAAAGAAGAAAATAGGCAAGTAACCCTGCCCTCCTTAGATTTACATTGTAGTGGATGATGAAGGGAATGAAGTAAATTTTGATAAGTGTTATGCAGCAAAGACAGAATGGAGATTGGATATGGATAGAAATCAGTTATAGCTTGGATGGTCCCAGGAGACCTAAAGACAAAGATGACTCTTGTACCAAGACCTGAAGGACTGATGAGAGTGATTCCTGTAGACAAGCATTGGTGGGTATTGGAAGAGCTTGCCCAAAGACTCTGAGCGAGGAGAATGGCAGGTTTGGGAGAACAACAGAGACCAATCTGATCAGAGTAGAATTCATGAGTGGGGGGAATAAGACAGATAAAGTCAATGTGGAGTCAGGATGTGTTTGTAGTTGACAGCAACTTGATATTTTAAGCTCAGTGAATGATTTTTAAGGAGAGGAGTTGCATAACAGGATCAATCAGGCTTCTCTATGACTGAAAGGATAGCCAGGGTGAAAACAGACCCATTAGGAGATTTCTGCCAATAATGCAAGTGGAAATTAATTTTAACTTTGAATACGACTGCAGGGGAATTGGTGAGAATTAGTCCATTTATGAACAAATTTTATAGCGGAAGCTGACATATTTTGCTGATGAATTAGATGTCCAGATGTAGAGTAAGAGAGAGAGAGGTCAGGAATAGCTCCAGTTAAAGCTTATTCTCAAAATAGGAAATTGCTTAGATCCCCAAATAGGAGGCATTAGTACAGTTAGGTTTGTGTTGATATAGCACTGGAAAACATTCATTCTTTTAAACTAGTGTTTTAATTTGTTAATGCTGCCAAAATACAATATACCAGAAATGGGTTGGCTTTTATAAGGGGAATGTATTCATTACACATTTTCAATTCTAAGGCCATACAAATGTCCAAACTAAGGCATTCAGAGAAAGATACCTTGACTCAAAAAAAGCTGGTCTGTGAAGACGTGTGGCTGGTCCTTTGACTTCTTATTTATGATAGCTTCCCTGAAGGTGTTTTCTTTCTGCGTTCCCAAGTGTCTTTGTGTCAGCTCTGGAGCTTTTTCCAAAATGGTTCCCTCCTAAAAGATTCCAGTAAGTTATGCAGCTGGTATGGGCAGAGATACAGCTCCATGGAAATCATCTAATCAAAAGGCCCCACTCATAATTGGGTGGGTCACATCTCCATGAAACAAGCTTAAAAAAATTCTGCCCTACAATATTAAATCAGGATTAAAGAACATGGCTTTTCTGGGGTACACAACAGTTATGAACTGGGACAAATAGTAAATGAAATGAATAGCAAAATTGTTTATATGCTAGCATGTTCTCATTAGACCTTAATAAGATTCAAAAACTAAATAACAAAAACTTAAAAAAAGCATCAGATTTTCAAGAAAGTTGGATCTGCACTCTTTCTAGATAGTGTCTATTTTTCCCATGACATATGTTATCTACATACTACCAACTTCCAAGATTATATATCTAGTTCTACTTTCTCCAAACCCAGTATTAGGGAATCACCCTTGATTTCTTTTATTTGATCATACAGGTCATCCATAAGTCTTGTAATTTTTACCTTCCAAATATCTTCTCCATATCCACTGCCATCTTCCTGGTCCATTATTCTATCTTTTAGTGCAATTGCTTCCGAAGTACACTCCTTGCTTTAACTTTTTTATGTTTTGGCCAGAGTGATATTTTTAAAAAATATAAATAATATCACATCCTTGATTAAACCTTAGAACTTGCCTTTCTACTTGAATTAAGACCAAATACTTCATCATAAACTACAAAACACTGTACAGTCTCCTTTCCTCTTCAAATATGCCTTGAACTGACCACTGCTCTCTCCTGAGCCCTAGAGATTTTACTCTCTTTTCAGTTTGGTGTATAGAAAATCCTTCCTTGCTACACAGAGTTTTCATCCAATTTTTCTCATTCCTGTTTTTTTATTTCCCGCAATGACTCCAAGTAGATGTACATTTTACATCTTACAGACTTCAACCTTATTCCCTCGGAGACATCTTCTGTGATCAACTGATCTAAATAATAACCCATCTCTCCTCCTCTTTGTGCCCTGGGATTCGGGTTTATTTATAATTATTTATAATACTCCTAACAAGGGAGGGTGGAAGACTGTGTAGAGATAACTAGCATGTGAGAGTGGCCATCTTTAGAGTAGCAGCGTAAAGCTGAGGTAGGCCAGGCTAATGGTGAAATATTTTAAATTACTGAATGGTTCTAGCAAAAAATATATATATATATATATATTTATTTATTTATTTATTTATTTATTTATTTATTTATTTACAAAATGAGTACTTTGCTTGAAAATACAAGATGACATTTTGGATATACTCTAATAATAAGTGGATAAGTAAATTTATTGTTTTAATACTGCTAGCAGATTTCCATATTCTCTTTGAGGAAATAGTATGCCTTTGTTTTGCATCACACCAAGGAAAACAATGTGAAGAAATAAAAGCACTTTAATGCAAATCTTTTTGATACGTAAACTAAAAATCTTCTAGATCAGGAAGATTCTAGACAATGGGAAGATAAAACACAAAAACTTATCTGTCTATTTGAAGAAATGCCTGAGATTATGTCAGAGTTTTGACTAAGAATGAGGGAAGAAATAGACTTTTTCTTGCTCTTGGAGATCAGAGATTTGGGAATCAGGATTTTTGGCAGGAATGATATGGTTAAGGACAATATTGGCAGCAAAGTGTACAGGGGAGAGAAGAAGGAGGAGGACACCCTAAGAAAATGGTTGACCTCTGAGCGATGAATTAGTTAGAATTATAACTGTTGATTACTCCCAAGTTATAATTCTGTTTTCAATAAATTGCAGCAAAATTTTGAAAAAAGTTACAACTTCATATTACATGTGCCTTGGCAATTGGATGGATACCCATTATTGTCATGAACACCTCTAGGAAGAGAGAAAGCAACTTACAAGCCAGCAGTCCTAGGATCTTCATGAAATATCCATGAGAAGAGCAGATATCAACTGCCTGGGGCACCGAGATGAAGCATCGCAGCTTTGGGATGCACAGAAACATTCCCAGATAATCATGCAGGGAAAATTCCGCATCTGAGGTCAAGAAATATGAATGTGCCACAGATATTATTTGGGCACCTTAAAGAAAGGAAAAACATTAAATTCTAGAATTATCAGAGATCGTTTTAAAAATATGTGTGCACTTATTTTCTGTGGCATAAGGATGTAGCTGTTCATTTAATGGTTTTCAGTTTCTTTGCCCTCATTGGTACATTTTATTCAAACATGAGAATATGTGTTAAAATATCATATACCAGTTGTATTCCTTAAATTACACACTTTAGCACAGCTAATTGCGTAATATCTAGTCCCCTTCATTCAGCATAATCCTGATAGACTGTGATTTTATCACCTTCTCTTCTCATTCTTTGACCCATTCATATTTTGACAAAAACTGAATATATGAAAAACTAGCTATTATAAAAACTTAGCAGTCATGCTTCTAGCATTTACCTAGGAGACCTATATTTAAAAGAGGTAGCTGTTCATTTATTTTCTTACAGTCCTTTTATGGATAGAATTAAAATAAAATGATAGTTTAGGGGCAAGAATAGAGGAGTGTCCTTGGCTACTTAAAAAATCCAGATTTATCTCTGATAAATATGGATCTCTCCACCTACATATATGCGGGGGGGGGGGGGCAGGAACGATATTTCTTCTCTACTGTCCTACAAATGTATCATTTTTCTTTGATTGAGAGGGTGTGTAGAGTATTGAATACTGTTCTCAATACAAGCCACAGTCTGTGTGATAGAAAGTCATTAACCTGGACTTAAATACTAGATTGAATGCCAAGCTGATTTCTAAGGTTAGTATGTGTTTTCATAATTTTTGTTTTACTTTATTCAATATTTCAGTGAAAAGTTATGAGAATTTATCGTAAGACAACATTTTAACCAAAATTATTTAGAATCTCTATGAGAAAAATAAACGTACTTAGTCTAAAATCCCACAAACTCCCAAATTTATTCAGTGTTTGTTAATCTAGACAATTAATATGATGCCATGTCCATAGCAAGAGTGGTTTCTAGTTGATTTATTAGATTCTTAGTTGCATAAGTAACAAATTATCATACAATAATAAAAAAGAAGATTGATGTCTTACTTGTGACCTCTTGTGTACTGCCTATTGGTGTATCTAATTTCAGAAAATTCAAGACAATTAAGTAAAATTAGGGAAAAAATGACATAAAAATTGTACAGAAATAAGAAAACATAAAAAAACAAAAACAGGTTAATAACATTTTAGTACTTTCTATAATATTTTTAGGGTTTCTCTTCTAGTTTTCTCCCATGATATTGATTGATTCATGTAATTATTAATATTTTATCTAGAAGGATTATGTTCCTCCAGAAAAATATTTCCTTTTGAGTTGGGAATCCATCTTCATATATTTTTTACCCTTCATAGATCTCATAAAAATTAGGAGTTCACCAACTTTTGATTGTAGCCAAAATTCATGCTGTGATTATCATGTATCTAGATATGTAAAAAACAATTTTTATGTGTGTGTGTGTGTATAAACACATACAAATACGAAATATATATATATATATATATATATATATATATATATATATATATATATATATATTCATGAAATTTTGGGATTCCTGGTTAAGCCTCACTGTTCCTAAATGGAGCCCAAATGAAAGCGATATGTTAAAAGAGGCATAATTGAGGAATTGGAAAGTCTTAAGAAATGGCTTCATTAGTATATCTTAACCTAGTGCCATTCCTATCATCATCATCACCATCTTAAAAATGTTTTAGAATAGCTAAAGGGGTTAATGAATAATCTCATAGTATTTCTAAGACAGGTGACAGTCTTTATACACATGAGTTTTAGAAAATTTTACTAAGTAATTTTATTAACTTTTTTCCTACACTAACATTCCCTACCTTAGCTGCAGTCTCTGTGAAGTGTTCCATTCAATGAAACTTTCCTGATATCACTATTCCTACCTTTTTCCATTTTTTGCCCTTGCAATGTACCAGATATACTTCCAGAGATATAGTCTTTAAAGATTTATAGCTGTGAATATGAAACTTTCTGCTCCTGAAGTATTATTGTCCAAGCCATTTTTGTAGTAATACATGACCACTCATGGAAGGGTGAATTTACTTTTCTGTTCCAATTCATTGTAGGACACACCCACAATCAATCCAAAGTATGGGGGAAGAGTGCATTGGAAAAACATCCATAGGGAGATTAAGGATATGCACATTAAAAAGCAGAGAGTAGACTTGTAATGCAGAAATTTTGCAGTTTTTTGAGAGTGATCTTGTTCTTTGTTCTACTCATTCCTAATGTATTCCTGAGGTA
Source organism: Tamandua tetradactyla (assembly GCF_023851605.1). Lineage (NCBI taxonomy): Eukaryota > Metazoa > Chordata > Mammalia > Pilosa > Myrmecophagidae > Tamandua > Tamandua tetradactyla. The sequence continues at coordinate 153,321,334 of NC_135330.1, forward strand.
TATGAAGTCACTCTACATTTTTATTTAAAAAATCTTCTCTTTACTGGTACAATATTCATGTACAACCTGGAACAATCTGAGAAAGACAATCAGGAAAAGTAAGCAAGTAGACAAGAAGCATGAAGTTCTCTATTCAATGATAAGACAAAAACCAGTAATCAGGAGTAAAGCAAATGAGTTTGCAATGGTGAACAACCTAGGGTGTTATATATGATATAGGAGCAAAAAAAGAATTGGGGATAAGCAAACATTGACTGCAGGATTGCTTGGAACTTGTGGAGGAGGAGTTAAAAGCACTATCAGTGAGAAATTTATTGAGTCATGTCACTGCCTTTACATTTACCTTACTCTTCTCTGATACCTTCCAAATCACAAGCCTGAAAAAGTTTGACCTAAATATGATGAATTACTATCCATTCATTCAATTAATTCAGTCAAAATTTTTTGAACACCCCCAAAATTCCATACTTTAAGCTTCATGGTGGAGATAGTTTTGAACAACAACAACAAAAGAACCCAATTTATTCCTCCTCTTGTGGAAAATACATATTGATTAAATGATTGAGCACAACAATCTGCCATGGCAAAGATGCCACTAATGAGATATAAAAGGTGCTAGGTTTGCTGAATTAAGAATGTCAGGAACCTGACATCTAAAGGAAGAACAATCCTTTCCTTAGTGAAATGGATTGGAAGAAGTCTTCTAATCATTGGGGCAGCATGTGCAATCTTTGAAAGAGTGAATATAATAATTATATAATCTCATAGAAAGCCACAATGACTACAAGATAGAACAAAATGAATTATGAGTAAATCATGGCTGGGAGAGTCAGTAGAAATCAAACCAGCAGTAGCTTTCACTCATTATAAAAAGAAGGCATTGAATGTTTTACACAGAGAATACTCTGGATGTATTAGAGAAGTTACAAAAATAGTCCAAGTGAGAGACAGTGGTAGATTGGATGAGTTATTTAGTGGTAAAAATGGAGGAATTTGGGCACAAAAGAAACATACTGGGAAATGAAGTAGGAAAAAACAGCAGGAACAAATCTTCCTTACAGAAACTTTCCAAATAATATAAAAATTACCCACCTCTATAGGAAGTGGAAAATAATCCTCGCTTCCCCACCCCTAAATGTGGGCTGGGCTTAAAAACTAAATTCCTAGCAATAGAATATGGAAAGGGGGGAAAAAATCTCAATTTTACATTGGAAAAATCGGGAATGTACCACCTCACTCAAGTGACCCGGTTAACATCACTTGTGGAAAGTCACATTGACATGATGTACCATTTAATGTGATATGGTGAGGACCAAACTTCAACCCTGATATTTTTTTTTCCCTAAAACCCAAATCCAAAGTCTAATTATGAAAATTCACCAAACCATATTAAAGAATACTCTATAAAATACCTAATCAGTACTCTTCAAAATTGTCAAGGTCATGAAAAACAAGGAAAGACTGAGAAATTGCCACTGACCAAGGAGGCTAAGATGAAGAAAAATTACAAGATTTTTTGATTCATTGACTAAAGAGGGAAAGAATCCTAAACTAAGTTTTAATACATTGAGAAGTAATCATGAATTATGCAATTGGATAGAGCAAGTAACAAAAATTTCTCTACTGAAAAAGGGAGAAGAGAAATAGAATACAAATTGGAGGGGAAGCACAGGAGAGGTACAGTATTTTTTAAGGAGGACACTTGCCAACTTTTTAACCATGATGAGATACTGTTCAGAGGGAATGTTTGAATATAAGAGAGACAATAAATGCACATTTCTTAGTGTTCCTGAGAAAATGTAAACAGATGAAACCCAATAGACAGACAACCTGTAGAATTTGTAATGTTTCAAATGTAAGACAAGGAAATAAGGACATTCTGATTTCAAGTATAAGATGGGATCAGTTTTGCATGCTTTTTATTTAATGGTGCTTTGTTCCTATGATGTGAGCAAAAAAGGAGCTGAGAGTTGTGCTCACCTGTGTTCACAGGTGATGTGTGCCATGTAGGGAGACTAGCCAAGAGAACTCAGAGTTTTAGCTGATTTGTACTTAAAATGGCATAGTATGGAAACTAAATTTGGCATGGAAAAAAAGGAAAGAAGAATAAAGCTTAAAGGAAAAGAGTCTAAAGTCCTAGAATTTTCAATAATTTGTTTTCAAAACAAAAACAAAAGAAGATAAAGAAAAGAACAAAAGCAATACCTTCTTTTTCTTCTGAGAAAAAAAAAATCAATCATGATGTTCCCCAAATTATATGTATGATGGATGAAGTTATCATTTCAGCAATTTTAGTAATATTAGTTATTGCAGATGAGAAACCCCATCTACAGATATAAGACAATCATTTGAATTTCTGATCCAATCATGATCAAAACTAATACTATGGGCAAGGCTGAATATCCACATTACATGAACTGAGAACTTTACTTCTTTAAGCAAGCTATTTTGACCTGAAATTCTTTCACTTGGAACTGATTAGGCCATACTTACACAAGGTGATTTTATGTGGGTATTATAAACAAGTATAGAAAATATACTATTACTCTTTTTTCCAATTTTTTTCTCTTTCCTTCCAGATGTGACTGAAGACATGGTATTTATGGTGTTTCTTAAGTCATAGCTAAATTATGAGTTCATATGTCTGACTGCATTATTATTCCCCTTCCTTACCAGTCCTGTCCCCAATCCATATCTCTGGTGTGGGACTTCGGAACTCTTCCAAGTAGAGACAAATTCCATTTCTCCACTTTATAATGTTTAATTTGGCTATGAGATTTCCTTTGGCCAATAGAATGTGGGTGGAAGTAACACTGTGTATTCTGAGCCCAGGCTTTAAGTGATATCACATTTTCTAGACCTTTTTGTGTTTCTGCAATGGCCATGAGATCAAGTAAGATGAGGGACACGGGGGACAGACATGGACCTGACTTACAGTTGGGAGAGAAGCCTAGCTGATTTCTAGCATCAACAAGCTTCAAAGTAATGTGTGCCACTGAATGAAGGAGACCCATGGGTTTTTTGGTTGGTTGTCACTTAAGCAACATTAGTGTAGCAATAGCTGAAGGTTGTATATGGCTTGAATTTTGTACTCCAATGTGGACATGTTTTTGCTGTTGGTATGCATTCTTATGAGTGTGGACCCATTCTAAGTAATATCTCTTCAAGATGTTATGTCAGTTAAGGTGTGGTCCAACTAAATAAGTTTTGGCTTTAATCTGGGTTCTTGAGACCTTTATAAGTAGAGTGAAAGTCAAACACAGGGAGAAACCTTGAAAAGCAGACTGAATCTGGAAGTCAATGGAACTTGGAGGAGAAGGGAAAATACATTGTCATGTACCAGAAAATCCAAGGAACCCCAAAGATTGCTGGTCAACCAGAAGATACCAACACTGGGAAGAAGCACAATTTCTTGTCTTGAAACCACTAGCAATAAATTACAATGTTAAGCCAAATTAACCCATCTTATAATAATTATTTTAGCAGCTAGGAAACTAAAACAGGGTGTATGGAGCTTTTGATTCAATCACAACATTGAGAATTCTGATTGTTATTATGTCTACCTCATCCTTCCTTTTCTTTTTTTTTTTTTTTTTTTTCTCATTGGCAGGCACCAGGAATTGAACTCGGGTCTCCGGCATGGCAGGCAAGAACTCTGCCTGCTGAGGCACTGGGCCACCCATCCTTTTTTTATTCATCAGAATTTGGCTGAATCTTAACTTGTCCTTCTTCCTTAAGCTTATTGAAAAGTATCAGCTATTATTTATTATCGAATCAAAGTTCAATTCTCCACAATTTAATTGCTAAATGCAATGCAATATTGATGAAATATGAAGAGGGTTAATAAAAATATTAGTTTTATTTTTCCTTATAAGTATTAAATAAGAAACTATGGATATTTTAATGAATTGAAATATTTACATAGAAAACATTTATTTAAATGTTTAATACTATAAGCTAATACACCCCAGTACATCATTTAGTCAAGGTATTCCCTATTTAGGGAAACCCAATGCCTTAAATAAAATAACTATCTTCTTAAGAGGCACTTAGTTAAAACCTTTTTTTTTCCAGTTTTAGACTCAAAGTTTAATAAAAGAGAAAGAGAAGTTCTCTTCAAGAATATACTTAATATACTTTAGCACTCTTAAAATAAAATTTTACATTAAATATATAATAACCCCCAAAAATGAAACAAAGTTTTTGAGAATATAGTATTGAATAAAAATATAGATAAGAGCTGTTTTATTCCTTTCTTAAAGTGAATTTAGAAAAGGGAACAGCAGCAAAAATATCTATTGTTATTGCATTGTGTTTGCTAAGGTCTCTTAAAATAGAACAGGAAAAGCATGATATTATTACAGTTTATTAAAAGTGAGGTTGTATCTTGCATATACTAAAGGCTTTACATATATCTCATCATTTACAGAAAATTCAAGTCACAATTGAATTGGAATATAAGATTGAGATAGCAGTTTCCTATATGACCAGGAGATGGTAAGTGTACCTATTAATCAGAACTTCATAAGAAATGTATGGAGGCATGAAAGTTGGAGTGGGAAATGGATAGAGAATACATACGGATGGAAAGAAATCTTGGAGAAAACAATGTTCTTAGGATCAATTTCAAAAGGCTATAGATAAGTATCAGAAGACGAAGTTTGCAAATGAGCTAGTTGGATTGGCAATTAATTGATAATTGGTGACTTGAAAGAAAACAGTTTCATGAATATGGTAAAACATGAATACTGAGGAAGTGGGGACAATAATTTTAGACAATGGTTAATTATGCATTTGTCACTTTAAGGAGGCAAAAATTAAAAAAAAAAACATTTAAAAATAATTAGGCTATTGAAAATCTTACAGATTTAATATAACTGATGTCAAGACAACGTTTTATGTTTTATTACAATCAGCATAAAATGCAAAATAAATGAGGCAGGGGGACTCCACATTGTAAGAATTTCTGATAAATGCATTCTACCAGAATGTAACACTAAATAGTAGAATGACCCTGTAACCACAACCATCACCATTACTCAACCCCAACCATCACACCTTTTGAAGATAGTGTTTAAACTGGGAGTTTTCAGGAAGATGGTGTCCATGGTGAAAGATTCCCTACCATGGCAAGATCCTCAAAACTTAGTTAGGGCACTCTACAAAATTTGAATACAGAGTACCGGCAAAAAAGAGAAGACTGACATCAAGTTCCCTGTTGAAATTCCACTTAATCAATTGATTATGTAATCTGTAATTGGTGCATATAAAAACTCCAGAAGATGAATAAAAGGAAGATCACAAAGAAGAGAGAACGGATTCCTTATGGGGGGGGGGTCCTTCAGCTCGGTAACAATATGTGAATTTCTTGAGGGTCTAAGTGTACAGTGTGGAGGAAGGCTGAGCTTGATCTTTATCACTAGTGCAGAAGGCAACATGTTCCATAAAGAGACCACAAGAATTAGAAGATGGTCATAGAGAAGGTCATACAGAGGACATCTCCACATCAGGGAAATCTGCACTAAGAAATCCCACTCCCTGTCTACCTGGTAAAGTGAGACAAACACTCAAGAAAGAACCAGGATATTCAGCTTCAAATCAAATAGGAAGTTTGAAATATTAAAAAAGTATGGGGGCCAAGATGGCGGCTTAGTAATGTGCACGTTTTAGTTCGTCCTCCAGAACAACTACTAAATAACCAGAAACAGTACAGAACAGCTCCCGGAGCCACGATAGTGACCAGACACACAGCGTACCCCAGTCTGGACCAGCTGGACTGGCTGCGAGTCTCCGGAACAGTGAGTTTCCCAAGCTGCGACGGCCAGCGCCCGGTGCCCCTCCCCCACAGGCAGCTTCCTGGAGGCAAAGGAAAGAGACTCTAACAGTAGCAGGGACTGAGTCCAACCAAAACCAATTGTGGCATTAATAAACAAATTCTGACTACTAAAAATAGGCCCCCAGCTCAGGCGAAATTGTTCAAGGCAGTGGTCGCCTACTGGGCTAACCGAAAAAGAGGAAAAGGGACAAACCAGAGGCTTTTGGGGCTGTTTCTATGGAGGCTTGGCTGCCTCTGGATTCAGCAGTGGGATTACACAGGCTGCAACTGCCCCAGGTATATGCAGAAATAGGATGCTTTCAGGGCTGTCTTCCACCTGAGCCTTCCCCAGGGGAGGGATGAAATGCAACTCAGGTGGAATCCCTCTCTCAAGGAATTCAGACCCCAGGACTTGGCAATTTGAAGCCATTAAAACCAGCCTACAACCTTTCCTCTGTCTCCACTACGCCCCCAGCAGGGAGAGCTTTCCAAAGTTAAAGGAGCCACAACATCTTTTGCTGGTGGGACCCGCAGACAGACAAGCGCCACATACTGGGCAAGATAAGAAAAACAGAGTCCAGAGACTTCACAGGAAAGTCTTTCAACCTGCTGGGTCTCACCCTCAGGGAAAAATGATGCAGGTGACTCCTTCCCCCCAAAAGGAGGCCAGTTTAGTCCAGGAAAACCTGGCTGGAGTCTGTAATACCTTTGTAGACCCTCCTAAGGGTGGGGAGGGAAAAGGCACCTTATAAGCAAGACAAGAAACAAGAAAGCAAGAACTGAAAAATTACCCTCTGTTAAACAAAACTTAAGCTAGAGGCCCAGAAAAAGTTGAACTGAAGGTCAAAGAACAGATAGACAACAAACTATCTAGCAAGAAAACCCTAGGTAAGATAAGTGAAAGCAATCTCCAGAATAAACTAATTAAGGTAATTAAATGTCCAGACACCAGCAAAAAATAACAAATCACAGCAGGAAAATTGAAGATATGGCCCAGTCAAAGGAACAAACCAATAGTTCAAATGAGATACAGGAGCGGAAACAACTAATTGTGAATATACGAACAGGAATGGAAAACTTCATCAAGAACCAAATCAATGAATTGAGGGAGGACATGAAGAAGGCAAGGAATGAGCAAAAACAAGAAATGCAAAGTCTGAAAAAACAAATCGCAGAACTTATGGGAATGAAAGATACAGTAGAAGAGATGAAAAAAACAATGCAAACCTACAATGGTAGATTTCAAGAGACAGAGGTGAGAATCAGTGAACTGGAGGATGGAACATCTGAAATCCAAAAGAAACAGAAACTATAGGGAAAAGAATGGAAAAATATGAGCAGGGACTCAGGGAATTGAATGATAATATGAAGCGCACAAATATATGTGGTGTGGGTGTCCTGGAAGGAAAAGAGAAGGGAAAAGGAGGAGAAAAACTAATGGAAGAAATTATCGTTGAAAATTTCCCAACTCTTATGACAGACCTAAAATTACAGATCCAAGAGTGCAACGCACCCCAAAGAGAATAGATCCAAATAGACATTCCCCAAGACACTTACTAGTCAGAATGTCAGAGGTCAAAGAGAAAGAGAGGATCTTGAAAGCAGCAAGAGAAAAGCAATCCATCACATACAAGGGAAACCCAATAAGACTATGTGTAGATTTCTCAGCAGAAACCATGGAGGCTAGAAGACAGTGGGATGATATATTTAAATTACTAAAAGAGAAAAACTGCCAACCAAGAATTCTATATCCAGCAAAATTGTCCTTCAAAAATGAGGGAGAAATTAAAACATTTTCAGACAAAAAGTCACTGAGAGAATTTGTGACCAAGAGACCAGCTCTGCAAGAAATACTAAAGGGAGCACTAGAGGCAAATACAAAAAGACAGAAGACAGAGGTGTGGAGAAGAATGTAGAAAAAAGGAAAATTAGATATGCTATATAAAATACAAAAGCCAAAATGGTGGAGGAAAGTACTACCCAAACAGTAATAACACTAAATGTTAATGGACTGAATTCCCCAATCAAAAGACATAGACTGGCAGAATGGTTTAAAAAAGAGGATCCTTCTATATGCTATCTACAGGAAACACATCTTAGACCCAAAGATAAACATAGGTTGAAAGTGAAAGGTTGGGAAAAGATATTTCATGCAAATAGCAACCAGAAAAGAGCAGGAGTAGCTATACTAGTATCCAACAAATTAGACTTCAAATGTAAAACAGTTAAAAGAGACAAAGAAGGATACTATCTACTAATAAAAGGAACAATTCAACAAGAAGACATAACAATCATAAATATTTATGCACCAAACCAGAATGCCCCAAAATACATGAGGCATACACTGCAAATACTGAAAAGGGAAACAGACACATCTACTATATTAGTTGGAAACTTCAATTCCCCACTGTCATCAATGGACAGAACATCTAGACAGAGGATCAATAAAGAAACAGAGATTTGAATATTACAATAAATGAGCTAGACTTAACAGACATTTATAGGACATTACACCCCACAACAGCATGATACACCTTTTTCTCAAGTGCTCATGGATCATTCTCAAAGATAGACCATATGCTGGGTCACAAAGCAAGTCCCAACAAATTTAAAAAGATTGAAATCATACACAAAACTTTCTCAGATCATAAAGGAATGAAGCTGGAAATCAATAATAGGCAGAGTGCCAGAAAATTCACAAATACGTGGAGGCTCAACAACACACTCCTAAACAACGAGTGGGTCAAAGAAGAAATTGCTAGAGAAATTAGCAAATACCTCGAGGCGAATGAAAATGAAAACACAACATATCAAAACTTATGGGGCACAGCAAAGGCAGTGCTAAGAGGGAAATTTATTGCCCTAAATGCCTATATCAAAAAAGAAGAAAGGGCAAAAATTTGGGAATTAACCGTCCACTTGGAAATTAACCCCAAAGCAAGCAAAAGGAAAGAAATAACAAAGATTAGAGCAGAAATAAATGAAATTGAGAACATGAAAACAATAGAGAAAATCAATAAGACCAGAAGTTGGTTCTATGAGAAAATCAATAAGATTGATGGGCCCTTAGCAAGATTGACAAAAAGAAGAAGAGAGAGGATGCAAATAAATAAGATCAGAAATGGAAGAGGAGACATAATCACTGACCTCAAAGAAATGAAGGAAGTAATAACAGGATACTATGAACAACTTTATGCTAATAAATACAACAATGTAGATGAAATGGGAAAGTTCCTATAAAGGCATGAACAACCAACTTTGACTCAAGAAGACATAGATGACCTCAGCAAACCAATCACAAGTAAAGAAATTGAATCAGTCATTAAAAAGCTTCCCCAAAACAAAAGTCCAGGACCAGACGGCTTCACATTCTACCAAACATTCCAGAAAGAATTAGTACCAACTCTGCTCAAACTCTTCAAAAAAATTGAAGTGGAGGGAAAGCTACCTAATTCATTCTATGAAGCCAACATCACCCTCATACCGAAACCAGGCAAAGATATTACAAAAAAAGAAAACTACAGACCAATCTCTCTAATGAATATAGATGCAAAAATCCTCAGCGAAATTCTAGCAAATTGAATCCAGCAACACATTAAACGAATTATACATCATGACCAAGTAGGATTCATCCCAGGTATGCAAGGATGGTTCAACATAAGAAAATCAATTAATGTAATACACATATCAACAAATCAAAGCAGAAAAATCACATGATCATCTCAATTGATGCAGCGAAGGCATTTGACAAGATTCAACATCCTTTCCTGTTGAAAACACTTCAAAAGAGAGGAATACAAGGGAACTTCCTTAAAATGATAAAGGGAATAATACGAAAAACCCACAGCTGCTATCATCCTCCATGGGGAAAAATTGATAACTTTCCCCCTAAGATCAGGAACAAGACAAGGATGTCCACTATCACCACTGTTATGCAACATTGTGTTGGAAGTTCTAGCCAGAGCAATTAGGCAAGAAAAAGAAATACAAGGCATCAAAATTGGAAAGGAAGAAATAAAACTATCATTGTTTGCAGATGATATGATACTATACATCGAAAACCCTGCAAAATCCATAGCAAAACTACTAGAGTTAATAAACGAGTACAGCAAAGTGGCAGGTTACAAGATCAACATTCAAAAATCTGTAGTGTTTCTATACACTAGCAATGAACAAGCTGAGGGGGAAATCAAGAAATGAATTCCTATTACAATTGCAACTAAAAGAATAAAATACTTAGGAATAAATTTAACTAAAGAAACCAAAGACCTATACAAAGAAAACTACAAGAAACTGTTAAAAGAAATCACAGAAGACCTAAATAGATGGAAGGGCATACCATGTTCATGGATTGGGAGACTAAATATAGTTGTCAATTCTACCTAAATTGATTTACAGATTCAACGCAATACCAATCAAAATCCCAACAACTTACTTTTCAGAACTAGAAAAACCAATAAGCAAATTTATGTGGAAGGGAAGGGTGCCCCGAATTGCTAAAAGTATCTTGAGGAAAAAAAACGAAGCTGGAGGTCTCACATTGCCTGACTTGAAGGCATATTGTGAAGCCACACTGGTCAAAACAGCATGGTACTGGCATAAAGATAGATATATTGACCAATGGAATCGAATAGAGTGCTCAGATATAGACCCTCTCATCTATGGACATTTGATCTTTGATAAGGCAGTCAAGCCAACTCACCTGGGACAGAAGAGTATCTTCAATAAATGGTGCCTAGAGAACTGGATATCTATATGCAAAAGAATAAAAGAGGACCCGTATCTCACACCCTATACAAAAGTTAACTCAAAATGTATCAAAGATCTAAGCATTATGTCTAAGACCATAAAACAGAGGAAAATGTAGGGAATTATCTTATGATCCTTATAATTGGAGGCGGTTTTATGGAACTTACACCTAAAGCAAGAGCACTAAAGAAAGAAAGAAAGAAATGGGAGCTCCTCAAAATTAAACACTTTTTTACATCAAAGAACTTCATCAAGAAAGTAAAAAGACAGCCTACACAATGGGAGAAAATATTTGGAAACGACATATCAGATAAAGGTCTAGTATCCAGAATTTATAAAGAGATTGTTCAACTCAACAACAAAAAGACAGCCAATTCAATTACAAAATGGGAAAAAGACTTGAACAGACAGTTCTCAAAAGAGGAAATACAAATGGCCAAAAGGCACATGAAGAGATGCTCAACGTCCCTAGCCATTAGAGAAATGCAAATCAAAACCACAATGAGATATCATCTCACACCCACCAGAATGGCCATTATCAACAAAACAGAAAATGACAAGTGCTGGAGAGGATATGGAGAAAGAGGCACACTTATTCACTGTTGGAAGGGATATCAATTGGTGCAACCACTGTGGAAGGCAGTTTGGGGGTTCCTCAATAAGCTGAATAAAGTATTGCCATATGACCCAGTAATACCATTGCTAGGTATCTACAAGAGGACTTAAGGGCAAAGACACAAATGGACATTTGCACACCAATGGTTATAGCAGCATTATTTACAATTGCAAGGAGATGGAAACAGCCAAAATGTCCATCAACAGACGAGTGGCTAAACAAACTGTGGTACATACATACGATGGATTATTATGCAGCTCTAAGACAGAAAAAACTTATGAAGTATGTAACAACATGGATGGACCTAGAGAACATTATGCTGAGTGAGACTAGCCAAAATCTAAAGGACAAATACTGTATGGTCTCACTGATATGAACCGACATTAGTGAATGAACTTGGAATTTGTCGTTGGTTACAGAGACCATCAGGAAATGGAAATAAGGTAAGATAGTGGGTAACTGGAGCTGACGGGATACAGACTGTGCAACAGGACTGGGTACAAAAACTCAGAAATGGACAGCACAATACTACCTGTGATGTAATTATGTTAAAACACTGAATGAAGCCACATGTGAGAATGATAGAGGGAGGAGGGCTAGGGACATAAATGAAATCAGAAAGAAAGATAGATGTTAAAGATCGAGATGGTATAATCTAGGAATGCCTAGAGTGCATAATAATAGTGAAATGTACAATGTACAAATTTAAAATTTGTTTTTGCATGAGGAAGAACAAAGGAATGTCATTACTGCAGGGTGCTGAAAATAGATGACAGTTAATATTTTAAAATGTCACCTTATGTGTGAGACTAAACAAAAAATGTTTATTTGTTACAAAATTTAGATTTTGACTAGAGCATTTCCTAATATAACTCATGTAGATAGTTTGATTGAATGTCATAAGTAGTTGGAATCTCAGGTAGCACATGAGATTTTGTTGGTTTGTCCAGAGTGATCCCCTGATGAATCCCAGAATGATTTGATCAGTGACTGGAAAAGTATTTGCAAGCCCCCTTCAGGGAATGGTGAGAGTGGGGAGAAATTCAACTTCCCCAAGTTGAATTCTTGATATTCTCACAAGCAGTGTGGACAACCAAAGCTATAGGCTGAGCCCCCAGTCTTGGGGGTTTGTTCACATGAAACTTAACCCCACAAAGGATAGGTCAAGTCTACTTAAAATTTAGGTCTAAAAGTCACCCCCAAGAGAGCCTCTTTTGTTGCTCAGATGTGGCCTCTCTCTCTAGCCAACATGACGAGCAGTCTCACCACCCTCCCCCTCTTTGTGTGGGACATGACTCCCAGGGGTGTGGACCTTCCTGGCAACGTGGGGACAAAGATCCTGGAATGAGCTGAGACTCATCATCAAAGGACTGAGAAAAACCCTAGAATGAGCTGAGAATTAACATCAAGAGACTGAGAGAACCTTCTCGAACAAAAGCGGGAAGAGTAAAATGAGACAAAGTGTCAATGGCTCAGAGATTCCAAACAGAGTTGAGAGGTTATCCTGGAGGTTATTCTTATGCATTAAGTAGATATCACCTTGTTGTTCAAGATGTAGTGGAGAGGCTGGAGGAAATTGCTAAAAATGTAGTGCTGTGTTCCAGTAGCCATGTTTCTTGATGATGACTGAACAATGATATAGCTTTCACAGTGAGACTCTGTGAATGTGAAAACCTTATGGCTGATGCTCCTTTTAGCTACTATATCAACAGAAGAGTAGAACATATGGAATAAAAATGAATAATAGGGGGAACAAATGTTAAAATAAATTCAGTTTGAAATAGTGGTAAATGAAAGCGAGGGGTCAGGGGTATGGTACGTATAGTTTTTTTTTTCTCTATTATCATTTTATTTCTTTTTCTGTTGTCTTTTTATTTCTTTTTCTAAATCGATGCAAATGTACTAAGAAATGATGAATGTGCAACTATGTGATGATATTGGGAATTACTGATTGTATATGTAGAATGGAATAATATTTAAATGTTTTGCTTGTTAATTTTTTTTAATTAAGAAAAAAAGTTAAAAAAAAAAAAAGAACGAACCAGGATATGGGCATGGAGAATCAATCAAGGACTACAGAGTTATCAGTTTAAGTAGGAGATTTTTTCCTCTCCTCTTTTTCTTTCTAACACTACTCATGCACTATGAACTGAAATCCCCAAAGAGAAGGGGTAATTGAGTCGTAGAAGATTTAATGAAGCAATCCCTATCTGAAATCACCAATACAAGAACTATCTGCCACTGGATGATAGAAGTTGCACAGGAAGTTGCATGATTTGTATTTAAAATAAGATTAAATTAGATCAGTCTAAAATACATATATAAAAGGGGAGAATAACAATAAATTCTGTCCAAGATGCTGTTTGGGACTGGAAAAACATAGTTGAAGGTAATGGTCAGAAAAGTAAAATTATTTCATGGTGATACCTTACTGAATTTAGGCTGTCCAAAATATTGACATGGGAAATTATGAATACTTAAAAAATGAAAAAAAGAAAGTGTGAAAGATTATGAGATCGCAAGACACCCAGAAAAATATCTGAGTTAGAAATCCAGTACAGAAAATAGAATCATATTTAAGTCATCATGCACATAAGATATGGTATTAAGAATACATTAGGTAAAACTGGGAAGCATCACTGGCAAATTCTAATATGTAAAATTCTGACCTCAGTAAATGTCAGAGTTCCATTGAAAAACTGATCATATTCACTCTCTTAGGTTTTTATAACAGCATAAAGTGAAACATACCTCTATGTAAGGCATCCACTGTTTGTTCTGAATAAGGGAATAATGTGCAGTGTAAACCCATGGACAGCTATAGGTGGTTATGCATTATTTACACAGAGTACTATTAGGAAACCAGGAAAAATCTATATAACATTATTTTTGTATTTGAGTTTTACTTATAGAATTGAATGAGTTACCAGCATGCCTACATTTAGTCTTACAAAGTTTGTCAAGGGTTAACTTTCTATTAATTTATTGAGATATACTATAATTCTAAATTCATAGTTAATGGTATAGGTACCCACTTTACCTGCAGTTGATGAATACATTTGAAACTTGCGTGACATTTAGGCAAATAAGCTTCTTTAGTTACTCCTGAAAAGAAATACAACCGTCTTTCCAAAGTTGCTTATAAATAAAGCTTCTAGTATACTTCATCATGAAAACCAATTAGCCTTGTCTATCTTTCTGTCAAGACATAATTATCTGGTGTGTCTTTCACCAACTGTGCATTAAAGACTCAAAACAGTTGTCAAACATTATGTTCCCCTCATCCAATTAGACACTGCTAAAGAATCAGCATGCAATAATCATAGATCATTTCACTTGTGTTTTTAAGCTTTAATCTGGCATAGCTCTCATGATTGATAGCTATCAATTTCTTATTTTTTCCCTATGACCAGAATCACATCACCAATATGAGTTCCACTTAGTGTACATATCATTTCTTTGCAGACAACGTCAAATATCATTAATGTTTCAGCTATAACGTTTTTGAAGCCAATTCCCCTATAAAACCTGGGATGTACCCATCTGGCACACCATATTTCCAGCCACACAATATTGTAGTATCAATTTCCTCTCACTGTTACTTCTTAGTATCTATAACAACATATGCCACTACATTTTTTCCTTTTGTAGCAGTTTGTTGGACATACTTAGTAATGCTTCACTTCTGATTTTTTCCTAGAATTAAATCCTAATACTTTTTGTATTAAACAAAATGATGTAATTCCTATATATGACAGTTTAAACAGTGAGTGTTACCTTTATTGTATTGAATCTAGGGCTTATTTTGACTGAATTTTTACATCCAGTCCACATTTTTTAGCAAAAAGATAAGTCTAACACAATATTCCCTTAATATTCTAGACTTAAATGGTCACATAACATGGGAAATTGTGAGTATTCTAATCGATCAAGTTTTCTTATATGATTCCCTTAATATATTGTTTGGATACAATGAAAAAACCAGGACATCTTCCAAAGCAAGAATAAGATGCAGCTGGAAAGAAAAAATAATTAACTCTGTCAATGTTATTGTATAAATTGTGTGTCCAAGCTTAGCCCTAAATCCTATAAAAGAACCTTGGAATGGGTCTGTGTGAACATTGTGTAGTGCCAAGTAAAAGGATATGAACATGTCATTTCTTTTTCTTTCTTGTTTTTTGCTAGAAGTGAACTTAAAAATAGTAATATGAAATAAATAAAAGGGCTAGAATTCTGAGTTCTCTGATAGTGTTATTTTGGGAACATTCCTAAATCCTAAGATATACAGCTAAAAAGGAAGTATTTCAAATATTCCAATAAGAATATTTGAATAGTGTAAAACAAATGAGTCAAACTCCAAAAATTTGACTCTGGTAATAGAAGATCTCCATTGTTCTACACCGAACAAAATCATCGTATGGAATGTAATAATGCTGTATTTCAAATGAGAATATTATGGATATAGATGTTAAAATGTGGATTAAATAAAATGGTTACGTATACAGCTAGATTAGATTGGAAACTTCCCTCAAAACTGAAGTTAAAATATAGCTAGTTTAAATGCTTTTTGAGTATTTAAAATATGTTTTTGCTATTTTTTAAAAATAAATAATATGAATTAATACATTTATATAACATGGATCTCATCTAGGCCAGAAAAAACTTACTCTTCTAGTGGTTGACTACAAAAAATCATTTGGAACGTATCTGCCATGGGCAAGCAGGAAACAGATTGTGCAGTCAAATTGGATTTTGATAGAAGTTCAAAAAAGGGACTATTTACAAAAAGCGTAGGCAAAATTGGAGGAAATAAAAAGTTAGAACATGTCTGGGAACTGTTTCCCACAGCCCAGGCCTGACAGGGAAGCCTTGGTGATGCTGACCGAATAGCTATATTGGGAGGTGTTCCTGGCAGGAGCTGTGACCTTTGGTCAAACTCACAACCACCCACAGATACTGAGAGTGAGAAAGGTAATTAATATCCTGAACTTCCTGTTCTTAATCCCCAAATCTCATGCAAACCCTCCCATTGACTGAAATCAAAAGGAAGCCCAAAGCCAAAGATCAGTCTACCATAGTACAGAGCTGGCTAGAGAAGAGACATGATGAGACACACCGAAGACTTTCAGAGAAAGATAAATAAAAATCATCCTTTATACCATTTGGATGAAAGGTAAAACCAGGATATCTTCCAAAGCAATAATGAGATAGCAGGACATGTTTAACTTTGTCAATCTTCTTAGAGATGGCAAAGTGCTGAGCTCACATCTAACTTGCACATACAACTCCCTTAGAAAAGAGGGTAAATGTGGCCACTCCTGGAGGTGGGATGGATTTCCCCCTCCCCACCAAAAATATGTTTTGTGCAGATGCTGAGACTGATGATACCACAAATGCCCCAAGAATGTAGGAAGCAATTTATTACTCACATAATGAGGCTTTCTTAGAGGAGCAGGGCATGCTCCCAAGCAGATTCAAAAACATGTAGAGGAATCAAGGATTTTTATGCTAAATTTGATAAAATTCCATTTAATGCTTGCTTTAATCACAGATATAGAACCTTATTACCTATACATACACATATATACACATATACACTTACATATACATATATGCATATATATGCATCGATACATAGGCATATATATGTTGATTGCTGTAGTTGTATTTTCCAAAGAAAAGTGGATTAGATGTTCTAAACTATGACTTTGAATTTGAAATTAATATTGTATAGAAAATCTAGTTTGAGCTCCCTGTCACTAGGATGATTATCCAGCAGCAATAACCACTTGAGAAAAAATAAAAGCTGTTTCTGAGTTTGAATTTGTAAATTTTTTTATGTGAAGAATAAAGAAGGGGCCTCTGCAGCTAAATTAACAGAAGTATATCCCACCAGTTTTCATTTACAGGTTTAGAGAGAAATATGAGAAGATGGAGTCATAGTTTCTTATTTACAACTAGAATAAAATGATCTCAGGCTTAGCAATTTCTAAAAACATAAAATTTTTATTTTCCAAGTAAGCATAAGGATGCATTTTTCATGTTGATTTTGCTTCTGATATTTTGTGTGTCTCAGTGAAGGGAATGTACAGGGAAAAATTCAGGTATTTTAATGTCCATATTTATATGCCTGAACAAATCTCAGGCTCTGGAATAAAGAAAGAAAATAGAATTAGCCCAAGAAGGGTTTTGTGTGCGTGTGTGCATGTGTGTGTTTTATTTCGTTTCAACCATGACTATGATTCTAAATGCCTTTCAATGACTCCAATATGGCACACAATTTCGAGCAGAGCCTTGCAAAGTTGGTTTTTAAAAATTTTAAAACTTGTAGTTTTTATTTGCTTTCTACATCTGTTTCAGACAACTATAGGCAAAAGCAACTAAGAGAATGGATTTCATTGATATGATAATCTAAAAATTAAATTCTCATCTTTCCAATGACCCATATTATAAGATCAGAAAACATTAAAACCAATATAAGTATGATAAGTTAAAAGAGAGATTATATAGGACATTTTTGAAAGTGATGAACTTTACTGAGTCCCTAGGGCCAACAGCTTTTCAGCATAGTTGTACCCTGAGGTTAGAGAAAAGGGGTCCTAGTACCAGCCAAGGTCATGTATGCAAGTACCCTCAATATGAGTTATATGAAATCAGGCATCCATCTGCTGAGGTTAATGCAAGTGCAATAAAAAGAGAAAAAAAAAAAAAAGAAAAAAGAGAAAAAATGTACAAGTACTTGAAAAAGGGAGAACAGTGGACTGTTCCTCCTCAAATTCTCCTTATTTCCTGTCCTGTGAATCCTGGAGGCCTATAAACTCAAAAAAGGCAGATGGAAATATGGCCATATTCCATTTTTAAGGACTTAAGCATGAATGGGTGAGTTTACCCTATAAAATCTTCTATGAAGAGTAAAGCCTGGTTGCTGGGCTAAAGCATAGATGTAATAGGTTATTTGCTTTCCTCTCAATGGAGTTGCTTCCCATGGGCATGTGCATGCATAATATAAATAAAAGGTTCACAGCTGAATTGGTATACCTGCTCCTTAGGGAGGTGCTTTATGTTTATGGTCCACTATTGGATGGTCCAATAACCTGATCATACAGTAAAACATTAGTGATGCCCCATGAATCAGACTCAAAGGATATTTCTGTGAAACTCAGGGTAGTGTGCTCTATGGTTAGAAACCATACCTGAGTTCTAGTCCACTACTGTAGGCTGACAGGTTACCATAATTATTGTAGGTGGTATGGCATTAATTAACATTTACTTGTGCTTTCTTTTAAGGGGACAGACCTTCTAGATGAGGGTCACACTTGAGCCAGCAGTTTGGGTAAAATATTTGGTAAGTCTGTGTCTAATGATTGAACAGCCACCTTGCCATGAAGATAGAAAATAAGTGGGGAATGGGAATTGTTTCTTAATTGGAAGAGCCATTTCAATATCATAATAGAACTCCTGAGGCTTGTTCCACTTTAAATTTAGTTCATATGAGACCCACTGTAAAATGAGAATTGAAGTTGATGTGTCATGGCTATTATGGATTGAAGCCTGTCCCCAACAAATAAATGCTCAAGTCGTAACCCCAGGTCTTGTGGTTGTGAACCCATTTGAAATAGGATCTTTAACAATGTTGTTAGTTCATATGATACCCTCTGTAAAATGACAAAATTGACATGTCCTCAACAAATAAATGCTCAAGTCCTAACCCCAGGTCTTGTGGATGCGAACCCATTTGAAATAGGATCTTTAACAATGTTGTTAATTAAGGTGAGGCCAAAGTGAATTAGGGTGGACTTTATGCATAAATGAGTGAACTCTTTAAAATCAGAGAGAATTTTGACAAAATAGGAGACAGAAAGAAACAGATGATTATGTATGTGGTGGAAGCAGAGATTGAGTTAAGGATTGCCAGCAAGCTATTACCAGACTACAGACGAGAGAGAGTTTGATCCTTCTTAAACCTTGATTTTGGATTTCTAGCCTCCAAAACTGTGAGGCCATACATTCCTGTTGTTTAATCCACCTAGTCTGTGGTATTTGTTATAGCAGCCCTGGAAAACTAAGACAATTTTTTTTTTTTGCTAAAATAATCTATTTCCATATGGACTCTTTAGTGAGTAGCAGTTACTTAACAGGTAGAGGGATTTCCCTAATCTTGGAAGTTAGTGTGCCAATGAGTACAAGTGGAGTCTCCAATACCAAATAGTCTCTTCTCCAAAGGTTCAGCTAAAATGTGAGATTGATCACAGATATCTGTAATTCCCCTGGGTCTGGGGGTGTTAGTGGGACCCATGGACAGTGCTTGCTTTATTATTCCCACTCAATCTTGGCTGCTTTTCTAATGCTTTGAAACAGAGACCATATTAAAATTCTCATATTTTAATGATGTCTATTGCAATATCTGTAAGAACCAATCTGTGCTGAGAATCTTTTTTTTTTTTGATTGGTAACTGCAGATCTAACTTCTGTTCTTAATGGGCTATGAAATGTCTCTGTGGGCTTTTCCATGTATGCAACTTAAGATGGACTTGGTAAATCAAAGCATTGATATTGTCATCATTCTAGTCCCTTTTAGAGATATGCAAAGTAATATACAATGCAGGCAAGTTTAGTTTTTTTCAGTGGAAATCCTTAGAATGTTACTTCATTGTAAAAAAGTGTCTGCATGTTATCAACAGCTCACTGTCATCCAGGATCAGCCCAACCAATAGATGAATACATGGAAAGTTCAGGAGAGTAAAAACGCACTGCTTGCTTTACCAAGTGAAGGTAAACCAGAGAAATTTAATAAAGAAGGCATCAGCAGTACTCATGGCTGCATATAAATCCAGTACTATGAATGGCTGATTCCAATTAGGCAATTTTAAAGCCTCAATGGTCTACATTAAAGTAAGAATCCAACCTTCCCTGGCCTCTATGGTCAAGCCTGGATTGTTACATTTGAAGATAGCATTGTGGCGTACCCTGACCTGTCTTCAGAATTGCATATGATTACCTCACAAATTGATTTTCCCTGATCTGAGCTAATGTCAGTTTTCCAATCACGGCTGGACATAGAACAATAAGCCAGTTTGAGCTGACATTTAGAGAGGCCCCAAAACAAAGGTCATAACAAATTCATACTAACCAGGTTGTCCATATGCTGAATACCCAGGATATCCCTACAAAGCTTAAATGCTCTGCAAAGGATAGCAAATGCAGTCCAGGCAAAAGATGTGAGCTTGCAGTCATGTAAGTTCACTCTCTCTACTAAATTCAAGGATACTTGGGGCCCTACCTTGGACAGGATCAAAGAACCAGGCCCCAAGCATTATCCTCGTCATTTATCTTGCCTTCCATAACTCCCTTCATGTCTATTCTAAGTATCAGCTAAAAAACCAGTGCACCAGCTGATCTAAACCTTTGTTCTGTGGAAACTTTAAAATCCGTTCTGACCTCTTGCATCAGATCATCTGTCTGGCTGCTGATCTAAGCATCTCTGATCTAGGCTAACTGTGCTTGCCTCTTTAATTAGATCAGGCCCCAGAGTTCAGCTGTAAAACAGATGCATTCTTGGTATTGGTTTGTTTGTTTATCCTCCCATTCTCCTGAGATCCTGTCTGCCTTTTTCCAGGATAATAATGTCCTTACTGTGTGAGGTTTTCATTTTGAAGTAAACCCACGTCTCAATATCCTTGCCTGTGTGGAGATTTGATAGCTACCAGATTCCTCTCCTACTTCACTGTATAGAGCTGAATAGATAGTTCTATAGCCTCATTGGGTCCTGGACTTCATAACCCTCTGGAGGAAACTCAGCCAGTGGATGCTCCAGGACACATTCACTCAGGTTAACATAACCCTTTTGCCAGCCTAGGAATGTTTCTCTCTGGTTGGGTGACAGAGTGTGTAACTCTGTTTCCTTCAAAATATATACATTTGTGAGGGGGGAGAGAGACAGAGACAGAGAAAGAGAGAAAGAGAGAGAGACCGACAGACAGACAGCCAGAAAGAGAGAGGCATTGCAGAAGAAAGGAAAGGGTTTTATATTTTAGTGCCAGTAATGATACTTCTTGCTTTCTGAAAGAGGAATCCCACACATTCATTTTGCACTGGGTCCCACAAATTCCACATTGTGCCCATCTGGTCTTGGTGCTAATTAAGGGTATCCCAAGATCAAAACTCAGTTTGGTGTAGTGGTCAATCATCTCAGATCATTGCAAAAGAATACAGGGTTGCAAGGCTCCTTTCCCCAAAGTGAAGAGATGAAATTATCTATCATCAGGAATATTTTACTACATGGGGAATGCTGAATTCTGTCATAAAATCAGAAAGCAAATAGCTGAATTTATATGATGATGATTTAGAAAGAAAAAGAAAAAGGAAAAAAATTCCATATAACTTCACCATTAAGAAAAAAGTTATACAGTAGAAAAAAAAAATGCAGTCACGGTGCCCATGCTCCAAAGTGTGGCAGGAAGAACAGCTGCACTGGCATCCCTTAACGTATTTTCCAAAACTCAGAATCTCAGTCCCTACGAAAGTTCTACTGGGTCAGAATCTCCAAAAAAATATGTACCTGGGGAATCTTGTTAAAAATGTAGATTATGATTGAAACTCTAGGGGTCCTTCTCAGACCTACTACCTCAACTGAGCGCTGATGGGTGAGGCTGATATTGCCAGCATGCAGTTGGTACTGATCAACACGTCTCAGTTGTCAACAATATGGTCATAGACAGAGAAGTACTTTGGCAGAAATGCAATGATCAACTGTGACTTCATTGAACTCTAGCAAAACAATATTGGCCATTGGAAATCTGCATGCATGAGGGTGGGATAAGAGAGCTACTTTCTTATTTTTTATGGTAGGAGCTCAAATTATTTCTACAATATTTTAGAATTTTGAAAATTATTTCTAGATAGAAAACCAATCTACTCAGCTAAGACTAATTTTTGCATGAAATAGTAGCCATCATGTTATTGTTAACTTAGCCATTTTGAAGAGTCAATGTAATTTCAATATAGGAACTAAAAAATTACCCTCCCTAATTTTTGTCAGGAACCATTCATTAAACAGGCCATTATAGAATATGAAAAATAATTATAAGCTAGTAAAGGAAACTATTTGAAAGTCTAGTTTGGCTGCATATTCCAGATTGAAGTAAAGGTAAATATAACTGGAACAAATTATGCTGAGGATTTTGGATTTATCTGGAAAATAGGAGTCAAACAAAAATTTTTGGAAGCATATATATCAAGAAGATAACTATTGGCAAATATAACTTATAAAAACAAAATATGAGTGCTGGGCTCCATCTGTACCGATAATCAAAGAAAACACTTCAACATTCTAAGTAGCCTAAGGCTAAAATATATATTAGCTGAGGTTATATACACACACACACACACATAATTTAATTTAAATAAATAAGATAGTGTGGTTATGTTTAGCATCAAAATCTATTCATATTTTCTTTTTGTTTCTATTTTAAAGAGAAAAAACAAAAATGCTTTAACAAAAGAGATTAACTTTCTTCCCCCTTATTTCGGTTCTCTGGCTTCTGCAGGGCTGTCCAAACACATGTGAATTCTTTTGCTTAGGAACACAATAGGAAAGCGTGTAAGCTGCTTCAAGACAGTTTTGTGCTGATAGAAATCCAAATTTTGATGAAGATCCAGACATTTCAAATTAACCATCATTATAACAACAACAAAAAACAATAATAAGAACAACAAAAACCCATATGGCCCAGAAAGGAACAATAAAACTTACTTTATTCATCCGTGTTTGCTTTTTCCTTCCATTAACTACACCCTTACCACACAAGAAGTGCTATGCCTTTTTCATCCCTTTGTGCTAAGCAATGAAAGTAAAATTGAAAGATACACAAGTTTCACCCTACATTCTTTCTTTGACATTGTCTGCATTAAGCTGAGATGAGTGTAAACAAATACAGATGTCTGCAATCATAATGTCAGTATGTTTTCATTAATTTCTTTCTAAGGGAAATCATACTATACATTATTGAGTGGGGATGATGGAAAGTATACATTCCTTGAACATGGCCTTGAAAATTCCATGGGCTTCAACATTCTTTGAAATGAAGCATTATCTTGCAAGATAACTTAATGGTTTGACAAATAAAATTTTCAAAATAAAGGATGTGATTAAATGTTTTAAAAAATGATTTGGATCTCATCATTGCTTCTCTGCAGATAATTTCTTACAATTTAGGAGACCAAGAACATCTGGGTGAAAAGGCCCTGCTTTAATATGAATTTAATTTAAAATCATTTGTGATGTATGGTCATGTTTCATCCCCTATTAGACTGTTAAGACTATTAGATAAGTAACTATGCCTTATGTTTGAACACTTTACAATGTTTCTAGTAATCAACTTGTAAGAAAAACATTACTCATTGTAATTTTGTAGTTGCCATTCTTGATGTTCCAATAGCCATTATTTTTCAGGAGAAAACAAAAAGGATAGTGAGGGACATAATGGTTACTGAGCATTGTTCAATATATTATGGAACTTGCTTGTAACATTTTCTAATTTATTGTGATTGATTGTTTAGTTAATTGTAGACTCCTATCCACGGTAATCCAATACTACCCACTGATATTCATATCATATGTCCTTAGTCAGCTTACTTATTTCTGGAGTCTATGGGATATCTGGAAAAATAATCTAATATAATAATTCCAGCTCCACCTCCCCTTCTAATAGCTGTGCTATGGCCTCTATTGCCAGTGAGCTTCATGGAACACTAGTCCACCATCTGCTACTGTATTCCACTGGCTACTGCAAGGAACCATATCTCCATCAGATATGGAGAAGCATCCTCTGCAAAGCCCTATCCCAACCGTCGCCTGCACCCTTGGCAATGTTTACTCCAAGGCGAGTACTCTGAAGCCATCTGCAAGGAAGATTGAGCTACTGGAGAGAGCATGGAAGAGAGAGCTTGAAGCTGCAACCCAAACCAAAAAAGAGACTCTATTTACTTCTTTAAAGGCAACATGAGATGAAAGTATAAAATAAAGAGGTAATTTTTAATGATTAAAATAACATGTCCACAATGAGCATGCAAATTCTGAAGCCATAAATATTCGCCAATATGGACTGACCCATATTTATGGAATTACCTTAGTGAAATTCTTTCCAAACTTAATTTCCAATTTATGTTATAGCATAACAATAAAGAACCCTTCTTCCTCTTCCAGATTATCTCCACAGTCTTGCTTTTCTTAAAATTCCAAAAAAAGATTGAATATAAAATTCTAAATTGTTTTTCAGAGTTAAGTTATGGTGAAAGTGAAAATCAAACTCTTCTTCAAATTTTGAACATCATAATGTTATTTTCTACATGAGACAATATTTTCTTTTCACTTCCTAACAAAACAAGCATGCAAGAATTTTAACCACAGAATGCAGCGTTATATTAACCACATCCTGAACCGTCAATTTAGCATCCATGGTATCTTGTTAATCAAAGCATGCAATAAAAGAAAGAATCCAGGATCCTCATTTACATATAGCTTTAAAGATAACAGAGTGATGGTGCTAACTGGAGGTGGTGTGAATTTATGCACTTTTCAGTTAAGATGCATTTCATTCCTCATGAAAGATCCCTTCCTTTTTCTTATTTTAGACTGTTGAATAGCTATTAAATGCTCCTTACACTTTTAAAGAAGTCGATAGTACATATGAATGAATGACTCCTGATTTCTACTATGTCAATAAATACACAGAGTAATAAAACATATTAGAGAATGATTATGGGTGAGTTTTAGCATAATGTATTTTTGAAGTATAGCGATTGGAGGGTCCTTCTGAAATCAGCAGCCCCATGATTCCTGGGCAAGAAAGTTAATATCTACAAACCTCAGCATCCTCATCTATAAAAGTAGATGACAAAATTATCTGCGACATTGCCTTAATGAAATAATTAGATAAAGCAAGCTATATAAAAGATCCAACATAGTTTCAAAATACATTAAGCATTCATAGACATTGTGCTAATTTTGTGGATACTATTAGTACTACATTACGTTTGTTGTTATTGACCTTTGAGAATCAATTTCAATGCTAGAAGTCCAAAAGAATAAATAGGGATTAATTCCTATTAGATCTAAAAACTCTGCAAGATATTCAGTATTTCCCAAACAAACATGAAAAATATTTGTTGTTCAGAAACATTATAAATCATGGACGTGGCATTCCTCAATCACTATGGTAAAGGAGTAATAGAATAAGGACATTAGTATATGTCTGGACGTGCTTTCTGTTTAAAAAGTCTCTATGACAAATGGTGGCTAAAAAGCCAAAAAAAAAAAAAAAAAAAAAAAAAAAAGACGTAGTAATGCATTCACGGCAAGCTTAGTAACAAAAAAATGTAATAAAAGTGATGAGATTTAAATAGTGGACAGTGAAGTAATAGATCGAATGCCCTACACTGAAAATACTATTTGTTTGGAAGAGAAACAATACAGAAAACTTTACATAGGTGTTCAATTTAAATTAATGAACTTATTTCTACTCATTTTCATTAGAGAATATGCCAGTAGGAAAAGAAAAAAGTTAACGTCTAAATGCATAAATATATTTTAACTTATTCTTTTTTTGTCAAATTTCATAAGTAAATTGAGGTAATGCATATAATACTTGGGTAAAAACGGCCATGCCAAACTATACATAATAGCCAAATTACTGTCAATAAAACGTCCTAAAATACAAATGAAGCACAGCATGATATGGCCCTTAAATGGAATATACAGAGAGAAAACAAAGCTATATCCAAACAAAATTGCATGTTTACTATTTGAAACAGGTTCTGATCCTAATGGTATAATGTTTCCCCAGTGGATATTAATGGACTATCTCACAAAAGCTTTCCTTTTCTTCTGCTAGCCAGGCAGAAAATGTTTTACTATTAGTACCACTATAGTATGCCATTCATTATTACATATACTATTTATCAGACACATTGAGGCCTTTTAAACTATCTTAAATTAACTGGGGCCTTATTTATTTTTAGTGTATGTCCCACTTGTTGCAGAAAATAAATAATAGACCACATAGTCTATTATTAGAGGAGAAATATGATTTTTTCACTCCTTTACCAGTATGATGGATTATATTACTGTACTTCCAAAGATTGACTCATCCTCTAGATTTTCTTAAAATACTCTGGCATTTAAAAACCAAATGAGCATGAGATTTGTAAGATATTCTTTGAATGCTCTAAGAAAAAAAAAAATTGTTCTGTGGCCAAAACATGGTAATACCATATGCTAAATTCTTCATTTTTATTCAATAAATATTTATTTAGAATTCACCATTGACCAGGATTCACTATAATTTGGGGAATATGCCAAGGATTAAAATTATCCTGAAGTTTAATTTTAGTCATATATTTGCTTGATGAGCATGAAATTTGAACAAGATTAGTTTTGTAATTTGCATGTTTAATTGCATGAAGTTAAAAAACAAAACAAGACAGGAACATCATGCCCCCCACAAGGACATGTTAAGATCTTAACCCCTGCTCTTTTAGGTGTGAGTTTGTTTATAAATAGGGTCTTTGACGATCCCACTAAAATGAGGCCAAACTGAATTATGTTTGGTCATAATCTGGTATGACTGGAGTCCTTATAAGCAAAGGAAATTTGGATACTACAGTAGAAGTCACAGGAGGAAAAAGAGAATGATCACAACATGACAGAGGCAGGGATTGATTGCCAGCAAGTCACACCAAAACTCTACAAACCTTGGAGAAACATGGCCTGCTAATAGCTTGATTTGGGGCTCCTACTCCAAACTATCAACCAATAAATTCCTATAGTTTAAGCCAATCAGTTTGTGGTAATTTTTAATAACCCTGACGAACTAAAACAGCTTTCTTGGTATCTAGTTTCCTTAAAATTCTGGCAAATAAGTATTACAGTAAGTTAATTTTGTTTTGTTTTCATTTTTTATGCATGGACAGGCACCAGGACTCAAACCTGGGTCTCCGGCATAGCAGGCAAGAACTCTGCCTGCTGAGCCACCATGGCCTGCCCTCATGAGTATTACAGTAAATTTTTATTAATGTTGTATGTATTTAGTTAATGATTTATTTAAAACAGAATTTAAACTAATTTTACATTTAAAGTTTTTTCTTCAGACATTGGAAAGTGGTAGATTTAAATTTTATTTAGAATTTATTTTATATTTTAGCATAACATGCTTGTGTGTGAATTTAAGGAATTAAATTGAAAACAGAATCAAAGGAATTATTAGAAAATGAAAACTTCTAATTTAGATAGTAAATGAAGATTTTATAATCAGTTATTTGATTTTTTTTTTTTTTTTTTTGTGAAACACAGGCATAAGCAGACCTGAGGAACAAGATTATTTTGTAAGTTTATGGCTTTCTTATATCTACCAACATATAATAATCTTCTCCTATGCTTAACACTCAATTTCTGAAATAGGAATACTTCAGATTTGTCATCATCAACAGCAGTAAGGTCTGAAAATATTGTTATTTTCTCCTAGGTTCAATTTACTAGCCATTTCCAATCGATGCTCCTGATAAAAACCTACTCTCTTTTGCTGCTTTGTTTTATTGTTATCACTTGGCCATTGCTTCAATTTCGTTCTTAACAATCTTTGTATAATTTGGAAAATTGCCGTAAACCCTTGTCAACTTGGGTAGAGTTCTGAAATGAGGATTTATGTAGCCAGTTTCTCCCCTGACAGCTTATTTTGCCAGATTGTTCCTTCTTCCTTCTCGTACAAACAGCTGACTGGGCCCCAACTGGAGTAGTTTCCTGGAACCGTGTCACCACCACCCCACTCTTATATTCCCAAAGCTTCAAGACATATTTCCACATCCAATCCCTTAAACTAGATCTCTTTGAAAAATTTTCCAGCTGGAAATTTAAAGTTTACTTTGACACAGAATTTTGGACACAACATCTTGGACTACTGATACTTCTTCGGAGAAAATCTTATAAAAAGTTCAATTCCCTTCATCTCAACAATTCTCAGCAGTGATATGTGGTATTTGCATGGGGCCCAATGAAGGTTTTTTAAAAAATGAGGAACAGGACCAGCATACAAGAGAATGGGTCAAGAGGAAGAGGTGGTAGAAATTATAGAAGGGATTTATTATATAAGACCAAATAACTTATCTGATTATATACCCCTGGGGAGTCAAAAGAATGTTCCTTTCACTAAGGAAGTAAATAATTTATTTACGGGAATATCAACATCTCTGAGAAACTCATTGCCAGCTGTCTTCTACATGGTGAGATTGTAAATGGGAGAAGCATGCCATGGAATACCTAATAATCAATGAATATGGTTAGGATTTTGGGATGGCAGTGACCAGATCATAGCACTTAATTTTCAGAGACAAGGAAGGAATAATTACTATAATGGAGAGCAAAACTGAGTGGCTATCAGAAGAATTTAATCTTCAGGGTTGTGTGATGATGAATAAATAGATCATGATTTCTCTAGAGGACAGCTAGATGAACAGCCAACTAAGGTACAGTTGATGTTTTCCCTAATTTCCTTAGTATACAAATTACCCAAGTGAATGTTTAAGAAGCTTCTTCCTACTTTGCTAACAGAGAAAATCAGACACAATAACACGTTCCATGAAGACTTATAGCAATTAGAGATTCTATAAAGGACTGGAAGCTTGTTAATGTAGTGTTTTCACCATACCTCCTGTTCAATGCCTGTCAGTCCTTTGCACAAACCAGAGAAATCATGGTAGGTAATACTAAACCAATGTCAGTCCAATAGCAGTTCTGTATCAGCTATGGTGACATGACTTCTGTCACTTGGTATATGAATGCTGGTTTGGGAATGATTTCTTCTTGATATCCATCAATAAAATACAATTAATGGTTACTTGGCAAACACAATGTACATATTCATTGTCTTTGACACAGCTATTCTCTTATTCTCTATCACAGTTTAGTCTGCATGGGCCCTGATCATTTTGACATTGTACAGGACATCCCACTGGTCCAATACATTAATGGCATCATGCTAAATGGATCTAGTGAGTGGGGATTGTCAATTATTCTAAAAGTCCTAGAGAGATAATGTGTGCCAATGGTTGAAAGATAAATTTAGCAAAATTCAGTGGCCAGCCACAATGTGGGAAATAGTTAGGAATCCAATGGTCCACAATATGCTTGGATATGTTGTTTATATAATCGACAAGTTTTTACACTGCTAACATCCTTTAACCGTAGGCATATATGAGTCTTTATGGATTTTGTAGACAAGACATACCATACTTAGAAGCGTCACTAAAAACCATTTATTGGGTAAGTGGGAAGATCATTTTTCAGAGGGACCTACCAGCTATGTAGCAAGTCAAAGGTATAGGAGACGTAGATCTGTCACTTGGTTCATGTAGCCTAGCATATCTGATGGTGATTAAGGAACGGATTCTCAATAAACATGCTGCATAGAATCACCAGAGTGCACTGATAGGACGGTTGGTGCAAAATCTTAGGGTTCTATACCAAGGTCATGCCTTTCATATCCAAGAAGTTTTCCTCTTTAAAAATATCTACTGACATGCTACCAACTCTTTATAAAAGGAACAAGTAAAAAGGAAAGCTACATGTTCCATCCAGTGTCAGCTGCAATCCATTATGTGAAAGAAGTCATGTCTTAGAGCCCAAAGTTGAACAGATTCAGAAGTCATAGTGAAGTATACAAATACATGTTCCAGACGTCCGTCATTCCCTCTATTCCTCTCTTTTACCTCATACCTCATTGAGTGTCTCCTATTGGTGACTTTTACAGTCACAGGTGGCTCCATATTCAGAATGACCTATACTTGGCTTAATGCTTCGTTGCTACCATCTTGAAATTCTTACTAATTTTTAATTCTCATGATTAGGGTAGGCCATACCTTAACTGAATTAAATGCATCAGAATGTCCTACATATAATGGGTTAACTCTAAAAACATGTTTTTTGGGGGGGCATACATAGCCTCAAACTACCACAGCCAGCCTGGAACAAGATGACCCATCTCATGACGGCAGATACCCTCTATGTTCCGTAACTCCAGTGCTTACCCAATGGGCCCCATTAATAGATAAGCCATACTGGCAGTGATGGAGGCTATTAATTGACTCAAACGCCTCATACACTACCAGCAATGCTGATCTAGTTGTTGGCACTTTAGACTATCCATCAGCCGGCCAGCAGCTAGAGTTGCCAGGTAAAATACAGGACTCCCAGTTGAATTTGAATTTTAAATAAACAACAAATATATATTTTAGTATATGTCACAAATATTACATAGGATATACTTACACTAAAAGCAAAATATTTACTGAAGATCTAAAATTTAAATCTGACTGGATGCCCTGCCCTTTTTTGTGTGTGAATCTGTCAAACTTACTAGCAGTACAGACAACAGTTTAGTACTCGATCTAGCATAATTTCAGCACTACCACATGTCCCTGTAGCAATCAATGAATACTCCAGATATGGACTGTGCCTTCCTTATCTGAAGTTCCTCCACCAGCACTATTAGTGAATTTACAAATGCCAGATGTATGTGCTTCTTATCCTATAGACATAACCTCAGGCTAATGGCCTCATTATGCTTCAAAGTAGGTGATATAGAATTAACTGATCTTACCATGTTCTTCAAAACTAAGAGGCCATAAAATGGTGAAATACCTATTAAAAGTTCAGCTAGGGCTCTATAATTTAAGACTTGAGTATTGTCTTCCAGAATCTGGCATAAAACCACGGATAACTGTGTAACAGTGGGTCCTTCGTAGCTAAAATATGTTATCTAAGAACAATGGTGAAATATAGGGTTAACCCCTCTTACCATTCATTTCAAGAATCATCTGTGAAATTTGTGTGCCTTTCCTGACAACTTAATCTTTTCTGAGTTGGAAAACTTAATTTGCAGTACAATGTATCTACCAAGGGAATCAACAAGGGCTCCCCTGAACTTAAAGGTGCAATTAAAATCTGATCACTTAGGGCTTATTATGATGGATGATACAATTGATTCCGATTATCAAGAAGATAAAGGTTGTTGTTATCCATGAATGCTAGGAGAATTATGTCTATAACTAAGAAAATTCACTCAGAAATGTCTTAGTGTTTCTGGGCTCATGGAATAAGGGGAAAAAAGATTTTAGGATCTATTATCTATTAACAAAAACTGAAATTTCATAGGGATAGAGTCCTAGAAACATTCTACCAACAGGCTAGGAAGTAACACAGGCTAATTTTGACCAATGCCAGAGTTTGCAAAGTGTGAGCAGGTATATTATTTACCTCTACATTCCCAGATAAACTGTTTCAAGATATATTTGTTTTGAGTGACTAGTGCCATTTACTGTGGATCCCTTTACCTATTAGGAACTATGTATATCTTATATTGATTATTATTCCACCTTGGTCCCCCCTTTCTCTGCCAGCTGGAATGAAGAATTCAGGAGGTAAATGTTACAATCATTATTTTAGTGGCAATATAGCTTATGAGACATCATAATATAATGATGTGATAACTGATTAGAAATATACCTCCCTTCAACTGAAAATGAGTTTCTTGACCTCAGCAAAGAAATAAAGAACTAAATATCAAAAGCATGGATAAATGCATTTTTATTTGAATCTTCCATGTCCATTCTCCATTCTACCCTATGCTTCCAGATGCAGACCTCCACAGTTTGCATCAGACTCACTTTGATAGGGGCAGACTTCCAGATGGTTGGTCCAAAGGGAACAGCTTCCTCTGGTTGCAGCTTTGTCCATTTTCTTCTACAGCAGCTCTTGGACTACCCTTCCTCCAAGGCTCAAATGCTCCTGTGGTCCATCCCTGTGTGGAGCTGGTAAAGTATGTTGGTGTCTGGGTACCCCAATATCCCTTCTTGGTTCTTTTATACCTGCCCTTACTTCTACATTTACTTTATTAACAACAATTGAAAAATCTGAGTGGAAATCTATTTCCTGATGGGACCACAACCAACAGCATACCTGTCACTTTCAATAAGGTGTTTTTGAAATTACATAAAAGGATATGAGGCTGTCTAAAATACAGAGATCACACATTCTACGCTTTGTAACTTTAACCTTGACCATGGGAGAGATTTCTCATACTCTGAGCTCTTCAAAAGAATCTATATAAATCCTAGGCTTCTCCTTACAATGCTTATTTTCTTTGAACTTGCTAAAGTTTAATCCCTGCAGCAGTGCCAAGCAGGGGGTTCCAAACAGACCTCTGCTTTTAAAATAAAAAGGAACAGAGAAAGGGGAGATAAAATAATGAAGCAAAAGGCTCTAAGAAATGACTCAAATGTGAGATTATAGCATGCTTCCAAGGAAAAATAATTGGCAATAAAGAAAAAAGGAGTCACTAAAAGCTTAGTTTAGCAATAAAAATATGATCTTCTATTACTTTATTTTGGCTGTCATTTTCTTGAAATATTTATAGAAGACATAAGTTTGTTTAAATTTGTTTTTAGGAATTTATATCTCAAGTATAATAATGGAGTCAATACTGTGCCTTAAATTTGCACTATAACAAAAGTAAAATAAAAATAAAAGTGTCTAATCTCCATAGCACTGGAATCACAAAGCTGCAGGAGAACTGTGCAATAGAAATTTGGACCTTATTATTTTTAAAACTTTGAACTATCGAAATAGCTTAATAAAATAAAAGACTCAGGGTGGATTTCTCTTAGAAAAGTTTGAAAGTAGATTTCAGTTGGACAACTC
This sequence comes from Tamandua tetradactyla, assembly GCF_023851605.1. NCBI lineage: Eukaryota > Metazoa > Chordata > Mammalia > Pilosa > Myrmecophagidae > Tamandua > Tamandua tetradactyla. The sequence goes on from NC_135330.1 coordinate 153,354,262, forward strand.
GAAAACATTACAAGATTAAAGAATTCTCTGCAGCTTAAAGGCAAGTTTTATCCACATTCAGATCCAATGGGGGGTGATGACGAATACCTGGCTTGCCATGTTACTGATATTTCTGAAACAAAGGGGTATGATTAGAATGTCTTGGTTGGATATGGTTTGGAAAATAAATATTCTGATCATTTTGTACATAAAAACAAACTTAATGATCTCTTACAGAAATTACCTAATACAAAGCATAAAACAGAGCCACTCATATAAACTGTCTGCAAATGGATATCAGTCACATTTTTGCAGTTGTCAATGTATGAGATACCTTTATTTATTTATTTGTTTGCATTTATTTTTTACATGGGCAGGCACCAGGATGGAACACCATGGCCCACCCCAATAGATACCTTTAAAACTCAACACCTGAAATGTTCTTATAAATAGACTGAAGAATTTAAATTAACTGTGGAATATAATGTCATACCACAAAATTTTAATTTTAACTGCTGTTTTTTCTACGTTGTTCTTTAAATCCATGAGGGTTGTTGAGTCTTTGGGAAGCACTTTTCTTTTTTTACCTTTATATAATTCTTTTTCAGATTCATCAGACGGAAGTATCATGCTGTATAGGTTCAGGATAGAGAATTGGTCAACTTACTCCTTGTGCTCTAAGGTAAGAGCCATTACCCTTACAACATTATATTCTAAACCTGATGTTTTTGTTTTTTAAATGCATTTTTATAAGTAAAAATTAGGATCATAAGGTGACTGCTATTCTTAACTCCTTTTCAAGTTTTGAAATGGTAAAAAGTAATAAAAAGTATTGGGATTTCTCAGATTCCAGTACTCTCTTCACTGTGTATAGTTTACCTGATGGATAGATGGCATGGAATTCTCTTACTAAACTACAATTCTTGGAGAAGCTCCTTCCTGAATTAATTTTTCATTCTCCCATGAATCAGTTTTTCATTCTCCCATACCTGAAGTGAAAACAAATGCAAAGCTAGCATGTACGTGTTCATCATCTCACAGGATCTCCCAAAACTCCAAGTTCTTTGATAACTTTACTTCTCCTGACATTAGCCCCAACTCCTCAAGGACTTAAATGCTGGGATGCCAGTCCCTTATGACAAGAGATGATACATAAAGTAATATCTGGAGATGTCTATTCCTCATAACACAGTACATCTACCTCCTCTTTATTCAGAAAAGAATGTAGTGATTAATCTGATGTAGGAAATAACTTGAAATGCCAAAGGCAATGTTTTCTTTTCCTTTCATAAAACACCCCAAAACTAAAACTGAGAAAAATCTTATCTGATTCTAATGTAGTCATTTAAAAGACACCATATCATTTATGAAAAAGAATTAAACAGACATTTTCCCAAGCTGCAGAATTTTTTTTTTTCTGCTTCTTGTCTGGGTTGAAATAAAGCTGGAGACAGGGGAATAAAAGAACAGTGTAAAGGAGCGTTTTACTTTTAGATGATAGGATGACAAATAACCACAGTGCATTGCTCCCCACCTGCTGAGGGCCAGCCCCCTGTTAGCAGGTGCATGAGGTGTAAGGATTACCAGCCTGGAGATAGAAAGCCAGAGTTGGTGGTGCACTATGTCTGGGGTCCAAGGCAGTGTTACACCAGTGCAAAGATGGTAGCCACAGCAATGGCTGTAATAAAAGGTGGGCCCTGAGGACAAAGTGGAAAGCATAGGTAATATTTAATACTCCCATCATTGATAGCCTTCCTAGACATCTCTTGGTTCCTTAAACTTGTTGCACAAAGTCTGCAACCTGAGACTTTGCAATAGCAGTTTCTTTTACTTAGCATTCTAATTTGTTAACTGTGGAAATGCAATATATGAGAAATGGAACAGCTTTTAAAAGGGGGAATTTAATAAGTTGCAAGTTTACAGTTCTAAGGCTGTGAAAATGTTCAAATTAAAATAGGGCTATAGAGCTGTCCAATCTAAGGCATCCAGGGAAAGACACCTTGGTTCAAGAAGGCCGATGAGGTTCAGGATTTCTTTCTTAACTGGAAAGGTACATGAAGAAAATGGCAACATCTGCTAGCTTTCCCTTCAGGCTTCTTGTTTCGTGAAGCTCCCCCAGGGGCATATTCCTTCTTCATCTCCAAAGGTCACTGGCTGCATGGGCTCCTTGGTTCTCCTAGCTCTGAAGCTTTTTCCAAAAATATTTCCTCTTTTAAAGGATTTGAGTAAACTAATCAAGACTCATCTGGAATGGGTGGAGTCATATCTCCCTCTACTTAAAGGCTAATACCCACAATGTCACACCTTCTTGGAGATAAACTAATCAAGCATCCTACGTACAGTGCTGAATAAGGATTAAAAGAAACAGCTGCCTCCACAAGGTAGATCATTTTTTTTCCCTGGGGAACATAATCCTTTCAAACTGGCACACATGGTATGCATTTCCCTGAATGTCAGATGAGTGTTTTTTCTCCATTTAGATTTAAAAGTTAAGAATGTATCTCCTGGCTAACCATTCTAAAGTGTCCTCCACCTCTGGCTGCACCATATTATTTCAGTTTAACAGTCAATGTAGCATTCATCAATACTTTCTAACTTTTATTGATATATTTTTGTTTTCTCTCCCATAAGTGAATGCTTCATGAGAGCTGTAATCCTTACTCTCTTGTGCACTGTGATATACCCAGTCCTAGTGCAGTGCCTGGCACAGAACAGTCACTCAACTGACATTTGGTGGCCTGAACGCATACACATACATTTAACTTGCATCCTTTAACTGGCATGCAGACATGGCGGAGAGAAAAGGCTGATACTTTGCCAGTAGATCAACTTGGAAGTGACAAAGGAACTGCCACAGCTTTCTGCCACCAGGCAAATCTCAGGTACTCAGTAGTGCCTTGATTATCTGGACCTATTAAGAATCCTGGGAAAATACAGTTTTCCCCCTTTCCTCATATTCATGCATTGTCTATGTGGAAACGACTGAAGAGTCTACATCAGGAGCCAGCAGGGAAGTAAATGGAAAACAACACACTGGTGTGTAGCCTCTCCTCCTACAAATAATATATGGTCATTATTGAAGAACAAGTCAACTCTCTCCATCTGCACTATGTGGGTTTATTATGCACCAGGCATTTGAAAATTAGACCTAGAGAAGTGTAAGAAATGAAAAAGAGGCAATTTTGAACTACGTCTGTGACTGATTTATTATCCTAGAGCAAATACATTTGAAATCATTTTTAAAATACTCAAATTGGTTGAATTTCCATAAAAACAGTCAAGAGTTAGGACTGGGGAAAATAAATCAGTCATGAAATAATGTGAATTGTTGCATTCCAGGTCCATTTCAAATTCCTGTGGTTTATGGATTCTTGTAGATGCAACATATCACACATGTGAATCGGTTTTTGCCATCCTACATTCACATTGGCTTTCTGGACCTGGCAGGCAGACATGCCTCACATCCTTATTTTCCTCCACTCAGTGTCATTTTTGTCAAGAAAGGATTTTGTCCCTGAGGAATTTGGTGTTAATGGGAAAGTATGTGGACCTTTCAGACATTTGCCAGGTAACTTTTAGATACTGTTGAATAGAAACTTCACATAATCCATATATTAATTTAAAATATTCATCATTTTTAAGATGTGATTTTTATGTAATATATGAAATAATGTTAGTAAAAGGTATTTTACTCAAGTGGAGCATTATTATCGTTAAACCTTCTATTTTGAGAAACTTTCTAAGATTCTCTCACTACGGCATAGAAAAAAAATCTTTTTTTTTTGCAACAGATGTTTTGTTTTAATGCTAGGACTATGATTCTATTTTTAGTGCCTGATATGTTGCAGGAAGCAATTATCTGAAAATTGTTCAGACTACAGGAAAGTAACACAAAGTGGGGGCAGGTAGGCTTGAGTTAAATGTTCAAACAGGATTGACTGAGCAAGCTGATCTTTCTGGACTCAGTAAAATCATTTTACTTTTGATTTAAGACCACTTCTCTACACTCCCTAAACAATCTGATTTCAGATCCAACTATTGTGCCCAGTCATTGTATTCAGTTTGGTGGCATTTCATGTTGAATTTCAGGGGGTTATAAAAATGTTTTCTTTGAGCTATAGAATGGAAAGTTAGTTTGAGTACGGCTGCTAATAAATCTAGTTTGAGTCTATCCGGTTTAACATTGACAAGTTTTAACACATCCCTGTAAGTCATTTACCTAATTTATTAAAAGAATATGAGCCTTAATGATAGATTTGGTTCACCTGAACTTGAAAATTTAAAACACTCAATAAAATGCACAGAATAGCAAACTATAACATATAAAAACGTTTCCTTTGATTATTTGTGACAATATGCCATATGGATGAATGAACTGATACCAGTGAATGAACTGAACTAATATTTAAGGAAAACAGTTGTACTCATTAAGTCTCTATTGAATGAACTGAGTGTCAACATTCCAGCATAAGTCTGAGCCATTCAGCTTTCCCAATAGAATAAACAAGAAAACGGGGCAAGAGTTTCTTTAACAGAAGGACTGAGCCAAAACAATAACTGAAGTAGACTTCCATAAACCAATAGTATAATTACAAGGTAGGGTTTGAGTCACTTTTATTACCCATCCACGAGCATGTTATTGTTCATAAGTAGATGCTTTTTATACTATTACTGCATGCTTCTTTCCTTTAACATATAACAGATGCATATTATCCTTGGCTTTATTGAAAATTACAGTCATTTTATATTTTTTCATGCTAGAAAATTATGACTTTTTGCCATTTACATTGAGATTTACCTTATGCATGTATCTTAGTTGCGGTGATATATTCTATGTGCATGCATTTCCATAAGACTTCTCTACTATCCTCCAGCCAAACTCACAATATTCAATAATATCTGGCATGAAGAGTTTTAATGAGAATTGCTATAATATTTATAACACTTTAATAAATTATAGCAATAATTATTTAATTACATAACAGTATAGCATATCATTTTCTTTGGTTTAGATTTTAGCATACCCATGAATAAAAAGAAACCTAAAACATTTAGGGAATGTGCGAGTCCCATATATGATGATCCTAACTTAAGAAAAGTACTCTGTATGAGGAAATGTGTTATATATTGCTGTATAAGATAGATTATAAATAACATATAGATATAAATAAACATTGCATAGAAAGTCATGTTTAGAATTATAATCATCTATGCTATCCTTGGAAGTTTTGGAATTTCAATTACAAATTTTCAGTCTTGGAATTGATGGTATAGTCAACATTGGTGATTTTACAAAATATTGTGAATTTGAAAAAACTTGCAAAATAGCATGTATATGTCAAGTTTATTTTACACTATTAATGACTGAGCAAGTGTTGAAAGTACATAAAACATTTTTAAATAAAATACCATCAAAAAAAGGACAAATTTGGAGAAAAATTTAAATCAAATTATCCATCTACATGCTGAGTTGATATAGAAGGTGGAACAAAATATTTAATTGCCATTCATATCATTCTGATAGCAGCATATGCAATGTGTTGATCTTGATAAATTATCCCACCTTAATTGTTACTGTATCTATGTTTTCCGTCACACTTAGTTGTGAACTGAAATGAATCTAAAGAATGATAGTTTGGAGCAGGTTGCTACAGGGTGCACGGTGGGGACACAGACTTAAGCACAACAGAAACTTTCAGCAATTAAACTTTTTATCACCTACACAGCACAAAGGGTTCAAAGGAGTAGGAAAAGAGATCTGATAGTGGCCAATCCTCAGGAGAGGTCAACTGCTCAGGTTATAGTCAGGGTCAGTGGAAGGCAGCACTTGCCCTGTAACAAAGTCTGGGAGATGACCAGTGAGCATGTGTCTGTGACTTCCATAGCACATGGTGATAGTGGGAAAAGAAAAAGCATTTGGTAGAAGTCAGGCTAGTGCAAAATTAGGAACATTGTTTGAAATCATGGATGGACACATTTGCCAAAGAAGAGTGCAAAGTCAGTAGAGAAGGAATCTAGGGAGATGCTCTCAGGATCACTGTAATTGTTTTTGCATGGGGATAGGGGGTGGAGAAGTGCTGAAAATTAAGTCATAAAGGCAGGAAGAAAATGTCCAATTTTTAATCAAAGAGGTCAAAGGACACATTTTAATGTGCTGGGACTATTGAGAGGAATTCCATTTGTTTCACCTACATGGGACAGGAATAGATATTAAATTCCCAGTAATTGCTTTTCTTTTCTAAAGATAAGTATAATTTGCAATAGAAAATGTTATAATGGCAGATGTTTTGTTTTAGCTGTTAGGAAAAGGAAAAATAAATGTGTTTGTAGGTACATGTATATGTATGCATGTATGAATGTGTGTATGCTATTTAGATAAACAACTTCCAGAATATAATCATTCAAGGATGATACTTTGGAAATGGTGATCAATTCAACATTGCTGTCTTTTTAATTTCTCACTTAAACTTTCAAAGCAGAACTCAGTACATTCATGTTATATTGACTTTTTAAAAAATATGACTCAATCCCCGTGATTCTTATCTTGAACGTTTATAGAGTATCACATATGGTCAAAAACAAAACCACTCCACTATTTGTTCAAGACATTATACTAAGATTGTAACTCAAAGTATACATGTGGTAGCTTTCAATCATCCTCAAATGAACAGTTCACACACCAGACCATCTGATTTCACCTAAAAATAGGATGGAAAACTATAATGCCAAATTTTCCAGGGTGTTTAGTGTTACGTATAACATCAGAAATTAAAGTGTTTCTTCAATAATCAAAAAGTAACAGAGAGGATGTCTCCATTCTTTGATATTTGACTGTTGATGAGCACCTGGTACCCTCCCATCTGCCACTGCTCCTATCATGCCCTACCTCCGCCATCACTACCACCTATGCTACCATATAAAAAACCTCCACCTGTGCACACTGGCAGGCATTTTAAATAGTAACCCTTCCAGCTGCAGGGAACCTCATCCTGGTCCCAACCCCTAACCACAAAAGAGCTTGAAGCCATCACACCTCCCAAGGGGCATTCCCCTTCCTCAGACTTTTAGCATGGGTCCTTCCCCTCATAGGAATCCACCTCTTGTTGTGAGTACTAAATAAACATTATTCATAATCATCAGTGAATGCGTTGTTTCCCCTGGCTTCACATGCAAATAAATTCCTGGGCCTTCACAATTAAGACTACTCCGAATCATGTGCATGAACACACAAGATATATTAAATGTGGCTACTGAGCTATCAAGTTGCTAATTGTCTCAGGTCTCTTTCGTGTTATATATTTATAAAACTGGGAAGATATATAAGATTCCTCCCACACTCTCAGTTAAGGGATATTTAGATTAAAATTTATCCATGCTTTCAATGACTTCAAAGAAATAAATCAAAATGATACAGAATAAAATATCAGAATTTGGAGAAAGGGGACATCAATTGCTTTCTTCTCTTTGTCTATGTTCTCTTTCTGAACAATCACACAGAATCTCAAAGCCCCTATGTGGCAGGTTTCTTGATTTATGCCTCAAGTGATTGTCTTGTACAATTTTCCAAATGTGTATGCATAATGTCTTCATGAGAGCAGATCAACAAAATGCAATAGTTTAAAACCACGGACGTTGTACACAGATTTGCCAGGTTTTAATTTTGTCTCTCACACTATCAATCTATGTGATTAAGTCAAGATATATAATTTTTCCGTCTGAATTTCCTTAATTGAAAATAAGGATAGTAGCTCCTACTCTTTGGGTTATCATCAAAATTAGTGAGTCAATTCTTGCAGAGCATTTAGATGAATGCCTGTCATATAGTATTTTATAAGTGCTTGATAAAGAGCCAACTAGGTCCTTTAATATTACTATATTAAAAATAGCCCTAATTTTCCATCCTGTACTTCCTGATCACTCTTTTATGTTCCCTTACATGGATATATGGATAAACAGTACATCTATTCTCCTGGTGATAACGAAGTTTACTCAGTCCATCTAGCATAGCAAGCCATGAGTCTCACTTCTCAACAGTAACTCTGCCATCCTTTATTTTTTAATACCTTTTGTTTACATTCTGTCGTTGATGTGGAAAAACTTACTGTTGCTTTCATGGCTTTGTCTGTCTAAAGTTTATTTTAAAAAAGTATCAACCAAAGAAGCGATTCACCAAAATGTAACTAAAAAATATGAGTAATTTAGAAAATACTTTTAATTTACTTATATATTTTGGCAGTAATTTTTCACCACTGCTGACATTTCTTCTACCTCCATTTTGTTTTCTTTTTCTTTCACTTTGATATAAATATCTTTTGCAATATTATACAATACTGTTTTATTTTTATTTTGGGAAAAAATTTGCCTCTTTCCTCAATGTTACATTAAGTGGATATATAAAGGAAAAAGGGAAGAAATACATTTTAATGACCCAATTTACTTTCCCTATCTAAAATTAAGGGCTATATGGATTTAAATAGTCTTTCTTCTCTCTCATTAAAACACTGATAAATGCCCTAATCTGCAAAAGATGAAGTTCATATATAATTTCTTTGGTATTATTAAAGAAAGGTTTTCATGTCCTTCCCAAAAATATTTTGGAAGGCGATGAATATCAAAAGAAAAAAGCAAACATTTGTCTACTAAGAATTCTGTAATTTTATTAAATGCATTCACTACTTTCCAATCTTATAGAAAGAAATGGATTTATATCCTGGGATATTTTATGGCTAAGGTAAGCTTGTGAAGCCACATTATTCTGGAAATATCTGAAAATATTTGCACTGGTTGCTGTAAGTTTGCATTTCAGCCATCTAAGAATAAGTACCAAACAAAGCAATAACATTCTTCTTTGCAATTTACTACAAGTAGAAGAATTTGAACATTAGTCTCTATTTTCATATAATACATGTAAAATATTTCATTTCTATATCACAGAATTGAGAAGCTTCCTTTGAGGTCAAGGAATAAAAGTAAATTCATATTATTTGCTATCAAAAAAGCAGAAGCCAGCAGTGCAATGGTGGCTCAGTGGCAAAATTCTCGATTGCCATGCCAGAGACCTGGGAGCCTGCTCATGCCAAAAAAAAAAGAAGAAGCAGAAGCCTTCAAATACTTTTAATAGGTGTTTTCCATTTTTGTGGCTGACAGACTATAGATTTATGAGCCTTCATTAAAAATTTTTGTGAAGAAACTTGTGTTCTGTCTTCTCAGATTGTGAATCAAATTAATTTGGCCCATTCGTGAATTTATGCAGCTCTTGCGCAACCTTCCTTAAATAATCCTTAGAGTTATGGACTAATCTTTACTTACCTGCCTCACAGACAAAAACCATCCCAATTATCTCTACCTTCAATAACTGACCAGTTAGAAAACTCAGCTCTACTTTGTGTTACAAAGAGTTGGTTTCCATGAACTGATACAGCATAAATCTATCTCATTTTATTCTCCGTGATAGGTTAGGCATTAGCATTAAATAATTTCTAATTTCTGGAACAATATTTTTATCCTATCTGTCTTTGTGTTTTAAAAAATGTTTTGCCTGCTATCTGTTACAGCTCCTCCCAAATGTTGCTTAAAATGAATACTTATTAAAGACACCCTCAGATTATATATCCTCTCTGAAATCTTCTGATTTCTGCCTCTACTGTATATTTGTAGTTTATTGTTGTTTTGTTTCCTGTATGCTGTTAACATGGGATCCATCATATGTATTTACAAGTATGTATTTATGTATATATTTTTTCCTCATGCTTCTGAAGAACACAAGGATATTTTCTCTAAACTCTCAGCTTTTAGATTAATATCCCCCAAACTCTTCTTATTCATTATATACATGGGGAAATGTACTGATTCCATTAAAATGCAGAAAATTCCGCTATGCAACAAGAGTTTTGTAGGGCTCAAATGATGCTTCAAGCTATTCCTTCTTTCTCTTTGAACCAAGCCATCATGGTAGGATGCTCGCACTTCTTTGGAGAACTAAGGAACATTTTTTCTATATAATCCTATAGTAATTCTTATGTCCTTTTTTGGACAAGAACTGCCTGCATACTTTACAGTGCCCTGTCTCTTTTCTTCTTCATGATATCCCTATTTACTTATGCTGTTGTCATACATCTTTTCCTGGAAACTTCAGTGCAAACAGATTTCCTTTTTTTATGCTTTTCCTGCAATTATCCATGCAGCAAACAACAATGTTCTCCCTTGAATTAGTTCCTTTATTAAATTAGCCTTTCTACAGTAACTGTCAGTTTTCATATAACTTAAAAATTTCCTTCAAATGGCTAAGAAAAGCCAGGTGTGTAAAGATTTTCAATAACCCCTGCTGATTCACTAAATATGGAGAGAAAGGTTACAGCACGGGCCTTCTTTGTTTTTCCTCAGAGTGGTGACTGCTTCTCTCTTCTATTTCCTATCGTGGGGATAACTTTACAATTCAAGAGAATAAGAATAATAATTTTTAGCGTCTTTTCTGTATCTGTAGTGGGGTGGAATGAGAAGATCACATTTGTTGCAATCTTTTGACAATTTTTACTGTGTTTACAGGCCTCAAATGAAGCATCCCAAATACAGACCCACTGGTCAATTTCATATACTGTATTATGAGTTTTTTATTCTGAACCCACACTCTCTGTCTTCATTTGTCAGAATATGTATATAGAAGTAATATAAATACATGTAGAAAACCAATTTAAAGATATGAAAATAGAGTTTATATATTCTTTTCCTTTGTTCATACTATATTTCTGATAATATAGAATATTTCATTATGATTTCTAATTCAGATGCTTAAATATTCAATTCTGTAGTCTGTAATTCTATGGAAATATTATTATCCTTCTGTTGCATCAATCTCTTCTAGTGGTCCAGAATGCTTGAGTAATGAAAAGTCCCTTTTTCTCTATTACAAATATTAACTATTTCTGAATTAAGTAATTTTTTCACAAGCTTTGGATATATCACATGAAAAGGCAAATTATTTCTAAAGTCTATGTTGATGTGGAAATAATTTGAATATGAAAAAACATGTTGCTACATCTTAAAACCGATTCAATCATACTAGGTAATAACCCTTGCATCTGCCTCCTTCTGTTACCCTATAGGAAGAGAGCATCACTTATATATCTGACATGTTACTGAGCAATTTTGATCTCCTTCATCTTACCAATAAGGTAACATATTCAGGTCAGCTCCCTTACTTTAATTCATATTGCTCTACTACAAGTGACAGAACAAATGTACCTGACTACTTTGAAGTCTAAACAGGTTTATATAAAAATAAAGTCTTCAGGAGCTATGTTTGGGTTATGTACTTTTGAAGTTTTAATACTAAAATAATGATTACTAGGCAGCTACTTTTTACAACATTCAAAATCAAAGGAAAGCATTTCAAGGACATAAGGAAAAGTTGTAAATATAAAAATTTGATCATATATATTTTTTACTTTCTTTTTCAACTTTTATGAAAAAGAAGCATAAAATGATATTTTATCATATTTTCTGTAAATTTATATAAATTCAGGGATATTGTTTTTAATAATCAATTTTAATAACTAGATTAAAACACTGTCCTTATCCAGTCCTACATTTTTACATAGTAGCAAAAATAATCATCTTGAGAAAAACTTATCTTTGTTTCTGTTCTGATAAAAAACTCAGCAATGGTAACTTTCACATTTTGAATAGAATATAAACTACTTTCTATGGCATTTAAAGTCTTGTGGATATACCTCCTGCCAGCCAGCCATTCAGTGCTTGTCCCACTTTCCCTTGCTCATTATATTCTAGCTAAACTACTATATACAGCATCCTATAACACATCAAATTGTTGCACTTTGAGATATATGCACATACTAATTATCTTGTATTGCTCTTTTTCCATGGCTACATCTTAATAATTAATTAATCTTTCATCTTAAAAGTCCATTTCTTAGAGTCATTCCTGCCCATCCTTTACAAGCTCTCTCCTCAGTCCTCCATTCCTTCCCCCATGTAGCATCTTATTTTCCATGTCAGATTTTGCTTGTTTCTTTCATAGCAATAATACTGAATTTTGTCAATATGTCTCTGAAGTATCCCTGGAATAGTGGCATATCTCATATTACATAGCAATTGCTTAATAAGTATTAACAAGAACTCTGTCAGCTCTGAATATTATCCTGCTTAAAACCTACGGAGTTAACCTGCCATGATATCTTACAACCTGAAAGAAGACACGAGATTGCTGGAGCAAGAGAAAGCACAAAAACCACATGAGTTTTGTAATTGCACCAGTTCCCTTTGCCCCTCAACTGCTATGTGGGAAACATGGGTGTGCCCAGGTGGATTCTTGCACATAAAATGGTTTGCATTAAAGAAGAGGAAGCCTGATCTTTGAGAACTCAAATTTATGGAAATTTCTACACACACACACGTATTCACGAAGGGACAATGTAGTATTTACTCACTTTCCATTTTAGAATACTAGATACTCAATAAGGTCATATCAGCAACAAACTCTAAAGATCATAATTTCACATTATAGAGATCTTAAACAACAGTTAAATAAATAACCTGCCATTTTACTTGCAATCAGTACATAGTTTAAAACTCTGAAGTTGATTATTTTTAAGTATGTGAATTCACAATCAAGGGATTCTTGAAGAACACAATGACCAAAATCTCTAATATTCCTCAGTGTCTCATACATGGATACATCCATGTATTTATTTGTACTTCTAACTGAACCTCCTTTATTTCTTCAAAAAGCACATGCTTAATTCTACACATAACATGTTAAAAGTTGGTCAGTTATTCTCTTTAACCATTTTAAAATGGACTTATTCTATTATTAAACATATCTTTAATAATGATTTTGTCATGTTAAATCTGAAATACTGGAAGCAACGCATAATTCATTTTTTTAAATCATGTGCTCTATGGAGAGGGAAAGCTTATGTTGAAAGCAACTTTATATTTCAATATATGGTTTTATTTGTCCTTCATTTTTTAATAAAATAAAACCATAAAGGGAATGCTATTTCTGAAAAAGCATCTTTTGAAATATGCTGTCAGACAAAAATTGTAAAGAATAATAAGAAATAATATAGGAAAATTTTGTTACTTGATTTTCAGATTTGTTAAATACATACATATCCACTTTGAGTGAAAATGCTTCTTCATCATAATTTTTAAATGCATATCTCCAAGGAACTGTAAATGTCATTTTTTTCATTATTTATAGAACAAAAACAAACAAAAAAATTAAACTACGAAGAGCAACAGAAAATAAAAGAACAACAGTATCCCTTACACTTAATGTAAGTCTGATAAATATCACCTATGGATTCCGAGTCTAAAGAAAAGACATGGGGAAGTATAAGATTAACCGAAAAAAAAAAAAAAAAAGGTTTTGTTCAAGGTCAGCACTTTATAGCTATCTATATGGTTTTACTCCATATTAATCATATTGCTATCAAAATTTAGTTCTATGAAAACAGAGCCTGCAATGATTGAAAAGATGTCATGATTTGACAGACATTAAAACCAGGCCCCCTTTAAAGAATACAACATAATGCAGATTTCCTTAAATTGTATCTTCCCTATTATATTTCATAAATGAAAGTTGCTAGCTATCCACAGAAACAGTAAAATGTGATGTCTTTTATATCTTTCCTATCTCTATAAAATCAGTACAAACCACCCTTAATATAAGGCAGATATTGGCTAGCAGATAACATAAGAACTATTGCAAGTATATTCATAAACTTTAAAACAGAGGGTAGACCTAAAGAATGAAATATTGAAATTCATAGCAGATAAATATAATCTGATTATAAATTATAGAACTTAAACATGTAAGATCTGATATAAAATTTTACTGATCAAAATTCATGTATACTTGAGATAGCACAAGAATAGTCAGTGACCTTGAGGAGTGAGAATAAATTATTTACTTAAAAAGAGATAAAAAAAAAATACTAGAAAAGAGCTTGAAAACAACAAAAGCAAAATGTAAACACAATGAATATGCAGAGTTGATAGCCTGTAGGGAAATATCAAGAAGTATAACTTATGTGTAATTGGAATCCAAGAAAGGCAGAGAGAAGAGAGAGTATGGTGTGTGGATGAGTGTGTATATTTTGAATAAATATGAACATGAATATATACCTATAAATTTGAATGATTAGTGACCAAGATTTCTCAAATTGAATGAAAACCTCAACTTACAGATTTAATATGATCAGAGAACCTCACGGAGAATCTATATAAATGAATATAATGTAGAGACACGGTTGTCAAGCTGGTTGAAAATCAAATATCCAGAGTATAATCTTAGACATAACCAGGGTAAAATAGAAAATTTACCAAGATGGGTACGATATAAGGGGCTGCAGTCTCCTCATGAGGAACAATGGAGGCCAGAAGACAGTGAAATAACATGTAAAAATGCTGACATAACAACAACAATAACAACTTTCAACTAGCAAAAGTAGTTTTCAAAAACATATATAAAAATCTTTTCAGGTAAAAATGTGAAGAAATAGAATGACCTTATATAAGAGATGTTGAAGGAAATTCTTTAGGCTAAAGGGAAATGACACCAGGTAGAAATTCAAGTCCACAGGATGGAATGGAGAGAACTATAAAGTATAAATACTATATAGTAAATAATGACATTCCAAATTGGGGTAAATATTTTAAGTAACAACATTGTAAACACTGCTCATGTAGATTTAAATACATGACAATGATTACACAAAGGAGAGTGAATAGCATATGCTTTTAATATACTAAGATTTTTTAGCACCACAAGATTTACTATCCTAAGATTCTTAGATTTTATAAGGAGTGGTGTAATAATATTTCCACGCTGATAAAGCATACTTATTGTAATCCATGTGTTTTGGTAAAGAAAAAGAACATATGCACATTTTAGAACATATACAGAAAATATATATTACAACAAATAATAGTTTTAGGAAAAAATATTCTCCTTTGAGTTAACATGTTGTTTCAAATTATCTGCACCTTTAAAATCTAAATATGTAGAGAAATACTCAGCTCATCCAAAGGAATGTCATGCATCACTAAGTAAACAGGTGAGAAGGCTGTTCTCACCTGAGAGATATGTTTGACAAAACAGGTTAATTTTCTAGCAACATGGATAACTATTGACTTGCTCTGGGAGAAAAAAAATAAAAGACAAAAGGCATAAGGGAATAAGATAAACTCGTCTGGGAAGTGGAAAAGTAAAACAAAAGCCATTTTTAAATGAATCTTCTTCGGTGTGAAAGGTGAAATTTATTTAAAACGAAGGAACAAATAATTCAGATTCTCATTTACCCCCACTTGTGCTGTCTTTGTTTTTTCATGAAACCACCTGGAAAGTTGTTCTTATGTATTTAGTTACCAGTACAACAGTGTGTGTGTGTATGTGTGTGTTTATAAGATGTGCTGATGTAGAGTTAATACTCGAGTGATGAATTAAGTTTTCACATATACAAACCATTTAAAAATAATAACAAATGGTAAACCATTCCTCCAAATTCTAGTTATGTTTATTAATTCTTAAAATACATACTTTAGGCTGCTCAAATTGACATGTATCACAGCACCAAATAGCAGTATTCAAAATATCCACATTTAATTCTGATTTTCAGAAATGTTATACTACAAGGGTATCAGAATGACTCCATACAATTTGAGTAGAATCACGATGAAAATGTTGTTTACTACAAAACAAAAACTAAAAAGAAAAAATGAATTAGCTACAAACATTTTTAGCTGTGAGAATGAATTAACTATAACTTCAAAAGTATAAATAACTACTTTAATTCTCTATAGCTATAACTTCAAAAGTATATAACTACTTTAATTCTCTACTTCACTGGGAATGTATAAACAAAATTCTAGATAATGAAGTAGATATACAAAGTCATTCTGCTATGTATATCCATTCACAGATTTGAGAGATTTATTTTTTAAGCAAATATGAACCATTTGGTATTTTAGTTCATAGGCTAGTAAAATATAACTTCCTGGTTTCAATAAAATGTATTATAAAAAGCTCAGAGTTTCTGTGGACATTAAATACCTCCTAAAACATAGTAGTTTTATGAGAGCTAAGGGTAAATGAATCAAAACCATATGGCAATCACTCCCTTTAAATGTAATGCACATGGCAAAAATACAAGAAAAGCAAGTCCTGGGCAGAATTCATGTACAAGTAGCCTCTGCACCTATAACGTTGATATTGTCTTTTCCTAGTTCTGAACAAATATGGACGAACAGGAAAGGCTGCTGTTCTTGCTAAATTTAAGACCTGCTTGCTTAAGACTGGTAAAACAATTAATGCGTTTCCATTTCATCAAAGCACTTATATGTATAGATACATGCCTCTATAAAAAGTGTTTCCAACCATTTTCTTCCTCTGTGTGTAGCTATACCAGCACATGCAATGTATAAGCATGAATTAGAATGAGAAGAAATTTTAAATTAGAAAATACCCTCAATATTACAGGATCCAAAATTTGGAATAAAATGCTGTTACAAAATTCTACTTTGTTAAATGTTTTTCACTTTGGGAAACAGATATCTCTGTATATACTTTTTAACTTATTCCTTACAAAAAATGGATGTTTTTAAAAGTTATTGTAAAAAGTGTTATTTGTACTCCCCACCTTAAGTTCCTCCTCAAACATACTAATTGTAGTCTCTGATGCATGCATTCATGATTTAATAATTCATTAAAATTATTAGAGAGTAATAGTGTACAACTTTCTACCAACATCCTTTAAGAGATTCTAAATTTACCTATTTCTTTTTAGCCTGTTCTGAAAGGTATTGCTTTGCCAAAAATAATATTTTAGTTTTGAATAATACATTTGAACAAGAAGGAAACAGGATTAGATGCATACATCAAGGAGCCTAGTGCAAAATGAAAATATGGGATGTGCTGGTTTGAAAGGACGTATGTCCCCTATTTTAATCTAAATCCCAATTTGTAAAGGCAGAATAATCTCTATTCAATACTGTATGTTTGAATCTGTAATCAGATCATCTTCCTGGAGATGTGATTTAATCAAGAGTGGTTGTTAAACTGGATTAGGTGATGACATTTCTCCACCCACTCAGGTGGGTCTTGATTAGTTTCTGAATTCCTATGAAAGAGGAAACATTTTGGAGAAAGAGAGAGATTCAGAGAGAGCAGAGCAGAACAACACAGCTGCAGGAAGCAGAGTCCACCAGTCAGCAACCTTTGGAGATGAAGAAAGAAAATGTCTCCCGGGAGCTTCATGAAACTGGAAGCCAGGAGAAGAAGCTAGCAAGTGATGCCATGTTCACCATGTGCCCTTCCGGATGAGAGAGAAACTCTGTGTTTGCCATGTGCCTTCTCACTTGAGAGAGAAACCCTGAACTTCATTGGCCTTCTTGAACCAAGGTATCTTTCCCTAGATGTCTTTGATTGGACATTTCTATAGACTTGTTATAAATGAAACATTTTCTCAGCCATAGAACTATAAACTAGCAACTTATTAAATTCCCCTTTTAAATAGCCATTGCGTTTCTTACAGCTAGCAAACTAGAACATGGGCTTTGCTAAAAAATTAGTAAGATTGAAAGATGGCTACTGCAGAACACTACATCAACTGTGAGACCCTTCTTAACATGAGGCCCTGCTAGCCTGCGCAGCTCACATGCCCGTGAAGCCAGTCCTCAAGGGAGACCAGGGATAAGACCAGAAGGATAATTTGGAGTATATTTTCAAATGACATGTAAGAGGCAATTTTCTCTGTAAAGAAAGAAAAAAGGGATTTTCTTATCACTATGTGGTGTGTTATGGTATTCAAGAAATCAAATATAAAGCCTTCTTTAATTTTCTTTACTATTACTTATGGTTGCTGGACAGAAATACTTGACCATGATATAACTCAGGGACTAAAATCAATGCTGATTTATAAATCTTGCAGCAAAAATATATTCTAAATACTAGTTGAATCTGTTGTCTTCAATTCTTCTCATAATGGTCCCAGTTCTTCATTTTACATTTTGTTTCAAATTCAACTACAGTAATATGAAATTAAAGACTTCTCTCTCCTCTCAACTGATTATAGAACATAGGTAGACCCCTATGACATAGTTTACAATTTCAGCCCTGCTCAATACCTCTTATGTTAGGTGCCTTTGAGTATGTATATGCATGTTTACATTGTTTACGTATCATTCTACCTGATAATCTTAAGATATAACTCTATTAGAAGGTAATTGAAATGTATATATTGAGGGAGGAAGTTTCTGAATAATATGACCTGAAAAACATTGAAATGCATATAAAATAACAAGTTATTATAATAAATAATTATGTTAAAACACTGAATGAAGCTGCATGTGAGAATGATACAGGGAGGAGGGCTGGGGACATAAATGAAATCAGAAAGAAAGATAGATGTTAAAGATCGAGATGGTATAATCTAGGAATGCCTAGAGTGTATAACAATAGTGAAATGTACAATGTACAAATTTTAAAAATGTTTTTGCATGAGGAAGAACAAAGGAATGTCATTATTGCAAGGTGCTGAAAATAGATGGTAATTAATATTTTAAAATGTCACCTTATGTGTGAGACTAAAGCAAACAATGTTTGTTACAAAACTTATATTTTGACTAGAGCATTTCCTAATATAACTTATGTAAATAGTTTGATTGAACGTCATAAGTACTTGGAATCTCAGGTAGGACATGAGTTTTTGTTGATTTGTCCAGAGTGATGCCCCGATGAATCCCAGAGTGATTTGATCAGTGAGTGGAAAAGTATTTGCAAGCCCTGTTCGAGTAATGGTGAGAGCAGGGAGAAATTCAACTTCCCCAAGTTGAATTCTTGATATTCTCACAAGCAGTGTGGACAACCAAAGATATAGGCTGAGCCCCCAGACTTGGGTTGTGTTCATATGAAACTTAACCCCACAAAGGATAGGTCAAGTCTACTTAAAATTTAGGTCTAAGAGTCACCCCCAAGAGAGCCTCTTTTGTTGCTCAGATGTGGCCTCTCTCTACAGCCAACACGACGAGCAGTCTCACCACCCTCCCCCTCTCTGTATGGGACATGACTCCCAGGGGTGTGGACCTTCCTGGCAATGTGGGACAGAGATCCTGGAATGAGCTGAGACTCAGCATCAAGGGACTGAGAAAAGCCCTAGAATGAGCTGAGAATTAACATCAAGAGACTGAGAGAACCTCCTCGAACAAAAGCGGGAAGAGTAAAATGAGACTAAGTGTCAATGGCTGAGTGATTCCAAACAGAGTTGAGAGGTTATCCTGGAGGTTATTCTTATGCATTAAGTAGATATCACCTTGTTGTTCAAGATGTAGTGGAGAGGCTTTAGGGAACTGCCTGAAAATGTAGTGCTGTGTTCCAGTAGCCATGTTTCTTGATGATGATTGAACAATGATTTGGCTTTCACAATGAGACTCTGTGAATGTGAAAACCTTGTGTTTGATGCTCCTTTTATCTACTATATCAACAGAAGAGTAGAACATATGGAATAAAAATAATAGGGGGACAAATGTTAAAATAAATTTAGTTTTAAATGCTAGTGGTAAATGAAAGAGCAGGATAAGGGGTATGGTATGTATAATCTTTTTTTTTTTCTCTGTTGTCGTTTTATTTCTTTTTCTGTTGTCTTTTTATTTCTTTTTCTAAATCGATTCAAATGTTCTAAGAAATGGTGAATATGCAACAATGTGATGATATCAAGAACTACTGATTGTGTATGTAGAATAGAATGATATCTTAATGTTTTGTTTGTTAAAACATACAAACAAAAATAGCAAGTTACCTATGTAATTCACTAAGCTTTAATTTTCAATATTCTATACCTAATTTGGAATGTAAACATTCATAATAGTATAAACAACTCAATTTAAAATTTTATTATAAACATTGTATTTTGTATCTCAAAATAGTTATTAGATTTAATTATCTGTTGCTCCCTCAAATAATTATTAAAATGTATATTAGTTACAAGGAATCATATGAGACTTTTCAGCACCACTCACATCTTCATGAGCAGGTCAGAGAGGCTCTTTTCAGCCACCTTTAGGAATGTTTATGTGAACTTGGGCTTTTTGGGTCACTAATAAATCTATTTAATATCAGGAGGTAATAGGAAAAGTTTATAAAGAAATCTATTTAATATCAGGAGGTAATAGGAAAAGTGTAGTTTTCAACTGCAGGGAACCGGAATCAAGTACAAATTTTGTAGTACAGACCCAGAAAAGAGAATTGCAGGGGACAAAGATGGGCAGGAATAGGAGACTAGAGCAGGCACATGTTGCATAACTGAATTTCCAAAATATAAGGACTTGCTGTTGGGTACTGGCTGTAACATGACAGGCAAAACAATTAACCTAACAGAGTCAGAACATAATGTACTTTATCTGCATGGTTATTGATTTTTACAATACTGTCCTCTATCAATAAAAATGAAGTCTGATTATATATTTACTTGCTGTTCATTTATTCACTTTCTGATGACTTGAATATCTGAAATACGAGTAACTTCAAAACTGAAGAATATATATATATATACACACACTAATTGTTTGGGCATCTGTTGAAAACACTAAAACACAGAATATGGATAAAGACAGTTGCCTAATAACTTGAGGTAACATGTTTTGAACACTAGACTCTTAGCTGTGCTATCATCAGTCCATTCTCAGATCACAGAGGCTCTTTTCAACCACCGTTAGGAATGTTTATGTGAACTAGGGCTTTTTGGGTCACTAATAAAGAAATCTATTTAATATCAGGATATGAGCAAATAAAAATGTTTCTGGATTGCTCTAAGATCTTACAATTAGGGCTTCCACCAGGGTGTTTTATATGCTCCATTCATGTCTTCTGGTTAGGTCTTATAGGCGCATTAGATTAGCTTCCCTTACTCATGGCAAGAACAAACTTAGTGTAGGTATCTACCATTCAGTTGATTGGAGGTAATAGAAAAGTTGATGTCAATGTGTGTTGCTGGGTGGAATTCCATTATTTACCAATTCACTTTAATTTGAAAAGGTTTCATATAGAAGACGTTTTGAGATTTTTGAGATATAGGAATAATGTTGTAGGGATTTGGGGCATTGTAATACTATAGATGGGGAGGAAATTTAAGACGAGTGAGTCTTCACCCTGCAATTTTACCATATCTGACCTTGACTACTCCATATGTACATCAGCTTACCTCCAACAGGCTAGGTACTGGGACAATCGTATTTACCACATTTAATTTTCGAAAAATTAAAAAAAAATTATTTAAGTTTTGCTACATAGTGTGCTTAAGTATTTCACCTAAATGTTTAAAATATGGAGTATTAAATAGAAGAATGAAAACTCCCACTTGTACCTGGGGCTCAGGGAAATTACCTTACTTGCCAATTATGTACAGCTAATAGCAATGGATACTGCATTCAAACCTGAGTGTTTGTCACTGCAAAGTCCAATTGTTGTCTGCTATTTAATTTAATAACACATAAGAATTCTTGATAAAAAACCATGGGGGTGGGGCAACAGTAGCTCAGTGGCAGAATTCCTGTCTGCCATGCCAGAGACCCAAGTTCGATTCCTGGAGACTGCCCATGCCAAAAAAACAAAACAAACAAACAAACAACCATGGGTATAACTTGAATTTTGCAGTAATTTATTTTAAAATCATAAATGCTAATATGAGGTGTCCTATATTAAACAAGGGATAAAGGCCAATCACTAATCAAACTTTCAAATTGTGGATAATCACTATATTGCATTCAAAAATTACCAATTTTTAAGGTACCATAATTGAATAAAAGGCACTGAAACTATGCTGAAGACACTGCATCTCATGGATTTATGGTTTCCTATTATCACATTTGAATTTTAAATACTTTATACAATCTAATAAGGTTAAAAGTCAAAGAAGAATAAACTAGATTTAAGATACTGCTACATTTCTTTTAAAAATTAAATCCCTGGCTTTAAAGGTTTCTAAAATTCACATTCAAATGATTTTCATTGTTAAATGTGTTGCTGAGTTAAATACTTCCACTTCAATTATTTCATTCATTTCTAATCATTACACAAATGACAGTGATTAAATTTTAGCAGTACAGATTTAAACCCTGAGACAGAGATAAGCAATGCAAAGTTTACAGATAAAATGGAAGAATAAGAATTCAATCTCTGAATTTCTCATGGCAAGACCCATATTTGTTTGGTTTTTCTCCACTAAGCATCCTATAAAACATGCAAGCCAATTTAAAGAAAAATTACTTTTCAGTTTGTTTGATTTACATATAGGTTGGAATTTCTTTAGATATTTCATTTTTTTGAATAATGATCATTTCAAAACAGTAAAAATATTGTCCATAAACAACAACAGTTTCACCCACAGAGCAATCAACCTACCTGAGTTTTAAATAAAAATGATGTACTAACAAATCCTGAAAGTAAATATATATAAATATAAAAGAATTCCTACTCTTAGTGCCATCTTAATCTTGGGAAGATAAATATCTATAAGATTTTTTTTTCCTCCTAAGCTCATGCTTTCAAAATTTTCCTTTCATCCTCTGATTCCAGATGATTCTCTCCCCACATTTTGAGATATATATTCATGGTTAATTAGTTGTGAATCAGAAATTGGCGACAGCATAACTCTGCAAGTGAAATCATTGCCCTCCTCTCTATGTAAGACATGACATCCAGAGGTGAATGTCTCTCCCTGCCAGTGTGGGAGGTGACTCCCAGGGATGAGTCTGGCCTTCATCATGGGATTAACAATGCCGACCTGACCAAAAGGGGCAAACGAAGTGTAACAGATAAGGTGTCAGTGGCTGAGAGAGTTCAAATAGAGTAGAGAAGCTACTCTGGAGGTCACTCTTACACAAGTTTCAGTTACACATTGCTACCTGCCATAACTTGCCAAACCCCAACTGAAACCATTCCAGCAAGGAACACCTAGGGTGATATACAGGATTCTACAAGGGTTCCATGCATTAGAGTAACTTTCCAGAAACTTACAACCTCCGGATGGTTCCCTGGACCACGTAAGTCCTGAAATGCAGAAGGGCCAGCCTCTCTAGAACATCAGCTAGTTCCATCTCCCTACCCCATATTATCAATGGGCACTTCCGAAATTAAAACGTTAGAATGGGCATGGTCCAAATACCCACAAAGAGTGGGAGAAAGATCAAAGGTGATGGTGAAGCTATACATAGAAGGTAGGGCTTAACAAATTAGTATGATTGCGGAAACATTGTATTGATGTTTCTTTTGTCTTCAGTATCTTATTGCAGCTAGAAATAACACCTAAAATTGTAGAATTATAACCTATACCAAACTGAAATATTTTCTACAACTAATTACTATGATATGCTTTGAAATTTATTGTTTTGTATATATGTTATTTTCACAAAAAAGAGAAAATAAGCTAATTGTGATGATTTATATATATAAGTCATATTTATAAATTATATTCCATATATATATATATATTCCTTCTACCTTCCACTGTTCTAGAAGAGATAGAAGGAAAAATCTAGATGATTGAACATTAGCCTATAACAAACTCTGGGATCTATCCTGTAACTACTTCGTGAAGGATACTTTGAAAACTATTGCTTTTTTCTTTCTTTAGTTTGCAAATATGTAATATTATACAAAAAAAAAAGTTAAAAAAAATTGGGGACAACAAAAGCTTCTTGCACGACAATCAATCACATTTTAAAAACAGCTTTTTAATGTTGCCTTCAAAATATATAAGGTTTTTCTTGACTTATTTGTTGAAAGTATAACAATTAGATGTATTTGGAAGAATTCTTAATCAATAAGTTTATAGTTATTTGTATATCCCATCAGGCTTTGCTGAAATACTGTGTATTAGCAATTTCAAATTTAAGCACCTACGATATTCAAAGTTTAGTGTTAGAGAATGGGGCTACAGATATATGGCCTTAGAAAAATATGTTATGCTTGCATAGGACTGAAAATTTAAATAGTAAACAGAACAATATATTCCACGATAAGACAAAATAGTGGACAGAAGCAAATTGACTCAAGAGTTTAGAGTGAAGAAAACTGTATACTAGATTTGTCAATACAAATATCATAACAATCCTTTAAAGTTTGTATGGAAAGGAAATAAGCTGGTAACTCAGGAAATGGACAGTAGTTTTTGAGAAAGAAGAAAATACGTGAGTAAAAGTGGTGAATTGAGTTACCCTGGATTTTCTGGAAGGGACGGACAAATATCATGCATGCTTTAAAGATGGATGTTGTACAATGATAATAGTGCACTAATTTAGCACATGTGGGGGATTTGGATCCAATTGAATAGTACAGGAACTACTTTATAGGAAATATGAAACCTTAAATATTATAAGGAGATTGGTATGGTTGTATTATTCAAAACTGGTATTTTAGAAAAGGCATTGCAGTAAGGAGATGTAGAAGACATAATACAGTAAAAAACCTGGACACTAAAGCACAAGGTGAGAGTCTAATGGAATTCAAAGCTTGCAATGAGCACGTGAGTATAGCTATTAAGAATAAAGAGGCAAAATAAGGGAAATGGACAATGATTAACAGAATGTCACTGGTCAGAGGTTTGGGGAAATGTGTTCTTAGCTGGATGACCAAGAAAGTAATATTAGAATTGCTCAAATTAGGACCCTCACTATCTTTAGCTCTCTCCCAGAATGCTTTGAATTCTAGGTGATGACACCTTAAGACACTATTGAAACTGAGGGACACTATTGAAACTGAGGGACACTACTGAAACTGAGGGACAGGGTGGGACATGCTGAGTGTGGAGTCGAAAAGAAATAAATTCCCCAGAGGCAAGTGATTGAACTGGAAGATGCTATTACCACTAACAAATGAAAAGAAGTCACCTTATCATCCTCTTGGCAGCAGCATCACAGGAGAAGAAATAGGCATGACAGAGGATATGAGGCATCATCTGGTGTCAGATTGCCTGGATTCCAAATTGTTCTCCACCACCATCTTAGAGTATGGCCTAGTAAAAATTACTCAACTTCTTTGTGTTCATTTCCTCATCTCTAATGCAGAGATACTACTAATAATTATCTCATGGAGTTGAAATTGGGCTTAAACGTTTGTAAATATACATATAAAATCTTTGGAACAGTACCACATTCATGAAAAGCACAGAAAAAAATCACTACAAGGGAAAATATTTGATAAGAATTTAAAAGAGTATTCAATGAAGTAGGTAGTTACTGAAAAGTTACATTCTTTAAAAATAATGTACTTTCCAGTCTCTTTCATTAACTCTCAACTCCCAAAACATTTCTCTATTTTTGAAAAAGAATCTCTAAGAAGCCACATGATACAAAGAATGGGCAAATAATGGTAGGCACTTTAGACTGGAGTATAATTCAAATATGTAAGATAGTAAAGAACAAAATATGATAAAATTCTTTTCATGTAGTTCCATAGCACTGTGATTTCAGCTTTCTCATTTAAAACAGGTACTATAATTGTTCATTTAGTTTATTAGTTTTTCTATTTTCCTACTTTAGATTGGAGGACATACTGATCAAACAAGTAATATACTGACCTGGTAATTAGCTACACTTGATGTTCTGATTTTTCTTTTTTAAGAAATGTAAAATGTAAGATAGCAGTATTTACTTATAGTTTCATTGAACTTAGTAGAGCATCCATATGCTTTTTCCCGTTGTTTGTCCCTAGACCTTCAAGTTAACATTTTTGCATAGTTTTGTTTTTCTGGTCAAACTTATACACAAATAAGTCACACTTTTGAGGTGTACAGTTCTATGAATTTTGGTTAACATGTATCACTTAACCACTGTTACTTTCAAATATAGATTATTTCCATCACCTCAAAAACATCCTTTTGCCTGTTTTATTCAATTCTCTACTCCCAGCCCTAGTACTTGGCAATAAGAGATCTGTCTTCTGTTCTTTAAATCTTGCCTTTTCTAGAATGTCATAGGCATTGAATAATACAGTGTTTAGCATTTTGAGGCTGATTTCTTTCACAATGCCAGGTATCTTTGAGGTTCATTTATATTATTGCATGCCTCAGTTTATCCCCTTTTATGTATGCATAATATCCCATTGCATGAATGCACCATAATTTATCCTCTAATCAGATAAACGACAGTTAATTTGTTCCCACTTTAGGCAATTATTAGTAAAGCCATTATAAACATTCATTCACAGATCTTTGTTTGGATATGTGTTTTGTTTTCAATTCTCTTGGGTAAATACCTAGGCGTGGGATTGGTATGCTATATGGGAAGGGTAGTTACAACTGTATAACAAATTGAAAAACTGTTTCCCAAAGTGGCTGAAGTGGATTCATGCTAGCAATGTATAAGAATTCCAATTACTTTACATCCTTACCAGCATGGGTATTGTACATTTTTTGAGCCATTCTAATATGTGTATTATTTATTATGAAATGTGTCTAACGATGTTGAGCATCTAATGTTTATTTATGATCCACCTCACTTCTTTAGTGAAATGGTTGTTCAAAGACATTCTGAATTTAAGGAATGGTTCACCTTCTCTGGCTTAGGAAATGGATTCAAGTTAAAATGTTTATCAATTTTAGGTTCACCAAAATTATCAAACTTCATTTACAAATATTATGGGGAAGACTTGAACCCAGTGTTGTGAAAAAGACAGAGATGGCTGCATTCCATCGCTGCCAAGGATGTGTATTACCATAGCAAAGATAAAATAAATTGTATAATATTGAATAACAATGACACATTTAGCCAAGAGCTTGACAATAATGAGATATCTTAAGTAAATATAATTTATTCTAAAAAGTGGCTAAAGGAGAGAAAAGAACAAACACTTCATGTTTTGATTTGTGCCCAAGAAAAGTTTTGACAGAGCATATGGGTGTTGAGTTGGCTTTGGAAGTCAGATTGGATCTGTGTGGACAATGAAAAGAAAGGGAGATGGTCTGGGGACCATACTGACAAGGACTATCATTGATAATTTTGTTTTTTTCTTTCAGTTGAACGGTTTGCCAAAAGTCATGCGATCTTCATTTCAATGAAATACTTTGTGTGTATATATATATACACACACACACATATATATACATGTATATATATATATACATACATATATATGTGTGTGTATATATGTGTGTATTTTATGAGTGTATGCTGGTTTGAAACTGTAATGTACCCCAGAAAAGTCACGTCCTTTTAATCCTAATCCAATCTAGTGGGACAGATCTTTTGTTTGGGTAGGGTCTGTCGATTAGGTTGTTTCCATGGAGATGTGACACCCAAATGTGGGGTGTGACTATTTGATTGGATTATTTTCATGGAATTGTGAGCCTATCCATTTAATTGGATCTTAATTAGTTTACCAGCATCCTCAAGGGAGCTCACAGAAAGAGAAAATGATGGGAGAGAACAGACAAACAGATATTTGGAGATGCTTGGAGAACTGACATACAGAGCTGAGAGATGAAACTAAGACACTGACATTTGTAGATGCTAAGCTAAGAGGTGAAATCTAGATTTTTGACCCAGAGAAGCTAAGTGACAGGCCAGAGAAGCTCAGAAAGGAGGCCACTGGAACCAGGAGCTGAAAGGCAGGAAACCGGGGAGTTTTGCCCTGTGCCTTACCAGGCTTTCTAGTTCGCTAGCTGTTGGAATGTAATATGCCAGAAATAGAACACCTTTTAAAAAGAGGAATTTATTAAGTTACTAGTTTACAGTTCTAAGACCGAGAAAATGTCCTAATTAAATCAACTCTATAGAAATGCCCCATCTAAGGCATCCAGGGAAAGGTACCTTGTTTCAAGAAAGCCAATGATGTTCAGCATTTCTCTCTCAGCTGGAATAGCACATGGTAAACGTGGCAGCATCTGCCGACTCTCTCTCCAGGCCTCATGTTTCATGAAGCTCCCTGGGAGGCATTTTCCTTCTTCATCTCCGAAAGTTGCTGACTGATGGAGACTCTGCTTTGTGGTTCTGTGACATTCTGTTGTCCTTCTCTGCTCTCTCTGAATCTCCAACTTTCTCCAAAATGTTTCCTCTTTTATAGGATTCCAGTAAAAGTAATCAAGACCCACCTGAATGGGTGGAGTCATATCTCCATCTCATCAAGTTTAATATCTACAATTGATTGAGTCACATCTCCATGAAGATGACCTAATCAAGTTTCCAACCTATAGTGAGTGCTGAATAGGGATTAGAAAAAAAACATTACTCCCACAAGATTAATTAGGATTAAAACATAGCTTTTCTAGGGGACATAAGTCTTTCAAACCGGCACAATAGGTGACAGAGAAACCTAGAAGTGATATGCCTTTCTAGAGTGAAGGTATATTCTTTTTGATGCCCTAATTTGGGCATTTTCATGTTTTAGAACTATAAATTTGTAACTTAATAAATCCCCTTCATAAAAACCAATCCATTGAGCAGCCGAGCCGCCCGACCTCCCTACCCCCTCTCTCTCTCCGCCGGACCGCCGCGCGGCGCACGCGCCCCGCAGCAGCCGAGCCGCCCGACCTCCCTACCCCCTCTCTCTCTCCGCCGGACCGCCGCGCGGCGCACGCGCCCCGCAGCAGCCGAGCCGCCCGACCTCCCTACCCCCTCTCTCTCTCCGCCGGACCGCCGCGCGGCGCACGCGCCCCGCAGCAGCCGAGCCGCCCGACCTCCCTACCCCCTCTCTCTCTCCGCCGGACCGCCGCGCGGCGCACGCGCCCCGCAGCAGCCGAGCCGCCCGACCTCCCTACCCCCTCTCTCTCTCCGCCGGACCGCCGCGCGGCGCACGCGCCCCGCAGCAGCCGAGCCGCCCGACCTCCCTACCCCCCTCCTCCCCCTCCTGCTCCGGTTGCTCTCCAACCAACACGGTGCCCTCTTCCCCCGCCTTCACCGTGCTCCTCCGCCACCAGCCTCGACAGCCTTGCCGCCCTCACCTTTCCTCCTCCAGAACAACTACTGGGGGAGTGGAGATAATACAGAGCAGCTCCCGGAGCCACGAGGGAAATCAAAGGGACAGCGTACCCCATCCTGGAACGGCTGACTATCTGGGAGAACCAGCTCCGGTGAGATCACCAAGGGGCACGGGCTTTCCTGGGTGGGACAGCAAGCGACCGGAGTCCCTCCCTTCCACCTTCCCAGGCCAGCTGGTAGAATTGGACAGGCGGTCCCCTTAGGCCGCGGCGGCTGGTGCCCCCACCACACGAGGCCCCCCGGAACAACTGAGATAGTTGGGTCGGAAATCCCCAGACTGCGGAGAACAGTGACCGGGGGATCCCTTCCAAACACGTGACTCACCCGTCGGCTGGGAGCAGTGCACTCTCCCGGGCTGCGACAGCTGGCGCCCTCCCGCCACGCTTGGTGCCTCGGGCCGACTAGCTAATTTGGCCGGACGCTCTCCTGTGCTGCGACAGCCGGCGACCCTCCCCGCGTTTGGAACCCCGGGCCGGCTGGCATTCTTCCAAGACGCTTCGGTTGCCGAACCTCCCCTACGGCGAGAGTTTTCCAGAGTTGAGGGACCCACAGCAACTTTCGCTGGTGGAACCCACAGACAGGCGTGTGCCACGTGTGCCACCTACTGGGCAGGATAGGAAGAACAGAACCCAGAGACTGCGCAGAAAAATCTTTCAACCTGTGGGGTCGAACACCCGGGGAAATCTGACTAAATGCCCAGACGCCAGCAGAAGATAACGGATCACGCTCAGAAAATTGAACATATGGCCCAGTCAAACGAAGAAACCAATAGTTCAAATGAGATACAGGAGCTGAAACAACTAATGCTGAATATACGAACAGAAATGGAAAACCTCTTCAAAAACGAAATCGATAAATTGAGGGAGGACATGAAGAAGACATGGGCTGAACATAAAGAAGAAATAGAAAAACTGAAAAAACAAATCACAGAACTTATGGAAGTGAAAGATAAAGTAGAAAAGATGGAAAAAACAATGGATACCTACAATGACAGATTTAAAGAAACAGAAGATAGAATTAGTGATTTGGAGGATGAAACATCTGAACTCCAAAAAGAAACAGAAACTATCCGGAAAAGAATGGAAAAATTTGAACAAGGTATCAGGGAACTCAAGGACAATGTGAACCGTACAAATATACGTGTAGTGGGTATCCCAGAAGGAGAAGAGAAGGGAAAAGGAGGAGAAAAACTAATGGAAGAAATTATCACTGAAAATTTCCCAACTCTTATGAAAGACCTAAAATTACAGATCCAAGAAGTGCAGCGCACCCCAAAGAGATTAGACACAAATAGGCGTTCCCCAAGACACTTACTAGTTAGAATGTCAGAGGTCAAAGAGAAAGAGAGGATCTTGAAGGCAGCGAGAGAAAAACAATCCGTCACATACAAGGGAAACCCAATAAGACTATGTGTAGATTTCTCAGCAGAAACCATGGAAGCTAGAAGACAGTGGGATGATATATTTAAGTTACTAAAAGAGAAAAACTGCCAGCCAAGACTCCTATATCCAGCAAAATTGTCCTTCAAAAATGAGGGAGAATTTAAAACATTCTCAGACAAAAAGTCACTAAGAGAATTTGTGACCAAGAGACCAGCTTTGCAAGAAATACTAAAGGAAGCACTAGAGTCAGATACAAAAAGACAGAAGAGAGAGACATGGAGAAAAGTGTAGAAAGAAGGAAAGACAGATATGATATATATAATACAAAAGGCAAAATGGTAGAGGAAAATATTATCCAAACAGTAATAACTCTAAATGTCAATGGACTGAATTCCCCAATTAAAAGACATAGACTGGCAGAATGGATTAAAAAACAGGATCCTTCTATATGCTGTCTACAGGAAACACATCTTAGACCCAAAGATAAATATAGGTTGAAAGTGAAAGGTTGGGAAAAGATATTTCATGCAAACAACAACCAGAAAAGAGCAGGAGTGGCTATACTAATATCCAACAAATTAGACTTCAAATGTAAAACAGTTAAAAGAGACAAAGAAGGACACTATATACTAATAAAAGGAACAATTAAACAAGAAGACATAACAATCATAAATATTTACGCACCGAACCAGAATGCCCCAAAATACGTGAGGAATACACTACAAACACTGAAAAGGGAAATAGACACATATACCATAATAGTTGGAGACTTCAATTCACCACTCTCATCAATGGACAGAACATCTACACAGAGGATCAATAAAGAAATAGAGAACCTGAATATTACTATAAATGAACTTGACTTAACAGACATTTATAGGACATTACATCCCACAACAGCAGGATACACCTTTTTTTCAAGTGCTCATGGATCATTCTCAAAGATAGACCATATGCTGGGTCACAAAGCAAGTCTTAACAAATTTAAAAAGATTGAAATCATACACAACACTTTCTCGGATCATAAAGGAATGAAGTTGGAAATCAATAATAGGCGGAGTGCCAGAAAATTCATAAATACATGGAGGCTCAACAACACACTCTTAAACAACATAGGGTCAAAGAAGAAATTGCAAGAGAAATTAGTAAATACCTAGAGGCAAATGAAAATGAAGACACAACATATCAAAACTTATGGGACGCAGCAAAGGCAGTGCTAAGAGGGAAATTTATTGCCCTAAATGCCTTTATCAGAAAAGAAGAAAAGGCAAAAATGCAGGAATTAACTGTCCACTTGGAAGAACTGGAGAAAGAACAGCAAACTAATCCCAAAGCAAGCAAAAGGAAAGAAATAACAAAGATTAGAGCAGAAATAAATGAAATTGAAAACATGAAAACAATAGAGAAAATCAATAAGACCAGAAGTTGGTTCTATGAGAAAATCAACAAGATTGATGGGCCCTTAGCAAGATTGACAAAAAGAAGAAGAGAGAGGATGCAAATAAATAAGATTAGAAATGAAAGAGGAGACATAACTACTGACCTCACAGAAATAAAGGAGGTAATAACAGGATACTATGAACAACTTTACGCTAATAAATACAACAATTTAGAAGAAATGGACAGGTTCCTGGAAAGACATGAACAACCAACTTTGACTCAAGAAGAAATAGACGACCTCAACAAACCAATCACAAGTAAAGAGATTGAATTAGTTATTCAAAACCTCCCTAAAAAGAAAAGTCCAGGACCAGACGGCTTCACATGTGAATTCTATCAAACATTCCAGAAAGAATTAGTACCTACTCTCCTCAAACTCTTCAACAAAATCGAAGTGGAGGGAAAACTACCTAATTCATTCTATGAAGCCAACATCACCCTCATACCAAAACCAGGCAAAGATATTACAAAAAAAGAAAACTACAGACCAATCTCTCTAATGAATACAGATGCAAAAATCCTCAATAAAATTCTAGCAAATCGTATCCAGCAACACATTAAAAGAATTATACATCATGACCAAGTAGGATTCATCCCAGGTATGCAAGGATGGTTCAACATAAGAAAATCAATTAATGTAATACACCATATCAACAAATCAAAGCAGAAAAATCACATGATCATCTCAATTGATGCAGAGAAGGCATTTGACAAGATTCAACATCCTTTCCTGCTGAAAACACTTCAAAAGATAGGAATACAAGGGAACTTCCTTAAAATGATAGAGGGAATATATGAAAAACCCACAGCTAATATCATCCTCAATGGGGAAAAATTGAAAACTTTCCCCCTAAGATCAGGAACAAGACAAGGATGTCCACTATCACCACTATTATTCAACATTGTGTTGGAAGTTCTAGCCAGAGCAATTAGGCAAGAAAAAGAAATACAAGGCATCAAAATTGGAAAGGAAGAAGTAAAACTATCACTGTTTGCAGACGATATGATACTATATGTAGAAAACCCAGAAAAATCCACAACAAAATTACTAGAGCTAATAAATGAGTACAGCAAAGTAGCAGGCTACAAGATCAACATTCAAAAATCTGTAGCTTTTCTATACACTAGTAATGAACAAGCTGAGGTAGAAATCAAGAAACGAATCCCATTTACAATTGCAACTAAAAGAATAAAATACCTAGGAATAAATTTAACCAAAGAGACAAAAAACCTATATAAAGAAAACTACAAAAAACTGTTAAAAGAAATCACAGAAGACCTAAATAGATGGAAGGGCGTACCGTGTTCATGGATTGGAAGACTAAATATAGTTAAGATGTCAATCCTACCTAAATTGATTTACAGATTCAATGCAATACCAATCAAAATCCCAACAACATATTTTTCAGAAATAGAAAAACCAATAAGCAAATTTATCTGGAAGGGCAGGATACCCCGAATTGCTAAAAACATCTTGAGGAAAAAAAACGAAGCTGGAGGTCTCGCGCTGCCTGACTTTAAGGCATATTATGAAGCCACAGTGGTCAAAACAGCATGGTATTGGCATAAAGATAGATATATCGACCAATGGAATCGAATAGAGTGCTCAGATATAGACCCTCTCATCTATGGACATTTGATCTTTGATAAGGCAGTCAAGCCAACTCACCTGGGACAGAACAGTCTCTTCAATAAATGGTGCCTAGAGAACTGGATATCCATATGCAAAAGAATGAAAGAAGACCCATCTCTCACACCCTATACAAAAGTTAACTCAAAATGGATCAAAGATCTAAACATTAGGTCTAAGACCATAAAACAGTTAGAGGAAAATGTTGGGAGATATCTTATGGATCTTACAACTGGAGGCGGTTTTATGGACCTTAAACCTAAAGCAAGAACACTGAAGAAGGAAATAAATAAATGGGAGCTTCTCAAAATTAAACACTTTTGTGCATCAGAGAACTTCATCAAGAAAGTAGAAAGACAGCCTACACAATGGGAGACAATATTTGGAAATGACATATCAGATAAGGGTCTAGTATCCAGAATTTATAAAGAGATTATTCAACTCAACAACAAAAAGACAGCCAACCCAATTACAAAATGGGAAAAAGACTTAAACAGACACCTACCAGAAGAAGAAATACGGATGGCCAAGAGGCACATGAAGAGATGCTCAATGTCCCTGGCCATTAGAGAAATGCAAATCAAAACCACAATGAGATATCATCTCACACCCACCAGAATGGCCATTATCAACAAAACAGAAAATGACAAGTGCTGGAGAGGATGCGGAGAAAGAGGCACACTTATTCACTGTTGGTGGGAATGTCAAAGGGTGCAACCACTGTGGAAGGCAGTTTGGCGGTTCCTCAAAAAGCTGAATATAGAATTGCCATACGACCCAGCAATACCATTGCTAGGTATCTACTCAAAGGACTTAAGGGCAAAGACACAAACGGACATTTGCACACCAATGTTTATAGCAGCGTTATTTACAATTGCAAAGAGATGGAAACAGCCAAAATCTCCATCAACAGAAGAGTGGCTAAACAAACTGTGGTATATACATACGATGGAATATTATGCAGCTTTAAGACAAGATAAACTTGTGAACCATGTAATAACATGGATGGACCTAGAGAATATTATGCTGAGTGAATCCAGCCAAAAACTAAAGAACAAATACTGTATGGTCCCACTGTTGTGAACGGGCATTCGAGAATAAACTTGAAATATGTCATTGGTAACAGAGTTCAGCAGGAGTTAGAAACAGGGTAAGACAATGGGTAATTGAAGCTGAAGGGATACAGATTGTGCAACAGGACTAGATACAAAAACTCAAAAATGGACAGCACAATAATACCTAATTGTAAAGTAATCATGTTAAAATACTGAATGAAGCTGCATCTGAGCTATAGGGTTTTTTTTTGTTTTTGATTGCTTGTTGGTTTGTTTGTTGTTGTTGTTTTTTACTATTACTACTACTTTTATTTCTTTTCTTTATATTGACATTTTATATCTTTTTCTGTTGTGTTGCTAGTTCCTCTAAACTGATGCAAATGTACTAAGAAACAATGATCATGCATCTATGTGATGATGTTAAGAATTACTGAGTGCATATGTAGAATGGTATGATTTCTAAATGTTGTGTTAATTTCTTTTTTTTCTTTCCGTTAATAAAAAAAAAAAAAAAAAAAAAAAAAAAAAAAAAAAAACCAATCCATTTCTGATATATTGCATTCTGGCAGCATTAGCAAATTGAAACAATATATAAACAAATTCACATACACTTTAAAATTGACACTATACCAACCTCTGCCCAAAGTAAAGTCAAAATTCATTTTCAGTTATAAATATAAACAACTTCATAGACACTATAAAATTGACACCATGCTAACTCCTCCTCAAAGTAAGGACATGTCACAACACCTTCTATTAGTCTACAATTATTATTAAATCTAAATCACATACCTGTTTGGAAATGAAAAACAGATGTTGGGACATTTCTCTGCAAAAATGCAAAAAACTAAAGTAAAACAGATTCAATATATTGGTTATGGACAAATTTCTACATTATTCTGTGAAACACTCACTCTTGACTATGCTAGAGATTTCCATTGTAGCAATAATAATGGGATATTTTTCATGCATAAGCAACTCAGATGAGTTGCTGCTAATGATATTTTTTGAGATGCTATCAACTAGCACTGGAAAAAATATTTCTAGTATAATTTGAACCTAATGGAACATAAACTCATTTAGTACCATCAAAGATTCTTTATTTTCCTTGTCAGAGAATCAGACTGGTGATTACCACCAAACATATTTGTCTATTAAAATAGCTTTTTACTCACAAGTTTTGGTTGTGCATAGAAATAAGGAAACACCATTAAAATACCATTGGAGGCTGGTAGAGCGCAGTAGACAGCTTATTGTCAACAGTAAACTATGAAGCAGTCAGTAATTAAAAAGTATGTCACGGTCCAATAATCATGTGAGCAGAAGGAATGAGCTAAATCTACCTCATCAATTAAAATTGCAGAAAAGTTCCAATAATGTTCTGAGCTTATTAGTCATGCAAAATACAAACCTGTGTGTGTATGTGTTTACATTTATGTATCTCTGTGTGTCTGAGTGTATGGATTATGGCTGTACATACACACATTCATATTTGAATTAACCCAGCTCCTTAATTTTTTATGTACTTCATTTCAGAGTCTTCTTTTTATTTGTATTAAGTTTGCAAAATATTATAAGAAACTGTTGGCTACTTCACTCTGTGACCAACCTCTCAAAGTGGTTGATCTTGTGGAGTAGCAAGTGGCAGTAAATGAAAGTCCATATAGTTCTAAGATATTACCCTTGATTACTGGCTCACATCTAGCTTGCATATATTTACTGATATACATTACCAGAGCTAAAATTACCGAGTACCCTGTTCAGTTAAAACCACGTGTGTACTTTCATTCTCCCTGTGTAGATCTCTTCCTCACATAATCCACTCATAGCCTGTTAACTCTTGTTTGCAAAAAGGAACTTATGACAAGGAAATGATTTGATGATGGCAGTTTCCCTGAAAACCCTTGTGACTTTTCTTTGGCTATTTTTTTGGTTTGCTTTTCTTAGGAAAAGCAACACTGGCCACCTTGCCTCAAACCACAAAGTCTAAGGATGGTCCCTGATGAAAATGCAGCTTGAGTGTATTGTGTGGTGCTAAACTAAGTGGGTCGGTGGGTGCCAAGTATTTGAATATCTATGATAACGAATGAAGCTCAAATGTCTTATAAAATAGTCCTGAATTTCTGTCTGCTTTCAGAATGAAAGGGTATGCCTGTACTTATTAAACTTTGTGTTTTTCAGAGCACTTGCTGTAGTTTCTTATTATAATTTTCAATGCAAGTAAAAACAACTGTGGTTTAATGTTTTAAAAGTAGATCTAGGGTAAAAAAAAAAAGAGAGAGAATAGATCTAGGGTAATAGTTTAACTCCCCTCTGCCCTTCCATTTTATCTGTTGGAATTGGTGAGTGTTCTAAGTTACTAGGAATGAATTTGGGTGACAGGAAACAAACCAAAATAAATTAAAGATGCTTTTTCATTGAAACCATATATAGGAAGAGATCAGATAAAGTGAAACTAGTATTTATACTGAATGAATAAAGCATCAACACAATGGCCATAGAATTCCACCTGCAACACAGTGGCCAGGGAATTAAATAATACTTTATTATAGTTTAGCACATGCTCCCTCTCCATATATGTATATGGCTATATATCTATTTACATCCTGAATTACACTGGAAATGACACAACACCTATGACTGTATGTGAAACCAAGTGATAAAATTAAAAGTGAATGGGTGAGATTATTCTGTCTGAAGAAAAATGAGGGAAAGAAAGATAAAATGAGACCAGGAGTGAGTTAAAAAATTAAAAGTCATGCTGCAAGAAAAGTGAGGCATATTTATGGCTTTTACCTATGAAATGATTACAGTGAGATAAGACAAATTAATTTCTCAGGTGAGACACAATTTTCAATGTTGGTGAAAAATGACTGATTCATTCATTCTTCATCATTTATTCATTCATTAACAATGATACACTGATGACCAGGGAGAGTCTGCCCATGTTTTAAAGAAGACATTAAGATAGGACAGTGGAGGAGAAGGGAGGGGAGGAAAGGACAGAATATGATTTTATGACCATACCCAGGAAATTATACTTTGATTGAAATTAGTATTAGTTCCATAGAGCTACTCCTTAAAACATTCATTAGGATGGTACATGGCAACATCAATATAATTCAATAAAAATTAATTAGGGATGCATCATTTCTATGATCTGCTAATTCAAGGTTTCATGTTTTCATAATAATTATTCCCAGCCTTCTGAACCAGAAGTAACAGTAACATTGAATGCCAATAATGAAGGCACTTGATACAGTTGCTATGCGGGGGACACAAAAATGTCAAAAAAATTTGCCTCTACAGTCACCACCATTGTTAAAAAAATGGAAATTCATTGTATTTATTACTATTTATTTCCTTATTTTCCCCTTATATCTTATACTTCCTATCCTTTATTCTTTCATGGTTTATTGTATTTAATTAGGTATCTTATTTCATTATTTAAATTGATGTTTTTATATAGGTATTTTACTTAATGGTTTTGCAATACAGATAGTATCTTTACTATTTTTTTGCTTAACACTATATTAAGATATTCTGCATGTTTCTCTATGAACTGAGAAACAACAATAGAAATAGCATAGGTTTTCATTTGAATTTATTTATTTTCTTTAAAAATATTAACATTCTCTATTTTTCTAATTCACTATGTGTTGATGAGAAGTTTCTCATGGAATGGCTATTTTGTTCCATGGATGGGTGTTAGCAAAACACTAAATTTTGTAATGAATAACTACATAATAGTCAGTTAATCCTCCATAAATATATTTATATTAGCCAAGTTTTTGACAATTATTGACCAGACATGAACTCAATATTTTGTAGTCCTTAACAAGTAACTGGAGTCCAATGAACTGCATTGCCAGATTAGCAGTCATTATTTAAAAATAAAATACCAGAGTCATCAGCAGCAACTTCCTATGAAAGCTAAGAAGCCTGCCAAGAACATGTGACTAAGGAAGAGGCCTCCTCACCACCCCGCAAACTGTGGTATTACCACGAGCAGCACTAAAACTATCTTTAGAAAAATTTTTGTTCCACTCCAGCACATCCACAACGAGATGATCAAAGACCCATAAGGATACAATACAGCATATGACTAGAATAAGCATATGTTGGAATATTTTTGAAGCAGATGTAACCACACTCCACTTATTCATTAAAAACAATCTCAAACAATAACAAGTCCATTAAGCACCAATAGACCATTCAGTCTTTACCAATATGACTTCCTGATGTGTAAATACAAAAATAAGCTGGTTCCAAAACGTACAGCTAAGTAATTGAAGAATTAACTCAGATTTAAAAGCTGGAAAAAACTTTAAGTAGGGGTATATCTAAGGATGTTTACTTTGAGTTACTTCTTTTTGATCTGTAATTGGTCTGACATTGGAATGCTAGGTAAATGCCCCTCTTGCAAACCTCCCAACTGCCTAATCTTTAGAGTGCTGGTGTTTATTTTAAGTTTTTCTTCCAGGCTTAAGGCAAGTCTGCAAAACACATGTTATCCAGGCATATTGCATTATTTGACCCAGACATCTTTTTGCTTCAGCAATTTAATTAGTCATGACGCAAACTGCAAGCACTCAAGCTGAGTCTTCATAAAATAAAACCAAAACCAAATCCGGACTGAGACAGAAAATACCAATCAGTACATTTCAGCACAGCTCATTTTACAAAACTGACAGCAGATGGAAGTTACAGTTTTGTGACTCTAGCCACCTTGATCAAAAATCTCAGCTATTGGGTCAACTGTAATTTATATCCTGAAGTTTGTATAGGTGTCTGCACACTTCTGGAACAGGTGCTCTCTGCATGCAGTTATGTCTCAATCCAGAGCCACTGAAATCTGCAAGCTTTATACAGTAATGGTTGAGTTTTCATTTAGTGCCAGGAATACTGGCAAATGTTTCTGCAATCTAAGCACACTATAGTCATGCTATATTCACCAAAATACACTGAGGTCTAAACCTGGCATAATAGAATGATTAGATTCTATTATCTGGATCTTCATTCTTGATTTTCTCTCTCTATCCTGATTGCAAATTTAATTACTCTCTTGCCTTTTCCATTTTATGTCTCTCCCTTGCAAAATATGTGAGTTGGATTTGTAATAAACTCTCAGAATTATATGATTTTATATTTATAGCTTTAAAAAGTTATCATATATTCCCATATCTACCTATCAACAACACTGTAAAAAATGTTTGAAAAGTTCTCCTATAAAAAATATATCCACTGCCTTGCCAAATAGGTGAATCATATTCTTATCCTTGCATAGAGTAGACCTGTTCAAAAATACATTTTAAATGCAACACCTCCCTGGGGTTTTATTTCTCCCCTTTCGCATAACAAGCTATCCCTTCTTTTGATTCGATAGGGACCTCACATGTACGCAGTTTTATTTACTTAGCATCACTGGCATCATGGGTATGTTTATGACCTATAGTCAGATGTTTTTATTTTATGCCATATTTACAAAGACATAAACATTTTCTTTCCTGATAGACAACTTTCAGAATTTCCGTGACATCAAATAAAGTTATATTACTGGTGAAAAATTCCAAATAATCTTACATTATTGGTGAACAACTCCAAAAACTATCAAAGCTACTATATGAATAAAATTTATTTCTTTCCTTCAATTTTAATGGCACAGGCAACTCAAAATTGGTCAGAAGTTTCATGAAATATTATCTATATTTTGCCCATAATTGTTCTGTTAATTTTTATTGCTATTTTTTGTAAATTAAAGTATTTGTAAGGTTTATTTTTTATTTTATAAATAAAATACTTTAAATGAAGTAGCTCCATCAGCTTCACATTAACATTCACATTTTTGAAAAACAGATCTTGTTATTGATTTGTATTCAAGGGGATATCCTTGCTTGACTCTTCTATTCAGAGGTCATCATTCCATCTGAGGTATCCTAGAATACTCCAATACCATGACTTTTAATAGTTCCAACTGCTCATGGGTACATGCAAACATTTATAAATCACATGCAAATTCTTCCTTCCCATGTTTTCTCACTCCCTGCTTAACATCAAACTAATGGTCATCAACTAATGTTTTGATGCAGTTGAAAGGCTGAAAACAGTAAGTATAATTTTAAATCATAAATTTAATTGAGCTCTATTTTACACCTGGCCAAAATGACTCCTCTTTGTAAGTAATCAAGATGAAAACGGGCTGGCTGCTTAGCCATGAAGCTAGAAAGCCCAAGACACATGGTAATCAGCGAGAGCCAGTGTATTGGTGGAAATGAGATTACCAAGAAGATAATTCTCTCATTGCCACCACTCAAGAGAACTGAGTAGAGACAGATACATGTTTGAAGAAAATAGGTGCAGCATATCATTAAAAATAAATAAAGAGATAAAATAAAATCCACTACCTTACCATTTTTTCCCTCCATTATGGCTCCATACTATGAACAATGGATTTTAAAATAAGCCAGCAAGGCACTCTCCACCCCCCCCCCCCAAAAAAAAACAAACAAAAATTCAACAAACTGTACTGCAATAACAGGTTATTCACATGGAAAAATAATAAAATGTGACCCCACCATACAGCATAAAAAATAAATAAATAAAATAAAATAAGCCAGCAGGGCAAGCACACAGGTATGTGTGTGTGTGTGTGTGTCTACACACACACACACACACACACACAAACACACATGCTGGAAATGAATTACTATGAAGTGATTTCAGGGAAGATACAGAATCATGAGACTCAAGGTCATTTCATAAAATACACAAAAGATGCAACAGAATCTGATAATAAAGAAGACCCATAAAGTACCTGTCAACATCAGAAATTTTGGAAAAAAGTGAAGGAGATTCGACCTTGGATCAGATAATTTTGTGAGGAGTAAGGCCTCTAATGTGGCATTTGCTTTATAATTCTTAGTATTCTAACACTAGCTAATTTGTGTCAACTGACCTTCCTATTATCTTGGAAAAGAGTGTTAACAATACAGACTAAAAGTACCATTTGCACAGTTCATGGATTACTGAAAGTATTTGAGAAATTTGCCAGTCTAGGGATTTTCTTACATATGCAACTAATTTTAGGAGAATAGTAGAACCGGAACACTCTGATAACTGGAACAATTTTCAATTATTTATTCTGTCCTAGAAATAGCATATTCATAGCTTGTTTCCA
This sequence comes from Tamandua tetradactyla, assembly GCF_023851605.1. Taxonomy (NCBI): domain Eukaryota; kingdom Metazoa; phylum Chordata; class Mammalia; order Pilosa; family Myrmecophagidae; genus Tamandua; species Tamandua tetradactyla. The sequence continues at coordinate 153,395,914 of NC_135330.1, forward strand.
GAGATGTAAAACATTGCTATTTTCCCCATCATTTTATCAACTAGGTATTTAACTGTTTTGAGCATATGTGTTACCAACTAAAAATAATATCATTACAAATATCTGACAGGACAAAAAAGAATCAACCAACTTTTTAAATTTTATTTTATTCTCCTCACTGGTGTTCTATTTGGCAGTCCATAGTTTTATTTTTACATGTGGAAGTCATGTGTTTTTGTTTTCTGTTTTTGAGTGTATAAACTCTGTGGTTCTATAATCATATTTCCATAAGAATTCCTCTCACCATTTTATTTAGGTTCTTCTGTTACTAATTCCTCCATAGAAGCTACTTGGTAAGGTTTTTTGCCTTGTGAGCCCTCTTTAAATGTAAATATACAAAAGAAGTGGCAACCAAGATTTTTAGCTCACCTTATCAATCTTCAAGGTCTCTCTCAGTGCAAGCAATGGGGAGAAACAGTCCTTATTGGCTACATGCTCTAGGGAGGCTGGAATCAGCAAAATCAGGCAGCATTTCCTAGGAATATGAAAGCAAACAGGGGTAAGAGCATGTGCTGGAGTTAATGAAGGAGTAGTGGTGGGGTATATCACTTTACTAGGCATCAACTCCTGGAGGAAATCTACCTTAAATAGCATATTCAATTAATGATCACGTTTTTATAAACTGATATCTTAAAGAAATGGAGTCAATAGAGACTATCCACAAAAATATGGGTTTTGAAGTCAGGAAATTCATCTAATTCTCTCTGCCTCTCTATCCTAATGCTAAAGCCCAAACATAGCCTATAAGGCACCGAACTGATCCTTGCCATACCCTTACTCTTGACAGTAAGCAATTTAGGCTTTCCTTTTTTTGTTTTTGAATTTCATGCTCTTTATTCTGTTGAACTTGTTATCAGTAGTCTTCCTACCACAAATCCATAATTAGTTGCCTTATCCCATCTTAGCACAACTAAATCTTCATCCTTCGTATTTGATCTTCATCTATACAATCAACCTTCCCTGGCAATTCTGACTTCACTCCAATGGTGCTTACATCTCTAAATTAATTAGTCCTATATCATTCTCTACATCGTCTTTATATGCCATCATACTTGCAGTTACTTATTCAAAACATATCTTCCTTCTAAGCAATGTGATTTTCTTTGGGAAGTGGAATAGGAAGTTGATAAACAACTGTCTGATAATTGCTTATAGGGCATGGCTTGTTCTCTTATATTCCTGCCTTTTGCCATGAAAAGATTAATTAGCCACTGGTCCAAAAATATGAGTGACATATAGAACAGAAAAAAGCCCAAGTCACAGCTTGCAACCAATACCTGACAGGACCAGATAAGGACTGTACTCTAGCTAACCAGTATATGGAATATTAAGAAATCAATGCCTATTTGTCAGATGCTGCATAAATCTGGGGTTAGGTGGAGTTGATTTTCAAATACAAAAATATATCATTTCACTTCAAGGCAGAGATAACCAAGCTTAGGCAGTTCCACTAAGCATTGGAAAAACACTTAATTTGGTAGGAATTTCCCCCTAGAAAATGCATACATCCTGAGATGACTTATTTTGGAAAAAAAAAAAAAAATGTATGAGCCCACTCTGGTCTGCCTGTTACCCTAACCCAAATTCATGACCTAGAATTAAGGATAAAATTTATCAAGACAAGAATGCTGGCAGTGGACTATCTTAAATCATTTTAAACATAATATTGCCTTAAGTTATTTTATCCTTGCAGATTATTCATAGGATTTTATGTATCAGAGGGAAGGGATTTAATTTCTACCTTCATTAAAATAAAGCTGGCATCTATCATGTAAGAGATCAAGGGATTTTAGAGCACCTATTTCCGTACTAAGACTTAGAATTTTTATTGTTTGATAGCCACATAGCCTTCCCAGATCTTTTTACATAATTTATGAGTTTTATCTGCCATATGTTTCACCAAAATGCATTTTATGTTTGTTAGTTGGATGTTTACTCATTTTGAGCCAAGTAAAGTTTTAAAATTTATGCAAACAAAACTTTTTTTTTGCCAATGTTTTTTCTTAGAGGGTTTTTGCCAATGTTAATTCTTAGAGGGTATGCACATATTCCAAATACATTTTATGGTTTTACTCTGAATGTTTCAAAAATAAAGTTAGACAATTTTTATTGGTATTTTAGACATAATGCTATATCATTTCTGAATGTTTTCATTTAGTAATCTATACATAATGAATGAAATGACAATGTGGTTCTCATAAGGCATAGTAAATGGGTGGTCTCAGAAGTTTCATAAAAACATTTATAGTTTTTTTTTAAAGGGTACATTTTAAATAGTCACATTTCTCATATTACTGCAAAATAAATCCACTTCAGAAAAAAAATAAAAGTAATAAACCATTAAAACATTTCCAGTGAACCAAAATGCCTCTCTTTCCCTCCATTGTGGTGGCAACCAGGAAAGGTGAGGACAATTAGTCTGATTATTTTGAAGGATTGAAAATGACACCAGGATACTCCATTAGGTTCTTACCTGTGCGAGAATACATTGGTTATTCTTAGCTCAGTTCACAGAATTTCATATTTTTAATGGTATTATGTTATTCTTTTCATTTGGGCAAAGCTTAACAAGGGGTTAAACTAGATTACCTATATTATAAATGCCAGATGTACACTTGAAATCATATAATTGTCCCATTTTTACTTAACAGAAACTACAAACATTAGTGAAGTAAACTGTAAACAAAAGCACATTGTACACTCTAAAACTGTGAATGACTTGTATATTTGGAGGCTTCTTAAGGTATATAGTTTGTTACTGATATTTGAGAGTTTGTTTCAAGAAGAGCAGTTATGCATATAATGGAATTGGCTTAAATTTTGATTGAATTAAAAAGATTTCTCTTGAATCCTTTAATATTTGCTTAGTGAAGCAAAAGAGAATTAAAGAATACCAAGAAACAGCATGGTGCCCTTGGAAAGAAAGACAGCATTCCCGGAACTCAGATCTCTGCAAAACGCAGCCATGGGGTAGCTAGAGCCAATTAAAATGAAGCTTTTGAGTTCAAGCTAACCTGACCTCAAAAGAACAGCATGCCCTACATAGAGGTGCTTTTAAAAAATTGAAGAAAAGAAAATGTATGGTAATTCAAATGTAAGGTAATGAATAAAGTGATCAAATATAATTTGACTTGTTTAAAATGTATTTAATAAACGTAAAAGTGTGTGTCATGATTCAATTTTCTAAAATGTTCCTAAAATTGGGAATTTCTGATGCAATAAAATTATATATGCATTAGAGAATTTTTGACAGTGGCAGCTAATAAAAATATCATCATTGTATAAAAAGTCGTTACTTTTTAGATTACAAGTGATCTAAAGATATACACACCAAAGACTCAGAGACAAGTTGCTCTTGAAGCAGAGAGCAAACCAATGCCATGTTAAGGAATAGAGCATATCAAGAAAAATGAAATTCAGGGGACGCCTGTAACCAGAAGAGCAGAACAGGAATTTCATAACACAGCAGGACTGAAAATGTTACCATCAACTTTTCCTTCACTTGTAATCCTCTCTAATGCATTATAATCTGCATGTGTTTCATTACATTATTACACAGAATATATCAAATATCATTTTACCTAGTTTCCAGTAAAAATAAGTGATTAAAAAATACCATAAATGAACCATACATTGAAAACAACTTTATCCATATAATTTCCAACAAGAAAATAGCAGATATGGCATTTTTTAACACAATACAACTCTGTCTCATATTTCAAACAAAAAAATCAGCTATTTTAATATCAATATTTCAGAAATTGATCTAAAATCACATCATTAAAGAACATTGCACTACTCTACATTTTACTACATGATACTGGCTATAAACAAATCCATTATCATCTCCATAACATTTAAAATAATCATCCAAGACAACAAATTTTTTTTTCTAATAATTATTGATTTTTTTCAATATACAAGGTTTATAAAATTTCACTACACTTAAGTTAAATGTTTAGGAACCTGATTTATTTTTCTCATGTAAGAGAGGAAGCCAAATAATGTCATGGATCTATGCAGATAAATTATTTGACTCTGGTGAAAATAAGAGATATAATACACAGCAAGTAATACAATGTACTTCTCTGCCAGCAAATATTAAACATTTGAACTAAACTGAAAATATGAAAATGTGTTAAAATTGTGCATTATCAGTGTATGATAAATACATGAAAAAAAAACATGAAACAAAACTAACTATATATGCCACATCACCTAACTAGAATTAGTTTTCTTTAGCATTTATTTTATTTTATTTTATTTTTTTGCTGCAGTTAAAAGCATTTATTAAATGTAAACATTTAGAAGGTGCCACATTTTGTAGATCAGAATTTTTTCTCTCTCTCTAGCTTGTACTATTACTCCTGAATATTTTAGAATTCTAAAGTAGTCAAAGAGGACTTGGCCCTTCTTGATCTTTGATAATTCCTGTTACTGCTGTTCTGAGAAGTTCAACTTTATATTCAATTCTCAGAATTTTAGGGCATGGATTTATTTTTGTACGTGGTAGGTATTTCCTTTATAATTAGTAAGATTTTAATTGAGAGAGAGTAAAATTTGCATTTGTAGTGTGCAATTTTAGGAATGTCGGCAAAAGCAGTCATGTAACTGCAACCAGGATGAAGACAGAACAGATTCATTATCCCCACAGACTCCTCCTCCTCCCTTGGTAGTCACTTCCTACTGCATCTTAATTCCTGGCATCTACTAATCAGTTTTCTATCCACATAATTTTCTTCACAAGAATATCATATAAATGGAATCATACAATATTACGCCTTAGCATAGTACGTTTAGCATAATGCATTTGAGATTCATCATGCTGCTAGATATATGAACAGTTATTTCTTTGTATTGCTGAATATTATTGCACTGTTCAGTTGTATCAAGGTTTGTTTATCCATTCCCCACTTGAGGGCCATTTGGATTGTTTCCAGTTTGCAGTGATTAAAAATAAGCCACTACAAATAGTCATTCAAAAGTTTGGCTTAAATATAGATTTCACTTCACTTGTGTAAATACCAAGTAGTAGGGTTGCTGCTTGTACACTAAATGAATATTAATTTCATAAGAAACTGCCAGACTGGATGTAATGTTCTACATTCCTATCAACAATGAATGTGAGTTCCAGTTTCTCAACATACTCTACAGCACTAGACATGGTTAAGCTTTTATTTGGGACTAATTTGTTTATAGTGTTATCTCTTGCATCTATTTTATCTCTTGCTAATTTTGAAAATCTTTTCCTGTTTTTATTTGCTTTCTGTATATCTTTGGTGAAACATCTGTAAAAAATACTTGCCTATTTTTACAATGTTTGTTCAGTTTCTCATTATTAAATGTTGAGACTTCCTTATACATTCTGGATACAAGTCCTTCATCTGATACACAATTTTCTCCAACCCTCTGGCTTCTCTTTTAGTTCCCTGACTCTATGTCACAGAATAGAAGTTCCTAATATTGATGACATCCAATTAATCATTTACGGGGCATGCTTTTGCTGTCAAATCTAAAAGATTTGTCTAAATGGAGGTCACAAATATTCTCCAGTGTTTTACTCAGAATGTGGATTTATTTTTTATATGGTAGATAATTACTTTGTAAGTATTAAGAGTTTAATTTATCTAGAGTAAAATTCACGTTTGTAGTATACGCTTTTAAGAAGATTGACAAATATGGTCGTGTAAGCACTACTAGGATCAAGAAGAACAGATTCATTATCTCTCATGTCTAATGTAAGAAGGTTTATATATTTAGCTTGTAGGAGTTTAGTCCATGATTTATTTTGAGTTAATTTTTACATGTGGTGCAAAGTTTGGATCAAGGCTCATGGTACTTTGTACACAGATATCCCACTGTTCCAGTACCATTTGTGAAAAATGGCTATCATTTCTCTATTTCAGTTACCTGTGCACCTTTTTCAAAAATTAACTGTCAATACTTTATCCATTTTTCTGCTCTGGTCTGTTGATCTGCAAGTCTGTCCTTTCCTCGCTATAACATTGTACTGACTATAATGGCTTTATGATAAATCTGTATGTCAGGTGGTATATGTCCCTGCAATTTTATTCTTTCCAAAAATTGTAAAATTTGTATGAGCTCCTTATGTAAACTTAAGAATATGATCATCAAATTCTGCCAACAACAAAAAAATTATGCCATGATTTTGATGAAATGTATCGAACTTCCAGATCAGATTGGAATCGAGTCTTCCAATTCATGAAAATGGACAATCCTTCCATTTATTTAGCTATTTTTAATATCTTCCATGTTATCAGCACGAAAATATTACACATATTTTATAAATGTTATGCTTAAGAATTGTGTGTGCTGTTATAAATGATACTGCTTTCTATACCTACATCTATATCTAGGTATGAGATCTATAAAAATTTCAAAATGTTAATTGCTAGTGTGGAGAAAATAACTGATTTTTTTTATTTTGGCCTTTTATCTTTTAATCTTAATAAATTTATTTTGTTAAATATATTTTTAACATACAGTGCCTGATAAGAGTGGGACATAAAAACTAACTTTAGAAAAATTGGAAATTTAGTAATTGAAAACTGAATTAGAAAGAACCTGTAAAATTGAAAAAAGTTGAACTATCAATACAAGTATATGAAAATTCAGTGTTAAAAGATTAGCATAAGGATTTGGGTAAAGTTTCTGATTAGATGCCTTGAAGAAACTAAAATGTAAACAGTCTTCCTTGTGTGATTTTTACCTATTTATTGTCATCATAGATCATAGTACTCTACAAAAATCTCTTCTTTGAGCTTAAATTTTAATTGGTGACCAATTTTGAAATATACGCTTCACTGAATACTGTGTGAGAGAATTTATCTCTAATTGAGAGATTGTGAATGGAGAAACTTCCTTTGCTAGCTTACCTCCAATTTGATTCTAAGCTAAATTTTTGTTTCTGCTAGTGTTGTCAAATTAGGTGGAATAAAAAGGAATGACTAGAGAAAAACAAGAAATAACTTTGTGTATATTATTAGTAAAGCCCAGGGTTTTAGAAGTGATGTCAGATAATATGTTTTATTACTCAGTTTGACATATGCTATCAGTTTGAATAAAAATCTAGAAAAATATTTCCCTCCTGAACAATTGTGTGGTTTCTCTTTTAAAAATAAATTTAGATCAGATTAAGATTTTCATATTTTCAAAGTGAATTTTTTTTTCATTTTAAGTAAATATTGATGAGTTGACCATACTGGGTCAATTAAGTAGACTTGGAATTTTGTAGCTATCATGTCAATTAGAATGGCAAGAAAATTTTCATAGAAGAGATTTTAAAATACATTCTAGACCAAGGTATCATTGCTAATGTCTCAGTGGCATACGTGCACCATCTCTGGCAATCCTTTCCACAGAGGACTCAGTTATCTCGGAATAAGCTATCACATTGCAATTATGTTCTACCAGCACGAAGGAAGTCCCTACTGTTGTCTCATGTGTGTGCTTCCCTACTGGATCTTGGAGTAAAGGGAATATGCTGATTAGGTTCTGGTTTGCCCAACAATTTGGAAATTTGGGCTCTACCACCTATATTTTAGATTGTCCTTGATGAATTTGTCTCTCTCCTTCCACACAATTTATAAGTCAAGTCCTCAAATGAGGAAATAGTCTGTTCCAAAAACATGTTGTTTTGCCTTTGGGCATTATCAAAGTATAATATGTACTAGTAAACTCCATAATTTGACCTACAAAGTTAATCACTTATAGCAGAAATGGGAGAACATTTTTTGACAAGAGGCTGCCTTCTCAGATTGTAATCGAGTTTGTAAGTAATCAGCACTATGTCAATCTTTTCAATATAGGGACACTGTCACATTGTGTACCTCGGGCATCCATCAGGCAAGCAAATCTATTTATCCTTGTCAGGGGTTAATTCACAGCTGGTTCTTAGCTGTACCCTATATTCAGGCAGGGCCTCTTCAAAACACTCCAATGGCTCTGCTACTTAATATAGTTCTCAGTTTTTAAATGTAAACAATTATACTAAATATGAAAGGCCTGAAGTAATCAAGGATGGAGGGAAACATTCCTCCTCTCTAGCAGCTGAGCCTGGGTGCATTGATTTCTATGCGAGATTGTAAATCTGGAGATGCAGAGTTAACATCCCACACTAATTAATTTTTTAAATAATTGGGTTATGTGAATTTCCAGTTTGTTTTTTCTTGGAAAGTTAGAGATCTGAAAACCTTCTTCTTTTGTCCTTGCCAGTTACATACTCTCTTATCACAAATGTACCAAATCTTTGTTTCTGTTACAAGTTATATCACTTCTCAGAACTGAACATTTTTTAATCCAGTACCTTGAATAAATGTGTCAAATGAGTATTAACAAAATTAGCAGTTTCATGTTTGGGCTTTAAAATTAATATCTCAGCTAGGAAAAACTAGCTTCCCCAGGGATAATTTAAAAAGAAAAAAGTATTAACATTGATTGAAGAGTATATACAATGCTCTCTTTACTGGGATATAATGACTAATGTTTTTCTGAACCTTTCAAACATGACTCATTTTGTTTTCCCCAAAGCAAATCCTGGGGTGGAATCTGTGGTTATCTCTAGCTGAACAACTCAGTCAGATTTTGAGACCAAAGAGTGATGAAGAAAGGAAGGGGAATGTCGCATCATCCAGGGCACTTCTCCGAAAACAGTCATTTTTAAGTGTTGGTGCAGAAAACTGACAACTTTCACCTTTTTAACTCCCAAATAAACCCCAGACAGTAAAACTAATGTTTTAAGCAGTGCTTTAAAACCAATTATCCTATAGTCCAGTACAACTACATTCTTCTCCTTTAGAAAAGAAGTGGAGGTGAAATCCAATTTTGGTTTGAATAATGCTCATGTACCTACTGAGTTGTGATTTTCACCAGAGATAAACAAACAGTAGTTTAGTTTTTTATACCCCTTTTCATAAAGTCTGTGTTTTCAGGCTAGAGATAAGAGTCACATGACTTTGTAAATAAAAGCTAATTTTAAAGTCTTGGAATTATAAAATACAAATGCTTTTCATTAGAAGTAACTTTTATTCAAAAGCATTTAAACTAAGAATTAAAGAATTATAATATTGTATAAGATTGTATAATATCAAGATAATTGGATTTTAATCCACAATTCACTTAATGCTTCTACATAAATTAAACTCCTCAGGAAATTGAATTTTTAATTGGCTTTAGTTAAAGCATGACTTTATATTTTATTCCTGTAGCAATAATGAGTTATACATAACAAAACCAGCTAATAAGCATAGGATTTAATTCCTGCAGACAATTGGATTTAGCACAAATGCTCAAATAAGTAAAGCTTTCTAAATACCTTAGAATTGCTTTATAATGTCAGGTAAATTCTTATGTAAAATAGTATTGGGGGAAATGTGAAGTTAAATATGTGTTAACAGCTAAGTTTTATAATTTAAAGAATTAGTGTCTTATAAGTATCTTGCAAAACCAAGAAACTGCAAAGTGTGCACACTTTTACAATTTCTCTAAAGATTCTGGAGAGATAATAAATGTAATATTTCTCTGCTGAATTTTAATATCAACTTTTTTGTATTTTATTTTGATATTAATCTGGATATGTTTTCTGAAATCTCTAACATCAAATAATATGGGAAAATTAAATAATGAGGTCATTTATGCTGATACCAGGACTTTAAAAAAAAGTGAGTGTTTCCTAGTTTAAAATAATAAGATGAAAAGATAATACTAATATGAATTTATATATTAATACATAACATTTTTTCATATATAAATATGAAGATAATAAATAGTCAGATATCTCATTTTTGGACCATGAAAAAAAAAGTGTCGGAAACAAAATTACGTTAATCAGTATAAAACTCTTTAATTCCTCTTGGTGTTAGAAAAACAATAAATCAAAGATGATGCCAGTTAAAAGATAATTATAGCAGAAACTCTTTCACTATACTACAGAAGCTCAATACTGTATATAAAGCTATTTAACTTTGCATACTATATTTTTCTGCAAAAGAGTTATATAAGAAGAAAAATTTAATACAGAAGCAAATCTTTGAATACTTTACTGAAGTGTAAAATCAGCAGCTGTAAAACTTGGATTCATATAATCATATCACCCTCATTACCTTATTAATAAATATTTCATAGTTATAGGAATATGGATTACTGCCATTAATAAAAATAATTTAAGATTAAACTTTATCTTTATTCATACTTTCAATTTTTTATTTTTGTTTGTTTTATCATATAAATAATATGCTTACATCATGGAACATAGTGGAAATTAATATGTACTATTTACATAACTGCATATAAGTGCTAAAAAAAGGCCTTTTTAAAATAATTTTAAACTATGTGTCTAGTAACCACTTTCCCTATTCTGTAACTTTTTTGTTCCAGAGCTTGTTTTTTCTCTAATTCATCCTAAAACTGTGTAAGATTGCTGGAAATATAATGAACAACTAAAATATTTTGTTGATAAATAAGTTTAATTGTATTTACAAGATTCATAATGGTTTATGTTACTCTATTTTGTTGACCTACAGTATTTCATAAACTAAAAGTTATTCATTTGTTTTTCTGCTTGGAAACATTTGTTTTTTTTTGTTTTTGTTTTTTTTTTTTTTTGCCATTACAAGCAACATTGCTATGGACTCCTTAGTTGTCCTTGGACAACCAGGTAGAAACTCTAAGGACTACTTATTTGGTTGGTTTTGTTTATTGTATTTATATCACTGGCAAAATGCATGCAAACTTCCATAAAAGTATACTTATATAGCTCAAACTGCCAAGTTATTTTGAGGCATAGGCAAATGAGCCTCAGGTATATCCTGCAATTTTGTGGTTATTTATTTTATAGACAACTTTGCTGGATATTTCTTCCAATTTTCATCACATGTCTGGAAATGAAATAAGGGCTTATTAAGCTCTACATCCCAGTTATCTCTTTAATTCTAGCATTTGAACTATTTAATTGGCATCTCATGGCTTAGTCATTTCCAACGCTACATGATCCATTCTGGAAGGAAGGGATACGCTGTCTCATACAATCATTCATTGCTTTACATATATGCTGTTTCCAAAGGGAATGTTACACAAAAACTAAGTGGAACTAAAGAGAAACAAATTTGTTAAATGAGCACACAAAAATAAAGAACAAGTAATACGATTCAATTGAACAACTTAACAGATATGACTATTAAATTTAAATTTGGCTATGGATTTCTAATTATTTAAGAAAAAAGAACCATGTGGCAGATGTTTTCTACAGATTTTAAAATTAATTTGATTAAACATTAGGCAGAATTTTTTTTGCTTCAGCAGCAGACTTCTACACCACAAGGCATGAAAGAGGAAATTTTGACTTGTAAAATATTTTAAGAGCAGATATTACCAGAAACCTAGTCACAAAACCATGAGCTCTCTTGAACATTTAATATGTATTCGTATTCTGCTTACTGGGTTGGGTTTTGTATTTTATAATTTTGATTAATGACACGCAAATCAAATAATTTTGATTAATAGCATGCAAATTTTTAAATTTAATATGTCATAATTGTGACCTATCATTTCTTGAAATTTGTGTTAAAAAACTGCAATATGTATATATTTAGATGTTATTGGGTACCTTCATCTAAGTTTTATATGCAGTGTTATCTCAGTAATGTATGTATTGGTTTAGCTTTTATAGAAAACTCCACTAAACAAATTAAAGAAAAATAGAATGGTGGATGCTGTTGGCGCTGATTATAAGGTTTATAGAAGCTGTTACTTTGCTGGCATGCCATTTGTTAGTAGAAATAAATTATATTCCCCCAACACAGAAGCTCAAGCAAAGGTCTAGAGATTATTTCTATTAACAAGATTAATTATCCAATGAAAGAGGCTTTTGCCCTTTAACATATTTCTTCTCAAATTCTGAATGTATGCATATGGGTCCAGAAACCTGAGGGTAAAAGTAATTTGAAAGCAAATATTTTTTATTTATAGATCCTTGTGAGCCACTATTTGATAATATAAATAAAATGCCCTCTATTTTTAACATTTAAATATTAACATATTTAGATTTCAGCTGGTATGTTACAGTTCTCAAAAGAAATAGAACTGAGAGGATGTGTGTGTGTATGTGTAAATAATAAGAGAGTTATTAGAGGAATTGGTTAACACAACCATGGAGATTGGCAGATCCAAATTCTATAGGACAGACAGCAAGTTGGAAACGCTGATTAAGGTGATGGCGAATTCCCCAGGAGAAGCTGGCTGGCTGACGTTGATATGAAATTCTTTCTGACTTCTGAAAATCTTCAGTGCAGGCTTTCAGACCTACAACTGACTGAATGAAGAGACTCCCTTCACTGCTGAGGGCAATCTCTTGTGTTGATTGTGTGGAATGAGTTGTTACACCATTTGGCAACACAGGCTCAGGTACAAAAAAGCTTGCAGCAAACGACCACTTCATAACTTACATAGCACAAAGGGTCCAAAAGACCAAAGGAAGAGATCCCATTGGACGGCCAGTTCCCCAGGGAGGCCACAGGCTCAGTCATGGTCAGTGGATGGGAGCTCCTCATACCCACTTCCCATCAGAGAGTTCCCTTTGCTCAGGTTTCAGATTTAAGGTACAGTCAGGTGGTTTCCATTAGACCTAATATCTCCCCTGGGTGATACTCACTCTTACCCTTGATATTCTGTGAAGAAAATACTAATATATAATGTTAATAAACTCATGGTATATAAGGGGTAAAAGAGAGAAAAAAAATATTTAGTATCTATATCTATACACTACACAAAACATGTTCATAATAAAATAAGAAGAAATATTCATCACCGTCAGAGTCCTAGTTCATGAAACTGGTCAGATGGTTAAAGCTGTTTTAATTTTTTACTGAGAAATCTTCACACACATCCATTCTATACATGGTATATAATCAATGGCTTACAATAGCATCACATAGTTGTGCAGTTTTCCAACCATGGGGCATGGTAGCACTAACAGCTACCCTAAGAGATGTTCTGTATTCCAAGCAAACTCCTTTACCTCCACTGTGTAGTAGCAGTTCCATTTCCCCTTGATAAACAGATCAATCACTGCAGTCAGTATAGTACCTCCCTTCTTTGCCTACTTCAGAGGCATGAAGAGTGCAAAGTGGCTTGGTGGCAGCCATAACTTACAAGTCAATGGAATAATGGTTCTGTCTCAAAGTGAAAGCACTCCTCTTTTTGGAGCTAATCCTTCTAAACCAGAAGATTATAAAGTCATGAGGACAAAAATCAAGTATTTTTTCTGGTGTATCACTATGGGCAATAATGAGCAATGAAACTCCCTTTTCCACCTCTTGATTCATGAACCTGTGAATTCCAACAATACTAAAAGCATTGGTTTATAGTGTGTGTGTGTGTGTGTGTATATATATATACATATATATATATACATATATATATATATTTTATATATGTATATATATATAGTACCTACTATTTATATATAGTATCCTAGAGCACATTTTTCCAGGCCTGCAAGGTATTGCCACCTAGTGCTATAATTGATTCTTCAGAAGGCCATTCCACCATTCTAACAATCCAGCTGCTTTAGGATGAGGGGAACATGGTAAGAACAGTGAATTTCATGAACATGTGCCCATGGCCACACTTCATTTTCTGTGAAGTGTGTTTCTTGATTGTGAGTAATGGTGCATGTAAAGCCACAATGGTGGATAATGCATTCTGTAATTCCATATATTGCAGGTTTGATGAAAGCACTGTATTCAGGGAAAGCAAATCTATCAGAGTGCATGACTACTCTAGGAAAAATAAAACACTGCCCTTTACATAACGGAAGTGGTTCAGGTAGTAGGCTAGCCACCTCAGGGATAATGCCAGAGAGAGGATGAGTATTGGTCTCTGCTGCAGGCTGATGGCGCACTCAGCAGTGGTTGTAGCCAGATAGGGCTTGATGAATGGAAGTCCACGATGCTAAGCACAGGCACCACCTTCAACCCCTGCCATCATGGATGCTTTTTGTTTGTAAGCCCATTGGCAATGACAGGAGCAGCTGGGAAAAGATGCCTACCAGTATCCAAAGAACAAGTCATCCTATCAACTTGTTTATTAAATTCCTGCCTGCTGAGGTCAAACCTTGGTGAGTTTTTCACATTGGACATATATATATCATGTTTTTCACCCATTCAGAAAGGTTAATCCATATACATCTCCCCCAGACATCTTTGTCACCAATTTTAAATCACACTCCTTCCAAGTCCCTGACCACTGCCGATAAATTGGTATGCAAACACACTCCAGCCATTTCTTCTTCCAAGCAAAATGAACAATATACATTGCATGAAGTTCTGCTCACTAGAAGGATTTCCCTTTATCACTGTTCTTTGCGGATATCCCAGAACAGAACTGTACTTCTATAATCAGCCCCCCATGGGACTGACCTGAGTGCAAATTCCATTATTACCTGACCTCTATATTCCCTTCCTCTGACTGGTGGATCATAATCATGTTTTGGGTCTGTTACAATTAATGTCAGTTCAGAAACCATGTGTGGTAAGCCCCAGACTTATTAGCCCCAGTCTAATTATCTCCTTTTCTCTAATGCACAGGCATACTGTTAAAAGGTCAAAGGTCATTTTAGGAGGACTGGATGAAGATTAACAGTATAAATTTTTGGCATCATAACAAGAAGCTTCCCCAAAGGGGCCTTGGCCTTAACTTTACTCAAGAGGTTTTGAATCTATACTGTACCAAGTCTGGGAATTGACTGAGGGTGATATTTTTATAATTCAAGTAAGACTTTTCTCATTTGATCTTTTCTGCTTATACAGAAAAGAGTATAATAAACTACCTATCTATTTCATTTCCAGGTTCCCATGATCAAATAGCCAATGTCATAGTCTCTACATGTCTGACTATTCTGATTATTGCTTTGACTCTGCTGTCCTTCATATGGCCATGCCCACTCTGACTTTGGTGACAAACCCAGAATCCGATCTCCCCCATTGTAGAATACAAGTTCAGTGGCAGCAGTTTCCCATAGTAATATCTGATCTACAGAGAAGATTGACTACAGAGCTCTTCAGAGTAGATGGAGCTGCGTTAGTGTGCTGGTTGTAGGGGAGGAATCCTAAAATGTTTCATACAGAATTATTTATGTTTTGATTCCACTGCCTGAAGTTCTGATTTTACTGAGATACCTTTATCAGGCACAGAAATTGCACAACTGAGAGGGAAAAGGTAGATTTTAGTCAGTAAGTCAGGGAGAAATAATAGATTCACAAACCAGGACATTATAAGAAAGCAATTATCCCCTACTCCCTCCTTGAGCCAGAGCCTAGCTTTTCTAATATGATTTTTTATCATTGATGATAGAATGATGCTTAGAAAGCAGGGAAAGGAGTTATAAATAAGAAAAACAATTTGAGCCAGAAACAAATAAAATGATGCCCTAATTTCAGTTTCCTTTTGGCAGTTATTCTTTAACTCAGAATTGAGTTGAATTTATCATATTCCAGTTTTCAAAAACAAGGCAAAAAGTTGGTTCCATTATGGATTTCATTGTGCATGAAAACTTAGACATTAATATCTACAACTTTATATCTACTTTTAAATTCATTTATATGTCTCTATCCCTAAAAGTATTTATAAAATGTCCATAGATATGAAACTTTTACACATAAAAATAGTTTCTTCTTCAAAGGCAAACAATTTATTACAGATAAGTATACAGGACATGCATTAAAAAACAGCATAATCAAACTTCCTTTCCAATATGAAAAACTCATGATGTACTATTTTTCTGAAGCGCTCTACATTTTGATTCTTTGCCTTGTCAAATGGTACAAAATTTTAGCCTCATTCCAATTAATTTTATTATTTGAGGAGATCAAATATCTTAATGTGAAAACATTCTTCTAGTTGTTTATGGGTGTAACTATGGCTGCTTTTAAAGAAGTCAAATTCAACAGCACAACATGCACTGTTGGCAACTTGTTTTCAATGGACTGATGAAATAATTACCCATAAAAATATTATAATAGATAGTCTGTAAGGTGGCTCTCCTCAATCCCTGCCTCCTGCTATTCATGCATTAAGTCATCCCCTCTACTGAGTATGAACAGAACCTTGCTTTTACTAAGCAGAATGTGGCAAAAAAATGTGATGTCACTTCTATAATTACATCACATCAAGTATAGTGCAAGTTGCTAGCCAACTCACCCTAGTGACTCTCCTTCCTGGATTGATGAAGTAAGTGGCTATATTGGGATTGCCCACACTGCTTGCAAATCTGGGTGTCCTCTAGGAACACAAGATAGCTGAAAGCCAAAAGGTAGCCCTTCAGTCCTACAACCACAAGGAAATAAATTCTGCTAACAAGCTAAGTGGTCATGAAAGCAAACGTCCAGATGACAGTGGAGCCCACCACCTCCTCTACTGTAGATTTGTGCAACCTTAAGTAGACTCCCAAGTCACAGGAACCATGTGCATTGTTTTAAGCTGCTGAAGCTCTGATATTCATTTCATGGATGAATATAAAACTAACACATGTCCCAGTGATGACATTTTCAAGTCTATTCATTGAACAAAGTTGTTTTACCTGCCTATTCTATGTGAATCAGGAATTTTGGTAGACGGAGATACAATATCGATAAAATGATATAAGCCCTGACTTGAAGAACTCAAATTAATGAGAATTAATCTTATAAATAGACATGCAATTCAAGTACTGTTATAGAATAAATAAATAATCTGTAGGCATAAATGTATGTGCTTATGGGAGGAATTTTTTTTGAACACCTTGGACTTGATTTTTATTTTCCTATGTTTCTTTTAATCAGGCAAATTGTACCCTCACTTTTTTTTTTTAAATGTCATTACCTTGTTGAAGAAACAAAGTTAATTTGACTATGCACCTGTCTGTTTCCTTCTTCCTCATACTCTTTGTTTATCTCCTATATTTCGTGAACTTGACTTAGATCTAAAATCTTGATTACATTCAGGTTCTTTTTCTGTTCCTTTTGTCAAAATACAACCATTAGATTTTAAGGTATTTTTAGTACATGCTGCATCATATTAAAAAAAAAATACATCTAGTTGTCTGCTAAAGGGATCTGTGATTTTAGTTGGTAACAGACTGATCCCTCTATTCCTGATTTTACCAATATGCTCACTAGAGAAATTTTAAAAATCAAGGATTTTTCTGGCATCAGAAAAGAAAAAACGAAGAACCTTTGCAATCATTAGTTGACTATAGTTAGAAGATCACAAGACAAATTTCTTTTCAGGTCATACTGCCATTCATGTGTAAAGGCAACCAACTATTCTGGAATTATATAAAAGAAATAACAATTTTTCCTTTTGATAAATGAGAAAAACCTGTTACTGTCACAGCAGTAACATATTAGAGAGGAACTCTTTACATCTCAGGATGAAATGAAATTGGGAGAGCTTCCTGATGTGAAAACACTAATAATAGTTTCACAGAACTAGATAATTTCAGCATAAATATGATGCTTTAATCAATGATTTAAAAATTGTTTTCTAATCAGTTTATTTTCTTATTAAGAATCAGCTTCTTTTAGTGGTAAATTCTAAGTTTTTTAGCATTAATTTGAATTTACCTTATATTTACAAGTTATTTTATTTATTTATGTATTTATTTATTCTTGCATGGGCAGGCACCAGGAATCGTACCTGGGTCTCTGGCATGACAGACGTGAATTCTGTCACTGAACCACTGTCACACCACCCTATATTCACAGATTAAATGTAAAAATCTGTATAGAGATTAAAGTGTAAATAAGTATTATCTTAATTGTTTCCTTCCCCATGTAACTTTTTTTTACAAACTTGTTTTTATTCAAGCAACAATATTTTGGCAAAAATTGAGCTTTCAATCACTTCTACCTTAAGAACTCCTGCTTAAAGACCTCATTTCTAGGATTATCCTCTAGGAAATTCAAGCTTTGGAAAAACATCAGACATTGTTTTAGTCCCCACATATACGTGCGTAGTTAGTGTGTTTCTTGCTCATAATTTTCAAATTCCAAGAATGAAGGCTTTATGCTCTATATCATTATATCTGGAATAGCAGCGTTTGACTTGTACATTGTAGGTGCCTGATTCTGATTAACAGAAATTGAAATTAATTTCAGATCAAACATAATATAAACCAATTAAGTAATAAGCTGCTCTTGGGCTATGTTAAGATAGTACATTTGGTGATTAGGTGATGAAATAGTCTATAGCATGTTTTAAAAATATGTAAGTCTATATACACAGAAAGCTCTAAATATCATTAAAGAAATAGCACAGCCCTATAACCCTTCTTCCTCAACCCCTTCCCCCATTTTTTGCTGGGAAACTGAGATCCAGTAGTATAAAGTAAAATAGAGAAGAATTTCTTAATTTCCCAACCACTGGGATTTATAATGACATATTTTTTATGAATGTGTACAATTTCAACCCAGAATCAGTTTTTAAAATAGTCTTTTGTAAGAGCTTTTTTTAAGAGTTTAGAATGTACTTCCCATACATTAAATCTACCTACATCTTCAGCTAGCCATAAGGAATAATTTGGCTCATTAAAATAATAGTAATAATACTTCAGTAGTCCCTTGCATTCTATGAAAAGGTTAAACTCTACCTAATACAGTTATAACAGATATTCACTTTTATTGTTGTGGGTTGGTTTGCTTTGTTTGGGGAGGTGTGACGTCTTTAAAAGTAGTCTTGTGGCTGCAGTTCATGTGTCTGAATTAACTACAGTTTGGGACCATGCAAATTATATGCGTCCTTTAAATTTTTAATATTTACCAGAAAAAGTTCTACAGTAATATTTTTCACAGACAAAATGGAGCACAATGTGCCAAACTACAAATATTGAATTAGAGATATTTGTGTTAAAAAGTCAATATTGCAATACCTTGAAAAGGAGAAACACAATCTTGAATATGTTTGGTTAATCACATTGAAAAATACATTTCTAAAAGTCTGTGATCAAATGGAGGTTTTAAAGATTTTCAGAATTAAAAGGGCAATTTTCTTCCAATTAAAGTCTTCTAATTTCACTGTTTTATTTTCCCTGACTTTTAAGATAATATGGTGTGTTTTTCAATGATTGGTTGTCAGTATAAATTAAATTGTTAGTATCTGCAATCCATATGCACAATGAAATTTGCAATATTATGAGTGGATTTCCTGCTTATTAAAATAGAAAGAGTTTATGTAAAGTAATTATGTAAATTAACTTTTGAAAACTAAGCAGATACAAAATGTTTATACAAACATAAAAGGTCTAAAAGCCATGATAAACACCTCTAGCTACCAATTTAAAAGGAAGAATATTTTTATTACTTTAAATATTTTATGTCTTCCTCATCTGTTTTATTCTGTTCCCTCTTTTCTCCTGTTGTCATGTGTTTTCTTTTTTTCTTACCATACAGATTTTTATTTATCCATAACTACATTGTTTGGTTCTGCATGTTTTTTGGGGGGAAGTTGCAGAAGTTTTTATTGATCACCCATTCTCCCAAGGGCACCCTGTGTCTGAGGCCTCAGTGCCCCAGAACTTTGGCATTATTAGTCTCAGAAACACTTTGCCATCCAGGATCCCGTGGGTGGTGTTCTTGTGGATGGTTTACAGGATGTTGCCGCTACTGTTCAGGATATCACTGAGGTGGAAGTCCTCCCTGTCTTCTGGCAGGCAGCAGTAAGAGGCCATCTCCACCTTGACCTTGATGTTCAGCAGGGCCTCGTACCCTTGGAGCTGGCACTGCCCCTCTGCTTGGGTCTGTGCCAGCTCTGAATCCAAGTGCAGCAGAACCCCATTGAGCTGCTCCATCTGCAGGATGTAGTGGGCTTCTACCTCCCACAGGTCATTCTCCAAGCTGGTCTACATATTTCTCATGGAGTCCATGTCAATTTCTAAGGGCTGGATGGTCCATCTCAGCTCTCCAGTCTCAGCAGCCTGAGAGGTGACCACTGTGGTGCTCTCTTCAGTCTGCTGAGACCAGTACTTGTCCAGCTTTTCTTGGTTCTTCTGAGCCAACTCGTCATACTGGGCTCAGATGTCTGCCATGATCTTAATGAGATCCTGAGACTTGGGGGCATCCACCTTCATGTCAGCCCAGGGCTGGCAATTTGGGCTTATAGGCCCTTTACTTCCTCCTCATCGTTCTTCTTCATGAAGACCAGCTCCTCCTTGAAAGCACTGATATCTATCTCCAGGTGTAGCTGAGTGATGGTGTCATAAATTACCTTGCGAAGTCCATGGATGCCACTCTCTATAGACTGGTGCATGGCCACCTCTGTCTTGTACTGAAATCATAAGCAGCCAAGCAGGCATTGTCATTCTGCAGAAGGATGCAGACATTGTCCATGGAATTTTAAACGATCTGAGTCCTCAGTTCCTTGATGTCTTCAGGTAGTAGCCCCAGTCCCTGACCTGGGGTCCTTTCTTTTCAAGGTGTTCCCAAATTTTGCCCCCCAGTCTCTAATTGTCAGTCTCCAGGCTCCTCACCCTGTCCAGGTAGAAAGCCAGGTAGTCATTCAGAGCCTACCTGGTCTCTTTCTAGCCCTGAATGCCCCCCATTCCCACGAGACCCCAAGCCATTCCACTGGCCATATCCCTAGAGATCTGTTATCGCCATTGCCCAAATACATGCTGGCCACATTGCTGGCTGGCTGGACCAGTATAGCTGGGCAACTGATGGAGTCCAAGGATCAGTAGTTGGTGGAGAAGGTAGTGAAATCCGAGTCATCTGGAGAGAAAGGTTAGAGGCCTGGACTCAGGATATGGTTGCTTCTGCATGATTTTTTAATATTGTATAAATACATTTGTCATCTCTTTCTTGTCTTATCCCTGATATAGGAATTATCATGCCTATTAATTCTTCAATGTACAATTTATATTAAATATACAAGTGAAATACACACCTCTAAATCCGAAGAGTGATTTTAATAAAATATTCACTCATCAAATCATTTTATGAAAGCAGAAAAGCAAAAGTAGCCCAAAGTTCTATGTGGGTTTTGACATTTTCTGAGATGCAATGTGGAGAAATGTCGGAAAATTAATGAACAATTGATAAGATTCTGTATGCCTATGTTAGTCAATTATTAAGTACGTAGACATGTAATTCCATTATTAGACACATATCAATGCTATCTTCCCATTTAGTTTGAATGGAAGAAAAGTTTCACTTCAGCACAGAGGGAGGATGAAGGGACATGTTATCTTCACTGAATTCCAAGCTATGTGGGTTCCCCATAGGATGGACGTCCTGAGTTCTCCCTCACTTCTACTTGCTGGCATTGGACAATGAAAAATGTGGACATTGTCCAGATATATGTGCACAGTGAAAGCCTTGAAAAATAGTTTTGTGCTTAAAATATTTAACATGGAGGATGAACAAAAAAAGTCAAGGTCAACTTACTTACACAAAGACCTTTCTGTGTCTCTAGTTTCTGTGACCTATACGCACTTGCATGCCATTCACGATTACCAGCCATTGTAGCATGGACCCGCAAAGTAGCAGCACATCAAATATTGTTACTAAAAAATTGTTAGGAGATATTTCTAATAGAAACAAATCCTTTTTTTTTTTTTTCTATTACATGGGCAGGCACCGAGAAAGGAATCCAGGTCTCCAGCATAACAGGCAAGAATTCTGCCACTGAGCCATCGTGTCCCACCCAAACAAATCCTTTTAAAGAGCTAAAAATTCTTTCAAAATGAAGAAATGACTGAAAAATTTTGTCGTACAGTGTGTAGATTTTTAGTAACTAAAATTTTACCTCTAACTAAAACAGCCAGAATGAGGCAATAAATAATATCTTGAAAAGATAAAGTGCATATTTCACAGAATTGCAGGGAGGCATTTTAGGAACCAGGAACAGTTAAGGAAATACAGGGATTGGAAGCAGAAATTAAATAATTATTTATCTTTCCTGACTGCTGGTAGTTTCTCTGTGTATCTATCAGTTTTGCTCTGACAACTTAAGGAAACATTTTCTTCACTCTCCAGAAAGAAAGGCTATGTTGCACATCTTGAATAACGTTTCCATATCTAGACCAATCCTTTGATCCAGAGGTATTGCTTACTAAATTACAGGGATCATGTTTTCATACTTATGGTCAAAAGGGTATAATCTGTAACGGAAAGAATGAAACAGTGAAAACATTCAAAGCAAATTCAATTCTGTCCTCATACTCATAGCGGTGACCAGAATGTCCAGAAATGAGAGTCAGTTTCAAATGACAGGAATTTAGATAGATGGAACTTAGGGAAGACTGAGGAAAAAAAGTGACTGGGTAAGAGTCCAGGATTTCTGTCATTTATTTGATTGTGTGCATAAAATATTCCCTATAATATATTTGCTGCAATGACCTGGGTTAAAGCCTCAGGATCAAAGCAGTCAATTTAAGATTAATTTACTGTCCTTATCATCATTTCTAGGGCTGGGGTAACAAAGCACCAAAAATAAGATGGCTTAAAATAACAACTTTGTCTCACAGTTTTGGAGACTAAAAGTTTGAAATGAAAGTGTGGGTACAGCCATGCTGCCTCTGAAGCCTGTGTGGGAGACTCCATATCTCTTCTATTTTCTCGTAGTTGCCAGAAACCCAGGAAAACCCAATGGAAAACAGTTTCTGAAATCCTTTAGGCCAATATAACTGATAACTCCTAGCTCATAGGTTCAGATGTGATGGCACTGCACATAAGCACAACAGGAGTGGGGATGGAGGAACTTTCAGATGAGAGGAGAGAAGATACTACATTTTCCTTCTCTTTTCAGGCTTATAGAATAATTCCTTAGAGATACAGAAAAACATGTCCATGCCTTTGCTGCCTTATAAAATTAAAGATATAGCCTTACAGGCATGCAAATTCAATGCTATCTACTTATTGTTAATTAGAGTAGAGAAACGGGATCTGTTGTCATGGTTTTAAATGGCCTTTTAAAATCATTTTGTGGTCAGCAGCCTGTTTCAATAAAGGTCTCACCACTGACTCAGAGTGTCTGATCTTTCCGCAGACTGTTAATAACTATGTAATATGCCTGACATGTCTAATTTCCTTCCGCAATTTAACTAATGTTCAGTGAATGAGTAAAATTATTTGTATCCTCTTTAGGGTCACTTTAGTTTTTTTTTGGTGGCAGCTTCCATTGTATACTTTGCTAGAATTATTGCAGCAGTTTTTATATCCTCTAGTAAAACGTTAATAGTACATATTTGTGAAAGAACAAAGAATATAGACAAAATCAGTTTGATTTCTCTCTCTTTCACACACACAAACACACAAGGACTTTAGAATGATAGTTATGTTCCATTCATTAAAAATAACTAAACAATGTAGCATTTTCTATTTAAAGAATACGGGTCAAAATATAAACGGCTTCTTCCAGGAATCAGTGGCTCTGAAGCTAAGTTCGCTATCTCCCTTAATGCATTTCGTTTCCTTTACCTTCTTAAAAAAATTAATGGTCATATTTATTCCTTATTTTTCTATACTCTACAAAAGTACTCTGAAAGACTTGCTGTTTTAACCTTTCATTGTGTGGTCTAAATTAAGTGGCAAAAAGTCTCTTTTCTTCATAGTTATATAATATAAACTCTACTATCAGAACCACAAAACAAAGCAATAAATTAAAATGCTCTCTCATGCCACATGCATGGTTTAATTACCTTGTATTCTAAGTTGTTTTTTCCTGAAGAAATCAACACACTTACTTCATTACTGACAATCTGTCAGCCACATTTCCCAAAGGATGTCACATTTTAACTGCCATTTAAAAATGATGTTCCATGAAAATGCTTCTAGATCAACTTACGACTCTAAGAATCACACAGGCTCTCTTCTATGAGACAGAAGTGCTTTATGCTTACTTCTGTTTTGTAACAAAGACTACTAAAAACATGTTTACTCAGGGGACAAAATTTGATAAAATGTATAAATTTTCTGGCTTCTTCAATGACACATTTAAGTGTGCCATTCTTCTGCCATTCTCTTGTATTGCCTTCTTCTGTTTTCTGGTTGATTAAAATCTCTTTACACTTTTGTTCTCTAAGAGGCTATTTCCATCATTCTGTATTAGATTAGGCTCTAATATGGTGATAGTAATTTACAAAAACCTTTGACATAATAAAAGAGAGATTAGTTTTTTTCACACTAATCCCCCTCCCCCACATCATTTAGGACTAAAGAATTCAATGGCCAGCACAGCTGTGTGGTTTCACTGGCATATGTGCAAAGCTGCCTGCAGTTGTACCCACCATCAGTGCAAATGTCAACCTGGTGAAAAATGAAAATAATCATAGTAGTATAAGGAAGGTACTTTTGAGATTGAACCACCTAAAGGTATCCCACAGACAAGCAGATATTTGCAAACAGCAGGTTTAGAACCACTAGTTCAGAGAGCTTGGCTATGTCTTTTGTTCTGCACACTTAACATATTTGAATGTTGAATAACTTTTGTCCTCATAGCACTGCTTTTCATGGAAGTGTCTCTACTTCTTCTGCCATTCTCTTGTATTGTCTTTCTCTGTTTCCTGGTTGTCTTAAAATCTCTTTACACTTTTGTCATCCAAGAAGTTATTTCCATCATTCTGTATTAGTTAGATTAGGCTATAATATATAATATATAATATAATATAATATAATAATTTTGGTAGTAATTTATCAAAACCTTTGACATAATAAAAGAGAGGTTACTTTTTTGCTGAATATAAGACTCCTGTGTTATTGAGACTACAGGTCAGTTGTCCTCCATTTGGCAGACATTTCAGACTGCTTTGTTCATATAACATCTCCTCTAAAACAATGCTTTCAAGATCACTGGGACAAGAGAAGAGAGGACCAGTGACTCTTAACTTAAAAGCCTCAAACCAGAAAATCACACACATTATTTCCACAAATTACCCATTGGCTACAGTTGATCAGATAACCTCAATTAACTTCCAAATTATAAGGAAATGTAATGATGCCATGTACCCAGAAAGTGAAAGAATGAGATAAGATCATTAGAAGACTCTTAAAACTCATTACTGACTCATTAGATAAATGTTTTAGCATTCAAGTATATACCGGGGATTTTACTAGGCATCTGTGACAAGAGATCAAGAGTCAGCACTTGGCCTCACTCAAGGGAGAGGGAGATGAATAGATGATATAATAAAACACCGTAAGTGCAGTAAGGTAAGTGCATGCAGCCTAGAAAGAGCACCAACGGGCCCAATGGCTTTGGCCACTTGGAGATCATCAACCTTTACAAGGGTAGTTTCTGAGGAACCATGGTGATCAAATCAGATTCTAGTGAGATACAATTTGAGAAAGTCATAAGCAGGATATATCTACAGAGTAATTTTAAATTGATCTGGGTGATAATTTGAAGAATTGCCCCCCAAAAAATGAAGGACATTAAGGCCAAACTTCTTCGTAAAGTGATGACAGGGTGAGGATAAAAGAAAGTAATTACAGTGAGGCCAAAATAAAGCTTGTTTTTCACATTGTTGGAAACTGTGGCTGTGGGTGAAATGCCAACTTCCAGATACTAATCAAATAATTTCCTCAGAATTAAAGGTTCCCTTTTTTTTTCCTATTCAATATATGCTACGGATGCCGAACATGAACTTGAATGTCAAGTCTCCGCTTTACTTTGATCATGGAGAGAGCATTGTTTGGCAAAGAGACTTGAAGTTTAAACTCCCAACAGAGGCTTTCTGGTGAAAGAGGAGCTGTATGCTTTTCTGTCAGGCAAACAACAGAAGGGGTTTTGTGTTAAGGCCACATAAGCATAAAAACAGCAGATGCTCTTACTTTCTGTAGTTTAAAGTGTTCCGGCTGAACAAAGAATTTATCATTGAACGTACAATGGAGACTTCTAGATGTCAAAGGAAGAGATGGTTGGATGATTAGGGTGCTATTTCATGGAACAAAAGACTAGTATTATTCATTTTTAGTATAATTCTCCTTTTTTTCCTGAAATTTCCAGACATTATCTTTTCACTTTCAACAAAACTAAGAATAAAGTTTTTGTCTGTAAGCACGATTTTTAGTCATTGAACGAACAAAAAAAAATTTACGTTAATAATTTTTACATTAATAATATTTACGTTAAGTAAAATGATATCAATAAATAATGTTTGTTTTGAGATTCAGTTGAATTTTAAAAAAGAAAATCATTATCTTTATAAGAGATATATATAAAAATTTTAATAAAAACTTCTCCAGTATTACAAAGATTTATGACTTATAAGTTTTGAAAATATATCAAAATTTAAAATACATGGAATGAAACTGCATTGTGTGACTAAGGCATTTAATTTCATGTGTATGTGTTCATATGATTTCATTTCTATAGCATTTTTTCATGAATCACCTAATTTAAATATGATGATGACTGATATTTCCCTCTTTCAGAAAATTAGTAACATAATCTGTAACCACTGCAGCAATTATTCACTTCATTTTTTTCCTAAACTCACAAATTCTTTGATTTTTCAGTTTTAAGTTATTAAATCTTAATAAAACCCTTTTTTAATTTTGCCAACAAATATTCTTTTTCAGCTCCTGATGAATCAACATATGCCATATACCTTTTATAATTTTTAATATAAATGTTTACAATATGAAGACAATTCATTCTTACAGAAGTTAACCGTGTCTTTCTGTGCCATTGCCGTTTGTGTGCCTTTAGCAACTTCAATACATTGTAAATGATGAAATAACTAGAACTGGACAGACCTGTGCTCTTTCCCTGACTCCTGTACTCGCTAACTCTTTAACCTTGCGCAAGCTACCTGTTAGGTAAATTGACATAAGGTTTACCTGATTAGGCTGATGTAAAAATTACTTGATATACTGAATATATCATAATATGAAATATGAAACATATTTCAAATGGCAACTATTAAGCATTCAAAAATAATACTTACTATTTCTCTTATTAGCATCACCTTCAAATTGAACATATCTTCATAAGGTTAAGGCACAGAGAATATAAATGGATATATAAAGGGGATGAGTGAGAGATTCAGAATTAAGGCATATGTAAGTGTGTGTGAGCATTTACCATGCTCTGTCCTGAACTATTATTGACAAGATGACATAGCAGCAGCAATAATACTCAATGTAAAACACATACTCATGAGAAAGTGGACAAAAGCCAACAGATGCCCCATAAGCAAGCAGATAAAAATCAAACTAAGTACTGCCAAAGGACAAAAAAAATATTAGGAACATGGTAATTCTGCAGAATCTCAGAGTCTTGAAACACTAGAAGTCCAGAAGTTGAAAAGTACAATAAATTAGGGATATGGAATGAAATTATGTATGTGTCGCTTCCTGCATCACCTCCAAAATCAATGCAGCTAATGCATGTGTTCTATACTTATTCTGTGGTGCGTGTAGGCCTTCAGGATGCTATGTTTGTGTACAATAAGTAGTAATGTGGTGAAATCGATGTACTAAGCTGAAATTCACTTCTCGATAGCAAGAAGCATACATAGCACTCTTCAATTCTGTAGCAGTGAATTGCACAGCTACAGTAATGAACTCAATTCTTCTCTAAAAATGTGCCAGAGAAAGGGTACATAAACCTGGACATTTGGAGTTTTATAATGGGGGGAAATATTTTCATAATCATTCTACAGTTCATTCCTTTTCAAACACAAAGGTGACAACATGTTCTTTTCTATTGATACTTATGAGAGATTTGGCAGTCCCTACTCATGTCCACAGCTAACCAGTTAAATCCAATTCTACATTTTCTTCTTGAAAGCTTACATGTTATTACACAAACAAGAATAGGGATAACCTAGAAGGTATAAAAAGGTTAATTGAAAATTTCAAGATAGTTACATATAGATGAGAAAACGTGGATTTACACAAAATTACGACTTAAAGATTTGAAAGTAGTCATCATATTTACCATAGGAAGATTACCATATTTTCTAGATATAAAATATTTTCAAGAAAAGCCCACTGGGAATATTTTGTGTACAATTAGAATTCACCATTACTAATGCAGAGGGATCCAATGTGAAAGTCCTCTCTTTCTTTTATATTATCCATCTTTATATATATTTGGAGGGATTTCAGATTATTGATTTTATAGTAATAGTGATGATTCTGTTTGCATTTCCATCAAAAGTAATCAATCTATCTTAAATTTTGAAAATAAAAATGTGGTTTTCTGTGCCATATTTCTATGCTTTAAGTTTATTTGAAATTCTCCTATTTATTCCGTTATTTTGCTTCCACATTCTAAATAATTCGTTTATACTGACATAATTCATCAGATCTCTTCACTTTCTCTGGGGTGTTTTAAAATTTAATTGTTTTAAATTCTTCACACCTCTTAACCTCACCACAGGCTGTGATAGTTTGGAGCTGTATGTGCTGCAGAAAAAACATGTTCTTAACCTTAATCCGTTCCTGTAAGTGTGATATCATGTTAATTAGGACCTTTTTTTTTTTTCGGATAAAAAAATGGGCAGGCACCAGGAATCAAACCTGGGTCTCCAGCATGGCAGGCAAGAACTGCCTGCTGAGTCACTGTGGCCTGCCCTAAGTAGGACATTTTGATGAGTTTACTTCAGTTAAAGTGTGGCCTACCTCAATTAAGATGGGTCTTAATCTTATTATAAGAATTTAAGTGTTGTCAAGAAGCAAAATCTGAAACGTACATATTCTGAGTAAAAGTGATAGGCACTGGAAATTATTATTGTTTACATCCAAATTTCAAATATTTCAGATAATAAAATGTTTTTGTGTGAAAACCTAACTGTATTTGCCTAAGATAAAGCAATTATGTCTCTATGTGGAGACTTCCCTGCGCCTGATTTTGGAGGTGCATCTTGCTGAAACACACTCATCATACACACCAGAGAGTCCTGGGAATAAGGCATTGCTTTTAGCTCTATTGTCGTTTTCAAACAGCATCTTATTTTCCTCCACTCTGTCTTCATCAATTGGTTTTTCAAAAGCATTTAAATCATCCTGGACATGTAGGCTCTCTTTAGAACCCAGAAAACTACCATCTAAGACTGAAATCTGTTTGTTTGAGTGAACTATAGCTACCAAATTTGACCAATAAAACTTTTTTCTAATATTATTTTACTATTTATAGGAAAGAAAATTGTTGGCAAAGCAAACAAATCGGAAAAGAAAAAGGAAAGAATATTTTTAAAATTCACTTAACTGATCAAAGCATGAAAAAGGCATATAAGCAAAACCATTATTAGGCATAATTTGTGTCCCTATTCCATCACTGAGGAACAGATTTGGGGAAATAATGATAAAGGTAAAAGTAGTAAAATGTTTATACTTTGACATTTTAATCTGAGCAAGTACATACACTCCAAGAGATTGAACACTCTCTAGTAGTTTTTAAAGAATAAATAATAATTGCTCTAATGACCACTGAAATAAACTTAATTTAACTCATATTCTGTTGGGGATCGAATCACTCCCCTCATAAATACATAGGTGTGAACCCATTTGTAAATAGAACCTTTGAAGACATTTTTAGAGTAGGTCAAGTTGACTGAGGTTATGGCTGAACTTCTGGTAAACCAAGGAAGTAGAACCAGAAGAGGAGCCTGAAGGGAATAAATCCTAATGGGGACAGAGGCAGAAATTTTAGCCTCTACTAGAACATTATAGACTTCAAAAAAGAGAAAGTCTGCTGATACCTTGGAAGGGACTTCTGCTCCAGTACCATAAGTCAATATATTCCTGTCGTTTAAGCCAACCAGTCTGTGTTATTTGTTATAGAAGCCCAGGCAAACTAATATACAGCCTCTAAATAAAGTGATTACAAACTCCTTTACAAATATGTACTGGGAAGAAATTTGCTCTGTATTAAACTACTTTCACAAAACCAATTCAACCTGGCTTCTGAAAGATGACCCTTATTTTTAGACTTTAGCTAAGATTAATCTTTTGGGGAAAAAAGATGCATTTAATAAATAGGTTTATTTAAAAAATATTTGAAAGGAACACCATATTCTCTATTTTAAAGAAATATTATTGCACATGTACAGCATTTTTAACACCTGTCCAACCTAAATTGCATTATAATTATAATTGTTTTATGAAATAGATATGTTAGGGAGAAGACATATAGTAAAAACAAATTACCGTTTATGCAAAAATTTTCAGAGTATTCCTATAAATAGCAAAAGTTCCTGGTCTTTGAAAAAACTATTCTTAAATTCATCCTTGTACTCATTAGAAACTAGAATTATTATTATTATTATTATTTTATTTATTTTTTGCATGGGCAGGCACTGGGAAACAAACCCAGGTCTCCAGCATGGCAGGTGAGAACTCTGCCTGCTGAGCCACTGTGGCCCACCCTAGAAGGAATATATTTTTTACTGATATTCTACCTCCCACAATTCCACTTAGCATTATATTTTGGAAATAAAATACAGTTTCTTCAGGAAGCTATTACAGTATTAGTATCCATATCAAAGCCTACTTTCCTAATTTCTCTTTCCTGGTAAGATTCAGAATATTTTTGATAAAAAGTAATGATCAAATGCTGAGTATATAATAATATCATGTTTTCTCAGTCATCAGGAAGGAAAAAGCGTTTCAGAAATATGAGACAGTATCTCTCATCTCCTGACTAGGTCCATTTTGAAGAAATTGTTCCCATTACTTTTACAATATAAAGCCTTGTGATATAAAATTTCTCAGTAAACTTCCCAAGTCTGTAAAATACCCTCTATTGTAAGGCTTCAACATATATAGAAACATCAAAATGAAAGAGCTATGTGGTGACCGTAATTTTAAATGACAGAATTACGTTATTTTTTAAACTACAATACCAATTTTGATAACAAAATGTTAATAGGTACAATATAACCACTATATATAAAATTGAAAATGTTGAAACTAATCTAAATCTGAAACACTAGCAGTTTTCAAGCATAATAGTTAAATATGATCCTCAATTAAATGGCTGTTAATAATTGGTTATAGGATGTTTCAAAATTCTTAGTTTCATTACTGGTAACACTGGTAACAGTAGTTGTCATTAGGCTTATGTAACATATTTCCAGTGAGTTTGAGGTCATATTGAAATCACTGTACAGAAGAAGACAACACGCTCTGCCTAGCCCTTTAAATGTTCATCATTTTGAAATTAATTACAATAGTCATCTTGCTACACCTGTTGTTTTGGAATTGGCTTTGCATACAACAAAAGCGGAGTATAATAAGCAGGTTATAATTATAATAAATAAAGAGAGCAGAAAAGACAATAGTTAAAACTAGAACTGGATGCTTTCAATCCAAAGAGTGTCTATTTTTTATAAAGATTGATTTTTTGACCACAGAATAGCACTAAACAAAAGTATGATATAGGTCAACATTTTTCTACTGCACATCTATCTGATGGCTCAGAGGAGGGAAAATAGGCTTTTAAATATTTGGCCAGGCAAAATTGAATGTCAAGTTGGAGATACCTGTGAAACATATATAATACTTTGTTTGGCTTTTTAAACAGTTATGACCCCAAAAATCTAATTATTTTTATGTTTGCGATAAACCTGAATTTTTTACTTTTGAAACTGTTAGACAGATATAGGTATAAGCAAATATATAAGATACTTTCAACAAAAAGAAAGGTATAATAAAAACATATGATGTGGAGACTATTTTTCAAGTACTTATTATTTCTTATTCAGATATTAATTGAACACATTTTTATTGGATTCAAACAAATTTTAGTTACTTTCAAGGAATTAAGTACTATTCCAGCAAAGAATAAGTAGGAAAAAACAAACTTCTATATACTATATAAAGATTTCCATCTCTACAATATGCACACAAAGACATATACCACAAAAGGTATTGTCATTTAAAATTAAGTCTTCTTTTACTTTTGTATTTGTGGTAATTGGTGTCACAATTGTTTTCAGAGAATGGCGAAAATGATATTACATATTTGTTATACCTTCTCTTCTTGTAGTTATTTTGTGACAAATGTGTTCATTTATTTATGCATTAATTCTATAGATATTATCTATGTAAGTACTATGTACAAATGAAACTGGAGCTCAGGGAAGAGTGGAGTATCTAATAATTATGGCCTGTTTTAATAATGTATAAATTTTGCTTTCCTAATACAGAAAATTAAAATAAATGGCCAATATAATTATAATTGATAGAACTGAACCACTACATTGAATACTCTTCTATTTTCATTTTTCCTCTTCCATTCATATTTTCTTATTCCCATCTTTTTGTTAAAAGCATGTTATTTATTTCTTCCAGTTTGAAAGTATTATGTACCCCAGGAAAGCTATGTTTTTAATTCTGATTCAATCTTACGGAGGCAGCCATTTCTTTTAATCCTGATTCAATATTGTAGGTTAGAAACTTCAGATTAGATTATCTCCATAGAGCTGTTTCTCCACCCATTCCAGGTGGGTCTTGATTAGTTTACAGGAATCCTTTAAAAGAGGAAACATTTTGGAGAGAATCATACAGAGCTTACAGAAGCTTCAGAGCAGAGCTGACACAGATGCCACACTTGGAGAACAGAGATGTGGATGTTTGGAGATGCTTGGAGCCCAGCAGATGTTGCCATGAGATGTTAAGCAAGCAAGAATCTGGAGAGAACCAAGGGAAGCCAAGAGATGAAAGCCAGCCCTGGGAGAAGCAAAGTGAGGTACCCCCACAAAAACAGAGGCTGAAAACAATGGAGCCAGGAACAAGGCACCAGCAGATGCCAGCCATATGACTATCCAGCTCAGAGAGGTGTTCCTGACCCATTGGCCTTACTTGAATTAAGGTATCTTTCCCTAGATGCCTTAGTTTGGATAATTTTATAGGCTTAGAACTATAAACTTGTATCTTATTAAATTCCCCTTTTTAAAATTCATTCCAGTTCTTGTTTATGGCATTCCAGCAGCTTGTAAACTAACACAGTATCTGTTTATACCCAAACACTATTCTTTTGTTTTAGTTGTTCCTAAACCTCATAAAATGGCTGTAATACCATTTCTCAGGCTTATTTTTCTAACTCAGCATTATGTACTGAGACCTACTCATGTTTCTGTACAGAAAGAAGCAGCTTAACCTTGATACTTACATATGTTTTGTCCAGATGAGAGATGAGTCCTAATATTTTGTATTTTCAACTTTGTAGGCTGTTTTTATTTTCTTTAAAAAAGAGCTCAAAATATAATGTCTTATAAAATTTAGGCTGTAATGTAAATATTACATACATACTCATAATATATATACATATGCATGTATATATTTCCAACATCTTGATTTTAGTCACTATATATTAAATAGTTGAATAAACATTGTATAAATAGTACACATTTTTCCCCCTTCTCCTCTAGGATGGACTTTGGTTGTTTCCAGTTTTCTCTATTTTTAGTTTAACTTTCTTTCTTTCTACTTTTTTTACCATATTACTATGCATATATTCCTCATGTCACTCTAAAGCATAAATGAGAGTTTGTTTCAGATGTATATTTAGGAGCAGAATTTATCTCTTTCCCTGAATTATAAATACCAATTTTAATATACACCAGTAATTTGTAGGGCATCCTTTTGGCTCCACAAAACTCAATATTGCAAACATTATTTTTTGCAAATTTTATCTGAGAAGGTTCTACAGATAAAAATTTAATTTGCATAGAACTGCAAATAGGTATGTGAAATTTGGAAAATAAGTTGCATAAAATAGGTATATTTTATATGTGAAAATATGTATTACATAACAGTTTTATGCATCTCTACATACTGTTTTACAAAGAGATTATTGCATGTGAAGTAACTTGGTAGGAGCTATTGGTCTTAAAATTCAGATTATTGGGTGGGCAATGGCGGCTCAGTGGCAGAATTCTCGACTGCCGTGCCCAAGATCTGAATTCACTTCCTGGAGCCTGCCCATACAAAAAGAAAACAAAGGAGGAAAAAAAAATTCCGATTATCTCTGGAAAAAAAGAATATGCTTTAAACAGGGATATACAAGAGGATAATTTGCTTTGCCCAACTTACTACACTTTTCCAAGAATATATGTATATATTTTGAATTTAAAATGTAAAAAACAGAAAACAATGAAATATTCATTTAAGAGATTATTGTAAATATTAGTTTAAAAATTATAAACCTTAACAGAGTTAATTTTTTCCTCAATTATAAGGCATTCATGTTACAGGTAGACATTAAGAGCTTTAAAATAATCAGGTCTGTAATCTTGCCTAAATGTATTCCAGACAAATTCAGTTTTATGCAATTCATTCTCTGAAGCCATTTTACTTCAAACTATAACCAAGAACATTTTTATTAAGTTCCAAGATATTATTGAGCTAAAATTAGACAAATTGCATGTTACATCCATCCAAAAGTTTCTCTGCATGTCAAATGAGATCATATAATCATTTTGGGATAACTGAATTTACTGAATCTGAAAGTTCACATAAGTTCAGAGTCAATTATCCATTCTTTCCTATGATGAGAAGTTCATTTTGAATAATCTACAGCCCTTTGTGAATTGTGAGAAATTGCTTTCTGAAATTTTTATAATATTGCTTGAAAATCAAAGAATGAAACTAAAATAAAGTTAAAAAATAATAAAGATGATTTGTCTTCTGAGCTTATCATTTAATCAATTGTATTATTTATAGAGAACATAGCCATTTGGTCAAAACAAAGATCTAAATTTAAATATTTATAGGAAAAAGCGTAAATTAATATTTTAGTAACTTTAAACTGTTCTTTAGGTTTTTTATTCCAGGCAATTACCTGTGCACTATTTTCTTCACTGTTATAAGCTTTAAATAAATTCTTTTAGATGTAGTTAGCATAATAGCCAAATTTAAAAGCTTTGTTCCAATACAGTTATTATTGGACACCTGAAATTGATTGTGCAGAATCAGGAAAGAAAATGCAATGAAGAGTATTATTTATTTATTTTTTTTACTTTTTATTTGACCTTCAAAATAAATCATTTGACTTTTACAAAGAAAATCTTGTTACTACAGCAACAGTGAAATTCTGGGAATTGGGGACAAATATTAATTCAGATGACTTTAAGTAATCTTCCACTGAGGCATCCTTCCCCATTGTCACATTTGAGGGTAATGAATGGAGAGATGTTGATTAGCTACAGTCACAAAAAACGATGGTTGGAGAGATAAAGTGGTGATTTATTTAAAATAAAGAACTTTTAAGCAATAAAAACTCTTAAACAATGGCATGAATTCTCTATACGTATTAACTGAATTTATTGACAATGGAAGTATACAACCTAAATCTCTATTTAAAAAGTAAAGTGGAAGAATTGTACAAAGATGCCAAAGTACATAGCTGCATGAATCAGTCTCTTCACCACAGCAATTGCAAAAACAGTCAGGAACTGCCTGAATCAGTTATTTTGAAACTTGAGCCTAGTACAATACTGTATAGCATCCAGAAAAGAGTGGAAGGAAGAGGCTGGTAGTTATGGCAAATGACAGTAAATTGCTCTCTCTGCCCTGGTAGTTACAATTGCCCACCCCACCAGTCTTGGAGTAGGCAACAGTGGGGAATTCCCACTAGCATAACTTGCATGTAGCAGAAAGGGACATACAAATCCAGTTGCCTAAGATTTGGGGCAGAGCACAATCTGATCATGGATCACTGTTTTTGATCAGCTAATTCAAAACAAGGTGGGGGGGGGGGTCTCTACTTGACCAGCCATTGTTCCATACCAACCTGGACAAAATCAGTGGAGGGCTTAAAGATGGTGTGTTTCCCCAGAGCTGCAGAGCAAAGTTGAACAGCTGATTTGCTAGGCAGGTGCTGAGTTAAAAAAACACTGCTTTGGGAAAACATGGAAAAAGTTGCTGATCACTTTCCTGGCCCCTCCCTCATGCTCTACCTAGGACAGTTTTAGAGAAGCCAGAGTTCTCTTCCTCCCATCCCAGAGATTCCCTCCTTTTGATGAGATTATCTCCAGAAAGATGTGGTATGCTCAATTGTGGGGGTGGCCTTTTGGTTTGATGGAGTTGTGACTACTACCATTTAAGGTGGGTCTTGATAAGTTTACTTGCATCATTTAAAACCAAAAGCTATAGGCTGAGCCCCCAGTCTTGGGGTTTGCTCATATGAAACTTAACCCCACAGGGGATAGGTCAAGCCTACTTAAATTTAACCCTAAGAGTCACCCCCAAGAGAACCTCTTTTGTTGCTCAGATGTGGCCTCTTTCTCCAGCCAACACAGCAAGCAGACTCACCACCCTCCCCCTGTCTACGTGGGACATGACTACCAGGGGTGTGGATCTTCCTGGCAGCATGGGACAGAAATCCCAGAATGAGCTGAGATTCAGCATCAAGGGATTGAGAAAAACTCTAGAATGAGCTGAGCCCCAGCATCAAGGGATTGAGAAAACCTTCTTGACCAAAAGGGGGAAGAGTGAAATGAGACAAAGTGTCAATGGTGAGAGATTCCAAACAGAGTCGAGAGGTTAT
Source organism: Tamandua tetradactyla (assembly GCF_023851605.1). Classification (NCBI taxonomy): domain Eukaryota; kingdom Metazoa; phylum Chordata; class Mammalia; order Pilosa; family Myrmecophagidae; genus Tamandua; species Tamandua tetradactyla. The sequence goes on from NC_135330.1 coordinate 153,432,442, forward strand.
CCTGGAGGTTATTCTTATGCAGTAAGTTATCCAAGATGTAATGGAGAGGCTGGAAGGAACTGCCTGAAAATGTAGAGCTGTGTTCCAGTAGCCATGTTTCTTGATGATGATTGTATAATGATATAGCTTTCACAATGTGACTGTGTGATTGTGAAAACCTTGTGTCTATGCCCCTTTTATCTACCTTGTCAACAGCTGAGAGGAACATATAGAATAAAGATAAATAATAGGGGGAACAAATGTTAAAATAGATTTAGTTTGAAATGCTAGTGATCAATGAAAAGGATCAGTAAGGGGTATGGCCTGTAAATTTCTTTTTGTTCTGTTTGTTATATTTTTCTGTTGTCTTTTTATTTCTTTTTCTGAATTGATGCTAATGTTCTGGGAAATGATCATGGTGATGAATATGCAACTATGTGATGATATTGTGAATTGCTGAGTGTATGTGTTGGGAATGCTTGTGTTTCTTGTAATTTTTTTTAATTAATAAAATATTTAAAAAATAAATAAATAAAAGAATAATTTTGGGACTTCAGGAGAAGATGGCGGCTTAGTAAGACGTGCGGGTCTTAGTTCCTCCTCCAGAAAAGCAACTAAAGAAACAGAAACAATACGAAACAGCTCCCGGAGTCACGACACAGACCAAAAAGACAGCGTACCCCATTCTGGAATGGCTGAATGGGCAGGGGGAATCCGCTGCGGTGAGATACCCGAGGGGCACGCGTTTTCTCGGCCAGGGCGGCTGGCGACTGGGGTCCCCTCCACGCACGTGGCTCCCCGGTCTGACTGGGAACATTGGATAGTGGGGCCCTCCCGGCATGCTTGGAGTCTCGGGCCAGCCGGGCAATTTGGACCAGCACTCCCCCAAGCCGCGGCGGCCAGCAACCCCCGCCTCCACACGCGGTTTCCCGGGCCGACTGCGAGATTCGGATTGGCGAGTTAAAGGAGCCACAGCATCTTTTACTGGTGGGCCCCGCAGACAGACGAGCGCCACCTACTGGGCAGGAAAAGAAAAACAGAGCCCAGAGATTTCACAAAAAACCTTTCAACCAGCTGGGTCCCACACCCAGAGAAATCTGATCAAATGCCCAGACACCAGCAGAAAATAATGGATGATGCTCGGAAAATTGAAGATATGGCCCAGTCAAAGGAACAAACCAATAGTTCAAATGGGATACAGGAGCTGAGACAACTAATGCTGAATATACGAACAGAAATGGAAAAACTCTTCAAAAACCAAATCAATAAATTGAGGGAGGACATGAAGAAGACATGGGCTGAACAAAAAGAAGAAATAGAAAATCTGAAAAAACAAATCACAGAACTTATGGGAGTGAAGGACAAAGAATAAAAAATGGAAAAAACAATGGATACCTACAATGGTAGATCTAAAGAGACAGAAGCTACAGTTAGTGAACTGGAGGATGGAACATCTGAATCCCAAAAAGAAACAGAAACTATAGGGAAAAGAATGGAAAAACTTGAGCAGGGGTCAGGGAACTGAATGACAATATGAAGCGCACAAATATACGTGTTGTGGGTGTCCCAGAAGGAGAAGAGAAGGGAAAAGGAGGAGAAAAACTAATGGAAGAAATTATCACTGAAAATTTCCCAACTCTTATGAAAGACCTAAATTTACAGATCCAAGAAGTGCAGCGCACCCCAAAGAGAATAGACCCAAATAGGCGTTCTCCAAGACACTTACTAGTTAGAATGTCAGAGGTCAAAGAGAAAGAGAGGATCTTGAAAGCAGCAAGAGAAAAACAATCTGCCACATACAAGGGAAACCCAATAAGACTATGTGTAGATTTCTCAGCAGAAACCATGGAAGCTAGAAGACAGTGGGATGATATATTTAAATTACTAAAAGAGAAAAACTGCCAACCAAGACTCCTATATCCAGCAAAATTGTCCTTCAAAAATGAAGGAGAAATTAAAACACTTATAGACAAAAAGTCACTGAGAGAATGTGTGACCAAGAGGCCAGCTCTGCAAGAAATACTAAAGGGAGCACTAGGGTCAGATACGAAAAGACAGAAGAGAGATGTATGGAGTAAAGTGTAGAAAGAAGGAAAATCAGATATGAAATATATAATACAAAAGCCAAAATGTTAGAGGAAAATATTATCCAAACAGTAATAACACTAAAAGTTAATGGACTGAATTTCCCAATCAAAAGACATAGAATGGCAGAATGGATTACGACCCAGCAATACCACTGCTAGGCATCTACTCAAAGGACTTAAGGGCAAAGACACAGACGGACATTTGCACAGCAGTGTTTATAGCAGCATTATCTACAATTACAAAGAGATGGAAACAGCCAAAATGTTCATCAACAGACGAGTGGCTAAACAAACTGTGGCGTATACCTACGATGGAATATTATGCAGCTTTAAGACAGACTAAACTTATGAAGCATGTAATAACATGGATGGACCTAGAGAACATTATGCTGAGTGAGTCTAGCCCAAAACTAAAGGACAAATACTGTATGGTCCCACTGATGTGAACTGACATTTGAGAATCAGCTTGGAATATATCATTGGTAACAGAGACCAGCAGGAGTTAGAAACAGGGTAAGATAATGGGTAATTGGAGCTGAAGGGATACAGACTGTGCAACAGGACTAGATACAAAAACTCAAAAATGGACAGCATAATAATACCTAAGTGTAATGTAACTAGGTTGGAACACTGAATGAAGCTGCACCTGAAATATGGTTTTTTGTTTGTTTGTTTGTGTGATTGTATCTTTTGTTTTTGTTTTTTTCTTTTTCCTTTATATATATATATTTTTTATTAGTATTATTATTTTAATTCTCTTCTCTATATTAACATTCTATATCTTTTTCTGCTGTTTCGCTAGTTCTTTTCCTAAATCAATGCAAATGTACTAAGAAATGATGATCATACATCTATGTGATGATACTTAGAATTACTGAGTGCATGTGTAGAATGGAATGATTTCTAAATGTTGTGTTAATTTCTTTTTTTTAATAAAAAAAAAAAGAATAATTTTGAAGAGACCTCATATGCAGGTGCAGATGCAGACATTTGGAGATGCAGATGCTAACTCCCATTTAAGGTGGGTCTTGATTAGTTTACTTGCATCCTTTAAAAGGAGAATAATTTTGAAGAGACCTCAGATGCAGGTGCAGATGCAGACATTTTAGAGATGCAGATGCTTGGAGAACAGTTGCTTCAGAGATGATGGAGACACAGATATTTGGAGAGGCTTGGAGTACCAAAAGGGAGAGCAGATACCTAGACATAGGCAGAGCCCAGCAGACATGCCATGTGCCTTCCCATGGGTTGCTAAACAAGCCAGAACCCAGAGCTGAATCCTGGAACAAATAGGTGAAGTCCCACAGATGCTTAAAGAGGAAAGAACAGGCAACGGAGGCTGAAACAATGGTGCCCAGGAACAAGGGACCAGCAGATACCAGCCGCTTGTCTTTCTAGCTGTCCAGAGGTGTTGTAGACAGCATCAAACTTTCTTGAGTGCAGCTAACCACTTATTGGTGCCTTAATTTGGACATTTTCATAGCCTTAGACTGGTAACTTACAACTTATTAAATTCTCTTTTAAAAGCCATTCCATTTCTGGTATACTGTTCTTTGTCAGCGTTAACAAACCAACATACATGAAGCAAACAATGATAGATATGAAGGGAGTAATAGATAGTTCTAAATTAATAGTAGGAACCTATTCTAGTTTGAGTTTCCAAAATGCAGATACCATAAAATGGTCTGGCTTTTAACAGTGGGAATATAGTAGCTTACAAACTTACAGTTGAGAGGCTGTGAAAAATGTTCAAATCAAGGCATTATCAGGAAATCTTGACTCCTGTCACATAGCAAGATACACGGTAGCATTGCTGGCCTCTCCCTTCCTCCCCACATTTCATTGATTTCAGCTTCTTGCTTTTATGGCTCTCTCTCTGTTTCTGAATTTCATTGTTTTATAAAGATATCTAGTAGGGGATGAGACTCACCCTGGGTCACACCCTAACTGAAGTAACAAATAGAAATATCCTACTTACAATAGATTTACACCCACAGGAATGGAGTAGCTTTAAGACATTTCTGGGCTACATACACATTCACACCATTACAGAGAGTTTAATTCATCAATTTCAATAATGAATAAAACATCTAGAGAAAAGATCAATAAAGAAACAGAAGACTTGAACAATACACGAAACTAACTCACCCCCCCCAAAAAAACCCCACAAAATACAAATTATTTTCAAATGTACATGCATCATTCTCCAGGTTATACCATATCTTACAATGTATTTTCACACCGTAAAATACACAATGTATTTTCTCTGACTACAATGGAATGAATCCAGAAATCATAACAGAGAGGTAAAAATGGACAATCACAAATATGTGGCAATCAAACAACATAAACTGAAACAACCAATGATAAAGAAGAAATCCTAAGGGAAATCAGAAAATATATTGAAGTAAACAACAATAAGAAGACATCATTATGAGGACCCAGGGTCTGGGCCCCACCCATGCCTCCATTATGAGAACACGTCACGGCATGCTGCTGCCTATATGACCTAGACAGATATTAAATGTCAACAGACCCCCTCATGGGGAAATGAATGTCATTAAAATTCCCCTCTCCTGACCAAATGTCACAAGACCCTGCTGAAACCCTGCTGTCACTCCCTGAGACCTAAGCCTCCATAAGCCCCTCCAGCGGCACATGGACAGTGACTTCCATTTCCTGACTGGCCGCCATTGGGAAGAATCTTCTCCTGTTCCTAAGTCCCTAGTTAATTCTGTGCCAGGTGTGTACTTTGGTTCTCGGGCTAAGTTGAGTTGGAACAAATATTCAAAAATCTATGGGATGTGGCAAAGGTAGTGCCAGGAGGGAAATGTATAGCTCTAATAGCTTACATTAAAAAATAAGACAAACTTAAAATCAGCAACCTAACCTTAAAATTGGAAGAACTGGAGAAAGAGAAACAAACTAAACTCAAAGTGAGGAGAAGGAAGGAAAGAGAAATTAGAGCAGAGATAAATGAAATAGAGAATAAAAATTTAAAAATAAACCAATAGATTCAACAAAAACAAAAATGGGTGCTTTGAAAAAAAATGAGTAAGATTGGCAAACCTTTAGCTAGACTGATGAGGAAAAAAGGAGAGAGGACACAAATAAGTGAAATCAGAAATGAAAAGGGAGTCGTCATTATTGACCTCTCACAAGTAAAAAGGAGTATGCAGGAATACTATGAACAACTGTATGCCAACCTACATGAAACTGACAAATTCTTATAAACACACAAACTACCCACACTGACTGAGAATAGATGGTTTCGACACACTAATAATATTTAAGGAGATCAAATCAGTAATCATAAACCTCTTAATAAAAAAAGCACAGGACAAAGAGTTTCACAGGAGAATTTTACCAAACATTCCAAAAATCATTAACACCTATCCTGCTCAAACTGTTCCAGAAAATTGGAAAGGAGGAAACACACCTAACTCCTTCTATGAAGTCAACATGGCCTGCATACCAATGCCAGATAAAGATGCTATAAGAAAAGAAAATTACACACCTATATATCTTATGAATATTGATGCAAAATCAGTATTGCAAACCAAATCTAACTGACACATTAAAGGAATTATTTATGATGATCAAAGGGTATTTATCCTAGGTATGCAGGTGTGGGTCAACATAGGAAGATGAACATAATAAACCACACTAACAGAATGTAGATAAAAAACAAACATCATATCAGCTGATGCAGAAATGGCATTTGGCAAAATCCAACACCTCTTTTTGATAAAAAAAAAAAAAAAAACTTAGAAAACTAAGAATAGAAGGAAACTTCCTCAAAATTATAAAAGAAATATATGAAAAACCCACAATAATCATTATACTTAATGGTAAATGACTGAAAACTTTCCCTTTAAGATCAGGAACAACAAAAAAAAAGGATACCAACTGCCACTACTGTTATTCAGGATTGTATAAGAAGCTCTTGCCAGAGAAATTAAGCAAAAAGTGAAATAAGATGCATCCAAATTGGAAAGGAAGAAATAAATCTTTGCCTACTTACATGTGATATGATCCTATACACAAAATGGTCCCGAAAAATCCACAACAAAGTACCTAGAGCTAATGAATGAATTCAGGAAAGTGGTACAAGATCAACACCCCCAAACCAAAACCAGTAATATTTCTTTGCCTTTTTTTTTTTTTTTTTCCGCATGGGCAAGCACTGGGAATCGAACCCAGGTCTCTGGCATGGCAGGTAAGAATTCTGCCTCTGAGCCACCATTGCACTACCCCCAAAACCAGTAGTATTTCTATGCACTAGTAATAAAATAATCAGAAAAGGAAACCAAGAAAAATTTCCATTTACAATAGCAACTAAAAGAATCAAATATCTAGGAATAAGTCTTATCAAGGATTAAAGGGTGTATCCACTGAAAACTATAAAACATAGCTACAGGAAATCAAAGAAGACCAATAAAATGAAAAGGCTATCCATGTTCATGGACTGGAAAATTAAATATTGTTAAAATTTCAATTCTATCCAAACAAATGTACAAATTCGATGAAATTCCAATCAAAATTCCACCAACCTTCTTTGCAGAAATGGAAAAGTCAGTCATCAAATTTACATGGAGGAGCTAAAGCTCCCAAATAGCCAAAGCCCCATCTTGAAAGTTGGGGGACTCATACTTCCCAATCTTACAACTTATTGCAAAGCCACAGTAATCAAGAGCATGGTATTGACACGAGGTTATATATATAAACCAATGGAACTGACTTGAGAGTTCAGAAATTAATTCTGGCTTTTGACAAAGGGGCAAAGACATTTTTTGGGAAAGGAGAAAGAATAGTATCTTCAGAAAATGGTGCTTGGAAAGATGTATTTCTATCTGCAAAAAAATGAAAGTGGATGCCTACCTCATAAGATATACAAAATCAGCTCAAAATGAATCCAAGACCAAATTATGAGTCATAATTATGAAACTGCTAGAAACATTCAGATGCATCTTCGGGAATTTTTGTTAGGCAAGCTTTTCCTAGACTTTACACCAGAAATATAGATAGATAAGACTACATTTAAATGTAAAGCTTTTGTGCATCACAGAATATTATGAAGAAAGGAAAATGACAACCTACAGAATGGGAGAATATATTTGAAAATCACACAGCCAAAAAATGTTTAATATCCAGAAAATATAAAGAAACCCTTCAACAACAATAAAAAGACAAACAACCCCATTAAACAATGGGCAAAAGATTTAAAGAGAGGTTTCTCCAAAGAAGTTATACAAATGACCAAAAAGCACATGAAAAGATGCTCAACATCATTAGCCATTAGAGAAATGAAAATCAAACCACAATTTATATCATTTCACTCAAAACAGATTGGTTAAAAAAAACTAAAACAAAGGAAAATTACATGTGTTGATGAGGATGTGGAGAAATAGAAACATTCATTGTTTTGGGGAATAGAAAATGGTGTAGCTGCTGTGGAAGACAGTTTGGCAGTTCCTCAGATAGTTCAGTACAGAATTTCCATATGATCTGACAATCCCACTTCTAGGTATATAACCCAAAGAATTGAAAGCAGGGATTTGAACATATATTTGCACACCAGTGTTCATAGCAGCATTATTCACCATTGCCAAAAGATGCAAACAATCCTAATGCCCATCAACTGACGAATGAATAAACAAAATGTGGTATGTGCACACAGTCGAATATTATTCAGCTATAAAAAGGAATGAAGTTCTGATACATGCAATATGAATGAACCTTGAAGACATTATGCTAAGTAAAATAAGCCAGACACAAAAAGACAATTATTGATCAATATCATTGATTTGAAATAATTAGAATACAAACAGGGTGAGAATCTAGAATCTAGGTTTCCAGGGGATTGAGTGGTAGAGTAGGGATTAGGGAGTTAAACTTAAAATGTACCAAGTTTCTATTTGGGATGATTGCGAAGTTTTGGCAATGGACAGTGGTGATCATAATACAGCATTGTGAATACAGTTAGCAGCACTGAATTAAATATTTGAATGTGCTTAAAAGGTGGAAATTTCTGAGTTGTATATATGACATTAGAATAAAAATTTTAAAAAGCCATGGAATTGTACAACACAGTGAATCTTAACTGTGGGCTATAATTAATAGCATAATTATTAAAATGTTTTCATCGCTTAAAATAAATGCACCACATCAATACAAGTTATTAATAATAGGATGGTATATTACCTCACAATTTCTCTAATTAAAAAAAACTGAGTGGTAAAAGGCTTCTTGCATCATATTTGTGACAGCGGTCCACAAACATTCTTACAGCACTAAGAGACAGAGTAGACTAAGGGTCTTTCAATCCTCAAGACAATTTTGTACTAAAAGTGTAAATGAAAGACAGTATAATCATTTGTTGTGCTAAATATTTTAACATTATTTATCATATGTCTCTGATTTTGATATTTCTACTTCTGCTAAATCTACTTTCCAGTTTTTCAGCCTATTGGTTTTAGAAAGAGATAACACAGGAAAAGCAGAAGGAAATAATGTGGAAATGGGTCAATTCTTGACTTTGGATTTCAAATGACTACATTATCAAAAAATTATAGAAAGGGGTGGTGTGGTGGTAGTTCAGTGGCAGAATTCTCACCTGCCATGCCAGAGACCCTGGTTCAATTCCTGGTGCCTGCCCATGCAAAATATATATATGTATATATAGTGATATATTTCCTAATAAGAACAAAGATGCCATGTCTCTGAAACAATCTTTTTTTTTCCTTTGGTAAGGGACTGGCTGATGTACAAATGTCAGTGTGCCAAGAATGAGGAATTTGGACCTGGAGGAATCGCCTGGGAAAGTACATGTTGGAATTTTTAGCTTGACCACTCTTGTCAAGACCTCACCATCTGTTCTAATTTGCTAGCTGCTGGAATGCAGTATACCAGAAACAGAATGGTTTTTTTAAAAGGGGAATTTAATAAATTGCTAGTTTACAGTTCTAAGGTCGAGAAAATATCTCAATTAAAGCAAGTCTGTAGAAATGTCCAATCAAAGGCATCCAGGGAAAGATACCTTGGTTCAAGAAGGCTGATGAAGTTCAGGGTTTCTCTCTCAAGTGGAAGGGCACATGGTGAACACAATCAGAGTTTCTCTCTCAGCTAGAAGGGCACATGGCAAACATGGGGTCATCTACTAGCTTTCTCTCCTGGCTTCTTGTTTCATGGAAGCTCTCCAGGAAGCTTTTTCCCTCTTTATCTCCAAAGCACTGGCTGGTAGACTCTCTTCTTCATGGTACTGCAGCATTCTGTGTTCTCTGTGCATCTCCTAGCTTTCTCTCTTGTCATTCTCTTTTATAGGATTCCAACAAACTAATCAAGACCCACCCAAATGGGTGGAGACACCTCTCCACCTAATCCAGTTGAACAACCACTCTTGATTGATTCACATCTCCAGGGAGATGATCTAATTACAGATTCAAACGTATAGTACTGCATAGAGAGTAGAAGAATCGGCTGGATTTATAAAATGGGATTAGGATTAAAACATGGTTTTTCTAGGGTACATACATCCTTTCAAACCAGCACACCATCTATTGCTCAGAGCCATTAGAAACTGATTTTCCTTGTGGTAGTATGGTGAAGGAATTACCATTTATTACAGGTACAGAAGATTTTCTTTATTTGTCCTTCCACTGACACACCTTCCACAGAAAATCACCTTTTGGCATTAAGCAAATGTGATGTCCATCCAGGCCTTCAAGCACACATCCTTGGCAATAGTAATTGTGGGCAAAGACCTCTTATTCAGCCAAAGATGTTCAGACCCCAGATATAGAGGGACATTTAGTGACCTAATGGAGTTAGAGAAAAATCCTGCCCTTGAATGTAGCCAAAAGAAAAAAAAACAAAAACACTTCAGCTGACACCTTTGTACTCATCCAAAATTCCCACTAATGGCTAGCTACAGAATGCTCAACTCTGGTCCTTAAAGTTGAACATGCATAACAATCACCCAGTGGAGTTTCCTTAAATATTTATGTTTTTATGCCACATTCTGAAGAATTCTGATTCAGTAGGTTTAGACTGATGTTTTTGTTTACAAAAATCACCTGGATTTTGTAATCCAAGCTGCTCATAATTTGGACTTTGAAGAACACCGTTCAGTTTTTCCTAAACATTATATGAAGTATTGTACCTATGATTATTCTTCCACACTTAATTTTCTCTAACAAACATTGTCTCTTGAGAATGTCAGAGCCAGGGGTATGTTCTGTATCTCAGCAGTAAATTACCAGGTTAAGAAAAAATCATTGTACATATACATAACAGCAAATTTAAAAAGCAAAATTATTTGAGAACATTTAGGGTTCATTTTTAAATTATGGGTTGCTTTATCAACATGAACTCAAGTCATACAACATCCCTGGTGTTTCCATCATAAGTTTCAGTTTCAAAAGTTGACTTCAAGAAACTGACAGAGCGATCAAGAGCCCAGAGCCAAATTCAGCTTCATTAATGCTGAAGTAGTAGATAAAAGAACATTTGATCAGAAACTTCTTCAAAAATTTTGTTATAAAAGTCATTCTTAGGGCGGGCCGCGGTGGCTCAGCGGGCAAGAGTGCTTGCCTGCCATGCCGGAGGACCCCGGTTCGATTCCCGGCCCCAGCCCATGTAAAACAAACAAACAAACAAAATATAATAAAACAAGAAAATGTTTAAAGATGTTTCCCTTTCTTCCTCCCTTCCTTCCTTCTCTCTGTCTTTCCTTCCCTTCCTTCCTTCTCTCTGTCTTTCCTTCCCTTTAAAAAAAAAAAAAAAAAAAAAGTCATTCTTAGTTTGGCTCAGAGTTTCAGATTTCTTTCACTGCTTTAGGGTCCAATTATAACTTATGTTGTTTCAGGGAAATTCTCAAAAAAAATTTTTCCCCACCATTATTTATTAGGCATCATCTCATGGACAAATGTGTATCTTCAGTTCAATATAAGGAAAAAATAAAAATATCCACTCCCTCTACAAAAAGAGTAGAACTAATTAAAGCAAAAAAGAAAAATTATATTATCTATATTACAGATAATGTTACAGTCATGTGTATACAAAGTAGGCATTTCCAATATATATTATTTCTATATTTTTTCTCATTTTAGCATGTTGCTTTATGAACTAGAAGAGGAAAGCAAAGTAATGGGTGCTTTAGGTACATTTAAAAAAATGATTCGCTTATAAATGTCTACCTTGAGCTTTTAAAGCAGATTTTTCTCAAGCACTGGAAGCACAGCCATGCCAATGTCACTCCACTGCATAGGGAGGAAATCTCAGAAAAGTAGATGAAGAATAAAGACAAAGAAAACTTAGAGAAAGCAGTGAACCCCTAAATGTAGGCACTGTCATATGAGAAAAATAGTACTACTTTTGGATTTTGGTCCCAAACCATATCTTCATGTCAAGCAAATCCTTGTATTTTTATTATATTTCTTCATAAAAGTTCACATAAGCATCTGAGAAAAAAGTTTTAATTCACAATGAAGTAGGGCAAATACCTTAATAAGCTAATTTAACCACAGATACTTACTGAAGATTTTAGTGATAATTTTAGGTACGTAATTTAAATATGGATCTGGGTACTAATAAAATTTACTTGCAAATGATTAATGATTAAGGACACTTTGGTAAGTGCTGTGTAATTTTGTGCACTGATGCTCATAAAGAACTATATTATATTTAACTATTAGTATATGTGTGAAATTTATAAATTGTCTTATATTTTTGAATTGCCATATTACTCTGCCGATAGCATGAAGTAAACTTTATAGAAAGACAGAGACAGTGATGAATCTGATTAGAGCAGAACTCAGGGAAAATTTGTCTGACCTAAAGCTTTTGGGAACACTCAAATATAACTTTGTGAATTTTAGAAATTGTTAAATATTGCTATTGCTCTTGGGAAATATGTTTAAAATCCTGAGGAATAATTTTCTTGAGGGACTCCAAATTTCTAAGAATCCACCCACTTTCATCATCTATTTCCTAAAATCAATATAAAGGCAACATCAGTGGGTGACCCAAACTCCCAATATTTTACCTTGATCTGCTCACCATAGAATTCTTGCAAAGTAGCTCCCAAGCCCGTTTGAATTAGATGAGCATCTTCTAATGATGCATATCCTGATTAACTAAATTAAATTCATCTAAATAAACACTACTTTAAAAATTATTGTCCTTATCACTGTACTCTAAATTTTTATTCCCTCGATTTTTCTATTGACAAAAGATGGAACTTTTTAATAGAATATTTTTTTAGAGCAGTTTCAAGTTTGCAGAAGAACTGGGCAGAAGTTCAGAAAGTTACCATATACCTTGACTCCTCACTCCCTCTACTCCTTCACAAAGGTTCTCTTACAATTGATGAACCAATATTGATATACTGTTATTAATAAGAATCCCTAGTTTACATCAGGTTCTGTCTTTGTGCTTTATTGCTCTATGGGTTTTGGCAGATGCAAAATGTCATGCATTTGACATAACAGTTTTATATAGAAAAGTTTCAGTGCTGAAAAAATGCCATTTCCTCTCTTCTCTCATACCCCATACCCCTGGTGGCATGGATTATTTAATTATCTCCATAGCTTTCCATTTCCGCAATGCCATATAGTTGGAATCCTACAGTATGCTGCTTTTTCAGACCAGGTTCTTTCAGTTAACAATACGCATTTAAGCTCCCTCCCTCCATGTCTTTTCGTAGCTTTATAGCTCATTTAATTTTTTTAAGGGATTCTGCCAATACTTTTTGAATACCTGCTTAATATACTCTAAGATGTATTGAGACATTATGTTACGCTATACAGGATTAAAGGACCTCTTTCTTATTCTGGGCTCCCCGTGTTTCAGTTGTTCAAATGAGCTATACAGATAGCTTAAGTTAGATTATGTACTACAGAAAATTTTGGTTTCAAACCAAATAAACCTTTCTTCCTTTGGTCTCAAAGTGTATGTGTGGTTCTAAAATACAGACATTATTTTCCTTACCCCATGTTCTGAATATATATACTTATATTTACATATGTATACATGCATATATATATAACAGCCTCTAGAAATCCAGAAATAATAATTACCACTCCAGACTAAATGCGTCTGTTATAAACGCTTACAATATAGGACCCTGTTTTCTTGTAAACGTTTTCTAAATGTGACCATACCATGGTTATTTTCTTGTTTCTGGCTTATTTTTCATCACCAAAGTTCCCACAGATTCATTCATATCATTGCTTGCCTCACGACTTTGTTCCTTTTTTGCAGCAGCACAACATTCGTTCATACATGTATATCATTGTTCATCAATCTACTCAATATAGCTCATTTATTTTTATCATTGAATAATAATTCATTATATGGATTTATTAAAGGGTATTCTCCCATCCATCTATTGAAGAACACTTGGCTTCCGATTTTGGGTATTTATGAATAAAGCTGCTACAAACATTTGTATGCAGGTTTTAGTGTGGACATAAGTTTTCAATTAATTTGCAGTATTTGGACTTTTTAAATATTTAACACATGTAACATTTGGGTGTTCCCCAAAACATGCACATTTCTGACCCTAATTGCAAATTCAGGGGTCTCCTATACCACCCACAGTTTCAATAATTCATTAGGATGCGCACAACTCAGTAAAAACATTATATTCACAATTATGATTTATCACAGAGAAAGGGTATAGCTTAAAATCTGCTATGGGAAGGGAAGTAAAGTTCAGTTTCGAGGGGAGCTCCAAACATGAACTTAAACTTGTCCTAGTGAAGTTTACACAAAAGCTCTTACTTTTTCCAGAGTTTTTATACAAGGAGTTGGTCACACAGACATGGCTGATCTTAGCCCCCTCAGAGGTTAGACTGATACCACAAAACCAAAATCTCCTGCCATAAATTACATTGCTGGCTTAGACTATCTTGTAGGCCAAGACCCCCAGGCAAGCAGACATACTTTATGGGGCAGGACATTCCTAAGTTTTAGATATTTCCTTCAAGGATCTGAGGACAAAAGTCAAATTTATCCTTGGACAATGTTAATTGACTGCACAGTAGCTTAAATCTAACTTATTTAATTAACATTTATTTATACAGTTTGGAACTCAATATGAAAACATTCTACTCACAATTCTGCATTAATACCCAAAGCATCATTTTTGCCTCACAGTGTTTTATCAGAAAATGTGTAGAGAATTTCATTATTATAATGTTAAACCTACTTATTCCTCATCAGTTTATAAAGGAAGTTGATAACTATAATTTAAATATATAAATATTTAAATTATAGTTATCTATAATTTATATATTTTTATAAATTATAGATAACTATAATTTATAGATTTGATGTGTCTTGGAATAGTACACATCAAATTGTTGTGCCTGGTCACTGGGAAGTTTACTCTGACATTGCATGCAAAGAAAATGACAATAAAAGGAAACCAATAAGATAATACAACACTAATTTTAAAACTCTACTGTTAGAAGAGACAGAATCTTATACTGGCTTTGGGACTTACTTTATATGGTTTGAGCAAATAACTTTTCTAGAACTTAATTTGCTTATCTATAACCAGTGAGTAGACAAAAGTAGATTGATTTTAAATCCCTTTACTACTTCTAAAAGGCTGCATATTTATATCTCTCATAAAAGAATAATAAGAGGTCTATGTAAAAGTTAACTCATCTCTAAGGATAAAATCAGATCATTAAAAACAGCATTGTTCAAATATTGAAAGGAGCCAAAGAAATATCAGGAATTTGAGTCATTTTAATATTCTTATTATTATCATTGAATGGATTTTTAACAAGCTCTTCCTAAAATATCTGAGAGAAATGAAAACATGCACATGTAGGACAATTTCTAATAAAACCAAATCAGAAAATTAAACTTATTTCAATATTCAAAAATCAACACAGAGCCCTCTTGCTCAATATGATGGAGCTTTGTTGGATTTTGCCTTAATTTTTAGGTTAATGATATGATTTTCAATTTTATATCTAAATATAAATGAACAAGTTAAAAATCATTGTAGTTCAAATATATTTTTATTTTTGAAACGATGGGTCTCCCCATTTAAATATATCAGGGAAATAACAATAATAACTTGAATAGTACTGAAAGACAATTATAAAATGTATACTATTTTTTCATACTTTAAGCTTTTTTTTTTTATTCTATTGGTCAATGCTCCTATCTTTGTACCTATCATAAAGCCACAGTGGTCAAAATAGCATGGTACTGGCACTTTAAGCATTTTAAGTGCTTTTTCTTAACCTTGAAATTTTACATTTCCCTGGAAACTCTTCTCAAGTAAAATATCAATTTCAGCTTAGACAAAGTTTTATTTGGATATTACTTAATAGCCTAAATATTTGTTTCAGTAGCAAACATTTGTTCTTCCAGGAAATGTTTCCAAAAAGGACTATTACTTTCAAGAGTTTTGGCAAATGCATACTATGGACAGTAAGTTTGGCCAACTGTTTTTCCATCTGCTACTACTGATTCCCTATTAGACAGAAGTAGGGATCTCAGGCCTCCAACTAAGGTAAAACAAATATTTACAACAATCTACACATTTAGTACAATCTTACCAAGAGATATTATGCTTTACTTGAATGATTTTGAAATCATTTTGTGCTTTCCCTAATTTTTCGTTTGAATGTGAATATATAGCTCTTAAAAATAATCTATTGGAGTGGTACTTACATAATGAAAGAAAAAATTAATCGTGTACATATCTAATTTTTTTAATGAGAAAGATAGAACTGGAAAGATAAAAATTTGCTGACTGAATTTCCTCATTAAAGTCTCAAGTATCTCATCTTTATCCTTTATTAGTATATCTGAGTTGACTAGATCCATGTTCAAATTAATATGAAATGAATCAGTCAATAAGGCCTTGAAAATTAGACAATTATTTGTTGGGGGATAGAAGATTAAGGGTGCGTTAATTCATATGTTCATCAGAAGAAGAGGGAGGCAAGTGCTGAGTGGAAGTGGAGTTGTTGCCTAGTCACTTTTCTTGCCCCTTTAGACA
Organism: Tamandua tetradactyla; assembly: GCF_023851605.1. Classification (NCBI taxonomy): domain Eukaryota; kingdom Metazoa; phylum Chordata; class Mammalia; order Pilosa; family Myrmecophagidae; genus Tamandua; species Tamandua tetradactyla. The sequence continues at coordinate 153,448,537 of NC_135330.1, forward strand.
AAACTCTTAGAGAAATTCTGGCTAACGATCCAGTCTCAAGCATATACAGAAGACTGGATTCATTCTGATCCTCTGTCACACTGCTTACTTTCATATTCCTGCATTCTCATTCACTGACTCTATAATTCTCCATTATGAATCCACTTTGGCCTACCTCCTTGTTCAATGTCTTCTCTCCAATTTAGTAAATTCAAAGGCCACACTCTACATTCTAAATGCTGACTCAGCATGGTTTCTTGATTCTGAAGTGTGTTGCAGTATTTGATATGAGACTTATTATATTTCCCTTTATCTGTTTCTTTTATTTATTTATTTATTTTTGGATGCTGGTGTAGAATCACTACATGGAAGGACTGATACTACAATTCAGTTTTGGAGACAGTTACCTAGATGACTCAAATATCAAGATGGGGAAGAATTTAAGGAACATGCTCTTATTGGGATTGTCATGACCCAGTGTATACCAATACTTCTTCTGCATCAGGGTTCTGAGTCAATTGAGAAAAGAATATAATCAGTGAATACAATACCAAGTATAAGCAAAAGTATTAATAAAGCCAGATTAGATGAGAAATATAAGTATAGCTAATGGCTATACTCATTAATTTTTGTGCTACTTGAAGTTTAGACCTAAAAATTGGAAACTGAAGAAAAGTTCATTTCTGCAGAGCAGATGCTCTTTCCTAGTCCCATGCCTCTCACTGGCTCACATGAGGAAGAAGGAGAAGCTGTCACATTCATGAACTTTAATAAATTATCTCCACTCAGTTGATAGACACAGACCAATCAGATCCATTTGTAAATAGATAATTCTTCCCACCTTCATGAGGAGGGATGGGAGGCTGGGTAAGTTTAAAGGAAATCCCTCTTTCTGTAAATCAGCATTTGGAAAAGCCTATTTTCAGATTTTGTTTTCTAATTTTCCTAAGCTTAGCCTTGAAGTCCACAGTAAGCCTGTGGTTTGGCTGTCTTCCTCAAGATATCAGGGTAGCAGTCCCTCAGGGCAGCTTGGTTCCCACCTTCATGAAGACCTTCTCCTTGGGGCTTTGACCTGAGACTACTAGTGACAAACTGCTGGAGAAGATTTAACCTCAGAAGCTCTGAAATAGGTCAGAAGAATGCATAAATAAAATTTATAAATAAAATCAAGCAAGGCCAACTTTACTCTCAAATCATTTTTCTACCTATTTGTGAAAATGATTTTTTCCAATTCTACATTGCAGTCCCCTTGTAATTTCTCCAAATCCTAGATGTGGAAGCAATGTACCTTAAATTCTCCCTGGTCCCTTGGTATTGATGTACTAGAATTATTTTTCTAAACCACTGTCTTTTATACCAACCTGTTGCTTCCACTGGTCCCAGAATAGCATAGGTGAGGTTTTTTAAAATACCACTTTCATACCATCATGTGAGTGCAGTCAGTGGAATTGATCAAGGTAGGGTCCCAGCCAGCAAAGCCATTAACAGTAACAGGCTCAGGAGGATGAGTTTTTACTTTGATGGTAGGAAAAATGTTCATGATATATTTGGGTTCTATTTAACAGTGTAAGGATAAGGAACAACAAAATATGGAAAGAGATAAAGACCATTTTGATGTGTTCCTGGGAGACTTGTTCCTGGACTCTACCTGGCCTGAGTCCAGCTATGTTTTTTTTTTGTTTGTTTTTTGTTTTGTATGCTGTATGGTGGGGTCACATTTCATTATTTTTCTATGTGACTATACCATTATTTCAGCACCATTTGTTGACTTTTTGTTTGTTTGTTTTGCTTCTTTGCTTTTTGGGAATTGCATGGACTGGGAATTGAACTCAGGTCTCCTACATGGCTGGTGAGAATTCTACCTTTAAGCTACCCTTGCACTCCCACTGCTTATAATTTTGAGGCACCATCTCTCTTAGGACCTTTAATAAGCAAAGGACAACTGGAAAAAATGTATCTTGTTTGAAATTTTAGCTGTATAGAATGTGCCTATACTTGGCTCAAACTTAACTAGTTTTGCCAGGGTCTTGGGAGGTGAGTTTTGTCAACAGGTAAAGAGTTCTTTAAATTTGCTTATAACCTGCTTTCCCATAGCTAGAGTAATTTAATAATTTTTGTGGTGCTTTTGCTTTCTTAGATCACCTTTTAATTCATACCATGCATTAACCTTATTTGCTTCTAATTCATACCATGCATTAACCTTATTTGCTAGACACTTGTCAATATAAGCCTTCCTGCATATGAGAATTACAGATTCCTAAGTCAAAAGTAAAAAATATGGCCCAAATTTAACCTCTACAAGATTGTGAGTTGTTTTTTTTTTGTTTTTTTTTTTCAGAGCCCTCTGATTTCTGGTCTCATAAGTTCTTTCCTAGGCATATGGGCTGCATATAGTAGAAATAATCTAATATATTTTCTTTTGCCTTTTAATATTCCAGGCCACAATACAACTGAGTTAGGGTTTCAGTAGCCTCTACCCTTGCATTATATCCCAGTCTGAACACAAATGCAGTGAGTCATTATATGCATGCTCTATTTTCATAGGCAGTATAAGTCACAAGTACTCTTTGTTGACAGAAAAGTAGTATCATTTCTAACAACTCCTAATTGCACTCTACAAAGCTGAGTGCCTAAAGAAGTCTATGACTCTGGCCTTTCCTCAGTCCTGATTATTCAGGTTATATTGATAGCTGTAGCATAATTTTAACATGGAAGTTAATTCTTAAACTCACATAACCGTGGATGTCCATTGCTCTTAACTAACACTTCCAAAATTCAGCCATATTCCTCCTAAATATATGAAGGAAGGTTTAAGCATAAACTAGGTTATATAAAAGCCCACAACGTTGATGGCATCCTTCTTTAACTCCACATCGCAGAAGAAAGGAAATAAATGGACCAGCATTAAAGTGGGCAATGCATTGCAACACTTGTTCATGAATTCGTTTATATAGTTAAAATACTCTTTGGGAAGTACTAGCCAAAAATATTTATTTGCTTCATGTATTATTGCAAAAGTTCTTGCCAAAGATGGCCTTAAAATAAATCCTGACCAGATGTGCTATGTTGGGTCTCCATTTGGACCCAGTAGATAACTGATATTTCCACAATGAAGAAATGCAGATCTGCCTTTTCTTGTTATTCTAATTCCTAATAATCAGTTCTGAAGGCTCTGTTTTTAAGTTTGAGGACTGTACCTTACTTCGTTAGCAGGCAACTGGGTTGGCAAATTCATAACTTTATTACTTGGACAACTCCAGTCACATGTTTTTCAAATAGAAACTTCATCTCATTAAGGCAAAGCAAGTTGACTTCAATTTCCTATGCCCTAAATTTTCATCAAATTCAACATCTATGAATGCCTTGTGGGTTTTGTCTTCACACTCTCCCTCATGAATCCTCTTTTCTACAGCCCTGATTGCTTTTCAGAACCTTGGGCATTGTTAAGCTGTTGTTTATTAATCTCTATTTGTGGATTAATACCTTTATCTAACATTGTCCCCCAAATAGAAATGTGTAGTTTAAATGATAGTAAGATTTATTACTTCTTAGGCTTATAGGTCATTCAGAAATAATTATTTCTGGAAATTCCAACTAAATTCCATTCTGAACAGGCTAATTTTATTGAGGTTTTGTTTCTTCCATCCATTGTCTAATTTGATCTTGGATTGTATCAATTGTAGTCCTCCCTGTTTCTCCTGTAGCTTGAGTCATTCTGCTTGGATCTTCCCTTAATTTCACAAATTTCATAAGCATGTTTCCTCAAAATGTGAATCTCTGTCCCAAATAACAAAATTACCTTGAAGTTCAAAATTTTGTGTTCTTAAGAATGATCTTCCAAGTCTTACAAGAAATACTAAAAGGAACCCCGTCAGCTGTTAAAAAAAAAAAAAAAAAAAAAAAAAAAGAGAGGAGAGGGAAGTCTGGAGCAGAGCACAGAATTAAATAATATGAGTAAAGTTAATCTAAAGGACAGGAGAGAAAGAAGGAAAGTAATATACAGATCTAATAAATAGAAACTAAAGAACAAGATGGTAGAGTCAAGAATGACTCTTACAGTAATTACTTTGAATGTTAATGGACTAAAATCACCAATTAAAAGATACAGACTGACAGAATGGATCAAAAAACATAATTCAGGGAAGTGTAACAGTGGTTCAGTGGCAGAATTCTCACCTGCCAAAGACACAGATTGAAAGTGAAAGGATGGAAAAAAGACCTTCTATGTAAGCTGTAACCAAAAGAAAGCAGAAATAGCCATATTAATAGCAGACAAAATAGACTTTAAATGCAAAGATGTCCTAAGAGTCAAAGAAGGACACTACATATTAATAAAAGGGACAATTCACCAGGAAGAAATAACAATCATAATGTGTATGCTCCCAATTAAGGAGCTCCAAAGTACATGAGGAACACATTGGAAAAACCGAAGGGAGCTATAGCCATATCAACAGTAGTAGTGGGAGACTTCAATACACTACTTTCACCTATAACTAGAACAACCACACAGAGGATCACAAGGAAATAGAGAACCTAAACAATAAATGAATTAGATCTAATAGACATATATAGATCATTACATCCCAAAACACCAGGACACACATTTTTCTCTAGCACATATGGAACATCCTCCAGGGTAGATCATATATTGGAACATAAACTGAGTCTCTATAAATTTAGTAAGTATGAAATTATCCAAAGCACTTTCTCTGATCACAATGGAATAAAATTGGAAATTAATACTCATCAAGGAGCCTGAACTTTTAAAAATATATGGAGATTAAACAACACACTCTTAAATAATCAGTTCAAGGAAGAAATGCTAGAGAAATTGGTAACTATCTAGAGATGAACTATAATGAGACTACAACATATTAAAACGCATGGGATGTGGCAAAGGCAGTGTTGAGAGGGAAACTTATATGAGAATGAAGAAAACTTCAATATTAACTGCTCACCTGGAGAATTTAGAGAAAGAACAGCAAACTAACTCTAAAGCAAAAAAAAAAAAAAAAAGAAAGAAAGAAAGAAGAGAAATAATACAGACTAAAGCAGAAATAAACTGGACAACAATAAAACAGAATCAACAAAACTAAAAGTTGGTTCTTTGAGAAAATGAATAAAATTGATGGTCCCCTAGCTAGAATCATGAAGAAAATTTTAATATCATGAGAATATTGTGAACAATCACATGCCAACAAACTAGACAACTTAAATGAAATGGACAAATTCCAAAAGCACACAAATTCCCTATACTAACTCAAGAAGAAATAGAAGATCTCAACAAACCAATTACGAGTAAAGAGATCCAAAACAGAAATCTTCCCACAAAAAGAAAAGCCCAGGACCTGAGGTTTTACAGGGGAATTTTATCAAACATTTCAAAAATAACTAATGCCAATCCTGCTCAAACTCTTCCAAAAAAATTGAAGCAAGGATGGATCACAGTGGCTCAGCAAATAAAGTTCTCACCTGCTATGCCAGGCACCCGGGTTCCATTTCCATCCCTGCCCATGTAAAAAATAAAAAATAAATAATAATAATAAGATGAAGAAGCAAAAGGAATGTTACCCAACTCATTTTATGAGGTTAACATCACTCTAATAACAAAATTAGATAAAGATGCTAGAAGAAAAGAAAACTATAGAACAATCTCCCTAATGAACGTAGATAGGAAAATTCTCAACAAAATACCAGCAAATCATATTCAATGCTACATTAAAAGAACTATACAACATTTTCAAGTGGGATTCATACCAGGAATGCAAGGGTGGTTCAACATAAGAAAGTCAGTCAATGTAATACAGCACGTTAACAAATCAAAAGGAAAAAAATCGCATGATCATTTAGATTGATGCTGAAAAAGCATTTGGTAAAATCCAGCATCCCTTCCTGATAAAAACACTTCAAAATCTAGGCCTGGAAGGAAACTTTCTCAGTATTATTAAGGGCACATAAGAAAAACCCACAGCCAGCATCATGTTTAATGGTGAAAAACTGAAAGCATTCTCCTTGAGATGGGGACAAGACAAGGATGCCCACTGTCATCAGTATTATTCAACTTTGTATTAGAAGTACTAGCTGGAGCAATTAGACAGGAGGAAGAAATAAAATGCATCCAAATAGGAAAAGAAGAAATAAAACTTTCATTATTCACAGATGACATGATCCTATACTTAGAAAACACTTATTGAAGTGTGCTTTGAAAATTGTTGCTTTTTTCTTTCCTTTCTTTGCGTGTGTGTGTATAAACACACACACACACTTTATATTTTACAATGAAAAATGGTTTAAAAAAACTATTGGTAGTTATATTAGATAAAATAAATTCCAGAAATCAAAAATTTGAAAATATTTAGTAGCATAGCTCACTACCATAGCAAAGTTGATAGCTGTAATAACTTTTTACTTGATATTTTGAGAACAGAGTTTTGATAGTTAATTAAATGGTAGTTAAGATAGTGTTTAATATTTAGAATTCAAGAAGCTCTGATATCTATATCTATAGCGTTTTTTCTTCTTCCTTGCTTTATTTTTAAATTGGTTTATGACACATTTTGTACAAACAGGCTTTTTGAAGATTACTTAGACTTTTTTTTTAATATGTCTATGGATAAACTAAGACATCCATTTTAGGTAGTTAAGATTTCCATATGTTCACTGTAAAATATTTGCATCTTCATATATTTCTGAAATCAGGAAAATATTTAGTAACATAGGCCATTACTTTAGCAATGAAGATATTTGTAAATTCTTTTTACTTGATATTTTGAGAACATTCATAGTTTTGACAGTTGATCAAATGGTATCTAAGTTAGTGTTTAATACTTAGAATTTAAGAACTTTGCTATCTGAATTTGTAGATTTTTTTCCTTGTTGCTTTAATTTTAAATTGATTAATGAAACTTATGGTGCAAACACAGGATTTACAATGAGTACACTGGTACTTTATTTAAATATGTCTATGGTTAAGCTAAATAAGATAACCATTTTTGGTAGTCCTAAGTATAGCGTTTGTTTTTTAAATTAAAAAAAAAAAATACTTTCAAGAAAAGAAAAAATAATAGAAAGTGCCAAAAGATTTCCTGCATTATAGTTTCCTCAGAGAACATCTGTGTTCTTTTTCATTAGCTACTGCTATCTGTTTCTTTCCATGAAATGTCCACTGGCACTTTTTCTCTTTTTGCACCCATAACCTTGAAGACCTATATTCTGCTCTTATTACTAAGAACATTCATTTTGAGCACATCTTAAGTGTTAGTAATGTTTATATGGTAGGGACCTTTATTTTCTCATGAAATTTCTTTAATTAAAAAGTCCACCACATATCTTTGAGTAAAGCTATTCTCTGCAGTCCCAGGAATCATAAATAAATTTGGCACATGGTGGTGGTGAAGCATGAAGGGAATGGGAAGGAGAGAAAATATACAGGGTTTGTAAATTAGAATGAAGAATACAACAGAGTGTAACTGTAATGAATCCAGCAGAGCCTCATTAAGCTACACCAAGAAATTATCCTAAAAGCAACATTAGCAAAATCAAAGAATGTCCTCAAGGTCAAAGATCCCACAAATACTTATCCTTGTATTATTTCCTGGGGCATACAAAGCTGTAAGTTAAAAGAGCTCATTAAAGCCAATGCTTTTCCCTGCCTTGATTTTGAACTAACTGAAAAATAAAACAGCAGAGCCAGAATTGGAGCATCTTCATCACACAATTGTAGGATACAGCTCTGCACAGAGCTCATGGGCAGGCAAACTTCTGTGCCTTAAGTCTCATCCTTGGAATAGAAAACCTGAGGGAAATTTAGAGAAGCCTAGCACACACACTTACCCAACCCTAACAGTTGGTGGGAGAACAGCAAGAGGAAACAAATCTCCTATAGACCAAGCCTTTTGTTAGATTAATCCCACTCAATTAAGCACTGTGATTTAAGCTCCATCCAGGACATACACTTCACATTTGCAGGGAATAGTAAGAGGCAGGGAAGGGCAAGAGGCAAGGTGTCCAGGAGAAATTCATCCATATGAAACTGTATGTTCTATCGTACTTCTCCTAAGAAATTACGACTCTGCCTGTCACTTCCAGATTCTACCTGGAGCCTGGCAGACAATAGCAAAAACATTGTGTCCCATCACAGGGGCCTCATTCTCTGCGTATCAACCAGTGCATTCTCCACTATGTGAGAAAGAGCACTGAGTTTTCTTCAACACGAAGATTGTGATACAAATAGCTAAATTAGAGCAGATACTCGACATGTGACGCTGCCAGAGCATGGGAGGGATTTGAGTAAACATGAGTTTCAGGAATTCTGCAAGTATGGGCTTGAAAAAATAATAGCTTATTTTCATTGCACTGTTCTTGAGCATCCTATTCCTGAGCAGGTTTACTACAGCATTATCTTTCCAAACAGCAAGACTGGTAGAAGAATAAAAAGGAACGTGTGGGTATTGAGAGATATGGTCCAGATACCATTTTTGACACATTTGCTACCCCTCAAAATAACCAAACCTCAGTTATCTAATTTCTAAAATGTCCTGGTACTTTTTCATACCATGAATATGCATAGTAAAAGAAGCATACGAGATTTGACAACACTTTGCACACTGAAATGTATCATTTTTTAACTGGTACACCCAGCGTCTAAAGCAGTTCCTGACTCATAGGAAGTATGTACACAAGAGCATATTTGTTAAATAAAGAGAACTTGTAAATACATGATATTTAATTTCTGTTATGATCGTCGGTCACAGCATTGACCTAATATTGAACTTTCCTTCTTTCCAGCCTCTGTAGGAATTCTAAAATGTGATAGTGGGAAGCTGTTTCAGGAAATGTGTACGTGTGCACATGTGTTTGCATTGACTACACACACACACACCCCTAATATTTTGATAAGTGAGAAAGCATGAATATATCATTTTGCCAAGAGATTGGCTCAGCCAAGAAAAACTTTAAATGGGCCAGCAGAGAACAAAAATCCAAGGGTTTTCATAAGCAAATTACACTGGAAACAGGAAAAACTAACTACCACCACGTTTTCTCCAAGTGGCTACAGATCACCTGCTCCTGTCCTAAACTACATATCTCTTTCTTCTACTCCCACCCTACAGAGCCTATGATCCTTCTCACATTGAGATTCTCTTGGCCAAATTTCCTCTATTCCTAGGTTGTTTTTCCTCAATTTATAATCTTTATGTGACACATCATTTTCATCTCTGCAAAAAGTTGGAAACATTTATTCATACCAGTTTCAGTACTGCTATTTCCTAAATTATAAAATTCTTTATATCTTTTATTGATAGGGTAAACTTTTAATGCTACTTACGTGTGTATTTTAAAACCTGAATATTTGCTCTCATCTAAGAGGGTGAATTTGTGCACTAATATTACTCAAGGATCAGAGGTACAGAGTGAAACTGAATAATTATGAACTATCTTTGATATTTGCAGAATTAAATACTGAAGTTCTAAACTCTGGGATAACTGATATGCAAACTGTCAGCCTTACTGTATTTTTGTCTTGATTTAAAACACTGAGATAGTTTGAACTATGTCCAGGATCTATTTGGAACAATAAAAACATTTCAGCAACTTTTTGCAATTATTCTGCCACAAAGGAAAACACGATTTTGAAGATGACTAAATCGGCCAGTGTTTTATATATACACTTTCCTTGTTATTTTCTTCTCTCTTTTTAAATTGAAACTGAGAGGTGCCATATCTTACCTGAGAGCTCAACTTTACAATTAAATTATTTTTACCTTTTGACATCATTTATACAATTTTCTGTCACCTTAAAATTTTAACAGAAGAGCTTTCAGTTTATTATAAAAAGGGGCAAGGGCTGATTTTGATCCCTGGAGTAATCAACATTTGACATTTTGAACCCTGAGACATCTGTTCCTTAATCTTGGATCCAGCTAGTGTTATGATAGAGATTTCCTTGAAGGTCAGGGGATAATTTAAAAAATAAAAAAGTAAAAAAAAAAAAAAAAAAAGAGGAAAAGGAAAGCATCTTTCCCAATCTTTGCAGATTGACCTTTGCAAGTGCTCTCTTTCAAGGTTTATCCATACAATATGTTTAAAGAATAATGCCATGTCAAAGATTAGTGACTTCCCTGTCTTGGGCATGTATGTGTGTCCCTAGGAATTCCCCCACTTATATCTTTCCCAATCTTTGCAGAATGACCTTTGCAAGTGCTGTCTTTCAGGGTTTATCCAAACAATAAGTTTAAAGAATAATTCCAGGTCAAAGATCAGTGGCTTCCCTCTCTTGGGCATGTATGTGTGTCCCTAGGAATTCCCCCACTTACATAACTCCAAATGTCCCTCTTCCCTAGGGAACAGTTTCCTCATGGTCCTGGGCAGTGCATTCTGTGTCCTATAACCAGCAATCTCTTGCCCCAGGCAGCACCATTAGACTGGTCTCCCACAGCACTTTGTACGAGAGCTCTGTGAACAATCTTCCCTACACAGGGCTAGTTCTGGGACAGTGAGTCTCTCAGGTCACCACCAGGTAGATCAGGCCAGACATACATGTCACCAGTGTTTCTGGGTTACTATGTTCCCTTCAGAACTGAGACCTGGGATCCTATCACTTTTCATCCAGATCTTGACCTATCACTGCAGTTCTTTAACTACTTTCTGGGGCTTTGGGAAAAATATTTCTGCCAGTTCTTTCTTGTTGTTCAAAACTTATATGGGGGAATGGAGCATTTCACACTGCCATGCTGTTTGAGTGGGAATTCCTGGTTATAGATTTTGAGATGGTCTAGGTTTCAAACTCGGAATGGAGGTAGCTTGCTTAGGGTAAAGAATAAATTGTTAGAAAAGAGATCAAGGAACAAAGAGACCAGGATGTTGCATGGATAAGAAAATTGCTAGCACCATTAGGAACTGATATAAAGATAAAGCTGCATTCCTTTTATTTCAAGTGAATCAGTTTCAAAAGATTTTCTTATAAGCAAATAATTTCTATGTGCACAATTCCAGAGGAAAAATTACATTTTGTGTTTTCTTATATGTACCACTAGTCTAGGCTTTATAATAAATATCTAGGATAACATATAGACTTTATCTTTTATTATGGCACCATGGGAAAGTAGTAAGGTTCTGAGTTTGGGTATTGCTCTCTACACACAATAGCAATAATAGATGATTGATATAGCTAATAAAAATAGAAATATATCTTCTGTGCCAGTTTGAATCTGTTGTGTACCCCAGAAAAGCCAAGTTCTTTAACTCTTATTCAGTATTGTTGGGTGGGAAATTTTTATTGTTTCCATGGAGATGTGACCCCCCCCAATTGTGGGTGGTAACTTTTTATTAGATGGTTTCCATGGAGATTTATCAACCCAAGGTGTGGTTACTAACTGGAACCCTTTAAGAGGGAACTTGGAAAAAGCTTTAGGACACACAAAGCCAGAGACCTTTGGAGATGAAGAAGGAAAACACCCCCCAGGGGATCTTCACGAAACAAAAAGCCTGGAGAGAAAGCTAGCAGATGTTGCCATGTTCCCCGTGTGCCTTTCCAGCTGAGTGAGAAACCTTGAATGTCAATGGCCTGCTTAAACCAAGGTATCTTCCTGAATGCCCTTAGATTGGGCATTTCTACGGACTTGCTTTAATTTGAACAATTTCATGGCCGTAGAACTGTAAACTTGAGACTTATTAAATTCCCCTTTTTAAAAGCCATTCTGTTTCTGTTATATCACATTCTGCAGCTTTCAAACAAGAACATTTTATTGCATCGATAAAGACTAGAACCCTGAAATAAGCACAGTTTTTAATGAAAACAAAAGATGAGACTTAGCATACAACAGCAAAGCTTGCATACTATTTCCTTTATATATAAACATATTAATTTTACCCACATTACTTCTTTTACAATCTCCCAAATACACATTACATTGAAAGTTAATGTTAAAAAAAGGAGTTCTATTGCCAAAGTCAAATCATTTTCAGAAGCACTACATAAAAAACAAAGTTGTTACCAGTGTAGATTCTTCTCTGATTCCTATTATTCTAATTATGACTGTACTTTCTTAGCCTCATCTCTTTATTCTAGGCTACCTCTATTTATTCAGATCAGATGTCTCCGGAGAGTAAATTGTCCATATTCCTGTAGTGGTTTGAACTTTGTTTGGGACATTCTTTTTGTTTCATTTTCACATCTTCACTTAGGAGTTTGATAAACATCTGATATGTAACATATTTAAATGTGTATCCTTAATTTCCTTTAACACAATATTTTTTCATCATTCTATCCCAGGAAATCACAACATCCAACCAATTGCTCAAGAAAAATATGGCGAAGCTACATTTGAATAATCTATTTATTTTATCTTCCTGATACACAATTTATAGCAAGTTCAGCCCATATCTATTTCCAAAGTATCACAAATTCATTCACATCTATTCTCCCTGCTATCAGTCTACTGCTAATCATCCTTATTTCTCACCACGTCTAGAATAATATCTCCTTCGCTGCTTTGCCTTATTATATTCATATTCCCCTGGCATTTGACTCCATAGAGTAACCAGTGTAAAATTCGGAAAAAAAGTCTCACCTTGACATACTACTGCTAAAAAGCCCTCCAGAGACTTCTTAGCGGTGAAAGCCTTCCTCTAACCTTATTTTTTAAGCCCTATATACCTGTTCAACACACCCAGCCATGAGGATCTTCTTTCTACTGAGAACTCACTAGGCCTGTTCCCACCTCAGGGCTTTTGTATTTGCTGTCTTCTGTACCTGCAATCTTATTCGTCATGACCAACATACCCCAGCTCAAATGGCACATTCTTGGAGAGGACTTAATGATTTCTTATCTAAAGCTTTCCCTATCCTTAATCACTACCATGTCTTTGTGCTATTTCCTTCTTAACAATTAACATTTGCTGATATTTTTCTTGTGTTTACAAGTTAGGTTTTCAATAAATGTTGATTGACTGGATGAATGAAAAGCCAACATTTTTATTCTTCCAATAATGGTATTATAGTGATGTGGCTGGAAAAGCATGTGGTTACACAGACATAGATATTATATATAATATATATTGCATACAAATATAGAAATATAACTGTTGCTATCCATTAAGGGTGAGTGTTTTCACTCAATTCCAGTCTGAGAATCCCAAGGGACTATTCTGAGTGGCTGTATTAATATGTGCAGCCTGTCCACGTACCATCACTTTAGTTAGAAAGGATGGGTCATGTACAAATGCAGGATCTCCATAAAAGTCATATAAATCATGTAGATATATGGGATAGGAGAGGTAGACTTACATTTTACAGGATGTATAGATAGTAGGAACACAGCAAACTTTACTTTCTCTCCAACAGAGTTACAGAAATAGTCATTTGCCAGGTGATCGCCTACAAAATCTATATCATATGGCTTTTCAAAATTGAAAATTTTACCCCTTCCTTTTTCATGAGCATTGTTATGGATTGAATTGCACCCACCTAAAAGATATATTTCAGTAGTAATCCCTGGTCCCATGAATGTGGACCCCTTTTGGGACAGGATCCTTGAAGATGCCATTAATGTGTTGGTTTGAAACTGCATGTACCCCTGTACATAAGCTAACCCATTCCTGTTGGTGGGGATCCATTGCAAGTGCAATCTTTTGATGAGGGTACTTCAGTTAAGTGACCCACCTCATTCAGGAGGGGTCTTAATCCTCTCATTGGAGTCCTTTATAAATGGATTGAATACTGAGAGAGAAAGAAAGCCAGCCACTGAAGCAAAAAGCTGAAAACAACGAAATCCAGAAGCAAAGGGAGAGACCAGTGGATGTAGAATGTGGAACGTGCTTTAGCATTTGGCAGAGGAATCAAGGCTCGCCAACATTGATCCTTGGGAAAAAAGCATCACCTTGATTTGCACATTTTTCTCAGCCTCAAAATGGTAAGCTACTAAATTCCCATTCTTCAGCCAACCCATTTCATGGTATCTGTTTTCAGCAGCCTAAGAAACTAAAACAGTCAAGCTGAGGCCCAGCTGGATTAGGGTGGGCCATAATATATAATATGACTGCTGTCCTCATTACAAGAAGAAATTTGGACACAGAGAAGGAGAAGATGCCCATTTGATATAGGCAGAAACTCAACCATGTCACATGCCAAAGAAAGCCATGGATTGATGGCAAACTACAACCTGAACCCTACAAACTTCATAGGAAGCATCACCCTGTTCATATCCTGGTTTTGACTGCTAGTCTTTAGAAGTATGAGGCAAAAAAAAAAAAAAAAACTTCTTGTTTTCTTTTTAAACCAATCAGTTGGTGGTACTTTGTTAATGCAACCCTCGCAAACTATGATGATAGTTTTGTCTTATAATACAGAATTGAACTACACAGAAGGTTAATCTTTAAGTAATTTACTTAATGTATTCTAATCTTATATAAGAAAATGTAATTTATGCAAATTATCTTAAAATTATGACATCATATAAAATGTGTTAAAACTTGTATTAGCTTTAATATTAATAAAATGACTTAATTTTAGAAAACTTTACCAATGAAAAATGATTTAAAGTATTATTCTTTCTGTATTCTATATATTCTATGATAAGATTCTATGAAAAGCCCAAGGTGACTTATTAAGCATATATTAATCTTGTTTTTGGATCTACTTTTACCTTTGTGAATTGAGAACAGTATATCTCCTAGCTTCCATTGTGTTGGGGTAAAAAATGACTCATTAAATGAATATGTGATGGAACATAACTTATATTGTTACATTCCTACCCAACTTGCTTTAAGATAGTTTTATCTTTTGATTAATGTACAGTCAGGCACAAATCATTTTGATTTCTGTGCTTGATAATATGAATCATGTTCATAAAAAACTTACACAACAATGTTTATTTTGTTTGGTAGGGTGAGGAACACTGAGATATTTTACAGGGACATAAATCTTTTCTCTGTATAGTACAAAATTACCTTGAACTAAAGCTTTGAAGGTAATAATAACTGATGGAAAAATATAGTTTGATTGCCTGCCCAGTTGATTTAGAGGTCTGTTTCATGAACAGTATTTATTTAAAACTATAACATTGTCTAGAAGCCTCCTTATTTGCATTACTTTATTTTCTGAGAGTTTTCCCTAAGCAAATTTAAATCATTCTATATTATTAATTTTGATTTTAATATACTTCATTTTTTTCTTTCTACATGTAAAATATAGCAAATTATAATAAGTATATGTTAGATATTTCTTAGTAATAGATTGGAAGAAAAAGGATGAAAAGCTCTAAGATTATCACACTCATGACTAGAAACTAGTTTTTTCATCTATTCTGTCCTATTACTCTACTTCTACTGTATTATATTGTATTCCTGTGAATAGTTTTGCTATTTCTTAATATATTTAGGTTCGGAAAAGTGGTATAGATTCTTAAGCAATCTAGTAAAATTTTCATTTACCTTGGAAAGTGACATGGTGAGAAAAGATAATTTCTTAAAGTCCTGCTTCAATTCAATGTTTTCCTATTTCTTTTACAACAAATGCTTCCCAATGCTCAGAATGGTCCAGCCCTAACAATATCACCATCCATATTAGTTTACTTAATTTGCTGAAATGCAATATACCAGGAATGGAATGGCTTTTAAAAAGGAGTTTATTAAATTACAAGTTTATAGTTTTCAGGCCATGAAAATGTCCAATCTAAGGCATCCAGGGAAAGATACCTTGATTCAAGAAAGCCAATATCTGTGAGAAAGGAAGGCAAATGGGCTGGCATCTGCTGGTTCTCGTTTCCAGTTCCATTACTTCCAGCTCCTGCTGCCAGTGGTTTCCCCTGTAAATACTTGTGGGTCTTCACATAGCTTCTCTGGGACACAACTGGAGGTTCTGACCTGCTTAGTATCTCATAGAAGGGTACATGGAAACATCTGCCATGCTCTATATCTTCAAATGTCCATGTCTAGGTATGCGCTCTATCAGCACTCCAAGCATTTCCAATTATCTACACCTCTGTCAGCTGTAAAGCAACTATTCTCCAAATGTCTACATGTATGGTTTCTCCAGATTGGTTCCCCTTTTAAAGGACTCTAGTAAGCTAATCAAGACATACCCTGAATGAGCGGAGTCACATCTCCAATTAATCAAAGGTCACACCTACAATTGACTATGTCACATCTCTATGGAGTAATCTAATTAAAGGTTTCCACACTACAATATTGAATCAGGATTAAAGGACATAACTTTTTTGGGGTACACGATACTTTCCAACCAACATACAATCCTGTATTTATATGAAATTCCATATTATACACATCAGTGATATGGAATACCAACATCTCCTTACCAGTACCTCTTCACTCTCATTCCTACAACCAGGTATTCACATAGCCTATTCATTTTGTTCAGTTGAGATCCCTTCCAATTCACCCAAACCAAAATAATCTTTAGACTTCAATAGCTCGCACTTCTTTAAATCATTCCACCTACACATGTAAGAGCAGGTCTGCCAATTAAATATTTTATAGCCCTCTGTGCTTCTCCTGGTCATATCTTATTACAAAAATGATTCAATAGTTAAAGGTACAATTATTTTTTTAATGCCAAATTTTCACACTATGGTAGGGAGAATTCTAAGACAATCGCCAAGATCACTCAACTAACCGCCCAAATTAGGTTGTAGTATATGTCATGATTAACCTTTAAATAGCATGATTATATAAGTGGGGCCAATCTACTCATAGCTGTCATTTAGAAGAGAGTTTTTTTTTTTTCCTTCCATCTGGTGGCAGAAGCATAAGAGAGCTATGAAGTGAGAGCCGTCCTTTGTTGTTGAGTTTGAGAAGACTTCACGGAACTGAATCAACAGCGTACTCTAGCAGTTGAGAGAAAGCTATAAACAAGCATCAAAGTGGGGACTTTTATTATTACATAGAACTGGTTTCTGCCAACAACTTTAAAGAGCTTGGAAGTTTCCTTTCTATAGGGCCTCAAGACAAGAGCTCAGCCTGGTCTACTACTTGATCTCAGATTTTTAATATACTGAGCAGAGAAATAACATATGCCATGTGATATCTCAAACCTATGGAAAATGTGAGAAAATATATCAGTTTTGTTTTAAGCCATTAAGTATGTGATATTTTGTTATGTGGTAATAGAAAGTTAATGCACACAAGTATATATAACATCATGAATGAAGGCAGCATATCAAACTTCTCTACAATACTTTCAGTAACTAACATGCAATCTCATACATATCAACATTCTATAAATACTTGCCTGATAAATAATGTAACAAGACATGCAAAGGTAAAAGAAAGTGGTTTTGGGGGGGTTGTATTTAAATTCTTTTGTTGTAAAACTATGGTTTGTTTGCCCTCCCCCCAACCCCTGCCATGTGTGATAGGCCCTATATTAATTGTTTTACTCATATTATCCCATTGAATTCTCACAATTCCCCTAAAGGTCATGTAATATTATAGGTTCTGTCTAAGGTGACAAATACAGGGCTGATAGGAAATGTATACATTAACCAAGATGACGCCATGGTAGAGGCAGGACTGGACATCAGTGTTAAACTCAAATGTACTGGTGATTAATTGAAAATGGAAACTCTTCGATAGAGATAGGCACACATAGATTGCCTAGTTTTCTAGATGTGAATTGTCTACCTACACCTTTGTACATATTCTGAGAGTATATAACACCGCTTATGTAAATTGTCATATAAAAATGAAGCACAAGTATTTCTTTTAAATGTATCCCTTCTCCCCTTTCATTTTCCTTTACATTCTTTCTTCTTTTGTTATTAAGTGCTAGTCAGTTACTTCATCGAGTCATGAAACAGTGGCTGGCAATAAACACTATGTGAGATCAGTGGGGATAACAACTTAGGAAAAATACCATAACTGGCAAGAAATACCCTATGACTTCTTCATTTTCTCTTTCCTCTCTGCTGCAAGAAAAGAAGGGAGAGGAACAGTTCCCTCTTTCATGTAATAAGTGGCAAGTATCACAATGGCTTATGTTCCTAAAGACCTAGGAACATAATGGCCATATATCTAAGCAAAAATCAAGTGAGAACAATTTTGATGAGGATAGAATAATTTGATTGTCTATAAAGTCATTGTTTGGAGAGTGATTACTGAAGGACAATATCTATGTAAATGGACATTCTATATATGACCTTATGGGTTATATATACTGCATGATTCCATAAATGGTGCCCCCCTGGGGTTATGCAACATGCACTACTTGTGCAATTGCACATAAATAATTTTGATATAGTACATTATATCAACAGGAAATGAGATATTAATCTACTCCTTTGCATTTTCTTTTACAACATTATAATTTCCTGTATCTTCTTCCAGAAAATTTGAGATCCTTATTATAAATATTTGACTGTTTAATGAGTCAGGAATGTTTTAAAGACATGTCAAAGAAAGTACAACTTAAAAAAGAAACTTCAAGTTTCTCACTATGAGTCTATATAAATGAAAATTAATGTGTGTCCTCAAATTTCCCATTCGCCACAATTTTCCTTCTCCATCACCTGTCTCCTAAGGGATAATTATACAAAGATCCCACTCTGGAGCTATTTATTAAAATGTGCTCTCTAGTAGGAATCTGATACATTTATCTACTTCAAAGGATGAAGATGAGATATGATTTAATGTGTTTATTGATAATGTTCTTAGTGATAAGACATTAGTATTAAGAAGAGGGGATAAATTTGTGAGGAAGATGCTCAAATTATACCTAAAATATAAGTCTTCCTTAGCAGCTGGCTAAGGTTGCCTGTGAATGTCTCCTATATTGTGAGTCCTGGTATAAAAACCAAGTAATTTATTTGAAATATATTAAACAAAGATACCTGAGATTACCAAAGAAGCAAACCAAGGATCAAGGTTTCATCATGTGGAAGATACAGTTAAATTATGAAATCTTTGACAAATTTGCTACCTACATTTAGAATTGCACAGCTTTGGAAATGTTTTTGGTGTATACAGGATTATGGCATTTCTCTGAGTATATTATATCCTACAGAATATTGTGTGCATCTCAGTCATATCAGAATGTGGTTAAAGTTCTTCAAGGAAAATGATTTCAGCCACAATTAGAAATCGAATTTCCACTTCTGGAGGATTTTCCTTCCGTGCTAGTATTTTTTAAATAAAATATTTTAAGAAATTAAAAATGAACACGAAGCTTTAGTTCACTAAACAAACTTATTCTCTAGTTCTTTTGGCAAATTATAACTGAAGAGGTTTCTAAATTTCTAATCTTTAGTTCTTGAAGAGAATACAAATTTTTATTAAAGTATTTTATTTTTAATTATCAAAACAAGATATACAACTTAAGCTACATGTAATGTGGATCTGGATTTCAATAAAACTTTGAGCTTTTCATTAACTGGGTTGAGATTAGAAAACATTTATTGCTTAAGTTTGTGTTTATTAGATAGACTAAAATATTTTCATCCCATGGAAGTGATAAAATATAAAACATTTCTATGATAGTGTCTATAGAATTAAATTGTACAGAATAGTTTTAGTTGTCTCTTTTCAAACTAAGGACTTGGGATTTTAAAAATAGGGATTGTTTTTCTTAAAATGCTAACTATGGAAAAAGTAAAAGATTCATGTCATATTTCTTGGAACTGCCGTGCCCAGGAGAAAAATGGATCCAATTAACATCCAACATGAGCATTTTTGCTGCATAAGCCGTGAAACTGTAGACATATAGAAATGAGTGTCAGTTATAACTCCATGAGAAACATACTCAGATTTTCTTGAATAGTCATATAATTTGAAGAGTGTTAGTCAAAGAAAACTTTATGCTCATGCTACCGGCATGTCTGCCACGCTGATTTAAAGTATATGAATAATATAGCCAAATTTGATGATTTCCTCCAGAATACTATCAATTTTGAAGGAAACCAACCATCAAAATGATAATGCTCTAAGAATTAAATTAGGGTGGGAAAAAAACCATACAATGCATCTCATTGTGATGACTCCAGGGAGTTAATAGACTAGAACTTGTAGATGGAAATTTTTCAAATCATTTCTTCAT
Source organism: Tamandua tetradactyla (assembly GCF_023851605.1). Classification (NCBI taxonomy): domain Eukaryota; kingdom Metazoa; phylum Chordata; class Mammalia; order Pilosa; family Myrmecophagidae; genus Tamandua; species Tamandua tetradactyla. The sequence continues at coordinate 153,468,563 of NC_135330.1, forward strand.
TTCCCTTTCATTTTCCAACCATCTTGTATGGATTTATAAGAAAGTAAATTAATGTGTAGCTGTAATTCATACATCTACTTTGAAACACTGGAGTGGAGGACAACTATAGTGCCCTATTTCCAAAAACATCTGTATTCTTTGTGAACATACTTAAAATTGGTTTTCTAGATACTATAAAATAAAAATATGTAGGTTAAAGTATTTCAGTGAAAAGGACAGACTCATATATATATACTGATGAACTACATATGCTTCATAAGTATTTATGACCCAACATTCCCTCTGCATGGTTTTCAATGGCGTGTTCAAGACCACAAATTTTAATGTAAATGACAACTAGGAATTCATCCTCAAAATTGGGTCACTTATATAACGGAAGGAGAACTCTTTTTTTTTTTTTATTAATTAAGAGAAAAAAAGAAATTAACCCAACATTTAGAAATCATACCATTCTACATATGCAATCAGTAATTCTTAACATCATCACATAGATGCATGATCATCGTTTCTTAGTACATTTGCATCGGTTTAGAAGAACTAGCAACACAACCGAAAAAGATATAGAATGTTAATATAGAGAAAAAAATAAAAGTAATAATAGTAAAAACAAAACAAAGCAAAACAAAACAAAGCAAAACAAAAACCTATAGCTCGGATGCAGCTTCATTCACTGTTTTAACATGATTACTTTACAATTAGGTATTATTGTGCTGTCCATTTTTGAGTTTTTGTATCTAGTCCTGTTGCACAGTCTGTATCCCATCAGCTCCAATTACCCATTATCTTACCCTGTTTCTAACTCCTGCTGGACTCTGTTACCAATGACATATTCCACGTTTATTCTCGAATGTCGATTCACATCAGTGGGACCATACAGTATTTGTCTTTTAGTTTTTGGCTAGACTCACTCAGCATAATGTTCTCTACGTCCATCCATGTTATTACATGCTTCATAAGTTTATCCGGTCTTAAAGCTGCATAATATTCCATCGTATGTATATACCACAGTTTGTTTAGCCACTCGTCTGTTGATGGACATTTTTGCTGTTTCCATCTCTTTGCAATTGTAAATAACGCTGCTATAAACATTGGTGTGCAAATGTCCGTTTGAGTTTTTGCCCTTAATTCCTTTGAGTAGATTCCCAGCAATGGTATTGCTGGGTCGTATGGCAATTCTCTATTCAGCTTTTTGAGGAACTGCCCAACTGCCTTCCACAGTGGTTGCACCATTTGACATTCCCACCAACAGTGGATAAGTGTGCCTCTTTCACCGCATCCTCTCCAGCACTTGTCATTTTCTGTTTTGTTGATAATGGCCATTCTGGTGGGTGTGAGATGATATCTCATTGTGGTTTTGATTTGCATTTCTCTAATGGCCAGGGACATTGAGCATCTCTTCATGTGCCTTTTGGCCATTTGTATTTCCTCTTCTGAGAGGTATCTATTCAAGTCTTTTTCCTATTTTGTAATTGGGTTGGCTGTCTTTTTGTTGTTGAGTTGGACAATCTCTTTACAAATTCTGGATACTAGACCTTTATCTGATATGTCGTTTCCAAATATTGTCTCCCATTGTGTAGGCTGTCTTTCTACTTTCTTGAAATTCTTTGATGCACGAAAGTGTTTAATTTTGAGGAGATCCCATTTATTTATTTCCTTCTTCAGTGCTCTTGCTTTAGGTTTAAGGTCCATAAAACCACCCCCAATTGTAAGATTCATAAGATATCTGCCTAGATTTTCCTCTAACTGTTTTATTGCCTTAGACCTAATGTTTAGATCTTTGATCCATTTTGAGTTAACTTTTGTGTACGGTGTGAGATATGGGTCTTCTTTCATTCTTTTGCATATGGATATCCAGTTCTCTAGGCACCATTTATTGAAGAGACTGTTCTGTCCCAGGTGAGTTGGCTTGACTGCCTTATCAAAGATCAAATGTCCATAGATGAGAGGGTCTATATCTGAGCACTCTATTCGATTCCATTGGTCGATATATCTATCTTTATGCCAATACCATGCTGTTTTGACCACTGTGGCTTCATAATATGCCTTAAAGTCAGGCAGTGCAAGACCTCCAGCTTCGTTTTTTTCCCTCAAGATGTTTTTAGCAATTCGGGGCACCCAGCCCTTCCAGACAAATTTGCTTATTGGTTTTTCTATTTCTGAAAAATAAGTTGTTGGGATTTTGATTGGAATTGCATTGAATCTGTAAATCAATTTAGGTAGGATTGACATCTTAACTATATTTAGTCTTCCAATCCATGAACACGGTATGCCCTTCCATCTATTTAGGTCTTCTGTGATTTCTTTTAGCAGTTTTTTGTAGTTTTCTTTATATAGGTTTTTCGTCTCTTTAGTTAAATTTATTCCTAGGTATTTTATTCTTTTAGTTGCGATTGTAAATGGGATTTGTTTCTTGATTTCCCCCTCAGCTTGTTCATTACTAGTGTATAGAAATGCTACAGATTTTTTAATGTTGATCTTGTAACCTGCTACTTTGCTGTACTCATTTATTAGCTCTAGTAGTTTTGTTGTGGATTTTTCCGGGTTTTCGACGTATAGTATCATATCGTCTGTAAACAGTGATAGTTTTACTTCTTCCTTTCCAATTTTGATGCCTTGTATTTCTTTTTCTTGTCTAATTGCTCTGGCTAGCACCTCCAACACAATGCTGAATAATGGTGGTGATAGTGGACATCCTTGTCTTGTTCCTGATCTTAGGGGGAAAGTTTTCAATTTTTCCCCATTGAGGATGATATTAGCTGTGGGTTTTTCATATATTCCCTCTATCATTTTAAGGAAGTTCCCTTGTATTCCTATCTTTTGAAGTGTTTTCAACAGGAAAGGATGTTGAATCTTGTCAAATGCCTTCTCTGCATCAATTGAGATGATCATGTGATTTTTCTGCTTTGATTTGTTGATATGATGTATTACATTTATTGATTTTCTTATGTTGAACTATCCTTGCATACCTGGGATGAATCCTACTTGGTCATGATGTATAATTCTTTTAATGTGTTGTTGGATACGATTTGCTAGAATTTTATTGAGGATTTTTGCATCTATATTCATTAGAGAGATTGCCCTGTAGTTTGCTTTTTTTGTAATATCTTTGCCTGGTTTTGGTATGACGGTGATGTTGGCTTCATAGAATGAATTAGGTAGTTTTCCCTCTGCTTCGATTTTTTGAAGAGATTGAGGAGAGTTGGTACTAATTCTTTCTGGAATGTTTGATAGAATTCACATGTGAAGCCGTCTGGTCCTGGACTTTTCTTTTTAGGAAGTTTTTGAATAACTAATTCAATTTCTTTACTTGTGATTGGTTTGTTGAGGTCATCTATGTCTTCTTGAGTCAAAGTTGGTTGTTCATGTCTTTCCAGGAACCCGTCCATTTCATCTAAATTGTTGTATTTATTAGCGTAAAGTTGTTCATAGTATCCTGTTATTACCTCCTTTATTTCTGTGAGGTCAGTAGTTATGTCTCCTCTTCCATTTCTGATCTTATTTATTTGCATCCTCTCTCTTCTTCTTTTTGTCAATCTTGCTAAGGGCCCATCAGTCTTATTGATTTTCTCATAGAACCAACATCTGGTCTTATTGATTTTCTCTATTGTTTTCATGTTTTCAATTTCATTTATTTCTGCTCTAATCTTTGTTATTTCTTTCCTTTTGCTTGCTTTGGGATTAGTTTGCTGTTCTTTCTCCAGTTCTTCCCAGTGGACAGTTAATTCCTGAATTTTTGCCTTTTCTTCTTTTCTGATATAGGCATTTAGGGCAATAAATTTCCCTCTTAGCACTGCCTTTGCTGCGTCCAATAAGTTTTGAGATGTTTTGTTTTCATTTTCATTCACCTCGAGGTATTTGCTACTTTCTCTAGCAATTTCTTCTTTGACTCACTCGTTGTTTAAGAGTGTGTTGTTGAGCCTCCACGTATTTGTGAATTTTCTGGCACTCTGCCTATTATTGATCTACAACTTCATTCCTTTATGATCCGAGAAAGTGTTGTGTATGATTTCAATCTTTTTAAATTTGTCGAGACTTGCTTTGTGACCCAGCATATGGTCTATCTTTGAGAATGATCCACAAGCACTTGAGAAAAAGGTGTATCCTGCTGTTGTGGGATGTAATGTCCTATAAATGTCTGTTAAGTCTAGCTCATTTATAGTAATATTCAGATTCTCTATTTCTTTATTGATCCTCTGTCTAGATGTTCTGTCCATTGATGAGAGTGGTGAATTGAAGTCTCCAACTATTATGGTATATGAGTCTATTTCCCTTTTCAGTGTTTGCAGTGTATTCCTCACGAATTTTGGGGCATTCTTGTTCGGTGCATAAATATTTATGATTGTTATGTCTTCTTGTTTAATTGTTCCTTTTATTAGTATATAGTGTCCTTCTTTGTCTCTTTTAACTGTTTTACATTTGAAGTCTAATTTGTTGGATATTAGTGTAGCCACTCCTGCTCTTTTCTGGTTGTTATTTGCATGAAATATCTTTTCCCAACCTTTCATTTTCAACCTATGTTTATCTTTGGGTCTGAGATGTGTTTCCTGTAGACAGCATATAGAAGGATCCTGTTTTTTAATCCATTCTGCCAATCTATGTCTTTTGATTGGGGAATTCAGTCCATTGACATTTAGTGTTATTACTGTTTGGATAATATTTTCCTCTAACATTTTGCCTTTTGTATTATATATATCATATCTGATTTTCCTTCTTTCTACACTCTTCTTCATACCTCTCTCTTCTGTCTTTTGGTGTCTGACTCTAGTGCTCCCTTTAGTATTTCTTGCAGAGCTGGTCTCTTGGTCACAAAATCTCTCAGTGACTTTTTGTCTGAGAATGTTTTAATTTCTCCCTCATTTTTGAAGGATAATTTTGCTGGATATAGGAGTCTTGGTTGGCAGTTTTTCTCTTTTAGTAATTTAAATATATCATCCCACTGTCTTCTAGCTTCCATGGTTTCTGCTGAGAAATCTACACATAGTCTTATTGGGTTTCCCTTGTATGTGATGGATTGTTTTTCTCTTGCTGCTTTCAAGATCCTCTCTTTCTCTTTGACCTCTGACATTCTAACTAGTAAGTGTCCTGGAGAATGCCTATCTGGGTCTAATCTCTTTGGGGTGTGTGGCACTTCTTGGATCTTTAATTTTAGGTCTTTCATAAGAGTTGGGAAATTTTCAGTGATAATTTCTTCCATTAGTTTTTCTCCTCCTTTTCCCTTCTCTTCTCCTTCTGGGACACCCACAACATGTATATTTGTGCGGTTCATATTGTCCTTGAGTTCCCTGATACCCTGTTCAAATTTTTCCATTCTTTTCCCGATAGTTTCTGTTTCTGTTTGGAATTGAGATGTTCCATCCTCCAAATCACTAATTCTATCTTCTGTCTCTTTAAATCTATCATTGTAGGTATCCATTGTTTTTTCCATCTTTTCTACTTTATCCTTCACTTCCATAAGTTCTGTGATTTGTTTTTTCAGTTTTTCTATTTCTTCTTTTTTTTCAGCCCATGTCTTCTTCATGTCCTCCCTCAATTTATCGATTTCCTTTTTGAAGAGGTTTTCCATTTCTGTTTGTATATTCAGCATTAGTTGTCTCAGCTCTTGTATCTCATTTGAACTATTGGTTTGTTCGTTTGACTGGGCCATATTCTCAATCTTCTGAGCATGGACCGTTATCTTCTGCTGCTGGCGTCTGGGCATTTAGTCAGATTTCCCTGGGTGTCGGACCCAACAAGGTTGTAAGATTTTTCTGTGAAATCTCTGGGCTCTGTTTTTCTTATCCTTTCCAGTAGGTGGCGCTCGTGGCACACGTTTGTCTCACGTGTTTGGAGGGGTTCCCCCCGGTCACTGATCTCCGCGGCCTGGGGATTTCCGATCCAGTTCTCTCAGTTGGTTCAGGGGGCCACGCGTGGTGAGTGCGTCAGCCGCCGCGGCTTGAGGGGACCCTGTGGCTCCTTTTTTAATTTCCCTATTGGTGTTTGGTTTGGCCCAGTCCCTGCCACTGTCGGAAATTCCCTCCTCTCCCTGAAGGGGTGTCGGTCGCCGACCGCAGCGGGCCCGGGGAATTCGCCCCCAGACCAGGGAGCCGCCCGCGGGGGAGGGACATGGGTTGCAGGCTGCCGCGGCCTGGGGAATTCGCCACCGTACCAGGAAGCTGCCCGCGGGGGAGGGCCACTGCGGCTTGGGTAGCCCTCTTATCCGAGACTCGTAGCCAGTCTAGGAAGCCGCCCGCAAAAGAGGGGCGCCGGCCACCGCGGCTTGGGAAACTTGCTTCTCCGAGACTCTCAGCCGGCCCAGGAAGGAGGGAGGGAGGAACTCTGGCCGCCACAGCTGCCACTGCTTGGGGGGTCGCGCGCCATTCGGGGATCTCACCACAGCCGAGTCTCGCAGTCAGACTAGCCAGTCCAGACTGGGGTACTCTGTGTGTCCATTCCCTGCCGTGGCCCCAGGAGGTGTTCTGCACTGTTTCTGTTCACCTAGTAGTTGCTCTGGAGGAGGAACTAAGATGCACGTACCTTACTAAGCTGCCATCTTGGCCCCACCCCAATCGGAATGAGAACTCTTGAAAGTCAGTGGATATGAGTTTTAGAATTATCAATGACAATTTCTTTCTATGTGACCTTAATAAAATGACTCAAAGCACCAAGTCCATTTCCAGGCAATCACTGATCTGCCTTCTGTCACTATAGATAAGTTTATACTTTTTAGGATAATATTTAAACAGAATCATACAATACATACTCTTTTTTTGTCTGGCTTCTTTCACTCAGAGTAATTATTTTGAGTTTCATCTATGTTTTTACATGTATCAGTAGTATATTAAACTTTTGTTCAGTAGAACTCCATTGTATGATTACAATAAAATAATTTATCCATTCACCTGTTGTTCTAGTTTGCTAGCTGCCGGAATGCAACATACCAGAAACAGAATGGCTTTTAACAAGGGGAATTTAATAAGTTGTTAGTTTACAGTTCTAACGCCGAGAAAATGTCCCAATTAAAACAAGTCTATAGACATGTCCAATTTAAGGTATCTGGGGAAGGACACCTTGGTTCAAGAAGGCTGACGACATTCATCATTTCTCTCTCAGCTAGAAGGGTGCATGCGAAATGGCAGTGTTTGCTGGCTTTCTCGCCGCTCTACCAAAAAGGGACCCTCTCTCAAATGTTTCTTCTTTTAAAGGATTCCAGTAAGCAACTCCACCTTCAGTGGGTGGAGACACACTTCCATGAAAATCATCTCATCAAAAGTTACCACCCACAATTGGGTGGTTCACAATTTCATGGAAACAATCAAAATGCTCCCACCCACATGAAAAAAATGACAGTAGGAAAAAAAAAAAGGAAGCTCTGAAGAAACTATGTACTTTAGTTAGTAAGAATGTATCCATAATGGTTGATTAAGACAAATGAACCTTACTAATATAAGATGAGGAGGATCATGGGCATGGCTTTTCTGGGGTCTACCACAGATTCAGACCAGCATACCTGTTGATGGACATTTGAATTATTTCCAGTGTTTTAACAAACAAAACTCCTATGGACTTTCTCATACAAGTCTTTGTATGGACATAGACTTTCCTCTCACTTGGGTAAATACCTAAGAATGGCTGGGTTACATAATAGATATATATTTACCTTCTTAAGAAACAGCAAAAGGCTTTCCAAAGTCTTTGTAACATTTTATATTCTTACCCACTGTGTAAATTAGTTCCAGTTGCTCCATTTGTTTATGCACTTTTGGAGTGGTCAATTCTTTAATTTTAGCTATTTGAGTGGAGGCCTAATAGTATCTTGCATTTCCTTAGTGACTAATGATGCTCAGCATGTTTTCACATGCTTATTTGACATCAGTGTATCTTCCTGGAAACCCATCATAATGGCTTGAATGTAGTAAGCACATGCAAAATACTTGTTATATTGAATAGGCTAGACTTTGCTTAATAATCTGTTGAATAAATCTTACTTTTTAAATAAAGTTTTTATTTTAGATGTTTTAAATTTACAGAAAAATTGAATAGTATACCATAAAGCTCACACACAATTCCCCCTATTTTTCACATCTTATATTAGTAAGGTTCATTTGTCTTAATCAACCATTATGAATACATTCTTACTAACTAAAGTACATAGTTTCTTCAGAGCTTCCTTTTTTTTTTTCCTACTGTCATTTTTTTCTGTTTCAGCATCCCATTAAGAATAACACATTGCATGTAGTCAGCATGTCTCTGTAGGCTCCTTTTGGCTGTGACAGAATCTCTGACTTTCCTTGTTTCTGATGATCTTGATAATTTGGAGAAGTACTGACCAGGTATTTTACAGACTGTCTCTGAATTGGGATTTATGTAATCCCATGCTTAGACAGGGTCTATGGGTTTTGGTAGGAAAGCCATAGAAGTGAAATACCATTCTCATTCTCTCATCTCAAATATTTGTCCTCTCAACGCAATGCTACTATTGTGGTATTGGTGTCTAGTTTATGTAATATGAAAAATGTTTTGAACCTAGCTCGATTTTTTTTTAACAAAATAAACAATTTAGCCCTATTTTCTCACCAGCATATGTTTAAAAGAAAAGTAATAGTCTCATTAAAACTGGCAAGTTTTAGAACAAAAGTAATTCAGCTGTCTTACAACAGTACAAAGATAAATTAGTAAAGTGAAATAACCACTTATAACCAAGCTAATATATAATCTGATTAAATGTCTCCTTTTGTCTACCCAATCCTGTCCCATTTAAAATAACTAATTTCGTCTTCTAAATTCAGGTTAATAAATAGTATTCTGATACATAAACATAGATTAGAAGTATTCTTATGTTCGTTAAATAAGAGCTTGATTTCAATCTATCTTTTGTAAAGAGGAAATAAGATAACTTTCATTAAATTAATAAAAATTTGAAATCATTCCAAAATGTGTCCTGGGACAGAGAATAGTAAGAGGTTTTAGTGAGAGACAGCATGATATGACATAATGCTGATGGTGCAATGGAGCTGGTCCTCACTAAAACAACAAAAGTCCTGAGTCTCCCCTCTATGAAAAATACTAGCAAATCATTTTAACCTTGAAAACACTGTGAACTTCTGAAAGTTCTTTTTAGCAATAAAATTGTATATTAATAAAGATGATGAGATAATCTATAAAGTTCTATCCTGTCCTAATATTATATCCTATAGAATTATATACTCAGGAATGACAGAAGTAATCTATTTCAACCCATATTCAGGGTTGCAATCCATGAGACAACATTGCCTAGAAGTAAAACAGTTCACTTCTCTTTATGTGAATGTGTTTAGGGACAGGAACTCGGAATCCTCAATGCAAGTTCTATAATTCATCTATTATTCTTCTATATCTTGATATCAGAGACATATTTCAACTGTTTATGTACATCTTCACTTTTGTTTTTGAGAGAGATCTCCAACCTCTTATGGGGTTAATGGCATCTCAGTCTTGCATTGCTCCAGTCAGCTTAGAACATAATCAAGAATTTTATTAATTCACTAATATTGAAACCATCAGCTAACCATGATTTCTGTAATTTCAATGTATATAGGTATACCCAGGATAGAACCTCTTCTCCCTAACTCCATTCCTCATCAGGATAACTGCCACATCCAACTACTGCCCTTCCTGCTCAATTTTAATGATTTCAGTCTGGTCTCATCAGGGTAAAGAGAGAACGGTCCTTTTAAATACTAACTCAAATCATGTCCCTTCCCTATTCAACACCCCTCCCCCCCCCACACAATGCTACCCTATTTCCTTCATGGTTAAAGCCAAGGAACACTTGAAGATTATGAGCCCCTACAATAATCTGGCCTATTTCTTCTCAAACCTCATCTCCGATGATTTTCACACTGTATCATCAACTGTAAGTGCACTGGTATTGTTGCTGTTCTTTGTAAGTATGACATAAGACTTAGAAGTTCTGCTCTATATACACAGTTATCTGCTTGATCAATCCTCTTCTCTCGTTCAAGTCCATTGTTCAAAGGAAATCTCAATAGAAAATATCATCTTACTCAAATGTGCAGTCCACCTTCCAACCCTGCCACATAAACTTTCCACACCTTGCGTGTGTTTTTGGAAATTGTAGTGGAAGCAGAATCAATAGCACAAGTGGTAGGATAGCAATAATATAATAATTTTTATATATGTTATATATTGTGGCATAATTTTATTCTTGGCCTGATGGCTTAGTCTCTTTCATTCCCTCCCTTGTCATTTTGGCACGTTCGGTTCTTCTAGACCTCTGAATTACAAGCCTCACTGGCGACTAGTGATGATGCAGCCTTGTCTCTTTAACCCTATTGGCCTTTTCCTTAGTCCTCCACCTGCCCAACATCCGCTGCTACAAGCACACTCAAAAACAACATCTCTATGGTGCCTACAGATGTCACAGTCACCCATCCGTCCTCCCTGTGTGATTGGCTACCCTCCCCTGGAGTCCACGCCCTAACTCCACCTCTCCTCAAACTGTATATAGTCCGGGGCTCTCCAAGCCTCGAGGTCTTTAGCTACTGGCGGCCGTGGCATAAGCTCCTATCAACAATAAAGCTACCTTGCTTCTTGCCTTAATTGACTCGGCCTCCAGTCCTTTAGACCCGCAGCGAGGTCTCCTGCGCGCGCGCCTCTGACCCAGACCCTCGGCTCGAGCCCCCTCTGCGCTTGGCGGTTCTACTCCCTGAACCCCCTCGGCAGGAAGAGGGCACCCTCGCTAGCCTAGCGGAACTGGACTCGGCGGAGTCCCACCTCTCCCCGCAATATATAATATATATAATATAATTATTATATAATAAAAATCAACAGCAAAAAATATATTTATAAATTAAGCATTTGTATGTGTCAGATAAACTGATAGGGATTAACTCCACTCCTCACAACAATTTCTAGAAGGATATCACATCAAACTTCAAGGTGAGGAATACATAGGTCAGTGAGGTTAAATATTATTCACTGCTAAAGATACTTCATTGTTATGGTCCAAAACTGAATTACAGTGTATTTGACTGCATAGACCCTTCTCTTTCCATTATACTACCTTTTAATTTACTCTTCTGTCATAAAATCTACAGAATTTATTGCAATTCTTACATAACTATTTTTCCAATTGGAATATAAGTTCTCAGAGCATGGAAAAATTAGGTTCCCCGAGGACAAGAACACCCCCTCATCTTTACATTATTTCAAGTACCGCATTGCCTGGCATGCTTTAGACTTTCAACAAACATTATTAGAGTGAGTGAATAATAAGGAATGGATTAGTCATTGCTTTTAAAAATACTAAGGTCTAAATGTTAAAATGTTTATTCATGTATTTTATATATACATTATAGCCATTCTAACTGTACTAAAACAAAATATGTACTATATATAAACATTGAAATTACTGTATATTATATATAAAACATTATTGATATATAGATTATCCCATAATTTAAAATATTTTCATGTTTTTCTATTTACTCAAATTTGAGGGGGCACAGAACAATTCGATTTTCTAATATATTTTCTGTAAACGTGCCTCACAAAACAATCCAGTCTTTGAAATGAATGTATGACTACATTTTTGCATATTCTTTCTATAAATTATCATAAATATATTCAAACTGGGCTAAGAATTAATCATTGTATTTATATCTACACAACATCTGAATTATATGAAGAAATGGCTGTCCTGGATAGATACTATGATAAGCATCAACTCCCATTATTAGCTTTAATTTGAAAGCAAAATCTAGAAGGTGATTATTTCTTCAACCTTTAATAGGCTCATTTCTTCCTCTTCAAATATTATAGTTTATACTTTAAAAAGAAATAGCCTATTACCTAACATATCAAAATTGAACAGTATTACACCACATACACAAAAATATTATGGATACAAAATTTTAAGTCATCCCAATACAGAAGCATTTGAATAGTTAATTCTCTGGGAATTAGTTCTTCCTGATTTTCTGATTCTGTGCTTCTATTTTATGCCATCCTGATTTTTTTCCATTAAATAAAAACTGGCTTTTTTTTTTTTTTTTGGCATACCAAGTCAATCTAACCTAGGCTTCATGATTAAGAACCTTAATTATTCATGGCTATTTGTCAAAATCAAATTAATCAAGAGTTTTAGCAAATGTGCTTCATTTTCTTGATTAAAAGCAATCATATACTTGAGATTTGCCAAATTATCTCAAGGAGGGGAACAGATATTTTAAATGAGGCCACATGTTTCCTATTGGAAAAGGAGCAGAGTCTGTGACAACTTCATTAAATCCTTGTTACAAACCAGTTGTAACAACAAAAACAAAATGATTAACAACTCTGAATCTTGAGAAAATACTACTGGATAAACTTTCCAGTTCTTTTTCTCCCTTCGTCAAAGTAGCATCACCCAAAATCCTTGTTGGATGGTTAGATGCTTTTCTATGATCAACCTAAGTAATGTGAGTCTTTGAAATATAATACTTTTATCAGGTAAAGATAAAGAAAGTATTAACCTTTTTCTCATGAAACGTTTTTAATTTAGGATAACAGTATACTCCCAATGTTCTAATAAATGAAATGTTCCAATAAAAATTACATCCAAAAATAGCAATGACTTTAAAAAGTCAAACTTTTCCTTTAAAGCGCACCTATAAATATTGTTTCAGAAAAACTGATTTAAGAGTTTTAGCAGTGATCAAAATGTTCAATTTTTGTGACTTGCAATGTTGTATTTCACTGAATTTTGCTATTTTTATTTTATTTGTTTACCATTAGGAACAGGGGAAAAAGAAATGAATATATTCAATTTTATGAGATATTGATTTGTATTTCAGATATTCACTTTTAAATCTCATTGAAATATTTCGAATATCTGAGAGAAATCTCAGCAGATATATATGTATAGGTTGAATCTATAATTTTTTCTGTTAAATTGATAATGCAGAGTGAAAAATCCACCCAATAGTAATACTGATGAAATTTAGAATAAGAAAAGAGAAAAACTAAAAACAAGAAGCTAATGATGAAACAAAAAAGGAATTCAGAACATCATGGCTAGGAATGACCTAATCTTTACTGAGTTTCCTTCTGCTGTTTGTGTTGTGTGCCAGAGAACACATAGTTAGGCTTGAACTAAATAGAATGAGAATGCCCAACTGGCTGATAATTTATTTCCACAATTATGCTTTTGTCCCACAAAATTATAGTATTTTCATGATTAGTCCCAATATAGTTTTATAATAATGTATAATACATCCATTGCTATATAATTAATTGACTGTCATCTAAAAACCATTCCTTAATGTCTATGACATGTAATCAGAATATTTAAAACAGATAATTTTATTCTTGAGTTATGACAAGATTTTGCTTCTACATAATTAAACATAATATACACAAGGATGTAATATATAGGTAGAGAGACATATATATATGTATAAGTGTGTATGCAGTTGTATCATATTAATAGTTACCTAAAATTAAGTGATAAACAAATTTCAGATAAACCTTTGAACTTTCCAATACATCAAAAAGATATTTCAACTTCTTCAGTGTGCTTCTTTCTCCTCCAACTATGTGTATAACTATATGTTCTTTTCACTTATATCCCAAGTAATATATTACTTTCTTTCAAGGCCATTGAAGCTCTTCATTCCTTTAGCACATCTGATAAAAAGACCAGCTAAAGTAATCTCAAATCCAAGTATTTGTCAATCTTCACTCAAATATAGCTAATCTACCTCAACTCTATTTCACATAAAGACTTAAACAATGAATGTAAGTTTTAGTTGGGTAGTCTAGCAAATGATAAATAAGATTATGGCGTGTTCTGCTATGATAGATGGAAAATTCCCCGTCACTCTTGTTACATGTAACATTAAGCAATGGATGTGAAAGGATAGACCATATGGCTCGAAAGGAAGTTCTAAAATAGACATTTCTGAGTACGTCCGAGTTATATTTTAACTTTTGATTACTTACATGTTTACTATAGAATATTAACCAAATGCTCTTACCTTCCATTATTACTATCTTTTTATTTCCTTAAGTCCCCTATATTACATTGCACAGATCATAGTGATGGAAAACACTATGTTCTAATTTCACTTAAAATTTACTTACATCTAAATGACTGGTTCACAAATTACTGTATTCCTCTCAGTTGTCATCACAGAAATCTTCATATATACCAGTGACGTGACTGGTTATTTATTGCTTTCTAACTGTCCTAAAATGTTGTATCTTAGAATCTAATAGATCTCAAATCTGTAGGTTGTACAAGCTCAGTTGGGTTATTATGATTTCTCATATGGTTGCAGTTAGTTGATAGTTGTGGCTATAGAAAGGTCAAGGTTTCTTCAATCACATGTGTGTGCGGCCAGGTTGATATGTCAAGAATAGCTATGTCCTGATCAAGCAGTTCTTTGTTCCTGCAGGCGCTCTCCATGGCTAGCTTGGGCTTCTTCATAATTTGGCAATCTCAAGGTATTTGGACTTCTATTGTGGTGGCTTTCCCCACAGCAAAGGTTCTAAATGACGAAGTCAGAAGTGGCAAGTTCTCATATAATCATGCAATCAGAGGATCACACCTTCTTTTGCTGCACTTCATTGGTCAGAAAGGATCAGCCCAGGTTTAAATAGTGAGGGGACTACACAAGGAATTGAATACTGGGAGGCAAGATTCACTGGAGTTGGAGGGTCGTCTTGGAGACTAAGACCACAGTGGCAACTGCTTTAGTTTCCCAACTGCTGAAACAAATACCATACAAGTTTTTGTAAATAATGGCAATTTTTTGGCTTACAGTCTTGAGTCCAGGAGAAGTCCAAAATTGAGGTTTCAGTAAGGTGATCCTTTCTTCCCAAAGACTGATATTCTGGGGCTGTCTCCCCACAGTCTTTAGTTCTTTTCAATCACATGGCAAGGTAATGGTAGCCTCTCCTGGATTCTCTGACTTTCAATCAATTTATAAAGGTCTCCAGAAATCCAGATTAAAGGCCAACCTGATTCAGTGGGCCACACTTTAACTGAACATCTTATATAGATCTTATTTATAATGGGCCCAAACCCACCAAGCCCGTGACCCAAAATTAGGAACATGTCCAAACTAGGATATAAATTCAACCTATCACAGCAAACAAACCAGGAACATTTAGAAAGAGCTGATTTGAAAGATTAATTATTAGGAGGAAGCATTACTCCAAAGTTAAAATTGTTATTTTAGGATATGTTTTGCTAATATCCCAGTAGGTATAAAAATATAACCTCCCTAAAGAATTTATCCATAAAGCCACTCATTTTGCCATTAATGCAAGCCACTGGGTCTGTGGGATTGCTATTCATATCATATATTTCTCTGCAGCCACAATAAATCTGTTTTATATTTATGACAGTAGGCTGATGACATCAGCTCTTTATTCTATGCCAGAGAACACTGAGATATCAATCACTTGCCATGGCAATTTAAAATGTGCAAAGCTATTTTCCCTGAAAAGAAATTGGTTACTCTGTCCATGGAAATTCCTGTGGACTGCTTATGAGGAGATGGATAATATTCTATCTGGGAAAGCTTTCTTAGATTTCAACACAATGATCCTATTTCCAATATTTATAGTTAGTTTTTCTATTACTAAAAATATTTTAATTTCAAGCACTCTGGAAACCACTCTAGAATTTAGCAATAGCTGCCTCCTGCCAAAGTCATGTTCTAAAACTTTATGATTTAGGGGAACTTTCTAAAGGAAATCATAATTATAATTAAACTATTTCCTCATTGATAATCACTAAAAATAATTCATTGGCTAGCTCACAATTTAGTCTATCTCTAAAGCAGGAATATTGATCTAGTTATTTCTGCTCTAATTTGACCCAAATGTGTTTAACCACTAAATGTAAGATAAGTCCTGTCATCAAAAACCATAGCTCTGGTATGGGGAAAAAAACATTCAATAACATCAATTGATGCATATTTAAAAATCTGCCAGAGTTTCTAGAATATTTCACTATATAACCAGAATTTTTCCTGAATCACTTTAACGATGAATTTATGTTGGATTTTTTTAAGGATAATAAGGTGTTATACACAAATTGACCTGTATCCTCTATCTATAGTATTCACCTACCACCCCATACTCAAAGATATTATATTAAGCTATTTTTTAAAAGTTATTACTGTTCCAAATTTTAAGGCTCTTGTTTGAGAGACATTTCCATCCTGATTTTATAACAACTTTGGTTTCACAAATTGCAAGTCTATTAAGAAGCTCATTATTTTAACTAGGAAAAGGTAAACTTCAGACACACAAGGAAAAAAACAGTAATATTAATCAATTATTATTTTGGTCTGTTAAACCTACTGGTATGTGATATACCAGAAATGGGTTGGCTTTTTTACAGCTGATTTATTAGATTACAAATTTACAGTTCTAAGGCTAAAAATGTCCAAACTAAGGCACCAACCAGAACGTACTTCTGCTGAAGAAAGGCAAATGGTGTCCAGGGTCCCTCTGCACTACAGTAATGCACATGGTGACGCCTGCTGGCCCTTTTCTCCTGGGTTCAGAAATGGCTCTCTCTACTTCTGTGGGTCCTCCTGCCTTCTACTGGGGCATTTTCCTTCTGAGCTCTCTCCGTAAGCAATCTTACAGTACTCCAGTAAAGGCCGACCTTGAATGAGCTGGTTTACATCTTCATGAAACAACCTAAGAAAAAAGTCCCACACCCAATACTAGGTCTGCAGGTCTGCAACACACACATGGTTTTCTGGGGTACATCGCAGTTTCAAACCAGCACAAT
This sequence comes from Tamandua tetradactyla, assembly GCF_023851605.1. Lineage (NCBI taxonomy): Eukaryota > Metazoa > Chordata > Mammalia > Pilosa > Myrmecophagidae > Tamandua > Tamandua tetradactyla. The sequence goes on from NC_135330.1 coordinate 153,485,334, forward strand.
TATTTTCAGTTTCTATTGACTTTTCTTGGCATATGCATGAAGAAGAACCATTTAAAACTCAAACTGTCCCAGAGCAACAGGCAATTCCATTGCGTGTAATACTTCTCTCTAGTTACTGCTTTTATGCAAAACAATGTTTGTGAGAATAATCTACTTAAAGAAAACTCAAAAGCCTCCCTTTGGCTAAAATGGATTTTCTTCAGGATCAAATTTTCTTTCATGTATTTTTAAAATATCTAGCATCAAAGCTGTTCAACTGGATGACAAAGAAATCACTCATTTAAAGAAGACTTTTATGATTGTATATTTTTCTTCGGAACAGACAAATAATGCTAAATAATCACTCTAAAGAAGTGATCTAAAATTAATTATTCTAGCAATAAAGTTAAAACTTTAGATGGACATATTACAACTTAAAGTAATTTCAAACTTAATTATAGCAACTATAGCAACCCATCATTTTTTACCTAGGTGATATCATAATTCAACTATTTGAAATGTACAACATAATGTTTTGTTTTTTGCCTTTTTTTGTATTTTTACTAAGTTCTCCAACTATCACCTAAACTCAATGTTAGGACATTTCTACTACCCCAGAAAAATCCCTCTGCTTATTGGCTATTAGTTTCTCACCACCCTTTCCCCGGGCAAGAGCTAACCTAGTGGCTATCTGTGTAGATTTTCCATTTTAGTGAATTTCCTATAAATGGAACTATTTGATCTCTCATGCCTGGCTTCTTTCATTCAGCATTTTGATCTTGAGGTTCATTCAGCATCATTTTGAATTATGCTGCCAAGAATATATATATATATATATTTATACATATTCACTATATATATATACACACACACACACACACACACACACACACAAGAATATATATGTGTAAGTCCTTGTGTATATGTATGTTTCAAATTTATTCGTATATGCCTAGAAGTGGAATTCCTTTGTCATATGGTAAATTTATATTTAAATTTTTAAGTACTAAAGTGTTTTCCAAAATGATTTAAGCAATCTGTGCTCTCACCAGCAACGAATGAAGTTTCCCGTTAATTTACATCCTTGTCAACATTGCTACCATCTGCTTTTATTACAATAATTTTAATGGGTATAAAATAGTATCTCAGTTTTAACATGAATTTTCCTAATGATTACTGTTAACCATTTTATCATGTGTTTTTTAACCATTATTATATTCCAAATACTGCTTTTGAGAATATTTTATCTTTAAGAGAGCAGCATTACCCATATGAAAAAGTTTTATTGAGTGCTTACTGAGCCTCCTTTGAATATATTATATATGTATTTTAATTCCCATTTCAAAATTAACATAGAGATAGGGGTAAAATAAAACTGCATGGTATTACCTGATGTTCCTTCTGGGATCTGAAGTTGATGCAAAGTAAATTTCTAGGGACTATTCCTATATGTTCAGGGTATACTGTCTTAGTTAAAATCAGACCTAAATGGAATGCATTTCATCTCAAATAGACTGGCTAGATCCCTCTTTAACATAAAGTATGTTGACCCCATTCTTACGTGGACCATTAAACCATAAGGTTTTCATGCATCTGGCAATCTAAAATGAATTATCTCCAGGTATTAACTCTAAACATCAGTCTGAAAGTAATAATAATTCAATATTTGTGGAAAATATTATATAAGAAATCCATTTTCAGGAATATAATGAATGAGACACGTAGAAAAGTCATCCTGCTATATCATAGACACCCTGGATTAATCACCATAAACCTAATTTATATGCACAGCGAATCTTGCAAGAATTTGAGGGCAACTCCACCTATTTCCCTTGCTCCAGATAAAACCAGGATACAAGAAATTGACGTAGGAGTAGAATATTAAACAATTATAGAATCCGAAACAGGGTTAAACTTTTAGAAAAATTTTTGCTAACTTATATTCTTGTCAACATTAGGTATTCTATCCTGGTTTCTCTTTCTCTTTTTTTTATCTGGAGGCAGGGGGAATTCTTGGTGATGTCTTGACTCTCCTGCAAGGTTAATCAAGCATATAAAACTATAGATATTGTGATTTAATACAGCATTCAAGTAATATAGCAAAAGAAAATTTTTTTCAGAATATCTCATCCACTATATTCCTGGAAGTTCCAAGTAATATTTTGATAAGCATTCAGTTGGCTTTAAGATACCTTTTTAAATAATGTTTTGCTCTTGGTCATTTATAAAAACAAAATTCATACAGTAAAACTGCTAATCTTACATATTCATTTTAACATTGTTAGTAGATTCTGAAGCCTTTAATAGAGATCGTACATCAATTTTATTGCCACAAAATAATTGTTTTATTCAATCTTTTCTAAGAGTATGTCTTTTATTTCCTTTTTTCTCTCATTTCACAGTTTCAAAAAAGTAAAATATATAAAATAGCAAGACTTGATGAAGTGGTGAAACAACTAGAAACCTTACATATTATACGTATGAACGAAATTGATAAAATCACTTTAGAAATCTTTATTCTCTCTGGAGGCTGAATTTATGCATGACTTACAATACAGCAGTTCTACTTCTAGTATAGATCCAAAGGAATGCATGCGTAAAGTTCACCAAAGTCGTGCCTAGAACAGTACATGATCTGCCTGAAAACCAGTCAATGTTTCAAGGTTCTGTTAAGCAGCCTGAGAAAGGCAGGAATAGAAATTTTTGTAGCAAGTTGACATAGCTATCACATTCCATTGAAACACACGTTCTGTTAACAACATATTTAGCAGCCTAGTAAAAAATGTGTGAATTACATAAAATCTAATGCATTAAATTTTATATTTTTCTGAACTATTGGTTAAATGGGTTTGTTCATTTTCTAAAAATCTCTTTGAAAGTACAATTGTAAGATATGCACTTTCCTATAGGAATGTTAACTTCAACAAAAACTTTAAGACCTTGGTATATTACAGGAGAATATGAGGGGATAAAAGATGACAAACTTGGGACTTACATACTGACAATTTACCTATACAAAAAAAAGTTTCTCAAATTTACATCACATTTGAAGAGCACAAAGAAAATTTCTTTTAAAAAGCATTAATACTTTCATAGGACAGTAAAATTATTATCTATGCCAGAGTACCATTTTAACAAGCCTTAAAAAGCAAACTAGTCTTAACGAATTCAGCCATATTAAAATTAATTTTCTTTTAGCAAAAGGAAACATCTAGAAGAATACATATAAAATGAATATAATAAACCAATGATCATACTCTACTATATATGAATTAAGTTAGTGAGGGATAGGCAGTGGTAATAAACAGACTTTAACATTTAGAGACATAATGCATTGAAAGATGTATTTCTTTTATGTTACAGTCCAGGATATGTAGTGTTGGTCAGTGGTAGCTGTGTATGGTTGTGAATGTGGCACAAATGGTGGTGAGACTTTGTTTCACGCACTCATTCAGGGATAATCTTCAACCCATATTTCTCAAGCTTTGCTTGGTTTCCCATTGCAACTTCCAGAAGGGTAGGGATTCAAAGAAAAATTTAATGGATCAGTTCTGGAATTGGTGCACATCATTTCTAATCATACCTCATTGGCTAGAACTCAACATTATGACTATACACTGAATTGCAATTGAGGCTCAATAACAAGCTAGTATGCCCCACGGGAAAACTGAAATACTATAATTTGGTAAACAGCTGGTAGCTCTTCCCATGATATTAAGAAAATCACATAATCAATAGAAAAGAAAACATACTCCATAAGAAACAATCTCATGGGAAAGATATAAATAGTTGAAAGACCTTATTGGGGATTGAACCCCACTAGAGACATAGTGAAGTCTGAACCCCTACCACTGTGGTCTAAACTCATTTGTAAATAGGACATATGAAATGCTATAATTAGTTAAAGTATGGCCAAATTGAGTTTGGATGGACCTTAATCCAATATAGCTGAAGTCCTTTTGAACAAAGGAAATTGTACATCGAAGTTGAATCCAGAAGCAGGAGACACAAGATAGAGAGAAAGAGATTGTCCGTGTTGGAGAATTTCCATCACCAGAACAGTGCACACTTTGGAATAAGCATGACCATGCTCATACCTTGATTTTAGGCTTCTAGCCTCCAACACTGTGAGCTGATAAATTCCTCATTTAAGCCATCCATCGTGTGGTATTTATCAGAGCACCCCGACAAACTAAGATGGACTCATATAGATACTTGAAAGAATAAACCCATGGGAAAAAGTTTAGCATAATTAATAATTAAGGATACACAGAACAAAACCAAAGTAAGGAAGTATTTTATGCACCATGGTCAAAAATAAAAATCAATACAAATACCAAGCAAGGATACACCACTGATTGAATTATAAATTGATATTATAATTGATACAGTGACTTGTGAATTGGTTCTGGCAGATTAACTGTTCAGGTAGTTAAAAATATCTGAAAAATGAAAGATTCACACACTCCATGGCTTAGCAATTTCATTTCCTTACATATATCCCATAAAACTCTTTCATGTACACAAGAATGAAAATGTTCATGATAATAGCATACATAAAAGTAAACACCTAAAAACACCTCAAATTTCCATCAAGATAAGAATGGATATATATTGTAGATTCATAAAAAACTGCAAAACAGTGAAATAAACTACTGCTACAGATGTCAACTAGGATGAATTCAGAAATGTTATATTGAATTAAAAAGAATTAACTCATAGACTATTGCTTACCATAGTGTGCCATTTATATAAAATTCAATGTCCAAACTAAACAACTTGTAAATTATACAAACACACACAAATCAAATGAAAAGTAATAAACATTGAACACAGAAGTCAGAATAAAGGGCCCACTATTCTGGATATAGAACAGAGAGAAGGATGCATTCCTAAAAGAAAACACCACGGTTCTTGATCATGGCTTTTAGGTTTTCTTCTCTCCCCCCCCCCCCCCCACTTCTTAAATGAGGTTGTAGATAGAGGGGTATTCATTTCAATTTAATTCAGATCTAGAAACTTACACAATATATTATTATTTTATATTAATGGAATATCTTATATATATTTTAAATTGATTACCTAAAACATCAATGTGTGGGGAAGTCAATAAATTCACTTTCCCTGATTCTCAAAATAACTTTATCACTAAATGAAACCAGGCAAAATAAGATATGTGACCAGCAATATTAAGATTCTGATGTTCTAGAATAACTTATTTCCATCTTTTCTAGATTGTATGTTTTAAATGTAAGTGCCTTTTGAAAAAAATACATCTCACATGTTTTGAATCAATTTTTCAGCATTGTGTTGTTCCCTGATAGTCTTTTTATTATATATCATATTATTAATGTATACCTACACCTAGCTTCTGCATATGTGTGTGTGTGTGTATTCTTACCAGAATTTTTACATATATTTAATATATAATCATTCTTAAAACATGGCCTATGACTATATTTAAACACTCTTTTAAATTTCAAAAGGTGGTTTTATAAAGAATGTTTAGAATTAAATAAAACTATTAAATCTGGAAGCACGATTTTTTATTATGAAAAATTGTAATAGCTCTGTTTATGCCTAATGAAGTTTCTGCTAAAAGCACCTCTGTGTTTACTCAGAGAAATTCTCAGACAAATTAAGTGATTTAGTTAGTATGCAACAGGAACATAGGAAGGAAGGAAGCAAGCAAGCAGGAGGCAATAAGCAATTAGCAGAATCTGAGACAGTGTTATTCATTGAATAGAACTTTCATGGTTTTCCCACAGATTCCAAAGGAAATACTTCATAAACTAATTCCATATTGAAAATTATATCTGAAAATAAGAAGTACGTCCATCTTCACTCATCAATAATCTATTTTTCCTGGTAATAATTATACAAAGATATACAGTCATATCTAGTGTTATTATTTCCACTGTTATCTTAAAAATAAGTTCAGATGGTATCTTATAAATTTTTATCTCCAAAAATACTTCACACAATCTTACACTTATTGTGGTCAGCAAAACCTTGAAATTATCATGTATCTGTCTCATATGGAGATTAAACATTTAGAGAAATTTAAACTGACAAACCAAATATATAGAATATATGTCATAAGACATTGTGTTTGTTTGCAACCTACCAGAATAAGATATACCAGAACTGGAACAGCTTTTAAAAATAGGAGTTTTATAGGTTTGAAGTTAATAGCTCTAAGCCTATAGAAATGCCCAAACTAAGGCATCTAGGGAAAGATACCTTAATTCAAGAAAGGCTGATAGGTCTGGAACAGCTGTCAGCCTTGAAGTCACGTGGCTGGCATCTGATGGTCCCTTGCTCCTGGACTCTGTTGCTTTCAGCCTTTGTTCCTGTGCGGGTTCCTCACTTTGCTTCTCTGGGGCTGGCTTTCATCTCTTGGCTTCCCCTGGCTCTTTCCAGATTCTTGCTTGCTAAACATCTCATGGTGACATCTGCTGGGCTCCAAGCATGTCCAAATATCCATGTCTCTGTTCTCCAAGTGTTGGTATCTGTGTCAGCTCTGTTGTTTGAGGTTTCTCCAAAATGTTTCCCCTTTTAAAGGACTCCAGTAAACTAATCAAGACCGACCTGGAATAGGTGGAGTCACATATCCATCTAATCAAAGGTCACACCCACAATTGGGCATGCCATATCTCTATGGTGATAATCTAATCAAAAGTTGAACCATATTAAGATATGTCTCATGACTGACCTTGTGTAAGGCAGATTAATATTCTAAAAACATTGGTTTATTAATTAGTTTCTGAAATTTAAGTAAAATGAAATGGCTTCCTCAACCTCTCCGAACTTCAAAATACGTTGCAAATTTCCACAGGACCTCCTAAAACAATACTTTGATCAGTTTCCTCCCCTATTCAAAAATGTTCACTTCTTACTAAGTGCTTATAGAAGAATGTCCAAACACCTGAGTCTGAAATTCAAGACCTTTCATAATCAGTTTTCCTTCTACCTGTACAACACTGCATTCTACTTCCTCCCCTGCCAATCATTTTTCAGCCAATCAAACCCCTTATTTTTATATATACACTACCTTTAACCTGTATCTGTGTCTTTTCTGAAATGGTTTACTTTCGCAGGAATAACCTTTGACTCTCAGCTGCTTACTAAATTCTATTCATACTCATGACCTAACTCAGAAATTAAGACTTCATTAAAATGCTACATCCTTCATAGCATCTTTACTAATCTTTCCCCCAAGAATACCCTTGCACTATATCTTCTCTCATACTGAGGGACATATATTTCCACCTTTTTTTTTTTAGCCACTTGATTGAAATTTTTCTTTTTAAGATGGAAAGTTACATGAGGTTTTAATTTTCCCTGGTACTTAGACAGGAAGCACTGATGCTAGACAGAGCTAGGGGAGACTACAAGACTCTGGGAGAGGCTGTATATTTATTTCTGTTGAATCCAGCCTTACACAGGAGTAACTGCATAGTACCATCAACACCAGATTGTCCGTGGGCACTATCTTGAGTTCTCATGTTCAAGGTACGATAGAGAGATATTGAGAAGTTCATACCAGCTTCACTGATGAGACCATGAGTGCTGAAAATATGGTGGACCAACAGAAATCAGGGGAGGGGACAGGGAAGCCAAAGAATTCAGGAAACCAAAGAAACTAAGAAAATACCTAGGTCCCCAGATTCAGCTAATACACTAGATTCAATGGTTTGATGATAACTTGCTTTATCCCTGTGCTCAGGTTCAAATTCAGACCATTTACCCAGTGACAAACATCACCATAAAATAAAATCCAGGGACGTTTGAAATTTTATCTCCCCCATTTCCAAAAGGCCATTAGACAGTCCTGAAAGACATAGGCACATGTCATCTTAGGATGGCAGGAGAGGAATTATGAAAAACTAGGTCATTCAAAAAATAACTTCTCAAATAAAAGAATGTAAGATGTCTCCTGAACCTGTTAATTTAGGTCAGTGATAGAATTTGAAAATGCTTTTCTTATTTTTGCATATTTTGAAATGTGTGATGACTAAATCTGGTATCCTGTAATGATAACAAAGAGAATTTAACCTTATTATTGAATAATATATACTTCATTGTTTCAAATATGAGATTAAGAAACTAAATAGAGCCCTTGAATATAAAAGATAAATTTTCTGCTCTACAGTAAAACCTGTGAAAAATGATGAGACTATTGATGAAAATTAGACAAAGCCTCAAAATAAAAGTACTATGTAAAAAAATGAAGGAATCAACTTTAAATCCATTTTGTATCTATCTGTAAAGACATGAAGAACTGACTATACTTAGAGAATGATTAATGCCACAGTTCTGTCTGTAGTACGTTAATATCTGAAGAAGCATTTAATGTTCAATAGCAGCAACAAGAAAATCATTCTACGGACATTTTCTATTATCCAACTAGTCTTGAATAATGTTTATTTATTTTTTTCACAGAGAAAACAGAAGCCATATGAGGTGCATTCCCTGAAGAACTCATTACTTCTACTTTATTACCTCCCATTCATCTCTCAATCTGGTGCAAATGATCTTACACAACTCCTTCTGAAAGGAAAGTATTATCTAGTGTACCAAAAATATCCCATGTGTCAAAACCACGAAGTCATTTTTTTCTGTGGCTTTTGGTTACACTTGTCAAATTCACTCCTCCCACTACTTTCCTCCCTACCTTTTTGACTATCCATTTTAAAACTAATATCTATTTTCCCTCTTTTCTGTTATTATCCCTTTTCTTCTTACTCAATTCACTTTTGTCAGTGATGTTTCATTATTTCATTTTCCATCTATATGTGATAACTTCCTAATTTACAATTCCAGCTGAAACTTTTCAGTCTCCAGAACGCAATGCACAATTGCTTGTTCGAATTTCCATTTGGGTATCCCATATGGACATCTCAAATTCAGTCTCTAGATCTGTGATCATAATTTCTTATGCAAAGTTTTTCTTCCCTCTTGAATTACCCACTTTAGCAAATACATCAGTCAGTCCCTAGATTCTAAAATCTAGTGCTCATCCTTTAAGTCTACACTCTTGCGTGATTCTCAGAGCCATTAGTAATCACTCCTAATACATCACTAATAATACTCGTATAATACATCCTCACTTCTCCATCCTCACTATCTGAATTGTTTAGGGACCCAATAAAGCAGATTATAACCGTTGATGATGTCATCAGTAATTTGCATTTATTATATTGTTCTCTAATGATTATGTGTAATCACCCTACACATTTTGCAGTTATGGATTCTATGATTCAGACAGATTAAGCCCCTTGCCAATAATCTTTCAGGCACTTGACTTCTGCCATGCTTCCTAACTAGTCTCCTCAAATACCAGTTTCTCGTAACATAACATGTCTTCTCAAGAAAGAGCCATACATTACCAAAATTCAGGTCTGTACTAATCTGCACTGCTAGGACTTTGTTGCATTCCAAGCAATCTAAAATTAAAACCTGTATGTCTTTATATATGACATACAAAACTCCCAGAACCACCTAGTTAGCTCTATCATCCTACCACATCCTCCTAGAAATACAAAGCTCCAGCTTCACTGGATATCTGACCTTTCCCTAGTGTAGTAAACCCATTTCATACCTTTTAAAAACATTTTTCCTTTCCTCAGAATTCACATATCCTCTTTCTCTGATTGCATAGTTCCTATTTATAATTCAAACTTGTTAAATGTGAAACCCTTTCTTCACTTTACAGGGGAATGATATTTTTGATATTCATTTCTGTAATTCAGAAAATACAGTGAGCCATAACTTTGTGTTAGAACCTATAAGGCAGAGAATACAGCTCTGTTAGAACCTATAAGGCAGAGAATACAGCTCTGAATCCCTGCCCTTCAATAGTTTACAATTGTAGTTTCCTGCTCTTTTGCAATATTTAAGATTCATCAGAAATTGTAGTAAATCATTTAAATACATTATACCATTTTATCTTGCAGACAAGCCTATTAGGAGGTACAATTATTATCATTTTTTTTTCAGAGTAAAAAACTTAGGCAGACAATGACAAGCTCTGAATTCTAACTAAATGCTCCTAAATTTAATTTAATCACTAAATTATGGCTATTCATCAAAAAACATTACAAATATACTTGATTAACACAAACTAGTTGCCCCTCAAGATGAGGGTGTTTACAGGGCCTTTTAAAAAGACTGAGAAAATCTTTAGCCATGTTGATTTTAACATAAAAGAAAATCAGTAGGTCACAGCCTGAAGAAATCTTTGTCACTATTTCAATTACTTAAGCCATATTGAGTATCAAACACCTGGGCTCTTTTTATCCCAAGAAGCTCACAGCCTACTGAAGAAAAATTGAATATGGAGAATAAAGAAAACAAATAAATTGCAATTTAATAATTGCCACTCTACAGCTCCCTATGATGAGTAAGAGAAACAAAGGAGATAAAATACATTCTCACTAGTAGGTCAGGAAACATTCTAGAAGCAGTCTTCAGCTACTGATCTTGAAGGTAAATAAGGAGTGCACAAAGCAAGTTAAAAACATTTCATGCTGAGGAAGGCACTGAAATGTAAAAATGAAGAGTTTGTTTATAAATATCAAATAGACACATGAGACTTTAGGATAAGATGTGAATGGGTGTGGCTCACAATGAGGCTAGAAAGTTGGGCTGGAACTCAGGGGTGAAGGTGTGCACATGCTAGAATGAGGAACTGATGTTCATTCTGAAAGCACTGGGTGATTTCTTGACATCGTGTCAGAAAATGGCATGTTTTCACATATACTTAAATATATCCATGACCAACCTAGAGCCCCCAAAGGGATATATCATGCTTATGTTGAGGATGCCACTAGTTTTACTGGCAGAACCCTGGATAGCGCTGGCACCTTAGGCAGCAAATTCAGTTCATTAAAATCTGCCTCAAGGCTTGCTGAAACTGTGTCTAAAGATGTTAATGCTACACAGCATGCCAAAGCAAATGATAATTCAGTTTTATTCAGCACAGTTCATATTCTTAAATTGTCAAAATATTAAATTCAGTGAAAAATGCAACTGTACAGGCAAAAATTAAACCAGAAAAAGAAAAGCAACAACCGCAACTAAAATAACAACAAGTAGAGCACACTGGTTACTTATGCACATGTAGTTACTTGTTTCTCCATGTGGATTTGGGTAAATTCGTGTAACCTCTGGGAGCCATCTCTAAAATGGGTGTAAATTTTTTTGCAACCAATCTGTGATGGTTTGAAGCTGCATGTACCCCAGAAAAGATGCTCTGAAAGCGAATCCATTCCTGTGGGTGTGGACCTATTGGGGATGGGGCATTCTGAATAGATTTTGTCAGCTGAAGCAGGCCCCAGGTGGGCCTTAATCCTCTCATAGGAGTCCTTCATAAGAGATGAAATTCAGAGAAGCTTAAAGAGAAAAGCCAGAAAGGCTAAGAGAGAAGCAGCCAGAAGCTTAAAGCAACAAAACCAGGAAGAGAGATAGGTGAGACCAGACACTGGCCATGTGCCTGGCCATGTGACAGAGGAGTCCCAGATTGCTGGCAGCTGGTCTTTGAGGAGAAAGCACTGCCTGGTGATGCCAGGAGTTGAACATGTTCACAGCCTCAGAACTCGAAAAATAATAAATCCCCATTGTAAAAGCCAACCCATTTCTGGTATATTGCATTTCAGCAAACTAATATATTACCTTAAAGGGATTTTTATATCATTAAATAAAATAATGCATATAATGGACCAACTATAGTGTTAGGTGCATATTAATTTATTAGTAGTAGTGTTATTATGTGGACTCTAGATTTGATCAACACTTTTAATTGACACTTATAATTATTTTTCTCTTGGGAAAAGAATTAGCAGTATGGTTTAAAGCAGCCAGAGCTGGACATTTAGAGCCTGAATGAAAAAGTGTTGTCCTAAAGCACAGGGAAAAAGAGAAAAGAGAACATAGTGTCATGGTCAATGCATGAAAGTTTCATTTTAGATACTGAAAAGTCTGCACATACACGTGAAAATTCTTCATGAAAGCCTTTTTAAGGTTGCACATTTTTCAATATTTCAGCTTCATATGTTCTGTGTGGTTCATGTAGCTTTTAAACTTGAAGAACTACTGAAAAATTCTATATGAAGAAAGCAATATTAATTGCTTTATGCTCATGTACTTACACATATTTTGAGTATTATGGTACTTCATTACAATCTGAAACTCCAGTTTTTCTAGATCAAAATATAAATCTAAAATTTGCTTTGCTTGAATGAGACTCCTTCTATCCCTCATTCCAGGAGCACTTTATCCTCTCTTAATGGTTGTCAGGTTTGTATGTTAGGAAACACCCTCTGGGCTCACTTTTGTCTGTTACACACTGTGCTGGTTTGAATCTGTTGTGTACCCCAGAAAACACATGTGCTTTTATTCTCATCCAGTACTGCTGGTGGAATCTCTTTTTTACTGTTTCTATGGAAATGTGACCCACCCAATTGTGGGTGGTAATTTTGAGTAGATGGTTTCCATGGAGATGTGGCTATACCCTTCAAGGCAGGGTTGCTTATTGGAGCCCTTTAAGAGGGAACCATTTTGGAAAAAAACTTTAGAGCCAACAGAGCCCACATAGCTAGAAACTTTTGGAGATGCACAAGGAGAAAGTCCCCAGGGAAGCCTGATGTGATGAGGAGAGAAAGCTAGCAGAGATCACCATGTGCCTTCTCAGCTGAAAGAGAAACTCCAAGCGTCATTGGCCCTTTCTTTGGAGTTAGGTATCTTTCTCTGGATGCTTTAGTTAGGACATTTCTAAGGCTTTAGAACTGTAAACTTGTAACTTAATAAACTCCCTTATATAAAAAGCCATTCCATTTCTGGTATAGTGCATTCCAGCAGCTTAAACTAAAACACACCAATCCCAGATAGAACCCATTCATCCAGGATCCATTTTTCCCATAAAAGTTTGTTTGCTTCTGTGTATCACTAGGAGACTGTTACTAAGTAAACAACATACTTCCTGAAAATGATCTCAATGGCTAATGCTACATCTTACAAAAACAAAAATGTTCTCCAGCTTGACAGACCATTTTTATAGTGGAACTTATTCCTGAAACTTCAGGCATAAATAGTTAAAATGGAGTTACACCGCAGTTGCCTCTCCGCAGGAGTCTCACAGGTATGGTTAGCTTCACCTGTTCTGAGGTGCTTCACTTCACCCGCTACAATGGTACACCTGCCTTGTTTATTGCAGCTTGCTGATGCTCTACACTATAATTGAACATCTAAATGGAGAAAGCATTCTCTCCATCATCACTCAAATCAGTGATGCTCAATGTTGCATTTGCCTGCATACAGACTCTTTATACACAGTTCTCTTTCATCATCAACATCTCTCATTGTGCTTCAGTTCAGAATGAGAGAGAACATTCCTGTTCTCCTTTAAATAGGGAGAGGGGAGAGGGATGTATATGTGTAATTTGAATAAGAGCCCTGGCATCTGATCCATCCACTGTGTGTGGCCAGTTACCTTCTCATGAGAATTAGTGCTATATTTCTAACATAACCATGCTCGATTTTTGTAAAAATGAAGGCTTCAAAATATTTATTTTGGTTAGAAACTTTAAGAGAAATCAAAATAAAAGCAAAATATTTAGATGCATGCATATAATGATATTAAATAGTGAAATAAATATACCCAAAATGAAGGATACTGGGAAAATAGCATGGCCTGAATTTCTTCCCTTTATGTCAGTTTTAAATGACTGAGAACACTGTTTCTAAAATCATGTGCTCCCAGAAGGACAGATTAATGGAGCTTGACAGAAGCTTAGGAAATCATCTCTGCAGTACCCTGCCTTTAGGCAACACATGTCTAAGCCATCTAGGGCAGTTCATTGTCTATGCTTCTCCAGAATATCTCCGTATGCTGATATCATAACTTACATTGGGACTTTCACACACTGATTGTCCAAAAGTTTTTCTGTCACCAACTCAAATCTGTTAGACAGTAACACAATTTTAACCCATGATTTCTTAGTTTGATGCCCACAGCAGAGCGCGCACACACACACACACCCTGAGCTGTTCATTGTGAATTATTAGGAAATATCAAACATTCCCAAAGTTAATCAGTCATTCACGTTACCTAGATACTTTTAGACAAATGGAAAAGGAAATTTGGGATTTTTATTTACATGCGGAAAGTCTTAATAGCTAATGGCTCTCTTTAAACATCTTGAAATTGGCCTTGTTTGAACTATTTACATTCTGAACAGCCCAGGCTTTGTATATAGTAATACACTTTGGTGGATCTTATTTTAGAACGCCGATTTTGAAATAAAGCATTTTATTTAATTGGCTAGGAACGTAATTGCCATTAACTATACAAATTATTTTAGGCACATTTATTATTCTTTTATAAAGTTCCATAAGTTGAAAATACTTTGTTTTTCTACTAACTGACTTGAGCCAAGAAAATGATTTCTGTTTCTGAGCTCAAGCATGCATTATCAGTACGGTTGCTCGTTTGATGAAAAGCGATTGGCAAACAAGAGCTTCAATACTCAGCTGTTACCTCTGCTTCGGTAATCTGGGTACTTTGATTCTAATCTGTAAGAGTCTTGCATTGTCCATCACACAGCTTGTATGGCTGTGCTAAAATGAAATCATGGCAGCCTGAAATATACTTTTCCCCCCAACTCTGCTATTTTCCTCTTTTTTGGTGATCAGCTACTGCTTTGATGACCATGAACAGCTGGATGTAAAGCAACTTTTATTACCTCAGCTGCTAGACAATTTGATCTCAGAGAATGGCACTACATCGCTTCTCGACCTTTTGGCTAAGATCAAGTGTAGAGAATGGCACTAGCACTGAATCAGCCCTGCAAATAACTACCAAAAATTTAGCAATCCCCAGTTTAGAAGGAAAGAACAGTCAAATGAAATGTACCCACGTTTGCACTCTAGTGAGCCAATTTAAATTATTTTGTGGGTAAACTAAGGAAAATTTCAAAGTGAATTTGATAAGGCATTTATAAAAATTATTCTTTTTGTAGATTTTAAGTCCAGGTAGCAGTATAATAAAGCTCTTTTTTTAAGAGAAACTTTTAAATTTAGCAATGGGAAGACCAGGTTTCTCTCTTCTCTGGTAAACCTGAGAAGAAATCAAAGTGGTGTCATTGTGATAAATCGAGGCCAAAAAGTAAGGTCAAATTTTCAGACAAAACGTGTGAAAATAAAATGTTTCTGGCCAAAACCGTTAAATTGCCTTTGACTATATCTTAGTATAAGATATCAGCTGCATGAGATTCCACGTACATGCTTATCTATTCTGTAAAATGTTTCCATTTTTTAAAAATTAGTGTTTAAAGCCTAATGATAAAGATATTTTCACAAGCTTTTTCTATCTTTGTTACTGTTTGGGGATCAAATATATATATATATATATACAAAGAAAACAGTGCATTACTGCTTTCTATGTAGAGTAACTGTAGAACAACAAAAAAATCCATACATAGAAATGTTTTTCTTATCACCAAAAAAGTTCATGCCACACTTTCTTAAACCTTCTACTCCCATGAAAAAAAAAAAAAATATATATATATATATATCATCATATTTTCCTGATGACACCAAATATGCAGTGAGGTTTAATGTAATTTTCACCCCATGAAGTTTTCTTCAGTTACTTATTAGAAGGATGAGTTACTAGAAATAAAAGGATCTTAAAGATGAATGAAGCCAGGCTTCTTAACAGGTGGCCCATTGGGCCATTTGATGTCAAAGTAAAACTAGTATACTTGTTTAAAAATGGCCCACACTGACATGGTCAGTTAGCTTCTCTGAGGTGGAAACTATGAGTCTGGATTTTTACTCTCAGCTGTCTTATATTCTTTACTAAGTATAAGAAACCTAAGAATCACTGGCACAGTACTGAGACTTAGGTAACATACTTCAGTAGGTTATGCATAATATATCTAGAATAAACTAATATAGCAATTGTTAACCTTATGGGTTTCTTAGTATTAAATGCTTTCCTTTTTCAAAATTTTATTTTGGTTTTCCAAAATGATACACTTTTGAACTTGAACATTAATCTATTTTTCATCACTTAAACATTTTACTCAAATATTTATCAAAGGTCTAGGGATGGAGATTTAAAGAGGTGTATTAACAGGACCAAATGCTCTGAACATTTTGGTCTAAACTCTTACCACTTAGTTTTTAAATTCTCTACTTATCATTTTCACCTGCTCTGGAGTCTGAGCAAATGCTATTCCCTCTTCTTAGAGTTCTTAGGCTAACGAATCACTCTGGTATAAGATTTGCCAGGCAATTCTCCCTTTTTATACTTCTTTTCACCACCATGCTAGATTAGGATGTCTTCTCGTCTACACTCCTATAAGAGTGTATGGCCTGCATGATAACTGGTTCCTCTAGGAAGTAGGTATCAAGACAGATGTCAGAATCCATAGGATTTGAAAGCAACACCTGTGAAAGAGAAAATCAAGCAAGGGAAGTCTCAGACCGCAACGCACAGCTGACAAAAAGTCTTGGCCAACTGAAGAGTGAGCCCATGCTCAGTCATTGGCTGTGCATTGCAAAGGAAGAGCATGGCTCCAGTTCACCTTAAGTGTGGCTGATCCTGATGGTGCCAACATGTAGAGGCTCTCAGCCAACTGCGGTTTTTGCAACTGAACAGCTACTTTCCCTAATGAAGATCTGAATAGAAAATCAACATGGTTGCCACGGTCCACCATTTGCGTGTCCATATATTTTCAGGAAGTATTTCCTTGAGGGTTCCAGAGGACCTCTTTTCTTGAGGAATACTTGGAAAAGGGAGGCTAGTGGGACTAATCACATTTCCCACTGCTGTCATCATTGACAGGGACACAGATCCATAGTCATCACCTCTGTCTTCTAATGCTCATCCTAAATTCCCAGTCTTGTGGAAATCAATTGTGATGACAATTACATGACAATTAAACACTTTTTTTTGTTCACGATAATGGATATTTTCTCTTGAAAAAGTTTCAAAGGATAAATATTGTGGCACTAAAGAGTTATTTTCATGTCTATATTTTGTCTCACCTCATCCATAAATATTTTGAAATATTAGGGAATTGATTTAGTGACAATATTTGGTTCACAATTTTTTTACCAACACACACATCCACACACACACCCTAAAGATTCTTTCTAGTTGGTTGGGTGAAAGCACACTGCATAAAATAAAGGAACAGCCTAATTTCATGATTAAACTTGTTAAAGATGTATTGCATTTGATTAGTATCGCTCTCTGCTGAAAGTCATATTTTGAGTTTGAATACTTAATTATAAAAATAAATATATTCAGCTTATGAAAATAATTTGTAAAGTCTTAGAAATTGGTATTATAGTAGTAGATAAAATCAGCTATTCTGTCCAGAACTTTGACCACAGATTTGGATAATATTTGACCTTTTGACCTTTTATATGTTTTACAGGATGATACAATAAGGAAACTGTTCAAACTCTTTTTTTTGCATGGGCAGGCATCAGGAATCAAACCCGGGTCTCCAGCATGGCAGGTGAGAATTCTGCCTGCTGAGCCACCATGACCTGCCCTCAAGCTACTTTTTTTATATTACCATATGAGTATTTTATAACAAAAACAAATTATGAACATTGAAGGTACAGAGAACATTTTGACTTAAGATTCAAAAGTTTCAACAGTAAAATAATTTATTTATTCCCATCTCTCTTCTCTGAAGACTAAAAATAATGTAAAAAACAAGCAGAGATAATAGAAAAGACAAAATATTAAAACATTTTTATTTTACAGTATTTTAGCCGTCTTATTTACTATTTTGATTTCTCTTTTTATTTTATTTTAGCTGTTTTTCTCTCTTTTCTATTTTTTCTTCTCAAAGAAAATCTTTTTAACTGTAGAGCTTTGCATATAAACACATGAGTGAAATGCCAAACTTAGGGTGCTTAATAGAAATTTGGAGTTAGAACTTGTTTCTATTAGGAATAGTTATTGGCAATTATATAAAACTGTCAAGTATTTCATGTCAATATATAATATTTTAATGTTCTCCTCTCATTCATGTGGTAGAGAGCACAATGTTTTACCCAGCAACCTGACTCTTTTCTTTATAAAACTAAGATGGTAGAAATAGTCAACGAGTATGACCGCCAGAAAGATTTAATTGAATATTTGTTCAGAATTAATGAATGCAAGGCAAGATACAAAACTTTGGGATAATATAAAGTAAAAGCCCTGAGACTTAGATGATGTGACGAACCTAGGGAAAATAAATTGATCTCTGCTGAGGTGGGAATTAATGAAAGAATCAAATTCTAACTATATTTTATTTCTTGCAGTCTGCAAAGTTATGCAAGAAATGTATGAAATGATAGTTATAAATGTAAATTTTTTCTTAGTGTGACAATTTAGCATAGTATGACAATGACCTTATTATATCCTAAATTTTATTTTCTCAGGATTTCTTACAGTAGTACTGAAAAGTCAATCAAATCAATAAGGAAAAGGTTAAAGAAATACCATCTGCAATTTCCCTTTGTGTGTCTCCTGAGTGAGAACTCGAGTTTTTTATATCATTTCTGAGATTATAAACAGGAAATTGCACAACATGATTCATGTTTTTTAAGGAAAGGAGAAGATGTGCTCTATATTGTCAATTTCAGTGGCACTCAGGTTAATACATTCGGGGTCTTCAAAAATACATAGCTTTGTTCTTCTTGAATGACATTGTCCACGAGTCAGCCTAGACTTTACAAAGATTTGAGAAAACCACTGAAGTCTCTTGTTCAGATAGTGACTGCAGAAGGACTAAAAGAGAAAGGGATTCTGTATCTTCACACTTTGTTTCCACAAAGAAAGCACAATATCTAGAGGACTTGCTTAACATTCCTATTTTATTCTCCCTCTCCATTTCCTGAAAGCATAACTGAAATAACCGAGTAACAGGAATACTATTATAGAGATATGGCTTTATGCCTTTCTTATAGAAAAACTCAAACCATTAAAACATTTGCATTTTCCTATGAGCAAGAAGTGACTTCCAATGCCACACACATGTATATAACAAATTCTAAGATGATGCCCAGTGTTTTGGTTTGCTAATGTTGTTGAAATTCATTATAAATGGTTTGGTCTTTATAAAGGGGATTCATTAAGACAATTCTATGACCACAATAATGTCCAAACTAAGGCATCCAGAGAGACATAACTTGAATATGAAGAAAGGTTGACGTCTGTCATGTGGGATGGGCACTTTGCTCCCAGGTTGTATAGTTTCTAGCTTCCAGATCCAGTGGGTTTCTATGTGGGCACTCCAAGCATCTCCAAATTTCTGTGTTTGAGCTTTATTCACAGTGTTCACACCTGCTCATCCAGGGTGCAATACCTATAATGGCAGTAGTATGTCATCTTTCCCTTGAACAATTAAAAGGGGATTTTAAAAGCCAACCTGTATCTTTAGGCCTTCTCTATTTCTTCCAGGATGATCAGCACTCCAAATGCTTTCAGCCTACATGTTTTAGTATACAGATGAAAGTTAAAAGACTGTGACGACCAATCTTGTTAAATCAATGGTCTATCAATCAGTTCGGAATTGCTGCTTAGAAAACTCTGGTCATGTGAGAATGCCTGCTTGCAAAATATTCATTTGGACTAAAAAATATTGTGAAGTTTAAGGAAAATTGTTTTACTTCTTGTGACACAGTTGACCCCTCATGATTGTGAATGTCCCGCATTCAATTATCAGAGATTACCATGAACAGTTCAAGTTGTGAATATTCATTGAACATGCAATTTATGAATGAATATACATTTAAAATTTTCACTGTAGAATATTCCAAATGACAGTAAGTGATAAAACAGTGACTTACCTATTGATATATTTGTGGTAATAAACTGTGGCTTCAACATCAATTTATAAATGTTAAAAAAAAAAAAAATCCATGATGCTCTTAGCCTTCAATTTTATATTCTTCAGGGAAAAAGACAAGAGTGAAGGTGGACCTCATAGCCCTTGCACTGAAAGTGGTCACTGTGGTTGGGGCAACAACAGAGAGGCAGGGTTCACAACCCTTCAAACAAGAACTAGCAAAAAAAAAATTAATTAAAAAAAATTAAAGTAAGAATTAGCCAGTAAGCTGCAAGAAATGGCATCCTTCATCTGTTAGCGAAAACAGCCCCCCTCTCAGACTTTGAGCTCAAAACACATTCTTCCTACTCTGTCTAGGCAGCCCTTAGTTAATGACTGAGCACCATTTGTCCAATAGTAGGCAGAGAAAAAGAATTTGATGGGTGGTCAAACTTTCATAGATTGACCAAGAAAAAATTGTGTTTTTACTATGAGTACAGTTTATTTAAAAATAATTCAGCATTGTGGGGTGAAACTTACTCCATATGACTATATTGTATCTCAATTGATTATTATCAACTGTCCTGATTGGCTGTCAAAACTCCAGAGGCAATTCTATAAGGCATTCATTTATTTATACCTTCATTAACACTAATTAGTATATAAAATGAAGAAGATAGGTTTTATTGGGGGAAATTAGTGACATTATTTAGTGTGATAACTAGGCTTTCATTGGTGAAATTATGAATATCAAAAAAAGAGATTGGAGAAAATAGATGGTACATTACCCGTTATTTACACATAGAGCATTAGAGCCAATGAGGACCTATTTCTAAATGCATAGTTCCAAAGGCATGATTCTTTAATAAGTATTTGTTTAGAAGCTTTTCTGGTTGTTGATCCTGAATACATGGAGACTTAGAACTTTCCTCTGGATCATTGTCGTGTCTGCCAAAGTAGAATTATGCAAAATGGTGGGATCACCTACAGAAGCGAAAGTTGGCACTTCACTGAGGCTGAAGTACAGACTACATGCTTGTAGATTTCTCACTAAGAGAGTCTATTTATGTCTTTGTTTGGGATAACTTTGACTCAGACTCATATTTTCATATAACCTTGAGAAAGGGTAAAATAGTCCTAATCTGAAGGAAATAACCTCATTCTAGATGTGAGACTTCTGCGTGGTGAGGAAATGGTCTGGCACTCACAAATAAGTCTGACACTCTCCTGCAGAACATGATCAGCAGAACAGCATCATCTGACTAAGTTACTAGCTGTCATCAAGTGAGAAAAAAGATCAAGTTCCACTCTAAAAATATATATATATTTTCTGGACAAGACAGACACAAGATATCCAGTAACTATAAACTGGCAAACTATTTCCCTATACTGGTTAATATGAATGACTAGAAATTCTTTATCAATTACAGATTCAGTCTTATTCTGTTCTTCCCACCTTCTAGATAATAAACTTTTCACCCTATCGTAGGACGCTCCCGCTTTCTGACTGCCTCCAATCTAAAGCCAAGATCCACTTCCTTATGCCTTCTCCCAGATCACCTAAGTTCAAATCCGATGACAAGTCCTTTCTAGCACCCTATTACTTGAAATGTCCCTAGTGCTCCATGATGCGTCCTCCCTACAGTGGGTAATCAAGACAGGTTGTTCAACTACCGGTGAGTGCTCGGCAGACTTTGGAAGGAGGGCCTGACACCCGTGCAGCCTCCTATCCCAATCTTCATACCTTCCAACTCAGCGTTCCATCCCAGGCACTGTTTAGTTAAGATTAACACAAAGCTGTTAGCTGGTAAAATTAAAGCGAGGGTCTCTAACAAGGATGTATGTGTTTGAATAGAAAGCCCCTGATTCTAGAACAAACATATGTTTAGTAATATCGCCGACTCGGGATGTTTTATTTCTTATTCCTTTCCACATTAACACTAAACATTAAGTCATAAGGAATGTCCTCTTAGTTTAGAAAATGAGGAATCAATATTGTATCATCAAACTACCAAATGAATTTTGTTTCTTGCCCTCTGAATCCATTTTTTACTCTATAGTTTCAATAAGTTATTATAAGGGCTGAGAATAATCTCACAATGCTCAGTTTGGGGAGCATATTTGTGTTTTGGTGATATGGTAAATGCTCAATGTTTTGGCTTATATTTCATTAAAGAATGTTTTTGACCACTGTTCAGTCTTTTAAAAATCTTTTCTGCTCTTCTCTTCTCAATGATGTCGGAAGAAAATTCCTGTGGTTTGCATATATGTAGAATAAAACTGATAAAGCAGATTCTTGCATACTAAAATTTTCTTGAATTGTTCTAAATTTCCTGTTTTTATTTTACAACAAATTACTTACAGATGAAACTGCCATTGTGACATTAACAATTTTTTACCATATCCTGGTCTTTAGCACATATTTTCCTTTCATTAACAAAGACAATTTACAATTTAACCTCTAGCTTTTTCTGAGTAGGAAAAAGTACTTTTCATTTTATTAATGAATTTGTTTCAGCTTAGAAGAAGATCTATTTTTTTCTTTTTTTTTTTTTCTTTCTTTGCTATGCCAGGTCTCATTAAGAAGCCTCCTCAATAAGGAAAGTCCAGTAGCTATGAGGAGCCCTGGGAGAAGAAAGCTCATGGGAGGGAGATAAGGTCCAGCAGACAAGTTCTTCCAGCCTGCCCAGCTGAGGCATCGGCAATGAGAGTGCAATCATCTCGGACACTTTAGTCCTACGCAAGTTGCTAGCTGATTCCAGAGGCCATAGTGAGCCCTGCAGACGTGTGGAGCAGGGAACTACCCAGCTGAGCACAGCCCAGGTTGTAGAAACAATCAATTACCTGACAGCAAGGACTGTTATCATCCCCTAAGCCAGAATACTCAATAAAATTGTTGTAAAAAAGGAATGAAGGGAACATTTGTGGATTCGTGAGGTCATAGAACAGACTCAAGGAAAGTAAGCTACCAGGAAATGAAAATCTATTCATTGGAAACATCCCTATGGAAGGACAGGGCCATAAAATAACCATGAGCAGAAGTGGAAGGATGCGGTCATCTCACCAGCCCTTCATATAAAAGGCTCTCACAGTCCATTACGTGTTCTTTCTCAGCAACCCCATTGACCCTCATTGATGAAAGTAAAAAATATTAAGAGAATACTTTCCACTTTCTTCAAGAAAGCTCAAATGTCACCCAGGCAGCATCAGGCCCTCCCACCATGATGTACCAACAACCTTCAAGCACGTTTACCATTTGCATACAAATTGCATTTATGTCACTGCCAAGCACCACCAGTCTTCTGAACCATACTGGGAATTTATCAAAGACTCATTTCCCTACATCAGCATGTATAGTAGGAGCTCACTTTTCAAATGAATGCATAAAGAGATATGTGGTTGAGTAAAGTAGTGATAATATAGCTGAAAGATCTGCATTGTAGTTCCAGTTCCAACTCTCACATACTATGAGATATATACTTCAATATCTAGTCAAAGTTACTTTAGGAGGAAAACTCTGGCTTTCCTATGTTTATCTACAGATTTAAATGGTCTATAGTAGTGCTCAGCCTTCCACTAGCAAGAACAATTGAAATTAACTCTTCTCAAGAAAAAGTTTCTTCATTATAATGAAAATGGAATCAAGCGCTCCCCAAGATTAAGCTAAAAGGTTTGGTAAGCAGAAAACTGTTTTAAACCTCTGAACTCACCTTCATATTTTTAGAAAACAAATCTACTTTGCATTAAAAAAATCAGATTTGATTCCAACAATAGTATGAGTGATGATTTTTCTCTTATTCTTTACATAATTGTCACACAGTAGTTCATTTTTTTTTCATTTTAGTAAAATTTACACTGAGTGCCCAAAAAGTACCAGGTACTCTTCTCAGCCCTGAAAATGGATCAGTATAAGACATAGTTCCTGCCCAAAGGCACTTACATTTTAGTTGGGAAGGTAGAAAGATGCATATAAAAGTATACTTTCAGATTGTTTTATGTGCAAAAAACACTAACTTAATATCTTTCTTTACACATAAAACAACCCGAATTAACTCAGATAGGGTGAGGACTTAGAAAGTGATGGTGGGGTAGGAGGATGTCACCTTTAATGTGTCACCATCAGGGAAAGTGTGCCTGAGGTGGTAACATTTCTACAGAGACCTGACTAAAGTGAACAACATTCAAAGATCTGGGCAAAATCATTGCTGACAGAAAGTAATATTTTCAAAGTCCCTAATATAGGGAAATATTGACATGATAGAAGAGCATCAAAAAGAATGAAGTTTTGTTTTGATTATACCTACACACAGAGTACCCTACAATATTGTGCTTTCAGATACCACTGATTTTATTCAGTCACTTTATAAGCTGTTAGATTCTGTTGGCACTTGAGGAGACTACTGTACCTCATATCTTCCCTTCTGTTCCCTCCCAACTAACCCCCACCCCCACCCCATCTTAGTTAGCTAGGGCCACTACAATAAAGTAACACAAATTGAATGGCTTAAAAGAAGTGATTGTCTTGTGGTTCTGGTGGCTAGAAGTCAGAAATCAAGAAGTCAACTAGCCCATGCTCCATCTAGAACTGTAGGGGAGAAACTTTCCTTGCCCTCCCTACTTCCTAGACTTCACCTGCAGTCCCTGGCGTTCCCTGGCTTGTGTAGATGAATTTCTGCCTCCTGCTCCCTGTGGTCTGTCTTGTAACCATCTTCACATGGCAGTCCACTCTGTAACTCTGTCTGTGTCTCTTCGTCCCTTTCATAAGGGCTACAGTCATATCTGATTACAGACTCACCCTACTATTAGTACGGCTTCATTTTAACTTGTCTAGTTCTGTCTCTAAAGACCTTATTTCAAAATAAGGTGAGCCACGGTGGCTCAGCAGGCAGAATTCTTTCACCTGCCATGCCTGAGACCTGGGTTCATTTCTGGGTGCCTGCCCATGCATAGATAGATAGGCTAGATGGGATGGACAAGATAGATACATAAATAAATATTATATACTAAGGAACTGGGGATTAGAACTTGAACATGCCTTTTGGAGGGATATAATTCAATCCCTAATACCCCTGATCTGGATTTACAACCAATTAATAAAGGAGTAAGTCAGAAACATCTCTAAGCCAGCTTAGCTATCAACAAGAACCTAGTTGGAGTATATAGCAACACCATGGACAAGTGAATCCGTCAATATGACACTCCTGAATTTAGCAGATTCATTTACCCAGGCATAGACAAAGGTGAAAAACTCCAAGTAGTTTCTACTACGTGGTAGAGAACAGGCCAGAATACATAAACACATACAGATATATATCTGCATGTGAATGTATGTGCCTTCATAGAGGTCCATGAACACATGTGCATGAGTATGTATGTGTCCACACTCTATGTAAACCGATAAGAAAAATTAAAGCTCACAGGAACATTGGGCACTCATGTCCAGCTTCTTCCCCCACAGGCCAAAAGAATTACTCTAGGAAAACCCTCTATGAGGAAAACATGAGGAATGGAATAAAGTGAGGAATACCTATTTCTTAGTGTGCCCAGGACAGTCCCAGTTAGCACTAGCAATCCCAGAAAATCACTGTTAATAGTGACCAGTTCTACTGCATGAAATTATGTGGCCTTAGTATATGTATTTTGCTCTCTGTTTTTGGAAATATTGTTTGTTTACTGTCACATGTTTTTTTAGTTTGTTGAAGTTGCCAGAATGTAATATCTAGGAATGGAATGGCTTTTAAAAAGGGGAATTTATTAAGTTGGAAATTTATAGTTCTAAGGTTATAAGAGTGCCCAAACCAAGGCATCCAGGGGTATATGTCTTGATTCAAAGAAGGCCAACATCTGTCACATGGGAAAGCACGTGGCTGGTGTCTGCTGGACTTTATTCCTGTTTCCATTGCTTCCAGCTTCCAATGCCAGTGATTTCTTCTCTAAGAATCTGTGGCTCTTCACTCAGCATCTTGGGACACAGCTCTGGGTTCTGGCTGACTTAGCATCTCATGGGAAAGCATATACCGAGGTCTCTCTGTCAGCACGTCAAGCTTGTAGAAATGTCCATGTCTCTGTCAGCTCTGAAGCAACTGTACCCTAAGTGTCTACATCTGAGGTTTCTTCAAAATGTTTCCTCTTTTAAAGGACTCCCGTAAAATAAACAAGACCCACCTTGAATGGGTGGAGTCATATTTCCATCTAATTTAAAGGCCACACCCACAACTGTTTGTTTCACATCTCCATGGAAACAATCCAATCAATGTTTCCCACCTTAAACAATACATGTGGCCCCACAAGATTGGATGAGGATTAAAACATGGCTTTTTGGGAGTACATTATAGCTTCAAACCAGAACACATGTTAAAGAAATACTTAATTTGAAATTTGTGTATTGTCCATACACACTCAATCTTGACTGTTGAAGGAGGCTGATAGTTTGAAGTTAAAATACGAGTAGAATCATATTTTTGTAAATATTTTCAATTACCATAAAAAATAGACCAATTAAGGAAGAAAAAGTCTTAATGCACAGAAGAATTTGTAAAAAACTCATACTGATAGTCTCACTTCTAATTGTTTTAATTAAATATTCAACCTCTTATGTTATCCACTCCATCAGCTCTAGTCTTCTAACTTCTCTTTTCTATTCTCATTTGTATCATTGAATATTACCCACAATATAGCTTGTTCTAAACTTTATAAAACTAAGCAAACTCCACAGATCAGCATTATGTTACCTTTTCTTTAATAGTGTATATTAAAGAAGTTCCGCAATGCTAAAACTCAAATTGTGAGAAATTAGAGTTTGTTCATAAAATTGACTGCATTAACTTCAAATTCCCTTTTTGATTGCCTCACTTCAGCACTAGTAGTTTTTTTTTTTTTTTTTGAGTTATTTGGGTTGACTCATTTAAATTTATTAAATGTAACTGTTAAATTGCTTATATAGAGTTATATTTCTAGCCCTTTTACTAAAAGGAAAAAATATAACTTTCAAAAGATATCTTCATATTTGTACATAATTACATACCATGCAAATTACATATTTTCTACTTCTACTTTCTACTTCCCAAAAATCCATTTCTTCATGAGTCCTCTCCAGGCCCCCACTTTTTCTGCTTTGTCAAATCAATTTTTCCCTTCTACAGTTCCCCAAGTAAACATGCATTTTTTCTTAATACAACAAATCACGGTATGCCAAGAACTTTAGTTACTCATGTATTTGCATTACCTCTCCAAGTTTTCAACTATGATTATCCATCATTTTGTACACCACAGTTCCTAATATAATGCCTTAGTGGGGGAAGAATTCTCTCTCTCTCTCTCTCTCTCTCTCTCTATATAGATATATATATATATATATATATATATAATTGAATCATTTAAAAAAATATCCCATTGCACAGATGTGAGAATTTTATACAAGAAGTTACAAGCTGAGGTGGTATCCACACAATGCCAAAACATCTAGAATAAAGTGAAACGTTCGGTCAAATGTGGCATTCTTTCCAAGCATTTTGATGCTTGGCATTGGCAGAGGAAAATATTTAGATGGTTAACGATACTTTTCATTTCCCATCGATGTTTTGGTTTCATGTAGACAAAGCCTCTGACAGTCAACAGTGATGACAAGACAATTTCAGGTGTCAGATTTGGTTTTAAGCCACCCACATGGAGGTAAACAGAACAGTTTGAAGAAAATAAACTGTTGAATGTCCAAGAGACATCACTGAGGAATGATAATCTGCATTTCCATCTCCCCAGATTGTAATTCTATCCTGTTTCGTAGAGAGGATTTTGCCTGAAAAGATCTCAATTACCCAAACATATCAGGAATCCCGAGCAAATCCACGTCAGACTGGGGCCCCACAGCCAATGAGGAAGAGGAAATAATAGTTACCCCCTACAGTTAAAACCTAGAACTAACTGGCTGGAATTCTCCCTGTAGTTTATTACTTTTTATTTTAAAGAGGGCTTTAAAATTTAGCTGGGAGGAAAGGTGGTCATGATGGAAAATGAGATATAGGGTTTTTTTTTTTTTCATTTTTTCATTTTTTGGTCATTATCAAAGGGCTTTAGATTTTGCTTTGTGTAGAAGGCAATAGAGATAAAGGAAACTATCAAATCCACTTAAATCTCTATGAAATGCTAAAAAATAAATGCAGAATTACCAAAGTACCTGTCTCTGAATTATCAGTCAATTACAGGACATTTTCAAAGTTATCTGAAATGCCCATTCTACATGCTTACACACACACACCACACACACACATACAGGAGTGTCTACATAGATGGGAAAAAGTGCACTCCTGCATACTAGATTTATATGTATATGAAAACTTATGCAGACACACATAGACATAAATGACAATTGAGCTCTTAAATATTACTCTATTAAAGTTTACTTATAGTCTTAAACCGAATAGTGGACTACATCTTCGGCATGGCATTTATTTCAAACAATCACTTAAGAGAGGAACAATTTGGAGTTAGTGATTTTTAATCTTCTATTTAGGATACTGAAAATACCCCATTTTCACATCCTCTTGACAGAGATAGAGAATTCAGCTAATCTTAATCTTCCTAACAGTCTTTTTGTCTCATCTCTCTTCAGAGTCAGGAACGAGACACTCCCAACTTGATTTATATAGCCAATTTTACTATCTGGACAATTGATGTTATTGAATTGGAATTGTGGCAATGCTAAAAGAAAACAAAACCAAAAAACCTTGTAGGGTAGAGAAGAGTAATTGACACGGATAAACAGAAATAAATTTTATTCTAAAGTAGGTGACTGTGGGATTTAGACTATTGAAAGACAATAAATACTGTATAAGATTATTTGTGTCTTATTCCTGTGCCTCATTTGTACACTATATATTACAAATGTATTAAAAAAATTTTGATGCAAATACTTAGGTCTATTTTTAAGTTAAATAGAGTTAGAATTTAGAGCCATCCATGAAAGATCTGAATTTGGAAAAATATTAAAACATTTTATTTTTAACATAACTTTCAACTCCAGCTTTTATAGTTCTGCAAAACATCCAAAAACTATAATTTTCATCAGTGATCAGTGTGCCATGGAAAAGTAACATATGTCATATTTGCTTTTTATTAACACACTCTCGGCTGCACACAAGTAATATTGATGTAAATTCTATGAGGATTTATTCCCATAATAAGACTTGAGATAAGACAACTGGCTTTTCCAGCAGTTTAAAAATACATTTGAGGACCTCTGTTTCTTATTGGTTCTTTGTATATTTTTGTTATGGTTCTCAGAGTTGGCTAGCACTCTTCATGAGCATAACACAACATCACAACCTCTAAATATCACTTTCTCAGACATCAACACCAAGAAGCAAAATAATAATAATAATAATAATAATAATAATAATGAAAGAAGAGCAGAATTTTAAAAGATTTCCCTTTTAATAACTAATCGTGTTTACCCAGACATCC
The DNA here is from genome assembly GCF_023851605.1 of Tamandua tetradactyla. NCBI lineage: Eukaryota > Metazoa > Chordata > Mammalia > Pilosa > Myrmecophagidae > Tamandua > Tamandua tetradactyla. The sequence continues at coordinate 153,514,613 of NC_135330.1, forward strand.
CCTGGTGACTCCTCCTCGAGTCTCACCGATCAGAATTAGACTGCCTGCATCTTTCTTATCTCATCACTCTTAATGACAAAATCACTATGTTTAATTTAGGCTACCACAACCCAGCAACAGAGACTCTTATATTGAATTTTCATCTGTAAAGCACAATTACCTCCTCCACTGTTCTTATATCCCTGTTTTTGGAAGCAAGGCAGCCTTGTAGGAGCATCCCAGAATCATGGGATCCTTGCAGCTTCCAGGTATGTGACCTTGGGAAGGCAAATCTCTACAATTAAAATCCTTTGTTTATAAAGAAATAAAATAATATCTGCGTTGGAGTTCTTCTGAGTAGTATAACAGTGCAGTACAAAGAAGGGAATGCAGTCTTATTTTCAATCTTACTAAATCATTCTAGATAAACACAGCCTGCACCTCTCCTGGAATCTCACTTGTTCTCATAGCGTGCCATATAAAAGTAAACTTATGAAGGTTGTTTTTTTATCCCTCCTAACGCTTGATCTCATTATTATATCCCAGTAAGTCTGTTTCCTTCTTCATTGGTGCAGCTGCTATTTCTCTGTTACATTTTAGGATTACTCAGGCCATACAGATTGCCTAATTTTCTAAGTTTTCACAATGTCGACATTTATTTTCCAGTTTCCTCACAGGTTAATATGAGTGATAAACAGTTAATTTGTGGGAGTCTCCATAGTTTCTCTTTATTTCCTGTCATGTGGATGTGCAAATTTTCTTCTTTCCATTTTTTTTCCCCTCAGAGAATCACTTCTTGTTCCCTTCTAAGGGATTCTTTACACTAGATTTCTGCACTAAAACCTGCTAAAGTTTATTGACATTCATCATATTCTACTTCAGTTATTTTAAGTGTCTCTCTTTAGTTCTGCCACAGTCCCACTTTCCTGGACATTTGTTCTAAACTATGTATAAGCACCACCCTTGGATCCAAACTAGAGGCCCAATTCAGATGCTCAGCCCATCTGCATGGAGTCAGGAGAAGGCGGCAGTTGCCGGACGCCCTTGATCTCTGAGATTTCTGACCCGGTGGAATGAAGGAACCATAGGAACTTCTTCCATGCACATCTTTCTAAGGTCAGACGATAAACACTTCTAGAGTGTGACACTCAAGAGCTAAGTGAGGATCAAGGGGCAGTCATTTACAGGGCTGATAGAGCTGATGTGTGTAAGGCAAGATAATTACGCATGCTTCAGAGGCTTATTGCGTTGATAGATACAGCCCATCAGGGGTGCTTAGGAAAGGAGGAGAGTAAGACAAGATTCAAGACAGGGAATAGGAGTTTAGGGAGTAGGTCTCCCCATGTCACACTATTCAGGCATGAAATTGAGTCAGGAAATTCAAAATTTGGACCTGCTCTTACATGTTATTATATGTGTTTATTTTTCAAGACAAGAGGCTAGAATCTATTATTTAGAAATGTGTTATCTCAATTGATAACTTTTAGATGTTTATGTAATCCTACATTTGAATTCTTGCCGGGCCTTCTTAAATGTGAGGGACAGGCCTATTTGTCTACACTGATTCCTTTAATTCCACCAGTCAATCTTTGGCCCAGATATAGGAGGCTCCTTCCCAAGGGGCATCACTGTATGGCTCTGCAGAGTAAGAGAGTCAGACTGTTTACAAATCCAGGTATATGAATTATGCATGAGGAAATCAGAGTGTTAAACACTCTGATTTCCTCATGTATAAATTGATAATTGTGCTTATGATATAGGATCACTTCAAGGAGTCCATGAAATAATGCATGTAATATACTTGGAATAGTACTTGGGATATGTTAGGTCTATGCAAATTTTTGTTATTCTCTTTGGGTCTTTTGTTAATTTTAAGCATCAGTGTCTTTAAATGCATTTTGAAAGGGCCTGGGTAACTGGATTTTACATTTGCATGCAGTTTTTACTGATGCATTACTTATGAAAATTGTCTTTAAGTAAATCAACACAATGTATTAGAACCTTACTGGGATAAGAAGAAAGTTAAGACAACTCTGTAAACAAGAAGACTGACAGTCAGAAAAACAGAACTGATCCTGCTGGAAACACAGAAGAAGAAAGTAAATGGGAAGGTGAAGGGCTGTCTAGTGTAGGCTCTAAGAGCCAGAGGAGTTCAGAGAAAAGTAAGAGTTCAGAAAAAACTGTTTGCTCTATAAGCCAGGTGGTAGGGATAATGAGAGAAAGAAGAGCAGGAGGTAAGAAGGAAACAGAAGTGAGAAAAACCTTGCTCAGCCTTTTAGTTAACCAGATACAGCCACATTTCCAGGGTCCTCAGCTCACATTTTTTGGGGGGGGTTGTACAATTTGTTCATCTTGGGCCAAGTTTCCTTTAGTTCTTCACTATTCTGGCTTCCCCATTTGTTTCAGAAAGGATAGAACTTCCAGTTCCACTCCCTCTTTCCTGCTGCTGAAATGAATCATTTTGGTACATGAGATATTGAGTTTGGCTAATTGTCACAATGTGAAGGAATTCCATCGTTCCTTTCAAGTTATCTCATATATTTGCATTTAAAAGGAAATTCACAAAAGCAGGAATATTATTTTCAACCCCAAGTAATTTAATATCTAATGATAAAATTTTGAATTTTGGACTAGGGACCTCTTCTAATTTGCTAGCTGCTGGAATGCAATATACCAGAAACAGAACGGCTTTTAAGAAAGGGAATTTAATAAGTTGCAGGTTTATAGTTCTAAGGCCAAGACAATGTCCCAATTAAAACAAGTCTATAGAAATTTCCAATCAAAGGCATCCAGGGAAAGATACCTTGGTTCAAGAAGGCCAATGAAGTTCAGGGTTTCTCTCTCTCATCAGAGAAGGCACATGGTGAATATGGCGTCATCTGCTAGCTTTCTCTCCTGGCTTCCGGTTTCATGAAGCTCCCCGGGAGGCATTTTCTTTCTTCATCTCCAAAGGTTGCTGGATCACTTACTCTGCTTTCTGGTGCTACAGCATTCTCTGCTCTTTCTGAATCTCCTTCTCCAAAATGTTTCCTCTTTTATAGGACTTCAGAAACTAATCAAGACCCACCCAAATGGGTGGAGACATGTTGTCCCTTAATCCAGTTTAACAACCACTCTTGACTAAATCACATCATCCAGGGAGATGATCTGATTACAGTTTCAAACATATAATATTAATAGGGATTATTCTACCTTTATGAAATGGGATTTATATTAAAACATGGCTTTTCTTAGGGGGCATACTTCCTTTCAAACCAGCACAGGACCATTATGGATAGTACTAGGCAAATTATTTCTATATAAGACCAAACAATGAAAATGGATCTGGCCTACAGATTTAATTAGATCTGTAGGTAAGTACTGAATAGGACGCCCAACCTATAAGGAAACAGATATCTTAATATGGATAGGTACATGCTGCCTGTGAGCATATATGTTTTAGAATCAGTGATTGAAAATAATACCACCGCACTACCCTCTATCTATATAAAGACTGCATCTCTAATTGCATCTTAGAGGAAAGGTTGCCGAAAAAAATGTTTTATGATGTGTGCGGGTCACCTTAACAGAATAAATTTATTAATATTTCTTCCAAATTAAAAGGTATATTATCAAGTATTGAAGCAAGTATAAGAGGAAAAGAAAGAAATTTCCAACAAGGTTGCAGTGTGAAATTTAAAATGTCACAATTCAAAATTGGGGAAAAATCTGAGACCATCAAGCTAAATATAAGAAGAGTATTTTTATATTGACATATTAAAATTGCTTTACTTCTACAATCCATAATCCAAGTTTTTAAGATTTGTACCTCACAGCCTTAAATCCTAAACAGTTTCTTCCCTATCATTTTACCTTAAAACTATAACACTGAAAATATTCTCTTTGAAGTCAATTTTATTTAATCATTTAGGTAAAAAACAGTATACCTAAAGAGCATAAGGGATTTTTTATATTAAAATGATTTTAATGCAGAGATTGTTTAACCTACCCTGGAAAGTATTTAGTTCAGTTTTGATTTATTTTATTCTTTATCAAATTACTGCAGAATACGGGTAACAGGAAAATGTAATATGAAGCATGCATACTTTAAGGAATTCAAATTATGCTGATGTATAATCAACCTGAATTGATAAATAGGTACTTTCTGGAAATGGATTGTACAGTTAATCTTAAATTTTCCACTTATTAGTAGGCAATTTATATTTCTCTACAGAAATCCCACAAGGACCTTCTGTTCTCTTCACAATGAGATAAGTGTGGACACAATGACTATAAAGCAAGTGTCTGCAATTTAATACCTACCAGAACAGTCAGGTAACTCAAATGAATAATGTCAGCCCACCCTGTAAGGACTATGTGAATCAGAGAGAACAATACTTATCTATTACTCAGCTCTGGGTAGTTCTGCCTTTCAAAAATGCATTATAAAAGATGACATATTTCAAGTTTTTCAAGGAGAGCCAACAATCTAGAATATTGTGAGCTCTGATTATACTGCTTAATACAGTTAAAGAAATTCACTCATATGAAAGAAAATACTTGGTGATTGTAGCACCCCATGCTGCTCCATACCACTGTTTTAAAGAGTGAAATCCTTTATATTATATCCAAGTAAATAAAGGTATGCACATTCGAAGATAGTCAATAACTCACCTACTCTACTTCCTCTGTGGAAATCTACTTCTTGTGCTCATTTCACAAACTTAATTCCTTCGTATTGCATTTATAATTCATATAATACCGACTTTGACTCACGATCTTGTCTAGATCATAGCCTTGTTAAAGATATACTCCATAATTCAATGTGTAAACTTTATCTATATATTCCCCAAACATGTCTGATCATCAGAATCTCTAGTGAAAGTCCTTCTTTCCTGATGGTTGCTCTAGAACAGAAATCAGCAAACAGCAGCTCTGGAGCCAAATCCAGGCCACCACCTGTTTGTTCTAGTCAAGTTTTATTGCTTGACCTATTCTTACATATTACTTGTGGCTGCTTCCCTGCTACAATAATAGTTGAGTTAAAAAATGGCCCACACATACAAACATGTCTACTATCTGCCATGTTATACCAGATGTTTGCTAAGCTCTACTCTAGATCAAGGTCAAAGATTTGAATATTTTAAAAAAGCCTCTAAGTGTTAGACACATTTGGTTCTTTCGATTCATTTATCACATGCCCAGTTAATTATCAAAGTGCTTTGCAAATAGAAGTGCTCAAGTTTTTGTTAAATGCTGTAAGTGTGGCACACATCAAAACTGAAAATAATAACCCAGTTAATGGCCCTGTTTTAAGAATTTAGTTCCTCCCTTGACTGTTTAAAAATATTGTATTAAAATTTTCCAGAATCCCTACGCTTATTCAAATAATTTGCATTAAATAAGATCTTTATATATTTATTTAGTTTTCATTCATTTCCTATTTTTACCCACTTTTTATTGCATGAGGAACAATGGTTGGATATGGAGAACGTAAAAGAAGTAGAAAATGTAATTTTAAAGCAAAGTTTAACAAGTTCATGAATGCAAGTAACTTCAATGAATTATTGTAATTTCAATGATGAGTTATTGTACATAGCCTAGGAGCTTCAGAGTCATGGGCTTTTAAGTCATATCTTTATTATGCAAGAAGAAAATACTGACTGTAGGGAAAAAAAAGGGTGAAGTAAAAATATCCCAAATAAAATAATATCATTGTTCAGAATAAAATTATAGTTACCATAGAGCAGACACTAAGTTTTCACAGTCACAGTCACGCTGCAATCCAAGTGATGTTTCAGTATTTAAGAGTAGTGAATATCATCATTGCTGAGAAAAAGCCTTTTAAGATAATCCTTAATTTAAGTATTTACCATAGAAAGGCTAAGAACTAAATAGATAAGCTTCTTCAAAGTAATCTGTCCTATGCAGACTTCTAGTTTGGAAGACGTTCATCTCCCACTGCTAAGTTTTTGATGCCCTGCACCACCCATAAACGACTGACATTTACTTTCTATTGCTATTCCAGGCTACGATACCTTAGGTTGTAATCTCATCCGCAATGCAAACAGTTCCAGGAATAAATTTCTAACACTAAATTAGCACTTAATCTGCACCAAGAACTGCGTTAAACTGTCATCTCATTTCATTCTCACAGCTTGACTGGCCACCATTCCCCCACTTCTCTGGCCTCAACTCCTAACACTCTTTCACCAACACATTGGGCTTCTAGTGAATCCTGGAATACACAGCCTACTTGCAACTTTGGCACTTCTATTCTCTGCCTGGAATACTCCTACATTCACATGGCTTGCTCCACACATCCTCAGTTTCAGCCCTGATCTCACTACATTTAATACTGCCCTCTCCTGCTGCACATATTTCACAGCCCCTATCTCTATTTTTTATCCCATTAGTAAGTTATGTGAAATAGATGGTATATGTATTTTCATCATTTGTCTCATCATCTCATTCACTTGGATAGAAGTACCAAGAAAGATGGAACTTGGTTCATTACTGTCTTCTATTTCCCCAACCAAAAGAGAAAATTGATACATACTAAGTATTCCCTAGATAACGCTGAATAATTCAACAATTCTATGAGATAAGCACTATTTTGGTACCCATTGTGTACACAGGAGAAACTTGAACTACAGATGTTTTCCAAATCCCATAGCAAATAAATGATGGAACAAATAGATTCAGAGCCTAGATTAGATGGCAGATTTCCTGATTTTAATTGCTTCCTACTCTCAAATTGGCAGTGCGCTGACACAATACAATTAAGGCAATAAATATCGCTTGAATGGGGGAAACATTTTTCTTAAATTTACAGAGAAAAGTGACAGGGACAGTTCTCACTCCATAGCTGTCATCACTTTTTCCCTAGGATCACAATTCATTCCTTTTAGTCTTTAGAATATAACTTAAAATATTTCAGCATGAAACAAAAACAGCACTCAGTTATATGTGTGCTACCCAGATTAAACTATAACCCAGGTGCTGTTGCCCATCTAATCAAAGATTTACAGTCAAAGGTGGGCCATTAGCGCCATATCAGAAAGCTTAACTGGAGGGGTAGATGTGATTCCAGGTCAGTCACAGCCGCTCTCTCAATATCTAATATTGATTTTACTCACCTAGTAAATGTCAAAGATGTTTCCTAGAGGGAAAAACAAGAGCCTTTATTTAGTATGGTATTAGTTATGGATATTATTAGGAAAATTAAAAGGACTCAAGATATGCTAACATATTTTAGAGGCGCTCCGACCAGGGCATAAAAACTATAGGGTGGTGCGGAGGTGGCTCAGTGTGAGCGTTCTTGCCTGCCATGCTGGAGATAGAGGTTCAATTCAATTCCCTGTACCTGTCCATGAGAAGAAAAAAAAAAAAAAAAAACACGAAACTATCCAGACCTATAACATTTACCCTTAGAGATGCACCTCCAGGCTAAATCCCTGACAGCTCACTTCATCAGTATGGACTCTGGAAACTTCTGGGTGCCTAATGATGACCATACTGGTTAGAAACCACCCTCTGAACTATTGTCATATTTGCCTCAGTGAAACTTTTCACAAAAGGTGGTATTGGACAGTGATAAGAAATGCTTCTAGCCTGCAGACTAGGAAGTGTACTTTTTGAATACTGATAAATTTTCAGTAAATAAATTGTGTCAGAATTTTTTATTATAAACTCCTGGGAAACTGTTGTCCTATTTGTGATCTCCCATGAAACTCAAAATAATTTTGTAGTGTCTACTTTTATATACTAAAAAGAAACTGAGTGTTATAAATGACTAAACGGCCAAAAGGCAGTTCAAAATGGCATGGCATCCTCTATGCAATATATATTCCAGGTCATTTATAGGTCATGGGAATTTAATGTGATCAGGACGCTTAATCCAACTGATGCCCATAGATCCCTCATTACATTTTTTGCTTATCTTTGAAGCACAAATATTCTGGGGATATTTTAAAAATTAAATTTGGCTGTTTTAAAAAATATTTCTGAACAGGCCATCTATACAAAAGGTATTTGATTTTTTTATTATTTCAGAATAAACCATCTACAAAAAGATTAGTAAGAATGTAAAGGTCCCATAATTAATCAGTACTTGATTATGATGGAATTCCCACATTCTTGGACCTTGCTCAGTTGAAATATCTAAGTTTTATACTGCATATTTGAAAAAAAGTCATTTATATATAATTGTCTAATTTTCTTTTAACATTATTCAAATTTTTAAATGTCACCATATTTTGAGTATAAAACTAGAGTAATTTAATTTTAATTACTGTCTCAAACAAAGGTATAAAATTTGTTCATTTGTATATATAAAACTATAAACTCTTTTCCTATTTAATGTTAAATGTAAATAGGAAGATATTTGAAACGGTACAGCTAATAAGGTTAGTATTTTATTGTCTAATTGCCATCAAGGTTATTTTTAAATGTTTATTCAAAGATAATAGACACACAATCTAAGATGGGTTTTTCGTTTTGTTTTGTTTTGTTTTTTAACATGGGCAGGCACCGGGAATTGAACCCAGGTCCTCTGGCATGGCAGGCAAGAACTACGCCTTCTGAGCCATCATGGCCCACCCTCAAGATGGGTTCTTAATCTTATCTCTGTATAAGGAAACATTCACCTTATGTGTAAGCTGACTTTTATGACTGCTGCTATTCAAATAGAAAAAGAGTACCATTATTTTCTCAATAGCAATATGAACGATGAATTTTGGAAATTAAACAAATACAATGTCACCTTACTTTTTGGCTTTTCTCTTTCTCTTCCTCAAATCCTTCAGATATCTCTTGTTCGATGATCAATTAAGTTTCCCTTAACTGTTGAAGTTTATTATAAAATTCTTACATGTCTACAAGGGAAAATATATCTGGCAACTGGGATTTTCTGGATTTCTTTCCCTACTCCCACCCCCCCTTTTTTTTTTTTTGATGAGACGATTGAGTTAATGTATCCAAAACTGTTCTGTAAAGTGTGAAATGTAAGCAAATATTTATTCATCAGAAAAAAAATACAGAACTCTTTCAATTAGTCACAAAATAAACTTAGGACTAACAATATGAAAACTAATATAAATGAATTCCTCCTCTCAAGAACTAAAAATAAGCATCATATTATAGTATCATATTATGATTCCCATCATAGAGTTAAGCCCAAAGAAAATAGAAACAAGAAAAAATAGGCTTGGATCTAAACTCTGATAGTAAATACTTAAAGTGGGAAGAAATAAACTAAAGCTTCGCAAACCCTTTCAAATAGTGATTTACACACTTATTGGGAACCATCTTTTATAAATTGCAGAATTGTGACATTTTCTTGACTTTTCCATAATTTTAAAGCAATGAATATGATAGGAGTGACAATAAATTAAAAGTTCAATGTTTTCTCTCTTTCAGATAACTACAGCAAAGGATTTTTACTTAGGACATCCAGTAATATCACCCAAGGAAATAAATTTCTCAAACATGTTTGCTTAGGCTCTTTAGAGTATGCCAGCTAATAAAAGTTGTGATTGCCAGCGCTCGGTGTTTTATTATATAAAAGCCTCTTTACCCATTCCTCTGGGTCAGCTTTATAATGATGAATTGAGCTTTTTCTTAGAAGCTCTATTGTCAAGTGGAGTTGGGTTAATTCAGATTATATGGAAAGGAGCAGGTACTAGTAAACTGGGATATCAAGTACTTAATGGATTCCAGAAATGGAATTAGGCTATACAAGGGAAACAAGTGAAATTGGGAAGAATAAAAATTAAAGTAGACTGCCCGATGATTTATTCTGCCTGTTGGGGCAAGGTGGCCTGCATCCAGGTAAATTATTCCAACACATAGCACAAGATGTTCCTTTGATTGTGCAGCTTCTTAATACTTTTGATTCTTAAAGATTATTTTAAAGCATACTTTTATTTTAAAGTATACTTTATCTTTAAAAAAGTATACTTCATCTTTAAAAAAGTATACTTCATCTTTAAAGTATACTTTAAAATAATCTTTAGGAATCAAAAGTAAAATGACACAAAGCAAACCAGAAATCTGATGCTCCTTAAATTATTTTTATATGTTGGGTGAAGATGAAAATTATGTAGAGTAAGTTGAATCAAGATAAATCAAAATTGACTATATATTTCAAGATTTGACAGACACCAGATTCTTAGTTTTGTTTTCTCCCTTCTTTTAAGTTTTCTCAAATACATGAGTATGAGGGCAACCCTAAGAATGAACACTTTCAGTGGAATTAAACTGTGGTTAATTTGGGCATAATCTTAAAAGATAAGCCTGTTTATACATTAGCTTCAGGAGATTGAGGAAAGCAACATTTAAATTGTCAGTGACAGCAGCTTACATTGTTCAGAGGACCACATACGCATCCTGACAGCTGACAGTAAAGGAGGAGATAATGAAATGTCTGGACACAAACTTGCCACTGAGAATAAACCTACTCAATCCTGGTTAATGGACTCTGGGGCTGGCATACAGGTTTGTTTGTCAGCTCTCAGAAGCTCTTCCGCACCCCTGCAGGGTTGATGTAAATGGAAACAGTCATAAAGTAAACAGGAGCTCTTTTGTTTAGAAAATCTATGTAAAATTGCTAAGGATCAGTGAGCCGAAGTATTCAAAAGATTGAATCTATTATGGAAAGCATCAGCACTAAGTCCTCTCTTAAAGAAGAGAATCAGCAGGTTAAAGGACCTATGTCACACATTTTGTTTATAGCTGAGTTTGAAGAAGATGAGCATCCATTTGAGTCCTGGCTGGGCATTTTTCCCCCTTTACCATGTTGTCATTACAGGTAATGAACATAAATACCATGTTTACTTCTAACCTGAAAATGTAGTCATCACACACGAACTTTTGATGGTGGAGGAAGCATATTACATACTTTGTGTATGTTCTTGCATCCATAGACATTGAAAAATTTAAATAATGCAGATCCCATGTATATATTAATTTGTTTATGGATGCTCTGAACAACCTTCTCCAGTATTTGACACTCCCTCAATCTTTCACACCTCACACTTGGTTGGTCCTCCTAAGTACATATCAGTAGGTACTCAAAGCATTTATAAATATTTTAAGAAATGACATTTTAACCTCTCTCAAAGATAAATAATGGAAAGGTAAGACTGCAAAAATATGTTTTAAAGAACAATGAATGAATGAGGTTGATTAATCAATAAAGGTTTATCACAAGAGCCCACGATGAAATTCAGTTGTAAAAAGGGAAATAAAAGTTTAGGTTGTGGAAATTATAGAGAGGAAATAACAGATGATTGCAATGGGAATGGAAGCTAAATGAGGACGGTATTTCAAGCAAATGAGAGTCATCAACACTTTCAGAAGACAGAAGGAAAGTACTGAGAACTAGAAGTGTTCATTGCAATTGAATGAGAATGAAAAAGAGAAACTGTGACAAATAGTGGTATTTTCATATTAGATAGAGCTCTAATATGAATTTTTGGGGGGTTACAAATGGTACTAAGCTCAATTTTCCTAACTTGCTCCTCCCTAGCTTTGGACAGCAGGTACCATTCTGAAAATTCTTTGTATGATGGACACTGGTTTCTCCAGTGAATACATGGACTATCGGAAATTCATTTTCTTCTCCAACTGTCCATTAGCAACAGGAAGCTTTTAACTCTTATTTATACTCACTTAATACATCCCACAGTGAGAGTAAATATTGGTGATAATTGTTAAAGAATAATAATAATAATAAAAAGGAGACTTGATTTGAGCTTTTTAAATATAAGCCATTCTGTTCCTTGAAACTATGAATTTGCTTCTTCTGGTCTGGCTTTAGCCATTCTGAAATTTCTTTCCCCCTCTGAGTTGTCAAGGCCTTAAAATCTGCTGCAGGTCCATATCCAGTGGTGTCTTATCTGAGATCCATGTCGGTTCCATCTTTCATTCGGAATGAGAGCAACCTGAAAGTACATGTTATGGTTTTCCTGCCATATGGATATTATTTCTGAGACACTGCACTTGCCAGGCTCCCCTAGGCCTATCACTCATCCATTTCCTCTGTCCCTGACAGCTGAATCTGGGACCTCCTGCTTCTTCATGCCTGTTTCTTAGAGTTATCCTTAGTAGAGACTTTTCCAGTGGGAAATACTGGAGAATACTGGTAGTAATGACAACAATAACTTTAATGATAATACTGATTCTAAGGACCTCACTTATGAAACAGGGATACCAGGATTATAATTGTATGCTTTGCTAGAAATTATATGACATATGTTCAAATTAGATAAGACCAAATTAGATAAGGTCACAGCAACTGGAACTTAGAATAATAAAGCTATTATTTTATAATAATAGAATAATTATATTTTTTATAATTATTTTTATTGCAGGAATTTCTGCCTCAAAATTTAAAAATAAACTCCACTGCTTTCTCTTAGGAACTGTTAGTAATCATTTGATATATGAAAGAAGGGGGCAGTTTTGAACTTTCACTTGGGATGTGGTTTTTCCACAATTAATCATCCTCTCTAAACAATACTGTCATGTGTTTTCAACTGCTTATACCGAGTTCGCAAGGAGTGTTTATTCTTGGTAGTAGTGACATCTGAAACTTCCCCAGAAAATTGCCTCGTCACTCTACTACAGAGAACTGGGAGATGTAATTACAAAATCTCCCCCATTTTCTCTCTATCCATCTCTTTTTCTCTTATCTCATCCATTCATCTAATTGTCCATGTCCATTTGTGCATGATTAATCACATGCATTCACATGTGCATATCACTCTATGTATCATGAACATATATTTCATTTTGCAAACTAATAAATATTTTATTCCCGGATAAAATCATGGTTATTTTCAATGAGATAATATTCTAATCAAATTCAAAGTCATTTTCTATCTTGAGAAAAATCAATAACTAAATTTGTATTGTTACAATAAAGAAGAAAAGTTTTCTTAGAAACAGTGCAACACCATAACAAAATATATTAGAGTCTCTAAACATTTGGCTTTGAGATAGCTCATAATGATATTTTTCTGTGGAGTTAAGTCAGCTTTCCTCTGCCTAATTTTTTAAAAGGCTAAATTGTAACCCAGGGCCAACAAATCTATATGCATTAAATATCTTTTGTGGGCTCAGCACATGGTTAATCACTGTTGTGGGACACCAAAGTGATGAAAAATGTCACTGCCATTGCTGAAGAGCTTAGAAGTTCCTTGGAAAGAAGACTTGCATGTTTGAAATAAAACAGAATAAAAAGGAAAAAAATTATATCTGATTATTTTGCTATGATTTTGAGAATCAACTCTGCTGCTAATTAGCCATGTGATGCTGGGCAAGGTAAGCCACATGCCTGATCCCCAGTTTCACCAGTTATAATACCCAAGGTATCTGTTATCCCAAAATAGATTTTTATGCTAAAATTCTGATTCTGAAAAATGAACAGCACAATACAGCATATAATTAACCTCTGGTCAAATAGCCCCAACTTATTAGAACTATTGCAACTTAAAGAAGAGAAAGTTTGATGTGATTTGTTGAGATACATTCAATAATGAGACAGATATAGAAAATCAATCATTTAATTAATGGTCAAATATGTCCTAAAGCCCAGGCATTGAAGGCCATAGGCACAGACTTTACTCCTGAGTCTCTCAGCCAGAGTAAAACAAAACATTATCCTCTATCATTAGAGTCTAATAAGAAATAAAAAAACAAGGCTGAAATAGATACAACTTCCTATTTCAATTCTACAAATAACATTTAACCCAATTCATTCAGTAAGATAATCAAACAAAAGATATTTACATTTTATTCCTAGAATCATCAACTTTTAAAATTGCAGATGGCTGCAATACCAACTTCCTGCTTATTCTAATGACACAACAAAATTGGACTACATACAACATTTTAATGGTTATTTTCACTGTCAGCCAAAACACATGTAGTTCATTACCCTCTCAAGTGAGTTTTGACAGTTTTGTTTTATTTTCTAAACTATCATTCCTGTTTGTTCATCTGTTCTTTTGGAATTTCTTCCATTCATAGATTCCTTGTATTTACTGTTCAGGTAAACTACTTCTGGATATTTTGTACTTAATCATTAGTCTCTTAAAGGAATGCATAACTGACCACAAGATCTTGCTAAACCGTGATTCTAACATGACATAAAATGAAGTTCAGTGTCTATACTATCTATTCCAACCTGAACACGTAATGATATTGTGGTCAACACAAACTCCTACGTCTTTCTGACATCAACTATTGGCAAACTATAGTTCCATTAACCTGCTTCTGTTTGACTGATTTGGAGCCTAGAGATATAGACATTTCAGACATTTTCATTTCAGACATCTACGCTAGCCTAGTGAGAATATTTTGAATTTGAAAATTAAGCACTTCTTACTTTCTCTGTCGAATTTCCCATTTCAGTTGCATATTGTGCAAATATGTGAATATTTATTTAATCCTTAATTTAAAAAATACGACTGTTAACAGGGAAAGGCTGAGAAGTTCAGATTGACCCAGACCATCAAAACCATTTCTATATATCTGATAGTCAACTTTCAGTCCACTTTGCAATCTGACCATCTAGTCCAAATTTCAAAATGGTACATATATATATAGAGAGAGAGACAGTACAGAAACCAAACTAAATGATATCTGTAATTGGCTCTGATTTTGGAATTTAGTAATATATATACATCAATAATTCAAGGGGATCAAGAAAGAAACTGCTAAATTTGACATGACAAATTAGTTTGTCTCCTACTTATCACTCCAATTGTCTCTGCAAAAATTTTCTCTATTGTCAAAATAATAAGCCTACTTATTTATAGAGTCTAGAGTTAATCATTTCCAACCTTTGAAAAATAAATTAGCCTTCTATTAGTATTTTGACACCTCTTTTAGTCTGCCACTTCTCATAGATGATGAATGGACTCCAAGGTCATTTGGCAATACATTTCATTCAGATCTTAACATTAGACTTATTTTAAGTGCCTTAGAAGAGCTTGAGTTCCCCAAGTCATCCTGTCTGTACTCACATCCATACTTGCATTTTTAGCTCATTCTAACCTCAGCTAAAATGCCATTTCATACATGAAGTTTACTGAATGAGAATAGATCTACTCTGCGTGGAGCACTCAGTGAAATATGTCTGAGTGAGCAGATGCATCTTTTTAGATATATTAAAGCAATGAGATAATCTTACTGACTTTTATACTAATGATACATGGATTTCAGAAAAGAAAGAATCCATATCATGGGAAGATACTTCTCTATGAGAGTAAATCAGGCTGAAATCTCTTTCTTCTTCCAGTGTTCTTTTCCTCATTCAAGTTTTCAAAACCTTACTTCTTCATTGTATACACACACACACATATATATATAATTAAGACCTGTAAACTCTTAACAGAACAAAATATAGTATTCCTTAAACAATTTTGCATTTTTTTTTCTTTTTAGAAAGTTAGTCTAGGCTCCAGCTGCAGAGAATAGAATTACACTTACAAAAGGGGAGTATATATCACCACATGTCCTGCAGATTATTTAAAGAATATCCCGTACCTAATTTTCTTGGTCTCTAAGAGAATATTTGAACCTTTTTGGTCTTTCTGGTAACTGCCAAATGTACTATCTATTCTTCTGCTTGGGATAGAGCTCTGGACAACTATCTGCCAGACTGTTAATGTTAGTACTTGGAAAGGAGCTTATACTGTATCCACTGATAATACCCATAAAACCTAAGTAGATTCTCTCCATACAAGGTAAGAATATCTTTTATCAAGATTTTGCTAGCTAAGCAAAATGTAAAAATGAAATACTCAAATATTCTATTTACCTCTTTCTCATTTTGTTTTCTATTCTTTCATAACACATAAAGAAATGCATTTCGCATATTTACCTTTATCTATTTTTCACAGCACTCTAAAAATTTCAGTGTTCAGCTACAACAAAATCCTTTCATGCTGTGTGTATTAAAATTGGTTTGAGCAATGCACACATAACAATGTCACCACGATTTAGCCACAGTAGTTGTTTAGTTTTCCGTCAAGTGAAAGATATCCAGAGCCAAGTTGTTCATGCCTGACATGGCCCTGCAAAGGAACTGAAATGGTGGTTCCTCTAACTTGTTCCAAAATCTACCACTTGTGACTCCTCTCTTATTATTTAAAATACTTGCTTAGGTTTCAAGCATCACATCTACAGTCCAAGCCAAGGAAAATTGTTGAGGTAAAAGAAATGTATTTCTTTAAGGGTATTTCCTATAAGAAGGATAAATTTTATTTCTCATTTTCTAGAATTTACACAGATAGGTTGCTGGGAAATATGTGGCTATTCAGGCAATCAAGTTCCCAGTTAAAAATCAGTGGTATTCCAGGTAAAGTAGAAAGCTGGCAGTCTCTGTCACATTATAAATGTGGATAGGGTCCTATAATCTTGAATTATTTCAATACTAACTTATTTTATTGTCATTTACCATATCCAGGCTTAATAAAATGGTTTCATTAAGAAGAATTACATTTTAAAACTTCTCAAAGGTCAAATTGATGGGTTTAGTGATCAGATGCTATATGCTCCATTTTATGATGGTATTATTTAGCAAATTGCTGCTTTAAACCACTTTATTAAGTCACATCCTGCTACCCTAAAACAGTCTGGCCTCATTTTACATGATACAACTCAAAAAAATCACCTTTTGCCATATTCCCTAACTTTCCTGCCATTAAAAAACTATGTGATGAATGAAAAGCTCAATTAGTCAACATAATCTTACAGATGAGAAGTGCTATGCTTTAGTGGCTAATCATATAGCAAATTGTCAGTTCAACTGTAATGGAACATTTTACCAAATCATCCTAAGGTACTTAACTTAAAGTCTCTTTAGCATTTCTTCAGACATTACCACCTACTAAATGTGCTTTAATAAAATAGCTCAGCTGAGGATGTAACTTACTTGAATAGCAAAGAGGATATTTAGCGGGTTTAAAGAAAAATGCTTAGAACCGTTTATTGTTCATTAAAAAGCTGCTTAATTTTTTTTTAAATGAATTTCCTGAGGGGTTAATTATGTGACTAATTGAACAACAGATTATACATTCATCAATTCGTGGATACAGAGGTTTTAGAAAGTGAGCCTCTCACACTGGAAAATGTGTTATAATTAAAGATGTGATACTGTTACATAGATTTCTTAGTAGTTTATAATTTTAATATCTTACTTCTGATAGAACACTGGAAGCTAGTATGAGAATTTGTACCTTTAGTCACTTTAAAGTCATTTATTTAAAATAATCACCTGAAACTCATACTACTAGGGTCAAGACATTCTTCTACTAATTAGGCACAAAAATAAGTTCAAGGGATAGTATTCCTTAAATATCACAAATTCCCATCTAGCAGCATTTAAGACTACTTGAAATCAGGGCCATAAAGAATCCAAAGCGTATCTTTATTTGAACAGACATTTTATAAATATACAATATTTCAGCTTGAATAAAAATAGGTATGCAGAATACTATCTCGTAAACATTTGTGTATCTTTTATTGCAGTTGTGGCAGCTGAGCATCGAGCAGCCCTGCCACTGAGCTTTCTGTGGTTGTCTCTTTTGTGTTCACTGTTCAATTCTTGAATTTCTCACTTAACATTTTCTTTCATTCTAGGCACATCTCCGTCTTTTCATGAACATACCTACAATCTCTGACATAGCTTTGAAATTAAAACGCATAGCTGTAGTTATTTTAAAAATGTATTATTTACATTTATCACAGAAAGGTAACATAGTACATTTTTTCTTCATTTTATTGGTGTCATCGTTCTTTTCTCCACCAAATTACCATGTGTGTATATTTGTTATTGGACTATATATATACATATATATTTACTATATATTTCATTTTTTGCAATGCTGAAGTCTAAATTTGGTGACTTTATTTTGGAACTATCAAATGACAATTGTTCTCCTGTTTCTGAATTTCTGTGTGGAATATGTTCCCTGATGTCTAGAGGAAAAAGCATCAGATAGCCAATAATTATATTATCCTTATCTATAGCCATCTTAACTTTAAGATTTATTTGTATCATTTGCTCTGGCAGCTATGGTATGCTGCATTTACAATAGTTTCTGTCATTTGTGATTTTTAGATATAACTTGGATTTTAAAAGATTTAAATCTGAGTTACATTATGAATTATTCCTTTAGGACTCTCATGACTGCAATGCATTTGCTTGCTTTTAATCAATTATAAAAGGAAACTAATTTTCTTAGTTTTCAAGCTCATGTCTCATTTACATTAAAAGTTAGTCATTTGCATGATTACATTAGAGGGGTTGTTTTCCCTGTAGTAATGAATTTTCTTGAAAGTAATTATCCATGGGATCTTATTTTCAAATTGTATTCTAGTACATATTTACCTTACTAGTGACCGATTGTGAAATGTTTAAATTATCAATAAAACTAATTTTAACGTTTTTAAGGCTTATGTAGACTAATTTTATTTATAGTCACGGATTGGCTGTTTGATGTATTATAACCAATCACTGAAACACTCCTAGATGAGTTGTGCAAACAGGAAGAGTTTTTGTACACATTCCCATTGGGGGTGTTAGTAATACACTAGCAACATGAATAGCAACAGTATTTTGTACTGAATACTATTGTGTTGCCTGTAGTGATCTCGTCTCTACAAGTAGGGCTTATCAAGAGACAATGCCAATGATTAGATTTCTGATATATCAGAACAAGAAGTTACCTAGGAGGGGCTTATTTATCCCCTTGTTTTAGGTATCTTTGAAGTTCAAGGAATTTGCCATTGGTATAAAATTGAAAATAGCCCGATTCAGACACAGTTGTGTGATCCTTTTGGTTGTAGTCCTGTGACCAATTCCCTAGAGCCTTGCAAAGCCTCTAAATCAAAAAGGACAGGGAGAGAAACATCACAAGCAAAAACAAAAATTCAACCATCATCAGTCACAAAGATAATCAATATAGGTGGAGCACTAACTAGGCACCCTAGCACTGAGCAAACTTTATATGCAATTTTAAAGCCCTTTGGAATTTTTTGCTGGAAGTTCCTATCGTAGCTGTTTCTGATAAAAATGCTTCTTTCCAGAGTATATTTTTCATGATATCGCACAGCCAGTAAGTAGCATGCAACCAGATATCAATCTAATTCCATTTGACATTGTAGCTTTTTGTTTGTTTAACCCCCATCACATCCAACCACATCCAAATGATGCTAGTTTAATCTCTTAAGTGTTTGGGGGCCAGAGTCTGATGGAATCATTGACTACTAGGTAAATAACACATGCCCTTATGAAGGGAAAATAACCAAATAATTTGTTAAAAAAAAAAAAAAAAGAAATATATATATATATATATATATATATATATGGGCCATCATGCAGGTTTGCATATTTTCTTTGAGTTTAGAGATTCTACTAGGAGTTCAGAGATTGACATTCAGATAGGTGGCATGAGTTGAAAAAGAGTAATGTTTTACCAAAGACTTGGTGGAGGATACAAATTTTCATATGAGGTACAACAAGAGAAATATCAATCATATTTAAATAAGGATGAATTATCATGCCTCATAAGGATGTTATGCAAAAGCAAACACCTGGTATACAAATAGCATGTACTGACAATCTAAATGCTGAGGGAAATAATGTTTATTTTTTCTTGAAGAATTTAAGGATATCCCTATACATATTATATAAGCTCCCAAGTCTCTCATATTCACTTAAGGATCAGTACATGTTTAATTTTAATTATATTTCTTCTGCCTAAGAAGAGCCGTTCCCTTCAAGAGTTAGACTACAATGTATTGATGATAATACAGAGCTTGCCCCAGAAATGACACTTCATCATGTTTACATTACTTTTTTATATATTACCAAAGAAAGGATAGCTTTTTTTAATTACAGAGAGGCCAGTTATATTAAATCATTGTTGACAAGAATAATTGAGTTGTCTTAGCCACTACAAATTATTAACGTGAGAGTAAACTTTTTGTAACTTTTGTGATTAGGATATAATAGCATAACAGCTTCCCATTTCAAGGGCTCTAGGGCCCTTTTTTGTTCTTTATCATACTTCATTCTAGATTCCATTTCCATTGTTCTACCAAAACTGGTCTTGCTAAGATAATTGATGAGCTTATTTTATTCCCACTACTCTACCTCAAAGAAATATTAAATATTTCTACTACAACACACTCTTAATTTTCTCCCTGTTTGGCTATTCTGTCTTTCTATTGTACAGTGCTTTTTCTTTTCTTTGACCTCTAACAGTGGGAGGTCACCATGAGTCCGTCATGATAATATAAACCCAAAGGCTTTAGTCCTATTTTACCTGTGTATACCACTCCCAATGCATTACTTAAGCTCAGGCCCCATCTCTGATCTTCAAGCTCTATGTTCTCCAGTGTTCTACTTTATAAATTCACTTACATATTTCACTTACAGCTTTAAACTTCCTCCCTATGCTTATCTCCCAAACATAAATATCCTCCGAACTGTATTAATGAATATTTGCCTGCCTTGTAGTCATGTCTGGCCACTTCTCTCTCACTCTGTGTCCAAGATCTACTAATTCCAGTTCATGTCTAATGGCACCTGTCTGATCCTTGCCCTCTCTCCTACCCAAGCTGCCATCATCATCTTTCATCAAATCTAGAATACCTCGGACTTTTCTCCATAGCTTTAGATCATTCTCTAATACTCTCTGCATAGATCTTTAAAAAAATCAAATCATGCCATGTCTCTGCTCAAAACTACTCAGTTGGTTTGGATTAATATCAGCCAAAGAAAAATGCAAACTACTGAAGACCCTTAATTGGATAACTGACTCTCCATCTTATATGGTGTCACTAAGTCCTTCCTTACTCTACTTGACTACTTTCAAAATGTCTCTATCCTCTTCATTCAATGTCTTCCAAAATGCTGATTTTTTTTTTTTTTGCCCTATCTCCTTCCTGGAATACCCTTCCTAGTCATTCTTCATCTGCTGAGTCCCTTCTGATTTCAACTAGCATATTTTTTAGAGAGGGCTCCCCTGGTCAGACAAATCAATTTCATCTAAACTTTCTATTATCTTTCATATGGCTCAGTGATTTTTAAAAGATCCTAAGCCTAATATATTATGGCATAGGAATGTGTATGTTCATTTTCGTGTGTGTGCATTTAGGCAAACTTTTTTTTCATTTTAACAAATAAGGAACAGGTAATTTTACAAATATATTCCCAGCTGAGAATGTTCTTTACTGATCTACTTAGTCTTTTCTATGTGACTAGTATCTCATATATAAATAACCCTATCTATTAAGCAGCATCTTTACAATTTGTGATTTGGAAAAGATTGATAGATGTTCGGAATTTCCTACCCAATGGTAGCACTAAAGACTCTCAAGATTCTCTTCCTTCATGCATAAAATGCTCAACAGAGTATAAAAGTAGTAGCATCAGTCATCCCACAGGAAAGAGATTTTCCACCTAATTTAACATTTTAAACTGTCTGTCATCATGGAAGCCCATATTATATGCATGGGTTATCATCTCCCATGTACCTAGTAAGCATATGTTTAATTAAGTTTTTGATCTTGAGTAACTGTAGACATGCATGTAGTTGCACAATAATACAGAGAAATTAGGTATACATTATTTAAAACTATAGCACAGCATAACCAGGATAATGACAACAACACAGCTCAGATGACAGAATACATCTACTGTCACAAAGATCCATGCTGCCCTTTTATAGTCATATCCCCACCACCCCCTCAGACTCAAATACAACACTCTGATGTGCTGTCTGGCATAAATATCTTTATGGTATTAATGCATTTTCATCAGGACCCTTTTGGGAGTGCATTACTTCACACATGGTGTGTTATGTTTTTCTAATGCATTTTATGGGCAAATATTAAGTACTTTGACATTTTAAAGGCTCTCCATCAACCCTGTGATATTTATGAGGTAAATATAAGTATCTCTATTTTAAAAATATGAAAACAGACTCAGGTGTCACCTGGACAAGACCCAATAGCTAGAGTCAATAGCATATCTGTACAGTTACAGATCCCATGCTTTCCATACTAAGGGGAATTATTTTATACAATATTGCAGAAGAAAAAAAAAAACACGCGCATGCACAAATAATCAGGGAAACCTAGTTGCTATTTTAAAGTTTTAAAATTTGTGCCTACATCCTCCCTAAACGTAATTTCTATGCTTCAAGACAGAAGCGGTCGTTTTATGGTGTGTTTAAATGTTCAAGTTAGGTTAGACCCCAATGTATCTCTCAGATTCCCACAATGGGATCAGTCTCTAGATTAAGATCAGTTGTGATTTGAAAGAATGAGAAACAGAAAGCCTCAAAGCAACTTAAACACCTGCCATGACTCTTTACGGCTAACGTGTTTTACTTTCTGAAGAATACCTCATTATATTCATATTTCTAGGTCCGATCACATCATAAGTATTCAAGTAATTTCTTTTATTCTTAGAACTCAACATGGAGTAGTAATAGGTACTCAGAGGCATCAAGGATGAGACAGAGACAAAGCGCTTACACAAGAGATGATGTGGCACAGTGGAGTCCATGGGTTTTACGTAAGAGATTGTTACTCATGGCTGCTGCTTTCTACCAGTGGGAAATTTACTTAATCTTGTCAGTTAACAGTTATTTCGTATGTAAAATAGTAATACTTATATTTCCAAGTATCCAATAATTTTGGAAATAATAGATCAATAGTTTAGAAGGCAGAAGAGACAGGGTGGAGATTGGCATTTTCAAGACACTTGGTAAAGTGTAAATTAAGATAAGAAAGATAGAAAACATTAAATAAATTTTTTCTATTTCAAAATATTTCAGAGAGACATTTCTAAATGAAAAAAAAAAAAAAAATACTATGGGTTGCCTGAACTGAATTGCTGATTCAAGAATCTTTCCTGTCAAACCCATTTTGTTTCTTATGGCTGCATTTATCTTTTATGACAATTAAAATTTGAAAAACCTTTTTAATTTTAGATGTTAGAATGTGTTTTAAGCCAAGTATTGCTGGCTTAGTTACGGAGATATGTTTCCAACTGCTACAACACTACCTTTTAATTTTTTTATGAAAATAGGGTAAAATTCATTTTCCTAAATCTTTAAAGCATCATCTAAATCCTAAATCTGTCTATATTTTCACATATTTCTATAAATTAATCATTGCTTTTAGAAGTGGAAACTGATACAAAAAGAAAGGTTTCCAAATTGTAATAATAAATTTGAAGGAGTTTTCTAAGCGCACTTAAGATTAATGGAAGATGTTTCTGCCAAACTATTCTATCAAACAACATATTGTACTGCAGAATGTTTTAAAAGGGATGGGTGCTCATTTCATCCTTTTTTAACTTCAAGTAGTAAAATGTAAATTCATTTTCAACCTTACTCACTCCTTTGGTAGAAGTGCTATAAAGAATAAATACACAGGTAAAGATAAAAGTTGAGCTTAATTAAAACCAAGAGTTAACTTGGCCCAGTTGATAAGTAAATTCAGTATTTATAAGAATGAAATCTGGGGCGGGCCATGGTAGCTCAGCAGACAGAGATCTCGCCTGCCATGTAGAAGACCCAGGTTCAATTCCCAGTACCTGTCCAAGCCAAAAAAAAAAAAAAATCTGGCAGTCTCCTGAATTAAAAAAAAAAATTTGTATTTCAAATTTAAATTATTCTAAAGGACTTCCAGAAGATCTTTATTTAGCCCTTTAATGCTTTCACAGAGGCAGTGAAGTCCATTTCACTTGATTTCAGATGAGTGGTTACAGATGTTAACATTTTAGCAGTCACAAATGAAAGCGTACCAGTTTGAAACTATTATGTACACCAGAAAAGCCTTGTTTTAATCCTGATCCAAACTTGTGGGACCAGACCTATTGTTCAGGGTGGAGCCTCATGATTAGGTTGTTTTCATGGAGATGTGGCACACCTGATTGTGGGTATGGTTTTTTGATAAGACAGATGCGTGATTCCGCTCATTCAAAATGGGTCTGAGTTGGTTTACTGGAGTCCTTTGAAAAGGAAAACATTTTGTTGGAGGTTCAGATGCTTGGATAATAGTTGCTTCAGAGGTGATAGACATGCAGACATTTGGAGATACTGGGAACATACGCCTAGATACAGATATTTGGTGATGCAAAGGCCAGCAGACGTCACTGAACACCTTCTCATAGATACCAAGCAAGTCAGGACCCAGAGTTGTATCCCAGAGGAGCTAAGTGAAGGCCCACAAATTCTTAGAGAGAAAACCACTGACATCAGAAGCTGGAAGGAACAGAAACATGAACAAGGACCAATAGACACAAGCCAAGTGCCTTCTCATGTGACAGATATCGGTCGTTCTTGAGTCAAAGTATCTTCTCCTGGAAGCCTTAGTTCAGATACTTTTATGGCATTGGAACTGTAAACTTGTAACTTAATAAATTTCCCATATAAAAACCAACCCATTTGGGGCATATTGCATTTCCAGCAGCATTAGCAAACTAAAGTAATATGGAATTCAAAAGCAGTTTCCATTTAAGAAAAGACTTAATTTTGGCTATTAAACAGTTACCGAATACATAACTGCTCACCATTTTAAAATGCAAATAATTTTTGCATTTTCAAAACTGACCAAAAGTATGTAAAACCCAACTATAAAACAAACCAACAGTTAGACAAACATTCTGACACTATGTACATCTAGCATACTGAATACTCTTGTATGAATAGAAAAGAAATTCATACCTAGCTGTTGAAATATCTCTTCAATTACACCACTTTAACATCAGGGATTAATTTCATAGTCTTTCATTTTCTCTCCCTAAAGAGGACTGACCTCTCACAACATACTATTTCTGTGAAGGATTCTCCAGGAGAACAGAACTCCAGAAGTACAATATTTCTTTGATGAAACTTTGTATTTCATATTAGTGAACTCCCGCAGTTAATACCCCAAGGGTTTTGTTGTGATTGCCAGTACTTTAGAGTCACCAGATTTAATAAACAAAACACAGGAGAAGAGACCCATTTAAATTTGAATTTAAGATACATATAATATTTAGCACAAGCATGTCTCAAGCAATTCTGCTGGGGTAGTCAGGGACAAACCTTGTGGCCATCTCCCAGCCCTCACCTACTTTTAGTCTCCTTTTCTGTTATGTGCAGATGTTTCAGCTCTCATTCCACAGCCAGAAGACATGTTAAGTTCAATGATAAGGCTTGACCAGACCTTAAACCCAGTAACCAGGACCAAGTCATTTCAGCTGATTATCAAGGCTGGAATTCTCAGAGGCAGAGTGCGCCCTGCTCCTGGGCTTATAATAACTACCCTGCTCTCAGGCAGCATGGATCTCTCTCTCCAGAAGTGAGGATGTATGGGGATGCCAACTACCAATCTCTGCCCGAGC
This sequence comes from Tamandua tetradactyla, assembly GCF_023851605.1. Lineage (NCBI taxonomy): Eukaryota > Metazoa > Chordata > Mammalia > Pilosa > Myrmecophagidae > Tamandua > Tamandua tetradactyla. Next base: position 153,539,991 of record NC_135330.1, read on the forward strand.
AGTCAGCCTATTCCAGGAGACCAACCATGTGGGATCTCTTTCCTCGGTAGTTTGAAACTGATATGGGACAGATGTTTGGTTCTCTACCTGGTAACCATAACAACCATCCTTGACACTGAGGTTTCAAAGAGAGAAAGTTTATTGCCATGTGTAAAGCAGAAGGTCAGATGGCCAATCAGCCCAAAAATCTGTCTCCCAGAGTGAGTCTAAGGAGTTTAGGGATTTTATGGATTCAGGCAAGGGGAGATGGACAGTTTACCATTAAACCAAGTGTACCTGGGGCTGAGACAAGGCTAGAATGACTATTACAATGCAAAGTATAGGCAGAGTTGACACTAGTAGAGTTTCAGTAATTTCAGGTATTAACTTTTGGCTATTCTACCATATAGAAAGAAAAAAGCATGTAAATAATTATTCAGTAATCCTAACCATTTGTCAAGTCTTAATTTCTTGATTACAGACCCTTCAAGCTAGCTAAGTAATAAAGTAGTTATTTGCTAAAAGTTTGTTGTACCTCAGCACATTATGTTGCGGTCCCATACTAACCATATAGCAATTCACTCCACAAATATCTGGCCCATATTTATATTAAAAATATATTTCATCATCTGAAATTCAAATTTAACTATTCACATTTTATGTCAACTCCGAGTCATAATAAATTGTAAGTCTGTTAAACAGCTTTCTGTTTTTCAGAGTGACCTTTTTTCATTTTTAATGACTTTGAGATAGAGTGATCTGACATACTGTAACCATGCAAACAAAAATGCTGGAGTGTATTTAAATGACAACAAACACAGTTAGGACTTTAGGACCATGTTGTGACTTTTGCCCTACTTTTCTCTTCATACTACGCACTCACTCCTAAGGCATATACTTCCACAGTGATGTAAAATATGCTCAACTCTTTAGGGCCTTCTCTCCCACACAGAGGGACTCTGACACCCCACAAATACAAGGAGCCCAGCTATCCAGTACTTCCAGGCTCAGTGCACTGGTTTTCAGACATATTTTCTGTGTATCATTCACACACTCCCATATATAGGCTTCCCAGAACTAAGCAGCTTGTTTATTTCTCCATTGACAAGACCATTTTCTTCTCCTCAACCCCTTAAAGAAAAAGGATGAATAGAAGGGAGGGCTTCCTCTACAACCTAGCTCTCCCATGCCAATTGGAAGTCCATGCTTGAAACTTATTTCCATATATTCCATATTTCATTACTCCATACACAGTTAAAGCATAGTGCGTATCTAATAAAGCTCACAAATTATAAGTGCATTATCAAATGATTTTATGTTTACTTACATAAGCATATGGGTTTACTCTTTTATTCAGTCTTTTGAATGTTAACCATCATATTACTCCTTTAGTGCATTTGTTCACCTATAGCTTAAAGATTACATCATATTGGTGTAATTTCTTAAATTGTTGGTAAGATTCACCAGTGAATTCATTTGAGCCTGAATTTATTGAAAAGCATTGCTTATTTTTAAGGCTTCTTTATATCTTCTAGAAATAGGCCCCTTGTCAGACATGATATGCACACATTTTCTCCCATTCAGTGGTTTGTCTTTTCACTTTCTCAGGGGTGCCTCTGAAGCACAAATTGTTTTTGATAAAATTAAGGTATTAAGAGCAAAATTCAATGGCATATAAAACTTATATTAAAGAAGACCACAAAAGCCAAGAGTCAATCTTTAAGAGAGAAAACCAATACCAAAAATAATTTTAAAAAGGAGGTATTTTTTCACACTCCATGCATAAAAAGAAAACAGTAAGAAATTACAAGCACATTTAAATTTTGAAGTAATGGAAAAGTGTAAATTTCTTTAAAACATGAAGAAGAAAAACCGACGTAAACTATTCAAAGGAGAATAAACAAATATGACTGAACCTATTTTGACATAGGAAATTACTTTACTGCAATGGTCATCTCTAAGAAAAGTAGCAGGCAAATGATTCCAGAAATACTCAAATAAATGTGCTTAAGTAGTTAAGTAGTTAAGCTTGGGTTTAATTTTGGTTATTTCTTACATTTCTAAGCTGGATCTTAGTATTTTATTTAGTATGCTTTACTTTGGATACTCTGGGTATTACTGTATCTTTTTCCCCACTGTTACCTCTGTGGTTAAATATTTAATAAAAGTCTATAAGCAGAAATAGGATCTTACACATTTCTTTGACATACAAAGATTGAATGCTGAAAATATTTACATCTTTTTTTGATAATGTATGACTTTTAGAAGACAAAAATTTAACTCCTTTAATCCTCTCCAGTCTCATGTTCTTTTCATGTAATTTAAAAATCTATACAGTTCATTCATTCATGGGAGATACAATCTATTAAGATGCCACAAACAATCACTTAGTGTATACCTAAACTAATACTTCTAGGGGAAAATAACAGTTTATGTTTCTGAGACCCTCTGGTGACAGCATTTTTTATCAAGCAATACATAACCTTATTTTATGTTGGTTGCTTCCATTTTGGCAAATGTGTATAATGCCACTAAGAACAATGGTGTGCAAATATCTCTAAGTCCCTACTTTCAATACTTCTATATATAAGCCTAGAATTTCTCGGTCACATAGTAATTCTAAATTTACATTTCTGAGGAAATGCCAAACTGTCTTCCACAGAGGCATACCGTTTCACATTCACAGCAATGATGATTGAGCATTCCTGGTTCTTCACCTTTTCCAACACTTGCAATTTTTGTTTAATAGTAGTGATTCTAGCAGTTGAGAAATGGTAACTCGTTTTAAAACACATTTCCCTAACTGCTTATGATGTCACACACTTGTAATTTTTTTTTGCCATTTGTGTTATTCTTTGGAGAAATATCTATTCAAATCATGTGTCTACTTGTTAATTCGGTTATCTTTAATGTTGACTTACAGAACTTCTGTATGTTTTGGTTATTAAACCCTTACTGGATAAGTGGTTTCTAAGTACTTATCTCCCACTGAGAATACTGTAAGGAGATTCCATTTATCTATTATGCTTCCCTATGTTTTCTTCTAACAGTTTTGTAGTTTTGGTTTTTATATTTAGGTCTTTCATTCTTTTTTTTTTTTTTTTTTTTTTTGGTATGGGCAGGCACCGGGAACTGAACCCGGGTCCTCTGGCATGGCAGGTGAGCATTCTTGCCTGCTGAGCCACCGTGGCCCACCCATTTCATTCATTTTGAGTTGAGTTTGTATATGGTGTAAGGCAAGGATCCACCTTCATTATTTGCAAAAAGACATTGTTTCCCCAGCACTTTTGTTAAAGAGACTATTATTTCCCAATTGAGTTGACTTGGCATGCTTGTCCAAAAACAGTGGTCTGTAAATGTTGTTGTTATATTTGAACTTTAATTTTGTTGCACTGGTTCTTGTGTTTGTCTTGTGTCAGTACCATGCTGTTTCAATTACTGTGGCTTTGTAATAAGGTCTAAGATCAGGAAGTGATTCCCTAACTTGGTTCTTTTTCAAGACAGCTATGGCTTTTCATGGCCCTTTATCTTTCTATATGAGTTTCATGAATGGCTTTTCCATTTCTGCAAAGAAGGCTGTTGGAATTTGCATTGATACTATGTTGAATATTTATATAACTGCCTAAATTTACACCTTAAAAATATTTAGCCTTCCATGAAAACAGAATACCCTTTCATTTACTTAGGCCCCTTTGATTTCTTTTAGCAATGTTATTAGTTTTCTGTGTAGAGGAGACCTTTTATATCCTTGGTTAGGTTTATTCCCTTGATATTTGCATCTTTTAGTTGCCATTATGAGTAGAATTTTTTTTTAATTCTCCTTTTGAGTGTTCATTACTGATATATAGAAACAGTACGTTAACAAAATTTACTCAGCCTTTAGAATTCTACCATTTATATTCTTCCTACATTACAAAAGTTATTTATATTACCCTCATCTAAAACCAGATTCCTCTAAAAATCAACCTGAAGCTCATTTACCACTTCATGGGTAACTTATTTTTCTTCACTTGTTGGAACACGTACCCTCTCCCATGGTATTGAAATATGTGGGTGGATATTTTACCTTATGTCATTTTTACTCTTCAGTATTCAAAACAGTGTTATCTATATTACCCAGTGTTACTCAAAAACAAGTATCTGAATAATGGTGTGTCTAAAAAATGGAATTGTTTGGTCAGAGTTATTCTTTTCAAACTACAATTTACAATAATCCCACACAGATGTCCTGATTGGTCTTCAGGCTTTACTACTTCCCTGGCTCTTTCTATTTTATTTCTCTTGTTGAATATAAAATCTCCCATATTCTCTCCTATTCAAATTTTTGATAAACTGCTCTTTGAGGTTGATGTCCCCATTGTTGAAAATAAACCGATTCTATTGGATACATATTCTAATTTCATAAATAATTATTTTATATTAATGATTTTGTTCAGATAAAATATCCTAGGACACTCTGATGTGATGCTTGGCATAAATGCTTCTCTATGAAAGGCACTGAATTCAGTAAATCACTATTTAATTCCTCATCCAAACTCTAAAGGACACGTTATTAACGAGGACTTTTCTTTGAAAACTAAAATTCATGTATAAAAAAAAATGACTTTATAAGGAGACTAATTTTAAGTGGCTATGATAAATGAAAGGAAAAGAGTTCTTGATGGTTTTCCATTTTATATGAAATACTATAGCAAATTTACCAGCACAAAATAAATTAGTGTTTCAGAACAATCTTTTAAAGAATAAAAGGCTGGGATAACATTATTTCAACGTAGAAATTTTGAAAATAGTTTCATATAAACAGAGATACTTGATGGAAAACAATGAGAGAATTATGCCACATTGTTAAGATTCCCAGCTGTGTATCATTAAACACTGGGTACAAAATCTATTTCCAATCATAACTAAAAACAAGCCCTATTACTGATAAGCAGAAAGATATGTAAGTGAAAAACTATATTCTTTCAAGGAAAGAACTCATCACCATTGCTTGCATTTCTGTTTGACTTAATTAGAAAATGCAGGTTCTATTTTAAAAGGCAAGCTAATTTATTCTGTTTACTAGAAAAAGTGTAATTTACTCTATGTTCTTTAACATAAAACTGCAGCCTCTAAGGAGTATTCCCTATGCAGGAAAAACTCAGAATAGCTTTCAATTATTATGCCCCTCCCATACCAAGCAATTAAAGTATATATGTATTTATGCACATATTTAATGCCTGCAATTTATTCTATATTCCTACTTTATAGCTTAAGGCAGATATTCAGAGAAGTAAACATTTCAAAGATACCCAACTACTCAGTGGCTGGATCAACATTGCTTCAATATATCTGTCCTTCAATACAATACTTTTCATTTAAGTTTCTAGCCAAGTATCATTTGATGTGCATTTACACAAACTAGTTTAATAGCTTCTTTTGACATTTCATGCAGGGGAAAGACCTTTAGAGTAAGCTGGCCTAGAATTACAGCTAATAATATGAATATTTTGATGTTATGATGAACAAATGTCATAAAAAAGTAACTCTAACTTCCATTATATATCACCCCCAAGCAAATACTAATGAAAACAATCATCATACTTATGTAAATACATTAAGGCTGTGGTGGTTTCTCTTTGACATGCTTTAAAAGGCATAAAGATTCTCTATATTTTAAAAATCTTGGCAAAGGTTTGTTTTCTTTAAAGCTTAATGTAATATATACTGGAATACTGATTTATCTGATTATATATTAGACGCAGATATATTTCCTCATGTGTCCTATATTATAATAATTTTACTTTTGATTTTACTTTAATATACATGTATGTATATAAAAATAATATTGGATTAGCTATTTTATAAGTGATCATACTGCACTGTGTTTCTCCTAACTGGATAGCTGCCAATGAAATAATCCAAAATTTATATAAATTTTGAAGAATTAACAGTATTATTATTTCCCAAAAATGAAATTGCTCTCTATTTTCTTTCCACCAAAAAATAAAAAACATTAAAAATGCAACTTTCTAATGTTTAAAATTATCACATGCAAATTTTGATCTGAAAGAAGGTTATTATTTTATAGATCGTTTTTTAATTCATAGCAAAGATTTGGCTCTAGAGTCAACTGAGTGGACATGACCAGGGCGGGGAGTATGGGGACTACCTATGATTTAGGACAATGATAGAAATTTTCAGAATCCATAGGAATATCAACAAATTGTGAACCAAGTCTGCACTTCAAACCCTCCCTTCTAAATTCTGTTTAAAGTCTCTGTAAACTTTAATATAAATCCCAGTGTTCATCTCATAGGAATTAGTTTAGCTTTTTTTTTTTTTTTACCTATAACGATTTACATGAAAAAAAAACTTGTCAAAACGGTTATTCAATTTGAAAAAATCTACATGCCAAAGTGGAATCTAAACTTACACTCAGAATCTGCAAACTGAGTAAAGGCAAACACACAAACACATGCAAAATAATACCATAAAAATGAGATCGTTTTGGTGGCCACTGGGGAAATCATTACACGACATTTTTCTTCTCTTGGGATTTCAGAATTACTATAGATCAGTTAATTCCAAATATTTTCTATCTGTCATTTATCCGAATGAGAAATAAATTCCAGACTCTTGGAACAGCCAAGGGGGAAACAGACATTGTATTTGAATCTAACTATTCCTCCAAGGTAGGTACAAGTTCTATACTTGGGAAGAAGCAAAATTATTTGATAAAGAGAAGGGAAGTCTATGACAGAAGCAGCTTGATTATATTTATTCTAAGTATTTGTAATGCCTTCATTTATTGTCAAAATCCATTAGCAGTAAATTTGCTTTTTCATGATTTATTTTTTCTTATCCACCACTTATTTTTCTGTTGGGTTATTTTATTTGTCAATTAGTAAATATTTCTTTATATTTATAAAGTCTCATTATACATACCATTTTCCTGACATATGTTGAATTTTTTCAAACATACAAAAAAAGCTCCCTGTTCTAGTTTGCTAGCTGCTGGAATGTGATATACAGGAACAGAACGGCCTTCAAAAAGGGGAAATTTATTAAGTTGCAAGTTTACAGTTCTAAGCCCATGATAATGTCCAGAATAAACAAGATTACAGAAATGTACAATACAGGGCATCCAGGGAAAGATACCTAGTTTCAAGAAGGCCAATGACATTCAGGGTTTCTCTCTCAATTGGAAAGGCACATGAAGAACATGGCAACCTCTGCTAGCTTTCTCTCCGGGCTTCTTGTTTCATGAAGCTACCCCAAAGAAGTTTTCCATCTTCATCTCTAAAAGCCTCTGGCTGTGTGGGTGCTGTGGCTCTCTCCAAAAGTCTTCCTCTTCTAAAGGATTCCATTAAATAAATCAAGATCTACTCAGAAAGGATAGAGTCACATCTCCCTCTAATCAAAGGTGAATACCCACGATTGGGTGTGTCACATCTCCATGTAGATAATCTAATCAAGTTTCCAACCTACAGTACTGAATAGAGATTAAAAGAAATGACTGCCTACACAAAATGCATCAGGATTAAAACATGGCTTTTCTAGGGCACAAAATCCTTTCAAACCATCACACTCTCTATTCTCTAGGCTTTTCATTTGTCCCAACTTTAAGCCACAGTATTTACTTACTGCATATAATTCTTCAGGAATATGCTTTGATTTTTTTTTTATTAGAGACTGTTTTTCCATGTTTATAGCCATCTACACCAAGAATGTCATTAGCTTTCCTGCAGAACTAAGATAAGGTCCACAGACCACTGGCTGTCAAATATAGTTGATAATTTGAAAGTTGAGAAAATTTAAACAAAAAAAAAAATCACATACTTTTTTTTTTCCTATGTTAGAATTTTCATAGATAGATCCAAGAACTCTATTAAAATACAAAAACCTCTTCCAGTTTCTTCTTATAGAGAGTCCAAAATCCACAAGGCAGGCTGTGAAGCTGGCAGCTCCTATGAAGGGTCTGGGCAAATTCCAAAGGCGAGGCTCATAGGCTAAAGAAAAAGCAGTGAAAGAGTCTCTCTTCTTCCATAAAAGCCTTCAACTGATTGCATTATCTCACTTTGGGAGATATGCCTTAGTTGATCACAGATGTAATCAGCCAGATATGCCATCAACTGACTGATGACTTAATGAACCAGCCAGGAAGTATCCTTGTAACAATGATTAGGCCAGTGCTTGCCTGACAAGACAACCGGGCATAATCATTTGACCAAGGTGACACCAGAACCTGTCACACCCTTATAATCAGTGTGTAAAAACCTTGAATAAAATGCAGAGGGAGGGCGGGCCACGGTGGCTCAGCAGGTAAGAATGCTTGCCTGCCATGCCCGAGGACCCGGGTTCGATTCCCGGTGCCTGCCCATGTAATTAAAAAAATAAATAAATAATAATAAAATAAATAAATAAAATAAAGTTATTAAAAAAATGCAGAGGGAGTCTCCTGCTGTGAGCTACTTAAGCTAAGCAAACAAAAATCTAGTAGAAGACATATGGCAAGCTCTGTCAATTCAAACAAAAAATAATCAATCCCTTAGTAAGAAGGAGAGGTGATTAAATGAATCCAATCATCTCACGTATCTTGTGGCTTATAATTAGTAACATTTGCAAGTTAACTGTCAAGCAATGGAAGATAAGTAGCTTAACCTAGTATAATTACTACATAAGACAGATTTGACCCATAAATGCCAAGGAAAGAAACATTCTTAAAGGTTTAAGCTTCAAAGAGAACTTGAATGAAAAGGAAAATAATACAGATAGATGAATACTTGAATAAAAAAGTGGGTGTGTTGTAAGTATAAAGCACTGTCAGGAACAATGATTGCATTTACCTGAATCACTATTAAAACTTAATATAATGATGCAGCAGAGTTGTTTCTTTTTACTTGTCTCCAGCATAGTGAGTTTTGTGTAGGATTATTGGGTCCTTGGAATCAAATAGACTGGACAGACTGTGGTGAGTTTTATTAGAGTAGACCCTGGATACCTGTGTCTAATTGGGGTATCCTATTAGTAAAGGTATTGAAAAGACTGGATTAGTGTCTTAGGGTCACTATGTAAGTAGTTTGGCTGTGAAAGCTATGGTAGTTTGTTAAAAAAATAGATGCTTTGATGAAGTTCTTTACATGGAGACATTTTATTGTCACTATTTAGGGGCTAAGACATTGATTCTACCAAATTTTTATTCTGTGCCTAGGAGAGAAAAGACTAGTCTATACCCTCAACCATTTCATGATGACATCTAGTTAGAGAGCAGCATATGCTGGTGTTTCCAGCACTCAACCAGAAACGATTAACCTAGAAACTGGCTGGTAAGTAGCATTCAGTTTGTAAGCCATTCTTAAGACAGTTTGAATTATTGCAGTTCAGTCTTGCTAAATTCGTCGTTTTCCAAATTAAGTTATGACCCCTACTCAAAGGTGGAAATAACCTACCCATTTTTTTTTTACTAAAGGCAGTGGAAGTACTGTGGAATTTGGTAAGACAAATGTGGATTTGATTCAGTTTTCCTCTGTTTAGCAGTTATATGATATTCATTCATGAATTATTCATTGCAATGTATATTCAAACCAGAAAACGTTTTTTTTTGTTCAATGTGTGCCAAACACTGAAATAGCTGAAGATACAGTGATTTAGTGATTTCTTCTAACGTTAAGTGCCATCTATGCTCAGAACTCTTCAAGGCTGGAAATAAAGTCATTTATTTACAAGGTAGGCTTTCTTTATGCAGCTTATGATTTCTGTACATCATGGAATCACCCAATGTTATGAAAAAGAAAACTTAAAAAGTATTGCAACTGAAAAAAATCATAAAAAATTCTATACGTCTAAAACATAAAAGATCTGACTATAAGACAACTCCTTATTTTCCAGTTAAGAAAATTTAAAGCACTATGAAACCAGAAGGAAAGATAGATGATAAATACTGAGATAGTATAATCTAGAAATGCCTAGAGTATACAATGATAGTGACTAAATCTACGAAATAAAAAATGTTTTTGCATAAGGAACAAAGGAATGTCAATATTACAAGGTGTTGAAAATAGATGGTCATACACATTTTAAAACTTCAAATTTTGTGTGAGTAAAGAAATATTTCATAAAAATTTATTTTTTGACTAGTACATTTCCTAATTTAACATATATGGACAGTTTAATTGAACACCATAAGTACATTGAACCTTGAATATGATGTGAGATTTTGTAGGTTTGTCTAGGTTAGTGTGATGCCCTGATAAATCCCAGAGTGATTTAAACAGTGAATAAAGGAGTATTTGCCAAGTCCCCTTGAGGAAATGGGGTGAAAGGGGGAAAATTCAACTTTCCCTTTGGAGAATTACTGATATTCTCCAAGCAGTGGGGACAACAAATCAATAGGCTGAACCCTGAATCTTGGGGTTTGCCCCTATGAAACTTATTCCTGCAAAGGACAGGCTAAGCCTACTAAAAATTAAGCCTAAGAGTCACCCCCAGAGAACCTCTTTTGTTGCTCAGATGTGGCCTCACTAAACCAACTCAGCATGTGAGCTACTGCCTTCTCCCTATGTGGGACAGGACGCCCAGGGGTGTATATCTCCCTGACAGTGTTGCACAGAAAGTCTGGGAGAAGCCAGGACCTGGCATCAAGAGATCGAGAAAGCCTTTTTGGCCAAAAGGGGAAGAGAGAAATGAAACAAAATAAAGTGTCAGTGGCTGAAAGATTTCAAACAGAGTTGAGAGGTTATCCTGGAGGTTATTCTTACGCACTATACAGGTATCTCTTTTTAATTTATTCTATACTGGAGTAGCTAGAGGGAAGTACCTGAAACTGTTGAGCTGAGTTCCAGTAGCCTAGATTCTTGAAGAAAATTGTATAAAGATATAATGTTTACAATGTGACTGTGTGATTGTGAGAACCTTGTATCTGCTGCTCCTTATATCCAGGGTATGGACAGATGAGTAAAAAATATGGATAAAAATAAATAAGTAATGGGGGAACAAAGGGTAAAATAAATTAGGTGGATAGAAACACTAGTGGTTAATGAGGAGGAGAGGTGAGAGGTATGGTATGTGTGAGTTTTTTCTTTTTATTTCTTTTGCTGGAGTGATATGGATGTTCAAAAATCAATCATGATGATGAATATACAAATATGTGATGCTATCGTGAGCCATTGGTTGTACACAATGTATGGAATGTTTTTATGTCAACAATATATGTTTGTATATTAAGTTTTTTTATGTTAAGTTTTTACAATAAAAATATTTTTAAAAAACGAAAATTTAAAACACATATCTTCATCCATCTTAGATAAAATAGTAAATGACAAAGGCAAATACATACTTCTTATACATGATTGATTGCATGAACACATTTAAAATAGGCTTAGATAAAATAATATAAAGTTATGACTTCTGTTTATTTTATGAAAAAATTTTCTTAAACTGTTCATAAGCAAATCCTCCACATCACTGTCTACCCATCACAGCAGCCACTTGGAATCATCCAACACAGTTGTCCAAAGCATATTTTCACTTCTGTCCAAGTTTACTGAAATACAGCTTTTAAAATAGCCTGTATGATGTTATCAATGGAAATTTTGTCCTAAACCATCACACCATCACATTAGCTGGAAATACACTCTCTCTATATATATACATATATATATATTTATAATAAGATTTATAATAAGATATATATATGTAAACCTTAGGGCATATGTAGCTTCTCTCTCTATAGTCTTTTTAGTTCTGTCTTTTTAAAGTTATCTTGAAATGGCCATTTCAGTATTCAACACTGGCAACTGTGAAGTCTTAGATGAATAAACAATTACTGATCTATCACATATGGAAGATTGTGAAGTCTTAAATGTATAAGCTGTTGCCAATATCGCATATTGACGTCCCCCCCCTTTTGACACAAGTTGTTAGTGACTTAGAAAAACATCCACTATCAGAAATTATTAAGGTTGTTTCAGAGAAACTTTTTTCCTCAAAGGTGCCCCCCAAGAGGTAATTGAGTAAATAAAAAATTGGAATGTTCCTGTAATATGAAAAATCCAAATATGATTCACATGTAAGATGACCCTTTCCTGATGCACATCTTGGAAGAAGTTGTACTGTATTAGTTAGTATGGGCCATGTGATTACCTGGTCATCAGCCATTTCAGGAATAACCAGCTCACTCTGCCATGCTTCACAGGAGGCAGCACTGGTCAACCTGCATCTTAAATAATGAACATGGGAAATCCAACCTGAGAAAAAAACGCACTCAGAGACAAGATTGTGCACCAAGAGATTATAGAACTACAAAGGGCTGTAAGGATGGAGCATCAAGTGACGGGGAGGAGCCACGGAAAAGTAGGTTGAATGGGAGGAGCCCACTCTAAGGGCTCAGTGTATCTAGGAAAGTAGCTTTTACTTCACCATCACACAACAGGGAATCCCGGAAGAGTTTTATACAGAGAAGTAGCAAGATCAGACAAGACACCAATATGTGGAAAGGAGAGGGGAGATGTCTAAAACTGGGGGCACAGAATTAACTAGATATAGTGATGGGGAAGAAGAAACAGACCAGGGATACAGTCTGGAAGAAAGGAGATTGAGATAGAACCCTGAGGACTGTCTGAACCAGTCGGGATTGCATTTTTGTTTTGTTTCTTCCAGTCACCTGTAAAATGGTAATATGAGTGTTGACTAAGATTTCAGGAAAATCAAATATGGCTGAGGCTGTGCCAAACACTTAGCAAAATGCCTGAAACAAGTTATTTATTCAGTAAGTGCTAATTGTCTGAAAGATTTACCTTTATTACAGCTCTTATTACGTTGTGATTTGTATCAGTCATTTGACAAAATATCTGCATTACATGCATGTTTAGATGCTCACACTGACTGCATCTTTGCATGGTAAAGATGCTAAATAAATGTATTGAACAAATGAATGTGCTATGGATTCCATCCCAGTGAGAGGTGCTGTACTGAATGGAGGGAGGGCAATTACTGTAAAGGAAATTCCAACTGATGAAATATAATGATCATTTCCTAAGACCCTTAATTGAACTTGGAGATGGAAGAATATTATTAAAAAGAATATAATTGTGTTCACAGCTTATCATGAGCTTCAAGTGCATGGAAAATTGAATTAGATATTATTCTTAATTAAAAAAAGAATCGACTAACCCAATATATAAATACCCACCAGAAACTTATGTGTGGGAACATCTTATTAAGAATCTTATTAAGAACCTACACTTGTAAAATGTATACTTCAAATCATAGAAACATATAGTCAAGTTCTAGAGAAGAAAATATTAAGTTTTCTGAGTTATCAGAAAAATCACTTCTCTGATCCTGTCAAATTTTTATTTGAGGAATCTGAGAAACATGCATTATAATTTTGTACTAGTAAAAGTACCTCTATTACCAAAGTATCACCACTTTGGAATTTTGAAAGATAACAGATTTTGCATCCTCATTATCAGACTGTCTCTACTTTTTATTTTTTTAACGTTAGAGTATTTATTTTTTACTTTAATAGACATTTACTGAACACATATCCTATGTCAGACAATGAGCACTTTATAAACATCATCTCATCTAACTTCACACCAACCTTCTAGTTAAATGGTGTCTGTTTCACAGATAACATACCTGAGAAAGATTTATAACGTAACATGAATAAACGTCACATAACTGCTGAAGAGAAAAGTCATGTTAGGGCCAGCTTGTTGCCCGTAGCCCTGCATAAGTCCAACCCACATGCTGAACCCAAAGTCCCAACACCTAAATGCCAACAGATATATTTATGCAGACCTCCTGAAACTTAGTGCCAAATATTCTCTATCTAGAGACATTCATGTAGAATTAACATTTATAGTCTGTTTGTAAGGTAAGTTGGAAGAGAAGTGGTAGAATCGTTTGTACATTAACTAATATGATCCCTGTTCCCATTTTGCATTAAACTACAGAAATTCATCTGAGAGGAGTCTAGTTCTAAGTCCAAATGATTTTATGATTTGACAACTTATAAATCTTTCATGTGTTCTTATTTGAACTTTTAATTGTATGTGAATGTATAAAAGTTGTTTTAATGACCTTAATGTTTTAAAAAATGCAATTATTGCCTAAAATCATTGGCTGATTTTATAAGTACTACTTTAAAACTTTAGAAACACTGATTATCACCATATTTATTCTACACTTTATTCCTGTTTCTGTCCCTACTCTTTCCACCACGGAAAGCAGATGTCAAGGAATATCAATGACAAATTTCTGTCATGTTCTATGTTAGACATCAAACTCTTGACATCACTGAATATGACCTTGCCATCTATGTAAGCACCTTTTTCCCTGAGAATTATAGAAGTTATGGTAGGGGCTATTTAACTAATCTGACATTGTGCTGTCTTCTGTTTACTGGGTCATATTTGATATTCATTGTAGCTGAGTAACATAAGAATAAAATTTTAACCAGCCTCCATTTCTCTGACTTTAAAATGAGCTTCTTTTTAAGATCCTTTCTGTAAGGAAACTAAGGCATTTTTCAGAATACATCAGCTGATGATTTTATATGATGTAGTACTTTCTAAGATACCATGGCAATTCAAACTATAATTTGCAAACTGGAGAGCACCATAAGATATCATACATGTATTAAAAAGCATTTGTTAAGTGCCTACTATTTATGAAACTTTTAGTACATAAGATATCATGCCAGTATTATTTTTATTTGCCTACTTATCTTTTCTATTTATTATCTGACTCTTCCACTTGATTATATACCCTTAAGATCAGGGACCCATTCTTTGATTCATATATTTCAATGCCCAGCACCCACGAAACCTGGGGCATAGTCAGCATTCAATATTGTCAATTGTTTGAATGAATCTTGAAGAATATGATTCAAAGTTGGCCTGTCATTATGACATCTTTTTACCACAAAGGCACAAATTAAAACTTAGTGCCATAATAAGAGCATAAATCTTTGTATCACAACAAGATGATTACTCCTTTTAATACAGCTATTCACCAATAGAAAGTGGATCAATTGCTAGCTTTTTGGCTGTAAAATGTAAAATATAGAAATGTCTATTACATTTGCAAAATAAGTAATTATTTCAAGTTGAAATGGTGAGTGTTAATTTTGAGGACTGAAAGGGTTGGGGAATAAATTAAACAACTATGCTCTATACAGTGACCCTATATCAAAGGGATTTAGTTAGGGCTGGAGAAAATATAACAAACTACACATTCACAATTGGGGCAAAGGCAGATGTTGACTTTGTAGGATTGCAACAGTAATCTAATATAATTAATGCAAATAGCAATGAAGTGTTCTAAATTTGGAGAAAGAAAAAAAAAAAAAACCACCAAGAAACACGAAGCCTAACTTTTCATAAAGCAAGTAAACAGCTCTTCCAGTTTTTAGGCAGTGATTAGATTTATGTATCTCATTTTCTCATTTTGTGGAAAGTGTCATAAGCATTACACTAAAATCAGCATAGGTAATTTCCAGTTCTTGTCTAATGTATTTGAAGGTTGTTTATAAATTCATAGTGCCCATTAGGTGAAACTGTTACTGATGGAGTACTTGCAGCATTATTTTTGGGGGGTAAGCGTTTTTTTAATGAGCTTTCTTTTGGTAGGCTTTGCAAAAGTGAACGAGCTACTTCAAAACATGCAAGAGGAGATTTGTACAATATTCATGTCTGCTGTTTTTAAATTTCTCGTTTGAATTATGAAAAAAAGAGAAATGATTTATGACTGAGCAAACATGGTCATCATCCTTTGATTGAAATTCCTCTAATTCTCCATATTCTACAACTGAATATGGATTACTTATTCTGCTGCAATTCCTACCATATTAAAATTACTCACCTTCTGAATATGAACTCCAGAAGTTATATGAAACTCGTAATTTTCAGGTCATATCCCATTACCATACAACGTGTTCATGATCTATCATTTTCACCAACTACTTCTTGGTTTGTAAATACCTATATAACAGTTTAACTTGTTCTAATGATATTCTCTGGGTGAGGCTTTTCTGACATACTTAGATGACCAAGGCCCGGTCTCCTCTGCTATGTTGCACGTAGCTCAATTCCATTAACTCTTATCATGTATTTACACCATGAATGTCTTTGACTGCCCTCACACTCACCCTTCTAAGAGAATTGGCCCCAGCCATGCCTACTGATGATCGTGATTGATCCTGGTGGACTAATGGACACAATGAATCCTACCTCTTCCAGGAATACAGATTTGAGTCAGTTAATTAGGAAGATACGAATGGCCACACCATGGGTGGTTGAGGCTAGACTAAACAATTTACAAGTTAAACTTATAAGGCAGTAAAGAAGCCATTATTAAGCAGAAATTAACCTACAAAAATTTTAAGAAAGGAGCAAAATACAGGAAGTGGAAGCAAATACATTGAAGGCATGATCTGTGCCCCATTAAGCTTGTAAGACCCTTTAAGACTGTAACTCCATATTATGCATTTTCAGACTGAAATATTGTTCCTGGATGAATTTTAAATTTTCATTATATTTGAAATTGTGTCTGGACCACAAAAAAATCATATGATTAAAGTGATAAGGTTTTGATATTAGTGTGGATAATTCCTGTTAATATAATATGATGAATCCATTTTGTAAAATCCAACTTACTGTGGATCCTATTTCTTCATAACTTCATCATATAATTCAATCACATTAAAACATCCCTGAAAAAAATTTAAAGCAAAACCTTGTAAGATTCCAATATGTCTCCTTGCAAGGAATATTATGATGTTAAAATCTGAGTGCCACTGGAAATTTCTTTTTATGATAATTAATGCATTATCAGCTTAACTTTTTATATGCTTTGCTTTCTGATACAAGAAAGGAAAGCTCCTAACCTAACCCAATTTTCTCAGAGAAAAAGCATTTCTGATTCTCTACAATGTAAGGATATAAGCCTCAAAGCTATTTAGCCTTTCATTATTCTCCATTTCTTCACACTTCAGTTTCAGT
The DNA here is from genome assembly GCF_023851605.1 of Tamandua tetradactyla. Classification (NCBI taxonomy): domain Eukaryota; kingdom Metazoa; phylum Chordata; class Mammalia; order Pilosa; family Myrmecophagidae; genus Tamandua; species Tamandua tetradactyla. The sequence continues at coordinate 153,556,958 of NC_135330.1, forward strand.
AGAATTGTCTAAAAGCATATTATATTTGTAAAAAAAAAAAAAGACCTGTTCAAACAAGACTTATGCAGAAGAATAGAGTTATAAACCACAAAGGGAAAGGTAGAGCAGATAAGAAATGTCAACAATTTTCTGACTTACTGGAGGATGGACAGCCATTCATTGAACCAATGCTGAGAAAGCAGCTTAAGCATATCTACCTGTCAGGTGGTGGATAGCAATGAAAAGGGCCTCTTGAAACCAGACATGCAGAAAGAGTCAGCAATGTTGGTGCCAGTTACTGTGAAGACAAAGCTAAAGGGACAAACTAAAATACCTGTTAATAGTTTATTTAAGGAGAAAACCTTTTTCCCCCTCAGACTTCAGAGTACATGTTTACTTTCCTTAAGAGAGGAAAGGAAGGTCATATTTTGAGAAAAAAAAAAAGAAAGAGAAGTTCTACACCCAAAGACACCAGCTAGAAATAAGAAAACCAGTGGAGGAAAAAAAAGAACAAATAGATGGAAATCTTGTAGAGTTGTAATATATAAAGCTGCTTTCAAGTTTACAGCTCACAGGTGAATTGCCACTATTATTTTGACCTATCACAATAAATAGGAAAAGCATTATAAAAGCAAAATGACAAAGAAGGAGACTGGTGGAGATATGGGCTCCTGGAGGTAAGTGACCTGAACTAAGAGTAGAAGTCACACCCCATTGGCTCATCAGGGCAGACCTTGTGGGAAGATGACCAGCACAGTCAGTCAAGCCTGGCACTCAGACCGGTTCCTTCCTTTAATTCTCTGCAGCTGCCATCTTGAAATTTATTATCTTATCTTTGAACTTGACCAATTGTACAATTTGTACAATTCTGTAAGAAGTATGATGGGACCATGGCAGAGAAGAGGAGATTTGCACAATATTCATGTCTGCTGTTTCTAAATCTACCTAGTCACATTTATCTTTCTCCAGAAAAACTAAATTCAGAGCCCCCACAAAGATCAAGATTTCCATAAGACTCCAAGTGAATACAAGATGTGTTACCTCTACAACTGAGTGAATGGGGCACTGTCAGTCCCAAGAGGCTTGCTTTTTTCCTATTAGAATCAGAACTTACAGAAAGAAACAAGTGCATTCCAAAAATCACAAATGACCAAAAGACACTCTCATATCTTTACTCATGTTACTATAGAAGGCATCTACTGAGCCTGAAAATGGTGACAAAGAAAGGAAAAAATAGAGCAATTCAGTTCTTTTTGCTTTCAGTCTTTCCTTATTTATGGGTAAGCCAAAGAGAACACTTGGGGAATGTGTTAATATCAAAATGTGAGGTAAAAACATTTTAGTTTTGTGTAATGTTTGCTATTGTTGCAGTAAGAAGAAAATGCACGCATGCAGGAATTATGATATACAAATTGAGTAATAAATGATTCTGCATGTTAAATGCTTTTATTTGCATTAAAATTAGTTTGTATGATTTAAATAAAATATGCTAATTAGACATTTTAATTTCTTTATTAGTACATTAAATAGCAAATAAAAACACTATGACAAGTTGAGAGAAACCAAAGAATGGGAAAAGTCATGTTTCATTACATTTAACAGCCTTTTTTTCTCTGCTTTTTCTATACGGTTCCCACATTTTCATTTTGTATTGAGACCTGAAAATTATAAATACATGAAGCAGTAGTGGAAATGTAAAGGTTTCCATTATATTCTTTGAGCCAACAAAGTCTTCCTTTAACAATTTGCCTAGAAAGGTAAAAGTATGCATTCACTTGAAATACTAAAAGAAAAATGAAAAGGATAGATTTTAAAACAAATTTCAATGTTTTGAACTTAAAATTCTTAAAATATCACAGTTTTATTAGCGATTCATTATTTTAGTTGGGATTTCATAGATATAGATACCATCATAAAAAAATCTTTTTCTAAAGACAAATGTCTAATTTTATATTCAAGCAATAGAAAGATCAACAGGAGGAGATGCAATTAACTAGAGAATTTGTCTTGGCTTAATTCTGAAAGATTGGCTAGAATTCTGAATCTATTCTTTAAAAGAAATTCATAATTTTGAACTAATACTGTTTCTTTATGCCCTTCTTCATATCCCATCTTACTACTAGTACTCAAAGATAGATGTACATTTAAAAAATGACCCCACACATTCAGACACCATTCCAGTATATATGGAAAGTTACTCAGGGTTTTGTACAACTCTTCCAAAGAAAATGGATGTTTACTCAAACAAGTTAGATTACTTTAGTAGTAAATTAAATAAACTGGAGGAATAATGACCAAAGGAAAGATTATGAATATATTGCAAAAAAAGAAAATAGTACCTACTTTAAGAAAAATAAAAGAATAAGAAATACTTTCAAGTATTGTTGTTTCTGCAGTTTATTCAAAGTAAAACTAGATATGACTATGCTTTCAGAAAATAAACTGTCTCATTCTCATTTGTAAAATAGGAAAACCAAGGTGGAGGGGAAACTCGCATTGTGTGAAAATCTCTTTCTATACATATATTTAAAAATTAGGAAATAAATAATTTCTTGAAGTTGTTTTATAAAGCCAAACCTTAAGAAGAGTAAGCAAACTTGTTTTTACCCAAACTGATGTGTGAGAGGCCTAATCAAAGCAATCTAAACTAACATCAAATCACCTTATATAGCAGAATTAAAGGTTTGACTCAATTTAGAATTTGAAAATTAGATGCAGCAATTTCTGACTAAATAAATCTGCCTCAATCTCCTTACCTGATAGCTTCTTCCCTACCTCAAGTCTGTCCATAGTTATCAGCATTAATCTATAACCTCTGCCATTTATATTTCACACATTCACTGCTTTAGGAGTGGTTTATTAATTTAGAAATAAAGTTACAGTATTTGGGGTGTTAGCAAAAAGTAAATGATACAATCCAAAATGTTGTTAAATACATAGAATATAGTCAGAATAATTATATGAAAATATTTGTGAAGCAATATCTAAATTTATACATTTCATACAAACGTGTCTGCTATTAAGTCCATTAAGTATGTTGAGATGTGGTTTTAGAAAGATAAAATCAGTATCTGGAGGATTTATAAGCATACTAGGATTTCTCTTATTTAGTCAGATTAATAGATTAATGCTGATAACTATGGACAGACTTGAGGTAGGGAAGAAGCTATCAGGTAAGGAGATTGAGGCAGATTTTCAAATTTGGCCTAGTTATTTCATAACACCTTTTTTATTTTTTAAATAATTGAAAATTTACAAGCTATTATATCTGTCCATGCTTCAACTCTACTTATGAAAATTATGTTCTCCATTTGGGAATTTCCCTATCACTCTCTTTCATTATTCTGGACAACTGGAAATTAGCTTTGGATTACAGGATGTTCCAAAATTTAAGACATGTAGGTGAACCATGGTAAAAATCAATATGAAGATACTTAATAAAAGTCTATGTGTGTACTCTCAGTATATTTAGGAGATAACCTCAGTTCTAAAGGTTATTTGAAAATAACCAACGGATAAAATACCTAATGAGCAGTCTTCAATAACTGATATTAACATCAGATTTAACCTAGTAATTAGCATCATCTATACAGATGCATACAATAAAAATCACATTCTGTGAAAGTAGTGAAATAATTAGTATGGAAGAAGTCATTTCATTTTTAAAATATGTATTTAGTAATATAAATTCTGAACATCTTAATAAAGTTATCTACCTTTACTAGGAAATAAAAAAATAGGCTAAGAAAGTGAGAAAACAATGAAAATATAATTGAAGAGCTAATACCTGAACACTTGATTTTTATTCCACTTCCTTCACAGTTTATGAAAATAGCAGAACCTAGGCTAGTTTGCATTTCAAAAGCATATATAAGGTGGGATATGAAAATGACATTTCCAGGTGTCTTGCAAAAGTTTTTTAAAAAGCTGTTTTGTAAATGCAACATGAGAGGTGAAGAAACTTACAAAAGTATGGGTAGCCAACCATTTTTTTCCTAATATGCCATATTTTAGTTAAATAATTAGGATTAGAGCATAAAATGGATATACCTTTAAAAATGCTTATTGTAAGTCACAGAAGAAAGAAAAATATTTGAGCTAACTAAATAATAACTTCAGTTTGGAAATGTGTTTGGGACTCATTTAGAACTCAGACTTGCTTTGGACACTTTTGTTTCCGCTGAATGTTTTTATTTTATCATTACATAGACATAAGCCTTGTTAAAAAAAATAGTTTGCTCTCAATGAAGTTTGTATTGGATTCTAAAGATTAAGGTCAGTTTAGTTCATCAAAGTGATTTTTCAATCAGCCATTACAGTTTTCAGTAACACCACTTTGGTAACATTGTTCCAACATAGAATAGGATTGGAAACATGAGTAGAACAGATTACATTTCCCACTTTAGTTTACCACCTCTCAAATACTAAATACTATGAAAATTAGCTAGCATATGTTGTGCTAGCTGACTTGACCAAATGTAATGTACAATTAAGTAGTAAGCTAATATAATTGTGATAAAGTCACTATTGCTATTTGGTTAGGAACTAAAGGCATATTGGAAATATTCTTCACCAGATAAATATGAAAAAAAATTGCCCAAATAGTCATAAGAGTGGACTGAAAGGAGTATCTACTAGTCAAATTTGAGACTTTATATTTAAAAATAATTGACAATAATGTACTATACCACATTGAAACTATTTTTTTTTTTAAGTATAAGGAAGGATGTGCTAGTTTGAAAATGTTATGTACCCCACAAAAGCCATGATTTTAACCTGATCAGATCTTGTAGGGGCAGCTGTTTCTTTTTATCCTGATTCAATATTGTAGCACAGGAACTTTTGATTAGATTATCCCACAGTGATGGGGCATACCCAATTGTAGGTGTAGCTTTTTGATTAGCTGGAGATATGAACTCCAGTCATTCAAGATGGGTCTTCATTAGTTTACCATAGTCCTTTAAAAGGGGAAAAATTTTGGAGAAATTTCAGAGCTGGCACAGACGAAGACACTCGGAGAACAGTCGTTTTAGATCTGACAGAGCCAACAGGGTATCCAGATGTTTGGAGATGCAGAACCCAGCGGACATTACCATGTGCCTTCTCATAAGAGGCTAAGCAAGCCAGAACCCAGAGGTGTGCCCTGGAGGAGCTAAATGAAGGCCACAGATGCCAAGTGGGGAGCCCCCAGAGGAAATAGAGGCTGAAAGCAATGGAGCCCAGAAGCAAGGTGTCAGCAGATGTGAGCCATGCGCCTTTTCAGCTAAGAAAGATGTTCCAGATGTTATCAATCTTTCTTTAGTTAAGGTAACCTCTTGTTGGTGCCTTAGTTTGGACATTTTCTCAGCAATAGAAGTGTAAAGTTGTAACTTACCAAATTCACTTTTTAAAAGACATTCCATTGCTGGTATGTTGCTTTCCAGCAGTTTAACAAATACAGAGGGATTCCGGGAAGATGGTAGAATAGTTAGTTACTACCATTAGATAGTTACTACTACTATCTAATAGTTACTACTATTCTAATAGTCCTGTAGAATAGTTACAAGACTCACTTCTTTCCCCAAAACACTTAATGGAAAGGTAAGGACTGTCCAAAGCAACTGTTGCTGGGCTCCAGAGACCAGGGGAGTACTGTACAGCATCCGGGGATGAGCATGATTAAGAGACTGAGAAACTGCTGTGAAAAAGTAATTCCAGTAGCCAAGGATCCTGGCACCTATCCCCTACCCTCTAGGCAAGCAGCTTTGGGTTAGCCCAGACCCTATCCAATGGGCTGCTGCAGACTGAGAGCACTTTGGAAACCCTCCTCCTAAAAAAAAAAAAAAGAGGAGAACATGGCCTAGTACTAAATCAGCTATTAACTGGTGAATTTAGACTACAGAGTCCCACTGCTTTAGCCCATCCTGGACAGCCACCTATGCCATTATGTCAACCAGAGCAGCGGGAAAACCTGCCAGAGATCTAAAAATATCCAAACTACTTATGGCTGCAGGGAGTAGTTTGCCGAGGAACATCATCTACTGGGAAGGCCAGGAAAATCCATCTTTGTCTAAAGTCCTCATGTTGAAGAGCACCATCTTCTGGGCAAGAAGCAACCCTCAGGGAGCTGAAAAAAGAGACTTTTGGGCATCTTTCCTTATCCCTCCCCAATGTCCTTTGGAACTGGCCTGGGCCCCTAGCATTGATCCCTAGCCCTACTTCGGCTGAGAAATACTAATGAACCAAGGGTCAAATAAAAAACTGAACATGAACTAAATCAACAACAAAATCCTGGACAAGAGATGAAGCCCAACCTCAGAATCATCTCATCAAGGCAATCAAATGCCTAGGTATCATCAAAACAATTTGTGAGGCATACTAAAACTTAGGAGATACAGCCTAGTCAGAGGAAAACTGAACATTCAGAGGAGATACAGAATTTAGAACTAATCAGAGATATTCATGCAAATCTCCTAAACCAATTCAGGAAGAGGAAGGAAATTATGACTAAAAAGAAAAAAGGAAATTTAGAATTTCAAAGCAAAATAAGTTAAATAAATTATGAGAATGAAAGGCATGATGGATATGATTAGAAATACACTAGAGGCATACAACAATATATTTGAACAGGCAGAAGAAAGAATTAGAGAACTAGACAGGAAAATCAAAATTATACCATCAGTAGAACAGCTAGAAAAAATAGAAAAAATTGAGCATGTCTCAGGGATTTGAGTGATAGCATAAAGGACACAAATATGTGTCATGTTTGTTCTAGAAGGAGAAGAGGAGGGAAAAGTGGCAGAAAAAATATTTGAGCAAATAATGGCAGAATATTTCCCAACGCTTATCAAAGAATAAATATATATCCAAAAAGTGAAACATATTCCAAACAGAGTAAATACTAATAGACTTACTCCAAGACACATACTAATCGGAATGCATATGCCCAGAATGTCAAATGCCAAAGATAAAGAGAGATTCCTGCAAGAACAAAGAGCAGTGATTCCTCATGTACAAGGGAAGATCTATAAGATTAAGTTCTTATTTCTCATCAGAAATTATGGATGCAAGCAAGAGTGAAATAATATGATATATTTAAGATACTGAAAGAAATTACCAGGTAAAAATTCTTTATCTGGAAAAATTGCCCTTCCAAAATTAAAGAGAGTTAAAACATACTCAGATAAACAGAAGCTAAGATAGTTTGTTAACAAGAGACCCGCCCAGAAATAAATACTAAAGGGAATTATGTAGAATGAACAGAAGAGACAGGAGAGAGAAACTTGGAAGAGAGTATAGAAATGAAGATTTTCGAAAAGGGTAAACTATGGGGATTCAGTGGTAGAATGCTCACCTTCCAAATGGGAGATCCGGGTTTGATTCCCAGACCATCTACCCCCCCTGACCACCACCAAAAAAAAAGGTAACTAAAAAGGTAATGAGAGGCCAAAAAAAGGTTATGACATAAAAGGCAAAGGGTAAAACTGTTGAAGTACTGCATTCACAGTAACAATATTTAATCTTCTCAAACAAAAGACACAGATTGGCAGAATGGATAAAAAGAAATGCAATCCATCTGCATGCTGTCTACAAGAGACTCACCTTAGATCTAAGTAAACAAACGGGCTGAAAGTGAAAGACTGGAAAAATATATTCCATGCGAACAGTAACCGAAAAGAGCCAGAGTAGCTGTCCTATAGTGGACAGAATAAACTTTAAATGGAAAAATGCTATAACAAAGAAGGATACTACATATTAATAAAAGGGGCAAAAATATTTTAGACATTGCAAACTGAATCCAAGGGCATATTAAAAGGATTATATGCCATGATTTAGTATTATTTATCCTTATATACAAGGCTGATCCAATATAGAATCAGTTGATGTAATTCATCACTAACAGAATGAAGGAAAAAAACATATTTCAATCAACTCAGAAAAGGCATGTGATAAAGCACAGCCCCCTTTCTTGATAAAAATGCTCAGAACATGATGAGCACTAGGAATGGAAGGAAACATCAGCATGATAAAGGGCATATGTGAAAAGCCTACAGCTAATGCACCATTTAATGGTGAAAAAGTGAAAGCTTTCCCTCTAAGATCAGGAACACCACTATTACTCAACATTGGATAGGATGTCTACCCAGAGCAATTAGGCAATAGGAAAGAAAAAATAAAAGAATCCAGTTGGGGAAAAAAAAAAAATTGCAGATGACACAATCCTATCTTTAGAAAGACCCTAAAATACAAAAGCAAAACTACTAGAATTAATAGGTAAAATCAGCAAAGTTGCAGTGTATTAGCTAGGGTTCTCTAGAGTTAACAGAGTCAGCAGGAAATATCTATAGATATAAAATTTATAAAAGTGTTTCACATAATCATGGGAACATGAAGTCCAAAATCTGTAGGGTAGACTGTGAAGCTGATGACTCCAGTGAAGGATCTATATGAACTCCAGGAGAGGTTTGATGGCCAAAGCAGGAAGAAAGAGACTGTCTGCTCCAAATCCTCCTTAAAAGGCTTTCAGTGATTAGATTGAGCATCACTCATTGCAGATGACACTCCCCTTGGCTGATTACAAATGGAATCAGCTGTGGATGCAGCTGACATGATCATGATTTAATTCTATGAAATGTCCTCATTGCAACAGACAGGCCAGCACTTGCCCAACCAGACAAACAGGTACCACCATTTGGCCAAGTTGACACATGAACCTGACGATGACAGGTGGAATATAATATCAACATGCCAAAATCAGTAGTGTTTCCATACAATAGGAATCAGCAAACAGAAGAGGACATCAGGAGAAAAAAATCCATTTACAATAGCATCTATAAGAATCTAAAAGGTCCTATGTTCAAAAAAACTAGAAAACATTGATGAAAAAAACCAAAGGAGGCTTAATTACATGAAAGGAAAATTCCACATTTGTATATTGGAAGACTAAATATCGTTAAGATATCAAGTCTACATAAATTGTTATACAGATTCAACACAATCCCAATCAAAATCCCAATGTTCTACTTTTCAGAAATGGAAAAAAATATATTGAATGTATTTGGAAGGTTACATAGCCCTGAAAAGAAAAAAAAAATTCTTGAAAAAGAAAAATAAAATTGGAGGACTCACACATCCTGACTTTTTGAGCATGTTACAAAGCTACAATGGTCAAGTGTGGTAGCAGCATTAAGACAGACATATTGATCAACGAAAAGAACTGAGAATTCAGAAGCAGACCCATGTATTTAGAGTTAATTGATTTTTGAAAAGGCTACCAAGTCCACTCAACTGGGACAGAACAGCCTCTTCAACAAATAGTGCTGGAATAAATAGATATCCATACCCAATGGGATGAAAGAGGACCCTTATCTCACCCCTTATACAACAATTAACTCAAAATTGATCAAAAACTTAAATATAAGAGCCAGGGCCATAAAACTCCAAGAAGAAAATATAAAGACACATCTTCAAGACTGTGTGGTTCCTGCGGTTTTTTAGACCTTAAACCCAAAGGACAGGCAATGAAATAAAGGTTAGATTAATAGATCTTCCTGAAAATTGATGACTTTTTTGCTTCAGAGGAATCTGTCAAAGAAAGGAATTGGCAGCCTACCAAGTGGGAGAAAATATTTGGAAACCACATATCTGGTAAGGATTTAATATCCAAAATATTTAAAGAAATCCTACAACTAAACAATAAAGAGAAAATTCAATAAAACTTTGAGCCAAAGACTTGAATAGACATTTTTCCAAAGATGAAATACAAATGGTTCAAAAGGACAAGAAAAGATGTTCACTATCACTAGTTTTAGGGAAATGCAAATCAAAGCCACAATGTGCTATCACTTCACACCTACTAGAATATTCACTATTAACCCAACAATAAACCACCAGTTTTGGAGAAACTGGAACATTCATTCACTGCAAGTGGAAAAGAAAAATGGTACAGCCACTGTGGGAAGATAATGTGGCAGTAAACCACAAAACTAAGTATAAAAATGCTGCATGATCCAGCAATCCTCCAACTGAGGTTTGTACTCAAAAGAACTGAAAGCAGGGGCGTGAACATATAATTGCACACTGTTCTAGTTTGCTAGCTGCCAGAATGTAATACACCAGAAATGGATTGGCTTTTAACAAAAGGGGATTTATTTCATTAGTTCTTCAGAAGACAGCTAACTTTCATCTGAGGTTCTTTCTTATGTGGGAAGACTCAGGGTAATCTCTGCTGGCCTTCTCTCCAGGCCTCTGGGTTCCACCAACTTTCCCCGGGGTGACTCCTTTCTGCATCTCCAAAGGCCTGGGCTGAGCTGGGAATGCTGAGATGAGGTATGCTGAGCTGCTTGGGCTGTGCTAAGTTGAGCTCTCTCATTTAAGCACCAGCCAACTAAGTCAAACGTCATTCATTGCAGCAGGCAGCCTCCTAGCCGACTGCAGATGTAATCAGCAACAGATGAGGTTCACATACCATTGGCTCATGTCAGCAGCAACAAAACTAGGTGCCTTCACCTGGCCGAGTTGACGAATGAATCTAACTACCACACACTAATACTCATAGTGACATTATTCACAGTTTTCACAAGATGGAATTCCCAAGTGGCCATCAACTGATGAACTGATAAACAAATTATGGTGTATATATATATATATATACACATACACACACACACACACACACACACACACACAATGGGATATTATTCAGCTATAAGAAGAAATGACATCCTGATGCATATAACACAAATGAGCCTTGAGGACATTATGTTGGGTAAAACAAGCCAGAAAAAGGGCAAATATTTTATGATCTCACTAATACAAATGAAATTTAATGCACAAACTCATGGAGTTAATAGCTATACATAGATTAACAAAAGACAGAATGAAGGTAGAGAATGGAGAGCTGATGATTAATTTATACAGAATTTTAATAAGGTTAAATGTTTGGAAGTGGATAAATGATCATAGAACATTATAGTGAGTATAGTTAGTAGCACTGAATCACGTGTGTGACTGTGGTTGAAAGGGGAAATTTAGGATCATACATGTTGCTAGAAGGAAAGCTAGAAGATGAAATGTGGCACTGCATAACCTAGTGAGCCTTGTTGTGGACAAAGGCGGGTGATAGTACAAATGTAAGAATGCTCTTCCAAGTCCCAGACCAGATGTGTGTCACTATTACAATGTATTATCAATACAATGTATTACATTGGAAGGCTATGTAACCTTCCAGATATATTCAATATTTTTTTTCCATTTCTGAAAAGTGTGGAATATGGAAAAAATAAACCTAATGAAATCTACAGACTATTATTAACAGCAATATAATAGTCTATCAAATGTAGCAAAGGTATCAGACCAGTGCTGTGTGTCAATGACAGGGAGGTATATGGTATTTTTCTTTTTGAAGCAATGAAAATGTTCTAAAATTCATTGTGGTGATGGAAATACAACTCTGATTGTATTGAAAGATTGCACACATTGAATGGATTGTATGAGGCTTGAATAAAACTTCTTTTAAAAAATAGTATGAGTTACAGCAAATATTGCAGAGTATGGAGCTCCAGGACTCAGTCCTCCCACTAAAACTACTAGTAAACAGGCAAGAACTGTCTGAAACACAGTGCTGAAACTCCAGAATAAACACAGTTCAGATTCCAGGAAAGAAAGGGAGGAAGAGGCTGATAAATTATAGTAAAGAACAATAAATTGCTCTTCCTGCACTGTGGCTGCTGGTACCCATCACCTGCTCTTGCAGCAGGCCTCCACGGGTCTAGCACCTGGCTAGTTCCTTGGTGACAGAAGAGAATATAAACATCCTCTTCTCCAAGAACAGAGATGTGCATGACTGATCACAACTTTGATTATCAAAACCGGATTATGGGGTATAGCAATGGGGGCAACTATTGTTTCAACCCTTCCAAAGTGGCAGTGGATATTTAAAGATGCAGAGTTTCCTCAAGGATGCAGAGGACAGTCAGCTGAAGGGCTATATTTGCTGGGCAGGCTAGGAAAGCTCAGCTTTGTGGAGTCATTTGAGAAGTTTTTGGTGTCTTTCCTGACACCCCCCCCCCCCAATAGCATTTTGGAGTCAGACTGTGCCTCAATTTAGGGATCCTTGGTCCTGTTTGGCTGGAAAAAAATGATTTGGAAAGATCATGTTTCAGGTAAACTTACTCCTAGAATTTGCCATCCAGGCTGAAGCAGCATGACACAACAAGGAAGTCCAAAGAACTAAAGAGACTGGGACAGAAGAGTTCTGGTGTTGAATACTTTGCTAACAATTTTTTTTTTTTTTTCACATGGGCAGGAACCGGGAATTGAACCTGGGTCCTCTGGCATGGCAGGCGAGCATTCTTGCCTGCTGAGCCACCATGGCCTGCCCATGTGTTGAATACTTTGGAAAGGGAGATCTCTATTCTGGAAACAGAAGAGACAATGAAACGCTGATAAACAGGGGATTTCAAAAACAACGAGCAAAAGCCTAGGACAACAGAGGACCAGAAAGATAGGGAAAACCCTACAATGCTGCATTCACCTTGGGCAAAACATCTTGATAGGAGAGCTGAAGCTCAAAATAAAGAAAAAAAAATCTGTCTTATCACCAGCTAGTTACAAAACCAAGAAACAGACATCCTGGGGAATAAACTGTACAGCCAACATTTAAAATACTAAAATACACAGCATGCAACAAGAGTACAAGTCAAACGAAGCAGGAAATAATAATGGTCTATCCAAGGAGAAAGGATAAAATTAAGTAAGCACCAATGAAGAAAGTAATAATGTGGACATATCAATGAAGCTTTCAAAAAATGATCTTTAAAATGCTAAAGGAAATGAAGGAAATACAGAAAGAACTACAGTTTATCAGGAAAACAATGAATGAACAATCTGAGGGTCTATGTAAAGAGATAGACATTTTAGAAAAGAACCATCCAGAACTGGAGTTGATGACTACAGTAACTGAAAGGAGAAATGCCCAGGAGGGTTTCAAGAAAAGATTGGAACAGAAAGAAGAAAGAATCGGTAAACTTTAAGACAAGACAGAAGAAATGAATCAAACTGAGGAGCCCCAAGAAACACGAAACGTTAATATTGAAAATGGCCTAAGACAACATTGCGACAATGTCAAGCACATCAATATACAGGTAATGAAAGTTCCAGAAGGAAAATAAAAAGAGAAAGGGGAAGCAGGAATAGCCAAAGAAATAATGAGAACTTCCCAAATGCAATAAGAGGCATGAAAATGCACATTCAAAAGAAGCACAGGGTAGAACGAACAAGAAAAACATGAAGAAAATATACCCCACAGATATTGATTACACTATCAAATGCAAAGGACAAAAAAGGAGTACAGAAAGTTATAAAAGAAAAGCAATGTGTTATGTATAAGGGAGTGCCAATTAGATTGAGTCCAGATTTCTCACCGTAACCTTAGGGGCAAGGCAGCAATGGACTGAAATACTTAAAATGCTGACAAAAAATAACTACCACATCTGGCAAGACACTTTCAAAAAAGAGGGAGAGATTTTTTCCTCATATAAAAAAACAAAATCACCGAGGGAGTCTATAACCACTGAAATTGTCCTACAAGCAATTTTAAAAGAGAGTTCTGCTCGACTGAAAGGAAAGGATGTTGGACAGTGGCTTGATGCAGCACAAAAAAATAAAGACTCTGGTAAAGGTAATCACTTGAGTAATTATAAATATCAGTATTATATTATATTGTGTGATATGTAGTACCACTTTCTTTTTGTAACTCCACTTCTAACTGCCTAAACATGCTACAATTGCAAATGCATCAGAAAGCAATGCTGAATCTAGGTTTTCAGACATGCAATGTACAAAGACAAAGAGTATAGGAAAAAATTATGTATATGCTATTGGAGTTAGTTTGGTATCAAACCAATTGTTACATATTTAGGATGTTAAATTTTCACTCCATGGTGGGCTGTGCAATGGTGGCTCAGTGGCAGAATTCTTGCCTGCCTTGCCAGAGACCCAGGTTCAATTCTTGGTGCCCACCCATGGAAAAAGAAAAAAAATTATCCCCATGGTAAATACAAAGAAAATAGATGAAAAATATATCCAGATAGAAATGGATAGCACACAGTATGGTACAATACACAAAAGCAACTAAATATAAAAATAAATGTACCTGTTTGAATGTATTATGTGCCCCAGAAAAACCATATTTTAATCCTGATCCAATCTTATAGGAGAAACATTTCTTTTAATCCCTATTTAATAGCATAGGTTGAAGTTTTTTTATTAGAATATCTTCATGGAGCTGTAAATCGCCTAATTGTGGTTGTGACCCTTTCATTAGATGAAGATGTGGCTCCACCCATTCCAGGTAGGTCTCGATTAGTTTATTGGAATCCTTTAAAAGGAAAACAGTTTGGAGAGAGTCAAAAATGACAGAAACCTCAGAGCCCACAGAAACTTCAGAGCAGAGCTGACACAGATGCTGGCATTTGGAGAACAGACACAGACGTTTGGAGATGCTTGGAGCCTAGCAGACATTTCCATGAGATTTTAAGAAGCCAGAGCCTGAAGAGAGCCAAGGAAAGTCAAGAGATGAAAGCCAGCCCCAGAGAAGCAAAATGAGGAACCCCTCACGGACAGAGACTGAACGCAAGGGAGCCCAGAAGGAAGGGACCAGCAGATGCCAGTCATGTGACTTGCCAAGCTCACAGAGATGTTCTGCACCAAGCAGCCTTTCTTGAGTGAAGGTACCCTCCTGTTGCTGCCTTAATTTGGACATTTTCATAGACTTAAAACTGTAAACAAGTAATTTATTAGATTCTCCTTTAAAAGCCATTCCAGTCCTGCTATATCACATTCCAGCAGCCTTAGTAGCAAAACAGAGGAAGAAAGGCCAATATTATCAGTGAGGAACTTAAAATGCAATGGATTACACTTTGCAGCCAAAAGGCAAGATTACAAAATGGATTAAAAAGTGTGATCCAACTATATGCTGCCTCTAAGAAACTCACCTTAAAGTAAAAGATACAAGTAGTTTGAGGTTGAAAGGGTGAAAAAAATACACCATACAAGTAGTAATCAAAGGACAGCTGGAGTGGCTGTACTAATAATATCAGATAAGATAGACTTGAATTCAAAAACATTTGAGGGACAAAGATGGTCATTGCATATTGATAAAGGGACAATGCAACAGGGCAATGTGACAGTTATAAATAATTAGGCTTCTATACAGCATAACATGAAATATATGAAGCAAATACTAATAGATTGGAAGGGAGAAATTGATGGTTCTACAGTAATCTTAGGAGACATTAACATATCACATTTGATAATGGTTAGAACATCTTGGCAAAGGATCAGTAAGGAAGTACAGGACTTGAAAGATACATAAGAACAAACAGAACTAACAGACATATGGAGCACACTGCACCAAGTGAAAACAGAAAACATTCTTCCTGAGCATGCTTGGAACATTCTCCCCAAGTACACGAGACGTTCAACCGGATTGACTATGTTAATCACAAAAATCATCTCAATAAAGTAACGTATATTCTTCAGTCACAATGGAATAAAGCTAGAAATCAACAGAGGGAGCATGGAACACTCACAAATATATGGAAATAAAACAATATATTCTTAATCAACCAATGGGGTTAAAGGAAACCTGAGCCAAAATTAAGAAATATCTTCAGGTGAATGAAAATGAAAATACAACATACCAAAACTGACGTGAATCAGCAGAAACAGTGCTGAGAGGGAAATTTATAGCTCTAAACACATTATAAAGAAGAAAAATTTTAAATCAGGGTCCTAATCTCAAAACTAGAAGAAACAGAAAAAAGAACAAATCAATCTAAAAGGGAGCAAAATGAAGAAAATAAAGATTAGAGTGGCGATAGAACAATAGAGAGAATAAACAAACAAAAAGTTGGTTCTTTGAAAAGATTGGCAAAATCAACAATCTTTAAGTAGACTGACAAAGAAAAAAATAACAAAAATCAAAAATGAAAAGGGGGCATTACTAGTAACCCTAAGGAAATAAAAAGGGCTATATGTGGATTTTATGAACAATTGCGTACCAATAAATAACATAGATGAAATGGACATATTCTCAGAAACACACAAACTATCTACATTGATTCAAAATCTTGCAACAAAGAGAAACCAGGACCCCATGGTTTCAAAGGGGAATTCTTCCAAAACACAAAAAGACTTAAATTCTGCTCAAACTCTTCCAAAATGTTAGAAGGAACACTACCTAACTCATTCTACAAGGCCAACATTACTTTCATACTAAATCCAGATAAAGATACCACAAGAAAAGAAAAATACAAAGCGCTCTCTCTTTGAATATAGAGGCAAAATCCTCAACAAACTACTAGCAAACTGAATCCAACAGCATATTACAAGAATTACACACCATGATTAAGTATGATTTATTTCTTGTTATACAAGGTTGATTCAACATAAGCAAAAACAGGATTGAAGGAAAAAAAGCACATGATCATCTCAATCAATACAGAAAAGGCATTTGATAAAATACAGTGCCCTTTCTTGATAAAAGTCTTCAGAACACTAGCACTAGGAATAGATGGGAATTTCAAAGTGATAAAGGGCATATGAGAAAAACCTACAGCTAAAATCCCACTTAATAGTGAAAGACTGAAAGTGTTTCCTCTGACGTCAGAAACAAGACAAAGATGCCCACACTGTCACCACTGTTACTCAACATTGTATTAGAAGTCCCAACTAAAGCAATTAGGCAAAAAATAAAAGACATCCAAATTGGAAATGAAGCTGTAAAATTTTACTATCTGCACAGGACATGATTCTGTATTTACAAAGTTTTGAAACTTTTACACCAAAGCTACTAGAGCTAAAAAATGAGTTCAGCAAAGTGGAGGGCTACAATATCAACATGCCAAAATCAGTAGTCTTTCTATACACTAGAAATCCATAACCTGAGGGGGACATCAAGAAAAATTCCATTTACAATAGCATCTAAAAGAATCAAATATTGACGATTATATTTAACCAAGGAAGTAAAGGACCTATATTCACAAAACTAGAAAACGTTGCTAAAAGAAGTCAAAGAAGACCTCAATAAATGGAAGGACATTCTGTGTTCATGGATTGGAAGATTAAATATCACTAACATGTCAAGTCTACACAAATTGATGTGCAGGTCCAACACAATCCCAATTAAATTTCAATGGCTTACTTTGAGGAACTGGAAAAGTCAATCACCAAATTTAGATGGAAGTGCAAGGGGCCCAGAATAGCTAAAGCCATCTTGAAATAGAAAAATGAGGTTGGAGGTATCACACTTTCCTGTTAAAACTGATTTCAAAGACACAGTAATCAAAACAACATGTTACACTGGACAGACATATAGGACAATTGAATAGAATTGAAAACTCACATATCAGCACTCACATCTTTGGCCAATTTATATTTAACAAAGTTGCAAAGACAACTCAATTTGGAAAGAGTTTCTTCAACAAATGGTACAAGGAAAATTGGATCTCTATTTGAAAAAAAAAAAAGGCACCCCTATACCTCATGCCACATACAAAATATTCAACTCAAAATGCATCAAAAACTTAACAGAACACAATCTTCTGGAAAAAAAACTGTAGGGAAACATCTTTACAAACTTGTACTAGGCAATGATTTCTTAGACTTTACTTCCAAAGCAAAATCAACAAGATAAAACAGAAAAATGGGACCTCATCAAAATCTCAAAATTTGGCTCCTCAGAAGATTCCATTGTGATAGTAAAAGCACAGCCTATACATTGGAAGAAAATATTTGGAGACCATATATCCGATAAAGGCTTAATATCCAGAATAGAAGAAATCCTTCAACTTAAAAAAAAAAAAACAAAGACAAGTAACCCAATTAAAAACTGGGCAAATGATCTGAACAGACATCTCTCCAAGAAGATCTACAATTGTCTAGAAAGCCAATGAAAGGATGCAACACCATTAGCCATCAGAGAAACACACATCAAAACCTCAATGATAAACCATTTCACATCCATTAGCATGGGTGCTATTAGAAAAAAAAAAAGGTAAATAAGTGTTGGATAGGATACAGAGAAAGAGGAACTCTCATTCATTGCTGATGCAATGTGAAATGGTGCAGCTGCTGTGGAAGATGGTTTGGCAGTTCCTCAGAAAGTTAAATATAAACTACAAATGACTCTGGAATACCAGTGCTAGGTATATACCACCAAAACCTGAAAGCAGGGACTCAGACATATTTGCACACTGACGTTCATAGTGGCAGTATTCATGAATGTCAAAAGAAGAGAGCAATCCAAATGCCCATCAACCAATGAGTGGACACAGTGCAATATTATTAGGCCGTAAAAAGAATAAAGTCCTGATAATGCAACAACATGGGTGATCCATAAAGACATCATGTTGAGTCAAATGAGACAGACACAGAAGGACACATATTGAATGATCTCATTGTTTTGAAACAATTAGAATAAGCAAACTCGGTGTCGGAATGTAGAAAATAGGTTACTGGGGGAGGGGGGATAAGGAATGGGCAACTAGTCTTAAAATGAAAAGCATTCCTATTTGTAATGACGGTAGCACAACATTGTGAATACAATTAACACTGAAATATATATTGAAATACAATTAAAAGCTTTAGATTATAGTTGGTAACAGAAATAAAACCTTTAAACCCATGGAACCCTACTAGAAAAACAATGAAAATTAAGTTGCACCATGGACTTTAATGCAATTGTAAAAACGTACTATCAATTTTAACAAATGCTCGACACCAGTTAAAGGTGTTGTCATGTTGGTAGTTCAATTGTATATAGAAACATGTATTTTATACATGTTTGTTTTATAATCTCACAACTTTAATAAAAACACTAGCAGAATCACTATGGGCATATACACACACATGCACACACACACACATACAGTTCAGCCAATGTGCATATATACATACATTTTGCCTGGATTATTTGAAAGTCTTTTGTAATTGTATGTGCATGTGTATAGATTTAGCTATTGATATAGATTAGGTAGGAGGGTGAAGGTAGAAGAGAGATAAAGAGATATTTAAAGAGAGACTAAGTAAATATTAAAATTTGGTAAACATATGTATATATGAATATGTTACTGTACTTTCAATTATTTTTTGAATTTGAAATGTTTTCAAATTAAAGTTGATAATTTTTAAAAGAAAGACACAGAGGTGAATTTAAAATTAATAAAGTATAACATTTGTTTCTTTAATCCATTCAATATGGTTAAGTTACACATAAGCGACTTTGCTGGCAAAGTATTTAGTCCTTACTTCCCCTATATTAACTGTTGTGATATACCATATGTCCAATCCACTGAACACCTATTTGCCTAAATACATTTAATATGTAAAATTTCTATGAACTTCTTATAAACAGAGATAAAGTAGATAATAGCATATGCATCAGAGCTTATGCATTTTTATAATGCTGTGTTGAATAAGTATTCATTATCGTAGGCAGCTGGCTTTACTTCTCTTAAATACTATTTGTTTATCATCTATGAGAAAAGAAGTTAAATAGTTGGAAATTAAAGAAACAGAAGGTGGAAATCTAATATAAAAAGGAACCTAGACATATTTGACTATATAGTATAACACATACATTTGATTTACTATTGCAACTGAATATAGTCAAACCCTCAAAGAACACATACAACTCAGGTGTGATTAGGTATCCAAGCTAAGAGAACTACTTTATCAATCAAGAATGTCAGAGGTGTAGATATTTTACCATACATATACCATGGAAACGGCACCATGGAAACACGTGTATTTTGTCTTTGTGGCATTACAAATTTATTTTCACAACTGTCCTAGGAAAGTGACACTGAAGCAATTGTGTGGGAGTTTGAAGGTGTATGTCCCCCAGAGGCACATGTTCTTAAATTTAACCCATTGTAAGTAGGACCTTTTGATGAAGTTATTCAGTTGAGTTTTGGCCCATCTCAATCAGGATGGATCTTAATCCCATTACTGAGGTACTCTGTAGAAGAATGAAACTCAGAGAGAAAGTCACAGAAGCTGAGCATAACAAAACCCAGAAGAAAAAGGAGAGATCGGCAGATGCAGCATGCACCTTGCTGTGTGACAGAGGAGCCAGGCATCACCAGCAGCGGATCTTGAGGAAGAAAACATTGCCTTGAGTTGGACATTTTCCTGGCTTAATTAAACCATAGGCTCATAATTTCCCTCTGCTTAAGCTGAACAAACGAACCTGTTTCTTCTGTGACAACCTCTCAGTATATAATTATCAAACTTGTGAATGAAAAAGCTTAAATTTTCTCATTGTTGACTTTCAAACATAGTATAGTATACTTCATATTTCTTACTCAATAAAATTTGTGATTTCATATATCATTTTAAATCCACGGGGATGTCTTTTTTCTAATTTCCTTATGTGGTAAATAGTAACAATCTATTTTCTGTCACCAGTGGATTAATGTGCCTAAAACAACTCTTCATGTTGCATTTTCAATTTTGGCTTATACCAAAGCATTACCTTAGAGATAAACAGCAGGATTAGATGCTTCACCCTGACATTCCAGGGTCTCCAAAATTGATTTCTATTTACAGAGACCACTTCATCTTGCCCCTTACAGTTTTGCACTTCAACCGACATTTTCCTTTTCTTCCTCTGCTTTTCCCAACGCCCTATTGATGCTTCTATTTTTAAAGTAATTGTTGTCCTTCTTTTGATCCCGCTTATTAACCACTACCTTAGTTCTTGCAATTTCCAAATAATTTCTCTTACCGTCTGTGCTGGTTTGAAAGGTTTTATGTAACCAAGAAAAGCCATATTTTAATCTTAATCAATGTTGTGGGAACAACCATTTACCTTAATCCCTAATCAATAATGTAGTTTGTAAACAAGATTAGGCTATCTCCATGGAAATGTGATTCGCTGACTTGCTGGTATTAACCTTTCATTAGAGGGAGATGTGACTCCACCTATTCCAGGTGGGTCTTGATAACTTTACTGGAATCCTTTAAAAGAGGAAGCATTTTGGAAAAGACTTGAGAATGAAAATGGAGCCACAAGAACAAGGCAGAGCCACGAGACTGAGAGAATATGAGCCAGTGACCATTGGAGATGAAGAAGGAAAATGCTCCTGGGAGAGCTTCATGAAGCAAGAGGCCTGGAGAGGAAGCTAAAAGGCATTGCCATGTTTGCCATATGCCTCTCCAGGTGAGAGAAAAACCTTGAACTTCGTTGGCCTTTCTTGAGTAAAGGTAACCTCTTGTTGGTGCCTTAATTTGGACATTTTTATAGACTTGCTTTAATTGGGACATTCATGGCCTTGGTTCTGTAAACTTGCGACTAATTCCCCTTTTAAAAACCCATTCTGCTTCTGGTATACTGCATTCCAGCAGCTAGCAAACTAGAACACCATTCAACACCCAATTCCTACATTTATTATTTTTTTTTAACTAACACTTTTATTTGGGACATATGATTTTATTTACTAAATGCTTGTCTTAGTCATATATATTTTTGTCATGCTCATAATCTGGAACATACTTTTTTCCTGAAAAACAACAACAACCAAAATGGAAATGTTCCCATTTTGGGGAGGTCAATTTTTTCATCTTATCCCTTTTCTTGATGACTCCATGCTTTGCCAAGTCTTTAACCTCTTTATGTCAAAGATTACCAAATATTTACCTCAGATAAATGAATTAATCTAGAATGAATTAGAAGAGATTAAAGGATAAACAGAACAAACAACAATCAACTTGTTTCTCAGTTCCATACCTGCATTTTTAAAGGTGTATTTTTCTAGTTTCCTTTTCTTGGTAAATGACACCTCTATTCATCTAGTGGCCCATGATGGAAACCTTTGTTAATTGCCATAAATCTAATCCATTATAAGGTCCTGCCAAGCCTATGTTAAAACTTATTTCTAATCTAATCCTATCCTCTTACCCCTTGAAACCATTATGTAGTTTTCAAATAAGTACACTATTGATCCCATAGAAGAGAGGTCAAGATTGTGTGAGAATGTTTTGGTTATTGCAATAAATTGGCAAGGGCATATTTAATCATGTTATGAACTAATAAAGCTATTGAATATCCTGAAATACAAAGATATTTCCACACCAGGAAGCTTTGTTTTCTTTTTAGCTTTAGAGTTAACAATGAAAACTTAATATAGGGAATTGATTAAATAGGCACAGGGAGACAGAGCAGCCAAATCAAAAAGGGGATAACGAAGTAGCACAGAAATAAATGCACTGAGCTCTACTCCCCACTACTGCTGGAGATACAAAGGAAAGCAGTTGTGGTTTTCGACATCTAAACATTTAGAGTAGGACACCACAGAGATTAGACTCTGGAGAAATCAGTGCTCAGCTGATTGTGTAATAAGTGCCATTGTATAGAGAACTTAGTTAAACCTAAAGTAGGAAATACAGTATGTTGTCTGATAAAGCATAGTTATCAAAAACAAGTAATTAACCTCAAGGGAAAGGATACTTAACTGAATGGGCCTGCAAAAGTTAGGTCTGCCTTGTATGCTCTTTCTATGGAGTAGAGTTCCATGAAGGCAAATCCAAAGAACCCAGTTATAGAGGTCAGGTGAGGTCCAAGGAGGCTGAGGAGGCAGCAGATTGTACAATGCATAAGCAATTGCTTTTACCATGATGATCATGCCCACTAGTAAACACTTGAATCAATGAATTCCAAGGAATTCTGCTAAATAGATAAGCTACTTCCTTAGGGAGCAATGAGTAACAGTTGGAGTCATAGGTCCTACCCAGCACTTCCCTAGAAGGTTAATAGATCCTTCCTCATTGGAGCAGACATTTTTTTCCACACATTTTGAACTCAGTTTTTTCAAAACTTTTTTTTCCCCCATAAAAAGCATGCTATTAATTCCCTGTGTATAATTACTACCATGATATTTTATAGATAGAAAATATTCTTAGATATTTCCCCAAAATAAAACAGTTAGGAAAGACAATGTCTTATAAGCCTGCAAAAAATAGTTAACATTCAAGAACTATATATTCTAATCTATTAGTATCTGGGATATAGATAAAACATAAGATGCACCTCATGGATTAGTATGTTTTTGTGACATTTATTCCCAGTATATAAGAAAGCTATTTAAATGTTAAATACTGTTTATATTTTGTTTCAGGTTTCCAGGAATACAAGTTTACATTTAATTGTCTTCTTAATGGACTTGTGAGTTTCATATTTTATAGTATAATTTCCTTATTCTTTAATCCACTTACAATTATATTGGCAATAGTTATTGAAGAGATGTGTCTTAATGGCACTCAAAACCTATCTGAAACTTTTACATGGGCAGGCACTGGGAATCAAACCTGGGTCCTCGGGCTTGGCAGGCAAGCATTCTTACCTGCTGAGCCACCATGGCCTGCCCTATCTGAAACTTTTAATGAGTCATTCTATACCTCTGAGCCTAGAAGGCTAAAAATAAATTTTTACAGAGTCGCTAAAGACTATTTCTGGATATGATTTAAACTCCATCAAGTGTATCTCGAATGCAGCTATTCTGTAAGATCCATGGACAATGATGAAGAGTGTATTTTGCTGGGGTAGATCACAGCAATGTTTTGCATGATGCTGTGGCCAGCAATGAAGGCATCTTCTTCATGACATCTTCCTTTGGTGGTGGCTATTGATTGTGGAAGTGGTGGTTGAATTATGGCCCTGACAGAAAAGTTACAGTAGCCTTCTTGGTAACCAGTTCTGCACTTTTTTTTTTTTTTTGATTATTGTCTTGTTTTCTTAGGAAATCCTAACTATCAAATTACTACTTATTTTCAGCTTCCTAAATGACTCCAAAAGTCGTAAGTTCTAAAATGGTACCATTTGTACTCTGATTAAAATAAAAAAAAACATCACCCTGAAAAATTGCACGGAATAGCTATCATATGAAAATCTAGAATTGTCTTATCTGCTTATTTGTGAAGAGTGAAAATATTAATGATCTAATCCGAATTAGAAGTGGTGATACTAGAAGTACGAGACGTGTTGACATACGTTTGGGTGTATTACAGTAACCTATTACTGATGGTTCCAGCTTTCAGTCAACACAAGATAAAGATCTCCAGTAGGCCTTGTCTACAGAAGTGTGCAGAACGTCGAGACCTTGCCTTTATGACCCACTAAGATAATCTTTTAGCAGATCAAGTAAATATGAGGAATGTGTCACACCCCAAGACAATGTAGGCCCCAGGGTTTTAGAGCAAATCCATACACACCTCTGAAACCAACAATTTTCATGAAAATAAATCTTGGCTTGCTACTAATTACTGGATGTGTCCCATCTTAACTCATTTGCCTCAGCTGACTGATTACTAAAATATTTGTCTTGAATTGCATGTTATCTCCTGAGTGATCAATTTTTGTGGGCAGCACATTTAAGTGGAAATTGTGAGCATGTTAGCAGCCTCAAATAGATTACAAAAGCACAATTGTGTAAGCTGGTGACTCTTCTCCCCACTATGTCTGCTTTTAACTGTCACATTTAACTAAAATATTAACATAGTCATGGATTATCTTCAATTTCCAGGTTGTTGAAGAACAAAATATTGATCTAGATTTAAAGATACCATGTTATGATCTTTATGTTATGCATGTTTCAGTATCAGGCAGAAATTGACTGCTACATATTATAAGTCAATGTTCTGAGTTCCTGAAAGGAAATTCCAAATGGGCAGAAAAAATGAACAAATGCATTTATTTGCTGAGTAAGTATAAAAAAGCAATAATTTAAAATAAGGACTTCACAAATTGTGGGTCATATTATCAAGGTCTTGAGAGAGAAAATATTGAAGAATTAGTGATAAAGGCCTGAAGAAATGAAATATAAGATGGAACATCTAAAATGTTGTCTGAGGGTAAAATTTGATTTTCATGTCAGATTTTTGGCAAAAAAGTTTCCACTGAGATATTCTGAAGGCTCTGGTTGGAAAGATGATTCGTTTGGGGGCTTTCCATCTACTTTCTGCAACAGCCTCTGTTCTCCATTTATCAGTTAAACACCTGGGCCAAAGTGGACTAGTCTGAGGTTATAGATGGAATCAAAGTTGACTTTCTCTTACAAAGGTGTACCTAATTATCCCCATTGAGAATCATATCTGCCAGAAGTAGACAGCAATGTTCTGTGCCTGATATAACATAAACAGATCAGTGTAAGTCAGCAAAACTACTATACTTTCTTACAGCATCCTTTGAAAACTACGGCAGTATCCTGTTTATTTTTGTTTATGAAAACTAAGTTAATTTCATAGAAAATGAAACCATAAAATTGGATGATCTAATTATATTAATTGATATGTTTCTCATCAGGAAGTAATTAGCAGGTCTTAGAATACATGGGATGGTCTACAGAAGACTGTTATGGAGTCAACCGGGGGACAAACCCTTGGAACTTTAAGATGCTACACCTAAAGGGTTTGGTATATGTTTTGATGTAGGAAATATTACTTGGTGCTATTACTCCCATGAAAGGAATATTTGGACCCAAAAACTGAGGTATAAAAATTGTGAGCATTACTTTCCATAATTGCAAACTCACAGATTCTTTACATTCATCCTCTGTATCTTAAGCCTTGGTAGTTTAGAGATCTTAATTTATAAAGGAGAAATGCTTCTATTAGGGTTCAACACAACGTTTCTGAAGAACTGCACATGAGAGACTGCCAACTAGTCATTTGGGGTCATCTCCTGATCAGACAAGGAAAAAGTATTATTGCATGGACTTGATTCTAATTATGAAGTGGAAGAGGCTGCTGCAACACCTGGAAGATGTATACATAAGTATGGATTACTGAAAATCTTAGCACATTCCAATGATAAGACTCCTGCTAAATCATATAGGCAGGTCAATGAAGATTCAAGTATTTAAAGAAAAGCATTTGTTGGCATCATGCCAGAAGGTAAAGAACCTTGTCTAGAGGATATGCTGTCTGTAAGCAAAGGAAACATCAAAAGGAAAGTTGTGGAATGAGTTGCTACACATTATGTCATGGGATCACAGGCTCAGGCGCAAACAGAATCCTTTAGCAAATTACTGCTTTCTTACATAGCACAGAATCCAAATGAGCATGGAAAGAGATGCCATCGTGGCCTGGCCCAGGGAGACCAATAGCCCCAGTGTTACTGGATGGCAGCTCCCATACATTCCACTTTGCAGCACAGGGATGCTGCCCAAGGGCAAGGTCTGAATAGAACACTCAGGGGGAGGGGATCCAGCTACTAAGTTCCTAACCTGATAAAAGGCTAGGGCTGGTTATTTCTGAGGTTTATCCACAGGTTTAAAGTTTGGTGAGGACACTCCATTAGACGTAGCACCACCCCCCAGGACAGCAGAATAGATAGACTGAAATATCTTCACATGAAGGAAAAGGAGAAGGTAGAAAAGGTTAGGAGATGGCTGCTAGGCATGTCTCTGTACACACAATAATAGCTTCAAAAGCTTGCACACGATAAAAGAAATAAAAGGTTAGATTCAGAATTATAATAGATGACTAACACCTCAATAGCCAAATAGACAAGGCAAAAATAAGTGAATACAAGGAAAATCTGAATATAAATAATATATTTGATCTGATATATATGTAACACTCCATTCAATTTCAGAAAACATTTTTTAGAACACATGCAACATTTCCGAAAGTCTAGATCGTTCATCAAGTCTCAATTTTAAGATGCTTGAAATCATTTGAGTGTATTTTCTGACCATAATAGCAGTAATATTCTTAAGAAAGCAATCATAAAATGGAAGACAAGGCTAAAAATTTATAAAATAAGTAACACTTCTAAATGACTTGAATGAAAATTTATTTAAAAATATTTTAAGAGGTCAAGATTTTGATATATAGCTAAACCAGGTTTAGAAGAAAGTATACAGCCTCAAATGCACATATTAAAATAGAAGACAAAAAAATCAATGTTTGATGCTTCAGTCATTAGGAGCAAGAAAAAGGATAGCAAATAAACATAAGGAAATGAAGAGAAATATAATAAGCAGAAATCAATGATAGGGAGAACACTTAAAAAAGAAGAAGTCAAAAGTGAAATGTTGGTGCTCCAAAAAGGTTAATAAACTTGCATAAGCTACAAGTTAGATGGCCAAAGGGAAAAGAAGAGTGTTAGGAAAAACGGTGTACACCAGGATGCTGAGAGTGATGATTGCAAACTAGAATGCTGAGAAGCTCTCTCAGTGGAAGGTATCTGAAGAATAGACTTCAGCCAACCTCTGGGAGGGTCATACAGCATTATAGACACTGTGTTACCTAGGGCAAGGAGGGGTTAATATAGTTGATGGGTTGTATTATGATTGGTGGGGAATTAGGATAAAGAGAAGTGCATTTTTTGGATAGGTAGTGGGACTCGGTTACATGTAGAGGTTTTAAGGGTCCGTAGGGAACTGTAGGTTTCTTTGCTTCTCCTTGGGAGGAATTGGTAGGTTGCATTCCAGCAAGTAGGCTATGGTTTGCTTGATCCATCACATAAATCATGGAAGGGGGTTGCTGTTACCATAAATATTTTATTATGCTGTTCCAAATAGTGACAGTTCCAGTCAAGAAAGTGTTTTGTTCCATGATATACGCACATCCAATTAATAATTTGTTTTTCATTCAA
Organism: Tamandua tetradactyla; assembly: GCF_023851605.1. Taxonomy (NCBI): domain Eukaryota; kingdom Metazoa; phylum Chordata; class Mammalia; order Pilosa; family Myrmecophagidae; genus Tamandua; species Tamandua tetradactyla. The sequence continues at coordinate 153,584,577 of NC_135330.1, forward strand.
TGAATGAATGAGTGGATGAAGAAAAATGACAATTAATGAAACTTCTATTATATTCTGAAAACAAAACAAGAGCCACAACCAACCCTTACTTGGAGGAAGCAGTAGTTTCTCTTAAAACAATAGTACCATTGGGGCTCAGTATTTATTCTTTGGGAGATTAATGCATTTCACTGGAATCTAAATTTGAATCTATATAACTATCATGCAAATATCCTATCAACATTACTATAATGCATCACTCAAAATGAATACTGCATATTCAGAATTCAGTCAAAAGGGGACATTAGGACAATCATATATTGTATATATACGATAGATAAATCATAATATATAAAGTTCTATCATTCTTTTTGGGACTATGGTTTGCATATATATATATATATTCATGGAGAATGACTACACTTTCACATCCTCATAGAATGATGATACATTTCTATTTTTTTAAGGTAGTCCCCTGCACATATGCCTGTTCATAACTCTTGTCCTTGCATAAATATAATTATTGTTGCTAACAAGTCATTTACTTCGAAGGGACAACAGTGAGAAGTCAAAATCCATTGATAAAACCTTTGGCTACCTCTCCTATAGATATCTTTACTTCGTGTCATCTAATTAAATTAACAGCTACCAAATGTTACATAAAAAATACAGAAAACACTTTCATTTCCACATATGCCATGGCATTTTCCTTTCTAGACTAAAAAAATGACTAAAATGTTACAGATGAAAATCTATAAGTCAAGAAAAGCAGTGAAACATGGTGCTGATGTGTAACTAGCAACACAGATTCAGAAGAAGCTTATATTCAAGTCTCTGGACGTAAAAAAGTGCTTTATAGAGGAACAAATACAAGTGACAGTTAGCTAAAAGTATTGTCATTTAATAATTTCTTTATCTGAAAGCAATTTCTGATAAATAGCAAACTTCACAACTGATAATATTACAATAAACTAATACGTTATTGTTATTTTAGGGAAATAATATAATACATAAAATACATACAGGTTCATAATTAAAGTAAGACCATCTGTAAATCTCACATGTGTTTCTGGCCTAGACAAGACCTAGTAAATTTCTGAGAAAGAGGTGCTTGCTGTAATTTGGAACAGTGACTTGCTGGCAATGCAAAATTTAAAAGATAGATGAAAGTAAAACAAGGAAGGGCTGTATCAATGTTCTGGAATGGAAACATAAGGAACATAGGTTGAAATGCATGTAGTAAGTTCAGCTTGGTATAGAAGGGTGAAGTAAAATTAATTAGGTGTTGCCAGGACCAGATGTCTGTCTTCAAAGGGCTTTTCCAGAGAACAAAAACAATTGACGTGCAAAGCTTTTCTGAGAAAGATGGAACACATTCCTATAGGGTCGCTGATGACACCTGACAGTTCTACTGGCCTGAAACTAGTTTTATCCAAATAGACAAGCGTACCATACTAATGCATATCTGCTCCTCACTTTGTATGACCTCCATGTAAAATGGCAACAACATCCAGTCAGAACATTTCTTCACTTGCTTCCACATCAGCCCTATATACGGTTTCTCTTTCCACCCCCTCATTTGAGTTCCCTTCTATTTTATGAATGGGATGCTGCCTGATTCAGAAATCCCTCTACAAATTTGTGAGAACCTAAGCGTCATGAAAAGTTTCTTTTATCTGATGATCCATATAGGGAATCAGCCACAAGGGCATCTAAAAAAGAGTGACACTAGACCAGTTAAAGGGCTGAAGTTTTGAACATATTAAAGAGATTTTATTCTACTTCACAGGAACCATGAATCCTTTGAAGATTTTTGAACAAGTGACAACATGAAAGCTATATGTAAAGCAAGATAAAGACACATGTGCCTCTAAAGATACAGTTCTTTGGGATTTACAGACAAGAATACCGGCTAAAGAACTCAGATTCCTCAATAAAATGAAAACTGATCTGGAAACTGTGTTAATATAAAATCTCCCTTGGAAATTCTTAGATTGTTGTTTCTCACACAAGCTTGTTCTCACTCTCCATCAGCTTTATGTTCTGAATATTTTGGTTAAAGAGCCTTGAACAGCTGCAGCTCATTTTCTTTCACAAATACCCTGATAAAACAAAGACTGCTAACTAGATCCTGGCAAGGGCCCCAGATTTTATGCTTTCCTTGCTTTTGCCACTTTGACCCTTTAAAACTTCACCCGCTATTCTTTGCCCAGGTTTTATTCCTTCCTGCTCTGTACTGCTCACAACCATCATTCCCCTTATTTCTTTGCCTCCACGCTCGTTAGGGACTTCTGAACCAGTTCTTTTCTGTAATCATGACAGCGAGGTGAACATTTTCTGATCCCATGACTATATCACATTCTTTCTTTGGCTTTCAAAAAAAAAATGATTATATCTTTACAATAGCAGTTTTACAACAGGATTTTATTATATTTCTCTCCTTGGCCATCTAGGACTAAGGTTGGTAGGTGAAAAATGTAGTTGGCTGGAGGTATTTAATCTAAAAACTGTTTGATTTCAATTGTAGAAATATATCAGTTATCTGTGCTATCCCCAACCCGAGATACTCACGAATACAGAAGGAAGTAAAAGAACATTTTGGTGATATGGTTCAAGTTTTCTTTACTTCTGGCTGCTAAAGAAGTATTAAAAAAATTATATATATACCTGGAAGATGAGTCCTATTTCAATTATGGTTTAAAATTGTTAGTCGGACTGAAGTTATTTGCTGAAATGCTATGTTTTAATTAAAACTGCATAATAAGTAATGTTACAACACAGTATGTAAAATTATCTTCCAAGATTAGATTTTTAGCTTGTTCTATAAACCTTATATAACTTATGTAATGTTAATAAAAAGGTAATGAAGAGATTGCAACACACGACCAGTGTTTCTCATTTTATAAACTACTAACAGAAATTCTATTTCATAATATGCTAAATGTTCATTACTTATCTATAGTATTATACTTACTTGTGTGTAAGTATTAGAATTTAATAAATTTACAAGACATTTCAGGTTTTATTAAAACTGTGTTTAAACACTGAGTCAGTTTGTATTGTGGCTGCTGTCTAGTTTTTTTTCCCATATAAATATCTTCAGTAGGAACTTCTTGCTCTTTTAGGGAGTCTGTTTATATCCACTCATATAAAACCCTGCTCTCTGTGCAGAGATCCAATTATTATTATAGCCTATGCTTAAGGGGAAGGTAGCCGTAATAGGCTAGCTGACACAAGATTCACGAACATAGAGCCAAGACTTTAAAAGGGAAAAACAAGTTAAATGATTGATGACTAAGGAATAAAACACTAAACCATGGACTTCTTTCAAATGTTACCGGTATAGTTTGCTTCTTTGTTCATCGTGTCTTTGTCTAACAAAACATTAATGAAAATTACCTTAATGTTCAAAAAAAACATCTCCCCGATATAGTGAACATCATTTACCGTTCCAAGATATTTGTAAGCTTTCCTAAACCTTTGTCAAATTGTATCAATCTCTCGTAAACAAGGAATAAGCAGGTGTTGATTCTTAGTTCTGGTGAATTTTAGCATCATTTACTTTTAAATTCTTTAAAATTATTGAATTTTGAAGAGAATTTCATATGACAAATTTAATATTAGTACAGAGTTATCTGATTTACAAATATCATATTTATAGTCTGCACTCAACTTTTCACATCAAATATTTTCTTTGCAAATTCAATAGTCTTAATAGAGAATATTTAAACTTTAATACATAGGAAAAAAAATACTACTGAACATCCTGTCATTTGTGTCTAATTATCCTTATATTAACGAGTGCCCTAACCTGTGAATATTAAGATGAAAAGAAAATAAAATGTATCTTGAATTTATCATTAGTTTTACTTCAAATTCAGATTTAAAAAAAAAAAACTTATTTTTTTATCCACTCTTACATATCATTTGGCCTCAAGGTCAGTCTCTCGTGTGTAATGGAGCACACTCAAAATTTTACAAGTTCAGTAAAAAAATATATGCCCATTGAAATGTTTTATTTAGAAAGGCCCTGAAATCACATTGAATAGTACATCATTTTCAAAAATAGTATAAAGTTTATAGCACAAAAGAAAAGTTAACATCTTCACTGGGCTCAAAAAAATCTTGCTGAAAAAAAAATCAGAAGAGTAAACAGTACATGAGCAAGAGAAAGGTAAAAGATTGTGTCACTATTCACTTTAAAAAGAGATTATGGACTTCCAGAGAATTTGGCTGAGTAGGAAAGCTCCAGGATACAGTCCTTCCACCAAAACAACTACTAAACATGAATAAATAAATAGTTCTCTGACACAACTAGTTAAAACTCCAGAGGCTAGAATGCTGTATAGTATCCAGGGAAGAGCCAAAGGGAGAGGCTGATTATGGTAAAGAACTGTACACTGCCCTCTCCACTCGGTATCTACTGGTACTCACATCTTATTTTCAAGACTGGCCACTACCGGGTCCAACTCCTGGCTAGTATGCTGATGACAAAAAGGGAGATAAACATTCTCTTACCCCAAAGCAGGGATATGCATGGATAATCTCTGATCATGGCTTCTGATTAGTAAATTCATATTGCTGGGTCCTGGCTCTGAGGGCAGTGATTTGAAGATGCAGAGCTTCCTTAAGGCTGCCGGTGGGGATGGGGGTAGGGATGGGAGTAGGGGTTGTTAGCTGACGGGCTTCAGTTGCTATGCAGGCCAAGAAAGCTTACCTCTGGGAAGCTATCAGAGAAGTTTTTGGCATCCTTCCCATCCCCCTCCACAGGATACACTGGAGCCAGTATGAGACCCCCTCATAACCCATGTTTTGACTGGAAAGACTAACTTGGGAAGGTTCTGTCTGGGGTGACTTTCCTCCCAGAAATTGTTTTCTAAGCAAAAGCAGCATGAGAAAATGAAAGCAATCTGTTTCAGTATGCTAAAGTTGCTGGAATGCAATATACCAGAAACTGATTCAATTTTATAAAGGCAATTTGTTAAGGTATAAGTAATAATTCTAAGGCCATGAAAATGTCCAAAGTAAGGCACCACAAAAGAATACCTTCTCAGAGGAAAGGCAGCATCTGGATTCCTCTGTCACATGGGAAGGCACATGGGTGATGGCTGCTGGCCTTTCTCTTGGGGGTTAGTTTTAAAATGACTCTCTCAACTCCTCTGGGTCCTTCTGGCTTTTGCCAGGGGGCTTTCCTTCTGCATCTCCAGACATCTGTGTCCTGGATTCATTTCTGATTTTCTCTGTCAGTTCTGAATTTTTTCTTTCTATGAATTCCTTGAAGGGTTCCAGTAAACTAAGACCCACCTTGAATGGGTAGAGTCACAACTCCATGCAAATAATCTAAGCAAAAGGTCACACTCACAACTGTGGCACATCTCCATGGAAACAACCTAATCAGATGATCTCACCCTACATTAAGTATGCCCTCACAAGATTGGATTAGAATTAAAAACATGGGTTTTCTGGGGTATGTAACAGTTTCAAACCAGTACAGAGTCTAAAGATCTACAAAGGTAGACATAAAGGGACAAAGGCCCGAAGGCTTCAAATACCCATGAGAGGGAGGTTAGTCCCCTGGAAAATAGAAGGAATCCCCAAACTCCAGTAAATGGGGAAACTCCATAATAACTAATGAGCAATAGCCCAGGAAAAGACAGATGCCCAGAAAGATAGGGAAAATGCTGATAGTGCATTTGCCTTGAGTAGACCCTTCTTGATAGAAGGGCTGAAGCTCAGGAAAATCTGACATGCTTGTTATAAAACCAGGAATAGACATCCCAGGAATCCCAGAGTCAACATTTTAAAATTTAAAAAATGGACAATGTACAAAAGAATATAAGACAAAGAAACCAGAAATGATGGCATACCCAAAGGAAGAGAACAAAACACAGAAAACTCCAAAGAAGAAGAGAATGTGGACATATCAAACAAAGCTTTCACAAAATTTATCTTAAAAATGCTTAAGGGGATGAAGGAAAGTACAAGAGCAAGAACTACAGGATATCAGGAAAACAATGAATGAATACTATGAGAGACTGAGATAGAAATTATAGAACAGAACCATCCAGAACTACTAGAGTTAAAGACCACAGTAATTGAGATGAAAAAAATGCCAACTTCCAGGTGCTAAAGTGCAAATTCGTAAAGAATAATGATAAATTGAACATAGTTATGTAAATACATACCGTTTATGTACAAAGATATAACTGGTCACAAGTGAGCTGTGGGGAGACAGAGGATAAATGAAAAGTAATGTGTATACTATTGTAGTTTAGTATTCAACAATAAGATTATTATATATTTAGGATGTTAAATTTTAGCCATATGGTAACCACAAGGAAAACAGATAAAAATTTAATCAGATAGAAATGAGAAGGCACTCAATATGGCACAACACACAAAAAAGCAAATAAATATAAAAGTTCACTTAACAAGAAGTAAGGGACAAAAAAGGTATAAGAATTGCAAAGATTAACTAGCAAAACGGCAGAAGAAAAGCCAATATTATGAGGAGTGACTTTAAATATAAATGGATTAAACTCTTCAGTCAAAAAGAAAGACTGGCAGAATGGATAAGAAAGCATGACCTCACTATATGTTGTAAAAGACTCACCATAAAGTCAAGGATACAGGTAGGTTGACAGTGAAAGGATGGAAAATATATACCATGCAAGTAGTAACCAAAAGAAATACAGCATGGCTGTAGTAACATCAGATAAAATAGACTTTAAATCAAAAACATTTATGAAGGACAAAGATGGTGATTACATATGAAAAAAGGGAAAAAATTCAACAGAAAAATGTGACAGCTATAAATATATGCATAACACAGAGCCCCAAAACATCTGAGGCCAATACTGACAGATTTGAATGGATAAATTGGCAACTATACAATAATAGGAAACTTTGATCCACCACTCTTGATAACAGATAGAACATCTAAACAGAAGAACAATAAGGAAGTACAAGACCTGAATGATTATGAAACCAACTAGACCCAACAGATATAAACAGAACATATATACATATATATATATATATATATATATACACACATATATATGGAACACCGCACCTGACAAACACTGGGTAGACATTGTTCAATTGCATCTGGATCATTCTCCAAGATAGTCCATATGTTAGGAAATAAGACAAGTCTCAAATGCAAAAATGTTGAAGTCATACAATGTATATTCTCCAACACAAGAGAATAAAGCTAGAAATCACTAACTGTGGGAGGAAGGGGAAATTTAGAAATATGTGGAAATTAAACGACCTATTCTTAATCAATGGGTTAAAGAGAAACCAGAAGTGAAATTAGGAAATGTCTTAAGGCAAAGTAAAACACAATGTACCAAAATTTATGGAATGCAGCAAAGGCAGTATTAAGTGTTACATAAAAGGTGAAGAAAGACTTCAGATAAAAAACCTAACTTCAACTGAAATTACTAGAAAGAGAACAAATTAGACACAAAGCAAGCAGATGGAAGGAAATAAAAATTAGAAGAGATAAATGAAATAGAAAATGAAAAATAATGGAAAAAAGTTGGTTAATTGAAAATAAAGTTTGACAAATTTTGGCTAAACTGACAAAAAGATACAAATAATGAAAATCAAAAATGAGAAGGGGGACATTACTACCTACTCTGCTAAAATAAAGACTATAAATCGGTACTATGAACAACTGTATGCCAAAAAATTAGATAACCTGGATAAAAAAGTCATTAGAAACATACAAACTACCCACACTGACTCAAGAAGAAATAAAAGTTCAACAAACTAATTACAGTAAAGAGATTGAATCTGTCATCAAAAACTTCCAAACAACAACAAAAAGCCCAGGTCCCAATGATTTCACAAGGGAATGCTACCAAATGTACCAAGAAAACTTAAATCCAAGCCTGCTCAAGCTCAACAAAAAAATTGAACAAAGACTGCTTAATTAATTCTACAAGCCAATATCACTCCCATACTAAACACAAAGATGGTGCAGAAAGAAAAGCTATAGTCCGTTGTTTCTAATGAATATAGATGCTAAAATTCTCAAAATCTCAAATCAAATCCAACAGCATATCATAAAAATTATACAGCATGATCAAGTGGGGTTGGTCCTTGGTATGTAAGGACAAATCAATATAAGAAAATGAATATAATATACTGCATTAACAGAATGAAGTGTGAAAAACACATGATCATCTCAATTGATACTGAAAGGCATTTTAAAAAATCCAGCACTCTGCTTAATAAAAATACTTAGAACACTAGGTAGGGAAGGAAACTTCCTCAACATGATGAACAGCATATATGAAAAGCCTTCAATTAACATCCTACATAATGATGAAAGACTGAAAGCTTTCTGAGATCAAGAACAGATCAAGGGTGTCTATCATTACCTCTGTTATTCAACATTGTACTGGAAGTTCTTGCCAGAGCAGTTAGGCAAGAAAAAGAAATACAAGGTGTACAAGTTGAAAAAAAAAGAAGTAAAACTTTCCTTCTTTGCAGATGGTATAATCTTATATAGAGATAATCCTGAAAATTAAAGAAAACCTAAGTAAACAGAAGGGCATTCCATGTTCATGCTTTGGAAGAATAATTATTATTCAGATGTTAATACTACAGAATTTATAGATTCAATGCAATTCCAACAAAAATTCTAAAAAAATTTCTTTGCCTAAATGGAACAGCCAATCACCAAATTTATATGGAAAGGTACGTGGTCCAAAATAGGTAAAGCCATCTCTTAAGAAAATAAGAAAAAAGTTGGAGGAGTCAGACATCTCAATCTTAAAACTGATTTACAAAGCCACAATAATCAAAACAGCATGGTACTGACACAAGGGAAGTTATAGACAATGGAATGGAATTAAGAGCTCAGAAATCAACCCTCACATTTTATGACCAACTGATGCTTGACAAACTGGCAAAGATTTTTCAATTGGGAAAGAATAATCTCTTGAACAAATGGTGTCTAGAAACTGGGCCTTCCTTTGCAAAAGAAAGGACAACTTCTCCCTTACACTATAGACAAAAATCAACTAAGAATAGCTCAAAGACCTTAATATAAGAGTTAGAACTATTAAATATTTAGGGCTTTCTGCCCAAACCACAAGCAACAGAAGGAAATATAAATGTGACCTCATTAAAATCAAACTTCCGTTCCTCAAAGGTCTTTATTATGAAACTAAAAAGACAACCTAAACAGTAGGAGAAAATATTTGTAGAACACCGATTAATAAAGAGTGAATATCCAGAATACATAAGGAAATCACTTAACTTAAAAACAGCAAGCCAATTTAAGATGGACAAAGACTTGAATAGACATCTCTCCAAAAACGATCTGCAACTGGCCAGAAAACACATGGAATGATGCTCAATACAATCAAGGGAATGCGTATCAAAACCACAATGAGATATCATTCGCACCTATCAGAATTTCTTTTATTAAAAGAAATAAAAAATAACTTTTAGAGCAGATTCCAGAGATAGGACCACTCACTTATTGCTGGGGGCAATGGAAAATGATATAGCCACTGTGGAACACACTTTGGTGGTTCTTCAGAAAGGTAAGTAGCAGTCCCACTACTAGGTATAAATCCAAAAGAATTGAAAACAGGGGCTCAAAGAGTTATTTCTTCAGTGGTGTTCATGGCAATATTATTCATAATTGCCAAAAATGGAAGCAACCCAAGTTTGTACTCACCAACATTGGATAAATAACGTGGTCTTTACATACAACACAATATCATACAGCCATAAAAAGGAATGAATTCCTGATACACATGACAATATAGATGAAGCTTGAAGACATCATGTTGACTGAAATGCCAGACACAAAAGAAAAAATATTGCATGGTCTTATTATTTTGAGATAATTAGAATAAGCAAGCTCAGTATCAGAATCTAGAATACAGGTTATGAGGGATGGGGATAAGGAATAGGGGATTGTCAGTTAAGGCTTAAAATATACAGGGTTCCTCTTTGGAAAGATGGAAATATTCTGGTAATAAATGGGAGTGATGGTAGCACAGCATTGTGAATACAACGACAGCACTGAAATATATACTTGAATATGATTAAAAGGGGAAATTAGATTGAATATATGGTAACAATAAAAAATTTTAAACATCCTTGGAACTATACTACACAAACAGCAAACCCGAGGTTAAACCATGGCGCTTATTAGTACGACTGTAAAAGTGTGTATTATCAATTGTAACAAATGTTCCACAACTCAAGATGCTGCTGGTGAAGTGGTAATTGGAAAATCTATATATTATGCATGTTATTTTGGAAACCCACAACTTCTCTAATAAAGAAAGACAAAGATAATAGGACAATCTTAATGCAATATAGATGAAAGTTGTGGCTAAATGTTTTCAACTTCATGATTTAGCACAACTGAAAAAATAAGGAAAGCTTTGGTTGAATTTAACAAGTATAAAAATACCAATTCTGTGTCTCTATTCAACTCTGCCTCTCTAATCTATTAGTCATATTATTCATACTAAAGACAATTACCTTAACAACCTTTCTAAGATCTCTTTAAAAGTATCTAGTTTGTGCTTACATTGTCTCTGATACACATTAAGTGTACGTTTTCCACCTAACATGAATTGACCCAAAAAACGTGGCCTGCATTAGCTTTCTTTCTCTTTCACGTTTTAGAATATGAAGTCCCATAGAAGGGAAACAACGTAGGAGTAGGAAGAAATTCTTTCTACATTCTCCAAAAGCATTTACAAATCTACTGTTGCATGGATTAATGCCAAGTGAGTTATTGATACACGAGGGTATAGAATATAGCTCCCTTGTAAGACCGGCTTATTCATAGGTAGTGGTAAGGAAACACTTTCAAAACAGTGAAAAGCAGCAGTCTTTTTCCTTATCAGCAAGTGCAGAAACATTGTGCATGCTGTATAGTTATATATCCCTCCAAACGAACAATTCTTGACATAAAGAGGGAACTCAAAAAGTAGTTGTTGGGGGCAGGCCATGGTGGCTCAGTGGCAGAGTTCCCACCTGCCATGCCAGAGATCCAAATTTGTTTCCTGGTGACTGCCCATGCAAAAAAAAAAACAAAAAAGAAAAAAAGAAAGTAGTTGTTAAATTAGTGTAAATGAAAGGAAGAAATGAAGCAAACAAGCAAGCAAAAGCAGGGAGGAATGAAAAAATGCCACATAAAGTTAAAAGGAAATGTAAATAAGAAGTAGTCTTATTTTTCTTCATAAGTTTATATGTGTGCTATTTTGAAAATATTATGTACCTCAGAAAAGCCAAGTTTGAATCCTGATTCAATACTATAGGATGGAAACTTTTGATTAGATTATCTCCACACAGAGCCGACACGCCCAATTGTGGGTGTCTCTTTGATTAGATGAAAATGCAACCCCGCCCATTCCAGGTGGATCTTGATTAATTTACTAGAATCCTTTAGAAAAGGTAACATTTTGGAGAAAGTCAGAAATGACAGAAGCCTCCAAGTCCAGAGCTGACAGATGCCAACACTCGGAGAACAATTGCTTTAGAGAATGGAGAAACAATGTTTGGAGATGCCTGGGGCCCAACAGATATTGTCATGAGATATCAAGCAAGCCAGAACCTGGAGAAAGACCAGAGAAGGCAAGAAATGAAAGCCAGCACAGGAAGCAAAGTGAGGAAACCCCATGGGGCAGAGGCCAAAAGCAGTGAGCCCAGGAGCAAGGGACTAGCAGATGCCAGTCACACAACCTCCCAGCTGACAGAGAGGCATTCCGGACCCACCAGTCGTCCCAAATGAAGGTACCAGCTTGTGGGTGCCTTGATTTGGACACTTTCACTTCTTAGAACTGTAAACTTGTAACTTATTAAATTCTCCTTCTTAGAAGCTGCTTCGGTTATGATATATCACATTCTGACAGTTTCCAAACTAAGGCAGTATGCATCTGTATTTTGTGTAATTCTGTTATTAGCAGTAAAAATGAAATTCTCATTATCCCCAAATTTGTCCTCATTGTGCACATGTATTGTACGTGCCTTTAAGAAGTCTTTTTTTTTTTTTTTCCCTCATGGTTTAGATGTCCAGTTTTCCTTTTGGAAAACAATTCTTTCCCATTCTTCATCCATGTGGCCTGGTGTAGGGCTGGCTCTCCTGTGAGGTCAGGAGACCCAAGATTGTGTGAGAATTTTACTACATCCCACTAGCCACAATGATTGGTTCAAGGGTGGAAAGGTAACCCAGTTTAGGCCATTGAGAACGCTCTCTGGAACTTTTGCTGGTATCAAGAAACAGACATTCAATTCAAAGAATCAGTAACCATTCCTGGAGATTTTGTTCCTATCAAGAAACAGCCACACTTTCAATTAGAATAGGTAGAATAAAAACTGGGATCTATGGTGGATGTTTTTGTCAAGAATTGAAGAGCTGGCCTAAGAATGAAGACAGATTAAGAAAGGTAAACAGATTCTTCAGTGAAAAATAAATTTAAGTCATAGCTCACTGTTTCTCAGTTTCATGGAACACAGATATTTGCGTAAGTTAGAGTCGGGATGTTGGAATTTTGAGTCAAATAATTCAACCGAAGCAGTTTCCTACCACTACTGAATTACTCAAAATACGTTTATTTCTCCAAGTGAAATGACCTACTTCACCCTATACCTTATTTCCTTGGTTTTCATACATGCAAATCCCATCAGTTTCACTCACCTAGAGTTTTGCACTCTAATTTTCTACCTAAGGGAATAGTTATTCCCTTTTCTGTACCTAACCTGTGCCTCTTAAAAAAATCACTTTTTAGTTAATTTTTCACATGTCATTACCAATTAGAAATTAAAATCTTGGAGGCAGGATTCAGGTAATGTTTTTGCTTGGATAGGAATAATCTACGGACAATTTCTGAGACACCTATTTGGCCTCCTGGATGCTTCCCAACTCAGCAAATTAGTATTCTGGCTTCCTTCTATGTGGTATCTATAACAAGGAAAAACACATCTGCACATTTGTGTGCCTCTCAGATGTATTATGAATTATATGAAACCATTGATGGTGTGTTGGCAACTCTGTTCAGCCAGCTACTAATACAGTATTGGGAAGTTAATTGGGCACAAATTGTTTTCCTAAATGAATTCCTGTTTACTTATAACCTGTTGTTTCTTTAATAGCAAAGTTATCATGATTGTAGCGAATGATTGGTGTAAATTTACTAGAAGAGTCAGCACCTTATTCCAAATGTATTTTAACCTATAAGTGGTAAATAGAAACATTCTTGACTTTTGATAAAGTGTGATAGGAGAACAGTAAAGGGAAACTAATTATCTGAAGAAAAAAGAAATAAGAGGTAAAATTCCCCATAAGAGAAAGAATATCTGTAATGTGATTGTCATTGGTAGCTTTAAAAGTCGTGCAAAGTTTTGTCTTTTTGATATTGTATTCCTGAAGATGTGATACAAGTGACCTAACAACCAAAGCAGTCTCAGTGAAGTGCTCCAGGGTGACTAGATTTGCAGTTGTACTTTGTAGGCTGAGCGCTCTAACTTAAGTGTTTATATTTGTTTAATCAGAAGTGGGTACAAGGCCATCCACAGGAGCCATGCCAGCGTGGATGCCACCGAGTCTGTGTTTGCCTTCAAAAAGGAGTTCATGGCACAATAGTTGTGGTAACATGCCATAAAATTTGCCATGTTAGTCATTTTTACAGTTAAAATTCAATGGTGTTAATGACATTTACACTTTTGTGCTATCATCACAGCCTGTTACAAAATGTTTTTTTTTTAAATCATCCAAAACAAACTCTCTACCCACTAAGCAACAGCTCCTATTCCCCTTGTCCCAGCCACTGGTAATCTCTAGTCTTCTTCCTGTCTGTCAATCTGCTCATTCTAGTTATTTCATGTAAGTGGAGTCATACATTTATTCTTTTATTTCTGGCTTATTTCATTTAGTGTAGTGTTTTCAGGATTCATCCATGTTATAGCCTGTATCAGAACTTCATCCTTTTATAGCTGAATAGCAATCCAATATATGCATATAACCTTTTTTTTTTATCCATTCATCAGTTCTTGGACACTGATTGATTCCAGCTTTTAGCCTTTGTGAGTAATGCTGCTATAAACATTGGCGTACAAGTTAGTGCCTGCTTTCAATTCTTTTGTGTAGATGCCTAGGAGAACAGCTCCTTGCTCACATGGCCACTCTAATTTTGAGGAAATGCTGAACTGTTTTCCACAATGTCTGCACCATTTTACATTATCACTAGCAATATGTGAAGCTTTCATTTTTTCTGCAACCCCACCAACACCTATTATTTTTCTGTTTTTTGAGTTTTAATAATCATTCCGGTAGCTAAGTGGCATATCATGATTTAGTTCTATATTTTCCTAGTGGCAAATGATTATCAGCATTTTTATGTGCTTTTGCCTTTTGTATATCTTCTTTGAAGTAGCATCAATTCATGTCCTTTGCCCATTATTGGAGTGGTAATGCTTTCTTGAGAACAGAGATAATTATAGCTTTGCTAAACCTGTTAAAATTAATACCTATTTAAAAGAACCAAAAATGGTTATGTATATATTATTCTAAGTCAAATATGAAATGTGATATCTGTGATTATTAAAGTCACTCTTAAATAATTAAGAATCCAAGAAAAACCTGAATGGTACTATTTATAAAATAATTTTTTATACTATTAGATTAGCTATATTAAATTTTTTTCTATTAATGTCGGAAATATTCCATGTGTTATATGGTTAGCAAAATGTAGGGGGTACAAGGGAAGTTCAGTGGTAGAATTCTGCCCTGCAAGTGGGAGACCTGGATTCGATTCCCTGTCCATGCATTTCCCAAAAAGCAGCAAACAAAACAAACAAACAAAAATTCAACAAATGATGCTGCAACAATGGGATACTCACATGGAAATAATAATGAAATGTGACCCTGTCATACAGCATACCAAAAAAAAAAATGTATAACCTATATGACTACAGCATTTTACTTAGTGCATGTTATATTAACATCCTCTAGGTATTATAGCTTGATCCTGTTAGTGTGTTTTCTTTTTTTAAATTGGAATACTATTCTGCCACTAAACACAGAGCTGTAAAACCCATCATAAGAATTAGGCTTAGTATTGTACTTTATAATTATTTGGTGGGAAGAAGCAATTTAGGGATTATATGGTAAAATGTAGGTAATCTCAGATTTGCTATACAATGTGAAATGGAATATCATTGTTCCATAATCACAGCAATTAGCTAAAGACAAAAAAATTCCCAAAATGTGTCTCAAGGAAGATATCCCGATGTTCTTCCTTAGAACAAAATTCATGAATAAAGTACCTTGAGAATAGTCTATACTTCTTCATTCTTTAAGTCATAGTTTGCTTTAAAAACAAAAAAAAAGTCCAGCATGTGGCTGAGAAAAGAAGTGTGTTTTTACTTTGTTATCATGGCATCCAGTTTCCATGAAATGACTCACTCTTACAAATTATTGCTGTCATGGAGCATTACTCTGTGCTCATAATCTAAGAATGTATGGTTAGATCAGCAATGTCAACTTCTATCCCTTTGTTATACATATGAGAAAAAGTAATTGCCAAAAGTTAAGATGACCTCCATTTACAACAGGATCAGGACAAAGACTGCTTCTGTTTCTAACTCCAGGGTCTGTGGGGGACAGTGGATATTAACGGCTTAACTAATAAAAGTTCTACAGTTCTTGTACACTATTTACTCAATTGCTGCTTTGTTGATTAATGACTATTTACTCAGAGTTCATCTTTACTCATTCTGTAGATGACAACTATTTTTAAAACAAATAAGGTAAAGATGTGTAAATGTAATACTGAGAAATAGATAATATTGTAAAGGCTTTTGAATCTTTGGGTTCAGAATTAACATAATAGCATCCTTATGGCAAGTATTAGAGGTTGACTGGATGACCGAATGGTTGTGTCACCATTCTCTTTTTTGAGGTATAATTAACTTGTTATGGCATACTCCAGCCTACTACAAACTCTTAAAACAAGGCCAATAGCTTCAAAATCTTATTTTGTGTGGATTACTGGTTCATATCTGGAGAGGTAATTCTCAATTTCAGTTCTCTCCTCTTTGGTACACAGATGATCACATCCCTTGCAATTAGTGCTGCTTAGATGAATTATGTGAAACACATAGGTTATGCTTCAGAAATGGAATTATCACAATGAAATTTCAGGACTAAAGTACTTTTTATGGCCCCTACACAGTCTTCATTTTACACATGTGGAAACATCATTAAGAATCTAGATTATACCTAATATGACAAAGCAAGTGCATTATTAATCTGATTCACTTTTTTTGTGTGATTTCTACATGGTTGTTCCATTTTTAAAGCCATTTGTTTATATAGCTCTTAATCCTCCTCAACAATACCATTTGAATCTCAATGAGAAACTCATGAAGATCAAGAAGGTTTCACAACCAAGAGAAAAATCCCTAGTTGCAGAACTGAAGTTACAAATGCATAATATTTGATTAGTTGGGAACTCTAACACCTCTCAAATTATACTATTTGACAAACTACCTGGTCCTTTTATTATATATTTATTTAAAAAGTTGGACATTTTATAATCTGGAAATATCTGATTAATGGTTCTCCACTATTTGCCTACAACAACACACCCATACTCACAAAAGCTTTCAAGTATTTTCGTGTAAATGTGTGGAAAGAAAAGGGGACAGAAAAGAGTGGAAATCGGAGCAAAATTAGAATACCGATTTTCTAGATCAGGTGCAGACAAGTAGAAATATGCACGGTTTCAGTCACCCAGCGGATTCTGCTTACCTCCCCTCTTGGTGGTGGCTGTATTTATTTTGCTTTTTACTCAGGGAAAGGGAATTGTCATATCAGTGAAGATGACTGGATCTAAGAAAATAGCCTCTTTAATCTACATTTATTTTCTTCAGGTGGCTTGTTAGCTTTTGCATAATTTAGAGTCCAATTTACTAATAACACTTTAGCTATACTACTCTGTATTATGCTCTGGTGGCTGATCAAGAAGTTTCAATATTCATTTTTAATTTCACAATGACAGTCCTTTTTGCACCATTTCATGGAAAATGCAGAAAACTTGCAATCAAATCCACTGACCAACCCCTAACCTTTATGCGGCAGTTGTCTTATTTAAGATCTACACAAAAAGTCATAATTCTTCAGTCATATGTACTTAAAGAAATTTAAATTAAATAAAGTAGTCTCTTAACTAGATATTTATGACCATCACCTCACAATCCATCCAGAAATCTGAGTTTTCTTTCATTCTTTCTTCAGCTTGAAACACGTTCTTTAGCATATTTTGTAGTGTAGGTCTGGAGTAATAGATTATTTTAGTTTGTCTAAATAGTTTAGCTTTATTTAATATTAAATAAATATTAGACTATTAGCCTAATAGTTTAGTTTAGCTTCAAGAGCCTTATCTTTTGAGAATATGTTCATTGGATATAGAACTCTAGATTGACAGTAAGCTTTTATCCTTAAGGACATTAAAAGTTTTGTTCCATGTACTCTGGCTGCCAAAATTTCTGTTGAGAAATCCAAAGTCATAAAAGTCATTGTTCTCCTAATTTTAAAGGGTCAGTTTCTCCTGATTAATACTCAATTTTTTTTCTAGCACTTTACCTATAATACTTTTAAGAAAAAAATTTAGAAGGACAGGCATAATAAGCATATTTGGTGAGGGAAGCTGGCTATTTGAAAATTAGCATCATATGTAAATGATTTATAACATGACATACTTGCGGGTTTTGCAGCATGGATATTTCTTTGCAGTGATACGAAGGGCTGGATATATTAGGTGTGTGAGTGTGTATATGTGTGTGTAAAATTCACATCAGCTCACAAGGTACATTGTCACGCTGATCAAATAGTCATAAGAAAACATACAAGTTTTCCTCAGTTCTAAGACAAACAGAACTTGATTCCCAGAAAAACAAGCAAAGACAAAAACAGAGGGTGAATGTAGTAAAACTGATGGAAGAAAGCTTGCTGTGACAGTCGTGGCTGTAATTGCGAGTAGAGATGAAGGTTGGGTTTTGTAGAGGGAAGTAAACAGAGGCAGTAACAAAGTGATAGTGTCTTAAAATGATAAATAATGGTTAATAAAAAGTAGTAAGAATAGGTAGGGCTTTATAACCCATTCCCAAACAAGAAAGAAAAATTGTTTTTTTTTTAAAAGGAATATCGAATTAAATTGTCTCCTATACCATTTGTTTTCTCTCTTCCTCTAATGTTAACAATATCGTGGTAAGTTTGAAAAGCCATAACTTTTTGTTAAACCTTTGTTAAATCAAAGAATGATGTCTGTATTCAAAATATCAAGTTTAAAAATGCATGTATAATCTTTGATTTTGTTACAATTTAAGGATAGTACAGTGTCCATTTACTTTCAGGAAAAGGGATGGAGGGAGTGAAACAGACTTCATTTAATCTTGGTTCCAGATAGTCACTATTGCCAAGAAAATGAGCTCATTGCAATTGTGGTTTCTTCTCTGTAAACATTTTAACAGTAGGAACCATTTTTTGGTAATAATTCTAGGTATATGTTTTTGCCTATACCAATGAGGTTAAGGGAGAACTTTGGGCTTAGTAGCAATAGCAAATTAAGTTTCTAAAAGTTACCTTTAAGCTATGGAAAGTGCTCCTTTGTGGACTGCATATCAGTTTTTATAGGTTATTAGTTTTTATTGCTTTTATATGAAGTAGTTGTACAGGTATGGTTGCAAAGCAAAGCATCGATAATTCCTCTGAACATATTACCTGAACTAAATATTTCAGGTAATATGAGCATGCTAAAATGATTTAAAGTATTTCACTTTTATGGAAATGATAGCCATTCCAGACAAAGATCAGAGAAATTAAGTTTAAATTCCAGAAACTCGGAAAAAACACTTGGGGTATAGCTGTAAAACCATGTATCCAAGATTTAGGTCTATACTATCTCACAATCTAAAAGGATGCTATAGATGCTTCAATTTTATGTACATACACACTTTTCTCCCATAACTAAGTTATTTTCTAAAGCATTGCTGTATTAACTATATTCGACTTTATTCTTCAGGACCTCTTCAATTTTGAAGATAGAATTTCATATCTTTTAGATTAATGAAGAGCCATCGTTAATTTGTTTGGTTTTATTTTTACATTTTAGAACTATATACATATCAGTAGCCAACTAATTGCTTTTCTGAAGGAAGTTGTGTTGTAATATGAATTAGATCTCAGTGACATGTGATTGAAAAAGCCCTAGATGAACAGGTACCTGAAATAATTTTCATGTGCTATGTTATAAATTAAGTCACAGCCTATCGGAAGTTTGTATTTTCAAAATTTTTACCATTTTCTGAAGTGACATTCTCAGAATATGGCTATCACTAGAATTAATGGAAGCATCAACATTATGCGAAGACAGTCTTACCATTTATAACACAATGTGAAAACGATGCAAGACATGTTAGCATACAGATGGTAACTGAATGTCAGAATTTTAACTGACCCTTTTCAGTTGGCCATGCATAATTTAATATTATCAGTCAATTGAGGCTCAATAGAAAACAGAAAAGTCATGGGATGCAAGTGAAAAAGTATCTCTTAAAGCCGGTATTAACAACACAGCAGGCAAAAAATTCTATTGAATGACTTTCTATTTAGATTTGGAAGTTTTATAAACTTCAAGAAAGTCCTAGAATTAAAATCTTAGATGACTTTTATCCTTTTTGATGAGTTTCTTTATATCAAAGTATTTTGTAATAGTCAGAAATAAATTTAATTATATTTTTTGCTGCTTAAAAGGGTATTAAGCCTTCACTAATGAAAAAAATATAAGTGTATATGAAGTGAAAATTTAGGAGACCTGTAGACATAAAAAAAGCATGTCTTTATTTCAAGTTATATCTGCCAAATGATTTTAAAGTTAAGTAACTGAGGTATTGATATTCTAGAAAACATAGTGGTTCTTTAAAATTCCAGTTTACAAGAGTACTTTACTTTTACATTATTAAATATACCTGCTCTATTTATTGCTGTGTCAAAGTGGTAGGTATTTGCTGACATAGCGTCATCCATCTACCCAAGGTAATTCTAGTATAAAAAGCAGAATAAACTAGTGTAATGTAACTTTACATTTGTATGATTAAGTTATTGACACAGGAAAGAACTGGAACTGTTACTCAAGAACCTTGACTTAGTAAGCCAATAAAGGCAGTTATCTTAACTATTTAAAATATTAAATTTTTAAAACTATAGAAAAAAAGGTTTTGTTAGCATTTTTATGATAAAGTCATCAGATAAACAGTGCAAAGTTGCAGTGCAAGAAGTAGTTTGTATATGTTCAGGAAAAAACTTAGAAGGAAGCGATTTTTCCAAGCTCTAAACATTAGAATTTTCTTCTGCTCCCCTTCAGATCTGTTGTTTGTGGTTAGTGGCTCAGGATGGAGTACTCAACGTGGCATGGGCTCTCTCCATTCAACATGGCTAAATTCAGACCTTGTCCACTGTTAGTGCTATGATCAATAAGTGAAAAAGAATGTTATATAATCTCTTCTTGGGCTCATATAGTTTATGTTAGCTACCTGCAACCATCTTATGTATATGCCCAGTGATAATTCTAGTAGAACTCTTCAATTAGTGTCCATATCATGCATAAAATTAACATCCTCTTCTTCCAAACGTCCTTAAAGTTGACAGAGGTGAGAAATAAGAACAAAGTACTTAAGCCTTTAGATATGGGAAATATGGAAATTTGGATTTGGAAAGGAATAAAATAAAATTCAAATGCAAGTACAAGCACATGATTTATTAAGTCTTTACCCTCATTTACCACCAAAACATAAGGTGTTATGATATTTTATATTAATTATAAAGCATTACATTGGAAGAGTCAAAGGTGATCTAAACAAAATGAAAGATAGAAGCTGAAGAGAAAGAGGGTAGCTCTTCCACAATACTAAACTCCACCCCCTTGTCCCCCAATTTTTTTATGGCTTCAGAAATGTCCTTGGAAAATAGGACAAATGCTAGCTTAGCAGGGAGAAAGCCTGAGAAAAGCGAAGGGTCAGCCTGTTTTTTTTTTTTTCCTTTTATTTTTCTATTTTGTCACTGAGCCAAGGGAAGAAAAGCCCAAACAGAAGGCTCAGTGTAGGCTGTGCTTTGGGAATTGACAACGAACAAAGCACATGCTCTTATGAGTTCTCAGAAAATTAAACCTTCCTTATAGTCCCCTAAAATCAGCAGAGATAATTAAAATAATCTGACAACGTGTGGAATCTTCTAGGGCATAGTTGAATTCATGGGTGATAAATATCAAAATTTTAAAAATATTTTCTTAGGAATAGTATTGTGCAGATTTTCCTGAATGGTGCTAAATGTATTATCTGGAAAATAATCTAATGAGGCATATATTTAGTACAGTGTATATTAAATTTAACTTAGTGTATTTTTTAACATTAAATCATAATATGAATATATTTCTATGTATGTTCTTAGAAATTAAAACTGGTATGTTAAGAGTTATGAAAACCTAATTTTATTGTACTTCATGTTTCACACCTGAAAGAAAAAACCTCACTTGCTCTTCCAGCCAAATGTTATGTCAGAAAAATTGAAATAAAGTAAAAATATTTGATTAGTTTGCTATTGTAGATGCACAATTTAGTCATCAAACGTTCTCATGTTAACGACATGTCTATAGTCCACTGACTTTAGGAAGTTGAAATGTGTTATAAGAAAGCTTCACATTCTGAGTAATTCTTTCCTGGCATTTAATTAAGGGAAAAATAGTTGAGTAATCCATATTTGGAATATAATTATTTCTGTTGAATGATGAGTACTAGAGGATAATAACTGAATATTTTCTGAGTTTATTTGCTTCAGGAAGGAAACCTGCTACATATCCTTTTGTTTAGGGGCTTTTATGTATCTGTCTCGATTATGTATATATACATATATGCATGTATACATATAGTCCCTCAAAAGAGGGATGCCTGATTAAAGGAAAAGAACTATTGCAATGCTGATACTAAAACATATCTTATTTTTTCCTTAGGTGTGACAATCTAGTAATTGATATTGCAATTCCATGATAGCCCTGTTCACCTTTTCTGCTGGTCATCACATAAGTGAAAGATGTGCCCTAACCATAGGTCACATTACATGTCTGATATAATATAGAAAATCACTAAAGGCCTCAAAAACCTATGCTATAAACTGTCCTACTTATTGAAAACTCATTAGACTATGCCTCCATGTATCCGTTTAAAAGATGCAATGTTATTATTAAAGAAATTAGTGCCCATTATATACCCTGCATTTTACATAGTGTTTATATCTTTAAGCCACCTTTGAAGAAGTTGCTAAAACTAACATTTTTCAGATGAGGAAACTGAAGCTTAGAAGCTAACTTGCCAGGTGATGCACATGTAAGTAAACAACTTGGAGTTTGAACCTAGGATTCTGTGGTGGTTTCAAGCTTTATAAACCTCAGAAAAAAAGTATTTTCTTAAATCCAATCCATTCCTATGGGTGCAAACCCTTTGTAAATAGGACCTTTATTTTATGAGGTTAATTAAGAAATGGTGTGACCCACTTCATTCAGGATGGGTCTTCATCCTATTACTGGAGCCCTGTATGAAAAGCAAGAATACAGACAGAAAAAGCCACAGAAGATCAAAGCTGAAGGCAATGAAACCTGGACAAGAAGAGCTAGACCAGCAGATATTCATGTGCCTTGTCATGTGGCAGAGGAGACAAGGGTCACTGGCAGCTGGTCTTCAAGAAGACAGCATCACCTTGATGATACCTTGATTTGGACATTCTCACAGCCTCAAAACTGTCAGCAAATAATTTCCCATTGTTTAGGTCATATTGTGGAATTTGCTTTGAGCTACCCAGGTAAGTAAAACAGAGTCTGAAGTCGGAACCTTAGTTCTTATCCCCTGTATTTCATGGTTCCATTGAATCATCTCTCAAGAAGTTATAAGATTTAACCGACAGAAAATAAATGGAGAATGTGAAATATACTGGAGATCAGAAGTGATAATACAATTTGGAGCTGAGGAAAACAGATGGTGGTATCTAATTGCTTTGTTTTAGAAAACCTATGACAAGAAAATAAACATAAACTCCCTATCACACAAATAGCACATACGGATTAGAACTGATAACTCGTGACTACTGGCATCAGTAAAAAGAGGAACTACTCTTTTAGGTTTATGGTCACTCAGTCATTTTACCTTCTCAAACTGGATTATTGATAAATGTTGTATTGAAAGCATTATATTGTTTGGAACTAGCTTCTAATATACATCACAAGGGTATATGATAAAAGTGAAAGGGTAAAGGAGATAAAAAGTAAAGGAGAGTAAATAAAAATCCAAAGATGGTGGAGAACAAAAGACCAACTTCTTTTACTGCTGAATATCTTGCTAAGCTTGTCGTGTTTGGTGATTCAAGCCGTTTATACAGAATATGCCTAGTGGTCCATTCAATTGCTATATATGTACACTTTTTACCACAGCTGCTTTAGCTGTTAGAAACTCAAAATAGAGTCAATCATCCTTCCAAATGAAGCCCCATGTGCTTATGCAAAAGAGTAAGGCAAAATAGAGTTTGCATAGTTCAAAGTAGAACTGGACATGGCTAATGATCAAGTTAAAAAAAAAAAGTCCTGTAAATGTGAGAAAATTAACATGGATACTGATAAATGTTACCAGTAAGAGTTATTTGAAGATATGGTAGAATAGTCCAGCCTCTGATATAAACAGAAAATGGCAGAGGACCTGTTTAGTTGGATCATGGATTATGAACACAAATTGCACCCTCTTGGTTCTTACTTGGAATAATTGGAAGACATCATTAATGAAGCAGTGTAAATTCCCTATTCCATTCTTCAGTCTCTCCCCTTAATGCAGCAACTATGAAGGCCTCTTTGAGGTATAATACAGCTGTCTAGAAACTTGATTACCATATGGACCAAAGAGACCCTGGAGAATAGCAGGGATCCCCAACACATGAACATAAGCAGAAAAACTTCTATTTCATTGTCATCAAGAGTTGGGTTTGCTTATTACCCCATCCTAGCTTACCATGTGTTAATACAGTGAATTTAACCTGACCTTTTAATTTTCTATCAAGGGTAAATTAAAATTAATAATAAATATTGCGAGTTATCAGCTATGACCAATCCTGTCACTGTGCAGGATTTTGCCTGCACAAAGACTGCATGGCATTTTTGCATAGATAAAGCTTTAAAAATCAAGCTTTCTCTATCCAGTAGCTTCGATGCTAGTACAGTTTTATTTTTTTCCCTGCTGTCACATCTCAGCCATCAGCAACATTTTTTCACAGTGCTTCAACTTGCTAGATAATAGAGTTTTGTGATGTTTGTGATGCTTTCTCAAATTAAATTAAGGAACCGTCATGCAAGACATGGACAAAATCATTGAGAGAATGATTAGAGAAAACTTGTTTATGTTTGGGAATTAGGTGCAAATTCAAGTACTGAACAGGATAACCTGGTGCTAGATTCAATGCTTAGAGTTCACCTATAGGCCAAAGCAGAAGCTGGTCTTCAATGCTAACTTTTTTTCAAGTCTTTTGTCTGATAAAGGGTACATCACCCTGATATTTATACTTTTATAAAAACTCTCATTTGATATATTGAAGTCAACATGCTTTCGAGTGTGAAATTGGCATAAGCCATTTTGACTATGCACAGGGTTTTCCATAGGATGTCAAGATACTGGCAAGATATATTTCCCAACTGGTAATCTGTAGTGTCCTAAGTATCTTTCAAACAAAAATCAAGATGTGTGTTAAGAAAAGAAGACAGTACAATGAGGGGATGAACTGCAGAATAACCTCTAGGTTTAGCTATTGGTTTTCTGGTCCCAAAAATGTTATTCTAAGAAGGTAATATGATTAGATACCAGTGTTCAAATGTTACTAGGTTTTTCTACAAATGATAGAAGCAGATCCTTTTCTATTTTAACCATATAATCTTATGTCTACATATATGCATATACCTGAAATAAAATGTCAAATAAAATGAATCTGTAGGTAAAGCTTTAAATAAATATTAAAATATTTAACCTCTCTGCATTTCCAAACTTTTTCCTTCAAAATAAACATTTATCTTGACATCCTATAAAGTAACAGCAACGATTTAAAAAAAATTAAAGTGCTTAAATTGAATATAAAAACACACAGCAGTTTGACAATATCAAACATCAACAATGTGAGAACAGATGGATCCATTCGTGTCCTTTTGTTATCATTTGGGAAAAAAAACAATGAGGTGCCCAGTTATGCCTGTGCAGCAGAACTAGACAATCTGCATTCATTTCTATCTCTCAGAGTAGATGACTTCTTTCTCAGGTTACCTCAATTTCAAGCATAGTCACTACTAATGACTGTAAAATCTGCTATTCTCCTGACTGTTTAAATGCTTTCAGTCCTTTATGAACTATTTTTCAGCAGCATGTGTGAATATCAAACTCCTTGAGACATTTTCTCAAGAATCGTGCTGATGTGAACTAGCAAATGAACAATGTTAGGGAATGGTTTAGGTTAACAGACTGCCTTGAATGGATCCTAGGTCACATATTACCCATTATCAAGATGATCCATTCTCAGTCAAGACAGAGTTGAAAATTATCAGTTAAGGTTGATCATGGATGTGTATTAGTCCAGCAAAATGCCAATCAAATGATGTGTTCAGATATGAGCTCGTGAAGCTAATGAGGAAAGTGAGCACATCCTTGGCATGCTAACAAGCAGCATATTGTCCTGTGGCTCCCAGCTCATACTTAAAACCAAATTCAGACAATTCCTCAGTTGTGATACACTGTGAGCCTAGTGGCAATGGAGTCACACTCATTACAATTCAGCTTTATGGGGCTAGTCTGTATGAGAGAGTGAATGATGGGAGGCCAAACCACATACTGACTGATAAGTTAAATTAGGGTGATCACAAACAAGTCAGACAGAGGAAACATCACAAAACTCCATTATCCAGCAAGTTGAAGCACTGTGAAACATTGCTGATGGCTGAGAAGTGACAGCAGGAAAAAAATAACTAAACTGTACTAGCATGTAAGCTACTGAATAGAGAAAGTTTGATTTATGCAAAAATGCCATGCAGTCTTTGTGCACGCAAAATCCTCACAATGACAGGATTGGTCATAGCTGGTAACTCACCAACAGTTCTCACAGATAGTCTCCATGGATTGCACCGTAGGTAAGAAGTTTATGCTTCCGACAAGCAGAAACAAAATACTGACTCCTATATCCTTTGAAAGCCCTCTCAAAATTTTCTTTTGCTGAGTCAGTGATTAGTAATGAATTACAGAGTAATTTAATTGTAAGTTCGTTTAGTATATTCACTGAATTGTAATTATACATAATTAGTGAGACTGAATGTCCTTAGCTGTTGAAAGATGTAAATGGAATTCATTCATTTTCTGTCCAGGTGTACCGCTATCAGATGTTTCCAGACATCAGTGAAATGTTGGTAGTAAAATGAAAGGAAAAAAGAACCCTTTCAGACACCTGTGCTAACAACCTTTTCTGTCCCTGATGTCTACACACAGATTCAGAGAACACGTTTCTGTCACTGAAAACATTGTAACAGCCCTCCCAGAAGTCACCGTTGTTAACCAGACTCCTAGAGTTTTTCTTCCAGGACAGCTACATTGGTCAATGAGATACCCTTGATCTATTGTCAATTGAACTAGAATGAAAAGGACTTTCTAAGTAACAGAAAGTGGGACACAGGAAAAGGGATCATTACAGACAAAGATTTGGGTCTTGGGCAAAAACTTAAATGATGACGCCAAAGAAAAAAGAAAAGATGAAATGATTTATTACACTAACTTCTGCAGCCCTCAAGCACCAATGGCTTATTCCTCCCAAAATCCAGCTCTCTGTAGCAGCACACTCAAAAGGGTATTTGATGGAACTCTGGTTCTACAAGATGTTATTTTTTATTTGAAAATCTTTCCATAGTACAAGATTCATTTTGGATAAGTCAGGATTCAGTGAACACTTATCCCTGTATAGGATGTGTCCGAGACTTTCTATAACAACATACTTACGTGTTTCCAAGAAAGATACGTGATACAATGGCTTGACATTTCCATAATTTAACTATAGATCTCAGTCTTTGGACAGACTAAAACTTCAGTGAAACAGCCTTCAAAGCAAAGGATTTCTGTTTAAAATGTGTAAACTCTAGTCTGAATATAAGTACTTGTTCTAGATTGTGTGTTCTTTTAAATAGTGAGTGGGATAGCATGCTTTTCTATTTTGCTGGAGCCTAACAATTCTTCTATAAACTGGTAACTCAAGTTTATTGAATGGACAAATGAATATTTTACAGTAATTCTAAAACTATTGCAAAATCTAATTTTATGTGATGCCAATTTTAACCAGACAGTTGATTTTATGATACTTTGGCAAACCTTCGAAAAAAAAAATCGAGGCAGCTAAAAGAAGGCTATCTACTCTATGTACCTTCTAAATTCCTTGATTCTTATATTTTAATTTTCATAGAAATCACTTAATTTATCTAGGTTTAGTATGTTCACATATGGAAATGTATCCTCAGAACACACCTGCTCTCTGGGTATGCGTGCCAGATAAGTCACAGGATGCCCACTGTGGGCGATGCCCTTGACGTAACCCTCGGTGAGACACCGTTGTGTAATCCTCTTTCCCAGACATGGGCAGAGTCTGGATCTGCTTCTAATCAACTGAAAAAAAAAAAAAAGGTGCTGTTTACCAGTGATTTTTTTTTTTTTTTAATAGCAAGGGGAAGAGATTTTGCACATGTAATTACGGTGCCTAATGAGTAAACTTTGTCAAAAGTGAGATTGTCCTGGTAGACCTGATCTAATCATGTGACCCTTTTATAAGAGGTACTAAGCCTCCCTCAAGGCAGAGACTCAAACAAACAGAAATTCTCTCTCCATTAGTAGCTTTGAAAAAGTAACCTGCCATGGATTATACAACCACAGGGAAATTAATCTGCCAACAATGAGGGAATTTGGAAGCTGATCCTTCTTTAGTCAAATCTCTACATGTGTGCAGAGCCCAGCTGAGGCCTTGTGAAACCCTGAGAACCCATTGGTCAGTCAGAAGTGGCTGGACATTTGACCTACAGAAACTTTGGGGGGGAAATGGGTGCTTTTTGTAAAGATGCTAAATTTGTGATCATATGCAACAGAGAAAACATATTGCTTAAATGTGTTTCAGATAAAAAGGAATAATTTTATTATACGTATACCCTATACAATGTTTATAGATATACTTTTACTAAAACAAGTATATGTCTCTTATCTGAAGTTCTAGTTAAACTGGGTGTCCTGGATTTTTCTAATTGAATTAATTATGATATCTGACAATCCTACTCCTAGGAGATAGTTCTCACAGACTACCACTTCCCAGTGCCCTCCAGGTGATTGTCTTCTTTCCATACATCAAAAGCAGAATTTGAAAAGAATGAAAAAATCTCACAGAAATGACTCTGGGGAATAGGGACAAAATTTGAAGACACTAAATAAGGAATGTTTAAATTCACTTATTGTAGAAAATTTTTACTTTATGGTTTTTGTTCTAGACACACCCACACATAGAGCTAATTCAAAATGTGCTGTCATCTTTTAACACATGAAAACATTTCTAAAGAACATGTTAATCAGTAGCTTACTTTTACCTGTTTAAAGAATGTTTTATTGAATTTTATTTTTAATTAGAATGAACACTCAAGATTTAAAAGTCTATTAATGTTTAATTTCTAAATCCTCTTCATATTACAAGAATCCAAGAAATACTGGTTGTAAAGTACTTAACCCTAGGCTTTTGTATTATAATCAAACCTTTAAAGCATAGAATTCTAGAATTGTTAGAACATCTTTAACAATTCTAAGAATTTCACTGAAAGTATTGAATTAGACTTTAGATAGTCATTAAATGCAAGTTATTTTGAATGAAAAGACCAAGTTTTCAATTCAGTAAGATTGTAGTTTTAATCCTATTCTACTTACCACTTATTAGTTTTTTGCCTCCTGATAGGAGGCCTAAAATCCCTTATCTACATAATAGGGAATATAGTATAAAACCAGTAGTATTGATGTGAATTAGCTATAATTATAATTTAGCAGAGTCATTAGAGTTGATTTATTGTATCAAAATACTTTTTACAAATAAGGTATTGAGGGTTCAGGTATATTTTAAATACTTTGCCCAAAATAATATAATAAATGTGTCCACACCAAGATTCAAATCCAACCTTATTCTGTTCTATGGTTTGTTAAAACACACTTTCCATACGTTCACTCCTGGATTTTGTGTCACACGTCTGACAGCAAAACTATGGCTAATGAGGAAAAGAGGCACAGAGGCAAGGTAACCAAGAGAAAGGCCTATGAGCTTGTTATCTGTGTCAAATCCTCTCACGTGTATTACTTCTTTTATCCTCCCAGAGATATTGTGAGGCAAGTAGGACAGATGTCCTCATTTTAAGAAACTGAAACTTGGAAAGGTTAAACTTCATATGAATTATTTTTATTTCATCTAAATTATACGTACTCAAAGCATTTTAATTGAGGGACCTCTATTGTTATACAATTTGCTTCTTTGAGTGAGACTATTTGCAAGGAGGAAAGTAAGAGATTGAAGACTACCCACAAATATGCTGATCCATAAAGTCTCGTTGATGGATAAGTATTGCTGGACACAGTGGAAAAGGCCAATTTTACCTTGTTATTCCGAACAATATGGCAGGTATCATTTGTGTTTTATAACATTTCATTCAAGTGGGAAGAGAACCTTAAACAAAAGTGACTTATATTCTGTAAATCACCAGGGAATGAGCTCTGATGTTGGTTTGTTTTGGTCATTCCTTATTTGTAGCATGATTAAGAGCTCCAATATCCATCTATCACAGAGGAAGTGAGGAAACAGAACCAGAGACAGCTTTTTCATCCTGTAAGCATCAACCCATTTTTTTCATTGAGAAGGTTGCTATGTACCACATAGGTAGCAACCTCTGTTTTCATCTATGTGAAGGTAAATCATTACATAGAACATTAATATCCCATTCTTAATGGTTGCCAAAAATGGTAATTAGCTTATCCTTGTAGACAGACTTTGCTTACTTTCAGGATCAGACTACAGTTCAAGTATGATTTAGGGGATTAGATCACCTAGTCCCTAAGGGTCTATTGAAAAAATCTCAATCTTTCTGGGTAGGTCACTCTTTGATGTGTAAATTGTTTTTCGGTTACCATGGCTGCAAAGAGGTTCACCTTTCCAAATGCAGCCTTTTCATTCATCCACGGTAATGAATGCGCAGGGAATCTCACTTAAATGTCATTGTCACCCGGATGTTAACATGAGATAGGCAAAGAGCAGCCTACAATAAGCGAAACCACTTCACTAAAAAGATGTAATGCCATCTTACTTTTGGACACTTTTGTTTTTACACCTTGGGATTGTTTTATTCCCCTATCTTAAACATTTGAAAAGTTGTATGGATGGCAAACACAAAATAGTTCAGAAATTGAAAACACTAAAGCTTCTGTCCAAATCAATGTGATAAAGTGAAATGTTTCCTTTAATTCTGGTTAATTCTCTAAACTAGTCTTATACTTTTGTCTTAATTTATTACCCATCCAGAAATGATTGGAAGAATCAATTTTTTAGCATAAACTATATGAATATATTTTCATTGTATTTCACCTAACGTTCAGCTATATTAACATTGCTAATAATCATTAATTTCCTGAGAGAGGACCTAATTTGGGCTGCATGAAATCACCTGGCTTTTAGTTCATATGGATTTGGAAAACACTTTTACTTTTGATCTCAGTTGAGTTTTAAGATATTTTAGTTCCTAAGTCTTTCTTTAAACTTCAAGTCATATTCAGTTACCTCAGATGCTAGCAAGAAATTAGGATATTGCATTCTCATGGGAGCACAAGCTACTTTGGAATACTATTTATATACTTTTCATATAAATAGAGGGTACTATAAATAGGAAATTTATTAATATTTCCTGAATGTATTATTCTAGATGTCAGGTTACATGTAGACTTTAGATTTTGTACTCTAACCATATTTTTCCAGGGTACAAGTTAGAGTTACCTTAAGACAAGTGACTTTTGTAATGTTGTAAAGACGTTAAATATGACAGTTTAACTCCTGTATATCTGACCTTCTTAAAGATACATTAAAACTTACTGGAAATTTAAGTCTGATATAATTGAGATTAATTTCAAAGTGACCCCCAAATCTTCTGAGGAAAGCTATCCGTCTTCATTTTGTTACCAAAGGCAGCGAGTTTTCTGCCCCATGTACTCAAATGACAATTCCTAAGACACCAGGGCTTCAGAGAGTGAATGTTTATTGCTAGACGCAACGCAGATCCTATGATGGGCTTGGTTTTTAGTATCAGGAGTCAGAGGTCACATGTAGGTTAAACTCGAAGCTGCTGTGCATGTAAGGCAGTTCCATTTTGGTTAGATCCAGTTTAGGTTATCAAAGATAACTTTTGAATCGGGGTGGGTTAATTCTGGGATGACCCAAGGCCCTTTATTAATTAATTAAAGCCTTTAGGGACAGTCTTTAGTGATCCTAAACTCTAATGTTGAAAAAAAAATGGTATAGTACATGCAAGTGAAGAAGAGTCACAAGGATTTTTACCATCACAAGGGCACAAAATGAAGGCTGTACAATCATTATCAGAGATCCAGACAGTGGGTTTACAGTTTAGAGATCTCAGGTATTGTCTTCTCAAAAATATCAGAAAGTAAAGAAGAATATCTACATAATTATTCAGTACTCGTAATCATCCCTTAAATCCTAACTTCTCAGTTATAATTTCAACTTTTTTAAAAGAATGAATATAGTGCTTCCATGAGTCAGCTACTTTAGAAATTAATATCAATCTATATAACTCTGCATAGGTACTGTTACTACCCTAGTTTACAGTTGAGAAAATTAAATAAGTTGATAAACTTGTATATGTATCTCTTGACAGTTAATAGAGACCAAAGGAATAGTGGGGATATTAGAGTTCTACTCCCTAGAATTTTCTATCATTTCTGAAATCCTAGATTAAGAGATTTGAACAAACACATGCATACAAACACACACTCACACACTCTTTTGACTTGATCTGTTTGAAACTCACTAGTGTTATATATGTTTATTTAACCAGGACTCTTTATCTTGAATATGCTCCTATGAGGGGTTGTGCCTGCTGGGAGACAGGGGGGTGGGACATAGAAGTTTAGTGTTTGCCCCTATTATTTTGACCAAAGCATTATTTCCTTCACAGAGCACTAAGTAATATTTAATCAGGACATTGATATTCAATTCTTAGAGCCTAGCTGGGGCAATGTCACTTCATACCATGTTCCATGTAGTAAACAGTTGTCTTTGCCCATAGCTTGCCATCGAGTTCATAATTTGATGCCCAGCTGCCAGGCTACTTGTAGACATGTAGAGAGTAAACTTAAACTTGGGTATATAAAAACTCCTGCCCATGCCACTGAAAGAACCTTGCTTCTGAAAAACTAATCTGGTATGATTCTAAATATTCTCAGCAATTTTTAGCAACTGAATCCAAGGATTTTCATGGTTTGGCCAAATAAATATACAATCAGTTTATTCTAGAACACATCTGCAAACGCAATCCTACATCACTGGGGATGAAGTCTTCTGCCAGGGATGAAGAGCTCATGTGGCACTTTAGTAAGTTTCTTGGCCTGAATCCCACAATTAGGTTGCCTTTCTTTATATTTGGGAAGTATGGCAAAAGCACCCTTCATTTATGCTACGTATACTCTATTACCTATAAAAATGTCAGCTGATCAAATGAGGTTTTGTTTGTTTTTTAACGTGGCATTCATGTACTAGACAAGATTTGGTAGTTCTGGCAGAATTTGTGTTAAAACCTTCATAATAATTAAAACAATGCTTAAATGCACTTTCCTAGCTTATTTGCCTGGTAGTATGCTGCACTTAAAATGCCATTTCTACCATGCACAGCTTTTTTCTTTTAAAGCTAAGGAATTTCAGAACTTTGACCTATTTCACAAAATCGTTCTTTCCTAAGCCCTTTGACTGTATCTCTAGATTCATGTCAAACTAATTCTGGATGGAGTTTAGTGATCTTTGACATCAACAGACTAATCTTTGGTACATGAAATATAGATCTATTGACTAAATTGCAACCAATTATACTTAGACCTTTGACCCAGTTAATGACCTTGAGATCAAACAAGGCAATCAAGGAAACAGAATTCCTTCTGGAGCATATTGTGCATTTTCCATGAACAGAAAGTTTTACAGTGGAATATTTGGTGGTACACAGACTTATTCCCAGAACTGAAAAGTAAAAATACCTGAAAATGTTTGAAAAAATTAAGTACAGAATATAAATTACATAAGGGAAATTTTATTTTAATCTAATACGGACACCTCTGTTATCAAATACAAATGAATATGCTTAGTTACTTTCATGTTGGGATTTAAACTTTTATTTTTATATACTATAACTGAAAACTTTGTCAGTATAGAAGTCATACTTTAAAATTGTCACTATTTTGGAACAAGTTCCATGTCATTTGCAGAAATTGTGACGTACAAATCGTTTACTATCAACTGTTCTCCTTTACAAGCTCAACAAGGACAAACTGAATATAAACCCAAGTAAGAGATTACCAAACCAAAAACATCTCCTTGTTCACAGAAGAAAAGTCAAGGTAAAAACAAGCAATCACTTGACATGGAAGTGGTATTTTGGATGTGAAGATTTTAGCACCAACTTATTATATGTTAAAATTGTTCATTTTAGATACAGTTTAGTCTTTCCTATACCAGAATAGAAATTTAAGCCAATTCTTTATGGAACTATCTGTTCAATTCACAATAATTACTACTGAAAAGCATTTCATTCATCCAAACAACAGTGTATCTGCAAGCAGTGGGCAATAAAGGTTGCCAAGGATTTTAGGCCAAGATCCAAGGTATATTTAACTGGAATTTTCAGAAACCCCTGGAAACTAGGCCATTCTCATGTTATGTACATTAACAATAGTTTCCCATAGAGGATGCTAGAATAAGATTGTTCCCATGAGTTAAATTTAGAAATGTTTCCCACAAAGTTTACACTGCTTAAAAACTGAAAATAAAAATAACCTGATCTGTATGTTGATAAATCTGCACATGCATTGATATTAATTAGAAGAGTTATAGGGGTATTAGGGATTAGATTTTAGATTTAAGTAACAATTTTCACAAAAGAGTATGAGCAAGTAATCATGATTTAGTGTTTAATTTCTTTAGGAAAGAGATTTGGCTTCACTGTGGATTCATTCAAAATTGTTTATCACCAAGATAAACTATAGAGTAACAGAATAGATTAATAGCAATTATACCAATTTTAACAACATGCTTTGTTTAAATATGCAGTAGTTTCTTATTTATGTAGCCTTAATTTAAGGCTATAAAAGCTTTAATTTAAGAACAATTTAAATTATTAATTTTTAGTTTTTTTTACAGTTTAGAATGCCTTCCTAAAATGGGTCCTTTGTGTTGCCCTAATAGTTTCCATTCTCCAGTGTTCAGCTCTAGTTCAATTCCTCCAAGATCTGTAACATATCCACCTATACTAGCTGCAGATTGTCATGTACTTTATTTACTAGTTAAATAGACTAATGTATTTATATCTAAATATTTTTTGTCAATGTGGTATTAACTTGGATTTGATAATTTAAAAGTCAACTTTAGGATCTCAATTTGTGAGGGACATTTTTGAAGATATTAATATTTGTAAGCAATTACATGCTGGGTACTATGCTAAGATCTCAAATTCACATTAATTTTTAAATATAATTGAGTGTTTTAATATATGAATATGATACATTAATAATTTATGTATTATACATTTTACACACACATTTTCCATACACATTTTATATATATTTATATAGATATTATATATATATATACACACAACTTTTTTATTAAGTGAAACCAGTAAACAACTATAGAAAGCCCATAGGCCCATAATGTTAACACTCAAAAGGCAAATTCAGATAAATTACTTAAACTGACCAAGCCCAAGTTTCCCTGTCTTTAAGAATACATATCAACTCAAAACTAATCCAAACTATCAAAACTAATACTGTCAAACTATCAAAACTAATACTATCAAACTATCAGAACTAATACATTAGTTAACTATCAAAACTAATCCATAAGTGTCATTTATTATTCATTGAACAAATAATGACTTCACACAATGGACCTGCCATTCCTCAAGGTGCTAGGGACAGAGCAACAGGTGAAATACAGCAGTAAGGGCTAAATAGAGGAAGAGCGGTAAGAAGGGAGTGAGAACTAATACCATCTGAGGAGGTATGAGGCGACAGTCTGCCATGGTAGGTTTTCTGAGAGTTGATACCCCAAATGACTGAATTATGGCTAATCAGATTTAGCATGACAGATGATATTAGGTAAAGGAAGAAGAGAAGTCTACGTAATTACCTCATTTATTCTGTAAAACCACCCACTGATTTTAGGTCATCAGAACCACATTTTAATCACAAGAAAAATCAAACTCAAGAAGTAGTCTAATGGCCTATCTAATTGACAGATGTTAAACTGTACCTGTTCTAACTCTGGAGTGGAAATATTCTAATACATCAGAATAGAACATAAAAAAGTGAGCAAATATTTGTTTTGTTTGAAAATTCTCTAGAAAGTTGGTTTGAAAGTTCTCTAGAAATTTTGTACTTCTCATAAATACTTAATTTAAAACATTGCATATGTCAAATTAATACTTCAATATATGAAATGACAGGACTTAGTCTTATTTTACAAATATCTTGATAGAACAGTACATCTCTTTTGACTCTCACTGATCAACACCACTCCAGAAACAGGCATTCCAACTGCTTGTAATATATATATAATATATTCATACATATCACTGGCTGGCCAACTAGACAATTTTCTTATTTGCCTAAAAGGGTCATTTGTTATTATTACCCTAGAGAGAACCTCCAAGTTGTGTCTAAAAGGGGAAGACCCTCAAAAAAGTTTCAATAGGAATAGATCAATAGTGTTCCCGATATTAACAGACATAAACCAGACAGGTGGGTTAGGTCATTTGAACTTTTTCTAGTTTCTTTAAGTGGCCAGTGATTAATAATACATGGATGGAGGATATAATTTTCAACAATTAGGGTCAAAGTGTCACTATTTCTGTTTCACCTAAATTCTATTGTATTGAGCAGAATTCTAAAATGGGCCCCAAGATCCCTGCCCTCATGTATACTACTCATCCTATATCACCTACTCTTTAGTATGGGTAGGGTATGTGACCCTGGATATTATATTACAATCATGATTACAGAGTAGAAATTCAATTCCATTACAGACATAATTAATGCCTCTAATCACTTGTCTTTGAATTTGGAGACTGTCCTGGTTGAGCTCAGACTGATCAGGCAAGCTTCGAGAAGTCAGAGACTTGACATGAGAAAGTCTGTTGGCCTGGAAGTATATAATCATTTTGCATCACCTGTGGAAGAAGCCACATGACAAGGCCATGTAGGTGGCCCCAAGAAACCAGGTGTTCTCTGGCTATGAGTGACTACAAATGGGGCCCAAGCCCTATAACCACAGTGAAGGGAGTTCTCCTAAAAACCATCGAGTCTGATAGGGTATCTCAAGAGTCAAGTGAGATGGTATCTCTAACCAGCACCTTGATATCCTCCTGATGAGACCCTAGCTAGAGGGCACAGCTAATCAGTAGACATTTCACCTGTGAAATGTGAGAATGTGTCTCCTTGAGCTAACACATTTGTGGTAATTTGTTATGCAGCTAAAGCAAACATTCATTATGTGATATCAGCTATATGTTATAGTTTCCACTCAAAGCTTAAATACTAAAAAGTGCTCAAAAGTCAATCAAAATTAGCAGGTTTCTAGGGATAAATCTAAATTTATAATGCAAAAATTATTGATTTTCAACTTTAGTGACTAAACAGCCATAGACATACTGTCTTGCCCTGCGTAGAGCCATTTATTTACAAAGTCCTCTGATTCAGTGAAGGTTCATTGTAGAAACAACCCACTCTAGGCATTTCACACAGATATTTATTGTAGGGAATTAGGTACAACACAAAATAATTAGGAGAGTTAGAAGAGAAAATCAGGGGACACCATATGCTTTAAAGTTAAGCTACCAGATTGTTGGAAATGAGATTGGTTCATGTTTTCAGAATACAGAACGTACATAGAAGAGATTGTCATTTCCGTATTAGTGTGTATTTCTGGTTAAAAAATTGCTAAAGTGCTTGTAAATAATTGCTTTAGTAAGGACAACTTAAAATATTAAGATTCTTCCCTAATATCTATAAAATTTATCATAAAGTTTGATTACCCTTCCTCCTAGAGTTTCTATTAAAGAGTTGAAAGGTACAGGAATACTTCTGGAGGAATGCCCAAATATATCTAAACCCAAAAATTTAGTATTAGTATGCCTCATGATTTAATTGTGCAAGTATGTTTTGAGCGCTTAGAACTTAAATTCCAATATTTAGTAAATGTGTAAGACAGGAGTTATATAGGGCAGTACAATTTTAGAACATTTTCCCATACTATATTGTATTATTTTTGTTCTCTGTGTAAATATCTGCAAAAAAAACAGGCATTAAACTTCACAAACTGTCAGACTGAAGAATTGTCACAAACCTGACAGTGTCATGGAGGGTCTGGTTTATATGCAACTTATTTCAGTTATTGCAACTTCTTTTATGGAATAATAATCTATTATCCATTGGTCATGTTTCCAACCCACATTTTTAGGATTGTTCAGTGTCATAATTTGTTCTAATTAACCAGATGAAGTCTAGATATGGTGTAGATCACTAGAGTCTTCTTTATTACATGCAGGAAGATTGTTTTCATTTTTTCAGTATATACTTAAGGCCACTAAGTTTTCACCTCAAACTATAACATCTTGGGTATGTGAATTTTAATACTCACACCAAGAATGAACCAGTTTGCTCCAGTGCCCTACCACCTGAGTCTCAAGTCTTACAGCACTTCTGTGACTCTTTTCCACCTTTCCCATACCTCCCAGGTAACTCCCTGTACTTCTGTACATTCTAGCACTAAAATATTGACCCCTGGCCCAGGATCGAGTCCAGAGGACCCTGTCAAGACTGGTACCAAAGCTGGTTGGCTGTTCAGCACCTCTGAGCTAAATCTTATGCTCATTTTACAAGTGTGCAAACTGAGGTTACTAAGACGTTAAGCAACTTGCCCAAGGATAACTGGAGTTTGCACCCAAGCAGTTTGACTCGGGAATAATCTCCATATGTAATACTATATGATTCTATGTATCACAAAGTTTTTAGGAAAACATTTGCATTTAAATACATTGATAAATTCTGCCATAATGCAATATATAGACCATTAAAACTGTATTACATTCTACATTTATGCATATACAGCCATATCAAAAATTGTTTCAGTTATTTTAAAGTAAACTATCTTTTAACTGTTTTTATGTGCTATACGTATATCGTATATACTGAAATGACAAAAATGGATAGTTATTTTGCAAATAAATGATATCAGGAAAAATTTTTAAAATACTAGATGCAAATCCAAATCATTTTTAGCAGTCCCAGTTCTCTAGTTTTAGCCCCCAGCAGAAAATTGAGGTAGGATAAAGGCACCAGCCCACTGCCTCGTCTGGCATGGTCACTAATGTGTGCTGGGCCTGAGAGTCTCTGTATAGCTGCAGGTTAGTGATCATTGAGCTAATATAAGTAGGACTGCTGCAGAGATGACCTTTCCAATCTCCTACGATTTACATCATTTTCTGGCAATTGGAATAGCAGCTACAACATCAGCCGCCCGAGAGGCAAGTCATCCTGCCGGACCTTACTGGCCAGACATCTCTTGACATTCTGTGCCAAAATAAAGCATGCACATTGTTGTGGAAAGGAACAAAAACAGTGTTCCCTAAAACTTCTTACCCATGTAATCAGAAGTTAAAAGGACTTTTCATATCAGTCTGCATAAGGAATTGTGTAATGTAATTATTCATTTCTATGACACTCAGCCAAAAATAAGGAGCTAGAAAAAAAAAAGTTGGAACAGGTTTTCCCTTTTCTTTGCTTCAAAACTTGTGTAAGCAGTAACTAACCCTTATTCCTGTGATAGAAAAACAAGTCCATGAATGAACTAGGTAGTCAATATCACCGTTTAAAATAAGGCGACTTTTCTTATTAAAACATGTTGTAAATAGGTGTGCTTTGATGATTGAAGACTTCCTTTAAAAGGGATGAATTTTATTCAGTTGAATAAAAGGTTCTGTAATATTCCATTCAACACAATGGGTTCTTTGTCATTTCACTTGATTTTGTGCTAGGCTCAACATATGTTAAACAAGTTTTAACATGTTATTTATCACAAAACATAAGGTAACCCTGTTAAAAGAAAATTCCCCATGTCACCAAGACAAACTATCAATTTGAATATATAATCTTAGGTATGTGGTGAAGACACTTTGCATCAATTTAATATATGCTTAAAGTAACAACTTTCAGCAATTGTTTTAGAAATATGGTTTTCTATTGTTACATTTTATGAAAAAAATCATTAGTCACCTATACCTTGTTACCATATCTGTCATGGATGGAGTGTTTTTGAATCACCTAATAGTTTTTCTAGGGCACAATTCTACTTTTGTCAAAGTAGTATGAAATAGAACACTTATTTAAAAAACACATGTGATGCTGTACATGGAAATGCTACCTCATGCATATCTGGAGCTATTAGTTGTACACCTGTGAATACACCTTACAACACTGCTTTACAAGGCCATCTGTGAGTTTTGTTAACCACAGTACCCAACCCTCACAACCATGAAAACATACCCCTAGGAATTACTGAACTTGTATTTAATATGTTTACTTCTTATTTACTCACTTTCTTTAGTGACCTCATTGGCCTCAAACTAGCATTTATTGAGGTAATTTCTGTCTTCCATAAACAGTGCTATGATTTAATATAAAAGTAACTATAAGGGGGGCACTGCAAAGGGGGCTCAGTGGCAGAGTTCCTGCCTGCCATGCCAGAGACCTGGGTTCGAGTCCCAGTGCCTGCCTACCCCCACCCCCCATAAAATAAGTCTCATAAAATAAGTTTTAATTGCTTAATAGTTGCCATGTATCAGGTATCACATTTGTTACTTTACCCTGTCATTTAAACTATCATTCACAGTAACCCCATGGAGTATATAGTCAGGAACAATGCTAAATATGTTCCCTGAAGTCAAACATACCAATAACACGTGCATATTTTTACCTTAATATTAAATAGCTGAACTAGTAAATAGAAGTATTTGTACTCAGCTAGATTAAGCAAAAACCTGGAAACAATGTAGAAGTAACAGACTGACTCAGCACATTATAAAGGCAGATGCTCCCAGACCACAGGAGTGAAATTGAGACAGGGTGTGCAGCCCTGAAAGACACCAAGGAATTCATCTCTTTCAACAGCTTTCATCTCCGCTCTGTCTGTGCATGTATCCATTCTTCTCCTTACTGCCAACTGGCTTTGCCTACTTTCAGTTCAAGCAGAGTGGAACATGGCCTCGGCTACTTGAGTATATGTTTCCATTCAGCTCCCCATAGAGAAAATCTGGCTGACAAAATACAACTTCGACACATTTTTATTGTCTGCTTACTACAGAGAACATTGGCATTGTTTCCTCTACTGCTATCACATTCCTGCAAACCTCAGTGAAGACATACTCGGTGCCACCTACTGGGCCCCTTATATTAACTAGGACTTCTGCCTTCAAGAAGCCCATTTCATTGAAAATCAGCATCTAAATAAGCAGCGAGTCCACTCAGGAAGGGTTTCTAACACTTCTGACCAAACCTTAAGTTATGAAATGACTATTTTATTTTATAAAATTAGCTCAATCTGCTGTTGGTGCAATATATCACTTAGGTAAAGAATTAATGGATATTTTTATATGTATTTTTTTAACATTAACTTAATACTTTTCACTCACACTAAGTTATGAAGGACAAAATGATGGATTCTAAACGGAATCAATAGCTGACCTTCAAATCTTGGTTCTACTTTCTAATTGTTGCCTTGGATAAGTGGCTTAAATGCTCAAAACTTTCTTTTACCTCTAAATTAGAGATAATGGTACAGACATCATAAACCAGGTGTAGGGATTTAAGAACCTGACTAAGTGATTGTAGATTAGTGATATATATTAGTGTATTAGTTGCCATAGCAGTTTTAAAAGTTTTAAATTCAGTCTTAGACTTGAAATTTTATAGTGAGAATAAGTAGAAAAATTAATAGAAAAAAATCCTAAGAATTTAGTTTTAGAACACAGGAAATACTTTTATTTATATTGTATGTATATTTAGTATATGTTCATATATACATATAAATCCTTTGTTCTTCCATTTCTACATCTATGAAATATATAAAGATATTATAATACTTATTTGCATAAATGAAAGGGGAGATTATAATTAACATGGCTAATTTTGCCATCACTGTTCTTCAAATTTGACTCTAATTGTCCAGTGAAAATTTCAGGTAAAAAGTATTTGAGCAAAGTATAGTTTGCGTTCTAAAGTCTTACAGTCTAATTTGTACATTTTTGTACATACTTAGGTAGATCCCTGTATCCCAAATTTTAATCATATGTTTAGCCATGCAGAAATTTGAGATGTTAAAGATGTTTACTTTCTGTGCAGTAAAAACAAAAACAAAAAAGGGAAAATTAACTGAGTCATAAAAAAGGGCTTCTGCTGTTTTCAGGATAAGCAAACACTAGCAACATCTTACCCATCCCTCTTCTCCAGACCAGAGAGATCTTTTAACGTAATTGACTCTGACATTTGTCATATTTCAACAGTGAATAACATTGGTGAAGAGAAGGGATGAGAAAGAGGCTATTGAAAGGTAATAGAAGAATGAGAGTGATTGAATAAAACCCAGTGGCACAAATAAGTCCAAAGCAACAGAATAATGTATTTCTGACACTCAACACCATGTTCCTACTTCGATACATAGAAGTCCTGAAATTTCAGGTGTTTCCTTTATTAATGTGCTGCGAAATGTTCAAAATGAGGATACAGTTCAAACATGCATATGTCTAGGGTGGGGTGCCAGGGAAGGACTGCTTGTAGTATCTTTATCATTTTATAATTCATTAAATAAGATTATATTAAAGATAAAAATAAGTCAAAGACTCAAGCAATAGTATTATTAGAACTTGTTATTCTAAACTGAATGTATCAGTGTTTAACCATAGCATACTGTGTATATGAGTGTACCAAACTTAATAGCACATAAGTAAGGCAACATCTCCACTGAGCAGAGACAATTTTGGCACAACACTACAGAACAGGAGAGATAGAAATAGAAAGCAGGAGACAGACAGTATTAGTGCTTTAATTCCTTTGTTACATTCATTGGAGTTGACGGCATAAGACATAGTAAATAGGGAGTAAGAACTTTGACACCTCAAGGTCCTTTTAAATCCGG
This sequence comes from Tamandua tetradactyla, assembly GCF_023851605.1. Taxonomy (NCBI): domain Eukaryota; kingdom Metazoa; phylum Chordata; class Mammalia; order Pilosa; family Myrmecophagidae; genus Tamandua; species Tamandua tetradactyla. Next base: position 153,627,175 of record NC_135330.1, read on the forward strand.
AATGCCTTCCATAATTTTGATGGGCCCAAGCTCACAGCCATTCAAAGTATTTCCTCTCTGATTAAAGCTGCTGCAGTTAGCTGCAGAGCAGCAGAAAAAAGTGTCAGATTAATAAACTAGAAAATGCTGCTTAAAGCAAGATTTTAGAGGCTGCTTCTCACCTCATTTTGCAATGCCACCTCAGAGACTGTTTAGACAGTTCTTATACTGAGATACTGAGAGTTCTGTGTTCATTTTAATTAAGAGCAGCCCTTACACTAGACTCTAAGTTCCCTGTATTCACTAGACTATCTGCCAAAGTTTTAAGTTTTGCTATCTCAAATACAACCCACACCTTTTTATTTGGTAGACTAAGATATTTTAAAATATTTTAAGATATTTTAAAAGAAAGCCAAACTGAAACAATAAAAGAATGGCTCTTCAAATATTTCAGGACTTGCCATTTGTTGGAAATAAATAAATCCTGATTCCACTTTAATGTATGAAGCTAAATAAACCCACCCAGTGCTATAACTGAGAAAACTAAAGCTTTATGTCTTTGTCCAGATAGGATCATTGAAGTATGAATATAAGGAGTTAAATTATAGAGTGATTAAGTGGCCAGATAAAATACCCTAAATTCATAAATTCAATAGCAGAATTTCTTGAGCAAAGGGTTTGAGTGTAGGGATCAACATTTAGTGAACTGAACCTAAATGCCAGTCATCATTGCAAAGGATGGATACAGTTCTCCCCACACCACACAAGGACAACTCAATGGATGGACAGACTAAAGCTGTGAGATGTCCCACAACTTCCGCCATGTCACACAGTGTTGTTCTTCCAGAGATGATTGTGCTTCTATAGCCCATGCTGTTTTGACCATCGAGGCTGCTTCCCAATGTTTACCAAGCTACAAGTAACAGAACTTTGAAGTCAGGATAAGTTTTCATATTTGTGTACATAACCAAATCCAGTTAGAAGAAGATATAACTACAAAGCATTATGTGAGGATTTGTTATTGGGTCACTCTGGGCAAGTTGCCTAGGCTTAGTTTCCTTTCAAATCATGAAAATGGAATTATTAAAATCCAAAGACTTTTGTAAATCCAGGGGAAAATGCTTATAATATATACAACAAAGAAATTTTTTAGAGTAACTTTATATACATGCACTATTATTAAGAAAATAAATCTTCCATGATATGAAGCAGAGTGACAACCTAAATATAACAGTAGCACTATTCACTTTAGGTTATATAAATTAACTTGATTATCACAAGTATCTTAGTACCTTATTAACCACATTTAACAGAGGAGGAAATTACAGGAGTCACAATAGCTCTTCATCAGTAAGTGGCAGGAAGCTGAGGCTTGTAGACCCTTCTAGATCATTTCACAATGAACATACATTGTGCCCCACACCAATTATCATGCAGCCCTGCCTTCTCCCCCTTGAGCATGAGTATTTGCTGCTAAGCCATCTCACCTCACCTGCAGATGTGGCAGGGTTGAACGTAACTGGGATGGTAGATCCAGGTGAAGTGCCTTGCTCGAAGGGTAGATTTCAACATCAACAACATATAATTATGTTAGAGTTTAACAGTTATAAGGTTGGGAGTTCTAAGGGACAACATCATAACTTCAGCCTGGCCGAATCTCCCACTGGACAGGCCTAAAGCTCTGTCACACAATACAAGTGTGTACTTCCTGAGGGATAAATGGGACATGCTGACTGACCAAACCCCAATCTGGCAATGCTGCCCTGCTGTTGTGTTCTTTGTTTAGTAAAATATTTTTTCCTCAGTAAGATGCCAGAGTGGTCAGTTCTTACCAGCCACCAGCCTGTGTTCTACCACGCTGAGTATAAAATAGGTTTTTTAAGAATAACCTTCTGATTTAAATCTAAAAATATTTAAGGAGGAGCCAGACCCTTCCATCTCCTTGGGAGGCCTCAATCCACTGGGCCGAGTCACAGTGGAGTATGGGATCTTATAATTGGTCCTCCAAGCAGTGCTATGCTGAGCAGGTTGCTAACGATACATTGCAGCCCAAGATACTCAAGACAGGATCCAGGGAGGGATGAGACTGCAGGGAAGACATACAATTTTTCTCAATACCCTGGACAGGTGGGGGCAGAGAACTTAATTGAAGCAGAGAAGAGAAGCTGCTTCAGGCAGCTTGCAAATGCTAGAAGCACTTGGAATCGCAGCAAGAAAGGTTTGACTGATTTAATTACCACTTAAGCACAGAGGTTGGAGCCCGCAGGCATACTCCAAGTGTGAGCAAGATCCTTCTGTTAGAAAAATTAAGGCCATTGAGAAAGCACCCAGAGGGATAAGAAAATCTGACTAAGAAGGGTCCCCTAAAGAAACAATCCCCAGTCTTTCAGTCCTATCTATTTCTGCAATAGGTGGAGGTTAATTGTGTCACAAGGAACTGATTCATTTTCTCCCTTTTCACCACTATATGCTGGAACAAGGCATCCCCTTAAGCTGGAGATGCCTTGTGAATATGTCTACCTACTTGCTAATAATGGTTCACACTTCCAAGCATTTACTATGTATTTCACACACATAGTAATCATTCAATTCTGGTCACGGTTTTAAAGTGTACATTGCATTATCAACTGATTACTCTCTACTGCAGTTATGTTTAATGTTAGTACTATCATGATCCATATTTTGCAAGGACAAAACTGAGAATTCCCTAGAGCTGGTAAGCAGTGGGGTCAGGATTTGAACCTAGGCTCTCTGGCATTCGAGTCCTTGTTACTAAATAGTACAGCCTGAGATGATTAGTTTCCTGTGTCAGCTTGGCTAGGTTATGGTGTCCAGTTGCTTGGTAAAGCAAGCACTGGCCTGATTGCTACTTTCAAGGTATTTTTTTGTGGATCTAAATCATTAGTCAATTGGTTTCATCTATGGCCAATCACACCTACAATCAAAGGAGATTGCCATCAGCAATGAGATAAGTCTGATCCGAGGACTTGAAGGCCTTAAAGTAAGAACACATGATTCCAGCAGTCAGCAAGAATAATTTCCAACTCCGCTTCAGCCGGCCAACTTCCTCTAGGGAATTCATCAGATCATTCATTGGACGTTAATCCCATCTTGCCATCTGCCTTATGGAATTTAGACTCAACACCATGGTGTATAATTAATCCCTTACTATTTACATATATCCTATTACTTCTCTGGAGAACCCTGACTTATGTACCACCCCTCAATTACAGGGACTAATAAAGGATTAGGATAATAATAATGGTGTCAAAGTAACACACTTGTAAAAATCTGTTCACCCTAGGAAAACAGATGGCAGTTAAGATAATCAAGGTTTCTGAATTTACAGAAAGGTGAGATAACTGGTTTGATTGAATTGTTTGACCTGATTAAATTCCTCACCCATTCCAGATAGTTATTATTCAGCAGCACTATATACTAGATGGGAGTTAAAGACAGCTCAGATTTGATTAAATAAATGAATGAAGGGAATATAATGTCCAAGAAGTCTCTAACAATTCCCTAGTGGTGATATGCAACGGGTTATAGGAATGAAAGTGGTTGCTTCCATCATTTCAGGCTCCAATTTAACAATGGCAGTGAAAAATTCTCTGCCTCTTGAGTCATATTTAGCAGTTGGTCCAGAATAACAGTTTTAACTCAGTAAATATAAATTATAAGAAGGAATTTGCATATACCCAAGAAAGACTACAGTGTACCTTCAGAGTCTCTCCAAGGGCTAAATCAAATTGTCTAAGCATTGCCAAATTGTATGTTTTTTCGATGAGAGCATTGCTATGAGAACACCACAATGCCTTATCCATTCCAGTATATAATTTCAGTGACAATATCCTATGTACCAAGTTCACTAAAGTCAAGAAGTACATCAGGGTCTTAGTCTGCAATATCGGGTGCTTCAATAGCTATGATAGTGCTGAATATTGTGTGACCAACTTCTGCAACAGTGTGATAAAGTAAAATAATGGAAGGTTCTGAGCATATAAAATCCATCTCTGAAACAGTGATTATGAAATTAATTTGGAAATTAATCACCCCACTCAATATGAAGCAGAGATATCAATACTTCAGTCCATAGAAGAGTTCGTATTCCTCACTCTGGATAATTTCCTCAAGTTATTTTAAAGGCAAAGTATCAAAAGCAGCCAGAACAAGTCCAGATCTTAGGATGAACTAAAGAAGCCTGTCCCATATGATGCCCAGGAATTTCTGCTACTAGTATCTTGGCTACTCGCACACAAACTGAACAAAGGTGAGGAATGAGTTGCTATACTGTGTACCATGGGAACACAGATTCAAGCACAATAGAGACTACCAGCAAAGGCCTGCATTATCATGTGCAAGGCATAGACAGTCCAGAAGAGCCAGAGAAAACATCTTACCTTGGCCAGTTTCTTCCCAGAAGCCAACTGCTCAGCAGCTTCCCCTAGCTCTCTTCTCATCGAAGGTGAAAGGCAACTGCACTGACTGAGTGATGAGCAGTTATATTCTTGGGGAAAGGGGGCAGGGCTCTGCCAATAAGCAACCTTTGCACTCTAGCAAGCAGCTGGGACTGGTTAAGATGTAATATCTCCCCTGGCTGCCTGTGATCTCTGGCAAAATAGAAAAATGAACACCTGCACACAAAAAAGCAAGGGTGGATCATAACAAACACCTATTTACAAACAAGCAAGAGGGGAAACATAGCAAATACCTGCACACAAACAAGGAAGAAGGGAAGAGGGTAAGGGCTGGGAGATGGCCCCTGAGCTTGTCTTTGGCTTCCCCATGAGCCTTTTGTTGACCTCAACTCCTGCCCTGTTTGTTCTAAGCCCTATTCCCCAATCTTCATCAGAGATATAAAATATCTGACTTTTAACATTCTATCCTGTTGTGGTGGCCACTGAAATTCAGTGATTCTATCATCCTAAAGCCGGATATACACAAACCACACTTGACAATGGAGGACAACTTGCCTAACAAAATTGATCTGGTCCAAGAAGCGTCAATCATCAAATCAAAGTAGTTTATCCACAAATGCACTCAACTGGACTCCTGGATTTGTGTACTACCTGAAGAGGTTTAGACCTTGGCAGAGTGAGGGATCCCTATAAATTCACAGTGCTCTTCTCAAAAGCTCTCATATCTAGGACATCCAGTTTGAATGTATATCCCAGATGCACGGTATGGTACAATTGGAGGTAAGATAAATGGAGAACAGATACTTTAGCATAATTGATGTCTGATGTAGTCTGTCTGCCCAGTATAAGCAGCACTTGGTGCAGCACAGTTAATATTTTAATGTTTTAAAACATTAAATGTTTTAGGTTGAAATGTGACAAATATTCCTAAAATATTACATTTAAATATCCACAAACAGGGTAGTTTTCTACCTGCCTTTTGGAATTCTCCATTAGCTGCTCTTACATAGAAACTGAAATTGCAACCTGGGTTCAAATCTAGCTGGATCAGGATCACTAGGACCTTTTTAAGTTGTGGGCTAGAAAAGATTTCCTGCCATTAACTATGAATGAGGCAGTCACTCCAATACCTCCTAAGCCATCAAGGAGCCTCTAAACAATAGCATCATAAAACCATCTCCCAGGAACAGGGAAAGCACAAGTTTGGTAAGTGGACTCCATAGGATCCTAAACACTAGATAGAGTGAAAAATATGCCTTGACATGACTGCATTGGATTCCTTCTCTTCATATGGGGACCCCAGACAGTTGTGTACCCCAGAAAGGCCATGTTCTTCTAATACAATTTTGTAGGATAGACCTGTTGGATGGTGTGGTAGTTAGAGTCAGTTGTCAACTTGGCCAGGTGAGCATACCTAGTCTTGTTGCTGTGGACATAAGCCAATGGTACGTGAACCTCATCTGTTGCTAATTACATCTGCAGTCGGCTAAGAGGCGTGTCTGCTGCAATGAGTGATGTTTGACTTAGTTGGCTGGTGCTTAAATGAGAGAGCGCAACATAGCACAGCCCAAGCAGCTCAGCATACCTAATCTCCGCACTCGCAGCTCAGCCCAGGCCTTTGGAGATGCAGAAAGGAATCACCCGGGGAAAGTTGTTGGAACCCAGAGGCCTGGAGAGAAGGCCAGCAGAGATCACCCTGTGCCTTCCCACATAAGAAAGAACCTCAGTGGAAAGTTAGCTGCCTTTCCTCTGAAGAACTAACAAAATAAATCCCCTTTTATTAAAAGCCAATCTGTCTCTGGTGTGTTGCATTCCAGCAGCTAACAAACTAGAACAGATGGGACTTTGTATTAGATTGTTTCCATGGAGATGTGATACACTCAGTTTTGGGTGGGACCTTTTGATTAAGTAGAGATGTGGCCTCCTTATTCAAGGTGGGTCTTAATCTGCTTACTGGAGTCCTTTAAGAGAGAGACATTTTGGAAAGGACATAGACATTAGGAGATGCAGAAGGAAAATGCCCCAGGAGATGCCAGAATCTGAGACAGCCATTTAAAGCCAGAAACCAGGAGAGAAGGACAGCAGATGTCACCATGTGTCTTACCCTGTGACAGAGGAACTCCAATGACAACTGCCTTTCTTCTGAGAAGGTATCCTCTTGTTGGTGCCATTTGTGCAAATGAAGGCACAGAAAGTTGAATGTTTTGAAAGATGAGTATTTGCTACTAAGTAGGGAAACAGTCCAGGTTGAGTGAATAAGCTTAATGAATAATTTATATTAAAAATCTAGTAATGAAACTATGAATTCACTAATATTCTTAAATGAGTTTGTTTCCCCATTTGTTTTAATGTCTAAAAAATATTTAGTACATATATCTATGGTATTATATGTTAATTGTCTATTGCCGTATCACAAATTATTTCAAAGCTTAGCATCTTAACACTATGGAAATAAACTCATTTAAGAATATTAGTGAATTCATAGTTTTATTACTAGGTTTTTAATTTAAATTATTCATTAAGCTTAATCATGTAGAAGGCTTTGGATTAATTTTTATCATCAAAAGTGTTCTAATGTTAGAAAAGGATGGGGTAACTAGCATAGATGTACAACCTAAATACATGTAAGTTAGGGTCATGAAGAGGCAGAAAATCTATGCAAAATAAATGCTACTCACCTTAATATATTATTATTCTCCAAGTCTAAAGAAGTGATTATGAACCTGAGACCTAATACCTGAATCTGGATCTCACATTTATTTTCTTTGGCTGGATTGATCTTTAGAAAGAAAAAAAAAAAAAAATAGAACTACTGAATCCATGTCTTTTGATCCTGCATACAATTTCCAGTTTTCAACAGACTCTAATATTTATTTTAAAACGTTCCTTTGAATCTAGGATGGATATTTTATCACATTATAAAATAGTGGTGTGGAGCAATGCACCCCAGGAAAAAACATGTTCTTAAACTTAATCCATTCCTGTGGGTATGAATCCGTTGTAACAGGGCATTTTGATGAGGTTACTACAGGTAAGGTATGGTCCAATTCCAGATGGGCACTAATCCTATTACTCGAGTTATATCTAAGCAGAATGAAATCCCAAGAAAGAAAGAGAGACAGAGAGAGAGAGAAAGGGAAAGGGAAAGCCATGGGAAGCGAAAAGCTGAAGGTCAGCAGAAACCAGAAGAGAAGAAATCAGGACTGAGAACCACCAGCAGCCATCCCCAGAATGTCACAGTCTTTGGAGAGAAACCACTGCCTTGATTATGCCTTGATTTGAACATTTTCCTAGCCTCAAAACTATGAGCCATTAAATTCCCGTTGTTTAAGCCAAGCTATTGCATGGTTCTTGCAATCAAAGAAGTTAAAACAATAAGGTTTCTGAAATCTGATTGATTGATCTTTCAAACGCAGTTGGCAAAATCCATTTTGATTTGGTTTTCATTGCCTGTGAAGGCACAGAAAGGTTGGCATTCCCGGTTTATAAGCAGACAACTATACCTACTAGATATTTCAGTCAACAAGATTGTTTAAGGATATTTGAGGAAAGATGAGAAGGCTGTGTGAAAACCTGCTTACACTTTTGAGAAAGGCAAGTAAATGATGGCATCTATATTTGCAGAATAAGAGGGAGTGGCTTGGATGAAAATCTCAGAGATGAGGCAAAGCACCATCTTAGGAAGGGCTTCACTGCCAGGGCTGTGAACAGTACAGGGAACAGCGCTGTTCTGAAAGCTGGGTGTGGGCCACTCCAAGCAGGAAAAAAGATTAAAAGAGAGATCCTGAATGGGAAGTTGTTTTAGTAATATCTTCATCAGTTTATTTTATTTTACATATATTTTCTTTTATATCAATAAGATATTTGATTAAAAATGCTTTTAAGTATGTATAAATCTTTCCATAGTTAGAAAATAAGTATTCTAAATAATTTTAAGCCTTTTATTACAGTTTGTCAGGCATGAATTGGTGTTACAGTTTAATGTTACTCCCTTAGCGTAACATGAAATCGTGTGTCTTATATGAGGATGCTTTAGATGTGATAAAGTGTAATATATGCCTGATCACAAATTCATATTTAATTTTCCTGGATTTTGAATGTAGTTGAGTTTGCTATAAAACATATATGTGCTATCAAAACCAAAAAACAAACCATGCAAGTTACATATGTGTATTTTGACATATTCAGCAAAAATTATAAACACACCCCTAATAGTGCTATAGGAAAAGAACAAAAATAAATATAAAAAATCCTTTAAAGTTTCTGAATCTTTTTATCATATGTTTGGTAGAGCAGTAGTTTCTCATAGGAAAAGAGGAGAATGCAATTCATGATTCTATTCATCAGGTTTTATGGTCATCTAAAAAAATAATTAGGTCCATTTAATGCAGGTAGCATGGATAAGCCCTCATTGACTGGGAAAGGAAACATTCAGAATATTCCTGTGAGTTTCACTAATGGAAAAGAATATAGTCCATGTTTATTCAGGAACAAACAACTATGTTAAAAGCCTTGGGTGCAGTGAGGTTAAACTAGGATATAAATAAAGTTTCGTTAAATAAAATGAAATCAAATTTAAACAGATGAGGTCAGATAGCCATAATGAGACTGGTGTTTGGAGGAAATTGAAAACCAGTGTTTGGTGTTTGAATTTGATTTCATAGGCAGAAGCTCTGGTTGTATTTCAGAGTTGCGGTCTTTCCTGAACTTCTGACTTACACAATTCCCAGAAGACACATGATACTAGTCAATCATAAGGAAACTCAAGTAAGTTAGAACTTGATGTCTTGATAGATCCATTTTCTGAAGTTTCCCACATTGGGAAACATGAAATATTATTTTAGATTCCTTTTTGTCCAGTACATGTGTTTTTCTAAAAAAAATCCTCAGTTCTGCTTGAAACTATTGAAAAATATAAAAGATAGTTTTGAAATCTGCTTGGGAAAAACATGGAACTCAGAATAAATAAACAGATAAGCTATTTTATAGCTTTCTTTAGGAAGCAGACATTTTTATCATCCATTATTATTTCCACTACTGTGCTTGACTTTGAAGATCCAAATACTAACTGGCAGTCAATTCTGCTAGTTCTGGAAGGAATTTTGGAAAAAGTAAAAGGCATACATCTGAGCATTTGCTGCCCCTATAGAGGCAAGACAACATACTCCAGAAATTAGATGATAGGACAGGCTGCTTTGAATGACTGGGCAAGGAAAATAATCAAAGCAGACTTCTTTAAAAAAGTGTGGCTGGTTTTGATATAAATAAGTCAGTAAAATTGTCACCAATTTAATGGTGGAAATTTAAAAACAGATTATTTGATGTTAATTGCTATTGAAACACTTTTAAATTTATCAGAGTAAACATGAACCCAGAATCAACTCAGGCACAGTACAGCTTATATTGAGTACCACTGGTTTCCTTTTTCCCCCTTGCCCATCCTTGGGCCCATCTCTAGATGTAAATTTTTTAATGTTTTTATTTTTTATCTTTTTTGATGTTTATCTTTATTACTCTACATAATATATTTATAGTTTTAGATTAAAAGTGTATACAATATGTTTGAACCACCAGAAAGAAATATAAGAATTTAGATTGATTATACTATCCTCTCTGCCACCTCTTCTTTTGATAGGTGTATTACTGTATTTAGGGGTCTTTCATTTGGTTGCTTTTGTAAACTGACTGAATATACTCAAACCTCAATTTAGTCTTCCATCTCTTGATGCTGTACTACATAAGATGAAAATACTAGAGTCCCCATATAATTTTGTCAAACTTCTTCCCCGATTCCATGCCCTGCCTCCATTCCACTCTACCTTTAATTTTACATTGTTATTGATATTTAGCTAGATTATTGATGATAATATTCTGAAAGCATAAATAAATATTCTGTACTTCGTCAGTAGATTTATTCTAATAGTTTAAAAATATTAAACTGGCTTCAGGTTATTATAGTATAAATACATGTTTTTTTAATACTGGACTAATTATTATTAATTTCCTTCTTTGTAAGTCTAATGTAGGATCTCTTGGTGTTTCATAAATGTTAACTTTATCTTATAGCTATTCATTTGCCTTAAATATTGGCAAAGTATTATTCACTTCATTGTTTCATCATTTTGCATTATATTATTTTTTCAGAATTTTCCAATTTCATGTGTTCTTTTATATTCTTCATCTTCTTTTCTACCCTTTTATCCATACTTTTTCTTCTATCAAGTCTTTCTTTCCTGGAAATGTACTTCTGTCAATGCTCCCTGCCATCCTTGTATTTCTATTTATTACTTTTCTCAATTTTGACACAGCTTTTCCAAATCTCATGACCTTCTCTTCCTTCTCCATTTTCCTGTGATATATCTCAGGAAAATACTGAAAAGTAACTCATTGATAGTAAAAATTCCTAATTGTTGCCTTTCTGAAGAGTCTTTATTCTGCAACATGGAGATAGATATAAGAGATAGATGGAAACATTCAAGTAGATGTAAGTAACTATAAGTCATTTTTCATAGTTCTTATTGATGAACACTTAGTCTGATGACCCAATTTACTCTCCAATTCTAGAAAATCATTGACCACTATTAATTTCTTTATTTTCTCCTTCCCTTTATTCCTTCTCTCTTGGGTTTTTATTAGAAAATTTCAGACCTCTTCAATTATTTTACATGTCTTTTCTCTCATATTTTTCTCTTTTTCATCTTGAGCTATATCGTGAGGCTTCTTGAACTTTATTTTTTCAGTCCTTGTTGTTGTTGTTATTGTTGTAATATTCCAACAATCTTAGGGTTTAACATTAAGAGCGCAATCTTGCTCCCTGAGCAAGATTGCTGTAGTATCTTCCTTTTATAGTAAAACGTCTTCAGAGACTTCTTTGAATATGATCGAAAATTTGTTTTGTGTTTGTTTTTAGTTATTTTCTATTATTTTAATAAGCATGGTGCCCTCTTGATTATTTATATCTAGCTAGCTAGCTATTTATCTATCTATCTATTTATCTATCTATCATCTATCTATCTTAATTTTTGCATGTTACCGACTCCCTGCAAATGCCTGGTGAAGACTGTTGTTCATCTGCTAATAGGTGGGATTCTTTTATAAGTGGGAATCTAACTGCAGGGCCTGTGAGGGCAGGCCATGGACCTGGCAGCTAAGTCTCATCCTCTTTTTTAATCAGCAGTGCAGTCATCCAAACAAAAATTAGTTATCTCCAAATATTTAATCTATATTTGCTAGAGAAGAATCATATGAAATATGTTTTGAGAGTAAAATAACAGCTCACATTTCCTAGCAGAGATGGAGTAATAGGAACCCCCACCCCCCAAGCCTATTTTCATTTTTTTCTTATATGTTTTGCTTATAACAGTTTTGTGATATTATCAGCATGCCATATACAGCACATAATTAAAGTATGCAGTGTAGTACATTTTGACACGTCTATACACTTGTGAAACAATCACCACAATTAAGCTAATGAACAGAGCCATCAGTTCCAAAAGTTTCCTGCAAAGTTTATATATATAAAAATCACACAGAATACATTCTTTGTTGTCCAGCAACTTTCAGTCAGCATAATTATTTTGAGAGTTCTGCTTAGGATGCAAGTCCTTTATCAGACACATGATTTGCCAGAATACTCTCCCATACTGTGGCTTAAGAAGTCTTTGATGAAATCTAATTCTCATTTTTCTTATTTGTCATGTTTTTGCTAATCGATACTTTTAATCAACCCAACTTTTAGAACATCAGTTTTTACTCTGGCTTTTGTTAATACCTGCTGACACTGAGCCAAAGCATCTCCAGTTGCAACCAATGGATTAGTTTTTTATTTTGAAATAAATTCAGGGTGATGGCTTCTCTATAATCACTTTATTTTCAGTCTTTCCAAATTATGGAAATTGTTGAAACATTTCATTTATTGGTAGCATCACCCATTGTTTCTTCCCCAGTCCTTATATTTGCTTTGAGGGGGGTATTCTGTTCTTTTCTTCTTTACATTCTACTGCTTTTGTATTCCTTTACATTTACATTTCATTTTCTACTCATATACCAATTACATCCTCAAAGGTATAACAAGAAACATGAAAGATTAATTTTATTTTTTATACTTTAAAATATTTGTTTTTGTTGAAATTTGGTGTGAATTTCTTGACTAACAAATCTCCTATGAACCATCCAATCTGAGGATTCATCTGAGAAATGTGTGTATTTTCGTATCTTCAGTGACTAACAAAATTAGAAGTGCTAAAAAAAATTTGATGAATTGATAATATTGTTGAAAACATTTATCTATGATAAGCATTAGTTACAGTTCAACTAAAGCCAAAGGGCATTGAATATTTAAATGAATGAATCGAGAACTGAATGAATGCATAAACACTATTATAGCATATCACCAGTATTTGGCCTTATTTATTTTTTTACTGTTATTTAATCCTTTGTATCTATTTTAAAATGTATTAATACAATGGGTTCACATAAGTTAAGCACATATTCAGTGCAAGGTCAGTAGATGACAGGTTACTGGTCTATACCCAAGGATACAGCAAAGGACAAATGAAGTATGTCCTGATTCTCACACAGCTTCCGATCTAGTGAAGATAGGAAAGAAAAATAAATTCTGAAATAGGTAATGGGGGTCATTTAAAATAACTACTGGAGTTAGGAAAGAAAAACACAGAAATAGAAAGTGAGGGAGTCTGCAGCTGTAAGGTTTTACAGTTAAGGCAAGGGCTCCAGGGTTGGGATGAGTTTGGTATTTGGAGAGTTAAAGTAAGACCACAGAGAGTGTAGCCTAAAAGGAAGGGATTTTGGTAGAGATGAAGTGGAAATAGGCAAGGGCTGGATTATCTAAAGGTTTATAAACTAGTTTAAGAGTTTAGATTATAAGTGGAAATCAAGTGGAGGATATCAGAAATCCGATAATGTGACATGATCACATGAAAAAAAAAGATTTATCTGAATTATAAGGAATTGATTTTAAATGGAAAAAGTAGAATATAAAAAACAGTTGGAAGTGATTTAAATAGATAAGAAGAAAAATAGCTGGAAAGAAGAGGCTAGAGGTGGAGGAGGGGAGAATTGAGAGGAATATGTTATAAAGTTAAAATTGAGCCAACCTGATGATGGGTTGGATGTGGGTGGTAAAAGAAAGAGAGGAATAAAGGATGATTCGTAGGTTTTTGGCTTGAACATTTTGGCAGATACAATTTTCTCATGTGAGGCAAATTAGGATTTGGGAGCAAGTTTTGGGGCTTTGCTGGCAGAAAGTCAAGAGTTCTGTTTTTCATATGTGAATTATGAAGTTTGCAATTCAGGAGAGAGTTTGGGCATCTTAATTCTTTGTTTCTAGTCTGAATATCAAGAACTAGACACTGTATTAGAGTGTTATTAATTATTTTGCTTTACTTTTACACAGATACATACAGACACTGACATTCACGCACAAATGTGGAAGCATGCATGAACCCTCTTGCAGCTTTCACTCCTAATCACATGCTAGAATTTCCTGGCTTGCTTAAGAAAAAGAAAACTAGAAAGTCACATTTGTAATTTCTAAAGAAATTAATTTGGTTTGCCATTGCTTAATTTTAATTCAAAAAGACCATGAAATGTTTTCTTTTCCATATTGCCATATGGCCTTTTGATGCATGGGTAGTATTTTTTAAGTGTTTGGCACTTTTCATTCTATTAAGAACCACAGTGTAATTTTATTTGTTTGTAAACTGATGCAAACAGAAAAGAGTTATCTTTCTTTCATACTGATTGTTTCTATTTCCATATTTCTCCAGTAATTCTGTATCCAGTAATTCTCTCATGAATTTACATAATCCTAAAATATTGGGAAAATTGTCACTTTTTTCTAAAAGTAAAAAAGTAAAAAGTACTTTTTCTAAAAGTACTAAAGTAATGGGATCCAGTTCTTCCATCTCAGGAATGTTTATTTTATGTTCTTTTAAAATTGCAAGTCCAATTTTATTTATTTTAATTTATTACTTTTCAATTTTATTTTTAAAGAGCTTATCCATGGATGCATGTTATTGAGAAGAGATAATAGGAGATTTAGGAAAAGTGTTTAGACAGTGAAACGTAGTAACATTATAGATCTTGATAGCTTAAGCCTAATGAGTCTTTTTTTTTTTTTTAACATGGGCAGGCACCAGGAATCAAACCCAGGTCCTCTAGCATGGCAGGCAAGCATTCTTGCCTGCTGAGCCACTGTGGCCCCCTAATGAGGTTTTAAGACAATAACACATTTTTCTGAACTATTTAAAATAAGATTAATTTAAAAATATATTTACACAGTATTTTATCTTTCTTAAAGAATTTCATATTTAAAATATGTATACATGAACTTGTGTGATTTTAAAGATGTGGTAGCCAGAAAAACGCCCCCAGCCTCCATTCCTGAATCCAGTAAATACGATAATTTCTATGGGAAAGGGGTCATCTGCCAGTGGAATTAAGTTAAAGAACTTGAAATGGGAAGATTTTCCTGGATTATCTGCATGGGTACAGTTTAATCACAGGGTTCTCAAAACTGGAAGAGGGAGGCAAGGAGGAGAGTTGGCACCTCAGAGTCAGAGGGAGATGTGATTGCAGAAGAACGGTCAGAGAGATGTGGTATTGCTGATTCTGAAGTAGGCTACAGATGGCCTCTAGCAGCTGGAAAGGGCACGGATACAGATTCTCCCCTACAGCCTTCAGGAATAAATGTAGCCTTCCCAACACCTTGATTTTACTTAGATTTCTTTTTCATTTCCTATCTAAACTTTTCATTGATAACCTTAGTTTGTGTCTCTGATTTTTAAATCTCTAGTAATCTGGTAATCTCCAGCATGTGAATCCTCCGTTTTTGACTTCCAAAAGTGATAACATGCAGCCATGACCAAAGAGGCCCCCAGCTCCTTATATGTTCTCATTTCCATGAGATTTCACTGCCAAGGAACTTCTACCCAGCTCCACTTGACAGCAAGGGGGAATGTCCTATATTTGACAACCTCAACCAGTGTATCTCTAAAGAAATCATTATCTTAGTTTTCATATCACAGTCTTTTATTTTCTGAAAACTTGATCACCTTCTTGCTTAATAAAATTCTTGGCTTCATCCTTGGTTATTTGAGTCTCTTGTACATTAGTATCCTCCTTAAATGACCTCATTTTACTCTTTGTAAATGATTATAAATACGCTGAAGAGCCCTGCGGAGCAAGTTACTACAGGGTATGCTGTGGGAACCCAGGCTTAGGCACAACAGAAAATTTCATCAAATGACTTCTTAATTACTTACACAGAATAAAAGGCCCAAAAAAGTAGGGAAGAAATCCCATCATGGTTGGCCTCCTGGTTCAGGGTTGGTGAATAGAAGCTCTTCAGGCTCCACTTTGCCTCAAAGAGGAGGGATGCCTGTGCTGCCACTGAGAGTCCCTTCACTGATGAGCAGCTGGAATTACATCTTCCCTGTTTCAGGTTCAAGGAGTGGTCAGGCAGTTCCACCTAGCCCTAAAATCCCCCCTGATCTACACAATGGAAAAATATTGAAACATCTGCATACAATCAAGCAAGAGGGGCAAAGGAGGGGAATAAGAGAGAGCTCGAGACTGTGGCTAGTCATGACTATGACTTCTCCAGCAACCTCTAAGTATATCTCCAGCCCAGACCACTCTCCTGAATTCCATAATCGATATTCAGTTGCCTACTCAGCATCTCTACCTGACCATCTCAGAAGGACCTCAAAATCCATATGAAAACTGTATACATTTCCTGGTTATTTAACAGCTATGACTCTGTCTGTGGTTGCTATCACCACGTAGCAGAAGGTCGTCACTGAAAGCCGAGAGTCTTTGCCATTTTCCTCATCTGCCTTATCCCTCATTCAGTCAAATCTCACAGGTTACACTTGAAGAATTTCTCAAACATTCATCTTCTCATCCATTTCTATGACCTCTACAGTCATTACAACTGTTATTGTTTCTAGCTTTAACAACTGCCAAAGCCTCTTGGTTTCTCTTTTGTCATGTTCAAATCTATCTTCTACCATGTTGGAATAGTCAGTTTAAAATTCAACTTCCACATTTTTATTAACTTCCTTAACACTCTCTAGTGAGACTGAGGCACTCAGTAGAGCTCAAAAGCTTTAATAGGACATACAATATCTTCTGTGATCTCATCCCTACCTACCTTCTCAATCTCTTCTTTAGTTACTCAAAAGTTACTACTATATATGTCTAAACTCTAAAAACCACTTATATTTCTCAGCATTGTCTTATGGACTCTCTAACATAATTGGATTTGCTCCTGCCTATCTCTCAGCCTTGAATATCTGATCTTCCAATATTTTATGGAAATGTCAACCCATTTTATATGTTTTAATGATCAATTTTCCTTTCTCCAGAAACGTCTCTCTTCCCACCAGGCTCACCAATGGGCTCTTCACCTGTCCTGTTGTGCCATTGCAAAAATCACTATCATTGCAGCTGCCACACTGCCGTGTAATTTTCTGTCATATATTTATCTCATCCACTAAATTGCAATGTTTGTAGAGGAAGAGACCCTAAATGGTTCATCCTAGCCATACAGAGATGTCAATGAATGAGAAAAAGAATAGATGATGAACTTTTAGGGACTTATTCTTTATCAATCTGAACCAGTGTATTTCATGTCTATAGGGTTGTTACATATCTTTTCTGGCTGATACTTACTCTACCAACAAATCAAACCTACGGAAAATAGAGGAGTGGATTAAATAAATAATATGCTTCTTTATTGAACATTTAAAGAAACGCTATTTTCCTCTTGCAAATATGATTAAAAATAATGGCCAGAAAAATGAGGCAAGTAGGCCATTATAAACATGTGTTTTAGTTTAAATAGAAAAACTTCTTAATGCAGTTATTACTTATTGGCTTTAACAAAATATGTTATAAAATTTTTCAAAAAAAAGATTGAAAACATGTTGAAAAGGCAAGCATTTCTACTCAAAAGTAGACATTCTAATTAATTCCACAAAATATTAGTTTATAACTTATAAATGTGGTCTTGTCAATTAGAAATTTAAATATATGATTATAATCTTTCTGTTTGCTTACTAAAAGTTCTCATGGGGTTTATTCATTGTGTCTATATTATTTATGTTTTCATCATTGAATCTAAAAAATGAAGTTGCTTCCTGTTTTGTCTTAAGAAAAAAAATCAGATTTTCCTAGTTTTAATGTTTGTGAACTATGACTCAGTTTGTTGCATGGTATTTTGCTCACTCTATTTTTCTGTGATGGTTGTAAGCCAAATTTGTAAGTCTAGAAAAATTTCTAAAAATCACAAATCTCATTATCCTTCATAGGACCATTAAAAGCATTTCTGATGATCCTCATGAGCATATATATTTTTTTATTTTCTAAGAAAACAAAAATGCCCACCTTTATTTTCATTACCATTTCTGTAGTATTCTGATTTATCTAATATTTGTAGATAATATTTTCATAAACTTAAGCCTCTGAATATATTATATTTATGCTTTTTCTCTAAACAAGTCCCAACACAGATCAAGACACATTTTTAATATTTCAGAAAATATCAGTATGTTTTAAATTTATTTAATATGTAAATATTCTACAGGTAGTATATTTTCTATAGTCAATGATAAGGTTAATTTTTTTCATTTTTCATTGGTTGCATCAAGAAATTTTGAAGAAAACAGAGAAACTTTAGACGATCTTAACCCTTGAACATATCTTATGTGAACTTATTTCAGTAGACGTTTCCTTGCTCCATTAAAATACCAAGTAATTAATATCATAAAAACACTAAATCAAAACTAACTAGGGGATTTAAATGGTAATCTTTTAATACAGTTCGTCAGCATGTGTACATCTTGCTAAAAAAATTTATACAGTGGCATAATTGGGTTTCAGTATAGTTGCAAAAACATCATAAAGATCTAAATAACTTTTTCTGTAATGGGACCAGGTTAAAAATAATAAAGTAAAGATTATATGTAAATAGATAAATACATATAATAACTATGTAAATTCTAACCCTATCAACTCATATGCTGTTTTAAATTTCTCAATAAGAAACATATTTGAACATCTCAGTTTAGCTCATCTTTCAGCAAATTGTCTTTTTATTTTTTGATTCCTCCAGACATAGCATATAGAAAATTAAGTTTTAACATTCTACTTTCCCTAAAGAGTTTGACTCTACCACATGCCATTCCAAATTAATTTAACGAAGAAAGGGGAGGTTTGATGAATAGTTGTCAATTTGTGTCCAGAAAACTGTAGCTAGAATAGTACTACACTGAAAAACTGGCATGTTTTTGTTTTTAATTTAAAATCTGACAATAAAGAATTGAATTATTGCTTATGCATTAATTAAGAAGTACTTTTAAATTTACACATATATATTTGGATAGATTGAATATGTATATTTTAATACACATGCTCTGAAATTTAGTCATAAAACGAGATAAAGCTGAATTAAAATTTAGTTCATGATGCATTAGATCATCAGTTTAATCAGTATTTAAATTAATTATTTAATATATGATTTCAACAACATTGTATAATTTGTTTTAGATATTTAATTTTTTAAATGTGTATATTATATTTCATGTTGAAAAAGTTTATTAAATATTGTTAAGAGTCAAGGATTCAAATAACACAATTTCAGAATGGAGTATGAGTAGCAACAGATAGGATCTAATAGATGTGCATGCAATGCAAAAAGGAATAGAAGAGTATATGAAAATTTGATTGAATGGATACCGGGGAAGAAGCAGCCTGAATAATCTGAATTGTGTAGCCAACAACACCAGGAGTATGGTAGTAGCTCAAACAAAAATAGAGAATGAAGAAAGTGAATAAGATTAGACAATATGTTTGTTGTTACATATAATGAGTTTGATGTGCCAACAAAGGTATTAACCTGGAGATGCTCACTTGATATTTACACCAACTGAAACAGATAACATTAGCTCCATTGTACTGGTGCAGAAGCTGTTTGCTCCTATCCCCTAAGAGTGATCGGGTCATTTTCTCAAAGTTACACAAATGTTAACTATAACAACTGGAATTCAAACCAATCTGTCTAACTCCTGTGTCTGTGCTTTTGACCGTATGCAAAGCAATAAATAAGATCACAAATAAAGATTAATGAATAAGAAGCCGAGTTTAGGAAAGCCCATCAAACTGTGCAAATTGGGGAAGAGAAATCAATGAGGTCAATATGGAATAATTAGTCAGAAAGGTAAAAAGAAATTAGAAGAGAACAATGTAGCAGAAGCAAAAAGAGGTGAGAAAACCAGAATGAGAGTGTCCTCAGCTGTGTGAAATACAGCAATGTGCAATAAAAATAAACCTAAGGCAAGGAAATTAATTTGGAGGGTTGACTATTATTAATGACATCAAAAGTTGTTAATTACAATGGCCTGCTATAGTGAAGATAAAATTCAAGAGTACAAAGGGATGGTGGGAAGTAAAAAGAGCAGATAACTATAGATCCCATTCTCATCTGTGCTATCGATCCCATATTTGCTCCTTTAAAATCAACTTCTCTCAAATTTGACCCATATCTTCTTGTATGTACTTATCTCCTCTAATTACACACATGTGTCGGGATAATTTTCTTTAAATAGTTAAATGTCAATAAATATGAATTTTCTAAAATATTACCCATTAACTTTTAGATGTATGCCATTTTTCAAATATAGAGGCTCATTCTGTGCCTATTGATGATGTATAGAATAGAGAATGGCAAGAATCATTTTTATTAAGGAAGTTTATTTCTTTGGATGGTAGAATTGAAGTTAATTTTTCCCTTTCTTTTCTATACTTTTCTTTATTCCTTTCATTTATTTTTAAACATATAATTCATTAACAATAAATAACCAAAAAGATTTATTTTATTATTTATGTCTATAAGGGGAAACTCTGTCCTAGGGAATAGGATGGGAGAAGGCATTCTACGTAAGAGCAAATCTTCTCCACCTTAGCAAAAAGAGAAATTAAAAAAAATTTGCAGGGTGAAACAAATGGTCTGGCAATGAAGGAACAGATTCCTATCAATCCAAATAAAAGAGGTAGAGTGTGGTGTGATTTTTTTTTAAATCAGAATACAGTGAGTAAAAGGATTCACTCTCCTAAACCACATGGATTTGGGAAAAGACAGGCTTTGGCAAACCCAAGAGCTCAAGATGTGATCTTTCTTGACCAGGTTAAAGATATGAGATTTTGTTTACCATAGAGTAGGCCTGAAGAGTAGAGTCAAAAAGACTGATGGAGAAAGAGTATTTGAGATCAGACATGCTTAGACAGCTAATGATGGGAAGAACTTGTCTGAGAAATTGATCAGGGATACAGATTGGAGAAATAGATGAATAAAGCTCATCTGAAGATTTCCAGAGAATTAATCATCTTGTGATAGACTTGAGGATTCCAGACTGTCACCACACAGCTTAGATGGGTTACAAGTTCCACCCAGTGAGGGTAACAATGACTCTTGTGGAAGAGTTCATTTAGAGTCCCGTTTGAGAATGTAAGCTCCAAGAAGAAACTCGGGAAATGTTTACATGAAATGCACCCACAGGAAGGATAGAGCAAAGTGGTAAGTCCCTAACTGAGCCAGAACAAATTTCACACATTATCCAACTTTCGGAACAACTTTCAGTGTATGGTGTCCTCATGGAAAGGTGGAGCAGAGAAGGCAATCATGTCTTCCAGATCACTGGGATGATATTAGCATTCACGGCTTTGGAAATTGATAGTTGTTGAAGTATTTGTTTTCACTTAAGTACTGGAAAACATAAGAGAAAGGAAAAACCATTGGACATAAACTTGACTTGTTGGTCACCATCAAGCCCCTTATATGGGAAATGTCTTCAACAGGCATGGCTATTTTCATAGATTAATATCTGGAATTTATAGGAAATAATGGAAGTGTTTCTGTTGAAAGCTGAATTGGAAATTAATGAAGTTGCAAGTTTCATTTTCTATATCAGTATTTCAAGCATTCTAGCACACAAGAATTTTTCCTTTTTGATAAGATGATCTCATGAAAATATTTTTTTCATTTTGTTTAGTTTAAATTAGGTGAATCTAAGAGTTGTTTCTGAATTTTAGTGGGATAGTTTCTTTTAAAAGTTTGTCACAATCATCACCAACAAATATAGTAGTTTATGCCTTTTTTTTTGTATGTATACCTATTTTCCCCACTCATGAACCTTGAATCTTCCCTTCTGAAAAAAATATCTGTTTATGAATTAATTAGAAAAGCAAAGCATATCAAAAGCAAATAGTTATTTGTCTAGTCAGTTATTTGACTCAGATTTACATTTTAGTTACATAAATGCTTTCTGTGTTTCTATGGTACTGACCACTTTGATAAAAATAGCAAGAATATTGGACTGATTCCAAAATTTGTTTATATATTGAAAGTAAGGGAATTGAAGAATGTAAGGAAAAAACATTGCATTTACATAGCTGCATTTGCATATGTCATGCTAGAGTAATCAAGATATGCCCAAAAGGAGATTAGGTGTTTGAATATACTTAAACTTCGGCTGTCTAAAATAAGTGAGTGGAAGTCAGTTAATCAAGATTGTATTTCAAAGGAAAAGGAGATGCTGGATTCTGAGGGTTGTAAGGGTATTTTGTTGTTTATTAAACTGCCTTTTCTCCATATTGGAGTTTTAATTCTTTTATGTAATATTGTCTATTTCTCTTTTCATGCAATCTGGTGAATCAGATAATCAAAGTACTCATCCCTTCATGAAATTTTAACAGTGAGGTCAGTGATTAAAGAACGAGTAAAAAATTATGTAGTTATTCCTTTTGTGGCTACAGCGGACTAAAGCTTTTGAAAATTTGTTTCTAGAAAGATATTCTGGATGTATATGGTTTCTAATTTTCCACAACCAACTTTCTTCTTTTCCTCGTAGATCCTGTGAATTTCAATAAAGCTAAGGGAGTTTATTATCACTAGACCTGCACTACCAGAAATGCTAAAGGAAATAATTATATGTTGAAAGAGGAGGACACAAGACCATCACTTGAAGCTGTATGAAGAAATAAAGACATCTGGTGTAGATAAACATATAGATGAATGTAAGTGCAAATTTCATTCCATATCTCATAAATAGCCCTGTTTGTCTACTTTTTTACATGGTTTAAAGTCTAATACATACAAAACAAACAAACAAAAACTATGTTATATGGCAAAGGTGTATAAAGATGGAACTTGTATAGAAATCAGCATGAAGGGAAGGGACCATGGGATACAGGAGCAGAGATCATGGAAGCTATTGGAATTAAGTTAGCATCAATGCAAATAAAATTTCAAATGATTAGGCATGTTAAATTTTTCACCATGATAGCTCCAAAAATATCTTTAAAAATTACACAATAGGAACTGAAAAGTGTTTCTAAATGGTTCACTAAAAAAAGGTCTAATAAACAAAAGAAGGTAGTAGGGAATAGAGAATCCGAATTTTAAAAAGTATGAAATACAAAAATTAATCAACAAAATGACAGAAGTGAATTTGGCTTATCAGTAATTGCCTTAAATGTAAATAGATTCTACTCTCCAATCTAAAGATAGAGACTGGCAGAATGTGTAACAATGATCCAACTATATCCTATTCAGCCAACTCACCTTAGATACAATGATGCAAATAGGTTGAAAGTGAATGGATGGGGTAAACCTTCCATAAAAATAGTAGGCAATATATATCTGGAGTGGCTAATTAATATCAGGCAAAACAGGTTTTTTCAAGAACTGTTACATGAGAAATGAAAGCATATTTTATATTAATGCAACAGCCAATTCAACAAAAAGGTTATAAGAGTTACAAACATATATACATCTAACAGCAGGGCTCCATGAGGTATGAGGTAAATATGAACAGAATTGAAGGGATAAATAGAAAATCCCACAATAACATTTAGAGACTTCAGTACTTCACAGAGCATCTATACAGAAGATTAAAAGGAAAGAGAGGACTTGAGGATTACATTCTGAAGTCCACATGGATCATTCTCCAATATAGACTGTAAGTTAGGGCACAAAACAAGTCTCAATAAATGTAAAATACTGAAAAAATATAAATGTGTTTTTTGTTTTTACTGCAAATGAATGAAGTTACAAGTCAATAATAGAAGAAAAACTGGAAAATATATAAGTATATGGAAGTTAAACAACATACCTTAAACACACAATGAGTTAAAGAAGAACCCACAACGAGAAAGAGAAAATACTTTGGGATGAATAAAAACAGAAACACACCATGCATAAACTCATGGGAGACAATGAAGGTAGTGCTCAGAATGAAATTTATAGCTCTAAATTCCTATTTCAAAAAGAACACAAATCTCAAGTCAATAACTTAAATTGACATCTTGGAGAACTAGAGAAAGAAGAGAAAGGAGGCCCAAAGTTAGCAGAAGTAAGGAAATTAACTTATAAAATTAGAAAGCTCATAAGATAGTGTTATGAACAAATGTATACAAATACTTTAGATAATATAGATAAAATGGACAAATTCCTAGAAACACACAAATGCCTAAACTGACTCAGAAAGAAATAGACAAGTCAATAGGCCAACAACAGGTAAAGTGATTGAATTAATAATCCAAATACTTGCAACAAAAAAAGTCCAAGAATAGATGCCTTTGTCGGTGATTCTACCATACATTTAAAGAAGAATTGTCATCAATTCTTCCCAATTTCTTCCAAAGAGTTCAAGAGGAGGGGATATTTCTTAACTCATTTTAAGACCAAAATTTCTCTGATAAGAAAACCACACAAAAGAAAAGAAAACCACACAAAAGAAGAAAATTACATACTGATTTCCCTTATGAATATAGATGCAAAAGCCCTCAATAAAATATTCACAACCCCAAACCAACAGCACGTTAAAAGATTATATATCATGAACAAGTGGGATTAATTTATCTTGGGAATGCAAGGACGGTTCAACATATGAAAATTAATAAATACAATGCACTCTGTTAATATAATGAAGGGAAAATACACACTCAATCATTTCAATAGAGGTAGAAAAGGCATTTGACAATATTCAACACCCTTTTATGAATAAATCACTCAGAAAACTAGGAATAAAAAGGAACTTCCTCAACACAATAAAAACCATATATGCAAAACCTACAACTAACATCATATTCAATGGCGAAAGAGTGAAAAATTTCCACTTAAGATCAAGACTAAGAAAAGGATGCCTGCTTTTACCATTGCTATTCAATTTTGTCCTAGAAGTTCTAGCAATAACAAATAGAAAAAAAAAAGAACTAAATGATCAGAAAGGAAGAAGGAAAATTATCTTTCTTTACATTTGACATGATCCAATATATAAAATATTCCAAGGAATACACAAGAAAGCTACTAAAATTGATAAACAAATTCAGTAAAATTTGCGGGGTATGTGATCAACATGCAAAACTCACTGGTGTTTCATTTCATTAGTAATTAAAAATCCAAAATTGAAAATTAAGAAAACAATACCATTTACAATGAGACCTAAAATATAGGATATCTAAGAATAAATCTAACCAAGGAGATGAATGACATACTGTGAAAATTACAAAGAAAAATCTACTGAATGAAATCAAATATCTAAATAAATGACAATATATTTCAGGTTCCCAGATTCAAAGACTTAATATTTCTAATAAATGAATGCTACCCAAACTGATGTACAGATTCATTGCAAGCCCTATCAAAATTCCAGCAGTATTTTTTGCAGAAGTGGAAAAGCTGGTCCTCAAATTTATGTGCAATTGTAAATGGTCTTGAACAGCTAAAATAGTTTTGAAAAAAAAAAGAGTTGGAGGAGTTACATTTCTTGATTTCAAAGCATACTATATGGTAAAAACAGTATGGTACTGTCAAAAGGATAGACATATACCCCAATGGAAGATACTTGAAATTCCTGAAAAAGGCCCATATATCTGTGACCATTTTTTTTTGATGACGGTAACAAGTACATGTAATGAAGAAAGAATAAACTCTTCAACAAATGGTGCTGGGAAAACTAGATATCTACATGCAAAAGAATGAAGTGGACCCCTATCTCACATCATATGCAAAAATAACTCAAAATGGATGAAGGACCTTGCATTGGTTAGGGTTTTCTAGAGAAATAGAATCAACAAAAATATTCGTAAATATAAAATATATAAAAATGTGTCACATAACCGTGGGGACATAGAGTCCAAAATCTGTAGGGCAGGCTGTGAAGCTGAGGACTCTGATGGAGGATCTGGATGAACTTCTCAGGAGAGGCTTGCCTGGCCGAAGCAGGAAGAGAGCCTGTCTCCTCTGAATCCTCCTTAAAAGGCTTCCAGTGGTTAGATCAAGCATCACTCATAGCAGAAGACACTCCCCTTTGGCAGATTACAAACAGAATCAGCTGTGGATGCAGCTGACATGATCACGATTTAATTCTATGAAATGTCCTCATAGCAAAAGACAGGCCAGCTCCTGCCCAAACAAACAAACAGGTACCACCACCTGGCCAAATTGACACATGAACCTGACCATGACAGACCTATATAAAACACAAAAGCATAAAACTCTTAGAATATAACTAGGATAAAAACTTTATGACTGTGGATCTGGAAATGGATTCTTAAACTTTATACCTAAAGCATAAGCAACAAAAGAAAAAAAAAATAGATAAACTCAATTTCACTAAAATTTAAAACTTTGGTACATCAAAAAATGTTATCAGGAAAGTGAAAAGACAATCTACACAATGGAAGAAAATGAATGCAAATCACATATCTGATAAGGGCTTAATACCCAAAATATAAAGAGAACTCTTACACTTAACAACAAAAAGATATATAGTCTAGTTTAAAAATGGGCAAAGGACTAGAACATGTGTATTTCAAAAGAGAATACACAAATGGCCACTAAGCACCTGAAAAGATGCTATACATCAGTAGCCATTAAGGAAATGCAAATCAAAATGATATGAGATACCACTTCACACTGATGAGTATGGATATTACTGAAAATACTGAAAAATTCACAATATCCGAAAGATGGAGACATCACAAGAGTCCAACAGCAGATTAATGGATACATAAAACGTGGTACATTTACAAAATCAATTATTATTTGGCTGTAAGAAGAAATGAATTTTTGAGACATTGTACAGCATGAATGAACCTTGAAAACATTATGATAAATGAAAAAAGTAAGACACATGCCAAACATTGTGTGAGTTTGTTTACATGAAATAGTTGCAAATAGAAAACTCATAAACACAGAAAGTACATTAGAGATTACTAAGGAGGGAGTGAATGAATTGTTTTTGGTGGATATAGTGTTTGTAAAGTTTATAAAATTTTACACAGACCTATTATAGATTATAGAAATCATCTTGACATGGCTTCTGATTTTGTGATCCAGCCAAAATGTTGAGAGAAAGCGCAGGCCAAGTAATGTGTGTATATATGGTATATGTAGGTTTACCAGGTGGTAAGCCCAGCTAAGATTTTTCCAATAGTCAGCATCAAATACCAGAAATGAGTAGGCTTCCAAATGATTTTAGCCACCCACATATAATTGCTGCAGCAGGCACAGTGGAACAGAGACTACATATCCCCCATATACTATATATTGATCAATTTCATTTTTGTGAGCATACTTTTTTTATT
Source organism: Tamandua tetradactyla (assembly GCF_023851605.1). Taxonomy (NCBI): domain Eukaryota; kingdom Metazoa; phylum Chordata; class Mammalia; order Pilosa; family Myrmecophagidae; genus Tamandua; species Tamandua tetradactyla. Next base: position 153,654,243 of record NC_135330.1, read on the forward strand.
GTTTTTGAACCACTTATTTGGAAGTAATTTGTTATACAGCAACAGCTGAAATGCAGATACTTTCCCCACCAAAAAAATTTCTTCTTCATTGTTTCCTCTATGCATTAATGGCAACTCATTTCTTCCAATTATTGAAGCTAAAAATGTTAACAATGACTATCCTTAAACTCTGCAGTTTACTCACACCATATCAGTAGAAAATCATTTGACTTGAATTTCAAAAATAATTATAGAATTCTTTAAAATATATCCACCTCTATTGCCACCACCCTCTTTCAATTCACAATTATTTCCCCCTGTGTCATTGCAAAATATTTGAATCTTCTCTTCTTAGTGATGCCTTCTCTTACTAATAATCTTAGGTCAGATTTCATTGAACCAGAAGCTGAGATAATAATTCTTGTACACATAATTATTTGAAAGACTATTCTCAGAAGAGAATGCTAATCATGTGAGGGAAGCAGATTAGGACAGAGGAGAAACAGGCAAGAAGGGTTTGGGGAGAAGTCCAGCCACAGGAGATCCCACAGGGAGCTCTGAGTTATTAATGGTACTACACAAGTACCCTACCAAGAGGCTGTTACCCCTCAATCTGCTAGTCATGCAGGGAGAGGCTTATAACCCTTCCAGTCTTCTGATATTGGGCCGCTCTATTTGCCAAAGGCAATTTCATGATGAATGGTGCAAATGTTAGCAGTTGCAGGTAACACCTGCAGCAGCCGGAGGATGTGCCCCACCAGGGCATGATTGGCCAGATCAAAGGGAGATGAGCGAGGCACCAACTGCAATTTCTGCATATACCACATTGTTACATTTTAACCACTATCATATTTCATACCTTCCTTCCTTACTTTAGTTCCTTTTCTTCCTTTTTAGAATTTGTTATTATCTGAAATACTTAACGTTTTATTTTTCTGAATGATTTACTTATTCATTTTTTTTACATTTCTATTTGAATTAAGTTACAAATGGCAAGCATGATACTTTAATATATTTTGGCACTACTGTATGCCCAGCAATGTGAATGATGCCTTGCACTTAGAAACCATTTGTCAAATGAATTCAGTATTGAATGATTTCATTAAGGTACAGTGGTAAGGAAGATTACACACTCAGCAAATTATGGTTCTCTGTGTCTGAGCAAACCAAATAAAATATGTGAGAACTGAAACCACGTACATAAGAAATGATTGCAAATTTTTTCTATAAAGGACTAGATACTAAATACTTTATGACTTTTAAACTACAGAGTCTCTGGTGTAATCATTCCCCTCTTCCTTTGTAGTGTGAAAGCAGCCCTAGATTATGCATAAGGGAATGGGTATGAAAGTATTTCAATAAAGCTGTATTTACCAAAACAGCCTGGAAGCTATAGTTTACTGTTTCCTGATCTACAGGTTTGCACTTTACTGGCTACATTTGCATAACTTCTAATGCCATCAGCTATATCAGTTTACTATTGCAGGAAACTTATTCCTTTTGGGGGCTTCCTGAAAGATCCATTAACTGTTCAACAAAATTTATCAAGGATGGTTTGTATCCCAAAGACTTTGTGAACTCCGTGTCTCAAAATCTTCCCCTTACTGTGTCCATCAATCTATTATATCCTAAACATAAATAGTCCATCCTAAACTATTATATCATGCTATTTCATAACCCTCATCAAGCTTTGAGAAATCTATCTTCAATTTGACATCAAAATCTCATAGTTATCCTAATTAGATGTCTTCTGCTGAATCATTACTAAGTCTCTGTTCAAGGTTGTATTCTCTTTTACTGCTGTAAGTAATAAAATTCAGCTTTGTCTTATCAACAAATGCTTTGGTAAGATTATGAGGAACCAGCTTTATACATAACCTTTGAGGTAGCTTAACTCCTTGCTTTTTCTCATATTTTCATCCTTCTGAAATATATGACTACTATGTTTTTATGATTCCACAGGTCTTCCAAGATGCATATCAGATGCTGAAATATTCCTTGAAGAAAAAGGAAATTTCCAACCTTTTAATATCCATGATAATTTTCTCAGAATAGTGCCATGGGAAAAAAACATGGAATTTAAAGTTGTAGATTTAAATATTGCCCACAACACATAAGGGTGGTAGTACTAATCCTTCTCAACATATTTTGACTATTTTTCCTCTTCTATAAAATGGCTTTACTACAACCTACTTTACATCACTGCTTGAATAGCCAAATGCTATATATTATATATACATATATATATATATATATATATATATATATATATATATATGCCAATTTTTTTATACTTCAAGCTCTTCTACTTGACCACATGCTTCAAGTACTGGTGTCACTAAATCTAACAAAGTACAGTCAATTTTTAGGTTTTGAGGTAGTTATATTTTATGAAGTTGCTAGAAACCCTGAGTTAGTGAATCTTGAACCAATACTCTTAGTGGAAATATTGGGTTAGATCCCTGTGAGCCTCATGTCAAAACATATACATCAACTCATTGATGATTAAGATATACCTTTCTTTTGGTTTATGGGTGCTTTTTTTAAAGATACTTTATTTAATATATATTGTTGATTCATTAACAGTGAACTTGAGGTCAATGGCACTATACGTAATGCCTGAACAAAGCTGAATTTAACCAATGTATTTTCTCCATAAGGCATATCAGAGCTTTCTTATGTGGTAGGAACACCACACAGCACTTCAGCACTATGCTTGGGAACCATTTGAAATAGTGAAATCACCAACACAAAGTACATAAATTGCCAATGAAAATAAAAAGACTCTGAACATACTGCAAAATGAAAACTGTGTATAGTATGAGAGATGAGACAAGAAGACAGATGGCTATCTTGTTCAGCCTCAATTGGAAATGTGCATTTTACTGGGAAACTGAATTTTTTTGCCAGTCTGCAGAAGGTGTGTGATTGACAGTGGAAAGCAACTTTCATATTGACTTTGGAGTTACCAACAAATTTTCACTAGTAGATGAATTCAGACTCTACAAATAATGAGGATTGAGGGAGCTTACTGATTAGGCACTCGTTAAATATTTTTAAAAAAATAATGCATGGGCAGACGAATGGATGATATCTCAACTTGAGTCCATTTTTTTTTTTGCATTAATGAGGAGAATGTTTCTGGAGTAATCACATGCTCAAGTCCTCTGATATAATATAAATTTTCCTATCTCTTGAACCAACTGTGCTAGGCTTATCGTGCATTCTGTGTATTAACTTAAAGCATGCAAAATATAAACTATTTCCAATTACATGAGTATATTTTTCTAAGTTTCCTAATCACTAAAATTCTGTTAAATCATTTTTCCAAAGCTAGTAGGAAAATAGATGACAATGTGCAAACATATGCGAAGCAGAAACCTAAACTCTTATAGTCACGAGAATCTGTAAGAGGCAGAAATAAAATACCTTTTGATCCAAGGATGAGAAAGCCATTAAAATTTATTTTGAAGTGTGGGCAAAATGGATAATTCTGTTTGAAAACCAATTAGAGATTAATAGTGTATATACAAGAAAGTACTAATGCCAAGTCTGTTTTAGAGCTTGTGGTTTTCTTCTGCTTAAACCTTAAAGATAGTACTATAGAAAATCAGCTGAAAGAGGTACATAGGGCCTGGCTTTTGCATCTTTTAGTTTGGAATGTGTGTGCTTCACCTGAGTTAATTTACGTTATCAGTTTATTGGATTTGAATCAAATATTAACATGGCTCAAGCACAAGCACATAAACAATAATACTGTTTAGCTGAAGAGGGCAAACGTCTCAACCTAGTTCAGCTACATCTCTAGAAGTTAATAGGCAAACCCTTGGCAGCCAAGAAAGAAAAACTTAGAACAGGTTGCAGAGGATAAAAGCCAAAAGTGTGCTCGTATGGGTGGGAGCATAAGTTCTCTGAAAGCAGATTGGAACATTTCTCTCAAATTGCCTTTTCTGTTAAAAAAAAAAAAAAAATCATTTTTACCAGGAAAAAAACTGCACGGCTTGGGTCTGATGACTACTAAAGTAACATAGATTTGTACTTTTAACTTTAGATAGCAGAGATGAGAGGCTGAAGTTCAGGTTTAGAAGTTAAATCTTCGTAATTCCTTGCTTAGATCATAATCATACTCAGGGAATGAGATTCTTGAGATAAACAAGAATCTGTATTTGCTTTGTGATACAAAAAAGTGACATATAGGAATCCATAAACTCATTAATAATAATTAGAAATATGAAAGCATACCCAAGGATCAAAAAAAAAAAAAAAAAGAAAGTAACGCTAGGCATACTAACCCGGTATAATCAATGTCATTTAGCCAGAGAAAAATTGTGGTGCAAGGAGAGAAAGGATAGCAAAAACAAACAGACATGATTTTCTTTTCATCATTACAATCAAATTTATTGTTTTAATTTCTCTAGTTTAGCTTTGTTACGGAGGACATTTAAAAAGCTGTAACTAAATTTGGTGTATTTTATATTTAGCTGTTTTAATAAATAAGGCTTTTTGTTAAAACAGATAATTCAGAAGGTCTAGTTTTCTGTGCAATTGCTTCCCATGTCTACCTCATCCTAAAGCTAAGGATGTCGCTGCAAAAGACCAGATTCCAGGTCACTCTTCCTTTTATCATTCATTTTGTATGTGTTTCTGATCTTCTTAAGGAATGTGGCTTCTCTCTCCCCCATATTAAGAAAGACATTGATTTTGAGGTTAAATATGAAAGATATCATATGATTATTCCTGAAATCATTTGTCTTGCAAGATTGGAGGCGGGTATAGTATCATAGAAAAAATATGGATATGGGAAACCTGAAAGAGAAGACATCATGGAAAACTATACTGGGCACTTCAAATCTGCTCAGTCTGTGTGGCAAGTGACTCACCTCCACAACTCAGAGTAGACATTTCCTTCTGTAAAAAGAGCTCATTATTATTTTGACCATTTAAAGTAGATATGAAAAAGGAGTTCAATATTTTGTAATGTGTACAGAGCTATTCAAATGGAAGACATCAAAGTGAATTAAAGAAAAACAAATGTACAGGTAAACATGAAAGTCTACACGCAGCCCTTAATTCCTTCCTACCCAAGGCTGCATCTCTTCCTTCTGCTCTCACAGAACCTTGCTACTCTTGATTATTACACTTTTCAACAGTGACCTTCAGTCATAGTTATAGTTAATGAAAAGATACTAAGTTATTTGAAAGACACTGATGATATCTTTTATACCCCTAGGTAGCACTGTGTCTTGCAAGAATTAAAGCTGTGTAAGTAGCTGCCATTTCAAGTTGAATTGAGTTGTGGTGCTGCCTACTCATTATATCATGGAAAGGAAGAGAGGACAGAGAGAAAAAAGAAGAGAGAAAAAGTAGGGAGAGAGAGAGAGAGAAATGTTTGTGTGTGTGTTCTGTCAAATAAAATTTGTGACAAACATGATTTTTATAAATTCTAACCATGCTTTTCTCTCTATATATATAGTCCACATCTTTTATTTCCAAAAGCATTTTGAGTAGATGGAGGGGAAGAGCACATATCATTGAAGTAAGGAACCTAATAGGAGAAAAAAGATTAGCAAAGGGAAAATAGGAAAAGCTGATTTTACTTTCAATTTGGTAATTATTTGCCTCTGCAAGAGTTCTAAACAAAATCTTTGAATAAGCAAAATCTCACCATTTATCTAAATACTTTTGCTATTAGACCTACCTCTTTTAGTTGTGTCTCAAATACAGTAGGTCAATTACTTTTTAATGGTTCAAATTTTCTTTTTGGTCTAGTCTAAGAAAATAACTCTGACTTAAAAAAGTCTATTGTAGATTAAAACTATGAATATGTTTAAGGTTAAACTATTTACTTTATATTTATATTTTTGCAGGTAAGTTTCAAGACAAAATGTGGTACTTAGCCTGTGTGGTGAGTCAGAAAATTATAAAACAGGGAGCTGAGCTCATCAAAGACTCAAACGCAAAATGAGACACCAAAACAAGAATAGGCAAGAGAGGAAGCACCTTGTTCAATTGCAAACCCATACTAGTAGAAGCCTGTTATGTAACTAAGAAAGAAATTAGAGAAAATCTTCCCTATGGGTAGGATGTAAAACCACGCATGTTAGAAAGATGCATCAATAGTTTTGAAAACTAGTAGTGACTGCAAGGTTTCAGATCATTAATTCATTCATGAAGTTTACTACTTTTTGAAAAATTTAAAAATGAGCATAATGAAACTTAATGGAATTTCCTATTTCCTGTATAAAAATTCTCTAAAGGTTATATTTGTGATTGTAATTTATGTTGTTTAATTCGATATAACAACATACATTTTGAGGTCCAGGTATTTCATATAAATTGCAACTCCTGGGGCTTAACCAGGAGCCTGTCTCACGTCATGAAACTTAGAACTCTACAACATAAGTTTCCACTATTATTCATATACCAAACGATATTTTTCCTTTACTATAAGACTATAACAGAAAGGGAAATAATCTGCTAATATTAAGCACTACTTGTTACCCTATCATTAAGGAGTCTTGAAAATACATACTGTGGAATTAGACAGGTGGCTGTTGTATACTGGCCAACTAATAATACCTTTCTTGCTTTAAATCTTGGATCATTTTCTCTTTAGCAATAAAAAAAAACAGAATAGAATTTTTATTTCAGAACTTGAATTTTAAATCTTTTCCTTTGTAGACATAATTAAATAAAAACTTATGAGTCACTAGTTAAAATTTTAAAAATGTATATTATTAAAAAGAAATTATGAGTTAAGTTTTTGGGGAGAAGGCATAAAATTGAAAATAAAATAGCTTTAATTGCTAATTAACAAGTTATATGATAGAGAAATTTCAGGTCACTCTTCAATGCATGAAAAATGTGAAATTTTTTAATGGTGAAAATGACTTTATTTTAAACAACAACAACACATTGTAGTATGTTTCTGTATGATAACATCATTGCATATTTATCCCTAAGAACCTAACTAGTTAGGTAGGCTTGAAAAATTTAGTTTTGAATCTCTTTTTTTTTTGCATGGGCAGGCACCAGTAATCAAACCAAGTCTCCAGCATGGCGGGTGAGAACTCTGTCTGCTGAGCCTCTGTGGCCCACCCTGAATCTCTTTTTAAATTGCATTTTTCTGAAACGTTGGACTGACTCAATTCAGAATTGCCAAGAGTGGGATATCAAGATTATAGGCTTGGTATCTTCAGAAACACAGCACTATTGGTAACATGACATAGATTATTTGAAATAGAAATGATTTTCCCAACTTGAAAAGTTAATTTTTACTAGCAAATTTTCTACTAGAGCTATCTCCACATATTATCTGACACGAATATTTTATTTATCTACAAAAGTGTGCAATGGCACATTCCTTAAAACTTTAAAAGCTTTAAAAAAAAAATCTTGTTCACATGGTTCTGATGTTTTCCAGGACAGTATGAGCTCAGCTATGACCTACAGGTTTCTGCAAGCATTAGTGAACAACAAAGTTTGAAAGCCATTTCATAACTTCTTGTAATGAAAAGGGAGGAAAAAAAAGACACTGTTGCCTCACTTTGAGAAAAAGGCTTTGCTGATTATTTGAATTATTTCCTTTTATTTGCCAAAAAGTATTGTCCTAAAGATTTGGAAAAGAAGGTAGAGCACCAAAATAGTGAACAATAATAGACAGTGACTATACTGATGTTAATTTATTAGTACAGATAAATGATTCCCTACTATAAATGCTACAGGCACCATTTTAAAGAGGAGAAAAGAAAATAAGAACTGAGTCAACAATGTCAAGAAAAAATGTGAAAAACTATGAAGCAAGCAATACAAACAAAAAATTACAACACTCATCTGGATTATCTGATACTATTGGATATGCATCTTTCATTGTCTTTGAGATATTTTACAACTTTGTACATAATAGAAAGTTGATAGAAATGCAGATAATTCCTGGGAAATGTAAATGAGCTTCTAGCACTTGATTTTGATTATGATCTTGTGAACAGTGTTGTTTTCTTCTTGTGTCAACTTGGTGAAGTTATGGTGTCCAGTTGTTTGTATTTATTGGAGTAATTTGTAGCAAAAGAAAAGAATGGATACTTCTGTGAAGATCAACCTTATCCAAAGACTGGTCTGGACTCTGATGTTGTCTACTGAGAGGTGATCTCTGGTTCCCTGGAATGTCTTGCATGATAACAATGTTTTGTCTGCAGATTTTGGCCACTGGACAGTCTAGCAATGTGATTTATCTTGGGAATTTTGAGACATGCCTTATCAGTTCTGCTCTCTGGAGGAACTCTGGGAGGTGCTAGAGACTAGCAGGCAGCCAAGTAGACATGTCTTTGAGTCTCAGTAAAAACTCTGGAAACCAAAGGTTCCGGTTGAACTTTCCTGGTTGGCAATATCCTGTGAGTATTGTCACACAGGGTGACTTGGAGGAGGTGATAACATCCATGACTCCCTGAGGAGAGAATGAATGGAATTTCTATGTTTGAAGTTCTCCTAGACTCCATCCAATATATATCTTCCTTTGGTTGGTCCTAATTGGTATCCTTTCCCTGTGTTCTAGTTTGCTAGCTGCCGGAATGCAACACACCAGAAACAGATTGACTTTTAATAAAAGGGGATTTATTTCGTTAGTTCTTCAGAGGAAAGGCAGCTAACTTTCCACTGAGGTTCTTCCTTACGTGGGAAGGCACTGGATGGTCTCTGCTGGCTTTCTCTCCAGGCCCCTGGGTTCCAACAACTTTCCCCGGGGTGACTTCTTTCTGCATCTCCAAAGGCCTGGGCTGAGCTGCAAGTGCTGAGATGAGGAATGCCGAGCTGCTTGGGCTGTGCTACGTTGCATTCTCTCATTTAAGCACCAATCAATTAAGTCAAATGTCATTTATTGCAACAGACACGCCTCCTAACCGACTGCAGATATAATCAGCAACAGATGAGGTTCATGTACCATTGGCTCATAGCCACAGCAACAGAACTAGGTTCCTTCACCTGGCCAAGTTGACAACTGAATTTAACTAGCACACCCTGTAATAAGCCATATCAATGAGTATAATAGCTTTTAGTGATTTTTGTGCATCTTTCTAGTGAATTATTGAAATAATTTTGCAATGCAACGGCAGAGAAGAATGGTTGCACCAGAGCGTGTATGTCTCACAAAGACTAAAATATTTATTATCTGACTTTCTATACAAAAAAAATTTGGCATGTTTAAGGAGATATAAGGTAATAATCAGATGCCTACTATGCTGATCTAGCAGCTCTTTTCAAGGAAGGGCTCTTTTCCTGAATTGTTTCTAACATCTCAAAATGGAAGAATTGCCTCTTTTCTTTTAGAAGAGACAGATATAAAAAAGGTTCTCCATTGTTGAGCCTCATTATTCCACCATTTAGTCACTGGGTATAAGGTACCTGTTTCTCTCAAAGTATGAGATAATGGACAGTGATGCTGATGCCGAAATAGAAGTGTCCAATCCAGTTTGGGATGCTGAGAGTCTGGTCTCCTTTAGTGTCTCACGGAATGTTACAAAGGCAGTTGTACTAGAAAGAGAATAAATGCTCACCCGATTACAAGAAGAAAATAATTTATTCACGAGCTTTCAAGAACGGATGCCCAACCAAAAAATGGTGGCTGGCGTGCCAGACAATAGAATGCCACATACCTTATACCTAAGCCTAGCACGCAGGCCTCTCTCCTGTTTCTCCACTGATTGGATACTCCAGAGGTTATAGCCTATCTGGACAGTCTGACTAACTCAAATTTCCTGCTGGATGTTTCCACTTTTGATTACACTTTACATTTCAATGACCATGGCCATTGCTTATTTAAACTTGTTTCTACCTATTTGATGCCAATTCTAGGCTTCTGTCAGAGGTTCTCTCCTTTCCTGACGGCAAGACCTGTTTGAGCTGTCCTGCAGACCTTTCCTGCACAATCTTGTGTGAAAGCTAAACTTAATTTTATTCTTACATAGAAGCATTACATGTTGCAGCATAAGGTATAAATCTGGAAAAGAACTGCATTTCCCACATTTCTCTCTCTTTTGGGGGGAGTGGAATGGCCTGAGCCTTGTTGTATGAGTCTCTCCTAATGACATATTTTCATGTCCAAATTTTCCAGATGAAGGAAAAATATTCCATTGTAACATAGCCATAAAGTTTAAGCTATAAGGCAGGGTTTTCCAAGGGTCACTTGACCTATTCCAACTTTCAAGTATTTTATTCATTGGGAACAGATGGGAGCACTCCTTTGTAAAGTCCTTAAACCTCCTAAGAACATTTGGAAATGTTTTCAGACAATTTAATTTTTTTTCTTAAAAATTATATGCCAGCTACTGACATTTAATGGGTGGACAAGGATGTGAAGCATTCTGTAATGCCTGTGACAATAAACAATTATCAAAAATTCCAACAATGCATTCATTTAAAACAAACACACAAACAAAAACCCAAAATGATGTTATTGTCCGTTTTTCAAGACATAATCACAAAGTTTCTGGTTTTGTCTGACTCAACAACAACATACAGCTACTAAAATAATGACAGCCAGATGTGTCCAAGAGTCCCAGGCATAGGTACTTTTACTGATGCAATTTGGAGACATCTTAAATTGTTTATTGATTCTTTTCATAATCAAGGTTAATTTAATTTTAAAATCTTCGGGCTCTATATCATGTAACACTTTTAAAAAACTGCTGGATAAAATTTTGCCATTTTATTTTGAAACAAATTAAAATAATCTCCAAGCTATATCACAAGATGGAAGCCATGGCCTCGTGTTTGGCTGCTATTTCTATATATCCTTTTTTTTGTTTGTTTTATTTATTTATTTATTTATTTATTTATTTATTTATTTAGAATAATGAAGGGTTGAGTACAAATGGAGTGCCAGATGGATTTGTTTGTTTGTTTTTTAATATACCCTCTTTGAGATAAACAACCAGTTTTTCTTCAGCCAGCAGTTAAGAGGTTTATAGCCTGGTAGAGCACAAATCTCACAGAGGTATTGACAATAATGCTAGTGGATTGCATTGATGAATATAATTTTTATTCAATATTTGAATTGCCCATTTTCTACTCTCAGAATAGTGATCTAATATTACATATATTGACACCCACAGCCCACTCTAAGAGCCAGACCAGAACTTATAGTAAAAAGGATTCTAGGATCCTTAAGCTATATTGATGAAATAAACCCACAATGGATTAAGGGTAGTCAAATTTTTAGTATACATTGGGTAATCTTATATTACCTTCTAAAATATTATCATAGAATGGGGACACAAGTTAGATTTGGATCTCATTAATACATTCACTATTATTAATTTTTGTGTATGTACATATGATTTACATATCATGACTTATTTTGAAAAATCACTTTCCACTCTCCCAAAATTGTAAAATCAATTTTCATTGGATAATTTTACCCCAAACACAACTGCAGTTTTTACAATATAGAGAGATAGCAGGAAAACTTTATCCAGTAGAGAAATGCCATCTTGATTGGAGCAGGAAATCTGAACCAGAGTGGTAGTGTTAGGTGTTGATTCCCAGAGTGTCTTGGCCATCTCTGGGGCAGAGTTGACTGCTACCCACACTAACTTCTCATGCTTGTACCAGCCCTCCAAAATATTTAAATATATTCCTTTACATTATTAATAATATTTGGAAGACATCCAAGCTGTGGACATCCTTTTTTTTTTTCCTACTAGTAAGGAGTGCCCCACGTCATCCACCTGCCAATAATGAATATATTCTGTGCCTTCAAGCATGGCAGATAGCACCAATTACAATTGTTTTGATTTGGAAATCCAATGGGGTTTTCCAGTATCATGCTCAGTCTGACGAAATCTTCCTTCTCCTTCTTTCCCTGTTAATATACACATCTGCCTGCTTATATTTCTACCTTGTCTGAGAGAACCCGTTTGTCTTGAGCAAACTTGTACAGCATATTTGTGGTGAATATTTCACAGATATGATATTTAATTTCATGAACAATTACTATTTTAATGTATTAGAACTTTTACACTTTTGTTTTACACAGGAAATTGCCATGTACAAACTCAGACTTGAGGTTTTAATAATGAGGCCATTATTATTCAGATAACTTGAATTAACAGCCTGTATACAAGTGTAAATAAGTGTCCTGATGTTCATAGTGCTAGACCCCTGGCATATGGCAAAAGGATATGCCATCAATTGCCTGTAATTCCTCACAGTGAGACCCAGGAACTTCACTTCCTTTTGAAATACATCACCTGAGGCTAGATAGAGGGCAGTTGAAATAAACTATTACCTTTTATTTAATGAAAAAATATATAGATTTACAGAAAAATCATGCAGCAAATACAGAATTCCAATTTACCTGCCTCACATATTCAATTTTTCCTATTAACATTTTGCGTTAGCTTGATGAGTTTGTTACAATTGATAAAAAATATCGAAATAATTATACTAGCAAACATAGTCCATGGTTTACGTTAAGGTCTCTTCTTTATGTTGTACAGTTCTATATTTGTTTGTTTTATTTAATTCTGGTAACATATAAAACCTAAAATTTCCCTTTCAACCCCATTCAAATATACAATTAAACAGTGTTAATTGCATTCAAAACACTGTGCCACCATCACTACCATTTTTTTTTTTTTGCAAGGTCAAGCTCCGGGAACTGAACCTGGGTCTCTGGCATGGCAGGTGAGAATTTTACTACTGAGCCACCATCGCACCACTACTACCATCTTTTAACAAAACTTTTCCATCACCTCAAACACAAAATAGGCATTTATTTCCCATCCCTATCCCATCCCACCCCATTATAAACTGTATTCTAATTTGACTGTTCAAATTTTCATATTCTAATTATTTAATGTATGTGAGATCTGTTTTTGATTATCGATTCAATAATTTTATTTGTTATTAGTCTTCTTTTTGGGTCAGAGCAGGTAGTTTGTCTGTTCCTGGGAATTTGTCAATTTAATGTAGGTTATTTAATTTGTATGGAAAATCATTCATAATATCCTCTTATATCCTTTTTATTTCTGTGTAGTTGGCAGTAATATCCAACCTTTCATTTCTGATTTTAATCATTTGTGTATTCTCTTCTTTTTCTTTGTCAGTTTACCTAAAGTTTTTCTAATCTTATTGATCTATTCAAAGAATGAATTTTGGTTTCATGCTCCTCTCTACTTTTTTTTTTTTAATTCTCTTTGCCATTTATCTCTAATGTTTTTTCCTTCCTGTGCTTTCTGTGGATTTAGTTGTTTATTTTTCTCATTCTTCAATTTGGAGTTTAGGCCCTTGGTTTTAAATCCTTCTACTTTTTAAAGTATGTATTTTACTTACTTTAAATTTTCCTCCTTGGCCCTGCCTTTGTTGTATCCCATAAGATTTGGTATGTCGTGTTCTCATTTTTACTTGATTCAAGATATTTCCTAATTTTTCCTGAGATTTTTTTTTCTTTAATTTTCTTTGATCAATTGGTTGTTTAAGAAATGTTTTAAGATTGTTTTGTCTAATTCCTACATATTTGTGACTTTCCCAATTTTCTCTCTTTTTCTGATTTCTAGCTTCATTCCATTGTGGTCAAAGAAGATAGATTGTATGACTTCAATATTTTAAAATTTATTGAGATTTCTTTGTGACTTAACAAATGTTCTATCCTGGAGAATGACCCAAGTGCACTAGAGAAGAATTTGTTTTCTGCTGTGTTCTGTGAAGTGTTTTAGATACACCTGCTAGGTATAGACAGTTGATAATATTATTCAAGTCTTTCACTTCCTTATTGATTTTGTAGATAATCATTATTGAAAGTGGTTTATTAAAGTTTCTATTATTGATGTATAACTTTTAGTTTTTCCCTTCAAATGTTAGTACTTGCTTCATTTATTTTTGGGCTCTGCTAGGTGCCTATATAATTATAATTGTTATGTCTTCTTGTTGAATTGACCCTTTATTGATATTCAGTGCTCTCCTTTCTCCTTTGTATAATTTTGTACTTAAGTCTCTTTTATCTGATATTAATAATATAGCCATCACAGCTCATTTCTGGTCATGATTTGGATGGAAATTTTATTTCAATCCTCCCACTTACAACTCACTTGTTTCCTCAAATTTAAGGTGAGTTTCTTATAAGCAGCATGTAGTAAGATCACAGTATTTTATCTATTCTGTTAATCTCTGACATTTGCTTAGAGAATTTAACCCATTTATATATACAGTAACTACTAATAATGCAGCACTTTCTTCTGCCATTTTACTGTTTGGTCCTTATAAGTCATATACATTTTTAGGCCATCAATTCTTCCATTAATATCTATTTTAGCATTATTTGATTTTTGTAGTATATCATTTTGAGTCTCTTCTCATTTCCAAATATTTTTTCATATATTTTATTTATGGCTACTATTGGCATTAAATTCCATCCGTAACAATAACATTTAATTTCATACTAATTTAGCTTCAGTAACATATAAAACATTGTTCCCATACCACTTCTACCCCCCCCACTTTTATGGCTCTTGTTACAAATTGTATCTTTGTAAATTGTATGTTCAAAACCATACAGTTATTATTTTTAATGCCTTTGCATTTTAGAGCTGTAAGAAGTTAAAAGTGAAACTATATAATCAACAAATGCAATACAATTATACTGGTATTTATAATTGCCCATGTGATTACCCTTACAAAGATCCTTATTTCTCCATTTCATCAATCCACTCTTTATCATCCTTTCTTTTAAGTCCCCTTTAGCACTGCTTAGAGGACAGGTCTAGTGACTACAACTCCCTCAATTTAGTTCATCTGGGTAAATCTTAATCTCTCCTTTATTTTTGAATGATGGTCTCAACAGATACAAAGTCTTGGTTGACAACTGTTTTGCTCTAGCATTTTAAATATATTATCCCACAGTTTCTTGCCTCTATGGTTTCTGATGAAATTTCAGCATGTAATCTTATTGGGGATCCCTTGTACATTACACACTTCTTTTCTCTTGCAGCTTTCAGTCCTTGATATTCAACAGTGTGTGCACTGTGTGTCTTGGCATAGTTCTCTTTGATTTTCTCTTGTTGGGGTTCATAAGGATTCCTGAATGTGCATATTCGTATTTTTCATTAAATTTGGGAAATTTTCTTCCATTGTTTATTCGAATATTCCTTCTGCCTTTTTTTCCCCCATAAAGCAGTACATTTTATTGTCTCCTACAGGTCCTAAGGCTTTGTTCACTGATTCTCATTCTTTATTCTCGCTTCTCCTTAGTCTGTTTCATTTTAATTGCCTTATTTTGGGTTTCCTGATTCTTTCTTCTTCCAGTTCTAATCTACTATTGGCCTATGTCAATGAGACTTTCAGTCAGAAGTAGCTAGATCAGTAAGAAGTTTAATACCTTGCTAAGTAGAAGTCCATGCTGTTGTGATCATGCATAACCACAATCGCTGACACCATGCATCCTGAAATTCCTACTTTGTCTTTGAACTTGTGTTTTGTGAGTTCTGATGAGGCAGTGCAATATGTGATTGTGCATGGGAGATATGCAAAATATGTTTGTCTGCTGCAGTTCCTTGCCAGTGCATTTACATATAGCATTTATGTTGTCTTATAAGCATAGAGGTCTGTAGATGAACAATGTGTGGGAGCTTAGTGAGACTCAAAGCTAGTATAAGTGAAGCATATCATATTTACTCATGAGTAAACAGGGGTACTGATGGTCCTGAGGGGCCATGCTGAAATTAGAATTTGAATGACTTTCTATGAAACATTAACAACCAAAGAACCATATCAGGTCCTTTCCTCTGAATTACTATCCTCTATTAATTCCGTGTACCAGCCAATTCCTTATGCTAAAATTGATGACATCCAAAGGAATAGAAAGACAGGGAAACCCATAGTTCCTTTACCTTCTCCTTTTGGTTCTTCCTTACTCATCAGTAAACCAAAGATAGAGTGTTGTCAGAATATGCACATATTAAGAAGTGAAATTTAATTAAAAAATCTTCAGTTAGCTTTGTGCAAGGTTTCTGGTGTTCTAGTAAGAACACAGTACACATGCAGCTATGGTCAAATTTTCACAAGGAAACTTGTAACTATTAAGTGTACTTTGTAATACATTCTGTTAATTATGAGAAGTTCCTCTTATTGAGAAAACTGAATGCCCAACGTATTAGTTATCATTTGGAAACAATGGTTAGTGACTGAAATTGATAGTGTCAATATTTTTTGCTTAATAGAGAGGGAAAAATTAAGTAAATGGATCAAGAAGTCTTTAAGCCTCTTAACTAGAAGGGCCTCTTGAAAAACTAGTTAAGTAAACCACATATTTTCTAATTGATTCCAAAAAATAAGATATTGGATCTGAATGGTACTTCTATAAAATACTTGGGGAAGTAGTGGAAGTAATCATAACAAGATTCTCAAATATATTGCATAATGAATATAGAGTGTACATGCTCAATACATGTTTGCTAAATTGAATTAAAGATGTTGTGGAGCAAGTCAAAATTTTTCAACCTTAAAATTAATTTCTGATTTCCTTCATTCTTCAATCAGGACAATGACGTTTAAAATCCATAGTGACAACTGAGCAATGTTTAGGCATTATTTATTAATGATATGGATGGAAGATCATATTAAAAATATATGCTGCTTAGTATTATTTTTTCTGTAAAATCAAAATTATATTTGAAAACATAGAGAGAAGGTACAATAATTCTAACGCAGGTTGCATTTATAACCATGGATGGTTCAACAAATTTGAAGGTTGTGGTTATTTTCATAATGCAATAAATAATGAGGGTATCCAGGAGAATTAAAAATAAACAGTAGAAAGTATTCTCAAATGAGAAAAAATTATTGATGAAAATGTAATTATGGAGCATAAATATTGAATGTGACAAACTAGGTATTTTGCAGGGAAGCTGGCATATCAAATGCATTTTGAAAGTGGATAAAATAGGTCAGGGCAAAAAGTTATGAAGCAGGTTGTAGCTTTACTTCATGTAAATATAGCACACAAGCAACCATAAAATAAAACCTCTGCTAGTTTATCACTCAGAAAATACATTTGTACTTTGAAAGCTTCAGCAAGAGCTATGGATACTTATGCAACAATTAAGTCATGCAGCATATTTCAATGTAGAATGGTTGTGAAAGCATGGAATTGTCTGAATAAGGAAATGCCTACTGTCTCAGGCTTACCCTTCCCACACCCTCCATGAATGGGAAAGAAGAATTCTTAAGAGAGAATCTAAATCAATTTCTACAGTTTCTTTTCTATTTCAGTGTTATTCAGAATAGAAAAAAAAAACATTAAAACTATGACAAATGGGCTTCTCTGCAATGTCTATTTTGGGTCCCTCCCCCAAAATTCAAAAGTTTATTTCACCATAAATATATATATATATATATATTTATGGTGAAATAAACCATATATGGTGAAATAAATATTTATGTATATATATATTTATGTTAAAGTACAAATATTAAGACACAGTCCATACACTATAACTGCTCAGTTGAAATACTAATCAAACATTTATTATTTATGTAGTTTTGACAAGTTACCTATTATCTAGGTGCCAACATTTCCTCACTTTTAAGATGGGCAGAATTATAATTATCCCAAGGTAGGTGCAAGGAATAAATGTATACATCCTCAGGGCAGTGCCTGGTACTAAGTAAATGCATAATGTATTTTGGCTTTATTTTTTTATTTTTCACAATTTTAGTACATAAACTCTGAAACAAAAAAATATATTTTATATGTTTTTAAATGATATAAAATTACAAGACGGGGAAAGAGAGAGTGATTTGAGAAGAAGCAAATACCATGTGCCATCAAGGTGCAGCTTAAAACTCTTATGTATCTTTCATTCAAAAAATGTAGATTAAGTGATTATTATGGACCACGTATTTTACCATGCACTGATGATGCTAAGATGAGTATGCTGTAGTTGTCCTTCCTTCAAAAAGCTAGTAATCAAGTGAAGAGGAAATAAGCAAAAAACAAAAAAAACAAAGAAATATAAAAAATAGTTGAGAATTGGGATAAAAGTAGGGAAATAAATTGGCTCAGACAGTGAATAATAGGAAGCTCTAGCTTACATGGTATGGGGGGGAGGATTTCAGAGGATGATGGCTAAATTGATAATTACAGGATGAAAACTAATTAGCCATAGGAAAAGGTGTGGGAGTATTTGACAGAAGTCAGCTGCTGAGTGAATGTCAGAAATGGTTTTCATTATCTTGTATAAGAAAATCATTTTCAATATCTTTATTTTCCAAATTCTCAGACTCTTGGTTTTCTATTCTTACTAGATCTTATTTTCCTGAGAAAGCACTTGAAAATGTGTATTTACTGTACACTATCAACAGTGGACTTTTTCATATAATTAAGTTTGCTGTAATAAGTATATAAAAATATTCTCAACCTTTGAAATTTTGTGTTCAGCTGAATAATTACTATATTGATTAAATGATGAAAAGTTATAAATATGAATCATAGTCTTTTTTTGCCAAAGGAACTGCTAAAGTTCAGAAAAATATCACACTGCCTTTAGCATAATATAAGCTTAAAATCAATGATGCAAAAAATATATTTTATGTAGTTTTAGAAATGTAAAATTATACCTAAATTGTTCTCAAATTTGGGATATATATAAAAAATATATAAGAATACATTTCTTGTTAATATTTAAGACAATGATATTGACTACTCTGCATTAATTATTGAATCAGAAATATTTCAGCATTTTTTCACCTAAAAATTTGCCAATTATCAAATTGCTATCAATCTCAATAGATATTTGTGTCCACATCAATGGCAAAGTTTTCCAAACATTTTAACTTTTTGAAAAAGTCCATACAGTTCAAGAATATTTCTGATTTGTTGTATCTTTATTCATTTTAATAATAATGAGAAGCCTAAAAGTATAACCCAGGAACTGATATAGTAATAATCATGTAAGACATTTTTTTCTTTCCTTTATTTTCAGTGAAAGCGTGAAAGTAGAATTATTTTTGTTCATTCGACTAGTAAAATATTTTGCATGCTATTATTTTTATACCTGTCTTTGTATTATCTTTGGTATGATGTAATGTGATCTTACCACTGACTACTCAATTAGAAGGGCAAGAGTTATTTATGATTGCAAAACTGAAATAATTATTTACTTCAAAGGTTATTGGTATAGAAACATGTTAGAACATTTATGGAATTTTACATATGCCATTAACAAAGAGATTCATTGCTGAGACTCAGTTTTTATCAGTGTGTACTTTGTGATACAGAGCAAACAGTTTTAAAATGAATTTAGGAAAAACAGAATACTGTTCATATAATTTGTTGGTATGTCAAGGATATGCTAAACTGAATGTAAGACAGCCTTTTCAATAGAACTGACCAAAATTATTGTGATATTTAATTTATATGGCCCTTTAAATAGGATATCTGCATCAGCTCCATTTTAACTTTGGAAGCAAGGTACCATTGGCCTTTCCAAAAAAGGGGAAAACTGACTTCATTCCAGACTGACTTACTATTTCAAAGAATATACCCTGTGACATATGTAAGACTTTTAGCAGAAATGGTTGTAGTGAGAATTTTCCTGACCTCCTTATCCCCTCTAGTTCTTTAATTTACTACCTCTGCCTTCCCCATCTACACAGTGTGACAATTGTAAGAGAGGCCCAGGTTTACATATCTCACACTCACATTCCCAATAGAGCATTTCCCACCTTTTTCAAAGGGCTCTCCTTCTGCCTCTCTCTCTCAGTTACAAGCACAATCATTCTTCAACAGAAACAAACACACCTTTCCTTGTTCTAAGCAAGAGAGAACAAGCTAAGGGGCCCTGTGCCAAAGTGATAGGCAAAATTAGGCAGTATAACTAATACACTGTTCTCTTATACCATGAACATGTTTTGCTGACATGTAATAGCTGTAAATTTTAAGGCCATGACTTATTTTATACATAATGGGGAAATAGTCCCCATTAGTGCCTAAGTAGCTACACATGTGTATGATTTCAGAGGGTGCTGAAAGACAACATATCTTCCTTTAGAGGTTTCCCCCAAATCTTCATCTCGGTCTAAAATTATTTTTTTCTTAAATTGGGGATTTAGGTGTTACCTGATTTTAAATTGCAAATAACACTGGGATAGGTAACAACATTGCTGGAATACCTGGACTGATAAATTCATAATATCACTGTCCTACTTGTGAGAAACTTTACAGAAATCCACAGTTCTCAAGCTATTGATTTATAGATAAGTAAACTTTAAAGAAGTATAAAATGCTTCCATATAACTTTATGTGATTTTAATTTTTGAGCACTTTCTATGCTCAAAAATTAAGACTATGATATAAATACTTTCATTTGGTTAATTCTCAAAGTAATCGTATAAAATATGTACCATTATTATCACTGCTACACAGATGAGGGGTTAAAAAGGTTAACTGGAGAAAAATCATGTAGCTAGTCATAGCTAGAGCTGGGATTAAAATCTAGGTATGTTTGACTACAGTTTCTGAGCTTTTATTTTTTAACAGTCACACAGTTATATTGTAAAAGCTATATAGTTATATAGTTATCTTCAAGAATCAAGGCTATTATAACACAGTTCAACCGTTTCATGTACTGCCCTCTAGCTACTCCAATACACTATAAACTAAAAAGGGATATGTATATAATGTGTAAGAAAAGCCTCCAGGATAACTTCCAAATTCTGTTTTTGAAATCTCTCAGCCCCTGAGACTTTATTTGGTCTCATTTCTCTCTTCCCCCTTTTGGTCAAGAAGGCTTTCTCATTCTGATGATGCCAGGTTTCAACACATCCCCATGAGTCAGGTCCCACATTGCCAGGGAGGTTTTTACACCCCTGGGAGACATGTCTCACGTAGAGGGGAGAGTATTGTGTTCACCTGCTGAGTTGGCTTAGAGAGAGGCCACATCTGAGCAACAAAAGAGACTCTCTGGGGGTGACACTTTGGCATAATTTTCAGTAGGCTTAACCTCTCTTTTGCAGGAATAAGCTTCATAGGTATGAGCCCCAAGACTGTGGGCTCAGCCATTGAATAGGCATCCCCACTGTTTGCAAGAATATCAGGAATTCACCAGACAGGGAAGTTTAATATTTCCTCTTTGCTTCCCAGTCCCCTAAGGGGACTTTGCAAATACTTTTTTATCTATGCCAAAAATACTCTGGGATATCGCAGATCACACTAATCTGTACAAAACAAGATCTCACACCCTATTCAAGATTGCATGTAATTATGGTGTTCAGGTAAACTGACCATACAAGTTAAATTAGATAATGTGCTACCCAAAATATAAATTTTGAATTAAATAAGCATCTCTTCCTTTTATCTCGCATAGAGGTTGAAGTTTGAAAATATGGGCCACATCACCCTTTATGCAGTATTCTGATTTACCTTAGTCCTATCCAGATGAGCTTCATTCATATCTCTAGGCACTGTCTGATCACTTTTTCAGCTTTTTAAAAAGTTGCTGAATGGGGTAATACTGATTTTCATAGCATAAGTGCTCTAGGTCTGAGTCTTAAGTGGCAATTTCTGAGCTTTTGACTACAAGAGGAAGCAAATAAAATAAATAGACCCTGATAGGAAGTTATAATAAGGTGTCTGGTAGTTAGATTCAGTTGTCAACTTGGCCAGGTGAAGTTCTGTTGCTGTGGACATGAGCCAATGGCATGTGAACCTCATCTGTTGCTCACTGCATCTACAGTCAGCTAGGAGGCGTGCCTGTTGTAATGAATAATGTTTGATTTAATTGGCTGATGCTTAAATGAGAGAGCTCAATGTAGCACAGCCCAAGCAGCTCAGCATACCTCATCTCAGCACTCGCAGCTCAACCCAGGCCTTTGGAGATGCAGAAAGGAATAACCCCGGGGAAAGTTGTTGGAACCCAGAGGCTTGGAGAGAAGGCCAGCAGAGATCATCCTGTGCCTTCCCATGTAAGAAAGAACCTCAGATGAAAGTTGGCTGCCTTTCCTCTAAAGAACTAATGAAATAAATCCCCTTTTATTAAAAGCCAATCCATCTCTGGTGTGTTGCATTCTGGCAACTGACAAACTAGAACAAGGTTTAACAGGTAAGTTAAGAACACGCTTACAGTTTGTATGCAAGCACTAAAAAGTAGGAAGTTAAAAAAAAAAAGATTAAGAAGGCAAATTTAATTTACTTGACTGTTTAGCTTAGGTTGGATTGACTCGCTACTATCTCAAATTCAGTAACGTTTTTAGTTGTTTTTCCATATCTGAAGTGAATCATTAAATCATGCATTATCACTTGTCCCCCAAAACCCTGCACCAAAACAAAATGCTCTTATGTTTATTAACATTCAGACATAGACAGTCATTCATTATTTCTATTGATATTTATTAGGTAACCATTTCCCAACTACTGTGATGGATTAATGAAACAGGTACATAACTGTAACTGTAAAGTAAGCATTAGAAGCAATAAATACAATGATAAAGACCTGCACAGCCTGTTCTGGGGCATTTGAGATGAAGTTTCTTACTCAGAAATGCATGGAGATTGTCATGAAATTAAAACACTGCTTTAGTTTTTCACTTCATTTATTTATCATTTATTTCTGTATCATTTTTTAGTATAATTTTTTTAAAATTTGTGTTTAGTATACTGAAAGGCTTATAAATCCAAACTCTCAAAGACACTAACAGGTTAATAGTGTTTGATTTCAAGGAAGAACTTAGATAGATGCACGTTGACTTCATTACAAAGTACATTCTGCTTTTGTTGCAGTTAGTTGGGAAAACTGGCTGTCTACTGTAGTTTTTCAGCTTTTGAATATCGCCAAATATGCATTTTCCACTGCTAATCAATTTGCATGTTATTTCATTTAAAACGAGTCATTGGAAACATAATACTTCTGGTAAATGGCTAGCACTCATGGAATCCCACATTTATGAAGTAAACAAGTGGCAGGCACTGGTTAGCAGTGCCATTATGTTCTTTGCACGGGCCCTGGAATTTATAGTTAGTGAGATTAGATTGAGAAGACATAAAATGTCAGAAAGACAAAATGAGAGAAATGAAAATTCAAGACGCATCAGACCACAGACTAAGGTGTGTGCAGATAATATGTAATCAAGTCATCTGTTGAATGAATAAAATGACAACTCTGTTAAAACAAAAATTAGTGGCCTATTTAAGAATATATTTGATGCAGAAAAGCACAGCCCAGCAATGTCCAACAAACAAGCAATTTTCTGCCTGCAACTATTGTGAGGATCAAGGCTCCAGGCTCTGCCACCTCCTCCAGTAAGAGAAAAAGTCACTGCATTCAGCCACCTACATGACTAGGGCAGACATTAAAGGTTAACAGACATCCTCAGCAAGAAAGAATGTCATTCAAACCTCTCTTCCCCTAATCAAATCTTGTAAGACCATGCTGAAACTCCATTGTCACACCCTGTGGACCAAAACCTTTATGAGTACTTCTGTGGCACTTTGCTCTCTTTCTCTCTCTCTCTTTTGCTTGGAACACTGACATCCATTTCCCAACCAGCTGTCATCAGGAAGAATCTTCTCCTGTTTATAAGTCTCTAATTAAATCCTGGGTAATTCTGTAGAGGTATGTTCTTTGGACTTGGGGCTAAGCTAGGTTGGAACATTTGGCAAGCCAGCCAAGAGACCAAGGAGCCACTGGCATAAAAGATGTGTGAATGGCCACATAGAAGCAAGAGCAATGGACTGTTGTGGACCACTTTTTAGGGGGAAAAGAAATGTGGGAAGACATCTATGATGCCCGTCACAAGTGAAAGGTAACCATGTCTCATGTCTCTGCTCATATGCTGATTCTTTACTTAGCAATATTGAAGCAAAAATACTTTAGCTAGAATTTGCACCTTAGAGTGAACATCACAGGGCAGCCTAATGGTTGCATAGGTAAATAGGACATGGGGGATAACAAACTCTGTGGAGACTGGCACAGTAATCTCAGCTGCCCATCATCAGAGAACACCTAGAAGATGTTGTGGATGCCTGCCCCTCCTGTTCTCTGTGATGCTCAAGGGTGCTCACTCATCAACTCTTTCATACCAGCTGTGAACAGATTCCAGTCACTAGGTGGGAAGTGGATTATATTGAGCCCCTTCCATTATTCAAAGGTGCAAAATATGCCTTTACAACCATAATTATGGCCTCTGGGCAGCTGCTGACCGTCCCAGTATGGAAAACTAACCAAAGAGCTATAATACATAACTGAGAAAATCAAAGGGCATTCATCAGGGTCCCCACATATGCAAACAGGGATAGGGTCCCCCTTTATTGGACGACTAAACCAAGCCTGGGGTACTGAACATGACACGGGCATTTCATTTGCCTTATTACCCCACAGCAGCAGGATTAATTGATAGGATGAATAGGCTTTTAAAAGAGCAGGTAAAGATGACAAGCAATCTCTGTAGCAGTGGACATGCTGGTTGTATCCAGCCCTCACCAGCCTCAATTCATGGCCCCATGCAGCTGCTTCCACTCCTGTTCAAGTGATAATGGTGGGATGCACGCAAGTAATGTGAATTTAGGTAAAAAGACTAGAGGCTTCAGTCACAATGAGGTAATGAAAATAACTTGCTTTTGCCTGTGCCACAAGTACTAGAAATTGTGGAAAATAAGGTTGATTGGCCATGGTGCTGACTGATGCGGCTGTGCTGTTTGGGAATCCTAAGCCCATGGAGTATCAGACCCACACAAAATTTAAATATTAGATAACAGCTTATACAAAAATGCTAAAAGTTATATATGTAGCCAGCTCAGGGCCCCTGTCCCCCATACCTCAAGACATGGTATTTATGACTCTGTGGACACTTGCCATGCCCAGGCTAACTGTGGATTTATCTCCAGAAGGCTATCTGCAATTGCAAGGGGAAAGGTGGGGTATCTAAAACATAGCACTTCTTCTCCAGGAACAGTTTTGCCTACTAATGGAAATTTGGTTTGTATTCTATTAGATCAACAAGATTTGCCCCTCCTATTTCCCTCTAAACATCTCTCTTTTTTCCCTTAGTGTCATGGCAAACACCTTTCTATGATAGGCTTTTGCAATAACCCACATGCACAATAAATCTCAATTGTTGTGCGCGCACTGAACTGTCATTGTTGGGTAGTACCAGCCTGCCTTGGACTGTAACTACTGCAAGGAATACCCTGCTGGCCTGGCAGAATTCAGCATATCAGAAAATCTAAAAAGAATCTCATTTAACACTGAAATCACAGGTTTTAATCCCTTTGTAGGGTTATCTCTGTGTGGGGGATTCCTAGTGTTCACTTGTCTCTTATATGGTTGTTGTGGAATATGGATGCAGTATCTGTCCTATAGTCAATACGGTCTTCCTTGTGAGGATGGATTGTGAGGACCCAAGACTTGGGCCCCATCCCCTCCTTCATTATGAGAACAAGCCACTGCATGGCCTGGACAGATATTAAATGTCAACAGACCCCCTCAGGGGGAAGGAATTTCATTAAAACTCCCCTCTCCTAATCAAATCTCATGATAGCCTGCTGAAACTCCATTGTCACTCCTGTGGACCTAAACCTTTATAAGCCACTCCCCTGGCATTCCTCCCTCTCTTTCGTGTGAAACGCTGACTTCCATTTTCCAACTGGCCACCATCAGGAAGAATCTTCTCCTGTTTGTAAGTCCCTAATTAAATTCATGGGTAACTCCATGCCAGGTGTGTTCTTTGGTCATGGAGCTAAGTTGGGTTGGAACAGCTATTTGGCAATGATTTTTATATCTAACAAGAATATGGCATTTAAATTTTGACTTCTGCATTTGACTGATTCTCTCTCCATCATCAGTCCGTAACATTGATGCTTCCATATAACTAAACAAAATGTCTAACTTCCTGTTTCTACATTATTCACTAAGAAACCAAGAAATTGCTTCTTTTCTTTTTTTTTGAACTTACCAAATAGAAACACTAAAGAGACAAAAGTTTTGTAAAAGAAAGTTTGACTTTTTTAAAGATAGAATTCAGATTAAAATGGGACATTTTTCCATTTGTTATGCTTATTAATTTTGTTTCATCATCACTGCAAGATTGCCAATTTTATTGCTATTAAAACTGAGGAAACAAATAAGACTAATATTTCAACAACCATTTTTTTCTTTTCCTGTTGAATCATTTATCTGGGGATGGAAGGAGGGAAGAGAGCCTATACCACCAGATTTTATCTAACATTTACTGCTATGATTCAATAGCGAACACTGATATTGATTGAACAATGTGATCATTTAAGACCTCAGATTATCACTTTTTTGCCAAGTACACTACCCTTGTAATGTTTGATAAATTTTCTGAATTAGAATCAGAACCATATTATTTTCAGTGTTTTTCTATCCAACTACAAAATGAAAGCATTAAAGATGTGACATTGCAATTCTTTCATTCACTATACTACCCATATTATGGTTGAGATTATTGTTGGAATTTAAAAATAAGCTTATTTCATAAAAGTATGCCCTAATTACTGAATGGTTCTCAGGAGCAAGCAATTAAAAAGCTAAAATTTCTAACATTGTTTTTCTCAATTAGGTCTTATGAATTCAACAAATGCTTCTTGATTACCTAAGACAGGTGTTAAACTTTTTCTTAAAAGGCCAGATGGTAAATATTTCACATTTGCAGGACATAGTCTCCTGGAAACTACTCAATTCTGCTTTTCTGGTGAGAAAACAGCTATAGGCAATGTGTAAACAATTGGGTATGGCTGTTTTACAAAAAAACTTCATTTACCAAAGCACACTAGGCATTGTTTCCTTCTCATAATAGAAACTAACAAATCACATAGGTGGTGATAAAGGCACAGGAATAAAATATCCTTGCTTTTATAAAACGTCATAAAGAAAACAGACAAAACAAGTTTACAAGTAATTTGTATATTTGTGACTTTATATTTTTGCACATGTTATAACCCAACAAAATAATTTATACATAATTAAACCTGGGAAAAGGTTATGCAGACAAGTAATTTGGTGTGATGTATTAGACAGCACTTGGAAGACAACATTAAAATTGATCTTCATGCAAGACACTTCTGAAAGTGTGTTATTTAACTGAAATCTAAATGACAAGAACCAGCCAGCTATGAGAATATCTGGAAAGAATATTACAAGTGGAGAAAAATGCTTAGCAAAGGCCCCAAGGCAAAGTTGGTTTGGCACGTTCAAGAAACCAAAACAGGCCAATATGCTTTAGGCAACTCTATGTGATCCATCTCCTATCTATCTTGTTACTTTTATCCCATATCCATTTTCCTTTTATTGGATAACTCAAGGAGAAAGAGCAATGAGATTAATCATGGCAAGATAGGAAAGAAGTAGCTCATCTAAAGCTTTGTGAGTCAAGATTTTTATCTTACTCTGGATGCAACTGGAAATCATATTACTGTATTTGTAATAGAGGGATGTATATGATCAAATTTTTATTTTAATAAATTATGTTGGCCTCTGTGAGGAGATCAACAAGCCAGAAAGCAAAGAAAGGACTTTTGTAATTGTCCAAACAAAGAATGGTGATGGATTGACCTAGGGTGGCAGTAGTGGCACTGACAAAAATAGACAAATCTGGGTGCAATTCAGAGAGTGAATCAACAGGATTTTCTGATGAATTGAATATGGATGGGATAGAAATAAAAGTATCACATATAACAAGTAGGTTTGGTTTGACCCACTGGGTGTTTGGTAGTTCACTTTACTGAAGAGTGAACTGGAGAGAGGCAGTTTTTAATTGCTTGTTTTATTTTTGATCTTTTGTGTTTGCTTAATTGTGTGCATGTGTGTGTGGTTGTCATCAAGATTTCAGTTTTGACCAAGTTGTATATGAAATGCCAATTAGATATGTACATAGGATTGTCAGATAGACAGAAGACCATAATGTCTGCACATCCAGGAAATTATCTGCACTGCTGATACAGATTTGGGGTGTGTGTGTATATAGATTATATTAGAAACTATAGTATGGAATATCATCTAGAGAGAGTATTTAGATCCCAAAGATAAGGCAGTTTACATCATTTACATCAGAGCCATGGGGTACTCTAACATTTAAAACTTGAGCATGAGCCAGTGTTGGTGAGTGAGAAAAGTGGATTAAGAGTAGGAAAAAAGCCAATGGAATGTGGAGACCCAGAAATCTGCTTTCTCAAAAAAATTTTTAAAAATTAAAAAAAAAAAGAGGAAACTGTCAGTTATGTCATATGCTGATGAGAGGTCAAGTAAGAAAAGATACGAAGTCAACACTGGATTTGATCTTAATAGCATCTCTGTGGACCTTAACAACAACAAAATTATCCATGGAATTTGGGGGATGGAAATCACATTAGAATATATTAAAGAGAGAATGGGAGATGATAGTTTGGCAACAAACGTTAATAAACAGCTATTTTAAGAGATTTTGGTGTGAAATAAGAATATAGACAAAGAACATTTGACTTAAGAGTTATAACTCAAGTTCAGGAGAGGTTTGCTTCTAAAGAGAAAATCATAATACAAGTTCAGAATCAAGATCACTTGAGAGAATGAATCAATAGAGAGGGAGAAATTAATGATGTTGGAGAGAAGGATAATTACAGAAGTTATTAGGTGGGAGAGGAGGGGACTCAGACTACTCATGGAGGGTTTGATGATTAACAAGCACAGGGTCATGTAATTTGCAGAAAGAGGAAGGGAGGGAAGGAGGGAGGGAGGGAGGAAGGAAGAAAGAAGGAAATGTATAGATAAGGATGGGCAACAAATTTGTTGATGAGGGCATCTCCTATTCATGCAAATGCAATGTAAGGGCATCAGTATTAGGGTTGTGGAGCAAGTATAATGCTCTTGGAGATAGAAGTTGAAAAATAGTTCATTGAGAGAGTGACAAGTAAGTATACAATGGAATTGCACTAAAAATTCTGGGCATCATTGAGTTTCCATTGAAATTTGAGGGCCAGGTTTTAACTGAGGCCAAATGGCACTGAAACATTGTGCTAGATTTAGATTTTGAATTACGTACAAAGCCATGTTTAATCGGGGTTTTGATAAGCCAATTGCAATTTACAGTGTGAGATTTAAATGAAGAGATTAACAAAATTTGACAAATATTTTATCAACTGTTTTAATTATCAGGAAAAAATAAGGAAAGAAGACTGGATTAAAGCAACTTAATTTTAAGACATATTTTAAGACTGAAAGGATAGTCTAAGTTGTCATCATATTTTGATATTTTATCTTTTCTTCTATGTCCAATTATTTCTCTATGCCTCATAAAGATGTAAAACCTGATTTTAAGCTATCTTTTACTTCAAGTAGTGAAAAAAGAATATGAAATAATGTTTAAGAACTAAGATAACAGAATTTAAAAGACATGGAAACAGATTGTGGTCCAAGATATTATTTATGTCATCTAGAACAAGTAATTTAAGTCCACATATAATCCTTATATATAATGTAAATTCTATAAGGATTGAGTAATATCACTCCTATAATAGCGTAACTCAGTATCTGGCATGTATATCTCAGCATCTCTCAATAAATATTGCTATTGTTACTTTTTTTTGCCTTTGTCTATAATTATGTGATGTATGCAATTAGACTGCTATTATTATTATTTTATTTATTTATTTATTTATTTTGTATGGGCAGGCACCAGGAACCGAACCCAGGTCCAGGGCATGGCAGGCAAGAACTCTGCCTACTGAGCCGCCGTGGCCCGCCCCTAGATTATTTTTAATTAAGATTCAGCAGATACCCTTGCTAACTCCTAATAGAGAAAACCGAAACTTGAGACTATCAGTTGAAAACTTACTTGAGATTCCCTCTTTACACCTATAAATCTGCCTATTTAAAGACAAAAGCTTATACCCATGAATTTCTTGCATGCTCTGTGCTGGTTTGAAATGATGTATGTCCCCTAGAAAAACCATGTTTTAGTCAAAATCCCATTTAATAAAGGCAGAATAATCCCTATACAATACTGTATGTCTGACACTGTAATCAGATCATCTCCCTGGAGATGTGGTTTAATCAAGAATGGTTGTTAAACTGGATTAGGTGATGACATATCTCCACTCATTTGGGTGGGTCTTGATAAGTTTCTGGAGTCCTATAAAAGAGGAAATATTTTGGAGAGTGAGCAATTAAGAGAGAGCAGAGCAGAATGACATAGCCACAAGAAGTACAGTCCACCAGCCAGTGACCTTTGGAGATGAAGAAGGAACATGCCTCCTGGGGAGCTTCATGAAACTGGAAGCCAGGAGAAGAAGCTAGTAGATGATGCCGTGCTCACCATGTGCCCTTCCAGATGAGAGAGGAACCCTGACTGTGTTCACCATGTGCCCTTCCATTTGAGAGAGAAACCCTGAACTTCATCGGCCTTCTTGAACCAAGGTATCTTTCCCTGGATGCCTTTGATTGGACACTTCTATAGACTTGCTTTAATTGGGATATTTTCATGGCCTTAGAATGGTGAACTAGCAACTTATTAAATTCCCCTTTTTAAAAGCCATTCCATTTCTGGTATATTGCATTCCAGCAGCTAGCAAACTAGAACATGCTCGCAATCCTTTAGTCTTCCCTCAAGCCAGTATTTCCTCCCAAGCAATTCACTGAAAAACATCCACAAAACCCTTAGTCTATATTTCTTTCTCATAATGCTTGAATTATTTGTAATATGGAATATTTCCTCTTTTCATTCTTAAAATTTTCTACACTCATTTTTATATGATTCAACTCTCTTGAGTTCTTTTGTCCTGATATTCTTCTCTTTTTCTAATCTTGTTCTTTTCCTGCTCAAATTTGTTTTCTCTTCATAATCCCAATTTAAATGCTGGTATTTTGTACTTAAATGTTGGTATTTTGAAGAGTAATAATTTCTACTTTCTTCTTTGTTTTTTCCACACAGTGATCTTCAAACTTTGTTGAGAAACATATTTTCTATAGAAATTCTGAACTTAGTATCCATTCTGAGGAATTTTTATTTAATATCTCTTGGATGGGTTCTAGAAAGTGTAGTTGGAAAAACTCCAGAGTAAGATACTGACATGCAACCAAACTTGAGAGTCCCTGTCTATACATTCTCTATTGTCTATTTCATGCAATCCCAGGAGCTACATAGCTCATTCCATTTGACTGTTTCTTTATAACCTTCTTAAGAAGAAATTTTGGAGTTTTTTGTTTTAATTTACATTGAAACATAGGAAGCACTGAATAAACATTTGGTCA
The DNA here is from genome assembly GCF_023851605.1 of Tamandua tetradactyla. Lineage (NCBI taxonomy): Eukaryota > Metazoa > Chordata > Mammalia > Pilosa > Myrmecophagidae > Tamandua > Tamandua tetradactyla. Next base: position 153,685,448 of record NC_135330.1, read on the forward strand.
ATGGAAGAAAAGAATAAATGATTCCCCTGTAATAATGAGAAGTAAATGGATTTAAAAAAACATTACTGAGAAGAATAGTAAATACTCCTCTTGACATTATCATTGCCAACTCAATTTCAAATTATCAACAAAAGAAATAAAGTAAATATTTTAGTGGAGAAAAACTACAGAGTGCTTTTCGATATCTCAATATCAACTTGAAGTTATCTATTTCTGAAAATCCTGTAACAGAAAGTTTCTGGCCTAGAATTTGTATTTCAAAATGGACATCAAAATTATTAAATAAGCTAGTAGACTGTGATTCATCTTGTTGTGTTTACTAAATTGTAAATAAACAGTTTCTTTGTGAAACTAGGAGAATGTCAAAGTGAGTGGTATGTCTGACACTCTGGATCCAGTTTGCAAGATGTTTACCTTTAGAATGCACCCACGGTAAATAAAAGAAATGGAGAAACTTGGCAGAAAATAAAACTGTCTACAGATGAAGCCAATCATTTTCTAAAACCCTCTGGTAGCATCCATTCTTCTTTAGTTTCAATATGATGCAGAGTCTGTCTTTGTTATTTAATAAATCTATAGCTTTCACATCTGTCCAAGAGTGCACTGCATCCTGTTTAAGACTCAAAAATTTTCAAATAGATTTGGGCACATTTGTCATTATCAAAATCAAGATCAACATTAAACAAATATTTTGTTTGCTACAATAAAATTTTATACATTAGTTTAATAAAGTGTTTCATATAATTAAGTTATATATTAAATCTAAAAGGAAAGTTACATTTGTTTGTTTGAAATTATAGCATCCCATGCATCATATAATGGAAAGCAGTTATAAGTTCTGGAAGACTTTGCTTTGTTTGCCAGCCATGAAATCTGGGCAACTTACTGAACTTGTGGTATTTTCATTAGCATTAGTCAATATATGTGGGATGTGCCTAATGGGTAGTTGACACATAATCAATTGAAGAAAAAAATTATTATTATAATGGGACCAAAGTTGTAAAATGATGCTATGTAATGACTTTGTTTAAAGTTGAAGTTCCAGTTGACTGAAGTGTATTGAAACTATATAGACAGTTTTCCATGAGTCATGGTACTTAAAACAAATGATGAAATGTTTCAATACATTCTTGATTCAATAAATATTTTGAGCTTGTTTTATGTGCAAGAAAATTCATTTGCCTCATGTTTGGATATCGATATAAATTCGATGTTAATTAGATCCATAAGGAGTACACATTTTGCTAGATGCGTTTTCACATAGTGTAAACTGGAAATATAGAAATAGAATTGAAAATTATCGTTAAGATCCATGCTGAGTAATGTATGTATAGTCTTCTAGTAATCAACAGATCCTCTTCTCAGCAGATGAGGCAGTATGAGAATATCAGAATTTTGGAGAAGGTGTTTTTTAAATGTAAACCCCCTATCTTTACCGAATCCTACTCCTTATCTCTATCGAAAACTGTATTTGAGAATCCTTGAAAATTTTGGATCATTACTGATGAGAGTGATTCAATTATTAATAAAGGGAGTTTGGATGATGATAAAGTTAAAATCAATATACTGAACAAAGGTTAATAACTTGACCTAATATTGTTTATATATCATTCTATATTTATTTAAACAAAAAAATATAAGCAAAACCTTATCCAGCTTCTTGATATTTTGTATTATTCATATGCTTGCTAAAAAATTTACAATGTAAGGAATTTTATGTCTTTGTATAACAGGTATGTTTGCAGAGTTGTTCAAAAATATTGTTCAATATGTTTTCTTGCTTTCTTTGCAAAATATGTTGAATTGATTATGGACTGAATGTACATTCTTAATAAGAACACTATTAATATTACATTTTTGATGAGCTAAATATATTACTTCTTTTTAGTAACGGAGCACTTACTGAGAGTTAGGCATTGTCATCAGTTCTTCACAAACATTTTCTCATAATTTATGTTTTGCTTTATTAATTTTATCTATATATTTTGCGCTTCATTTTTTAATTAAAAGCATGTCAATTAACTTTCAGTATCTCAATGTCTGAAGATTTATACTCTAAAATCTCTTTGCCTGTTGGAAAATAACATTCTATCCTACTTTATCTGTAACTCTCTATTTCCATACAGAACATTTAAACTGATAGGGGTTGTGAGTTGTATATTAGGGCATTTGTTTAAAATAGTAATCAATTTGGAAGCATTTGCTTTTGTAAACTTCACATTAACAAAGACAACAGTAAATTTCTGTAATTTTTACACTGCTCAGCACTCAACCTTTAGACAGTTATTATTATTTTATCAGCTGAATATTGTTTAAAGTTTGTTTAACCTATTTTTTACAATTTATAAGTATAAACTATGAAAAATTAATGTACATTTTATGAATCTAATATTAAAATATATGAAAGTTAATATTAGGGCTTTGGAAAACTTAAATAGATTGAGTTCATCAGCTTTGTCTATTTGCAATGCTAACTCAAAATGAGCCAATGTGTGTTCATTTTTAAGCATGTAATATAATTTTTATCTAAATTAGCGTGTACATGTATATAATTTAAATTGTTATTTAAACAATTTCTGTACAATGAATAAAATTCTAAAGGCTTAATACAAGGCTTAAATATTTCAAAGTAATAAAGGATTGTAAAGCAGTCTACAAATAGAATTTAAAATGACCTATGCCCATTAAAATAAAATAATTAGAAGTAGTTAAGGTCAGTTTAATTACTTGATTATTATAAAATGGTATATCAACATGCAATGTTTAAGAGCAGAGACTTTTTTTTTAATTTTTTTATTAATTAAAAAAAATTAACAGACAAAACATTAAGATATCATTCCATTCTACATATACAATCAGTAATTCTTAATATCATCACATAGTTGCATATTCATCATTTCTAGAACATTTGCATCGATTTAGAAAAAAATAAAAAAGACAACAGAAAAAGGAATAAAACGATAACAGAAAAAAAAAGATTATACATGCCATACCCCTTACCCCTTGCTTTCATTTACCACTAGCACTTTAAACTAAATTTATTTTTAACATTTGTTCCCCCTATTATTTATTTATTTATTTATTTTTTTTAATTAATTAAAAAAATTAACACAAAATTTAGAAATCATTCCATTCTACATATGCAATCAGTAATTCTTAATATCATCACATAGCTGTATGATCATCATTTCTTAGTACATTTGCATCGATTTAGGAAAAGAACTAGCAAAACAACAGAAAAAGATATAGAATGATAATATAGAGAAAAAAATAAAAATAATAATAATAAAAAAGAAAAAAACACAAACAAACAAAAAAAAAACTATAGCTCAGATGCAGCTTCATTCAGTGTTTTAACAAAATTACATTACAATTAGGTAGTATTGTGCTGTCCATTTTTGAGTTTTTGTATCTAGTCCTGTTGCACAGTCTGTATCCCTTCAGCTCCAATTACCCATTATTTTACCCTGTTTCTAACTCCTGCTGGTAAGAGCAGAGACTTTTGATTATGCAAAAGGAGGTTCAAATTTTGCCATATTACTTCCTCGCTATGTGATTTGAACATGCTATTCAGTCCCTCTTATCTTGAATTTTCTCATTGATAAAGTGGGGAAAGTAAATTTTCTGACATATAAGATTTTATTAGGGTTAAATGTAGTTGTCTATCTCCATCTGTCTGCCTGTCTATTCATCTGTCTGTCTGTCTATCCACCCACCCACCCACCCACCCATCCATCCACCCACCCATCCATCCATCCATCCATCCATCCATCCATCCATCCATCCATCCATCTATCCATCTACCCATCTATCTCTCCATCTATCTATGTATCTTATCTGTCTAGCATCTGTGCAGCCAATTGCTACATGGTGGAGAATGCAGGCCCAGGCACAATAGAAACTTGCAGCAAATGACCTCTTCATTATTTACATAACAGAAAGGTTACAAAAGATTAGGGGAAGAGATCCCATTGTGGTCTAGGGATCTTAGGGAGGCTAAGTCTTTGGGTCAGAGTCAGTGGATAGCAGCTTTGCATTCCTCACTTCACATCAGAGAAGAGAGACCAATCTCTGCTGTTTGAGTGTTGAATATTTCTTCACTGTAGGTGGAGGGAGACCATGCCACTGAGAGTTCCTGTCCTGATAAACATCTGGGATTACTTGTTCCCAGTGTCCAGTTTAAGGTATGGTTGGACATTTCATTAAACCTAACACCTCCCCCAGGCAGTGGAACAGAAACAGACTGAAACATCTGCACACAATAGAAAAAGAGACAGAGGGTAGACAAAGGCTGAGAGATAGTGTGTTGCTGACTTCCTCAGTGCCAACAGTCAACATAGAAAGTCAAAGTTATCTTTCCTCCAATATCTGTTCCTCCCTTTTCCCATAGTAATGGCAACTCCCAGTTTTTACCTGGACATAATCACTTGGGATAGGGACTGCATTTCCAGGCATCCTTGTGTCTAGGTATGGCCATGTAGCTGGTTTCCAGATAACCAGACATACATATAGAAGTGCCATGAAGAAAATTCTGGAAACCTTTCATAAAATGTAGCTGATACACAAGTTTTGTCTCTTTTATTTTTTATTACTTATTCTATCTTGCTGCATGGAACATAGATGTGACTGTAGATCTACTTTCACTCTTTTGGAACAAAGTGATTAAAGCCACACTATGGGATTGGTGTGAAAAGCTCAAAGGAGTCTCCATCCCTGAGTATTTGTTTAACATAATTGCAAACAATGCCTAGGTTTTCAACTTCTGCATTTATATGTGAAGCAGGGAAACATTTCTAATTTATATGGGTGTGGTTATACTGGGTCCCAAATAATGCAGACATAGTGATATCCCAGAGTTTAAATAGACACAAATGAGTGCTTTCTGTAAAAGAACTAAAACAAGCAGAAGAGTGCTAAGATATTTTCTCATTTTGTGCAATATAGATGTGAGTGATGAGCTGAATGGACCAAGAGATAACACAGGAACTTTGGATTTAGAATTTAGTGTAATGTTTTATTTTCTTTTTTCCTTTTCTTGTAATGCATGCCACATTTACTAAGAATTAGGTTTGTCAGAAGCAAAAAGAATAGACTTGAGAATGACTGGAATTCCCTCACGTATATGTCCAATTGATTTTTGACAAGTGTGTCAAATCTACTCAACGGAGAACAAATAGTCTTTTCAACAAATGTTGCTGGGAAAATTGAACGGCCATTTTCAAAAGAATGAAAGCAGACCCCTACTTCACACCATTTACCAAAATTAATATAAAATGGATCAAAGACATAAATGTAAGTAACAAAACTATAAAAGTCCTGGAAGAAAACTACATCTCAAAGACCTTGTGTTAGACAATGGTTTCTTAGGATTTACAACAAATGCATGAGCAACAAAAGAAAAAACTAGAAAAATGGTAATTCATCAAAATTAGAAAGTTTTATTCATCAAAGAACTTTATCAAGAAAGTAAGAAGACTGTCTAATGAATGGGAGAAAAATTTGCAAACCATGTATTTGATATAGATTTAATATCCAGAATATATTACCAAAACTCCCATAATGCAGCAACAAAAAGACAAACAACACAATTAAGAAAAGGTAAAGAGACTTTAATAAACATTCCTCCAAAGAAGAAATACAAATGGTCAAAAGACATGAAAATACTCCATGTTATCAGCTATTAGGGAATTGCCAATGAAAACTATAATGATATACCATTTCACACTACCATGAAATGACTATGATTAAATAAGTTTTGGAGAGGATAGAATGAAATAGGAATCTTCATACATCGTTGGTGGAGACGTCAGCTGGAAACAGTCTGGGAGTTCGACAGAAAGTTGGACATAGAATTGCAATAAGGCTCAGAAATCCTGCTTCAAGATATATATCCAAAAGAATTGTAAGCAGAGACTCAAAAAGATATTGCACATCAGCATTCATAGTGGCATTATTCAAAATTGCCAAGAGATGGAAGAAATTCAAGAGAGTATCAGCAGATGAATGAAGATAGAAAATGTGATATATATACACAATGAACTACTAGCTGTAAAAGGGAATGAAGTTCTGATACATTCTACAATACGGATGAAGCTTGAAGATATGTTGAGTAAAGTAAGCCAAGCACAAAAGGACAAATATCGCATGATCTCACAAATGAAATAATTAGAATATGCAAATTTATAAAGAAAAAAAAAACTAGAACACAGGTTACCAGAGACTGGAAAGGGGTAGGGAAGTGTGAGTTAATACTTAATTGCTAGGGAGTTTCTGCTTGGGGTGATAGAAATGTATGGTAATGGATGGTGGTGATGGTTCCACAACATTGTGAATACATTTAATACCAGTGAATTGTATAATTGAAAGGGATAAAATTCTAGGTTGTATAGATGTTTCCAGAGTAGAAATTAAAAAGTAAAACATGTAACTGTACAACACAATGTGTGAAAAACCATAATGTAAACTATGGACTATACTTAATAACACAATAATATTATTATTTCATCATTGCAACAAAAGTTACCATACTAATGCAAAATGCAAAATACCATATGTGTGAGAAGAGGAATATGGTAACTTTATAATATGGGCATGATTTTTCTGTAAACCTACAACTGTTCTAATTAAAAATAATGACTGAATTAGAGGATATTGAGATTCCTCATTAGACATGTGTACCAAATGAACATAGCATTAAGGAGCATTGTTGTGTATGGTTTGTTCATTGATACTCAATTAAGGAAAATTGATTTTTTGTTAAAATATTCATATTTTGAGGTTTTTGTTAAACTCTGTTGAAGTTCCTGAAAAGAAAAAAAAATCTGAAAAGGCTTGAATAACTAGTTTTCTGCTTTGTATATATAACTTACGTCTAACAATTTTTCCAGAAAAATCATTTTTTAGTTTTGTAATAATCTTACCATATATATATATATTAATATCAATCATTTAAATCTGAAAACAGTCTTTACTTATACATTGTAAAAACTGACTTGACATAAAGCTACAAATAGATTTTTTTTGTTCCTCATAGCAAAGGTGGAAAAGCAAAAATAATCACACCGGTGGGAGACTACCAGGACAGAAGTTTTTTGCACTTTGGGCCTGATTTGTTGTCATTTTTAAATGTAATCTTTTCAGCAATAGGTCTAGAGTAACACCTTATTTGGGAAAAAAAAGGTAAAAATACATACAGAAGTCTAGAAACAATGATGAATGCTCACTTGAAACAATAATAAAATAAACCTAATCATACTTTTAAAAAATCAATGTGTCATCTGCAAAATATATTCATATGTCTCTTTCTGTTCTCTTTAGTTCACTTTATGATTTGGTTCACAATTATGATTGTGCCACTTCTGTTAATCTGTTGTCACACTAAAGCAAATATACTGACATGGATTTGCTCTAACTAACCTATCAGAGCTAGATCATCTAGTTCCATCTTATTTGGAATTCATTCCAACTGGTAAAACAGATTATTATTTACCTTTACAATATCTAAACACCTGAGCCACATGAGATAGTGATGTGTGAAAGTGTGTGTGTTTGCGTGTTTGTGTGTGTGAAGAATTACATATATAACAAGTTTACATCCAGCTAATCCCTGAAAGGACCTGGTGGCCAGACACTGATATTTCCCCCAAAGAAACCTGAGAATGAGCAATGGGGGAATTAGGGAATCTGTCAGGTCAATGAGGAATCAGTGACAGGTTTGGGAAATCAAAGCCTAAAGCAGGATGCACAGCCACACTGGAAGCAGCGACAATGGCTTTTCAGGTGGCAAACAAGATTGACTTTGGCTGCCTCCAGAGGGATTCTTGGATTGTCAGCTGAGGATTCCTGGAACTTCCCCAAGGGACCTTTTAAGCAAGCAGCCTCTGGCAGGGGCTCTCTACCTCCTCTGTGAGAAAGTGACAGGAATCTCAGAATCTGAGCCCTGGTGTCTCTCCTCCTGATGTTTCTCTCAGTGTGGTGCCAGCCACACTCTGCAGACCACCCTGAGGGGGCATGATCCACCAAAAAGCCATCACCACCCCTCCCTCCCAACTCAGTCTCAGAGGGGGCGTCCCTGTGTGCCCGTGGGATCCCTGAGTTTGAGGCAACACCAGCAAACTGTGTGATACATTGCAGTGACATATGGAATCAGGCTAAGGCCACTCTAAAACTTGAGTAGTCAAAATTCAGTATTAGCCAGTTCTTGTTGCCTCAATAATACTTTTTACCAAAATAGTTTCTCTCACAACTTACAAAATGTAGGGCCAAGAACAAAAGAAAAATGGGCTGAAATATGAGAGAAAGATTTTTTTTCAAGCTCAGTGCTAAAATTCCTTAAAGGAAAGAAAAAGAAACATTTCTTTTCCGTTTTCTATTTCCTTGTCTTTGGCTTTGAGGAAAAAGAGCCTGTTAAAGGATCTCTGGCCCCTCGACCCTCACAGCAATTTCAGAGAATGCCTGGCCATCTACTTCCCAGATTTGAACTCATGTATCTGGGCTTATCTACACAGCTCTTTAATTCAGTGTCCAAATCCACAGCACTATTTTTTTTTACATGGGCAGACACCAGGAAATGAACCCAGGTCTCTAGCATGGCAGCTGAGAACTTTGCCAGTGAGCCACCATTGCCCACTAAAATCCATAGCACTTTTGACACAAAATGATATAGTTGCATTCTTTAAATGTCAACCATGAAAACATCACTTAAAAAAAAAAGAAAGAAATCAGTCATATTACTGTACATAAATCAAAAACAATTCTCTCCTTTTTAAAAGGTACTTTATTTGGTTTCTTGGAGACATGCCTATGACTGTTTCTAAAAGCTCTTAAGAAGAGACAGATATGTCTTATGCATTTTGTTACTTGTTCCACTATTGTCAGGTTCTCATAGGGATGAATTGATTTTGCGAAGGTACCCAAAATGGGCTCATTAGATATGGAGAAAATTTTCATTTATAATTCAGGGAATTTAGTTACATGAAAACAATGATTTAACCTGCCCAAACAAGCAACTTCTGTTTATCTGACCCCATGAACTAAATTCCCTTCCATACAAATGGTCAGATTTGATGATCAAGTTAAAATTCACTTGATTTTCAAGTCAAACTCAGAGGGTTCTACAATTAATCTACAATTATGATTTTAAAAATATATTGGTATTCCATTTTTGGTATTTTCCTATATTTATCTTAAATAAGCATTTTGGACCATACTATTTAGGAAGAAATTAAAACTTTATATTATACTGTGAAGTTCCAATAAATTTTTAATTTATCAGGTGTTATCTCCTAGCTCAATGCCATACAACCTCTACACAATACAAGTATATGGACGAAAAGTATTTCAAATACGAAGTCCTTAGCTGTTTATCATAAATAGATCTGGATAAAACTGCAAGCCTTCCACTGAGTCATCTTGGCATAGATGGCCCATCTTTTCTGCAAGAAGTAGCCTTTCTTTGGCCAGGAGGACAGACATTCCCAGAAGCTAGGCAAACTCTTCTGATGTTAAGGATTTCTTTTCTGAAATTGTCTCTAGGGCTGAGGCCACAAGTTCCTCTTTCACGTGGAACTGGAACTCGAGTACCATGATGCCACTGTCAAAAATATGGAGACTAGGAGTTAATGTGAAAGCCTCTAGCATCTTGAATGCATTCACTAAATCCATTCATCAAGCACAATTTACTACAGTTCACTTCTGTAAGTGGCATTATTGTCCCCCCACTTCCTCTAAAAACTCCACAGTATTACAACCACTATTTGACCATGGGGTAATGCATGGGGTACTGTGTGCCTGAGCCAGAGGTTTCCTGGTAACTGGGTTAGCTATTCCCAGGTGTGCTGGTTTGAAAGGAAGTATGCCCCCTAAGAAAAGCCATGTTTTGATATAAATCCCATTTCTTAAAGGTAGAATACTCCCTATTCAAATTCCCTATTCAATACTGTATATTTGAAACTGTAATGAGATCATCTCCCTAGGTGATGTGATTTAGTCAAGAATGGTTGTTTAACTGCATTAGGGGATGATATGTCTCCACCCATTTGAGTGGGTCTTGATTGGTTTATTGGAGTCCTATAAAAGGAGGAAATATTTTGGAGATTCAGAGAGATTGAGAGAGAGCAGAGAATGCTGCAGCACCATGAAGCAGAGAGTCCACCAGCCAGTGACCTTTGGAGATGAAGAAGGAAAATGCCTCCCTGGGAGCTTCATGAAATAGGAAGCCAGGAGAGAAAGCTAGCAGATAATGCCATATTTGCCATGTGCCCTTCCAGCTGAGAGAGAAGCCCTGACTATGTTCGCCACGTGCCTTCTCACTTGAGAAAGAAACCCTGAACTTCATCAGCCTTCTTGAACCAAGGTATCTTTCCCTGGATGCTTTTGATTGGACATTTCTATAGACTTGTTTTAATTGGGACATTTTCTTGGCCTTAGAACTGTAAACTAGCAACTCATTAAATTCCCCTTTTAAAAAGCCATTCCGTTTCTGGTATATTGCATTCCAGCAGGTAGCAAACTAGAACACCAGGCTCAGCAAGTAGGATTTAAACCTGATAGTCTCATCTTCTGTGATGTCACCTTGTTTGTCTTTAATTTTATTAGCAATTGATTGTGATAATGCCACCATTCCTTTAGCCTTGACTATAAGCTTGCTGAGGTCCTCAAAGGTCTCAGACATGTTTTTGTTAGTTTCTTTTCTTTTTAATTCCAGATTCCTTTCATTAATACCTACAATTTCTATAGCCCTTATTTTTCCTGACTGGTGTCCTCTACTTGTTTGTACTGACTGGGAAGTTGGCATATGCTCCCATCTTCTCTCTGTCATTTGTTTTGATAAACACCTGTAACATTAAACCTGGCCATTTGCTTTGAAGGCAGACATGGTGGATGAATTCTTACTACTTTGAAATGGACCAGATTCTTTGTTAGGAGGTGCTGGGTGAAGAGGAACTATTATTTTGGTACTTTTTCCAATGCCAACCACCTCTTCTTCAGTGAATACAATTTGGAAAAGAGAAATGGCCATGCAGCATTCATGAATTTTCTGATCTCTCCAAACTAGTCAGTGTGTATGAAGAAGAAGGACCCCAGTATCAAATTTTATCTTCCTGCTGTGGTAGATACGCACCCTGCACTGCTGGAGCACCAGGGTCTCCTTGGTCTCCAGGAGATCAACTATCCGCATGAAGTGGTCCATGTTTGCCGCTGCTTGCTGGCACTACTCTGCTCAGAGCAACGAGCACTGAGCCCGGAGCCCTGACTCCCGAGCCTATAACCATGATTTTAATACCTTTAATATCTGTTTAAGAACAGAGTGAAGCACTTCATAAGGATGTGTTTGCTATGATCCATGAATGCTAGTGTACTAGTCTCTGATTGCTGCTCTAACAAGTTACCAAAAATTTAGTGGCTGCAAACATCATAAATTTATATTCTTGCAGTTTTAGAGGTCAGAAGTCCTGCATGGGTCTCACTTGCTAAAGTTAAAGTGTTGGCAGGGTTACACCTTTTTCTGGAGGATCTAAGGGAGAATCCATCCCCCTTGCCTTTTGCAACTTCTCTGCGCATCCCACATTCCTAGGCTCATGGCTTCTTTCCTTCATCTTCAAAACCAGCAAGGTGGCTTAAGTCTTCTCACTTGACATCACTCAGATCTCCTCTTCTGCCTAACTCTTTCAATTTTAAGGATCAGTGTGATTACATTAGGCCCACCCAAATCATTGAGTATTATCAGCCCAACTCAAACACTCAAGTTAATCACATCTGCTAAATCATGGTGCCATAAGAAGTATCATACTCATGGGTTCCCAGGACTAGGATGTAGAAATCTTTAGATAATCATTATTCTGAGTGCCACGGATGGTACTAAAAATAATTCATAAAACATTCCATTATTACAGGGCTAATTAAATTTACTATAAAATATAGTTAAATTTATTAATTATATTAAATACAATTTATTATGAAATATTTGAAAATTTGGCAAATTCTTCCTTTTGAAAGTGATTATTTTAATTCTTAATTTTCATGTTACAAGCATAGTTGGGGTTATTATTATTTCTTAAGCATCTAATTAGATTTAGGGTATTTTTCCTTATCTATGAGAAGCAGTTTAGAGTTATTTAATATGGATGTATCAATGAAAAGGAAAGTGTCTAGTATTTTTGCTATTCATATCACAGTCACACGGTACAATTTGAGACGAGCTGAAGAGATTTTTTTTTAAACTCTTCATAATTTAGGGAAAGGATCAGCTGGTGACCACTATAAAATTAACAAGGATTCTTATATTTTTACAAAGGCATATGGTTCCATATGGTTATGGGTTCAAGTGTTTACCTTGTTGAACATATTTCACGCAGAGCATATATTTGTTGTCCTTGGTTTCACCAGATGATTCCTTACACTCATCTCTGGCAAATGCTGTAAACACTTTCACATTGTTTTTACAATAATTTTAAACATACTTTCTCTCTGTGATTTATTTTGATAAGAAGAGTGAAAAAAGAATGGAAAGTTTAAACTCTGTTTATATATTTTAAAGATAATCCAAAGTATTATTTCCTATCTCAAATAAAAAGGAGTTAATCCATCTTCAGGAATTGAGCCTATATATCTGTGTGTGACCTTTTGCCCTTTTTGGGGATCTGTTGTGTTTATAAAATCTCTCATCTATTCAAACAAAATCCACCAGTCTCTCAATTTAAACTAATTTTGATTGTTCTATAACCCAAAAGTAATTTCCTTTAACAATTCATGAACAGTCTTAAATAAATAAGTATTTCCAAATATGTTTAGACTTGAGATTTTTATCATTTTGAATTTGGCCAAGAAAATATCACAGGGAGCACTTCAACGAATAAAATAGCATTCTTTATAATTTTCCACTTTGTTTTTGAATTTGACATAATTTACCTTTTTATGAGAGTGATTGTATCATTTTAATGTTAACTTTAAATTCATTTGTTCATTCATTACTAATTTTATATACAAAGTAAATTATAACAATGATTTGATTTAATAGTAAATTAAAACAACATAGTAACTTTAGATTTACTATTACATCAATTTGTGCTATTTCCACATAAGATGTAGTCATTTACTCATATAGGTTTAGATTCATCTGTTGTATTTTTCATGCTTTAAAAATTTTCATGAAATATGAGTTGCAGAATATCATTCACTCACTAGCTGACCTGCATTGTTTTTTAAACATATATGATGAAGATAATTGTTGTTTCAGTTTCTGTTTTTTAAAGTATGTGTTATGTGTAGTGACAAAGATGTTTTTCACAAAGAAGCGGGCTCACTTTCTAAGTGGATGTACTGCTTTTAGTCACTTAACACTTTTTTTAAACTGCATTTATTTTTAAATTTCATTTATTTTTGCACAAAGTCGTAAGCATATAATCTTTGTCACTGACTGCCTTCTGTACTTATTGCATGGTTACCATGTTTCTACAGTCAAAATGGCAACTGAGATGTTTCAAGGCGTGTCCCCATCCAGAAGCTTTGAAAACCCAGCCCAAACTGGTAGAAACATCTTTCTCAAAACTCTAAAATGAAAACAAAAAACAATTAAAGGACTGCAGTAACAGGACAAGTACTGAATCAAGGAAAATGTTACTTAGAAGTAGGAGAATATCCCTCCCCCTTCCCTCCCACTCCAGATTTATCAGCTTGGCTCCGCACTACAAGTGCATGGTCTCCTGGTCTCAATTTCAGAGGGAGCAAAGACCAGGAAATGTGCATATTCCCACAATTAAGAAAACAAAACAAAGAAGGAGCAACTAAAGAAACAAGGATTATTAAAGACAATACACGATCCTGAATGAGATCTAACAAGGGAGGAGATAAGCCTCAAAAGGCCATTATTAGGGTATATGGAAAACTTGGAATATAGACTATAAGCTTTATATCACTGTTAGCTTTCTTAAACTTGATAACTGCACTTAAGATTGTTAAATAAGTAAATATTCTTGCTCTTAGGAAATATTCATGGCAATATTGTGTTCAAGGAGTACTATGTATGCAATCTACACTTTGTGTTCAGAAATGGATTAATAGGCACAGAGACAGATAGACAGATAATTGGGTTGAGAGATTGATGGAGAGATTGAATGATTCAGCAAATGTAGCAAAATGTTAAAATTGGTGGATTTTGCTATCTGAAGAGATAGGGTTATGTTAGATATCTGTGGGGCTTTGTATTACTTTTGTAACTGCCCTGTAAGTTTTTAAAGCATTTTAAAATAATGGTGTTTAAAAATATTTTCTTTAATATTTTAATATGATTTTTGCAGACACATTACTTCAAATGGCAAGAGTTTCACATATTGCAGCACACACAATGAGCATCTGTAGAAAGTTAGGCAATCTGTGAGAGTGGAGATATGGTGATAATACATTTATTTTATTTTATTTCAGGTGTGGATTGTGACCTGGTGTATTAAAAAATCTTAAAATGTCATCAGAAAAGCAATATTGCAACACAGTTGATAGAGAAATAGGAAGCCGTTTGACTTCTGAATGATGGTTAAAGAACAGTGCACTACTTGTTCATTTGCTTTTTTGTTTATTTACTGATATTTATTTTGACCCTGTACACTTTGTCCATCTACCTTATTTTGTGACCACTGTGCTTTTTTAAAACTCATAATTTATTCTATCTCCTTCTGAGGTTCATAATCATGGTTTATTGCTTCCTGTGCCTTAGCAGTCATGACATCTTAATTCCATGTCCCTTTGGGAAGATTTACATGGTGGATATAATTTCTGATCAGTATGGACATGATCCAGTTGATGCCAAATACAGCACTTCTCTGATATTTTCCATATTAAAGTTGGAAATAGAGCTCTGTCTCTTGCTTTTAAAATTAAAGTTATAAAAATGTGGCAGCTTTATTAACAAATGGAGAATCTGCAAAAGAATAGAAGGATTGCAAAAGCAGAGAGAAGCAAAGACAAGGAGAAAAGAGAAATAGAGCTCATAAAGAAACCCCTGGTACCATTATTTGGGAACTCTACCTCCAGCAATTCCTTTAAATTTACCCACGGATTGCATGCCAAATAGGCAATAATCGCACCTTTTAAAAATGCAATAATTTGTATAGCAGCTTGGTCACCAGAAGCCCAAAAGGCTTTTATCGATACTGTCATTATGAGTGAGACTTTCAATTTCTAGACTATACATTGTGAAACTGAGTGAAACTAAGGTGGATTGCTATCCCTCATTCATAATTTGCAATTATCACAAGTAGCTGGTTAGACTAATGATTGTGCCCTGAAATTTGTACTGTTTGGCTATCAAATCTACAGCTATTGGGCATTCCATAGAAAAATGTCGGTATACTACATTGTGAGCCATTTCTAGGGGCCTTCAGTAGGTTCAAGCAAATATGAGAAAAAACTAAATCCTCAGTGGTACATCTGAAGCAAAAAGGTTAAAGCATTTAATTCTATAATGAGAAGTCATACCTCCCAGGGCCAGCCTTCCGGAAGAGCTAATAGATGCATAAACATATGTTTTACTGGATGGTTAAAAACTTAATAATATGTTTTACATTGAAAAATGTCTATGTGAAAACTGCCTTCAAGAATAATGATAAATTAGAGACTCAAATTTTTTCAGAGTGAAGAAAACATCAATACCCAAGAAGACTTACGAAATACTTTGTTTTCTCCATGAGAGAAGTGAAAAATACCCAGCATTGTAACTAGAAGAATTGAATCTTTGTGTCAGGCAGAAAGTTAGCTCTACTTTAGAGACACCCAAGCAAAGATGGGAGCCAGTGAGCAGAGTGTTGTGTTGAACTGTGTTCCAGTAAGTAGCTTTGATTCCTGAAGATGATTGTGTAAAGATTAAACTTTTACTTTGTGACTGTGTGATTGTGAAAACCTGTATCTGATGCTCATTTTAACTGGCGTATGGACAGAGGAATAAAAAAAGGATAAAAAATAGATAAGTAATAGGGGGGATAAGGGGTAAAATAAATGGGTAGATGGAAATACTAGTGGTCCGTGAGAGGGAGGAGTAAGGGGCATGTGATGTACAAGTTTTTTTGTTTTAATTTCTTTTTCTCAAGTGACACAAATGTTCTAAAAAATGATCATGGTGATGAGTACACAACTATGTGACAATATCATGAACCATTGATTGTACAGCATGTATGGACTCTATGTGTGTGAATATTTGTCAATAAAACAGAAGAGTGAGGACAGAGCACCAAGCCCGTTGTTCAGAGACAGAAGCCACAGGGTGGACCCCAGTGTTGGTTAGTAAAAGTGTCCAGGCATTTAAAATACCAGTTGCTACCGGAGATTTCAGTGAGTTTTAATTGCAGGTTAAATCCCCAAAGCAGCAAGCAGGGTCCTATGATTATATTTTTATGACACTCCCATGGCCCCCATAACTGTGGCAGAAGGTATTGGGATGCTTAAAAGAGTGCCTCACTCAGAAGAGAACTTCTCCTCTATATTCTTTTCAGATAATCCAAACTGGTTAGCTCCTCCCAGAGAAAGTATGGTTGGAAGCGGCCTCTTGCGATTGTCTCACCTCTAGTCATATGACCAACTTTGAACTGTTTCATCCGGAGAAATATACATTTAAGGTTATCCTAGCCTCCCACTGCAATGGTCGGAAAAGAGAGAGAAGAGCATGTTCTTGGTCCTCTCAGGATGACGTGGCATTCTAAAGAAGAAGATGCAACTACCAAGATAAGAGAATAGGGAAACAATGCTAGCCAACAATCAGAAAAGCTACTTAAATCCACTGCTTTTTTTACCTTTGCTATTTAGCACATATATGACCTTATTTCTAGTTCAAATAAGTAATTTTCAATGCAAATAAAAAATTCAACTAACAATGGTTTATACAGTAGAGTTGATTTGTTTGCTTTTATGTTTCACACGTAACAGGAAAACTGAAGCCAGGGAGCTGAAAGACTATTTTCAGCAGCACAAAGATAGCAGATCTAGCATCCATAATCCTACCACTGTTGGGATATTTTTTAGCACTCCAAATTCAGCTGCTGTTGAGAGAAATGAAAACAAAATAAAAGGTTACCTAAATTTAAGTCTAAAAATAATAATGAGAAAAGTTTTTATAATGCATTTTATAATAAATATGTGTTTCATCTGATATTTAATTTCAGTTCATTTTACATTTGTCTTTTTTTAAAAAAACTAAAGGAACACATGTATAGTGGAAATAAATGCAGAAAATTTGTATTGCAAATTGTCTTTGGAACTTTGGTCTTACTACAAATAATCATCATACTTCTTCCATGACTTATGCCTAGTAATTAACATCAAGATATGCTTTCCTCATTCTCTACCCTCCTCACTGCTCAAATGGCATCAAATAGCAGTAACTGAGCAACAGTAAAGAGCTAGGGGCATTGGGCCAAAAGTATAATAAAGAAGCTATTTCTTAATTCCATGTATTACATTTATTTAATCTCATCCATTAGTAAGGCTGATCACTTAAGTAGTGATACAAACATTTTTTTCTGTTATGTTTAATGTATTTTTTACGCATTGTTCATTATCCTATTATTTAGTGTGGTCTTTCTATTTTTTTTATAAAACCATTTTTATGATTTTTAATTGAACATTTATCTTGTGATAATTACAGAATGCATGTAGTTTAAGAAATAATACTCTTTACCCAGTTTCCTCCAATGATATCTTACAAAACTATAGCATGCTATCACAGTATTTAAATTGATATAGCCAAGATAAAACTATAATGTGGATTTGTTGCTATTTATTTTATCTATAAGCTCAAGGAATTTTAGTTGTACTTTGCAAGAGGAATAGGGAAAATTAAATCTCTGTCATAGTCCATGAAGCAGAAGTTTCATCTTTATGATGAAGTCATCTCTTTAATAGCCAGCCAATAAACAGAGACTTTGGTCTTTAGTTTATTTTTTCATTTAGGTATACCTCTAATCTTCTCTGTAAATGTTACATAGAAGTGGGTAATACTGGTATATTCCATGGAAATTTGCATGCGTTAAATCAGTGGTTGACAAGTTTTGATTGTATAAATAAGTAAAATTTGAAGAAAATGCTTAGAGGTTACCAGTGTAGGCTTTCCCACCTTTTATTTTGAAAAATCTGAAAGAAATAAGATTAAGATAAGACACCAACTATGCATAATATATATATATATATATATATATAAAATATATAGGACCTTTTATCACCAAAACGTATATTGGCTATATATTAAGAATAAATTTACCTGTATTCATAATATAGGAAGTTAAAAATTTTACGCAGGGCAGGCCACAGTGGCTCAGTGGCAGAGTTCTTGCCTGCCATGCCAGAGACCTGGGTTCGGTTCCTGGTGCCTGCCCATGTTAAAAAAACAAACAAACAAAATTTTATGCAGTCAAATTTTTCTTTATATGTCATTCATTCAAAGTTTTAATTAAAGTAAAATCACAACATAAAATTTTAAGATAGTATATTGAAAAACCACAGCATAAAATTTGATTTTATGATTGTTCCTCGATATAGGAGCTGTCTTGACCCACATTATTTAACATGGTGATCTGCTTTGGCAATGGAACATAGAGTAGAGCACAATGTCCAACTTGTTTTCATATTTCAGTTTTATAGGTATTATAACAATTCAATTTTACATTGGCATTTTGATAAATTTGAAGTACAAATAAAATTTATTATGTCAGTTCAGAATATTCTAGGAAAACTGAGAAAAATGTAAGATACAGTGCCCTCTACTTTATCCATTCTACCTGTAATTACTCCTGGACTTTCTCTGAAACACCTAGAACACAACTGGTTGTGCACGAAGCCAGGTTTCTGGCCAGTAAGGACTCTAGTCCAAGGGGTGCAATGTGTGGCCAAATGATGGTGACTCATACACAGACAGGGCAATACAAGGCTGTGATTCTTCAACAAAGAACACTGAAGAGTTAAGTTGAAAGTTAGGTAGATCGCTGGGCTGTGAAATTTACACCAAAATGTGTAGCTGTTCTGGGAGGTGCAAAAGTGAATCACTGGGAAAGTGGAAATTCAGACCTAGTTCATGTGCACACCATATTTGGCCAGGCAATGATGATCCCAGAAGGAAATTTGGAGTCCTGGCTCCTTAAGGTAAATTATAAAGTGGTATTATTCCAGGAGAAGAATTTCAGGCATCATCAAGGATGGGTGAATACAGTCCAAGAAGGATTGAGGTAATTACAGCTTTTGGAGAAAAAAATAACAGCCAAATTAAAAATGTGATGGAAGCAGAACTTCTGAGGTGTGATATAGTAGGAGGATGTAATTGAGAGATACAGTCAATGAACAAAAGGTTGGCAAGAACCAAGAGAACACTAGACAAATTTGTCTTTCAAGATACTTTTTCTTTAAAGCATGAATAGCTTTTTAAAAATTATAATATAACCATGATTGTTTTTAAAGTTTGGAGAAACTTGGAAAAATTATAGAAAAGAAAAATACAGGGTCACTCAAAATAATTTTTGAAAAGATAGCTCTTTGTAGTCTGCAAGCAAAGCTTAGAGGGCAGTTCTTGAGTATCATGGAAAAAGCATCTGCTCATATGACTCAAACATATGAGATGGGGTATTTGCATTGGACTAGATAGGGATGGGGTGGTGGCAGATAACCTGAGAAATGGGAAAGTAAAGAGAGTGACATATAATAAAAGCTGAAATATTTTAAACATGCTAGTTCATCAACGAGCTCTGTCAAATTATGTTCTTGGATCTTAATTCAATTGTGTATACCTTTGATTGGGGATTTGCTCACACTGTAGTAAATACTGCTTTGAAAATGTACATCTGTGAGCATACAATAGGGTGGTAAAATGCTGTGAATTTTAGGGGTGCAGTCTTTGAAGATAAAACTGTCTTATTATTGTTTATCTATGCCATAATAATAGCAGTAACCCAAGAGGTATATTTAGGAATTCCTCATTTTAAATATATTATTATCCTTGATAAATACCCTCAGGCCTTGATGATATTGTGATTAATTCAATTTCCTGGTCATATATTTACTCTTCCTCTTATAATATCTAGTGATGCACATAATCTTCAAATAAGTCAAATTATTCACTTTTGATACTGAATTAAATTTATAGATATGATATTTCCAAAATCCAGGCATATCTTTTGTTAATTATCATTGTAGACAAATGTTAACAATTAATACAGCATAAGTATTTACTTTGAGTAAGTGGTAACATAAACATGATTGCTACATTTCTAAACATTAGAAAAAATATTTTCTAAAGAGTGGTGTAACATTTTTAAAAATTGAATAACAATATTTTTTCCTGCAAACACAGGATAATTTTTAAAGGATGTAACATTAAATAAGCGATGTCCAATACACAGACTATTTAAAAATACGAATGTGTAAAGATAACTATCCTGGAGTTTTCCTCATTGTGGACTTCAATTAAAAAAAAAACAATGCTTATTGCTTACCCCTTTAGCTGTGAATTTTTCTGAGTCAAATATCAGAACGAGAGTGAATATACAATATAGCACAGAGCTATTTGGATTCTAGTTGTATCTCAGAAAATTTGGAAGAAGTATAAGGAGAGAAATAGCAGCTACATTTTTCCTCTGAAACATTATTAATTATTTCAAAAAAGTCACCTAGGTGACAAAGAATGATCAGAAATCATGAAGACAATTATTTAGTAAAATATAGTGATATTCCCAACAATTCTGAGGCTATCTAGCTAGCTAGTTCATTATGGTTTTCATAATGCTTGAACTGAGGCTAACAAATGGTCTGTGCATCAAAGAAATGACCCCTTCTGTTTGAGATAAGCCTGTAAATAAAGAGCATAGTAAGGGGTATTACATGTGAATTCGCAATCTGAATTCAAAAGAAAGAACAAAATGGGACTGACAAGTAAAATTAATGATAATATTGATTTTGATGCAAAAGAATGTGAACTCAATTTTGTCCTTCAGAAAATATTTTCTGAAAATTGCAGTACAGCAATCCATTTCCTTGCTAGGCAGTTCAATTCAACTTAATGTACAGACCATATACATTTTTACTTAAGAAAGTTCTTTCTTAAAATGTGGAATATTTTATCACACCAAATAAACCGTAAGCACTCTTAAGAATAGGAATCACCTTTTATATTTTCATTTCCCCTTCACAGAATTACTAGGGATATCTAACAGGGATTTCTCAATGTTTTTAAATGAGTGAATTAATCAATGAATAGCAGTGTTAATCTAGATAAACTCTAGACTTTTTTTTTCAAATAGTATTAATCATGTATCATTTTCTAACCATAGGTTCTTAAAATATTAACATTTTAACCTAAACTACCTTCATTTTTAATCCTTTTAACCTTTGTTTAAAATAATCCAAGATGATAACTTTGTTAAATTAGGTGTTCTCACATTTGTTGCAACTGATAACCATTAGCATTGTTTATTTCCTACATTATCACACTTAGAAATGATGGTTGTTTCAAATGTAATTATATATGTATGTGTGTAGTGTTTATGCATGTATGTATATAATATATATAAACTTAAATTTCAACAGCAGCTAGCCAATGTCTTCAAACCAAAATTCTACATGTATACTTAAGGAAAGCATTATTTATAACAATATAGATTGCCCAAACAATGTGTGAAATCACTGATCCTGGGAACTTGATATATTTAGTTTGTGAATGTATTTCTCAGCTTTGTAGTGTCACAAACAACATGAAAAATATTGTCAGCACAGATGAGTAAACATTTATTTTCTGACGCATGAGACTTTTGCTTGGCTAGAGTCCCACTTTAAGTGTCAGATCTGTTAGAGCATTCTATCATTTGGGGGTCTTTTTCATTTGTGACCATTTTTCTGTATCAGATGGAAAACTGCAAGAGACCAAGGCAGGTCATTCAACTTCTGACATGTAGAAGCTCAAAGACACAATACACATGTCCAGATATATACGTATCTCTGTGTGCGTGTGTGTGTGAGTGAAAGGATTATGCACCCTAGAAAAACTGTGTTTTAATCCTGATCCTTCTCTTGGAGGCAGCCATTTCTTTTAATCCCCGTTCAGCACTGGAGGTTGGAATCTTGATTGGGTTATGCCCACAAAGATGTGACCCGCCCGATGGTGGGTATCAACCTTTGATTAGAGGGAGATGTGACTCTACCCACCCCAGGTGGGTCTTGATTGGTTTACTGGAATCCTCTAAAAGAGGAAACATTTTGGAAAAAGCTTGAGAGCAGCAGAGCCATGGGAGCCACAGAGCCCAGGCAGCCAGAGACCTCTAGAGATGAAGAAGGAAAATGCCCCCGGGGGAGCGTCATGAAACAGGAAGCCTGGAGAGAAAGCTAGCGCTCGTTGCCGTGTTTGCCACATGCCTTTCCAGTTGAGAGAGAAACCCTGAATGTCATCGGCCTTCTTGAACCAAGGTATCTTTCCCTGGATGCCTTAGATAAGACATTTCTATAAACTTGCTTTAATTGGGACATTTTCATGGCTTTAGAATTGTAAGCTTGCAACTTAATAAATCCCCCTTTTTAAAAGCCATTCTATTTCTGGTATATCGCATTCTGGCAGCTAGGAAACTAGAACGATATGTATAAATACAGCGAGAGAGGGGGGAAAATAATAAGCCGCATCAAAACCGCTAACATTCCACTGGCCAAGTCAAACATCACAGCTAAATTAAACACCAGTGGAGCAAGGAAGAATACTCAAGAGAGAGAGAGAGACCGAAAGTCACCAGGCTAAGGGCAATGATGTACAAATCAATACGTGAAACAGAGAAGATGAAGAAGAAGAGTGATTAAATTTGCAGCAGTAAACTACAAAGGCACATTTTGCCTGTCTGCTCTAAAGAATACAGCTATAATCATCACTTCCTCCCTTGTTTTAAATCACAAATCCTATCAGTCAAAAAAACAACAAAAATAAAAATATCTAAGCACTATTGAATGTACTTGTAACAAATAAAGAAAAATTACAGAAAGCAAAAAGAAATAAGTAAATAAAATAACAAAGAAAAAAAAGAAAAAATTATGGAAAGCAAAAGTGATAAAATAAATATTAAATTCTAATGTTTTCTTAATGCATGTTAGTGAATTGCAACGAACCACCTGGATTGCCTTCTATTAAAGTGTGGATATCATTCATTTACACAGCTCCATGTTTAATCCTTTTAACCCGTAACTCACCCAGTCCATTGACAATTTCTAACTTCCTAAGTGCTGTTGCAAATTCCAAACATATTCAATATGCTATTGTCTTAGTGTAGTTACAAACTGTTCCATCTCCTGAATTGTTAACACCTAATTGCTCCTCTGGTCCTTCAAATCAAAGCCAGTGTCACCAATTTCTAAAGAAAATGTGAAATACTGTATTTGAATTTTAAATGCTTCAATGATTACTCACAGGGTTTAGCATAACATTCAGGATTTTTTGCATAACATGCAAAGCCTCTTCAGCATCTGATCCTTGCTTTCTTCTATACCCTATCACCTCACCTGATATAAACTATAATTTCTAATTTTTCAGAACAATTGGCATTTTCTTCTTCAGTATATGCTTTCTCAAATTATCTCACATAAGTAATTCAATTTTATGACCTCTGTCTAGAATTCCATTCCTTTCATTCTTTACTTAGCTAAATTCTTTTTTATCTGTTAACTCCTTCAAGGTGTAGGTCAGCTGTCATTCTTTTCAGGAAGTATTCAAACTACTGCAATAACTATATAATATAATTTATATAATAACAATATATATCATCTCATTTCTTCAATCCTTCATTTTTGTGAACTCCTCTTGTTACAGGAGAGAAACTGTATCTTTTATCTTTGATTCCTGTAACAGAACACAAGAATATCATAAACATTATTAGAATAAATTAATGCTAAGCTTTAAAGTATAAATGTTTTGGTTCCCTATTTTTAAGTATTCCCACTTTTCTCAAATTAATCAATGCATTATTATGAAGGTTAAAATATCCTCCAGCATATTTGTATGATTTTTCTACCCTTAGAAAAAAGACATATTAATAAAAGCATATTGATTATTTTAAAATTTTAGATAATGACTATATATTTCGTTCAGAGTTTACCATGTCTAATTATGTCCTGATCTACACTACTGAACCTACAGAATGATCTGATTTATTATAAATTTAAGATAAACAGTGGAGCCATTTTCAAACAGATGTACATTTTTCTGTCTAGAACTTAGGAATTAATATTCCAATAAAAATAGGCCTCTAGTCTTGATGTAGTAGCTCTGAAAGGAGAGAGAGATTGGTGCAGATTTAGCCAAGAGCTTTGGCTCAGGAGTTAGAATTGGGTGGGAGACAATGAGCCCTGCTCCATAATGACCCAGCTGCACCAGATTTGGTTTTGCCTCTCTTCCCCCAGGCCTTGGCAGGAGGACAGCCCAAGTCAGTCAGGATCCAAAAGGAGCCATTAGCACTGCAATAGCTCCCCTGGCATGCCCTACCATTCTCAGGGAACAATGCAGTGATGCAAAACTATTTGTAACCTGAGATAGACAAAGGGGAAGCTGCAGCTTTAATGCCGTTTTAGGTTTTTTTTTTCCCTTTCCTTTCCTTCCTTTTAGTTTTCCTACTCCTTCCCCTTTTCTTTTCCTTTTTGCTTTTGCTGATCATATCACATGCTTATAAAAGAGCTCTCTATCTAGCTTAAAAAATACAGATTTTATGCAACTATAAATTATGATAGAAAGAAGTACTATCTTTGCATTATGCAATTAGAACAAAATGTGCACATACAACAACTTTCACTAGTTTGCCTCTCTTTACTGTGATTTTTCACCTCACAATTTTAAAAATGATAACATGTAGAAAAAGATGTTTGAATACAAGTAAATCATCTTGGAGTATTAAAGGATTGTAAAATAGCCATGCCAGAGAATTAAACTACCTAAATATATTCACACTAATTTATACATCAACAATGAAAAAAATATAATGAAAAGACAGAAAGTAGGAAATAAAAGAAATCCAATGGGAGAAAATAAAAAATTGTTAAATGGTTTAATGCATTCAACATGTCTTCAACAGAAAATTCTATTTTCAAAATGACAAGTTAAATTCTTAGACCATATTTATTTAGTGGCCTATAATATAAACGAAAAAGTGCTGGAAAACACAACAGTTTCAAAACTAGCAATAAACCTCTTTTGCTCAGCAATAGATATGATATCTGCTAGAGAGATTATCTAATATTGAATCATTTTGTTTGCTTCTTTGAAACAAACTTTGGTTATTTACAAAGATGTTGGCACATTGTGCAATAAAGTAGTATTTCAATTAAAGAAAATAAATGTTCTCCTTTATGTTAATTTAACAAATTTAGTTAAAAATATGTACTTCAGAATTAAAGAAGTAATGCAGTAAAATGGGTATGATCATAAAACTTAACACACTTATGCCAAGGTTAAATTTCTGGAGCTAATGCATTTAGAAATGCTAAAATGTCTAAAATTCACAAACATTTTATACACACATTATTTAATAGAATTATTTAAGCAAATGATTATTATAAAAGTAGTTCAAATTATGCCATGATCTCTTCCGGAAAAACTGAAAGCATTTTGACAGTCTTTACCTGAGTTTCATATAGAGAATTCATAAGAAAAAATATCCACAGAGTCTTATTAGAAATACACATTTCAGTTATAGTAATGGACTCCATAAGATGGGAAGAGAGAAAAATGATTTAAAAAATACTTTTCTGAATGCCAATGTGCATAGTAACCACACTCAGAAGAAGTGCTTTCTTCTACATGGGAATTCTAGCACAAAATAACATAAATCACTCCGTCAAAATGTACAGAAATCATATTTTGAAAAGCCTCATGTGATCAGATTGATTTTGTCATTAAAGGAATTGATGAATGGAAAACACTTTTGGATATCTCATTACTATTTTGAGACTTACCAATTGTGATAGGTTTAATAATGCTGAATATGAAATAAAAGACAGGATGATTTAACATAATGTTAAATCACTAAACCTTTGAAG
Organism: Tamandua tetradactyla; assembly: GCF_023851605.1. Lineage (NCBI taxonomy): Eukaryota > Metazoa > Chordata > Mammalia > Pilosa > Myrmecophagidae > Tamandua > Tamandua tetradactyla. Next base: position 153,711,473 of record NC_135330.1, read on the forward strand.
ATTCATTTACCACCACAGTGATAAGTCCTAAATAGTTTCTCATGTCATTGACTAAATTAAGTGTACAGGATAAGAGAAAAAGAAAATATGAATATGAAGACCATCTAAATGTTGTCATTTTAATATATAGTAACATTTATTATCACAAAACACTGAGCCGAGTATTTACATTTTAATTTCTTAACACAGTAATTACATTTTCTCATTAATCGAACCCCCCAAAATAGCATATGATATACCCCTAGACCTTGATTATAATCTAGCTATAATTAGGCAAGGGTATTGTGACCTCAAAATATGTTTTAATATCCAAGATGTATAATCTATATCAACAAGGCATAAACAAATTAAAACTACATGGAAATTCAATCTCTCATTATTAGGCTGGCAAAAATCCTCAATTTGTCAACATATTCTTTCGGTGAGATGGTGGGGAAGAAGGCTCTATCATATATTGGGCACTGAGAAAAGCAAAATGTTACAAACCTCATTAAGAGAAACTGAGCAACAGCTAGCAAAAGGCATTTACGTTTCCCCTTTTAACAAGCAATCCCATTTCTAGAAATTCATTCCAAAAGTAAATCTGCATGATTATTAAATGATGGTATTTACCAGGTACATTGTTACATTATTTGTAATTACAAAAGATTGGAACATGCAAATGCCCATTAATATAGGGACTGGTTGAATAAATGATGATTCATTCACATATTTAAGTACTTTGGTGATATTTTAAAATATGAGAAAAACACGAAGTACTGTGCCATGGTCAGATTCATGTGTCAACTTAACCAGATGATGGTGACTGGTCGCCTGGCCGGGCAAGCACAGGACCTATCTATTGCTCTGAGGACATTTCATGGAATTAAATCATGACCACACTGGCTGTAAGGAGTGTGTTTTCTGCTATGAGTCATGCTTCATCAAATTGCCAGAAGGCTTTTAAGTAGGATTCAGAAGAGACAATCTTCTTTCTGCTTCAGCCAGCCAGACCCTCCTGAGAGTTTGTTGAGGACCTTCATTGATGCTGCCAGCTCATAGTCTGCCCTACAGAATTTGAACCCTACATCTCCAAGGATACATCTGAGATACTTTTATAAGTATGAAATATAAAAATTTTATATTTATAGATATCTCCTGCTGATTCTGTTTCTCTAGAGAACCCTAGCTAACATATACTGGGAAAGAGTAATGGTTGCAGTACACTGTTAAGTGGAAAGAACACATTGTTAAGACCACTGTGCTGATTTGAATCTGCTACGTACCCCAGAAAAGACCATGTTCTTTTAATCTATTCTTGAGGGGGCAGACCTATTGTAGGTGGAACTTTTGGTTAAGCTATTTCAATTAAGATGTGATCCAGCCCATTCAAGGTGGACCTTAATCCTTTACTAGAGTCCTTTGTGAAGAGGATAAATACAGTAAAAGCCTAGAAAACTTAAAAATGCCCTGGTAGGAACAATCAAGGACCTAGGAGCAGAGAGAATGCTATTAAAATGACAACCCAAGAGAGAAAGATAATTAGACATCCCCATGTACCTTCCTGTTTGACAGAGGAACCCAGATGCCAGCAGCCTTTCCTCAGAGAAGTAATATTCCTCTGGATGCCTTAATTGGGGCATTTCCATGGCCCTAGAACTGTAAATTTATAACCTAATACAATCCCATTGAAGAAGCCAACCCAGTTCTCGTATATCACACTCTTGCAGCTTTAGCAAACCAAAACAACTACCAAGTAAGGTACTTTCTGTGTAAGAAGGGTGTAATAGAATGAATCAAATGAAAGATTTGTATTTATTTATACAATAACCTGAAAAAGTGGAAGAATAAACCAAAAACTAATAATATATTTCTAAGTATTAACTATATAGAGTAACAGTAGAATAAGAGGAACAAGAGTAATTTAAAAAAAAAAAATGCAACTTCCCTGGAAATATATAGTTATACAATTTTTACTTTTCAGCCAAATTTCAAATATGAAACTAAACTTAAAAATTCATACCCTAAAATTAAAAACCAAAAGAAGGAAATGATCCTAAGCATAAATGAAGATGGCAATATAACTACACGGCAAAAAATTATGTCAAGGGACTTGTGGACATCATCTTTTGACTATGAGTTAAAATTTCTAAGGTCATAATTAAGCACAAATAATTATTAAACTTCATCCAGTAATCTTTGGTTTTTTGACCAGGAGGAAGAAGAGACCAAAACTCAATTGAAGGAGCTTTATTGTGAGGCTATACATAGGCAGGCTGGACCAGGAGCGGGGGAAGGGGTACAGTTTATATAGGATGGTTGGCAGGGGTAGGGAAAAGGAGGTGGTGGATTTTCATTGTCTAGCTTGGGAGTGAGAAATTGGCAGGCTAACCTGGGAGTTTTCCAAGCTTGCTGCTGCTGGGGCTGTAATTGTTGGAGGGCCCATGTTGGATAAGGGGAGCTACTGCAAGATTGTAGCTGCTGGAAGGTAGATGAACGGATAATCATGGGACTGCCACGTAAGCTGGGGCAGGTTTGGTTTTTCTAGGGGCCTCCTGGAAGTTGTGAGTGGATGGGAGGGCATTTCTTGGAATGTCTATAAGGATGGGTTACTTCATGGGGGGGTAGCCTAACAGTCTAATGTTTAGAAATAATATTTACCTCATTTAAAAATATTTTATACATATTTGAGTAACCAATCATTTGTTCATATTGTTGGAATCAGGATTTTCAATATAGGAGAAAAGCATCACATCAATAAAGTTATGTAAACCCAATGATGTTAAATGAGAATTGGAAGTATCAGTAGGATTCATGTTCGTTTATTTCCTTCAAAAACAAACATAATATTCTAACCCAATCCCAAAGAAAGGCCTAGAAGCAATGAAACTGAAAAGGAATATATACTGTGAGAGGCAGTAATCTATCTCTAAATAACCATCCAATGAGAGCTCCTTGGCAGAAATGGCTATTCTTACCTTTAGGCAAGGAAACTACAAGATGAACCTGAGATACTTTGTTGTTTGTTTGTGGAGTCATGTCAAAAGTAAATAGTCTGCTGGGGAATTCAGCTCTCTCTCCCAGTCCTAGTTTACTCCCTTACCTTTCTTTGTGTGCAGGTGTTTCAGCATGTTTCCATTCTGCAGATCTGGGAAATATTAGGTATAATGGAAGAGCCAGAACATACCTTGAACCTGAAACCAGAATCAAAGAGGTTCAGTTCCTTGCCATGGTGGGAACTCTGCATAAACTTTGCTTGATACATGCCTTTTGCTCAGTGGCAGGGCACCCTCACCCTGAGGTATAAAAATTAATTCGAAGCACAGATGTCCGTCTTCTCTAACATGATGTGGGCAAGTGGAGGTTGCATCCACTGACTGTGACCAAAGCAATTGGCCTCCCAGGGGACCAGCCACGTTGGAATGCTCTTTTTGAACACTCTATACTAGGAATTCTTAATCGTTTGCTAAAAGTTTATTGTGGGCCTAAGCCTGTCTCCCAAGAATGCACCATACAGCAACTTAGTCCATAGAATCAACTTCAGAGAGATCCCTTACAACTAAGGTGGGACAATTTCAGTAACAAAAAGAAAATTACTAATTTGTTGAAATACAATGATTGTATTAAACAACCACAAACATATAATGATATAAAATTAAAATTTGATAAACATACAGAAGAACTTTGTCAATATTTAAAATAGATATTTCATCAAATCTTAACCTAGAATATTGTTAATTATAATGAACTATAATTTATTATGCTTTCCAGACCAGCCCAAAGAAACAAAAAGGCCACAGTAGAGAAGAGACCATTTTTGGTCCCAAGTAGAATTTCAGCAAACAAATATAGAAGAAATGATAGAATTAGTACATAATATTTCTCAAGTCTTCTTGAAGTTATTTGATTCAGGCAATCATAGTTAACGGATGCAAAGATTGTTTAGAGAAAAGATTGATGGAAAAATCAGTATTCTCAAGGTGCACAAATATCAACCAACAGATAATTTTGTAGTTATAAAGGAAAAACCCAGCTGTAAAGGGGACAGAGCGCCTGCCATTACCTGAAGCCACTAATCTATCTTAGAATTAGAAACCACCAGATGACGGGGCACTATGTATCTTCAGATGGGATACAATATGAGGTACATTGCATTACCTATGATTCGTATTTCCAAATTTTAGACTTAATCAAAATGCTTGAACTAATTTTTAGTTTACAGGAGTTTCAAGGAATATAATAAGCAGGTTAAATGACACCTCAGCAAAAACGACAACAACAAAACAGTCAAACAATGTTCACAGCCAGCCCAATTTTTAAATAAGTTAATGGCATATAAATGGGGGTTTCCTGATGTTGACAAAGAGACATCACAGATAATGGTAATATGTGGACATGGTTTGATAATTGATTGAAGCAAATCAATGGTAAAAGTATCTTTAAGCTATACTGAGGAAATTTGAATATGGACTGGGTAGTAGGAGAATATTAAGGATTTTACATTTTAGATATGGAAATGGTATTTTGGATATGAAAAAAATATTATATTTTAGAGATGAAGATTCTGGTTTTAGAAGTTAAATACCGTCATGTTTTTAAGTTCATTTGGACACTTTTAAAAAGAAAGTTAAAGCAACTGTGAAAAATTGAATATCAGTAAGTGTAGGCAATGGTTATATAGGGATTCATTATATTATTTTCTCCACTCTTCTGTTTAAAATTTTTTAATAAAATTATTTGTAAAAGGAAACTAATGAGAAACACTTTTTAAATATCTACGACAGAGTGTATTTTTAAGACTGGAAATAAAATCAAGGTTGCTATGGATTAAATTGGGTCCCCCAGAAAAGATGTGTTAAAATTCTAATTCCCAGTACCTCAGAAAGTGACCTTATTTGGAAATAGAGTCAGTACAGATAGAATTAGGCAAGTTAAAATGATAATATTGCAGAAGGGTGGGCCACTAATCCAATGTGACTGGTGTCCTCATGAGAAGAGGAAATTTGGAAATTTGAAGTGAGAATGTCATGTTGTGATGAAGATGGAGAGTGCCGTGGATTGCTGGCAAGCCACCAGGAGATGCTAGAAAAGGGATGGGACAGAATCTTCTGGACTTTATAGGAGGTAAGGGCTTGCTGACTACTTGATTTTGGACATCACTTCCAGGACTGTTAGACAATAAATTTCATTTTTCTTAAGCCATGCAGTGTGTGGCACTCTGTTACAGGAACCCTAGGAAATTAAGACCAAGGTCAAAAATAGTTTCTGGGAGGCACAAGGCCGTCCTTTTACTTGTCTCAGACCTGAAATATCAATATAAAGGAGAAAAATCATTAAAGTGTATAACATAACTGATAGATACACAATCTGTTTTCCCTCCTTGTGTCCATCTTCTGAGACAAAGGAATGTAAACATCACTATGGCTCTGCTTCATGTTGCCAAACATCTTTAAAAGCAATATATGGAAATAAATGAAATTAGTTTAATCATATCCCTAGCAGTGAAAAGTATTATGAATTGTTATAATTTTAAATAGGTGTAAAAAATAATTCATTGGTGTTTTAATTTGCATGTCATGATTGACAAGAAAATCTATATTTTTGTTATTTTAATAATAGTATATCTTATTACTTGTCTGATCATGTATTGGCAAAGACAAAGAAGCAAACAAACAAAAAGTTAAGTAAGTTGTTTTTATTCAGGCTATCGCTATTGCGTTAGGAAGAGCACTTCAAATACAAAAATCAGAAGGTCTCAGCAGGACGGTTTGACCTAAGACATTTATAGTCTCCTTTATAGGAAGGGGTAGAAAAGTTATAGGTGATGTGATTTTACAGCTGGGATTGTTTTTTTGTAATCAAGGGGAGTCTCAGGTGAACAAGACATGGTTATCTCTGTGTCTGGCTAGTTTCAGGGGACAAAGAATTTAGCTAAATACTTACAAGACAAAGATTGGGGAATTTGTAGGGTCTACGGCTGGCCTTGTCATAGTTAGATGATGTGGTCTTATCTAAGCCCTGTGGGGAAGGGTGGTTCTTTGTAGGAAGATGTTTCCTGGAACTCTGGAGATTTTTTTTAATCATCTCTGTTTTCCAGGAACACAACATTCAGATAAAGTTCCTCATTTTAAGTATCTATCAGAAATTTAGTAGCATTTTTTAATTTAAGCTTTTTGCATAATATAGATTTTATGACCAGTCTTCTCTTCCATAAGTTTATTTCCCAAGCAAATATTTTCTAATTTTTTGACATCCTATATTACACATTTGTGTATGTGTGTGTGTTCAGTTATTCAAATACATCAAATACTTATTTTCCCTTTTGACTTTCAAACTTAGAAAGCTTAGATTCCTTTTAAATTAAATCTATTTTCCACTAGGTTTAAAGCAACAATATATAATCATGTTTGGCAAAGCGTGGTCCTCCCTACTGCTGATGTTTCATAGCCTTTGTCTCCTATTTTCAGAAATTGACAGACCCCTACGCTTCTGTCCAAGACACATTCTTGACTATAATGTTTTTATCACATCCTATGTTCCTCTTAGATTTCCTCCTCTCTAGTGGCTCTGTCTTCTTAGCCGATGGGTCTCTCACATACCAAGCAAAGACATGTCCTCTCTTAACCCTGAATCATCTTTAGCTTCTACTGTCTTTTCACTTTCTTTTCTGACACAAATTCAGAATATGTAATCTGCAGCTATCTAGGCTCCTTCAATTTCCCTAATCCTTATCTCTGCACAGTCTAGTCTCTACTTTCAACGCCTGATAAACATTTGCAGTTACCTCTGGAGTATTTGTTCTGAATACAGATTTTCAAACTATAACTTACTAGACTTTTCTGTTGTCTTTCACATGTATCTGTGAGATTGCCCTACCAATTTTCCTTCAAAGCCATACAATGCTATTATTTTTTTCTGCTACATTCTCTAAGTTTGTCTGTTTTTAACACTGCTCTTCTTAGTCTTCACACCATCCTGTCGACAATTCTCAAGTTTTCTCTAGTCATGACCTCTTTTCATGCTTCACTTTATTCAGTTGCCTGCTCAGCACATCTGCTTGGATCTCTTACTCACACCACACTTCCAGGACAGACTCTGTCATCTTCATTCCCCAACATTCTCCTCCTTCAGTGCTTCCTTTCCTGGTAACACAGCCATTCGGTAGCTTGAAAACTGAAGTTATCTGCCAACATCTCTTTCTGTCACCCTGGGCCCTGACTGATCATACTGTTCTACCCACTTGTGTAATAACATTCTATTTTCACTAGTTCTCATCCTGCTCCTTTTGATACCTCATCTAAACTCTGGAGATTGTCTTCTAAATATGTGCGCTGACTCCAGCCTTACTGTACCCCTCACACCCCATTACTCATACTTCTCTGGGCTGCAGGAATGATTCTTCAGTATTTAAACTGCTGAACCAAACTTGTCATTTCCTTGTTTTGCTCTGACTACAGACCCTGGCCCTACCCGCCTCACCAATGGCCTCGCTGATATTCTATATTTCAGTACTTTTAAACTGTTTATATTTTCCTATATGTAATGCTGTTTTATATTTCTTTGTCTTTTTTTTTTTTTTGGTACTGTTTTCACTGCATTAATTCCTGCTTTCCTTGGCTAACTGTAATTCATCTTTGAAGATTCAGCTTAGTTCTTTTCTTTTCAAAGGTATGTTTTCCTTATACCTGAAGCTATGCTCCAAGGAAAATTCACCCTCTTCTTTCATATTATATTATATGTTATAGTATAATATAGTATAATTATGTTATGAGTCTGCCCCAAATTCTTAAGTGTCACCTTCTCAACAGTAGGTACATTTTTAATCTTTGCATCCCATTAATTAGCTTATATTGGACACAAAATAAATATAAAAAATATTTGCAATGATGTAACAAATGGAAGGAATTGGGGGGAAATTCTAGCCAAAATTTACCTGGATCGTGGAAGAACTATTTTAACACAATAGTTATTGTTGCTTAATACAGTAAATGCTGTTTATTTCATATCTTAACTGTCTTTGCTTATAAAATTTTTACAAGTGTAATTCCTTAATAATATATGCAATGCACTTCACATGGCTTTGATAATGTGAATTTTGAAAGAAATTCAAAATGGATTATGTGAATAGCTCATTATATCCTGAAGAAAGGCTAACAAATATATTCAAAAACTGTGGTGGTTGAGGAGTTTAGACCTTTTATCTATGTCCCAGTTGTCTCATGCTAATGGACTGCTGTGATTGTGCCAACTCAAAATCATATTTAAGAAGTTAATCTCCAAGTATCTAACTTTATGCCCAGGTATATTCACCCAGTAGCTTTCGGGATGGAAAAACAGATGCATGATGTATGTTTTTAAAAATATAATTCCATAGAAGTAACTAGGTTCAAAATTATGTAAGATTTAGTTTAAAAACTCCATTAAAATAGCATTAATAAAAATAATATCGAACATATATTATAGTATTTCTAGTTTATGAGAGTGTAAATATAATTTTTGACAGAATGATTAGTCAAATTTGCAAATTTATTTAGAGCTACATTTTTATTAAGTGAGGACTATGCTGTAGATAATGAATACAGGTTAGACCACTCAGGATTTTGCTTAGGTCTGAATGTTTTTCCTTGAAATTTAAATTTGTGTAGTATAATTCGATTGATGAAGGAATTGGTAAACATTCCTAGACTTTGAAATAGTAAAATTATATGTAGAATCATCAAAATAATTAACTTTTATTTTAAAAACTTTTATTGCTGGATAAATCAGTCTTTGTCTAAATGATTCTCTACAGCCTTCTGAGACTTCCTTGACATCAATGAAGAAATTCTTTCCAGATTTCTAGATTATGGCATTGCTATTAAATAGTTGTCTTTGAAATTCACAAATATCATTCACAATAAAGTGCAGATACATAGAACTGGTAATAACTCTTCTTATGACTCTCCAGTGTAAACTGTTTCTTAAGTGTGCCTACCAAATTAAAATGGACATCGACAGAGCAGTGTGATGGGGGCTCAGTGGCAAAATTCCCACCTGCCATGCTGGAGACCCAAGTTCAATTCCTAGTGCCTGCCCATGCCCCCAAAAAAAGGACATTGAAAGAAAATTAGTGAGCAGGGCTTAATCAGATGTTATTTTTTTCCCTGTGTGCCTAAAATGAGTTAATTTTCCCAAAAGGAAGAAGAAACTCTTTCTGTAATTTTTATTTTTCATTGTGGATAGCCAAAGGGAAAATGTAGAGTCAAAATATTTATTTGCAAATTTTTAATTTTTAAAGTTTATCATTAGTACCTTCATTATACATAAGCATAACCATTAATATGAAAACCATTTCATAGGACACTGTTTTAATCATTTTTGCCACCTGATATAAATGTTACTTTGAAAATAATATTAGGATTCCATAGGAAGTGGTCCTAGGAATAGATGCTTGCTTTTCTTTCAGGTTTAACTATATCATTTAAGGGTGTGTCATCTTAAGCAATGAGTATGCAGCCTTAAGTAGAATGAAAGATATTTAGAGATCCAACTTATATTGACAATTGCTTTGTGGCTGATATGGTAAGAGTAAGAGTGCTAAATTTGGTAGCAAAATCCATGGAGAGTAAAAATATGAAGGCAGTATTATCAGAGAATCTCTGTTACGTAGTCTAAGCTTCAATGCTATTTTACTGAAAGATTTGAAACATCACAAGCTGCAAAAACAATATGGCCAGCATTTTCATCACGCATATTGTATTACCCACATTGTTTAAATTACAAAATGTACTGCTGTGAGGTCAATTATGGTGTGCACAGGCCGCATAAATTTACTAATTACAGTCTATATTTTGAATCTCTTTATTTCTTGGAATAATAAAAATGCTAGCAGCAAAATAAGAAATGCGAAAGATAAGAAGATTTTTAACTGCTGAAAGTCTTCATCAGACATCTGGATTCTTCTTTTTCCAGAAACAGTCAATCTCTATTTAATTGTATGTACAAAACAAAGGGACCAAAATGATTGGGAATGTTTCCTTCTGCTTTTAATGCCAACACATAAGGTGGCCATTTTGAAACTAATTGCTTTCACTCTATTGTTTTGAATTTCTACATGCTTTACTTTTATTAGTAACCATTTCACTGACTGCATTTATATATCTTTGGGGGAAGAATTTCAAACATATGAAGTTAGTTTGGATGTTTATTAGTCTTCAAAAAGTACAGTTTATCTGTAATATTCTAGAAGCATTAATGTCAATATTTAAAAACTGATCGTTTTTCTCCAAAGTTCATTCATCTTTGGAAGTAAATATGAAGTAGGCCAGTCATATCCATGTAAACATTCGTTGTATCTTAAACAACTTGAATTTGTATGTTTAGGGTTTTACTCCATAGGCGGGCACTTTCGCAGTTTCTCTTTTTTGGCCATGGAGCATTACCTCTCTGATCTGTCTTTTGCCTATAATCTCCAAAAAGCCCACTCCTACTCCATCCACAAATATCACTCCATTCTTCCCTTTCTCATGTAAACTCTTGTTTGTCCATTTCTGAAATGTTTCACCATTCTTTGATCTAGTCCATTTTTCTTGCATTTATCTAATCAATGAGTTACATATATCCTTCAATTGTACCACTTATCACAGCATATTTGTGTGTGGTCTGTTTTTCCTAGAAATATGAATGTTCCCCCAGTGCAGGAATTAGATATTGTTATTCTGACATTTCAGAATCTAGCATAACCTAGTTCCTTGAGTACATGAAATGTGAATAACTGAAAATATTAGTAAATGGACTCCTATTCCACGTAACCTTAAAGCGATTAACTCTTGTAAATATTATTAATGATAAGTTCCAAGAGTAGCTACAGAGTTAGTATCTTCCACCAGCATCATTATAGGTACAGTATCTCATGGCAGCTGGAAATCTAGCTATGCATGATGATCAATAGCTGTTAGCTGGGAAAATACTCCTTATCACTTGAGGGATTCAGTCCCAACACAATGGTCAATTATAATGTCATTGAATGATCTGAATGCAGTAGCTGATCTGGGCAAGCTCTCCTTCAATTATTATTTGATACATCGCTAAATAGTGACAGCAGGAATTAGTCACCTTCTTTCCGGTATTATATACCAGGAGAAGCTAGCCACATGACACAGTTCCAGCCCTCCACAAATCCATGCCATTGTAAAGGCCTCCATCTTCCAAACAATAACTCATTATTACATTTTGTTTTCATGTGATAACTAAATAAGCATTACTGGATCTGTTATGTATGGATAAATATTTTGATGTTTATTTTGTTGAACCGTAGTTTAGCTAGAAAATATTAGACCCAGAGAGAACCTTAGAGATAATATAACATACTGCAATCCCCTCATACTAAATTTAGATAGAGGTGAAATGGACTGTCTCGAGAATTTGGTTTTCTATCAGAAAGGTGATAAAGAGATTTAGGAATGCTAGTAAAATAAGCAGTTTCCCTAAGAAAGTTCATTTTATGCCACGATCAAAGGTATTTTAGCAGTATATGTCTTTGCTCTATTCAACACTTATTTCTATTTAATAAATACCTCCAAATCAGAGAATATTTTTATGTAGAAAATGATTAAAATAGACACCTAAAATAAATTCTAACAAAAGTACATTATAATAAAAATAATGACTAATATTACTGTATACTTACAAGTGCCAGGGAGTTTTGATTGTCTCACGTAAAATTGGCGAAGATACTGAGGTAGATTTTAGTTTTCATATAATTGTTAAGACCATTTTCCAAATGTATGCATCATTTTCCACTGTTAAAAGCAGAAATATATTACCTTCTCCACTCGACTCTTGCCTACACAGTATAGTATAGATATCCAGTTATTAAATATATTCTAATGTGACAGGTGAACATGCTGCAATTTGTTTCTGTTGGGAATTTCTTAAGTCGCTGCTTTGGAACTGTTTATCCCTTTGTCTTCCTACCGTCTTAGAGATTTATGTAAGAGGAATATCGTGGTAAATAGCATTTCTGTTGACAGCTGAAACAGGTTTGGAAGCACTTTGCAGAGGGAAAATCCTCTAAAGTATTTTGGGGTGATTGATGCCATCTATAAAAAAGTTTCTACGACTGATGTTAAGGCAAGTAATTTCTGAAGTTGTTTAAATTAATTCAGTTACTAGAGGTGAATTAAAATTGAAAGAGTATGAAGTCAGGAATGATTCATCTTTTCTTACTGCTCAGATATTTTGTCTTACCTGGGACAGACTTTGGGAGAGTAGTGAGCCCTCCAAAGACAATTGTGTGCTCATGCCCAATTTATTACAACTGATAAGATGCTTGAGATGAATTCTACTGAAAGCAGAATTCATTAGAAAACAGATTACCCTCCTTCATTGATGGTTCTCTCTCCCAGTTCTGAACTTATCATTTTCTGAAATTATTTCATTGTAAATTGTATTTGTTCTATTTTTCTCAGAGGCATGGAAACTACGTAAGAACAAGGGCCATTCTGCTCTTGTCCACCACTTTATCCCTGCTGCCAGGGCCTAGTGATTACTGAGCATTCATCATGGGATGGTTGTAAGTTCTCAATGTCACACAGCTGGTAAATGACTGAGCCAGGGTTGTAATGGTAGATCTTCGGTTATGTTTATTGGATAATTGATTCAAGACACCAATTTGTGTCATATACTATACTCAGAGAATTTGAGGATGCTTCACACCCCATAATTTAGGCTTTATTTGTTTTCTAACTGTTCTCACTTTAATATTTGTATTCTTATTCTCTTCTCTCTCTCTCCCTCCTATTTTTCTTCATATTCTGCCCTGATCTCCAAAGGATTCAAAACAAATATTTCTACATTTTCCAGATTTGGCAAGGTCTTTCTCTGATGTGTCTATCACATGCTACTAACAAGTACTCCATTATCTATTCATGAAACTGGGTAAAACATATTTTCTTGAGTCTAGACAGATTTACTACTTGGTTTTAAGTTATTGTCATTTTCCCAAAGTGTGTATCTAAGTGCAATCTGATTTTGAATGTACAGAAAGTAGCAGATATTAAGGAATCTTTCAGTCTAATGTGCTTATTAAGTACATGAACTTGAAAACTTACTTATTTGAATTGTTTATGGAATCAAATATAATAGTCTTAAAGACACAATTTTTATGTTGGGCCATGTTTATGTGATCTCCAAAGCATCCCACTTCAAAGAGTGAAAGGGTTCTTTGTAAGCAGAAGCAGGCAAATCATTTCATTATCAAGCTATTACATCAACACATCATGATTCCTTCTGAATGCAGACTGTTGATAGCCTCTGTCTCATTTCCAGCTGGCATTTTTGGACACTCCACTGAATTTTGCAGTTTTTCATCACTTCAACAATGCAGTCTTTTAATCATCTCACATTTTTAAAATCTTTCCTATATTACAGGCCCAAATGATACACAGTCAAATTCTCTCACTCTAATGCACCAGTAATATTTTTGGCGTTTCATTAAAGAAAATTTAAAATGTCATATTACCATGCTGCATTTTAAATAATTAACATTTTTAAACATTTGTGCCATTCCAGAAAAATGAATTTTTTTTCTCCTAGGTAGAGAATATGTATTATTTTCAATGTTTAGCATGATAAGCTGATAATTTAGCAGGTATAGTACATTTCCTATTTGCAATAAGTATAAATTACCTACAAATGGAAGAAGTTGTTATTTCAGCAGACATATGATAATGTCTCTCAGCTATAGTTAATGCTTTAGCACAGAATAAGAAGTTTTAGAAAGGTAACTAAATAAGAAAAATGGTGCTTTAAGTCATGGTTTTGGATGATATAGGACTCTGTATAATTTTTATCTTGTTTGTAATAGTTTCTATTTAGAAGGAAGAGGATTCTTTCCAGAATATCAGATGCATATTGTGCTGCATTGTCTCTAAAACCAAGAGGTTACACACCAACAGCCAACATTTTAGGAAGGAAATGTATAATAACAAAAGTAAAATAAATAGCTTCAGTTAGTTGAATTTTCAGTGGCCCTTCTAAAGTATTGTAGGTTTCATGAGTAGCTGCCAGCTGGTTCTGCAGCAACTAAGAGTAAGTACATTTCTGTCTATTTCATCATAGCATGTATGGCTTGCCATATTTTCCCAAGTTATTATTTTTATTTCCTTTCCAGTTTTACACTCTGAAAATAGATGCAGACATTGAAACTGTTTCTTCTGAGAACTGCTGTGTTTCCAAAAGGCAAATGGTGTCATACACTGATTAGAACAGAAGAATGAGTTCTTGTTGCCTTTCAGTGTTAGAAAAATGAAATACATGCTGTTAATAACTACTCATGAAATATTTCCTAATGCTGGATTGGAACATTTTCACTTCATATTGCACAAAATATTGCTCACAACACATACATAAAACAATTTATAAAGAGCTTGTAAAAACCACAAAAATACAAAATGGTGATGTCTTACTAACACTAGCAGTGAAGAAGATGTTTGCCAATGTAAACTGGATTTACCTACTTCAGTTTTTTCTGGGAGACTGCATTATCCTTCTAAACGGAGCACAGGATCATCTGCAGAAAGATAAATATTAAATATTTTAATGGGAAGATCAAATTATGTATCCTCTTATAGCAGTAAAAAAATGAATTATGCATGAAAAGAGTAAATGTAAATCCATGCTAGTTCAGGTTATTCATAGACCAATTGAAACTTGGAAATCCTGTTCTTAGTGTAGGAGATTGAAAGACAATTTAAGGAATTTCAATGCTATTCTAAAAATTTGACTCACAAATCATATTAAAATATTTTTAAATGCATGAAATAGTACCAGTTTTTAAGGTAATATTTTATTAATATAAAAACAAGATAAAAGATGGACTCTATACAGTTAAACATTTATAAAGCATCTGACAAGGATCTATGTTTTCAAAGGAAGATATAATTGCAATGAAGTCATTTTGTTGCTATTAACAGATCTATATTTAGCCCCTTAAATATAGATCTTAAGCATTTTGTCTGAAATTTCCTTTTGCACTGCCCTCTTAACTGCTACTGAATTTTAAAAGAATATCAGATATTAAATCAGATGTAAAAAAAAAAACTGACTTCTGGAACTGCAAGCAGTAAGGTTTAGGGGCTTTATCCTTTGTTTATTTGCCTGTCTCCTTGCTAAATTGAAACATATTTAAGGGAAAGTAATTTGCCCTACTTTTATATACCAATGACTACTAGAGTTTTGGCACATCATAGGTAATCCAAAAATATTGAATCATATTATATTTCTTTCTAGGAATCTTGAATCATTAGATAGCAATTAATTTTATAATTTGCACATGTAAGCACGTATCCTTAAAAGCTTGGTTTCCAATTTAACAAATAGATACCATGTTTTGAAAATAATTCCTAGAGATTTAAAAATGTAAATAATTAGAAAATACCATCAGGAATGTCCTGTAAGTGTTTAAGTAACATATTTTAGAAGATAACACAGAAAACAACAAATACAAACCTCCATTCCTTCCAAAAATCAATGTGCTCTCCACAGGTATTAACACTGAGTAAAACTTTAATTACCACTAAAAATCACAACATCATTTATGATGTTATGCTAAGAGAAACACTACTGGAGGGTAGGAAGACTTAATTGGACATAGTGTTCTTAGATGAATAACTGACTTAAAGGACAAACAAGTATTAACCTTCAGGTTGAGGTTTATTAAACTCCCATTCTTTATTAATTACTGATTTTTAATAGATTTTCTGTAAAATCAAATGAGACGTTTTGACCAATTCTGTCATCAAAATGTGTTCATTCTCTTTCTTGCTTATATATCCCCAGCCTTACCAAGCCTATTATGTTGTACGTTTTCCTAATTGGTTAGTTACTTATTAGTTAACTAGTTAGTTACTTAAGTCCATTATAATTTATTTACTATAAATTGTTTAAATTATTATCATAAGTTGTCAGCCAAAAATGTTTTCTAGGAATCCATTAGAAACCATAGCAGAAAGACCATACACATAGCTCAGTGCTGGGAAACAAGGGCTGACGTGGGGGTTAAAGACTGCTATTCTGACTCCAGCACATAATGATTGTTCAATATATGTTTATGCAGTTATATGAAGTTAGCTCTGTTGCAATGACTATGATCTTGTGTGATAATTTAAGAGTAATATGTGCTGATTCTCTTCTGATCACAGAAGAAATATATGCTTCTTGCAGGAAGCTGAAAAGCTACAAAAAAAATTTTTTAAGTAAAAATCACCCAGAATTACACTGTTCAGTGGTAACTGCAATTTACAGTTTGGTGTATATTCTACTAGTTTTTAAATTCCCTTGCTAGGATTTATTTTGCGTGCAGGCAAATTTTGCGGGGTACATGTGCATTATAATATTGAAATATAATATTTCACTTTGTGAAAATAGAATGGTTAATAGCTTCACTAACTAACTTAATATGCTTGAAATTCTTTTTATCCAGGAAATTACAAAGAAGCAGGTAACAACTGAGTCAGGCTGGCATACCTTCACGGCACAAAGACCTCTGCCCCTGTAGTAAAGAAACAAGTCATGCTGACACCAATGCAAATTCATTGACTAATATGTTTTAAGTATTTAACATCATTTTGGCAAGTTTGATTTTAATAGTAATTGTATGTTGTACAATGTTTGCTTAAAAACAGTTTCCAGAAACATTTTAGTAACTTAAGTGTGTAAGGTATACAGGATATGTTTTATTAAAGGAAAGGGGGAATAATTTTGTCCTAAATGACTGGTTATTTCAGAATAAGAAAGAGGAAAATGTAGGACAAAACCTAAATAGATATAGAAAGTTGTGGAAAAGGAAAATTATTTCTTGTAGTCAAAGTTGGGGAGATTTAATGATTCTATATATAAAATATTTTATAATATTCTTATCCAATAATATGTTGATGCAAAGTAAAAGTTAGGTTTCTTTCTTTAAAGTAACGTTTCCTTGGATTATTAATGGGTTTTAGTTGAAATTATAAAACTTTTTTTTCTAAATAATCAGTGCAAAAAGTACAAAGTCTGTGTTTTATCAGAATAAATTATTTTATAGAAATAACTATGTTTACTTTATCATATCCTTAGTTATTTAAGAATATCAAGTCTCCTCACTTTTAAAGAGTTAAGGCTTTTTCCTTTACTTTAGTTAAACAAGAAGCCAAATATTGTTTCAAACCTGACAATTTTTAACATTTTGCTTTCTCAAAATCAAACCCTAAAAAGGTAATTTTTATTCCAAATAATCACAAAAATTTTTTCATTTCACTTTGTAAAAGAAAAGTGCTAACCAAATTCAGTTCATTTGGTATAAATTGCACAAGAAATGTTAACAAAAAGTTATAAAAATTAAAATACATGTTGGTCACTAATTTGCATAATATTAGACAAACATAATGCTGTTAGTCATGGTTTTAATTACTTTAAAGAAGTTATATGTCACAGAAATAAACATCTTCACTTATCAGTCACATTGTTTTACTCTAATGCTTCTCTAAAAGTGTTTGCGTTCTGCTACAGGTCAAAACTTCAGCAACAAAAAAAAGATTTTTAAATGGAAATAAAGCAAGTTTATAAGTTATGTTATATCCATTAAATATACAAATAAGAAATGGAGTGTTGAAAAATTCCATTGCTTTAAATATGCTTACTGCTGCCGAAGGCAGAACCTATGTCATCATTAGCAGTGAGCTTACTGCTCTTATATACCTGATAAGCTTGAAAATGTCACTAATACTTTAGGAAACTTACAAAATTGTATTAACCAGATCCAGAAGTTAAATTTTATAAACTTCTTTTTCCTCTTTGCTTACTCACCTCCTTTGCATTAGAGTTATAGACTTCTTATTAGTACATGACACTATTAATCATTTTTCTATCTTGTTACTGTTTATATTATAATTGAAGCCCAGGCTATAAATCAGCACCCCATCCCCACCCCTGTTCCCATGTTCAGGAACTTAATTGGAAAAGGTGGCAGAAAGATTGTAAGAGTGGTGGCATGGGGTACATTGAAACCTAGTCAAATAGATTCAGAAGAAGCACAAAAAGATGCATTTACAAATTCTGCAGCATCCTAAAGAGCCACTATGCTCCTTGGTGGAAAACAGCACTCTATCCAAGTATTTCAGGTGCCATAAATCATTCCTCAAAGGCCCTCTTTGAATGACATCATACAAGCCCATCAAACTGTGCTCGCACTTGACACTAAAAACTTAAAAAACAGACTAAGGCGGACATAATATTCCAAATCTAAGTTATGGTTTGAACCAACTGGCCTCCTTGTTTTCCCTGATGGTCTCACCATTTTCCTATGATGAGCTTTCTTCATGCCCAGATACACTAGAGCCCAAACACAGTGAAAAATTTATCCAGAACATACGGGTGCGGTAACTTTGGGAATTAGCAGCACAGCGAGGCACAACTCACTGTAGCCTCAATCCCCAGTACAACCCACATGATCTTTCCACCTAACATCCTGGAAAATTCCCCTCACCATGGGGGGCTTTGAAAATCTAATAGATTTCATCAAGCTTCACCTTTGCTTAGGGTGTATATAGTGTCTTGTGATGGTTTGTATGTTTTCTCAATGGGTAGAAGTTTTCCCGGTAAAACAGACAACTGCAACTGCAGTGGCCAAAATTCTCTTAGAGAAAATTTTTCCATAGTGGATGGTTCCCTATGAAATCCGTAGTGATTTTGGCACACAGCTTTTCTAGACACCTCTTTCTAAACTCTTATCAACCTCACCTACCTTACAGTGCCTTCTCTGTGCCTGCAACCCTCGTTCATCAAGGTTAATTAAATGCACCAATGGGTATTTTGTGCCCATTTTATTCTAATACTGTGTTGGGGATAAATAAGTGAAATGAAGACAAATTTTGTGTCCACATTAAACTTACATGTCCTCATTGAATCATAGCTACAAAGACACTATTTATGGAGACTCCTGGTCAAATATGTTCAGAGAAGCAGAGCAAAAAACTGATTGTTGCAGTTTGTTTCACTGCTGTAAACTCTTTTTTTTTATTTTTTATTTTGATCATATATATATATATAATGATCTACATACATATATATATATTCGATCTACATATATAATCAGTAATTCACAATATCATCCCATAGTTGCATATTCATCATCATGATCATTTCTTGGAACATTTGCATCTATTCAGAAAAAAGAAATAAAGACAACAGGAAAAAATTCATACATACCATACCCCTTACCCCTTCCTTTCATTGATCATTAGCATGTCAATCTAAATTTATTTTAACATTTGTTCTCCCTATTATTTATTTGTATTCCATATGTTTTACTCGTCTGTTGATAAGGTCGATAAAAGGAGCATCAGACACAAGGTTTTCACAATCACACAGTCACATTGTGAAAGCTATATCATTATACAATCATCTTCAAGAAACATGGCTACTGGAACACAGTTCTACATTTTCAGGCAGTTCCCTCCAGCCTCTCCATTACATCTTGAATAACAAGGTGATATCTACTTAATGTGTAAGAATAACCTCCAGGATAACCTCTCGACTCTGTTTGGAATCTCTCAGCCATGGACACTTTATTTTGTTCCATTTCACTCTTCCCCCTTTTGGTCGAGAAGGTTTTCTCAATTCCTTGATGCTGAGTCTCTGCTCATTCTAGGGTTTTTCTCAATCCCTTGATGCTTAGCCCTACTTCTTAGCTGTGTGATCTTGAGCAAACCGCTTCACCTCTCTGACTTCAGTTTCCTTACCTGCAAAGCTGTGTTAATAATAGTACCTATTTAATTGGGTTGTCATGGTAATTGAGGGGGTCAAGTCTCCTGTAAAGGGCTTGGCACAAAAAGAAGCACTCACTATATATCAGTTAGTGATAGGAAACTTTCCCATGCCGCATGCTGGAGGGATGAAGTTCTAGGTCCCTCCTTCTTTTTTTTTAATTTTTTTTTTATTAATCAAAAAAAAGAAAAGAAATTAACACAACATTTAGAAATCATTCCATTCTACACATGCACTCAGTAATTCTTAGTATCATCACATAGATGTATGATCATCATTTCTTAGTACATTTGCATCGATTTAGGAAAAGAACTAGCAAAACAGCAGAAAAAGATATAGAATGTTAATATAGAGAAGAGAATTAAAATAATAATACTAATAAAAATATATATATAAAAAGGAAAAAGAAAAAAAAACAAAAACAAAAGATACAAACAAACAAACAAACAAAAAAACATATTTCAGGTGCAGCTTCATTCAGTGTTCCAACATAATTACATTACACTTAGGTATTATTGTGCTGTCCATTTCTGAGTTTTTGTATCTAGTCCTGTTGCACATTCTGTATCCCTTCAGCTCCAATTACCCATTATCTTACCCTGTTTCTGACTCCTGCTGGTCTCTGTTACCAATGATATATTCCAAGCTGATTCTCAAATGTCGGTTCACATCAGTGGGACCATACAGTATTTGTCTTTTAGTTTTTGGCTGGACTCACTCAGCATAATGTTCTCTAGGCCCATCCATGTTATTACATGCTTCATAAGTTTAGTCTGTCTTAAAGCTGCATAATATTCCATCGTAGGTATATGCCACAGTTTGTTTAGCCACTCGTCTGTTGATGGACATTTTGGCTGTTTCCATCTCTTTGCAATTGTAGGTAATGCTGCTATAAACACTGGTGTACAAATGTCCGTCTGTGTCTTTGCCCTTAAGTCCTTTGAGTAGATACCTAGCAGTGGTATTGCTGGGTTGTAATCCATTCTGCCATTCTATGTCTTTTGATTGGGAAATTCAGTCCATTAACTTTTAGTGTTATTACTGTTTGGATAATATTTTCCTCTACCATTTTGGCTTTTGTATTATATATATCATATCTGATTTTCCTTCCTTCTACACTTTACTTCATACCTCTCTCTTCTGTCTTTTCGTATCTGACTCTAGTGCTCCCTTTAGTATTTCTTGCAGAGCTGGTCTCTTCGTCACAAATTCTCTCAGTGACTTTTTGTCTATAAATGTTTTAATTTCTCCCTCATTTTTGAAGGACAATTTTGCTGGATATAGGAGTCTTGGTTGGCAGTTTTTCTCTTTTAGTAATTTAAATATATCATCCCACTGTCTTCTAGCTTCCATGGTTTCTGCTGAGAAATCTACACATAGTCTTATTGGGTTTCCCTTGTATGTGACAGATTGTTTTTCTCTTGCTGCTTTCAAGATCCTCTCTTTCTCTTTGACCTCTGACATTCTAACTAGTAAGTGTCTTGGAGAACGCCTATTTGGGTCTATTCTCTTTGGGGTGAGCTGCACTTCTTGGATCTGTAAATTTAGGTCTGTCATAAAAGTTGGGAAATTTTCAGTGATAATTTCTTTCATTAGTTTTTCTCCTCCTTTTCCCTTCTCTTCTCCTTCTGGGACACCCACAACACGTATATTTGTGCGCTTCATATTGTCATTCAGTTCCCTGATCCCCTGCTCAAGTTTTTCCATTCTTTTCCCTATAGTTTCTATTTCTTTTTGGGATTCAGATGTTCCATCCTCCAGTTCACTAATTGTAGCTTCTGTCTCTTTAGATCTACCATTGTAGGTATCCATTGTTTTTTCCATTTTTTATTCTTTGTCCTTCACTCCCATAAGTTCTGTGATTTGTTTTTTCAGATTTTCTATTTCTTCTTTTTGTTCAGCCCATGTCTTCTTCATGTCCTCCCTCAATTTATTGATTTGGTTTTTGAAGAGTTTTTCCATTTCTGTTCGTATATTCAGCATTAGTTGTCTCAGCTCCTGTATCTCATTTGAACTATTGGTTTGTTCCTTTGACTGGGCCATATCTTCAATTTTCCAAGCGTCATCCATTATTTTCTGCTGGTGTCTGGGCATTTGATCAGATTTCCCTGGGTGTGGGACCTGGCTGGTTGAAAGGTTTTTCAGTGAAATCTCTGGGCTCTGTTTTTCTTTTCCTGCCCAGTAGGTGGCACTTGTGGCACTCGTCTGTCTGCAGGTCCCAGCAGTAAAAGATGCTGTGGCTCCTTTAACTTGCCAATCCGAATCTCGCAGTTGGCCCGGGAAACCACGCGTGGAGGGGGGGGTCGCTGGCAGCCGCGGCTTGGGGGAGTGCCGGTCCAAATTGCCCAGCTGGCCGGAGACGCCAAGCATGGCGGGAGGGTCCCGCTATCCAACGTTCCCAGTCAGACCGGGGAGCCACGTGCGTGGAGGGGACCCCAGTTGCCAGCCACCCCAGCCGGGAAAACGCGCGCCCCTCGGATATCTCACTGCAGCGGATTCTCCCTGCCCATTCAGCTGTTCCAGAATGGGGTACGCTGTCTTTTTGGTCTCTGTCGTGGCTCCGGGAGCTGTTTCGTATTGTTTCTGTTTCTTTAGTTGCTTTTCTGGAGGAGGAACTAAGACCCGCGTGTCTTACTAAGCCGCCATCTTCTCCGGAAGTCCTGTAAACTCTTTTAACATTAAATTACCCTCAGGAGTAAGTGTAGGTTTTGGATCATATAGGTATATGTCCAAGATATATGCAGCTAGCACTTTTAAAACACTTTTTATTGTGTAAATCATATATATACAAAGAAAAGAAAGAAAAAGCAATAATTTCCAAAGTACACTTCAACAAGTGCTTACAGAACTTATTTCAGAGTTTATAATCTAGGCTCCAATTTTCTTTTATGTGTTTTCTGAAAATGACCATAGCATATTTGTTCCTTGTTTATGTCTTATTTTTCACAACACCATGTCCCGAAGGTTATTCAGTTTGTTCTATGTCTTACAATGTCATTCCTTCTGTAGCCACTCAATATTCCATCTTAAATCTATGCCACAGTTCGCCATTTTGCTTCTCAGTCATTGTACTCTTTGGTCTCCTGCATCTACTGGTCATCATGAAAAAAGTACTCACTAAACAGACTATGTCTTACAGCGTTCTTCACTTGGTTTTGCAATCTCTAGACAATTTTCATCGGTCCATAGAGACAAAGAACCAAATGTCAAATCAAAAGTGTCCATTTGGGTGGTGTGATGGTGACTCAGTGGCAGAATTTTCACCTACTATGCCAGAGTCCGGGGTTCAATTCCTGATACCTCCCATGCCAAAAAAAAAAAAAAAAAAAAAAAAAAGTTCCCCTTATCTGTTGTCCCTCCCCTCTAATTATTTACCCCCAGTAGTGTTGTGGTACTGTTGATATCTCTCTATTAACTATTGGCCATAGTATGCAATTTTAGTTTTCTCCCTATACCTGTCTATTATGGACTCTTTGTACAATATCAAACCTTTGAAGTAGTTCATATGAGAACTGATTTATAGTTCTAGAGTTAATCAATGGGATACATGGCTCTATAAATCCACTTTCAGTCATCTTCACCTTCAATATGGCAAAGTTACTTAGGACCCCACTAATTAATTACCATCACTTCTACCCATTCCTTTGTATTTAAGATCAGCCTCATTGGGTAACCTTTCCCCCATCTCTATCTTCTGTGTACCTCTTGGTCTGCTATATTCTACAATGTGATATGCTGAAATTACCATTGCCAGAGTCGTAATAGTGAAACAATATACTATCTATCCTTCTGTGTCTGATTTATTTCACTAAGCATTATGTTCAAGCTTCATCCATGTTGTCATATGCTTCAGGACCTCATTTCATCTTACTGCTACATAATATTCCATCGTATATATATATCACATTTTGTTTATTCACTCATCTGTTGATGGGCACTTGGATTGTTTCCATCTTTTGACGATTTTGAATAGTGCCACTGTGAACAGAGGTGTGCAATTATCTGTTTCTGTCACTGCTTTCAGATCTTCTGTGTATATACCAAGTATTGGTATTGCCATATCACAGGGCAACTAAATGTTTAGTTTTCAAAGGAATTGCTAAACTGTCTTCCACAGCAGCTGTACCATTATATATTCCCACTAACAGTGAAAAAGTGTTCCTATTTCTCCAGATCTTCTCCAATATTTGCACTTTTCTGTTTGTTTAATAGCAGCCATTCTTGTAGGTGTGAGGTGATACTCATTGTCATCTTGATTTGCATTTCCCTTATAGCAAATGAAAATGAGACTCTATGCACTTTTTAGCCATTTATATTTGCTTTTTTGGGGCAAGTTACTTAAATTTCAAGTTTTACTTTCTTACCTTGCCTACTTCTCAGATTGTTGTGAGAATTAAATAGCATAGCACAGAAAGAATGGGAGCTCTTGTTTTAATTGTTATTAAATAGATTTTGAGATCTGTTTTGACCATTTCTTCTTTTATATGAGTCTAAATATTAGCTTTACTACTTCTCATAAACTGGCTATTATCTTCACAGACTTTATATTTCCAGGATTTTTAATACTATTTACATGAGAAAATTTTGCTTTTCACTTTACTTTGTGTGCTCATCTGAAACAATTATGTCTCCCAGAAAAGCCATCATTAATCCTGATCCAATCTTGTCGGGCCAGACTATTGCTAGGATGGGGAACTTTGTTTGGATTGTTTCCATGGTGATGTGAAATATCAGTTATGGGTGTGACGCCTTTGTTAGGTTACTTGTATGGAGATGTGACCCACCCTATTGTGAGTGTGGACTTTTGATTATATAGAGATGTGATTCCACCCATTTACAGTGCAGTGGGTCTCAATTAGTTTACTAGAGTGTTTTTCCCCCCCTGCATGTGAAGGCACCAGGAATCAAATCCGGGTCTCAGGCATGGCAGGCGAGAATGCCCTAGAGTTCTTTTTAAAAGGGAAACATTTTGGAGAGCATTAAGAGCCAGCAGAGACCATTTGAGATGCTTGGTGTGCTGACAGAGAGAGCAGAGGCCTAGACAGGGACAGTTAGAGCCAAGCAGACATCACCATGTGCCTTCCCATGAGGTGCTAAGCAACCAAAACCCAGAGTTGTGTCCCAGAAAAGCTAATGAATGCCCACAGACACATAGAGAAGAAACTTCTGGCATCAGAAGCTGGAAGCAATGGAACCAAGAACATGGATCAGTAGATGCTAGCCACTTGTCTTCCCATGTGACAGACATCATCCCTTTTTAATTCAAGACATCTTTCTTTGGATGCCTTAGTTTGGATTTTATAGGCTAAGAACTGTAAACTTGCAACTTAGTAAATTCCCTTTTCAAAAGCTGTTCCATTACTGGTATATTGCATTCTGGCAGTTTTAGCAAACCAAACATTGCACTACCATGTAATTTATTGTATTGAGCTTTCTGATAGGTTGTTGCTAAGCTAATTCTACTTTTTCATTCTCTTCTTGAGTTCACAAATGGTCAGAAATGCCACAAGCTTATAGTGGGATGGCCTAGTATCCCTCTCAGGGAACATAGTACAAAAGAGGAGAATCTATACTACAAAGTTGTCCAGCCACCCAGTTTTGAGTACGACAGCTGGGCAGCTTAGAAATATTGAAGTTGAAGTCTTAGCACTGTTACCTCACTCTTACCTACTTTGGACTTATGTCTCCATAGTCTTGTTACTGTTCTTTGTTTTGCACATTGGAAGATTGGGATTTATGACTTTAAGAAATTTTAGAGCAGTGCTGTCCAATGAAACTTCTTTAATGATGAGAATTTTCTGTATCTGCATTGTCTAATATGGTAGCTACTGATCACATGTGGATACTGAGTTGTTGAAATGTGACGAGTGTAACTGAGGAATCAATCAAATTTTAATTTTATTTAATTTTAATTAAAATCAAATTTAAATAATAACATGTGTCTAGTGGACAATATATTGGGCTGCAGATTTCTGGTAGTAATTTTTCAACTTCCAAGATACTGCTAAAAGTCATATTATTTTATGAATATGCCTGGAATGGAGGTTGCTCCGTCCATTAGGAAGCTTTAACTTATACTTACAGTCTAGTTAGTGATGTTATGCACCCTTTCCCATCCTGATATGATCCTGCAATCTTATTGATAATATTAACTCTATACATAAGTCCATAAGTTACACAAGGGGTTCTGATTTATCTAATTTACTATAACTGTACGTAACATATTTTGAATGTTCGTAGCAATTTCATTCTGCACGTCTCTTTGTGTGTATGTTCAATGGCATAGGGGATGGGATTAGAAACACAGCACAGCATTTAGTGTCAGGAATTTACTCACTTGAAGAGATGTCACACCCATTCAGGAAGAAGGTCCAAAGGCCTGCAGTTGCAGGACATGTCCCACTGAAAAGGAAATGTCCAGTCATATTCAGGCCATGGGAACACCTATTTCATGTGCTTTTAGCCTTGCAGTAGTTATTTTAGTAATGCTTTTGCTGTTTTCTAGATCAAAGAGGAGTGTGTGATCATTTCTGAGGGATTATGAATTATAGTGCTTGTAAAGTTTAGCTTTTATCATTAAAAGTTTTTTGTCTTTCATTTGCAGAAATGTGAAGTGTATTTATATAGTAACTTCTTAAATTTAAAACAACCAGAAGAAAATGTTTTGCCTATTCCTTTAGATCATTTCCTCTTATTTTATTGCCTGTGCCTCTTTAATTTGTAGTCAATCTCTCACGTGCATTGCACATTTCAGAGAAGCTTATGGAATCCCATGGTATGTTAGATTTACCTGATTGTGAGAGAACTGCACATAGACAGCATAGGAGAAGCAGCAACAGTGGAAGCCCAGGTATTTTGCTATTTCAGGTCAGATTAGATAATGTTACGAATGGACTGAATAAATTTGAGGGGTGGTGGTCCATTGCTGTCTAAAAAGCAGTATGGTCCATAATTATTGTATCTAATTTAAAATCAGTGTGGAAATAGTGATCAATTAAAGCCAGCTGAACAAGCCGTTTGACCTGTTCACATAGAATCTGGACAGTAAAATTCAGTTTAGAAAGAATTAGTTAGGCTAATTCCTCATGGAAGCTTTTTCTATGTTTTCAGCTAATAGAACTGGAGTTCTGAGATTGCTAGTAGATAAGTAATCAAAGAGCCCAATGGAAAATGATGAGTTATGCATAGGAAAAAATAGGTTCACAGAGGAGGGCTACTTATTTCCCATAGCCTTGAAGATGAAAACCAAAACTGCATGGGCTTTTAGAATCTAGATTAGATATCAGAAGCATTTTTATATTTTATGTTTTACCTTTCTTAGTGTTAGCAAAAGGAGAGTAAGAAAATTGGAAGAATGAAGTGAATAGGACTGACTACAGTGTTTTGCTAGGTGTCTGGAATATGACAAAATAAATGGAAGTTAACTGAGGGGCAGAGATACAGGGTATACTGAGGTATTTTCTCATCTCGGCCTGAAGAGTGACAGATCCTCATCAAGGAACACAGGTCAATTCATTCAACTGTATGGGCTTTCATAAAGTAAATGGAGAACAAATATTGAATCTGCCTGAATGAAAATGAATAAGCTAGGGTCTTTTTTAAAAATGGCAATAAGCTTCATTCATTGTCATTGGCCTAAATTCAACATGACTACTTCCGTAACAGAATATATTTTAAACAAAATTCTGACGTTCTCAGGCATATTTGTACACAGACAATCCATAAATACTTTCTGCAAATAGAAAATGTGCCAAAGAAATTGCCTCAATTTAGCATGTTCTTTCACCCTCTGCTTGACATCTCCTTTCTCATTTCAAGTTGAGTTTTTATCTGTTGTAATTCTCCATAATGTAAAATTTCAGATAAACATTTTCAAGAAAAAATATTGTAAAAAAGTTTATTTCTATGCAGTGTTTATCATCTGTTTAATTGGAATATTCCATAATATGTGAGGAATAAAATATAGCATGCTATCTGCAACCTTACAGAAGGGATTTATCAATCCCATTTCTGTTGACTACAAGATGAAAATATATCTTGTGCACAGGATTCTCCTGATAATTATTCTTTCTGAGATTCTGGCTCTCTCTTCTTACTGTGCCAACCCTGAAATATGGGCAAATTTCTCCCAGTGGCTAAGTTCAATATTTACAGTTGAAAACCCTGTTACCTTTTTTCAAGTTGCTGAAATTTAGGAAATTCTGAAACCTGTAAGTATCAGCAGGGACTGAACCATCTAGGATGAATAGATCTAATGATGCTTAATTCAGACCGATTCCTAAGGCCCATACTTTTATGTGATGCTTCAAACCAATTATTTCAGGCATAGTGGGAATCTTTTTCTTTACACATGTCTACACTAGCCAAAATAGAATGTTAGCTGACACGTATAATGGATGCTTGAATTCACAGTATATACTTAGAAAATAGAACCCCTAAGAAACCATTAAGAAGTTAGCTGACAGTAAAGCACTTTGCAGTCCCCATTTTACTGTGAATTTTTGTCCCTTGATCTGAAATGTTTCCTCTCAAAGAGAGTGGAAGATAAGTAGCTGGAAACAACAGTAAAGAGAATTTCACAGAGGGAAAAGATAGTTAAGGGAATTTTATTACACAATTCATTAATCTGTTCTTGAACATTTGGGGTATTACATAGTTAATACCAGATGATTTTCCTTTCTCTATATACTTATTTAAAGCTCATAGAAGGCATAGATGCCAGGAGAGAATGGAACAAATGTTAATTTGGTTTAATATGTGAATATCCTTCTGAATTCTCATATCTGCCCATCCCCATCAATTTTTATGGAGTTACAAGACTGTGAATAAAATTCTCCTGAAATCCCAGTTCTCAAAATATCATTAGAAAGGATAACTTAAAGGAGATAAAATGAAGGACAATACACAAAATGAAAGAATGAAGTAGAAGTCTATTATAATCCCAGTATTATCTTTCCTTTGTAAAAGTAGAATTAATAAATGAAATATGTATATACATACATAATTATGTATGAAATGTATGTAGAATTAATAAATGAAATATGTATATACATACATAATATATACATAATTATATATATATACATATATATATAAATTCCCACCACTGTATTATTAGAAAACTTGTAGCTTTACAGAAAAATCATGCATAAAATACAGGGTTCCCATATACCACTTTATTAGTAATACATAGCATTAGAAAGAACATTTGTATAATTCTACTATTAACTACAGTCATGGTTTACGTTAGGATTCACTGTGTTTTACAGTCCTATTTTTAAATTTATTATACTAGTTCTTATACAACCTGAAATTTCCTCTTTTAACTACATTGATGGTAGCACAACATTGTGAACATAATTATCAGCAGTGAATTATATTCACATCACTTTTGGAAATTTATATTCACTTAACTTTTAAAATAATCAATAATAATGAATGAAGGTCTACAAAATATGTTGCCCATTCAGCTAGAAATAAACCTTATTAAGGTTGAATGCTGGTGGTAAGGTCACCGGGGTTTGTTTACCTATTTTGTTCCAACTTTGGTTATCAGATCTTCCAGGTATCTGTGCATACCCACATTTAGAAAGAGAACTTTAATTTGTCATCAAAAATCTGCTTATTGTATAATTCTGCTATTATAATATAGTATTATATATAGTATATATATGATATATGAATTATGTAACATAATGTAATAACAAACAAAGAGGAGGACAAGGTAGAACATACAATTAAAATATCTGTTGCTAATTTCTTCTTAAATGGAATTAGGAAAAAGTCTTAATCAGGAACTATGAAAATATTTCTAGCCAGTCTAGAGTCTCTTTGTGCTTTTCATATTCCATTTTTCTATGCAAGCACTGGGATATCTACTTTTTAGTTCATGTCCTGTGGCATTGAAATTTGGCAGGTTTTTAAAAATGAACTAGATTTTCCAGAATTCCCTTCTCCAAATGCTTCCAGCCAGTTATGCAGGGTAAGGGGAGAGATTCTTATGGCAATTTGGAAGGAGGAAGTAAGCAGGAGCCATTTGGTAGCATATGCATACTGCCGATTTTGTACTGACTCATCTTGTTGGTAGCTGCAGTGAGACCTACAACTGTTTCACCTGACTTGAGATATTCCTTCAGTATCTGAGACTCTTGGACCAAATATAGGTGTTTAGCTCCACGATGAAGAGCCCTAGCATGTGGGAATTCCAAACCACCAAAGCTGGAGGCAATACGAGCTAACATGACTTTTAGTCCTTCCTTATCGGCTCCAGTTTGTTCATATGGGTTCAAGCTTATTCTTGATTGTCCCAACTTTAGATCCATCTTCTGTTCTGAATCATCTTCAGCATCACATGTGAAGACAACAGACTTGCTGAGACTGCCTAACCAACTTCCATATTACAGAAGTTCAAAAATGGCAAATGGTGGTAGAAAGCTTTCAAGATGACCCTCAATTTTCACTTCCTCCTGGTATTCACATCCCTATGTGGTCTCCTCCAACACTGTATCACCGTTGGTCTATATGATTAATAGAATATGGAACAAGTGAAACTTTACTACTCCGTTATAAAAGCCTAAAGTTTTTGTCTTGGGAAAGCTCTAGTTCTCACTCTCTGTTGGATCACTCTCTCTAGAGATACATGTTACCGTGTTGTGAGCAGAACTATAGAGAGGCCAGTGTGTCAAAGAACAGAAGTTTCCAGCCAACACCCAGCAAGGAACTGAGAACTGTCAACAGCCATGTGGGTCATCTTTTTAAGCAAACCCATTTGTAGTTGTGCCTTGAGAGAGGACTGCAGCCCTGACCAATAACTTGAATGCAACCACATGAGACACTTTGAGCCAGAACCACCCAGCTGAATCACTCTCAACCCATAGGAACTGGGAAATAATAAATGCTTGTTGTTTTAAGCTGCTGAATTTTAGGATACTTTATAACACAGCAACAGACATAGAAACATATAAAGGGTCAGTTACCAAATCCTACTCTGTGCTTATGATTTTAAGTGATGTAGAATTTTTATCAATTGATTTCCCTAGAAAATTTTGATTTCTTGCTGAATGATCCATATTCAAACCGTGATTATTAGGTATTGGTCTATTGGTTGCCTAACCCTCTCCCACTCCAAAATTATAACTCACAGGAGTCAATAAACATTTTTTTCTATTTGTTTCCTGGAATATCTAGAACAATTAATTGTATTATTTGAAAATACAATACTCAATAAATATTTGTTGGACAAATGCATGCCAGTTCCCCACTAAAATCCTAAAATGGCCTCTCGTCTCGCTGAGAATAAAGTACAAGATGCTTTCCCACCCTCCAATGCCTGACAGTTTTGTCCTCTGCTAATTCCCTGACCTCATCCCTGCCCAGTTCACTTTGTTCTAGCTATATTGATCTTACTACTTTTCCTTGGACAGGTCACGTGATGACTTCATGGCCATTGCAGGCAAAATCCCATCTGCCTGTAATGTTCTTTCTTTAGGTATCCAATTCCTTTACACTTTCACCTCTCAGCTTTTAATATTTGTCTTTTACAGAAGACCATGCTTTCATATATTCTTTGAATCCTTAAGAAGTAATCAGGAAAAATATATTCTGAGTTTAAATATGTGTTTTAATTGGAAGCATATGGGATATTTCATCTTATTCTCATCCTGTATAAACATACAGAAACCCTCAGATAGACTTAGGATGAGTGTCTGCAGCAATATTTTCCACAAAAAAAATTCAGATGTTAAATCAAATGGATTTTTAGCATTGTGAAATTTCAGAAGAAGAGCTGAGAAGTTTGATAATTGCCAGAACCTTTCTCTCAACAGGACCATGAGTCGTTGTTTAGGTGACAAGTTGTCAGGCTGTGACAAGACATTTCTGTTACATAACATGACAAGGAGCTTAACCCAGTTTGAATACTGAAAAATACAAGTCAAAGTAAAAATAAGAATGAAAGAGGTCATCCTTAGTTCCTTTGATAAAAAGATATCAAAGGACTTTATGAGTACTTCTATTTTCAAAATGCAAAAACTCAGAACCTGGGCCAAAATGTATACAATGAAGACTCAAATATTCTTTTAGTAGTGTATATAGCAATTCTTAGACAAGCTTGGCAAAAGAGCACAGTTCTGTCAGAATGCCATATTAACCAAGAGGAAATAGTCTTTATTAGAAACAGAAGGTTTTGATGAATGAGAATTGAAAACTCAAAAATATTGCATTTTTATAGATCTACTGACATTTCTTTGGACCTATATAAGACCACATTACTACTTAAAATTACCTTCCAGAAGAAAATAGGGCAGCTCACTCATGCATTTCAGTGTATAGATTTAGAATGTTAACATTTTTCAAAATACAAAGCTTATTATGAAATAACTTCAATGAAGGCGGAAAGATCTTTCAGTGAAATCAATGGTATGATTTAATTTAAAAAGATGGCTTTGGTGAATCAAATCCTACTAAGAAAAGAAAGTAAATTCAAGTTTCAGTCCAGGTTCTGTTACTTAGTAGGAATATGCAAAAATTACAGAATCATTATTTTATAGGAATTATGAGTCAAAACTATTCTCTGACCATAAAATAACTACCTCCATTGTAACTATCACAATGACCTACTAAATTAATTGAATAATTTGCATTATACCTATAAACTTTCTTTCTTTATAGGCTAAGCGTTCCAGATATTTATGGAAAACAGTACGTGTATGACAATAAATGATGTGAAAACAAAAATGGTCAATTATATGATTATTTGAAAGTTTTAGACAATTGAAATTTTTCTGTTACTTTTTTTACTCATATATCTAATCTTTCAGATATATACAATATCAGATCTTTAGAGTTTAAATTTTATAGTGTAATTTTTTCAGGCTTTTAGCATCAATAGAAAATTTGGGCATTCAGCATACATGTAAACATCTGATTTTAGTTGGGGAGCAATTGGGAATGAATCACCAGCCCACTAAAACCCCAATTTTAGATCATCATGGCTATAATTACCACTTTTACTTTGCTTTTTCTTGCTGTTTTAAGAGATTCATAATTTTCAAGGATACATTTTTACCAACACATTCAGAATGTAAATCTATCAACAGGCTTTTATCCAAGTGACAATGTTCATATTACTAATTCATCACTGTGTGTGCACCTCAGTGAACCAATTTTGAGCTCATAGGTCCACTTATATGAGCTGAAGTTCAAATGTAACACTTTTTTTTAAAATAATAAAACTCAACCAATTCTATAAATGATACAAAAATTTTGTAAGTATATTTGACCAAAGAACTACATTAAATAAAATGAACATTTGGACAGACAAACAAACTCACCAATAAAGTATTTGGGAATCCCTGTAGAAGTTTATAATTCATTTTTTACTTCAATTAGGAAATGTTCATGCACCAGATTATTTCACCTCTAAAACTGGCTAAAAATCAGTGAATCACTTAGATGGCAGCTTACATCACCAATAGCTGATGTACCAAAATTTGAAGAACACTTATCTGCTATATCACACTTTTTTTCATTTATTCCTATGTTGTATTAATTTTCTTATGCTACCATAACAATGATCACAAATTTATTGGCTTGAAATGAGAGAAATTTATTCTCTCAGAGATCCGGAAGGTAGAAGTCTGAAATCAAGGTGTCAATAAAACTGTGCCCATTCTGTAGGCTTTAGGGAAAAATACTTTCTTGCCTCTTCTTGACTTCTGGTGGTTGCTCTCAATCCTTATAGGTGCTCTGAGTTAGGATTTCAGCACATATTTTGGGGGGACAGAATCCAATCCACAATATACACATATATTTCCAGCTAATTTATTTAGGTAAATGTGATAAAAAGTTAAACTTTTCAAACCAAGATTCACTAGGCTGACATAATATGACCATACCTGCTTCAAATTTTCCATTCAAAATTATTTTAGCTATACTCTTTGGCATGACTCAATATACCTGGATTAAACTTGCTCTTTGTGTTAGACCAAAAATTATTTTCTGAGTAAAGTCTAACACTATTCTTACTTCATAAGGCTCATATCCAAAGTGTCATAATTATATTCTTGTAAAAAGTCGATCTTCTATGGCTTTTAAGCATTTACACAATGTTCAGAAATCAATACTTAACAGATGATTTTCCAGAATTTATATGTGTAATTCATTTTTTACTTTAGTTCCAGTGGAATCTAAAAATTTTTAATTATACCAACCCACCAGAGAACCACATATCTGTAGAATAAAAGTTAGAAACTGAACTGTAGGGTAATTCCATTCAGAGAATATGTTAAGGGTTATTGTAGGAAATATTCCTAAAAAACATATTGCCTCCACTTTATTCTAAGATTGTATTAGTAGAAAGTTGGTTAATCTATATGATAATAAATGCCAATCATCTCACAATAAATGGAAAGCATTTTGTAGAAAAGTAGTGAGACAATTGGCTTGGAATCTGAATTTTCAAGTCAATTAGACTTGAGTTTTAGTCTGTGACTAAATAGATGTGACCTTTGGCAAATTCACCTTAAATTTAGTTTCCTCATCTTTATTAGAAGGTAATAAATCATCACATCTTAATTCATGGACCATCGCAAGGATCTGAGTACAAATTCATAAAATATTTAGAAGGAGGAGGTATAGAAAAAATCATCGTTTTTATCTTAGAAGATTTGTGGAGAAAGAGTATCTTTGATCTTAAAGTGAGAAATGGCTATGCTTCTCATTAAAAGCGTCATTGTACACTGTGGTATTTTGTGACTTTTGTAGCTGATTTTATTTCCATGTTTGATTTTACTGTTAAAGGTTTAGGCATACATATGAACCCACCTCAAATAAAACATTTTGGCATCATGTTATTTTAACTTTGCCTTATATTAAAATTTATGATTAATTCCATTCAGCTCACTACTATTCTATAGACCACTTGGGTTAGTCAGAAATCAGGCATGAAATCAGAAAACATTTTATGTAAAGAGATAAAAGGCGTTTAGTATTAGTATGGGAGTTTATACGTCTGTTGGAAGAGCATTGGTATGTTATTTACGGGAGATTTCACTCAAAGTTGGAGGATTTGTCACTGAAGATTTCGAATTCAAACAATGAAGTGGGTTTTTCTCCAGAGAAAACTTGTAAGTTTCATAATTTCTCAAGATCCTTTAATAAGCTCTCACCACTTCTGAGACTGCTGTGGTGACATGAGTAATTATTTGGGGGACACAATGTAAATATCTCTGCTTGAGCTTCAGGATACAACCACCACATAAGAATAGCAATGTTCAAGTCTGGCTGGCTAACACTTACTAGGAAGCAGGTACAGGAAAGAGGAATATGGGAACTATTGTTGCCAGCCTTAGAAGAGAGTGGTAGTGGTGCCTCACTGACAACAGGCAAGGCAGCACACCGCCTTATATAGGGTTTCATTCATTCATTCATCAAAAATCTAGAGTATCTACTATGTGCTTGGCACAAATCTGAATAAAAGTCACATGTTTCTTAATATAGGATTTTCAAAGAACACAGTATAATTGGGCTAGAAGTTAGAAACATGATGGTCTCAATGAGTAAGAAGGTCAATATGTTGGAAAAGAAGTAAATAGGTGTAAATATCTTAAAAGTGGAGTGGGAAATGGAGTTGGTGGAATAAAGTTGGGTGATTCCTTTCTGAGCATGAGATTTTTAAACTGAGGGATAACTAGGAATCAAGCCACCATTTGTTATTTGTTAGGTAATTTGCATACTTTATTTCATTTTATTTTTTGTAGGATTTTTGTAAAATCCTATGAGGTAGTTTTGATGTCTACATTTGAAAGACAGGGAAACTTGCCTAAAGTCATGCAAATAAGTACATGACACCAGGAGCATGTGATTGAAGATTTTA
Source organism: Tamandua tetradactyla (assembly GCF_023851605.1). Classification (NCBI taxonomy): domain Eukaryota; kingdom Metazoa; phylum Chordata; class Mammalia; order Pilosa; family Myrmecophagidae; genus Tamandua; species Tamandua tetradactyla. Next base: position 153,747,108 of record NC_135330.1, read on the forward strand.
CTAATTCAAAGGTCTGTGCTTTTCATTATTCTATTCTGACTCCCACATAACCCAGGGTTCTTTTAATAAATGAAGGTACTATCTAATATACGTAAAGGCAAAAAATTAAAAGAATTCTATGCAGATAATTATAAACACTTACAAAAATAATGAAACAAAATTTATGGATTAATTTATTTTAAAATGGAAATGGAAAAAATGCATAGGATATGATGATAGAAGGCAACTTAAACCACTGGTTGTGCATGTAAACAAACTAAAAGGAAGACAAAAGAAAGAGGGTGAATGAAAGATGGGCAGAAAAATAGAAAAATTTTCTTCTTTCTCTTATGCCTGTCTCTATGGCTGGAGCCAGTGAAAGAGAAGCTAAATGATTTATGATACCTGCCCTCAAGGCTTGAGAGGGGAGACAGACATGGAGCCAAGGATGACAGGTGTTATGTGATTGTATATACTAATGCCATGTGAGCACACACTGCTTTAAGAATCCTCTCATCTTCATTTCTCTTCTATACTCATGTCACATAGTCTCTTAATTTTAATGCTTTCTACTCCCCACTCAAAACCTTCCAGTTAGCCTTCTCAAAATCCTTAATATACTAAATCCACTCAAAATTCCTACTTACTGCTCTGATTTAAATTGTAAAAAGAAAGCATTTGATAAGGCCTAAGTTATGAATAACCAAGAATGTCTTAATGTGTCTGTTCTAGTTTACTAGCTGCCAGAATGCAATATACCAGAAACAGAATGACTTTTAAAAAGGGGAATTTAATAAGTTGCTAGTTTACAGTTCTAAGGCTGAGAAAATGTCCCAATTAAAGCAAGTCTATAGAAATGTCCAATGTAAGGCATCTGGGAAAAGATACCTTGGTTCAAGAAGGCCAACGACGTTCAACGTTTCTCTTTTAGCTGGAAGGGCACATGGCGAACATGGCGGCATCTGCTGGCTTTCTTGAGGCTCTACCAAAAGGGACTCTCTCCAAAATGTTTTCTCTTTTAAAGGATTCCAGTAAGCAACTGCACCTTCAGTGGGTGGAGACACACCTCCATGGAAATCATCTAATAAAAAGTTACCACCCACAATTGAGTGAGTCACATCTTCATGGAAACAATCAAAATGCTCCCACCTAGCAATATTGAATGAAGATTAAAGGACATGGCTTTTCTGGGGTCCACCACAGATTCAGACTGGCACAGTGCCAGATTTCCATATTTTTTCTATATTTAAAGGAGTTTCTTGCTATAAAAATGATGATGAAATTTAAAGATATTTATCTGAAAAGTTGGTATTTCTTTACCTTGTTAATTATCATCCAGAAGCAGACCTAATCTCCCACTTGGACTTCCATCTCCATCACAAAATGATTAACTCAAATCAGCCATACCAAATGAATCCTATACTTGAAAGTTCTATTCTATAATACATCAAGTATCTGGAATCTTTATTTCTTGACATAGTTAGCACTGGGAACATTGAAAATTAAAATTATCTTATAAATAATGGATTAAATTTACCACAATTTCACTTTTAATTAAATAATAAGGGGATGCTCCATAAAATTTAAGCTTTATACTAAATATAAGGTAAATAATGAAACAATATAATATTTTGAAACAAGCTAAACAGGCAATAAGAATCTATAACACTCAAGGTCCAATCAGGAAAACAGAAAACCAAGCCAGATAATTCAATAGAATTGAATACAAGAATATGATGAATACTAATCATAATTCAAAGACCAGAGATGGTGCGACTTATCAGAAATTAGTAACAGTCACAGGTTCTGCACCCACAAGGTTCTAGATTCACTGAGAAGAGTTGATGTTACCAGAGCTCAGGAGAATGGTCTGGTAGATTCTTAAGGTATGTAGGTGTTTCTCAGAGGCATCCTAGATCTAGTGGTGGATGCAGTCAATGCCAGAGATGCCACCTGAATCAGGGAGTGTCTGAGCTTCCCAGCCTTCTGTCTCCAGCATCCCTCCAGAGCCTCCCAGCAGCTAAACTTAACTGAAAGGCAGTTCACAAGGGAGCCAGGTACTGTTCATGAGGGTCAGTCCCTGAAACATGAAGCAGTGCAAGGAAAAATTGAGTTCTCAAAGCTAACAAGAAGTGGTTGGCAAAATACCATTTAAAGAATGCTTACTTTTAAATTCTCAATCCCTAAATTTGTATAAAATATTAACTTACAATTTTAGTTAATAAAATGATAGAGTTAAGAAATGCTTTGAAAATGAATTTTGTCTTTATTTTTAGTGAAAATTCTATTTGTTTTCTTGATGAATCTACTTGCTAGCTAGTGACCACATGCTCAAATGACTGTAAATAGTGGTGCAGATTTTCTTCCTGTTAAAAGCTCAAAAAGTTTTCCCACTGGATGTGGAATTAAAGAGAATGCTGTATCTATGTTTAGTAGGCCTCTTGTGGCTCCTGCTAGGTTCCATGAAAATGTGCCCTGTCTTTCGACCCTCACTTATTGGATTCTTCTTGCTCTCACCAACTTTATGTTTCTACAGCACATCACATTTCTTCACCAGGATACATTTGCACCTGCAGCTCAGTCTACCAGGAATGTCTCCCCATAGATGTCCTGTGGCTAGCAGCCCTAGTATTGAGTCCTCAGCTGAATTTACACATGCTCAAAGAAGGTTAAATGTCTACTCTCTACAAGGAAGTCCACTGGTCGGTTTTTCATCACATTGAATCATATTCTATATAGCATTACCAATCCTTGATATTTTCTTAATTTGTTATTTTTTATTGTCTTTACTAGAGTGCCTCAAAGAAATTCAATTTCTAGTACCCTAATAATATTTGGAATATCAAGGCATTCCATAATATTTGTTAAATGAATGAATGTATAAATAAGTAAGTAAATAAATAAACAACCTATTGTTGGGTTTTAAGCTCCTACTTTGTTTCTCACCTCTTGTCTGCTCCCTTACTGGACCTGCCATATTTCCAAGAATAGATGAGTTTTAAAATTGCTTCTTTATCTACCAGGTCACTATAAGGACCACATTTAACTGGTTCACTTGGGTATTCTTCCCTAAATTTAGTTACCACAGCTTTACCTTTGCTTCTGGCATGGTATTGTCAACAGATTTTCCATGTCTCATCCAGATTTTCAAGAAAAGTTCTCTGGGTCTTTTCTGTAGGACTGGTAATAACTCAGATATAGAAAAAAAAATGTAGTAAACCTCATGTAAGTGCAGTGAACTTGTCAGGTTTTCAAATCCAACTTTCTCCAAACTCTATTTGAAATATTGGGTGCTTGCTCAGCTCTTTACACATTGATACTTGGTCTCCTCTTTGGCTTTCTATCTAGGGGTGTCTAACTTCACATCAAGGAATCTCCATGTGAGAAAGAATGAATCATAGGATGAAAATCTCTATACATTTCCCCTAATACTGATTATCCATTAAGCTATCACCCAGAAAGTTTTTGAATCTGTGATTTTTTTTATTGTTTGAACAGTGGAGATTTTGGGACATAGATAATATAAATTGGTAAAAGTGTTTGCTACTGAAAAAGATAAAACATTGAGAGGACAAATATGGAGCCATGGTAATAAGAAGAATAAAGCTATGATGAGTGAATGAACTGTATGCCTTTACTCAGTAATTGACAATTTTATGTGTAGGTTATATATTGAAAGAATGTGTCTTGAGTTTCTTCTTTTCTTTTTGCATATGTACCTTTAAGTTCTACTTGTTGGAAAAATGAGGCTTATGGAACTGAGTAAATGTAGTTTATTGTTTTACCACCCCTCTCACATTGTCACCCCTAATGTTGCATTTGGGTCCCATTCTTTCTTCCCGTTTCTCTGAAACTTCCATTCTACTATCTTTATAATAACTCTGGCTTAGTCCTACTCTTTTTTTCAGCCCTGGCTTTTGTCTTACTTTTTTCCTGGCTCTAAGCTCTATTCTCACCATCTAAACCCTTCCAATTTCAACTGCTACAAAAATCCTCACTACAGTTCACTTCTAACTCTAAACTTACATCCTTTTCTGCAAATATTCACTTACTTTCCTGCCCAATCCCAACTGCCTCTTAATACAGTGTCATTTAAACCTCAGAAATTACTTTCTAATTCCTCCAAGTCTACAGAGATTAAACCTTTCCAAATTATTTTTATTCTTGGAACTATTCTCAATATCACTCAGACATTGAAATGTGTAGCTATTTGTGTCAAATTCCCCGTAATGTTAAATACCAAATCATACATTTTCCCTATTCTCCCATTCTTTCCTGTTTACAAAGGTCCCTGCCCTTCTTGACCTGAAGACTTTCAGTCACTTTCAACATTAAACTTTGAAACTTCCACATCATGCAGCAATCATTAGTCAGAGTTGAACTCTTTCCAATAGATATCTAGTCCAAATAGTACCTTGTTGCTTTCTATTTTCAAGTTCCCAAGTCTTAATAACAGATTTCTCATTCCCATAAATTCCATTCTTCTTCCCCTGGGCATTCCCTGGAACTTGGTACTTTCTTCTTGCTATTCCCATTAATTTTTTTCTACTTGCAGTGGGCAACTTTCAACAAAAGCAACTACTCATGTTCTTCCTGGTTTTATAGAAGAAGTTCTGATTTTCTTTTCTTGCTTGTTTACTACTGTGCTCTGAGTCTCACATCCCCTGATATTTCAGTAGCCTTCTTCACTAATGCCCACATGCTTAATGATTACCAGAGTTGTAATAAAGAAGAAACATGATCGATCCCCAAAGAAATAAAAATTCTGTGTTTTGGGGTTTGTGACATTCAGGATTCATAAAGTTATACAAAAATACTGAGGTTAAACTTGTAAACTACCTCAGTCTCAGGGTCAGCTTCTGAACTCAAAGTAAGATGGGGTGAGACTGCCGCTTAATTCCCACCTTCCTCCACAGTATACTTGTTCACCCCATTCTAGCCAGTAGTGAAAGGTAAACTTCAAGTCTGAAAAAATTTAGGCAGGGTGAGAGACCCAGAATTGTACTACTAAGTAGATGAAAGAATAACTAACTAACTAACTCATTAACTAATATAACTGACTAACTAAATGTTCTTCACTAATTTTCCCTTAAGATTTTGAAACTCAACTATATCTTTTGCCTTTAACCCTCCAAATTGCTTAAATTCATTGACACTTGGTTCAGATTAGTTAAGAATAGAAAGTTCACAGTATTTATGCCATATATTTCACATATATTTCACTCAGCATTCTCTATTTTTTTAGGTATTTAAGGTCATATTTCCTCACAGCAGTGAGTACTTGGTGGATATGTGGATCCTGTTAGTATAGATTTTCCCAAGGAAAAAATACCTTGATTATCAATTATGTAATAAGCACCATTCTAAGAGCTTTATGCATATTTGCACATCTGATCTTCAAACAAGCCCATTAGATAGGCTGTATCATCATCCCACTTTTACAGATAAATGAACTGATCATGATTAGTATGAGTAAGAGATGACATTTAGTAAATGGTAGAGCAATGAATCAACAACTTCCACCATCCCTTCCCAGTGGTCTCTTTTTAGAAACCATGTACTTCACAACTTTGCTATAGCACATACACTTCCAGTCAAACAGCGCCTACATTAACTAGAAAAAAAAAAAAAAGAAATCCAGCTAAGGAGACCCCTCCTCTTTTTTTAGCATATTGAACTAATGATGATGAAAACCTCATCAATGTAGTTTACACACACATTCACGACATTTAGTTATTTCATTGGCTTCAATAAGAAATCCTTACCAGCGTAAGCATTTTCTAACTTTTTTTCTTATTACTAATGTTTTATGAGGTCTGAGGGAAAGATGACATTATGCAGAACATAGCATTTATCTTGAAAAATATTTCATATTCAACACCTCTGGACCTCCCCTCCCCTAGACTTCTTCTATCAAATCTTGATCTGGATTTCAATCATTTCAGCCCATTTCTCCACATATACCTATCCCTACTGGGTCTGTTTGTTAAAATAACCTCCAGGACTCCTATTCTTCTCATAGACCTCACAGAGTAATAACTTTATGAATATACAAGGTTCTTCCAAAGAGGTGTGTTTACATAAATACATTCTGAAAGCAAACAAAAAAGGACATTAACAAAATCAATTGCAATAAGGAGGATGTGTGTTTGTGTGGGTATGGAGAAAGACCACTTTATTTTGGTCATACAATGTGCTTTGCAGTTTACAGATGCTATCTGTCTCAGTTCAAATATAATCTCCTTGAGTTAGACAGCATTGCTCCCAACTTACACATAGGGAAATTGAAAAATGTGACAGATCCTCCAGACTATCTGCCTTTTTCCATTCTATAAAATACGAATAAATTAGTGCACGGATAACCCACAGATGATGCACATAAAAATTCCCAATTAACTAAATTATTCTGGTCTATTGCATCCAGCTTTAGAAAAACAAGTAGTGTACCCAATTATCCATTATCAACAGTTTAATTGTAGTGCTTTTTCCACTAAATTACCATGTCTTATTCTCTCCTGCTTTTGTAAACAGAAAGCAAATGCTTATATTTACATTTATATATTTACATTACATTATATTCATATTTGTAAAATATAAAGCAAGAAATTATTAGATTATCCATAAATGAATTCTCATAAATTAAAATTCAATGGACATTCAAGGGAATCATAGTAGAAATAATTAATCAATTCATTCATATATGTTGCCTATAGGAAATTAACTCTGCTTATCTAATAAAACAGCATAACTTTATTATGAATGTGTAGAGGAAAAATTAGTGCTCATAGGCATGTTAAATTCGTCCACTGCATTGTTATTCATTTCTAAAAGGTACTTATAATTTTAATAGTTCTTTAATAACTGCACAAATTCTTGAAAAATAATATATCAGTTTAGACATAGATCATCCCAAATAAAAATAGAATTCAGCATAAGTTTCCTAAATTGAAGTAATCAAGAAGAAACATAATTATGCCCTAAGCAAGCAAAAATGCAGTATAGGGAGTAAATTTATGTAGTGAGAAAAAAAACATAAGCTTTTTAAGTATGTGATGACTATGCAGATTGGCAATGTTTTAATCTCCCAGCTGCTACAACAAATACCATACAATGGTTTAGCTTAACAACACAAATCTATTGGCTCACAGTTTGAGGCTAAAAGAATTCCAGAATTAAGACATCAGCAAATTAATGCTTTCTCTTTGATGATTATGGCATTCTGGGGCTGGGTTGCTGGTGATCTTTGGGATTCCTTGGCTTTTCCATCATATGGCAATGTCCTCACCCTTCTCTTCTGGATTCTGTGGACTCCCAGCTTCTTCTGGCTTTCTCCTTTCTACATTTGAGCTTCATTCTGCTTAGAAAGGACATCCAAAATTCGGAGTAAAGCCCAATCTGATTCACTTGGGCCACACTTTAACTGAAGCGACATCTTCAAGAAATCCTATCTACAATGGGGCCATGCCCAACAGAATGATGACCACGATGAAAAACAACTCAAAACTATTGTATACAATTCCACCCAGTACACACACTAAAGACCAAAACTGTCAGAGAGAAAGAGAAATGTAACATGAGCTGGCAGCTTAGTGCTGTTGCTTAAAAAAGAAAAACAAACCTAGACAGTGAAATCTTAATTATTTTCTTGTGGCCTGCATTTTTTGCTGAGTCATGTTATGCTAGTTTTTAAATCCAATGCTCTTTCCCTCACAAGTTGTTCACTACATGGTTGCTTAGATGTCAATGCATCTAAAATGTAGATGTAGCAAACAAATGACTTAAGAATTTATATATTTGGTCTATAAGCAGGTGGTTCTTTATTTAGGAGACTTGAGAACTGGTTTGAATATATAAACATAGAATGGCTTTATTCTTTGTCATAGAATTCTTCAATATGAGTCAAAATATAAAGTATGTGTCTCATTAAAATATATAGATATATAAAGTGAGAAGATAAAAATATAGTTGGAATGCTTGGATATTTTAATTGATTTTGATAATTATATCCCCATACTAATGACATTACATATGTTACCAGAACTGGATGAAACACTGCATCCACCCATCCTCTCATCGATGCAGCAATCATCTCCTCGCGTTTATTTTACTAAGAATGTGCCATTTGTGGACCGCAGATCAATGATCGTTGAGGGTAATGAGATGGTGATCTTTGGGATTCCTTGGCTTTTCCATCACATGGCAATGTCCTCACCCTTCTCTTCTGGATTCTGTGGACTCCTAGCTTCTTCTGGCTTTCTCCTTTCTACATCTGAGTTTATTTTATTCAAAACACTGTTGTGGATAGTTGTAACAAACATCGAAATAAATGTTTTATATACATTTTTATTTTTCAGAAGTCATTTTTAAAAACATATAACTTTTCTTTCCACACACAGGTATATTGCAAAAGAAAATTTTTAACCAACTTTAGTTCGAATAAAGTACAAATTAAAGGATTTGAATGTTAAGTATTTTGCCATCTGGTTTCAAATGAGCAGATCTGGGGTAAGAGTAGTATTGAGATAGAGATGTTAGAAACAAACAGTTCCAGGAGATGTTTCAACAAAGGAAACCTGAGGTGTTGCAGTTGAAAGAAGGAAAGAAAGTTGTGTGGAATCTTAAGTCAGAGGAAAAAGTGAGAAGAAGCCACAAGATAAAGCCAGAAGAACCAAAAACAAGAATTGAATTCCTATGATTGAACTGAAAAAGGCAATAGATTTTAAGAAAATCTTAGAGCTTCTTTTTATCGGCAGTCTGGTGCCTGTTCTTTGAAATAGAAAATCAGGTCATAATGCAAAATGAAAGAATTTCCCCATGGCTGGGCATTTCTATTATTCATGCAATGTAACAAAATTGTGTTACAGCCACACAAACATTGCAGATCATTAAATTACTCTCCCTACAAGTCATTAAATTGGGTACTTATTTAGATTTTGACCAATAGTTGTTAATAGTTAGCAACATCTGCTGACCACCTGTCTAATATTTGTGACCAAAAATGATAAACCATATCTGTTTTTTACTATATTTATTTTTTCTTCTGAACTTCAATAACTTCAGTGAAGGAGTTCGAGAATTACCAAACTTTCTTGAGCTTCAAGTCAGACTGATGCTTCTGGAAGATGTACCTTGACTTTATATCTTGTCTGTGCACATTCATTGGCACAGTATAGTAGAGTTCAGGTATGTTTGTAACCTACTTTGAGAAGCACGGCCAGTCATGCGGGAGAGTCTATGAGAAAGAAGATTGAAGGCTGAATAATTAATGTAAACTGATGTCCCACTGGGCTATTATGACAAATATCAAAGGTTATGATAGTTCTGATCGTTTTATCATATTTTAATATATATTTCTAATATAGGACACTAGTCTTTCACACTAACTTTTTTAATTTTTTATACATTATTCCTAAGATTTCTTCTTTGGCTACCCTAAACCCGAGATAAACTACAGGACTCTCCATTATTCAACTTAACAACAGATAAGTGGTTTACTTATACATCTGCTCGGTTTGGTTTGTTATACTCCCCTTTAACTATTGAATTCGTACATGACTTGACTAAAAGTAGGGTAAAAAATACTGACTTATAGCATATCAAACTCCTTGTGCATAATCATTTTTATGTAAAATGCATTCAGGAATAATTCATGCCATATTTAATTTAAATCTACAGTTTAATGATATGGGAAATATCAAATTTCCCATAATGACATGGGAACTATCCCATAATGATATGGGAATTTCATAACTCACATTTTGGTAGATTGACATCTCTTTCTTTCCTACAAGTCATTAAATTGGGTACTTATGATTTCAATATAAAATGGAGGAGAATTATATCTAAGTTATGGTTTTCTGCATAAAATTGAATCAATGAAAAAAATCAATCAATGGGAACTTGATTTTATGCATTTTTTCTGTTTGCCATTTATTGATTAATATCCATCTTTTAAATGACACTTATTTTTCTTAAAAATAAATAAATAATTATTGATTAAAGTAGGGCATAGTTATAAATTTTGGAGTGTTACAAAGAGGATTTGTATCTGAAATATGCCTTTTATGCTATTTAATAGCCAGTGAACTTTTGGAAAATTACTTTATTCTTAAATCTCAATTCTCTCACTTATAATGTATGGGTATTAATGAATAATCTTAATAATGAAAGTACTAATTCCAGTACTGTGAAAATTAAGTAATTATGGTGTATAAAGTTCTTTACCGCATACCTGGTATTGGAAAATTCTCAATAATGGTACAGATTATATCACTATAAATTGAATAGAATTATAATAATATTATTTAGAAATATCACATGGTATTTAAGATAATAACATGTAATGTGTATTAACTAATCTGGTATATTATTCATGGGGAAGCCAAATATGGACTGCCGCCTTTCCCTGTGACCCATAAATAAATAAATCCTGTGCTTGGGACTGGATCCTAAGACAGGATGAGAATGTTGGCTGACTTCCTTCTTGGGTTGCCTTGACATCCCACAACAGATAGTGGTCTGCTGTGCATTCTTTCCCCTTTTGCCCTGAGCATATGTAAACATTCCCAGACTAGTATGTAAGTTTTATGGCACCTGGCCCATTTCTGCTGCTATATGTGTTCCCACCAGCAAGGGAACAGAGTCCTCCTACTGTGGCATGATCGCCTACCTGTGCCTGCTGCGGATTGTGCCTGCTGCGGATTGTGCCTGCTGCGGATTGTGCCTGCTGCGGATTGTGCCTGCTGGTTATGCGGTCCGATGCCCACTATTGACGCTGACCTTATCTGCCTCTTCTCTATGTGAGTAAGCATTGTTCTATCCAATGCCTGTGTGACGCTTTACTTGTGTTGGCAACCTGACTCCTGCAAACCACAGAATGGGCTGGGACCCTAGGAATGTTGTTCCTGGTGGCGGGTATTGTTATGCTTTTTGTTGCTTTTCATGCATGCAGTGAAACTCCTCCCCTGGAGGTGGTGGTAGGTGTCTCTCTTGTGACCAAGATTTCTTATTAAATATGTAATATTTCTCCCTAAGAAAGAAAAAGGAAATGTTTAAACATATGACCCAGAAAATCCCCATATCATGTCCACTTATCGGTCACTTGTCACCACCTACCAAAAGCAGCAACTGGGAAATTTACTATTTAATTAGAGGCCAGCTGCTCTCCTATCAACAGAGAAAACTTAGACTGGATGTTGGTTTACAAGTAGAAATCTCTCTCATAATCTGTTTATTGGAATTTATTATTTTTATTTATTTTGTTTTATTAGAATAAGTACATCACAATTTTATTTCTTTCATTTTATTTTATATTTGGTCTTAGCTGTAATGCGTTCCTTTTGTATCACATTGCATTTGCTCACTTCATAAAAGTTCATTTTTACTTCATTTCACCATCACTATCCCTATTCCAGGTCATTTGGATGTTCTATTTGACTCCCCCACCATCAGTCATTCTCATCTTGATTCTTTTTCATCCTGCTGAATGTGAAAGCACAGGCCATCCACTGAAGCTCTGTCTGTCTGTGCTGGCATCTTCCCTTTTTCTCTCTTTATATGTACAGCGATATTTCAGCAAATTGATCTAAAGTGCTTTTCTTAGGATTTCTCTGTTGATTTTATTTATGGGAAAGCTTGTTAAACATGTCACAATCTGTCCACTGAAAGCTCAAATTATTATACCCACCTTAAAAAAATCAGCAGAAAGAAAGATTTCTTTCTCACAAAACATTGCAGAATTTCTGTTATCATTTCCCATTAATTTAGCTTGGACTACACATTGGTAAAACAATCAACGAGCTTTGAATCAGAGAGTTTGGGGTTATATAGGCACCCCTACCTCCTCATCCTCATCTCCAAACATTCCTTCTACATATATGGATAGGCTTTATTTTTATTTACTTTTATATCTCATATGGAAAGGATTGTTTTATGTTTTTGTTCCTAAAGTTCATACTTTATGCAGATGTCCTCATGTCTAATATCTTTTCTTTTCCCCTAGGAACTCATCAAGGACACGACATAGCATTTAGTCATTAGGTTTCCATTGGCTCCTTTTGTTGTGACAGTTTCTCAAACTTTCCCTGGTTTTGATTATTATTAGGATTATTGATGAGGTATTTCATAGAAGGATCCTGAACTGAGGGTTGTGATTTATTCCTCTTCAGTGTATCTTTTCCCCTATTCAATCTCTATTTCACTTTTGATTGTTTGTCTCACAGAAGTAGCCATTCTGATGGGCCCAATGCATATTTTTGCTATTTTTATAAGTTGCAAAATATATAAATGGTGAGCATTTACATTTCATCACAATCATCTTTTTTGCTTAAGGGCTTTAACTTGGATAACTTTTACTGATTTGTCTCGTCTTCCAGCACAGTTTTTGACTCTTTTGCTGCATCTGAACTGCTGCTAAACTCTTCTTTTGAGTTTTAAATAGTGGTTTTTGTATTCTTAAGTTCTAAATTTTTTATTCTTTTTTTTTTTAGATTCCGACTTGCTGAAAATACCCAAGATTTCTCCTATTTTCTTGAACATATTAATATTTTACTATCCACATCAGATAAATACTATGCCAGTATCATAGGTTTGTTTCTATTTTTTTGTTTTGTTCAATGTTTCTAACTGAATTTTTTTATTGTGTTTTTTAAAAAAGAGAAAAACTCGTGAGTCAGACTGCTATCCTTCACCAGAGATGATCTTCTTTTGCTTCTGACCTGAAGATTAAGGATAAATCACCTTTATTGAGCCAGTAGCTAAGCAGTTTGGAGGCTAGATTCAGTCTTTGTGAGGCTTCATCTATTCCCCAAATCACCCTTATCTTGAAGGTTACAGCACTTCAGTTGCTGCAGCTAAGTTCTTGGGCATTTTCCAAAGCCTCTTCTCCTTAATGAGACTTGAACAATCTCTAAAAATTCTTCCTATCTCTAACACAGTGTTGATTACAAATCAGCAAATTGCTCATGCTGAAAAGCAATGCAGGGTATTGGCTTACCTCTTATGCTTCCATTTTTTTCAGAGTGTTAGGACATGAAGTCCTAAATGACATCTAGCAGGTACTCCAATATCTGACTCCCCTGAACCGCTGAGACTATCAAAGGCTCTGCCTGCCTAGTACTTTCTATACAAATTTCTACTCATATTAACTTCTTGCACAGCCATTGTTTACTAATTTGACAACTCTCTAGAGGAAAAAGGCAGAGTAGCAGACTAGGCTCTCCGCAGTGTGCTTTTTCTATCACCAGAGTCTCAGTCCCACAAATCCTGTCTGTCTTTGTAGTCTCTCTTTCAAAGAGCTTTTCTTGCTGTCTTTAGAAGAAAAGTTAGTCTTTTGTAATCAAATTATATTCAGAAAAGGACATACTTTACCTCACATTATTACTTGTTCTCAAATATTTATACAAACTATTCCCAATTTCTGGAATACCCTGCCCAAATTTCTCATTTAACTGAGATTTTTCTCAAAGTATCATCACAAGAATTTTCCTTCACTTCCACTATGAATAAATGCTGTATCCATGCATAATCACAAAGCCTATATATACCCACAGACTCATGCACACATATACATATATATATATAAATACATAAATATGCATATTTTAAAACAATTTGAATTATGCTTGGACATTGCCTGATGTAAGGTATGCTTTAAAAAATGTTTATGAAGATATGAGTTCAGACATATAAGAAGGATTATGAAAAATAAGAAAATGGACATGGCTATTGATCATAATTTCAGAAAAATTAGTGTAAGGATTTGGAAAATTAAATTGATTTCTTAAGAAGCTCCATTTACCCTAAGAACACTTTAGGTCTGATAAATTAGGATATTAATAGTCATAGACACAATCTGTTGTTCATTAAACATTGCACCTGAATAGATAGTTAAGATCACCTGTAGGAAATAAGACCAATCAGTCTAAAATTTTCAAGATTCCTAAGGAGAAGTGACAGCAGGAGCTAATCAGCTTGTATAAAATCATTCTAATGAGCTTTAGAAGTGTTGTTTTCTTCTCTTTCGTGGCTGGATAATGTTCCAACTATTTCTTGTACTTAAATATGATTCATCAACCAAGGTTGTTTGTTCTTTGTGCTTATGAATTATGTTCTAGTTACTAAAATATAACTTCAACATACAAAGTAAAAGTGTAAAAATTATAGCATATTAGAAATTGATGTGGCTTTAGAAAAAAAATTAAGCAAGGAAGGTGAAAGGGATTGTTGAAGAATGGAATTTTTAAATAATATAATCAGAGAAGTCTTCACTCAAAAGGTAACAATTGAATAAAAACTTGAAAAGCTAAGGAAGTGAACTATTTGGATATATGGGGGAAGGCAGATGGGTCTTAGAGAAAAGCCCAGAGAATGGGATTTGCGCTATTATTTTCATGAAAGGAAAAAGATTTTCTGGAGCAGAGCGAATAATGGAAAAAGTAGTAGGGGAAGAGTTTGAAAAATAACAGAAAAAGGCAGGGAGATTGGGCAGTAGAGGTAGGACAATTTCTTTCAGATCTTGTAGTCTACTCTGAGTGAGAAGGGGAGTTGGCCTGTTATGGATTTGAACAAAGGTGCAATATTACCTTAAAGAAGTGGGTTGTTTTTCCTTTTATTTAAATTATGAAAATTTTATTGATGAGTTTTTAAGTTTCATTGTATAAGAAATAAACTGAAAGAAGGTAAGTGCAAAATCAGGCATTCCAGTTTTGCTGCAGCTTCAGTAACCCAAGTAAGAGATGAGGGTGCCATAGGCTTGCATGGTGGTCCTTGTAGTGAGATAGTAGAGGTCAGAAACTGAAGATGTGTATGTGTGTGTGTGTGTGTGTGTGTGTGTGTGTATTTGGTGGTCATGGTGGGGGGGTGCATGGTCCAGGAATCAAATCCAGATCACTGGCATGGCAGGCAAGCATTCTACCACTGAAGAAACCGAATAAATTTTAAATAAATAAAAGACAATTTTCTCATGGATTACTTATATAGTGTGAGAAAGAAGAAGGGTTGAAGATTATTCCAAGTTTTGGATTGAGAAATTGGAATAATTTATTTCCCATTAATTGAGTTGTAGAAAATTTCGGGGGAAGGCAGTTTGGGAAGATTGTCAGAGATGGGTGTTTTAAAATGTTAATTTTGAGTTTCCTGTTACACATACAACTGAAAACCTTTATGTGTGGGGGGAAATAAAAGTCTGTAGTTCAAGGGAGAAGTATGATCTTAAAATGTAAATTTGAGAGTAATAAACATAGAAATGATATTTTATTGCCTGAGCCTGGAGGAGATCAATGAGAGAGTGAGTGTAGTTATAGAAAAGAGGACTTTGGGGAGATGAGAGCAGTGGGGGAAAAAACCAATAAGGAGGGATGCATGAAGAAGCTGCAAAACCTAAAGAGTCACGAACGATAGGTGTTAGAGGAGGAGGGAGAGGGCAAATACGTCAAATACTGCAAGCAAGGCTAGAAGACCAAGAAATCATCTTCGGTTTAACAAAATGAAATAAGTTGGTACATTTTATAAAACATTTTCTGTTTAGTGGTAGGATTTAAACATAGCATGTTATAAGTTCAAGAGAGAATTGGTAGAGAGAAGGTAGAAATATAAGGATGAATTAAACAGGTCAATGTCTGGAATGGAAATAAGGATCAAACATAATTTTGCAGGTATTTTGAAGAGACATACTACTTACATTTGCCTTCTCTGCTGAAAAACAGAACAGTGTAGATCAATTGCCCAGTGGTCCAGTGGCATATATCATGGTTGGCACAACTCATTCAACATGTCTCATCAATCTACCTCTTGAAAAGTAAAGGTATTGCCTTCTGCCTTTACCTTTTTCCAGTAATGCTGTGGTGACTGTTGTGCATTCCCTAGAAATCAAGCTCCTCATTTCTCTTAGAGACCTGAATTGAAGAGGGAATTTTATTATTCTTTAAGTAGCATCATGGTTGGCTAAGCATCCTTTACATCTATTTGCAATGTGCATTTATTCTCTAACACAAGATCAGCAAGATGAAGACAGGGCATATATTCACACATGGATTATTTTGATATATCAAGAACTAGCTTGTTTTTTTCCCTTCTCTCTCTTTCTTCTAGGACTGTCCCTAAACCTAAAGGTGACTTTTATAAGCTGCTAAATCTCATGGGCCATTTTGTTATTCTGTTTCTATGAGTGAGGAAAAATGGGCAAAAGGAGAATGAAAGAGAATTGGATTGCCTGATGTCCTTCGAGCTGCCATGTACTGAGCAAGCTGCATAATATGTGGGATCATTCCAACAATCATGCAAGGTAGAGATTTCAGTATTAATAAAATTCTGAGAAAATATGAGGTTCATACATTGTAATTAATTTTCTGGAGATATACATACACTTGTCTAGATCCAGGTATGAATCCTATGTCTTTTTGGCTCCACCACATTACTTTTCCATTGCATCATTATTTGGAAGGAGCACAGGCTAGAGGAGGTCGAGAATAGGGCTTGCTCTCCAAAAGCATGTTTCCTAAAGTGGTATGTTTCAGCAAATTTGTAAAATAATAAATTGACATGACATCACTTAGGAACATAGTGAATGAATATTCAAGGAACTAGTATAAAAACTGTCCATGATAAATTTAGAGATAAAAAATGATAACAAATTATTGTCATGCTCTTTCCCCTGCAAATCAAATATGCAGGCTTGAATCCCCATTCTGGAATAGACACCATCCAACACAATATTGGAATGTGGTTATTCTAGTGAGGGGAGAAGGGGGAAAATATTCCTTTCCACTGAGACTATCTTTAAAACTCAATGTTCTCCTAACAATGAAGGTGTGAGCCATTTAAAATCTTTTTGAGCTTCTGCATTAGAATTCTAGTGATTTGTCCCTTAAAAGGAACACCTCTATAATTATATATTAATGCATCTCATTTGCTTTTGTTTCTTCCTGTAATTATGTAATTGTACTACACAAATTATCATTGCTCTGTATTCTTTCAAAATGAATTTACCAAATTGACAGTAATGCAGGTGTACCCCAATGCCACAAACACACATGCATACCAATTAAAACAAAAACAATGACAAAAAACCAACTTCGAGGTAATGATGAAAATATTATCCCTTTTTGCCAGTGGGAGTAATTGTCAGCAATACTCACAATACCATTCAGAAAGTAAGTTTTACTAGGGGAAACCACAGATATTGGGTTCCCAAAGTTATGTTCTAGGAAAAATGATAATTTTATCTTATATTTTCCAACCTTAACTTTTTCTTCAGCTTATGGGATTTTTATTCATGATGAATGTGATGATAGATATGCCAATGTGATTCTAGTTAGATGAATGTAATATCCAATTCCTGTTCCACTAATACATTTTGTTGCAAATTTCATATTATCAACCATTCTGGATCATGGGTCCCTGAAATTTAAATGAAATATGTTGTAATGGACATTTCATTTTGTGATTCACTGTCTTTTTTGATACTTTTCTGATTATTGAAAAATTCGTATACACAGCCATCTATATATTAACACTAATAACAATTTTAAAAGAGTATCTCCTTAACATTTTCATTTTTTTGTTCTTAGCTAGATAATTTCTAAAATTAATAGTGAAAGAATAAAGATATGAACAAATTTGATATTTTTCCGAACCCAACGACTCTTTGAATACAATTGCATATTTTGTGTTCATATCAAGACTGTTGACTAATTCTTCAGGTTGTAAAACCTCTGGTCACAACTGAAAACTTTGCAACTTGCAGTTTTAAATATACTTTCAAAAATAGAGGTTTTTCAAAAATCTTTCAAAAATAGAAATTCTAATTGGGAAAAAATTGTTTTTATGTGTCATAGAAGAATTTTTGGTCTGATCAGGTATTTTCTAATGTAGAAAATTATTAACAAGTTAAAAGAGGATTTATTTCTTGGATCTGTCCAAGTGAGGATTTGATTTATAAAAGAAAAAAAATTCTTAATTGCGAACAGCTGAATTGTATATCAAACAGCTATACTAACTAGATATTTTATGGTATAGTAATACAAATTGCTTTTTTTTAACATGAATTTTTTTCTTCCAGTATCAACTTGATATAAAAACTCTTTTCTTGATAGGTAACTTTATACAACCTGAAACAGCCTTGTTTACAGACCACAGGGATCTATTTTTGTGCAAGGTAGGGCTTTCATGTTAATTGTTTTTTGTTGTCAGAAGATCTTAAAACATGGGGCGGGTCGCGGTGGCTCAGCGGGCAAAGTGCTTGCCTGCTATGCCGGAGGACCTCGGTTCGATTCCCGGCCCCAGCCCATGTAACAAAAAACGGAGAAACAGAATACAATAAAACAAGAAAATGTTTAAAGATGTTTCCCTTTCTTCCTTCCTTCCTTCCTTCTCTCTGTCTTTCCTTATTAAAAAAAAAAAAAAAAAAAAAAAACAATATTGTGGGAAATCTTTTAATATTTTTATTACGAATAATCTTCCAAAATATGACATCCTTAATGCACAATTGCAAGGATGCAGAGTCTCATGAAGAGCTACACCTCAGACATAGAGAGCCCACCAGCACTTCATATGAGCAAAGAATCAGAAAGCTTCACTTGAACCCCATTCCTAACATCACATGGCTGTTTCTTTCATGACTACAAAAATATATAGAATTTTTTTTGGCCAAGAGACAGATTTCAGTGGGCATCATTACTGTTTTCTATTTGGTTAAAAAGTGTGATGTGGCCTAATAAAATACAGTTTGAGTTTTGAAAACACCTTTAGTTTTTTTTTATTTGACCAATGTTAAAATATTTGAGGCATTGAGATTACATTATTTACAATTTCTTATTTATGCAGGATATGTCTTCTATCTGAAGGGAAATAACATCTGCAATAGAATTACATAGATATATTCATCTAAACCAATATCAAATAGAAATAAGTAGCTAAGGTCAGTTCCAATGACATCAACAGTCAAAGGAGAGAATTAATCCTTTTTTCTCCTCAAAAAACCGCCTACAATTTCTACATACAATTTAATATCTTTGACCGCTTTGAGTTTTGACCTCTTGCAAAAATGTATTTCCAAAACATATTTGTGGTACATCTCTACCAATTCTTCAAAATGTATTCAATTCTCTTTTTTTGAGAACATTGAAGGGAATCAATAGTGGAAATTGGGAACTATCTGAAGTTTAACAGATATATTAGTCATAATATTTTCCAGAAAGCAATTTTCAGATCTGAAATTTGAATACTAGCATGCCTTGCGTCTGTCTTCCTAAGGAATTTCTTTTTTATCCCCCTACGGAAGTTGAAAGTTATCTGTGGGTTATTAATTAGCTGTGATTGTTAACATTAGTATCAAATTGGCTAGGTTATGGTGTCCAGTTGTTTGTCAAATACTGGCTTAATTGTTATTGTAGAGGAATTTCCTAGATGAGCTTAGTATCTACAATCAATTGACATGTAAAGAGATTACCCTCTGTAATATGGGTGGGCCATATCCAATCAATTGGAGATCTTAATATCAACATCTGAGGGTTCTTGAGGTCAAAAGAATTTCTGTCTCAATACTTCACCCTCACTTTTACCCAAATTTCTGGCCTGTGACCTGCCATACTTGAAATTGCATTTGAGAGCCCCCACATTATTATATGAGTAAATGTGATAGTTAAGTTCATTTGTTGATTTGCCTAGGTTAAGATGTCCAGTTGTTTGGTCAAGTAATCACTGGTTTGATTATTCCTGTGAGGGTATTTTACAGTGTATTCACAGGCATTGTCAGCTGATTACAAAGACAGCTGGTTGTATCTAAAATGAACAAAGGAGATTGCACATAGCAGTGATGGGAGTCTCAACATCCAATCAGTTGGAGGTCTTAAAGCACAACTGAGGATTTTAAAAATCAGGAAGAATTTGCATCTCTACTTCAGCTAGTCAGGTTCTTCTGGGGAATTCAATAGCATCTTGATCAGAGTTTTCATCTTACAACCTCTCTTGGAGAATTCAGCTTCCCCTTCACCTAGTTTCCAACTGCACTTGCCCTATGGAATTCAACCTTGCCTCCCCACCATCACATGAGTCAATACCTATAATAAATCTCAATATTCACTAATATTTATGACTAATATACCTTCTAATAAACCCTGGGTGACACATTTCACTAAAGTTGGATAGCAGTAGTTAGGTAGTAAAGGTTGAGTCATCATTTAACATTCAGTTTATGTCCTTTCCATTTCAACTCTACTAATATGCTATAGTGTTATTTTTTAATGATTCTATTTCAAAAAAAAAAATTTGTAAATGCCCTAAAAGAATACATTTATCTGAAGTCTTTTCTTAGTACAACCAAACTTAGATGTTTAGTATCAGTTGAACTATCCCCAATTGAAATAGTACTTTAACTGAAGTACAAGTAAGATGAAACTAAGTTTTCATCCTCTAATGTATTTCTTATTCAATTCTGAGTTCCATATTTATGTAGCTGTGTCATACTATTCACTCAGTTGTCAGAGAAGGTACACTTGAAGTGGTCAGAGCTCCTTTTTCTCTTACTCATTCACAAGTTGGCTCCATACCAGTTGCTCAAGATTTTCTTTCTTTTATGTCCTGTTTTGCTAAATTCCACTGCCATGCCTTAACTTTGGGCTTCATGCCCTTACACACCTATCATAATTTGCACATGCTTATTGGCCACCAGTTTAGACACTTTGAAACATCCTTGATTAGAGCTAATCTTAAATATTAGTTTGGACGGTATCGTAGAATGTTGTATCATTTTAACCGTTTATATTTCTTCCTCTTGTTTACATTACTCTCCTACTCATTTAAAAGCATATAAATACTTATGACATTAATAGGCACATTAAGTTCTTGCTCTTTTTCTCTGTGCTCACACCACTCTGTCTTTTCTAACTTTATAAACTGTGCTGTTGTTATGACCATGTGCATAGCTGTCCCTAAATCCCAATTTACCTTGATATTACTTTGTTTTAAATGAGCTTTAGAAAAGAACAATTAACTCCCACACAATGAGCTATTTTAAGAATGGGGGGGCTTTCTAATTTATTTTATTCAATCCTCAGCAACTAGTAGAGCTATGCCTTGCTAGACCCTCAACGAGAATTTGTTGAAATTTTCTTATGTGAATCTCTTTCTGTAAGCAACATACTTGAAATATTTTGCTATTTTTCACAATTTACATTGTTCTATCAAAACTTGTTACATCAGGTGGCAATACCTTTTATCAAGGCATACCTTTGGGAAAATAATTTAGTACTAAAAATTAGTTAAAATTTGTTCATATGTATTTATCCCATCTTAATTAGTAAATTTATTAGATCTGGACTGAAGTCATTACAATAAATTCTGCTCAAACATCACTAATAAATATCTTTTTATAACAATTATTTCTTTCAATAAGATTTTCAAAAAAATACATATTTTTAAAACATGTTAAAGGTAAGGGAGTTTTTATTTATTATTTGTTTTGATTTATTTTCTAATAATATTCTAAGAGAAATATAGACGGTAAAATGTACATTCCTTCAGTCATTCAATAAATATTTATTGAGAAAATAGTAATTATCAGGTGCTGGGATACAGCAGCAGAGAAAAAAACTTTCTGTTTTCTGAGCTTATATTATAGTTGTTCTGATGGAAAATAATTAAACAAATACATCATATAATATCTGGCAGGTAATTCATGCTATAAATAATCATGAAAGGAGAAGTAAATGAAGATGGACACAGAGTATAAGGATGGTTTACAGTCAGGGACTGTTGCTCAGAGAAGAGACATTTTGAGAAAATATCTGAGTAAGATCATTGAGCAATAAAGTTTTTTGTAAGAGACTGTTGAATAAATTGTCTTATTTTGGCTTCTTTTTCCTAGGAAGGGGGGAAGTAAAAGTCTCAAATGGTTAGATTATAAAAGTCTGCATGGGTTATTTCCTGAAAAATGTTGGACAGTATTGTAGAATGTTGTATCATTTTAACCGTTTATATTTCTTCCTCTTGTTTACATTACTCTCCTACTCATTTAAAAGCATATAAATACTTATGACATTAATAGGCACATTAAGTTCTTGCTCTTTTTCTCTGTGCTCATACCACTCTGTCTTTTCTAACTTTATAAACTGTGCTGTTGTTATGGCCCGTGTGCATAGCTGTCCCTAAATCCCAAGCTTCTTAGCATACTGAATGGTAGAGAGTAAGCATTTAATATGCATTTGTTGAATGATTGATGACTCTGTTTGAAATCTGCTGGAACAAATTATTTTTACCTTTCTATAATATGCAGTGGTCTTAGAACTATGTGCTCTTTGAACAGATCCAAAAGGACCTCCTGAATCAAATTCTTGCTTCATTCTGAAGTTACTGTGTTTGGGGAAGTGTGGGCTAGCCTTCCATTCTGTTCAGGATGGCGGGTAGACTTCTACTGCCAATTTTGCCGTTTGCTCATCTGGTTTCCAAAGCATGTACGTTTACCTTTCTCAACATACAGCATACCAGCACTCCAGGCATTAACTGGAAAATGCGGGTTATCCTTTCCTTACACAAACAAGAAGGAGAAAATTAATACTTTTAAATAAAGTGGAGACTACCTAAGACACCTAAGATGTTTACATTGTGTGCCTGAATCAAGTTTGGTGACATTCATTTAATTCCTCCCAATATCACCTTGATTAAGAGGTATTTCATTATTGTCTTGGCTTTTGTAGAGGATTTTCACAAAGTACAGTGGCATAAAGTTCACCATTTCAACTACTATAAATCTGTTTTTGAAGATATTATTTATTACTTCAGCGTTCACTACATAAAATCATTGTGACGTTTTTATTTTACAGCATTTTTCAGTTCTTTAAAAAAAGCTTTATAATCCCTAAAGCATTTCAGTGCTTCATCCTTTATGATCAAATGAACCTTATAAATGATGAGATTCCTTTTTATTTTCCTTCTTCTCTAAGAAGATCAAAGCCAAATGTGAAGTTCAGGCAAAATAACTATTCCTCTATCTTGATATGCTGCTTCTATTTATACTTTATTACTTAATTGAAATCATTTTGAATTTAAGTTGCCTTACATTTTGAACATAAATAATTGGCACATCAGTGTAAGCACATAAAAAACAAATTATTTATTATTTGCTCTAAAAAATGTACTAAATTTAAGCATCATTTTTCTCATGTGTTTTAATTTACTTTTCAATATACTGTGGAAACCTTATAAAGATATGTTTATAATAACACCTTTTGTACATGTCACATAAGGGGATGATTTTTGAAAGCTATTTAATCTACTAGCCTATGAACAAACATTGGTAGTATCACTGTTTTTGTTAATTGAATAAATTTATCCAATTTTCTTTCAAATGCAACCTTGATGACATACTTATTGAAATATACCAGACACAAAAGGACTAATATTGTATGATCTCACTAATTTGAAATAATTGGAATGAGCAAACTCAGAGTTAGAATATAGGTTACCAGGGGACAGCGTTGGGTAGAGAATGAGGTGGCTTAAAATTTACAGAGTTCTTACTTGGAATGATGGAACTATTTTGTTAACAGATGGTGGTGTGATGGTAGGACAACACTGAATGAAATTAACAGCACTGAAATATATATATATGAATATGATTAAAGGGGGGAAATATTTGCTTGTATATATGGTAATGGAATAATTTTTTTAAATCCAAATATACAGTGAACCTTAAGTTAAACCACAAGATATAGTTAATATTATAATAAAAATGTGCTGTTATCATTTAACAATATAACAATCTACACAACAATTTAACAATATAACATTCTACAGCAATGCAAAGTACTCATAATAGGGTGATACATAGTAATCCTGTATTGTAAGCATGATTGTACTATAAACTCACAACTTCTCTAATAAAGAAAAAAAAAGAAAAACAGTACTATTTTTGATGTGCTAAAAATCCAATTAAAAGAAAAATAGCATTTATCTCAAGTTACAGTCAATCTAGAACTGTCAAAATCAAGGAGTACACATGTGTTCTTAACATGCTATTGTCATGCAGTAGAAAACAAAACATTCATTTGGAAATGAGAAATTAAAAATTAAAATGAAATCCATTACATAGGCATATGTAATATTTATCAGAATGCTCACTGTTCGTATATAATGTTATTATGTCACAGTTATGTCACTAACTATGTCCTATTTACATAAATCATGGTCTTCAATGGGCATAATAGATAAGAACATGGATTTCAGAGTCCTGAACATCTGGTTTTACCCCCAGACTCTGCCCCTTACTAGCTCTATGACAACAGTAATTTATTCATATGATGCGTATAATGGGTATAGTAATACCCCCATTAAAATAGCCCTTCTAGTGCTGTTTTAAGGATGAAATGAGATAATATATGTTTATTAGTAGCAAGATTTTCTCAGATTAATTCTACTAAAAATAGATAACATGAAATTTTCATTTAAAATAAGTTTCCAGCTCTGCCACTCTCCTTCAGCTCTTCAGAGTACAATCTAGTGAATGTGTTGGATTCCTTGAAAGGTATCTTAGACTTCCCCTGTGCCCACACTTATGAAGCCGTCCTCAGCATGCGCCATGTTCTTTCTTTGCTGCTCTAGTTCCCATTTTGGCATCTGCTACCGAGGCAACTACTTATAGGCGCCGGTGATAATGACCACCCAGAGGAAAAACAGGACCCTGGGTAATGAGTTTCCCTTCTGCAGAGATAACCCCCAAAGAGGGCTTTCAGTTGAGGGTTTCCTGTTGGCAACTCTCCCAGCAGCATGGGGATAGAATCATTCATCCATGAATAAGGATTTAGGAAGCACATAACTGCATCCATCCACCATAAATGTCACACAACTTGAAAGTGACAGAGCATAAAAGAAGATTAGTCAATATCTTTATTGCACATCAGTTAATAATAACTTCATTAAATATTTCCATTTAACTTAAACCAAGATATTGCAGTATTTATTATAAATATCAGCACAATGTAAAAAAAAGCATTTGGAGCATGAGCATAGAAGCCTTCAAGTTTTCCACTGGATGGGTCATCAAATCTAGATTGTAGCTGACACATGTTGAACAAATAATAAAAAATGTTTAGTTCTCCATTTAAGCATGCATTCTTTATTTTCAAAGTGAAGAAGTCTGTTGTATATTCTGCTCATATATAATCAAATTATTTGTAACTATGAGTGAGGAAAATTATTAAATATTGTAATTCATACAGTAGCAGAAAACAGTGTATTCGGAAGACTAATCAGAGAGAGACAACTATAAAGTCTCTAGATGGCTGTATGGAAGAGGAAGTAATTGAAGATCCAGAAAATGGAGATTCCCATTGTGTTTTATAGATTTAATATTTTAACCATATATGTACAACAGCATATATTTTTTTGGATACTTGCTCTATGCCAGACATGTCCTAAATCTATTGATCATATATGATCTCATTATTCTGGAAAAGTCACTATTAGACACTGATGTACTTTAGAGATGAGCATGCTGAAGCTTGGTTGATTTAATGCCTTAAGAACAGTATGCAGAATAGAAAATCCAAACCCATATTTCCCTGATTCAAAGGCTTACATCTATTATTAATGTATACTACTTCTTCTCATTCCCTATAACATCATTGCCATAAAACCATTAAAATTTTTTTTAAAAATCCTGCCACTTTTTTAAGTGCCTATCTGCTAAAAACTTGCTTGTCTTATATTCTCCTTAATCATAGCACCTTAGAGAAATGCTTACACAGATAAACAGTTCACACAAGAGTTACATTTCTAGAGTGGAAAAACCGATACTCAAACTGCAAAACTTTTCCCTTCATTGATACCAAAAAATCCTATATTCATATGTTTGTGGATATGAATGTGCATCTTTTTTAATTGAATGAGTTTTTTTTAAGTGAAATCAAAATGAGGTTGAAGAGTACTCTTCCATTGACATTTGTAGATGTTTAGATGTTTGGAAGCAGCATACATGGAAAAAGAAAGGTGAGGTGTGGCAGTAATGTTATCAAAGAAAAGAGTGGTAGAAAACTGACTAAAATGACTGACAAGTAATTATGTCTATGTACATACTATTAACAAAGTTAAAAAGAATTTTTTTATTATACTAAAGATAAAATACATATGTATTAATTTGAAATTCAAGATTTAAATATATGCATCTAAAATTTAAGGGGAGATTGAGATTTCAAAAGAAAGCCTACTTTCCTAAAAAATATCTGAATATTTTTGCTTCAAAGATTCTGTAGCCATCATAAAAATATACCATACCTTCCGTATTCTCTTTAATGTTGTGGTAGTTAGGATCAGGTGTCATCTTGGCCAGGTGCCTAGTTCTATTGCTGTGGACATGAGCCATTGGTACGTGAAGCTCATCTGTTGCTCATTACATCTGCAGTCATCTAGGAGGCATGCCTCCTGCAATGAATGATGTTTGATCTAGTTGGCTGGTGCTTAAATGAGAGAGCTCAATGTAGCACAGCCCAAGCAGCTCAGCATACCGTATCTCAGCACTCACAGCTCAGACCAAGCTTTTGGAGATGAAGGAAGGAATCACCCAGGAGAAAGTTGTTGGAACTCAGAGGCCTGGAGAGAAGACCAGCAGAGATCACCCTGTGCCTTCCTATGTAAGAAAGAACCTCAGCTGAAAGTTAGCTGCCTTTCCTCTGAAGAACTAACAAAGCAAATCCCCTTTTATTAAAAGCCAATCCAACTCTGGTGTGTTGCATTCTGGCATCTAGCAAACTAGGACAGATTTGGTACCAGAAAGTGGGATGCTGTTGCAGTTTGCAAATACCAGATATGTTGGGATGGTTTTTTGGATGGCTAAGGGGAAGATTTTGGAGGAACTGTGAAAAGAATGATGGAGAAATCCTGGACTGCTTGAAGAGACTGTTGGTGTAAACAGAACCACTGCCAATCTGGACAAAGGGGGACACAAAAGGGACAAAATGGAGTTTGCAGAGTGAGAACCATGGAAGCTCAGGTCTAAAGCTAAGAAATCTCAGCCAGGAGAGTGGGCCCACCCATAAACATGGAGAAGGTGAGATTGCCCTGAGGGCAGAGGATGAAACTCCCATCTCCTTACAGTGGGAGAGTTGTGTTGCCTCGGGCCTTTGAGAATGCTCCTTGGGGAATGGGGATAGCCCAGCTGCCACCACATGGAGGGGTTGAGCATGTGCTCTGGAAATGGCAGAGAGCCCAGGTGTAGCCCTGATGACTGGAGAGAGTGAAGCCGAGAAAAAGGTGGTCTCCTCGATGTCCCCCAAGGTTGATTTGGAAAGAGGCGGACCACTGCATTTGACCCTGGAAAGAGTGCAACTGCCACTTTCTGAAGCAGAAGGATAAATGACTTTCAGACTTCGAAATCCAATGTCGTTTGCCCTGCAGGTTTTCCTTCCAATTTCTCCCTATGGATCCTGTGACTGTCCCTCCTTTGCATATTGGCACCAGATAACCTGTTTTGAGATTCATAGGTCCACAGCCAGAAGAGAATTTGTGCCACTTTAATATCATTTAAGGTGATGTATATAGTTGCCAAGTTGACAAGAGGTGGACATGTGGTAGTTAGGTTCAGGTGTCAACTTGGCCAGGTGAAGGCACCTAGTTCTGTTGCTGTGGACATGAGCCAATGGTATGTGAAGCTCATCTGTTGCTCATTTCACCTGCTGTCGGTTAAGAGGCATGCCTGCTGCAATGAATGATTTTTAATTTAATTGGCTGGTCCTTAAATGAGAGAGCTTAATGTAGCAGGGCCAAAGTAGCTCAGCATACCTCACCTCAGCACTTGCAGCTCAGCCGAGACCTTTGGAGATGCAGAAAGAAATCACCCAGGGGGAAGTTGTTAAACCCAGAGGCCTGGAGAGAAGGTCAGCAGAGATCACACTGTGCCTTCCGATGTAAGAAAGAACCTCAGTTGAAAGTTAGCTGCCTTGTCTCTGAAGGACTAATGAAATAAATCCCCTTTTATTAAAAGCCAATCTGTCTCTGGTGTGTTGCATTCTGGCAGCTAGCAAACTAGAACAGATGTCATATGATTATTTTAGCCAAAATAGATCTTTCCATCTTGTAATAAGATCTTGTGAATTATGAAAGTAACTGCTTTTACAATAAAAGGAAAGTTTGTGAAACTTTAATAATATAGTAACATATTATTTTTATGATTAGAAAAGAATTAAAACCCTCCTGCAATTAAACAATATCCATATATATAGTTAGCAAAGAATTACATGGAGAAATTTGTAGCTTTCCGAGAATAAATAATGTTTCCATTTGGATATCAATGAATTGTTCTTATTTCATATTTTGATAAATTATTACCACTCCTGATTATGTTATAGTTAGGAAAATCTAACCATTTCTCCTCTTAAATATTTCATGAGGAGAAATTGTCTTAGAACATGAATTCAGAGATAGAAAATACTATTTGAAAACCTGAAACTCTGATATTAAGGAATCATTTCCCACATTTTTCTAAACCTGACAAAAATAACAAAGAATATTTCAGTAGAATAATCTATTTTTTCATTTTTCCCTTTTTTTGGCAATGTATTATGGTTTGTGCCAAAAGCTAAGAGAAAAAGTAATATTCCAGGCGCCTGAAGTATCATGAATAAATTGGCACCCAATTGATCTTCACAGGAAGCAATAGTTTTGATTGCTTCTTTTAGACACTGCCATCCATTTTTATTACATTTTTGTGGCAAGATTGTATTGTCTATTACTATAAGCTAGTTGAAAATTTGTAGAACATTTGCCAAGGCAAACAATTAACGCTATTCAGAACAGTATTAAAATGACTCAAATATTTGGATGAATTTCACTTTATCAATTTCCCACAACTGGTCTTTTTAATAATACACTTAAGTCTAACTTGTAACTTCTGAGGAATTGACAACTGGACATGAAAAAGATGTAGTTTCGTTTCTTAGCTTGTTTGACATTGTTCATATCTTATGTATTTATTTGCTTTAGATATTAGCATCCAACTGGAATGTTTAAAATGCTCATTTTTTGTTCCTCACACATAATAATTAATCAAATATATTTACACAAGTGAATGAAAACATCCATGAAATGAAAGCTTCAGGTTTTAGATCAGTTATTGATATTGCATGAAAATAATGCTTAAGAATTAATATGTTTCTGGGATACATGAAGAAATCATTGGTGAAGGGGGATTTAGTTGTAAATCTCTAGTTTCAGAAATCTTTTTTCCTTTATTAATTGAAACACAATTGAAATTTAGCAACACCACATAAAATAAAAAAGAAATCCCTAATTGATGAATGTTATTGTTATTTGTAAAATATTACTAATTGTATTTTGTGCTAGTTTTAAACAGTCATTTTCTGAAAGATAAAATAATGTGAGTCCAAATATGTAATCAAAGATAGATTTACCCAGTGTGGTACTAGTAAATAAGCTCTTCAGAAAGAAAAAAAATATATATATGTATATATCATTTGTAGTTTTGTCATTTTCCATAGAGTAATTACTCCTAAATGGCAATTCAAGTCTCCAATATAATATATTACCAGTGAATGCAGAATTGGGAAGGGATGTGCAGAATCAGTTCATGTAAACTGAGATAAACTAGTTTCTGGTCTGCTAACCAAAAAAATATGCAAACATTTTTAGCATCTAATATTCCATTCCCATATTTTTAAAAGGTTGATATCTATTAGTATAATACTGTGAATTATTATTAATGTTTATAAAGAAGTTTGTATGAAATTGTGCCAATATTTGAAGCTTCCAACAGCAAAATTTTCTTATCTTCAAACAAGAAAATATATAAAAAATGTATACATTTTTATTTAAAAATTATATATTTCTTTTTTGTTTATCAAGTGTCATTAATTGCAGTGCATTATTTGTCTGGCTTATTTTCAAGCCTCTACACAAATGACCTCTTAGGAAACATGACTGAGTCCATTCTACATAAGAGCCTATTAAGTTCAAGGTCACAACCTGGGACAACCTAGCTTGGAATCCAGTTTCAATTCTGCCTTTACCATTCAAGCTAAACCATTGAGATGGAGAAAAAAATCTGTTAGTCTGGGATCCTCTGGATAGTGCATGAGACAAAGACTTTCATTCACATCGTTCACTGAGGAAGAAGTTTTGGGGATTAGAAGTTAGGATTTAGGAGAGAGAAGAGGGAAGAAGAGAAAGTCAATGCAAGAATGCATTATTTAGTTGACTGCTCAAACAGAAGCTGATCCTAGATTCCTAGGGAATTTCTGAGGATTTTATAAAGTGTATCTTAGAAAAGACTACTAAGAATGGCTCCTATTCACCAGTGGTCAAAGGGCACACCATAGAATTAAATGCTGTGTCATATCTAGGTCACATTTGAATGAGTGTGGAGGCAGAAAACAAGAGGTTTGCAGTATTGGCCTTAGGTATAGTGAATATCGTCTGGTTTTGTTTGCAAAGTCTGGGTGTCCATGTTAGATTTATCAGCTGCTGGAGCAAAAGGTGAGGACTAAAATACTTAGAGGTAATGCAAAAATTGTTTGACACAGCACCGATTTTTTTATTTTAAAATATGTCTATTGCTTATGTTTTAATGCAGTTGTCGATGTGATTTGACATTTTTAAAATGAGAACACATGACATGGTTCATGACATGAAACTACTAACATGTACACATGGGCTGCACTCTTTCCTCTTTTGCATCAATTAACATCAGTCTAAAGACTTAAAACCCTCAGTATAATTGGATTGCAACTGACCTAATGCAATAGTTTTTAATCCGTACTCTACCAATAGATGAGAAGGCAAATATAAAGGTACTGGAGTGGGCTTTGTTTTCCACTAGTGGCAGGTATTTCTACACTTAGTTTCTTGGTTGAGGGTTTGGTTTAATGAATAGTTTTACCTCTATGGGTTTGGAAATAATTATATGCTTGACTTTGAAATTTTACTTCCTTTCTCAAAACAGGCTGGCTCAAGCAAGCAATTTCTTCAAATGTATGTGTGTGTGTGTGTTTTTATTAAGGCTCTATTGTCCAAATCCATATGCCCCAATTTGTTTCTTTCTAAAGTGAACCATCATGAGCTAAGACATTACTAATGAAAGAGATGCTATAGCAT
Organism: Tamandua tetradactyla; assembly: GCF_023851605.1. Taxonomy (NCBI): domain Eukaryota; kingdom Metazoa; phylum Chordata; class Mammalia; order Pilosa; family Myrmecophagidae; genus Tamandua; species Tamandua tetradactyla. The sequence goes on from NC_135330.1 coordinate 153,778,182, forward strand.
CCTATGGAAGTCCATGCCAGGAGTTTAACAACTAACATTATTGACTGATTTTATGTAATTGTCTATACAGTAGCAGATAAGTAATTAAATGTGAAAAAAACATTCTAGTAATCTAATCTGTGAACAAATTGTTTTGTTGTCATTGCTTTTAATTTTCTCAACAAATATGAGGGTGTGATTTTTAACTTTTTCTTTTATTTGAAGTTTGTTTTACATAGTTACACTCTGGTCTGTACATCGAGAGAATGGGTTGAGTGAAAGTAGCATTTAAGACTCTCTTTATTTTGCCAGCAACTTAAGTTGACCAGAACTAATAGAGTAGTTTAAACAAATGGTTCAAATATCAAATTAGCAAATTATATAGTAATCACTGACATGAAATAAAATTTGCTTGAATGAAATAAATAGGTCAGTGTGAATTTATCTACTCTGAAAACATACTTTTGCATGTTTTATGTTTCTGGATTACTTAGAGAACATTTGTATCACTTTCCCACCAAAACACTTTTTCTTAAGAATTTAAAATCATATTTATAAGATCTTGCTGCTTCTGTTATTAGGAAAATCACTCCCAAGATATCTGAAAAGTATATTCTTTGTGGTAGGCAGGATAATGGATCCCCGAAATTGTCCACATTGTAATCCCCAAAAACCTGTGAATATTTTACCTGAAATGGAAAAATGGGCTTTACAGGTATGATTAAATTTAGGATACTGAATTGGGGAGATTATCCTGCATTATCCAATTGGGCCCCATGTAGACACAAGTTTACTTACAGTGAAAAGAGGAAAGCAGCAATGTCAGAAGGAGAGAAGGATATGTAATGACAGAAACAGGTCAGAGTGATGAGGGACAACGAGTCAAGGAATGCAGGCAAACTCTAAAACTGAAAAAAATCAAAGAAACCAATACTCCCCCAGAACCTCCAGAATGAGTGCAACCTTCCTAACCCATTTTAGACTTTTGACTTCCAGAGCTGGATGATAATAAATTCATGCTGTTTTAATTCAACAACTTCATTACAATTTATTATAGCCCCTGGCACAGGCTTCCATAGGCCTCTATAGCATCTGTGATGGTTAGGTTCTAGTGTCAACTTGGCCAAGTAATGATACCCAGTTGTCTGGTCAGGCAAGCACTGGCCTGTCCATTGCTGCAGGGATATTTAGTGGCTGGCTGATAAACCAGAAGGCTGGTATATTAAATCTTCAGTCAATTGATTGCATCTATGGCTGATTACATCTGCTATCCACTAAGGCATGTCTCCCACCAATGAGATAGTTCAATCAGTTGAAGTCTTTTAAAGAAGAAGAGAGAATTTTTCACTGCTTCTTCAGTCAGCTTCTCTCTTCCGTGGAGTTTATCCAGGCTCTTCATTGGAGCTGCCAGTTTTACAGTATGTCTTGCAGATTTTGGACTCTTTCATTCCCACAGTTGCATGAGACATATTAATAAATCTCGTATTTACAGATATCTTTTTTTTTTTACATGAGCAGGTACCGGGAATCGAATCTGGGTCCTCTGGCATGGCAGGCAAGCATTCTTGCCTGCTGAGCCACTGTGGCCCGCCCTACAGTTATCTCTTTTTGGTTCTGCTTCTTGAGAGAACCCTGACTAATACAGCTTTGTACAAGGAGAGGGGTGATTCTCAAAAAACAGAATCTTAAAAATGGGTTTTTACAATTGGTTTTCTACTCTGATTAGACTCAGAGGCACTAATAACTCTGTTTCTAATAACCAAGATGGCACTGGCAGTCCATGGGGTGAATTGGCAAGAGAGATATTCAAAAATCACCATTAGATTTTGCTAATTTTATACTTCTATGAGGCAAAGTTCTGGGTGAGAGTGTTTTTGACACCTTTATGGAGTTTTGTGGAATTAAGAGGTATAATGATGTTGGCTGCTTGTTGATAGATATGCTGGATACATTGATGAAGGAAAGGGATGAACTGAGGGCTTCAAATTTGCAACCTGAGTGCCATATGAATGATGTAGAAGTTTCCATGTTTGCTCTGAAAGAAAATCTTATTTCCTATGGTCACAGACTTGAGATCTCTGAAAACCAGACATTGAGTCTCATTGCGTGAATAGCAGATTTACAACATAAACTAAAATCTCAACTTCTAGGGTGTCTGCTATTAAAATAAGAGCTTTGATGGAAAATAATGTGATCCTGAAATGTAGGATGGGAATATAGAGTTTGATAATTATGACAATGGGCAGATGGAATCCCTGGAATCTGCTGAGCCTTTGCTAGATAGGCCTGTAATAGAGTACCCTGAGGAAAGGGTTTTCCAAACTCCAGCCTGCCTTGAGGAAACAGCTTCCTGGCCTCCAGTATGCTCAGAGGAGTCTGCCATCCAACTTCCACCTAATTAGATTAAACCTTCAGTGCCTGCCAAACCTATACCCACCTCTCCTGGGGAAACAGCCCCAACTCCTCTGCTTGGAGCAACTAGCCCTGTTTCCCCAGATGAAATGCAATGGGATGTCTTGAAGTAATTGGACTGAAAGACACTTTTATTACTTTTCATGACCCACACTTGCCACCCCTCTTTTACTCAAGACCTATAACTAAATTAAAGTCCCAACAGGCCCCAAAAGGTGAGGCATTAAGTGTGACCCATGAGGAGGTACACTATACTCCAAAAAAACTGCATGAATATGTGTGAATATGTGTGGGAATGGATAGTAAGGGTGTGGGATAATGGTGGTAAGAATATTAAGTTGCATCAAGCTGAATTGATTAATAAGGGCCCACTAAGCAGAGATTCTGCATTCAATGTTCTAGCTGGAGGGGTTGGAAAGGGCACTAACAATTTGTTGGATGGTTAGCTGAAACGTGGATCAAAAGGTGACTGACATTACCTGAGGTTGAAATGCCAGAACTTCTTTGCATAATGTAGATGAGCAGATCCAAAAGCTTAGAGAGACTGGAATATTAGAGTGGACTTATCATGGAAGACCTTCTCACACACCTCAGAAATGTCCACAGGACATATTTTTCACCAGACCCTGAGAACTAAATTTGTAAGACTAGTTCCATCATTGCTGCAGAGTTCTTTAGTTGCTCTTCTCTGTAGGTCTGATAAACTGCTGTCACTGAGCTTGAGTCCTTAAACAAAATGGGGATGATCAGATTCTGAGTTGGCAGAAGCCATGTGGCAACAGTTAATCACCATTGACAAGGTGGATGTGGCTACCATAATAAACAGCAGACTCAAAGCAGCAGTCAAAATTATCTGACTCAGAGTCTTGTGGCATTAGCTAGTAGATGATGGGGTACCTAGAAGTGAAATAGGTAGACGGTCTATTAAATTCTTATTTGAGCTGTCTAAGCAGAAGAATTCTAGGTCAAGTGAATAGAAGTCTAACTTGGATTACAAAAATAGAGAGTCATGGCCCTTCCACACTTGAGACAGTTTAGAGCCCCAGAGCTCCTTGAATGAAGGAAGGCATTTACACTATCAACCTTCCTCCCAGCCTTCCCCAAGGAGATCTATGAACTTTTACGAGGGTATCTATGTATAGGGAAAAAGAAAATGATCAGACATTTTAGGGATTATTAGTTACTGGATAAGAAGTGACACTACTTCCAGGAGACCCAAAACTACTCTGGTCCACCAGAGTAGGGGCTTATGGATATCAGGTGATTGTTGGAGTTTTAGCTCAGGTCCATCTCACAGTGGGTCCAGTGATCATTCTGTGATCACTTCCCCAGTTCCAGAATACATAATTGGAATTGACATACTCAACAACTGGCAGAATCTCCACATTGGTTCTCTGACTCCTCTAGTGAGGGCTATTATGGTAAGAAAGACCAGGTGGAAGCCACTAGAACTGCCCTTACCTAAGTTAAATAGTGAATCAGAAGCAATACTGTTTTCTTGGAGAGCAGAGATTAGTGTTGCTTTTAAGAACTTGAAGGGTATGGGGTGGTGATTCCACATTCAACTCTCCTGTTTGGCCTGTGCAGAAAATAGATGGGATTTGGAGTATTACTGTGGATTATCATAAACTTAACCAGGTGTTCAACTCCAATTGCAGCTTCTGTTCCAGATGTGGTATCATTGCTTGAGCAAATCAACACATTGCCTGGTACCTGGTATACAGCTATTGATCTGGTAAATGCTTTTTACTCAATATCTGGTAGTAAGGTCCACCAGAAACAGTAAACCAGCAGTATGCCTTCACTGCTCTGCCTCAGTGTCATATGAACTTTCCAGCTCGATATCTCAATCTTGTCTGCAGGGAACTTTTTTGTTTCTCCCTCCCACAAGACATCACACTAGTGATGATATCAAGTTGATTGGACCTAGTGAGCCAGAAGTATCAACTTTTCCATACTTATTAGTAATGCATTTGCATGTCAGGGGATAGGAGATAAATCCATCAAAAATATAGGAGCCTTCCACATCATGAAATTTCCAGGTGTCCAGTGGAGTGAGACATGCTGATATATCCCTCCTAAGGTGAAGGATAAGCTATTCTATTTGCTCCCTCCTATGACCAAAATAGAGGCACAATGCCTAGTTGGCCTCTTTGAATTTTGGAGATAACATATTCCTCATTTGGGTGTGCTACTCCAGCCCATTTACTGAGTGACCAGAATAGCTGCTTATTTTGAGTCAGGACCAGAAAAAGAGGAGGCCCTGTGACATATCCAGACTTTTGTGTTAACTGCTTTGCCATGTAGCCCTAGGATCTAGCAGATCTAATGGTGCTGGATGTGTCAGTGGCAAATACGGATGCTATCTGGACCCTTTGGCAGGCCCCTATAGGAGAGTCACAATGCAGACCCTTGAGATTTTGGAACAAAGCCTTGCCATCCACTGCAGATAACTGCTTTCCTTTTGAGAAGCAGCTTTTAGCCTGCTTCTGGACCTTAGTAGAGACTGTACACTTAACCATGGGTCACCAAGTTACCATGAGACCTGAGTTGCTGGGTGACCTGATGAGCTGGGTGTGGTCTGACCCACTAAGCCACAAATTTGGACATGCACAGCAGTACTTCATCATCACATGGCAATGGTATGTAAGAGATAGGACTCAAATAGGTCCTGAAGACATAAGTAAGTTACATGAAGAGGTGTCCCAAATGCCATTGGCCCCTACTCCTGGCATGTTATCTTCTCCTTCTTAGACTAGAGCTATAGCCTCTTGGGGAGTTACTTATAATCAGTGACTGAGGACGAGAAAACTCGCACCTAGTTTATAGATGGTTCTTCATGATAGGAAGGGATTACCCAAAAGTGAATACAACCCCTTTCTAAGAAGTCTTTGAAGGACAGTGAACATAACTTAGAGCAGTGTACCTGGTTGTTCATTTTGCTTGGAAGGAGAACTGGTCAGAGTTGTATACTGACTCAGGGGCTGTTGCTAATGGTTTGGCTTGATGTTCACAGACTTGAAGGAGCATAATTGGAAAATTGGTGACAAAGAGATCTAGGGAAGAGGTATGTGGATAGATCTTTCTGAATTGGCAAGGAACATGAAGATATTTGTGTCCTTTGTGAATGCTCCTCAGAGGGTGTCTTCAGCAGAGAAAGGTTTAATAATAAAGTGGATAAGATGACCCCTCCTGTGGATACAGTCATCCCCTTTCCTTAGCCACTCCTGCCATTGCCCAATAGGCTCATGAACAAAGTGGGCATGGTAGTAGGGATGGAGGTTATGCATAGGCTCAGCAACATGGACTTCCACTCACCAAGGCAAACCTGGCTACAGCCACTGCTGAGTGCCCACTTTACCAGCTGCGGAGTCCCACTCAGTCCCCAATGTGGAACCATTCCCCGAAGTAATCAGCCCGTTCTTGTGACAGATTGATTTCAATGGACCACTTCCATCTTGGAAGGGGCAGTGATTTGTTCTAACTGGAATAGACACATACTCTGGATATGGGTTTACCTTCCCTGCATGTAATGCTTTCACAGAAGCTATAATCCATGGATTTATGGACTGCCTTATCCACTATTATGCTATTCCACACAGCATTGTTTCTGATTAAGGAACCCACTTCACAGCAAATGAAGTGTGGGAACAGATACATACTCATGGAATTCTCTGCTCTTACCAAGTTCCCCATCATGCAAAGGCAGCTGGGTTGATAGAACATGGAATGGCCTTTTGAAGACCCAATTACAGTGTCAACTAGGTGGCAATATCTTGCAGGGCTGGGGCAATGTTATCCAGAAGACTGTGCATGCTCTGAATCAGTGTCCACTCTATGGTGCTGTTTCTCCCATAGCCAGGATTCACAGGTCAAGGAATCATGTCATGGAAATGGGAGTGGCACCACTTATCATCACCCTTAGTGTTCCACTAAGAAATTATTGCCTTCCTGTTGCTAAAACCTTAAGCTGTGCTGGTCTATAGGTCTTAGTTCCAAAAGGAGGAGTATTTCTACCAGGAGACACAATAATGATTCCAATGAACTTGGCAGTTAAGACTGCCATCTGGCCACTTTCTCATGCCACTGAATCAATAGGCACAAAAGGGGAATACTGTTCTATCTGGGGTAATTGATCCTGACTATCAAGAGGAAATAAGACTGCAACTATGCAATGGCAGTAAATAAAAGTTTTCCTGGAATACAGGAGATCCTGTAGAGTGTCTCTTAGGACTACCGTGCCCTGTGATTAAAGTCAATGGAAAACTGCAACAACCCAATCCAGAAAGGACCAACAAGTGTCCAGAAACTTCAGGAATGAAGGTTTGCATCATCCTCCCTGCAAAGAATCATGGACAGCTGAAGTTCTTGCTGAGGGTAAAGTAGAAAAAGGTAGTGATAATTATGAACTGTGACCTCATGATCAGTTATAGAAATGAGGACTGTGGCTGTATGAATATTTCCTCCCTGTTTTGTTATGAGTATGTTTGCATTTGTTCATAAGCAAATATATTGCTTTCCTCTTATGATATGACATAAGTTGTATTGGTTAAGTTATAGCATTTAAGTGAAAGGATATGAAATTTAAGAGTGAACATTACCTAAGGATTTGCACCCTATTCTGGAGAGATGTAATGCATTTCCAGTTGTACTCAGGACAGTTGAGTACTGTTAGGTGAAATATATGTCTGTTTTTGTGTTGTATTTGGAAATTTAGCATGTTTCAAGGTGATATGTATAGCTGCCCAGTTGACAAGGGGTGGAATGTAATGGTTAGTTTCTGGTGTCAGCTTGGTCAAGCGATAATGCCCAGTTGTTTGGTCAGGCAAGCACTGGCTTGCCCATTGCTGCAAGGATATTTAGTGGCTGGTGAAAAACCAGAAGGCTGGTGTGTTAAATCATCAGTCAGTTGATTGCACCTGTGGCTGATAACATTTGCAATCAACTAAGGCATTTCTCCTACCAAGGAGATAGTCCAGTCAGTTTCTTTCACATTAGAATCTAAAAAACTATCTCACTTTTCATATGTAAATAAACACTGAGTTGAGTTTATCTACTGCTTCTAAATAGTGGACAAGATAATAAGAAACACTAAAATATCTCCTAACTTACCCTTTCATATATAATCTGTTTAGGATTTCTGATTACTAGACTTGTTTTTTATTATTGTTCCTCTTTTTATTTTATTTTTGGCTCCTTCCAACCTTGGCTACCACTTTCTTTCCCTCTTCCTTCTCAGTCCCTTTGTATTGTTCTTGGTTATCCCCATCAAGTTCACGAGAAAAATAAGTCACATTTAACAATATCCATGTCCACAGGTAAAATTTTTTAAAATAAAAAATTAGCAGCTTTTATCCACCTAATTTTAAGTGGAAGGTAATGAAACACTGTGTCCACCCATCCTCTCATTGATGCAGCAATCATCTCCTCGCATTTATTTTACTAAGAATGTGCCCTTTGTGGACCCCAGATCAATGATCGCTGAGGGTAATGAGATGAACATGAGTTTTTTAGCCTATTCAGAATTAACCCTTGTGTTAGAGATAGGGTTACCTTTTTTGAGATACAGATAATTGTAAGAGATATGTTGGCTGTTAGTAATGAAAAGTGTTGAATGTTTACTATGGAAAAGTGTCTATTTAAATAGACACATTTTTAACCATCTATTATTAAAATATTAAAAGATGTAATTGGCTCAAAGCTCAATTAATTCTGAATTGATGCAGATTCTATGGAGATTGCTTTCAGGTTCACACAGGGGAGACATTTAAAGAGAATAAACACAGAAGTCAGTCAGTGGTCCAAACAAGTAAGCAGCATTGTAGAGGAGAGGTATTATTTGGCAAGGGGTTTAACAGGGTAAAGAGATCATTCATATTCATAAACACCACTCAGCAGGCAACATCATGAAATGATGGATATTAGCAGTGTTTTCAAAACTTCTGTGACTTAAACAGGGGACAAACCAGAATAAATAGGCACATTATTCCAGACAGACAAGAAATCTTGATGATATTTTAAATCTGAAATAAGTAAAGGAGAGCAAGGCAGGAACTCAAATGTTTGTCTGTTGATAATGAAGAGAGCATTATATGACCATAACTGTGAAACAAAATGACCTAGATAAAAGCAGCTGGTACCTGATAGTCCAGAATGTAGTGCCTGAGAGGTGAAGGAAATTGATAGATATGGGCTGGAGAAGAAAATCTCAGGAAAATTATTGATCTTCATTTGTCTTTATTGGTTTAATTCTACATCATTAATTTAGGAACATGGGCCAAAAGGTAATAAGATAAATATGGCAGTATATATACATATGTATGCATGTACATATATTCATATGTGTTTTGCAAAATGTAATTTCTCTATAAATATGCATTTGTCTCTTCTGAATAGCAGAATTTATAAGCAGATTTTTGATAACTCCCGTCCATCTTTTACAGATTGGAGAGTGCATTACTGTATTATATGCTATATAAGAGTATGCCTTGCAGAAAGAAGAAACTTAACATTGGCAAAAGACAACCAAGGAAGCCTTTTGGCATAGTCCAATTATATAATGCATTCATAGCATATAATTTCCATCCCTAGAATAGAGTATAATATAACCACAAAATTTAAGTCATTTCCTTCTGATTAATAATGATTTTGTAAATTGTGGAATGCTTAAATTTTTAAAATGAAATGTTCACTCGGAGTTACAATATATGTAATTTAAGTTGTTACTTCGGAGGCTTAAACATTTCTAAATGTTATGGAAAGATAATTTTTACTTTATTGTATTTTTAACGTTTTATTAGTTAATCTTTTCACAGAATAAAACTTAACTTTCTGGTCATTTTGCACATAGGATTGAACTTATTTATTATTTACCTCAAAAATTAAAAATGGAAAAATATATAAAAATTTAAAGAATGTATATAGCATTTTACAAATAAATAAAATAAATACTGTTCTAGTTTGCAAGTTGCTGGAATGCAATATACCAGAAACAGAATGGCTTTTAAGAAGAGGGATTTAATAAGTTGCTACTTTACAGTCCTAAGGCCAAGAAAATGTCCAATTAAAACAGGTCTGTAGAAATGTCCAATCAAAGGTATTCAGGGAAAGATACCTTGGTTCAAGAAGGTTGATGAATTTCAAGGTCTCTCTCTCAAGTGAGAAGGCACATGGAGAACACATTCATAGTTTCTCTCTCATCTGAAAGCATATGATGAACACGTTCAGGGTTCCTCTCTCATCTGGAAGGACACATGGTGAACACAGCGTCATCTACTAGCTTCTCCTGGCTTCCTGTTTCATGAAGCTCCCCAGGAGACATTTTCCTTCTTCATCTCCAAAGGTCGCTGGCTGGTGGACTCTGCTCCTCGTGGCTATGTCATTCTGCTCTGCTCTCTCTGAATCTCCCATTCTCCCAAATGTTTCCTCTTTATCAGACTCCAGTAAACCAATCAAGACCCACCCAAATGGGTGGAGACATGTCATCACCTAATCCAGTTTAACACCCACTCTTGACTAACTCTTATCATCTAGGGAGATGATGTGATTACAGTTTCAAACATACAGTATTGAATAGGGATTATTCTACCTTTATGAAATGGAATTTTGATTAAAACATGGATTTTCTAGGGGACATACTTCCTTTCAAACCAGCACAAATATACTATGATATAATTAGTGATTGCGGCGTGGGGCTTGCCTAGCCCGACTGCACTGGGGTCTTGTCCTCGGATGTGGTTCGGCCGGAGAGCGGCATCAGCCAAGACCCCTTCGAGGGGCTCGAAGGTCTGGAGGGCGCGCGAGCACAATAAACCGAGACTAAAGAATAATAGCAGTAGTTTATTGCATAGGGGCTCGCGGGACCTAGCTGGCTGGCAAGGCTTACAGGCTAGGACCCCGACAGGAGGAAACACAAAGAATATATAGGGTTGGTGAGGGGCAGTTAACGGAGGTGAAGAAACTTTGATGGGCAGCTGGTATGGTGTCGTGTAGGATGTGGATTGGCTAGGAGGTGTGTTGAATATTATAATGGGTGGTGAGGTGAGGAGTGTACATGGTCCAATGAAGAAGAGGTGAAAAGGTGGTGCGATATATGCTCAGGAGTTGCTAGGCAGGGGGTTAGAATAGCAAGGCTTGCAAAAACGAGAGATGTCTGGATATGTCAGGGCATGTTAAGGCAGATAAGAGGAGACAGTTACGAATATATGTAGCAAGTGATAATATAATGTAATATAATATTATAATAATATATGTAAATATATATGAAGCACTTTTGAAATGAATGAATTAAACTTTGAAAAAGAGTATATTTCCCTCCTTATATAAAAGACCAATATTAACTTTGGGCTTGAGGATTACATGTAATTCTGAATTTTCTGAGACTCAGAGAAAAATGAATATCCAAGGGGCCACTTAGATGTCAATAATCTTGCATGACCTAACACCATCACCCTGGCCAGTGTTGACTGAATCAGACACACCATATGGTTATCCTTTAAAGGCTGAACAAGGACCTCGGTGATATCATGGAGAAGAGTGCCCCACACAGAACTTCACTATCCTAACTTGTGACCAGAACACACTCGGGTCCCTCTTGGAACTAGGAGGCTGATCATAGAGAGAATGGAATACAACTGAAAGAAGGGCACTAAAGTTGGAAGATACTCAAGCATAAAGTATTACGCAGAGACCACATGAAAGTAAAAGCCACAGAGAAGCAAAGGCAGTGACATGGCCCAGCATTTATGGCATCAAAAGGAACAATTACAGAGGCAGAGACAAAGGGTTTCTGAGTCACCATAACAAAATAGCAGCAGAGTTATAGCCAGGAGCAACATGCACTGATGACCGAGGAAATGAGGTAGCCAGACTGACCACGAGAGCTGTTGTTGATCCCTGAGAGATTCTGTGTGTCTTAAAAATGCCTGATTTCCTTCAAATCGCAATGGAATGCAGTTGAAGCTATGTTCTGTTTTTTTCTTATATTCCCATAATAAGTCCTTTCAAGTGAGACAACTTTTGTGTGAATCTGATTCCTCCAGTCAGTGAGAACCTATTCTACACAATAAATATTTATTTATGATATTCTCCCTCCCTAAAATGTTACAATAGAAATTGCAACTAAAAATTATAAGCACTAATTCTATTTAAATATGATAGCAAAATTCAAGATATGGAGGACAACATTTTTACTGACTCAGGAATCATCTCATTTCTATGTTCAAACATTATTCTTTACTCTAAATTTCTGGTGCTTAGGAGAGCAAATAGTATCTGATGAGGTAGAAAATTATATATACTTATTATCTCTCATAAAATAAACTATATTTGCTTTTCAAAGAAAGGCATCAATTTTGCTTATAGTAATTTTTCACTTGCAAAATCCTAAGGGACCTTATACATGCAATATTAAACAAATAATAAATGATGTCTCTAACAGAAATTTTATAGTAAATCTAGGAATTCTTTTACATGACCTTTTCTGTGATTATCCATGATAAAAGACAGGGAAACAGCATTAAAACCATATAATCTGTTTTCAATTTGTCCTGCATTTTGGTCTCCAATCCTATTGACTTTGAAAATATTTGGAACACATATTGTTTTCTAAATTTAAGTGTTGAGCAATGCTATGCCTCATATTCCTATAGCATCCCTTCCTACTTTTAACTATCACTTAATAAAGTCAGCCTAACCTCATGTCTTATGTTTTCGTTCCTTCAAATGCATCTCTATTGTCTACTCCAGCATTTTTTCTCCAAGTCAGACATTCCATGCCCCCAATTTTTAATATATACATCTAGTTTCCTCAAAAAGGCCTTGTCAAAAAGAAATAAATCTCAACTTGTACAATTTAAGATACCCAATATTTCAGAAATAAAATAGGATATAGCACAACTAAAATGATGATATGAAAATAAATCAACTAGACATTAAGAGCAATATAAATATTCTGACAGCTCATGGAAATGATCCATTACTGATAGGTATCTGTACTTCATCCCTAAATGTCAAGTGTATATTTCTAATATTGTCATATAAAGATTCCTGCTTAGATTTTAAAATTTATGTAATCCAATGGAAGGCAATGATAATTCACTGAGATTTAGTGCAACCATAAATGGTGGCAAAGTCCAAGAACTGTTTGGTATGATTGGAGGCAAAATTATAGCTACAAGTAAGAGTTAATGTTTTTTCTTTAAATTTTTCTATGGATCTTTTAACATAGTTTTAATTTTATTTTTTTCATACATTTTGTTACTCCAATAATTCACTTTTTTCTATTTCCTTTCCCATTTTTCTTTCTAAGGTAATATTTGTTGATAAATTAGTTTGCTGTATATATTACCCATTCATACAAAGGCTCTTAGAACAGCCCAAAAGTCTAACCTAAGTAATCAGAATCCCACAGATATATGGGTTATCATAAGTCTATTTCCTTGAAAAAGTTGGAATTTTCTTCAGAAGGTTTTAGCCAATTTATCTATTTTGAATGCTAATAATTTGTCAATGAAAACATATTTCTTACACCAGTTATGCCTCTAGTCTTGGCCAGGAAAAACTATCTGAGGACATCTCTGGAGTCTGGACTTCTGATTTGGACAACTATTCACCTGTAGATCCTTTTCATCCCCCCTCACAGATGCATTTATCACAATTCCATATGGAAATATTTCCCAATACATTGCAGCTTAATTACTGATCTCCCTGAATTTAAACCAATCTCTCTCTAGAATGCAACTCCCTGGATTTGCCTTAACATTTAGGGGTATAGGATTCTGACCATAATATTCTTGAATGTCTTATAGCTTCCATAGGCTATATAATTAATTACGTGTTTTTCATATATTCTGTAATGACCAGTTCATTTTTGATTGCTTGAAGTCTAGACTTCATGCCTGGGCTCAGTTTTCTATGTGTCAGAAAGAGCTGGAACACTCACCTCACACTGCTGATGCATAAAGTTAACTAGAAGACTGGGAAATATTCGGCATAGTACTTGATAATAATTCAAAACACCTTATTTCCTAACTCCGCATTTTAATTATTTTAAACTTTATAATGGAGTATTTCTATCAAACCATCTTAATGTTTGTCTACCACAGGCATTTAATAAAGATCTTTTAATATGACTTTATTATCGCCTTGACTTATGTTTGACATTGCCAGCGACTGCATGGGTTAAAACAAATTGCAGACTATATTTACTTGTTTTTGGCACATAATATATAATATATATGCACAATAATATATGTAGATTATATGTAAACTGTAAGAAAATATAACTATTTCTGTACCCTACAATTTAAGAAAGAGAATATTATCAAAAGAGAATATCTATTTATCTAGAGTGAGCATAATTACATCTAATAAATACCAATCTAAACAGAGTTAAGGCATGCCTTCACATTTCAAATGAAGTAATAACTTGATGTTATTCAAAAAATGTCGAGTGAGGTTTTATAATCTGAGCTGTATATAAATATTAGCATGGGGGCATTAAGCCTATGCTTCTTCACTGTGATACCCCTTCCTGTAGAAATAAACATAATAATGATAAACATTGCCTCAATTATTTTAAAAATCATAGATTCTTTTTATTAGAAATAACTGTAACCCCCATTCCCAGCCACAATACAAACTAACATCACAGAAGCCATAGTAAAAATTCTGAACTTTAAATTAAGAGATCTGAAATTGAAGTCTTGTTTTAGTCATTGTGTAATTATAACTGCAGACGAAAGCATAGTCTCAATTCTTAGCATCATCAGTGATAAAATGCCAAAAATAACAAAAATTAATTCCCCCTTTCTCCAAACACACACACACATACTCTCAATTCAGAGTGGGTGGATTATAGCATAAAAACATATTTAAACCTATAAGGATTTCAAAAAATAAACCATAAAAATACATTATGGAAAGCAAAGCTAATATAGATCCTCTTTGCTGCTGGGAATGTGTAGAAGACAGAAGAATACGAAAAACTAATCCTAAGGTAACTTCAAGATTTAACATCCCATCACTCAGTTTCCCTAGTTCATAGTTTCTTTCTTCTTTTATTTGCATTTAAAATAGGCTGTTTAAAAGCACTGCAGTAAAATATAATATTGTTTGTATCTATTTATCAAATAACTTTATCAGTAATATTGCTTTACAAAGCACGGGTGTCATATTTTTAAATAAAAGAAAACACTTCAGCATGCTTTGCTCTAAAAGAAATAAAAATGATTTTCATTTCAAGATAGAATTTTTTTTCAATATAAAACTGTTTTTTATTTCTGAAAATAGCTTCATTGAAAAATGCTTATAAAAATTAAGGCTCAGATTATAAACTCTGATCTTTTTTTAAACTTTTTTTATTGTATAGTATAACTGATAAATAAAGCAAAGAAATAAAAAAGCAATAGATTTCAAAGCACATTTCAACGAGTAGCTACAGGACAGATCCCAGAGTGTGTCATGGGCTACCATATGATCCCCTCAGATGTTTCCTTCTAGCTGCTCCAGAGTATAGGAGGCTAGAGGGCTTAAATATTTTTTTATCATCACAATTGACTTTTTTGCCCTTCTTTTGTGAACAATAACATATATACAAAAAGCTATAAATTTCCAAGCACAGCACCACAATTAGTTGTAGAACATATTTCTCAAGATAGAATTTTGTAGGAAGTTTAAGGACCAGAGGTTTTCCCTGCTTCATACTTTAAAACATACTATAATACAGATGGGGACAATTCAAGGATGTCTATTTTAGTAAGCTAAGGATATTGTTTGAAAAAGACAGAAAATGTTTTCAGTGTGTCAGGTAAAGGATAAGTTATTATTATTATTACTATTTTTAATTTAACGATCAAGGACCAAAGAGAGCAATATGATCTTTTCTTTTTTTAAGTGACTCTGAGCCTTCAGGTGATAAAAGTACATTTTGTATTATGTATTCATAAACATAATTGTTAGATTTATCTTTACTGTGACAATCTAATCTTTATTGTGTCTAGTTGACTGATGTGTGCTTGTTTTACTGTATCCTATTAAGACAGAGCAAATTTGAAATGCAAGTTCTTCCTTTGATGTGTGTAATAATAGTATATATTAGGAGAAAGAATAATCAATCCTAGTATTTCTGTACATTCTAACTTCTGACACTGCAAGTTCTGCTCTCCTGTTATCACTCACTAATACACACCTTTATCATATTAATATGAAGACCTCTTTCAAATTATTAGTGTTTTGTAAAACAATGTGTAATACGTTGTAAAGATCCTATATTTTTTAGAAACCTATATTTAGCAAACCTCATAATTAGTAACTTTTAATGGAAAGTTAAAAAGTTTATAAAGCATACTGTTTCTATTTAATCTAGATTTTATACCTCAGGTTTTAATAAATTGGTGCACATTATCTGTGAAGAGATGGAGAAGTTGAGAACCAGTTATCAGGTTTACAAAGCTTTTCAAATTCTTTGTTATAGTTTTTCTTTCTCTGACTCATTTAAAAAAATACTGGAACAAAAACGTTTTTAGTTTGTACTTTATTTCTCTAACTTTAATAGCAATTTATATTTCAACATTCAACTTTACCCTGCATGAAAATCTAGTTTATTTTCTTCTCCAATGTCCTAAAACAAGGACAATTTCCTTGGAGCAAGATTTTATTCGAAATAACTCCATGATGACAATTTGCTGATTCTATGATATAAACAACATTACACTATACCTAAGGTGTTGAAAACTAATTTGGCACAGAATCTGTGAATTTCATCAGCTAAACTTTCAAATATTCCTAGTAATATGATCTTTCTAAGCAATTTCACTTCTGTGTAATAGTTTAACAATAAATTATGCATATAAATTATTCTACTTTTGTATCTTAGGATTTACTTATACATTTTATTTATTTGTATGTATATTTATTGTATCCATTTGTATTAGCAATCTTTCTAATAATTTTATAGGGGAGGAGATGAGTCAGAGAAATCTCTATAAATTAAAGTTCTTGAACTGAATGTTCTTGTAGCAAATATTCATTGGACACTTAATGTGTACAGGAATCTCAAATAGTTTCTTCATTCAAGGCATTTTTCAATCTCATCCTAGGTTTAAATTATGTGGCTAAAAATCCTAATATTAATTATGTCCTCATTTAGTTTCACCACTATGATTGCCATGTACCTGAGTCTGGGGTGCTGGAAAAATAATAATTTATAAATAAAGAATAAATAAGAATTGTTTGCTTGCAGAAGCCATTGACTTTGGAGTAGATCATGCGAGGGAAACTAAGATAAGAAATAAAAATGGTTTTATCTACAACTCCTATTTTTCAGATATTGTATTATAGTTTTTAGGCCTTTTTTGCATTTATTTTATTCATTTTCTTAGAACTTTTTTCAAGATTCGAGAAAATCTTGAATTTCCCAAAGAGTTAATAACAGCACAAGTAAGTTCTCCATATATTAAGTTTGCTTTTCTTGGGGTTCTTTGTTTTGGTTAATCCCACATACTTTTCCTAGTAACTTCCTAAAAAGGAAGCATGAAGTGTGAACATTTTGAGAGTCAGCTTGTTGAACGATGATTATCCAGCCTTGCCTCATGATTGATAATTTAGTTTTGCATAGACTTCTAAGTTGAACATTGTATTTTTTTAATAATTTTGAGGGTAGTGATCCATTTTATCCTTTAACTTCTTGAATGCCTATTGAAAATGCAGTATTTTTCTAGATTCTTTGTATGCAAGAATCTTGTTCCCCTGCCCAAGACTTTATGAGTTCTTCCTTTCATTTTATTGACCTGAAATTTCAGTCTATTTCCTGGTAAGTATCCACTTTTACTTATAATGTCAGATACTCAATGGGAATTCTGAAAAATTATTTCTTTCAGTTCTGGGAACTGAATTCATTATTTGCTCCCTGCCATTATTTCTGTTCTTACTGATGTTAATATGATTTGGGTTTCATACTTCTTAAAATATACTTTTTGTGTTTTCATCAATTCCTTCTCCTGTTTCCATCTTTTTATTTTGATTCTGCACTCCACTATTTCTTCAATGTCAATTTATTTTGATATTTATTTTTTACTCTCTGAGTTGCATCTGTTCTCTCTAAATTTCGTTTTTACATTTATTTCCATCTCTGTTTTTCATCTTAGAGGTTTTCCATGAATGTCCGATGATCTTTGTAATAGTATATAACTATTAAAGAGAAAAAAATAGGAGGTTGGATTAAAACCCTGTATGTTTTTGCAAAACTAGTTTCTTTATATCATTGTTGTTATTTTTTATCATGTTTTTCTTCACCTTGTTTTTTTTTGAGGGATCTTCAAATGTTGGGAACTATAGGTAATTTGGTGGGAATTGATCTGTTTCTTCAGAAAATAATCTGAATTTCCAGTCTGGAAGGTATAATTCTAGCTATTGGTATTAGGAGCCTGATGGGGAGAGGGTTAGATGATGATAATGGTCACCACGTTAAGTTTATTGGAATTGAATAGGGTGACACAATTCTAACTTCATAATGGTTTGGTGCCAGATCTGTTTGTTTCAGTTCCCCATAGAATAAACTTCTCATGTGGCTGGAGAAGGCAGGGGGCAGTGATCTAGGGCAAGGTGTGGGCAAGTAAATATCTGGGTCCTTTAAAGACTTTGCACCAGTTCTTCTGGATTGGCTATAGTTCTCACCTGAATATTTAGAGATATCTTGTGTCTTCAGTTATTGACTATGGTGGATTAAATTGTGTACCCTGGTTTTGGATGTGTTCTTGATCTTCGTAAGCATTCTGGTGGATATGAACCCATCGTAAATATGATTTCTTCAAGATGTCTCCAGTTAAGGTGTGGCCCAACTGAATCAGGTTAGTTTTTTATTTTTTGCTTGGGCAGGCACCTGGAAGAGCTGGGTTTTAATTTTGATTGCTGGAGTATTTTATAAACAGTGGGAAAGAGAGATGAAGAGAGAAGCCACAGTGAACATCCAGAAGCTGGGAGCCAGTGGAATCTGGACCAGAAAGAAGATGCATCATGTGCATTATTACCACATGACAGAAAAAAAGACCAAGAACAAAAAAATGTTGGCAGCCAGTTACAGAATGCCATAGTTTTCAGGGAGAAAGCATTGCCTTGCTGATGTCTCCACTTTGGACTCTTTCCAATAAATTTTTGTCATTCAAGCCAACTCATTACATGGTATTTGTTTTAGCAGCTAGAAAAATAAAACACTAAGCCATTAGGAGGCAGGATTCTAAAGAGAGAATTATGTGCCACTTGTTCACTTCTTTCCTTTCCGCCAGCTTTAGACCTCAATTTTGTGTTGATTAAATTTTAATAGCCCTTAAAACTTCCAAATTCTAACATACAAAAAAAATGTTTTCTTTGTTTGCCTATCAAAATAAACAAGATAGATAGTCACAACCTTTATGACATGCTTACATGCTTTATTTATATATGAACAAATTGCAAAGCATAAACCCCTCTAATGTTATTCTCAGATCCAATTCTCTATCCTATGCCATGTTCCCTATTTTTCTTCTTGCATAAGCCTTAAGAATTGATCAGCTTTTATTTTCTATATTTTGATGAACTCATGGCCTATTTTAACAGGTCACACCCACCTCAATATCATTTTACCTTTTTCAATACATTTGATTTGCTATAGGAAAATGAATTTGGTATAGATAAATAACAAATGTATTTGAAAAACCTTGAACTAAATCCATTAGATATTATATTAATAATTTCATCTTGGAGGACTTAAAAAACATGTTTAACTGATTTTTAATTCCTTCTGCAGGCTCTCTGTGAAGTCATACACAATTTCATAGACTCCTCACCTTTAAGGGTTAGAAGTGAATTGGAAAAAATAGTCTTGTCAAAAGACTCAGCTGATTTTTAAGTTCCTATCGCAATGACTGAATTTATGTATGTGTAAATACCTGCAGTGTTAAGAAAGTCATTTTCTTGAGAAGTCAATTTCATATTTAGACAGCTCTAACTGCTGAAATATTTTTCATGTTCAGTAAAGGGTAGGGTATATTAAATTTGAAGACAGAGAAACCAGTAAGACTGTTATTATCGCATTATCTTAGCAAAATTTGATAAGAATTTAGAGCGGGAATTGGTAATCTATATGCCATAGACCAAATCCTGCAGGACCTCTCCTTTTATAAATAAAATCTTATTGGAACATGGTCATACCAATTTGTTCATGTATTGTCTGTGCCTGTTTTTATGCTAGAATCGCAGAGTTGTGGTATTGTAGCAGAGATTATATGACCCTCAAAGCTGAAAATATTTACAACCTAGCTCTTTATAGAAAAATATCCCCTATTCCTGGGAATAGATACTTACATGAAGTATCTAGGTAACAAAATGCATAGACTTCAGCTCTTGATGGCATGTGTTAGGTAAAAGTACTAAAATCAGTTACTAGCTAGAATAAGTGTGTGCATGTGCATGAGATGTATGGTGGTGATGAAAATGCCCTTCATCATAGATTCCAACTTCAGGGAATATAATTGGTCAAAGGATCCAGCTGCTGGGCTCTGAAATCCATTGGCTGAGTTTATCGTGAGGCTATGAGGCTATGCTTCACAGAGGATGCCCCTAACCAGTTCCTGACCTTGACAGAGAAACCATAGCAGACTCCTTTTCTGGAAGGTTCATGACTCTGATGGCTAACTTGACTTGAGCATTCTGCCAAAGCCTTACCAAACATTTCTTAGTGTCCATAGGGCCTGAGACACTTCCACCCAACCTGCCTCCAATCTCTCCTCCATTCTGGGTTGGCATCAAGTATTGTTAATTTTCCTGACCTTACCTGTTTTTTTCCCCATTTTGTCTTTCAGGCATTTTCCCTAATTAAATACTTGGTGGACCTGGAATAAAACAAGTGCTGTAGCATATTTAGGTGAAGATGTGCAATAGATTTATAGTGCATATATCTTGGCTTGGGAGCTCAAAAAACTTTTCAAAAAGAAATAGAATTATAGCTCTTCAGCATAATGTAACTCCCAAGTGAATGTATGTATATATATAATAATATCACTCAGAGGGTAAGAAGGTAAAGAGAGAAAGGGGCAAAAAATAGAACTTGGGTAATAAATATTTTAGAAAAAGATTTAGAATTCACCTGGGAAAAAAGCAATGTTTACATTTTCCATTGAGTCAGTGTTCTTAAATAAACTTTTAATAAAGCAGTAAAATAATAGCAGGTCAAATTTATTTTTGATACAGTTTTTAAAAAGATTGCTAATAAGTATGTGTATTATGCATATTGAATCAAACACAGGTAATAATCTTTTTCTCATATTACTACTTTCTTGCACTTTCTTTTTATGTTACTTTTCATTATAATTTTTTAGTCTGTATTATAATTTGCTATTGTATCATAATGATTACTGAATTACAGTTAACTGCCAGGGAGTTCTACATGCAATTACTTGTTTTGCCTATCTCTTGTGTTGATTGTTAGAACATTCTAGCTGAGAAGATTGCCAAGTAAATTTAGACAAGTAATTTAAAGCCAAATGAGGGAGGTAAGTCCTGTTGTATGCAAGACAAAGATTTTTGGGAAGAAAAGAAAAGAGAGAGGAGAGGAACACAGCACCATCTATAAAGAGAAACCTTTGCAGAAAGAGCAAAGGTGTTTAAAACAGAAGTTTAACTATTTTGCTGCACTGTGTTTGAAATATTTGCACTAGCCACCAAGTAAATCCATCGCCCACATTATGTAGTACTTTAAAGACAGATGCTTTCATGTAAAATGTCATATATTCAGGGCTTAAAAGGATTCTAGGCTAAGATTCAAGTTTTATAAATTGGTAAGACAAGGGCTATAAGTGTCTCTTTCTCTTGAGGTAACAGTCTTCTGTGAAAGAGGTCTTCTTCAGGAAAAAAAGATACATGTTCAGTTTTCAAGCCTCAAAGTCAGAAGACAAAGTGATAATGAGGATTGCATTGTGTTTCTCCACTGGACCTGCTTCCTGCTCAATCATCCTGTTCTACTGTCAGGGATGAAATAGATCACAAAGAGCTATTTTATAATTCACTTTAAAATATTGTTGTCTGTATTATTCAGAGTTTTCCAGAGAAATAGAACTGACTGGATATATATAACATAAATATATAAATCTCATGTACTAAACAGTATGAGATTTAATATAGGAATTGGCTCATGTGATTGTGGGGGTGGGCAAGTCCAATTCCTTAGGGCAAACCACAAGCTGGGAACTCTGATGGAGGTTTATGATGAATTCCCCAGGAGAAGCTGGCTGGCTGAAGTAGAGATGGAAAGTCTCCCTTCTGACCCCTGAAATCATCTTTACTCCTTTTAAGACCTCTAACTGATGGATGATACTTTTCTTCTTGTTGAAGGCAATCTCCCCAGTTGCATACAGATATAATCAACCATAGATGCAAGCCATTTACTGATGATTTAAATCCATGAAATGTACTCACAGTAGTAATCAGGCCAGTGCTTGCTTGACCAAACAATTGGATACCATACCTTGGCCAAGTTCATATATGAAGTTAACCATCACAGTGTCTAAACAGCACTTTCTAGTTTGGTGGACCCTCAGCAGAGCACCATAATGAGATCAGTGTAAACTAAATAGAATAGATAATGTAGATACTTAGGTGCAGATACTTAGGCATTGTGACCTTTGGAAATTGAAATAATCTCTTTTCCCTAGTTTCCTGTTTTGTAAATATGGGTGATTATAATGCCTAGGTAATAGTCTTGGGAGAATTAGTTTATAGTAAGAATAATGTATACTAAATTCTAGTGAGGATTAATTTATAGTAATCATATTTAGTTTATTATGTAGCCGTATGGTTAAAAAGTTCATTTAATCTTTGCAACCACCAGGAGGGATGATATACAAATTATCCTCATTTCATAAGATTGAGAAAATAGAGATCCTTAGAAGTTAACTAACACATAGAAAACACACAGCTTTTGAGTCTGGCTCTAGAGCTGCACTGCCTAGTATTGTAGCCTCTTCCACATATGGCAATTTAAATTTGAATTAATCCCAATTAAATAGCATTAATTATTCGATCCATCAGTCACAATATTCAAATTTCAAGGGCTCAATAATCACATATGGAAACTGCCTAACATAAGAAACAGCTTAGAAAGAACGTTTCCATCATGCCAGAAAGTTTCAGTGGATAGTGCTTCTAGAGCCTAGGACCATGGCAGAATCCCAACTCTCCATGATGTAAATTTCAAATTATCTAACATTTAGAAGATACTCAATAAAAGTTTGTCTCCTTTTGTTCTTCAGAGAAAAACTGGTATTGACTCCATGAAATTTTTCAAAAAGAAGATGGATATATATACTTACTTCCCGAGACCTAATTGGGAGCTTATACTATCTGATCACTTAAGTTTCCTCAAAAACCTAGTTTATGATCCTGACAAAGGAAAACTCAAGAAATTTATTTGCAACAGTTAATAAGAAGTGACATTTAATCTAGTCCTCCTAATGCTGCCTGCTTCAATGATATGAACTATTTTAAATAAGGTATTATAATTTCATCAATCAGCGACATCTGTCAAACATTGCTCTCACTACTGTTATTACAACACTTAGAAAATGAAATTCCTACTATCTGTCTCATCTTGTTTAACTTTTGGGCTTCAGGAAATTGTGTTTGTTCAGCTATTTGCTATCAGAGCTACAAATAAGTTTACTTGAAAATTGAATTACAGAGGAATTTTCTTTTGAAAATGGGATTCTGACCTAAAAGAAAAACAGGAAATATTTTAGGCCAAATTCTAGTGTAGAGCTAAGGTCTATTTCTCTGGGCTCACCAATTTTTTTACAAAGGGCAATAAATTCAAATTTTAACTGTGCTTAAAAAACTGTCCCCTATGTTATGATTTTACTCATTTCACAAACAATTGACTATTATTAATTTTAATCATTTTCTAAAACCCTTATTTATGAGGTAAAATTTGGTTAGCCAAAATAAACTGTTAAATGATTTTAACAGAACTGGATCTTTCAATTAAATAAATAACATCTTTTACTTTTTATTTAGGTGTCTAATATAATCATGCTTAAGCTTTAGAGATAGAGGATAAGAATATTATTATTAACTATTCCCTTCTTTAAATAAATTAAGCTGAGCACTGAAAAAAGAATTAAAAGTTTACCACAAACTGACATGCTTATAATAAGTAGTAAAATCACAGTTCTGCGCTATCAACATTTTCTGTTATAACATCATTTCACAATTACCTAGTGCTGAATGGGTAAAAACATGGTGCATGGTGTCAATGGATAGGATTTTGGAAAGAAAATAATTTATATGGGATAAAATTTGTTGCAAAGTAAATATTAGTAAATACAGTTATATCAGCAACCTTTAATTTCCATAGCAACCCAAGGAAAAATTACCAACATAATGCCCACAACTGTGACACTCCTATGCAAAGTAACTGGGTGCTATTAATCATCCTTTTTGGGTTTAAATTAAAAACAGTGTCAATTAATGAACGATATTTTTGGGTGTTGAGATTTTTATTTTTAATCAGGAGCCTAGCAGGACTTCTCTCTCATAATCTGCCTTTATACTTTCATTACATCAAACATGGCTAGTTAGCAATTTAGTCTCAAATGTCTCCAAACTTCTTCTCATGGTTGAATAATTAGTTGGGAAGAAATCAATTTGACAATAATCTATTAAAACATAGATACAAAGTTAAATATTTACAAAAGCTGAATATATTGCTTTCTAAAGCCAGAAATAGAACTGTATTGTATAAGTCTCTGTTAATTAATGCAGATCATCTAAATTACATTTTATATTTAAACATCAAGTTTTCTCTGTGTCAGGATATGTATACATATTGTCTTATTGTAGATATTCTTTAAGACCTAAAATGAAAAAGAGAAGGCAAATATGCCTTTTCTTGGAAATATTTAATTTCCAGCTTGACGTCTCTCAAATAGGAATATTAAAGCAGTAGGATTGCTTTAATCAACAGTGAAAGTGAGAAGGACAGGCATCTAAAAAGATGTTGAATAATTCTAATACAGATGTCAGGATCACCAGCAAAGGCATGACTTGCATTGGCTCTGATGGAGAGAAGAGACAGCAAGGTAAGATTCACTAGTGGGTATTGGGACCTGTTCTGGTTTGAAATGATGTTTGTACCCTAGAAAATGTTTTAATCCTAATCCCATTTTGTAAAGGCAGCTGCTTCTTCTAACCCCTATTCAGCACTGTATGTTTGAAACTGTAATTAGATCATCTCTCTGGAGATGTGATTTAATCAAGAGTGGTTGTTAAACTGGGTTAGCTGGAGGCATGTCTCCACCTGTTTTGGTGGGTCTTGATTAGTTTCTGGAGTCCTCTCGAAGCGGAAACATTTTGGAGAATGAGAGAGATTCAGAGAGACTACAGCAGAACAACATAGCCATGAGAAGCAGAGTCCACAAGCCAGAGACCTTTGGAGCTGAAGAATGAAAATGCCTCCCAGGGAGCTTCATGAAACAGGGAGCCAGGAGAATAAGCTAACAGATGACTCTGAGTTTGCCATGTGCCCTTCCAGATTAGAGAGAAACTCTGACTGCGTTCACCATGTGCCCTTCAACTTGAGAGAGATAAACTCTGAACTTCATCGGCCTTTTTGAACCAAGGTTATCTTTCTCTGGATGCCTTAGATTGGACATTTTTATAGACTTGATTTAATTGGTACATTTCCTCAGCCTTAGAACTGTAAACTAGCGACCTATTAAATTCCCCTTTTTAAAAGCCATTCTGTTTCTGGTACATTGTATTCCAGCAGCTACCAAACTAGAGCAGGACCCATTGCTGTGGCCTATCAGGGACAGGTTCAATGCATGGCACCATCCCTTGTGTTTCATGTGCTGCAGCAGTGGAGGCACCCTGCTCTCTCCCCACCAAGGACAGATGTTCCACTAGGGCATCAGCTGCATGTCCTAAAACACACCCATCAGAATCAGACTATATCTCATGAATGTTTACATATGGGGAAAGGAATGTACTGTCAGTCCTATAACTTCTAGTGGTCTGTGTTTTATCCTGCCAGCCTGAAACACCTGATCATGAGTGCAGGATTATTTTTGAGTCCCAGGGGAAGTCAGGAGGCCACGCTAGGATTACCCCCTACCACATATAGCTTTAATATTTTTAACTATATAAAAGAAAATATAAGGACCTATTGGTAAAAAGAAAGATTGCAATAACTGAAAGTAAGAATTTTATTGTTGAAAGAAATATTTGAGGTCCTGTCGCCCTTAATATGGAGGCCAGCATGCTCACATTATTTTAAGATTATAAAACACATCTGTTCTTTTCAATCCTTCCTATTTATAGGAGGGTAGACATCTGCAGAAATATGCTTCCCTCATGTTCTGGTGTACAGGAAAATAGGAGGCACCCACAAAAAGGATTTGATGTCCTACTCGCTTATAAAATTAAGTCTCTAAAGAAGATATTAATGCAGATTTCTTTGAGAAGGAGTTATCAATCATTTTTGAGGTAAACCTTGGCAAAAAACATCATTCCCACCCACATAATCATTTGGAAAGAGTTTGGAAAATATTCAGTCAGACATTATATCCCAAACGCACCCATCCTAGCATATTTTGGGATCAAATAAATGAATGTACCCTTTTAAGGTTCATGTTTGTATGAAAGTCTTCAAAAACTTTCTGTTTGTCTTCCCAAAAGGGATTAATTCAACAATGTGACAATATCATGTTAAACATATATCCTCAAAATTTATGGAGAATTTATTCAAACACAACATCCAAGTTTTGCAATGTCTGCTTGGTTTCAATTTAGAAGAATTATAAAATAGTTGACTTTTTTATTTTTAACTAATGAGTTTGTCTATAGAAATTTAGTATTTTATTCAATTTACTTCCCTTTTCATTATGTTTTTTAAAACTTTGGAATAAAAATGGCAATACTTAGTGCTTTTAATGATGTTTACTTTTCTAATTAATAAAGCAATAATGCATGCATAGGATAATAATTATAAAAAAATAGAAGGACAATAAAAATTCTATGAACTCTTACCATAGATGGAGATCATTTTTGTCTCTTGGTATATTACTTTCCATAGACAAATACAAAAAGGGATAGGCTGACCACAATTTTAAGCTATTACCCCATTTTCTTAACAATTTAAGAGTTTCTTAAGTCATTGAGTTTCCTTGGCAATCCTGATATGTTTAAATTATTTTTATTATTTTAAATATATTAAAATTCATTAATATATTTAAAATTTATTTAGACAGTCAAATGTGCTCAAAATACACATATGAATTTGATGAATTTAATGGACTCCCTATCCCTCATCAATCTTTGTTAATACATGAACAATCTTTTTCCCTCTATATTCTTATCCACACTCTAGAACTTATATTATGAGATCTTTATTTTACATGGCTGCTAAATAATGTATTTCTTCCAAATATTTACCACAATTCCTTTAATCATTCCTTTTTTGTTGTTGATTTCCAAAGCATTTTCAATATCTGTATATTTATGCATTACCATTTGTAAAACCTTCTCAAATTTAGAAGGTGGGAAGGGAAAAATGATCAATGAGTGAGACCCAAATAAATTTGAAAATTTATTACTTTGAGTGTGACCTTGGAATGTTTCAGGTCAACTCTCCAAGCCACAGTTTCCTCATCTGTGAAATAAGAATTATAATACTTTATTTACCTAATAGAATTGTTGTAATAAGCAATATATTATACCTACCATTCTTGGCCCAAATATGTAAACTTCCCTATTAGCTAATTTTATCCTAAACTCTATCTACATTCATAGAGGAAAATAAATCATGAAAGAAAGCCTTTACTACTACTCAAATTTTGAAAAAAATAAAATAACTTTTTGTAAGCACAATATATCTATGATTTTACAATGTTCATAGGCATGAATAAATTTATCTTTTCCTTTTTTTAAGTATTTTTTCTTAAACTGTTGGTATTCAAATTTAGCACATAGATGAATTACTACATCATGCTTTTTAGAATATTAAGTATAAATATATCTTATTTATAATTTCATGTATTATACTTCATAGAATTTTTTAGGAATTTATGTTACCATTTGATGCTATTGAAGAATATAAACTAAGACATTTTGCTATAAATTATTCTGAATTTCAGTCTGTTAACAGAATTTTCAAATTCAGGAAAGACACTATAGTTATTTCAATAAAAATATTTTATGACAAGAAATAGCATCATTTGGAAGTTTTACAAATTGTAAAATAGATTTACATGTGGAAACACTCTCTAACAGGATAAAATTGGCAGTTTGAAGGACATTTTATTATAAATGAAAATGTGTCTATGATTTTTTTTTCTGACTAACAATAAAATAAAATTTTGGTAACCTGATTTGAAGTTACTCTTTTAAAGGAATAAAGAGTGATATCAGGAAACATAATTCAGCCAAATTATCTTTTTGTCCATTGTAGATTGTACTGTTGTAATGGCTTTTAAGTAACTTGAACTCTTCATATTACAAAAAAAATGATTAAGATGAGTTTAGAAATGGTGAATAACTAACTCATGCAAAGCCTTTTGGCTATAGACTAGAAGGCAAGTCCAGCCCAGACTAATGGTATGCCCATAAATAAATTGTTTAGGCTTGCAACATCATTTCTCTATAAAAGGGCTGGGCTCATGTAAATCCTTCTTCAAGTTCTCCCAACAATCAACAGTGAAAACTTTTGGACAGTTAATCTCCATGCCTAACCTTTTTATATGTTGTCTATGAAGTACACATCTCATAAAACTTCACTGGAGTCTATTAAAAATCTCAAGGGTTGTGGACTTTCAGCAAAGGGACTCCGAAGTGATAATACCAAGATAACTCTAACCCAGACCCTTAACTTATATTCGGAATTGAAGAGGGTGCAGCAGGAACATTTTAATGGAAGGAGGTAAAGATCTTCAATATTTCCAGTGGCCACCTGTAGTAAGAACAGGGGTGAGTATATCATGTTTGGTTGGATGTGTCCTTAGCTCTGGAGGTCTAATTAGGGTCCTAAGTGGCCCAGGGAGGAGAATGCATGAGGTTAGTAGCAACTTAGATGCTGTTGTGCTCTAGGTTCTGTGGGAAAGGGTCCTTAAGCTTTTTAAATTTTTGTGTCCAGTCATCTGAGGTAGCAATTCAAGAAAGACTTTTGTTTATACAGACAAATCGGGGACATTGCATATATGTTTGACTGGAGGCATCATCTGCCCGTCTCTTCAAAATCAAAGTCAGGTCAAATTTATCTGAACAATAATTTTTTAAAAGTAAAGACAAATAGTAATCTGTAGCACATATCAAATAATAAAGGCAAAACTTGACGTTAAGATTTAAAACTGAATTTAGAATTCCAAGAGGAGTGCTGGCAATAGCATTAACAAACAGACAGTAAGACTAAACACATAAGAAGTGTAAGTCAAAGGGCAAGTTATTTCAAAACAGTTTAAGTTTGCATGATGTGTTCGGGAAGAATGGTCACCATCAAACAGAAAAATGTCATGATTAACTGATAGGCTTCTTGGAGTCTTTTTTCATCCAGAAATGTTTAACCTGTATATTCGGAACATACGTATTTTCCCAAAACCTCCAGGGAGGAATTTGAAACCAGATAATGAGTATGTGTATAGTCTCACAGATCACAACAAAACTGGATTATAATTTTGATTAGGTAATGTTAGTGTTAAAAACCATACAAAGCTATTGTACAGTTTATGCAAAGTAAATCTGTGAAGATCTGGTTTATGGAGATTTAACCTTTAGTATGTTTATTATGCTTCTCCCACAGTATTAGCTATGGAAGCGGCTGAGATAAAGGCTCAAGGTACATTAGGATTAAATGCAAATAGACACACACAAACTCACACATGAGCATTTAGTCAGCAATAATGATCTCAGAAACAGATAGTATCGTGAGGCTTCCTATTCTCAAAAGTCTGAGAAAATGGTATGCCTAAAGATTGAATCCTCCTTTTCCTTATGTGGACATGTGTATTATGTCAACTTTAGGGGCATTTAAGTCATTTGACAAACTAAATAGAAAGTTTCAGTTTATCTAAAAATGAAAATACTTACAAAGTATATTATTTATAGTGTTAGTTTACAGTTTAATTCCTAGAAATATTACAATAATTTTGCTTATATTAGTTTTTGAGATGATTTTTATACATATTATTATAGGAAATATATTGGTAAATAATGTAATTTCTAGAAATATTACTTTAGCAATCAGATTCAAGTTTTCCAAGGTATTTTAGATCCAGCAAGATACCAGAAAAGAGACTGTCTTTTTTAACATTCAGTAAAGTTGACTATACTCCTTGAAAGATAAGCAAATATATTTTTATTTAAAATAATGTACTTTACACTCTATGCGCTTCAACAGTAGATAACATCTCCTGGGTTATTATGCTTGCCAAGAAACTTTATGAAGAGAAGCTACAAAATGATAAATCAGAGGACATTTATTTGGGGTTTACTATGTGCTGACCAAGTATTTACTTGTTAATCCTAACTGCAAGTGTCAGATATCCAAGAAAGGTTTTTGAGGGGATACTCAAGGAAAAGATAAGCTGTTTTACTGTGTTTTTTTTAATGATGCTGATTGTGCACATCAGGATTTAGTTACAGAGAATGAAACACTCTAGTTAATTTGAGCATCAAGAGATTTAATAAAACATTATAAAAGTTATTGCTGAATTGTTGAAATTCCTGAAGAGATTGATGCTAGCCTTGACTTCCAGGAGCAACCCCTCAAGTCATAGCATTGGGCCAAGATGTTCAAGAAGTAGCTGTGGACTAGAGTAGCTTGAGATTAGCCCTGCTCCATGAAAAAGTTAGAGAAGGGACAGGAGGGCGGCTGAGATGGTGATTTGGGAGTGATGCTGACCTGGGAGAGCCTTCTCACCACACAGGCGGAAGAACTGAGAGGCAGAAGGCTGGAGATGGTGTAGAGGCACAGAGCCATGGAGCCCATGGATGGGAACAAAGGGATAGACAGTAAGCCAGGCTGCATTCCTTGGGCATGCTACCCTCACCAGCACAGTCCCATGACCAGTGACTCACCCCACACCCCACGCATGTGAACCCCTTCACCCACTCCCATTCCCAGTGCTCCAGCAGTCCCTAGCACACATACCTGTCCCACACTACTATCCCAAGTGCAAGCCAAACCACCTCTCCTGAACCTCTCCTGAGCACTACCTCCCCCTCCCTGTTTCTTGCAGGCTGTTGCCAGCTTTTAAAGGGTGTGGGCACTAACTTCCATACATAGGCTACCCCCACTCTGCAATCATAGCATCTCACTGCCTCACCCGGTCCTCCCGGAGCTCAGTGCATCCATTTATGGCACTCCCAGGCTGACGCATGTGCACAGGTCCCCAATCATGTCATTCAGCTCTGAGAACCAAACTTCACCTCAGTCCTAGATCCACACATGCACACAGCCCTCAGCCTCACTTCCAAGTTCTGAGAAAGTGCTGACCTGCACAGCTGGGTCATATCTGCCCCAATCCATGAAGGCATAACTCCAACCTGCTGCCACAGCTCTATGCATGAGCACAAAGGGCCTCGTGCCTTAGACCAGTGCACACCAGGGTTATACCCTCTAGATCAGCACACCCACACAGCCACATCCTCCCTGGCCACTGGGCACCCATGTTCACAAGCATCAGTGTAACATCCCCAACCTGCGCCCATACCTGCCCTGAAACAAATCACCATACTGAATGCTCCACCCCGTGCCCTGCTTCCTGTTGTATATCATCATACAAACACAAGGTCTTAGACTACAGAAAGAAACCAACTCCCAAAGTAAGTCGATCAAGATATTCAATAAAGACAGCAGAAGATCACTAAGCATAACAATACAGACAGATATAGACCTGCCTAATGACCAAACTAAAACACCAGAGAAGACACAGGTTTTGTAACAACTAATCAAAGATGTTCATACAACTCTACTTAATAAAATAAGTGGGCTAGCAAATGACATGAAGGAGATCAAGAAGACAGTAGAAGAGCACAAAGAGGAATTCAAAAGAATAAAGAGAAAAATAGAAGAAATCACAGAGATTAAAGACTCTGTTGACCAAATAAAAAAACATACTAGAGGCACACAACACAAGATCTGAAGAGACAGAAGAAAGAATAAAAGATATAGAGGACAGGATAATTGACTTCAAAGACTCAAAACAGCAAATGGCAAAAAAGATGGAAAAAATTCAATGGGAACTCAGGGAAATGATAGACAAAACAAAGTACACAAATATAGGGTGCTATATATCCTCAACAGAATCACTGGTGTCCCAGAATGAGAAGAGAGGAGTAAAGGGCTAGGAAGAGTAATTGAGGATATATAGCAGCCTGGAGGTGAGAAGGTAGTGGCCTGATATATTTAAGATCCTGAAAGACAAAGACTTCCAGCCAAAAATTTTGTACCCAGCCATATTGTCCTTTAAAATTGAGGGAGCTATTAAAGTTTTCACAGACAGAAGTCCTGAAAGAATCTGTCAACAAGAGACCAGCCCTACAAGAAATACTTAAAGGAATTTTGCCATCTAAAAAAAAAGACAGGAGAGGGAGGTCTGGAGGAGAGTAGAAAATTGAAGAGTACCATTAAAGGTAAATTAAATAATACAAAGAGAAAGAGGGAAAATAATATATAGATTTGACAAAGAAAATAAAAAAGATAAGATGGTGGAATCAAGAAAAGCCTTTTCAGTAATAACTTTGAATGTTAATGGACTAAACTTACCAATTAAAAGAGACAGATTGGCAGAATGGATTAAGAAACATAATTTTGTTTTTGATTAGAAAGTTAAAGAATTGAAAAAGATTTAACACAAAAATTGTAACCAAAAGGAAGCAAAAGCAGCTATACTAATATCGGACAAAATAGACTTTGAATGTAAAGACATCATAAGAGACAAATACAGGCATATATACTAATTAAAGGATTAATTCACCAAGAGGCTATGACAATCATAAATGTTTATGCTCCCAATCAAGGAGCTCCAAAGTACATGAGACAGACATTGGCAAAACTGAAGGGAGTGACAGATGTTTAAACAATAATAGTAGGAAATTTCAATACACCACTCTCCTCTATAGATAGAATGACCAGACAGAAGATCAACAAGGAAATAGAGAACTTAAATAACTTGATAAATGAATTAGATCTAACAGACATATATAAGTCATTTCACTCCAAAGCACAAGGTTATACATTCTTCTCTAGTGTTCATGGAACATTGTCCAGGCTTGATCATATGCTGGGGCATGAAATAGGACATTATAAATTTAAAAATATTGAAATTATTCAAAGCACTTTCTTTGATCACAATGGGATGAACTGGATCTCAATAATCGCCAAAAAATGAGAACATTCACAAATATATGGAGATTAAATAACACACTCATAAACAACCAGTGGGTCAAGGAAGAAATCGTTAGAGAAGTCAGCAGCTATCTACAGATGAGTGAAAGTGAGAATACAACTTATCAGAACATATGGGATGTGGCAAAGGCTGTGCTGATAGGGAAATTTAGTACCTTCAATGCCTATATTAAAAAACAAGAGAGAACAAAAATTGAGGACTAACAGCAAATCTGGAGGAACTTTAGAATGAACAACAAACTAACCCCAAAGCAAATAGGAGAAGATAAATGACAAGGATTAAAGCAGAGATCAATGAATGGGAGAACAAAAGAACAATAGAAAGAATCAATAAAGCGAAAAGTTGGTTATTTGAGAAAATCAATGAAATTGATGGGCCACTAGCAAGACTGACAACAAAAAAAGAGAGAGGATGAAATAAACAAAATCAGAAATGAGAAGGGGTGCATTACCACAGATCCTGAAGAAATAAGAGAATCGTAAGAGGCTACTATGAACAATTATACACCAACAAAACTAGAAAACTTAGATGAAATGGGAAAATTCCTGGAGACACACAAACAGGCTACACTGACTCAGTAAGAAATAGAAGATCTCAACAGTCCAATCATAAATAAAGAGATTCAAGCAGTCATGAAAAATCTTCCCACAAAGAAAAGCACAGGGTCAGAAGACTTCACATGGGAACTTTATCAAATGTTCCAGAAAGCACTAACACCAATCCTGCTGAAACTTCTCCAAAAAAAATTGAGGAAAAAGGAACTCTACCCAACTCATTTTATGAAGCTAATATTTTAATAACAAAACTGGTAAAGATGCTATAAGAAAGGAATACTACAGGCCAATCTCCCTAATGAACATAGATGCAAAAATTCTTAATAAAATATTACCAAATCGAATCCAACAGCACATTAAAAGAATTATACACCATGACTAAGTGGGGTTTATACCAGGAATACAAGGAGGGTTCAACACAAGAAAATCAATTAATGTAATATAGCACATTAACAAATCAAAAGGGAAAAATCCCATGATCCCCTCAGCTGATGCTGAAAAAGCATTCAACAAACTCCAACATCCTCTTCTCATAAAAACACTCCCAAAGATAGGAATCAAAGGTAATTACTTCAATATGATAAAGAGAATATATGAAAAACCAATAGCCAGCATCATACTCAATGGAGAGAGACTGAAAGCCTTACCCGTAAGATCAGGTACAAGACAAGGATGCCCACTGTCACCACTATTATTCAATATTGTGCTAGAAGTTCTAGCTAGAGCAATCAAACAGGGCAAAGAAATAAATGGCATCCAAATTGGAAAGGAAGAAGTAAAACTCTCATTATTTGCAGATGATGTGATACTATACTTGGAGGATCCTGAGAAATCTACAGCAAAGTTACCTGAGCTAATAAACAAATTCAGCAAGATGGTGGGATATAAAATTAATGTGCAAAAACCAGAAACATTTCTATATATGAGCAATGACTTAGCTGAGCAGTCAGTTAAGGAAAAAAATCCATTCAAATTAGCAGCTAAAAGAATCAAATACTCAGGAATGAACTTAACCAAGAATGTAAAGGACTTGTACACAGAAAACTACATAACATTGCTAAGATGTTTTTAAAAAATTGCTAAAAGAAGTCAGAAGAGATCTAAATAGCTGGAAAGACATTCCCTGCTCATGGACAGGAAGGCTAAATATACTTAAGATGTCAATTCTCCCCAAATTGATATACAAATTCAACACAGTACCAATCAAAATTCCAACAACCTACTTTGAAGATTTGGAAAAACTAACTACCAAATTTATCTTGAAGGGAAAGAGACCCCAAATAGCTAAAAGTATCCTAAAAAAAAAAAAGAGTGAAGTCAGAGGATTAACACTTCCTGACTTTAAAACCTATTATAAAGCCACAGTGGTCAAAACAGCATGGTACTGATACAAAGACAGAAGCATTAACCAATGGGATTGAATAGAGAGTGCAGAAAGAGACCACCAAATCTATGGCCAGCTTATTTTTGACAAGGCCCCCAAATCCTCTGAACTGGGACAAAATGGTCTTTTCAATAGTTAAGCATGGAAGAACTGGATATAGATAGCCAAGAGAATGAAAGAGGACCCCTGTCTTACACCCTATGCAAAAATGAACTCAAAGTGGATCAAACACCTAAATATAAGAACCAGCACCATAAAGCTTCTAGAAGAAAATGTAGAGAAACATGTTCAAGACCTAGCAACAGGAGGCAGCTTCCTAAACTTTACACCTGAAGCACAAGCAACAAAATAAAAAATAGATATATGGGAATTCCCCAAAATCAAATGCTTCTGCACCTCAAAAGACTTTATCACAAAGCTGAAGAGACAGCCAACTCAGTGGGAGAAAATATTTGGAAATCACATATCAGACAAAGGTTTGATTTCCTGTATATGCAAATAAACCATACCACTCAACAACAAAAGAACAAACAATCCAATTCTAAAATGGGCTAAAGATATGAAGAGGCATTTTTCTGAAGAGCAAATACAGATGGCTCAAAAACACATGAAGAGATGTTCATTTTCACTGGCTATAAAGGAAATGCAGATCAAGACTACAATGAGATACCACCTCACACTTATAAGAATGACTGCTGTTAAACAAACAGGAAACTATAAATGTTGGAGAGGATGTGGAGAAACTGGGACACTCATGCACTACTGGTGGGAATGTTTAATAGTGCAGCAACTATGGAAGACTATTTGGCATTTCTTTAGGAAACTAAATATTGAGTGGCCCTATGACCCAGCAATAGCACTACTTGATATATACCCAGAAGAGCTGAAAGCAACATTACAACAGACATTTGCACACCAATGTTCATAGCAGCATTATTCACAATCGCCAAAAGATGGAAACAAACCAAACACCCATCAACAGACTAGTGGGTCAAAAAAAAAAAAGTGGTATATACATACGATGGAATATTATGCAACAATAAGACAAAATGATGTCCTGAAGCACAATACATGATGGATGAGCCTTGAGTACATAGTGCTGAGTGAAATTAGCCAGACACAAAATGACAGATACTGTATGAGTCCACTTTTATGACCAGCATAAAGGTGTAATCAGAGGCTCATAATACAGAATATAGGGCACTTAGAGATACATAGAAGCTAGAGATGGGTAAACTGTTAGCTAATGAGGTTGAACTTCAATGTAAGGGAATAGATAGGAGTGAAGGTGATTCTCTAGTGGGTCTAGAAGTAATATTACCATATTGAAAATGAACAAGATTGAAAGGGGTTGTATAGACGATCATGTGCCACTGACTCACACTAGAAATATGAATGCATTCTTGTAAGAATTACTTCAAAGATATGATTCTTGTTTAAAGAGTGTTTAAGTCCAGTTTACAGGGGGAAACTGCTATTGCATGCTATGATCTATAGTCAAAAGGAAACCATTAGCACTACCGCAGCAACAGCAGAGGTAAATAATGGGGTGAGGGATAAGAGTTAAGAGGAGATTTTGATTTCCTATTTAGCTAGGGTGTGTTTATTGGTTTTCTGTCTCTTGGGAACAATGGAATTATCTAAAGTTGAGAATGTTTATGGGCTGTGGACTTTGGGCTCTCCAAATGATGCCCCGTGAATGCAGATGGCTGAAGGCAGCACTGGCAGAGAAGTAGATTGGCAAACAATGGTGTATACTTATGAATGAAAGTTGTGCAGCTATAAAAAGGAACAATGTCGTGAGGCATGCAACAATGTAAATGAATATGTGGGACATTTGGTGACATAAAATAAGCCAGAAACAAACAAACCAAAAAAAAAACCGACAATGGTATGGTCACCTTTAGAAAATGCTTATAAGTAAACAAGGGCCTAGATGACAAGTTTTTAGAACAGACACACTAAGTCCAGAGTGGTGATTTTTATTTCTGGATTTTGAGAAGTTATTTTATATATATAACCTGATATTTAGAGATAAGAACAAAGCCAAACTGGTTGGGGTTAAAGTAATTCAGAACATAGGGATAGGGAAGACAGTGTCTATATTTTAGAACCACACATACTCTTTGAGATCAATGGAAGA
Source organism: Tamandua tetradactyla (assembly GCF_023851605.1). NCBI lineage: Eukaryota > Metazoa > Chordata > Mammalia > Pilosa > Myrmecophagidae > Tamandua > Tamandua tetradactyla. The sequence goes on from NC_135330.1 coordinate 153,815,082, forward strand.
AAGATTTATTTGATCTGGAATTGAAATTTTCTGTACTGCATAATCTAATTCAACCTATCTGTATAGCTCATTTGAGCAACTGAAACACAGGAAGCACAGAATAAAAAAGAGGTGCTTTAATCCTTTATAGATTATTGTAATGCCTGGAAACATGCTAGAGTACATTAAGCAGATAATCAAAAAGTATTGGTAAAATCCCCCGAGGGAGGGGAGAAAGACCATGGAACTATTAAACCTTACCATCAGGGAATCCCCTGATACTGTGTCAAACCTTAGGGACACCCAAATCAATAAGGCATGCCCTCGATCATGAGGCTTACACTTGTGAAGCTTATGTAGGTAGCATAGAAGATTAGACTACCTATAGACATGCCCAAAATTTGCTTTGGATGTAGCCTCAGTCTCTTTAAGCACAACTCTGCAAGTGAAATTATTGCCCTCCCCCCTACATGGGACATGACATTCAGGGGTGAAAGACTCTCTGGCGATGTGGGAGAGGACTCCCAGGGATGAATTCAGACCTGGCACAGTGGGATCAACAATTACATCCTGACCTAAAGAGGGAAAAAAGTGTAATCAATAAAGTATCAGTGGCAGAGAGAGTTCAGATAGAGTCATGAGGCTACTCCGGGGGTTGCTTTTATGCAAGCTTCAGTTAGACCTTGCTACCTATCATAACCTGCCAACCCCCAACCAGAACCTTTCCTACCAATCCTAAAGAACACCTAGGGCAATATATAAGATTCCACAAGGGTTCCAGGAACTAGACTAACTTTCCAGAAACCTACGACCTCCAGATGGGTCCCCAGTCCAGATAAATCCTGAAATCTAGCCCAGCCTCTCCAGAACATCACATAATTCCAGCTCCCTACACCATATTAGTGACAGACCCTTCCAATATCAAAAATTTATAATTGCCATAGCCCAAACAACCCCAAAAAGAGGTATGGAAAGATCAAAGGTGATGGTGTAATTATACATAGAAGATAGGACTTAACAAATGAATATGAATGCCGAATCATTAAATTGATACCTCTTTTAATCTCCAATATTTTAGAGCAGCTAGAAGTAAAAACCTAAAACTGTGAAATTGTAACCCATGTCAAAGTCTGAAATATGTTCTACAACTAATTATGGTGTTGTTTTTTGAAATTTATAGCTTTTCTGTAAATATGTTACTGCTCACAAAAAACAAAGGACAAAAAGTTGATTGTGATGAGAAGAAAGTATTTAAGCCCTCTAGTCTCCTATATTCTGGAGTAGCTAGAAGGAAAAATATAAGAAGATCATATGGTAGCCCATGACAGACACTGGGATCTATCCTGTAACTACTTTTTGAAGAGTGCTATGAAAGCTATTGATTTCCTATTTTTTTGCTTTGTATATAAGTTATAGTATACAATAAAAAAAGTTAAAAGAAAAAAGAATCAACTGTTCCTGCTATGATCAAAAAACTGCAAAATAACTAAGAAGATAACTCTAGTGCTAGCAGATAGCTCTAGCTCTAGGACCCTGCCAGTTTTGTGACCAACATAATGGATATCTTTATCTCTTGCCCCGTTGTGTTTCATATAAACTCAATTTTAATACACGTTTATAGGAGAGAGCATTGTTTTCCAACCTAAATCAATATCTTTGTACTTAATGGATCAAGGAGCTCTGGGAAATGTAATTGTTAATATTTCAACTTTATCAAAAAGGAAACCCAAAAGGGTTTGAATAGGATTTGAACAAGACAATCCACATATCTGCACAGTATAAAAACCTTGACCATCAATTTGATTAGAAGAATAATTTTGGCTCTATTGAGAAACTGCTGCGATGTCACTATGTCAGAACTCAAGTCGAAAACAAAACAAAACAAACAAAAAAACAAAGAAAAAATGACCTGTTTTTATCCAAAACATTAAGAAGCCTGTCTAAGATAGCCATTCACTGCCTCCTTTATCTCAGGTACCACTTTAGTTGTACAAAACATGGGATGGTCTTCCCAAGAGGCGGTCATTCACACTTATATACTAAATTGAATATTAAGCAAAAAACCTTCAAATTGGAAGGAATTCAAGAGCAATAACAGACAGATATGACAATGCACTTAAAATGTGTCTAGGTCCTAGATTAGTACCATTAACATTGAACACCTTATACGTTTGTGCATTATATATAAAGACTATTCCGAATTACAGTATTAAATTTTCTAGGCTTTTTGACTCTTCATAAAGCTCAGTATTTTTCAAGCTTAAGGAGCCTCTTGGAAATTTGCCACTTCTGGACAACTGAAAATGGTTAGAATTTCTTTCAGTTAGCCTATCCATTGTCTCATTAAGCCTCTATTCATATTATCAAAGGCATCAACAAAATGACCATGAAACTGTTCCGTTTCTTTCTTTTTTCTCTCTTTTGCTTTCTTTTTCTTTTTCAGGATTCCCATCTGTCCTGAGGAGTTCTCTGTTACATCCTTAGGTAACCTGGGAGCCAGCCTATTTTCTATAACAAAGGCTAAGGATCATTCACTATTATTATGCAGAACTGATCTGTAACTAAAACCTTCTTTTGTGAATCCCCCCAGGTATTTTCTCACCAACCTCACTGTTGTGACTTGCTCTGTATCCAGTTCATTGAAATTCCCCAGACCCAGATGGTTTGATAGCCTGATATTTTAGAATTTTGCCCTTATTTGCTTTCATCTATCAAGTGTAGCCAGGATGTTTTCTCCCACTATTTTGCAGGGATTGAGAGAGTTGTTAAACATTGATAATAACTTACTAGTGCAGAGAATCCCTTAGAGAAATATTAATTAAGAAATTCTTAACAATAGTGTGATTTCTGATGAGATATAATGTCCGATAAAAGGACTGCATAATTGTGTGCCTTTTGTTTCTTTTTTTTTTTATTTGTACTTGCCATCAATTCAGCACCATCATTAGCTGTGGTAGAAATTTAATGTATACACATCCAAATCAAGGGTCATGAATATGTTGCAGTAATATGACGCATTTGTAAAATGGGTTATAGACTATTACAGCAATATGCATAATATTAGAGGTTACTGATACATTTCATATCATGATTTCCTTCTCTGAAAATTATGGGTTGTTTTCTTTCTGTCAACCTCAAAACTCCTCTCTTATCAATCTCATGAGTCACCTTATAAAAAGTAATAAGGAAACAGTATCTTGAAATCAATTCTGTGTCAATATTGCTCTGCATTAATATTAAACTTGATTATTTATATTTAAATTACGTGATCTAGAATTTGTTTATAATGTTACTGAATTATAGTTATATAATGGAGTCTTTATTAATTGTAAATCCTTGTGAAATATTTGTACAATTCAATAATAACATTTTCTATAAGCATACTTGTGAAGATTTACATATATAAAACATTTAATTTTGTATCATAATATACAACTGAAACATATTGCCTTAAGGAATCACCTCACCTCTTTCAGATAATGTAGGAAAATAATTAGATGATAAGGTTTTGAGACAGTGAGTTCAAATCCTGGCCTGACCTTTTACTTGCTATGTGGCTGAGCATGTGACACATTTTTTCACCTCTTTCATATGTAAAGTGGCTGTTATAACAGCCTTTACATCCCCAGCTGCTGTGAGAATTAAATTCAGTATTGTAAGTGACCCTTCAAACTATGTCTTATATACGTAAATAGCCCAATAATTTTTAGATTTTATAAATGTTCTCTTAACTGCTAATGTTCTGTGGAATGCTGCCTTCCCAGTGCTTACAACTCAACACATTTTGTAGGGCAAGAATAATGGCTAGTTTCTTCAATAACCATTTCCCAGGTAAAATATTCCTAATTAGCTCATTGTGCCTAAGCAGCTGCTTTCATGTATCAGGCATGATGACACTTTAATGTCCTCTCCACAAATCAGTATAGTAACTTATAGCAAAGGGCTTGGTTTTTAATATAATATTTGTAAAGAAGTCAAAGAAAAAAATTCAAAATTTTCATTATATATCCAGGACCTGGAAGCCAAAATACTGAATGGTGTAGTTAAAAATGGGCATGGATCCACCCTAATACCATTCTGGATACATCCTCTTTATTGGGGTCACATTATTCTCTAGTCTAACTCAGACTGCACTGGGATATCCACTTGTTGCTTCCAGGTCTTTATTACCAATAAACAAAATGCCATAATTTACTTTGCATTTGCACAAGTTACACTGAGTGCTGGCTCTGTCAGCTGTCTTCTATAAGGTTCTCTGTTTCTTTCCAATATGTTTTATAAAGTTCTGGCTGGCTGCCTTTTAAACACACTTGAAATGACTTACCTTTTTTTCTAAGTTGATGGCTCTTTGTGCAAATGCGCTCTACCTGTAAATCATGCTGTCTTGGCCACAGTCAGTTTTCCTTGTTCTTTGTTCCCAGAGGAGTGTTCCCAAATCTTTTTAGCATATCAGGCTACTCTCACAAAGATCTAGACCAAAAAAAGAGTCTTCCATGGCAGGACACCATGGCATTTATTATGTAATCTGAATAAAGCTCTTTATGCCTCTACTCCTAAATCAGCTTGATCAACCTGTTACTATTTAATCATTTCACATCCAATATTTCATGGCTACAAAGTCATTAATCTAATTTCCGTTTACTCCAGTTGAAAAACAACTCCCCTGTTTGACTTCTCTACTTTGTTAATATTACCACACATTTTCTAGCTCAGCAAGGTTAAAATATCCAAGCCAGCTTTAATATTTCTAACAACTTTGAACCTGTATCTTTTTAGTTCACAAGTCTGATGAGACTTTCTTTAGGGTATCTGCCTATTAATTACACAGAACAAGCTCAGCTGAGGCCCTTGCTATCACGTCCCTTTACATTGTAACTGCTAATTAGTTTTCTTATTGACAGTCTTTCTTGCATTCTGGCATCAAATTTTTTTTTTCTAGAACAGTACTTGAATCTTGTTATTACCTTCTAGCTCACTGAAAATTTCTTAATGACACTTCAGTGGGCTTAAGGATCAGTTTTTAAGCATAAGATTAACAAGCTTATTTGTTCAATATTTCAAGAAGTTCTTTGAAAATTACGTTTTTTATAAGATACAATTCAACAAGCTGCTCATTGCTTTGCTTCTTCCTTTAATATCTACCTTCCTGATGCAACTAATTTTTTCGATCAAATATCCCATTTTTCTTAGATGTACTCTATTTTCAATGTAAATTTATGTTATTAATAGCTATATAAATGTCACAAATATAGCTTTGCTAGTTACATGTCAGTATGGTACTTGATCATGAAACAATTATACCAAAATCAATCAAGTAATCAATAAATTTCTTAATCAATTAATTAAAGTGCTGAGATATACTCCAAATACATATCTGCCGTTATAGCAAGAGAGGGTCAAAACTAGATAATATTATGTATATACTGGAGTTATTTTCACAAGTAAAAATCAATCGTGTACAGATTTTAATGCATAGCTAAACACTTTTAATTGAATAACATGAGATGGGAAATCATTAATCTAATTTCCATTCACCCCAGTTGAAAAATTTTAATAGTAGAGTTGAAAAGAAACCACTACATAATTATAAACAAAAGAAACCTATTCCATTTGTAAATTTTAGATCTATCATAACTTGGTATGCCCTTTAAAATTAATTTTTTCCTTTGGTCATCTTTTTTTAGGGGGGAAATGGGTGCATGGTCTGGAAAATGAATCCTTTGGTCCTCTTTTGAAAGTAAAAATTCCAAAAGGAAATCCCTTGTTGAGATTAAATTGCATTCCACTAAAAAGTATGCTCTTTACCATTGTTAACCTGAAGTAAATATTTATAAGCATACTGCATCTTGTGATAGGAAGCAAGTTTTCATGTCCCTAGTCTGTTGCTTTTCTAATAGAAATGAAACCAATTAAATAGGCACATCCCCTACAAAAAAGGCAATTGGTCAAAAGCACGTACTTCAGTCCTTCCCCCACTACTTAAAATTTGCTTTGAAGTGAAGAATGAATCCTGGTCTCTGAAGTAAAGCAAAAACTTAAGTAGATCTTGTAAAGAAAAGAAAATGTGCCAAATAATTCCCATACTTCTGGTTGGACAAGGCCCTTCTAAATTCCATTTTCAGCCTGGGAAAAGCATCTACAAAGCACTATGACCATCCAGTTGGGTAAGCACAGTAGGGCAGAACTTCTAATCACTCATGAGAACCACATTTTTTGATACTATGTAGATGGACACTTGGCTAAATTAAATTATTTCCTTGAAAATGAGGATGATGGATAAGTGTAGCCTGAGAAGAGATTTGTATAATCCAAGAAGGAAATTTATATTCTTCAAATATCTATACTATGGCAGACATGCCAAATCTTTCCACCTATACTGTCTTGTGCAACCATAAAAAAAGAAAGAAGAAAACAAAAACTTACCATTTATTTACCTGTCTTTCTAGAGCTAAAATTTATTTAGTATTTACATTGATCCAGGCATCTTAGATGCCATATTTGACTTAATGGTCTTCAAGGTTTACCTTAAAATATTCAGTATATGAGTAAGCCAATGGGAGGCTCAGTTGATTAACTGAACTGATTAACTCACTCCATTTAATATAGCAAGTAAATATTATGTCAGAAAGAAGAGTTTTCATCTATTTCCAAATTACAAGTTGTTTTTCCTATCTTTAGCCAATTTTCACAGAAGACTGCTCTACTGAGACAATGAACAAAACAAAATTTTTTTTGTTGAGCAATTTGGCAATGTGATGTGAACTAAAATTATAGATAATTAATGATATTATGCAAGAGAAAACAAGTATGAACCAAGATAAAATGGGTTTCCCTAATGACAATAACCTAGTCTAAGCCACTAACACCACTTGCATATTCTCCTGAATAACTAGTATCCTCCTATTCACTTTTGTTCATTATATTTGTAACTAATGTTAAAATTGCAATGTTAATACTTTCTTCAATATTGCAAAATCTACTAATGCAGTCACATCTTATTCATCATAGCAGCAGCTGCAATTAGCAAGTGTTAGCTGAGTAATAATGAACAAATAAATAGCATGCTGCTCTGTCATTATGAACTTATTTTTCTTCTAATGCTTTTCCTCCTTGATTTCCTTATTGTTTGTCTCAAAGGTTTTTCCTCCAAGAGTGATTAGTCCAGGATGACTTGAAACAGACACTATGAACATCTGTTTCCAGGTCATATAGTGGGTTGAACTGTGTCCTCTCCCAAATTATTTTCAAGTCCTAATCCTTGGTACAAGTGAATGTGATATTATTTACAAATAGGATCTTTGCAGATGTAATTAATTAAGATGAGGTCATACTGGGTTAGTGTGGTCTGTAATCCACTATGACTGATATCCTTATAAGAAAAGGGAGATTTGGACACACACAAAAGACACGCAAAGAGAGGAGAATGTCATATAGTGATGGAGCCAGAGATTCGAGTGATGCATCTGCAAGCCAAGGAATGTCAGGGGTTGCTTACAACCTCTGGAAGTTAAGAAATAAGCATGTGGCAAATCCTTCCCCAGAGACTTCAGAGGGAGTATGGCCATGCCAATATTTTTATTTTGGACCTCTATCCTCAGAACTAGGAGAAAATAAATTTCCTTTATTTTAAGCCACCTCATTGGAGGTAATCTGTTATAACATTCCTAGGAAACTATTACAGATGGCTTACTTAGAAATATTACTCCAAGAAGTAAGAATGAGGAGGTCTTGGGGCTGGGATGTTAAAAGCAAGGAAGATTGAGACAAGGATACTGTATCTAGATGGCCATTGCTACAGGTGACTGGAACTCAATTCCATTGAAGCTTCTGAGATGCCTTAAGAAATGTCAGCAGTGTTTGCCTGAAGGATGAAAAGTGAATTCATTTATTCACAAACTCCCGTTTTTTACTTACTTAAGGCAAACTCTAAGTCATTCCTACTTCAGGGTGTACAAGAGTGAGTGCAGAGCAGATTTTCTGATGTAGCCCACACTCTGTGTTAGAGAAGACGTGGTGAGAAATGTAGAAGGTGCATGCTACTCGCTATAGGTGAGGCATATTGCTTGCACCTGTGCAGGTGTGGTTGATGTGTACACTCAACCACTAAACACATTGACACATCAGTCCTTCGAGTAAGATTTGGGATTGAAAAACTTTGAAGTGATGCAAAAGAGGATGCTCATAGAACCCATCTTTGTAACAGACAGATTCATATGCTCAAGTAATTAAATCCAAGTCATCACAAAGTTCCAGTAAAGGCCTCAATAAATGAGGGCTAATTGAACAAGCTGCAGTTAGTCCTGAGGCCTTGGTTGGGAATACTCATTCTCCTTCTTCAGCAGGCATTCTAGATTTTTCTTTACTCACAGCATGTACTTCAGATGATCTAGTTGCTTACCTGATGGAGTGAAACAGACCTTCATCCCCAAAGTTTCTAAGACCCTTCTTGCTCTTTCTTTATTAGGCCTGAGTTGTTGCAATTGCAGTGCGCAATTACCAGTCATCATGGAAGCACCAAGAAGTACCCTTATGAATTTCAAACACACCACAATGTTTCTTCATTGTATGGAAACAATTCTAAAGCCACATACCAATTAAGGTCATAGTATAGAGTATACTATAGAGACTGCTATACTTATTTGCAGGTCTATGGGTATGAGAAGATCAAAGTAAACAGTTGGAGATTGTTGTTTCAAGTTCAGTGGAACCCTGATTATGGCCCCAATGAAAGTGCCTCTTTCTCCACAAAACACCTATGCTGTGGCAGATCCTAAGGTTGTAGGAAGGCATGCCTAAATTCTGCACATTTCATCACAGCAGTGATAGTAAGAAGGCCCAATCTTATTTATACCCATTGTTTCCTGGGTACAGTATTATATATCAGAGGTTGATTGAGCAACATAAAAAATACACTACATTCTGGGGGACAGTGCTTGAAGAACACAGCATGATGCACTTGAGCTGGAACTTTATCTAAAACTTCATGGTCATTCAATTATTCTTTTGCAGCTGACTCTTTATGATGTGGTATATAATAAGATCAGTGGATTATATTGTCCTTCTTCACACCTCCTTTCTATAATATGTTTCCCAAGTTTGAGACAATGTGTGGCATCCATTCTGTTAGATTCAGGTATTCTGTAAGTCTTTGGGTATTGATGCTGATGGTAACACTCTAGGGAAAGCAGTGGGTATTAATCTGGGGAAGGATTGGTCTCTGTCTCCTCCACAGTGGAAGGAGTGCAATGTTAACAATTTGCCTCTAAATGATTGGCTGGCTTCTATGAGAGAATTTTGTCATATTAAGAGCCCAATGTTAATCTCTGCTATTGGAAGTTTATTCAATCTGTTGGTGCAGGCTTGAACAGCCTGGTGGGAAATATCCCACAGCACTGAGTCATGTACCATGACCATTCCCTTCAGAGGTCCATTGTGCCTGTGTTGAGGTGGCCAAAAGAAATACTGGCTAACATCCATAGAATGATGTGTCATTCTATCCACCTGATTGTTAGAAGCTTCCCCAATTTTAGATGACCTCCTGTTGGGTATTAATGTGAGACAAAGATATACACAACCTTTTTGCACATTCCCATGCCTTATTTTCAGAATTTCTCACCTCTACTTTTCTATCCTTGTTATTTCTAGGAGCATAAATTGCTCAAGAGTCTGTATATATAGCACCTTAAATCACATTTCTGTCCATATAAAAAATTTAATAGATGATTTTTAGAGCAGATTTAGGTTTGCAGAAAAACAGCACGTAAAGTAAAGAGTTCCCATATGCCTTCTGTGATGATTAATTTTACGTGCCAAATTGGCTAGGTTATGATGTTCAATCTTTTGCTCAACCACTGGCCTAGCTGTTACTCTGGAGAAAATTTTTCCATGGGATTCTCATCTACAATCAGCTAACTTTAAGTGAAGGAGAATATACACTGTTATCTGTGTGGGCCTCATCCAATCAGTTGCAGATCTTTTAAAGTAAGGAACTGAAGGTTCAGAAAGAAGTCTGCTTCAAGACCATACCATTCCCTCCTCCTTGGCCTGTCCTAGAGATGAAGACTACAGGCCTCAACCATCACTTATGGAATGTCAAGCCTCTGAACAGCCATATGGATTTTTCACTTGCCAACCCTCACAATTGTGCAAACCAATTCCTCACAATAAATCTTTATTATTATAATAATAACACCATATGTATTTATATAATCTCCTGTTGGCTGTCTTTCTTTGGAAAACCCTGAAATATACATTCCTCTCCTACTACCACCCCCATTTCCCCCTATTATTAACATCTTGCATTAGTGTGGTACATATGTTATAATTGATGAACCCATATTGATATATTATTATTAATTAAACTCTACAGTTTACATCATAGTTCAGTCTATTTTACATTTCTATAGATTGTAACAAATGCATAATGTCATGTGTCTACCATTATAGTACCATACAGAATAGTTTTACTATAATATGCGGTGCACCACCAATTCATTCCCCATCTGAAACCCCTGGCAACCACTGATACTTTTACTGTCTCTACAGTTTTCCTTTTTCATAATGTCATATAGTTGGATCATACTGTATGTAATCTTTTCTTAAAATTTAACAATTATATTCTTGTTCACAGATTAGCACATCTGGAGGATTTCTCTTCACCGCTCACTTCAAACTGTAACATGGTGAAGCATATTTTTGGCTAGAACAAATGACATATTTCACTGACCCTTCTGTGAACCAGTTTGATATTTTCCTCCTCATAAAATGATCATAAGAAACTTTTCTGAAAACCATACACATGAGCTGAAAGGCAGGCATTTGTCCAATAGGAACATTTGTAAGGGAATCTTTGCCAAGTGATCATGCAATTGATCTGTGCTTTTTGGAACTTCTTATACCCAATCCTGTTAATGCCATTTTCATCACAGAGTGGATTATTACTGCACCTGGCTGATTTTCTGTTTCAGTAGATCTGATGCTAACCAGCTCAGGATAGGCAGATCTGGTTGCACAGTCACTTGGTGTCCACAGGCCAGTCCTCATTCTCTTTGAACTCACAGTATCTTGCCAAGGACTTTGTTTTCAAGTTCAACCAGTTCTCTGCCCTCAAAGGATAATTTAGGGGTCTAAATTTAATCTCCCCTATAGAGGCTTCTTAGAGACTCCACGCAGCATCCTGCTTCACTACAGATATTTCTAACGCTGCTGGATTAGAGAGGATTACCCTGTCCCGTGGATCTGCTGCAGAGCTCTCTTTTCTGTTGGTCCTAGAAAAACTGATTAAAGTTACGGTTTGCTCTGTGCTAGGATTGATCCTGTTTTTGAAATAATAGCTCATAAATTTAAAGGAGAACATGATGGGGCCTAATATTGCTATGTATTTGAAGTCTTTTATTGTGCTGTTCGACATTGCAATATCTTCTGGGATGCCACCCTGCTTCTGATCTGCTGTATTGACTTCTGCTTGGAAGTGGCCTCCAAATTCATTGGTCAGGAAACCAATGAGACAGTAAGGGAAGTCAGTGAGTATATCTATTACAATTAGCCATAGGTATACTCAGGCACAACAACATAGAATAAGTCCCAAGATGCCTATGGTGCATTCATGTGAGAAATGCATGAGTTAGAATTGAATTTTTCACTTAACCTTTGTAAGACCTCTCTCTAACTGGGGACAAAGAAATTTTCTATATTTTTATTATTAATTTCTATTCATACCCCATATCTAATAGTGTTTAAATTGACTGAATATTTCCTTTTTCTCAGTGCATATTAATCTGGCAATGACTGCAGGTCCCTCTGGGGAAGGATAAAAGGAATGTTGAATATACACATGGGTGGTGTTTCTTGATACTTCTCAAAGAATCTCAATCCCTGCACCACTTTCTTTGGCAGTGGTTGACCTCAACCCTCTTCATCAAAGTTCTTGTATTTTTTTCAAAGTATATACTAATAAAATATTTTTATGTAGGTCAAGCAATAAACTTGTAACTCTCTATCTTTTTTCCCTTATTAATGATTGTCATAATGATTGGGACATGTGCCAACTTGGCCAAGTTGTGGTACCTGTTTATCTGATTGGGCAAGTGCTGGCCTGTCTGTTGCAATGAGGACATTTCATAGGATTAGGTCATGATCACGTCAGCTGCATCCACAGCTGATTCCATTTGTAATCAGCCAAAGGGGGGTGTCTTCTACAATGAGTGATGCTTAATCCAATCATGGGAAGCCTTTTAAGGAGGACTCAAAGGAGACAGGTCCCATTCCTGCTTCAGCTGATGAGCCTCTCCTGTGGAGTTCATCCAGGCCCTTCATCGGAGTTGTTGGCTTCACAGCCTGCCCTGTGGATTTTGGACTCTGCGTTCCTGTGGTCACATGAGACACTTTTATAAATTTTATATTTGCAAGTGTTCTGTGTTGATTTTGTTTCTCTAGAGAACCCTAACTAATACAATGATGAATCAGTATCATGATTTATTAGTCATAGCCTTGACTTTTGAAGGTAAAGAAATTCTGAACCAATGAACCAATATCTTATTGCCCATTTTGGTAATTATGCAGTAGTTCCCCAATATTTCTGATTTGTTGAGGAAATCCTCAATATATTGCAACTATCCAGGGCTTCCCTAAGATATAATATTTATAAGAGGGTTTTAATAACTTCTATTGGGCAGTTTATCTTCTAATATATGCTAGGTACTGTAACTGGTTGAATTGTTTCCCAAAAAAATGTTATGTGGATATTCAAGCCTGTAAATGTGATCTTATTTGAAAATAGGATCCTTGTAGATAAGTTAAATTGAGGTCAGATTGAATTCAGGTAGGCTCTAGTCCATTATGATTTCTATTTTTATTAGAAGATGAGAAATGACACAGACGCAGAGAAGAACATATTATATAAAGGTGGAGGCAAACAGCAAGAAGATGGCCTTGTGAAGAGGAAAGCAATAATTGGAGTTATGCTCGCAAAAACCAAAAATTGCAGGGGAGTATTGGGATCTGGGAGAGGCAAGGGAGGATTCTTCTCTAGAGTCCCCAAAGGAAAGATGGACTTGTTGACACGTGTTTTTTGGACTTCTAGCCTCCAAAACTGTACTAGAATAAGTTTCTGTTCTTTTAACCCAAATAATCAGTTTATAGTAATTTGATATGACAGTCTAAGAAAATAATAGAGAGATTTTCTTGGTTAAAAAGATGAAAATCATAATTATCTGGCCACCAAAAACAGCTTATTTAATATTTATACCTTTCACTCTATACCTAATAGACCAATAGTCTGAATCTACTATATGTAGGCACATGACTTTTATTCATTCCATGATAACCATAATTTTATCTGAAAAGTAAATTTAAATTAATTTATCCAATTTCTTACTAATCTAATTACCTATTTAAGTTCCTATTATTTTAAAATATATTATTTCCATTAAATAGTCTTCAAAAGTCTAATAATTCATATAGGCTATACTTTATTTTCTCTGGCTATCATTAGGAAAAGTGAAAGAACATAAAGAAAATCTGCTTATGGTCACATTTGCAAAAAGTAGTTTTTGCTTTTAATAAAAGTGCAGGTAATAGAAATATCCTGTACATTTTAAAATCAGACACTATGAATCTTGCTTTGTAATTAACCACATTCATAGAAAATTATAGAAAAATGATAGAACTAATGTCTTATACTATTTATCCAAATACTTGTATACAACTGGATAATAAACTTTACTTCAAATAACTCATAAAGGAAAGTTACTCTAGTTTCTTCTCTATACACGAGATCATAAAAATAAGTAATTCAAACATATGGAAACATGCACCTCTGATTTCCTACACTGGATATGTGAATTGCCAGTGAAAATCAACATAGTGTTATGGCGTACTCTTACAGGAAACTAGATATAATTAACACTATATATCCTTTGGTGAGCAATGCTGGTGTTCAAAACCAATTTATCAATAATATTTCCTAATGGATGATTTATAATTAAATGGCTTAAATGCATGTTTCTAAATCATTAAACTTTTATTATAAATGTGATATGATTATGGTGTAATTTAATTATACTTCAGCTTATTTTCCTACCAAGGGCCAATCCAAAATTATATAAATATAAGTATATATATATATATATCCAAATCAAATGCATAAACTGGTTATATATCAGCTGATGCTAGTCTGTAACTGTGCACAGAACAAATGAATTTTACCTACTTAACAATAGGATTCATTACAGGGGTTGCAAGGCTGAAGTGGATGACTCACGTGAGAATCCGCACACCCAAAACAGGCAGACAATGTGCAGAAAAGTTGCTAACTTCTGGATAAGACTTTCTGACAGTTTTTTTCTGCTAGCCAAACAACTTTTAAGAAATTATGCATATTTTGAGGCACAGAGATTTCCATGCATTCACTTATTCTAATTAATGTATGACTCAAAATAGTTTTACCTGAGAGCAAGGAGCTTTTCTGGGTGGCAGTTAAGATTCCTGTTGAACACAGGATCCCTTGTTCTTATAAAGTTTCCAAACATGGAATAAAGGCTCAGGAGAAAATGAGGCCAATTATATACCACTTAATTGTGTACTCAAGACATATCAACACCAATCAGTAGAGAATAGCCAAATACTAAAAATCTGGAGTATCTCAGGTGTAACATTGGGTTTTGTAATTTTCAAGGGCTAAAAAAGGAACTGAAAACTTTGGGGATAAAATGTTAGATTTCATTCAAATCTATAATATAGGGTACATGAGGATTTTTTTTAGCACACACCAGGCTAAATTACAATTTGGAGTTTAACTAGAGGTACATGAATTTATGTGATTATATTAGCATTGATTGAAGTCCAATGTTTCTGGCAGACACTAGGCTTTCAACAAAACTCCATATCATAATTCTCTTCATACTAAACAAGAATACTCTTTTCTCCCATCAAATAGTTATAAAACACATAGAATATATTACTTTCTTCTCAAAAGGAATGTAATCAGATGAACAATGCCTATTTTTTTTTATACTGGTCCACAACCTAGCATACACAGTGTAAGACCTACATAAGCTACATATAGCACATATCATATAATTCACATTCACAGCCCATCATGATCTTTTCTCTGGATAGACAAACACCTTGAAGATACTGAATAATTTTCCCATTATTTAATATAATAAGAATTCGCTTGAAGTTGATCAATGTTTCTAAATGGATTCGAATGCACTTCCCCCACCCTGATAATTCTATGCTATATTCAAACATATTAGTTAAGGCTAACAAAAGTTTTTATGTTTTTAAAATCAATGACATACACTGGTGAAGTTTACATTTTGCCATTAATTAAAAAATATTTGGCATGAAATATATTTGAGTATTTGAAAGGGTAACACATCATATGGCATTATGAATAGGCAATGGTTATGAAATACTAATCTTAATGAGAATGGATATCATATATTTTGTCTAATTGACTTGTCACTCTGAGACATTAAGAATTGACTCTAGGAAAACATGGTTTTATTATAATAAAATGCCTTCTGTAATCCTACCTATTTCAATAGATAAAAAGAAATTTCTTTGCTCTTCCACATAAGACTATGTTTAATACATGACATAAAAGCTAATTTAGTTTAGACAGAGTAGCCTTACTTAGTAGAAACTGGAATTGATGAGCATTTTTCCTAGAAATTAACTTAATTTCTCTCTTTGGGAACTTTAACGTTGTCATTGCAATTAATTATTGATTAATCTTATTTGCTAAGTAAAAATAATGGCAATTATTTGGGGTTATAGTGAGTTAAAATATGTGACTTCTTATGATAGATTTAATAAAACAATTTGACTATCAAACAGGACACTGTCAATTTTATCTACATCAAATTAAGGAAGAGAATTTTTATAAATTTATAATTTAGCATAGGGACTGTGAAATGTGCTATTCAAAAACTAACATATGTGACAGCATATAAAATATTCAACGCATTTAAATATTTAGTGAGTGGACAATGTTTAATCAGTATTGAGTATACATGATCAACTGCAATTCATGCTTTATAAAATTGGTTCTCAAATTTTATATGAAGTGTTTTAAGTTCCTAGGCTGCCTAAAGCACATACCATGAAATAGCTTGACTTAAACAATGGGGATTTATTAGCTTACAGTTTGAAGCCAAGAAAATGTCTAAATCAAGGCATCATCAAGGGTATGCTTTTTTTCGCGAAGACCAGCTCCTCTACCACTTGGCAAGGCACGTGCAACATCTGCTAGTCTCTACTTTCTCTTTCAGGTTCCATTGATTTCAGCTTCTGCTTCCATAGCTTTCTCTTTTTCTCTCTGTATTCATTCTGTTTATAAAGGAGTTCAGTAATAGAAGTAAGACCCTTCCTGAGTAAGGTGGGTCAAACCTTAATTGAAGTAGTCTCATCGAAAGATCCTACTTATAATGAATTTATATCCACAGGAATGGATTAGATTTGAGAATATGTTTTTTCTCAGGATAAATGCAGCTTCAAAACACCATTTAAAGTATAAGTGAATAGTTCTTAAAATAATTCGGTGTGATTTACTTGCTTATTTGTGACTTCAAATATTTTTTGGAACAAGACAAGTACTTTTGAAATTTAATTTCACATGAATTTGAAGACAACATTTTAGATATGTGACAGCTATATTTAAATGATGACCATGTTGTCAATATACCAATGGACATTACATACTTGTGCTACAAATAAAATGGTAGGTTTAATAGAAAGGCAAGATGAACTGCTTCCTGCTGTCTTAGCTGTGTTCTAAATGTGCTCCTTTCAGCCATGTATAAAATTATTTTAAGCAAGTAACTGTATATATATGCTTTCACAGGATCACATAGTGGAGGACATCTTATTGCTGATATACAGGACAAAACTAAAGCCAAGAGAAATTAAATAGTTTACTCAAAGGATTAGTAATAGCTTTAGGAAGATGAAGCTTTTCTAACTATCATTTTCAAAATCATTACCACTAACATTGTTGACTAGGATATCAGCGTACATGTCATCAACACTATTATCATTAGCATGATCTACATTAAAATCAGCACAGCTTAATGTTAACATAAGGACAATTTTGAAAATGAAATATTAAAATAATTAAAATTAAATATATTGAGAAATAATTATTTATTAACCAAAATTTTTTCTGAATATGTTGAAGGAACTATAAAATAACAGTATTGAGGAATATATTCCAAAATAAATCTCTTTAAAAACATAAAATAGCATATATCTATGTACATTATACTTATATATGCATATACATGTATATACATATATATATATACGTGTATAGAGATACCCTTGTATATATGCATATATATACTATATTATCATACATACAGCATATCCATATTCATATATGTTCATCTATATGCATATATCTATGCATATATATATAAAGCTGTGTAAAATGTTTATATTAATTATTTGAAGGGTAACAACATAGGTAAGATATCCACTCGATATATATGCAAGTAATTTAAACAATACTCCGTCTTAAATATCTCTATCCATCACCGATATTTTTGAGGTTTTTAAAAAATATGGTCTTATAATTTTGTAAGTTTTTTTTCTTAAAATGACTTGCAATCAACTTTGTATATATGCTTCATTGATTTGAAGGTATTTATCTGTTGATTGAATTTTCTCTATAGGTATAATAATGTGTACAAACTTGAGTAGTGCCCATAGAAATTGAGTACATATAAGTATATTCTGAAAAATTAAGTTTGTTCTCCATTATAATTTTCCTACTAAATTGTGTAAATATTTCAAACTGCCTATTTTCACACATTCAGATTGTTTGCCACAACTTAGACTTCATTTATAAGGACTATTTTTAAAGAAAAATAGTCAATTATAGTACTTCTATGGGTTACCTTTACTTATGTTTATTATAAATGTTTCATTAAATTTAGATATTTCTTCAAAATCGCAGGCTTCTCAAATTTTTCTCATTCAGGTACTGAATACAAATTTATTAGTTAAAAAGCAGAGCTCTATCAAATGATTATTTTGTTAATTGAGCTAAAACAAAGAATAATTTAAAACAAAGAATTTCAGAATTGAATTAGCAACTCATTTGGGCTTTCATTTTTAAATAAGAGTAATTTCTCCCTGATTTTGTAGTGTTTTTATAATATTGTCTTGGTTCCAGGCTTTTTGTTTTCAATAAATGTATATTTCTGACTGTTTGCCAATAAAATGGAATGTCCAGGAAAATTGACAATTAGTATCTTCTTCTCAAAATGAAAATGATCAATGGAGAATTGACTGAAAATAATACTTTACTATTCTAAATATAATGTACAATATAATGTTTCAATGGCACAAATGTTTCTAAAAGCTACTATAGTTACAGTCAATGAGGCAAAAAAAGAAAGCAGTACCAGCCAAGTACTTTTTAATATTCAACATTCATTTTATTAAAAACTTCTGTATTTCATTTATACTATCTACATATAAACTTTTTATGACTTTAAGCAATTTTTGCTGCTAATAAACTTGGTAAAATATTCCATCTTGTCTGTTTAAACACACTTTTGGATATATAGCACAACAAATTCCCTATATATCTTTAGTAAGAATATTGTTTTTATAAGAACATTTTGGTCCTCTAAAATTCATATTCACTTCATCAACCAAAAAGCAAATAATTTATATTCAATGTGGAATTTTTAACTGCATTCATGATAGTATTCATAATAACGTGAGATATTTCATATACAATAAAATGAACTTTCAAAAGCTTTACTTTTAATCCACGATTAAATGAAAAAAATCAAATTCTTACTGGAAATAAAATGACTTTTTATTTTGACAATCTGATGATATTGATGTGAAACTGGTATAATTAATTATTTGAAATATTTTTCCTGATAATATTGCTAGCCCCATAACAGTTATTACAATTTGGAACATAGTGTCGTACCAAAATGCACATACACATACACATACACACGCATACACACATACACAGAAAAATGAATTTATAACTTGTCATTCAAAATTGAAAATGAATGAAATCATTTTTCTAAATGAAAAAGCATAAGAGAGATGCTAAATTTTATGTTAATGTGGCTTGACCTCTTTGACCAGTAGTTTGGTCAAATACTCATCTAAATGTTGCAGTGAAGGTTTTGTAGAGGTGATTTGCATGCAAATGAAATTGCTCTTGATAATGTGGCTGTGTCTAATACAATCAGTTGAATGTCTGAGAGCAAAGAGTTAAAGTTGGAGGATGAAGAAATTATACCTCAAAACTACAATGTCAACTTCTGACTGTGTTACCTTTTTGGCACTCAATACTACAACAGCAACAAAAAAACCTTAGCTTCCAACCTCCTGGCCTGCCTTCTGGATTTTGGTCTTGCCAGTCTCCACAATTAGCCAATTCTTTAAAGTAAATATTTTAATCCAAGCATGTGTTTATGTGCGTGTGTGTGTGTTTATCAAAACCCTGAGTGATATAAATTTTGGTTCTGAGAAAGGTTCTAGAAAAACAAAATCTTGAAGATGAGTTTTCTGAATTGATTTGAACTTTCTGGACTTGGTTATCTAATTTGATTGGACTTAAAGACACTAATGTCTGTATTTCCACTGGTATAGTGTCACTGATATTCCATGGTGTGATATGGCAATGAATATATACAAAAGATCACAACCCAAACTCTATACTCCTAATCAAATATATATAAAATAATAGGTTCTGGGTGACCATATTTTTCATATCTTTTAAAAAAGTAGTTTACAAAATGACTAGTATATCGAGATTGACTATTTGCTCTTGTGTTAGAGAAAATTGAGAAAGGAAAGGATGACATAATAGCTTCAAATTCTCAGTTGAAGCTCAGCATAAATGACTGAAAGTTTCTATGTCTGGGAGGAATGAAACCTCTACTTCTATAGCCACAGAGTTGAAACTTCTGAAAATCAAACCTAGAATCTCATGCTTTGAGTGACCTAATTACAAGGTAAATTGAATTCCCAAACTTACAAAGTATCTCCTGATATAATGCTGGCATGAAAGGGAAGGAACTTCCCTGAAACTTAAAATTGTGACATATGGCAGATCCTGATGATGCTGAGAACATTGAAATGTTAAATTCTGCTGAACCTTCATTACTAGTGGAAGGAGTCCCTCAACCTATGCCTGAGTAAAGCTAATTCTTCTTTGTCTCAGAAAACTGCAATGGCCTCCCATGAATTAGCTGCCTTGCAAGACACTGCTGATTTTCATTCTGACCCTATTCCTTCCCAATCCATCATTGTCACCAGATCTATGACAAGACTTGAGTCTTAGCAGTCTTCAAAATGTGAGGTACATAATTTGACCTATAAAGGCGCACTATACTCCAAAAATAGCTGTGTGCTTTTTCCAATGTTTAAGTCAGAAATTTGGGTAGTGTGTGTGGGAATGGATATCACGTGTGTAAGATAATGGTGAAGGAATATGTAGTTGGATCAGATTGAAATTACAGATATGGAGCTGCCATGTAGATTGACAGTGATAACTTGAGGAGTTACAAAGGAATTTAGCAAGTGTGCTTAGTTGGTTGGTTGAAATGTGGCCCAAAAGGTGGACTACATTAAATGAAGTCTAGAGGAAATATGTTTTACCATGACTATATAAGCTTGTGAAGCAATCTCCAGAATCCTCGAAGAACTCTTTGGTGTTCTTTTCTGTAGGATAGAAATTACAATGGAACATTATGCCACCAAACTTGAATAGTTAAATACAATGGAGATTGGATCCTTGAGTGCAAAGGCCAAATGGAGGCACTTTATTGCTAAAGACAAGTAGGTGTGGTTACAGTATTGGGCAGAGAGTCAAAGCAGTAATCAGAATAGTCTGATTGGCAGAGACCTATTAGGTTTCCTAGTTGACCAAAGGGTCCATAGAAGAGAAATAGGTTGACAGTCTACTAAACCAAAATTTTGTAGTGGGTTCAACCATGTAACCCAACAAACACATGTCATTAATCTGAATATATGTCCCTGTGGGTATGAACCTGCCTTTAAAATGGACCTCTTGAAGATGTTATTTTTAATTAAGGTGTAGCCCAACTGAATGAAGGTGGCTCTTAATCCAAGTTACCAGAGGTCTTATAAAAAGAATCTAGAAGCCATAGAAAAAGAGAGGACATCACCATGTGACAGGAGAAAAACATAAAAGCCAAGGACCCCAGAAGTTGCTGGCAGCTAGCATCAGACAGAGTGTGGAAAAAGCAAATTTTGCAGAAATCTTGATTTTGGGAAATTTCTGTTGTTTAAGTCAATCCATTATGTGTTATCTATCATCAAAGTCTGGCATCTATGACAATTTTTCACACAAAATAATATTTAAAAAAATACTACTATTACAAACATATAAAAATGAGGAAGTAGCTTTAGAATTGATTATGAATAGAGGTTGGAAGAATTGCAAGGTAACAAAAAAACCTGGTATTCCTTGATATTATGGTAGAAATATGAAGATTAAAGATTTCACTTCTGGTGAGGCCTTAAAAGAGTATGATAAATGTGTTATTGGAAACTAGAAAAAAATGTGAACCTTTTTATAGAATGGCAGATAACTTGGTGAAATTGTGCTCCAATGTGAGATGGCAGGCTGAAATTTGCAAGTGATGAACATGTATATTTAACTGAGGAAATTTCCAGTTAAGTATGGAAGAGGTTGCCTGGTTTATCTTGATGCTTACAGTGAAAAGAGAGATGAAAGGGATAAACTGAGGATTGAACTCTTAAGTGCCAAGGGACCAGCAACTGACAATTTAGAAAATTCTCAGCCTATCCAGAGAGCATGATCTTTGAAAAGGACGGAAGCAGGAGTATTATCAAGGCCCTCCTTGAGCTTCTGGGAAATAAAGCCCCAGGGAATGAGGCTCCACAGGAGAGTATCACATAACAATGCTTTACTAAAGCTGTTGTGGTTGAGCATAGATCTAGTCAGCCACATCAGAGGAATCAGGATAGAAATGTATTTGTCTAGGAAGGACCTGTGGGAAATCCTTCTGTCTGTTGACATTGACTCCCTTGAACCACATGCAAATCCAACAAGGTTTTTGAGAATTCTACATGAACAGAAGCACTGCTAGCCTAGATCAAAAGGAACAGAAAAGAGATGAATTGAAGGAAAAACTGCTTTAAGTGCAGAGCCATGGAAGCAGAGGTCTACTTCAAAGAGATTCTTCTTGGTCTAAGAGAGCGGGCTCATCCACACTCCAAGTGTAGACACATCTCCCCTAATGTTTGGGAGACTTTGCCCACTGTCTCAAAGCTTGCAGAAGGTGGAATCTATCTCCATGTGTTCTGGGAGAAAAAGGCTGTCAACTCCAGTGCTCAGAGAGGGTGAGGACTAGAATTCAGTACATGCTGAGAGTACAGCTTCTGTCAAAGGACTATAAAAGGGTGGGGCTTCCTGTCCAGCAAGCCTGAATGACAAAGAGTTGATCCACAGTTGGCTCTCAAAAATTGAAACCTAAAGGTGTTTTCCCTAGTGGGTTTTGGATTTGTTTGGGATCTGTGACCTGTTTTCTTTACAATTTCTCCCGTCTGGAGTAGGAATGTCTATCCTATACCCATCCTAACATTGTATTTTGGATGATTTGTTTTCCAGGTTCACAGGTGCACAGATGGAGAGGAATTTTGCCCCAGGAGGGACCACACCTATGACTGATTCTGTTAAGACTTTGGACTTCAGCTGTAACTGAAATGGCTTAAAGATTTTGGTTATTGTGATGGAATAAATTTATTTTTCATGTGGGGAAACATGTCTTTTGAGGGTCTAGAGGGCAGACTGTGGTAGGTTGAATTATGCACCCCAACAAACACATGCTTTTAAATGCAATCCATGTCCCTGTGAGTGTGAACCCATTTTACAATGGACCTCTTAAAGAAGTTATATTTAGTTAAATTGCAACCCAATTAGGATGAGACTGGGACATAATCTGTATTACTGCAGGCCTTATAAAAAGAACACATTAATCACAAGAGAAAAAAAGAGCACATCATCATCATATGACAGAAAGCAGAGATAAAAGCCAAGGAGCCCAAAGAATTTGTGACAGCACAAGAACATACAGACTTCAGGGGAATAGTTCTTATGGATATCTTGATTTGGGACATATATTAGCTTAAAACCCAGAAGCCAATATTTTTCTGTTGTTTAAGTCAATTCTTTGTTTGTTATTTGTCATAGAAACCTGGCAAACTAAGATGATATTTTATTTGTAAAAGTGAAAGTCTCTAGGTAATTAAACATATGTCTACTTGAATTACTAAAATAGAGACTCCCAGTCTTTCAATCTGTTACAAGACTCAAACCAAGTTAGGAGACACTGAGTGCTTTGAGGAAGTACCCTGCTACACTGTCCAAATTTTAAGCTGTTAATCATTCTCCTGACCTCCTTCCCCAATGAGACCTAAGGTTTTTACCATGATGACTGTGCTTTGGAGTAAAGGAAATAATATGACTTCTGAGAATTGCTGGACAATGGCCTGAATTAACACTAATTCCAGGAGACCCAATATCACTGTTACAGCAGGCAAAGCAGAGACTTATGGAGGGCAGATGGGGTTTTAGTTCAAGTTTAATTCACAGTGGATCTTGTGGGTTCCCGAATCCACATTCTGTGGTTATTTTTTAATTCCAGGGTCCAATTTAGAATAGACATACTTAGAAACTGGCAGAATCTCCCCCATATTGGTTCCTCGACCTATGGAGTGAGGACAATTGTGGTAGGAAAGGTCAAGTAGAAGCCACTAGAACTCCCTCTACCTAGAAAAAATAGTGAAAAAAAAAAAAGCAATACTGTGTTCTTGGAAGGATTTCACTGATTAGTATCATCATTAAACCCTTGAA
The DNA here is from genome assembly GCF_023851605.1 of Tamandua tetradactyla. NCBI lineage: Eukaryota > Metazoa > Chordata > Mammalia > Pilosa > Myrmecophagidae > Tamandua > Tamandua tetradactyla. Next base: position 153,838,948 of record NC_135330.1, read on the forward strand.
TGATACAGTGGAGTTGATTCATACTACATTCCCACTCAACTCACCTATTTGGCCTGTGAAGAAACAGATGAATCTTGGAGAATGACAATGGGTTAAACTTAAAAAGTGGTGACTCCACTTGCAGCTGTTTTTCCAGTGGCAATTTCATTGCTGAAAAAACTGATATACCAACTGGCAACTAATGTGTACCTATCAACCTGGCAAAGGCTTTTAGGCCAATAATTGCTACTAAAGTCTGCTAGATGCTGTTTGATTTCAGTGGTCTATGCCAGCAATATACCTTTACTGTCCTGCCTCAGGGGCTTATCATAGTTTAGTCTGCAGGGAACTTGCTCAACTTGCCCTTCCATTTGATATCATACAGGTCCTTTATATTTATGACCTCTTGATCAATAAATACACTAGACTTATTGGTAAGTTATTTATGTATGTGTCAAAATATGAGAAATAAATTCAACATGACTTAAGGGACCATCTGCCTCTGAAATTTTTAGGAGTCCAGTTGTGCGGAGCATGTCAAGTTATTCCTTCCAAAATGCAGTATAAGTTTGTTGCATCTGTCCCTCCTACAACCGAAAAAGTGGGACAATGCTAACTGGGTGTGGTAGAGTGAATTATGTACCCCAACATAGGCATGTATTTAATCTTAATCTGCATTCCTATTGGTGTGAACCCATTGTAAACAAGACCTCTTGAGGATGTTATTTGTAGTAAAAGTGTGGCTCATCTGAATAAGGTGGATGTTAATCCATACTACTGTAAGCCTTATAAAGAGAAGAAATTAAAAGCCACATTGTGGAGAAGGCTACAGGGATAAACTGGAAGAGAGATACATGGAAAGGACATCCTCATGTAACAGGAGGCAGAGATATAAGCCAAGGAATCCAAAGGATTGCTTACAGCCAACACTAGAATGTGCTGACTTTAGAGAGAAGGTAATATTTGCCAGTATTTGATTTTGGATTTCTTTTAGCTTCAAACTGTGAGTCAAGAAAAGTCAATGAAAGCTTATTGTTTAAGCCACCCCATTGTGTGGTATTTGTTATTGCTGCCCAGAAAACTGAGACTCTGGGCTTCTTTGGATTTTGTATGCAACATGTCCTTATCTGGTATACTACTCCAGCCCATTATTGAGTGTCCCCAAATTCTGCCAGTTTTGTGTGGCACTCAGAAAGAAATGGGTTCTTCAATAAGCCTTAGGCAGCTGTGCAAGTTATTCCGCAACTTGGGCCTTATAATCAAGCAGAACCAATGGGTGTTTAAAGCATCAGTTGTGGATAAGATGTTGCTTGCAGCAGTTGGCAGGTCCTGAAAGATGAATTATAGTATAGGCCCTTAGAATTTTGTTGAAAATCTTACTGTTCTCCTGGATAACTACTCTGCTTTTGAGCAACAAATTTTGGCTTGCTCTTTGACCTTAACAATGTTTAAAGGCTTAACCATGGACATCAAATTAACATGAGACCTAAGATGCCCATCATGAACTGAGGGTTGTCTGACCCACTGCCATAAAGTTGGGCATGCACATCAGCACTCCATCATCAAATGGAAGTGGCATATCTGAGGTTAGCTTGAGCAGGTCAGGAAGGTAAAAGTGACATGAGGAAGTGCCCCAAATACTCATGGCATCCAATCTTGTCACACTACCTTCTCTTTTACAGCTTAGAATTATGGTCTCTTGGTGAGATGCTTATGATCAGTTGACTAAGGAAGAGAAAACTAAGGCCTTGTTTACAGATGGTTCTGCATAATTTACAGGCACTATCCCAAATTGGACAGGTGCAGCACTACAGGCCCTTTCTGAGACATACCTGATGAAAAGCAGTGAAGGAAAATTCTGTTGGTGTGTAGCTCTAAAAGCAGTGCACCTGATTGTTTCATTTTGTTGAAGGAGAAATGGCTGCAGGTGTGCTCGTACACCAATTAATAGCCCACTGCCAATAGTTTGTCTGGATGATCAGGGACTTGGAAGGGACATGACTGAAAAGTTGGCGACAATAAAGTCTGGCAAAAAGCTATGTTAACAGACATTTCTAATTGGGCAAAATTGTCAAGATGTATGTGTCCCATGTTAATGCTCACAAAGCAAATAAATGCAAAATTACCTATACTGACTGAATTCACTAATTTTGTCATGCTACCCGTTATGAAAAGATGAAATGCTGACTTGATAGAGTGGTGGAATGGTATTTTAAATGTTAGTTATAGCACCAAGTAGGTGTTAATGCCTTGAAGAGCTGGTCCATGTCCTCCAGGAGTATACTACATATGTTCTAAGTCAGCAACCAATGTATGGTGCAGATTGTCCCATAGCTAGCAGTCACAGGGCCCAGGAATCAAGGGGCAGAAATGCAAATGGCACCATTCACCATTTACCTTAGTGATTTACTAGCAAAATGTTTGTTTCCTGTCCCTATAATGGTATAATCTGTGGGTCTATACATCTTAGTTCCAAAGGAATGAATTTTTACATCAGAAGCAACTGTCATTTCATTGAACTGGGAGTTAATACTGTCACTCAGCCACTTTGGGCTCCACATGCCTCTGAATAAACAAGAAAATAAGGGAATTACTGTAGTTGCTAATATGATTGATCTTGATAATCGAGGGATAATTAGGCTATTTCTATGCGATAGAGGTAAAGACGAGTATGTTCAGAATACAGAAGATACCTCACTGTGTTTCTTAGTACTACCATGCTGCAAGATTAAAATCAATGGAAAATAATAGCAACCTAATTCAGGAAGGACTATTAATAACCCAGACCCTTCAAGAATTAAAATTTGGGTCACTACTCCAGTCAGAAAACAAAATAAGAAATTGGTAGGGAAAGAAGGTGGTTATAAATACCAGCTAAGACTACATGATGAATTGCAGAAACAGGGACTGCAATTATTTTGAGTATTTCTTCCTTATTTTCTTATAAATGTTTGCATGTATGTATGCTTATGTTTTCTTCACTTTACTATCCACTTTTCACATAATGTAAGATGTAGTGATTTTGCATCATAATATCTAAATTGCAGGATATCAAGCAGACAAATGAACATAACCTAAGGGCTTTGCACCTTCTTCTAGGGGAAAGGGTTGTATACAGGAGAGCTGAATCCTTTTAGGTAGAAGTATGACTATTTACTGTTTTTATTTGATGACTAATCACGGTTAAAGTAGATGTTTATAGGTGCCAAGTTGGCAGAAGGTTGTCCATGATCATTAATTTTATGTGCAAACTTGACTAGACAATTGTGGCTAGTTGTGGGGTCAGACACCATTTTAGTATTGCTGTGAAATTATTTTGTAGATATGATTAACATCTTCAATCAGTTCATTTTTGAGTAAAAGAGATCATCCTAGAATTTATTGGTGGGTGTGCTGGTTTGAAAGAATTTATGCACTCTAGAAAAGCCATGTTTTAATCCTAATCTGATCTTGCTTTAGGCAGTTTCTTTTAAACCCTATTCAGCACTGCATGGTGGGAGTTTGATTAGATTATCTCCATGGAGATGTGGCTCTCCTAATTGTGGGCGTTAACTTTGGTAGAGAGAAAGGTGATTGCATCCATTTCAGGTGGTCTTGATTAGTGTACTGGAATCCTTTGAAAAGAGGAAACATTTTGGAGACCCTTTAAGAGCCATGGGAAGCAGAGAGCCCACGCAGCCAGAGACCTTTGGAAATGAAGAAGGAATATGCCTCCCGGGAAGCTTTATGAAGCAAGAAGCCTGGAGAGAAAGTTAGCAGATGCCATGTTTGCCATGTGACTTTCCAGTTGAGAGAGAATCCCTGAACTTAATTGGACTTTCTTGAGCGAAGGTAACCTCTAGTTGGTGCCTTAATTTGGACATTTCTATATAGACTTGCTTTAATTGGCACACTTTTGACCTTAGAAATTTAAACTAGCAATAAATTAAATTCCACCTTTTTAAAAGCCAATCCATTTCTAGTATAGTGCCTTGTAACAGCTAGCACACTAGAACAGTGGGTCTTATACTTTCAGTAGAAGGCCATAAAACAAAAAAACTGAGGTTTCCTAGGGGAAAGAGATGCTCCTCATTCCTCAAGTGTACAACATCAACTCCTGTCTGAGTTACCAGCCTCTGCCACCCTGCTTTAAAGATTTTGGATTTGCCAGCCCTTTTATCATGTGAGTCAATTCCTTAAAATAAATCTTTATATATAAATGTGTGTGTGTGTGTGTGTGTGTGTGTGTGTATAGTCATATATTTATATATTATTTATATGTATTATATAATATGTATATATTTATGTACTTTATAGGTATATATTATACAAGTACATTTATCTTATATGGCATTAACTATAAAAATAGAAATTTGAACATAATTTTTCATTAAACATGCACTTTTATTTATATTTTATTTAATTGCTGCCAAAAATATTTATTATGAAATAAAAAGTGTTATCTTATGTATTAATTTCTGAGCTGCTGGAATACATAAGATACATAAAGTGTTATCTTATGTATTAATAAATACATAATACATAATACATAAGATAAAGCATTATCTTATGTATTAATTTCTGAGCTACAGATAATATACACTGGATTGGATTATCAATAGGAGTTTATTGATTCATGGTTAACACTGGATTGGATTATCAATAGGAATTTATTGGTCCATGATTTTGAGGCTGGGAGAAATCCAAAATTGAGGCATAGGCAAAACAATGCTTTTTCCCCAAAGGCTGTGGCATTTTGGGGCTGCCTGTTGGTGATCCTTGGACATCGGCTTTTCTGTCACCTGACAATACACATAGCAGAGTCTTCTGTTTCTTCCAGGTTTCTTTGATTTCAAGCATCTGAATGCACCCCCTTACTTCTCTTCCATTCTAATTTTCTTTGATGATAAGGGCTTGAGTCATATTGGATTAAGGCCTACCTTTATTCAGTATGGGCACATCTTAACTAGTAATGTCTACAAAGATCATATTTACAATGGTATTTATACCCAGAGGACCAGAAGTTGGGACCTGCACATGCCTTTTGGGAAAAATACAACGTAGTCTCAACAATTTATCACAAAATAAATAAATACATATAGATGAGACCAAATCACTACAACCAAACATTCATACTAGTCTCTGTATACTCTATGGCTGGCTCACTCAGCTCATATTTCTCATAACCTATTTTATATACCCCAAAATCATAATTTACTATTTTGCAATGAACCCTATTCACTGTGGTCTGGTAGGGTCATGCATTTCAATCTGATGCAGTGACATACCAGGCTGGTACATCAAAAGGCAGAAAGAGTTTCCCTTTCGTAGATGGTCCTTTCTACCAGGAGGTTTTTTTTTTAACAGCAAGGATGCTGAAGTCTATCCTTGCAGGGGAAGACTTAAATACATCACATCTGGAAGAATGAAAGAAAGATAAGCTAATTATGGCTGACTCTTAAATTTAACTACATGCAAAAATAAAGACATGCCTCTCACATCTTATTAGACAAGACCAGAACAAAAACTAGAAGTCAAAGTAGAGATCTTTAACTCTTCAGTCTTAAATGAAAGCAACTATCAATAATTATAATTCTTCATTAAAAACTGAAAAATCTTGGGCAAATGCTAACTTGAACAGTGAACCACTTGGACAGATAATGGAACTGTCCTTGACAAAGTGGAATATATGGTCACCCTATTAGTAGCTTTATCTTTGATAACTAAATTAGACAATTATTTGGCATTTAATATATGGTTAGTTAATGATTTTTCACTAGTGTTACCCTTCATTTCTATGATTCCCGTCTTTTCTACATTCAGTACCCTTCATATATTTCATCTTGCTAAATTCAGACCATCAGCTCAACATATCTAGATCTTTCAGGATTCTAATAGTCATTCTAAATATTTTTTATGCTTCTCAAATTCCGAACATCCATGAATCACCACTATCATTTAATATTTTTGCTTGGTACATCACCAGGCTTAGAGGAATATAACATTAAATGAGCTTAAATTCTCCACTAAAGCACCAATAGCAAGATGAAAAGCCACTGAAAATACTATAACCAAAAACAAACTGACCTGGATGAAAAAATGCCTATGTAAATCAGATGCCCTGTAACAACAGATGATTAAGAAATCAGGAAAAGATGTTCTCTGTATTATGTGTATTACCCTAAAAGTCTAATCAATGTCTAATTTGCTTTTATTAAACCTACTAAATGCTTCACAAGAGATATTTCAGCCTGTGTGATATACTTGGATTCAAATTCCATTCTATCATTGATAACCCTTGTGACCTACAAATATTAGTGTCTTCATTTATAAAATAAGATTACTGATTTCTATTACATAAAGGCTCTTAGATATTAAATAAGATTATATAAGCCATTTAATTTAGTATGTGACTCATATTAAACACTAAAAGCATACATGTAATTATTATTTATTAATCGCTATTATTAATTATAGCACATATTCATTAATTATATATAGTACAAATTCATTATGCACACATCACTCTTTCTAGATTATGGGGATACACTATTTTTCTGTCTCCTTTTCTTCATAGTTGCGACCATTAACCTAATTTGAGACTTAATCATATTTTGCCTAGATTTTGGTAATCCCAGTTTGATATTTCTTCCTTTACTTTCTCACTGAGTAGGACTTTGTTCTTCTAGAAGTTACCCTCTCAATTACACAAGCACTATCTTTTAGCTCTTATCAATAGGTTTTAGTGGATCCTTATTATTTTTCAAACTAACATCCAAAAGTTATCCTCAAGTCTCTCTTTGACTTTATGAGCCGCTTGCATAGTCATTCATTTATCCGATCATTGATGTAAGATTTAGCAAGCACATTGTATATTGTGAAGGATTTTTACAGAGTAAGCATAGAAATGATTTAGATACAGCCTCTGCTCTAGAGAACTTAATAGGAGAATCCATTAATCAAATTATATAATAGAAGCATAAAGGTGAAGCTGTAGAGACATCAGGAAGGGGTAACTCACTATTTTATGTAGAGAAGGTGACATTTAATATTATACTTGAGTAAAGTATGATATTTGCCAGTTGGAACACATACAGAAACAAAGAAAAATAGGAATGGCAGGAAATAAGATTGTAAAAAATTATTTGCAGAGATATATAATTGAAGTGCTGTTGACAATTTTATTATTTAAGGTCTAGACACAAAAGAAAGATGTGAAGACAATATATTAAATTTAAGAAAACTGTCATGGCACTTAAAAAAAAAGAGTGAAAAATAAGTATACTTGCTTATATTAAATAAAGACTCAAAGCTACTAGAATCTCAGAAAAGTTAGAGGGAAGTTGTTTGTAACTGATTTGATTCTCCTATTTCAGTTAAAAGGCTGAGACTTGAAAACGAAGTCTTCAAATACTTAGAGTTCATATAAAGTCAGATGGATTTAAACCCACATGTTATGGTGGATAATCTTGCAATGAGTGTGCAATATTTAAATGTTTTTGTTACAGTATTACATTTTAGATATTGATGCAAAGACGTTTATAAAAGTATATCAAAGGACCCTCAAATATGACAAGTAGAGGGTTTGATTAATCAAATGGCTATATATTTGAGACAAGTTGAAAATATCCAAATTATTAACTTCATATTTTTCTTTTTTGTTGTAGTGATCTATTTTAATGACACAAAACCAAAATGACAGAATAACATCTTTTGCACTGTTTTCCTTTCTCCTACATGGTTATGACTTGTTCTTGCATAAAAATAAAATTAGCAGGTCTGTAGGGATTTCTAAATTTGGGGGGTTTAGATGTGTCTCTGAAAGTCTAATGAAAGTAACTTACATTCTTGTATCTGCACCATGTAAAAGACATTTCTGCATAAAGTCATAACTTTTTACATGGCATACAAAGACTAAGTAAACTGAGACTTATTGCAGCCCTAGCATAGTTTCTTCAAGTTTATGGAAGCGATGTTAGCATATTGTTTTACACATTTTTGAGAAGTCTTTATTCTCTTTACAAATTAATAGATTGGTGTGCTGGTTTGAAAGGATGTATGCCCCTAGAAAAGCCATGTTTTAATCAAAATCCCATTTCATAGAGGAAGAATAATCCCTATTCAATACTGTATGTTTGAAACTGTAATCAGATCATCTCCCTGGATGATGTGATTTAGTTGAGTGGTTGTTAAATTGGATTAGGTGATGACATGTCTCCACCCATTTGGGTGGGTCTTGAGATGTTTCTGGAGTCCTATAAAAGAGGAAACATTTTGGAGAATGGAGATTCAGCAGAGAAGAACGACATAGCCATGAGAGCAGTGAGCCCACAAGCCAGTGACCTTTGGAGATGAAAAAGGAAAACGCCTCCCAGGGAGCTTCATGACACAGGAAGCCAGGAGAGAAAGTAGCAGATGGTGCCTCGATCGCTATGTGTCCTTCCAACCGAGAGAGAAACTGACTGTGTTTGCCACGTGCTTTTCCAGATAAGAGAGAAACCCTGAATATCATCGGCCTTCTTGAACCAAGATATCTCTCCCTGGATGCCTTTGATTGGACATTTCTATAGACTTGTTTTAATTGGACATTTTCTTGGCCTTACAACTGTAAACTAGCAACTTATTAAATTCCCCTTTTTAAAAGCCATTCTGATTCTGGTATATTGCATTCCAGCAGCTAGCAAACTAGAACAATTGGAAAAAAGAATCTTTTCTCCTTAATCATCACTCAACATGCAGCTTGAACTCATGTAAATTAAGCAAACTAAACAGTTAACAGGAAACATGATTTCTCAAAGATAAATACATTTTGTCGAAATTTACTAAAGCATAGGCAGCTATCCACTATTCTGAAGTGCTTGCAAGACTTTGTCTTGCACTTTAGGCAGTGCTGCAGAAAGTTGGAAATACCCACTATTCATTGACCAAAGACCTTTTCTAAGGATTGACCTGGCTTTTCCTTCTGTTTATTTCTTGGCACCCTGTCATCAGTAAGCAGTAATCTTTTTTCAGATCACAAAATTACAATTTGGAGATAATTTATGCGTTTCATATATGTGTCTATTGAGACTTGACATAAAGACCTGTGATTGAATTAGATTATATACATTATATAGCATGACTCTAAAAATAATTTCATTTTCCAATCTGTTCTTCAGTTGTATTGCAGAATCAATATATTCTGCAGTTTAGGGATGTACAATGCTTTTTCTTTCTTTTTTTTTTTTTTTTCTACTTTCAGTTTCTATTGGCCACTAAGTTTGCATTGATAATGGTTAGTGATTTTCACTCCAGGGCTATATGACACCCACCCAGGGATATTTGGCAGTCTATAGATGGTTTTGCTTATTATCACTTGTTTGACAGGGGAGGGAGGGAGGGATGTAATGTTATCCATTTTCAGTGAGTAGAGGCCAGAGATGCTGTTAAAAACACTACAAAGCACTAGCCATCCCTAAATACAATTATTAGGCTCAGAATGCTCATGATACAAAGGTTGAGCAATCCGGCAATAAAGAAATACAACAGAGATACTAAGATGACAGTTTTGGGCAGGCCATGGTGGGTCAGCAGGCAAGAATGCTTGCCTGGAATGCCAGAGGACCCGGGTTCGATTTCTGATGCCTGCCCATGTATAAAAAAATAAAAAAAAGATGATGTTTTTTTTGTCCTTCTCATCCCCTCCTTGAATCATATCCAATAATCGAAAAATGTGGGGGATTCTATCTCCCAAACTTTTTTTGGTATGCTGTATGTTTAAAAAAAGCTTGCCCCATACTCTCTAGGCCTGTAAGGAATTGGTCATGTGGCTGTGGCTAACAGACAATGTAATACAAATTCTACACCCAGAACTCTTTACAAACAGAATGGTTTGCCTTAAAAATATAATGTAATTAAGGGATTATGTATTATGATTCTTAGAATGAAGCTCTTTTATTGAATCATTTAAAGCTTACACTTTATTGTTATTTTCAAATTGTTCTTTCTAAAACTTTACATCCAGAAATGAAACCTGTAAATCTCACCACTGCATTTTATTTAGAAAAAAGAAATCTCTCTGGCTTTGCAGTAGGTCTACAAAGTTTGTGTGAAGAAATTTTCTTTGTTTTTTTTTTTCCCTGTTTTTTTAAAAATTGGCTATTGATGAACTACCAGAGTCAATTAAAAACATTTCTCTCTACAGGAGCAGTTGTGCATTTGCATACTGGAAGCTTGGGACCAAAAAAGCTTTGCTATCAGCAAATTAGTAAACTCATCAATAATTTAGATGTAGCCTAAGGATTATGCTGACTTGCTGTAAAATAAATGCATTCTATTCTGAAGTGCTTGCAAAACTTCATCTTGCAATTCAGGGAGAGCTGATGAGAGTTGGAACCACCAGCTTTTACAATTTCAAAATTACCTTCACTTCTCCTCCTAGGCTAGAATAGCCTTAAGAAAGTACCATACATTTTCTATGACTTGAAGGCTTTTATCTTTGTCTTTCTTTTTAGTTTTGTTATTTTCAGAAAACCTAGACATATGCTTTTGGTCCTGGAAATAAAAATTGAATAAAATCACAGTGAGATGACCCAGGTTATATCCATGTTTTCTTTATATGTCCCATTGCTTTTGCGAGTATTTCTACAAGCTCTAAACATGCTGTAAAGAATGCACACATGTGACAGGTTTTGTTTTGTTTTATTTCTAAGTAGGCTTAGTATTGGTAAACACAAAGAAGACTTTCTTTCAAGGATTTATGCTAGCCCTCGTTCCATTCCTATTATTTCTGTCTAACTAGGAGAGGCTACAACTCCTCAGAAAACAATGCTGCCTGCATGCAGGGGTTGTGAGCTACAAATAAACCTCATTCTCTGGCCCTTACATAATAAATGACTGGCTTAGTTTCAAAAAAATACAAATGAGGTCAAATTAAACAACTTCAGTCCCAAATCTCATCAAATATGGTAAGGAATACAACATAAACAATCAAAGTAGTTGATTTTGAACAATTCCAATTTATTGCTACAACATAGTGTGGTGGGTTAGAATGTTATAGCTTATCTAGTATTCCAGCCACTGGGAATTCTGTTCTTTAATGGAGTAAAAATAAGGCTTCACAATTTAATCCCACCTGGATTAAATATAATTCTGGATCATCCAAGGCAAATTATACTGAATTGACAGTTGTTAGTATCTTTCGCTGGTGTCTTGCTATCTATAAGAACATGCCTGGAATAGCAAGCATTTCCGTGCCAATAACTGGAAAGGTATAGTTTTTATATATAATATTGTATATTAATAAACTTTTGTTCTGTTTTATAATATAGTATCTCATTAATATTAATGAAATTCCCATAGAATTACCTGCTTCCCTTGGTTCTTGATGTCTTCCTTTGTATCACTCCAATATCTCACTTTTTGTTATATCTGTTACTCCCTCCTTTGATCATCTTGCTTACCTCTTAAAAAGACTCATACATTTAAGTCTCATCTAGATAATCCAAGATAATTGCCTCCTAACAAGACCGCTAATTTAATCACATCTGCAAGTCCTTTTTGCCATGTTAGGTTACATTCCTTTTGTAAAGAGATCTTTTGGGAGGCCTTTATTCTACCTACCACAATGCTATTTTAGCTATGAGAGTTTCATAATATATTTCAGAAACTGATTGGAAAAGTCCGTTCTCTTGGGCTATTTTGTAGAAAATTTCCTTGTTATAAGTTGAGCATTTATCTTCAAGATGAACTTCAAAAGCAATTTGTTGAGAAAAATAGACATCAATCGATCACTAAAGGACAGACAGGTAGATAAACAGATAGATAAATAGATAAATAGATGATACATATGTTTGAATTTTGATTAGAATCACATTGGTATTGTAGGTTAGCTTGAGAAATTGACATTATCACATAACTAAATTTTCTTACCTATGGTTATTTTATGTCTCTTCACTTATTTAGGATTTCTCTAATTTCACTTGTTAAAACAATCTTGATTTAAATCATGTATATATGTCTATGTTTAGCGACAGAGATTTTAAAATGTTTTTCACTGTGAATGGTATTTTTTAATTAAAATGCTAAATAAGATAGGGTTGGGGCTTTATGCTATTCCTTCACACTTGCTTGGGATTTTCCCAATTCATGACTATTACTCTAGTGCGATTATTAAGATCTTTCCCTTTACTCTCAAAAGTGTCCCAATTTGCAAAATAAATTATAAGATCAATCTGTAAAAAGAGAAATTATTTAGATATCTTGTTTGTTTCTGAATATCTTATTCAAATTTCATATCAAATCTAACAGTTATTCATTAGATAAATTTATCAATCTTACATAGAAAATGATCATAGGAGATTTAAATAATGACCTTCTTAATGGTGCATTTACAGCCTCCTTTTGATATTTATATATATATATTAAGAGAATATATACAGTAGTGAGAAATAGCAACCACCTTCTATTCTCAATGTTAAAGAAAATAGTTTCATTATCTCACCATTAACTACTTTTACTGTGAGTTTCTGGTACATATCCTCTATCAAGTTCATGGTGTTTTCTTCTATTCCTAGTTAACCAATGTGTCATTCAGAAATGGCTGTTTTATGTTAGCTATCATGCACAGTCATAGAGATGATCTCAAGATTTTCTTCCTCTATTTTGTTAATGGAATGAAGTGTGTTTACTTTGCTAGGCTTGTGTTGACTCTTGGTTGTTTCTTTGTAATAAATCATACTTCCCCATGAATTATTATTTCTGCAGTGTTACTTTAAGGGGCATGGATATTTGTTTATAACAGGGTATCTTTGGTACACTTCTGTGCAGATGCGCAAGTACACCCAGGCATCATCTGCTTCTTTTTATGCACAAATCTTTAACATTCCTCCTCATGTTATTTTTTCTTGCGAGTGTGTGTATGTGTTTTCTTTTTACATTTAGCAAAGCAAAACAATATTACCGGTCTAAATATTTTGACTATGGGATATATTTTGCAATGTTTTAGCTGTTTAAAATATTAACAGCTGTTTAAAACTTAAAGCTGTTTAAAATAAGTCTCATTTGAAGTGTATTTAGATTCAATATTCTCTGATCAGATATAACTTTCTACAACTATTCTCTATTTATTGGCACCAAAGAAGGTAATTTTTTCCACTGCTTTGTTTTCAAATGAAAAAATTTTCATCACTATGTGGGTTTTTTTTTTTTTTTAACATCTGTCTTTCTTTCTGATTTCATTTATGTCCCCAGCCCTCTCACTATGTGGGTTTTTATTTGTTTTTCAGTTTACATTATTTTTAACTCAACCATAGATCATTGTATTCTAATAGGTCAGGCTATTTCAATCATATTAACTATAAATGTGAATGGAATTTACTAATTCCTGTCCTCATATTTAATGAATACTTTTATTTTATTTTTGTCCTTTCCTGCATAAGTGAATTATTTCTCTTTGTTCTAATTTTATTCTGTTTTACGATACAGACAATTGTTTCCTCCTCGTCTAGAAATGGCTTTATGTTTATTATAATAGTCTAATAAAGTATAATTTTCTGTCAACATAAATATTGCATAAGACAATACTCTTTTCTTCCTAAAACACAAGACACCTAAGACTTTTTCACATCCAGCAGCCTTGCCTATCTTCCCCCCATATTCACTGAAAACAAAACAAAACAAAACACCTTTGCTGTTGAAATCATCTGGAGTTTAGTTTCTACTGTTTATTATTTGAATACCAGTAATGATTTTCACCTCTTAATTCAATGTTTAATTGGATTTAGTTGTAAATTTTACCTTTGCTAACTTTCAGCATGTAATTTTCACTTTCTTGATTTTCTAAATTTGTTGGCAAAATATACCTTAATTATTTCTTTAAGAAAGGACCCATAGGTGATAACCTTGAGTTTCAGCATATTCAGAAAATGTTTGAATTAAACAGTGTTAAAATTTATTTTAGAATTCTTAATCCAAAAATTAGTTTCCTTCAAAACTTTGAAGGTTTTTTCCACTATGTATTACTATCAATTTTTACCAAGGAACATCTGATGTTAATTGGATTATAATTCTTGTACAGTTAACCTTCTTACAAAGCCAAAGTTTCATGATTTGTGTATTTGTTGAGTCCTAAATTTTTAGAATAATATATCTGTGTAAAGTATGACTATTTCTCTATTTTTCTCTATGCTTCTTTCTTTCTCTCTTTCTTTCTTTGTATTAATTCATTTTTGACTCTTAAATGAGTCTTTTTGAATCTGAAGATTTGCCTCTTTCTTCAATTCTAGAATATTTCTTCCTATTTGGCTATATATTCTTTTTTCTTTTTATTTACATAATATTTATGAATGTGTTTGGCTACAAGTATTAGAAAACCAGTTGATAGTGGCCAAGATAAAGTTGCACTGCTCATTTTTCTTGAATAATGAGGAGTCCTAGAAATGTGCAACTGCTGGCATTGGTTTAATCCCTCAGCAGTGCCATCGTGGGCTTAGGTGTCACAGGGTTCCCTCCTTTGCATTATTCAGATTTGCTAAAATGTTACCTCATCAGAGATATCTTCCATAACCAATTTAAATTGTGAATTGTTTCTCAAACTCTCTAAAAGTTTCTCAACACCGGACACCCCAATCAATCCAGCTCTTTAGCCTGATTAATTTTCTTTAAAACACTTATATTGGATGTTATATTGTATCATTTACTTTTTGTTTACTTGTTGATTGCCTATTTTCCCATTTGGATTTGTGTACCGTTGGGATATGTTCCTTGTCTTCTGTTTATAGCTGAACACCCAGACACAGTCTTGGGAATATAGCAAGTATTCAAGAAATAGGTGTGGAATAAGCTGAACGAGTACATTCAGTATTGTTTTCTTTCTAGACTCCAATAAGGATGTAATTATCAGTTCTGGAATTCTTTTATAGTTTTCTTCTTACATTTATCATACAGCATTGGATGTTTTCCTCATGGTTAAATTTGAGGCACTCCGTCTATTTTACTATATATTTCTAAATACTTTCAGTGACTTTCCTAAATCGGCATATAGTTAAATACAAGTTAATTTACATGAGCTTCAGATATTTATATCCCAAGACCCATAATACTTCTAAAATTCATGAAGGTTCCTTTTATGTTCCAGATATTACCATATGGAATGCCGATGATTAGACCATAGCTCTTTTTCTCAAGGTCTTCGACATCACTTGCTGAGAATTTACTATGTGCTGAGTATAGTTCCAAGCAACTGCACATTAATTTATTGAGTTAATACTTAGTTAATTCTCACGTAACTCAAAATGTAGGCACTATCATCATTGTCGTTATACAGATGAAGAAACTGAGGCACAATGAGGCCAAGTAACTTGCTCAAGGTCAAATACATTGTTATTGGTGCAGCCATGATTTGAATCCATGAAGTCTACATAGAAAATAATCAGTCTTAATCACTGTACTATATATCCCTGCTGACCATCACTTCTATGGCTAGCTCTTGTCGCCTTTTAATTTTAGATGGTCATGAAAATAGTAATGATTCAACAAATATTTCTAAATAAGTTCATGTCAAGCCTGGTACTGAGACAGGGATGCTCAGGTGATGGGAAATAGGACTATGAAATAAAAAGATATCAAGATGAAAATATACAAATTAAAACATGGATTCAATATTCATAGCTGAATTGTTTGCAGCCAGAAAGAAAGAAATGTAGAAATAAATGACTCATGGCCATAGGATATGATAAATGTCAACTACAGAACAAGAGATTAATCATTAAATACATTTTCTTTTTATCTTTGTTCACTTTTATATATATATTTATTGGTTAGACAATAACCCTAGAAACAAGGAGCAAAGAAGTGTGGAGAGGGACCACTCTGGAAAGATAGAGTTCTAAACAACAATTATAGGAAAAGCAATGATATTAGGTAGAACAAATTGAATTACACAACTTAGATTCCCAGAAGTGATAATTGTGGTTATCAACCACCCTAGAAGCACCACTCCCAGGGCATTTGAATGAAACACTAATTCAATCTCAATTTTCTATAGTGCTTTTTGTTTTCTTCCTCATCCTAAATCTCTATACATTTTTCTGCCTTAGAAGAGAAAGTGGGAGCTGACAAACTATCAGCTTAACTAATACAGTGATAAAGAATAGTGACTTTCGTACTCAAAATCTCCTAATATTCATTTTGTTTCAATTTTAACTCCAACTTCCTTTATGTTTTATATTCATTTTATAAGCTTTAAATTTATAAGCTTTAATTTTGTCTATATTAATCTAGCATTCATTTTCTGTATGAAAGTTAAGTTTCAGGAGAAAATATGTAATAATAAATTTTTTAAAGAAAATTTTGCAGCATAATTAGAACAATTAAGATAGTCAGGATATATGGTTACTTGTACTTCATCCATAATGTATGATTTGACTGTTTAATGTATAATCATATAGTGGTTGCTTGCTGCTCTCAAACTATTTGTCATGAAGTATCAGTATAATGTAATTTCATTACCACTTATTATTGGGTATAGACCTTTCACTTTCTTAAAAAAGATATTTTTAATAAAAATCCCTAACTTTATTACTATCTAGCAAACATTGATTTTTTTTTCCTCTACTGAGAAAATAATCTTTTCAATGGTAAGAGCTGAAATGTCTTCCTGTCTAGACCGGTAGCCACAAAATAAATCAGATCTGAATAATTACGACCTACTAGATCATATCATAGAGAGCAGAATATTTAATGCTCAAAAAGGTCATGTTTTTTTAAGAATCTGTGCTCTTAAAATTGGTTCTATATTTATTTGTGGGTTTCTCAATAAAATAATTATTTATGTGGGAGAACTTTTGACCTCAAAGTTAATTGCTTTTTTCACATTTGCAATCGAGCAAAAGGAAAATCTATTTAAATGTTCTCTAAATTGTATAAAGAGATTTATAGCAGACATGAAGGAGTTGTTAACTTTTAAGGTCTAATTTGCTCAAATATTTAAGTCCATGCAAAAAGATAATCCAGGAAAATATGGGCATTAATTTTACTCAGCATAATCTAAAATTTCCAGATTTCAGGGCGTTGAGGCAATGTTTTATAATTTATACTTATCTTCCTCATGAACTATTTCAATGCTAAATATATAATATGAACTTAATATTGCTATCTTTATTACGTGTTTCATAATTTCAATATTTAACTTGTTTCTTGACGATTAAATATATCTATGTGTGTATATGTGTGAGTACATGTATACATACATACATACATAAAGAGTGAGAGAGAAATGGATTTTTTCTGAGATGATCTCTGGAAATTTATACATTATTCCTCTTTTCTACTCCACCCCCCCCCACTTTTTTAAAATTCAATGAGTTAACAACAGTTCTCTAGACTTTAAGGTTTAAAGAAGCAGTCAAAATCAGAAACTTGGGAGCCCACAAAAAGTAGCACAATTTATATTTTATCAAAATGAATCTAAAAACAAAGAGAAATACATTTTTATCCCCACCTTTATTTAAAACTGGATAAGTGGCAAGGGAAGATGCATTCATTCTTTCATATCCCCTGGAATGCTCATATGCCTGTGAGCAAATTACAGGGCTGAACTCACACTCTGAGGTCTTAAACAAGATGCATGAAGTTCCAAATGCTTTTAGAACATCTCTGGAATATTGTAAGCATTGCGAGAGTGTGTCTTAATTGTCCTCATCCACTTGGGAACCTCACCCAGTTGGGGAATATACACTGCCCAAGTATGGAGGAAAGAGCCTTCTGTAGCCACAACATCAACTTGCTTGGATAAGTATCTATGTTAACTCCTTCCAGCCTGTTTAAGTACCTGGATACCTATATCTAAGGATCTTGATAATTTTGGCCTTTTGACATCCAGTATTATGAGGATGGAATTGGCCTTTATTTTCTTTGCAAATTCATGCATGGATTGTCCAGAAATAAGAAAAGGTTGCAAAATATTTTTCAATAATAGCATATACTGCAAATGAAATTGTTTGAAATTAAGATTAATTATGGACGTTATGAAAAATATCAGGTTGTTCTGATTTAGTGAATCAAATACCAGGTAGAGTGTTGTCAATGTACAACAATTCTTAACTTACATTTGGGAGGAAGTTTTATTGACAAATTCAGAGGTTTAGTTCATTTATAAAATATCAATGTTCATATCTCATTGCTCATCACAGTTTAATAATTATTAATGATCACTGCTTTACATGTATACTTGTATCAGTTATAGAAATTATCCATACCCAATCATTTTAAGTGTTTTCATTAAGAATTCCAATCAATGATTTTGAACTGAGTGACATTTTACTTTTCTGTTTATATAATAAAGATCACAAAAAATATACCTAACTTTTAAATTTTCCAATACTTGCTATTGTTTTTTCTGCATCTTAAATTCTGTTTGGTTTTCAACCACTTGCATGTTGAAACACAACAGTTTTAGTTTCTCCCTAGAATTGGCATTTCATAATTTGTAAACAGATCCTGAGTTATTTTTCCTTTCTTTAAATTAAACATCAGGAATCCAAAGAGATATATTCTCAAGAAAGTTGAGATAAAAAATGTTTAGAATTACATTTAATAAAGTGAAAGACAAAGGAGAGCAATGTCTTTGTCCACCGTTTTGGGGGAGAGGGTGCTGCAGGGTTTATTTTTTAAGCTTTTTGTTTTGATTAAATTTCCCTGCATATACTGACGTAACTTGACAAAGATTTTTCTTGGAACACCTCTGTGCGTATTGAGTTGTGGGAATGTGGGTGGTACATACAAGTAACCCTGGGTGTGTGAGAGCCTGTGAGTCTGCACATGCAGCTTGTTGAAGAGCCCCGAGGGAAGGAATTTAGTACTTACAGACGTCAAACCTTAGAGAGCCCTGCTCTCTAAAGCCCAGTCTAAGCCCTGCTCTTTCCAGATGCCAACTTCCAAAGTTGACTTAAAATTTCAGGACCTTCTTTAACTACTTTGTCATTTACTCTCATTTAGAATAATGACCTCTGGGAGTGAAGACTGATGAAATGATAAAAGAAAAACAAAGTTTTCAGCACAGTACCTTAGGCATTCAGTAAACTTGAATTATATTCCTTATTCTGGGTCTCAGATTGCTGGTAGCTTTGAAGCACTTTCAGATTTCGGTATCTTTAGCTATGCAGGTAATTTAGTCCATCTCATTCAGTGTATTTTTTTTTTCTTAATTTCTCACATATTGTGCTATACAACAAAGATTTAGGATTTGGATATTTAGTAATAAATTGATGTTTTTTTGATAATCACTAAAAGTTAATGGAGACCTTGATCGAGAGTCCTCTTTCAAAGTAGTTGATGCATTTTCATTTATCACTAAAAATGCTTTAGCTAGAATCAATTTTATTGGATACTAGGCAGTGTCCTGGATGTAATATCATTATTTCTGATATCTTGTGCAATATGAAAAATGTTTTCCTACATTATTGGTAAATTTATAATAGCTCAACAATTTTTATTCCAATTAACCAAATGATTTCCTTAATGTGTCTTTTTAAAGTTTTTTCGTGGAATTGTTATGAAATAAAAAATATTGAAGCATTATTAGTCTGATTATTTTGGCACCAAATAGATATATTTGATGAACTAGGATTATTAAAAGTGATCAAAATGACATTTTCTGTTTCCTCTGATCTTTTTTATGCTTATTCAAACTTCTAAAATCAACCTTTCACATATTTAGTGGTATTAGCTCCATTAAAAAACTAATTCGCTCTTCTAATTTTAATATGTGTGAAATGCACAAGAGATTCAGAGATTTTACAAAAGAAAAAAAAAAGCTTGTTTTACAAAGGAAAGAAAATTCTGCATATGACTTCTGCCTGTGAAACCGTGGGCAGGCCAAAACCGTTTTGAGGGATTTTCTCTATTCCTATAACCTTTTCTTCTGTGATCCTTTAATTAAAGGTCATATGATCTTAGCATGCACAGAAACACTGCCTTTTGTCCTTCAGACAAACTTCGAAAGACCAGGAACAAAAGTCACCTCTCTCAGATCCAAGATTACAAGGACAGTCAGACATCGGAAGCATATCAAATGCGACGGGTCCTTCAATAAGGAAGACCAGGCCTGAAATCCACTCTACCGTACATGGACAGCTCTATAATTAAACAATTGGGCTGTGCCAAGTCAAACCTCTCTGCTTCTGAGCCTAGCACTCTCCTTCCATTCCCATAAAATCTCCTCTATATTTCAAATCAGGGAGACAGATTTGAGCCTCCTGTCTCTTTTCTGGTTGACCTCACAATAAAACTTTCTTTTCTCGAAATTCCAATGTCAAAATATTAGTCTCTGTGTACATCAGGCAGTGAGCACTTGCCAAATAATGCAACCACACTACCTACTTTAAAAATAATAATAAGAGAGAGAAATAGAGGAAAAGAAGGGACAAAAATGAACATTTGTAGGCTCTATTGCCACTTCTTATTCTTGCTATAATTGATATGTATTTATTACTTTTTTAGTACAATTTTTATTGTTCTTTTTTTCTCATTCATATACTTTCACATATTATTCATCCAAAAGTGACATGCAGCATTTCTTTTTATACTACCTAAGTTGCATTTATTTTCCCAATGGGGAAGATACTGGGAATCAAGCAGTAGCAACAATAAAATATAGCCACAAAAGGAAAAAAAAATTTTAAAGTATAAGCCTGACATATTTTTTTCTAAAATTAATCAGTTTCCTTTGCTGTTATAATTTGGCTTATTTTCCATTTTATGTTTGTTTGGAACTAAAAGTTATGAAAAATAAGGAGATGTAGATATGGATTAAAATAATAAAAGAGAGAATAGAGCAAAACATACCATGTTTGTAAACCTAATGATATTTTATCAAAATAAACAAAACTCTAAGAGTGAGCAGAAAAATTTTAATGCACCATCTTAAAAAACTTCTTTAAGGCTACACAACAGTGAGTTTTATTTAATTGGTTTATGCAAATTAACCTATAATTTATATTGCAAATAATGTTCCTAAATTTAGTAAACTCTCAAGCATTTTTCATCTACATAAGGTTATTATAAATATGCTAAATTGTTGTTATTGCTATTCTAATCTATGTGCCAAATCCTGTAACTTATTTGTACCTCATGATTAAAACAAAATATGTAGGTTCAGAGAGATTAAAATGAGGACAAATCAGGATTTGTTATCTAGGGGAATAAGGAAAACCATTTGAAAGTTGTATGCTAGAAATGAGATAATTCACAAAATTGAAGGATCAAAGAAATTACTGGCAGACAGAGCCTTCGGTGGGCTCATAATTTTCTTATTATCAGAGGTCATACTCGATGAAATTTTCATAGCACCTTGAGGCCCTGTTAGAAAAATTAGAGGATGTTGCACAAAAGTTAACAAGTTTTATTTTATTGCCCTCACCTGTGCAAAGCTTTTGCCATCTGCTCTCTCCTCTCACCACACCCCCTCACATACGCACACATATTTCTTTTGATGGTATGGTTTTATTACATCTACAGGACCCCACCAAGAGTGAACATCCTGGGAAAAATCTTCGGTTTAGTGATTCAGGTATTCTGTTCTTTTGTATATAGGTGATTTCTGCAAATAGTACATTTTCTAAAGAAAAATGAAGTAGGATCAGCATCTGGAAAGGGATTAGGTGGTTTGGGGGCTGTTGGAAAGTTATTTTAAATAGAATACTAAGGAAAGCCATTTTGAGAATGAAATATTTAGAGACTTGAAAATGCTTGGGAGAAAGTTATAAGAAAGTTGGAAGAATATTCTAGTCAAGGGAACAGTATATTTAAGAATTCTGAAGTAAATAGTAACTTAGTGTACTGACCAAGATGGCTTTATTGAATCTCTCAGCTTGATTAACTTTAGACAGACTTCCTCTGATTCTAGAACCCTAAACTCCCTCTTTCCCTTGGCCCCTACAGAACACAAAGGAACATATTTCATCTTATCCTGAAGAAATCCATGAGAGATAATTCCATGTGATTACCCACCCCATTAAAATAGTTTTCCACTAGCTCATCCCAGTTCTTATAAACTCAGAGTTGAGTTCAAGCATGGCTCTTATCTTTCTCCCCTA
Organism: Tamandua tetradactyla; assembly: GCF_023851605.1. Lineage (NCBI taxonomy): Eukaryota > Metazoa > Chordata > Mammalia > Pilosa > Myrmecophagidae > Tamandua > Tamandua tetradactyla. Next base: position 153,860,979 of record NC_135330.1, read on the forward strand.
TGCAATAGTTTGAAACAAAGTCATTCCTGTCTGTCTAACTTTGTCCGGTGCATTTTTTTTTCTTCAGCTGTTCTCAAATAACTGAATTGGCATAGGTAATGTTGAGAAAATATAATTAAAAGCAAAACCTTTCCCAACCATGTACAGAAAACCTGTTCAAAAAGGTAGAAGGAAAGAAGTTTATTTTTGAATAAACATTAAAACAGCATGTGATGCATCACAGGCAATCCATGCAGAGACTGGAAAGACAGAAAGAGAGCTCACCATTTTTATGTGGCTAAGCAGTTAAAACCCATTCACAACATTATACAATCCATTTTCAAGATATTTTGGAGGTATGTTTAAAATTTGGAGCTAGGACCCCTTTGGAAATTAAGTTAATCTCTTCACAGGGAATTTGGGAATGGCGGTGATTTCTTCCTTGGTTACATTTCAAAGAAATGTATATTCTTGAGCTGTGAAATTTGCTAGAAGCTTATCTACCTCTTAAAGCAAAGATTTACATACATTTAATAGAGACAGAGAAAAAAAATTTACACGTTTTCTAAAATAAATTGAAAGAGAGATGAGGAGGAGAAAGTTTCTTCTCTTTGTTCAACAACAAAATTTCAAATTTGTATTTATCCTTACACTGAACATAATAGAAAATTAGTTGAAGAGGAAAGCAGGGGCCAGATCACCTAGGTCCTTGTAGTTCATGATAAGAAGTTTAGTTTTTATTCTAATTGAAAAGAAAACTGTTGTAGGATTCTTCCCAAGGAGGGCATGATATGACTAATATCTTAAAGAGGTCAGCTGGATGCTTCAAGAAGATTGGATAAACTGTGCAGAAGAAATTCCAGAGTATAAGCATGGAGACTTCAGGCATCTATTAACATGGTCTAAGTGCCAAAAGGATGGTGACTTGACCTTGTAATGGCAAATACAAATTTAAAATAATAATAAAGGACATTCTAGTGGAACCTAAGGAAAGAGACTTCCTTCTTTTTCCCATGTCTCTTTGGATTTACTTTAGAAAACCAGAAATTGTAAATTCTCTTTCTTTGTCCTTTAAAAAGGCAAGTACATTTAAAAGGTGAAAGGTTGAGTGAACCTCTTACAAATTTCACAGAACAAGAAGGTATCCATGTCTTTGTAATATAATCAAGGAACATATAGGTCCCTACTTTCAGTCCCCAAAGAAAGGATTGGCATAACTTTCAGAGGTGCCCTAGTCCTGAATTGTAAATCGACTCCTGAAATATCTTGAGAATATGCATGAAATAAACTATATCCACTTAACCACATGAAGAGGTGAGCTTTCTTTCTGTCTTTGTTACCAGACAAAGGCCATGGATTCTTTTGCCTGAAGCGCTCAATAGCCAATTCCTGAAACACAGGGGTTTCAAAGAAAGAAAGAGTTTATTACTAGGTCTGCAATAGGGGCACAGATGGCCATGGGCCCAAAATCTGTCACCCCAAACTGCAGTAATTCTGATGATTTTATTATAGAAAAAGGTGATCAGGGTTTAGGATAATGAGCACAATGGCCCTAGAAGATGTAATTAGAGGTGATCTAATTATTGCACATGCGCAGATTGAGTACACAGTCATAGAACGTGTATAAGAAAATGGCAGAACGAGATGTAGGTGACTTGTAGGTTAAATCTAAGCTACGGAGCATGTCAGGTGGGCCCAGATTGGTTAGATCCAGTTTCGCTTATGAAGACAACTTTTGACTTAGGGTAGGTTACTTCTGGGCTGACCCCAAACCTTCAACTTTATAAGACTCTAATGTTGAAAAACTGTATAACTGGGTATAAATGAAGGTTAATCACAAGGGTTTTACAATCATAGGGGCAGAAGGTAAAGGCTATACAATCATTAACAGAGATCAAGGCAGCTGAATTACAATTTGGAGATTTCAGGTATTTTTCTCTGTCTACTCCAATAAACTAGAAAGCAAAAAGGAATATCTATGTGAATCAGCAATCAAAATCATCCCTTAAATCCTGATTTGTCAGTTACATCTTTGCAATCTTTTTGCAGATTGCCTGTGATGTATCACATTCTGGCTTAATGGTTATTCAAAAATAAAATTGTTTTTCTTTCTCTTCTAATTTTGTGGAGAGGTTTTCTGGGTTGGGAGAAGACTGTTTTTTCATTGTATTTCTGCAACAACCTCCTATTAAAGGAAGAAGAGATTTAAAATGAATGCATTTCAGGTATAGTTGGTCATTGAAAAGGCAAGACTTGCTGATTACAAGTGAGGTGTGAAGAAAAGAAAGGGTTGGAGGAAATTTTTTTGGCTTAAGCAAATAGAAGATTGGTGACTTTATTTACTTATAAGGAAATACTGAAGAGGAGTAGGGTTATCAAGAATTGTGGATGCATATATATTGTACATCTACACAAAGTAGTCTAGTATGAGTTGGATATAAGTTAGAGATATGAGCCTGGAGCTAAGTTCAGAGATCAGCTCTGGAGATGTGCATTTGGAAACATGATGTTTAAATTTATGAGATTAGAAGACATCACTAAGAGAGTGAATATAGGCAGAGAAGAGAAGGAGATAAGGACTAATCTCTGTGTACTCAAATATGTCGTATGAGGAAGAGGAAGAAGCAGCATATAAATGGAAAATTAATATTCATTGGGATTCTAGAAAGCAAGAAGAATGGGATTCCTTGAAGTCTGAATTAAAGTGCTGCTAGAAGAAGACAGCCTTCCACTCTGTTACATATATCTGAGAAATCAAGAAAGATGAGAAATGATAAATGACTTCTGAGTTAGGCAGGTTGGGGGTCTTAAGTAAACTTAGTATATTCTTGGCATAGATTGGCACAATTTGGTAAACTTTGGTATATCTTTAGTACAATTTCAAAAACTAAAGGGAGCAAAAGCCTGAATTCTCTGGGAGTGGATTGAAGAAAAAATGATAGATGAAATAGAAAAAATAACCAATGCCAACTATTTCAATAAATTTTATTATGAAGAACCATAGAGAAAGGAGTCAATGATTGGATGTGATAAGGGGCCAATGAAGAGTTTTCACTTTGGAGTTTTCGTGGTGTTTTTTTTGGGTTGTTGTTTATTGTTGTTTTCTATGGAAATATATTTGTAGAAGTTGGGTGATCTGGGATTAGGATGAAACCAACACTTGACAAGGAAGAAGAAACATGTGGATCCAGTTAGAATTATAGGAAAAGATTCTAAGTGTAGGTGAAAATGCTGTTTTTCAGTAGAATTAGAAATAAGTCAGAGACTATGGAAGGAGGTTTTGGTACAAAAGCTGAGAGAATGTTAAATTTAGCAGTAAGAAGTTGAGGTAGTTGTCTTGAGATTGCTCTTCTGTTTCAGTAAAATAATATGGGAAATCATAAAATCAAGAGTGTGGAATAAAGGAGAGGTTTGTAAGGACAGAAGGAGGTGTGGTCTAGTTTTTTCAAAGAACAGAAGGTCACTTTGGTGAGGAAAATGTAGCAAATTGAACAGTTAGTTTTATGGGTTCATTTGAGTTAGTTTTATGGGCTCATTTGAGATATATGATCATTAAGTGGGAAGATGCAACATTGTGTGGGTGTTTTTTTTTTTTTCCTCTTCCACTGCCAGCATGCATGAAAACAGAGTAAATAAAGAGTTTTTCCAGTTGAGTGCAAGATAGGTAGCAAAATAATCAGAAAGTTAAAATTGTTTAGGTTATGCTCGAGTAACAGACAAATCCAAAATCTCAATTTATTGCTCACTTATTTGTTTAACAGGTATTACTGGGGTACTACTTTGAGCAGTCATTTAGGCACATAAACCAACCACACATATTGACTGTGCCATCTAGAGAAATAGCTTTTTCTGTACTGCAGCAAAGGGAAAAGAACCACTGGGGAATCCCAGACCAGTGACAAACTGCTTCAGGAGGAAAATTCTGCACATCACTTCTGCTTTCAGCCAATTGACTGGAATAATTCACACATCCAGCCCAGTCATTCAATTACTGGGACACATATTAGTGGATGTGTTCAGAAAGAAAGGCAAACCGGATATTTTTGAGCACAAATAATCTCTACATAATAATTGGGAGTGTTTGCAAATAATTGGTCTGTGAGATAAATAAGAAAAGCATTAAGCATAGGATGACGTTCAATGAAGAAAAAAGTTTGTTTAATGTGCTAACATTCCACAGAGAAAGAATAATCACTATAACAATGAACCTGCTAATTGACATGGAAATGTACATTTGTGAAACCTTTAAAAAATCCATACATTGGCAATACAGTTATTGTAAACACAAGGTCTAGAACTAACTTTTTCAAAATTCCACTTACTAGCTTTTGAATCATGGCCAATGTTTTAGTCACTCCATTTGGGTAAAATGAAGGGACTCCTCTGTAAAATGAGGGGAATTCATCTAACTTTGCTCATATGGTTGTTGTGAAGTTCACATGTTGTTTTAGTTTATAAGCTGCCAGATGCAACATACCAGAAATGGAATGGTTTTTAAAAAGGGGAATTTATTAAGTTGCAAAGTTTATAGTTCTAAGGCTATGAAAATGTCCAAATTAAGGCAAAGTTATAAAAATGTCCAGATTAAGGCATCCAGGGAAAGATACCTTGGCTCAAGAAGGCTGATGATGTTCAGGGTTTCTCTCTCAGTTAGAAAGATACCTGGCAACATCTGCTAGATTTCTCTCCTTATTTCAAAAGGCTTCCCTAGAGGTGTTCTCCTTCTGTTCCAAAGGCCTCTGGAGGCTCTGTTGGTTCTGGTGCCTCTGGTGGCTCTAAAGCTTTTTCCAAAATGGTTCCCTCTTAGAGGGCTCCAGTAAGCAACCCCACCTTGAATGGGTGGAGAACTTCTCTATGGAAACCATCTAATCAAAAGTTACTCCCACAATTGGGTGGGTCACATTTCCATGGAAACAATAAAAAAGATTCCACCCAACAATACTGAATAAGAATTAAAGGACATGGCTTTTCTGGGGTACAAACTAGCTTCAAACTGGCACACATGTTGTACCATATATGCACGATGCTCTTATATTATATTATGCAATCAAAACCATTATTAATGGAGACAAAATGGTGAAAGTTAAATGCACATGGATAAGTACTCTGTAAAGACAAAGGAAAATGGAATCTAGAAGAAACTGGTTTAGAATATTTATTTAATAATAGTTCTATTTATTTTGTGAGAGGTAAATGATAATTTATGAAAATGTCTATTGTGAATTCAGAAATCTAGAGCAGGCTTTCAAAATTGATGTTTTAATTTGTTACTATAGATATTTACACTGTTTTGAGACTATGATGCACCCCAGAAAAGCCATGTTCTTCTGAGCTATCTTGTGAGGGGCAGACCTTTTGTTGTTTGAGGACTTTTGATTAGGTTATTTCCATGGAGATGTGACCCACCCATTTGTGGGTGGGACCTCTTGATTAGGTTGCTTCTATGGAGAACTGATCCAGCCTATTGTGTTGGTTGGGACCCTTTGATTAAGTTGCTTCCATGGAGATGTGATCCCATCCATTTAGGGTGGTTCTTAATCAGCATACTGGAGTCCTATGAGAGAGCAGAAGCAGGCATTTGGAGATGCGTGGAGACAAAAATTCAGGGAGAAGGCCTCTGGAACTCAGAGCTGAAAAGCAGTGAAACCTGGGAGCAAAGGGCCAACAGATGTCTCCATGTACCTTCCCAGGTGTTCGGTTATCCTCTTGTTGATACCTTAATTGGAACATTTTTGTAGCCTTAGAATTTTAACCATAATTTAATGAATCGTCTTTATAAAAAGCCAATCCTTTTCTGGTAAGTTGCATTCCAGCAGCATTAACCACCTGAAACAACATGGTCTAAAGCTACTGGAAATTCAATTCTTTAAACAAGATTTTTTTTTTTTTTTGACACAGTGAAAGTATTTAGAATGTTTGCATCTTTTCCTTTTGCTATGCCTGCTCACATAGCAAAAATGGGAGTAAAGAAGGATAACATATCTGCAAGTGAACATTTGCTGATCTAACTATTAAATAGAGAGTTTTTTTACTGTTTAGCCATTAAGTTTATTCTTCCCTGTTAACATGTACGTGCTTGTTTGTTTGTGTATGTACTTCTCCCTCTCTCTCTCTATCTCTGTGTGTGTGTGTGTGCTGACAAGTACAAACATGCTTGTATTTGGGTAAACTGCAATATTTCCTTCTATTTTTTCAAGTATTTCTTAAACAACCAGACTTCATTCTATAGATGAAACGAAGGAATCTGCCTAAAGGTTTCAAACAAATTCAGGCCAAGACATTAAAGAATGACACTGAGTCTATTTTGTAATTGTATTATTTTATTGAAAAAATATGTAAGGAGAGTCAGATTCAGAATAGACATGAAAGTATCTAAGAAAATTTTAATGAGCTAACAGAATTAATGATTATATTTTATTGACATATTTTCACTCTGAAGCTATGATGCCTCTTCTATCTCTTCTTTCCAAGTTACTACACTCAGGCAGTGTGTCTTTATTTGGAGGTACCAGGTTCATATACAAATAAGTTATTTAAGTTCAACTTTGTTAATTTTTTATATTCATATAAAAAGCTATGATTCCCCAAACTTAAGGAAATCAACATACACTTTTGAATAATGGGCATTAGTTTAAAGTGAGAATAAAATACATCAAACTTTATATAATTGAGTGGACAATGAAGCACAAAAACAAAAATACCTATCACATTATGAAAGTTAAGAACTTTTCCGGGTTGGAATTTTTTTGGAGAAATGATTTGAGGTAGTTTTGAAGAAATAGAATTGAATGGAATAAAAAGAAGTAATATATTAATTAATGCTCAAATTATTTTTCCTTCCAGTTTCAATCAAACTCTCAATTTCTTGCTCTTAATTTTTTTAAGTTGAATTTGCTCTTTATTTCCTTTTTATGCCCTTCTTCTTCCTTCTTCTTCCTTCCTTCTTCTCTTTCCCATCACAGACCACTTTTACTTCATTTCCTGGTTTAAAACAAAGTAGTACCTGGTTATTGAAGGACAATGCTTACCAGAAAACAGTGTCTTAAAATACCATTTGGCACACGCAAACATGTAGGTATCCAAATGAAAATATTCCTGGGGCAAAAGCATACTGTCCACTAGAATTTTTCAATTGCTAAAATATAGTTTGTATGCAAGAATATAAGAAAATTCCTTAATCTTGAGTTTACCCTTTAATTATAACCTTTCCTAGTTGTTTCTTTAGATATTGGTTACCCAAGGAGTCAGAGATGTTAGTGATGTACTTGTTGATTTTAATCCAATACAAATTAACAAAAAGTTGAGTCTAGTGGAATAATTAACAGTAGAGATAGTCCCTTTTGACATTAAGCCACTTTTTTCCTTCTTACCTGCAATTTTGCTTTCTTATAAACATTTTATCTTCTCAAATATTCTTTGAACCAAGAATAACATTATACAGATTAATTCATTAGTTAATTGACTAAATATAATATGTTGTGTGTTCAATTTATGGTTATATAAGACCTATGATATGGCCTCTTGAATATTATATTAATTAATATTTGAACTTTATTCATTAATTAAATATAAATATAAATATTTCATCTTTCAACTCTTGTGCCTAATCCATTTTCACCCTCTAGGACTCGTAATTCTTTTCTTTGTACCATACACTATGGTTTTGAAGCACTAACAGATTGTACTGTAGAAGTCATTGTGATAGCTCCCATAGTTTTAAGGTAGGATGAGAGAAATGCCCAGCAGGGAAATGGAGGCTGTCCCATCTCTTAGACAGGTAAGGTTTCTATTCTAAAACATGCCTGCCATTTCTGAGATATTTAGTCATCACAAGAGCAGAGAAGACAGAAACTTTCAGGAACCGGGATGTAAGAAGCTTCACACATTAATACTGCAAACTTCCTGGAGGTATTGTGTGTGTTCAAAGGGGAGAAATTTTACAGTAATTGACAGACTTTTCTTCTGAACCTGTGAAATTAATCTTTCTTCATTTCCTGTTTTGCCAGCAGTTTCTCTCCTTGGATTTAGGAAAAAAAAAAAAAAAGACTGCATCCTGTGTTTTCTCCTTTCTTTTCCTATCCCTAAGGAAAACACACAGCCCTTTTGTGATTTTCTTAGTTATCTATCTCACAGTTATTTGGGAAAGAGCCAGAAAGTGAGAAAAAAAACATAGAAAGCTAAAAACCTGAGTTTCATTTCCTCTTCCTTGTTAAAAAAGTATGGCTCCTCTGGGCATTTAACCACAGGTGCTGTGGTGGTGGTGGTGGGGTTCTGAGTTGGGGGACAAAATGGGGAATTCAGAGGAGGAGAACAGGAAGTTCAGGTGAGAAGAAAGCTGAGGTTGATGTCCAATATTTCCATATGTTTACATAATAATGAAAATTTAATTATCTTTTCTTCCCGTTTCCCTCTTCTTGTGGTCTGTGCTATTTCTGTAGAGTTACTCCTTAGGTTAGTCTTAGAACAAGGAGGATAGACAGTGATAATGAGATGAGAATGGGAAATGAATGGGGTGTAGAGGAGGCAGAATCTCAAGCAACAGCAGCAACAAAGCAGAAGCAGGAAAATAAAACTCTGGCAATTAGCCTAAAGGAGGCAGTAAAGGAAATTTATAAATTTTGAGAGTTGGAAACATATTGGTGTAGGCCAATTTTAATCTGTATAGTACCATAATAGCATCTATCCATAGATAAATTAAGAAGTTTAGAGGATAGTATTTGTGTGTGTGTGTCTTTTAAAAAGGAATGAGATATCACAAAATTAACATCTAATTAATCATACCATTGTGTATGGTTTTCTAAAAACTTCTTTAATATGAAATCATTTTCAAGTCTTTCCTGAATATTGCTATGTTATATACATTCTGAGACAGGACTTATGCTGAATAGATTCATTTGGTCGGAGGGCATTTCTGATTTGAACATCTGAGAAAAAGTCACAGTATGAAAGAGCCCTCTGTTTATAGTAGTCATTTTCTTTCACAAATATTACCTTGCTTTCCTTTTTATTCACTAGCATTGACCATACTATCAATTTCATCACGTAGAGGACACGTTAGTGGCAATTGGAATATGTGCTTGTCTTTTGTATTGGGCTTTTTCCATGTTGGAAAAAATTAGGTTATTGCAATCTTTCCAGACAAATCGTCTCTGATTCAAGAGCCACCAAAAACTTCCTTTCACACTTAGACTAAAATCAAAACTAATCATAACTATGGATGCAGGACCCTCTGTATTCTGCATATCTCCCCATACCCATTCCTCTTTGATCCCTTTCTTCAGACCCATTAGTCTTCTTGTTGTTCCTCAAATAACCCAAGATTCTTCCTGCTCTGTTCTTTCATCTGCCCGCAAAGCCCTTCTTCAAATTCTCAAGTTATTTATAGGTTCTATAGGTAGGACTTTATTCTTGCCTACTATTGACCAAGAGAGGGTTTCTCAAAATGTCATCCAAGATAGTCTCCATTTCCGTTTCACTTCATTCTCTTACCCTTACTCTTTTAAAATTGATTTTTATAGCTCTTATCACCATCTGAAATCTTGTTGTCAGTCACTCCTTATAGAAAGTAAGGTTTATAAAGATAGAGAATTCTATCAAATGCACCACAACATCCTCAGTAACTGGTACATAGGAGCTAGTTGAAAAATATTTGTTAATTAATTAATTGTTACATTGATATAAACAACCAGCTCATTTCCAGTTGTCTGTTTCCATGCCAGAACATAAAAGATAAAGTATTTACTGCCTACACCAGCTGCCAGCTGGAGATCTAGAAAGAAATGCTCTCTCAGATCCAGGAGTCAGTTTATCATGTTGATTTGTGGTGAACTTTGTTTAATACATGAACAAGGAACTAGAAATTAAATCCATTATTTGACTCAACCTCAATATACTATGTCAAGAACTCTTCTTATTATTAATACCTTATTTATAAATTGATAATGTTTTTAATTTTACAGTAGAGAGCATTTGGCCTTGATGTTTATAGCCCTGAACTGACCTGAATCTAAGCAAATGTAACAAAATTGCTATCCACATTATGAGGTATTATATTAATGTTTTCAGCATGCTCTTATTTAGATTTCATTTGAGATGCAATAAAGGAGCTTCTTTATATGAACATTGCAATAGAAGTTGCAATCATGATCTTAAATAGCAGATTTTCTAATAATTATTCGAATTTTACCCTTTTGAAAAACTTTCTTTTTTATGCTCTTGCCTCAATAAATATATCTGCTATCTGATTATTCAGCTAATTCTTATTACCTCATTCATTTTCAGTTAATAGTATGAAAAAAAGCATTTTAATCCTTAGTTTTAAATTATCAAATCACTTGATATCACTATGCATGAACCATCAGTGCTATTGCATCTTTAAATATTTATCACATAAAATGAGTGTGCTTGACCATATATTAAATCAGAATTGCTGTATTAGAAACTATAAAACATTTATAATGTAATTTCCTTGATCTCGTGGCCATAATGATTATGTAGAAAGCCAATTCATACTTTTATACATTTACCAGTCACAAGCAATTACCTAGTGCAAAATTTATTCTTCATCCTACCGCTATGCTTGATGTATTACACGACGTGCATCTGGACGAACTTACAAAAAATTATTTGTTGGGAACTCAGTAGTGTCAAGCAGTTTTCGATGCACTGGGTATATGTTGATGAATTTCATGAGCTTCCCTTCCACTGAGAAGAGAGGGAAATTAAAAGAACAAGTGCATAAATTACCAGATGGAATAAGTAATAAGGAGAGAAATAAGCCAGAATTAGAGTCTAAGGATCTTTGGAGAATGAGTTGCCTTACTGAACTACTGACATTTAAATGAAGGTATGAGGAAGGTGAAGGAATGAGCCATGCAGCAAACTCGGGAGGAGTATTCTAGGTAGAAGAAAGTACATGTAAGTAACCAGGAGGTTAGTGTCACTGGAATAAGTTATGGGAAACAAATAGGAGATAGGTCAGAATATTAAGAGTAGATAAAGTAGGGTGTGGTAAGCCATAGTAAATACTTCAGTTTTTATTATAACTAAGAAAGGAACCCATCAGATATTTTTACTATGAGCATAGGCTTTGAAGAGTCAAGGAGACACATTAGGAGACTACCGTCCTATTGCAGGTGGGAGTGGATGAAAACTGGAGTTGGTGAAAAGTGATTGGATTTCGAAATATTTTGAAATGAGAGTTGTTCACAATTTGAATACAGAGGGTGAATGGAGAGCAGTTGAGGTACGCTCCAAATTTTGCCTAAGAAAGCAGAAAAGTGAAGATGCTTACTCATTTACGAGATGGGTAAGACTGCTATTGGAACAGGATTTAGGAGAAAAGCCGTTAACACTGAGTTGTCTAATAGGCATCCTACTGGAGATTTTGAGCAGGCAGATGGTATGTGTGCCTAAAGATGTAGAGATGACACAATAAATCAAATTGAAAATTAATAGCTAGTGTTAAGTTTAAGAATAAGATTAGTAATCCTTTGGAAAATATGTGTAGGATCATGTGAGGATCTTGAACTTCATATTAAAATTGAAATTGAGGTTGAAGATATTTAAAACAATTTAAGTTTGTGTTAGGGTTTGGGTTCATGTGTCAAATTGGCCAGGTGATACTGTCCAGTTGCCTGGTCAAACAACTGCTGGTGTAACCATTACAGCAAGGACATCCCATGGCTAGTTAATAAACCAGAAGTCTGGCTTATTGAATCATCAGCATATTGATCATATCCATGGCTCATTTAATCTAATCAGTTGACAGCTTTAAAAGAGAAGTCAGAAGAGGAAATCTCTCTCTGTGCTTCAGTCAGCCAGCTGCTCTTGGGGTTCATTAAGACTTTTTATTTATTTATTTTTTTAGCTTGTCTTCTATTTTATTTATTTATTTATTTATTTATTTTTACATAAACCATGCAGATATCCTTTACTAATTAAAGAAAAAAAAAGAAATTAACCCAAAATTTAGAAATCATTCCATTCTACATATGCAATCAGTAATTCTTAACAACATCACATAGATGCATGATCATCATTTCTTTCATTAAGACTTTTATCAGAGCTTTCAGCTTGCAGCCTGCCTGTAAAATTTGGACTTGTGCATCTCCACAGTTGGGTGAGACACTTTTATAAAATCCCCTATTTATAATCTCCTGTTGTTTCTACTTCCCTAGAGAACTCTAATACAGTTTGTAAAGTGGACTAGCATTTTAGGAAAAATAGTCCATTAAACTTGAGCTTAGCAACTTTTGTGTGAGAAGAAGCATTGATTTTTTAACTTTTTTCCAATCCTTATTAGAATTATAGAGTAATGCCATTACTTAGGAATAATAGTTGAAAAATCTAAGCATTAAAATAAGCATGTTTATGTTAAAATTAGCAGATAAAAGGTTGGTGTTTCTAAATTTCAAGTTAAATAAATTAATATTAATTTGAAATCTAAGTGATTATAATAAAATTTTTGCAATAAAAAACCCTCTAACTTATATAAAGATATGGAATAGATGAATAGATTCAGTAATATAGAGTGAGGATAAATAAAGAACATTTTCAGTAAGGATGCCTTGAAAAGTAATATAATAGAAATATTTTATTATGTTTTGTATCTCATTTATTCTAATGTCAAACTTTTTGAGTTTTCTCTTTATCTATATTGCATATGTAATTAGTCATTTGATTGATAAATATATTTTTCTAAATTTAAATTAAAATTTTGAGATTGAAAATAAACAAACAAAAAACCTTAAATCAGAAAGTACAGCATGTAAAAAGAATCCACATTTCACTGAACAGCATAATAAACTGTTTCCCGGAAAAGGAAATTCAAAGTGGTAAAATTTTCATAACAGCTGTTTGCCAAAAGAAAATAGTGACAAATAAATAGTATGATTGTTTTTCTAAATAAGGATATAAAACATCAGGCTGCTATTTTATTTATTTATTTTTATAATAAAAAATGTAAGCAGTTTTGTAAGCATTTGTTTGACTTCTGTGAAAGTGGAAAGTGCGATCAACTGGGGATATTGATTTACTCTCTGAGGTGTTAGGAGACTTGAGGAAAATTGTTATAATGAAAATAATTACTCAACTTTATTGTGCTGAAAACAGCTTTATAATCACTTTATTATAAGTTGGTCAGGAAAACACACGCACAAATACATACACTTTGTTAGACCTATTATTTTACTTTTGATGCTCTAACTGGAAACAGCAAATGAATTTGTTTGAGGTGGAAATATAAATTATTGAAAGAATTAGGGTTGCAATACCTGGAATTGACCATCTTCTCATGATTTTGAGGCTATTCTAAAAATAAAACATTAGAAAGGTACTGTTGGATTTTGCCTACAAGTAAATTAGCAATATCACATATCACCTCTCTTCCCCACTGTTGTAGTTTGCTAGCTGCCAGAATGCAACACACCAGACATGGATTGGTTTTTAATAAAAGGGGATTTATTTTGTTAGTTCTTCAGGGGAAAGGCAGCTAACTTTCAACTGAGGTTCTTTCTTATGCAGGAAGGCACGGTGATCTCTGCTGGCCTTCCATCCAGGACTCAGGGTTCCAACAACTTTCCCCAGGGTGATTCCTTTCTGCATCTCCAAAGGCCTGGGCTGAGCTGTGAGTGCTGAGATGAGGTATGCTGAGCAGCTTTGGCCATGCTACATTAAGCTCTCTCATTTAAGCACCAGCCAATTAAATTAAACATCATTCATTACAGCAGGCACGCCTCTTAGCCAACTGCAGATGTAATCAGCAATAGATAAGTTTCACGTACCATTGGCTCATGTCCACAGCAACGGAACTAGGTGCCTTTTCCTGGCCAAGTTGATGCCTGAACCTAACTGCCACATGCCCACCCCTTGTCAATTTGGCAACTATATACATCACCTTAAATGATATTAAAGTGGCACAAATTCTCTTCTGGCTGTGGACCTATGAACCTCAAAACAAGTTATCTAGTGCTAATATACAAAGGAGGGACAGTCACAGGATCCATAGGGAGAAATTAGAAGGAAAACCTGCAGGGCAAACACCATTGGTTTTCAAAGTCTGAAAATCATTTATCCTTCAGCTTTAGAAAGTGGCAGTCCACCCTTTCCAAGGGTTTATGCAGTGGCCCAACTCTTTCTGAATCAACCTCGGGGGCATTGAGGAGACCACCTTTTTCTAGGCTCCACCCTCTCCAGGCATCAGAGCCACACCTGGGCTCTTTGCCATTTCTGGGGCACACACTCAAGCCCTCCATGTGGTGGCATCCAGACTCTCCCCAGTCCCCAAGGAGCATGCACTACCTTTTCCAAGGCCTGAGGCAGCACAACTCTTCCACTGCAATGAGGTGGGAGACTCAACCTGTCCATTTATATGGGTGGGTCCACTCTCCTGGCTGAGGTTTCTTGGCTTCAGACACAAGCGTCCATGGTTCTTACTCTGCAAACTCCACTTTTTCCCTTTTTTGTCCCCCTCTGTCCGGATTGGCAGTGGTTCCATTTATGCCAACAGTCTCTTCAAGCACTCTAGGACTTCTGCATCATTCTCTTCACATTCCTCCAAAATCTTCCTCTTATCCATCAAAAAAACTGGTCCAACATGTCTAGTATTTGCAAATTGCAGCAGCACCCCACTCCCCTGGTACCAAATCTGTTGTAGTTTGCTAACTGCCAGAATGCAACACACCAGAGATGGAGTGGCTTTTAATAAAAGGGGATTTGTTTTATTAGTTCTTCAGAGGAAAGGCAGCTAACTTTCAACTGAGGTTCTTTCTTACTTGGGAAGGCACAGGGTGATCTCTGCTGGCCTTCTCTCCAGGCTTCTGGGTTCCAACAAATTTCCCCGAGGTGATTCCTTACTGCATCTTCAAAGGCCTGGGCTGAGCTGCGAGTGCTGAGATGAGATATGCTGAGCTGCTTGGGCTGTGCTACGTTGAGCTCTTTCATTTAAGGAGCAGCCAATTAAATTAAACATCATTTTTGCAGTAGGCATGCCTCCTAGCTTATTACAGGTGTAATCAGCAACAGATGAGCTTCACATACAATTGGCTCATGTGCACAGCAACAGAACTAGGTATCTTCACCTGAACCTAACTACCATACCCACTCAAAAAATGTGAGCAGAATAAATCTGATGCATACATGTGGATAACATAGTTGTTAAGTCTGTTGATTTTTGGTTATCATAATCATCAAAACGTTGTCTAACTTCTACCTCCACCATCATATCATTGCTAATTTAAAACGCAATTTTGGCTTTATGTTCAGCAATTGCTTTTCATTTAAAAATGTCATGAATGCTTTGCCTTTAATAACCATTCTGAGCTAGATTCACCATTCCTTATTTACTTGCATGTGGTTACATGAGAACTTACAAGTATGAATGGGGGTGGGGTTCAACTCACTTGTTTCATTTCATTTGAGACTCTGGATTCTATGATGGAAGGCACATAGAAGTGTATATCTTAGCAATGTAACAATAAATATAAAACTATAAAAGTAACAATTCATTCTTTCAAGTTCATAGTAATGTATGTTCTTTATAAGTATAAAAAGGAAGTTAAACTTCTATCTACACTATCTCTTGCTCTGCTTCAAGGGAACATAAAACAAACCTAATCATTCTTATATTTAAGAACTGCAGAGTTCTGTATGTATTCTTCTAAATAATTTTTGCACTTATAAATACACATGCATACTTGCATACATACATGTTTAATTATAGTATTCATTTAAAAAGTATAGTGGGCGGGCCATGGTGGCTCAGCAGGCAGGAATGCTTGCCTGAGATGCCAGAGGACCAGGGTTCAATTCTCGGTGCCTGCCCATGTGAAAAAAAAAAAAAATTAAAAAGTATAGTATATCACTATATTATTTAGCAGCATGCTGTTTTAGTCAATGATATCTCACTGTTATTATACACAGGTTTATTGTTAATGACTTCAGATTAAATCGATAGTGGGCATGTCATGATTTATGTCATAATTTCTCTAGCAATGGTTATTTGACTCCAATACTTTACTTTACAAATAATGTTGTAATAAACATAGTTGATCTGGGATTTTTGTTTATTTGGTATGTGTGCATGTGCATGTGTGTGTTCATATTCACACAGAGACCTTGAGAGAATAAATTCTGGCTCTGCCACTTATAATCTCTCTGATTTGGATAAATACTAACCTGTTGTTGCCAAAAATGACCCATCTCTAAATTGAGGATTATAATTTATTCATAGGGGATTATGTGAAGATTAAATGACATAATTATTGTAAATAGTATAGCTGCTGGTCCAAAGATCAATATCTGGTGGTACAATTTTTTTTTCAGATTTCTAAGGAAACCACATATTTTCATGCACGAGGGTTTGTTTTTAATTGATTTTTTTTTTTTTACTGTTCAGTTTATTTTTCTTTGTCTTGTTGATTTGTAACTGGACTTTGTATATTTTACGTTGTCTACTTTCTATGCCATTTGTTTGGCATTATCAATATTAAAAATACTACCACAAAAGCAACACTAGAGAGAGAGTGAATTTTTGATGTACGTCCATATAATGGAGGTATGTTGAATTGTTTTAATAAATTAACTGGATTAATTAAATGTTCCAATGTATTTTGCTTTATTCTTATTTTTGACTATTTGTAAGTTAAAACAGGAAAGCAAAATACATCTTACAGGTGAATATTTTCAAAAGACTCAGACTCCATTTTACTGTACTTTAAGCAATGAATCATCTTTCTAGCTGAATAAGAGGGTGATCTGAGCCTAACCTACCAGGATGAGGGCAAATTAGTTATTTCTGATTTGGGGATATGGTCCTCGAACAGAAGTTTGATTTTCATGGAAGATATTGTGAGCCCAGGGAAAGACATGCTTACTTATGTACACAATCTGCTAATACTGAATTGTACTATATTGTACAAAACTGGAAGAAATTATATTCTTACTTCCATCCTATCCTGCAGCTTCATAGACCAAATTGCAATTATCTTTTTTCTGATAGCCATATGTATCTTCTTTTAATTGGTGGGCATTTATATTCATGGTTGTACATATGAAAAGACGGAGTAAAGGAAATGTGACCTGCTAGTGACAATTAAATCCCTCACCTCTGTTTATAAGCATTTAATAGGTGCTTATCAGGTATAGTTTAGGAAATACAGGTATGTGAATAAAGGGGAAAAAACCTTGAGATGCCACTACTCAGAAATAATTATTTTATAATTTTAGTTTAATATATTCTAGATATAATGTATAAATATGCAAACATTTAAAATAAATTAATAAATATGCCGGTTTGTAAGATAGTCCATTCTCTTATCATTATGGCATTTTGATGCCATAAATATCCTTATACAACAAATATCAGTGCATGCATAGCTGAAGACATCTTAAACAACATTTTGGATACCTTAGAAGAGACAGCTGCCATGTTGTTCCTATCAGCACATTGCTGATTAAGTATTAGTCACTTCATCACATCTCTGTTTTTGAAAACCTGAGATTCATTTTCCTTAAACTTGTGTGGACAAGACTTTTGAGGTAGTGTCAATAACACACGCACACAAATACATAAAAACTATGGACATTTCAGGGAGGATATATGCATCATGCAATTTAGATGCCTAGTTACCTGGATATTGAAAATCAAATTCATTTTTTTCAGAATATTCTCACTTCCATGGGAAATATAGGGCTAAATTCTGGTGATATTGGCTGGTAGTAATAAGTTATGGGGAACAATAGGGAAATTTACTGAGGTTTGCATTTTGTGAAGGCGCTTATAGAAGTCAAAATGCAGATTAAAGCCTGGGAGATTGATCACTCCCAGCTTTACATGCAGAAGCCAAACTCAAAACATTTTCAACTCCAAGCTTCAATTTGACTAGTTACTCATAATAATTCTCATATATTATGGTTGTTCACCAAGTTCAAAATAAATGACTTTTCAGAATTGTATGCTTTTCTTTCTGAATGCAAGCAATAAAGAATTTCTAATATTTTTTCTTAATACAGCATTCCTGGCTTGTTCAAATGGATTCAAAACACATTACACCCAAGTTTTAAGATTGCATTATTATGAACCTTATGGTAATAGAGCACTAAATGCACACCATATTTCTTTATAAATTGCAATTTTGGGATTTTAAGGTGAATGTTCTACATAACGAAGAGGTATTGCTATTCTCCTAATGACTATTCATATTCTACTGGCACTCCACATAGAGAGAAAAATGGATATTGATATATAATTTATTTTTAAGGTTTTAATGTTGTTTTATTAGACTTGACTTTTATGGTAAAGAATTGGAAATGGAACAACTTTTACACATTCCTTATATATTACCTGATTAGTGGTCCTAAGAAACAAAGCCAAATGCAAAGAGCAAATAATCAGCTGCTATCTTGGCAGGAAATATGTTCTGAAAATTTTATACCTGAAAATTTCCTCAGGTATAAAATAGAAATATATTTGGTTCTGTTTTCCCATTTGTACCTTAATGACTTTGTTTTTTATCTTGGGTAAGCTGATTTTTCTCTGTAGTAATAGAGAAGAGGCAATATTCTAATGACATCATTTTATTGTTCTGAATTAGGAGTTATCACAAGAAACAAGTGATCCTATTAGTAAATTATTGCCAGAGAAAGCCTTCAGACTTATTTTCAAACCAAAATCATCAACATTTTTTGGTGGTCTCCATCAATTAATATTCTCATATCTAACTTTTTTTCATAGCAGAAAAACTCAACCATTCTTAGTTATACATTTACCAATCATTGTCTAGTGAAGGAACCAAAAAGAAATTACTTTGTTTCAAATATAAGTAGACATCATGATTGGGCTTTAATGAGATTGCCTATTGCTATACAATTCGTTATATTTTCTTTGTAAACTCTGAATATCTCCTTCCCTGTAATCTGTATATTGTTGTCTTGAACTATGGCGTAAACTTCCAAGGACTCGATTCTTCAGCAATATCCATCCCATCCACAAATCCTTGCTTGGCCAACTTCCTGCTCTGTTTATGCTCCTTCTTCATGAATTGAAAAAGCAGATGGCCATGGCTTCAACTTGAATCACATTTGCATTTCAAGTTTCTATAAGATAATATAACAGGGAACTCTGGGCTGCTCAAATTTAATATAAAATTCCATTGCAAACAGTCATTTTGAAAGGGCTTCTGAGGGATCTACAGTACAATCACGATTACTTACATGATGTGCCGTGATCATCAGACACCGAGAGAGCAGTTACTTATTCCATTTGGCCCCTTTTAGGATTTCCTTCACAAAATTAGTTATGCTATTTACCTACCATGGGAGACAATATGGGGGATAGCTGTACAAAGAGTTGCCATATTTACCTGAGCAAAGACACATGTCCACAAGATTCCATTGTGTTCCCTTTTATCAGGATTGATAGGTCACATTTTTCTGATGTCTCTGTGGAATTCTACTTGAAGTACTTGTCTGGTTTTATATCATCAAAACGTTTGTTTCTGTTTCCTAATTTGTTTTGATTCTTAAAAACCACTTAAATGTATGAGTGTTTCTAGAGAGTGTACAGAATATCCCTTAAAGTATTTTGCATAATTAACATCAAAATAGTTGTTATTCAACTTATATGGAGTTTTCTTTAAATATAAGCAAATTGGGACTTCAAAACTTCATCCATTTTGTTCTTCAGTCTCCATAGAGAATACCTAAAAGGTTATCTAATTTTAATATTAAAGACAATATGAATAAATGACATTTGCAATCACTGCCTGATATATATTTTATTTAATGTCTAATATATCCATGTTTTCATTTATTTCTATATAATTGATGTTCACTTTATAGAGTTATAACTGAATATATTTGTGAAATTACTAGCATTAAGTAGGTTGTGAGAACAATAATCAGATATAATTGATTCATAAACAAATATGAGATTTTTTCATGACTTATTTCTAATATATACACAAAGTAATCTAATGTCACATTGTGAGATGTCCAGAAAATGTAAATGATAACTGTAAAATATAAGAGAAAATTATCCATTTCCAATTGCAATAGCCCAACCAATCTGATAACATGGTTACTTGAAATTTATACCATTAAAATCCATTATATATGCAAATTAGTCTTTACTTCTCATAGAATAGATTGGCTAATTTAGAAAATGTGCAATCTTTGAAACATCAAATAATAAACATCTTTTGTAGTCATATCATCTAATTCTATAAATGTCAAACAGTGTTTTTCTTGACAAGCAATTCTAGAAAGCTCCTGAACCTTGCAGGAGGAGTTCCATTTCAAATTCATTTTGAAATGAAATGTCTATTCAATTATTTTAAGGTATAATGAGTTCCATGTATCCTGGAACTACTAAAGATTTCTTTGATGCTATGGGCAATGTAATATGTCAAAATGGCAAAATTTTCAACTAATACAAATTTAGTCTTTTCAGCTAGAAATTTTTAAAAAACATGGTCTTTTTTATTATGTTTCATAGCAAATTTAATAATGACTTGCCATCTTCAACAGAAAACCACAAAATATTATTCAAACTTTACATGATGATTTGAGATCATCATTGTAAAAACACATAATATAGTGTAAACAAGTAACGCCCTTTGAAGTTTTTACGAATGGTTTACCATCTGAAACCAATCTCAGACTTCTATGATTTCTGAATTCATCTACTTCCTTTAGACTAAAGTCTTTTCCCTTATATTTAACTTCTGAACCACAATTCATTTCTGTTTTTAGTTAGCCTTCCAAATTTGCTGCTTCTTGGAAACTGGAATACTTGTAATCAATCTCATTATGACTTTCTGTAAAATTAAAATATAAAACATGTATGATTGTGAATTAATCCAATATAATAAAGTTCTGCATGTTTAGAATTTCGAAATGTGATATCCAAATAAGAGTGAGGGATAGGGTCATGAAGGAAATAGTTTTATAAATTTATGCTAATTGAAGTAGCTTATGTGCCTCCTATATTGCACATAGTGGGTAATATCAATTTTATTTTTTGGAATTAAAACAAAAGTCACACAGACATGCACATACACTCATGCAACAAGCAAAATACTTCCTATAACCACTAAAGATGTATGATGTTTTCTTTATTCCTGATCAGGTCAAATAGGTTTCATGATTGTAGAGAATATGGACTATTGATTGAAGTATAGTATAAAAATTAGCACTTTCAAAGAATACATTTAATCATATCTGTCTGATGATTCCCACACAATTAAGAATGACTTTATTAAAGCACAATTGTAATGAATCTTTTATTTAAACCCTTGCATGGCTTTCGCTTGTATTTATTATGAGTCAAAATCATTAAAATTGCCTTTGTCAGTGATGTTCAAATATTTTTGGCCATGTTTCAAAAATTCTAAAGTAATTTGATATCAATTTTATCAGTCAAAGTTTCCTAGAGGGGAACCTATAGGGTGTGTGTGTGTGTGTAGATCTATGTTTTAATGAATTGGCTCATGAAGTTGTGGGGATCACAAGTCAGAAACATGTACAGAAAGCCGGCAGAATGGAAACTCAGTCGTCATTTTTTTTTTTTTTTTTTTTTTTTGCATGGGCAGGCACCAGGAATCAAACCTGGGTCTCCGGCATGGCAGGCAAGAACTCTGCCTGCAGAGCCACCGTGGCCCGCACCAGACATCATTTTATGCTGCTGTCTTGAGGCAGAGTTTCTTTTTAAGCCAGGAAGTCGCAAGTTTTGCTTTAAGGCTTTCAATTGATTTGAACAGACCATCCACATTTTCTAGGGTAGAAACTTAAAGTTAATTGATTGAAAAAAAAAAGTTAATTGGTTGTAGATGTTAACCACATCTAGAACATACCTTATAGCAACATCTAGATTACAGTTTGATTGAATAACTTGGCACTAGAGTTTACCTAATATGACACATAAAACTATCACACCAGCTAATGCCCCAGTATCATTTTAAGTCACATGAACAAACTCTCTTAAAATTCTAACATGCTTCCATCTTATCTTTGAATTAATATTTAAATTTACTGTTAGAAAGGATTGCTATCCTAATGTAATTTTTTAAAATTTTTTGAACATCTATATGAATCAACATATCTTAAACAACTGGAACAAAAATATGTTATACAGATTATACAGTTAGAAATTAGAAATTTATTTACTAATTTCCTATGATGATTTCATTGAAAGTGCATGTTAAAGTGAAATGAATGGAAATTTTTGCTTTTTAATTTGTTCATATATATGTGCATTAATATATAATTCTGTTGGATTTTAAAATGTATTCTAATCTTGTTTTTATTTATATAAAGAGAGTGAAATTTGTTCACATAAGTAAATATTAGCAATGTCACACATTTTTTTGTACTCCTTCTGAAATATATGCCAATTAAGAAATAACCAGTGTCAGAAAAATTTACAAAAGTTTGGACATAAAGCAGAAAAGTTAGTGTCTCAACTTTTCAGTGACATATAGGGACAAATACACCCAAGGATTTAGTTCACCTCACTGTTGATTAAAGGCCCCAGACTTAGGGCTGTTATTTTGTTAATTGGAAGCTATTTGTCACTAGTGAGGCAAATAATTTCTACTTCATGATACAGACAACCCAAAGTTAATAAGTCTATAGGACATTCATAGATTTTATATGTAACTTGGAAATTTTATCCTAACTTTATTTTTGTAGTGCCTATGATTTTCTGAGCTTCTAAGATAATTTCTGAATCAATCTTTACATCATACTGCTTCCTTCTTTAATTGAATTACAATGAAGTTAATGTACACAGCATACTTTTCATATTCCATTACTATTTCCCAGCATGCTTTTTCCAAAGGTTTTCATAAATCTTTTTATAAAGATTGAATATTCCAATTTTAAATTAGATAGATTTCTATCTGCATACATGAATTTGTTTTCAGTGCTTATGATATAAAAACTCATATATGACTTTAAAGTATTTAAGATATTTCATTAATGACTTTTATATCATTTCATTTTCCCTTTAAATTTATATGGCCATCCTACTCGACTCGACAACAAATGAATATACATTCTGAATTTAATTTAAATATATTACATTAGTATAACAGTCTGTAGAGAAAGTATATGGCATTATGAATGCAAAGATAAGATGGGAGCATATATGACTGGTTACTATTTTAGAAGAGCTTGCCCATATGATTTGTAAAGTGATGTTGGGGAATTTGCTGGTGTGATGGTTAGTTTTATGTGTCAACTTGACTAGACTCTGCAACCCAGTTATTAAATCAAAAGCTAACCTAGATGTTGCTGTGACAGTCTGTTATAGATGTGGTTAATATCTACGAGTTAACTTTAAGTAAACCAGCTTATCCTGGAAAGATGTGGATGTCCTCAACCAGTCAATTGAAGACCTTAAGAGCAACTACTGCCACACGGTCTACTTCCATTTTCCTTAGAAGCCACAGCAGTATAAAATTATCTTATTCATTTATTTTTCGGTAATTTTCTTTTTCTCTTTTTGGATGTCTCGTCCAGGAATCGAGCCCAGTCTCCTGCATGGAATATGAGCATTCTACCACTGAACCACTCTTGCACACTTATTCATTCATTTTTAAGAAGTTGGTTATTTAGTTGGCTGGCTCTTCCAGCTTGAGTTTACAACCCATGCCAGCAGTGACCTTCCCCTCTGTTCACCATTGTTTCCTTAGCACTAGAACAGTCCATGGCCAATTGTAAGTGCTCAGGAAATATATGGTGAATAATAAATGAATGAATTCCTTGTACGTCCTGTGCCCTGCATCCTCCTCCAACGTCACCTCACACCACTCTGTTCTTTGACTCCATTCTCTGGTCCTGCAGTGTCCTCAGTCTTTTGAGTTCATCAAGCTCTCTCCAGCCTCAGCAACTGAATATATTTGAAGTATAAAGCTAGAAAATTCATCAAGTGTGAGTATTTGAAAGGTATTGCAGGTGTTAGAGAAAGGAGAAGCATGAAACCGCATCTTAGAGAGTGTCAGAGCAAACAAATTACAGAAATGTGGTCACTTCATCAGATAGGGACTATTTTATGTCCTCACATAACACACTATACTTTTCCTTTGGGGCATGGACAATGTTGTAATGAATGAAATTTCTTAGTAATTGGTTTAATCTTTATTTTGCAGCAGTGGCAATCTGTTTTGTTTACAACATCCATTTGGCTTAGCATGCATGTCAACAATAGATGCTCAATTATCATTTGCTAAATGAATGAACAAAGTCAAACCATTCAGAAACTATTATCTCTGCCGCTTTATTTCTTACTACAGCTTTCCACATTTCAATAGGTTCCTTCCTTTTTTTTCCTTTCTTAAATGTGCTTTTGTTTATGCTTCTCTATTTTTCTTTTTCAGCATGCTCTTTCCCTAAATGACCACAGTTGAAATCCTACTACACCTTAAATCTCATCACCTTTGTCAAATAGTTAAATATTTATATTTAACTAACTATTATAAACTATTTATAAATAAATAGTTCTTAAAGCCTATTTATTTTCCATGGGTTATAATTAATTTCTCTCTATTCTGACTTAACAGAAGTTTACTTTCCATCTTTTGCACCCTAGCAAGCACCTTAATTGGTTTGTACATGGCTGATTCTGTTCCAAGACAGTCTTTATGAGATGTACATCCAGATCATTTCTTGACCAATTAAGTGATTAACACATGTTCTGTTAATTTAAAAAATCATATTCAAGTGCATTAATCCATTTTCAATTGCAAAATTTTATTTTATATAATTGCAGTTGTTGGGAGCAAGTTGCTATATATGGTGCATCTTGGGAACACAGGCTCAGGCAGAACAGAAACTTTTAGCAAATGACCATTTTATTACTTATACAACAAAAAGGGTTCAAAAGAGCAGAGGAGGGAGAAAGAAAGAGCAGAAGGGGAGAAGAGACCTTATTTGTGTTGAATATTTATACCTTAGAAGGAGGGGACCTTACCAGTAAGCAAAAAGCCTTTATCAAGCAAACTTTTTGAAGAGCACTCATCCTGAGAAGCAGCTGATGCTCCTTGCTCCTGGTTTGGGTTCAAGTTACGTTCAGGCAGGCCATTCCATTAGTCCTAATGTCTTCCAGGTCTGTGAAATGAAGACATATTGAAACATCAGCACACAATAGAAAAGAAGGAGGTGTGTGGGAAAGGGCTGGGAGATAGCTCCTAGATGCAACTGTCATTTACCAAGCATATGTATTTACTCACATATTTTTTCCTATTTCATCAATCATTGTTTACATATTAGAATTCTCCAAATATTGCAAATTCCTAACTTATTCTTTTTTGCAAAAACTACACATATATTGTGATAAAATGTTTAACAGTATTAAAAGCACCTATGAATAAAAATAAAATGTCTGCTCTTTTTAAATCAATGATGACAAGCTACCTTAGCTATGATTTAAAAATTGCCTGGCCAGGTTTTTCCAACTTTACCTGTATTTTCGCTTTCTAATTTTCTCCCACCTTCTTGACAAATGATGCTTTATTGAATTATAACAATTGACTGGATTAGGATATATTCATTAAGCACATTGAGTCAGAAAAATGCTGAAAATCGCCATTTGAAGTATAATGAACATGTATTATCTTTTAAATCATTTGGTGGCTTTGATTGCTAGTAGCCATTACTTTAAAATATTAGGACAATTACATTAATTATTGATGTTAAAATAATGTTTGCTGATCTCATGTACCTAAATGAGATTCCAATCATAAGCCCAATATTGGGAAATCTGAATATAAGGAAATGTCTCAGTTTGCCTGGAGCTGCAATCCCAAATACCACACGTTAGTTTGACTTAAACAATGGGAACATACTGTCTCACAGCTGGGAGGCTGGAAGACTTGCTCACTCTTGGGGGTCAGTAGTGTTTTGGTGTTGGATGATAGGGGTTCCTTTGCTTGCATTTCTGCTTTCTCTCACGGATGGTGCCCACTCCTTTCACTTCGGCCTTCTTGCTGACTGCTGGCTTCTGACTCTTCCCTTTGGCTTCCTCTTATAAGGCCTGGAGTAATCTGGATAAAGATCCACCCTTCTGCAGTTGGCCATGCTATAACTAAAAATAGCATCTTCATACAGTCCTATTTAAAATGGGTTCACACCCACAGGAATGCTGACTAAGAATAAATAGTTGTTGGGTTATATAATTCAACATACCACAGACAGAAAGTCGACATTGGCGAGTATAAACGCAGTTGGAGAAGGTAATAAGCAAAAGTCAATAGGTCTTATAAACCATGAAATCACTGGCAATATGAGCAAATAGGAGTGAAAGATTGTTTCAGAGGATTATTTGGGAAAATTCTGAAATCGTTTCTGAAAAACCTGCTACACAGCATAATGACTATTTTCTTCACATGAAAACAAATGAATACAATAATTTATGACCATTTTTCTCCCTGGCCAATCACCCCATCAATGTCATTGGGCAATTTCTTTTTCTAAGATTGTGCTGTGTTACAGAGATTGGTTAATATGTGCATTCTCATCTTAAAGCCTCCTTATTTAAAAATCATATACATTTGTGAGGGATCTGGGTATTTGGCAGATGAGGCAAAAAGAGTAGTGAATAGAAGTAACCATGGCTCGACATCTTATGATCAAGGGACATCCCTCCCCTTGCTGAAATAGTGGCTCAGTACGTCTTATAAGAGTTGTGATGTAGACAAAGGGGAAGTTTTTTTTTTTTTCCACCTCTTTCACAGTGATCCAGTTTTGAGAGCCAGTTTGAGAGTCTAGAGTCATGGAGATGCTTGTGGTTTGTGCCTTCTTTCAGAGGGCTGGAGGCAGTGCATTTGGTATCTAATACTGATTTGTGAGTGTTCGATTTGTGCATTTTGGTATCTAATATTGATTTATGAGAGATCACTGGCCTCTGTTCCTTAACATCTTATTATTTTTAACATACATTGATTAAAAATTCAAAATAGATTATGGTCTGTAAATCAAGTGTCTACTATAATACCCACCCTACAAAATGTACTTATGTTAAAAATCTGGGGAAAATTTTCCCACGGCACAATAGTTGCATGAAGAAGATGCTGACTATCAAGTAGTTTGGACTTAAGAGAGAATTTTAAAAATTGAAGTATATTTGATAGTTTAAAGAATTCAAAATTATAAAAGTAAAATAGTGCTGAAATTTACGAAAGATTGACTTTGTATAAGTGAAGATCCAAACTGTAGCACTGTTGTGTATCCATGTTCTGGAAGTTTGTGAGAATTATGAATTTCAAGAATACAACCTTCAGTAAAATTGAATAATTGCTGTTCTGTCCTTGTTAAACATTAGGTTGAATTGACCTCAGTCATTCGGCTTTTTAATGTGTTCTTGAAGTAAACCCGTGTTAATGTTTTGAAGACTTGATTTGCTAGTTCTATATACTGATGTTAATATTTTCACAATGGGCATCTATTTTTACTTTTAATCATTTTTTGCATTTTTTGTAGCTACAAATTCACCAATATTTTGGAATCCTTCTCCATTACATATATTTTTATAATCATTAAAATTAATGATTAACATGCCTTATTTCTTTTAATGTCTGAATGTAATTAACAGATGTTAATCAAGATTGTTTATACCCCATTGCTAGAGGAGAACTATTTCAATTATTCATTATTATCATGACTTGAGTTTTTGTCACTTCGCAATACATTGCAAATTTTACTAGCCTGGCTTAAATATCATCTTTTTGACAATTGATATATATATTAATTGTTGATTATATTACAAGACCAACTTGGCTCTACATTTATATAATAATGTAATATTTTTAGAATTTAGATATTTTACGACATGGACATAGAGATAGAAAGGCATTAAAATTTACTTGGTACTGCAATATATTTCTTGTACTTAATCACAAAACAGCTAATACAAAGCTTTAAAAGCAATTGCTTTGGCAAATGATTTACTTCAAATACTAAGGAAAAGAACAAGGTTACAGATTTAGAAATTTTTTGAATGTCCTGTGCTAATAAAACCTACAATAAAACAGGTGTGGCTTGTTTGACTTCATTTCATAGTTTCTCCTGTTCTTATTCCTGTTCCATGTGTTTGCTATTCTCTAGCCTATAATTCACCACCAGCTACCTCATGATGAGAAATCATAATAATGGAACTTTACAGAAAGGAAAAGTATACTCAGTAAACCTTATGTAATTTGAGAAGTTACAGATTGTGTCCAACTTGCTCTGCTTCCAAAGAAAAATTATTATTTAACATTTTAAAAGGCACAGTGATCATTCCATAGGCATTGTACTTAGTGATTCTGAGACGTAAGGAAAATAGAAGGAAAGATGTCCTTCATTTTATTCAGTTTCAGAAAGCCTTCATCTAAAAACGAAGATTGTGGTATGGAATGGTTGTGCAACTATTCAATCATTATAGAGAAAAATAAAAATAGGATTCAAATACTCTAACCTACCAAAATGTTTACAACACATACAGCAAATGAAATGGTAGCACAACTCCCTGGATATATATATAGGTTTTGGGTGGGGATAGAGATTTAGGAAACTTATATTGGAATATCCTTGAAAGAGGCAGAAGGCAGTCTAGATGACAATTGAAACCTGGTCCAGTGAATTAAATAAATGGTAATTAAATACGTAACTAAGTCCCAAGTACTCTTTTAGGCAATTTTATCAAGGATTGAGAGGAGATGATTCAATTTGCTTCCAGTGACTTTGAGACTTTTGATTTCCTCAGTTCTCACAAACAGGATGGTCCTGGGACTTCCAGGATTGTTTTTCTCAAGGGACAACAAGGAAGCAATTTATCGACAAGTAGTGTAGACTGGTTGGTTTCCTCACAGCAAGGAACTGAAATATTTTCAATTTTACCACACTAGCATATCGGATGCCTTTTTATTCATGCCTTTGTCCACAATATTCCTGCTTCTTGAAATATACCTTTTCAATGAACATTCATTTTCTAGAAAAAAGTAGAATATTATGCCTTGTAATTTAATATTAAATAAGAAAGAATAAAGTTTATAAGTTATTGATCTGGCAATGCTAGAGCAAAAAAGTAAGGTGATGCAAGCATAAATAGGGCGAGAGAAGATAAAGGAAGTATTTAGTAGCATGGTAAGTATGTAGTCCTTGGGACCAGGCAGACCTGGATTTGAATCTTTGTCCTTTCATTTATGTGCTAAATTACCCATCATTGACATACATAATTTTAATTGGGTTCAATTTCATCACTTTAATAAAGGAATTAATGCTTGTTCGTGGTTAAGACTAATTTCAACATCTTAACACTGAATAAGCAAAATAATGAAGATGTTTAAATTTTGTAATGTTATGGGAATCCTATTGAATTGAAGAAGGGAGGAATTTTGCAGCAAAAGAATGAGGACACTGAATATTTCTGGAGAGCTGAGGTGGGAAGAAAAGTTTTAAAGGAGGACAAAGTGTAAAAATGCCAGTGGGGACTCTAACAACAAACTTTACTTCCTGTAAAATGCCTCATGCTACTCATAAGATAAAAGTAAAAGCAAAATTGCTTTTATGCTCCGAAAATTGTCCTAGTCTTCTTTTTTAGTGTTTGCACTAAACATTACATACTATGCTATAGGCTTTATCTCCCAATACCTTTCACCTGGTTATTCTTAGGCTATTTTTATGGCTAAATTATGGTCTCCTGCAATCTGCATTCTCTTATTCTTTTCATTATTTCTCCCTAAATGATACAATACCTTATAGCGAAGCAGAATAAGAAAACTTTTCATCATATTCTGGCGCAATTACACTGCTAGTCTGGTGGCTTTATGATTTAAGTCTTCCTCTGAATCTGTCCACAGCTGCAAGTGCTTAACTTGAACATCTCTGCAGAATGTATTGATTTCCCTGCATTGACCTGCCGCATGATTTGGTTCCTGGGGCAGGGGTGGAGGGAGAAGGGGACGGCTTTTAGATACGGACATTAGAGTGGACTTAAGTAATTGTTTTTAGATTCTTGGATCAAATAGGTCTGTGAATACATATTGGAAGCTCTTTGAAGAATTTATTTTCCATGGATTTCTATTTCATTTTGCCAGATAAACACTCATCTTTTTTGATGTGGTATTTGTAACTTATGAGTCTTATAAAGATGGAAGAAATCTTTCATGTCTTTCTTTTGACTTTTGTTTATGTTCTCCCATTGTGTCTACATCTTTGTAATTTCCAAGATGATATTCTAAAGATTGAATTATGCTTTATTTATTTATTTTTTTGCTTGGGCAGGCACCAGGAATTGAACCCTGGTTTCCAGCCTGGCAGGTGAGAACTCTGCCTGTTGAATCACTGTTGCCCTCCCTGAACTTGTTTTTTACTTTAAATTTTGTGTTTTATCATGTAAACATATATAATTTTGTTGAAGCCTTGATTGTAGATAACACTGTCTCAATTCCTCTGACTAGTTTTCTTTATACTGCACTACACAAGTGTTAGTTAAGGAAAGCTAGAATTAAATGCATTGATCCAGTGACATCTATAACTTCAATTTGAGCAAACAGATATCCAAATAATATAACTCTCCAGATAATATTATTATCCCAGTTTGGTTGATTTTTTTTTCCAGCAGTTTTAATTTTTTTTCTTTTTCATGTTCTATGAATACTATAGATCCCAAAAGAAGGCCAAAGGTTTCAGGTAGCATTAAGCATTATTTTTTAATCCCCACAATAATATCTTTACCATTAACTAACATGTCTAAAATTTGATAATTAGTAAATTTTAAGTGATGAATATATTTGTACTCTATAAAATGGCTGTATTAGATATATTATTAAAAATACTTGTACAAAAAATACTTCTGCAAAGCTTACCTAGGAAATATTAAAGAACTTTAATATTTGCCATGTCTTTATAGGTCACAGTTTTCTTCTAATTGCTAGTATTTTGGTGGTGAAACAAAAAAGAGGATAAGTCAAGGAATTAATTATTTGTAATTACTTTTCAGGTCTCAATTTGTGGGGACTTGGGGGTTATTATGAAAATAAGTTTTTTTTCATAAGAAGACATTGCTTTAATTGCATCCTTTTTATCCTTTTGGTGAGGGAAGGATTCTTGCCTGAAGGCTATTGTGTGCCTGAACATGTGACACAGGAAACTGGACAGATGAGATCAATGGTGGTTTATTAATCATGTATACTCAGAGACTAGGAAAGGAGGACATCATACAACTTGCAGGGTCACATGGAGTTGAACTCAGGAACAGAGTGAATAGTCAAGGTCTCTAGAAGACAGGCTCTCAAATATCAAGAGGGTAGAATGCCCCCCAATTCCTACTGCAGGATGTCATTGGATTGTTTGAATAATTTTGGCCTGAAATCTGCTACTCAGTTTTCTGCATCTGATCTCTTAGAAAAGGAGGGTCATTGGCTATGGGATCTCATCCGTGGGAGTGGAGTGGGTTGGGGAACTTGTTAAGCCATTTGAGGCTCTGCTAATTTCACCAGATATCAAGGCAGCACATGATATTGGGACCTCATTGATACCATACATCATTTCCCCATTCCCATGATCTTTATCACCAAGGGTCTGAGAAGTTGAATCATGACATGCAGGAAGAAATGCACACTCAGTAATGACCCTGAGAGGTTATGACATTTCAAAACTACATGACCTTGAATGAAGACAGTAGAATGATTGCAACCTCACTAGGTCATGAGAGATTCATTATAACTGAATGAAACATTTTTCCATGTGTATAGATTTAGGAGGCAGCCTTGGTGCTGTGGATAGAGGGGTGAGAAGAATGAATGATGTTACTGCATGTAAGCTTTACAAGAAATATTTCACATAATTAAATATAATCTTCAGAATATACTCATTCAAGCCTGACCATGTTATGTTAACTAGAAATGGAAAAAGTTGCCTTTTCTTCATTTACATATCTTCTGATGTAGGCTCAATATATTATTATGTCCATTTTAGGTTATATCGCTATTCCTTTGGATATACTATTTCAGAAAGAAACATTAGCATTTTTTCAGAATTCATGTATGTATGTATAATATAGCATGGTACATAGTTTCATACTTTCATAGACTGTTATAATGATGGAAACAATGTCAATAAAAATTTGAGCCAAGAAAATAGTTTAAAACTATATTGACGTTTTAAAATCCTCTAATTGAGGAAAAAATATTTAACTCTGCAGGATGATTATACAAAGATTAGATGAATCTATTATACTTCTATGAAAAGATAGATAATATCTTCTCACCACTTTTTGTATTTATTGTAAAAGCCCTCAAATGTAATTACACAGTTTAAGTGCTTGAAAGGAATGAGAAATTGTGTTTTACAAAGCTGCAAATGTTTTAATTATATCTTAATTTTTTGGTACATTTTGTGTTTTGTACAATGAATTATATTTTAGCAACCAAATCAACTTATTGATTTCTGTCTGTGTGTGTGCACATGCTTGCACATGGACACGTAAGTGTACCCTCTTTAAAAATGTGTCATCATAAGTGATGGTGAAGTGACAATAAATTGATCTATAGCAGTGTTACAAACAGGACAGAACTTCCATGCTCCTTTCATTTTTAAAAGACAATTCTCTTTGAATGCTGTAAACAGTTTAAAGATTCAGGTCTAGCACTTTGTTACAAATGAAAGTTGAAAGTAGGAGAATTAATATATTACTGTCTTATGAGAATATTCTATTTCCTTAAGTTAAAAAGCCATTGCAAAAACAAAAATCAGGGAGTACTCTTGGGATGTATTGATACATGTTTTTCTTCATACTTCTTTATTTGTCATTTCCTTGCCTTTCTGCTTAAAACTCGCCTCACTCTCTTCCCGTGCTTCTTGTAATCATGGAGAAGCTGCAGTCTAAGTGAATAATAGTCTCTCTAGGAGGTGAATAATGAAAAGCCATGAATCTTTTCAGTCATTGCTGAATGGTAACAGATGCTTCACATCTCATGGCATCAGAGCATTAGAGCAAACGACTACCTCAAAGAAACTGGACCATTTAACAAAGATGCCTGCATCTGAACACACGTGCTATGATATTTATAGATGGCAAAGTCATGCTTAACTCTTCAGATATATGCTGTTATTCTTCCATCGTTCTGTATTTCAGTGTTTACCAAATGTTGCAGAAGGAAATTGCATTGAGGAAATCAACAATACAAATGCAAACCACATTTTTATTTCCTAAACACGGGAGACTCATAACTCAGGCAATTACTGAATCCAAAGCAACATATGCACATCAGCTCAACATCCTGGTAGAAAAGGTAGGGGAAAAAAAAAAAAGAGGCAGAATCTGGATATTGACAGTGAGAGATAAATAATAATATAAGGGAATATATACCAGTGTCTAATGATGATTATTGAGGATATTGAAAAGAGAGGGCATGGTCTGAGCCTTTCAGAGACAGAAAAGCCTGAACTTAAGACACAAAGAAAAAGTTAGGGAAAACCCTATAGCTCATTTTGTCTAAGGAAGTTCACAATCAGACAGAATTATGGGAAGATGGAAAGGGTTGATTTTTGAATCTGAATGCAATGTAAAATAAATTATTCATTAATCTGTTTTTTGGGGGGTGGGAGTTTAAAGACATTACCCCTCCTCAACTTCATCCCCAATTTAATGGGAATTCTGATAAAAACATTAACTTTGCTTAATGCATTGTTTTCTGAGTTATCGTGTCTTTCTCTAGCCATTACTCAAGTTCTGTATAGTCTATAAAGTGTTCTAAGTCATTTGCTGAGGAAGCCATTGACATACTCTCTGTGGCCAGCTCCCAACCCTAGCCTACCCTCACCTCCTTTTCCTATAACGTGAGGTTGTCTCAATTTATTTCTATTCCATAGCCTGGGGGAAGACGTTAGATATAATGAAAGGGCCTGAATATACCTTAAATGCAGAAACCAGGAATTGGGCAGGAATTCCTAGTGACAGGGCCCCCTCCCCCTGAGGTGAATAAATACTCAACACTCAAATAGCACAAGGCTCCCTCCTCCTCACGTGAGGCAGGATATCTGGAGCTGCTATCCACTGACACTGTTCCCAGAAGTTTGGCCTTTTTGGGAGACCAGACATGCTGGGATATCTTCCCCTGCTCACTTGGAC
The DNA here is from genome assembly GCF_023851605.1 of Tamandua tetradactyla. NCBI lineage: Eukaryota > Metazoa > Chordata > Mammalia > Pilosa > Myrmecophagidae > Tamandua > Tamandua tetradactyla. The sequence continues at coordinate 153,895,069 of NC_135330.1, forward strand.
TCTCTGTGCTATGTGAGTAATGAAGTGGTCATTTGCTGAAAGCTTCTGTCGTGCTCAGCCTGTGTTCCTGTTATGCATCATATAACAACTTGCTCCACAGCATTCCCTGCATTTTATCTCTCCCATATTGCTAGCAATTTTCTTACTCACTGTTTCATTCAATTGTCTAAATTCAGTATATCAATATTTCTTTCATTTCCTCAAACTTTCTCTGATTCCACTCCTTTAGTCCAGCATTTCCCAAAGTGTGGTCCATAAATAATCTGCTCCATAATCAATGGAAGGAAAATGTCCATTTTGCAGTTAGCTTGAAAGACAGTGGCATAGAATAAAATGTTTACACAAAAATAATCATAGTCTTTTCTGTATTTGGGTTAATGTGCTATGCCTCTCTTATAAAACAGAATGCTAGCGGAAGAACCAACTTTGTTATTTTTAACATTTTTTTCCTCTAATTTTCCTAATCCTATTTAAGCTCTGCAAAGTGATCTGAATTCATTGAATAATATGCTCCAATTATGTGTATATATATATATATATTTATATTTTATATTTATATATATAAATATAAAAAATATTTTCATTGAGAAATCTTCACACATATACATTCCATATATGGCATACAATCAGTGGCTCACAATAGCTTCACAGAGTTGTGTATTTATCACCATGATCATTTTTTAGAACATTTGCATCACACCAGAAAAATAAATAAAAAGAAAAAAGAAAAAAACTCATATTACCATACACCTTACCCATCCCTCTCATTGACTGTTAGTATTTCCATCTACAATTTATTTTACCCTTTGTCCCCCCATTATTTTTTTAATTATTTAATCCATATTTACTTACTCATCTATCCATACCCTGGATAAAAGGAGTATCAAACACAAGGTTTTCACAATCACACAATCACAGTGTAAACGCTATACCTTTATACAATCATCTTCAAGAATCAAGCCTACTGAAACACAGCTTAAGTGTTTCAGGTACTTCCCTCCACCCACTCCAATATACTATATACTAAAAAGGGATATCTATATAATGCATAAAAATAACCTCATAACCTTTAGAGTGCTTGAAATCAATACCCTGCCATATTAACACTCATTTGTTCTCCCTCAGGCAAAAAGGTTTTTTAATGTGTACATTTAATCACCATCATTGTCCCTCTAGGCATTCCTAAATTATACTGTCTTAGCCACTCTCAGCCACTGAAATCTTATTTTGTTGCATTTTTCTCTTCCCCCTTTTGGCCAAGAAGGCTTTCTAAATCCCCTGATACTGGGTCTTAGTTCATTCTGGGATTTCTGTCCCATGTTGCCAGGGACATTTACACCCTGGGAGTTGTGTCCCACATTGGAGTACAGTTAGTGAGTTCACCTGCCAAGTTGGCTTAGAGAGAGAGAGAGAGAGCACATCTGAGCAACAAAAGAGGCTCTCTGGGGATGATGCTTGGACCTAATTTTAAGCAGGCTTAGCTTATCCTTTACAGGAATAAGTTTCATAGGGGTGAACCCCAAGAGTGAGTCTCCGCTTATTGATTTGGTTGTCCTGACTGCTTGAAAGAATGCCAGAAATTTTCCAAATGAGAAAGTTGAATATGTCCTTCTTTCTCCCCATTCCCTCGAGGGGACTTTGCAAATACTTCTTTATTCACTTCCCATGTTTCTCTGAGATTCATTGGGGTATCACACTAACCTAGACAGATCAACAAAATCCAACACCCTATTCAAGAGTCCATGTATTTATGGTGTTCAGCTAAACTGATTATACAAGTTAAATTAGGAAATGTACTACCCAAAATATAAATTTTGCACCCAATGACACATTCCCCCTTAGCCTTACACAGAAGTTGAAGTTTTAAAATATGGAAGATACTATTCTTTACCCTCTATTCTGATATACTTTTGTCCTATCCAGATGAGCTTCATTCATATCTTTACTCAATGTCTGATCACTTTTTTAACTTTTTAAACAGTTCCTGTATGGGATACTGCTAACTTTCATAGTGTCAGAGTTACTCTGAGTCTCACGTGTCACATAAATACCCAAAGTTTCTGTCAAAGAGCAGGTATAAAGAGCTGATATACAAACAGCTCAGTATCTCAGAATTTAGAAATAACAGTTGCACCTCCTGAAAATATATGTGACTGCTGTAAAAGCTTACATCTAGGACCCTTTATAATAGGCCCCAACCTGATAACACATGCTCTCAACTTTAAGTTCACCGAGTTTTTAAGTTATAGTTAGTCCAAATGATTGAGGCATGATAATATTTGTCTTTTTGTTCCTGACATTTCATTCAACATACAGTCCTTAAAATCCATATACCAAATTGCATGTCCCACATCTTCATTCGTTCTTGTGGCCATTCAGTAGTCTGTTGTGTGTATATACCACACTTTCCCCTTCTATTCCTCAGTTGTTGTACCCTCCATTCATTGTGGATCAGGAACATTGCCCCCATAAACACCAGTGTGCAAATGTCCATTCTTGTCCCCACACTCAGTTCCTCCAGGGATATACTGAGCAATGAGGTTTCAGGACCATATTGCAAATCCACCTCTAGCCTCCTGTGGAACCAACACACTGCCCTTCAAAAGGCTGTTCCAACGCACGTTTTCCTACCAACACTGAATAGGTACATCTTTGTCTCTGTATTTTCTCTAGCACTTATTTCTCTCTGTTCCTTTTTTAAGTGGTTTTATTCACACATCATACAATCCAACCTAAGTGTATTGTTATGCCTTTGCCACTATACACTATCTGAAGACATTTCCTTTTCTTCCACAAAGAATCCATACCCCTTTCCCATGCTGCCCACCTGTTGACATTTAGTTTTGGCATAATGCCTCTGTTTCATTCAGTGGAAAGCGTATTACAGTGTTACTGTTGACTATAGACCCTGGCATCGATTGTAGCTTTTTCTCATATACCGTCTATTTCAATACCCTGCCATATTAACACTCATTTGTTCTCCCTCAGGCAAAAAGGTTTTTTAATTTGTACATTTAATCACCATCATTGTCCCTCTAGGCATTCCTAAATTATACTGTCTTAGTCTTTATCCTCTATCTTTCCTTCTAGTTTCATATGTGCCCTCAGCCCTTCTCCCTCTATCCTACTCACATTCAGCTTCATTCTGTGTACTTATATTATTGTGTAACAATCAGGCAATATCATGTTATTTATTTCTGAATTTTTACATTCAGTCCTATTGTACAATCTGTTTTCCTTCAGCTCAAATTGCCCAATCTCTACCCTATTTCTATCTCCTGATAACCTATGTTCTTAACTTCAATTCTCCATTTTCACTCATTAATTTTAGTTCATATTAGTGAGACCATGCAGTATTTTTAGTTTTATTTCTGGCTAATTTCAACAGCATAATGTCCTTAAGTTCATCCACGTTGTTACATGCTTCATGACTTTATTCTTACAGCTGCCTAACATTCTATTGTATGTATGTACCACAGCTTGTTTAGCCACTCATCCATTGATGGACATTTGGGCTGTTTCCATCTCTTGACAATTATAAATAATGCTGCTCTAAGCACTGGTGTGCAAATGTCTATTTGTGTCCTCACCCTCAAGTACTCCAATTATATTTTAATAAAACCCTCACACTCTTAAAAAACACTGAAATGTCAGTAAATTCCTGTAGGAAAACTTTGTTATGGAAACACTTCTCCAATATCTAGAAATTCTTTATCTAGTTATGTTACTATGATCAACCAGACATTGATATACAAGGTCATATTTTCTTTTCAGGGTGAATTCTTGCATTGAATTTATGATCTAAGATTTAGATCCTCAGAGCTGGTTCCTAGATTTCTCATGAATAGGATCTGGTAGTTTAAGGTTAAAAGGACTTACTACAATATATGCTGCTCTTGAAATCCAGGGACAAGAAGTCCAACTCTTGTGGAGAAGAGTAATAACCAAAACTTTCCAGCAATACTGCCCAGGCTTCCTCTTTACCCACACTGGATATGCAGGGGATCTAAGTATCCCAAAGGGAAATGCTATAAGGTTGTGTGAGGAGTGAGTAGATACATTATCACCTCCTCATGTTATTACCTCCGACAGTACTAATCTGCTGCCCCCATCCACATCTTTTTCTTGTGAGTGCTCAGTACTTCAGTCACTTTTCACAAACCACTAGCTTTAAATAGTGAAATGGAAATGGAAAAACCTGTCTAGACAAGTAAAGTAACAATCCAATAGTGAAGAAAAACCTTGCTTAAGTGAAACGTAAATGATAAGCCGATCTCAATTTAGTTGTCAACATTGCATAATAGTTTGGCTTCGATTTCAGAATTTTAAAACATTGAATCTAACAGGCATTAACTGTTATTTATCACAGCACCACTAATGATGTAATTTTGGTCAAAATAGTAATTTATTCACAAGGCCCCCTTCAATTCAAATACTATTATATTTTCTAATCTTTCTTTAATATTTTGCTAGAATGACTTTCTTTATTTACCTGAAATTTTGTAATAGGTTCAAAGCTATTTAAAAACACTTAAACATTTTTATAGAAGTGAAGCGTATTGGTTGTCTTTTACAAGTATCAATTCTTCTTGGATCCTGTATACACTTGCCATTTTTTTCACACAGTATTTCTAGAGATTGTTTTCTTAAACTAGCTGTATATCGTGACAGAACATTTAGAAAATGAATGATTCATTTGAAAATGTTTACAGGGTAATTATCAGTTTGCTTATACTTCCTTTCTTGCCAAACGTCTTTTATCTTTATAGTGCCTTCAAATCTGGATAAGACAATAAATGAAAGGAGATAAAACATAAAACATTCAATGTTAGTTTTATTAGCTGCTAAGATTTTCTTTGTTTATAAAATTGAAGCTGTAAACTAAAATTAACTTTAGGAAATATACTCATTTAATGTAACAATGTTTTTTCTTATTTAACTAATAAAGTATTGGAAGTTCCTTTTGTACTGCAGGCCACTTATGAACAACTTGTGACTCTCCTTGTAATACAATATTTAAATTTTAATTAATTAAATGAATTTTTGTTCAAAATCATGACTTCTGAATAACTGGAAAATATCTATAATTCCCTGGAATCATGTGGAGGAAATCCTGACTCTCATTTTCACTTTTTAAAGCCATTATGGATAATTTGCACAAGATACCCGATTGTTCTTCTGCTTTTTTTTTTAGACTTTGGGATTTTCTATTTCTAATGATATAGTCACAATGACTGAGAAAAAAAATCTGCATAAAAACCTGCAATCTCAGTGAGTGAAGTACATATCACTCTTCCCAGCCAAGGTTACTGTCATTTAACTTTCCTAAATAATAATTGTTCTTCTAAATGAGATCTATAAATACTATATTGTCATGTGTCTTCACATATTCATTAAGTTTTCTCTTCTTATAATTGAGCACAAATTGTCTCAGTCTTCAAGAATTTTGAGAACCTCAACAATTAAGTGACTTCATTCTTATCCTATTTGATGTTTTATTGTTACAAGTATATATGACTCATACTCTAGAAAAATGGGTAAAATGTGTGGATAAATAAGTGGTGAAGGGACTGAATATGCTGTGATTAAACACTAATCCTGAATCAACTAATATCTCCTTTTAATTTAGTACTAATTATATAATTATGTGCCACTGCAGTATTATTTTACTAAATGCCTAGATGAAAAGACTGCTAATTAAAGGAGCTAATTATCAAGGGAAAAGGTCAAGGTCATCTTTAATTATCTTCCTTCTGAATTCTATTCCTCCAGGGTAAAAAAAAACAATAATAAGGTAGGGCAGAGGGGAAAAAACAGCTAAAGAAATTCAAATATAGAATAACCCTTTAATCTGGAATTTTGCACAAAAGTGTATTAAGAGTACAGAAAAGGCAGTATTAGCTTTAACAAAAGCAACAGGAAATCGTTCAGTGCACTCTGACCCTGTAGTAAAATTGTCTGTGATAATAATTGGCTATAAGATAAGGATTTGGACATTATCCTGATTCTTTAAATATCAGTGGTAACAGTGCTGTGGATTTGTGAAGTACACAAATAAAATTTTGAAACTTTATTGTGATATTGCTTTTACATGCCTTTATATTTTCATACATATGTGCATGTGCTTCAGTTTTTAATGTCATCCCTAGAAATGCTGAGACATTTAGCAAATGCTGTCACTGTAAATCATTGCATTCCTTATTTGAATGGATTATGATTTTTGTGACAATGTAACTCAGTTTGAGAGTTAGAAAGAATATCATTTTAAATAACTCAGAGATTAGTTATTTTCAGTTTTCTGTGAGAAACTAGTTTCTTAATTCACTATGTGTAGCATTCTTGAGGACTGAACTTTTTTTCCTCATATTATAGAAAGGTTATAATAATTTTGTCCATAACAAGACTTTTGTTTGAATATGTTCAAAAGACATAGAACTGTAGGCAAGGGTCCAAACTGGGTAGAGACTAGTTAGTCTTACTCTGTAATTCAGATGGGACTAACAGAACTTGGTTTGATGTCATGAATGATATGAAAAATGAGGCAGTGCAGAAGCAATGTGCAATGAAATTGCAACTCTTAGATCTCTGTCCATCTGGAGGTACTTGGACAAGGTATTTCACCCTGAAATCGAGTGTCACATAGTCCAGTTTTCACTAGTTTCTCCCAGCCAAAGATGGTGTGCTGCAAAAATAATAAAGCAGTGAAGACCTGGGACTCCTGTTCTCACCAGCTTAGACCTGTGACACTCATCCAGTTGTCAGACTTTCTTACAATTGCCTTGCAGACTGAAATGTTCCCATCCAGCTTTTTCTCTTCCCTCCCTTCCTCCCTGGCTTTCTTTCTCTCCTTTCCTCCCTCCCTCTTAACTTCCTTTCCTCTTTGCTTCCTCCCTCCTCAATGAGGTGAGGTCAAAACTGTATTTTGGTTTGGTGGCCCTCTGAGCTTTCCTTAGATCCCACTCTATATTCCCTCGCAGGTATTTATTTTGTGTTCGTATATTCTTAATTAATGTATACTCTCTCCCTTCCCTTCTGCAAACAAATTCATAAACACATCTTTTTTCTTGGAATGACATTGTAGGCAGGTACATACTTCCATCTCTGGGATATTGTTATTAGAAAATCATTTATGTTAAACTCACATTAATTAAACACCCCTTCATAGAGTCATTTTACTACTGGAAAACTTCTCAAATGTATAAATGAATGTTTACATACAGGCAGATAATATCGACTAAAAATACTAGTCTAACTTTACAAATGATTATTATCAGCACATGAAATGTTCTGAGAATAAGCATCTACCAAACAAAAAAGTAATTTGATCTAAAACTGTGTTTCTCATTTTGTTAGATTTCTGTATATGTTTATATCATGATACAAAGTTGGGGAATGCACCTTCGTAATGAAGGTACCTAACTGTGGCTCATGGAATTCAATTTTAATCTCTTATATAGTTTTCCAAATTGGTACAGTAATCTTGTATCTCTTTTTTAATCAGAGAAACCTAAAACACTGAAATTTAAAAACAGTCCTGTTATGTATTACAATTATTACTGAAACATAATGTGTACTTTTTAGATTCCTGAGAAAAAATTTGCTTAAAATTTGCTATAAAATTTTAAGTTATTATATACGTTAGTATTTTTAAAGGGATACATGGAGAAAGATACATGAAATTGTTGGTAAAACTTCTAAGGTAACTTCAGATTGTGCATCAGAGCGATAGGGCTCATTTAGGTTTGGTTCAGAAGCTGACCATGCTCCTATAACCTAACCACTTAGCTTTCATCTTACAGTCTTTTATGTCAATCAGTAGAACATTATTGAGAGGAAAAAGGGAAAAATTCCTTTGGGTCAACTAAAACTTAGAAATGTCTGTTTTTAATTCACAGAAATTCAAAATCATATTATGCTAAATTTTAAAACATATTCTATCAATAACAGCATAAAAAATATTTTTAAGTAATGATGACTTCCATGAATAGTATTTAACATAAATATTTTAAAGGACAATGAACATTTCTTATTGCAAATCATGGAAAGTATATATATTTAAATACAACATATACATAAATGTGTATTCTACATGTACCAATATATATCTGAATATATGTATGAACACGTACTTAAAATATACACAAAATATCTCATAAAATAAACATTATTAAATTCAATGCAAATATATTTAGTAGACCAGATATAACTAAAAACTAGAGAAATAGTGTGATTATTTGCATTCAATGTTTTTATATATTTTTATTGTCTTTTGTTATTAATTTACCTTCATAATGATGCTTGATTGATGATGTTTAAGCACATTAAACTATTTCAAACATCTTTTAATGTTAAGAAATAAAATGTTGCATTTAAAGACCCATGCAAATTCTTCTCTTAAGTGATAGTGATTATTTTATTTAAAATTGCATTAAAATCATTTAGGACAATGACATATATAAGTATATACATGTATAAAACATTTTTATGTGGTTATATATACTTACATATGGTAAAATGTTAACTTTTTCTAATAGGGGATGTGAAAGTAGAATAACTATCATTAATGAAATAATCTTTATTTTTTCTATATTATTTAGATTGTCTCATATGGTTTGGGGTGGGAAAGCACCCTGATGGGTTAAAAATTTTTTTCAACTCACAGTGTTTTTATTTTTACTTTTACAAATTCTTGTTGCCATTAAAAGGGAGCAGACTGCTGTAATTAAGAGCATAGATCCTGGGGCCCCAGACAGCCTTGGCAAAACTCAGGATTTCACACTCTCCAGATGAGCAAATTTTGTGTCTCAGTTTCCCACTCTGCAAAATGGGAATAGTCACAATTCTGAACGCAGAGCATTATTATAAAGATCAAATAACTCAACCCTTGTAAGGTCCTTAAAACTATTCCTATCATACAGTAAGAGTTCAAAAATTTTAGCTGTTATTTTTAGTGGTAATAGAACTCTCATGTTCAAATAGCATTTTGGTGATCCAAAGGGAAAAAAAATAAAAACAAAGCAAAATGTTGACATTATATAAAACCAAAGTAAAAACTGATGACACTTGCTGTGCCATTTCTAAATTATGCAAGGCAGACTTCATTTCAATAGATAGCTACAGGCAGAGTTTTGCTCTGAAATTATAATTTTTTTTAGTCTGACACAAGTGCAATTAATAGTCTATAGAAGAGTTAAAAACCGTACCACTGCATGTGTTTCCAAACATATCCATTGGCACTGAAGGCACAGTTATTGATAGAAGCCAGGATATTCCAACACTACACAGAAATGAAAGCACAAGCATTGTCGTCTGAGGAAAAAGTAGTTATTTCTTTGGGCAAGTATCAGTGTATAATAAACATAGGAGGGTTTTTTGGGCAGTAACATTTGATAATACAAAAGATTATAACGATATTATAGGGCATGCTTCAAAGATTTCGGAAATAAAAGCGACTGCAGAACTTACTCAACTTTTTTTCCCCTAAACTCATGATGTTCTTGCTGCAGTAGTTTTCTCATACTGTTTATCAGTATTTGGTTGAATGCCTCAAGCAATGAAAAGCACACTGTCAGTTAAACCAGTTTAACTTTACTTTCATTTTACTGAACGTGCCAGTTAAGTATTGAATGTCCTCTTAGCATTGTCATAATAAATATATTAAGGGTGACATATCTCTCTTAAATAAAAATAGTATTTTTTCAGTTGAATTCCAAGGTCAACATTTGATTTGAAAATTAATAGATATAAATATAAGCTTAAATCCCATGTTCACGTGTAAGGTAGGATAAACCAGAAACAGGTCTGTTGTCGACACCAAGGGACTTGAGAGATTTAATTTACTCCAAACACAATATTAGCCAAGAAATAAGTAAACACATTGTATGGATTTGTAGAATTGTAACTTGCAATGAAAGGGTACTTAAATTTTCGTAGTGCCCAGATAAAAATCAGACTACACTCTTAATAAGTTATATTTTAAGGAATACATTAGTAAATGTCAGAATTTATAGGAAAGAACAATCAATATGCTGTGTGTGTGTGTGTGTGTGTGTGTGTGTGTGTGTGTGTGTATGTGAAAGCAAGAATATGGCACTTTTACTAGGTAAAAGGTACCATGGGATTGAATAAGGACAGGTAAAATGAAATGACCCTCCTTAAGATATTTAATGGGATATCATATAGAAGATAAATGAAGTCCATTTCCTGAAAATGGACAAGCAGAGTAATTTATTATATATATTATTAAGTCTCAAAGGTAACACTGAATGAAACTATCCCCTTTTTGCAAAAAACTGACTCATATGGGCGAAATAAGTTGCTCAAGTTCACATAATTGTGATGGAATTCGAACCTGTATTGGTCTGACCCTGAGCTGATGTTCTTTCTCTGTAATTTCAGTATCACCCAATCATGGTTTTGTAGAGAGAAATGCTTGACTTGAGCAGACACAAAACTTCATATCCTTGGAGTACCCTTCTAATCATGCTTCCAGATATATAATTTTATAATTATATAAAGTTCATAAATATAGTTATTGAATTGATTGAGTGTTCAGTGATTCAGAGAAATCATAAAGAAAGAAACCTTTAATTCATTGATGTGAGTAAGAAAGAGTATATTGACTGAGACACTAAAACACAAGAGCAGGTGCCAGAAAGTTTTCAAAATTTTTGATGGCCGAAGTTCTTTAGTACTTTGGTGAATGCACAAGGCACAATTTCTTAGTTGAATTTTGCACAACATACTTAGCTTCTGAAGAACTAGATCAAAGAAGATGTGGTGATTGAATCTATGATATGATTATAAAAATCTCAGGCTTATTTTTTCTTAAGTAGCATCCCTTCCTATTTGAAATGAGAGAGAGAATAGGTAGATCAGTGATAATGCTCCTACTTCTTTAAAAGAAGATGCTGAGTGAAAGAAGGCGGCTCAAGAAAGTGACAGAGGTTATACTTACACAAATGTGTGCAGATGGCGACTGACTCACATACCCTTATAAGCATCAAGTATGTTACAGATGATTTTAAATGCCACTGGCTGCTGAACCCCAGAGTGAAAGACAGAGTAGAGTTGTGATTATTTGTATAGGAAAATGTAGGGGCAAGTTGTGTAAACCCTTACATTTTTAATAAGTTGTATGAGCATGGCCTCAAATAGGGTTTATTGTGGCTCTGTACAAAAAGGAGCAGGCAACGGAATAAAAAATCCAAAGAAAATAGGAAAAAATATATTTACAAATGAAGCCCAAGCTTCTCATTTAAAAAACAAGTTTTATGTTATTAATTGTAATTACTCACATTGATCGAATTTAAAAATTAGTCAAATTTGTTCCTTTCCTTGTTCTCTTGATGCAATGTTGAAAATTTGTATTTGGATGAAGAACCGTGATTGAAACACTTTTCCAGTGCCTAAAATACAGAAGTTGCTAAATAAATACATATTTTTGTGAATTGAATAAAAGTCCGGAAAAACATATGGAGACCTCAGACTTCCAAAATATCAATGTTTCCTATTTATGTTAATTATAGGTTTAATACTTGACCAGAAGCTAAAAATAGACATTCAAATGTAAAACAATTTGATACATTGATGAAAGAATCCAGTGTTTGCAAAGTTGAACAATGTAGCATTTGCACCAATCAAATGGAAATTGTATTAACATTTCAAAATATTAATTTTTTGATCATGATAAACAGAACAAGTGGGACTTTTCTAAGTCAAGAAAATATGAATTCAGCCACTGCTATGCATGTGATTCAGCTTAATTTAATTTTCCAAGTCTCATTGTCCTTATTCATAAAATGGGGATAATGGTATAACATGAAGGTTTGATAGGAGAGTTAAACTAAGCAAAAGCAAAACCCAGACACTGGATAACTGTGCCTTGTGGGCAAACACAAAATATTAGCTACTTTATCATCAATGTAAACTAACACAGGCCTTAAAAATGACCACAGCTCAGATAGTTCCGCTATCAGGCTTGTTGTTTTGTATTCACACCCACCACTTTTGCAGCTCCAGGTAATTCAGGCTCAAGAACACTACTCTCTATCTTTTGATAAGTTTCTATTTTATATGTTATGTTCCCTGAAACATGCAGTAACACATAGCACTCATGGCAATCAAGTATTAAATAAAGACTAAAATGGGTATTATTGTAAAAAAAGAAACAGTTTTTAAATTATATGTATTTTTTAAAAGAATCCATCATTTATATAGCTGTTATTCTAGGATTCAGGTTATATATTCATTAAAATAATGATCTTTCTTTTAATTTCCTAGTTGAGGATTGCTTTGTGCATTAGCCTTAAAAAGATGGAAAAAAATGAAATGATCTGATATCATAAACTCCATATATAAGACAATTAAATTGCAAAAGTGGTTTTAAATCAATACAGTATTATAAGAACTGCTTGCATTTTGTTTGCTCTATTAATATTAGATTAAATATAAAAGAAATTAAATTCTTGTAACAGTTTACTGAAAATATGAATGGGTATTGGTAAATATAAATTAATTATTCAAAATTTAAAAATCAACCACTACATACTGATTTTCTGGCTGTCTCATGTGATCATGGTCTAGTCTACTAATGATTTGCTATTTTTCATGTTGTATGACACATGTCCTAATAAATCATTTTGAATAATCAAGAATTATATAAACCATGACTAATGTTAATTAAATATCTGATTTTTCTTTCAATAAAATGTTGAAAGTCAGAGTGCCATTCTTAAACACATGTAAAATATACACGTGGCAAGACACGTGTTTTCTGTGATTTCATACGACCTGTGAATGGTTACAGTCATGGCGCAATATCTGGTGTTTCACTCTCAGTGTAGAAACAAAACAAAACAACCACAAAGTCAAAAACATGGTCCCAATTCTGGCCTTGTACCTCTAACCAGTTTCATAATGTGGCAAACCTCTTAAGTCTTTTACTTGCAAAATAAGAAAGTCAGAATAAACTTGAGATAGAGGCTTATGATTTTCTAATTCAAAGTACCTCTGAATGTTGGCAAATATCTGTGAAAGACTTCTGGATAACACCACAAGCAGCATTTAAACTGTTCTGAATCTAGAATAAGAACTCTTCTGATCTCTAATGTTAACTGTCCTATTCTCTCATGTATTGCTATATTAATTTAATATGTTATGAATCATACAGAGGTAGGAACTGGGATCTTAAGCCTTAGGTTTGCTCACATAGCAAGGAATAGGCTCGATCTTAATATCCACTTACTAATTGTGACTATATTCCTGTAAACACCATGAAGTTCAAATTGCGGGAGTTCACTTCACAAACAAAATGAAAAAGTTAAAGTAGTAACTTTTCAAGACCTTTATAAAACAAAATATCATGAAATGATAGCTAAATGCTTAGAGATTTTATGTGACAAGAAATTAAAAATACCTTCCTCACTCTCAGGTAATCTTGGAAATGTGGTAAACCTAGCAAATATGAAAAGGCAAATAATTTTTTTGTGCAAGGTCAGGCTTTAACCTTGTCTGTGGTTTAAACTTCCAAACAGAGTGCTCTATTTAAAAAATGTACACCTTAATAAATTATTTTAATTGAAAATACACAACATGGCTGTGTGTGCAATTAGTTCTTTTTAATTGTTTCCATTCTTTATTCATTAATCTCTGAGACATTTACTAATGTAAGGGTGTTTGTCTATTTGACCATGCTTTCAAAGCAACTAGAAGAAATTGTGTATCTATTGGTGTCCTTTATGTTGTGTGTGTATATATATATATATATGCATATATAAACACACACACATGTATAAATCCTACATAATAATAACAATAAAAAGGGATTGAGCTTTGAAAAAAACAGTTCTGTAAAACAGATGAGTGATTATTTTCATGTAAGAAAGGGAGTTGCAAAATAGGGTAAAATGCTTGCCTAAGATTCAATAATAACCACATTATTTTCTATTTTCAGATTTGACACATTGCTATGGTTATAAACCTAAGGAAATATTTGGCAAATGTCTGTGTTTCAGGATGTGTGGAACTGAAAAGGTGAAAAAGGAATACTGTATTTTTTATCACTTGTCCATTCTTCACAGATGAGGTCTCTCTTGATGTGGCTGCCCATATACAGGACCACTCTTTCTGAGAAAAACTTGTAATTGTTCCTTTACTATAATAAAAGCATATCCTTTTATGATGCACCATTTTCTCAAGACAGAAACTATAGTCATTCATGTCTATATAATGAAAAAAAAAGCATTCTACAGGGAAAAGAAATCGGGATGACTCTTCATATTCACTGTAAAACATTTCCAAATTACCAGGACTTCTAAATTTTCTTTTCTAAATAACGAGTATTTTTGTTCATAGATAACTTTATTTTCATGAATTCAACAGTCACATGATAATTTTATAGACAATTATATATATGGGGAAATTTGGTGAACTCACTTTGGCTGTTCATACGTGTGTGTTTGCTTACAGTCAGAACAGTTTATTTCAGAGTCCTGCAAGCTTTTAATATCCTTCTTATTTTAAAGGTGAATTTTATTATACACCTGCTAGTTATCATAAAAGAATAAATAACACGAAATAAATTAAATAATGTTATACATGGAGACTATTTATCCATCGTCTCCCTGTTTATTAGCTCTCCAAGAATATATAACATAAGGAAGGGCATGAACCTTTGAAAAACTGTATTTTGATGACAATGGAAAACTCATATCACTTTCTTCAATCCAGGATCCAAGGCTAAGCCATTTCAATTTCTGGGCAAAAGAAAGTATCAGGGCAGCTTAAAGATAGCTTAGAAGAGCTTCTGTTTAACGTTAGAGCAAGCAAGGAAAGGCTTTCTCTTCTCAGTGACATAAAAGGTTGATTTAAAAGAGAGAGAGAGATGCCATGATTTTTATATAGAAAGAAAATTTCCCATCATATTATGGGGATCAATGTAGGATATCTGAACACATTCTTAAAGGTAGCAAAGTAGTTTAAAGGTAATTTGGTGAAAATATGATTTTTTAAATAAAGATAACTACAACATGTGTAACAGGTTGACTTTTAATTAAAATGGTTTGATCAAGTATGATTATATACTGTTATCACTATACTAGAAAAATTTAAGATTCAGTCATGAATCGGCATGGCTGTGCGATGAGCAAAGTGTTAGTTCTGTTCATTTAAAAAACAAGTAAGTAAAATCAAACGTCAATTTTGTTTATGAATGACTAGATACATGGATTAAAGCTGAGGATATTGAATTAGGACTTGGGAATCTGAACGAATTCATTAGTTGAAATATAGTCCATATTGGTCACTGAAGTAAATAATTCAAAAGGCAATCTGAAATTTCTTCATTAGTGGGAGAAATAGTAGGAAATGTAGGTAAAATAACTGAAGTTCTGAGAGATGAACACAAGACATGAGATACATCACAAGTTTTTTCAACTCTCAAATATTTCTAATAGGGAAGCAAATCATACAAGAAAATGAGTATCAAGAAGGAAATCTGTAAGCCTTTAAAATCCCTTGCTCCCTGGAAACCCTAATTGATTTCTGGGACATTATAAGTTATTTCTAGACTCATATGCTTTCAGTCTTGGGATTGCACTTTAATTTTGGGGATAAAGCTACATGACTTCATAAGAACTTTTGTTCCTTCCTGATTAGAAATTAAAGAATCAACATTATTACTTTAGGCAATTGACAAGCATTAAAACTATATAATTCTCCCACCAAAAGTAAAAGAATACTCTTGAGGATATCTATCCCTAACCATGAATCCATTCCAGTGGTGCTTCAGGCATGAGAATTTCTTAATTATACCTGATTAAGATCAGAAAATATTGGCAGACACTCAACTAAGCAAATTATGGTAACATGATTTGTGCTCTTGTTTTGTACTTTTCTTTATATTGTGATTTTAAAAATCATGCTGTTGAAGGTTGACGATTCATCATTATGCTGAATATTTTATACTGGACAACTATATTTATATATATAATTTATATATATATATATAAATGCTGTATATATTATATATATATATATATATACGGCCTATATATATATATTCATAAATATATATATATATATACGGCCTATATATATATATATATTCATATATATTTTATATATATATATACATATATATACAACATTCCATATGCACAGAGATTTCCTCTTCGTAAGTGTTATTTAAAAAGAGTTTGCACATTTGTCCTTCCAAATCTTGGAAACTAATGCACTAATTTAGGTTTTTACATCATTGTTTAGGTTTTTACTGCATTGTTTGATACATAATTCTTAATCCTTTTCATTTAATATATACAGTGTTTTAAAAAAGAAACCTAGTGATATGATTACATAATAAGCTCATAATTTGTCTTCATATCATCGCTATTATAGTTATCAACACAATGGCTTCTCATTCAAAATTTAAGAAGAAAGTATATTTTGCTAGTAGTGCAGACAGTTAAATGTTGAGAACTAAATTATTTAATAGACAATTCAATAATTCCAGAAATAGTCTTAAGTGAATTAAAGAAAGTGTTTCCTTATCAAGAATGTGTTCCTTCTTAATCTGGTGCATTTGTCTTCATGGCATTCAAGAAACAACAGTTGATTACCTTGATTGATTCCATTTTGCCTTGTGAAAATCTGTTTTATGATTAATTCTATAACCAAGAAGAAGAAAAATAAACCATTTCCATTTGCAAGCATGAGAAAAAGATTTGTTTGAAAGAGAAAACAAATGGTCAGACTTTAAGTTTGGCTCTGAGTCAATCATACCCAAAGTTGAATGGCTTTTTTGCACACTGTGAACAAGATGTTTCTGTGTACACGACCACAAACAGGAGCTTTATTTTGCATGTGTGTGTATGTGTGTGTGTGTACATTTTAATCCCGACTTGATTGAATTACAGGTCAGAGTAATTGAACAATGCACATTAAAAAAAGAGTTTTCATTTTAGTTTTATTGTAGTGAACAGTGTTTTTAATTTTCTTGAAAGGCACCCAAGAATAATTACTTTGTGAACCAAAAATATACAAAACTGCACAGAATAAATAGTTCATAAAAATCTAGCTATACTTTCTTGTAAAATAAAGCTACATTGTCCACTTTTGAGGCAACATAAACCATTTACCCTCAGAAGTGCCTTTTTGCTACTAATTTATGGCAACCATCAGTATACATCAATGAAATATAAAATGAGTTTTTCTTACTTGTTTTACACTGGTGAATTACTTGCCACAGGAACATTTCTATAGTGGCCATTCAAATTTACAAAGGATTAATGTTATGAAAGAGACCAAACTAAATAGGTGCACTAATTATATGTACAGTTGAATCTCAGTAGCATTTTTAAAATATCCCAAGAATAAGAATTAAACTTCGAGCACAAATAGCATATCTTAAAACGCAGCAGCATTGACAATAGATGCCCACACAAATGTGCAGAAAAACCCAAAGTGTTACTTATTTACTTCACCTGAACTATTAATCATCTTATTCTTCAATTTCAGAAACCACAGCAGTGACATTTGCTCAATCTTCAAATGTTTAAAAATTTGGGTGACTTCTAGCATATATATAAATATAACCTTACTTTTTTTCTCTACTGTTTTTCTTTATAATTTTCAAATTCCAGTTCCTTTTGCATTTATTCCATGAAAATTAGGTATATTTGACAATGTACATTTTTCCTTACATATCATGTAAGGAAAACCATATTTTCCTTACATATCATGACTATATATACAAGCATATTTTTGAAATGATGAAACCCAATTGTATTTAATCCATGGGTAAAAGCAATTCATGAAAATTAGGGCTGCTTAAATGTTCAACACTTTCAGATGTGCAAGAGGACTTCTATGAAACACTTTTAAGTACATGGAAAAATCTTACTATTATCCTTGAATGATTTATACGCAAAGATTCATTTCATTGGGGACAGAGTGAATTGCCTGAAGACTATGCAATGGCTTCTCCCAGAGATCCCTGAGTTTCTTTTCCTTGTTTTTCATTCCCTTAGGATTCCTGCTGTGCTTAAGTTCTGATTGATGACACACTCATGTAAGGCACTTTACTTAAAAGATTTGGACCTTAGACAGAATCATAGCATTTCTGTAAAAGCTCTCAACCTCTATGTTTGCTGCTCCAGGACTTCTAAATAGTCAGGTTCAGCATGTAAGTTAGCTTTGAGCTCAAAATACTCATTTTTAGTCTGTTCCACTAATACCTTCCTTGGCCTTGTGTACATTAGTGTCTCCATTAATTTTAACTCTTCATGAGCTCCAGGATAATGCACATCTGCATCAGGCTGGAGCTGAGCAATGTTTTTCCTTAGGTATTCTGTGATTCCCAGTTGCTGAAGTTCTCTTTCTTTCTCTAAAATATTCCTATATAAAGAACTGGCATCCCGGAAGGGCAGAAATTCGGGTGATTGGTCTGTGGTTTTGTATTTCACATTTGACCCTGTGAGTGGTGAATGGTTTTCCCTTTCTAAAAGACTTCTTTGGAGATGTTTTACATCACTTCCCTCTTTCTCATTTCTTTCTTCTGCCTCTTCCAAATGCTTTGGACCAAAAGATGGACTTCTATAGACATGAACCATGGGACTCACCATATGCTGCTCATAGAGTGATGCAGTTGGTCTTTCAGTTGTGTGGTGAGTTGTTTTATGACCATACATGCTATACTGAAGATGCACAGGACTGTTGTCTCTCAGTTGCTCATCCACTTGCTTCTTTTTGTATCTTCTCCTGCGATGGAGAACAAGAACCACTATCCCTGCAGCACAGAATACAATAGTTATGAACACAATCAGTAGTCCTAATATTAAAACAGATAATGGCACAGCATCGGTAAGAGACCGCAAAATGGTTTCAGCTGTATTTGTTGCAGATGTAGGAATAGTGACAATCATATAACTAGGCTGAGATGGCAGGGATGGGTTATTTACTAAACCTGGGCAAAGAAGTTCACTATTTAATGTTTTTAATTCCTTTTTGTCTAGATGTACTGGGGAGGTACAAAGTATGTCATCTGTCGCTGTGTTCTTGCTTAATTTTTGTATCCATTGTTGCAATCCAACCAGGTCACAGGAACAATCCCAGGGGTTGTCCTCAAGCTCAATCTGGGTCAGTAAGTCAAGATCATCCAAGATATTACTTACAGGAAGATGGGAAAACTGATTTGTTTTAAGATTTATCCTAGTTAGGGGAACCCCTGCAAAAATATGTGGCGGTAAAACTTGCAGAAGATTGTTATTTAAATAGAGAACTTTGAGTTTAGGCATTGGATTAAAGGTTCCTGGTAATATTTCTTTAAGAGCATTGTATTCAAGATATAAGTATTCAAGATTGTGGAGACCAAGGAACATGCCTCTACTTAATTTGGTCAGATGGTTACCATTTAGATAGAGCTTTTGCAATCTTGTTGTATTTATAAATGATCCTTCTTCAAGAACTTCAATACGATTGTTTCCCAAGTGAAGCATTTCCAAGGTGAAATATTCCACTAAATCAGATTTCATTAAAGTATGGATAATATTCCCTGCTAGAATAAGTTTTCTAGCATTTTGTGGAGGAGGTTTTAGATCAGACAAACTTTCAATGTTGCGCTCTTGACAGTGTATTAGAAGCCCTGATGGGGAAAGTACTTTGCAGTTACAAGGAATGGGACAGTAGGGTCCAGGAAGTTGAGTGGATGGCTTCGTAACATAAGGTATCAAACCTGGTACTTTGGTGGGTGGTTTTAAAAGAGATATGGTCTTGGTTGACATGTGAGTGTCGCTTATTGAAGATGTTACTGCCAAATGTAGTGATCCGGAAGGATCCTCGTGTTCTTCATAGACTGGTGGAGTAGGGCAAATAGCTTCCATTTTTAGTCGGCGTAGTATACTTCCTTTGAAAAATTGAGGGCTATTGCATACAACGTCACCAATTATAGACTGCGGAGGCATGTTTTCCAACCAAATTTTCAGCTGCAATATGTCACAATTGCAAGCCCATTTATTGTCTTCCAACTGGAGATCCAGGATTCGGCCAATGTGTTCCAAAAACCCAACGTATGGCAATGTTTGCAACTGGTTTCCACGAAGATCTAGATGGGTTAAAGGAACAAATCGAAAAATGTTGGGAGGAAGACTCTCGATAGCATTGTCATTTAAAATTAACACTTTAAGCCTGTTGAGCTTGCTAAAGGCACTTGGTTCAATCACGGTGATAAAATTGTTATCTGCTTGCAGGAATTCCAGGTTTTCCAGTCCATGAAAGGTATCTTCTTTAAGAATTTCTAGAGAATTGTGATTGATATGCAGTTGCTTGAGGAGACCAAGGCCATTAAATGCACCAATCTCAATATCTGCAATGTTGTTAAATCCAAGGTGTATTAGGATAGCATTGGTAAACCCAGAAAAGTCATTTGTGTGAAGCATTGTCAAGCCATTATTTGATAAACTCAGGTGGAAAGGTCGTGATGGCGGCACGCTTATTTGTGATAACTTCTTGATACCTTTTTCATCACAGTTTATTAGGATTGTGCCATCTTTTTCCTCACAACTGCAAAGAGATTCACAAGAACCTCTGTCAGAGGAGAGTGGAGATTGGGACTGTAAAGATATACAAGCAAGGAGAGCTGAATATAAGAGATGAATCCACAGCTTCATGTTGTCATATGATGAAATCTGATTCTGTAAAATAAAATGTGATAGTAAAGGGCTTTAGTGGGAAGGAGCAGGGAGGAGATGAATCTGATATTTTCAAAATAATAGGATTTCCTCTGAAAGGTAAAAGTAAAAATCATTATATGAAAATATGAATACTTTGCTGCATCTATATTTTCTTTTCTTATATTTTGATACTAGAATGGGCATGGCTTGGACTACTTTTACCTTGGGACATAGCCACATTTAAAATTTAGGTCAAGGAAAATATAAAACATTGTTGTTTGTATTCACATCTCCCAAATAACTTAAATTTTAGTGAGGCCCTATCTAAACGGACCAGTGATATTTTGATATGTTGCAAAGTTGTATATCTGAGAATTTTTTATTTTTTTAAATCTCAGAATATATGAGTTTAAAGTTTAAGGATTACAGCCTTAATGCAGGTCTTCTCCAAAAGCATAGAGAATTGATGGTTATGTAAAAATGATAGAATGTATTTGCATGTGTGTATGTATGTATGTATGCAATTCATTTATATATTTATATTTTTGAATGGTTGTCACAAGAGAACATTTAATAACAATGACATTCTGTTTAGCATGTTTAATCTTGGCTAAAGATAATTATTAATTTTATTATTTATTAAAAAGCTGGTGTAAAATGGACCTTTGAACATATCACAAAGTACAACAGTATAAGAAGATTGCTGTTTTAACTATGCTATCTAGAACAGTTTCTATAAACATAATTTTGTCAGATATATGCTTAAGTACCCATTCAAATTTCACTTAAGTCACACTGTATTTTGAATTTCAAGAGGATAGACTATTCCCTGTTACTTTTAAATCCCATTATGGATCAAATCAAAATAATAAGAACTACCAAAGAAAAAAAATTGATCTTTAGCACACATTTCAGGCTAGTAGAAAAAAATTAAAAGTTCTCATATACGCTTCTAGCAAATGACTTCCTTCTGCGCTATTGAAACAGGCTTTAGGGCACTGAATGTGATCACATAATTAAGCAGCTGATCTCTCTTATTATAAGGCTTGAAGTCGCCAGCAGTGAACTCAGAAACAAATTGAAGTGTAGTAAAATATTTTAGAATAAATCTAATTTGGTAAATAAAAACGATAGTTTGGGGTGACATCACACATTCTGACTTCTTAAAAATGTAGGACACACACATTTGAAACAGCAGTTTAAAAAATATATAAAGATGCAAGGACAGCAGTGTCAAGGTAAATAACATACCTCTAATGGCATCTAATTTTATTTCCCACATTTAAGCGTTGTACCTTAACTTTATATAAACCATTTTGAAAGATAAGCAAATACCACATCTTATGAGTATCCAACTTTTTGAAATGGTAACTACTTTCATTTATCTTGACTAAACGTGAACGGAAACTTTTAATCTAATTAAAGTTCACAATCAGATAGGACATCCCAGGGTGCAATCAATAATCTTTAAAACAAACGTTCATTACATGACAATACATTTTTTATTTAAAACATGTATGATACAAAGTCTCTAAAAGACAAAAGACTACCAAAGAGCACAAAACAATATAGTGTCCCTCTGCGTACAAGAAAAGTTAGCTGATTTAACATTTTCACAGGGAAAGAGTTTGAATTTAAACAGCTGGGAGTTTTGCTTAGACCCAAGCAGTTTGTTCTTGGAGTCTTCAACTTGTGGATTAGCTTCCACAAACATGAAAGTACTTCTCCATAGATTGCCAAGAAAGATTAAAATTCATGCCACTAGGCACGGCATCATGAATAAATAGCAAATAATTTCCAGATGATTACCTCTCACTATTATTTTTTATTCTATACATTTTATGCTCTTCAAAATGTCTCAAGGAACAGTTTGTAATCCTTTTAGAAATACACACAAATTTGAAGAATGGTACTATATTGGCAATATCTGGCAAAATTTTAAAGAGGTCAGAAATCCCCATCTGTATATTTTCAGAAACTACATATTTTCAAATCTGTAAATAAAAAAAAAGTAGCATAGCACATACAAAGAATCTTTAAAATTCTGCATATGTTTGAAACTCAACAGTGGTGTTTGGAAGTAATCTTTTCTTCAGAAAACTCACATTGACATTGTTTCCAATATCAAACTGCATGCTATTAAAGGAAAACAGTGGCATATTCTTACATCTTTCTTCTCTACAGCCAGCTGTTGGATTAAATGTCTGCTCCTCAGAGAAAGCAGGCATCGGCTACAGAATTAATAATGCCAGTGATCAAGAATGAAATTAGATACCCTTAAGACATGCTAATAAAAAAAAAAAAAAAGCAGACATATAAACTCATTCACTTTTGGATAACGCAAAAATAGGTGTAAGAAAAGCCTGGAAACATTCATCTTACCTGCACAGCAAAGACTCTTCCTGACGTTATCTGTAACGCACAGCTGGAAGAGATGTTCAAAGTAATTCAGTTTCTTTACGAAAAAAGAAAACATCCATCACCGCGTACTTTCTTCTTAAATGCCACTTTGGTCAAGTCCCATAGGTTCATAAAGTTAAAACCTTTGACTAAAGACAAAATGCTGAGCATTTCATCGAAAATATTTCAAACACAGTGCATACTAGATCATCCTCAAGCAGTTGTCCTTTTTCTCCCCCAATTAAAATTCACGGCATACTTCACAGCTACGCTGACTTTTCTGCATATAGTTAACCATTTGCAAGCTGCTGAATGCAGTAAATAAACAGGATGTTTAAAAGAGCTGGGATTGATCACTCTTGCTTTCTTAGGTTTTAGATCCAAGCTGCAGCAGTGTTCCTTTCCTTCCCTTTCTAGTCTTTCTTGTTAGCTCACTTTGTTATTAGTCAGTTTGCCAAGGGCTGGGAAGTAGGCGTAAATAAAGAGACTTCTTGGCTTTTGACTCAGCCTTTAAGCCCTTCCCCATCAGAGCGCTTTAATCTGCCAGTGTCATGTAACACAAGAGACAGCTCCACCTTGGGACTGTTCAACTCCTCCTCTTTCTGCAAGTGGTCTTTCCACTCCTTTTTAATACCAAATAGAATGCAAATGAATTTTGATGGAAATAATTACATGCATTTTTAGATGATGAATAATACATTTTGTTATTATGGCAAGCTAAATAATATATTACGTTAAATTCTTATCTTACACAATACTGTTTGCACACATGTGTGCTGAAAAACTGAGAGCATTCTGCCTGCAGAGTAGTTGCTTCAGTTGCTCTTTTACTAGTATTTATGATTAGAATGGTGCAATAATTAAATGTGAAAATGTTAACACAGACTGCTTTCATGCAATGTCTGTAATTTTGTACTCACCATTTTAAAATGTCAAAAAAAAAAAGACCACCACACCTCATGTCAGATCAGAGACTCTAAATTTTATACATCATTATTTCTTTCCCCTCAGCTAATGTTCAAGAAAGACACTAGAAATGATGTTACCTTTCAGTTATGGTAGATACTGGTTGTTTAGAATGGAATTTTGAGTATTTGAAAATATATTCAAGATACATAATTCTCACTAACTGAACGCTGCTCATCACTTTCAAAAACATGAAATTTCATCCTTATACATAAAATGATACAAGTTAAATAAGCATGTAAAAGTGAAAGTATCTGATTTTTATAGTACTAGCTCAGGCAGATTTTATTTTATAAAATGTTTATACTTGAAAAGTTACCTGTTTCTTCAAGTCTTAACAATTTCTGAATCATCAATAATAAAACTTTCTGCTGTCAGACTCCATTTATGCCAAAAGGCCTATGTTTTAAAAATCATTCTTTTTATCTACACTGTAAATTTCTGAACTTCTTCATATTCGAAGTGAGTATATGAGACAGTATTATTTATTTATTTTTGAAACTTTCTATATATAGAAGCACTCTTGCCTATATATCCTTGAAACTGACTGTATAATGTAGGTCTTATTTAAGCAAACACTTTTTAAAATGGGGTTTGTATTCTTTACATCAGAAAAATATCAGACTGGATTATCCTTTAATGGTAGTCTGTTATTATGTACTCTAATTCATTAAGTTTTCAAATCTCTTACATGGAAATTTTGTCTAAAAAAGAAATGCATTGAGGCAATTTTAATATTTCTATTTTCATTTATATTTCTAATTCATTGAGTTTGTCATTTATTTCAATGACACTGTATGCTTTAAGATGGAATAGATGTTGAGATACAGATGAGGGGGTGGAGCAAGAGTATAAAGACAACTAATAAGGGAATAAAGAGATTAAGAGAATAAAGATAAACAATTGGCATAATCTGCTGCCAGCTAATGACTGTATTCAACCTAACGATTTATTTAGACAGACAGTGATAAAATTAATTCAAATTATTAGAAACTCAAGAATGAGTCCCTTTCTAACTCCATAGACAAATTTCTACAAAAGTATATGTCCGGCATGGGAGGCAAGATCAGTGGAGAAATGTTCTGGAAGTATAGTCTGTGGAGGAAAAGTTGTTCAAACCTACATGGAGACAAATGGAGCAAAATCTGCTGTCTGCTGATGTATGATAAACTTTTATCTCATTCCCCAAGTTGAGAACCTACCTATATTATATAAAATATATGCATAGTGCAATTTGAAGTTATTTCTCTTGAATCCATTTGTACATATTAAATATTATCTTGCAATGCATAAAGTACTGGTTAATTGCACAATAGTAAAGGAGAGAAAAGTAACTAACATGACATTTTTAAAAACATTCTTTACTTCTTTATAAATTTTGGGAGGGAATAAGAAGTAAGACTAGGAAAAGAATTGTTTTTCGGGAGTATGGTGAAACATTTAACTTAATTCAAGGTGGTAATGTTGGTGATGACTTTTACATATCATGGTTCCATGTCAGAGCATTGGACCGCCTTGCTCAGTGCCACATTTATAGTGTTGAAGTCAAGTCATATATTAGATTGATTTCATCTCAGAATCTGGAAGGCTTGCAGAGAGAGCTTTGTGCCATTTCTTGTGTAGACCAGGGCATATTTTTTAATACTCTGAACATAGAAGGTACAGAAGTTGATAACCCTTTGGAAATGATATTACCATAGGTGGATTTTAAATATTCACTAGTATCTTCATTTTTGAAGAAACAAAATTAAACAGAGTAATTCTAAATCAATATCATTTTTAAAGTACTTATATAAATGCTTTAAATGAAACATTCCAAACAAAACTTTGGGAAATAGCTAATAGTACAGGCTCTACCTGCTTTGTGAAGTCAATGGATTAAAATGAAATTTATGATAATTCTATTAAATGAAATATTACAGATTTAAAAATAATGCGTAAATTTTAAATCTATAGAGACTAGAATCCATTAATTTTGCAATCATTAATGAGGTAAAAATAAATAAATTGACTTATTTGCATCACTCTCATTTATAGGAAATACCAATAAAACAATATTACCTTTTATCTTCCACAATTCCATGCTCTGCTATAACCTTTGACTTTGATTCTCAAATCTTGAACCTAGAGGTCTCTCTCATGTTTCGCTGGAAGAGAAGCCCAGAACACTTTGCAGTCATCACTTATTATTTCCTTGGAATGAGGCTCGAAAACTGTGAATGCATTTTCTTCTGAATATAACATATAATTTAACTAAATGAATCTAAGCTTTGGGTCAGGAAAAACATATTTTCCTACCTTTTAGCAAGACATGTCCTTGGAGATGTGTAGGGCATTTGCACATGTTATTGAATGTAATGACTCTCTCACTGATGTTCTACGGGTTTTTGAGGGAATTTTAATGACAGATGTAACATTTTTAAATAACGACTCACGTAAACAGTTGTTTAGGTGACTTACCTTTGCACTGCACATTTAATAAAAAGGTAAATTTGCTTTTTTTTTTTCTTAATCTCAACCCTTTGGAGTTACTCCTGCATGCTCAATTTGATCTGAGAGCATAGGTATAAACTAATAATAGAATTGCCTTATTATAAGGGAAGCATTATAATGAAACTTCCTGCTAGTGACCTGAAGTCTGTTTATTCAAAGGATTTCTCTGATGTCATTGTTTAACCTGGCAAAACCTATAACAAAGCAAAACAAAACAAAATCTTTCTCTTGGAAGCTAAGACTTTGAGCTATCTGTGTATTGGAGATTTCATAATTCCTACTTACCATGAATGGCTTAGCAAACTTAAAAAAATATATATTAAAAGCACCCAAAACACGATGATTCATGTTTCCATGATGGCTAAGGAGCAATTTGTAAGAGATCACGATTTAGTGGGATAATGCTAGAATGTGAGTGATTTTGACTGTAGAAACTCTTTGAAGGAAGAGCTGTATCTATTTAATACAATTTTTTCCTCCATAATATTATAAAGTATGTTATACATTAAAAAATGTCCAAATAAGTAATTATTGAATTTAAACAGTTATGTTTTCACTATTGTAGAATCTTTATGTGTATATATATATATATATATATATATATATAGATAGATAGATAGATAGATAGATTCTCCCTTCCCCACCTCAATATCACAAAAACTTAAAGAATAGATCATGATGGAAAATTAAAAATAAACAAATTGATCTGGATCTTTCCAAATGTTGGTGATTGGTGTTTATCATAACAATCTGTGTCACTACATTCTGACAATATTAACAATGATGTTAGGCAAATACCACAGAATCAAATATGTTAATAGACAAATTATATGTTCTGTGGATTACCTGCAGAAGATTTAAATTCTGGGATGTCATTCTATTGCCAGTCAGAACTCATACATGACTGTCTCTGCTCATCAGCTATTGCTGTGTCAGTGAGGAATGCAGATTTTTAAATAGCTTTATAAAATTGTGATATTAGACCATTTCCCCCCAAAAAGTCAGTTGCCCTTGGATAGCATGTCACTTTTAGTAAGATAAAGCTACAAAAAGTCATGACAATGAATATTATGCAGCAATAGGCATATTATTTGTTAACTTCTCTTTGAGATCTTCTATGTGGAGATATTGCTATTTTTTCCATGGGTGCAAGCAATGCCTTTTAAAATTTCATATGCACAAGTAACACTTATGAAAATGACAGCTGAAATGATAATTGTTCATTCTACATATTTAATATGGATGATATTTTCTAAATGTGAAGAGACTTGTTTCCAAGATAATAAGTTAATTGAAATCCTGCCAATGGCAACCTAAGATAAACTTGTTGACAAGCAAATTTAAGAACTGACAATTTTATGTTTATTTGGATAGAAACAAAATTATCTGTTACAAGTGAATCTATCTTTTGTAAAGAAATAAAAGAATTGGCCAGGTATAAATATTTGTTCTGAAAGATATAACTTAACAGATGAATCAGTACATTTTTCATTCTGCAGTTTTGGCTTGTTAACAACGGAGTTAACGTAAATGGCATTCACTGAACTATTACTATCATCCCTAATATTATGTTAGAAAGTGAATAGTGAATAAACCATTAAGGACAGACTTTATTAAATATCATTGGCTCTTTGGATAAGAAAAATATTTCTGTAAAGCAAAAAAACAAAATAAGAAATTAAATTTGGGGTGCATAATATTTTTTAGATGCTATGTATCTTAAAGAGTAAACTTTTGAGTTGTAAATAATTCGCTCAGGTAACAAGAAAACATTCCTTCAGAATCAATTTATATTCAACACTTAAAACTGCACGAATCTTATCCATACATCCGCTTGAATAGGGGATGAAGGTTAATAGAGACATTTCTGTTAGTGTAAGTATCCTTTGATGATTTACTGCATACATCACTATATTAATCAACATCTTTTCTAAAACAATAAGGATTTCTTATATATTTCAAAATCGTGTATATCCATATATTGCTATGCATATTGTGTTTTTAAGAAAATAAGAGTGGTGTTATATATAAATTTCTATATACCCATATCAAAATATGGCATAGGCCATTATAATAATTAATAAATAATAAATAATAATAAAATTCTAATAAAAACTGATATATAATAACCAACTAAAGAGTACTAGATTTAAAGTTAGATATGTTTGAATGGGCATATACTGTTTGTCTTACCTTGGTGTGTGTGGGGGGGGGGAGTGACTCAGTAGCAATCTCTGGGAGGAATAGTGAATTAATTTTGGATAAACCATATCAGATTTCCCTAGGCAATAAAAAATGCAATTCAATCCACCTACAACACTCATTTGAAGTAGGAAGCACTTTAATTTCACCCACTTACAAAACAATTTAAGTTTGAAGTCTCTTCACTGCAATAAAACAAATACTCCTTGAAATATTTGTATCCTTTTCTGACTAATATTAATCAGGTGGGCTTTTCTAAAAAAAGTCGTTCTTTGTTTTCATTTGTAGCTCCAACTTACTAAAAAATAAAAACCATTTTTTTTGTAACAGATTTTACATTTTAAATGATTATTTGGCAGCAAAGATAATTAAAATTCTAGCTTGTCTATCTTAAGCAATGAATTATTTAAAATAGTACTTACCTGTTCCCCCTTCCTTTTCATAGGGACACATACATTTGACAAAATATTATAAATCTTCGGTAGTAGAAATTGCTTTTCAATAATCTTCTACTGGGGGAAGAAGAAAGAATGACAATAAGAGTTTCAGTCTAAAACCAACCTTGAATATTTGTATAATATTAATAAGAGTTAAGAGAATCCTTTCTAACACCGCATTTGTTTTACAGCTTTTCCTCTCTTTTACCACCCTCTAGTGGATAATTTAAAAAAATATATATATCTTTCAACAGAAAAACGTAGAGTATGTAAGTTTTACTCTAAATATGTGACTCAGGCATGTAGTAGTTCTATTGCCAGGCCATACTCATTTCTCTGGTACTGTAAAAGTACATTTTAAGAATAAAACAAAACTAATCTGAGCATTATTAGGAGAAAAGTATTGCAGAATATATTATTTGTAGGAATAAATGACAATCTCCAATTTTTATTATCCATTAGATTCTTACAGTGGATTATTAAGA
Source organism: Tamandua tetradactyla (assembly GCF_023851605.1). Taxonomy (NCBI): domain Eukaryota; kingdom Metazoa; phylum Chordata; class Mammalia; order Pilosa; family Myrmecophagidae; genus Tamandua; species Tamandua tetradactyla. The sequence goes on from NC_135330.1 coordinate 153,924,718, forward strand.
TTCCTCCAATAAAATAAAGATCATACCATAGTTATTCAGTAGGGCAAAAGTATGTGTTGCATTTTTCAGATCATTATTGATATCTACAAAAATAAGTATTGCTTATATGCAATTGTGAACACTTCAATGATCATCATCACTTTAAAGTAGTAACACATTTGTCCTTCGACAAACCTAAGACATGACCACTATTACAATGGGAAAACTTGAGCATACTGGGGAAATTCACCCCTTACAGTGTCACCGCTAGTAAGGGGCAGCCTCTGGATTTTAACCTATCCCCTCTGGCTTCAGCTTTTGTGCATTCAACAAATCACAGCCTCACCTAGGGAAAACATTTTGTTAAGTGGACAGAATGTAAAGAAAGATACAAATTGAGCCCTGTATATAAAAGGAACAAGAGGCAAAAAGAAATAGATATGTTTGGTTGCTTTTTTCTTAAATAAAAGTCTTTTCTAAAATGTTCAATATGTAACCGTTATCATCAGTTGTGCAAATCACTGCATCAGCTGAAAACGCAAAGATAAATCATTTATATTTATGTACAAAACACTTACGTACGATTCATATGTATTTAAATCTATCTTTTAGACATTTATATATTTCTATGTTTCTTCTTCAGCTTCCTTTACATTAACATATCATACTACCTTATATTAACAATCTATTTTTCATTGACCTTTTGTCTCAGAGTTAAAGAGTCAAACTGCTGAGGAGAGAGAAATTTAGGTAAGATCTAACTTTACATCTGCCTGAGGAAAGAGCTGCAGCTGCGTACATAGACTTCAGAACTTTTGGATCAGATTTACTTCTCACTTCTCAGGATCTCTTGTTTTCCTGATCTAGGGTGGAGCTCAGATATTATATAAGATTCCCCGAGTAGTTGCATAATCTTGTCATCTTCCATTTATATACGTATATCCATAAATATACATATATATATATATATATATATATATATATATATATATATATATATATATCTCCAACCCCATGCTTATCATCCCCGTCTCCAATCTATACTAGGTATAGGTATATTTTGGTAATTGAAGAGATGGGAATGTGCTGATAACGGGCCTGGGCATGCCCAAGGTCTCTAGTTTATCTGAAGAACAAAGAGGGCAGGACTGGAATGAGAGGGCATGATACTCCAGTATTGGACACAGAGGCCACAGCCTTTCCAGAGTCTGTTTAATAGCTCTTGCAATTGTATGACGTATAAGGTATACTTAGGGAAAATCTATCGGAAAATTTATTAAAAATCCTAGAGTTTCTGCTTCTCTGGTTGGAAACCTGATTGGTAGATTTTACATTTTTTAGTGAATAAAGGGGAATGTATTTTAATTTTACTGATATATGTAAATGTGAATTATATCTACATGACAAGTTAAATCACTTAGTAATATTACAGTATATGTATTTTTCTTTGCTTGACAATATTGATTTATATCTTAAAATATTTTATACCTTTTAAATATTGGAATGAAAAGTCAGATAAGTAGTTCATAAATAAAAAGAAATGAATCCAGATTTCTGTTTTAACTTAATACATATGAATAAAATAGGATAACACACAACATTATTTCTATATATTCATCTACATATGGAATATAAATATAGTATTAGATACAAATAATTTAATTAACACAAATAACAATGTGATAATTAACTTAGTAGAATAAACTACATATAGTGTCTTTACACTTTCTATTAGTCTAATTTCCTTTAACTGCAGAGTTATATACATCTATTACATGTAAATACATTTGAAAGCATGTCTTCCTTTTGCAAATTATGATCAGATTTTACGAATTAGCTTTATTTATAGGACATTTGAAATGAAAAGGGACAAGTCAAGTATTATTTTTAGCTTTGTAAGTAAAATATGCGTATTACATATAATAATGCACATTTTCAGAAACAAATCCATCTGTTTTCAGAAGGCTTCACAACATTTTTTGTTCCTGTGGCTATTAATATTCATTTACTTTTCCTGTCACCTGATTCCCAACTTTTAATTCTTCTCCATTTCACACAACTACGGCATTCAATTTGTTTTCAAGTTTTCTTGACTCACTCTAAAGAGTCACTCTTTCTCACATTTTTTTTTTAAATTCTACCCACACTGCTTATCCCATTGTCTTAGTGCATGGCTTCCCACATCCTCACAACTAATTTTTCTAATTCTAATGCTTCTTCTGCCAGTCCATATTACACACTGCTATCCATACTATTTTCTGTGCCTGTCTCTCCATTGCCCATAAATCCTTTATGGAAGAATTAATTTTAAAAATTTTAGCTTTGATTTTTTTTAAAGCTCAGAAACAGACTCCTTTAATATGTATCTCTTGGTTTCTTTCAATATTCTCCTTACTCACTGATCAAAATTTTCATCCTATGTCTAGCATTTAAAATACCTGAAGACCCTGTTATTTTAGTGCTCTGTGAAGTATCCCTCTATTTCTTCAGCGAATATCAATTTCTCCCTCTTCTCTTCTTTAGAGGTTTTATTCCATTCTCACTACGTTAATCTTATCATATATGCTTCTGGCAGAGACTGTTTTCTCTATTGTGTTCTTCAGATAGATTGTATTTTATTTCTTGCTTTTGTACTCTCTAATAGAATTTGAAAAAAAAAATATCTGAAGAAAAAAAAGTAAGTTTGCAGCTTCCAAAGGTGTATTCATTATTTTAATTAAATGCAGTAGGTAGAATTTAATTCACAACATGATCTTGTGCCTTTAATCTAACAGAGTTGATTACTAGTTGAATAATGAAAATGAGCAGGAGACTTGGAACAAAAGGAAAAATAAAAGTGGATTTATATTTTCTGGTAATCTTCTGGACAAAATGAATGAACATGTTTTTGTGAGCTTGAATAAATGTTTAAGTTAGGAAATAAATACAGCTTACTTCTTCCAAAGTTTCCTTTGATTAAAGTATATTACACTGATCTATCAGGAGGGATAGTAATACATTTTTTTCTTTGCTTGAAATCATATCCTATCATATACTGACTTCTCATCAAGCACATTTTCAGTACAGAGAATGGTAGAAGGTTGTGTTTCATAGCACATTGAATTTCCTAATATATTAGTCACTGCCATGCCATTAATTTGGCACTTGAATGGAAAAAAAAAAGCAATTATCTATAATGTTTCTTATTTGTGCCCATTGCTTTAATCTCACAGGGCACAATGTACTCGTTCCCAGTAATCAGGATGTTAAACCAAGATTGTTAACTGAAATTCATCAAACATTCAACTACCCAAATCCTACAAAATAATTGAATCCAAAACATCTCAGTTCTGTGGAAAATGCTCCACTTTTAATGCAATATACAACACAATAGAAATATGAATAAGAAAAAACATGTTTTATTTTGTAATTTAAGAAAAGAGTGATTGTAAAAATTGATTTTGGAGATAGACCTGACATACCAATTTGCATTGCAGTGGTCTTCTCAGGCAGATCAACTGAGTGAATAGAAGCTGAATTTCTGTGGCTAAGAGACAGAAAATTAACCAATTCAACATCTAATTATAAGCTAAATGATTACAAGAATAAAAAACAAACAAGTGTAAGAGAAAATGTAGAGAATGAAGCCATTAACTCTGCCTGGGGATTGTGAGTATATAATTAATAAATTAAAATATATGTATAAGTGTGCCAGAAGGTTCCGATTGAAACGATTTTCTCCACCTGTCAATGAAGATTGACTGTATATAATTCTAGAAACAATATGCTTTGGCTTATGCTTATGGTCCTTTCATGGAAAAACATACCAAAAGATTAAACTTTACCTGTGCATATTTAATAAGATAATCTTATCTTATCCTAGGTCTTAGGATAAAAAAGTTTCCACTGCTTGCAGGACCTAACTCTCATGTTCCCTTGCCTCATATAATCTTCAAGTCTTCCTTAATTGTCCAATCTTCACATGGAGGATTGGCTTTCCAATCTTAACCTAGCTTTATATTCCTAAGATTTATCAGCTAATCTTTGGCAAATAAATTCATGACCAGGTGGGTACATAGGGATTTAGTAGAATGTCCTATCTTTTATAAGTCTAATGAATCTTCCTGACATTAAATTTTATACAGTTTGACTCCTAGTCAAACTCTTCATAGTTTTTATATACTTATTTATATACTTAATTGTAGATGATACCTAAAATTTCTTAATTCCTTAATGTCCCCGGCATTTCCTCCTTTACTTAAGCTCTTTGTTTAAACAGTTCCTTCTGCCTGAAATATGTACAACTTAAATTATTTTTGCTCATCCTGCTTATCAAGGTCTTATTTGCTCATACAGACCAATTTTAAAACCAGCATTTGATACTCATCTATCCCACAATTTGAAATAAATGGTAGAGATTTCAGCAGAAAAGAATGCTAATGGGAAGATGGCGGCTTAGTAAGACGCACGGATCTTAGTTTCTTCTCCAGGACAGCTACTAGGGGAGTAGAAACGATACAGAAAGTGCCCAAAGCCACAACAGAGATAAAAAAGACAGCGTACCCCATCCTGGAACGGCTGGCTGGCTGAGAGAAGCAGCTCGGGTGAGATCGCCGAGGCGCGCGGGCCTCACCGGGCGGGGTGGCAAGCGGTCGGAGTTACTCCCTTCCCCCTTCCCGGGCCGGCTGGGAGAATTGGAGAGGCGGTCCCCTGAAACCAAGGCAGCTGGCGCCCACACCACACGCAGCCCCCCGGACCAACTGAGAGAATTGGATCGGAAATCCCCAGGCCGCGGAGAACGGTGACGGGTGGGGGAGGCCCCTTCCAAACCCATGACTCCCGGGGAACGTGCACTCTCTCGGGCGGGCCGCTGCCACTGGCGCCCTCCCGCCACGCTTGTCACCCAGGGCTGACTAGGAAATTCGGACAGGCTCTTTCCCGGGCTGTGGCGACCAGCAACCCTCCCTGCGTTCGGACCCCGGGCCGGCTCAAGCCGCTTCGGCTAGCGAACCCCCCCAGACGGCGAGAGTTTTCCAAAGTTTAAGGTCCCACAGCACCTTTTACTGGTGGGACCCGCAGACAAACGTGTGCCACGAGCGCCACCTACGGGGCAGGATAAGAAAAACAGAACCCAGAGATTTCACAGGAAAATCTTCCAAACTTTTGGATCCAATACCCAGGGAAATCTGTCTAAATGCGCAGACGCTAACAGAAGATAATGGATCACGCTCAAATAATTGAAAATATGGCTCAGTCAAAGGAACAAACCAATAGTTCAAATGAGATACAGGAGCTGAGACAACTAATGCTAAATATATGAACAGAAATGGAAAACCTCTTCAAAAACGAAATCGATAAATTGAGGGAGGACATGAAGAAGACATGGGCTGAACATAAAGAAGAAATAGAAAAACTGAAAAAACAAATCACAGAACTTATGGAAGTGAAGGACAAAGTAGAAAACATAGAAAAAACAATGGATACCTACAATGATAGATTCAAAGAGACAGAAGATAGAATTAGTGATTTGGAGGATGGAACATCTGAATTCCAAAAACAAACAGAAACTATAGGGAAAAGAATGGAAAAATTTGAACAGGGTATCAGGGAACTCAAGGACAATATGAACCGCACAAATATACGTGTTGTGGGTGTCCCAGAAGGAGAAGAGAAGGGAAAAGGAGGAGAAAAACTAATGGAAGAAATTTTCACTGAAAATTTCCCAACTCTTATGAAAGACCTAAAATTACAGATCCAAGAAGTGCAGCGCACCCCAAAGAGATTAGACCCAAATAGGCGTTCTCCAAGACACTTACTAGTTAGAATGTCAGAGGTCAAAGAGAAAGAGAGGATCTTGAAAGCAGCGAGAGAAAAACAATCCATCACATACAAGGGAAACCCAATAAGACTATGTGTAGATTTCTCAGCAGAAACCATGGAGGCTAGAAGACAGTGGGATGATATATTTAAATTACTAAAAGAGAAAAACTGCCAACCAAGACTCCTATATCCAGCAAAATTGTCCTTCAAAAATGAGGGAGAAATTAAAACATTCTCAGACAAAAAGTCACTGAGAGAATTTGTGATGAAGAGACCAGCTCTGCAAGAAATACTAAAGGGAGCACTAGAGTCAGATATGAAAAGACAGAAGAGAGAGGTATGGAGAAGAGTGTAGAAAGAAGGAAAGTCAGATATGATATATATAATACAAAAGGCAAAATGGCAGAGGAAAATATTATCCAAACAGTAATAACACTAAATGTTAATGGACTGAATTCCCCAATCAAAAGACATAGATTGGCAGAATGGATTAAAAAACAGGATCCTTCTATGTGCTGTTTACAGGAAACACATCTTAGACCCAAAGATAAACATAGGTTGAAAGTGAAAGGCTGGGAAAAGATATTTCATGCAAATAACAACCAGAAAATAGCAGGAGTGGCTATACTAATATCCAACAAGTTAGACTTCAAATGTAAAACAGTTAAAAGAGACAAAGAAGGACACTATCTACTAATAAAAGGAACAATTAAACAAGAAGACATAACAATCATAAATATTTATGCACCGAACCAGAATGCCCCAAAATACGTGAGGAATACACTGCAAACACTGAAAAGGGAAATAGACACAAATACCATAATAGTTGGAGACTTCAATTCCCCACTCTCATCAATGGACAGAACATCTAGACAGAGGATCAATAAAGAAATAGAGAATCTGAATATTACTATAAATGAGCTAGACTTAACAGACATTTATAGGACATTACATCCCACAACAGCAGGATACACCTTTTTCTCAAGTGCTCATGGATCATTCTCAAAGATAGACCATATGCTGGGTCACAAAGCAAGTCTTAACAAATTTAAAAAGATTGAAATCATACACAACACTTTCTCGGATCATAAAGGAATGAAGTTGGAAATCACTAATAGGCGGAATGCCAGAAAATTCACAAATACCTGGAGGCTCAACAACACACTATTAAACAACGAGTGGGTCAAAGAAGAAATTGCAAGAGAAATTAGTAAGTACCTCGAGGCAAATGAAAATGAAAACACAACACATCAAAACTTATGGGATGCAGCAAAGGCAGTGCTAAGAGGGAAATTTATTGCCCTAAATGCCTATATCAGAAAAGAAGAAAAGAAAAAAATGCAGGAATTAACTCTTCAATTGGAAGAACTGGAGAAAGAACAGCAAACTAATCCCAAAACAAGCAAAAGGAAAGAAATAACAAAAATCAGAGCAGAAATAAATGAAATTGAAAATATGAAAACAGTAGAGAAAATCAATAAGACCAGAAGTTGGTTCTATGAGAAAATCAATAAGATTGATGGGCCCCTATCAAGATTGACAAAAAGAAGAAGAGAGAGGATGCAAATAAATAAAATCAGAAATGGAAGAGGAGACATAACTACTGACCTCACAGAAATAAAGGAGGTAATAACAGGATACTATGAACAACTTTACGCTAATAAATACAACAATTTAGATGAAATGGACGGGTTCCTGGAAAGACATGAACAACCAACTTTGACTCAAGAAGACATAGATGACCTCAACAAACCAATCACAAGTAAAGAAATTGAATTAGTCATTCAAAAGCTTCCTAAAAAGAAAAGTCCAGGACCAGATGGCTTCACATGTGAATTCTACCAAACGTTCCAGAAAGAATTAGTACCAATTCTCCTCAAACTCTTCAAAAAAATCGAAGTGGAGGGAAAACTGCCTAATTCATTCTATGAAGCCAACATCACCCTCATACCAAAACCAGGCAAAGATATTACAAAAAAAGAAAACTACAGACCAATCTCTCTAATGAATACAGATGCAAAAATCCTCAATAAAATTCTAGCAAATCGTATCCAACAACACATTAAAAGAATTATACATCATGACCAAGTAGGATTCATCCCAGGTATGCAAGGATGGTTCAACATAAGAAAATCAATTAATGTAATACACCATATCAACAAATCAAAGCAGAAAAATCACATGATCATCTCAATTGATGCAGAGAAGGCATTTGACAAGATTCAACATCGTTTCCTGTTGAAAACACTTCAAAAGATAAGAATACAAGGGAACTTCCTTAAAATGATAGAGGGAATATATGAAAAACCCACAGCTAATATCATCCTCAATGGGGAAAAATTGAAAACTTTCCCCCTAAGATCAGGAACAAGACAAGGATGTCCACTATCACCACTATTATTCAACATTGTGTTGGAGGTTCTAGCCAGAGCAATTAGACAAGAAAAAGAAATACAAGGCATCAAAATTGGAAAGGAAGAAGTAAAACTATCACTGTTTGCAGACGATATGATACTATATGTCGAAAACCCGGAAAAATCCACAACAAAACTACTAGAGCTAATAAATGAGTACAGCAAAGTAGCAGGTTACAAGATCAACATTCAAAAATCTGTAGCATTTCTATACACTAGTAATGAACAAGCTGAGGGGGAAATCAAGAAACGAATCCCATTTACAATTGCAACTAAAAGAATAAAATACCTAGGAATAAATTTAACTAAAGAGACAAAAAACCTATATAAAGAAAACTACAAAAAACTGCTAAAAGAAATCACAGAAGACCTAAATAGATGGAAGGGCATACCGTGTTCATGGATTGGAAGACTAAATATAGTTAAGATGTCAATCCTACCTAAATTGATTTACAGATTCAATGCAATACCAATCAAAATCCCAACAACTTATTTTTCAGAAATAGAAAAAACCAATAAGCAAATTTATCTGGAAGGGCAGGGTGCCCCGAATTGCTAAAAACATCTTGAGGAAAAAAAACGAAGCTGGAGGTCTCGCGCTGCCAGACTTTAAGGCATATTATGAAGCCACAGTGGTCAAAACAGCATGGTATTGGCATAAAGATAGATATATCGACCAATGGAATCGAATAGAGTGCTCAGATATAGACCCTCTCATCTATGGACATTTGATCTTTGATAAGGCAGTCAAGCCAATTCACCTGGGACAGAGCAGTCTCTTCAATAAATGGTGCCTAGAGAACTGGATATCCATATGCAAAAGAATGAAAGAAGACCCATCTCTCACACCCTATACAAAAGTTAACTCAAAATGGATCAAAGATCTAAACATTAGGTCTAAGACCATAAAACAGTTAGAGGAAAATGTTGGGAGATATCTTATGGATCTTACAACTGGAGGCGGTTTTATGGACCTTAAACCTAAAGCAAGAGCACTGAAGAAGGAAATAAATAAATGGGAACTCCTGAAAATTAAACACTTTTGTGCATCAAAGAACTTCATCAAGAAAGTAGAAAGACAGCCTTCACAATGGGAGACAATATTTGGAAATGATATATCAGAAAAAGGTCTAGTATCCAGAATTTATAAAGAGATTGTTCATCTCAACAACAAAAAGACAGCCAACCCAATTACAAAATGGGAAAAAGACTTGAACAGACACCTACCAGAAGAGGAAATACAAATGGCCAAAAGGCACATGAAGAGATGCTCAATGTCCCTGGCCATTAGAGAAATGCAAATCAAAACCACAATGAGATATCATCTCACACCCACCAGAATGGCCATTATCAACAAAACAGAAAATGACAAGTGCTGGAGAGGATGCGGAGAAAGAGGCACACTTATCCACTGTTGGTGGGAATGTCAAATGGTGCAACCACTGTGGAAGGCAGTTTGGCGGTTCCTCAAAAAGATGAATATAGAATTGCCATACGACCCAGCAATACCATTGCTGGGAATATACTCAAAGGACTTAAAGACAGCCAACCCAATTACAAAATGGGAAAAAGACTTGAACAGATACCTATCAGAAGAGGAAATACAAATGGCCAAAAGGCACATGAAGAGATGCTCAATGTCCCTGGCCATTAGAGAAATGCAAATCAAAACCACAATGAGATTTCATCTCATACCCACCAGAATGGCCATTATCAACAAAACAGAAAATGACAAGTGCTGGAGAGGATGCGGAGAAAGAGGCACACTTATCCACTGTTGGTGGGAATGTCAAATGTTGGTGGGAATGTCAAATGGTGCAACCACTGTGGAAGGCAGTTTGGCGGTTCCTCAAAAAGCTGAATATAGAATTGCCATACGATCCAGCAATACCATTGCTGGGAATATACTCAAAGGACTTAAGGGCAAAGACACAAACGGACATTTGCACACCAATGTTTATAGCAGCGTTATTTACAATTGCAAAGAGATGGAAACAGCCGAAATCTCCATCAACAGAAGAGTGGCTAAACAAACTGTGGTATATACGTACGATGGAATACTATGCAGCTTTAAGACAGGATAAACTTATGAAGCATGTAATAACATGGATGGACCTAGAGAACATTATGCTGAGTGAGTTTAGCCAAAAACTAAAGGACAAATACTGTATGGTCCCACTGATGTGAACAAACATTCGAGAATAAATTTGGAATATGTCCTTGATAACAGAGTCCAGCAGGAGGTAGAAACAGGGTAAGATAATGGCCAATTGGAGTTGAAGGGATACAGACGGTGTAACAGGACTAGATACAAAAACTCAAAAATGGACAGCACAATAATACCTAATTGTAAAGTAATCATGTTAAAACACTGAATGAAGCTGCATCTGAGCTATAGGTTTTTGTTTTGTTTTGTTTTGTTTTGTTTTGATTTTACTATTGTTACTTTTATTTTTTTCTCTATATTAACATTCTATATCTTTTTCGGTTATGTTGCTAGTTCTTCTAAACCAATGCATATGTACTAAGAAATGATGATCATGCATCTATGTGATGATGTTAAGAATTAATGATCGCATATGTAGAATGGTATGATCTCTAAATGTTGGGTTAATTTCTTTTTTTCCGTTAATTAAAAAAAAAAAAAAAGAGAAGGGATAATTGGAGCTGAAGGGATACAGACTGTACAACGGGACTGGATATAAAAACTCAGAAATGGACAGCACAATACTACCCAATTGTAATGCAATTATGTTAAAACACTGAATGAAGCTGCATGTGAGGTATAGGTTTTTTGTTTTTGTTTTTTTTTTTTTTCTTTTTCTTTCTATTATTGTTTTAATTCTTATTCTGTTGTCTTTTTATTTCTTTTCCTAAATCAATGCGAATGTACTAAGAAATGATGAATATGCAACTATGTGATGTTATTAAGAATTACTGATTGTACATGTAGATTGGAATGATTTCTAATTGTTTTGTTAATTCTTTTTTAATTAATAAAAAAAAAGAAAAAAAAAAAAGAATGCTAATGGAAAATAGTGTCTGGTAAATGGTAGACATCCCAACCACAGGGGAGAGTTAATGAGGAAAACAGCTTTTGTAATGGGACCTTATTAGAATCATCCTGTACTTCACATATCAATATTATAAAATAAATCAAAAAAGGAGGTGACTATTTAACAAGAGCTTGATTTAATCATTTCTATAGAATTATGGTAGTTCTAAATTGAAGCTATAGCAATGTTTCTAATGATATGAACTTAAAGAAAAAGCCACAGTTCCTACTATTTTCAATGCAATTATTTCCAATCTGATATTTCCATTTGAAGTTGTGAAAGTAAAACATTATAAAGATGATATTTATGTGGTACTAGTTTTAGCTCATCTTTCATTTTCCATTTTCTTTATACTGTTATTAAGAAATTTATGTAATTGAAGTGGCATGTGTTCCAATTATTTTTTTTATTTAAAATGAATAATCAGCTTTTAAAATGAAGCATAAATTAACAAGGAAATTTTATATAACTAACATTATGATTATTATTCTATACAGGACACCAAAATTTAACTATAAATATTACAAGTGATATGATGACTGTTTTGCCATTGAAATATAGATGTAGAAGATAAACATAGTTTAATGTGATTTCTCCCTTGTGTATGCATGGATTCGATATATATGTTTTGAATTCCTAAAATTAGTAATAAGAATATTAAGAATATTAATAAATATATATTGGCCAACTTTAATGGGCAATTAGCATTCTAGGCATTAGGCATATTATATATATATATATATATATTTTTTTTTTTTTTTTTTTTTTTTTTGCATGGGCAGACACCAGGAATCAAACCCGGGTCTCTGGCATGGCAGGCAAGAACTCTGCCTGCTGAGTCACCGTGGCCTGCCCTCTATATCTTTTTAATAACTCTTCACAACACCTCTATAAAGGACATGCTATTAATATTCTCAATTTTACAGGTTAGGAAATTTAAGATTAGGGGAGTAAATAACTGGATGAGGGTCACATAGCTACTAAACTACAGAGCAGAGACACCCACTCAGGTTCAGGTGAGTGTAAAAATTCATGCTTCACTGCACCAGCCAGTACCAATAAAATGTAAAATGCATAATGGTTGAGTTATTTGATGTTTCTGAAATATCTAAGTAAAAAAATCAAATGATGTATGAATGTAATATAAAAACAACAAATTGTTGATTTTTAAAATATATTGATAGTTGTTAAGCATATTTTGGGGAAAAGACATCTTCATAAAATATTTCTAAAACAAAGTTTTTTCTCAATCAAATAAAGTCCAGCATCAAAAGTTCAATTGCTTAAAGGCATTCCATAAAAATATGCCCTGAAAAAAACATAACTTATAGTTCAATATCTCCCTCTGCTGTTAGCAAACATTAACCAAAATAGTTACACATACGAGTGCACTCAGATGTTAGACTATCTTTATACATTTTAAATACTAAATTACATTAAAATTGTCATAACCTTTTCCATGTGTTTTATAATTATGAATCCTAAATTACGTTTAGGAAAAATTTCATTTTCTTGAAATGTGGAAAAAACAGTAACTGTGAGACATTAAATTTATTGTGAATAATGTATATAAAGAATTAACTCCCTAAAACCATGTGTCCATATCATGTAGTCATTTAGATCTTCATTCTCTATGACAAGTGTTACATAGGAATTAATGTATATAAACTTTTGCTGTTGTCCCAACAATAAACATTTATATGGCCTACTAATTGGCATTGGAAAACTGGCCATTATTTCTATCATGATGTTGAAGGTCAATAAAAAATAATACTTCTACCTTTATAGATTTCTAGAATAAGACCAAAAATGAGTGTTTATTCAATTGTTAAAATTTTAAATTGAAAGCTCTAGCTACAATGTAATATACAACATTTTAATAACAAACAACAAGAACCACAAAAACAAAAAGTCAAATTATGAATTATCTAAATAAAAAAAGATGTAGTTCCATGTTCTTTTTCTCTCAGATGAGAGTATAGCATGGATATGGAAATGAATATATCATTTTTGAATTTTCTGAGGTATTGCTGGGGAATCAGGGACAGTAACCATCTACCAGACTTCATCTAAATTCCATCTTTTTCCTTATGTACAGATGTTTCATTTTGTTTCTATTTTGCAGTATAGGGGAAACATGAGATCCAACAGAATAGCCTGACTGTACCTGCAACCCCAAACAGGGAACAAGCAGCCCTCGTTGCTTATCAGGACAGGAACTCTGCACAAATTTTGCTTGACACATGCTTTTGCTCAGTGGCAGGGCTCTCTCCTCATGGGGTACCAAATACCCCACATGGGAGCAGCAAATTTGTCCATCATCACAGATGGAGAGCAGGGGATGAGGAGCCAGGGCCTACTGACCCCAACCGAGAAGCTGGATTCCTCGGGGATTTATTCATTTTACATTCTTTTTGTAAAGGGGAGTCTTGGGCAACCCAGGACTCATGGCTGTTTGGGCTAAACTGAAGGGTCCCTTGATCGTACTAAGCCAGGTAGAGGCATCAATCTGAGAATGGAGGCTTAGGGTATACAGTCTCTGTTTTGGAGGGAGGGACAGTGATAAAGGAGGATTCTCCCATAAATGTCAGAGAGTAAGCTAGTTAGCTAGCTGAGATCACTGAGGTTGGGGGTTCTATCACCTGGCATATTCTCCCCTGGTTCATGGACTGTTTATTTTTAAAAAACTTCTTTTTGTTGTGAAATATAAAATATTTACAAAAAAGCAACACATTTCCAAGTTCATTTTAATGAGTAGTCATAGAATAAATTTTAAAGTTTGGCATGGGTTGCAGTTCCATGATTTTTCATTTTTTTCTAGCTCTTCCAAGACACTAGAGACCAAAAGAAATATCAATATAATGATTCAGTAGTCATACTCACTTGTTAAATCATATCTTTCCATCTTCTCTACTATACTCTTCCTTCTCTATTTTTTTTAAATAAATAACATATATACAAAAAAGCAATAAATTTCAAAGTACATTGCAACAATTAGTTGTAGAACAGATTTCAGAGTTTGATAATGATTACAATTCCACAATTTTAGGTTTTCACTTCTAGCTGCTCTAAGATACTAGAGACTAGAAAGAAACATCAATATAATGATTCAGCAATCATACTCATTTTTAAAACCCTACCGTCTCTGTTTAACTCCACTACCACCTTGGATCTTTCTTCCACTCTTTAGGGGTATTTGGCCTGTGCCCATTCTAACTTTTTCATGATGGCAGGGACTGTCAGTAAGATGGAATAAGGATATGGTACTAGTTGATGTTCTGGAGAGTCTGGCCCCTCTGCATTTCAGGACTTATCTGGTCCAGGGACTTAATTTGGAGGTTGTGAGTTTCTGGAAAGTTACCTTAGTGCATGGACCTTTTGTAGAATCTTATATAATGCATCCAGTGTTCTTTAGGATTGGCAGGAATGGTCATAGTTGGCGTTTGTCAAGCTATGTTAGGTAGCGATACCTAACTAAGGCATGAATAAGAGTGACCTCCAGAGTAGACTTTCAACTCTATTTGAACTCTCTGAGTCACAGATACCTTATTTGTTATCCTTTTTTCCCCCCTTTTATTAGGGATGGCATTGTTGATCCCATGGTGTCAGGGCCAGGCTCATCCCTGGGAGTCATCTCCCAGGCTGCCAGGGAGATTTTCACACCTAGAGGTCATGTCCCATATGGAGGGGAGGGCAATGGTTTCACTTGCAAAGTTGGGCTTAGAGAGAGAGAGAGGCCATGAGAGGTGAGAAAATAAAGGTGTCTGCTGGACATGACTCTTAGGCACACCTATAGGTAGGCTAAGCTTCTCTGCTATATACATAAGCATCACAAGCGCAAGCCTCAAGATCAAGGGCTTGGCCTATTGACTTGAGTGTCCCTAATGTTTGACACAGTATCCCAGGTTTTTTCGGTGGTAAAGTTGAGTAGTTCCATTTTTTTTCCTCCAATCCCTCAATGGACATTGCTAATACTTTTTGATTATCTGCTTAATACACTATAGGATCTATCCAGGCATTACATTAAGCTATACAGGATGAAAGGTTCTCATTCTTATTCTGGGCTCCCAGTGTTTGTTTAAATATTCTGTCCAGACAAATTGAGTTAGTTTATGTGCTACAGAAAATTTAGGTTCTGGACAAAATAAAGCTTTCTTCCTTTGCTCTCAAAGAGTAGGTGAAGTTTTAAAATACCAACAATATTTTCCTTACTCCTTGTGTTAGATTCAGTTGTCAACTTGGCTAGGTGAGCATACCTAGTCTTGTTGCTGCGGACATAAGCCAACGGTACGTGAACCTCATCTGTTTCCAATTACATCTACAGTCAGCTAGGAGGCGTGTCTGCTGCAATGAGTGATGTTTGACTTAATGGGCTGGTGTTTAAATGAGAGATTGCAACGTAGCACTGCTAAGCAGCTCAGCATTCCTCATCTCAGCACTAGCAGCTCAGCCCAGGCCTTTGGAGATGCAGAAAGAAGTCACCCCAGGGAAAGTTGTTGGAACCCAGGGACGCAGAGAGAAGACCAGCAGAGACCATCTTGTGCCTTCCACATAAGAAAGAACCTCAGTGGAAAGTTAGCTGCTTTTCCTCTGAAGAACCAACAAAATAAATCCCCTTTTATTAAAAGCCAATCCGTCTCTGGTGTGTTGCATTCCGGCAGCTAGCAAACCAGAACACCCCTGAACACTGAATTACCTTAATCCCAACCTGATTCTTATCTCTAAATACCAGGTTGTACATATATAAAAAATAGCCTCTCATAATCCAGAAATAACAATTACTGCTCTGAACTAAGCATGACTGCTATAAGAGCTACAATCTAGGCCACAGTTTTCTTATAAGTATTTTCTAAATGAGATCATACAATATTTATTCTTTTGCATTTGGCTTATTTTGCCTCTCCAAATGTCCCACAGGTTCATTCACATTGTTGCATGCTTGCAACTTCATTCTATTTTTTAGCAGCACAATGTTTGATCATATGTGTACCCCATCATTCACTCATCTGCTTCTCAGTCAGTGCATCTTAAAGCTACCTCCACCTATAGGGCCTCATATGCAACATCCAAAGTCAACAGTCCATCAACGCACTCAATTTTAGATAATTTCATTGCTCCCAAGAGAAAGATAACCAGTTATCACACCCTCACCAAATACGAGATTGACCTCCCCTTAACTCTTGTCCCTCCCCCTGTTATTTACCCCTGGTGTTGCTGTGGTACTGGTGATGTTTTCCTGTTAAACATAGTCCGTAGCATGAAATAGTTTTTCTCCTATACCCTGAAATTACACACTTTTTATACAAGATTCACTCTTTTGGCAGTAGTTCATACAAGATCCTATTTATATTTATAATGTTAATCAGTGGGACACAAGTATATACAACCCCTTTCCATCATGTACACCTTCAATATGGTAATATTGATTATGGATGCACAAGTGAACCCCCTTCATACCTATCTGTTCCCTTCCAATTAAGTTCAACCTCTTTAGCTAACTGTTCACCCATTTCAAGCTTCCGTGTATCTCTAGCTTCCCTATATTCTGTATTATAAGCCTCTGATCTTGCCTTGGCCATGATTGTAAAAGTGGAATCATACCATATCTATCCTTTTGTGTTTGGCTGATTTCATCCAGCATTATGTCTTCAAGGCTCAGCCATTTTGTCATTTGCTTCAGGACATCATTTCATTTTACTTCATAATAATCCATTATATCTATATGCCACATTTTGTTAATTCACTCATCTGTTGATGAGGACTTTGTTTCCATCTTTTGGTGATTGTGAACAATGTTATATGAACATTGGTGTGAAAATCTCTGTTTGTGTCACTGCTTTCAGTTCTTCTGGATTATCACTGAGTAGTGGTATTGCGGGGTCATAGGGCAACTTGATATTTAGTTTTCTGATGAACCCCTAGACTGTCTTCCATAGCAGCTGTCTCTTTCCCTTCCAGATGAATGTGGTAACTAGGCTTTCTAAGTCTTCAAAGTAGGCCATTGGAATCTTGATTGGTACTGCATTAAATCTGTAGACCAATTTGGGTAGAATTGACATCCTAACTACATTTAGCCTTCACATTCATGAACATGGAATGTCTTTCCACCTATTTATATCTTCTTTGATGGCTTTTAGCAATGTTATGTAGTTCTCTGTGTACAAGTCCTTTACAGCCTTAGTTAAGTTCATTCCTAGGTACTTGATTCTTTTAGTTGCTATTTTGAATGTTTTTTTCCCTCAATTGATTCCTCAATCAAGTCATTGCCTGTGTATAGAAACATTACTGACTTTTGCACATTAATTTTATAACTTGTTACCATGCTGAATTTGTTTATTAGCTTATGTAACTTTGTTGTAGATTTATCAGGATTTTCCGAGGATGTTATCATGCCATCTGCAAACAGTGAAAGTTTTATTTCTTCCTTTCCAATTTTGATTCATATTATTTCTTTTTCCTGCCTGATTGCTTTGGCTAGAACTTCTAGTACAATGTTGACTAATATTGGTGACAGAAGGCATCCTTGTCTTGCTCCCAATCTCAGGGGAAAAGCTTTCAGTCTTTCACCATTGAGTATGATGCTGGCTATGGGATTTTCATGTATGTCCTTTATCATATTGACGAAGTTACCTTTGATTGCTACCTTTTGAAATGTATCTATCAGAAAAGAATGTTGATTTTTGTCAAATGCTCTTTCAGTCTTAATCAAAATGATCATATGATTTTTCCCTTTTGATTTGTTAATGTGTTGAATTACATTAACTGATTTTCTTGTGTTGAACCATCTTTGTGTCCTGGTACAACCACACTTGGTTGTGGTGTATAAATCATTTAATGTGCTGTTGGATTCAATTTGCTAATATTTTACGGAGAATATTTGCATCTGTGTTCATTAAGGAGATTGATCTGTAGTTTTCTTTTCTTGTAGCATCTTTACCTGGTTTTGGTATTAAAGTGATGTTAGCTTCATAAAATGAGTTAAGTAGTATTCCTTTTTCCTCAAATTTTTTTAGAAAATATTGAGCAGGATTGGTGTCAGTTCTTTTTGGAATGTTTGCCAAAATTTCCCTGTGTAGCCATCTGGCCCTGGGCTTTTCTTTGTAGGAAGATTTTTGACGACTGATTGCATCTCTTTATTTGTGATTGAATTGCTGAAATCTTCTATTTCTTCATTCCACTGTGATCAGAGAAAGTGCTTTGAATAATTTCAATGTTTTTAACTTTATAAAGACTGAGCTTAGGGACACAAGGCATTCCTGGAGAAAGTTCCATGTGCACTAGAGAAGAATATAAATCCTGGTGGGTGCTATGTAGCACAGATGCACATGTGAGCATCTGTCAGATGCAGGAGAAGGGCATTTGTGCCAGTGGGTGGGGCAAGGGTTTGCATGTGTGCAGGGCTGGGGGGCTGGAGTGCAAGGGTCAAGAGGTCAGTGCTCAGATGCATGGATGCCAGGTGGGTTGGATGAGGCTGTATATGTGTGTGCCTGGGGGCAGGGCCCTGATGTGCGTGTGTGCAGAGATCAAGTGCAGTGGGCAGGGCTGTGCCTGCCTGTGGGGAGTGGGTATACCCCAGATGCTCAGGTCAGTGCTTGCCCAGAGCTGAGGGGGTGTGAAGTAAGTGGGCATGTGCGCATGCATGGGTCTGGGGATGCCGGATGCTCATATGCCTGTGTGCAGAACTTAAGGTGCGCTGGACAGGGTTACTAGACTGTATGAACTAGGTGTGAGTGTGGCCCGGGTATGAAGGTGAGAGCCTGCAGCCAGGATGTGCAGGTGACTGTCTTCAGGGAGCAGGGTGCAGAAGGTGGGGGTCAAGGGGCTGGACATGTGAGCGGGTTTTGGAGAGGCGGGGTGAGGCTGTGTGCTTGGGCAGGGAAAGTGGGTCGGGGGTGTGGGGCAGGGGACCCACATAGAAGAGGATCATGGCAGGGGTGCTCGGAGTGTAGTGGGGGGGGGGACGGGTGATGGGGTTTACCTGCGTGGGGTGTGAGGGAATCGGTGGGTCGTGGGGTGGGGGTGGTGTGTGTGAGAGTATCACTTTGTAGGAATGGGGCTTGACTTACTTTCTGGTCCCTTCTCCCTGTCCTGCACTTCTGAGGGCTCTGTGCCTCTGTGTGGAAAGCAGTGTGTTAGGCTGTTTGCACTAGCTGGATGGTCTGTGGTTCTCTGCATCTCAATTCTTCTGCTTGTTCAATCAATACCTCCCTATATGGTATAGGAGACCTTTCCAGGTCACTGATACCTGGAATCACTGTTCTGGTCATTTTTCTGTCACCTCTCTAGCTGTTTCTTGGAGCAGGGGTGAACCCAACCTATCCTATTCCACCATCTTCTGGAACTCTTATGGACTTTTTTTTTTTTTTTTTTGAAGTGCAAGTTCTGGGAAATGATCTCATGTACTTTTTTATCTGTTCTCACAGTTGAACCAGGCATACTGACAGTCAGGTCGCAGATTGATCTTGAGGTTAGAAAGTGTCTGATCATTATTCAGGAAACTATTAGAACTAGAGATGGGGTCTCAGAGGTGAAAACAGAAGTATAAGTGATTATAGAAAAAGAGATATGGGATAAGAAAAACAGGAGTGGACAGAACCCTGGAGAGTATGTCTATTGTATATCATTTAATCCTTTGTATTGCTTATAGCAATCAGGAAAAAAAAATCGTCTTGAATTTAAAATAGTGTAATAAGTAATTCCTTTATTAATTGAAAGCAAGAAAGTGACAGTTTAATGCAGATGATTTCAAGAAAAAAGAATAAAATAATCTGTAGTGCAAGGAAATTTAATTAAGGGTGGAATTTATTATTTTTAGAAATGACAAATTTAATAATTTAATGTAATGCAAACCAAAATTTAGTCTTACATACTGTTTGTCATCATTTTTTTTTCATAAGCATTTAATCCCTGGCTTTTTAGTAAAAATGCCTTTTCCTTGAGATCTCTAACCTCTTTCAGCAATATGCTTATCTAGTTTCCTTTTCATTGAAGAAAATGAGAAGTGTCTTCTTTTCCATTTAAAACCATAATTTACGTTATGTTTTTTTTCTGAAATAGATGTCTCCAATGATTTTCACTTATTTCTTCTACAGCCATGCAATTCCATGATCACACACACTTTTTCTTGTCATATCTTCCAAATGTTCCATCTTTAAATCATGAATCAAAGCACATGCCTCTTAAGTACTGTGATGGTATGCATTTACCACCCATTTCTTGGCAGGGAGGGCCCTGATGTATAAAGTTTACCAATTTCTGCACTGTACATATCCACATGTTGGCTAATTTCAAGCTACTAATGACATGTTATTGACTGACGAATTTTAAAAAGAAGCAAACTATCAATGCTTACAAGTGTGTCTAAGCCTGCTTCAGCACAAGGCTCAATTTTCTGGATCTAAGTAAACTTAACCAGAAGACAATAGTATTTAATGCCTTCCGTATTGAAAAAAATATATCCTCCTTGACAAACTAAATGATTTAGTTTAACATTTAGTTTAACATCATACTTGAGCTATGCTATTACAATGTTGTTATATTTGAACCATACTAATAGGAGTGTCAAATGACCTTAAATAAATATCTCATTTTAGATAGAGAAACATGGCAAAATATATAACTCTATTTGAAAGTCACTTTAAAAATCAGTCAGTGTGCAATATCCCAGTGCAGCCACACAATTAGATCCTTCTCACACACACTCAGACACACCAACAATTGTCTAATATCTTGTATACTTATATGCCTTTATTTGGGCATCAATGATTTCATTTCTTGAAAGCCAGATTGTTGTTCTCTTTATATTTTTCTATAGCTTATTTTAATTGCAATCATCATAAATTCATTGATCATTTTATTCAAAAAGCGTTAATTGAAAACTTAATCCTTTTTTGTTTAGTAAATGTGGTTATATGTTCTTGTTTGCTGGCTGCCAGAATGCAACACACCAGAGATGGCTTGGCTTTTAATAAATGGGGATTTATTTCATTAGTTCTTTAGAGGAAAGGCAGCTAACATTCAACTGAGGTTCTTTCTTATGTGGGAAGGCACAGGATGATCTCTGCTGGCCTTCTCTCCAGGCCTCTGGGTTCCAACAACTTTCCCCAAGGTGATTCCTTTCTGCAAAGGCCTGGGCTGAGGTGCAAGTGCTGAGATGAGGCACGCTGAGCTGCTTGGGCTGTCTCTCATTTAAGCTTCCATCCAATTAAATCAAACATCATTCATTGCAGCAGGCACGCCTTCTAGCCGACTGCAGGTGTAATCAGCAATAGATGAGGTTCACACACTATTGACTCATGTCCACAGCAACAGAACAAGGTACCTTCATCTTGCCAAGTTGACACCTGAACCTAACTACCACAATTTATTAATGAATAAGAAAAAATATTGTAGTCATCCTAGTTTATATTCTATTTGGAAGAGCAATAGGATGTTCATATCTACAATATCATTGTTTAATTAAAATTGTGAATGATATTAGAGGAGAAACTGTGTGATCACTGCAATGGAGAGAGATGAATTTGAGGATTTAGGCAAAACACCACATAGAAATGACATTTATGTTGAAACTTCAAAAAAATGGTGTCAGAAAGTGGCTTAATTGTGTACATGTTTGCATGTGTGAATATAGGTGGTCTTCTTGGGAAAGAGACAAGATATATATTGGATTGTGAACACTGCATTCCTCACTTGTAGGGCTTTGAGAACTGTGCTCATTAAAGATGAAAGATTTTCATATACTCCATCTCATTAGAACAACAGGCATTTGTCAAGTATATTAATGCAGACACCATTTCAATTTATTCATCTCTGCATTATAGAGAAATTAACCATAGTAAATGTAGTGAGTATGGGTGGGTCTATACAACAGAGAACACATGCTGGGCTAAGGACCTGATGAAAATATGGGATGACTGACCAGCTGCCATCAGTTTCTCCACACTTCCAATCCTGTTTCTCCGTAAGAGAGTAGGAAGTACCTTTCTGTCAAGGAAAATTGACTGGTAGACTAGCAGCATATGGATATTGTTGACAGTTGTTCAATGGTTCCTGGGACTCTTCATCCTGTGAAAATCTCTCTTCCCTCTCCCAAAAGGTCATTAGGTACCATGAACTCCACTTCAAATTAAGGAGTATACATTAGCTTCTTCACAATTTGGAAGCAAAAGAAGAGATTCCAGGTCCCTATTTATATTTTTATATTTAGCTCCCCCGCTTTGTATCTTGTCCAGACACATACTCTACTCTGAAAAAATCTGGTATTGAAGACAATGTAGGGAAGATATGACTTCATTGGCACAGATGTAATCTCATATTAGCTTCTGGCATTGGCAGATGGTTAAAGCTGACTAACTTGAGGTGCAAATTGTGAGTTATTTGACAATTTTGTCTTGGTAATTATTTATTTCATTTTCTATGATAAGATAAAATGTTTTCTCTGGCTGGTTACTTCAGGTTACCCCAATTATACTTCTGTTCTAAGGGGTCACTTTTAGTCTCACTCATCCTGAAGTGAACCTTTAAGAAGAGCTCCAGACCTATTTTCCTCTTTGCACACCTATGGTTCGTGGGCAATCCTCATCCATTCTTTGCCCTGGGAGAATACTGGAGAATTGGTTGTTCTCTATGAAGCCACCTTCTGTCGTCTGAGAATTTGTTGGAAAATCTTCAACTTGGGCTCTTCTAGTCATGAGTCTGTCCTATGTTCATCCCCTCAGACTCAACAGACACACACTGAGTTCTGAATGGTCTCCTTGAAGCCCTTCTCATTGAATTTCAGATCAGATCACATACTTCTCTTCTCCATGGAGATTAAGGAATTGCTTTAAAGTTCTGTCTTTAAAGACAAAGCAACTGTTTCTTCAAAATAATCTTGAACTCATTTCTGAAGTTTTGTGTTAAAACAAAAGAGGTTTTAACACACTTTCTATGTAAGTTCCTCATTGGCTGGCTTGTCTTGGTGTTCTAATTGCACAGCCAACATTGATTTGGAAGATGTCTGATTTTAACACTGTTGCAATATTAAACTGAAATGACAATGTAATATCATTTGAGGAACTTAATTCAGTTTTTTGCATGTGAGCGTCAATGAAGAAAAACCTGTTTGCTTTGATTTTCATTCTTTTGTTAAGTAAATCATCTTCTGTGGCATCCATTATGCCATTTTAATCCCTACAGAGAGCAGATGAAATTTTACATTAGAAATAAGGAGGGTATAATATAAAAGAAATATAGAGTGAGCATAATAGACTAAAAACTAGATAATTCTGGAAAGCGGAAAGAATAGAGGGAAATATTAGGGGAACAAATTCCTAGGCAAATGTGCCTTGACCTCCTTCTCAGCTTCCATGTAGAGAATATGTTCGGGAGATTAAATGGACATCCAAAGATTAAGTTTTTGCCCTTCATTGCTATTTGGAACCCCAGGAGAAGAGCCCCTCACTCTCTGATTTTCCAGTTCAGGAAGTTGTGGAACTTTGATGCTACAGTGGTGGAGAGCAGCAGATGTTTTCATGAAACAAACATGTTTTCCTATCTCTATGGTTTGTTAAATAATTCACAAGTTCCTGAATGTTGGGGAACTTGAAGTTTTATGTATGTGAGTCATGGGCAGTCAAGCTGTTTTTAGTTTGTAAAAGTTGCCAAAATGCAATATACCAGAAATTGAACAGTTTTTTGATTGTTTGTTTGCTTGCTTTTGGAATGGTTTTTGAAAAAGGAATTTATTAAGCTGCAAGTTTACAGTTCTAAGGCCATGAAAATGTGCAAATTAAAGCACCAGAAAAAGGTTTCCTTTACTCAAGAAAAGCTGATGCTCTCCGGAACCCTTCTGTCAGCTGAGAAGGCACGTGGTTGGTGTCTCCTGGGGTCGTTGGCTTCTGGACACCTCTGTCAGCTGGGAGGGCACATGATGGCATCTGCTAGCTTTCTCTGCCAGCTTCTTCAACAGCTTTCCCTGGGGCTATTCTCTTTCTCCATCTCCAAAGTCTCTGGTTGTGTGGGTTCTGTTAGCTCTGTTGGCTCTCTCCAAACTGGTTCCCTCTTAAAGGGCTCTAATAAGCAACCCCATTTTGAATGGGTGAGGACACATACCTATGGAAACCATCTAATCAAAACTTAGCATGCTCAATTGGGTGGTTAACATCTCCATGGAAACAATAAAAAATATCCCACCCAGCAATATTGAATGAGGATTAAAGAAATTGGCTTTTCTGGGGTGTGCAACAGATTCAAATTGGCACAGGCTTATATAAGGACAAAGAGGTCATAGTGTGAAGAAACTTTCCATTCAAACATATGGCTGGGCGCATAAATTGCAGCACTGAGTTTCTTTGTTTCCATAAAGGTAGTATAGGACCATTCTGTTTTAGCAAAGGGTAGTGCAAAAAATAGACTGGACTAGGAAATTTGTGACAAAAACGAATCCACTGGATAGATACCTTTCCTTACTGCCAGGTTACACTTTCATTCTCATTCATTTTTTTTTTTAAGCAGTTATAACCAAAAAAAAAAGTACTATCAGAAAATCCATGTGAATTGTGCAGAGTATTATCGTGAGTTATTGTCCTTTAAACTTTAGATTAGACAAGGAAAGGAAACATCTTTTATTCAAATCCTATTATTTTCTGTGAGTTAGCCAGTTTAATCATGTAGATATAATGAGTTGTTTTCTTGGTATATTTCTGATGGTTTTGGTATTTTGCTTGTTAATAATCTGGTGAATATTTTATCATTTTAGTCTCTTGTAACACTTCACCAATTCTCCCTATTACATCTCAGTAACAAACAATATGAAGTTTCCATTTTATTGCTGATTTAATCTTTCATAAAATTTCTCCTCTTTTGGTACTCTGTGTGTGTGTGTGTGCTCACATATACACATTCAGAAATACAACAGTCAATGGAATCACGTCTCATTGAACAAAATTATTTTTTTATCTTTATCTTTCCTCATTGCCAGACTACACTATCATTCTCATATGTAGTAAAATATCCTCTTTGAGAGGAGTAAGTAGAAAAAGCTAAAATACTGAATTTTATATAAAGAATGTAAAACGCTGTAAGATAAAAAAATAATTTTGTTCCATGAGACTGATTCCATTGACTGTCATATTTAAAATTTATTTCTGAATGTGCATGTATGAGCACACACACACACGCACACACACAGAATACCAACAGAGGAGAAATTTTATGAAAGATTGAATCATTAATAAAATGGAAACCAGATTGTTTGTTACTGAAGTGTAATGGGGTGAATTAGTAAAGTGTTACAAGAGACTAAAATAATAAAATATTTGCCAGATTATTAACAAGCAAAATACCAAAATCATCAGAAATATACCAAGAAAATAACTCATTATATCTATATGACTAAATTGGCTACCTCACAGAAAATAATAGGATTTGAATAAAAGATGCTTCCTTTCCTTGTCTAATCTAAAGTTTAAAGGACAATAACTCACGATAATACTCTGCACAATTCACTTGGATTTTCTGATAGTACTTTTTTTTTGGTCATAACTGTTTAAAAAACAGCAATTTTGTAAAGAAATGACAAAATTGAAAGGAATGCAGAACTACTTAACATTGAAACTGCAAACTACCTCAAGCTAGTATTGTGTGCAGTATTTGACAGTTGTCAAGTACCATTGCATTCTTTGACAATGTAAAATCTCCCATTGCACCACTGTGAGTTCACTGCTGCACCCTCTGCACATAATCTAGAACTGCAGACATAGGGTACTTGTAAAATGAGAAATAGAATTCTGTACAGTAGTGGAAATGCTTTGGTAAACTGATTTCAATGTATGTGGTGAAAATTCAATGTAAACTCCGAAATTGAGGTGAAACTTTCCGATTTGGAAATACCAACAGTGAAGTATTTTTTGGTCAATTTTAAATGCTTAAGTAAACTTTACTTTACTTATTTTTTTTTAGTAGCAATGAGACAAATAACATATCAATAAGCTCACCATAATAACTTAGAAGAATATTTATTTTAATATGAACAATGCCTTTCAAGTCTAATTGAAGAAAACGTTAGCATTTAGAGCCACCCTTTAACATATGAAAATTATAAAATCATGTATATCTTATTTATAATATTTCAGTCTAAACTGTCAAAAAGAAAATTCTGCATTATAAAAATCCAGATCATCCTTATACTTTTTTCTGTTATTGAATTGATTTCTCACAAAGTGTAAATAGATTATTACAAATTTAAATTGCAGTTAAGTATGATCTTAAGCGCGAATATCAGATAATCAAGAAGAGCCCCGTAATTGAGATGTGAAAGAAGTGCTTGTTTTATTAAGGTGAAATCATATCCACCTCACCTGTAGAGTTATGACACGATAGACCAGACTCAGGAGGTTGTGCAGATGGGCAAGGTGGATGCTTAGATCAGAAATTAGTGTGGAGAGTGGGTGCATGGATTCATCGTGACATATAGTTCACATTTCTCATGATTTTCAGATAGAACTTTACAAAAAGGAATGTAGGCTTCCAATTGTTTGTTAAAATCTGATTACTAGACAGTATTTTGAATTTCATTTATTGGTGGTTGAGAATTTTCACATAAATAATAATGGAGGCATTATATACAACATTACTGGAAAGAAAGTGATGAAGACAATTAATGGAACTTTTGACTTATTGATTTGTCCTAACCTCATGGGTTCCTTAAGGTTTGTGTGCATGTGTATGTGTGCCTGAGTGTGCTTGGTATCATTATTTTTTCCGAGTAAGGGGATCCTATTTCATTTTATGGCCCAAAACCTGAACATTAGGCTAACTACCTTGCCTTTCAGTCTAAGGGGCTCCTTTCCCAGAGACATATGCAGAAAGAAGCATAGAAATGATGGTCTCTTGGCTCCAAGCTACTGAACCATGAAGTTTGAATGGCTACCAAATAGGTTACCTACTGGAGTCCTCATTTGAAACACACATATCTAGCCTCTGAGACTAATTGATTTAAAACATTTGATTAGCCTTTCTGCAATGTTATCTGATTTTTTCTTTTTACTAATGTAATTAAAATTTTCTAAAATTTACAAAAACTGAATTCCACCAAGCAACAACTTCCCCGTTCTTCTCTCCCCATCCTTTTACAACCTGTAATCTACTTTCTATCTCCATGAATTTTCTATTTCTAGGTATTTCATATAAGTGATATCACACAGTATTTTTTCTTTATTTCCCTTTATTTCACTCATCATAATGCTTTTAATGTTTCTCCATGTTGTAACTCAGAACTTTAGTATGTGGAATATTATCTTGTTTATACAATCATCTCCTGATAGACCCTTGCGCTGTTTATTGTGGTTACTCTGAGCAATGCTGCTTTGAAGATTGGTATTTAAGTATGTGCTTGAGTCCATATTTTCAATCTATGTGGGTAAATGCCTAGGAGTGGAATTGCTGTCATGAGGTAATTCTTCACATAACTCTGAGGAATAGTTATACTATTTTCCACAATGCCTACACCATTTTACATTCTCACTAACAATGCATAGAGGCTTAAATTTCTCTGTATTATCTCCAACACTTGGTTTCCATATTTTTAAAACTAATTATCATCCTTGTAGTATCAATTATTATCTCATTTTAGTTTTGATTTACATTGCGCTAACAGCTAATGATGTTGAGCATCTTTTCATTTGCTTATTGGCCTTTTCTATATCCTTTTGGAAAAATACCTGTTCTATTTCTTTTCCCAATTTTAATTGGGTTGTTTGTTGTTTTTGAGTTCTAAGAGTTAATTATATATTCTGGTTATAAAAGTCCTTAGCAGATATATATTTTACAAGTATTTTCTCTTATTCTATAAGTTGTCTGTTTATTTTCTTGATAATGCCCTTTGATGTCCAAAGTTTTTAAGTTTTGATGAAGTTCAAATTTATCTATTATTTCTTTCATTTCTTATGCTTTTCATTCCACACCTAAGAATCTATTGCCACATCCAAGGTCTAGAACATTTGTCTTTATTTATATTCTAAGAGTTTTATTATTTTAACTTTTATATTTAGGTCCTTGAAATATTTGGGGTTAATGTTGTGATGGCTTGAGGAAGATTTTCACCTTCATTCTTTTGCACATTGATATCCAGTTTCCCCAGCACCATTTGTTGAAGAGACTATTATTTCCCCTTTGAATGTACTTGACACTCTTGTCAAAATCAATTGGCTATGGATGTGTGGTCTATGCGTTAGGTAGAACTATGTCCCCAAGCAAACACATGTTCTGTATCTCCATTCCTTGTGGATGTGAACTCATTGTAAATAGGACTACTTGAAGATGATATTTTAACTTAAGGTGTGGCTCACTTAACTAATGAGGGTGGGATTGGATTACTGGAGACCTTATAAAAACCAGAAAATCACAGAAGCAAGAGGACAACATCACATGACAGGAAAGCCAAGAACATCCAGGGATTGTTAACAATCAGAACCAGAAAGCTGTAGTCTTTGGAGAGAAAGAAGGCCTTGCAAATCACTTGATTTTGAACTTAGTCTAGACTCAAGATAATAAATCAATAAATTCCTATTATTAAGCCAAAACCAGTTCATGATATTTGTGATAGTAGCTCTGGCAAACTAAAACTATTTCTGAACTTTCACTTCTATTCCTTTGCTCTATATGTCTATCCTCATGGCAAAATTCACTGTTCTGATTAGTGTATCTTTATAGTAAGTTTTGAAATTGGGGTGTGTGATTCCTCCAACTTTGTTTTTTATTTCACAACTGTTTCAGGTGTTCAAGGACCCTTGCAATTCCAGATGAATTTGATGATCAGCTTTTCTGTTTCTGCAAAAAAAAATGAATTCTATCTTGATAAAGATTGTGCTGAACCTGTACATCACTTTGAGTAGTATCGAGTTTTAACAATATTAATCCTTCCAAGTCATGGACATGGAATGTCTTGCCATTTATTTAGTTCTTCTTTAATTTCTTTATTTATTTTACTTGCCTAATTGTTCTGGTTATAAATTCTAGTAAAACGTTGAATAGGCGGTGCTGCGACAGAATTCTCATGCTGGAGGCCTGGGTTTAATTCCCGGAGACTTCCCATGCAAAAAAAAAAAGTTGAATAGCATGATGAAAATGGGCATCCTTTTCTTTTTCATGATCTTAAGTAGATATCTTTCATTCTTTTATCCATTGAGCATGGTGTTAGCTGTAGGGTTTTGATAAATGTCCTTATCAGGTTGAAGTTGTTTCCTTCTATTCCTAGTTTTCTGAGTTTTTAAAAAGGGTGTTGAATTTTGTCAAATGCCTTTTATGCATCGATGGAGATGATCATGTATTATTTTCCCCTTGATTACATTAATGTGAGGTGTACACTGATTGAGTTTTGTATATTGAAACACCCTTGCATTCCTGGAACAAATCCCACTTGGTCATAGAATATAAACCTTTTAATTCATTGTTGGATATAGTTTGCAAAGTGAGAGTTAGAAGGGAAAAATTTCTCCTTCTAAGTGGTATACAAAGCCCCTTTGAAGTTCTGATAGCAAAGACATACACAGGCTAATAAGAAAATGTAGTCAGAGTGGTCAGCATGTCCCTTACCAAGTTGAAACAACTTCAGTGTGATACAGGGAGCATTAAAAATGAGAAGCAACAAAAGGAGAGGAAAAGTAGAGAAAAGACTAGTATTAGCAGTTCAGTTTGTGAGCATCTGTGAGACACTGTAGAAAACAGCTGAGATTTGTAGGGGGATACTGCAGTGGCTGGAGAATGTGATAGAGAGAAACCAAGCAACCTGTGTTAATCCACTAGATGGCAAAGTTTAGGAATATATAAATAACAGTACATATCTTTGCATTTCAGATTTTGAACATCAATTTTTCTTTCTTTAGTTGATATATTGCTAAGGAGGCCAAAATAGAGCCACTTAATAATCAATTAATCATTACTTTTTTCAACCACTTAATAATTAATAAATACATATTTTTCAAAATAATTTAAATACTTGACTGGAAGTTCTCTAATTTGGGGTAGTAGTATCCATAAAGAAGTATGGCTTTTTTTTTTTGTTTTAATGAGCAGGCACCGGGAATCAAACCCAGATCTCCAGCATGACAGGGAGGAATTCTACCACTGAGCCCCAGTTGCGCAGCCCTGGCTTTATTTTTAATACATCAAAATACCAAAGAAAATACACGGTTCTTAACATGGCAAGTTTCATTTAATATGAAAAATGATTTTCAAGGAAGCATTCTCTAATGATATTTTCAAGATTTTATACTATTATGATTAAATATGTATTAATGGGCAAGTTTTTTAGTAACAGAAGAGATGCAATTTTAAAATGTCATTCGACAAGGATATATTTTTAGCAAGTTTTTGAGATAATCTAAAAACATCATGCTTAGCATTGGTACGCTCTAAATAAATAGACAAAAATTATTTTAAATATAGAATGTATTCAAATCATGGGAACTATAAATGGATTTTATATGATTTTATAATGTGTAAATAGTGATAAATCTTATATATTTCTATCACTATTTTTCCCAAATAATTTATCTTAAATATTTCACTAAATTGTGTTATGTTATTTTATTGGGATTAGTAAAATTAAATTAATAAATGCAGCTGGTTAAATACCAGTGCCAAAAGCATACAATAGCAGTATATCTTCTTTAGCAGAATTCAACAATCAGAAAATTCAAGCACATTTGTTATTTTTGTAGTTTCATTCAATCCTTTATGAAATGTCATAATATTGCAAGTATTGCCATCTGCTGGCAAAGATCTATCATAACCCTGGAAGCACAAGGTAATATATAGTTCTATATTAAAATATAGAGAATGTTACATAAGAATTCCAAGTTACCAATAGCATAAATTAAATCCATGAAATAAATCACTGAGAGATGGAATAATATTATTAAATGTTTCACATAATTAATTGGTGAAATACATTAATTCACCAATAATTTTGGATTCTGAAACCAGTTTATTAGTTTCTAACACCCTTCAATAAACTGCACTGTGCTGTCTGAAAATTTAAACAACAGATTCACTCAATAATTCATTGGTTAAAGACAAAGGTGTCTTTAAAACAGACCAAATGTTTGTTTTACAGGCTGTAGGCAAGTGAGATTATTTTGCAAACATGTTTACAGTTGAAAAATATTATTGTTTATTTCTAACACATATATTTAAATATATATATATATATATATATCTTCTACAATTCTAAGAAAGGAATAGATGCATAATAATAATAAAAATTTATGTCACTAAAATCCTAAGAATATGAACTATTTTTCTTAAATCTTAAACATTAGTATAAGAATTCCATGGAAATGTTTCTGATATGAAGTATAAGGTGATTTTAATTTTTTCTAGTTTGCTGTTCTCAAATGTTAAATATTTGAAATGATCCTTTAAAGATTAGTCAAATTAGATTCCAAACACAGCATCAACACAGCAACCATAACAACACAAATCACTTCACAGATACGAAATAAAAAATCTTTACAGAAATAAAATCTGTTAATAGAAAAGCCATTCAAATGAAAATGAATAAAAAACAGAAAGAAGATAAAAATGTGGATTTTTAAAATTAAATAATGCATAGCACAAATTAATAAATTACTATAATGCTTTTTTTCCAACTTGATTAGTTGGAAAAAAAGGCTGACTATTTATAATTGGAGAAGATTTGATAAATAAATCCTCATTAAATAGATCAGATAAATAACAAGCCCAAAATCTAGATATATGATTTATTAAATAATTATCCACTCTGCTGCTTATATGATATTACAGTTAAATCACCTGTCAGTAAGGGTAGAAGCTGATTAACAACTAAGAGAAAGAAACTTGTTTCTCCTTAAAATTATGTAAATTCAAGAAAATAAAACATAAAATCTTATCAAATATGTAATATATTGGCCAGGCCTAATTTCGAAATATGAGTATATATTTTAAATTCATTTAAAAATGAATTTAAAATATGAAGTGATTAATAAATTAATACCTAGCTGGTCTTGGAAACACACTTACAATAAATGAAGACAATGAAACTGTAAAGTCAATGCAAGTTTTGGATACTTACTGTGCTGGTTTGAAAGGATTTATATACCATAGAAAGGTCATACTTTAATCCTAAACCAATTTTGTGGGAACAAGCTTTTCATCTCTATTCAGCACTGTAGGTTGAAAGCTTGATTAGATTATCTCCACAGAGAAGTGACTCACCCAATGGTGGGTATTCACTTGATTATATGGAGATGTGACTCCACCCACTCCAGGTGTGTCTTGATTAGTTTACTGGAATCCTTTAAAAGAGGAAACATTTGGGAAAAACCTTGAAAATGATGAAATCCGGGAGAGTCAAGATGCCGAAAGCCCACGAAGCTAGAGACCTTCAGAGATGAAGAAGGAATATGCCCCTGGGGAGTTTCATGAAGCAGGAAGTCTGGACAGAGAAAACTAGCAGAAGTCATCATGTTTGCCATGTTCCTTTCCAGTTGAGAGAGAAACCGTGAACTTCATTGGCCTTTCTTGAGTGAAGGTAACCCCTTTTTGGTGCCCTAACTTGGACATTTTTATAGTCTTGCCTTAATTTGGAGATTTTCATGGCCTTAGAACTGTAAACTTGTAACTCATTAAATTCCCCTTTTTAAAAGCCATTCCATTTCTGGTATATTGCATTCTGGCAGCCAGCAAACTAGAACACTTATATAAACCAAAAGTCGTTAACATAAAGAACTTAAATGATTTTACATTTTTCTATTAGTTCTCCTCTTTCTATAGGCTGCATGTTTCAGGCTTTTGGTAATTATACAAGAGTCAAATTTTGCAGTTTTTGAGCACTTTATTATTCTTATAGTATCTAAAAGGAAAATAATTCATTAAACAGCTGAAAGTGCGTGTCTGCATTGAGTAATTGATTCCTAATGGTCATAAATGAACATACAGTTTTAGTTAATTTTTTGTCAATAAAACTTAAGTATACAACTTTCATACTGATTTAGTCTTATAGAATTTAGTGTCTTTGAAATTGTGTGATTTTTACAGTAAGACTGTTTATTTGATAGTTTTCACATGTCTGTGCTAGCCCAGATTCCCCAGAGGAAGGAAGTAGAGACAAACTGGGTGTCATATGAGAAACTATGTGAGTACTCAGTTACTTTAAGAATGATTATAAGGCACTGATATGCAATTAATTTTTAAAAAGTATTAGAGTAATTATAAGTTTATAGAAAAATTATGCAGAAAGTGTAGAAATCCCATATAACCTTTCCATACATGCAGTTTTCCCTATTACCAATATTTTCATTAGTGCGGTGCCTTTATTACAATTGATAAAATAATATTACCATAATTATACTATTAATCATAGTCCATATTTTCCAGTGGGTTCAATTTTCGTGTGGAACAAAGACAGTTTTCATGCTGAATTGTCCCTACCAAGCAAGAATTAATTCCCCATTCTTCCCATCCAGGTCTGCCCCTGGTAAGCTGTATTCTAATTTCTGACTATGAATTGGCATATTCTGATTATATCATATGAAATAGATCATATGTTATTTGCCCTTTTATGTCTGGCTTATTTAATCAGCATGATGTCTGCATGTATAGCATGTATCAGACCTTCAGATTTTTTTATGACTTTAATGGGTGAGTAACATTTTTATAATTTTGCTTTCTTGGTACCCCTTGGCAATTGTGAATAATGCCGCTATGAACATAGGTGTGCGAATAATAATAAAAATACACAATTTAATTGTTTTTCATCTAGTCACAAACTTATGGCCCTCAATAATCACTCAACAAACATTTATTTATTGAGAAAACAAACAAGACCGTTGCAGATAAATAACCTTATGCTTTATTGTTTATGACAAGCTGAAATTCATCCAGTATGGCTGGGTGTAAGAAAGTAAAGGACAGTGTAATATTAATCTGGGGGAGTCAGGGACATAGGGTCTTCTGGGACATATTTAATAAAAGTGTCTTCATAATAATTGGAATGGAGAGACATTTAATCTATAAATGTAATGACAAGGTTAAGCTTAGACTTTTTAATTGAAATTTCTGGACATAGTTTGCAAATAGATTGGAGAAGGCCAAAATGGATATGGTAAGATATGTTGGGACACTTTTGCCATCATCTGGGTGAGAGTTAGTTAGTTTGCATAAGAATGATGGTTGGGGAGATGTAGATACCTGGGCAGATTACCAAAAAATGTAAGATGGAAAATTGAAGGCACAGTAATTAATTGTACGTGGCTGTGAAAATTATACTTAATTTATTCAGTGACAATAATGATAGATTTTCTATTGTTATCTAATTTAGTTACTGCTGAGTAGAATAAATGAGTAAGAAAAAATCCATTTCCAAATGCAGGTTGCATTGTGATGAAATAGATTTATGGTATTTGTAAATGAATGGATAAATAAGGCATTCAATGAGAGAAGTAAAATGAATCTTCCAAATGTAAGGTTAGTCAAGTTTAATAGGAGGTATTATGTATAATCATGAATTAACATTGAATTTGAGGTGTCTTCAATATTCAAATATATGACCCATTTCAAATATGAACCTCTAAAGTGTGGAGGGATTGTTTTGTTGGATAAATAAAATTTTGAAATGTCACATAGCATTTCAGTATTTAATAGACAAATAGATGAGGATGATTCTCCTAAAGAGACTGGGAAATTTCAGATAAGAGAAAAATCAAAGATTGCAAAGAAGCTGAGATTAGTGAATACTTCTAAGAAAGGGGGAATTGTCTAGAAGAATCTCAAGTATGCTTAACCCTAAAAATGGCATTTGTTCATTGGATTTTGGAATATGCAGAAAATATATTCTTTGGTAAGTGCTGTTTTGTTTTCCTTATAAATATAGAAGCTATGCCAGAATAAATGAGAAGAGTGAGAGATGGGAAATGGAGGTGTTTATAAATAGACTTAGCCTATGCAACTTATCACATATGGTATTCATACTTTATAGATGAAGAAGTTGGGACTCAGGTTGTATAGGCATCTCCCCAATTTCACAAAGAATTGTTAATCATCAGATTAGAGGCTTATGCTCTTTGTATTACATGATGAAGGAAAACACATAATTTCAAAAAAAAATTCAAATGAGGATATTTAGTGTTTTTCTAACATATCAAGTTGACACTGTCTCTGGAGGTAAACATAAGGTCGTGAGATTATGTATTTGTGTTCATGTATTTGCATGAGTATGTCTTTGTAAATTTTTGCATGTATAGCAAGTGTTGAAAGGTATTGAGCTCAACATAAATAATTTGTGTGTTTGCAATAATTTGTGCAGTAGATTGGATTATTATTCTCAACTCTTTACTCCAACCTCTAATGTAACTTGTCTGCACCCTCCCTTTCTGGGAAGAGTTTACTCATTTAGACCAGATCCCAAAGGACTTAACATGAGGCTTAGTTTCACAATACAGTGGTACTAATGTGTATTGGGAGAGTCACGGACATCTCCCATCCCTTGCCAAGCCCACACACCCTCCTTTTTCATTATGTGCAGAAGTTTCAGTATATTTTCCACTCTACAGCCCACAGGAGACCTCAGGTCTAATTGAGCAATCTTACCAAACCTTGAACCAGGAAACTAGGAACAACCAGACCCAGTGGCTTAGAAGGGTACAAACTCTCAGTGACAGGATCCCCTCCCCGCTGGGTTGTATAAATATCCTACTCTTGGGCAGCATGGATTTGTCTCTCCTCTCCAGCAGGATTTATGGAGCCACTATCTACCTCCCCTGATGGGGCAGTTGGCCTTCTGAGAGACTGTCCTCAATGGGATCTCTTCTCCTGCTTTTGGACCCTTTGAGTTGTGTAAGTAATTAAGTGGTTATTTGCTGAAAATTTCTATTGTGCTTGAGGCTGTCTTCCCATGATGTACCATATAGCAAATTGCTCCTCAGTATGGAAAGAGACAACATTAGGCAAGAGAGAAATATATCTCCCTATTTTTTGCCTTCTTCTCCCCTTCTCACCCTGTGTTCTTCCTCATTTTCATTTAATTTCAACCAATACTGAATTTCTATTCAAAGGCAAATAACTATTTAACCTTATCTTGGAATAATTTTCCATAGTGGTTGGAGGATTGGTTGCCAAGAAAACAAACATAAAGTTCCTAATACATTCCATTGTGATGGGTTTTAGTTTCCTGGCTAGCTAAAACATGCCATACTTTGCGTTGGCTTAACTGTAATTTGTTGGTTCACCAGTTTCACAGCCTAGGAGGTTTGTTTCCTCCTGGAGGTTGAAATCTTCAGACTAGCTGACAACTTCTGGGGTTCCTGGCTTTTCTACAAAATGGCAATGCACATGGCGGCTGTTCTAATTTATAAAGACTGCCGGAATGTGATATACCTGAAGTGAATGGCTCTTACAAATAGAAACTTACAGTTCTAAAATCGTGAAAATGTCCATATTAAGGCAAGACTATAAAAATGTCCCGTCTAAGGCATCCAGGAAGAGATATCTTGGCTTAAGAAGGTCAATATGCTCTGGGTTTCTCTCTCAGCTGGAAAGTCACATGGTGATGTCTGCTGGCTATCAATGGCTTCCCTGGCACTCTGTCCATTCTGGTGGCTCTGTTGGTTATGGTGGCTCTAAAAGTTTTTCCAAGAATGGTTCTTTCTTAAAGGGTTCCAGTATGCAATGTCACCTTGAATGTGTGTGGGTAGAGGCACATCTCCATGGAAACTAGTAATCTAAAGTTACCACCCACAATTGGGTAGGTCATATTTTCATGGGATCAATAAAAAAGATACCTCTCAGCAATACTGAATGAGGATTAAAGGGCATGGATTTTCTGGGGTACATAATAGCTTCAAACTGGCACAGTGGCCTCTTCTCTTTTCTCTTCCATTTCCATTAACTTCCAGCTTCTGACTGCTCAACATGGATTCTTTTCCATCCCAATTTTCTTGACTAATAAGTACTTTAGGTACATTGGATTAAGGTCCACCCTCATTCAGTTTGGAAAATCTTAATTGAAGTAATCCTTATCAAAATATTTATGTACAAGAGGTCCACATGCACAGGAATGGATTATCATTAAGAACATGTTTGTTCTGGGGCACATAACTCCAAGCCGCCACACAATGTAAGGAATAATAATTTCTTAAAGGATCATTTAAAATAAGGACATTATCCTCACATTGAGAAATCAAGAAAAGATTTTCAGAGATGGTGACATTTGCAGAGATTCCCAGCATTGTTTTCTGCATATATGTAATTATAATTTCAGCAAACGTTACATTAAGAAATGCATATATAATATTTTCTATTTCATTCATTATTTATATAATGTTTAAATAGATTTTATCAGATACTAATATTCAGCCTACAATAAAACAATAGAAAATTGAAAATATGATCAATTAAATTTTCATTTGGCCTATTGTGCTAGTCTCATCTGTTCTCTCATTGTGTAAGACTGTCTGGGAATAATTTTATGGTTGTTAATTTTATTATCCTTGACGATAACTTTTGAGTATGAAGGAGAAATTAATTGCTTGCAATGTTTATAAGGATGACAGGAAAGCATTCAGTTTATGTCACATGGAGTACTTTTGATCCATTAGCTATTTAAAAAGAATAAATAAAAAGGTTTTCTGATAAAAAGTATCATAATTAAGAAGCAATTTATCCACTCTAAGCTGCAAAGACTAAAAGAGATTAATAACTGATATATACTGGCATAATTACTAAATGAAAATAGGAAGACACATGCAAATAAATGAATTTCTTAAAGGAATGGAATATTTTATCAATTTAGCTTAAATACTTTATTAGTTTCAATTTTATCAGGAGTTAATTGATCACGCTGAAAAGCTCACTTGGTCTTTTCAGCAATATGTTAATTCCACTATTCCCTGTTTGAAAGGCAGCAGACAGCACACAGTGACTTATTGGGAGGCAGGTAATAGCTTCAGATCTGGCACTGCTAATATCATAAAAATATAAACCATTGCGACTAAACACAGTCATTTATTTGGAACAAGAGCATCATTTTGTTCTTGATGGCATTTCTTATAAATGGCTCAAAGAAATTGTGTCTATTTTATGATATTGTTTGAGAGAAATATAATTTCACTTTTTTTTAGCTTTTCTATTTAACCTCTGACAATTCCACCTTTTTTTGGTAATCACTAAACATCTGATAAATAAATTTTCAAAGGTTAAAGAGTTTTATTCAGTTCCCCCCTTACTATTCAATTGTGCTTTCCTAATATAGCTTTGAAAATATAATCTGAAATTTATAAACTGCATTGACCTTTTGAATAGAATTAATTTTTAAGTGAAAAACAAACAAACAAAAATCTTTCTTCTTTTCTTAATATCCACCCCATTCAACTTCAAATTCCATTTGCTTTACTGTCAAAGTTTTTCCCTAATCCATCCTCAATAGTTTATCCACTGCCCTACCATGCCCAATCTCCTAAATTACTGCCAAAATTCCCATTTGTTCTCACTGTTTCCAATCTGTGTTCCTAAAAATCCATTCTCCAATGCAGCAACCAAGGTTATCTTTTCAAAAAATTCA
Organism: Tamandua tetradactyla; assembly: GCF_023851605.1. Taxonomy (NCBI): domain Eukaryota; kingdom Metazoa; phylum Chordata; class Mammalia; order Pilosa; family Myrmecophagidae; genus Tamandua; species Tamandua tetradactyla. The sequence goes on from NC_135330.1 coordinate 153,963,522, forward strand.
TAGTATCATAATCCCCACCTGTACAATATTTTCCGTTTGTTCCATTACAATTGGAACAAAATCCAGCACATATATATACATTTTTTCATGGTCTACAAGCTCAACAGGCCTTTTGCCTTTTTTCTTTGTTACATCTTTCTACTTTTCTTCTTCTTCTCTATACCTTAGCCACGTAGCTTCTCCCTCATTCATGAGCGTTTCAATCACATTCCTGTTTCAGGAATTCGGATGTGGAATATTTTCTCCCTGTATGTTTGCATGATTGACTTATACAAATCCTTAAATTCTCAAACTATTTTATAGGGACCTCCACTCTCATTCTTGGCAATACTCCACTCACAACCCTTAGCTCACTTTCTCTTTAACATTTGCCACAGTTAATTTTATCCTAATAATTTATTTGAGAAATTTTAACTGATCTCTCCTAAATAAGAAAGAGACCTTTTCTATATTGTGGCATGTTCATGTCCCAGTGACTAAGCCAATTCATGGCATATATTGGACATTTAAATGATTTCAGAAGCTATTTTAAGGGATTAGGCCAAGTTGTAACTAAGGCACAATATTTATTGCAAGCAAATATTTTATTGAAGGCACAGTACTTCTTCTAAGTACTTTATGCATTTAAGGCACAGTTTTAGTAGTAACATGCCTTGCTTTGGACATCTGTGGAAGTAGAAGTTTATTTCATTAATATGGTAGACAGAATTCAAAGACACTTGATAGCCTACCGTTTGTATAACCCCTAGTTCTCAAATTTGGGCAGAACCAGTAAACATGATGCAATTCTGCTTACAGGATTTCGCTATGTTTTCTGACAAAGATGAAGGTATTTTTCAGATTGTAATTAAGAACTGTTATGAATTCACTTTTAGTTATTAAAAAATCAGATTACCTTCAGTGGGCCTGAATTGAATTCTTAATCAAGATTGGAAATATTAACAGAGGCTTTTCTGTTGGCTTCTAAAAGCAAACTACCATTATATGGAGAAGATTATGTGGCATAGAAAAAAGCCATACTCTAGGATCTGAAGATCTAAGACTTACAGCGGCAAGGAATTTATTTCTGCCCATCATCAGTAGCTTGAAAGAAAGCGTCAAGTTTCAGATGAGACCTCGACCCCAACTGACACTTAGATTATAGCTTTTGTGACCCCGATGACCCACAACACTGAAATAATGAATATATGTTCCTTTAGATTGCTAAGTTTGTAGTTATTTATTATACAGCAATGGAAAAATAATACACTGATGAAAAACATAATACACTGATGAGAAATAATACGCTGATGAGAAATTAAGGATACAATCTGTTATATATTAAAAACCTAAGTACGTAGGGATTTATACGCTCTGGTTAAGTTAAAGTTTGGAAGAATCAGGTATGCACATACACACACACAAGTAACAAAGGCTTTGCTCCTCCTTTTGCCCTTGCGTTAATATATTATGTTGTCTGGAAATATGAATTTTAAAATGTTATGTCATCGCCTCTCTTTTATGCAGGGGTGTGAGATAAAGGCAGAACTCCTTGGGCATGGCTTTCCTTCTGGACTAAAACAAGGCAATCTTCAGAGAAGATCCTTTTTCCTTTAACCTTTGCAACCTTCCTTCCTCTTCCCTCTTCTCAGTGCTGAAAGGAGTAACCCCACCCTTGTGACGATAAGGCTAAAAGTCCTAGATAAGATGGCAGAACAAACAGAAAGATTCTCAGCCCTTGATGGCATCTTTGACCAGCTGTACTTTCCTGTGATCTACCCTTGGATTTCTTACTTTGATAAAAATATGCTGCAATCTCTTTAAGCAAGTGTTAGTTATAGTGTGCTGCGCAACTGACAGGGAGTTCCACCTCAAGAAACAAATATACTGGCCAGTAGAAACATGAGCTCAAATTGATGAATTCACTAAGGTATTATATGAGGTGCCTCACTTGAAATATTAGTATAGCTCTTATGTCATTCAGATACTACGGCTGGTGTGGGCAGAGCTGTGAGGGTCAATGAGATGGAATAACATGTACTATATGCAAAGATTGTGAGACCAGACAGAGCATGGTACAAATAAACAACAGACAGAGAGAGTAGGGGTTTAATTACATGCCTCTCCTAATCCCTTGCTTTTCCTGTTCAATAAACTGTCAATTTGACTTTGCTCATTGAATTTCTTAATATTAAAGTTTTAAACATGTAATAATAAGGTAAAAAATATCAAGCATCTATAATGCATATTTATCACATATTATACCCGGGTATAATAATTTCTAGATTGTTCCCTGTTAAGATAGAAAAAAAATATCGCATATACTGTTTAATCCAAATTCCCATGTATCTTTTTCTCTCATCCTGCCTAAAGGTGACCACCGCTCTGAAGTTGAAAGGCATCATTTATAAAGATATCTTAACAGTTATATTTTGTACACTTGATAATTTACATAAGTAATGCGCTTTACGTATGCATTTTTACATTTTTTTCAGTCAATACTTTTCATTCTAAATGTATTTCTCTTGATTGATTTAGAATATTTTAAATTATTGTGCCGTAGTGCCAATTAAACATATTGCTTCTCTGTTTCCTAACTGGTATTATGTTAGATTGTTTCCAATATTTTTTTACTATTTTCTATTTGGAAATTGAAATTGTGGTTGATCTCGGAGTCCAAGAGGAGAGCCCAAAGTTGAGCAGCCAAACAATGCAAAGTCATGGTTATTGAAGCGCGCAGCATACAGGATTAAAAAATGCACATTGGTAAGCAGCTGTAGCTAATTAATCATGGAGTAGTTCACTGGAATAAAGCTGATATTAAACTTTTTAGGGTATTACTTAATTTGCATATCCACAAAAATATGAATTTCTAAGGAAAAGAGGTCTGACTTAATTTATGTTACTATAGTGTCACAAGTTTTCCCTTATATCCGAATCTGTGTCAGTTCCCAACCCTTAAAAGAAAGGGGTTACATACAAGTGCCCCTGAGGGAGGATTTTGTCGTAATGTCCCACTTATTTACTGTGAAATTTCTTCCAGGGATTGTCAAAAGACTTAAATTTACTCTTAGATGAGGAATGAGAAATAACCAAGCAAGGCAATTGAGAATTGGTTCTGGAGTAACCAGTTAGGTTGCAGTAGCTTGAAATGATTCAGGTTACAAAAGTTGTTCCATGGTGTGCTGGTTTGAATCTGTTGTGTACCCCAGAAAAGCCATGTTCTTTAATCTTCATTCAATATTTCTGGGTGGTATCTTTTTATTGTTTGCATGGAGACGTGGCCCACCCAATTGTTGGTAACTTGATTAGATGGTTTCCATGGAGATTTGTCTCCACTGTTCAAGGTGGGGTTGCCTACTGGAGCCTTTTAAGAAGGAACCATTTTGGAAAAAGAACCGACACAGCCAACACAGAGTCCCGGGGAGGCCATTGAAGATTACTGCAGGGAAAGCAAGCAGACTTTGCCATGTGCCCTCCCAGCTAAGAGAGAAACCCCGAACTTCATCGATCTTTCTTGAGTGAAGGTAATCTCTTGTTGGTGCTTTAACTTGGACATCTTCATGGCCTTAGAATTTAAACTTGCAACTTAATAAATTCCCCTTTTTAAAAGCCATTACGTTTCTGATATATTGCATTCCGGCAGCTTTCAAACTAAAACATATGGTAAGGTCAGGGAAACATTGCAATCATCATAGCATATTTTCCCAGTTCCTGGGGATTATGTTGTATAAATCCATAATCTCAAAGAATACGTATATTATTTCTCTGATTCTGGATTATAAGAAAAAAAATAAGAAGTATTTTTAAATCTGTCTTACTACTTCTCAGGGAGTGTTTTTTGCTTGTTTGTTTTGTTTTTGTTTTTAGGTGCATGGTCCATTAATTGAGCCCGGATTTCCCACATGGAAGGTGAGCATTCTACCACAAAACCAACCATGCACCCTCAGGGAGTGGTTTGAAGACACATAAGTTGTAGATATGTACGTTGTTACTGCATTTCTATAAATTTCTTTTAGTAAGTCTAGGACAATGGCAGTTACTATAAATCTAGTCATATATGACTCCACTTGCTATTGTTTCAGATATGATTCTCTTTACATCAAGTTAAACTCTGCTAGCAGTTTCCTTTCATATGATGAGAAAGTAAGGTCTTACCACCTTCCTCAGGGATATCCTCCTCCTTCTCTGGTGCTGTGCCACAATGTAGACTTAGAAACCATGAATTCATTATCATTCCACAATTTTCACACAAATCCACTACACTGATGACATCTTGATTGGAAAGTAAAAGTAAGGCATACTTTCCTTTTTCTGCAAGTCTTCAGCACACCTACACTTCCACCCATTCCTCATCCTCCTTGCTCTGCCTGTATTTGCAATGTGGTCAAGCACTGCAAACTGCATTTTCAGGCTCCCAGGTGAGCTGGTTTCTGCCAGCTAATTAGAGAATGTGCTATCACACTTTCTCTGCCCAACTCCAATTCCCATACACTCTGAGAGTGTTCCATCTTCTTTGTCGGAGGTTTTCTGCTTCAGTACTTTCTCCAGAGCCACAGAAACTCGGTCAGTAATGACCAAGCACAACCCTGAATTGCAGTGGAAGTAATTCCACTGAATTCATTAGTAAACCTTAAAATGAGAGGAAGGTTGGGCCTCAGGCATGGGGTGTGAAGGGATGTGCTGGGCAACAAATTCTGCAGGCTTCCATCCCTTGGGAGACAATTCTAAGGAGCATTACACATAGTTGCTCAGAGGGTTCGTAATGGGAGTGAGTCCTCTTTGTCTACAGCATCCACCCATTCAATAACACACCCTTTTTAGTTGATCCTCCTTACCTGTTTACACTCCCTGCTCCTTCATTCTGGCTTCCTGGGAACACCTTCAAAAAAACTACTTACACTCAAGTCATTGTCTGAGTCATTTATTTCTGGCTACCCAAATTAAGGAATGACTTCTTAATCTTTTCATTTTCCAATATAAGAAGTTAGAGCTATACATTTCCCTCTAAGTAATACTTGGGCTGCCTCTCCCACCCTCCTCCTCTTCTTGGTGGAGATGGAGTGGGTAGGGGATGAAGGTTAGTGTTCTAGTTTGCTAGCTGATAGAATGCAATATACCAGAAACGGAATGGCTTTTAAAAGGGGGAATTTAATGAGTTGCTGGTTTACAGTTCTAAGGACAAGAAAATGTCCCAATTAAAACAAGTCTAAAGAAATGTCCAATCAAAGGCATCCAGGGAAAGATACCTTGGTTCAAGAAAGTCGATGAAGTTCAGAGTTTCTCTCTCAAGTGAGAAGGCACATGGCGAACACAGTCAGGGCTTCTCTCTCAGCTGGAAGGGCACATGGTGAACACAGCATCATCTGCTAGCTTACTCTCCTGGCTTCCTGTTTCATCAAGCTCCCCAGGAGGCATTTTCCTTCTTCATCTCCAAAGGTTGCTGGCTCCTGGACTCTGCATCTCATGGCTATATCGCTCTGCTCTCTCTGAATCTCTCATTCTCCAAAACATTTCCTCTTTTATAGGACTCCAATAAACCAATCAAGACCCACCCAAATGGGTGGAGACATGTCATCCCCTAATCCAGTTTAACAACCATTCTTGACTAAATCACCTCATCCAGGGAGATGATCTCATTACAGTTTCAAACATACAGTATTGAATAGAGATTATTCTACCTTTATGAAATGGGATTTATATCAAAACATGGCTCTTCTTAGGGGGCATACTTCCTTTCAAACCAGCACAGTTAGTATTCTTGGATTCTCTTCTATGTCATCACAAGGTCTATTATGAATGTTTCTTTGTTGAAAAAGTAGTTTAGAAGTGTGCAGATTTTCAAATATACCTTTTTTTCTAGTTATATTTTATTTATTGGATTATTTATTGAATATAAAGTAGTTAGACAATGCAGTCCAGAAAATACTGAACATTTAGAAACTTTGGTACCTGGATACATATGTATGGTCTAAGATGTTAATAACAATAGCAGTTTTTCTGATGTGCCTAAAAGAAGCTGTATGCTCCTCCATTTGTGGGTGCATTGGTTGCATGTGTGTGTGCACATGTTCATGTGCATATGTTAGAATATAAAATATGTATCTATTAAATCACATCTTTTCATTCTATATATCAAATTTTTATATAATTAATGATTTATTTTGGTCTGTCCTAATTACTGAAAAGGATGAAATAAAATATTTCACTGTGCTGGTAGATACTTCTGATTCTCATTATATTATGCAATTGTTAGCTTTATCTTTTTGAATTATTATAATTAAATTCACACTAAGGTAGAATTATCACATCCTGATTCATTTAACAATTCAATGATTATTCAGCCACTCTATCTTTAGCCATGTTTTGCCTTAAAATTAATTTCAGCTGATATGACTAGAGCTACACAGTGTGTTTCCTTTTGTTTTTTGTTGCTTCTGTAATACATCTCAATCTATGCCTTTTATTTTAGATTGGTTTCCTGTAAATATTATGTAATTATTTTTGCTTAACCTTAATCATGTCTGACAATATTCAATCATTTAATTGAGAAGTTTAATTTGCTTCCATTTACTATGATTACTGAAGAATTGAGATTTATTTCTACCATTTTATTGTGTGCTATATATTAGTCACAAATTCGGTCTTTTTGTTGAGATTTTCCTTTGTACATGGAGTCTTAATGTCTTCTGTGGTAACCTTAGCTATTTTAACATAGCATCTTAGAGAGTATGACTAAACTTTTCATGGTAACTTGATTTAAAATATTTTCATTTTTTTAAAAATCAAAACTTTTTTTTTCTGTAATGGATTGGAGGGATTAGTGCAACCCTCTGAAGGGAGTGGCTACTTTCCAAAAGATCATTCTGAAACTCTGCTTCTTTCCATCTTTTTATTCTGCCAAAACCAGGATTCTTCCTTGTCTGTATGGTTAAAGAGACTACAGCTGCAGAGAAATATAAACAGCTTTTCTTTAATTTAGTGATATGTGAATATAGTCTTATGGTCATACATAACTACAAGGAAGGCTGAGGAGCATAGTTTGTGTTTGATAATTCAAGTTCCCAGATTTTTTTTTAACATTTTTATTGGGAAATATAACATATATACAACAAAACAATAAATTTTCAAAATTTTTGCTACATTTAACAAGTAGTTATAGAATAGAGTTCAAAGTTTGGTATGGGTTACAGTTCCACAACTTCAGATTTTTCCTTTTAGCTGCTCCAAGACACTGGGGACTAGAAAGAAATATCAATATAATGATTTGCATGTATTATAACATATTATAACATAGTTATATATTAATAATGTAACTCATTTGTTAAATCCTAACTTCTCTACTATAATTCCTCCTTCTCATTTGATCCTATTGCCAATCTTTAGGGATGTTTCTAACTTTTTTTTCACGTTGAAAAGGGGTGTTGACAGTATGGGATGGGGGATGGAACTGTTTGATATCCCAGATAATTTTTTTTCCATATTATAATTGAAGCAAGAACAAATGTATACTTGGGGAAAACTAGCAGTGCCAAAACCTGCATACTAAGGAAGAATAATTTTAAGTAATATTGTTGATTCTTCTGAAACAAAACAAAGATCTTGGATGTTTTAATTACTATTACTCCAATCTAAATAAACATAATATTGGTCTCAAGTATTTTAAGTCTATGCTGTTTTTGTTTTTTTTTTATTCAAATAAATATTTTATTTTATTTTATGCAGTCACTTTTTTTCTAGTGGTTCCAACATTCTTACCAATACATTTTCTCTTCATTCCTCCTTGCATCTCAGACATTCCATCTGGAATCATTTCCCTTATGCCTAAAGTATGTCCTTAGGACTTTCCTTTAGGTACTTTCATTTTTGGTGGTTAACTCTTAGTTTTTGTTTGATTTTGTTTGAAAATGACTTTATTTTTCCCTCATTCTTGACTGAATTTGCAATTTATTAGCTATTTGATTTTTGAATGGCAATTACATCATGCCAGCGATATCTTCTGTCTCCCACTGCTACTTTTGAGCAGACTATTATATGTGTAACTGCCAATGATTTGAAGATAATCTTTATTTTTCCCTTCTTTCTTGGGTGTTCCGAAGTTCAACTACAATGTAAGTAGTTGCATGTGTGCTGCCTGTGTGTATGCAACTTCATTTCACTCCTGACCCTTAAACTCGCCCATATTTTTCATTCATTTTCTTTTTCTTATGAATTTTGGATAATTTCTTCAGTTCTAACCTCTAGTTCACTGATTATATATTTTGGTGTTTAAATCTCCATTTAATTTTTGTTTCCAGAATTTTTAATTTTTTTTTTCTTTTGTAACTTATTAGCATATCTTCAGTAGTCTTTAGATCACAGCTCAGTATGAAATTAAGAAGTAAAAATGGGGAGTGCAAATGATTTTTTCAAAATATTTCTGCTTGGATTTGTGCCTGTAAATTCTACAATTTCTCCTAGTGTTATAGATGAACTGTCTATCCTCAAAGCTACATCCATTATTTCTACTTATGCATTAAATCAGTTCTCATTTCATATGCTCAAAACATTGTTCCAGCAAGTCTCTGATTTATCTCTAAGTTATCACTTATAACTCACTACTAGGTCATACTTTTTAACATAAATAATTCTCTGATTTTGAAAAAAGGGCACAGAAATAGTTCTCTCAACTTCATTCACTCTTCTAGTTATGATCTAATTTATTTCTTATCTTTTACAAAATTTCTTTAAGCATTCTTATTTATATGTATCCAGTTTATTGCTTCTCATTCTCTCTCTTTCTTTTTTTTTTTTTTAACATGGGCAGGCACTGGGAATCGAACTCAGGTCCTCTGGTATGGCAGGCAAGCATTCTTGCCTGCTGAGCCACCGTGGCCCATTCTCATTCTCTTCCAATAATAATAGAGATTTTAAATGTCAAGAGAAATATTTACCAGGGTAATGGCTAAGTTGACTTAATAAATAAATTCTTACCATAGTGAGATACTATTTCATACCTTCAGCATAGCTATAATAAATAAAAAAGAAACAAAAAACTAATTTTATGCCCAAGAGGAATGAAAACACACCAACAAAAACTTGCATGAATATGTTCATAGTAGCATTATACATAATAGTTGAAAAGTGGAAATAATTCAAATATCCATCAAATTATGAACAGCAAATGAAATGCACTATATATCTATACAATGGACTATCATTCCACCACAGAAAGACATGAGATATTGATATGTTACAACAGAAATGAATCTTTACTGTATCATGTTCAGTTAAAGAAGACAACAACAAATGACTACATAGTATATTATTCCATTTATCTGAAATGTCCAAAATTGACAAATCTATAGAAACAGAGATAGATTAGTGATTGCCAGTGGCTGAGCATGGAGGACAAGGGGTGGTGAGTGCTAAAGGGAATGGAGTGCCTTTTTAGTGTGATCCAAATGTTTTAAATTGATTATGAGAATGGTTACACAACTCTGTCAATATACCAATAAATATTCAATTGTGCATTTCAAGTGGGTGACTTGAATGATATAAAGTATATCTCAATAAAGCTTGTAATTAAATAAGTAAATAAATACTCAAAGTATAGTGTTATAAATTATATAACATATTTCTCTTATGTTTCATATAGCCAAGAAAAGTAGTCTAAGCTAGTAAGATGACACTGTGCCACTAATCACTCAGGCCCACACATTTCATACACTTCATTAATAACCTCCCCAAGAGATGTGTCCTCTTAACATGTTCAAACTCCATTCACGGGAATAAGAAGGCACCAGTGGAAGAAAGAAACGTATTTTTTCAGTTGAAGATGTTGCAGAGATTACACACATCTCTCCTGTTCACATTCCATCAACAAGAATTCAATCACGTGGACACACAATCTGTAAAGGAGTCTGGTAAATGCATTATCTAGCTAGAAAGATAATGAAAGAAAGGGGGAGAATACTTTCCTGAAAAATAAATTTCTCCTACAAGGGTAATATAACCTGAGAATGCCATCTTCCAGGAACAGAAATATTTAAAGAGAGTGGAGAAATATGTTGCAGGAAATGACAGCAAGGAGTGTGAAGAATTTATGACACAAAATCCAAAAGGATCGTTGAGATAAGTATAATGCAATAAGCAAAGAATAGGAATAACCATCTAATTTAGCACCTTTTTAAGACTCAACTAATGAGCCTTAAATCAGATAGCAAGGTTGATTTCATATAAAGAAGTTTTATTACTTAAGGTATTTAAGAGCAATGCATCACTATAAAAAGCTGTGAATACAGAATCTGCACTTAAAAAAAATGAGTCATTACCTTTCATGAGGTGGATACTTAAGATGAATAAAAATCTTCCATTTGGTAAAACAATTGTTATCATTAAATTGTTCTGTTTAGATAAATTAAAGTCATGTAATTTTAATGTGCTTCTTAATTTGATAAGTCAATTTTTTGGACAATGAGCTTTCAAGAATGTTCAATGACAGTTATATTCCTTTGACTTTACTTCACTTTTAACTTTTTCATTTCTCAGAATTTATGTAGAACAGAAATCTTATAACCTTATGAAGTTTGAGCAATCACCTAATTAAAGCTTTTCCAAACATGCCTTATAATTTTACAACCCAGCTTCTATTTCAGGAATGCTTAAAATTTCATCATTCCTAAAAGCTATAACCCAGATAGTGAGAACATCATACTTACTCACAAAATATGCACTTGCCAATATGAGATAGGCTTTTTCAATTTTTCTTTTTTTTTGTTGAAGCTATACTGTTCCTGATATGTGGCAATAAGAACAAAATAGTATAAAATTTGCATTTGAGGTCATTAGAAGTGCTTTTTAGCAGAATGGGTTTGTAATCACTTTTATCTCAATCGTAGTAGACGTAATCACATTTTTACTACTCAAAGTACTTTTTCAATTGAAAACGAATTGGAAAATATTTTAGAGAAAAAGCTGGCAGTTAAGAGGCAAATCAGCTTCTCTGTTAAGTACTAGGTAAATATTTTAACTTAACTTGTGCCTTGAATTTTTCAGATGTTAGTTTAATATTAACTCTGGAAAATTCTGAATATTTAGAGACAATTAATTTTATTTATTTTGTAATTATATTTTAAAAACTTGATTTAAATTAAGGTATAATACAGTTAAGGACAATAATTCACAATATTCCATGATTTTTAACCTGCACAACGGGTCTTTTATCCCACCACACTTCACATAAGAACGAGGCGTTTGACAGACCTCTCTGGTGACTGAAAGTGCATCTCTACTGCAGCCCAGTAAAGTACAAGTAAATTTATTAAAAGAAATTGTGAATATTTTCTTCTTCCTTGTATTAGTTAGGGTTCTCTAGAGAAACAGGATCAACAGGGAACACTCGCAAATGTAAAATTTATAAAAGTGTCTCACATGACCATGGGAACACAGAGTCCAAAATCTGCAGGGCAGGCTGTGAAACTGACGATTCCAGTGGAGGGTCTGGATGAACTCCATAGGAGAGGCTCACCAGCTGAATCAGGAAGAGAGCCTGTCTCTTCTGAATCCTCCAGTGATTAGATTAAGCATCACTCACTGCAGAAGACACTCCCCTTGGCTGATTACAAATGGAATCAACTGTGGATGGAGCTGACGTGATCATGATTTAATTCTATGAAATGTCCTCATCGCAACAGACAGGCCAGCACTTGCCCAAACAAACCAACAAGTACCACCACTTGGCCAAGTTGACACATGAATCTGACCATGACACTCCTTAACAGTAATCTAGGGCTTATATTGTAAGTTTTTTACTTTTGTAGTTTGGGGTAAATTTTGGATAACTAAATGAAAAACTGACAATTATTAAAAAAAGGGAAATATTTATTTCAATGCTTTTCAGAATATAAACATGTCTTTTAAACTATTTCATTGTGCTATGTTTATCGAGAACTTTTAATATTCTCCTCTATTTTTTCATCTCCGAGGTGTATAGTAAGAGAAAACAAATTAAAACGAAGCAAAAAAGAAAATGACAGAGTATCGTTTGGAGATAATCATGGTTTTATACCAAGTGTCAGAGTGGAATTTAAATTCATGATTTTTATTATAAATTTCTATTTGAATAATAGAACCAATATACTTGCCACTCACTCTCAGTTCCTTGAACTCTCTTTAATGATCTAGTCCTCCACGGTATCTCAACCTCACAAACCTACAAACACGTCCTTACAAATAAGGGTATCACCTCAATAGTATTAATTTTACATATTTTACTCTCCATTCATAATCTTCTATCTATACATTTTATTCCCCTATGATCTTGAAAGTTCTTATACCCCACCACCACCAGGATTACATTACTTTTACCACGTAGTCTTCTTATTTCCCAGTTTAACTCTTGCAGTCATTTATAATCACCATCATTTGTATACATCTTCTACATTCTGGGCTTACCCTCTCCTTTTATTTTACATTTATGTAAATCTAGCTTATTAGTCTTCCACTTATGTGATGCCTGCTCCTTCGCAGCTGAACATAGCTGGTGGAAAACCATCCTGACCTGTCTCATTCTACATTTATATCTCTAATACATTTACTTATTCTACATTTATATTACTAATTCAAATGGGGTACAGCAACACAAAGATGTGAGTTTTCCCCAACTTACATATGGCTTTCTTGATTATACTTCACCCCTCTAATTAGTGGACTCTTTCTCCTTTCTTCTTCATAGCAAACCATATATCCAACTTGTTTTTTTTCCCACTCTTTCTTGAATGCGTTACAGCAGGCACTTTCTTTTTTTTTTTTTTTTTTTTTTTTTTTTTTTTTAAGGAAAGACAGAGAGAAGGAAGGAAGGATAGAAGGAAGGAAGGAAGGAAGAAAGGGAAACATCTTTAAACATTTTCTTGTTTTATTGTATTCTGTTTCTCCGTTTTTGTTACATGGGCTGGGGCCGGGAATCGAACCGAGGTCCTCCGGCATAGCAGGCAAGCACTTTGCCCGCTGAGCCACCGCGGCCCGCCCAGCAGGCACTTTCTTGCTACCACTACAGGGAAAATGTTCTTGCAATTTACATTAGTTGATAAATTCGAAGTCCATTCTTCAGTCCTCACTTAAATTAAATTGCCAGCACCTTTGCCATAGTACATCAATCCTTCCTCTTTGATATATGCCCTTTGCTGGTTTCCAGAACCCTATAATATCTAATATTCTTTTTATCTCATCAACTCCCTTTGTCAGTCTATATAGCTAATATCATCTAATCACTCAGACTACTTAACATTTGAAGCTTTGGGACTTAAGCTTTTTATCACTCCTGTCATTCAAACACATATCAATATGCCAGGTTGACATTCATTCTTGGTTGTTTAATAGGCATCTAAAAATTTATATGTCTAAAGCCAAGTTTGTGGTCAACAGCCTACCACTACACATGGTACATCTGGAGTTTACACTTTCAGTTTAGATCAACTGCATTTTTCCAAACCAACTTCTTGGAGCATCCTTGAATTCCCTTTTGTCCCTTGATCACAACAAATATATCACAATATACCACATGTATCCCAAATATATTCTAAATCTCACACTTCTCGCTCACTTCACAGTTGCCACTTTGGTCCCTCTTATAGTATTAGCTAAAAGAACTTTCTTCAATAATGGTAGTGTCCTACATCTGTTTTGTCCATAGGGTAGTCACTAGCCACCTATGACTACTGAGCATTTGAAATAACCTAGTGCTAGTGAGAAACCTAATTTTTAAGTTGATTTCATTTTAATTAATTCAAACTCAAATAGCCACATGTGGCTAGTGGCCACTGTATTGGACAAGGCAGTTCGATATCTCTGAACTGGAAAACTTCAGTCTATTTCTTAAAATAACTTTATTGAGATATATATTTCATATAATAAAATCCACCCATTTCAAGTGTTCAATTTAATGGTTTTCAGTAACTTTAACAAGTGATGAAACCTTCAGTATAAATCAGGTTTTGAACATTTTAATCCTCCAATAAAATCCCTTATACCCATTTAAAGTTACTCCCTGTTGCCATCCTCAGCCCAAAACTTCTAAAACTTTCTGCCTCTATAAATTTGCCTTTCCTGGAAAGATCCTATAAAATAGAATCCCACTATGCTTTTATTCTTGTGTCAGACTTCTTCCACATCACATACTGTTTTCAAGACTCTTTCATATATATCAGTAGCACATTCCATTTTATTGCTAAATAGTGTTTTGTTATAAACATATAACATATTTCTTCTATATAGTCACAAGCTGACAGACATTTAGGTTTCTGTTTTTGGACTATTATGAATTACGCCCCAATGGAAATCCAAGTACAAGGACTCATGTGTACATGTTTCCATCCCTCTTGGCTGCATGCCTAGGAATGGAATTACTGGGTTGTGAGGTAGCTTAATGTTGAACACATTGAGAAACCGTCAAGCTACTTTCCAAAATGTGTGCATACACCATTTTACATGCCCACCAGTAATGTATAAAGGGTCCTTTTTCTCCACATCATCAGCAATATTTAATTTTGTCTTTTTTACTTATTATAGCCACTGTACTGACTGTGAAATGGTATCTGGTGGTTTGGATTTGCATTTCCCTAATGACAAATTGCATTAAGCATCTATTCATGTGTTTATTAGCCATTCACGTATCTTCTTCAAGGAATGTCTCTTCATCCACAACAAAACTACTAGAGCTAATAAATGAGTACAGCAAAGTAGCAGGTTACAAGATCAACATTCAAAAATCTATAGCATTTCTATACACTAGTAATGAACAAGCTGAGGGGGAAATCAAGAAACGAATCCCATTTACAATTGCAACTAAAAGAATAAAATACCTAGGAATAAATTTAACTAAAGAGACAAAAAACTTATATAAAGAAAACTACAAAAAACTGCTAAAAGAAATCACAGAAGACCTAAATAGATGGAAAGGCATACCGTGTTCATGGATTGGAAGACTAAATATAGTTAAGATGTCAATCTTACCTAAATTGATCTACAGATTCAATGTAATACCAATCAAAATCCCAACAACTTATTTTTTAGAAATAGAAAAACCAATATGCAAATTTATCTGGAAGGGCAGGGTGCCCTGAATTGCTAAATACATCTTGAGGAAAAAAAACGAAGCTGGAGGTCTCACGCTGCCAGACTTTAAGGCATATTATGAAGCCACAGTGGTCAAAACAGCATGGTATTGGCATAAAGATAGATATATCGACCAATGGAATCGAATAGAGTGCTCAGATATAGACCCTCTCATCTATGGGCATTTGATCTTTGATAAGGCAGTCAAGCCAACTCACCTGGGACAGAACAGTCTCTTCAAAAAATGGTGCCTAGAGAACTGGATATCCATATGCAAAAGAATGAAAGAAGACCCATATCTCACACCCTATAGAAAAGTTAACTCAAAATGGATCAAAGATCTAAACATTAGGTCTAAGACCATAAAACAGTTAGAGGAAAATGTAGGGAGATATCTTATGAAACTTACAATTGGAGGCGGTTTTATGGACCTTAAACCTAAAGCAAGAGCACTGAAGAAGGAAATAAATAAATGGGAGCTCCTCAAAATTAAACACTTTTGTGCATCAAAGAACTTCATCAAGAAAGTAGAAAGACAGCCTACACAATGGGAGATAATATTTGGAAATGACATATCAGATAAAGGTCTAGTATCCAGAATTTATAAAGAGATTGTTCAACTCAACAACAAAAAGACAGCCAACCCAATTACAAAATGGGAAAAAGACTTGAACAGACACCTCTCAGAAGAGGAAATACAAATGGCCAAAAGGCACATGAAGAGATGCTCAATGTCCCTGGCCGTTAGAGAAATGCAAATCAAAACCACAATGAGATATCATCTCACACCCACCAGAATGGCCATTATCAACAAAACAGAAAATGACAAGTGCTGGAGAGGATGTGGAGAAAGAGGCACACTTATCCACTGTTGGTGGGAATGTCAAATGGTGCAACCACTGTGAAAGGCAGTTTGGCGGTTCCTCAAAAAGCTGAATATAGAATTGCCATACAACCCAGCAATACCATTGCTGGGTATCTACTCAAAGGACTTAAGGGCAAAGACACAAACGGACATTTGCACACCAATGTTTATAGCAGTGTTATTTACAATTGCAAAGAGATGGAAACAGCCAAAATGTTCATCAACAGAAGAATGGCTAAACAAACTGTGGTATATACATACGATGGAATATTATGCAGCTTTAAGACAGGATAAACTTATGAAGCATGTAATAACATGGATGGACCTAGAGAACATTATGCTGAGTGAGTCCAGCCAAAAACTAAAGGACAAATGCTGTATGGTCCCACTGATGTGAACGGACATTCGAGAATAAACTTGGAATATGTCATTGGTAACAGAGTCCAGCAGGAGTTAGAAACAGGGTAAGATAATGGGTGATTGGACCTGAAGGGATACAGACTGTGCAACAGGACTAGATACAAAAACTCAAAAATGGACAGCACAATAATACCTAATTGTAAAGTAATCATGTTAAAACACTGAATGAAGCTGCATCTGAGCTATAGGTTTTTGTTTGTTTGTTTGTTTGTTTTTTACTATTATTATTACTTTTATTTCTTTTCTCTATATTAACATTCTATATCTTTTTCGGTTGTGTTGCTAGTTCTTCTAAACCGATGCAAATGTACTAAGAAACGATGATCATGCATCTATGTGATGATGTTAAGAATCACTGATTGCATATGTAGAATGGTATGATTTCTAAATGTTGGGTTAATTTCTTTTTTTCCGTTAATTAATTAAAAAAAAAAGAAATGTCTCTTCATATCTTTTGCCCATTTTTTTATTATGTTATTTGTTCTATTATTGAGGTGTAAGAGCTTTTATTAGACATGTGTTTTACAAATATTTTCTCCCAGTCTGCTGTTTGTTTTTATATTTCATCTTTAGAATGAGGTATTCTTTATGTTATTTAAAAATGAAACCACATTAACACTATCACCTTATCTCTGTATTGTTTTCCATATTACATATCACCATCTAAAAATAGTTCAGCTTCCATTCCTTTCTTTAATTCACTTAATATCTTTCTCTTTTTCCTACAATATAAACTCCATGAGGGAGATCATTTTTCCCTCACTGCTTTGTATTTAACACATAATGAGCTCTCAAAAAGTATTTGTAAGTTGAATAATGGATACTTCAAGAAACTCGTGTAGCATAAATCACAATATAATCATTAATTTTTCACTTTTTTATATTATGAAATATTAGCTATTGAGTAAACATATTTATTGTTAATTGTTCTAATGATTAATTATGATGTATTATAAACATTTAAATTTAAAGTAATATATAAGGACAGATTGGTTACTTATAAAACCGTTTCAATAATCTATGTAGTTTTATTATACTTTTGCTTTTTAGTCTATCTTTTCATATAGAGATAAAATTGAACAGTATTCTGTAATGTGCAAAACACCTGTGACATTTTGCCAGATTTTAGAAAAACCTGATGTTATTGTCTTGTCTTTATCTTGCAGTTAGTTATACAACTAAATCAATCTTGAGTTCGTTTTTAGCTTCCTGTCTGCTTAGGTTTAGAACCAATTTTTTATATGCTGTTTGTGATTCTTTTCTGGATTTTAAAGTAATCTCATCTCTAATGTATTTGTAGAGTAGACGTTTAATCTTATTTATAAAGTGTGCAGTATAACCTTGCACTTTACTTTTCTAATAAAATATTTCTTGGTTAAGAATTTCTATTCTAACAATGGAGTTTTATCATTCAGGCATAACTGAAGTGCACCTAAAGTACTGGCTCATATGAAAAAATATTTTGAATTTCTGCGTTTTATTGGAGATAAAAATGTACACTTTTTATGAATATGTTTTTAACAAAAATTGAGAGGATAATTTCCAGTTACTCTGTGCAGAAGTTAAAGAAAGTAAATGGGATTTTAAAAAATTGAGTTTTCCCCTTTCTACTGTTGATAAATTTGAATGTTACTTACAATTTTGAATCATTGCTATTGCATTTATAAATTGGAGATAGCAATACTATCTAGCTTACACATTAATGGAAAAAGCAAGTAAGACAAGTAATGTCTGCTTGGCATATTATAAATTCCTAGACATTGTGTAAATTCATGTTAAGTACTTTCTATATTTATACATGCACATTATAACAAGTATTTTACATAATATGTACAGAGAAAATGAACATGCAATATTTATTTAGGTTTGTAAATTCTTATTGAATTAATACACTGGTGAATTGTCTGAATATATTATACTACCTCTTTTTGTTTAACTATCATTATATTTTAATAAATGATGACTTCATGTGTTGAACATTTTTGGACACAAATGATGCAACTTTATCAATTTTGAAAAGCCCAATTTTAAGGATTATGCCTCTCAGTTTTTATTTTCATTTTTATATTTGTATTTGGTAAAAAACTACAGCTGTCCTCATGGATTTCATGTTTTTGGCATACCATTTTGACAGGAAGTGTCCAGGGCAAAAAGAAAATTTACAATTTTCAATTATTAGAAGATGTCTGTGACTAAAAGATTAATACACGTTTGTTTTCTCAATTCACAGCTGTAAATGGACTTGTAATGATCAATAAAGTTTCAAAACACTTTATTGAAACCATTCAGATTTCCAACAACAGCATGTGGTACACATAGGGACTGAGAGAGAGGTGGTCATTATGTCAATAGCATGAAATCATTTTCTAGGAAAAATTATTTTAAAATTTAGTAAAGATTTCCAAAAAACATTGAATTATGTTTATAAGTATTAGGCTTATTTTTTTCAAAGTAGAAAATAGCTTCTTATTTATAGAAACACATTTCTTAAAACATAATTCTGGTCTAAATGATTTCAGATCATTAGAGGGCAGCACCTAACCAGGGAAACAGGCAAGTTCAGGTGTAAGCAGGAGTTTGAGAATATATTCCATCTGTTATATCTGGCAGTTAATAACTGATTGTGTATTACAATATCACTTAATCACAATTCCAGTATTGTAAAGGAGTTAAATATCAGCATCTGATATAAGCCTAAACTGATGATCCAAATGAAAAGTGTACTTTATTTAACCTCACCAGTTGCTAAAACATTTACCCTTATGTCAGTTAATATTGAAGTCCTATGGAACAATTTTCTTTACTCTAAACACGGTCATGTAGAACAAACAGGAATCTCCTTTAACAACTGTATTTTATGAAAAGAAGACATAAAGAATGTGTCTTAAATATTTAATTTTCATCATAAAATGAAAATAAAACAGAAGACACAAACAAAGAAGTAAACTTAATCAGGCCAGGTCAGTATTTTTTACAGTCAAGGTGAGGACTTTTAAACATGGGTCATATTACTTTATTGAAATATTCCATATTGCTTTATTTAACATAACATCATGCATGAATGCTAGTTAAATATGATAGTGTGAATTTTTAGAATAATTATTAAATCAGGCATATTCACATTGATGAAACAATTGTTCCATCATTTTATTAGATGAATACTGCTATCACACAATCTGCTATTTAAAAAAAATCTTTGATATAAGAATGCTTTTAACTTTTCCATAACCATGACATGTTTTTGTAGGTAAAACTTTGCAAACTATGAATGAACACCTGAAGTATTTCAAAAATCATATAACCTGGGTTTAAGAATATTAACACTCAAAATTTGAAACTGGATGTGCTATTACTCATTTCCTCAAAAATGAATCAGAATCACATGTAATTTATATATAAACATCTCATCAATTGAATATCTAAAGCACTGCAAAAATCAAATTTTATCCATTTATTCATTCAGCAAATATTTATTGGACATATGATTGCACTAGGCATTTCTAGGATAGGGGTTTCTAGGGGATATACTGATGCCCAGATCAGATAAATTAGGCACTTGTCATCATGAAACATGTTCAATTTCTACTTGTCATTTGATCTTCTGCTAGGGTGTGCATAAGACTGTGGTGAGATATGGGTACCAAAAGGCAGCTGATCCAAAAGACATTTATCCCTGCTAAAATCAAGATATGAATGCTTCTTTAGAGAAATGTAATTAATTTTATTCATATAGGTTCTTTGTAACCAAAATGGGGTGTAGAACTTACTGCAATATTCTATGTCCCATCCACAAAATTACCTAAAGGAATTTAGTATTTTATAAAGCTATAAATATTCTTGTCTATATGATTATATTTTAAAATATGATTGTGCATTTAAATTGGTTGTGACATTATTATTGATCTAAGACATACAATTAGCATAATGATGCTAAAGAAATATAAATTTAACTCTTCCTTTTGTCCACTTGTTCAATTTAATTTTTTAATTTTTAAAAATATGGTTTTTAGGGTGCTACTTACTCATTACTGCTTAGTGCGACTAGCATAATACTGAGATTTTACAAAATCAGACTTTACATGTTAGTGCTGTGCAGAATTTTGCATTCAAATGAAGCATCAGGTATGCATGCAAAACTAGGATGAAGATGAAAGGGAGTTTTATTAAGACATCTATCTCCTTGAAAAAGGCAAAATCTTGGTCTTGGCAGGTTCTCAAAATTTTATTAAGTGACTATAAAACGGAGATAAGCCTTTATGTTGTCAAAATATCAATTTTTTTGCTTTGCGTGAAGACCCACTGTGAAGCTGAAATTTGAATTGCATGATCTACTAACAAATTACATAAAAAGAGCAGAGGTAACCTTCAACGTGTATCTTTCACTTATCTCAGATAAATATCCTCCTTAAATAATAATACAGTTTTTTTGGGGGGAGGTTATAGAATGAAATTTCAATCATAGAAAAGAAAAACAAGTTTGTCTGTGCCTTAATCTGTTTTGTCATGTTATTACTGAATTTCATTATTTATTTCAAATGATTATATTTTCATTAACTTTTGTGTTGCAACATTTATACTACTAGGATTACTTTCCTTCAGGTGCTAAATATTATTTGTAAAATATTATTTATCTAGACTGAAAAAGTAAGCAAGCCTTTATTTGCCAAAGACGAAGTATAAAACAATGCACTCATTCTATGGTTATATATTTACCTTTATTTTTATATATTCTTATAATTTCATCAGTTTTTGTAAAGTGCTTGTTTTGAGCCAGGTTCTTTGTTATGCTCTGGACATTGATCCTATCCTCAAAGAATACATTTCCAAAGAAGGGAAAATCATGTGTAATGGAGATAGTATTTTAAAATATTAAAGCTAAAGATTTACTTTGATTTCCCAAATCAGTTATTTATCTTAGCAACCATTTCAATATTTTGGGCATAGGAAAGCAGAAAAGTACATGTTAACTCCTGAAAAACAAGCATGTGATGTTAGTGCTTTCCAGCCCATATTAAATGGGCATTTATCTATTTTCAAATTTCTGGTTGCTTTTCTATAGGGTCTTTGTATACATACCTCTAAAACTCAAGGGTAATTTATGTTAGAGGAACTGAAATGATATCTAATTATACTTCTTTCCGGTTGAATGTTAAAATGTCATAGTTAATTCTTTTTAAGATGAAAGAAAATTGAAAGAGTCATTACCATTTTGAAATAAGACCAGGACATAGATTTATAGCGGAAAAGCAAACCATTAAGTAGATGAGATCAATAGATGTCAGGCGAGTGAGAAACTCTCAGGACACCTTAAGAAAAGAAGTATCTTTTAGCTATAGACATGAGGATTTATAAATGTCATCAAAAAGGCTTCTCTGTTAATTGACAAATAAAATCTAAAAGCCTGGAATGAAATGACCACTAGGTAATGAATTGCAAAGTGCAATACAATTTAAAAAGTGCCTAATTCATAAATATATCCTTGACTGAACTATAATTGAATGGCTCTCCTAAAATATATTATAGTTGTTTCAAATTTTTTCTTTGATTATTACATATTTCATGTCAGAAAATGAGTGCAGTTTTAAATTCAACTTATATTTATATTTAAGTTTATATTATATATGAACCTATATATCTTAATTATTTATATTACTTATATTGTTTTATATTATATATCCTAATAAGTCTATTCTTGAATTAATCGTTAATATTAACTTCCTATTATTTCTTCCTGATTTTTAAGTCTAAGTTTACCTATATTGTATCAATGCTATTAACCTTCAACTTTGCTTTTAGGTTTCTAATTTCTAAGCCTGGTGAATTATAAGGTAATATAAAAAAATGAAAATTATTCAATATTATTTAATATAATCACCCTCGCTGTGCCTAAACCTCCAAATCAGTAAAAAGAACGGTGGACTGAATTATATTTAAAGTTACTCCTGTTCCATTTTTTTTTAATTTATGAAGTATGCTTGCTTTTAGAGGTTTATAATGGTGAGGAATATATTTTCAGAATAAATAGATAAATTTTGAGATTTCTTAATATTTATTGAATTTCCACTCTTACTCTTTAAATATCTTAAAGATTGTTTTAAGTGATGCCTGTCATATAAAAAATAAAGTATTTCAATAGCACAGCAATTCTTTTTAAATAACTCTAATATAGAGTAATATATTGTCAAACATTGGTATTTTAAATAAGATATGATAAAAATAAATTAAATTAAAAAAATAAATAATACCATCTCCTTTAGTTCTCTCTGTTAAGATTGGTATGAGAGTGAGCTTATATGGGGAAAGGGAGTTGATCAGAAGTGACCTTTCTTGAGGTCATGTGGAAACTGGAACAGTCTGTCTGACATAGAGAAGTTGAAAAAGTTCAGATAATATGTACCTTTAGATTGAACATGTTCAGATGTGTCCTTTTTCACTGATGAACCTCAACTGTGTCTCACATAACAAGAAATGATGTAGAGAGTAATTGCTTAGCTTGGAGCTGGTCTTCCTTGAATACCCAAACTCTGCTGACTTCTTAATTCCCCCAATTTTTCCATCTGTCCATACCCATTCTGAAAAAAAAATCAGCTCCTAAATATTAAACTACCCAAACCATGAAAGGTAGAAAAGCATGTGTTCATTCATGAGAATTAATGTATGATCTTGATTATGTATGTGCAATTTAACAAACATCAAGACACTATTTCAATTGGAGGTATAGGGGAAATAGCATGCAATTGTATTTCTCTTGAATAAGAGAATTCTGCTTTGAAGTTTGAGCAACCAATAGTGGTGCAGATCTTCAGTAAAGTCTGAAAGCTGAAACTCCCAGGAGGTCAAAAGTCTCATTTTCAGCTGTGACAACTCCAAATGGGCAGAAACTAAGACCAAAAGAAAGGCAAGCACTAACCCTTATTCAGGCAGTGGTCAGACACCAAGGAAGGGCACAGAACTTGATCAGTCTATCTATATTTAATTTTTTCATTATTTCTTCAGGCCAACCAACCAGACACATCCTAGACTATTTTACAGTTGACTTTAAAAAGAGGTTAGAACTTGTTCAAATTCAACAAAATTTGTACATGTATGCAACATTTATATATATATATATATATATATATATATATATATATATATATATATACACACATATATAATGTGATAAAGGCCATATATATATATGTGTGTTGTGTGGCCTTTATCAAGTTAAGGAATTTTGGTTTTTTTTGCTTCCAGTTTTCTCAGAGATGTTATTTTAATCATAAATATTTGGAAAACTTGATCAAATGAGTATTCCGAACTTGTTTTGAAATAATTGAGTGCTTTAATCCAATTTAATCAATTAATCAATTAACAGACTGAATAAATTGTTGGATTTCAGTGAATTTTTATTTGTATTTATGTGAAAAATCTTAGTAATTGTGATATATTTTATGATACATTACTGAATTTAGGTAACATTTTTCTTTTTGTATTTTTGCCTCTGTATGTTACATGAGATGGATGGATTTTTTTCCCTGTATCTCCCATATACAATTTGTATGTAAATGTATACAATTTTGTAAAATGTGTATTGCTAAAGTTCACTTAGAAATTATGTTCAGCTATTATCAACAATCTATTAACTTGACAATTTATTGCGAATCCCAAAGGTAACTGGTGGTTAATCTTAGTTTAGCCTGGTTCTGGACTTAAGGAGTTGTGATTTTCTAGGGTCTTCACCTCACAGACCAATGATGGCTTTTCAAATTCCAACCGTCATTGCATGTTAGATAGCACGAAGGAGAAACCACAAGAGCTTTCCATAAACTCATTCATGCACCCCTCCTTATAGGGTATGACGAAAGTTGTGAATGAAACTTATTTAACAAAGCATATATCCATCCACAAAAACATAGAGGCATCTTAGAAGAAGAGAAGACAGGACATGAAAGGTATTTGAATCAGTGCCAACCAGTCCAGACTATAGTGCCTCAATATGGGCGAGATACAATGAGTTTCTTTCTATTTATTTAGTTCTTCTTTAATTTTCTTCAACAATGTTTTGAGGTTTTCCCATGTGTAAGTACTGTATATCCTCAGTTAAAATTATTCCTAGATATTTCATTCTTTTAGATGCTATTTAAGGTGGAAAAGTTTTATTGATTTCCCTCTTAGAATGTTCATTGCCACTATTTAGAAAGACCACTGATTTCTGTGTGGTGTCTTGTACGCACCAAATCGGGGTTTCCTAATTGATGGTCCTGATGCTTTATTTTGTTCTTCTAAATTTCCAATTTCCTTCTATGTCTTTTACTTTTCTGTTGCATATTGATATATTAATACTGAAACTTAGTCACTTAAGTGTCTGTTCTTTAAACTTGTATATAGCTAGCATTATGGCAGTGATTTCCTTGAATTCCAGGATACCAAAATAGTAAATAAATGAATTAATAAAGGGAAAGAAGACTGAGGTTTAAAAAAACGTGAATGTAAACTCCTTTCCCAGTATTGCACAGCAGCGCTATGAATTGCTTTCCTGTAGAGCTTAGCCAGTGTAGTGGTTTGGAACTGTATGTGTCCTAGAAAAACATGCTCTTAAGTCTAATCCATTCTTGTGGGTGTAGACCCATTGTAAGTAGGCTCTTTTGATGAAGTTGCTTCAGTTAAGGTATGACCCACCTCATTCAGGATGGGTCTTAACCCTCTTACTGAAGTCCTTTATAAATGGAATGAATACAGAAAGACTGAAAGAGAGAAGAGAAAATGATGGAAGCGAGAAGCTGAAAGTGTGTGGGCCTTACCATATGGTAGAGGAGTCAAGGATTGCCAGCATCAGGTTTTATTATAAGTTATCAAATTCCTATTATTTAAGCCAACCCATTTCATGTTTTCTTTCTATACAGACTAGAAAACTAAAACAGCCAACCTTACAGTGGGCTAAAGAATCTTCTGAGGTGAAAGTGTACTGTACTTTCTGGTCTTTTCTTTGTATGCATCTTAACCTGGGCATGTGCTCATGTGCTTATGACCTTATGAATTCTCTCATTTATACTGACACTCCAAATGTCCCTCTTCCTCTAGAAAATTCACAGTCTGTCCTCCCAATTTGACCCTCTCTGTGTGTCTTAAAGCCTATAATCCTTTGCACCAGGAAGCTATGGTTTGATTGTTTTCTCAAAGTATTTCAGCTGCCTAGTGAGCTGTTTCCACATACTGAGAAAGTTTTTGGACAGGCCTGATGAAAACAAATGTCCATTTCAGTCTTTCAAGCTGCTGCTGATACATTGGTGCAGTCCTGCATTAACCCCCAATATGTGCATAAGGATTCGCAGCTCCCTCCAGAACCTCGACCAGTGACTCACCCTGGAAAAGAGGCTGCCTTCATACCAGGCTGGGGAAGTGCTGAACTCTGGGCCAGCAAAGGTGCCAGAAAGTTTTCCTACCATTTTTAAGTTGCTTTTTTCTTGACTTGCTGCTTTCCCAGTTCCTGCAAACCTTTAACTGCTTTTCAGAGCTCTGACAAAAATGATTCTGCCAGGTTTTGCTTGTTGTTCAAAAATTCTGCCGAAGGACGGAACCTGGAGTGTCTCTTTACCAATTTGGTGATCCTACCTCAGGTCGCTTAGTTTTCCACTTTTCTCATTTTGTAATATAAGCGTTAATGCTACAAATTTCATTTCTTTCCATGCTTCTCATAGACTCTGAAGTGGTATGCTTTCATTATCAATCTGAACTGTTCTTCAGATTTCCACTTATTTTCTTTTTTACATCAGTAAGTTGTTAAGAGAAATGGATATTTTGAGACTTTTACATAGTTTTTAGTACAGATTTATGTTTAACTCTTTCTTGGTAATGAATATACAGACATATATACATAATATATCATTTCATATTTATTTTAGCATTTTTGAGATGTTTGATATAAATAATATTACCTGTCATGGTAAATATTATGACTATGTTTTTTGAAACAACAGCTTTACTAAGAAATATGATTCATATACCATAAAATTCACCCATTTATACTGTACAGTTGGATTTTCTTCATTATATCCACAGAGTTAGTTGATTATCAGCAAATAAATATTAGGATACTTTCATAATTCCAAAAGTAAATTCTGTACCAATTAACAGGAAGTCCACATTTTCTCCTTCTTCCCTGACCCCCAACCTAAACAACTCTATTTTCTGTCTCTTTAGGCTTGCTTTTTCTTAGCATTCCATAAAATGAAATTGTATATAATATGTTGTCTTTTGGACTTCTTTCACTTAGCAAAGTATATTCAAGATTCAGTCATTTTGTGGCAATATGACATTTCATTCTGTTTATTGCCAAATAATACTCTATTATAGGATACACCACATTTTTTTTATCAGTTTGAGTCAACTGACATTGGAATTGCTTCTCTTTATGGCTGTTATGAATCATACTGCTATGAATATTTGTGTATAAGTTTTTTGGATGGCCATGTTTTCTTTTCTCTTGGGTATATTCCTCAGAGTGGAATTGCTGGTTCATATAGTGACTCTATGTTTAACCATTTAGGAAATGCCAGTCTGCTGACATCATTAATGTATGAGAGTTTCAACTTTATCACAGCCTCACCAGCACTTGCTATTACCAGTCTTTAAGGTTATAGCAGTGTAACTGATTATAAAGTGGTATCATTTTATGGTTTTAGTTTGCATTTTCCAAATGACTATGCTGTTACCCATCTTTTCACGTGCTTATTGGCCATTTGTACATCTTCTCTGGGAAAAAATTATATTCATATCCTTTGTCTATTTTTAACTGGATTATTTATTTGTATTTTACTTATTGAATTGTGAAAATATTTAAAAATGTATGTATTCTATATTCAAGTCCCTTATTATATTTATGATTTGCAAAGAAGTTCTCCCATTTTGTGAGTTGTGTTTTCTCTCCTTTGAGGTGCCTTTTGAAAAAAAATGTTGATTAACTTTAATTGATCTATGTTTTCTTCATGATTTTTGGGTTTGGGTGTCCGATGTATGAAAGTTTGCCTAGGCCAAATCAGTAAGACTCATTCTGGAAATTGTTCTAAGCTTTTAAGCATTTTAGCTACAACATTTAGGTATATGATTTATTTATTTTATATGATTTATTTAGGTATATGATAAATTTTGTGAATGGTGTAAGTGTACCAGTGTCATTCTTTTGCATATGGATATCCAGTGGGCCCAGCAACATTTGTTGAAAAGACAATTCCACCCATTGAAGTGTCTTGAAACTCTTGTCCAAAACCCATTGGGTGTATATGTGAGGCTTATTTCTATGTCTTAAATCTATTCCATTGTTTCATATTTCTATCTATATTTAGTCACTACCGTACTGTCTTTGTTAATGTGAGTGCTTTGCATTCAATATTAAAGGTGAGATGAATTTGCAAATTATTTTTAAGATTGTTTTAGCTAGTCTGTGTACCTTGCTGGAAATGTTGTCCTTGGCTTGGGAGCTAAGTATGGAAAGAAACCTATATTCTTATTTGCACCCACTCAGAGTGGACCTGCACTTACCATAAGGTGGAGAGGGAATGGACCATGACTCAAATGACACAAACTTGCTATTCTTATTGAGATTTTAATCTTAGAATAAAATATTTCTTCATTTGCTGAATTCTTAAAGACAATTTCTAGAAGCTTAATTTTTTTTTATTAAATAACCATAACAGGTATGGTTGTTTTTACTAGGGAGAGGTTTCAGAGAGCTTGCCAGACCGTCATTCTGCAAGTCTTCTCTCTCTTAGTGCTTTTAAAAGTATGGGTTCTTGTAGTTTTAGGATACCAAAGTAGTGAATTAATTCTTTGTATATTCTGTACGGTTATCAAAATTTTATCTTTTGTTCATACAAGTACAAGAGTTTCAGTGTTAAAATCCCCAATTAAAATTGTGGATTTTTTATTCCTACTTTTTGTCCATGTGGTTTTTGTCTCATGTGTTTTGAAGACCTATTATTATACATTAACTTTCAGGTTCATTATATCTTTTTTGAAGTATTGAATTATTTATCATTATGCAATATCCCTATTTATTTATATTATTACTCACTGATATTAAAATAGTCATTTCCACTTTTTTATTCTTACAATTCACATGATAAATCATTTAAAATTGTATTATTAATCTCTGGCTTGACACTTACAGTGAGATTCTTGTGCCTAGCATATAGTAGATAGCGCTTTTTTATTCATTTAACTAATGTATTTTTTATGATTGTAGTAATTAGTCCATTTCTTTTTAATTATTTATATAATTTATTTTAATCTACTATATTTACATTTCATTATTATTGAAACATTTGACTCTTATTGGTGTTTCTATTCCTCTCTTTCCTTTGCTATTCTTGGTTTGTTTTAATCGTATATTCTTTCTTCCGTTAAATTCTTCAGTTGGACTTTTGTGACATGCATTCTATTATTTTTTACTGTGTGCTGCAGATATTAGAGGGTTTATTCCTTGCCTATCATCTCTACCTCGAGCTAAATTGTTTGACTGTATATAAATTATAATTAAGATACATGAATATCTCAGCTCCAAAGTTTTTGATATGTATTTTTTACCTTTTTTAAAGTTTGAAATAGTTTCTGTTTTTCATGTGATATATTTTGACTTCTCCATAAACTATATAGCAATAAAATTTTAAATGTCCACATATTTGATCATTTACCCATGTCATTGCAAAATTTTATTAAATTGATACATTGAATATCTATGCTCTATAAGAAATTACCACAAATATAGCAAATTAAAATTACTACCATTTATTATCTCACACTATCTCTAAGTCTGAAATTTAGGCACAACTGAACTTAGTTCTCTGCTCAGGGAGATCTGAAATCACTGTATAGGCTGGACTTTGTTCACATGTGGAGCCTTAACTAGAGTAATATTTGCTTCTAGGATCTCTTAGTTAATTGGGAAAATTTATTACTTTGTGGCTATAAAATCCTGGAAGTTTGCTTTGACAAATCAATTACTGGGAGGAAAAGCGTCTTCAAATATTGAACTTGAAATTGTTGACCTCTAGACCTTCTTTAGAGGCATCAGGTGATTATGTTAGGCTTTGTGCTGATTTTAAAGTATTATGTACCCCAGAAAACCCATGTTTTAATCCTGATCCACTCTTGTGGGAGCAGCCATTGCTTTTAATCCTGATTCAATACTGTAAGTTGGAAACTACATGGAGTTTACCTCCATGGAGATGTGACACACCAGATCGTGGGTGTGACCTTTTGATTAGATGAAGATGTGACTCCATGCATTTCAGGTGGTCCTTGATTAGTTTACTGCAATCTTTTTAAAGAGGAAACATTTGGGAGAGAGCCA
Source organism: Tamandua tetradactyla (assembly GCF_023851605.1). Taxonomy (NCBI): domain Eukaryota; kingdom Metazoa; phylum Chordata; class Mammalia; order Pilosa; family Myrmecophagidae; genus Tamandua; species Tamandua tetradactyla. Next base: position 153,993,209 of record NC_135330.1, read on the forward strand.
AAAATTGCAGAGCCCAACTGAAACTTCAGAGCAGAGCTGACAGAGGAGAGCCAACAGAGAGAGCTGTCGTTCCATGCTTGGAGAACATTTGCTTCAGAGAGCAAAGACACAGGCATGTGGGGATGCTTGGAGCCCAGCAGACATTGCCATGAGATATTAAGCGAGCCAGAACCTGGAGCGAGCCATGGGAAGCCAAGAGATTAAAGCCAGCCCTGGAGAAGCAAAGTGAGGAACCCCCACAGGAAGAGAGTCTAAAAGCAATGAAGCCCAGGAGCAAGGGACCAGCAGGTGCCAGCCACGTGCTTACCCAGCTGACAGAAGTGTTCCTGACCCATTGGCCTTCATTGGATTAAGGTATATTTCCTGGATGCCTTAGTTTGAATAATTTGTAAGTTTAGAACTGTAAACTTGTAACATGAAATTCCCCTTTTTAAAAGCCACTCCAGTTCTAGTGTGTTGCATTGAGCAGCTTGCAAACTAAAACACTCAAAAGTCTTTCTGTTTTTGTCAACTTATTTGGGAGCTTAGTTCCATCTACAAAATCCCTTCATGTGAGAATGTATTGTTCAGAAATTGCAGGATGTAAGTAGAACTAAAATCGTCAGATTCCATCACAGAATTCTGTTTAATGTGATTTGTTTTCTCTGATACCATTAATATTAGGAATTATGGTGATATTAAAATCAACCTAAAGAAGTTTCCCACTGCCTGGTCTTTCAGTTCCTCTGCTTCCTCTTTTTGTGGTTTTGCCCTTCATTTATCATGACCCATAGATTCCTATCATCACACTAAATAATTTGTCATTTATGACAATTTTACCACAACCATAATTTCAATTTCAAGCATTATGTCTTTATGTCAATCCCTCTATTGTCCCACATTCAAAATTTTCAACTCCATAAAGATTTGTAGTTCACTGATCTTGCCAGATTTCAGTCTTTGTTAACCAACTGACTGATCAATAGTCTTCAGAAGTGTCAAAACCATGAAAGACAAGGAAACACAGAAGAACTGAGTAGAAAAAACAAAGAAGACGTAAAAGTAATACGTAATTAGAGATTCTTGATTGGCTTTTAGAATGTAAAGAGAACATTGATTAAAAACATGGTAATTTCAAATAAGGTCTATAGTTTAGTGACTAGTATTTTACCAATGTCTGTTTCCTACTTTTGATATTTATACTAAGGATAAAAATCATTAATATTGGGGGAAGACAAATGATAATTTGTCTTGAATATTTTCTTGTGTTATTTGCATTTTAGAGTTCTAATGCATGTTCCACGTGTCTATTCCTTCCCATGAAATAAGTTGACAATATACTAACAATTGTTTCTATAGTCAAAGTATGATTCAGATATGTACTTGATTTAAAAAGCAATTAGTAACACTCTTAAAAAGCTATCTAGGAAAATAGCTCCACCACTTTGCTTGTGATCCTTTTTTGACTCATATTTATGTATATACAGGTTTCCTATTTCATCCTAATGGATGTCAATAGATATGATAATATCACTGTTTTGTGTTTCAATGCCGAAATGAGGGTAAAGGGACACTAAGAATCTTGCACACATTCGTAAATTAATTAGTGTAAAGTAATACAACCAATTTACTGTGGTTTTCCATTATGTTTTGAAATAAGCACATTAGCAGCATAATATTTATGATTTAAATATTGTTGGTACAAAAATATTACTACAACTACATAGTGATGTGTCAAGACCTTTTAGAGAACTAAAATAAATTGACTAATTTCATCATATATGTTTAAAAAGTCCATGTAAGCTGGTATTTTGGAATGTTTAATAAAAATATGAATTAAAATATAAATTATTGTGCTTAGTATTTGTAGTTATTTTAACCATAAGTAATAAAAATATCAATTTAAATGGTAATCACATATATATAATGTAAATCATAAAATAGCTTCTATGAGTTTGTCATCACACTTTTCAATTATTGTACACCTACTGATTTAATTTAGTATGCACTTGCTAAAAAATAAATTTCTCTTATATTGACCAAATTAAGGTGATATACTTGTTTCTTTTACTAAATCTTTAACAAAATAATTGCATGATATTTACCTAAATGTAAAATTTTATGTTTTTAAAATTAAAATGTTTAACTATATGACTTTCTTTAGAATTATTTCTATTCTGAAAACATATTAATAGTGTAATATTACAATGCCAGAGAATATTAATTTATTTGTGCATTGGCTTGTACATCATGCATTTTATAATTAAGCAGTATATCACAGTAAATAAATTACAAAATATTAAGTTAGATAAAATAATGTTTTAAAAAAACCCTAATATTTTAACAACTATTTTAAGAATTATATATTTTTATTCTTGATACTAATTTAAATGTATTTCCTATATTGTTGTAGTCAGTAAATATTTTCAGAACACCAGCTAGATACGAGGAATCTATTTGCTTATTTCATATTTTCTTTGAAGGCAATAACTTTGTGAAATAATTCTTCCTACTTATTCTTTATTTTCCAGAGGATGAAATTGAAAGTCTAAAATGATGTTTTTCAACATGATTTGTGTAAAAATGTACATATGATTTATTAGCTGATGGTATAGTCATTGTTATTAATAAAAATGCTATCAACTCCTTGCCAGTGATGTTTAATTTGGAATCCATATCTTCTATTTTAATCATAAGGTGTTGCTTTTCATTAAAAATCAAGAAGTGTAGAGATAGAATAGCCAAGAATAGTTCATCCCAAGGCTCAACATCATCAAAGATCCAAGTTCTTCCTACATCTCCTCTCTGTTATTTTCTGAATGTTGGTTTTGTGTTTACTATGATATAATTGGTAAAGTGATTGCATGAGAGGCATATGGCAGGAACTGGTAGATTAAGAATTCCTGGTCTTCCTGTGCTTTGCATTTTATCAACTGGAATGGATTTCTGCCCAAGATCCCTCTAACTAAAATTCCCTTACATGTCTTTGAGTAGTAACTGATCAACTCTTGTTCTCTAACTTCATTGATGGTAAGGAGAGTGGTACTACCATCATTATCTTTGGTAAAAACATGGCTAAAGGGAAGAGGGTGTATTTCTTTTAAAAAATAATGTGAGGAGATAAATGGTAGGGAAGCAATCAACACTCTCTAACTTCATTCTTTTTGACCAAAATATATGGTTATTTTCTCCAGGTGTCAGAATCCAGAAATGAATAAAATAACTTTCTTAAAATACATTACTATAAATACATTAATGAAAGAACAAATAGGCATGCAAGTAAAATATGTATACACACACATGCATCTGTGTGTATATATTATGTGTATTTACACATTTGTATATATGTATATTTGTATATATACTTATACACACACACTTATGTAATCATAGTGAAGAATGATAATTTTATAGAAAATGTAAGGATGTAATTTTCTTTTATGTACCTGAGGTTTTTCTTTTGTTTTAATTTTTATTAAGATATTTCATATTCACATAGCATATAATCATATAATCATCCAAAGTGTACAATAAGTGGTTCATAATATCATCATCTAGCTGTGTGTTCATCATCACAATCTATTTTTGAACATTTTCGTTACTTAAAAAAATTTAAAAAATAAGAATAAAAATAAAAACAAAAATAAAAGTTAAAAAAACTCCCAAAACATCCAATGGACCTATCCTCCCTTCTATTGTTTAATTTTTGTATTTTTTTTTCCTCATTCATCTGTCCATATGCTAGGTAAGGAGTGCCAGTGACAAGGTTTTCACAATCACATCGACACACCCTAAAAGCTCTGTAGTTATTGAATCATCTTCAAAAATCAAAGCTATTGGATTACAGTTCATCAGTTTCAGGTTTTTCCCTCTGGCTTATGTACCCAAATTTGATGCCACAGATGGCACTGATGATAACCGTAATGGTTAATTTTACATGTCTACTTGGCTAAGTCGTGGTGTCCTGTTCTTTGGTCAATCACTGTTCTTGACATTACTGTGAAAGTATTTTGTAGATGTGATCAACACCCACCCTCACTTGACTTTAAAGTAAAGATTACTCGTGATAATGAAGATGATCCTCATCTTATCATTTGATGGCCTTAAGAAGAATGAACTGTTTTCAGAGGAGGAATGTATGACTCAACACTACCGCAATTCTTTTATGTGTTCCCAGCCTACTGCCTCCCCTTTGGATTTCAGACTCAAAACTCAAACATTAGCCCTTACCAGAAATTTCAGCCTGCCAGTCTGCCCTACCTATGGACTGATTTTGAACTTGCTAGCTCCAAGGACCACCTGGGCCAATTTCTTAAACTTTATCTCCTACATGCACACTTATGCACATACATACGTACATCCTTTGGGTTCTGATTCTCTGGAGAACCCTGACTGATGCAACAACTCTTTCTCAATTCCATTTCTTCTTGCCTGCCACCAATTCAATTAGTCTGTGCTTATGCATATACTGCATTTGAATGATTTGAATCACTTTTGTTTTGTGTGCATAGCCTTCCATGATTTTCACCAAACTCCTCCCTGCTTCCATTGTTTAGCAGTAGCTATATTTCCATCAGACAGAGCCACTCATCTCAGTCAAGAGTAAAATCTCTTAATTGCCTGTTTGGCTAAAGCTTGAATATATTTAATTTTCAGATGTCACACCGACATCTGACTAATTCAGATTTACTGTAAACATTTGATTTAAGAATATTCCTTCTCTGACACCTAAAACATTAAAAAATATCAGATTCATTATTCTTGGACTGGGAAGACAAGTTTTGTAAATGGGTCTTTATATGTAAATGTGAGACTGTCTGGATCCATGTCTTTTGACAATCTATCATATGTTTTGCATAAATAGCATCCTATTGTTACCACCCCAGTATCTCGTAGGGCTGTCTCTCAGTTTCTTTTTATTGACTATTTTGCAGGCCAGAAGTTTTCCAAGCTTTTTGTCTCTGTATATTTTAGAATTTTAAAAACTATTGAGTTACCCAAAGCCTTTTTAAAAAAAAATAATCTGGGTTATATCTATTAATATATACTATTATTAGAAATAATAATCATCCTCTTTTCACATGATAGCACATATAACATATTCCTAGGGGAAAATAACTATTTTTTCTAAACTATACATTTAGTAAGAAAACTGCCATTCTTTTCCTTTTTGTTTATTTTTTTTATTGGCATGGCAGGCACCGGGAATCAAACCCGGGTCTCTGGCATGGTAGGCAAGTACTTATCATCAGGTCTCTGGCACAGCAAGCAAAAACTCTGCCTGTTGAGCCACTGTGGCCCACCCCATTCTTTTACTTTTGTGCATTCTTCTTTAGTGAACAATGTCTAAGAGAAGACAGTTGGATTTTATATTAAATTCTACATCCAATATGAAGTGATGTCATGCAGTCTATAAAGTACTCCACCTTGCACTTATGAAATAATTAGAAAGAAGTAAACCTTTTAATGCAAAGTTAATTTATTTGGCATCAATTTGCATTGAGTCCCAAATGCATTCAGCAAACCAAAACGTTCTAGCCGAGGAGTTTCCATGGGCTGTGAAATAAGTTCAAAATATTTTATAAGTGGCAATAATAAATATACTGTCTTCATCATGATATAATAAATGTGAGAATTCAACTTGCTGAATAAGAGTATCATATGATTTTCCTTCCATTGTCACCACAGTAGCCATTTTTTTAAATGGTCCCATTGAACAAACTCTTGAGAAGAGCATTCAACCCACTTCATTATTACTAAGAGCCTTTTTTACATTTTGATTTTTGAGTGAGCATTCTCAAGTTCTGTCACTGCTATGTATTTTGCATCCAACTTATCTGTCAACAACTTTTTAATTTTGTTTCTTTTAGTTTTCTGGCTTTCTGATCAAAGTGCTAACTATTTATTATCTATGAATGGATGTAGATCACTCAGGCCATTCTTCCTACAGGTAAAGTGTATAATGAATTGCATTGTCTCAATTGCTATCCAGGTAAATAGATATTGATCCTTTGCCCACTTTTAGGTGGGATATGCATATTAGATTTTTGCTTTGGTATAGTGGTGTTTTACAAAATTTCCTAGCTCAAATACCCTGAAGTAACAATGGGTTTGTGAACTGACTTCATTTGATAACTGAATGAGTGGCCATGAAACTTCATTATAAGAGGTCTAAACAGATTTCTACTCATTAGAGTTGGATTAATTTAGTTTTAAAAATCAAACAAGGTTTTTTTGTCCTGCCAACTGATTATGTCCTTAAGGATTTAATGATCCATTAAGGACCAGGCATAGATCTCTAGGTTGGGTATTTCTTATTACCAAACTAGGGCTGCTCCTTATAATGCCCCTAATAGTTAAGAAGCTGTGCCATGGTTGGATCTTCTCATTTGCGCTGAAATTAAATAGATTATTTCATCTATAGCTTCTTTTGCCAAGAGACTCTCACTAGGGAATTAAATTAACCTTTAAAAAGTCACTATATTGCAATGTCTAATTCAGGCCCTAAGTGAAAAGAGTGTTTCAAAAGCACAGGTGGGTGAGCAGGATGTAAAAGAATAGATCCATTACAGCATGTCTTTTTTGTAAATTCCTTCCTCTATATTTTGGAAATGTGTACCTAGCTTATAATCATGGATTACAGTATGGCAGGCAAGTCTGCTTTAAACAGTTCAGTAAAACATTATGGCTATACACTTGTCTTCAACAAGCATGCACAATGTAAAGTCTATACTATGTGGAATTAAATCAATAAATTCATGTTAAATTATTTTTCAGGCTCATGAGTCATACAACCTCAATCTTTAAGTATCAGTATTCCTCTGATTATTTTTATTCAAGCAATCATTTCAACTTTAAGCCTTCTTCTTCTACCCTGTGCTTGAATGTGCATTTGGCTATTTGTATCATGCTGGTGTTAATTCTAGTTGTTACTTTTCTGATGAAAACAAAAAGTGGAGCATTTGGGTCATTACTGGTATTTAACAGCAATAATTCTCTCACATCATGTTAATCGAGTCATAAAGGAAGCAGTACTGTTTAATTTTAAAACATGTTGGGGAGGGATTTTTTTTTAAGTTAAAGAGGCTGAGAGACAGTGTTTTGTTAAGAGAAACTTAGGACATGTAATTTCTCAAATTAATACTTTTACAAGTTTTGATACCCCATCTCCCCAGCTAATAATCTGTGTTTTACAAAGGAGCAGAGACCTGATGGGAATGAATTTATCCATAACACCAAAAACTGCTTTGTAATTAAGCAACTTGACCAAGCAAATAGATAAGATATTAAAATGTTTCATCCACAACATAGAAATGTCCACTTGGAGAGTAGAATAAAAAGCATTATTGTGGTGTTTCTCTAGCTTGTAGGTCACTCAATGCTATGACAAGAGCAGCCATCCTATTCAAAGGTTGAATTCTTCTTGCCTCTGAAATTATCCTGCTACAGTGAATGAGTCCAATCATAATTTCATCATTTTTTCATTTTGTCAGTATTCAAAATTTGAGGGGACACCTGATTGGACTAAGCACGCCAATTTAATGGTAATTCATCTTCTAGAGGGGCCCTCCTTAAAGACCATGTATCATACAGAAATATGCCATTTGGCTTATAGGGTAATTTATTGACAGACAAAAATTAACATATACTCATCTCACCTAACCAAAGGGATGTGACCCAGTTTACATAATAATTGAATCTAAATTTTTGAATGGTGAGCAGAGTGATGCCAGGGCTAAGAGGAAAACTGTTGAAAAGTGTATCTATCCATTGACTGCTTCCATCTGAGATTATGGAGTAGTTCTTGTTGCCTGCAACAGAACCTGCACTTGTTTCTGAATTATTTGAAGTGTTTTCTCTTAGCCATGGGAACTGTTGTGCACTACCTGATGATTCTGACAAAATTTTATTTTCCTTAGTTATGTTTAGTTGATTTTTTGGTTCTTTGATATGAGGAACTCTAATAATTTTGAGAAATACTGCCTTACTCATTTATTCAGTTGTTCATCTATTACATATTTATTTTGCTCTTAGTTTATGCTGGATTATTCCAAGATTTTTGATATACAATGTAGACACATCATTTGAACAAATGTTTCCTTGAGGAATCTGAGAGTTTTATATAATTTTTGGTAAATGTTAATCTTTAAAATAATCATCTCATTTTTTGACTGTGGACATCATTTTAGTTTCCCTTTGTTGTTTAAGCAAAACCATGCAGTGGTTTAAACAAAGTGAATTTATTAGCTCATAGTTTGAGGCTGGGAAAAATGTTCAAATCAAGGTACCAACAAGGTGATGCTTTCTCCCTGAAGACTATGGTATTCTGATGCCTGGTCATATGACAGAGACATATGACAAGACACATGGTAGCCTCTTCTAGAGTTTCCTTCTCTTTCAGGTTCCATTGATATGAGCTTTTGACTGCTCCCTTTGAGGCTTTCTCTCCATCTATTTGAATTTCATTCTCTTATAAAAGACTACAGTAATGGGATTTAGTCCATCAGTATTGAGATGGGCCACACCTTAACTGAAGTAAAGTCGTCAAAATTTGCTATTTACAATGTGTTCACACCCACAAGAATGGAGTAAGTTTAAGAACATGTTTTTCTGGGGTATTTACAACTCCAAAGCATCACAGACACCTAATCACACCTTTAGAATTTCTTGAACATACTAGACTAAATTCTTGGTTAATTTTGCTCAAACAAAGAGGGGCTAATGCCCCAAACAAGATTTTAGCTATTATTCTAGAGCATTATAATATATACAGAATTTTTACTATCAATGTAGCTCTAGATGCAAGTGAGAATTCTATACCAACATGTCCTTTGAAAATCATTCTATACCATCTTTTTTGAAAAACTGAGTTTTTCTGAAGTTTAACAGAACTACAGTTTGGCTCAAGAAACCACCATTTCTAAATATTTTTTATTATAGAAACTGTATAGTCTAAAACAAATCAGTAAATGAAATTTCAAGCCTTCCTGTATGTTTCCACTTTCATGTGTCCAGATTTTTCTGTTTTCATTTTTCATTGAAATCAGCCTTAAACAATATTGATCACATTTTTATATATGGAGCAAAACAATTATATGTAAGAGAATTTGACCCTAAATAAATAAAAAAAGTAATGTAATATTGTACCTTAATTCTTATCATAAAAATTGTTAGGCAGCTCTATATAATAATGTCAATGGCTACATAGAAAGGTGTCCTCATTCCTTGACTGCTATGACAGATATCACATATTAGGTTGTCTTAAGCCATGGGGTTTTATTGTATCATTTTTCCAGATGCAGATTAGTTCATTTCCTTCCAGGGTTAATATTTTTCCAGTGGACTGGTTTTTTTGCTTTCCCAACACATGATGATGTCCTCTCCTTTCTGTTTTGGGTTCCGCTGATTTCAGTTTCTCCCTGTGACCTTCTCTTCCATGTCCAATTCCCCCTTGGATTAAGGCCACCCCCATTTAGTTTGGGCATATTTCACATAAAAATAACATCTTTATAACTCTTATTTACAAATGGCTTCACACATATTGGAGTGTGGGTTGAGATTAAGATTTTTTTTCGGGTGTACATAACTCAATTTGCCACAGATGATCTAAATTTGATTATTTAATAATTTACCCTATTTTTCATAGTTTTTTAAAATAATACTTTAATTAGTTTACACATAATTTACATTAGGTACATGCTATTCTTCATCACTTCATTTTGTCAACTTTTGTAATTATACCTGGATTTTAAGCAGTGCACTTAAAACCTATGAGAATATATGTTCTCTCCTGAAGTGACAATTTCCTGCAGAATGGCTTTGTTTATGAGAACACAGCATATGCTTAGTTTTCTCTTGATATGTTACATAAATCTGCTACATTTGGGAAAACTCCATATGTGTACCACTCTCTTAATTATGGCTATATTTGCACTAACTTGCAGTTCTTAAACATATTGTATGATTAGAAATAGTTTTTCTAAAACAACAGTTAAAGCAAAAATAACTTAATAACTTTGGATCCAGAATCTTAGCTGCAACTCAAATTGTTGATGAACATTAGCTAAAACCAAGGTTTGAAACTTTATTTCTACCCGTGGTAACATAATAATTTGATTGTACTTATAGGGAGAACAACTTCAATATATAACAGTCAAAAAATAATATTAAATGATTAGAATTAAATCAATTTTTTTAAATAAAATAACATTGAAACGTGAATATTTTATTTCTTAAGATGTCTTCATTGTGTAGTCATTTTAATATATGTTTAAAGCTTGAGATGAAGACAATATACAAAGTTAATAATTGTCCATGTAAATTCTGCCATTTTTTGGCATGATTATGATGTACGATACCCCATACTGAACAAATTTTATGCAAATAATTTAACATAAATTGTGAAATAGTCAGTATATTTCAGATTAATAATAACATTAAAATAATATAATTATGCTAGTTTTAGGTGATATATTTCTATAATTTTCTATTTCACCTGGATTAATGAATAATAATAAATATGGTTTTTGGGACGAAGTGGTCAATCTTTACTGATATTGGCATTACATTTTTGGTAATATAATGAGCTGATTTGAACGGATGTATGTATCTTTAAAAAGTCATGTTTTAATTGTAATCCCATTGTGTAAAGGCAGCCATTTCTTCTAATCCCTATTCAGTACTGTATTGTGGAAACTTTAATTAGATTATCTCCACGGAGATGCAACTCACTCAAAAGTGGTGTTAAACAGGACTGGTCCAGATGGGTCTTGATTACTGGAACCCTATAAAAGAGAAAACATTTTGGAGAAAATGGGAGATTCAGAGAGAGCAGAAAAGAATGACAGAGCTACAAGAAAGCCACAACAGAGAACGCCACAGAACCATGAAGCAGAGAGTCCACCATCCAGCAACTTTTGGAAGTGAAGAAGGAAAACTCCTCCCAGGGAGCTGGAGAGGAAGTTAGAAGGTGATGCCTTGTCTACTGTGTGCCCTTCCAGTTGAGAGAGAAACCTTGAACTTCATCAGTCTTCTTGAATCAAGATATCTTTCCCCTATTCAACATGGAGGCGGAGGTCGATAAGCTGGAATTGATGTTCCAGAAAGCTGACTCTGATCTGGATTACATTCAGTACAGGCTGGAATATGAAATCAAGACCAATCATCGTGATTCAGTAGGCAAGAAAAATCCAATTACTCTCTTAAAGGAATTGTCAGCGATAAAGTTTCGATATCAAACTTTGCATGCACGCTTTAAACCAGTTGCTGTTGAGCAAAAAGAGAATAAGAGCCGCATTTGTGCTACTTTGAATAAGACTATGAACACAATACAAGAACTACAAAAGCAAACGGACCTGGAGCTTTCACCACTGACTGAAGAAGAGAAAAGTGCGGCAGAACAATTAAAATCTCATATACCAGATTTGTGAAGAAATGGACTTGCAAAAGTGGACTCTAATGGAGAAGAGATTAGTTCCAGAGTGATTTAGGAAGATGTCTTATTAGCACTTACTAGAGGTCAGGGAGTGCTGGTGAGGGAGAAGAGGGTTTGTCTCAGGTGTCTGGATAATAATGCATTTCACAAAAGAGGGCAGACATATGAAGAAAGTTCAGACAAAAGGATGGAACAGTAGTAAAGGGATTTAAAAAATAGATTTCCAATTAACAGCTGCTTAGTAAGCGTTCCGTAATTTTTGCTAGTTCCTCATTGATAGCCATTGAAGCTGTATTGATAGTGAAGTTAGGACTGTCTTGTGGGGAGGGATGTGAGACCTGTCTCCATTACCAGTTCTTGGTGCCTCTGCTTGGCATCTTGCCAACTAAATTCTTTTTTGCTCAAGTTAACCAGAATCCGACTTTGTGCTTGTAACCAACAGCTGTAATTAATGGTACAGGCTTTCTAATTTTTATGAACTACTGCAATAAACCATTAAACATATTTTGGTTCTTAGGCAAATATATCTATAGACCATATATCTATATATATATCTATATATATCTATAGACCAAATATATATATATATATAGACCAAATATTTATAATTCATTACATTTTGTCTTGTCTCTTACCATATACTGGATTCCTTGAGAGCAAAAGTCACTTCTGATTACTCTTTGATTCTCAGGCACCGTACTGTACTCCACAGGTAATTTTTTAGTGAAATAATTTTTCTATCCCAGGTTAATCTTCCTAAATTACATCTTTGTTCATGGAACTCACCTAGTTCAAAATTGTTGTTGCCCACTACTTGTAAGAAAGTCCAAACGCCTGCACTGGAAGGAAAATCCAAATCAAGGTCTTTGTACATGTACACTCTAGATTGAGTTAAGCATAATAAATGTCTGCAATAAACCAGACAGGAAAATTAAAAAAAAAAAAAAAGATATCTTTCCCTGGATGCCTTAGATTGAACATTTCCATAGTCTTGCTTCAATTAGGACATTTCCACAGCCTAAAAACTGTTAATTTGTAACTTATTAAATTCCCCTGTTTAAAAGCCATTCCATTTCTGGGAAATTGCATTCTGGCAGTTAGCAAACTAGAACATATAAGAATGGTGGTATTGTACTAGCAGTTTTAAACTGCTGCATTTCTTTTTAAATATCTAGTAATTATCTCTTTATTGTTTGTTTTTTTTGACTTGTACATGAACAAATTCTTCTTCTTCTAGGTATAGCACCACAAAGTTCATGAGGGAGAATTCCTATCCTTCCCTCAGTCAATATGCTTTGCGTATCATCACACTTTTTCTATTTCCTGAGAGCTCTATGTGACCCAGAACTGACCAAATTATGCCATTCATCACACTGACCATAGAGAGTGATTCAGGGATGGATGTAGGCCTGAAGCAAGACCAATCAACAAGTGAAACTCAAACCTAGTAGACTGTTGAAAGATTCTGAGAAAATGTTCTATTTTCTGGTAGGGAGAATAACTGTTGAGTAGGCAACCAACGTTATCTACTATGATACACTGATGAAATAAAGTAGTTATGATCCCACTTCTTATAGACTAATGAATTTTCTTCCAGGCAATCTTTTTCTGTTCGTCAATATTTTCTCATTCAACAGATTCTTAAAAATTCACTAACTAATATGATAAAACTGGTAAAAATGAATCATTCCCCTTTTCTTCTAGTGGTTTAATCATAACTAGTGTTCCCTTTGAAGATATTTGAAGGAAAAGTTTATGAACCAGCATACTGGTCCACCTCTTTAGCAGAGGTAATAGATGATCTATTGTAGGTATTTAAAATATAAAAAAGGAAATTAGGTCTTCTAAGTTCTTTTTTACTTCTTAAAAATCTGTGAAATTAATGATTTTATTGATAATTTTATTTTTTGTTGATAATCAATATATAGCATTTAAATAGATGCAATTTTATTTTATTTTGGTGCTTATATTTTAATAACCAAGAATAAATGACTCCAATAGCAATTAGTTAGGTACATTTATTTAGGGTACATTTATTTTCAATAAAACACCTTTTAAACCATATAATTATAAAGAGTACCAATTAGCTAAAATATTTTATGAATCACAAGTAAGTCTTTGTCCCTTCTATTTCTCAGGCTTTTAAATTTCCTTTTGGAAAAATTTATGTCTTTAAGATTTAAATATCTTCAAACAAAAATTCCTCCATTTCAGTAATTTAATAACATGTGTGTTCTGATATTTGTTGGGTCTATGGCATGATTCTTAAGTGATAACCAGAAGTTCCTTCCAATTTCCAAGTACTACAAAGCTTGGTTGTTATTAGGTTCTACAGAAGCACATTTTCAGATTGCTTTTGGTATGCACATTATTTACTTGGGAATACACTTAAGAGAGGAAGGCAGGGGGACCACTATTAGAATGAGATAGAAAACAAATAATCTAAGGCATGATGAACTCAGCCACCCAGTGAAGAGCAATGGAATGATTATTTTCCAACATAGTTGTCCTCCATTGGAGCAAAATGGTTGGATGTTAATGTCCTCATACTACTCAGTGAATGTGAAATGCCAAAGGAAGTGTTTGATCTCAGCCTAGGCAGTTCTCTGTAGATGAGTCCCTAAAGTAGCTCCTATCTAGAGGCTATCTGTGGACTGCACCCTTGCTTGGCAACAACTACTTCCTCAAAGAATGGTCTGGGTTTCACATCTCTGTAAAATAGTTTGCAATTCCTGAACCACTTGACTCCATTTATCTACATATTTCTGGAAAACAGCTTCATCAAGATTTTGATGTATCTCTCTTTCTTAGGGGAAACTTTGAGAAGGGTAGTTTTAGTGGGAAGAACTACACTTCTTTTTTGCTGGAGCTGTTTTCAGGGCCATAACTGATACCCATTATTTCTGTCCTACACTATATATTCTAGATCTCCCTTCCATTCAACCATCCTATTTACTATCAGTAATAGATTACCTGGTGGCATAAATCAGACACAATTCCTTCACAGCCAGAGGTTGTTTCATCTGTTCCTTTACAGTCATACTTGGGCAAGAGAATGTTGAGTTTCCTCAGTGGCCCAGCTGTGTTCTCCCATGATGCTGTAATGTATCAACAGTGCTATCTCTTGATGATCAGAGACAATTACCTCGGCCAAGAAAGTGAATTACTGCTGCCTACGCACAAGATGCCAACGTGTTTGGACAAGATTCATAGCTTTTAATTCAATATAATTTATTGTTTCCTGTGGGAGGAAATGTGCAGACTTTGGAGACTAGGACCTCAAAACCCAGAGAATAATTGCAAGAATAGAAAGATAGAAAGCACACTATGGTGGTATGGAATTACATAGCCCAGAAAAGACATGTTCTTAAACTTAATCCATTCCTATAACTGTGAATCCATTTTACTCCTTTGGGGAGAAGCCAGAGGCTGAAATCATGCTCATCCAAAAATTAAACTTGGCCTTTTTTTTCCCTTTGGTGTACATAGGCATGTACTAAAGGAGGGCCATGTGTGCAAGTCAGTGGGTACCATGGAATCTGAGCTCCTACTCATGCAGTTTTCTGTTCCCTTGGTTTCTGTTTTATCAAACTAAGATATATCATCTCCATCTTATGATGGATTGTTTCTGGGCCAGAATAACTCAGTGATTCTGGCAGGACCCTGCCTTTGATGCCTATTCTGGCCTCATTGTAAATTGATAACCCTGAATTTATTAAGTTGTATGTTTACAGTTCCAAGGTCATAGACATATCCAAACTAAGACATCCAGAAAGCAATACCTTAACTCCAAAGAAAGGGCCAATGATGTTTGGGGTTTCTGTCTTAGCTGGAAAAGCATTATCTGTTAACTTTCTCCCCTCCTTTCATGAGATTGCCTGCTGTGGCATTTTCTTTTTTGCATTTCCAAAGGTCAGTGGCTGTGTGGGCTCTGTTGGCTCTAAAGCTCTCTCCAAAATGGTTTCCTCTTGAAGGGTTCTATTAAACAACCCCACCTTGAATGGGTGTAGACACATCTCCATGGAAATGAGCTAATCAAAAGTTACCTCCCACGATTGGGTGGGTCATATCTCTATTGAAACAATCAAAAAGTTCCCATCAAACAATATTGAATGGGGTTTAAAGAGCATGGCTTTTCTGGGAGTGCACGACAGATTCAAACAGTCACAGTCATTTTTGTGATTCTCCCACTGGGACTTGCCACACGTACCACATGGTAACCCATCCCAACACTGATTTATCCAATGCCTGATTATTCTTCAGTTTGTAGTAGCAATGCCATTTGAATTTATGTCCATATTCCTCAAAATCTGGATGAAATTTTTAGCATAATTAATCCGTATTTCCAAAATCTGGATGGAACATCTAATATCTGGATGGTCCTTTCTTCCCAGTATACAGTAAAAAGAGTAAATGTTTGCAAGGTTTTGAGGAAAGAATCAGAGAATCATTTTTGTGCACATTTGCCATAGATTGCAGGGTTTTTCATCAGTGAATCTAGGCAACTACTTCAGTCAGTGGGTCCCAGCTCATAAAATTGGCACAGTTGTGAAAATTTGAAAAAGGATCTAAATAATGGGAGGTTAACTACTACTTTTGGGGGGCTGACTACCATTTGTCATGATTATCTTTCTAATACAAATTGATGAGAGCATTCAGCAATACCCCAAGTAAACATGTTTAAATAATACACACTTTTATTTCACCCGTGGTCATACTGTGTTCTATGACCATCTACATTGCCTATTTTGGAGAAGTCTTCTTCGTTGCTAATCACCTTTGTCAGTCATTATGACAATAGTGCCCACTGGCTTTGTCAGTTAAATGCTGTCCTTGCATGGTCTCTCTTCTTTAGGACTTCTAACATCTACAAGCTGCCATCAAGCCATGTCACAGCTTCTTTTACTGTTAACACAAACCTACACAGCAGAGGCCCCAATGATGTGTTTACTGATAACTGGTGCCCCTCTCAACCTCCTAAATTGTGGTGAATGGAACACTCTCTGGGCCTTCCAGCGGAACATGATCAATGGTTGGTCTTATGGACATTGAAAGTACATCCATGTAAGCAAGCCCATTTTTTAAATGTGATTTATAATCCATTCTTTTACAGTCTCTATGAAATTTAGGCATAGCAACTTCGCTATGTTTGAGCCATCGCACTTAACAGATTTTTAGTAGCCATGTTTTATGGTTCTTGACATGGTATTAAATGCTGTATCTTGGTAAATACTCCCAACTCAACAACCTACTCTATATCCATTTTATGTTACAGACACATCCATTCTGATGTGTACTTCACCAGCTTCTTTCAATGCTTGTTGGCTTGATCTTATAAGAACTTTGGAATAATATATTTTTCCAACCTTATCAGGCCCATTTGCTCCCCAGGCTGGTTATGCTGCAACTTAATCTGAGATAAGTTTCGGTGGCCAGAAGGGGAGATTGGGAAAGTTTCTGAGAGAAGCAAATGTTGTCTTGTAAGAAGAGGCATGTGAATTTTCTTTTAGCACAAGAAGAACGATAGCAATTAATACAGAGTGATAGGCTATGTTGCAGACTCAGATGATTAAGAGGAATCTGCAAAGAGTCATAATCTGTGGGCGTATTCCTTAAAATGACTCCATTCCATGTGTAAGTGTCCCAAGTATTCCACAGTAGAGCCCTGTCCATGGCATACCTTCTCACAGGGAGTATAAATATCTCACATATATTACTGCATTTATTTCAACCATTACTGTATTCCAATTCACCACTGTTACACTTTCCAGCAACTTGACCACCATTTTTTGTCAGGGACTGTGGATGCTTCATTTACCATTATAATGGATCCCACAATGTGAATCTGCCCCTGAGTGACTGAGCTAAAAAACATCATGTTTTTGCTTGGGTTAATTTATGGTGCCAGCATTTATAGGTTAGTCTCTTAAGTAAAAGTTTAGACAGATTTTGGAGTGTGAGATACTTAGTAGAGATTATCATCTGTGAAAAAGGGGGTGGTTAGTTTTGGGCAGATGGAGAAGTCATTCTCAAATGCAAGCCTGATTAAGTATTGGCTATTTTGGTAGAGAATAAATTTTGTCTTTCAGAATTGACATTGTCCAGGAAATCGGTTCAGTATTTATACTCTCTTTTCACTGAGTAATAAGATGTCCCTTCTGACCCCTACCATGCAGCATAGAACAACCTTTGGGAAAGGTGGCTCTCTGCAGCTGAGGAATTACCTGAAGGAACTTTTGTTTACATCTGTGAACACAAAACTTACAAAGATATATTTCACAATACTACTAATAATGAGATAATAATAAAATAAAATTAATAGGGAATAGTATTGCTTACAAAGGGGTTTCCTAAAACATTGTCTCATTTTCTTCTAACAGTAGCCCTCCAAGGTAGAATTGTCATTATTTCCCCAAACAGAATTTAAGCTTAAAGAATTAATTGAGTTTCCCTGTGGTACACTTTAAACAAGAAAACTTGTTGGGAAAAAAATCAGTTTTTGTCATTATTTCAATGGGATAACAATGTTCCTTTTTATGTATTTTATTTTGGCTTTCCAAATCTCAGAAATATTTATTATGTAATTTACTTGAATGATATTAATTTATGATCTATAGCTTTCCAAAATTACAAAAATAAATTAATATTATTGTGGTAATTGTAGGTATATACTTAAACAAATTAAACAAAGGTAAAAGACTTCAAAAAGTGCTTGCTTGTTTTCCCTTTTGTGTATCTTCAAACAAAGCCTCCTGGTTATCACATCACTTCAGGGAAGAAAATCATATTCTTAGGTAATTGTTATATTTTCTGTCTTTTGCTTCATTTAATTTTATAATACAGACAAAAAATTATCTAATTTGTAGAGCATTGCCATTTAAAGAAATATCTACAATATTTGGCCTTGAAGAAAAGAATTTTCAGTACTAATTTTCTACATAAATGGTGAATATGAGAATGAACATCAGATCTCTACAAAATAACTTACAAATAATGATAGTGCATCATTAATGCAATTAGTTCATTGCACATTTTCATCCAATGTACATGGAAACAATGCAAGAGTTTAAATTAATAATTTAAGTACTTTGCTTTTATTATTTATTAATAGGATAATATAGATAACAGTAAATCTCCTAAATTAGTTTTAAGAAAAAGCACAGAACAAATGTACTAAAGCGTACGAGGTATATAAAAGATAATATATGTATGCATATGTAAATCTTAAAATTAGATATAAATTTATTGTTATCTAAACCTGGCAAATAAAATCACCTTTTAATATATTAGTTTAATATTCATGGATAATTATTTTGAAACAGTAACAGCTGCAATAACAGGATATTTTGTATATTTCTGGGAAAGGATATGCAAAATGTTGCAGAAAGAACTAAATAGATTATCTAGAATCCTGATGTGAATTTAACATTATGCAAATGTCCCAAGAGGAAAATACATATAAAACTTACCCCCAAAAAGCAATAAAGTATTTTTTCAGAGGCATTATTTCAATTTCCAGATTTTTATTAAAATAATTTAGCAAAATTTTTGTCAATGACAGTCTTCTGCATTGAATGAGCTTATCATTCTGCTGAATAGATAATAAATTACTTATTTGTACTCAGATTATTTAATGCACATAATCTTATTTAATTACTCAAATGTGCATAATTTCATATGATTCTGAAAAGAATACTGTTATTTTATGTTATTTTTCACTGTATACATTTCAAAAATGAAGATTTTAGATCAAATAGCTGACATAAGGTGACCAAATTAATAAAGTATAATGCCATAAATCAAACTCAGGTCTTCTTAGTTCATATACAGTTGCTCTTTTAGATATACTGTTGTCATTTCATAGGCTAGAGCTAAATGAATTAGAAAACTTATGCAAGGTTGAACATAGGTTCTTATTTTGATAATTTAGATGGATTGCATCATTTTCCTGCTATAAGAGTGAATACATATTGATTTTTTTCACTAGCATTCTGGTGAATTTATTTTCAGGGTTCACAAGATATATAGTAAGCTAAACAACCACATAAAATAATCAATGAACCTAAAGTTTTCAATTTCTAGAACATGTGTAGCTCTGTAATTAATCCTAAAAGAGGTGGCACTGTTAACTATTCATTCAAAACCTCTCCCAACACTTATATGGAATTCTGTGTTGTGGTGGATTGTGGGTTGTGTGTGTGTATGTGCAAGTTTGTGTGTGTAATTTATATTCCAAGTCTGATCAGCATTCTCCTGAAAATACACTA
The DNA here is from genome assembly GCF_023851605.1 of Tamandua tetradactyla. Classification (NCBI taxonomy): domain Eukaryota; kingdom Metazoa; phylum Chordata; class Mammalia; order Pilosa; family Myrmecophagidae; genus Tamandua; species Tamandua tetradactyla. The sequence continues at coordinate 154,012,889 of NC_135330.1, forward strand.
ACAGCAATGTTATTTTAATAGCAAGAAATTAAAATATAAGCTAGATAAATCTTCAGGACTGTTCTCTTGCACCATGATATGACTTTGTTCATCTCAATTCCATTGCATGTAAGTATTTTCTTGAAATCGAGATTGCCATTCTTTCTTTAGAACATTTTAAACGCTCTAAATTTATTTACAATGTTCAAAAAACAGTTATAATCTAGATAGAGTCTCCTTTAATTTCTTCTGCATTATATTTAAATTGGTGTGCTGGTTTGAAAGGATGTATGTCCCCTGGAAAAGACATGTTTTAATCCTAATCCCATTTTGTAAAGGCAGCCGTTTCTTCTAATCCCTATTCAGTACTGTATGTTTGAAACTGTAATCAGATCATCTCCCTGGAGATGTGATTTAAAAAAGAGTAGTTGGTAAATTGGATTAGGTGACAACATGTGTCCACCATTTAGTTGGGTCTTGATAAGTTTCTGGAGTTCTATAAAAGAGGAAACATTTTGGAGAATGAAAGAGATTCAGAGAGAGCAGAGAATGCTGTAGCACCATGAAGCAGAGTCTACCAGCCAGTGATCTTTGGAGATGAAGAAGGAAAATGCCTCCTGGGGAGCTTCATGAAACAGGAAACCAGGAGGGAAAGCTAACAGATGACCCCTTGCTCCCCATGTGCCCTTCCAGCAGAGAGAGAGAGAGAGAGAAACCCTGACTGTGTTCACCATGTGCTTTCTCACTTGAAAGGGAAACCCTGAATATCATTGTTTTCTACCCTTTCAAGGAGTGACACCACCACTTACACACTGCATCATGCAAAACGAATGAAGGTCTTTGCCTTCATGGAGCAACACAGGATACTTGTCCATTGTTTGACTCTAACAGTAAATCTTGCTAAGAGCAGAACCAAGTAACCTTGGTTTTTGAAATCTCACTTCCCCTGTTTGCCATGTAGTACTGGGAAAATTACTTAAGCTTTTTGGGGTTTCACTTCCTGAATACCTTTGTATTCAGCATGCTTTGTAGGCAGCATCTCCCTACTAAACTTGATTCAGTCTCCCTATGGATTTATGCCTCTTTGGTTTGTATTGAGTCATGTCCCCACCCCCAAAAATGTGTTCAAATCTTAGTCTGCATTCCTGTGGTTGTGAATCCTTTTTGAAGATTTTATATTAGTTAAGGTGTGATTAAATTGAATCAGGGTGGGCCTTACTCCAAATTGTTCAAAACCTCCTAAAGGGAGGAGCTTCACACGCAGAAGTGAGAAGAGCCAGAAGTCAGAAGAAGGCAGAAGCCAGAAACCAGTAGAAATGAGAATGAAGCTGATTACCATGTGAGAAAGGCAGAGATACAAGCCAAGGAATTCCAAGGGCTGCAGCAAATCAGCACTAGGATGCTATAGACTCAAAGAGAAAGCATTGTCCATCAAGACCTTGATTTTGTAGTTTAGCCTGCAAAACTGACTGTGAAATAATACATTCCTATTTCTTAAGCCAATCAGTGTGTGCTATTTGTCATAGCTGATCTGGAAAACTAGGACATTTTCTCTTAAGTTTTAATAATTATGTTACCATAACCAGGAACAGCAGCAATTAAGTACATTGTACATTATGCCAAAATCTTAATTTGAAGTTTATGTTAAACATTATATTAAATATTAAATTCATTTAAAATAAATTTTCTTCATAATTCACAACTTTTTAAATCTTCTAACCACAAAATCCATTACTAAAATGAGAATATCTAAGACTTAGAACTATGATGGTAATATGTCAATATTAGTAATTTTTAAAATGAGGAAATGTAGTCTCCTAAATGAAGTGTCCAATATCTTGGTCTAGTATTTTTAGTCTCTATTACAACAACCTCATTTGAAAGAGCTGAAAAACATAGGAAGATATTATTGTTTTGATATGCTGACATTTAAAAGTATTAAGAGGATGTTTTGAAATCAAAGTGAAAACATTTTAATGATAGTATACATTCATATAGTGCTTTTCTTAGAATAAATTCTGAGATGTAGTTAAAAGTTCAAAACAAGAAGTTAATAATCCATACTTTTATCAAAATTTGATTATGGTTGTGACATGGTCACCAAATATAGAGAAGAATAAGCAAGTTTTAAAATAATTATTATTAAATCAAATGTATCTAACCATATATTCGAACTTAGACATGATTAGTTGATTAAACACATTAACCTGAACATTGATAGTGGGGAAGTAAAGACTTGCTGAAGTTGACGTATCTTAAAAAATAATTGAAAGCAAGACCAAATGTTCATGAGGAAATCATATTCATAACCTTCAAATAATGTTCATAGTAAAATCAGAATTGTAGGCAAGATCAGGGCATCAATTAAAATAAATGTTAGGAATCCATGACTATAGATGATAACAACAGGAAATATAACTGAGTGTCACAAAGTATTATAGACAAATAGGGACCAGAACCAGAATATTTTGAGAAAAATAGGAATCTTCTTTTTCAAGTTTGCTTAGTGGAATTAGTTAGCCTTTAACTAACCTTGAATGGCACTGTTTTTCAAAGTTTCATCTGAATTAGCATGAAGAGGACAACAGAGATATGTCAATGTGTATGAAAGCATACATTGAAAAGCAAACAGGAAATATAAGGTTATTAATTCAGTTTAAAAAGTTATTTGAATTTTGCATTCCATTTCATAGGATATGAAGTGCATTTTGATAACAATTCCTCCCCACAGGTTCTGGCACAACACCACACACCTGAAATAGAAAAAAAAAAAAGTCCCTTTTTCAGATCCAAAACATCTCAGTGTCGCTCTATGAACTTATAATAAAATTTAAGTTTCTGAGATATAACAGGGATTCTATATCTATTTGTTGTTTTCATGATGTGTTGATATCCTGGATTGGGCATACTGATATAACAATTACGACAATTGATTGATATTTGTAACAAGGCACTATTTGCTAAGATTTTTTGTCCTAAATCTTTTTCCTGATAGCACTCAGTGTTGTAATATTATCATTACTTAAGTATGTTTTGAGAAAAATTAGCCTGCATTTAATATGAAAATAATTTCAATTTACTGTCTTACACATTTAGGTAAAGAATATTGTTTGATTTATTAAAAAAATGACTCAGCTCGTGTACTCTAGAACTTTAGAACACTTCAAATTTTTCTTATTAAGAATATGGAAGGATTCTTGGTGCCTGCCCATGCAAAAAAAAAGAATATGGAAGGAGTAAAGAAAACAAAAGCTTTTAGTTCAAGGTTTATTAAAACATAGAAGAGTAAAAATATCTCAAAATGACTATTCTGCAGCAGAGCAAGGTGATTAAATGTTTTATAGGATAGATTGAAGGAACTCAATGAAACTTTAGTTTTGTTCTGAGAAATTTTCACTGTTTCAAATTTTCTGAAGGATAGACGGAAATATAGATTGTTTTATTCACAAAACAATATTGAGGACATCAAACCTGGGGCTGTGGATTAAGGACTGTTGCTTGTTCGATTTGGGTTTAGTAAAAGGGTTGAAGAGGAACCATTTTAACAATGGTTTAGTAGGTTCACTGGAACATTTTTATTCCTTTGGCATCTTTTTACACAATATTTGATAGGTATGTGGTAATCTCTGGTTTTGAATCTTGGATTCAAAATATAATAAGAATTTTTTTTTAGGTACCTAACAGCAGGCTACCACTGGATCCAAGATGCAGAAAGAATATTATTTGTTTTGGAGGATGCTATAATAAAGTGGTAGCTGCAATTGTGAGATAAGAGAACAATTTCTTTTCCAAGAGTAATGTTTAGTGTTAAGTTTGAGAGTGCTAAACACTTTAATATTGCATGCTAAGCGAATACTAACTGATGAATATAAAGGAAAGTGTGATAACACATAAGGGGAAGGGGATAATTTATAAATATACTATAGTTGCTGCTACTATTACTATTTGAGTTATAAATATCTTTATATGGATAGTCAAGGTGTGTGAAAGTTGAGTGACCCCAGAGTTGTATGAAGAAAAAGGCTCATCAGTACTGATGGGTCCTAGAACAAAGAACAGCATGCTTCACAGGGTCACATGGGGAAACACATCAGAAAGAACAGGTTACGGTGGACTTGAAGACTATGCCTTTATAATGTTATGTGGACAGAGCTATAGCGGTCTGTCAAGCAAGAATGGGGGTTAGGTCATCTCTGTTTGACTTTCACTGTAGAAATCTGTACTTGGATAGGATGCAGGGAGGAGAGGGAGAAGATGTTTATATTTCATAAGCAGTTGTCAGGGTTTGGCACTGAGGGACCTAATGAAAGTGTACTGTTTGTTTCCTGGCTGCTAAATCAAACACCGTAGAATGGGTAACTTAACAGTTGGAATTTATTGGCCAATGGTTTCAGAGACTAAAATACACACTTCTCTGGGGATCAATATCTTCTGGCAGACTGGCAACTTTGTTCGTATTCCTTGGCTTTTCTATCACACAGCAATGCCCGTGGCAGCATCTTCTTTTACTACAGGATTCCATTGACTCCCAGATATTTCCTGTGGCTTCTTTCTATGTAGCCTTCTCTATAAAGCCTTCAGTAATAAGATTAAGGCCTATCCTACTTCATTTGGACCATACCTTAGTTGAAATAACCTCATCAAAGTACCCATAAAATGGATTAAGAATAAGAATCTTTTTTTTTTTTTTTAGATCCTAATGACAGGCTACCACTGGATCCAAGATGCAGAAGCATTATGGTAAGGAAAAAGTGCCTATCTTATTAAGGACAGGGTCAAAGATGCTGAGGGACCATGATGGTAAAAACTGTCCATATTTTGTTTTGACTTACTGCTCTATTACTATGTTGATTCCACTCAAATTTTGGTATTAGTCCTCCCTGCCCCACCCCATTCTACTCGGTGTACTATGACAACTTAATCTTGGCAATTTTAAAATCTATTTAATTCTAATGAATTTCTTTTGTCTTCTTGTATTCATTGGAATTTTGGTGTTCTACTGTAAAATTCCTGGTCATATACCTTGTCATGGTCAGGTTCATGTGTAACTTGCCATGTGGTGGTACCTGTTTGTCTGGTTGGGCAAGTGCTGGCCTGTCTGTTGGAATGAGGACATTTCATAGAATTAGATCATGATCACGACAGCTGCATCCACAGTTGATTCCACTTGTAATCAGCCAAAGGGGAGTGTCTTCTACAATGAGTGATACTTAATCTAATCACTGGAAGCCTTTTAAGGAGGATTCAGAAGAGACAGGCTCTTCTGTTTCGGCTGGTGATCTTCTCCTGTGGAGTTCATCCAGACCTTCCATCAGAATCATCGCCCTTCACAGCCTGCCCTGTGATTTTGAACTCTGCATTCCCATGGTCACATGAGACACTTTTATAAATTTTATATTTGCAAGTGTTCCCTGTTGATTCTGTTTCTCTAGCGAACCCTAACTAATACATCATACCTTTTACGATTTTATAATCTGGAACCCTGAAATTTTATCATTAATTTGCAGTGATTATTCCTATAGCTCTGGTGGTAATTGCTTGTCAACTGTAGATGCTGAATACGTTTTTTTCCATTTCCTGATTTGCTTCTATCTTTTTCCATTTAACAAAAAATTGTTAATTTTGGTAAAGTAATACTTATATTTTGCCATGTGGCTAATATTTTGTATTTCTTTTCAATAGTTCTCTGTCTCAAAGATAGTCTACATAAATTTCATTGTAGCATAATGGTTAAAATAATCAGATCAAGATCAAAATTCTCTGGTTTTGAATCTTGGATCTTGTGCTTGTTTGATGCTGTTATGTACCCCAGAAAATCCATGTTCTTAATCTTATCCAATCTTGTGGGGGCAGACCTATTGTTTGAGAGAGATCTTTTTTATTAAGTCACTTCCATGGGGATGTGACTCTGCCCATTCAAGGTGGGTCTTAATCTGTTTACAGGAGTCCTTTAAGAGGGAACCATTTTGGAAAAGGCTTAGAGCTGACACAGACAGAGACATGTGAAGATGTGGAGAGAAAACACTCCTGGAGAAGCTGTTTGAAACCAAAAATCAAAAGATTAGCAAGTGCCAGTCATGTGCCTTCCCTAGTGACAGAGGTGTTCTGGATGCCATCGGCCTTTGAGTCAAGGGATCTTTTCCTGGATACCTTAGTTTGGGCAGTTTTATGATCTTAGAAATGTAAGCTTGTAACTTAATACATTCTCTTCTTCAAAGCCATTCAATTTCTAGTATATTGCATTCATACAGGATTAGCAAACTAAAACAGATACTGGTACCTGAAAAGAGGGGTACTGAAGGTTGAAAATACCAAACATGCTGGAATGACTTTTTAAATGGATAAGGGGGAGATTCTGAAATAATTGTGAGGAACTTCATAGAGAGAGCCTAGATTGCTTTGAAGAGACTGCTGGTAGAGATGTGGACTCTAAAGAATCTTCTGACAAGGCCTTAAACAGAAATGAGTCATGTACTATTGCAAACTGAAGGAAGGTGATCCTTATTTTAAAGGGCTGAATATTTGGCAAAATTAAGTGCTGATATTAGACAGAAAGCATAATTTGAGAATGAACTTGGATATATAGCAGAAGAGATTTGCAAAATAAGTGTGATGAATGCAGCATGACTTCTCCTTGTAGCTTATAGTAAAATGTTACAGGAAAGAGATAAGCTGAAAACTGAACTCTTGGATACAAAGAAACCAGAAATCAATGATCTGGAAAATTATGAGATTCTAGAAAGGGAGACCTCAGAATATAGTGCCCCATGTGAGGATTTAACCAAACATGGAACTAGTCAGCCATTTCAGGCAAAGCTAGAATTGGAAATGAAGTTATTTTGAAAAGACTTATGGAAGGTCCTTGTTGTGGGATGCACTGAAAGAGAGATCACATAATTCAGAACTGCAAGTCAATTTGGAGTCTTTATTAGTCAGCTGGCAACTGTCTCAGAAACTTCCAAGAAAGCAGATTCAGAGAGCAGCCCTTAGAAGTTTTCAAGGTGTGCTTATTAAGGCTAAAATCATGTTGTGATTTTGCAGTTGCTAGCAAGCAAGTGTACCATAGAAGCAGAAAAATGCCGTTAGGTGTTGCCAAAACACATCCCGTTCTCTCAGTTTCCTAACATTGGTTATTGTTTAACTCTTGGGGACATTCCACCCCAATGTTGTGGGGACTTTCCTTACTTGGGCCTGATTAATTGCTCCTGCCTGGGCCTGACTGATTGCTCCTAGCTCTCCACAGTCCTATTGTGATCCCCGCATACTGTATGGAAAACTGACAGGTTTCTTGCGAGACCTCTATAAACGGAACCATTGCCTGTTTGGACTAAAAGGGACAGAAAAAGGGCAAATTGATGGAAAATTACTTCAGAGGAAGAACCATGGAAGCTAAGATCTGAAGCCAAGAAATCTCAGGCCAGGAGAGTAGGACCACCCATCCACATAGAAATGGTGAGTTTACCTTGTGGACAGAGGGCAGGCAGAAAAGACTTGCTGCTCTGAATCTCAAAGAAAGTGGAGCTCATTGTCTGGGGATTGGTGGCACCTCACTGCCAGTGCCTTGTTCTGAGGGGTTTGAGCACGTGTCCCAGAGTTGGCACAGAGCCTTGGTGCTGTCCTGTTGCTTGGAGAGGGTAGAATTGAGAGAAAGGTGGTCACCCCATGGCCCTTGAATGTTGCAACTTTCATCCCAGAAAACAAGGCCCCTGCATAGGCCCTTGGAAAGGGTAGGACTGCTATTTTCTAAAGCCCTGAGGATGAACAACCTCAGGCTTTAAAATCTAATGGAGTTTGCCTTTCGGGTTTTTGGAACTGTTTGCATTCAGTGAACCCTGTTTCCTTTTGATTTCTTCCTATGGAAATGAAAGCATGCATCCTATGATTATCCCTTGTTTGTATATTGGAAGCAGTTACTTGTTATGATTTTCACAGGTACAGAGTCAAAGGAGAATTTTTGCTGTAGGACAGACCATACCTGTAACTGCCTTTGATGAGATTTTATACCATTTCTGACTTGGTATTCTATTTGTGTTTTTACTGAAATGGTTTAAGGCATGGATAATATTTTGATAGAATGAATGTATTTTGCATGGTGAAAAATCGTGTCTTTTTGGGGTCTTGAGGGTAGAAAGTGCTGGTTTGAGGCTATGTACCCCAGAAAAGCCATGTTCTATATCTTGATCCAATCTCTGAGGACAGATCTATTGTTTAGGTGGAATCTTTTTTATTGTTTCTGTGGAGATGTAACCCATCCATTGTGGTGGGACCTTTTGATTAGGTGGTTTCCATGGAGATGTTTCTCTGCCTACTCAAGGTGGAGTCTTAATCCATTTACTTGAGTCTTTTAAGAGGGATCCATTTTGGAAATAGCTCATAGCTGACACAGACAGAAATGCTCGGAGATGCAAAAAGAAAATGCCCCTGGGGAAACTGTTTGACACCAGAAGCCAAAGGACAAGCAGATTTCAGCCACGTGACATCCCAGGTGACAGAGGTGTTCTGGATGCTATCAACTTTTCTTGAGTCCAAGTATCTTTCTCTGGATTCCTTAGTTTGGACATTGTTGTGGTCTTAGAACTGTAAACTTGTAACAATAAATTCCCTTTTTAAAAGCCACTCCATTTCTGGTATATTATTTTCTGGCAGCATTAATGAGTTAAAACAGCTCTGTATTAAATTAAGCAAATTATTTAACCTCCATGTGCTTATGTTTCTCTGTGCTATTTCTTCACCTAGGAAATGGATATTGTAATAATAAACACCAATCTCAAAGAGTGATTGCCACATAGTGTACAAATTTTTTCCTAAAAATTGAGTCTTTAATACTTACACAATTTTAAAACATCAAAATTTTAACTTACACATGAGGACTTAAATAATATGTTTGAGAGATCATTTTATGGAATTGGTTATTTAGAGGCATTTAAAAAAAGAAATAGAGTAAGATGGCTAAGTTATAAAAAATCGAGTAAGGTCCTATATAGCAATAAAACTATAACTTTGATATAATATACTTTACTGGTCAGAAATCAGTAGTTTCATATGTAAATTTACAGACTGGGATCTAATGGAAAAAAATAGCAAAGCAAGACAGCAAAATGGAAACTTCGAGAGTTAAATGATATTTGGCTTGGCTTAGCCTGTCAAGTATTTCCCCAGTATGAAATGCCCATCATCTAATCAACTTTTCCTTATTTTCAAGTTTTAGAGAAATTTTCATAACAATAGAAAGATGTATGTGCTAGCTCTGATTATTATTTTCACCATTATTTTTATAATTTTCCTTTTCACTTTTACAGTTGTAATTGATCTATCTTCTTAGAGCCATTTTTATTTATATTTATATGTTGATTAAATTTTTATATTTACTAAAATTAATATTTTTCTTAAGAAAATATTAAGTTCCTTATATACAGTTCCTTATATATATCTTTCTGAACAATATATTATTTTCCATAGCTACATTTGTTGGTTTTGTGCATTAATACTGTACTTTTTTATTACCATAACCTTGATGTGTATTAAATATTTATAAAGTCCATCCTCTTTGCTCTGAATTTTCAAATTTGACTTTGCAAATTATAAGTAGCTATTTTCCCATGCAAATTTTCAATCATGTTCATAAAATTTCTAAATATATTTTGCTGGATTTGGGGGAAATGCATTGACTTTAGAGAAGAATTTTGAAATAATAACTTATGCCTTTATGACATTTAGTCATTCATTTCAATAGCATGGAAATGATTTCCAGTTATGCCAATCATATACTATTTAATCTATTAGATTTAAAAAAAATACATATAGTTCTTGTCATGTCGGTTGAGTTAATCTCTTGATATTTTAGGGTTTTGTTGCAACCTGGAAGATTTATTTTTTAAGTGTATGTTTGGGTTAGCTATGTTTTGGTATAAACACTTCTATTTGCCGCTGATAGCTTCAGCCGGGCCGCGCGACCGGTACACTGGGTGGGTTTGGGGCGAGCTCGCAGGGAATTAACCTGGGTAAGCTGAAGCCGGCGCTTTCCCCAGCCGGCGGTCGCGAGAAGTCGTCACTCAGGCCAGATGCGGGTTTTAAGCTTTTATTGTTACATTCCGGGATGGGCCACCCCGGAACCCGAGGAGTGAGACGTCTGGAGTCCGAAGACCCCGGGGCTCGGACGACCCAGAGCTGGGTAAGCGTGGGGCTTAAGTACTCTCGGGGAGGGGTGGAGTTTTGGGCGCACACGTCAGGAAGGGACAGCCAATCACACAAGGCAGGAGGCAGTTGCTAGGCTGAGGGCTTAGGTTAGGTATAGAGGAGTGAAGAGAATAACAGGAAGGCTTGCGGTTTAGTGGTGAGCTACGGAAATGGGCAGTCTACAACAAGAGGGGGAAGGGGGGAACAGAGAGGGGTGTTACAGGTACGGAGGGCAGAGAGTGAATGTAGAGAGGGAGAGAAGGATTAAAAAATTTTAAGCATGGCTAGGCTCCAGTCCCTGAGAAATATGCCACACTATTGATTTATAAAGTGTAAGTTGCTAAAAGCAATCATTATTTAAAAATCTTGTATGTTGATTCTGTTAATTTACCTTGACAGATCATTATATCATTGACAAGTGATGACAGTTTTGGGCATTCTATTCCAATTCTTCTAACTCATTTTTTTTCTGATAACCTGGCTTCTTTCCTTAAACCTCATGAACAAACCTCTGCTAGCTCAAACTTTTCTTCTTTAACTTCCTTGCCTCTCTGAGTCTTCATAGAATTGAAGAGCTTTAAGGCCTTGCTCTGCATTAAGCTCTGCCCTAAGGGTTTGATCTTCTATCTAGACCAGTAAAACTTCTCCCTAGAGAGCACAGGGAGACAAGATTTAGAATAATTCTTAAGGGCTCTAGGATTATCAGAATAGCCGTGAGCATTGACTTCAATTTAAAGCTATCAGCTGCATTAGCCCCTAAAAGAAGTGTTGATCATAAGTCAAGTATTGTTTTAAATAGTAGTATTGATAGTGCACAAATTTGTCTTATTCATGATACGAAAGGGAATGCATCTAAAGGATCTACAGTATGCTTGCTGTGGTTCTTGGTATGTTTCATTTATCTAGCTATTGAATATAATGAACATATAGTTCATTAACGGCAGATATTTAAATTGCACAATTTGCTTAACTGGCATCAACAAACATTTTAACCACAAGCAAGCTAATAATCATATCTATCAACTTAAGAGTTCCTTACTGCCACTTTAAAATTCCTCATGCTGCCTCTCTGCACATGCACAACTACAGTCAACAACTGATCTGTTTTCTGTTCTTATAGATTATTAAATACTATGCAATCTATAGTTTTCATCACTAAAATTTTTAAATAATGGAGTCTTATGGTATAAATCATTTTTGTCAAGTTTCTTTCCCCCAGTATAGGTGTAACTCAGAGATAGTTCAGGTTTGGTCCCAGACAACCACAATAAAGTCATTGTCATAATAAAGTGAGTCACATAAAGTTTTGAGTTTCCCAGTGTATATAAAAGTAACATTTACACTATACTGTAGTCTAATGTGCAATGGCATTATATCTAAAAAATTCAATATACTGGCCTTAATTTAAGAATGCATTATTGCTAAAAATTACTAAATATCATGTAGGCCTTCAGTGAGAATTTCTTTTTTTTTTTTTTTTTTACAGGTGTTGGGTCTTGCCTCACACTAATATTTGCTGACAGATCAGGCTGCAGGTTGTTGAAATTGGGGTAGCTGTGGCAATTTCTTAAAATAAGACAACAATGAACTTTGCCACATTGATTAACTCTTCTTTTCATGAAAGATCTGTCTGTAGCATGCAATGCCGTTTGTTAGCATTTTACCCTAAACAGAACTTTCAAAATTGGAGTGAACCTCTCAAACATAAACACTGTTTCATTAACTAGGTTTATGTAGTATTTTAAATCTTTTATTGCCATTTCAGGATGGTCATAGCATCTTCTCCAGGAGTAAATTCCATCTTAAAAAACTACTTCATTTGCTCTTTCATAAAAAGCAACTCTTCACCCGTTAAAATTTTATCATGAGATTGTAGCAGTTCACTTTGTTTCATTTCTTTCTATTTCCAACACAGCCACACTGAAATCTTGAGCCCCTAAAAGGAATCAACTCCAAAACTCCTGTTAATGTTGATATTTTTACCTTCTCCAATGAATCACAAATGTTCTCTTCTTTTTCCCCTGGGGACAAATGTTCCTAATTTCCAGAAGGTTTTGACTTTGCTCATACCATCAAATGACTCACTATCTATTACAGCTATAGGTTTATAAAATGCATTTATTAAATAATAAGGCTTTAAAGTAAAAATGACTCTTTCATCCATGGGATGTGGAACAGATGTTGGGTTAGCAGGCATGAAAACAACAACAACTCCATAAGAGCTCTTTGGGTGACCAGCTGCATTATCAATGAGAAGTATTATTTTGAAGGGAAACTTTTCAAAGCAGATCTCAAACAGTGGGCTTAAAATACTTAGTAAACTATGTTGTAAACTTATGTTTTGCTATGCAGGATTTGTTGTTCCATTTCTAGAGCATCGCACAATAGAATTAGCATAATTCTTATGGGATCTAGGATTATCAGAATAGTCAACGGATATCGATTTCAACTTAAAGTTATCAGCTGCATTAGCCCCTAACAAGAATGTCAGCCTGACCTTTGAAAGTTTGAAGCCAGGCATTGACTTCTACTGTTATAAAAGTCCTAGATGGCATCTTATTCCAATAGAAAGCTATAGAAGGCTGTTAATCTACATTGAAAATCTGTTGTTTAGTGTATACACCTTCATCTTTTATCTTAGCTAGACTTCCTGGATAATTTGCTGCAAGCTTCTACATAACCATTGAAGCTTCCATCTCATACTTTTATATTATGGAGATGCCTTTTTACCTTAAACCTCATGAACCAACCTCTGCTAACTTCAGAATATTCTTCTATAGTGCCGTCACCTCTCTTTCCCTTCACAGAATTGAGGACATTCAGATTTTGGCTTAGGGGAATATTGTGGCTGGTTTGATATTCTATCCAGACCACTAAAACTTCTCTCTATCAGCAATAAGACCATTTCACTTGCTTATCATTCATGTGTTCACAGGAGTAGCACTTTTAACTTCTTTCAAGAACTTTTCCTTTGCTTTTATAACTTGGGTAACTTGTGCTAAAGTCCAAGCCTTTGAACTATTTTTGCTTTCAGCATGCCTTTCTCACTAAGTAATCATTTCTACCTTTTGATTACAGTGAGAGATTTGTGACTCATTCTTTGACTTGAATACTTACAAGCCACTGTATTATTGTTAATGGACCTAATTTCAATATCGTTAGGTCTCAGGGAATAGGGAAGCTGGAGCAGAGGGAGAGAGATAGTAGAATGGCATGACCAGTCAGTGGGACAGTCAGAACACAAACACCGTAGTTAAGTCTGCAGTCTAATATCTGTGTGTCCATGGTGTCCCAAGCAACTACAGTAGTAATTAATATCAGATCACCAATACAGACCACCATCACAGATGCAATAAAGAAGAACTGTGAAATATTGCAAGAATTTTGAAAGTGAAGCACTGAGACACAAAGTGATCACACGCTGTTTCAAAAATTTTACCTATAGACTTGTTTGTTGCAGGATTCCCAAAAACCGTCAACTTATTAAAAAGAACGTAATATCTGCAAAGTGGAATAAAGTGAGGCAAAATTAAATGAGGTATGCCTATATAATTATTTTTATATTCATTTATGTTCCAGTATGCTTCATAATTTATTCAATTTTATTTCTTTTACTAATATATCATACTCCTAATTGTCTATTGAGTCATAATGGTGATCATTTGGGTTATTTCTAATTTTGGCCTGTTACAAATAAACCAGCTCTAAACTTTTTCATACATTTCTTTAAATGGTATATGCTTTCATTCTTCTTTCTAGTTAAAACCTGGAAATATATTTGGACCCATGACCCTTTTGGGGTAAATTTTTTAATATAGTTCATA